>NC_138979.1:91879851-94852691 GCF_964341445.2 Mesoplodon mirus
CAGCAGAGCCTTTCTGGGACCAATGGAATACAGAAACAGGCATCATTGAAGTCTAATACAGAATACCATGTCCTGGTGGATGGTAGAATGACCAGTAGGGTCTAGGAATTAGGAACTACTGGATGTATATCCTCGGTGGCTTCACTGACTGTCCTAACATCCTTTACCAGGTCCCCAGCAGCCCACGGGGCTCTCGTGGTCAGGCCCCTCCCAGGATATGGGGCTCACCTGGGCAGGGCCCCAGCAGCCAACGGGGTTCTCATGTTCAGGCCACTCCCAGGGTATGGAGCTCAGCTGTGAAACTACCCAGCAGCCCATGAGGCTCTCGTGCTTAGGCACCTCCCATGATACAGAGCTCCCGTGGGCAGGTACCATGGCAGGGCTGGGCACACAGGAACCGTGCACATAGCCCTCATTGCAGAGCACCCCAGAACGCCTGTCACGCAGAGCTGACACAGAGCACCTCAGAGCAGCACTTGAACTAACCAACAGCAGCTCCGACAGGTCTCTGACCCTGGGCATCACTCTGTGCAGCCTCCCTCTGCCTGGTCTTCCAGAGACTTCCACTGCAGCCGGGGCACCAGGCCTTTGTCTCCAACCATCACCCCTCCTCTCCCTGACTCCTGGGTTCCTCTCATTAGGATTAGGTCTTCTTGAAATTGTCTCCCACTCATGGGCCAGATAAAATGATGAGAAAACAAGCCGGAGATGCAGCCCCTTGTCTATCCTGACTCTCAGGAGCCCACACCTGTTCCTTGGAACTGGCCGTTTCAGAGAGGTCCATTTTCTGCAATGTGAGCCACTGAGGGGTGAGGATTGGCTGACCGGAGCAGCCTGTCCCTACCGGCCAGCCCTCCCCAGGTGTGCCTGGGTTGAGGTCAATAGAAACACCGCTCCAGGGAGCAACAGCGCCTGCAGCTGTGCCTGACGCCATATTCTCTGCCCCGTCAGCAGTCTCGGGGCTGTGCTGGTGGGAGGGAGTGAGGGGGCACGGTTTTGTGGGTGTCCCGGTGTGAGAGGGGCTCTGCTGGACTTTCTGCAGGAGTTGCCAGACTGCCGCCTGCTAAAGAAGAGGATGGGTCACCCTTAACTTCCGCTGGAATTTCTCCGCGGGCAGAGGTGAGGGAGGAAATAAGCAGTGGGGGCCAAGACAGGACGGATATCTCAGGCAGGGAAATGGAAAGTTTTCAGAAGAGCATCTGGGGCCAGGATCATCCTGGCTGGCCTGCAGGCACCAAGTCAGCCTGCGTGCTTTCGCTGGTGTGGATCCACGGCCCTTCCTCTATGCTTTCAAGTCCTTGTACATATTCAGGTGTTTTACCTGGGAAGGGAGGGAACAGTTCAGCAGCAGCTGGCTGGGGGCTCAGCTCACGTTTACTCACAGACGCCTATGTACGGTCCCCCAGCTTTGCAGTGAGGACGCTCCTTGCCGGGGGGGTGGTGGGCTGCTGGCTGCATGGGAGATAATTCCCTACCTCTGACCAACTTCAGAATTGTTTACCACTGGAGCAAGTGCCCTGATAGGGTTTTCCTCTGTATAACTAGTGGGTTCTGTTTATTTTTTCTGTTTGGTTTCAAGGTAGATTTTATTCCTCATTTATGTATTTATAGATATAAGCATGGAAATAATTCATTCATACAAATACATCTGTGTGAAGGGAAGAACATTTTTCTGTTTTATTTTGAAATTTTATTTGTTTTTAAAAATTTTGAAATTTAATAGTATTTATTTTTTAGACAGCAGGTTATTATTAGTTATCTATTTTATACATATACATGTATACAGGTCAATCCCAATCTCCCAACTCATCCCACCACCACCACCCCATGGCTTCCCCACCTTGGTTTCCATACGTTTGTTCTCTAACCCTGTGTCTCTAATTCTGCCCTGCAAACCGGTTCATCTGTACCAGTTTTCTAGGTTCCACATATATGCATTAATACACAATATTTGTTTTTCTCTTTCTGACTTACTTCTCTCGGTATGACAGTCTCTAGATCCATCCACGTCTCTACAAATGACCCAGTTTCATTCCTTTTTATGGCTGAGTAATATTCCATTTTATATATGTACCACATCTTTATCCATTCGTCTGTCTGTGGGCATTTAGGTTGCTTCCATTACCTGGCTATTGTAAATAGTGCTGCAATGAACATTGTGGTGAATGTGTCTTTGCGTTATGGTTTTCTCTGGGTATATGCCCAGAAGTGGGATTGCTGGATCATATGGTAATTGTATTTTTAGTTTTTTTAATGAACCTCCATACTGTTCTCCATAGTGACTGTATCAATTGACATTCCCACCAATAGTGGAAGAGGGATCCATGTGTCCACACCCTCCGCAGCATTTGTAGTTTGTAGATTTTCTGATGATGCCCATTCTAACAGGTGTGAGGTGATACCTCATTGAAGTTTTGATTTGCATTTCTCTAATAATTAGTGATGTTGAGCAGCTTTTCATGTGCATCTTGGCCATCTCTGGGTCTCCTTTGAAGAAATGTCTATTTAGATATTCTACCCATTTTTGAAGTGGGTTGTATTTTTTTAATAGTAAGCTGCATGAGCTGTTTATATATATTGGAGATTAAACCTTTGTCCATTGATTCATTTTCACATATTTTCTCCCATTCTGAGGGTTGCCTTTTTCCATTCCCGTTTTTTAACAAAAGAAAGAAATAAAGAAAAAGAAGCAGAACACAAATGTCCGTAAAATAAGCCTCTTGAAACTCTCGTTTTGAAATATGGAGGTGTTTTGAATTTTTTGGTCAGTATACGACCCCAGGATTTGTTTTCCGGGCAGGTCTCATTTACAGGCCTGCAATTATTTTGAATATCAACTGACCATTAGCGCTGGGATTAAAGCTGCTGTTGTGTGAAACGGCCACAAGGTGGCAGCAGTTCTCCTTTACCAAATCTGGTGACTAGGGCAACAGAGCCTCAATGGAAGTCGTGTTCTAGGTTGTAATTTAGAATGGAATGTGCCAGGAAAAAGACCCTTAAGTTTGTCTCACGATTTCTTGTTCGTTTTTTTTCATTTAATTTTTATTTTTTATCACAGCAAGTTTGATTACAATGTTTGGCTTGTTGTAGGTGTGCAAGATGTGGTTCTTTTACGCATATACATATGTCTGTTCTTCCTGGGATCCTTTTCCCATGTACGTTATGACAGAATGTTGACTAGTCTTCTCTTGGTATTCCGTAGGTGTTTGGTGATTATATATTTCACCTGTGTTTGTATATGTCTGTTAACCCCAATATCCGAATGTATCCAATCCTCACACCTTTCCATTGGTGAACCATAAGTTTGTTTAATGAATCTGTGATTGCCCTTCTCTGTGGAAATATCTTCACTAGTATCAATTCTTAGGAAACACCTATAAGTGATATCATACGATATGTGTCTTTCTCTTTCTGACTTACTACAAGTCACGTGATTACCTCTAGACTCATCTACGGTGCTGCAAATGGCATTGTGTCCTTTTTTTCCTTGGCTAATATTCTGTCTGTACATGTACCAGTTCTTCTTTGACCACTCATCTGTTGGACTTTTTGGTTGCTCCCCTGTCATGGCTATTGTAATGCTGCGGCAAAGCACATTTGCCTGCCTGTGGCTTTCCAATTCTGTCTTCTTAGGTTATAGGCCCAGGAGTTCGCCTGCTGGATCATATGGTAGCAAAATGTTTACCTTGTAGAGGCACCGCCATTCTGTTCTCATTAGTGGCTCTTACCAGGTTATGTCCCACTTAAAGTTGAGGTGATGCTCTTCTCCACAACACCTTCAGCGTTTATTGTTTGGAGTATTTTTGCTGAAGTTTATTCTGACTAGTGTGAGCTGATACCACTTTGTGCTTGGATTTGCATGCGTCTCATAATACCTTGAAATTGAGCTTTCTGGCATGTCCTTTTTTCCTTCAAACTGTGAGTACAGCTTACCTCTTCAAAATTTTTTTGTGAAGTATGTGTGACATTTAGAAATATTTTGGCCATTACCTCCCTCAAGACATTATGAGGGCAGGTTTCATTCACAGCCCTCCAGTACTGGTGCATATGAAGTGACCCTTAGCACAGGTTTTAAAGCTGCTGTTGCAGGTAACGGCCAGAGGGCGGCAGCATTTCTGCTTTTCCCAATCTGTTAACTAGGGAAACAGACCATCCTGGCAGTGGTGTTCCTCGGTTCTATATTAGAGTGGAATGTGCCCCCAAAAGCTGATGTCTCCTTACTTATGTTTGTTTTAGAAATTGAATTTCTATATATTTTTTTATTGGAGTCATATTCCATTGTGTTCATGGACCACTTCTTCTTTGAGCATTCCTCTGTTGATGGACATTTTCGTAGGTTCCAAGTGTTGGCTATGGTAAATATTGCTGGAGTGCAGGATTGCCAGCATGTGTCTTTTCTTTTTTGTGGTACATGGGCCTCTCACTGCCGTGGGCCCTCCCATTGCAGAGCACAGGCTCCGGACGCACAGGCCCAGCAGCCATAGCTCACGGGAACAGCCGCTCCGCGGCATGTGGGATCTTCCCGAATCGGGGCATGAACCCATGTCCCCTGCACTGGCAGGCGGACTCTCATCCACTGCGCCCCCAGTGAATCCCAGCGTGTCTTTTTGATTCTCATCCCCTCAGGCGATAGGCCCAGCAGTGGGTATGCTTGTTTGAATGGTAGCTCAGTATTTATCTTTACAAGGCACGTCATTTTTGTTTGCATGACTGGCTCTTACCATGTCCCACATTGAAGCAAGGGTAGGCATTTCTCCAAAACCACTTCAGCATTTATTGTTTGCAGAATTTTTGCTGATGGCCATTCTGACTGCTGTGAGCTGATAGGTTTTTGTCATTTGGATTTACATATCTTTAATTATTCCTAATGTTTAGCATTTTCCCATGCCTTTTTAAATTTCTGGCAGAGAAAAACAGAAAAAAAAAAACGGAGAGTACAATTAAACTCTTGAAATTGTCTTCTTGGATGGTTGCCCTCTTTTGAATTTTTTGGTCAATTTTCGACCCCATGTTTGTTTTTGAGGGCAGGTGTTATTCACAGGTCTGCAATGAGTGTGACTATTTAGTGACCATTAGCAGTGGGTTTAAAGCTGCTGTTGTGGGAAATGGCCACAAGGCGGCAGCGTTTCTCCACTCCCAAGTCTGGTGTCTAGGGCAGCAGAGCCTTTCTGGGACCAATGGAATACAGAAGAAGGCATCATTGAAGTCTTATACAGAATACCATGTCCTGGTGGATGGTAGAATGACCAGTAGGGTCTAGGAATTAGGAACTACTGGATGTATATCCTCGGTGGCTTCACTGACTGTCCTAACATCCTTTACCAGGTCCCCAGCAGCCCACGGGGCTCTCGTGGTCAGGCCCCTCCCAGGATATGGGGCTCACCTGGGCAGGGCCCCAGCAGCCAACGGGGTTCTCATGTTCAGGCCACTCCCAGGGTATGGAGCTCACCTGTGAAACTACCCAGCAGCCCATGAGGCTCTCGTGCTTAGGCACCTCCCATGATACAGAGCTCCCGTGGGCAGGTACCATGGCAGGGCTGGGCACACAGGAACCGTGCACATAGCCCTCATTGCAGAGCACCCCAGAACGCCTGTCACGCAGAGCTGACACAGAGCACCTCAGAGCAGCACTTGAACTAACCAACAGCAGCTCTGACAGGTCTCTGACCCTGGGCATCACTCTGTGCAGCCTCCCTCTGCCTGGTCTTCCAGAGACTTCCACGGCAGCTGGGGCACCAGGCCTTTGTCTCCAACCATCCCCCCTCCTCTCCCTGACTCCTGGGTTCCTCTCATTAGGATTAGGTCTTCTTGAAATTGTCTCCCACTCATGGGCCAGATAAAATGATGAGAAAACAAGCCGGAGATGCAGCCCCTTGTCTATCCTGACTCTCAGGAGCCCACACCTGTTCCTTGGAACTGGCCGTTTCAGAGAGGTCCATTTTCTGCAATGTGAGCCACTGAGGGGTGAGGATTGGCTGACCGCAGCAGCCTGTCCCTACCGGCCAGCCCTCCCCAGGTGTGCCTGGGTTGAGGTCAATAGAAACACCGCTCCAGGGAGCAACAGCGCCTGCAGCTGTGCCTGACGCCATATTCTCTGCCCCGTCAGCAGTTTCGCGGCTGTGCTGGTGGGAGGGAGTGAGGGGGCACGGTTTTGGGGTGTCCCGGTGTGAGAGGGGCTCTGCTGGACTTTCTGCAGGAGTTGCCAGACTGCGGCCTGCGAAAGAAGAGGATGGGTCACCCTTAACTTCCGCTGCAATTTCTCCGCGGGCAGAGGTGAGGGAGGAAAAAAGCAGTGGGGGCCAAGACAGGACGGATATCTCAGGCAGGGAAACGGAAAGTTTTCAGAAGAGCATCTGGGGCAAGGATCATCCTGGCTGGCCTGCAGGCACCAAGTCAGCCTGCGTGCTTTCGCTGGTGTGGATCCACGGCCCTTCCTCTATGCTTTCAAGTCCTAGTACATATTCAGGTGTTTTACCTGGGAAGGGAGGGAACAGTTGAGCAGCAGCTGGCTGGGGGCTCAGCTCACGTTTACTCACAGACGCCTATGTACGGTCCCCCAGCTTTGCAATGAGGACGCTCCTTGCCGTGGGGGGGGGGGGGGCTGCTGGCTTCATGGGAGATAATTCCCTACCTCTGACCAACTTCAGAATTGTTTACCACTGGAGCAAGTGCCCTGATAGGGTTTTCCTCTGTATAACTAGTGGGTTCTGTTTATTTTTTCTGTTTTGTTTCAAGGTAGATTTTATTCCTCATTTATGTATTTATAGATATAAGCATGGAAATAATTCATTCATACAAATACATCTGTGTGAAGGGAAGAACATTTTTCTGTTTTATTTTGAAATTTTATTTGTTTTTAAAAATTTTGAAATTTAATAGTATTTATATTTTTAGACAGCAGGTTATTATTAGTTATCTATTTTATACATATACATGTATACAGGTCAATCCCAATCTCCCAACTCATCCCACCACCACCACCCCATGGCTTCCCCCCCTTGGTTTCCATACGTTTGTTCTCTAACCCTGTGTCTCTAATTCTGCCCTGCAAACCGGTTCATCTGTACCATTTTTCTAGCTTCCACATATATGCATTAATACGTAATATTTGTTTTTCTCTTTCTGACTTACTTCTCTCTGTATGACAGTCTCTAGATCCATCCACGTCTCTACAAATGACCCAGTTTCATTCCTTTTTATGGCTGAGTAATATTCCATTTTATATATGTACCACATCATATCCATTCGTCTGTCTGTGGGCATTTAGGTTGCTTCCATTACCTGGCTATTGTAAATAGTGCTGCAATGAACATTGTGGTGAATGTGTCTTTGCGTTATGGTTTTCTCTGGGTATATGCCCAGAAGTGGGATTGCTGGATCATATGGTAATTGTATTTTTAGTTTTTCTAATGAACCTCCATACTGTTCTCCATAGTGACTGTATCAATTGACATGCCCACCAATAGTGGAAGAGGGATCCATGTGTCCATACCCTCCGCAGCATTTGTAGTTTGTCGATTTTCTGATGATGCCCATTCTAACAGGTGTGAGGTGATACCTCATTGAAGTTTTGACTTGCATTTCTCTAATAATTAGTGATGTTGAGCAGCTTTTCATGTGCATCCTGGCCATCTCTGGGTCTCCTTTGAAGAAATGTCTATTTAGATATTCTACCCATTTTTGAAGTGGGTTGTATTTTTTTTAATTAAGCTGCATGAGCTGTTTATATATATTGGAGATTAAACCTTTGTCCATTGATTCGTTTTCACATATTTCCTCCCATTCTGAGGGTTGCCTTTTTCCATTCCCGTTTTTTAACAAAAGAAAGAAAGAAAGAAAGAAAAAGAAGCAGAACACAAATGTCCGTAAAATATGCCTCTTGAAACTGTCGTTTTGAAATATGGAGGTGTTTTGAATTTTTTGGTCGGTATACGACCCCAGGATTTGTTTTCAGGGCAGGTCTCATTTACAGGCCTGCAATTATTTTGAATATCAACTGACCATTAGCGCTGGGATTAAAGCTGCTGTTGTGTGAAACGGCCACAAGGTGGCAGCAGTTCTCCTTTACCAAATCTGGTGACTAGGGCAACAGAGCCTCAATGGAAGTCGTGTTCTAGGTTGTAATTTAGAATGGAATGTGCCAGGAAAAAGACCCTTAAGTTTGTCTCACTATTTCTTGTTCTTTTTTTTCATTTAATTTTTATTTTTTATCACAGCAAGTTTGATTACAATGTTTGGCTTGTTGTAGGTGTGCAAGATGTGGTTCTTTTACTCATATACATATGTCTGTTCTTCCTGGGATCCTTTTCCCATGTACGTTATGACAGAATGTTGACTAGTCTTCTCTTGGTATTCCGTAGGTGTTTGGTGATTATATATTTCACCTGTGTTTGTATATGTCTGTTAACCCCAATATCCGAATGTATCCAATCCTCACACCTTTCCATTGGTGAACCATAAGTTTGTTTAATGAATCTGCGATTGCCCTTCTCTGTGGAAATATCTTCACTAGTATCAATTCTTAGGTAACACCTATAAGTGATATCATACGATATGTGTCTTTCTCTTTCTGACTTACTACAATTCACGTGATTACCTCTAGACTCATCTACGGTGCTGCCAATGGCATTGTGTCCTTTTTTTCCTTGGCTAATATTCTGTCTGTACATGTACCAGTTCTTCTTTGACCACTCATCTGTTGGACTTTTTGGTTGCTCCCATGTCATGGCTATTGTAATGCTGCTGCAATGCACATTTGCCTGCCTGTGGCTTTCCAATTGTGTCTTCTTAGGTTATAGGCCCAGGAGTTCGCCTGCTGGATCATATGGTAGCAAAATGTTTACCTTGTAGAGGCACCGCCATTCTGTTCTCATTAGTGGCTCTTACCAGGTTATGTCCCACTTAAAGTTGAGGTGATGCTCTTCTCCACAACACCTTCAGCGTTTATTGTTTGGAGTATTTTTGCTGCAGTTTATTCTGACTAGTGTGAGCAGATACCACTTTGTGCTTGGATTTGCATGCGTCTCATAATACCTTGAAATTGAGCTTTCTGGCATGTCCTTTTTTTCTTCAAACTGTGAGTACAGCTTACCTCTTCAAATTGTTTTTGTGAAGTATGTGTGACATTTAGAAATATTTTGGCCATTACCTCCCTCAAGACATTATGAGGGCAGGTTTCATTCACAGCCCTCCAGTACTGGTGCATATGAAGTGACCCTTAGCACAGGTTTTAAAGCTGCTGTTGCAGGTAACGGCCAGAGGGCGGCAGCATTTCTGCTTTTCCCAATCTGTTAACTAGGGAAACAGACCATCCTGGCAGTGGTGTTCCTCGGTTCTATATTAGAGTGGAATGTGCCCCCAAAAGCTGATGTCTCCTTACTTATGTTTGTTTTAGAAATTGAATTTCTATATATTTTTTTATTGGAGTCATATTCCATTGTGTTCATGGACCACTTCTTCTTTGAGCATTCCTCTGTTGATGGACATTTTCGTAGGTTCCAAGTGTTGGCTATGGTAAATATTGCTGGAGTGCAGGATTGCCAGCATGTGTCTTTTCTTTTTTGTGGTACATGGGCCTCTCACTGCCGTGGGCCCTCCCATTGCAGAGCACAGGCTCCGGACGCACAGGCCCAGCAGCCAGAGCTCACGGGAACAGCCGCTCCGTGGCATGTGGGATCTTCCCGAATCGGGGCATGAACCCATGTCCCCTGCACTGGCAGGCGGACTCTCATCCACTGCGCCCCCAGTGAATCCCAGCGTGTCTTTTTGATTCTCATCCCCTCAGGCGATAGGCCCAGCAGTGGGTATGCTTGTTTGAATGGTAGCTCAGTATTTATCTTTACAAGGCACGTCATTTTTGTTTGCATGACTGGCTCTTACCATGTCCCACGTTGAAGCAAGGGTAGGCATTTCTCCAAAACCCCTTCAGCATTTATTGTTTGCAGAATTTTTGCTGATGGCCATTCTGACTGCTGTGAGCTGATAGGTTTTTGTCATTTGGATTTACATATCTTTAATTATTCCTAATGTTTAGCATTTTCCCATGCCTTTTTAAATTTCTGGCAGAGAAAAACAGAAAAAAAAACGGAGAGTACAATTAAACTCTTGAAATTGTCTTCTTGGATGGTTGCCCTCTTTTGAATTTTTTGGTCAATTTTCGACCCCATGTTTGTTTTTGAGGGCAGGTGTTATTCACAGGTCTGCAATGAGTGTGACTATTTAGTGACCATTAGCAGTGGGTTTAAAGCTGCTGTTGTGGGAAATGGCCACAAGGCGGCAGCGTTTCTCCACTCCCAAGTCTGGTGTCTAGGGCAGCAGAGCCTTTCTGGGACCAATGGAATACAGAAACAGGCATCATTGAAGTCTAATACAGAATACCATGTCCTGGTGGATGGTAGAATGACCAGTAGGGTCTAGGAATTAGGAACTACTGGATGTATATCCTCGGTGGCTTCACTGACTGTCCTAACATCCTTTACCAGGTCCCCAGCAGCCCACGGGGCTCTCGTGGTCAGGCCCCTCCCAGGATATGGGGCTCACCTGGGCAGGGCCCCAGCAGCCAACGGGGTTCTCATGTTCAGGCCACTCCCAGGGTATGGAGCTCACCTGTGAAACTACCCAGCAGCCCATGAGGCTCTCGTGCTTAGGCACCTCCCATGATACAGAGCTCCCGTGGGCAGGTACCATGGCAGGGCTGGGCACACAGGAACCGTGCACATAGCCCTCATTGCAGAGCACCCCAGAACGCCTGTCACGCAGAGCTGACACAGAGCACCTCAGAGCAGCACTTGAACTAACCAACAGCAGCTCCGACAGGTCTCTGACCCTGGGCAGCACTCTGTGCAGCCTCCCTCTGCCTGGTCTTCCAGAGACTTCCACTGCAGCCGGGGCACCAGGCCTTTGTCTCCAACCATCACCCCTCCTCTCCCTGACTCCTGGGTTCCTCTCATTAGGATTAGGTCTTCTTGAAATTGTCTCCCACTCATGGGCCAGATAAAATGATGAGAAAACAAGCCGGAGATGCAGCCCCTTGTCTATCCTGACTCTCAGGAGCCCACACCTGTTCCTTGGAACTGGCCGTTTCAGAGAGGTCCATTTTCTGCAATGTGAGCCACTGAGGGGTGAGGATTGGCTGACCGCAGCAGCCTGTCCCTACCGGCCAGCCCTCCCCAGGTGTGCCTGGGTTGAGGTCAATAGAAACACCGCTCCAGGGAGCAACAGCGCCTGCAGCTGTGCCTGACGCCATATTCTCTGCCCCGTCAGCAGTCTCGGGGCTGTGCTGGTGGGAGGGAGTGAGGGGGCACGGTTTTGTGGGTGTCCCGGTGTGAGAGGGGCTCTGCTGGACTTTCTGCAGGAGTTGCCAGACTGCCGCCTGCTAAAGAAGAGGATGGGTAACCCTTAACTTCCGCTGGAATTTCTCCGTGGGCAGAGGTGAGGGAGGAAAAAAGCAGTGGGGGCCAATACAGGACGGATATCTCAGGCAGGGAAATGGAAAGTTTTCAGAAGAGCATCTGGGGCCAGGATCATCCTGGCTGGCCTGCAGGCACCAAGTCAGCCTGCGTGCTTTCGCTGGTGTGGATCCACGGCCCTTCCTCTATGCTTTCAAGTCCTTGTACATATTCAGGTGTTTTACCTGGGAAAGGAGGGAACAGTTCAGCAGCAGCTGGCTGGGGGCTCAGCTCACGTTTACTCACAGACGCCTATGTACGGTCCCCCAGCTTTGCAATGAGGACGCTCCTTGCGGGTGTGGGGGGGGGGGCTGCTGGCTGCATGGGAGATAATTCCCTACCTCTGACCAACTTCAGAATTGTTTACCACTGGAGCAAGTGCCCTGATAGGGTTTTCCTCTGTATAACTAGTGGGTTCTGTTTATTTTTTCTGTTTGGTTTCAAGGTAGATTTTATTCCTCATTTATGTATTTATAGATATAAGCATGGAAATAATTCATTCATACAAATACATCTGTGTGAAGGGAAGAACATTTTTCTGTTTTATTTTTAAATTTTATTAGTTTTTAAAAATTTTGAAATTTAATATTATTTATTTTTTAGACAGCAGGTTATTATTAGTTATCTATTTTATACATATACATGTATACAGGTCAATCCCAATCTCCCAACTCATCCCACCACCACCACCGCATGGCTTCCCCCCCTTGGTTTCCATACGTTTGTTCTCTAACCCTGTGTCTCTAATTCTGCCCTGCAAACCGGTTCATCTGTACCAGTTTTCTAGGTTCCACATATATGCATTAATACACAATATTTGTTTTTCTCTTTCTGACTTACTTCTCTCGGTATGACAGTCTCTAGATCCATCCACGTCTCTACAAATGACCCAGTTTCATTCCTTTTTATGGCTGAGTAATATTCCATTTTATATATGTACCACATCTTTATCCATTCGTCTGTCTGTGGGCATTTAGGTTGCTTCCATTACCTGGCTATTGTAAATAGTGCTGCAATGAACATTGTGGTGAATGTGTCTTTGAGTTATGGTTTTCTCTGGGTATATGCCCAGAAGTGGGATTGCTGGATCATATGGTAATTGTATTTTTAGTTTTTTTAATGAACCTCCATACTGTTCTCCATAGTGACTGTATCAATTGACATTCCCACCAATAGTGGAAGAGGGATCCATGTGTCCACACACTCCGCAGCATTTGTAGTTTGTAGATTTTCTGATGATGCCCATTCTAACAGGTGTGAGGTGATACCTCATTGAAGTTTTGATTTGCATTTCTCTAATAATTAGTGATGTTGAGCAGCTTTTCATGTGCATCTTGGCCATCTCTGGGTCTCCTTTGAAGAAATGTCTATTTAGATATTCTACCCATTTTTGAAGTGGGTTGTATTTTTTTAATAGTAAGCTGCATGAGCTGTTTATATATATTGGAGATTAAACCTTTGTCCATTGATTCGTTTTCACATATTTTCTCTCATTCTGAGGGTTGCCTTTTTCCATTCCCGTTTTTTAACAAAAGAAAGAAAGAAAGAAAAAGAAGCAGAACACAAATGTCCGTAAAATAAGCCTCTTGAAACTCTCGTTTTGAAATATGGAGGTGTTTTGAATTTTTTGGTCAGTATACGACCCCAGGATTTGTTTTCCGGGCAGGTCTCATTTACAGGCCTGCAATTATTTTGAATATCAACTGACCATTAGCGCTGGGATTAAAGCTGCTGTTGTGTGAAACGGCCACAAGGTGGCAGCAGTTCTCCTTTACCAAATCTGGTGACTAGGGCAACAGAGCCTCAATGGAAGTCGTGTTCTAGGTTGTAATTTAGAATGGAATGTGCCAGGAAAAAGACCCTTAAGTTTGTCTCACTATTTCTTGCTCGTTTTTTTTCATTTAATTTTTATTTTTTATCACAGCAAGTTTGATTACAATGTTTGGCTTGTTGTAGGTGTGCAAGATGTGGTTCTTTTACGCATATACATATGTCTGTTCTTCCTGGGATCCTTTTCCCATGTACGTTATGACAGAATGTTGACTAGTCTTCTCTTGGTATTCCGTAGGTGTTTGGTGATTATATATTTCACCTGTGTTTGTATATGTCTGTTAACCCCAATATCCGAATGTATCCAATCCTCACACCTTTCCATTGGTGAACCATAAGTTTGTTTAATGAATCTGTGATTGCCCTTCTCTGTGGAAATATCTTCACTAGTATCAATTCTTAGGTAACACCTATAAGTGATATCATACGATATGTGTCTTTCTCTTTCTGACTTACTACAAGTCACGTGATTACCTCTAGACTCATCTATGGTGCTGCAAATGGCATTGTGTCCTTGTTTTCCTTGGCTAATATTCTGTCTGTACATGTACCAGTTCTTCTTTGACCACTCATCTGTTGGACTTTTTGGTTGCTCCCATGTCATGGCTATTGTAATGCTGCGGCAAAGCACATTTGCCTGCCTGTGGCTTTCCAATTCTGTCTTCTTAGGTTATAGGCCCAGGAGTTCGCCTGCTGGATCATATGGTAGCAAAATGTTTACCTTGTAGAGGCACCGCCATTCTGTTCTCATTAGTGGCTCTTACCAGGTTATGTCCCACTTAAAGTTGAGGTGATGCTCTTCTCCACAACACCTTCAGCGTTTATTGTTTGGAGTATTTTTGCTGAAGTTTATTCTGACTACTGTGAGCTGATACCACTTTGTGCTTGGATTTGCATGCGTCTCATAATACCTTGAAATTGAGCTTGCTGGCATGTCCTTTTTTTCTTCAAACTGTGAGTACAGCTTACCTCTTCAAATTGTTTTCGTGAAGTATGTGTGACATTTAGAAATATTTTGGCCATTACCTCCCTCAAGACATTATGAGGGCAGGTTTCATTCACAGCCCTCCAGTACTGGTGCATATGAAGTGACCCTTAGCACAGGTTTTAAAGCTGCTGTTGCAGGTAACGGCCAGAGGGCGGCAGCATTTCTGCTTTTCCCAATCTGTTAACTAGGGAAACAGACCATCCTGGCAGTGGTGTTCCTCGGTTCTATATTAGAGTGGAATGTGCCCCCAAAAGCTGATGTCTCCTTACTTATGTTTGTTTTAGAAATCGAATTTCTATATATTTTTTTATTGGAGTCATATTCCATTGTGTTCATGGACCACTTCTTCTTTGAGCATTCCTCTGTTGATGGACATTTTCGTAGCTTCCAAGTGTTGGCTATGGTAAATATTGCTGGAGTGCAGGATTGCCAGCATGTGTCTTTTCTTTTTTGTGGTACATGGGCCTCTCACTGCCGTGGGCCCTCCCATTGCAGAGCACAGGCTCCGGACGCACAGGCCCAGCAGCCATAGCTCACGGGAACAGCCGCTCCGTGGCATGTGGGATCTTCCCGAATCGGGGCATGAACCCATGTCCCCTGCACTGGCAGGCGGACTCTCATCCACTGCGCCCCCAGTGAATCCCAGCGTGTCTTTTTGATTCTCATCCCCTCAGGCGATAGGCCCAGCAGTGGGTATGCTTGTTTGAATGGTAGCTCAGTATTTATCTTTACAAGGCACGTCATTTTTGTTTGCATGACTGGCTCTTACCATGTCCCACGTTGAAGCAAGGGTAGGCATTTCTCCAAAACCCCTTCAGCATTTATTGTTTGCAGAATTTTTGCTGATGGCCATTCTGACTGCTGTGAGCTGATAGGTTTTTGTCATTTGGATTTACATATCTTTAATTATTCCTAATGTTTAGCATTTTCCCATGCCTTTTTAAATTTCTGGCAGAGAAAAACAGAAAAAAAAAACGGAGAGTACAATTAAACTCTTGAAATTGTCTTCTTGGATGGTTGCCCTCTTTTGAATTTTTTGGTCAATTTTCGACCCCATGTTTGTTTTTGAGGGCAGGTGTTATTCACAGGTCTGCAATGAGTGTGACTATTAAGTGACCATTAGCAGTGGGTTTAAAGCTGCTGTTGTGGGAAATGGCCACAAGGCGGCAGCGTTTCTCCACTCCCAAGTCTGGTGTCTAGGGCAGCAGAGCCTTTCTGGGACCAATGGAATACAGAAACAGGCATCATTGAAGTCTAATACAGAATACCATGTCCTGGTGGATGGTAGAATGACCAGTAGGGTCTAGGAATTAGGAACTACTGGATGTATATCCTCGGTGGCTTCACTGACTGTCCTAACATCCTTTACCAGGTCCCCAGCAGCCCACGGGGCTCTCGTGGTCAGGCCCCTCCCAGGATATGGGGCTCACCTGGGCAGGGCCCCAGCAGCCAACGGGGTTCTCATGTTCAGGCCACTCCCAGGGTATGGAGCTCACCTGTGAAACTACCCAGCAGCCCATGAGGCTCTCGTGCTTAGGCACCTCCCATGATACAGAGCTCCCGTGGGCAGGTACCATGGCAGGGCTGGGCACACAGGAACCGTGCACATAGCCCTCATTGCAGAGCACCCCAGAACGCCTGTCACGCAGAGCTGACACAGAGCACCTCAGAGCAGCACTTGAACTAACCAACAGCAGCTCCGACAGGTCTCTGACCCTGGGCATCACTCTGTGCAGCCTCCCTCTGCCTGGTCTTCCAGAGACTTCCACTGCAGCCGGGGCACCAGGCCTTTGTCTCCAACCATCACCCCTCCTCTCCCTGACTCCTGGGTTCCTCTCATTAGGATTAGGTCTTCTTGAAATTGTCTCCCACTCATGGGCCAGATAAAATGATGAGAAAACAAGCCGGAGATGCAGCCCCTTGTCTATCCTGACTCTCAGGAGCCCACACCTGTTCCTTGGAACTGGCCGTTTCAGAGAGGTCCATTTTCTGCAATGTGAGCCACTGAGGGGTGAGGATTGGCTGACCGCAGCAGCCTGTCCCTACCGGCCAGCCCTCCCCAGGTGTGCCTGGTTTGAGGTCAATAGAAACACCGCTCCAGGGAGCAACAGCGCCTGCAGCTGTGCCTGACGCCATATTCTCTGCCCCGTCAGCAGTCTCGGGGCTGTGCTGGTGGGAGGGAGTGAGGGGGCACGGTTTTGTGGGTGTCCCGGTGTGAGAGGGGCTCTGCTGGACTTTCTGCAGGAGTTGCCAGACTGCCGCCTGCTAAAGAAGAGGATGGGTAACCCTTAACTTCCGCTGGAATTTCTCCGCGGGCAGAGGTGAGGGAGGAAAAAAGCAGTGGGGGCCAAGACAGGACGGATATCTCAGGCAGGGAAATGGAAAGTTTTCAGAAGAGCATCTGGGGCAAGGATCATCCTGGCTGGCCTGCAGGCACCAAGTCAGCCTGCGTGCTTTCGCTGGTGTGGATCCACGGCCCTTCCTCTATGCTTTCAAGTCCTTGTACATATTCAGGTGTTTTACCTGGGAAGGGAGGGAACAGTTCAGCATCAGCTGGCTGGGGGCTCAGCTCACGTTTACTCACAGACGCCTATGTACGGTCCCCCAGCTTTGCAGTGAGGACGCTCCTTGCCGGGGGGGTGGTGGGCTGCTGGCTGCATGGGAGATAATTCCCTACCTCTGACCAACTTCAGAATTGTTTACCACTGGAGCAAGTGCCCTGATAGGGTTTTCCTCTGTATAACTAGTGGGTTCTGTTTATTTTTTCTGTTTGGTTTCAAGGTAGATTTTATTCCTCATTTATGTATTTATAGATATAAGCATGGAAATAATTCATTCATACAAATACATCTGTGTGAAGGGAAGAACATTTTTCTGTTTTATTTTTAAATTTTATTTGTTTTTAAAAATTTTGAAATTTAATATTATTTATTTTTTAGACAGCAGGTTATTATTAGTTATCTATTTTATACATATACATGTATACAGGTCAATCCCAATCTCCCAACTCATCCCACCACCACCACCCCATGGCTTCCCCCCTTTGGTTTCCATACGTTTGTTCTCTAACCCTGTGTCTCTAATTCTGCCCTGCAAACCGGTTCATCTGTACCAGTTTTCTAGGTTCCACATATATGCATTAATACACAATATTTGTTTTTCTCTTTCTGACTTACTTCTCTCGGTATGACAGTCTCTAGATCCATCCACGTCTCTACAAATGACCCAGTTTCATTCCTTTTTATGGCTGAGTAATATTCCATTTTATATATGTACCACATCTTTATCCATTCGTCTGTCTGTGGGCATTTAGGTTGCTTCCATTACCTGGCTATTGTAAATAGTGCTGCAATGAACATTGTGGTGAATGTGTCTTTGAGTTATGGTTTTCTCTGGGTATATGCCCAGAAGTGGGATTGCTGGATCATATGGTAATTGTATTTTTAGTTTTTTTAATGAACCTCCATACTGTTCTCCATAGTGACTGTATCAATTGACATTCCCACCAATAGTGGAAGAGGGATCCATGTGTCCACACCCTCCGCAGCATTTGTAGTTTGTAGATTTTCTGATGATGCCCATTCTAACAGGTGTGAGGTGATACCTCATTGAAGTTTTGATTTGCATTTCTCTAATAATTAGTGATGTTGAGCAGCTTTTCATGTGCATCTTGGCCATCTCTGGGTCTCCTTTGAAGAAATGTCTATTTAGATATTCTACCCATTTTTGAAGTGGGTTGTATTTTTTTTAATAGTAAGCTGCATGAGCTGTTTATATATATTGGAGATTAAACCTTTGTCCATTGATTCGTTTTCACATATTTTCTCTCATTCTGAGGGTTGCCTTTTTCCATTCCCGTTTTTTAACAAAAGAAAGAAAGAAAGAAAAAGAAGCAGAACACAAATGTCCGTAAAATAAGCCTCTTGAAACTGTCGTTTTGAAATATGGAGGTGTTTTGAATTTTTTGGTCAGTATACGACCCCAGGATTTGTTTTCCGGGCAGGTCTCATTTACAGGCCTGCAATTATTTTGAATATCAACTGACCATTAGCGCTGGGATTAAAGCTGCTGTTGTGTGAAACGGCCACAAGGTGGCAGCAGTTCTCCTTTACCAAATCTGGTGACTAGGGCAACAGAGCCTCAATGGAAGTCGTGTTCTAGGTTGTAATTCAGAATGGAATGTGCCAGGAAAAAGACCCTTAAGTTTGTCTCACTATTTCTTGTTCGTTTTTTTT
Source organism: Mesoplodon mirus (assembly GCF_964341445.2). NCBI lineage: Eukaryota > Metazoa > Chordata > Mammalia > Artiodactyla > Ziphiidae > Mesoplodon > Mesoplodon mirus. The sequence goes on from NC_138979.1 coordinate 91,898,352, forward strand.
CATTTAATTTTTATTTTTTATCACAGCAAGTTTGATTACAATGTTTGGCTTGTTGTAGGTGTGCAAGATGTGGTTCTTTTACGCATATACATATGTCTGTTCTTCCTGGGATCCTTTTCCCATGTACGTTATGACAGAATGTTGACTAGTCTTCTCTTGGTATTCCGTAGGTGTTTGGTGATTATATATTTCACCTGTGTTTGTATATGTCTGTTAACCCCAATATCCGAATGTATCCAATCCTCACACCTTTCCATTGGTGAACCATAAGTTTGTTTAATGAATCTGTGATTGCCCTTCTCTGTGGAAATATCTTCACTAGTATCAATTCTTAGGTAACACCTATAAGTGATATCATACGATATGTGTCTTTCTCTTTCTGACTTACTACAAGTCACGTGATTACCTCTAGACTCATCTATGGTGCTGCAAATGGCATTGTGTCCTTGTTTTCCTTGGCTAATATTCTGTCTGTACATGTACCAGTTCTTCTTTGACCACTCATCTGTTGGACTTTTTGGTTGCTCCCATGTCATGGCTATTGTAATGCTGCGGCAAAGCACATTTGCCTGCCTGTGGCTTTCCAATTCTGTCTTCTTAGGTTATAGGCCCAGGAGTTCGCCTGCTGGATCATATGGTAGCAAAATGTTTACCTTGTAGAGGCACCGCCATTCTGTTCTCATTAGTGGCTCTTACCAGGTTATGTCCCACTTAAAGTTGAGGTGATGCTCTTCTCCACAACACCTTCAGCGTTTATTGTTTGGAGTATTTTTGCTGAAGTTTATTCTGACTACTGTGAGCTGATACCACTTTGTGCTTGGATTTGCATGCGTCTCATAATACCTTGAAATTGAGCTTGCTGGCATGTCCTTTTTTTCTTCAAACTGTGAGTACAGCTTACCTCTTCAAATTGTTTTCGTGAAGTATGTGTGACATTTAGAAATATTTTGGCCATTACCTCCCTCAAGACATTATGAGGGCAGGTTTCATTCACAGCCCTCCAGTACTGGTGCATATGAAGTGACCCTTAGCACAGGTTTTAAAGCTGCTGTTGCAGGTAACGGCCAGAGGGCGGCAGCATTTCTGCTTTTCCCAATCTGTTAACTAGGGAAACAGACCATCCTGGCAGTGGTGTTCCTCGGTTCTATATTAGAGTGGAATGTGCCCCCAAAAGCTGATGTCTCCTTACTTATGTTTGTTTTAGAAATCGAATTTCTATATATTTTTTTATTGGAGTCATATTCCATTGTGTTCATGGACCACTTCTTCTTTGAGCATTCCTCTGTTGATGGACATTTTCGTAGCTTCCAAGTGTTGGCTATGGTAAATATTGCTGGAGTGCAGGATTGCCAGCATGTGTCTTTTCTTTTTTGTGGTACATGGGCCTCTCACTGCCGTGGGCCCTCCCATTGCAGAGCACAGGCTCCGGACGCACAGGCCCAGCAGCCATAGCTCACGGGAACAGCCGCTCCGTGGCATGTGGGATCTTCCCGAATCGGGGCATGAACCCATGTCCCCTGCACTGGCAGGCGGACTCTCATCCACTGCGCCCCCAGTGAATCCCAGCGTGTCTTTTTGATTCTCATCCCCTCAGGCGATAGGCCCAGCAGTGGGTATGCTTGTTTGAATGGTAGCTCAGTATTTATCTTTACAAGGCACGTCATTTTTGTTTGCATGACTGGCTCTTACCATGTCCCACGTTGAAGCAAGGGTAGGCATTTCTCCAAAACCCCTTCAGCATTTATTGTTTGCAGAATTTTTGCTGATGGCCATTCTGACTGCTGTGAGCTGATAGGTTTTTGTCATTTGGATTTACATATCTTTAATTATTCCTAATGTTTAGCATTTTCCCATGCCTTTTTAAATTTCTGGCAGAGAAAAACAGAAAAAAAAACGGAGAGTACAATTAAACTCTTGAAATTGTCTTCTTGGATGGTTGCCCTCTTTTGAATTTTTTGGTCAATTTTCGACCCCATGTTTGTTTTTGAGGGCAGGTGTTATTCACAGGTCTGCAATGAGTGTGACTATTAAGTGACCATTAGCAGTGGGTTTAAAGCTGCTGTTGTGGGAAATGGCCACAAGGCGGCAGCGTTTCTCCACTCCCAAGTCTGGTGTCTAGGGCAGCAGAGCCTTTCTGGGACCAATGGAATACAGAAACAGGCATCATTGAAGTCTAATACAGAATACCATGTCCTGGTGGATGGTAGAATGACCAGTAGGGTCTAGGAATTAGGAACTACTGGATGTATATCCTCGGTGGCTTCACTGACTGTCCTAACATCCTTTACCAGGTCCCCAGCAGCCCACGGGGCTCTCGTGGTCAGGCCCCTCCCAGGATATGGGGCTCACCTGGGCAGGGCCCCAGCAGCCAACGGGGTTCTCATGTTCAGGCCACTCCCAGGGTATGGAGCTCACCTGTGAAACTACCCAGCAGCCCATGAGGCTCTCGTGCTTAGGCACCTCCCATGATACAGAGCTCCCGTGGGCAGGTACCATGGCAGGGCTGGGCACACAGGAACCGTGCACATAGCCCTCATTGCAGAGCACCCCAGAACGCCTGTCACGCAGAGCTGACACAGAGCACCTCAGAGCAGCACTTGAACTAACCAACAGCAGCTCCGACAGGTCTCTGACCCTGGGCATCACTCTGTGCAGCCTCCCTCTGCCTGGTCTTCCAGAGACTTCCACTGCAGCCGGGGCACCAGGCCTTTGTCTCCAACCATCACCCCTCCTCTCCCTGACTCCTGGGTTCCTCTCATTAGGATTAGGTCTTCTTGAAATTGTCTCCCACTCATGGGCCAGATAAAATGATGAGAAAACAAGCCGGAGATGCAGCCCCTTGTCTATCCTGACTCTCAGGAGCCCACACCTGTTCCTTGGAACTGGCCGTTTCAGAGAGGTCCATTTTCTGCAATGTGAGCCACTGAGAGGTGAGGATTGGCTGACCGGAGCAGCCTGTCCCTACCGGCCAACCCTCCCCAGGTGTGCCGGGGTTGAGGTCAATAGAAACACCGCTCCAGGGAGCAACAGCGCCTGCAGCTGTGCCTGACGCCATATTCTCTGCCCCGTCAGCAGTCTCGGGGCTGTGCTGGTGGGAGGGAGTGAGGGGGCACGGTTTTGTGGGTGTCCCGGTGTGAGAGGGGCTCTGCTGGACTTTCTGCAGGAGTTGCCAGACTGCCGCCTGCTAAAGAAGAGGATGGGTAACCCTTAACTTCCGCTGGAATTTCTCCGCGGGCAGAGGTGAGGGAGGAAAAAAGCAGTGGGGGCCAAGACAGGACGGATATCTCAGGCAGGGAAATGGAAAGTTTTCAGAAGAGCATCTGGGGCAAGGATCATCCTGGCTGGCCTGCAGGCACCAAGTCAGCCTGCGTGCTTTCGCTGGTGTGGATCCACGGCCCTTCCTCTATGCTTTCAAGTCCTTGTACATATTCAGGTGTTTTACCTGGGAAGGGAGGGAACAGTTCAGCAGCAGCTGGCTGGGGGCTCAGCTCACGTTTACTCACAGACGCCTATGTACGGTCCCCCAGCTTTGCAGTGAGGACGCTCCTTGCCGGGGGGGTGGTGGGCTGCTGGCTGCATGGGAGATAATTCCCTACCTCTGACCAACTTCAGAATTGTTTACCACTGGAGCAAGTGCCCTGATAGGGTTTTCCTCTGTATAACTAGTGGGTTCTGTTTATTTTTTCTGTTTGGTTTCAAGGTAGATTTTATTCCTCATTTATGTATTTATAGATATAAGCATGGAAATAATTCATTCATACAAATACATCTGTGTGAAGGGAAGAACATTTTTCTGTTTTATTTTTAAATTTTATTTGTTTTTAAAAATTTTGAAATTTAATATTATTTATTTTTTAGACAGCAGGTTATTATTAGTTATCTATTTTATACATATACATGTATACAGGTCAATCCCAATCTCCCAACTCATCCCACCACCACCACCCCATGGCTTCCCCCCTTTGGTTTCCATACGTTTGTTCTCTAACCCTGTGTCTCTAATTCTGCCCTGCAAACCGGTTCATCTGTACCAGTTTTCTAGGTTCCACATATATGCATTAATACACAATATTTGTTTTTCTCTTTCTGACTTACTTCTCTCGGTATGACAGTCTCTAGATCCATCCACGTCTCTACAAATGACCCAGTTTCATTCCTTTTTATGGCTGAGTAATATTCCATTTTATATATGTACCACATCTTTATCCATTCGTCTGTCTGTGGGCATTTAGGTTGCTTCCATTACCTGGCTATTGTAAATAGTGCTGCAATGAACATTGTGGTGAATGTGTCTTTGAGTTATGGTTTTCTCTGGGTATATGCCCAGAAGTGGGATTGCTGGATCATATGGTAATTGTATTTTTAGTTTTTTTAATGAACCTCCATACTGTTCTCCATAGTGACTGTATCAATTGACATTCCCACCAATAGTGGAAGAGGGATCCATGTGTCCACACCCTCCGCAGCATTTGTAGTTTGTAGATTTTCTGATGATGCCCATTCTAACAGGTGTGAGGTGATACCTCATTGAAGTTTTGATTTGCATTTCTCTAATAATTAGTGATGTTGAGCAGCTTTTCATGTGCATCTTGGCCATCTCTGGGTCTCCTTTGAAGAAATGTCTATTTAGATATTCTACCCATTTTTGAAGTGGGTTGTATTTTTTTAATAGTAAGCTGCATGAGCTGTTTATATATATTGGAGATTAAACCTTTGTCCATTGATTCGTTTTCACATATTTTCTCTCATTCTGAGGGTTGCCTTTTTCCATTCCCGTTTTTTAACAAAAGAAAGAAAGAAAGAAAAAGAAGCAGAACACAAATGTCCGTAAAATAAGCCTCTTGAAACTGTCGTTTTGAAATATGGAGGTGTTTTGAATTTTTTGGTCAGTATACGACCCCAGGATTTGTTTTCCGGGCAGGTCTCATTTACAGGCCTGCAATTATTTTGAATATCAACTGACCATTAGCGCTGGGATTAAAGCTGCTGTTGTGTGAAACGGCCACAAGGTGGCAGCAGTTCTCCTTTACCAAATCTGGTGACTAGGGCAACAGAGCCTCAATGGAAGTCGTGTTCTAGGTTGTAATTCAGAATGGAATGTGCCAGGAAAAAGACCCTTAAGTTTGTCTCACTATTTCTTGTTCGTTTTTTTTCATTTAATTTTTATTTTTTATCACAGCAAGTTTGATTACAATGTTTGGCTTGTTGTAGGTGTGCAAGATGTGGTTCTTTTACGCATATACATATGTCTGTTCTTCCTGGGATCCTTTTCCCATGTACGTTATGACAGAATGTTGACTAGTCTTCTCTTGGTATTCCGTAGGTGTTTGGTGATTATATATTTCACCTGTGTTTGTATATGTCTGTTAACCCCAATATCCGAATGTATCCAATCCTCACACCTTTCCATTGGTGAACCATAAGTTTGTTTAATGAATCTGTGATTGCCCTTCTCTGTGGAAATATCTTCACTAGTATCAATTCTTAGGTAACACCTATAAGTGATATCATACGATATGTGTCTTTCTCTTTCTGACTTACTACAAGTCACGTGATTACCTCTAGACTCATCTATGGTGCTGCAAATGGCATTGTGTCCTTGTTTTCCTTGGCTAATATTCTGTCTGTACATGTACCAGTTCTTCTTTGACCACTCATCTGTTGGACTTTTTGGTTGCTCCCATGTCATGGCTATTGTAATGCTGCGGCAAAGCACATTTGCCTGCCTGTGGCTTTCCAATTCTGTCTTCTTAGGTTATAGGCCCAGGAGTTCGCCTGCTGGATCATATGGTAGCAAAATGTTTACCTTGTAGAGGCACCGCCATTCTGTTCTCATTAGTGGCTCTTACCAGGTTATGTCCCACTTAAAGTTGAGGTGATGCTCTTCTCCACAACACCTTCAGCGTTTATTGTTTGGAGTATTTTTGCTGAAGTTTATTCTGACTACTGTGAGCTGATACCACTTTGTGCTTGGATTTGCATGCGTCTCATAATACCTTGAAATTGAGCTTGCTGGCATGTCCTTTTTTTCTTCAAACTGTGAGTACAGCTTACCTCTTCAAATTGTTTTCGTGAAGTATGTGTGACATTTAGAAATATTTTGGCCATTACCTCCCTCAAGACATTATGAGGGCAGGTTTCATTCACAGCCCTCCAGTACTGGTGCATATGAAGTGACCCTTAGCACAGGTTTTAAAGCTGCTGTTGCAGGTAACGGCCAGAGGGCGGCAGCATTTCTGCTTTTCCCAATCTGTTAACTAGGGAAACAGACCATCCTGGCAGTGGTGTTCCTCGGTTCTATATTAGAGTGGAATGTGCCCCCAAAAGCTGATGTCTCCTTACTTATGTTTGTTTTAGAAATCGAATTTCTATATATTTTTTTATTGGAGTCATATTCCATTGTGTTCATGGACCACTTCTTCTTTGAGCATTCCTCTGTTGATGGACATTTTCGTAGCTTCCAAGTGTTGGCTATGGTAAATATTGCTGGAGTGCAGGATTGCCAGCATGTGTCTTTTCTTTTTTGTGGTACATGGGCCTCTCACTGCCGTGGGCCCTCCCATTGCAGAGCACAGGCTCCGGACGCACAGGCCCAGCAGCCATAGCTCACGGGAACAGCCGCTCCGTGGCATGTGGGATCTTCCCGAATCGGGGCATGAACCCATGTCCCCTGCACTGGCAGGCGGACTCTCATCCACTGCGCCCCCAGTGAATCCCAGCGTGTCTTTTTGATTCTCATCCCCTCAGGCGATAGGCCCAGCAGTGGGTATGCTTGTTTGAATGGTAGCTCAGTATTTATCTTTACAAGGCACGTCATTTTTGTTTGCATGACTGGCTCTTACCATGTCCCACGTTGAAGCAAGGGTAGGCATTTCTCCAAAACCCCTTCAGCATTTATTGTTTGCAGAATTTTTGCTGATGGCCATTCTGACTGCTGTGAGCTGATAGGTTTTTGTCATTTGGATTTACATATCTTTAATTATTCCTAATGTTTAGCATTTTCCCATGCCTTTTTAAATTTCTGGCAGAGAAAAACAGAAAAAAAACCGGAGAGTACAATTAAACTCTTGAAATTGTCTTCTTGGATGGTTGCCCTCTTTTGAATTTTTTGGTCAATTTTCGACCCCATGTTTGTTTTTGAGGGCAGGTGTTATTCACAGGTCTGCAATGAGTGTGACTATTAAGTGACCATTAGCAGTGGGTTTAAAGCTGCTGTTGTGGGAAATGGCCACAAGGCGGCAGCGTTTCTCCACTCCCAAGTCTGGTGTCTAGGGCAGCAGAGCCTTTCTGGGACCAATGGAATACAGAAACAGGCATCATTGAAGTCTAATACAGAATACCATGTCCTGGTGGATGGTAGAATGACCAGTAGGGTCTAGGAATTAGGAACTACTGGATGTATATCCTCGGTGGCTTCACTGACTGTCCTAACATCCTTTACCAGGTCCCCAGCAGCCCACGGGGCTCTCGTGGTCAGGCCCCTCCCAGGATATGGGGCTCACCTGGGCAGGGCCCCAGCAGCCAACGGGGTTCTCATGTTCAGGCCACTCCCAGGGTATGGAGCTCAGCTGTGAAACTACCCAGCAGCCCATGAGGCTCTCGTGCTTAGGCACCTCCCATGATACAGAGCTCCCGTGGGCAGGTACCATGGCAGGGCTGGGCACACAGGAACCGTGCACATAGCCCTCATTGCAGAGCACCCCAGAACGCCTGTCACGCAGAGCTGACACAGAGCACCTCAGAGCAGCACTTGAACTAACCAACAGCAGCTCCGACAGGTCTCTGACCCTGGGCATCACTCTGTGCAGCCTCCCTCTGCCTGGTCTTCCAGAGACTTCCACTGCAGCCGGGGCACCAGGCCTTTGTCTCCAACCATCAGCCCTCCTCTCCCTGACTCCTGGGTTCCTCTCATTAGGATTAGGTCTTCTTGAAATTGTCTCCCACTCATGGGCCAGATAAAATGATGAGAAAACAAGCCGGAGATGCAGCCCCTTGTCTATCCTGACTCTCAGGAGCCCACACCTGTTCCTTGGAACTGGCCGTTTCAGAGAGGTCCATTTTCTGCAATGTGAGCCACTGAGAGGTGAGGATTGGCTGACCGGAGCAGCCTGTCCCTACCGGCCAACCCTCCCCAGGTGTGCCGGGGTTGAGGTCAATAGAAACACCGCTCCAGGGAGCAACAGCGCCTGCAGCTGTGCCTGACGCCATATTCTCTGCCCCGTCAGCAGTCTCGGGGCTGTGCTGGTGGGAGGGAGTGAGGGGGCACGGTTTTGTGGGTGTCCCGGTGTGAGAGGGGCTCTGCTGGACTTTCTGCAGGAGTTGCCAGACTGCCGCCTGCTAAAGAAGAGGATGGGTAACCCTTAACTTCCGCTGGAATTTCTCCGCGGGCAGAGGTGAGGGAGGAAAAAAGCAGTGGGGGCCAAGACAGGACGGATATCTCAGGCAGGGAAATGGAAAGTTTTCAGAAGAGCATCTGGGGCAAGGATCATCCTGGCTGGCCTGCAGGCACCAAGTCAGCCTGCGTGCTTTCGCTGGTGTGGATCCACGGCCCTTCCTCTATGCTTTCAAGTCCTTGTACATATTCAGGTGTTTTACCTGGGAAGGGAGGGAACAGTTCAGCATCAGCTGGCTGGGGGCTCAGCTCACGTTTACTCACAGACGCCTATGTACGGTCCCCCAGCTTTGCAGTGAGGACGCTCCTTGCCGGGGGGGTGGTGGGCTGCTGGCTGCATGGGAGATAATTCCCTACCTCTGACCAACTTCAGAATTGTTTACCACTGGAGCAAGTGCCCTGATAGGGTTTTCCTCTGTATAACTAGTGGGTTCTGTTTATTTTTTCTGTTTGGTTTCAAGGTAGATTTTATTCCTCATTTATGTATTTATAGATATAAGCATGGAAATAATTCATTCATACAAATACATCTGTGTGAAGGGAAGAACATTTTTCTGTTTTATTTTTAAATTTTATTTGTTTTTAAAAATTTTGAAATTTAATATTATTTATTTTTTAGACAGCAGGTTATTATTAGTTATCTATTTTATACATATACATGTATACAGGTCAATCCCAATCTCCCAACTCATCCCACCACCACCACCCCATGGCTTCCCCCCTTTGGTTTCCATACGTTTGTTCTCTAACCCTGTGTCTCTAATTCTGCCCTGCAAACCGGTTCATCTGTACCAGTTTTCTAGGTTCCACATATATGCATTAATACACAATATTTGTTTTTCTCTTTCTGACTTACTTCTCTCGGTATGACAGTCTCTAGATCCATCCACGTCTCTACAAATGACCCAGTTTCATTCCTTTTTATGGCTGAGTAATATTCCATTTTATATATGTACCACATCTTTATCCATTCGTCTGTCTGTGGGCATTTAGGTTGCTTCCATTACCTGGCTATTGTAAATAGTGCTGCAATGAACATTGTGGTGAATGTGTCTTTGAGTTATGGTTTTCTCTGGGTATATGCCCAGAAGTGGGATTGCTGGATCATATGGTAATTGTATTTTTAGTTTTTTTAATGAACCTCCATACTGTTCTCCATAGTGACTGTATCAATTGACATTCCCACCAATAGTGGAAGAGGGATCCATGTGTCCACACCCTCCGCAGCATTTGTAGTTTGTAGATTTTCTGATGATGCCCATTCTAACAGGTGTGAGGTGATACCTCATTGAAGTTTTGATTTGCATTTCTCTAATAATTAGTGATGTTGAGCAGCTTTTCATGTGCATCTTGGCCATCTCTGGGTCTCCTTTGAAGAAATGTCTATTTAGATATTCTACCCATTTTTGAAGTGGGTTGTATTTTTTTAATAGTAAGCTGCATGAGCTGTTTATATATATTGGAGATTAAACCTTTGTCCATTGATTCGTTTTCACATATTTTCTCTCATTCTGAGGGTTGCCTTTTTCCATTCCCGTTTTTTAACAAAAGAAAGAAAGAAAGAAAAAGAAGCAGAACACAAATGTCCGTAAAATAAGCCTCTTGAAACTGTCGTTTTGAAATATGGAGGTGTTTTGAATTTTTTGGTCAGTATACGACCCCAGGATTTGTTTTCCGGGCAGGTCTCATTTACAGGCCTGCAATTATTTTGAATATCAACTGACCATTAGCGCTGGGATTAAAGCTGCTGTTGTGTGAAACGGCCACAAGGTGGCAGCAGTTCTCCTTTACCAAATCTGGTGACTAGGGCAACAGAGCCTCAATGGAAGTCGTGTTCTAGGTTGTAATTCAGAATGGAATGTGCCAGGAAAAAGACCCTTAAGTTTGTCTCACTATTTCTTGTTCGTTTTTTTTCATTTAATTTTTATTTTTTATCACAGCAAGTTTGATTACAATGTTTGGCTTGTTGTAGGTGTGCAAGATGTGGTTCTTTTACGCATATACATATGTCTGTTCTTCCTGGGATCCTTTTCCCATGTACGTTATGACAGAATGTTGACTAGTCTTCTCTTGGTATTCCGTAGGTGTTTGGTGATTATATATTTCACCTGTGTTTGTATATGTCTGTTAACCCCAATATCCGAATGTATCCAATCCTCACACCTTTCCATTGGTGAACCATAAGTTTGTTTAATGAATCTGTGATTGCCCTTCTCTGTGGAAATATCTTCACTAGTATCAATTCTTAGGTAACACCTATAAGTGATATCATACGATATGTGTCTTTCTCTTTCTGACTTACTACAAGTCACGTGATTACCTCTAGACTCATCTATGGTGCTGCAAATGGCATTGTGTCCTTGTTTTCCTTGGCTAATATTCTGTCTGTACATGTACCAGTTCTTCTTTGACCACTCATCTGTTGGACTTTTTGGTTGCTCCCATGTCATGGCTATTGTAATGCTGCGGCAAAGCACATTTGCCTGCCTGTGGCTTTCCAATTCTGTCTTCTTAGGTTATAGGCCCAGGAGTTCGCCTGCTGGATCATATGGTAGCAAAATGTTTACCTTGTAGAGGCACCGCCATTCTGTTCTCATTAGTGGCTCTTACCAGGTTATGTCCCACTTAAAGTTGAGGTGATGCTCTTCTCCACAACACCTTCAGCGTTTATTGTTTGGAGTATTTTTGCTGAAGTTTATTCTGACTACTGTGAGCTGATACCACTTTGTGCTTGGATTTGCATGCGTCTCATAATACCTTGAAATTGAGCTTGCTGGCATGTCCTTTATTTCTTCAAACTGTGAGTACAGCTTACCTCTTCAAATTGTTTTCGTGAAGTATGTGTGACATTTAGAAATATTTTGGCCATTACCTCCCTCAAGACATTATGAGGGCAGGTTTCATTCACAGCCCTCCAGTACTGGTGCATATGAAGTGACCCTTAGCACAGGTTTTAAAGCTGCTGTTGCAGGTAACGGCCAGAGGGCGGCAGCATTTCTGCTTTTCCCAATCTGTTAACTAGGGAAACAGACCATCCTGGCAGTGGTGTTCCTCGGTTCTATATTAGAGTGGAATGTGCCCCCAAAAGCTGATGTCTCCTTACTTATGTTTGTTTTAGAAATCGAATTTCTATATATTTTTTTATTGGAGTCATATTCCATTGTGTTCATGGACCACTTCTTCTTTGAGCATTCCTCTGTTGATGGACATTTTCGTAGCTTCCAAGTGTTGGCTATGGTAAATATTGCTGGAGTGCAGGATTGCCAGCATGTGTCTTTTCTTTTTTGTGGTACATGGGCCTCTCACTGCCGTGGGCCCTCCCATTGCAGAGCACAGGCTCCGGACGCACAGGCCCAGCAGCCATAGCTCACGGGAACAGCCGCTCCGTGGCATGTGGGATCTTCCCGAATCGGGGCATGAACCCATGTCCCCTGCACTGGCAGGCGGACTCTCATCCACTGCGCCCCCAGTGAATCCCAGCGTGTCTTTTTGATTCTCATCCCCTCAGGCGATAGGCCCAGCAGTGGGTATGCTTGTTTGAATGGTAGCTCAGTATTTATCTTTACAAGGCACGTCATTTTTGTTTGCATGACTGGCTCTTACCATGTCCCACGTTGAAGCAAGGGTAGGCATTTCTCCAAAACCCCTTCAGCATTTATTGTTTGCAGAATTTTTGCTGATGGCCATTCTGACTGCTGTGAGCTGATAGGTTTTTGTCATTTGGATTTACATATCTTTAATTATTCCTAATGTTTAGCATTTTCCCATGCCTTTTTAAATTTCTGGCAGAGAAAAACAGAAAAAAAAAACGGAGAGTACAATTAAACTCTTGAAATTGTCTTCTTGGATGGTTGCCCTCTTTTGAATTTTTTGGTCAATTTTCGACCCCATGTTTGTTTTTGAGGGCAGGTGTTATTCACAGGTCTGCAATGAGTGTGACTATTAAGTGACCATTAGCAGTGGGTTTAAAGCTGCTGTTGTGGGAAATGGCCACAAGGCGGCAGCGTTTCTCCACTCCCAAGTCTGGTGTCTAGGGCAGCAGAGCCTTTCTGGGACCAATGGAATACAGAAACAGGCATCATTGAAGTCTAATACAGAATACCATGTCCTGGTGGATGGTAGAATGACCAGTAGGGTCTAGGAATTAGGAACTACTGGATGTATATCCTCGGTGGCTTCACTGACTGTCCTAACATCCTTTACCAGGTCCCCAGCAGCCCACGGGGCTCTCGTGGTCAGGCCCCTCCCAGGATATGGGGCTCACCTGGGCAGGGCCCCAGCAGCCAACGGGGTTCTCATGTTCAGGCCACTCCCAGGGTATGGAGCTCACCTGTGAAACTACCCAGCAGCCCATGAGGCTCTCGTGCTTAGGCACCTCCCATGATACAGAGCTCCCGTGGGCAGGTACCATGGCAGGGCTGGGCACACAGGAACCGTGCACATAGCCCTCATTGCAGAGCACCCCAGAACGCCTGTCACGCAGAGCTGACACAGAGCACCTCAGAGCAGCACTTGAACTAACCAACAGCAGCTCCGACAGGTCTCTGACCCTGGGCATCACTCTGTGCAGCCTCCCTCTGCCTGGTCTTCCAGAGACTTCCACTGCAGCCGGGGCACCAGGCCTTTGTCTCCAACCATCACCCCTCCTCTCCCTGACTCCTGGGTTCCTCTCATTAGGATTAGGTCTTCTTGAAATTGTCTCCCACTCATGGGCCAGATAAAATGATGAGAAAACAAGCCGGAGATGCAGCCCCTTGTCTATCCTGACTCTCAGGAGCCCACACCTGTTCCTTGGAACTGGCCGTTTCAGAGAGGTCCATTTTCTGCAATGTGAGCCACTGAGAGGTGAGGATTGGCTGACCGGAGCAGCCTGTCCCTACCGGCCAACCCTCCCCAGGTGTGCCGGGGTTGAGGTCAATAGAAACACCGCTCCAGGGAGCAACAGCGCCTGCAGCTGTGCCTGACGCCATATTCTCTGCCCCGTCAGCAGTCTCGGGGCTGTGCTGGTGGGAGGGAGTGAGGGGGCACGGTTTTGTGGGTGTCCCGGTGTGAGAGGGGCTCTGCTGGACTTTCTGCAGGAGTTGCCAGACTGCCGCCTGCTAAAGAAGAGGATGGGTAACCCTTAACATCCGCTGGAATTTCTCCGCGGGCAGAGGTGAGGGAGGAAAAAAGCAGTGGGGGCCAAGACAGGACGGATATCTCAGGCAGGGAAATGGAAAGTTTTCAGAAGAGCATCTGGGGCAAGGATCATCCTGGCTGGCCTGCAGGCACCAAGTCAGCCTGCGTGCTTTCGCTGGTGTGGATCCACGGCCCTTCCTCTATGCTTTCAAGTCCTTGTACATATTCAGGTGTTTTACCTGGGAAGGGAGGGAACAGTTCAGCAGCAGCTGGCTGGGGGCTCAGCTCACGTTTACTCACAGACGCCTATGTACGGTCCCCCAGCTTTGCAGTGAGGACGCTCCTTGCCGGGGGGGTGGTGGGCTGCTGGCTGCATGGGAGATAATTCCCTACCTCTGACCAACTTCAGAATTGTTTACCACTGGAGCAAGTGCCCTGATAGGGTTTTCCTCTGTATAACTAGTGGGTTCTGTTTATTTTTTCTGTTTGGTTTCAAGGTAGATTTTATTCCTCATTTATGTATTTATAGATATAAGCATGGAAATAATTCATTCATACAAATACATCTGTGTGAAGGGAAGAACATTTTTCTGTTTTATTTTTAAATTTTATTTGTTTTTAAAAATTTTGAAATTTAATATTATTTATTTTTTAGACAGCAGGTTATTATTAGTTATCTATTTTATACATATACATGTATACAGGTCAATCCCAATCTCCCAACTCATCCCACCACCACCACCCCATGGCTTCCCCCCTTTGGTTTCCATACGTTTGTTCTCTAACCCTGTGTCTCTAATTCTGCCCTGCAAACCGGTTCATCTGTACCAGTTTTCTAGGTTCCACATATATGCATTAATACACAATATTTGTTTTTCTCTTTCTGACTTACTTCTCTCGGTATGACAGTCTCTAGATCCATCCACGTCTCTACAAATGACCCAGTTTCATTCCTTTTTATGGCTGAGTAATATTCCATTTTATATATGTACCACATCTTTATCCATTCGTCTGTCTGTGGGCATTTAGGTTGCTTCCATTACCTGGCTATTGTAAATAGTGCTGCAATGAACATTGTGGTGAATGTGTCTTTGAGTTATGGTTTTCTCTGGGTATATGCCCAGAAGTGGGATTGCTGGATCATATGGTAATTGTATTTTTAGTTTTTTTAATGAACCTCCATACTGTTCTCCATAGTGACTGTATCAATTGACATTCCCACCAATAGTGGAAGAGGGATCCATGTGTCCACACCCTCCGCAGCATTTGTAGTTTGTAGATTTTCTGATGATGCCCATTCTAACAGGTGTGAGGTGATACCTCATTGAAGTTTTGATTTGCATTTCTCTAATAATTAGTGATGTTGAGCAGCTTTTCATGTGCATCTTGGCCATCTCTGGGTCTCCTTTGAAGAAATGTCTATTTAGATATTCTACCCATTTTTGAAGTGGGTTGTATTTTTTTAATAGTAAGCTGCATGAGCTGTTTATATATATTGGAGATTAAACCTTTGTCCATTGATTCGTTTTCACATATTTTCTCTCATTCTGAGGGTTGCCTTTTTCCATTCCCGTTTTTTAACAAAAGAAAGAAAGAAAGAAAAAGAAGCAGAACACAAATGTCCGTAAAATAAGCCTCTTGAAACTGTCGTTTTGAAATATGGAGGTGTTTTGAATTTTTTGGTCAGTATACGACCCCAGGATTTGTTTTCCGGGCAGGTCTCATTTACAGGCCTGCAATTATTTTGAATATCAACTGACCATTAGCGCTGGGATTAAAGCTGCTGTTGTGTGAAACGGCCACAAGGTGGCAGCAGTTCTCCTTTACCAAATCTGGTGACTAGGGCAACAGAGCCTCAATGGAAGTCGTGTTCTAGGTTGTAATTCAGAATGGAATGTGCCAGGAAAAAGACCCTTAAGTTTGTCTCACTATTTCTTGTTCGTTTTTTTTCATTTAATTTTTATTTTTTATCACAGCAAGTTTGATTACAATGTTTGGCTTGTTGTAGGTGTGCAAGATGTGGTTCTTTTACGCATATACATATGTCTGTTCTTCCTGGGATCCTTTTCCCATGTACGTTATGACAGAATGTTGACTAGTCTTCTCTTGGTATTCCGTAGGTGTTTGGTGATTATATATTTCACCTGTGTTTGTATATGTCTGTTAACCCCAATATCCGAATGTATCCAATCCTCACACCTTTCCATTGGTGAACCATAAGTTTGTTTAATGAATCTGTGATTGCCCTTCTCTGTGGAAATATCTTCACTAGTATCAATTCTTAGGTAACACCTATAAGTGATATCATACGATATGTGTCTTTCTCTTTCTGACTTACTACAAGTCACGTGATTACCTCTAGACTCATCTATGGTGCTGCAAATGGCATTGTGTCCTTGTTTTCCTTGGCTAATATTCTGTCTGTACATGTACCAGTTCTTCTTTGACCACTCATCTGTTGGACTTTTTGGTTGCTCCCATGTCATGGCTATTGTAATGCTGCGGCAAAGCACATTTGCCTGCCTGTGGCTTTCCAATTCTGTCTTCTTAGGTTATAGGCCCAGGAGTTCGCCTGCTGGATCATATGGTAGCAAAATGTTTACCTTGTAGAGGCACCGCCATTCTGTTCTCATTAGTGGCTCTTACCAGGTTATGTCCCACTTAAAGTTGAGGTGATGCTCTTCTCCACAACACCTTCAGCGTTTATTGTTTGGAGTATTTTTGCTGAAGTTTATTCTGACTACTGTGAGCTGATACCACTTTGTGCTTGGATTTGCATGCGTCTCATAATACCTTGAAATTGAGCTTGCTGGCATGTCCTTTTTTTCTTCAAACTGTGAGTACAGCTTACCTCTTCAAATTGTTTTCGTGAAGTATGTGTGACATTTAGAAATATTTTGGCCATTACCTCCCTCAAGACATTATGAGGGCAGGTTTCATTCACAGCCCTCCAGTACTGGTGCATATGAAGTGACCCTTAGCACAGGTTTTAAAGCTGCTGTTGCAGGTAACGGCCAGAGGGCGGCAGCATTTCTGCTTTTCCCAATCTGTTAACTAGGGAAACAGACCATCCTGGCAGTGGTGTTCCTCGGTTCTATATTAGAGTGGAATGTGCCCCCAAAAGCTGATGTCTCCTTACTTATGTTTGTTTTAGAAATCGAATTTCTATATATTTTTTTATTGGAGTCATATTCCATTGTGTTCATGGACCACTTCTTCTTTGAGCATTCCTCTGTTGATGGACATTTTCGTAGCTTCCAAGTGTTGGCTATGGTAAATATTGCTGGAGTGCAGGATTGCCAGCATGTGTCTTTTCTTTTTTGTGGTACATGGGCCTCTCACTGCCGTGGGCCCTCCCATTGCAGAGCACAGGCTCCGGACGCACAGGCCCAGCAGCCATAGCTCACGGGAACAGCCGCTCCATGGCATGTGGGATCTTCCCGAATCGGGGCATGAACCCATGTCCCCTGCACTGGCAGGCGGACTCTCATCCACTGCGCCCCCAGTGAATCCCAGCGTGTCTTTTTGATTCTCATCCCCTCAGGCGATAGGCCCAGCAGTGGGTATGCTTGTTTGAATGGTAGCTCAGTATTTATCTTTACAAGGCACGTCATTTTTGTTTGCATGACTGGCTCTTACCATGTCCCACGTTGAAGCAAGGGTAGGCATTTCTCCAAAACCCCTTCAGCATTTATTGTTTGCAGAATTTTTGCTGATGGCCATTCTGACTGCTGTGAGCTGATAGGTTTTTGTCATTTGGATTTACATATCTTTAATTATTCCTAATGTTTAGCATTTTCCCATGCCTTTTTAAATTTCTGGCAGAGGAAAACAGAAAAAAAAAACGGAGAGTACAATTAAACTCTTGAAATTGTCTTCTTGGATGGTTGCCCTCTTTTGAATTTTTTGGTCAATTTTCGACCCCATGTTTGTTTTTGAGGGCAGGTGTTATTCACAGGTCTGCAATGAGTGTGACTATTAAGTGACCATTAGCAGTGGGTTTAAAGCTGCTGTTGTGGGAAATGGCCACAAGGCGGCAGCGTTTCTCCACTCCCAAGTCTGGTGTCTAGGGCAGCAGAGCCTTTCTGGGACCAATGGAATACAGAAACAGGCATCATTGAAGTCTAATACAGAATACCATGTCCTGGTGGATGGTAGAATGACCAGTAGGGTCTAGGAATTAGGAACTACTGGATGTATATCCTCGGTGGCTTCACTGACTGTCCTAACATCCTTTACCAGGTCCCCAGCAGCCCACGGGGCTCTCGTGGTCAGGCCCCTCCCAGGATATGGGGCTCACCTGGGCAGGGCCCCAGCAGCCAACGGGGTTCTCATGTTCAGGCCACTCCCAGGGTATGGAGCTCACCTGTGAAACTACCCAGCAGCCCATGAGGCTCTCGTGCTTAGGCACCTCCCATGATACAGAGCTCCCGTGGGCAGGTACCATGGCAGGGCTGGGCACACAGGAACCGTGCACATAGCCCTCATTGCAGAGCACCCCAGAACGCCTGTCACGCAGAGCTGACACAGAGCACCTCAGAGCAGCACTTGAACTAACCAACAGCAGCTCCGACAGGTCTCTGACCCTGGGCATCACTCTGTGCAGCCTCCCTCTGCCTGGTCTTCCAGAGACTTCCACTGCAGCCGGGGCACCAGGCCTTTGTCTCCAACCATCACCCCTCCTCTCCCTGACTCCTGGGTTCCTCTCATTAGGATTAGGTCTTCTTGAAATTGTCTCCCACTCATGGGCCAGATAAAATGATGAGAAAACAAGCCGGAGATGCAGCCCCTTGTCTATCCTGACTCTCAGGAGCCCACACCTGTTCCTTGGAACTGGCCGTTTCAGAGAGGTCCATTTTCTGCAATGTGAGCCACTGAGAGGTGAGGATTGGCTGACCGGAGCAGCCTGTCCCTACCGGCCAACCCTCCCCAGGTGTGCCGGGGTTGAGGTCAATAGAAACACCGCTCCAGGGAGCAACAGCGCCTGCAGCTGTGCCTGACGCCATATTCTCTGCCCCGTCAGCAGTCTCGGGGCTGTGCTGGTGGGAGGGAGTGAGGGGGCACGGTTTTGTGGGTGTCCCGGTGTGAGAGGGGCTCTGCTGGACTTTCTGCAGGAGTTGCCAGACTGCCGCCTGCTAAAGAAGAGGATGGGTAACCCTTAACATCCGCTGGAATTTCTCCGCGGGCAGAGGTGAGGGAGGAAAAAAGCAGTGGGGGCCAAGACAGGACGGATATCTCAGGCAGGGAAATGGAAAGTTTTCAGAAGAGCATCTGGGGCAAGGATCATCCTGGCTGGCCTGCAGGCACCAAGTCAGCCTGCGTGCTTTCGCTGGTGTGGATCCACGGCCCTTCCTCTATGCTTTCAAGTCCTTGTACATATTCAGGTGTTTTACCTGGGAAGGGAGGGAACAGTTCAGCAGCAGCTGGCTGGGGGCTCAGCTCACGTTTACTCACAGACGCCTATGTACGGTCCCCCA
Source organism: Mesoplodon mirus (assembly GCF_964341445.2). Lineage (NCBI taxonomy): Eukaryota > Metazoa > Chordata > Mammalia > Artiodactyla > Ziphiidae > Mesoplodon > Mesoplodon mirus. The sequence goes on from NC_138979.1 coordinate 91,917,339, forward strand.
GCTTTGCAGTGAGGACGCTCCTTGCCGGGGGGGTGGTGGGCTGCTGGCTGCATGGGAGATAATTCCCTACCTCTGACCAACTTCAGAATTGTTTACCACTGGAGCAAGTGCCCTGATAGGGTTTTCCTCTGTATAACTAGTGGGTTCTGTTTATTTTTTCTGTTTGGTTTCAAGGTAGATTTTATTCCTCATTTATGTATTTATAGATATAAGCATGGAAATAATTCATTCATACAAATACATCTGTGTGAAGGGAAGAACATTTTTCTGTTTTATTTTTAAATTTTATTTGTTTTTAAAAATTTTGAAATTTAATATTATTTATTTTTTAGACAGCAGGTTATTATTAGTTATCTATTTTATACATATACATGTATACAGGTCAATCCCAATCTCCCAACTCATCCCACCACCACCACCCCATGGCTTCCCCCCTTTGGTTTCCATACGTTTGTTCTCTAACCCTGTGTCTCTAATTCTGCCCTGCAAACCGGTTCATCTGTACCAGTTTTCTAGGTTCCACATATATGCATTAATACACAATATTTGTTTTTCTCTTTCTGACTTACTTCTCTCGGTATGACAGTCTCTAGATCCATCCACGTCTCTACAAATGACCCAGTTTCATTCCTTTTTATGGCTGAGTAATATTCCATTTTATATATGTACCACATCTTTATCCATTCGTCTGTCTGTGGGCATTTAGGTTGCTTCCATTACCTGGCTATTGTAAATAGTGCTGCAATGAACATTGTGGTGAATGTGTCTTTGAGTTATGGTTTTCTCTGGGTATATGCCCAGAAGTGGGATTGCTGGATCATATGGTAATTGTATTTTTAGTTTTTTTAATGAACCTCCATACTGTTCTCCATAGTGACTGTATCAATTGACATTCCCACCAATAGTGGAAGAGGGATCCATGTGTCCACACCCTCCGCAGCATTTGTAGTTTGTCGATTTTCTGATGATGCCCATTCTAACAGGTGTGAGGTGATACCTCATTGAAGTTTTGATTTGCATTTCTCTAATAATTAGTGATGTTGAGCAGCTTTTCATGTGCATCTTGGCCATCTCTGGGTCTCCTTTGAAGAAATGTCTATTTAGATATTCTACCCATTTTTGAAGTGGGTTGTATTTTTTTAATAGTAAGCTGCATGAGCTGTTTATATATATTGGAGATTAAACCTTTGTCCATTGATTCGTTTTCACATATTTTCTCTCATTCTGAGGGTTGCCTTTTTCCATTCCCGTTTTTTAACAAAAGAAAGAAAGAAAGAAAAAGAAGCAGAACACAAATGTCCGTAAAATAAGCCTCTTGAAACTGTCGTTTTGAAATATGGAGGTGTTTTGAATTTTTTGGTCAGTATACGACCCCAGGATTTGTTTTCCGGGCAGGTCTCATTTACAGGCCTGCAATTATTTTGAATATCAACTGACCATTAGCGCTGGGATTAAAGCTGCTGTTGTGTGAAACGGCCACAAGGTGGCAGCAGTTCTCCTTTACCAAATCTGGTGACTAGGGCAACAGAGCCTCAATGGAAGTCGTGTTCTAGGTTGTAATTCAGAATGGAATGTGCCAGGAAAAAGACCCTTAAGTTTGTCTCACTATTTCTTGCTCGTTTTTTTTCATTTAATTTTTATTTTTTATCACAGCAAGTTTGATTACAATGTTTGGCTTGTTGTAGGTGTGCAAGATGTGGTTCTTTTACGCATATACATATGTCTGTTCTTCCTGGGATCCTTTTCCCATGTACGTTATGACAGAATGTTGACTAGTCTTCTCTTGGTATTCCGTAGGTGTTTGGTGATTATATATTTCACCTGTGTTTGTATATGTCTGTTAACCCCAATATCCGAATGTATCCAATCCTCACACCTTTCCATTGGTGAACCATAAGTTTGTTTAATGAATCTGTGATTGCCCTTCTCTGTGGAAATATCTTCACTAGTATCAATTCTTAGGTAACACCTATAAGTGATATCATACGATATGTGTCTTTCTCTTTCTGACTTACTACAAGTCACGTGATTACCTCTAGACTCATCTATGGTGCTGCAAATGGCATTGTGTCCTTGTTTTCCTTGGCTAATATTCTGTCTGTACATGTACCAGTTCTTCTTTGACCACTCATCTGTTGGACTTTTTGGTTGCTCCCATGTCATGGCTATTGTAATGCTGCGGCAAAGCACATTTGCCTGCCTGTGGCTTTCCAATTCTGTCTTCTTAGGTTATAGGCCCAGGAGTTCGCCTGCTGGATCATATGGTAGCAAAATGTTTACCTTGTAGAGGCACCGCCATTCTGTTCTCATTAGTGGCTCTTACCAGGTTATGTCCCACTTAAAGTTGAGGTGATGCTCTTCTCCACAACACCTTCAGCGTTTATTGTTTGGAGTATTTTTGCTGAAGTTTATTCTGACTACTGTGAGCTGATACCACTTTGTGCTTGGATTTGCATGCGTCTCATAATACCTTGAAATTGAGCTTGCTGGCATGTCCTTTTTTTCTTCAAACTGTGAGTACAGCTTACCTCTTCAAATTGTTTTCGTGAAGTATGTGTGACATTTAGAAATATTTTGGCCATTACCTCCCTCAAGACATTATGAGGGCAGGTTTCATTCACAGCCCTCCAGTACTGGTGCATATGAAGTGACCCTTAGCACAGGTTTTAAAGCTGCTGTTGCAGGTAACGGCCAGAGGGCGGCAGCATTTCTGCTTTTCCCAATCTGTTAACTAGGGAAACAGACCATCCTGGCAGTGGTGTTCCTCGGTTCTATATTAGAGTGGAATGTGCCCCCAAAAGCTGATGTCTCCTTACTTATGTTTGTTTTAGAAATCGAATTTCTATATATTTTTTTATTGGAGTCATATTCCATTGTGTTCATGGACCACTTCTTCTTTGAGCATTCCTCTGTTGATGGACATTTTCGTAGCTTCCAAGTGTTGGCTATGGTAAATATTGCTGGAGTGCAGGATTGCCAGCATGTGTCTTTTCTTTTTTGTGGTACATGGGCCTCTCACTGCCGTGGGCCCTCCCATTGCAGAGCACAGGCTCCGGACGCACAGGCCCAGCAGCCATAGCTCACGGGAACAGCCGCTCCATGGCATGTGGGATCTTCCCGAATCGGGGCATGAACCCATGTCCCCTGCACTGGCAGGCGGACTCTCATCCACTGCGCCCCCAGTGAATCCCAGCGTGTCTTTTTGATTCTCATCCCCTCAGGCGATAGGCCCAGCAGTGGGTATGCTTGTTTGAATGGTAGCTCAGTATTTATCTTTACAAGGCACGTCATTTTTGTTTGCATGACTGGCTCTTACCATGTCCCACGTTGAAGCAAGGGTAGGCATTTCTCCAAAACCCCTTCAGCATTTATTGTTTGCAGAATTTTTGCTGATGGCCATTCTGACTGCTGTGAGCTGATAGGTTTTTGTCATTTGGATTTACATATCTTTAATTATTCCTAATGTTTAGCATTTTCCCATGCCTTTTTAAATTTCTGGCAGAGGAAAACAGAAAAAAAAAACGGAGAGTACAATTAAACTCTTGAAATTGTCTTCTTGGATGGTTGCCCTCTTTTGAATTTTTTGGTCAATTTTCGACCCCATGTTTGTTTTTGAGGGCAGGTGTTATTCACAGGTCTGCAATGAGTGTGACTATTAAGTGACCATTAGCAGTGGGTTTAAAGCTGCTGTTGTGGGAAATGGCCACAAGGCGGCAGCGTTTCTCCACTCCCAAGTCTGGTGTCTAGGGCAGCAGAGCCTTTCTGGGACCAATGGAATACAGAAACAGGCATCATTGAAGTCTAATACAGAATACCATGTCCTGGTGGATGGTAGAATGACCAGTAGGGTCTAGGAATTAGGAACTACTGGATGTATATCCTCGGTGGCTTCACTGACTGTCCTAACATCCTTTACCAGGTCCCCAGCAGCCCACGGGGCTCTCGTGGTCAGGCCCCTCCCAGGATATGGGGCTCACCTGGGCAGGGCCCCAGCAGCCAACGGGGTTCTCATGTTCAGGCCACTCCCAGGGTATGGAGCTCACCTGTGAAACTACCCAGCAGCCCATGAGGCTCTCGTGCTTAGGCACCTCCCATGATACAGAGCTCCCGTGGGCAGGTACCATGGCAGGGCTGGGCACACAGGAACCGTGCACATAGCCCTCATTGCAGAGCACCCCAGAACGCCTGTCACGCAGAGCTGACACAGAGCACCTCAGAGCAGCACTTGAACTAACCAACAGCAGCTCCGACAGGTCTCTGACCCTGGGCATCACTCTGTGCAGCCTCCCTCTGCCTGGTCTTCCAGAGACTTCCACTGCAGCCGGGGCACCAGGCCTTTGTCTCCAACCATCACCCCTCCTCTCCCTGACTCCTGGGTTCCTCTCATTAGGATTAGGTCTTCTTGAAATTGTCTCCCACTCATGGGCCAGATAAAATGATGAGAAAACAAGCCGGAGATGCAGCCCCTTGTCTATCCTGACTCTCAGGAGCCCACACCTGTTCCTTGGAACTGGCCGTTTCAGAGAGGTCCATTTTCTGCAATGTGAGCCACTGAGAGGTGAGGATTGGCTGACCGGAGCAGCCTGTCCCTACCGGCCAACCCTCCCCAGGTGTGCCGGGGTTGAGGTCAATAGAAACACCGCTCCAGGGAGCAACAGCGCCTGCAGCTGTGCCTGACGCCATATTCTCTGCCCCGTCAGCAGTCTCGGGGCTGTGCTGGTGGGAGGGAGTGAGGGGGCACGGTTTTGTGGGTGTCCCGGTGTGAGAGGGGCTCTGCTGGACTTTCTGCAGGAGTTGCCAGACTGCCGCCTGCTAAAGAAGAGGATGGGTAACCCTTAACATCCGCTGGAATTTCTCCGCGGGCAGAGGTGAGGGAGGAAAAAAGCAGTGGGGGCCAAGACAGGACGGATATCTCAGGCAGGGAAATGGAAAGTTTTCAGAAGAGCATCTGGGGCAAGGATCATCCTGGCTGGCCTGCAGGCACCAAGTCAGCCTGCGTGCTTTCGCTGGTGTGGATCCACGGCCCTTCCTCTATGCTTTCAAGTCCTTGTACATATTCAGGTGTTTTACCTGGGAAGGGAGGGAACAGTTCAGCAGCAGCTGGCTGGGGGCTCAGCTCACGTTTACTCACAGACGCCTATGTACGGTCCCCCAGCTTTGCAGTGAGGACGCTCCTTGCCGGGGGGGTGGTGGGCTGCTGGCTGCATGGGAGATAATTCCCTACCTCTGACCAACTTCAGAATTGTTTACCACTGGAGCAAGTGCCCTGATAGGGTTTTCCTCTGTATAACTAGTGGGTTCTGTTTATTTTTTCTGTTTGGTTTCAAGGTAGATTTTATTCCTCATTTATGTATTTATAGATATAAGCATGGAAATAATTCATTCATACAAATACATCTGTGTGAAGGGAAGAACATTTTTCTGTTTTATTTTTAAATTTTATTTGTTTTTAAAAATTTTGAAATTTAATATTATTTATTTTTTAGACAGCAGGTTATTATTAGTTATCTATTTTATACATATACATGTATACAGGTCAATCCCAATCTCCCAACTCATCCCACCACCACCACCCCATGGCTTCCCCCCTTTGGTTTCCATACGTTTGTTCTCTAACCCTGTGTCTCTAATTCTGCCCTGCAAACCGGTTCATCTGTACCAGTTTTCTAGGTTCCACATATATGCATTAATACACAATATTTGTTTTTCTCTTTCTGACTTACTTCTCTCGGTATGACAGTCTCTAGATCCATCCACGTCTCTACAAATGACCCAGTTTCATTCCTTTATATGGCTGAGTAATATTCCATTTTATATATGTACCACATCTTTATCCATTCGTCTGTCTGTGGGCATTTAGGTTGCTTCCATTACCTGGCTATTGTAAATAGTGCTGCAATGAACATTGTGGTGAATGTGTCTTTGAGTTATGGTTTTCTCTGGGTATATGCCCAGAAGTGGGATTGCTGGATCATATGGTAATTGTATTTTTAGTTTTTTTAATGAACCTCCATACTGTTCTCCATAGTGACTGTATCAATTGACATTCCCACCAATAGTGGAAGAGGGATCCATGTGTCCACACCCTCCGCAGCATTTGTAGTTTGTCGATTTTCTGATGATGCCCATTCTAACAGGTGTGAGGTGATACCTCATTGAAGTTTTGATTTGCATTTCTCTAATAATTAGTGATGTTGAGCAGCTTTTCATGTGCATCTTGGCCATCTCTGGGTCTCCTTTGAAGAAATGTCTATTTAGATATTCTACCCATTTTTGAAGTGGGTTGTATTTTTTTAATAGTAAGCTGCATGAGCTGTTTATATATATTGGAGATTAAACCTTTGTCCATTGATTCGTTTTCACATATTTTCTCTCATTCTGAGGGTTGCCTTTTTCCATTCCCGTTTTTTAACAAAAGAAAGAAAGAAAGAAAAAGAAGCAGAACACAAATGTCCGTAAAATAAGCCTCTTGAAACTGTCGTTTTGAAATATGGAGGTGTTTTGAATTTTTTGGTCAGTATACGACCCCAGGATTTGTTTTCCGGGCAGGTCTCATTTACAGGCCTGCAATTATTTTGAATATCAACTGACCATTAGCGCTGGGATTAAAGCTGCTGTTGTGTGAAACGGCCACAAGGTGGCAGCAGTTCTCCTTTACCAAATCTGGTGACTAGGGCAACAGAGCCTCAATGGAAGTCGTGTTCTAGGTTGTAATTTAGAATGGAATGTGCCAGGAAAAAGACCCTTAAGTTTGTCTCACTATTTCTTGCTCGTTTTTTTTCATTTAATTTTTATTTTTTATCACAGCAAGTTTGATTACAATGTTTGGCTTGTTGTAGGTGTGCAAGATGTGGTTCTTTTACGCATATACATATGTCTGTTCTTCCTGGGATCCTTTTCCCATGTACGTTATGACAGAATGTTGACTAGTCTTCTCTTGGTATTCCGTAGGTGTTTGGTGATTATATATTTCACCTGTGTTTGTATATGTCTGTTAACCCCAATATCCGAATGTATCCAATCCTCACACCTTTCCATTGGTGAACCATAAGTTTGTTTAATGAATCTGTGATTGCCCTTCTCTGTGGAAATATCTTCACTAGTATCAATTCTTAGGTAACACCTATAAGTGATATCATACGATATGTGTCTTTCTCTTTCTGACTTACTACAAGTCACGTGATTACCTCTAGACTCATCTATGGTGCTGCAAATGGCATTGTGTCCTTGTTTTCCTTGGCTAATATTCTGTCTGTACATGTACCAGTTCTTCTTTGACCACTCATCTGTTGGACTTTTTGGTTGCTCCCATGTCATGGCTATTGTAATGCTGCGGCAAAGCACATTTGCCTGCCTGTGGCTTTCCAATTCTGTCTTCTTAGGTTATAGGCCCAGGAGTTCGCCTGCTGGATCATATGGTAGCAAAATGTTTACCTTGTAGAGGCACCGCCATTCTGTTCTCATTAGTGGCTCTTACCAGGTTATGTCCCACTTAAAGTTGAGGTGATGCTCTTCTCCACAACACCTTCAGCGTTTATTGTTTGGAGTATTTTTGCTGAAGTTTATTCTGACTACTGTGAGCTGATACCACTTTGTGCTTGGATTTGCATGCGTCTCATAATACCTTGAAATTGAGCTTGCTGGCATGTCCTTTTTTTCTTCAAACTGTGAGTACAGCTTACCTCTTCAAATTGTTTTCGTGAAGTATGTGTGACATTTAGAAATATTTTGGCCATTACCTCCCTCAAGACATTATGAGGGCAGGTTTCATTCACAGCCCTCCAGTACTGGTGCATATGAAGTGACCCTTAGCACAGGTTTTAAAGCTGCTGTTGCAGGTAACGGCCAGAGGGCGGCAGCATTTCTGCTTTTCCCAATCTGTTAACTAGGGAAACAGACCATCCTGGCAGTGGTGTTCCTCGGTTCTATATTAGAGTGGAATGTGCCCCCAAAAGCTGATGTCTCCTTACTTATGTTTGTTTTAGAAATCGAATTTCTATATATTTTTTTATTGGAGTCATATTCCATTGTGTTCATGGACCACTTCTTCTTTGAGCATTCCTCTGTTGATGGACATTTTCGTAGCTTCCAAGTGTTGGCTATGGTAAATATTGCTGGAGTGCAGGATTGCCAGCATGTGTCTTTTCTTTTTTGTGGTACATGGGCCTCTCACTGCCGTGGGCCCTCCCATTGCAGAGCACAGGCTCCGGACGCACAGGCCCAGCAGCCATAGCTCACGGGAACAGCCGCTCCGTGGCATGTGGGATCTTCCCGAATCGGGGCATGAACCCATGTCCCCTGCACTGGCAGGCGGACTCTCATCCACTGCGCCCCCAGTGAATCCCAGCGTGTCTTTTTGATTCTCATCCCCTCAGGCGATAGGCCCAGCAGTGGGTATGCTTGTTTGAATGGTAGCTCAGTATTTATCTTTACAAGGCACGTCATTTTTGTTTGCATGACTGGCTCTTACCATGTCCCACGTTGAAGCAAGGGTAGGCATTTCTCCAAAACCCCTTCAGCATTTATTGTTTGCAGAATTTTTGCTGATGGCCATTCTGACTGCTGTGAGCTGATAGGTTTTTGTCATTTGGATTTACATATCTTTAATTATTCCTAATGTTTAGCATTTTCCCATGCCTTTTTAAATTTCTGGCAGAGAAAAACAGAAAAAAAAAACGGAGAGTACAATTAAACTCTTGAAATTGTCTTCTTGGATGGTTGCCCTCTTTTGAATTTTTTGGTCAATTTTCGACCCCATGTTTGTTTTTGAGGGCAGGTGTTATTCACAGGTCTGCAATGAGTGTGACTATTAAGTGACCATTAGCAGTGGGTTTAAAGCTGCTGTTGTGGGAAATGGCCACAAGGCGGCAGCGTTTCTCCACTCCCAAGTCTGGTGTCTAGGGCAGCAGAGCCTTTCTGGGACCAATGGAATACAGAAACAGGCATCATTGAAGTCTAATACAGAATACCATGTCCTGGTGGATGGTAGAATGACCAGTAGGGTCTAGGAATTAGGAACTACTGGATGTATATCCTCGGTGGCTTCACTGACTGTCCTAACATCCTTTACCAGGTCCCCAGCAGCCCACGGGGCTCTCGTGGTCAGGCCCCTCCCAGGATATGGGGCTCACCTGGGCAGGGCCCCAGCAGCCAACGGGGTTCTCATGTTCAGGCCACTCCCAGGGTATGGAGCTCAGCTGTGAAACTACCCAGCAGCCCATGAGGCTCTCGTGCTTAGGCACCTCCCATGATACAGAGCTCCCGTGGGCAGGTACCATGGCAGGGCTGGGCACACAGGAACCGTGCACATAGCCCTCATTGCAGAGCACCCCAGAACGCCTGTCACGCAGAGCTGACACAGAGCACCTCAGAGCAGCACTTGAACTAACCAACAGCAGCTCCGACAGGTCTCTGACCCTGGGCATCACTCTGTGCAGCCTCCCTCTGCCTGGTCTTCCAGAGACTTCCACTGCAGCCGGGGCACCAGGCCTTTGTCTCCAACCATCACCCCTCCTCTCCCTGACTCCTGGGTTCCTCTCATTAGGATTAGGTCTTCTTGAAATTGTCTCCCACTCATGGGCCAGATAAAATGATGAGAAAACAAGCCGGAGATGCAGCCCCTTGTCTCTCCTGACTCTCAGGAGCCCACACCTGTTCCTTGGAACTGGCCGTTTCAGAGAGGTCCATTTTCTGCAATGTGAGCCACTGAGGGGTGAGGATTGGCTGACCGCAGCAGCCTGTCCCTACCGGCCAGCCCTCCCCAGGTGTGCCTGGGTTGAGGTCAATAGAAACACCGCTCCAGGGAGCAACAGCGCCTGCAGCTGTGCCTGACGCCATATTCTCTGCCCCGTCAGCAGTCTCGGGGCTGTGCTGGTGGGAGGGAGTGAGGGGGCACGGTTTTGTGGGTGTCCCGGTGTGAGAGGGGCTCTGCTGGACTTTCTGCAGGAGTTGCCAGACTGCCGCCTGCTAAAGAAGAGGATGGGTAACCCTTAACTTCCGCTGGAATTTCTCCGCGGGCAGAGGTGAGGGAGGAAAAAAGCAGTGGGGGCCAAGACAGGACGGATATCTCAGGCAGGGAAATGGAAAGTTTTCAGAAGAGCATCTGGGGCCAGGATCATCCTGGCTGGCCTGCAGGCACCAAGTCAGCCTGCGTGCTTTCGCTGGTGTGGATCCACGGCCCTTCCTCTATGCTTTCAAGTCCTTGTACATATTCAGGTGTTTTACCTGGGAAGGGAGGGAACAGTTCAGCAGCAGCTGGCTGGGGGCTCAGCTCACGTTTACTCACAGACGCCTATGTACGGTCCCCCAGCTTTGCAGTGAGGACGCTCCTTGCCGGGGGGGTGGTGGGCTGCTGGCTGCATGGGAGATAATTCCCTACCTCTGACCAACTTCAGAATTGTTTACCACTGGAGCAAGTGCCCTGATAGGGTTTTCCTCTGTATAACTAGTGGGTTCTGTTTATTTTTTCTGTTTTGTTTCAAGGTAGATTTTATTCCTCATTTATGTATTTATAGATATAAGCATGGAAATAATTCATTCATACAAATACATCTGTGTGAAGGGAAGAACATTTTTCTGTTTTATTTTTAAATTTTATTTGTTTTTAAAAATTTTGAAATTTAATATTATTTATTTTTTAGACAGCAGGTTATTATTAGTTATCTATTTTATACATATACATGTATACAGGTCAATCCCAATCTCCCAACTCATCCCACCACCACCACCCCATGGCTTCCCCCCTTTGGTTTCCATACGTTTGTTCTCTAACCCTGTGTCTCTAATTCTGCCCTGCAAACCGGTTCATCTGTACCAGTTTTCTAGGTTCCACATATATGCATTAATACACAATATTTGTTTTTCTCTTTCTGACTTACTTCTCTCGGTATGACAGTCTCTAGATCCATCCACGTCTCTACAAATGACCCAGTTTCATTCCTTTTTATGGCTGAGTAATATTCCATTTTATATATGTACCACATCTTTATCCATTCGTCTGTCTGTGGGCATTTAGGTTGCTTCCATTACCTGGCTATTGTAAATAGTGCTGCAATGAACATTGTGGTGAATGTGTCTTTGAGTTATGGTTTTCTCTGGGTATATGCCCAGAAGTGGGATTGCTGGATCATATGGTAATTGTATTTTTAGTTTTTTTAATGAACCTCCATACTGTTCTCCATAGTGACTGTATCAATTGACATTCCCACCAATAGTGGAAGAGGGATCCATGTGTCCACACCCTCCGCAGCATTTGTAGTTTGTCGATTTTCTGATGATGCCCATTCTAACAGGTGTGAGGTGATACCTCATTGAAGTTTTGATTTGCATTTCTCTAATAATTAGTGATGTTGAGCAGCTTTTCATGTGCATCTTGGCCATCTCTGGGTCTCCTTTGAAGAAATGTCTATTTAGATATTCTACCCATTTTTGAAGTGGGTTGTATTTTTTTAATAGTAAGCTGCATGAGCTGTTTATATATATTGGAGATTAAACCTTTGTCCATTGATTCGTTTTCACATATTTTCTCTCATTCTGAGGGTTGCCTTTTTCCATTCCCGTTTTTTAACAAAAGAAAGAAAGAAAGAAAAAGAAGCAGAACACAAATGTCCGTAAAATAAGCCTCTTGAAACTGTCGTTTTGAAATATGGAGGTGTTTTGAATTTTTTGGTCCGTATACGACCCCAGGATTTGTTTTCCGGGCAGGTCTCATTTACAGGCCTGCAATTATTTTGAATATCAACTGACCATTAGCGCTGGGATTAAAGCTGCTGTTGTGTGAAACGGCCACAAGGTGGCAGCAGTTCTCCTTTACCAAATCTGGTGACTAGGGCAACAGAGCCTCAATGGAAGTCGTGTTCTAGGTTGTAATTTAGAATGGAATGTGCCAGGAAAAAGACCCTTAAGTTTGTCTCACTATTTCTTGTTCGTTTTTTTTCATTTAATTTTTATTTTTTATCACAGCAAGTTTGATTACAATGTTTGGCTTGTTGTAGGTGTGCAAGATGTGGTTCTTTTACGCATATACATATGTCTGTTCTTCCTGGGATCCTTTTCCCATGTACGTTATGACAGAATGTTGACTAGTCTTCTCTTGGTATTCCGTAGGTGTTTGGTGATTATATATTTCACCTGTGTTTGTATATGTCTGTTAACCCCAATATCCGAATGTATCCAACCCTCACACCTTTCCATTGGTGAACCATAAGTTTGTTTAATGAATCTGTGATTGCCCTTCTCTGTGGAAATATCTTCACTAGTATCAATTCTTAGGTAACACCTATAAGTGATATCATACGAAATGTGTCTTTCTCTTTCTGACTTACTACAAGTCACGTGATTACCTCTAGACTCATCTATGGTGCTGCAAATGGCATTGTGTCCTTGTTTTCCTTGGCCAATATTCTGTCTGTACATGTACCAGTTCTTCTTTGACCACTCATCTGTTGGACTTTTTGGTTGCTCCCATGTCATGGCTATTGTAATGCTGCAGCAAAGCACATTTGCCTGCCTGTGGCTTTCCAATTCTGTCTTCTTAGGTTATAGGCCCAGGAGTTCGCCTGCTGGATCATATGGTAGCAAAATGTTTACCTTGTAGAGGCACCGCCATTCTGTTCTCATTAGTGGCTCTTACCAGGTTATGTCCCACTTAAAGTTGAGGTGATGCTCTTCTCCACAACACCTTCAGCGTTTATTGTTTGGAGTATTTTTGCTGAAGTTTATTCTGACTACTGTGAGCTGATACCACTTTGTGCTTGGATTTGCATGCGTCTCATAATACCTTGAAATTGAGCTTGCTGGCATGTCCTTTTTTTCTTCAAACTGTGAGTACAGCTTACCTCTTCAAATTGTTTTCGTGAAGTAGGTGTGACATTTAGAAATATTTTGGCCATTACCTCCCTCAAGACATTATGAGGGCAGGTTTCATTCACAGCCCTCCAGTACTGGTGCATATGAAGTGACCCTTAGCACAGGTTTTAAAGCTGCTGTTGCAGGTAACGGCCAGAGGGCGGCAGCATTTCTGCTTTTCCCAATCTGTTAACTAGGGAAACAGACCATCCTGGCAGTGGTGTTCCTCGGTTCTATATTAGAGTGGAATGTGCCCCCAAAAGCTGATGTCTCCTTACTTATGTTTGTTTTAGAAATCGAATTTCTATATATTTTTTTATTGGAGTCATATTCCATTGTGTTCATGGACCACTTCTTCTTTGAGCATTCCTCTGTTGATGGACATTTTCGTAGCTTCCAAGTGTTGGCTATGGTAAATATTGCTGGAGTGCAGGATTGCCAGCATGTGTCTTTTCTTTTTTGTGGTACATGGGCCTCTCACTGCCGTGGGCCCTCCCATTGCAGAGCACAGGCTCCGGACGCACAGGCCCAGCAGCCATAGCTCACGGGAACAGCCGCTCCGTGGCATGTGGGATCTTCCCGAATCGGGGCATGAACCCATGTCCCCTGCACTGGCAGGCGGACTCTCATCCACTGCGCCCCCAGTGAATCCCAGCGTGTCTTTTTGATTCTCATCCCCTCAGGCGATAGGCCCAGCAGTGGGTATGCTTGTTTGAATGGTAGCTCAGTATTTATCTTTACAAGGCACGTCATTTTTGTTTGCATGACTGGCTCTTACCATGTCCCACGTTGAAGCAAGGGTAGGCATTTCTCCAAAACCCCTTCAGCATTTATTGTTTGCAGAATTTTTGCTGATGGCCATTCTGACTGCTGTGAGCTGATAGGTTTTTGTCATTTGGATTTACATATCTTTAATTATTCCTAATGTTTAGCATTTTCCCATGCCTTTTTAAATTTCTGGCAGAGAAAAACAGAAAAAAAAACGGAGAGTACAATTAAACTCTTGAAATTGTCTTCTTGGATGGTTGCCCTCTTTTGAATTTTTTGGTCAATTTTCGACCCCATGTTTGTTTTTGAGGGCAGGTGTTATTCACAGGTCTGCAATGAGTGTGACTATTAAGTGACCATTAGCAGTGGGTTTAAAGCTGCTGTTGTGGGAAATGGCCACAAGGCGGCAGCGTTTCTCCACTCCCAAGTCTGGTGTCTAGGGCAGCAGAGCCTTTCTGGGACCAATGGAATACAGAAACAGGCATCATTGAAGTCTAATACAGAATACCATGTCCTGGTGGATGGTAGAATGACCAGTAGGGTCTAGGAATTAGGAACTACTGGATGTATATCCTCGGTGGCTTCACTGACTGTCCTAACATCCTTTACCAGGTCCCCAGCAGCCCACGGGGCTCTCGTGGTCAGGCCCCTCCCAGGATATGGGGCTCACCTGGGCAGGGCCCCAGCAGCCAACGGGGTTCTCATGTTCAGGCCACTCCCAGGGTATGGAGCTCACCTGTGAAACTACCCAGCAGCCCATGAGGCTCTCGTGCTTAGGCACCTCCCATGATACAGAGCTCCCGTGGGCAGGTACCATGGCAGGGCTGGGCACACAGGAACCGTGCACATAGCCCTCATTGCAGAGCACCCCAGAACGCCTGTCACGCAGAGCTGACACAGAGCACCTCAGAGCAGGACTTGAACTAACCAACAGCAGCTCCGACAGGTCTCTGACCCTGGGCATCACTCTGTGCAGCCTCCCTCTGCCTGGTCTTCCAGAGACTTCCACTGCAGCCGGGGCACCAGGCCTTTGTCTCCAACCATCACCCCTCCTCTCCCTGACTCCTGGGTTCCTCTCATTAGGATTAGGTCTTCTTGAAATTGTCTCCCACTCATGGGCCAGATAAAATGATGAGAAAACAAGCCGGAGATGCAGCCCCTTGTCTATCCTGACTCTCAGGAGCCCACACCTGTTCCTTGGAACTGGCCGTTTCAGAGAGGTCCATTTTCTGCAATGTGAGCCACTGAGGGGTGAGGATTGGCTGACCGGAGCAGCCTGTCCCTACCGGCCAGCCCTCCCCAGGTGTGCCTGGGTTGAGGTCAATAGAAACACCGCTCCAGGGAGCAACAGCGCCTGCAGCTGTGCCTGACGCCATATTCTCTGCCCCGTCAGCAGTCTCGGGGCTGTGCTGGTGGGAGGGAGTGAGGGGGCACGGTTTTGTGGGTGTCCCGGTGTGAGAGGGGCTCTGCTGGACTTTCTGCAGGAGTTGCCAGACTGCCGCCTGCTAAAGAAGAGGATGGGTAACCCTTAACTTCCGCTGGAATTTCTCCGCGGGCAGAGGTGAGGGAGGAAAAAAGCAGTGGGGGCCAAGACAGGACGGATATCTCAGGCAGGGAAATGGAAAGTTTTCAGAAGAGCATCTGGGGCAAGGATCATCCTGGCTGGCCTGCAGGCACCAAGTCAGCCTGCGTGCTTTCGCTGGTGTGGATCCACGGCCCTTCCTCTATGCTTTCAAGTCCTTGTACATATTCAGGTGTTTTACCTGGGAAGGGAGGGAACAGTTCAGCAGCAGCTGGCTGGGGGCTCAGCTCACGTTTACTCACAGACGCCTATGTACGGTCCCCCAGCTTTGCAGTGAGGACGCTCCTTGCCGGGGGGGTGGTGGGCTGCTGGCTGCATGGGAGATAATTCCCTACCTCTGACCAACTTCAGAATTGTTTACCACTGGAGCAAGTGCCCTGATAGGGTTTTCCTCTGTATAACTAGTGGGTTCTGTTTATTTTTTCTGTTTGGTTTCAAGGTAGATTTTATTCCTCATTTATGTATTTATAGATATAAGCATGGAAATAATTCATTCATACAAATACATCTGTGTGAAGGGAAGAACATTTTTCTGTTTTATTTTTAAATTTTATTTGTTTTTAAAAATTTTGAAATTTAATATTATTTATTTTTTAGACAGCAGGTTATTATTAGTTATCTATTTTATACATATACATGTATACAGGTCAATCCCAATCTCCCAACTCATCCCACCACCACCACCCCATGGCTTCCCCCCTTTGGTTTCCATACGTTTGTTCTCTAACCCTGTGTCTCTAATTCTGCCCTGCAAACCGGTTCATCTGTACCAGTTTTCTAGGTTCCACATATATGCATTAATACACAATATTTGTTTTTCTCTTTCTGACTTACTTCTCTCGGTATGACAGTCTCTAGATCCATCCACGTCTCTACAAATGACCCAGTTTCATTCCTTTTTATGGCTGAGTAATATTCCATTTTATATATGTACCACATCTTTATCCATTCGTCTGTCTGTGGGCATTTAGGTTGCTTCCATTACCTGGCTATTGTAAATAGTGCTGCAATGAACATTGTGGTGAATGTGTCTTTGAGTTATGGTTTTCTCTGGGTATATGCCCAGAAGTGGGATTGCTGGATCATATGGTAATTGTATTTTTAGTTTTTTTAATGAACCTCCATACTGTTCTCCATAGTGACTGTATCAATTGACATTCCCACCAATAGTGGAAGAGGGATCCATGTGTCCACACCCTCCGCAGCATTTGTAGTTTGTCGATTTTCTGATGATGCCCATTCTAACAGGTGTGAGGTGATACCTCATTGAAGTTTTGATTTGCATTTCTCTAATAATTAGTGATGTTGAGCAGCTTTTCATGTGCATCTTGGCCATCTCTGGGTCTCCTTTGAAGAAATGTCTATTTAGATATTCTACCCATTTTTGAAGTGGGTTGTATTTTTTTAATAGTAAGCTGCATGAGCTGTTTATATATATTGGAGATTAAACCTTTGTCCATTGATTCGTTTTCACATATTTTCTCTCATTCTGAGGGTTGCCTTTTTCCATTCCCGTTTTTTAACAAAAGAAAGAAAGAAAGAAAAAGAAGCAGAACACAAATGTCCGTAAAATAAGCCTCTTGAAACTGTCGTTTTGAAATATGGAGGTGTTTTGAATTTTTTGGTCCGTATACGACCCCAGGATTTGTTTTCCGGGCAGGTCTCATTTACAGGCCTGCAATTATTTTGAATATCAACTGACCATTAGCGCTGGGATTAAAGCTGCTGTTGTGTGAAACGGCCACAAGGTGGCAGCAGTTCTCCTTTACCAAATCTGGTGACTAGGGCAACAGAGCCTCAATGGAAGTCGTGTTCTAGGTTGTAATTTAGAATGGAATGTGCCAGGAAAAAGACCCTTAAGTTTGTCTCACTATTTCTTGTTCGTTTTTTTTCATTTAATTTTTATTTTTTATCACAGCAAGTTTGATTACAATGTTTGGCTTGTTGTAGGTGTGCAAGATGTGGTTCTTTTACGCATATACATATGTCTGTTCTTCCTGGGATCCTTTTCCCATGTACGTTATGACAGAATGTTGACTAGTCTTCTCTTGGTATTCCGTAGGTGTTTGGTGATTATATATTTCACCTGTGTTTGTATATGTCTGTTAACCCCAATATCCGAATGTATCCAACCCTCACACCTTTCCATTGGTGAACCATAAGTTTGTTTAATGAATCTGTGATTGCCCTTCTCTGTGGAAATATCTTCACTAGTATCAATTCTTAGGTAACACCTATAAGTGATATCATACGAAATGTGTCTTTCTCTTTCTGACTTACTACAAGTCACGTGATTACCTCTAGACTCATCTATGGTGCTGCAAATGGCATTGTGTCCTTGTTTTCCTTGGCCAATATTCTGTCTGTACATGTACCAGTTCTTCTTTGACCACTCATCTGTTGGACTTTTTGGTTGCTCCCATGTCATGGCTATTGTAATGCTGCAGCAAAGCACATTTGCCTGCCTGTGGCTTTCCAATTCTGTCTTCTTAGGTTATAGGCCCAGGAGTTCGCCTGCTGGATCATATGGTAGCAAAATGTTTACCTTGTAGAGGCACCGCCATTCTGTTCTCATTAGTGGCTCTTACCAGGTTATGTCCCACTTAAAGTTGAGGTGATGCTCTTCTCCACAACACCTTCAGCGTTTATTGTTTGGAGTATTTTTGCTGAAGTTTATTCTGACTACTGTGAGCTGATACCACTTTGTGCTTGGATTTGCATGCGTCTCATAATACCTTGAAATTGAGCTTGCTGGCATGTCCTTTTTTTCTTCAAACTGTGAGTACAGCTTACCTCTTCAAATTGTTTTCGTGAAGTATGTGTGACATTTAGAAATATTTTGGCCATTACCTCCCTCAAGACATTATGAGGGCAGGTTTCATTCACAGCCCTCCAGTACTGGTGCATATGAAGTGACCCTTAGCACAGGTTTTAAAGCTGCTGTTGCAGGTAACGGCCAGAGGGCGGCAGCATTTCTGCTTTTCCCAATCTGTTAACTAGGGAAACAGACCATCCTGGCAGTGGTGTTCCTCGGTTCTATATTAGAGTGGAATGTGCCCCCAAAAGCTGATGTCTCCTTACTTATGTTTGTTTTAGAAATCGAATTTCTATATATTTTTTTATTGGAGTCATATTCCATTGTGTTCATGGACCACTTCTTCTTTGAGCATTCCTCTGTTGATGGACATTTTCGTAGCTTCCAAGTGTTGGCTATGGTAAATATTGCTGGAGTGCAGGATTGCCAGCATGTGTCTTTTCTTTTTTGTGGTACATGGGCCTCTCACTGCCGTGGGCCCTCCCATTGCAGAGCACAGGCTCCGGACGCACAGGCCCAGCAGCCATAGCTCACGGGAACAGCCGCTCCGTGGCATGTGGGATCTTCCCGAATCGGGGCATGAACCCATGTCCCCTGCACTGGCAGGCGGACTCTCATCCACTGCGCCCCCAGTGAATCCCAGCGTGTCTTTTTGATTCTCATCCCCTCAGGCGATAGGCCCAGCAGTGGGTATGCTTGTTTGAATGGTAGCTCAGTATTTATCTTTACAAGGCACGTCATTTTTGTTTGCATGACTGGCTCTTACCATGTCCCACGTTGAAGCAAGGGTAGGCATTTCTCCAAAACCCCTTCAGCATTTATTGTTTGCAGAATTTTTGCTGATGGCCATTCTGACTGCTGTGAGCTGATAGGTTTTTGTCATTTGGATTTACATATCTTTAATTATTCCTAATGTTTAGCATTTTCCCATGCCTTTTTAAATTTCTGGCAGAGAAAAACAGAAAAAAAAACGGAGAGTACAATTAAACTCTTGAAATTGTCTTCTTGGATGGTTGCCCTCTTTTGAATTTTTTGGTCAATTTTCGACCCCATGTTTGTTTTTGAGGGCAGGTGTTATTCACAGGTCTGCAATGAGTGTGACTATTAAGTGACCATTAGCAGTGGGTTTAAAGCTGCTGTTGTGGGAAATGGCCACAAGGCGGCAGCGTTTCTCCACTCCCAAGTCTGGTGTCTAGGGCAGCAGAGCCTTTCTGGGACCAATGGAATACAGAAACAGGCATCATTGAAGTCTAATACAGAATACCATGTCCTGGTGGATGGTAGAATGACCAGTAGGGTCTAGGAATTAGGAACTACTGGATGTATATCCTCGGTGGCTTCACTGACTGTCCTAACATCCTTTACCAGGTCCCCAGCAGCCCACGGGGCTCTCGTGGTCAGGCCCCTCCCAGGATATGGGGCTCACCTGGGCAGGGCCCCAGCAGCCAACGGGGTTCTCATGTTCAGGCCACTCCCAGGGTATGGAGCTCACCTGTGAAACTACCCAGCAGCCCATGAGGCTCTCGTGCTTAGGCACCTCCCATGATACAGAGCTCCCGTGGGCAGGTACCATGGCAGGGCTGGGCACACAGGAACCGTGCACATAGCCCTCATTGCAGAGCACCCCAGAACGCCTGTCACGCAGAGCTGACACAGAGCACCTCAGAGCAGGACTTGAACTAACCAACAGCAGCTCCGACAGGTCTCTGACCCTGGGCATCACTCTGTGCAGCCTCCCTCTGCCTGGTCTTCCAGAGACTTCCACTGCAGCCGGGGCACCAGGCCTTTGTCTCCAACCATCACCCCTCCTCTCCCTGACTCCTGGGTTCCTCTCATTAGGATTAGGTCTTCTTGAAATTGTCTCCCACTCATGGGCCAGATAAAATGATGAGAAAACAAGCCGGAGATGCAGCCCCTTGTCTATCCTGACTCTCAGGAGCCCACACCTGTTCCTTGGAACTGGCCGTTTCAGAGAGGTCCATTTTCTGCAATGTGAGCCACTGAGGGGTGAGGATTGGCTGACCGGAGCAGCCTGTCCCTACCGGCCAGCCCTCCCCAGGTGTGCCTGGGTTGAGGTCAATAGAAACACCGCTCCAGGGAGCAACAGCGCCTGCAGCTGTGCCTGACGCCATATTCTCTGCCCCGTCAGCAGTCTCGGGGCTGTGCTGGTGGGAGGGAGTGAGGGGGCACGGTTTTGTGGGTGTCCCGGTGTGAGAGGGGCTCTGCTGGACTTTCTGCAGGAGTTGCCAGACTGCCGCCTGCTAAAGAAGAGGATGGGTAACCCATAGCTTCTGCTGGAATTTCTCCGCGGGCAGAGGTGAGGGAGGAAAAAAGCAGTGGGGGCCAAGACAGGACGGATATCTCAGGCAGGGAAATGGAAAGTTTTCAGAAGAGCATCTGGGGCCAGGATCATCCTGGCTGGCCTGCAGGCACCAAGTCAGCCTGCGTGCTTTCGCTGGTGTGGATCCACGGCCCTTCCTCTATGCTTTCAAGTCCTTGTACATATTCAGGTGTTTTACCTGGGAAGGGAGGGAACAGTTCAGCAGCAGCTGGCTGGGGGCTCAGCTCACGTTTACTCACAGACGCCTATGTACGGTCCCCCAGCTTTGCAGTGAGGACGCTCCTTGCCGGGGGGGTGGTGGGCTGCTGGCTGCATGGGAGATAATTCCCTACCTCTGACCAACTTCAGAATTGTTTACCACTGGAGCAAGTGCCCTGATAGGGTTTTCCTCTGTATAACTAGTGGGTTCTGTTTATTTTTTCTGTTTTGTTTCAAGGTAGATTTTATTCCTCATTTATGTATTTATAGATATAAGCATGGAAATAATTCATTCATACAAATACATCTGTGTGAAGGGAAGAACATTTTTCTGTTTTATTTTTAAATTTTATTTGTTTTTAAAAATTTTGAAATTTAATATTATTTATTTTTTAGACAGCAGGTTATTATTAGTTATCTATTTTATACATATACATGTATACAGGTCAATCCCAATCTCCCAACTCATCCCACCACCACCACCCCATGGCTTCCCCCCTTTGGTTTCCATACGTTTGTTCTCTAACCCTGTGTCTCTAATTCTGCCCTGCAAACCGGTTCATCTGTACCAGTTTTCTAGGTTCCACATATATGCATTAATACACAATATTTGTTTTTCTCTTTCTGACTTACTTCTCTCGGTATGACAGTCTCTAGATCCATCCACGTCTCTACAAATGACCCAGTTTCATTCCTTTTTATGGCTGAGTAATATTCCATTTTATATATGTACCACATCTTTATCCATTCGTCTGTCTGTGGGCATTTAGGTTGCTTCCATTACCTGGCTATTGTAAATAGTGCTGCAATGAACATTGTGGTGAATGTGTCTTTGAGTTATGGTTTTCTCTGGGTATATGCCCAGAAGTGGGATTGCTGGATCATATGGTAATTGTATTTTTAGTTTTTTTAATGAACCTCCATACTGTTCTCCATAGTGACTGTATCAATTGACATTCCCACCAATAGTGGAAGAGGGATCCATGTGTCCACACCCTCCGCAGCATTTGTAGTTTGTAGATTTTCTGATGATGCCCATTCTAACAGGTGTGAGGTGATACCTCATTGAAGTTTTGATTTGCATTTCTCTAATAATTAGTGATGTTGAGCAGCTTTTCATGTGCATCTTGGCCATCTCTGGGTCTCCTTTGAAGAAATGTCTATTTAGATATTCTACCCATTTTTGAAGTGGGTTGTATTTTTTTAATAGTAAGCTGCATGAGCTGTTTATATATATTGGAGATTAAACCTTTGTCCATTGATTCGTTTTCACATATTTTCTCTCATTCTGAGGGTTGCCTTTTTCCATTCCCGTTTTTTAACAAAAGAAAGAAAGAAAGAAAAAGAAGCAGAACACAAATGTCCGTAAAATAAGCCTCTTGAAACTGTCGTTTTGAAATATGGAGGTGTTTTGAATTTTTTGGTCCGTATACGACCCCAGGATTTGTTTTCCGGGCAGGTCTCATTTACAGGCCTGCAATTATTTTGAATATCAACTGACCATTAGCGCTGGGATTAAAGCTGCTGTTGTGTGAAACGGCCACAAGGTGGCAGCAGTTCTTTACCAAATCTGGTGACTAGGGCAACAGAGCCTCAATGGAAGTCGTGTTCTAGGTTGTAATTTAGAATGGAATGTGCCAGGAAAAAGACCCTTAAGTTTGTCTCACTATTTCTTGTTCGTTTTTTTTCATTTAATTTTTATTTTTTATCACAGCAAGTTTGATTACAATGTTTGGCTTGTTGTAGGTGTGCAAGATGTGGTTCTTTTACGCATATACATATGTCTGTTCTTCCTGGGATCCTTTTCCCATGTACGTTATGACAGAATGTTGACTAGTCTTCTCTTGGTATTCCGTAGGTGTTTGGTGATTATATATTTCACCTGTGTTTGTATATGTCTGTTAACCCCAATATCCGAATGTATCCAACCCTCACACCTTTCCATTGGTGAACCATAAGTTTGTTTAATGAATCTGTGATTGCCCTTCTCTGTGGAAATATCTTCACTAGTATCAATTCTTAGGTAACACCTATAAGTGATATCATACGAAATGTGTCTTTCTCTTTCTGACTTACTACAAGTCACGTGATTACCTCTAGACTCATCTATGGTGCTGCAAATGGCATTGTGTCCTTGTTTTCCTTGGCCAATATTCTGTCTGTACATGTACCAGTTCTTCTTTGACCACTCATCTGTTGGACTTTTTGGTTGCTCCCATGTCATGGCTATTGTAATGCTGCGGCAAAGCACATTTGCCTGCCTGTGGCTTTCCAATTCTGTCTTCTTAGGTTATAGGCCCAGGAGTTCGCCTGCTGGATCATATGGTAGCAAAATGTTTACCTTGTAGAGGCACCGCCATTCTGTTCTCATTAGTGGCTCTTACCAGGTTATGTCCCACTTAAAGTTGAGGTGATGCTCTTCTCCACAACACCTTCAGCGTTTATTGTTTGGAGTATTTTTGCTGAAGTTTATTCTGACTACTGTGAGCTGATACCACTTTGTGCTTGGATTTGCATGCGTCTCATAATACCTTGAAATTGAGCTTGCTGGCATGTCCTTTTTTTCTTCAAACTGTGAGTACAGCTTACCTCTTCAAATTGTTTTCGTGAAGTATGTGTGACATTTAGAAATATTTTGGCCATTACCTCCCTCAAGACATTATGAGGGCAGGTTTCATTCACAGCCCTCCAGTACTGGTGCATATGAAGTGACCCTTAGCACAGGTTTTAAAGCTGCTGTTGCAGGTAACGGCCAGAGGGCGGCAGCATTTCTGCTTTTCCCAATCTGTTAACTAGGGAAACAGACCATCCTGGCAGTGGTGTTCCTCGGTTCTATATTAGAGTGGAATGTGCCCCCAAAAGCTGATGTCTCCTTACTTATGTTTGTTTTAGAAATCGAATTTCTATATATTTTTTTATTGGAGTCATATTCCATTGTGTTCATGGACCACTTCTTCTTTGAGCATTCCTCTGTTGATGGACATTTTCGTAGCTTCCAAGTGTTGGCTATGGTAAATATTGCTGGAGTGCAGGATTGCCAGCATGTGTCTTTTCTTTTTTGTGGTACATGGGCCTCTCACTGCCGTGGGCCCTCCCATTGCAGAGCACAGGCTCCGGACGCACAGGCCCAGCAGCCATAGCTCACGGGAACAGCCGCTCCGTGGCATGTGGGATCTTCCCGAATCGGGGCATGAACCCATGTCCCCTGCACTGGCAGGCGGACTCTCATCCACTGCGCCCCCAGTGAATCCCAGCGTGTCTTTTTGATTCTCATCCCCTCAGGCGATAGGCCCAGCAGTGGGTATGCTTGTTTGAATGGTAGCTCAGTATTTATCTTTACAAGGCACGTCATTTTTGTTTGCATGACTGGCTCTTACCATGTCCCACGTTGAAGCAAGGGTAGGCATTTCTCCAAAACCCCTTCAGCATTTATTGTTTGCAGAATTTTTGCTGATGGCCATTCTGACTGCTGTGAGCTGATAGGTTTTTGTCATTTGGATTTACATATCTTTAATTATTCCTAATGTTTAGCATTTTCCCATGCCTTTTTAAATTTCTGGCAGAGAAAAACAGAAAAAAAAAACGGAGAGTACAATTAAACTCTTGAAATTGTCTTCTTGGATGGTTGCCCTCTTTTGAATTTTTTGGTCAATTTTCGACCCCATGTTTGTTTTTGAGGGCAGGTGTTATTCACAGGTCTGCAATGAGTGTGACTATTAAGTGACCATTAGCAGTGGGTTTAAAGCTGCTGTTGTGGGAAATGGCCACAAGGCGGCAGCGTTTCTCCACTCCCAAGTCTGGTGTCTAGGGCAGCAGAGCCTTTCTGGGACCAATGGAATACAGAAACAGGCATCATTGAAGTCTAATACAGAATACCATGTCCTGGTGGATGGTAGAATGACCAGTAGGGTCTAGGAATTAGGAACTACTGGATGTATATCCTCGGTGGCTTCACTGACTGTCCTAACATCCTTTACCAGGTCCCCAGCAGCCCACGGGGCTCTCGTGGTCAGGCCCCTCCCAGGATATGGGGCTCACCTGGGCAGGGCCCCAGCAGCCAACGGGGTTCTCATGTTCAGGCCACTCCCAGGGTATGGAGCTCACCTGTGAAACTACCCAGCAGCCCATGAGGCTCTCGTGCTTAGGCACCTCCCATGATACAGAGCTCCCGTGGGCAGGTACCATGGCAGGGCTGGGCACACAGGAACCGTGCACATAGCCCTCATTGCAGAGCACCCCAGAACGCCTGTCACGCAGAGCTGACACAGAGCACCTCAGAGCAGCACTTGAACTAACCAACAGCAGCTCCGACAGGTCTCTGACCCTGGGCATCACTCTGTGCAGCCTCCCTCTGCCTGGTCTTCCAGAGACTTCCACTGCAGCTGGGGCACCAGGCCTTTGTCTCCAACCATCACCCCTCCTCTCCCTGACTCCTGGGTTCCTCTCATTAGGATTAGGTCTTCTTGGAATTGTCTCCCACTCATGGGCCAGATAAAATGATGAGAAAACAAGCCGGAGATGCAGCCCCTTGTCTATCCTGACTCTCAGGAGCCCACACCTGTTCCTTGGAACTGGCCGTTTCAGAGAGGTCCATTTTCTGCAATGTGAGCCACTGAGGGGTGAGGATTGGCTGACCGGAGCAGCCTGTCCCTACCGGCCAGCCCTCCCCAGGTGTGCCTGGGTTGAGGTCAATAGAAACACCGCTCCAGGGAGAAACAGCGCCTGCAGCTGTGCCTGACGCCATATTCTCTGCCCCGTCAGCAGTCTCGGGGCTGTGCTGGTGGGAGGGAGTGAGGGGACATGGTTTTGTGGGTGTCCCGGTGTGAGAGGGGCTCTGCTGGACTTTCTGCAGGAGTTGCCAGACTGCCGCCTGCTAAAGAAGAGGATGGGTCACCCTTAACTTCCGCTGGAATTTCTCCGTGGTCAGAGGTGAGGGAGGAAAAATGCAGTGGGGGCCAAGACAGGACGGATATCTCCGGCAGGGAAATGGAAAGTTTTCAGAAGAGCACCTGGGGCCAGGATCATCCTGGCTGGCCTGCAGGCACCAAGTCAGCCTGCGTGCTTTTGCTGGTGTGGATCCACGGCCCTTCCTCTATGCTTTCAAGTCCTTGTACATATTCAGGTGTTTTACCTGGGAAGGGAGGGAACAGTTCAGCAGCAGCTGGCTGGCGGCTCAGCTCACGTTTATTCACAGACGCCTATGTACGGTCCCCCAGCTTTGCAAAGAGGACGCTCCTTGCTGGGGGTGGGGGCTGCTGGCTGCATGGGAGATAATTCCCTACCTCTGACCAACTTCAGAATTGTTTACCACTGGAGCAAGTGCCCTGATAGGGTTTTCCTCTGTATAACTAGTGGGTTCTGTTCATTTTTTCTGTTTCGTTTCAAGGTAGATTTTATTCCTCATTTATGTATTTATAGATATAAGCATGGAAATAATTCATTCATACAAATACATCTGTGTGAAGGGAAGAACATTTTTCTGTTTTATTTTTAAATTTTATTTGTTTTCAAAAATTTTGAAATTTAATATTATTTATTTTTTAGACAGCAGGGTATTATTAGTTATCTATTTTATACATATACATGTATACAGGTCAATCCCAATCTCCCAAATCATCCCACCACCACCACCCCATGGCTTCCCCCCCTTGGTGTCCATACGTTTGTTCTCTAACCCTGTGTCTCTAATTCTGCCCTGCAAACCGGTTCATCTGTACCAGTTTTCTAGGTTCCACATATATGCATTAATACACAATATTTGTTTTTCTCTTTCTGACTTACTTCTCTCGGTAGGACAGTCTCTAGATCCATCCACGTCTCTACAAATGACCCAGTTTCATTCCTTTTTATGGCTGAGTAATATTCCATTTTATATATGTACCACATCTTTATCCATTCGTCTGTCTGTGGGCATTTAGCTTGCTTCCATTACCTGGCTATTGTAAATAGTGCTGCAATGAACATTGTGGTGAATGTGTCTTTGAGTTATGGTTTTCTCTGGGTATATGCCCAGAAGTGGGATTGCTGGATCATATGGTAATTGTATTTTTAGTTTTTTTAATGAACCTCCATACTGTTCTCCATAGTGACTGTATCAATTGACATGCCCACCAATAGTGGAAGAGGGATCCATGTGTCCACACCCTCCGCAGCATTTGTAGTTTGTAGATTTTCTGATGATGCCCATTCTAACAGGTGTGAGGTGATACCTCATTGAAGTTTTGATTTGCATTTCTCTAATAATTAGTGATGTTGAGCAGCTTTTCATGTGCATCTTGGCCATCTCTGGGTCTCCTTTGAAGAAATGTCTATTTAGATATTCTACCCATTTTTGAAGTGGGTTGTATTTTTTTAATAGTAAGCTGCATGAGCTGTTTATATATATTGGAGATTAAACCTTTGTCCATTGATTCGTTTTCACATATTTTCTCCCATTCTGAGGGTTGCCTTTTTCCATTCCCGTTTTTTAACAAAAAAAAAGAAAGAAAGAAAAAGAAGCAGAACACAAATGTCCGTAAAATAAGCCTCTTGAAACTGTCGTTTTGAAATATGGAGGTGTTTTGAATTTTTTGGTCGGTATACGACCCCAGGATTTGTTTTTCGGGCAGGTCTCATTTACAGGCCTGCAATTATTTTGAATATCAACTGACCATTAGCGCTGGGATTAAAGCTGCTGTTGTGTGAAACGGCCACAAGGTGGCAGCAGTTCTCCTTTACCAAATCTGGTGACTAGGGCAACAGAGCCTCAATGGAAGTCGTGTTCTAGGTTGTAATTTAGAATGGAATGTGCCAGGAAAAAAGACCCTTAAGTTTGTCTCACTATTTCTTGTTCGTTTTTTTCATTTAATTTTTATTTTTTATCACAGCAAGTTTGATTACAATGTTTGGCTTGTTGTAGGTGTGCAAGATGTGGTTCTTTTACGCATATACATAAGTCTGTTCTTCCTGGGATCCTTTTCCCATGTACGTTATGACAGAATGTTGACTAGTCTTCTCTTGGTATTCCGTAGGTGTTTGGTGATTATATATTTCACCTGTGTTTGTATATGTCTGTTAACCCCAATATCCGAATGTATCCAATCCTCACACCTTTCCATTGGTGAACCATAAGTTTGTTTAATGAATCTGCGATTGCCCTTCTCTGTGGAAATATCTTCACTAGTATCAATTCTTAGGTAACACCTATAAGTGATATCATACGATATGTGTCTTTCTCTTTCTGACTTACTACAAGTCACGTGATTACCTCTAGACTCATCTACGGTGCTGCCAATGGCATTGTGTCCTTTTTTTCCTTGGCTAATATTCTGTCTGTACATGTACCAGTTCTTCTTTGACCACTCATCTGTTGGACTTTTTGGTTGCTCCCATGTCATGGGTATTGTAATGCTGCGGCAAAGCACATTTGCCTGCCTGTGGCTTTCCAATTCTGTCTTCTTAGGTTATAGGCCCAGGAGTTCGCCTGCTGGATCATATGGTAGCAAAATGTTTACCTTGTAGAGGCACCGCCATTCTGTTCTCATTAGTGGCTCTTACCAGGTTATGTCCCACTTAAAGTTGAGGTGATGCTCTTCTCCACAACACCTTCAGCGTTTATTGTTTGGAGTATTTTTGCTGAAGTTTATTCTGACTAGTGTGAGCTGATACCACTATGTGGTTGGATTTACGTGCGTCTCATAATACCTTGAAATTGAGCTTGCTGGCATGTCCTTTTTTTCTTCAAACTGTGAGTACAGCTTACCTCTTCAAATTGTTTTCGTGAAGTATGTGTGAATTTAGAAATATTTTGGCCATTACCTCCCTCAAGACATTATGAGGGCAGGTTTCATTCACAGCCCTCCAGTACTGGTGCATATGAAGTGACCCTTAGCACAGGTTTTAAAGCTGCTGTTGCAGGTAACGGCCAGAGGGCGGCAGCATTTCTGCTTTTCCCAATCTGATAACTAGGGAAACAGACCATCCTGGCAGTGGTGTTCCTTGGTTCTATATTAGAGTGGAATGTGCCCCCAAAAGCTGATGTCTCCTTACTTATGTTTGTTTTAGAAATTGAATTTCTATATATTTTTTTATTGGAGTCATATTCCATTGTGTTCATGGACCACTTCTTCTTTGAGCATTCCTCTGTTGATGGACATTTTCGTAGCTTCCAAGTGTTGGCTATGGTAAATATTGCTGGAGTGCAGGATTGCCAGCATGTGTCTTTTCTTTTTTGTGGTACATGGGCCTCTCACTGCCGTGGGCCCTCCCAATGCAGAGCACAGGCTCCCGACACACAGGCCCAGCAGCCATAGCTCACGGGAACAGCCGCTCCGCGGCATGTGGGATCTTCCCGAATCGGGGCATGAACCCATGTCCCCTGCACTGGCAGGCGGACTCTCATCCACTGCGCCCCCAGTGAATCCCAGCGTGTCTTTTTGATTCTCATCCCCTCAGGCGATAGGCCCAGCAGTGGGTATGCTTGTTTGAATGGTAGCTCAGTATTTATCTTTACAAGGCACGTCATTTTTGTTTACATGACTGGCTCTTACCATGTCCCACGTTGAAGCAAGTGTAGGCATTTCTCCAAAACCCCTTCAGCATTTATTGTTTGCAGAATTTTTGCTGATGGCCATTCTGACTGCTGTGAGCTGATAGGTTTTTGTCATTTGGATTTACATATCTTTAATTATTCCTAATGTTTAGCATTTTCCCATGCCTTTTTAAATTTCTGGCAGAGAAACACAGAAAAAAAAAACGGAGAGTACAATTAAACTCTTGAAATTGTCTTCTTGGATGGTTGCCCTCTTTTGAATGTTTTGGTCAATTTTCGACCCCATGTTTGTTTTTGAGGGCAGGTGTTATTCACAGGCCTGCAATGAGTGTGAC
Source organism: Mesoplodon mirus (assembly GCF_964341445.2). NCBI lineage: Eukaryota > Metazoa > Chordata > Mammalia > Artiodactyla > Ziphiidae > Mesoplodon > Mesoplodon mirus. Next base: position 91,946,754 of record NC_138979.1, read on the forward strand.
TATTTAGTGACCATTAGCAGTGGGTTTAAAGCTGCTGTTGTGGGAAATGGCCACAAGGCGGCAGCGTTTCTCCACTCCCAAGTCTGGTGTCTAGGACAGCAGAGCCTTTCTGGGACCAATGGAATACAGAAGAAGGCATCATTGAAGTCTAATACAGAATACCATGTCCTGGTGGATGGTAGAATGACCAGTAGGGTCTAGGAATTAGGAACTACTGGATGTATATCCTCGGTGGCTTCACTGACTGTCCTAACATCCTTTACCAGGTCCCCAGCAGCCCACGGGGCTCTCGTGGTCAGGCCCCTCCCAGGATATGGGGCTCACCTGGGCAGGGCCCCAGCAGCCAACGGGGTTCTCATGTTCAGGCCACTCCCAGGGTATGGAGCTCACCTGTGAAACTACCCAGCAGCCCATGAGGCTCTCGTCCTTAGGCACCTCCCATGATACAGAGCTCCCGTGGGCAGGTACCATGGCAGGGCTGGGCACACAGGAACCGTGCACATAGCCCTCATTGCAGAGCACCCCAGAACGCCTGTCACGCAGAGCTGACACAGAGCACCTCAGAGCAGCACTTGAACTAACCAACAGCAGCTCCGACAGGTCTCTGACCCTGGGCATCACTCTGTGCAGCCTCCCTCTGCCTGGTCTTCCAGAGACTTCCACTGCAGCCGGGGCACCAGGCCTTTGTCTCCAACATCACCCCTCCTCTCCCTGACTCCTGGGTTCCTCTCATTAGGATTAGGTCTTCTTGGAATTGTCTCCCACTCATGGGCCAGATAAAATGATGAGAAAACAAGCCGGAGATGCAGCCCCTTGTCTATCCTGACTCTCAGGAGCCCACACCTGTTCCTTGGAACTGGCCGTTTCAGAGAGGTCCATTTTCTGCAATGTGAGCCACTGAGGGGTGAGGATTGGCTGACCGGAGCAGCCTGTCCCTACCGGCCAGCCCTCCCCAGGTGTGCCTGGGTTGAGGTCAATAGAAACACCGCTCCAGGGAGCAACAGCGCCTGCAGCTGTGCCTGACGCCATATTCTCTGCCCCGTCAGCAGTCTCGGGGCTGTGCTGGTGGGAGGGAGTGAGGGGGCACGGTTTTGTGGGTGGCCCGGTGTGAGAGGGGCTCTGCTGGACTTTCTGCAGGAGTTGCCAGACTGCCACCTGCTAAAGAAGAGGATGGGTCACCCATACCTTCCGCTGGAATTTCTCCGCGGGCAGAGGTGAGGGAGGAACAAAGCAGTGGGGGCCAAGACAGGACGGATATCTCAGGCAGGGAAATGGAAAGTTTTCAGAAGAGCGCCTGGGGCCAGGATCATCCTGGCTGGCCTGCAGGCACCAAGTCAGCCTGTGTGCTTTCGCTGGTGTGGATCCACGGCCCTTCCTCTATGCTTTCAAGTCCTTGTACATATTCAGGTGTTTTACCTGGGAAGGGAGGGAACAGTTCAGCAGCAGCTGGCTGGGGGCTCAGCTCACGTTTACTCACAGACGCCTATGTACGGTCCCCCAGCTTTGCAATGAGGACGCTCCTTGCGGGGGTGGGGGGGCTGTTGGCTGCATGGGAGATAATTCCCTACCTCTGACCAACTTCAGAATTGTTTACCACTGGAGCAAGTGCCCTGATAGGGTTTTCCTCTGTATAACTAGTGGGTTCTGTTTATTTTTTCTGTTTTGTTTCAAGGTAGATTTTATTCCTCATTTATGTATTTATAGATATAAGCATGGAAATAATTCATTCATACAAATACATCTGTGTGAAGGGAAGAACGTTTTTCTGTTTTATTTTTAAATTTTATTTGTTTTTAAAAATTTTGAAATTTAATATTATTTATTTTTTTAGACAGCAGGTTATTATTAGTTATCTATTTTATACATATACATGTATACAGGTCAATCGCAATCTCCCAACTCATCCCACCACCACCACCCCATGGCTTCCCCCCCTTGGTTTCCATACGTTTGTTCTCTAACCCTGTGTCTCTAATTCTGCCCTGCAAACCGGTTCATCTGTACCAGTTTTCTAGGTTCCACATATATGCATTAATACACAATATTTGTTTTTCTCTTTCTGACTTACTTCTCTCGGTATGACAGTCTCTAGATCCATCCACGTCTCTACAAATGACCCCGTTTCATTCCTTTTTATGGCTGAGTAATATTCCATTTTATATATGTACCACATCTTTATCCATTCGTCTGTCTGTGGGCATTTAGGTTGCTTCCATTACCTGGCTATTGTAAATAGTGCTGCAATGAACATTGTGGTGAATGTGTCTTTTGGATTTATGGTTTTCTCTGGGTATATGCCCAGAAGTGGGATTGCTGGATCATATGGTAATTGTATTTTTAGTTTTTCTAATGAACCTCCATACTGTTCTCCATAGTGACTGTATCAACTGACATGCCCACCAATAGTGGAAGAGGGATCCATGTGTCCACACCCTCCGCAGCATTTGTAGTTTGTAGATTTTCTGATGATGCCCATTCTAACAGGTGTGAGGTGATACCTCATTGAAGTTTTGACTTGCATTTCTCTAATAATTAGTGATGTTCAGCAACTTTTCATGTGCATCCTGGCCATCTCTGGGTCTCCTTTGAAGAAATGTCTATTTAGATATTCTACCCATTTTTGAAGTGGGTTGTATTTTTTTTAATATTAAGCTGCATGAGCTGTTTATATATATTGGAGATTAAACCTTTGTCCATTGATTCGTTTCCACATATTTCCTCCCATTCTGAGGGTTGCCTTTTTCCATTCCCGTTTTTTAACAAAAGAAAGAAAGAAAGAAAGAAAAAGAAGCAGAACACAAATGTCCGTAAAATATGCCTCTTGAAACTGTCGTTTTGAAATATGGAGGTGTTTTGAATTTTTTGGTCGGTATACGACCCCAGGATTTGTTTTCAGGGCAGGTCTCATTTACAGGCCTGCAATTATTTTGAATATCAACTGACCATTAGCGCTGGGATTAAAGCTGCTGTTGTGTGAAACGGCCACAAGGTGGCAGCAGTTCTCCTTTACCAAATCTGGTGACTAGGGCAACAGAGCCTCAATGGAAGTCGTGTTCTAGGTTGTAATTTAGAATGGAATGTGCCAGGAAAAAGACCCTTAAGTTTGTCTCACTATTTCTTGTTCGGTTTTTTTTTCATTTAATTTTTATTTTTTATCACAGCAAGTTTGATTACAATGTTTGGCTTGTTGTAGGTGTGCAAGATGTGGTTCTTTTACGCATATACATATGTCTGTTCTTCCTGGGATCCTTTTCCATGTACGTTATGACAGAATGTTGACTAATCTTCTCTTGATATTCCGTAGGTGTTTGGTGTCTATATATTTCACCTGTGTTTGTATATGTCTCTTAACCCCAATATCCTAATGTATCCAATCCTCACACCTTTCCATTGGTGAACCATAAGTTTGTTTAATGAATCTGCGATTGCCCTTCTCTGTGGAAATATCTTCACTAGTATCAAGTTTTAGGTAACACCTATAAGTGATATCATACGATATGTGTCTTTCTCTTTCTGACTTACTACAAGTCACGTGATTACCTCTAGACTCATCTACGGTGCTGCAAATGGCATTGTGTCCTTTTTTTCCTTGGCTAATATTCTGTCTGTACATGTACCAGTTCTTCTTTGACCACTCATCTGTTGATGGACTTTTTGGTTGCTCCCATGTCATGGCTATTGTAATGCTGCGGCAATGCACATTTGCCTGCCTGTGTCTTTCCAATTCTGTCTTCTTAGGTTATAGGCCCAGGAGTTCGCCTGCTGGATCATATGGTAGCAAAATGTTTACCTTGTACAGGCACCGCCATTCTGTTCTCATTAGTGGCTCTTACCAGGTTACGTCCCACTTAAAGTTGAGGTGACGCTCTTCTCCACAACACCTTCAGCGTTTATTGTTTGGAGTATTTTTGCTGAAGTTTATTCTGACTAGTGTGAGCTGATACCACTTTGTGCTTGGATTTGCATGCGTCTCATAATACCTTGAAATTGAGCTTTCTGGCATGTCCTTTTTTTCTTCAAACTGTGAGTACAGCTTACCTCTTCAAATTGTTTTCGGGAAGTAGGTGTGACATTTAGAAATATTTTGGCCATTACCTCCCTCAAGACATTATGAGGGCAGGTTTCATTCACAGCCCTCCAGTACTGGTGCATATGAAGTGACCCTTAGCACAGGTTTTAAAGCTGCTGTTGCAGGTAACGGCCAGAGGGTGGCAGCATTTCTGCTTTTCCCAATCTGTTAACTAGGGAAACAGACCATCCTGGCAGTGGTGTTCCTCGGTTCTATATTAGAGTGGAATGTGCCCCCAAAAGCTGATGTCTCCTTACTTATGTTTGTTTTAGAAATCGAATTTCTATATATTTTTTATTGGAGTCATATTCCATTGTGTTCATGGACCACTTCTTCTTTGAGCATTCCTCTGTTGATGGACATTTTCGTAGCTTCCAAGTGTTGGCTATGGTAAATATTGCTGGAGTGCAGGATTGCCAGCATGTGTCTTTTCTTTTTTGTGGTACATGGGCCTCTCACTGCCGTGGGCCCTCCCATTGCAGAGCACAGGCTCCGGACGCACAGGCCCAGCAGCCATAGCTCACGGGAACAGCCGCTCCGCGGCAAGTGGGATCTTCCCGAATCGGGGAATGAACCCATGTCCCCTGCACTGGCAGGCGGACTCTCATCCACTGCGCCACCAGTGAATCCCAGCCTGTCTTTTTGATTCTCATCCCCTCAGGCGAAAGGCCCAGCAGTGGGTATACTTGATTGAATGGTAGCTCAGTATTTATCTTTACAAGGCACATCATTTTTGTTTGCATGACTGGCTCTTACCATGTCCCACGTTGAAGCAAGGGTAGGCATTTCTCCAAAACCCCTTCAGCATTTATTGTTTGCAGAATTTTTCCTGATGGGCATTCTGACTGCTGTGAGGTGATAGGTTTTTGTCATTTGGATTTACATATCTTTAATTATTCCTAATGTTTAGCATTTTCCCATGCCTTTTTAAATTTCTGGCAGAGAAAAACAGAAAAAAAAACGGAGAGTACAGTTAAACTCTTGAAATTGTCTTCTTGGATGGTTGCCCTCTTTTGAATGTTTTGGTCAATTTTCGACCCCATGTTTGTTTTTGAGGGCAGGTGTTATTCACAGGCCTGCAATGAGTGTGACTATTTAGTGACCATTAGCAGTGGGTTTAAAGCTGCTGTTGTGGGAAATGGCCACAAGGCGGCAGCGTTTCTCCACTCCCAAGTCTGGTTCCTAGGGCAGCAGAGCCTTTCTGGGACCAATGGAATAGAGAAGAAGGCATCATTGAAGTCTAATACAGAATACCATGTCCTGGTGGATGGTAGAATGACCAGTAGGGTCTAGGAATTAGGAACTACTGGATGTATATCCTCGGTGGCTTCACTGACTGTCCTAACATCCTTTACCAGGTCCCCAGCAGCCCACGGGGCTCTCGTGGTCAGGCCCCTCCCAGGATATGGGGCTCACCTGGGCAGGGCCCCAGCAGCCAACGGGGTTCTCATGTTCAGGCCACTCCCAGGGTATGGAGCTCAGCTGTGAAACTACCCAGCAGCCCATGAGGCTCTCGTGCTTAGGCACCTCCCATGATACAGAGCTCCCGTGGGCAGGTACCATGGCAGGGCTGGGCACACAGGAACCTTGCACATAGCCCTCATTGCAGAGCACCCCAGAACACCTGTCACGCAGAGCTGACACAGAGCACCTCAGAGCAGGACTTGAACTAACCAACAGCAGCTCCGACAGGTCTCTGACCCTGGGCATCACTCTGTGCAGCCTCCCTCTGCCTGGTCTTCCAAAGACTTCCACTGCAGCCGGGGCACCAGGCCTTTGTCTCCAACCATCCACCCTCCTCTCCCTGACTCCTGGGTTCCTCTCATTAGGATTAGGTCTTCTTGAAATTGTCTCCCACTCATGGGCCAGATAAAATGATGAGAAAACAAGCCGGAGATGCAGCCCCTTGTCTATCCTGACTCTCAGGAGCCCACACCTGTTCCTTGGAACTGGCCGTTTCAGCGAGGTCCATTTTCTGCAATGTGAGCCACTGAGGGGTGAGGATTGGCTGACCGGAGCAGCCTGTCCCTACCGGCCAGCCCTCCCCAGGTGTGCCTGGGTTGAGGTCAATAGAAACACCGCTCCAGGGAGCAACAGCGCCTGCAGCTGTGCCTGACGCCATATTCTCTGCCCCGTCAGCAGTCTCGGGGCTGTGCTGGTGGGAGGGAGTGAGGGGGCACGGTTTTGTGGGTGGCCCGGTGTGAGAGGGGCTCTGCTGGACTTTCTGCAGGAGTTGCCAGACTGCCACCTGCTAAAGAAGAGGATGGTTCACCCATAACTTCCGCTGGAATTTCTCCGCGGGCAGAGGTGAGGGAGGAACAAAGCAGTGGGGGCCAAGACAGGACGGATATCTCAGGCAGGGAAATGGAAAGTTTTCAGAAGAGCGCCTGGGGCCAGGATCATCCTGGCTGGCCTGCAGGCACCAAGTCAGCCTGTGTGCTTTCGCTGGTGTGGATCCACGGCCCTTCCTCTATGCTTTCAAGTCCTTGTACATATTCAGGTGTTTTACCTGGGAAGGGAGGGAACAGTTCAGCAGCAGCTGGCTGGGGGCTCAGCTCACGTTTACCCACAGACGCCTATGTACGGTCCCCCAGCTTTGCAATGAGGACGCTCCTTGCGGGGGTGGGGGGGGCTGCTGGCTGCATGGGAGATAATTCCCTACCTCTGACCAACTTCAGAATTGTTTACCACTGGAGCAAGTGCCCTGATAGGGTTTTCCTCTGTATAACTAGTGGGTTCTGTTTATTTTTTCTGTTTTGTTTCAAGGTAGATTTTATTCCTCATTTATGTATTTATAGATATAAGCATGGAAATAATTCATTCATACAAATACATCTGTGTGAAGGGAAGAACATTTTTCTGTTTTATTTTTAAATTTTATTAGTTTTTAAAATTTTTGAAATTTAATATTATTTATTTTTTAGACAGCAGGTTATTATTAGTTATCTATTTTATACATATACATGTATACAGGTCAATCCCAATCTCCCAACTCATCCCACCACCACCACCGCATGGCTTCCCCCCCTTGGTTTCCATACGTTTGTTCTCTAACCCTGTGTCTCTAATTCTGCCCTGCAAACCGGTTCATCTGTACCAGTTTTCTAGGTTCCACATATATGCATTAATACACAATATTTGTTTTTCTCTTTCTGACTTACTTCTCTCGGTATGACAGTCTCTAGATCCATCCACGTCTCTACAAATGACCCAGTTTCATTCCTTTTTATGGCTGAGTAATATTCCATTTTATATATGTACCACATCTTTATCCATTCGTCTGTCTGTGGGCATTTAGGTTGCTTCCATTACCTGGCTATTGTAAATAGTGCTGCAATGAACATTGTGGTGAATGTGTCTTTGAGTTATGGTTTTCTCTGGGTATATGCCCAGAAGTGGGATTGCTGGATCATATGGTAATTGTATTTTTAGTTTTTTTAATGAACCTCCATACTGTTCTCCATAGTGACTGTATCAATTGACATTCCCACCAATAGTGGAAGAGGGATCCATGTGTCCACACACTCCGCAGCATTTGTAGTTTGTAGATTTTCTGATGATGCCCATTCTAACAGGTGTGAGGTGATACCTCATTGAAGTTTTGATTTGCATTTCTCTAATAATTAGTGATGTTGAGCAGCTTTTCATGTGCATCTTGGCCATCTCTGGGTCTCCTTTGAAGAAATGTCTATTTAGATATTCTACCCATTTTTGAAGTGGGTTGTATTTTTTTAATAGTAAGCTGCATGAGCTGTTTATATATATTGGAGATTAAACCTTTGTCCATTGATTCGTTTTCACATATTTTCTCTCATTCTGAGGGTTGCCTTTTTCCATTCCCGTTTTTTAACAAAAGAAAGAAAGAAAGAAAAAGAAGCAGAACACAAATGTCCGTAAAATAAGCCTCTTGAAACTGTCGTTTTGAAATATGGAGGTGTTTTGAATTTTTTGGTCAGTATACGACCCCAGGATTTGTTTTCAGGGCAGGTCTCATTTACAGGCCTGCAATTATTTTGAATATCAACTGACCATTAGCGCTGGGATTAAAGCTGCTGTTGTGTGAAACGGCCACAAGGTGGCAGCAGTTCTCCTTTACCAAATCTGGTGACTAGGGCAACAGAGCCTCAATGGAAGTCGTGTTCTAGGTTGTAATTTAGAATGGAATGTGCCAGGAAAAAGACCCTTAAGTTTGTCTCACTATTTCTTGTTCGTTTTTTTTCATTTAATTTTTATTTTTTATCACAGCAAGTTTGATTACAATGTTTGGCTTGTTGTAGGTGTGCAAGATGTGGTTCTTTTACGCATATACATATGTCTGTTCTTCCTGGGATCCTTTTCCCATGTACGTTATGACAGAATGTTGACTAGTCTTCTCTTGGTATTCCGTAGGTGTTTGGTGATTATATATTTCACCTGTGTTTGTATATGTCTGTTAACCCCAATATCCGAATGTATCCAATCCTCACACCTTTCCATTGGTGAACCATAAGTTTGTTTAATGAATCTGTGATTGCCCTTCTCTGTGGAAATATCTTCACTAGTATCAATTCTTAGGTAACACCTATAAGTGATATCATACGAAATGTGTCTTTCTCTTTCTGACTTACTACAAGTCACGTGATTACCTCTAGACTCATCTATGGTGCTGCAAATGGCATTGTGTCCTTGTTTTCCTTGGCTAATATTCTGTCTGTACATGTACCAGTTCTTCTTTGACCACTCATCTGTTGGACTTTTTGGTTGCTCCCATGTCATGGCTATTGTAATGCTGCGGCAAAGCACATTTGCCTGCCTGTGGCTTTCCAATTCTGTCTTCTTAGGTTATAGGCCCAGGAGTTCGCCTGCTGGATCATATGGTAGCAAAATGTTTACCTTGTAGAGGCACCGCCATTCTGTTCTCATTAGTGGCTCTTACCAGGTTATGTCCCACTTAAAGTTGAGGTGATGCTCTTCTCCACAACACCTTCAGCGTTTATTGTTTGGAGTATTTTTGCTGAAGTTTATTCTGACTAGTGTGAGCTGATACCACTTTGTGCTTGGATTTGCATGCGTCTCATAATACCTTGAAATTGAGCTTGCTGGCATGTCCTTTTTTTCTTCAAACTGTGAGTACAGCTTACCTCTTCAAATTGTTTTCGTGAAGTATGTGTGACATTTAGAAATATTTTGGCCATTACGTCCCTCAAGACATTATGAGGGCAGGTTTCATTCACAGCCCTCCAGTACTGGTGCATATGAAGTGACCCTTAGCACAGGTTTTAAAGCTGCTGTTGCAGGTAACGGCCAGAGGGCGGCAGCATTTCTGCTTTTCCCAATCTGTTAACTAGGGAAACAGACCATCCTGGCAGTGGTGTTCCTCGGTTCTATATTAGAGTGGAATGTGCCCCCAAAAGCTGATGTCTCCTTACTTATGTTTGTTTTAGAAATCGAATTTCTATATATTTTTTTATTGGAGTCATATTCCATTGTGTTCATGGACCACTACTTCTTTGAGCATTCCTCTGTTGATGGACATTTTCGTAGCTTCCAAGTGTTGGCTATGGTAAATATTGCTGGAGTGCAGGATTGCCAGCATGTGTCTTTTCTTTTTTGTGGTACATGGGCCTCTCACTGCCGTGGGCCCTCCCATTGCAGAGCACAGGCTCCAGACGCACAGGCCCAGCAGCCATAGCTCACGGGAACAGCCGCTCCATGGCATGTGGGATCTTCCCGAATCGGGGCATGAACCCATGTCCCCTGCACTGGCAGGCGGACTCTCATCCACTGCGCCCCCAGTGAATCCCAGCGTGTCTTTTTGATTCTCATCCCCTCAGGCGATAGGCCCAGCTGTGGGTATGCTTGTTTGAATGGTAGCTCAGTATTTATCTTTACAAGGCACGTCATTTTTGTTTGCATGACTGGCTCTTACCATGTCCCACGTTGAAGCAAGGGTAGGCATTTCTCCAAAACCCCTTCAGCATTTATTGTTTGCAGAATTTTTGCTGATGGCCATTCTGACTGCTGTGAGCTGATAGGTTTTTGTCATTTGGATTTACATATCTTTAATTATTCCTAATGTTTAGCATTTTCCCATGCCTTTTTAAATTTCTGGCAGAGAAAAACAGAAAAAGAAACGGAGAGTACAATTAAACTCTTGAAATTGTCTTCTTGGATGGTTGCCCTCTTTTGAATTTTTTGGTCAATTTTCGACCCCATGTTTGTTTTTGAGGGCAGGTGTTATTCACAGGTCTGCAATGAGTGTGACTATTAAGTGACCATTAGCAGTGGGTTTAAAGCTGCTGTTGTGGGAAATGGCCACAAGGCGGCAGCGTTTCTCCACTCCCAAGTCTGGTGTCTAGGGCAGCAGAGCCTTTCTGGGACCAATGGAATACAGAAACAGGCATCATTGAAGTCTAATACAGAATACCATGTCCTGGTGGATGGTAGAATGACCAGTAGGGTCTAGGAATTAGGAACTACTGGATGTATATCCTCGGTGGCTTCACTGACTGTCCTAACATCCTTTACCAGGTCCCCAGCAGCCCACGGGGCTCTCGTGGTCAGGCCCCTCCCAGGATATGGGGCTCACCTGGGCAGGGCCCCAGCAGCCAACGGGGTTCTCATGTTCAGGCCACTCCCAGGGTATGGAGCTCACCTGTGAAACTACCCAGCAGCCCATGAGGCTCTCGTGCTTAGGCACCTCCCATGATACAGAGCTCCCGTGGGCAGGTACCATGGCAGGGCTGGGCACACAGGAACCGTGCACATAGCCCTCATTGCAGAGCACCCCAGAACGCCTGTCACGCAGAGCTGACACAGAGCACCTCAGAGCAGCACTTGAACTAACCAACAGCAGCTCCGACAGGTCTCTGACCCTGGGCATCACTCTGTGCAGCCTCCCTCTGCCTGGTCTTCCAGAGACTTCCACTGCAGCCGGGGCACCAGTCCTTTGTCTCCAACCATCACCCCTCCTCTCACTGACTCCTGAGTTCCTCTCATTAGGATTAGGTCTTCTTGAAATTGTCTCCCACTCATGGGCCAGATAAAATGATGAGAAAACAAGCCGGAGATGCAGCCCCTTGTCTATCCTGACTCTCAGGAGCCCACACCTGTTCCTTGGAACTGGCCGTTTCAGAGAGGTCCATTTTCTGCAATGTGAGCCACTGAGGGGTGAGGATTGGCTGACCGCAGCAGCCTGTCCCTACCGGCCAGCCCTCCCCAGGTGTGCCTGGGTTGAGGTCAATAGAAACACCGCTCCAGGGAGCAACAGCGCCTGCAGCTGTGCCTGACGCCATATTCTCTGCCCCGTCAGCAGTCTCGGGGCTGTGCTGGTGGGCGGGAGTGAGGGGGCACGGTTTTGTGGGTGTCCCGGTGTGAGAGGGGCTCTGCTGGACTTTCTGCAGGAGTTGCCAGACTGCCGCCTGCTAAAGAAGAGGATGGGTAACCCTTAACTTCCGCTGGAATTTCTCCGCGGGCAGAGGTGAGGGAGGAAAAAAGCAGTGGGGGCCAAGACAGGACGGATATCTCAGGCAGGGAAATGGAAAGTTTTCAGAAGAGCATCTGGGGCAAGGATCATCCTGGCTGGCCTGCAGGCACCAAGTCAGCCTGCGTGCTTTCGCTGGTGTGGATCCACGGCCCTTCCTCTATGCTTTCAAGTCCTTGTACATATTCAGGTGTTTTACCTGGGAAGGGAGGGAACAGTTCAGCATCAGCTGGCTGGGGGCTCAGCTCACGTTTACTCACAGACGCCTATGTACGGTCCCCCAGCTTTGCAGTGAGGACGCTCCTTGCCGGGGGGGTGGTGGGCTGCTGGCTGCATGGGAGATAATTCCCTACCTCTGACCAACTTCAGAATTGTTTACCACTGGAGCAAGTGCCCTGATAGGGTGTTCCTCTGTATAACTAGTGGGTTCTGTTTATTTTTTCTGTTTGGTTTCAAGGTAGATTTTATTCCTCATTTATGTATTTATAGATATAAGCATGGAAATAATTCATTCATACAAATACATCTGTGTGAAGGGAAGAACATTTTTCTGTTTTATTTTTAAATTTTATTTGTTTTTAAAAATTTTGAAATTTAATATTATTTATTTTTTAGACAGCAGGTTATTATTAGTTATCTATTTTATACATATACATGTATACAGGTCAATCCCAATCTCCCAACTCATCCCACCACCACCACCCCATGGCTTCCCCCCTTTGGTTTCCATACGTTTGTTCTCTAACCCTGTGTCTCTAATTCTGCCCTGCAAACCGGTTCATCTGTACCAGTTTTCTAGGTTCCACATATATGCATTAATACACAATATTTGTTTTTCTCTTTCTGACTTACTTCTCTCGGTATGACAGTCTCTAGATCCATCCACGTCTCTACAAATGACCCAGTTTCATTCCTTTTTATGGCTGAGTAATATTCCATTTTATATATGTACCACATCTTTATCCATTCGTCTGTCTGTGGGCATTTAGGTTGCTTCCATTACCTGGCTATTGTAAATAGTGCTGCAATGAACATTGTGGTGAATGTGTCTTTGAGTTATGGTTTTCTCTGGGTATATGCCCAGAAGTGGGATTGCTGGATCATATGGTAATTGTATTTTTAGTTTTTTTAATGAACCTCCATACTGTTCTCCATAGTGACTGTATCAATTGACATTCCCACCAATAGTGGAAGAGGGATCCATGTGTCCACACCCTCCGCAGCATTTGTAGTTTGTAGATTTTCTGATGATGCCCATTCTAACAGGTGTGAGGTGATACCTCATTGAAGTTTTGATTTGCATTTCTCTAATAATTAGTGATGTTGAGCAGCTTTTCATGTGCATCTTGGCCATCTCTGGGTCTCCTTTGAAGAAATGTCTATTTAGATATTCTACCCATTTTTGAAGTGGGTTGTATTTTTTTAATAGTAAGCTGCATGAGCTGTTTATATATATTGGAGATTAAACCTTTGTCCATTGATTCGTTTTCACATATTTTCTCTCATTCTGAGGGTTGCCTTTTTCCATTCCCGTTTTTTAACAAAAGAAAGAAAGAAAGAAAAAGAAGCAGAACACAAATGTCCGTAAAATAAGCCTCTTGAAACTGTCGTTTTGAAATATGGAGGTGTTTTGAATTTTTTGGTCAGTATACGACCCCAGGATTTGTTTTCCGGGCAGGTCTCATTTACAGGCCTGCAATTATTTTGAATATCAACTGACCATTAGCGCTGGGATTAAAGCTGCTGTTGTGTGAAACGGCCACAAGGTGGCAGCAGTTCTCCTTTACCAAATCTGGTGACTAGGGCAACAGAGCCTCAATGGAAGTCGTGTTCTAGGTTGTAATTCAGAATGGAATGTGCCAGGAAAAAGACCCTTAAGTTTGTCTCACTATTTCTTGTTCGTTTTTTTTCATTTAATTTTTATTTTTTATCACAGCAAGTTTGATTACAATGTTTGGCTTGTTGTAGGTGTGCAAGATGTGGTTCTTTTACGCATATACATATGTCTGTTCTTCCTGGGATCCTTTTCCCATGTACGTTATGACAGAATGTTGACTAGTCTTCTCTTGGTATTCCGTAGGTGTTTGGTGATTATATATTTCACCTGTGTTTGTATATGTCTGTTAACCCCAATATCCGAATGTATCCAATCCTCACACCTTTCCATTGGTGAACCATAAGTTTGTTTAATGAATCTGTGATTGCCCTTCTCTGTGGAAATATCTTCACTAGTATCAATTCTTAGGTAACACCTATAAGTGATATCATACGATATGTGTCTTTCTCTTTCTGACTTACTACAAGTCACGTGATTACCTCTAGACTCATCTATGGTGCTGCAAATGGCATTGTGTCCTTGTTTTCCTTGGCTAATATTCTGTCTGTACATGTACCAGTTCTTCTTTGACCACTCATCTGTTGGACTTTTTGGTTGCTCCCATGTCATGGCTATTGTAATGCTGCGGCAAAGCACATTTGCCTGCCTGTGGCTTTCCAATTCTGTCTTCTTAGGTTATAGGCCCAGGAGTTCGCCTGCTGGATCATATGGTAGCAAAATGTTTACCTTGTAGAGGCACCGCCATTCTGTTCTCATTAGTGGCTCTTACCAGGTTATGTCCCACTTAAAGTTGAGGTGATGCTCTTCTCCACAACACCTTCAGCGTTTATTGTTTGGAGTATTTTTGCTGAAGTTTATTCTGACTACTGTGAGCTGATACCACTTTGTGCTTGGATTTGCATGCGTCTCATAATACCTTGAAATTGAGCTTGCTGGCATGTCCTTTTTTTCTTCAAACTGTGAGTACAGCTTACCTCTTCAAATTGTTTTCGTGAAGTATGTGTGACATTTAGAAATATTTTGGCCATTACCTCCCTCAAGACATTATGAGGGCAGGTTTCATTCACAGCCCTCCAGTACTGGTGCATATGAAGTGACCCTTAGCACAGGTTTTAAAGCTGCTGTTGCAGGTAACGGCCAGAGGGCGGCAGCATTTCTGCTTTTCCCAATCTGTTAACTAGGGAAACAGACCATCCTGGCAGTGGTGTTCCTCGGTTCTATATTAGAGTGGAATGTGCCCCCAAAAGCTGATGTCTCCTTACTTATGTTTGTTTTAGAAATCGAATTTCTATATATTTTTTTATTGGAGTCATATTCCATTGTGTTCATGGACCACTTCTTCTTTGAGCATTCCTCTGTTGATGGACATTTTCGTAGCTTCCAAGTGTTGGCTATGGTAAATATTGCTGGAGTGCAGGATTGCCAGCATGTGTCTTTTCTTTTTTGTGGTACATGGGCCTCTCACTGCCGTGGGCCCTCCCATTGCAGAGCACAGGCTCCGGACGCACAGGCCCAGCAGCCATAGCTCACGGGAACAGCCGCTCCGTGGCATGTGGGATCTTCCCGAATCGGGGCATGAACCCATGTCCCATGCACTGGCAGGCGGACTCTCATCCACTGCGCCCCCAGTGAATCCCAGCGTGTCTTTTTGATTCTCATCCCCTCAGGCGATAGGCCCAGCAGTGGGTATGCTTGTTTGAATGGTAGCTCAGTATTTATCTTTACAAGGCACATCATTTTTGTTTGCATGACTGGCTCTTACCATGTCCCACGTTGAAGCAAGGGTAGGCATTTCTCCAAAACCCCTTCAGCATTTATTGTTTGCAGAATTTTTGCTGATGGCCATTCTGACTGCTGTGAGCTGATAGGTTTTTGTCATTTGGATTTACATATCTTTAATTATTCCTAATGTTTAGCATTTTCCCATGCCTTTTTAAATTTCTGGCAGAGAAAAACAGAAAAAAAAACGGAGAGTACAATTAAACTCTTGAAATTGTCTTCTTGGATGGTTGCCCTCTTTTGAATTTTTTGGTCAATTTTCGACCCCATGTTTGTTTTTGAGGGCAGGTGTTATTCACAGGTCTGCAATGAGTGTGACTATTAAGTGACCATTAGCAGT
Source organism: Mesoplodon mirus (assembly GCF_964341445.2). Classification (NCBI taxonomy): domain Eukaryota; kingdom Metazoa; phylum Chordata; class Mammalia; order Artiodactyla; family Ziphiidae; genus Mesoplodon; species Mesoplodon mirus. Next base: position 91,962,241 of record NC_138979.1, read on the forward strand.
GGGTTTAAAGCTGCTGTTGTGGGAAATGGCCACAAGGCGGCAGCGTTTCTCCACTCCCAAGTCTGGTGTCTAGGGCAGCAGAGCCTTTCTGGGACCAATGGAATACAGAAACAGGCATCATTGAAGTCTAATACAGAATACCATGTCCTGGTGGATGGTAGAATGACCAGTAGGGTCTAGGAATTAGGAACTACTGGATGTATATCCTCGGTGGCTTCACTGACTGTCCTAACATCCTTTACCAGGTCCCCAGCAGCCCACGGGGCTCTCGTGGTCAGGCCCCTCCCAGGATATGGGGCTCACCTGGGCAGGGCCCCAGCAGCCAACGGGGTTCTCATGTTCAGGCCACTCCCAGGGTATGGAGCTCACCTGTGAAACTACCCAGCAGCCCATGAGGCTCTCGTGCTTAGGCACCTCCCATGATACAGAGCTCCCGTGGGCAGGTACCATGGCAGGGCTGGGCACACAGGAACCGTGCACATAGCCCTCATTGCAGAGCACCCCAGAACGCCTGTCACGCAGAGCTGACACAGAGCACCTCAGAGCAGCACTTGAACTAACCAACAGCAGCTCCGACAGGTCTCTGACCCTGGGCATCACTCTGTGCAGCCTCCCTCTGCCTGGTCTTCCAGAGACTTCCACTGCAGCCGGGGCACCAGGCCTTTGTCTCCAACCATCAGCCCTCCTCTCCCTGACTCCTGGGTTCCTCTCATTAGGATTAGGTCTTCTTGAAATTGTCTCCCACTCATGGGCCAGATAAAATGATGAGAAAACAAGCCGGAGATGCAGCCCCTTGTCTATCCTGACTCTCAGGAGCCCACACCTGTTCCTTGGAACTGGCCGTTTCAGAGAGGTCCATTTTCTGCAATGTGAGCCACTGAGAGGTGAGGATTGGCTGACCGGAGCAGCCTGTCCCTACCGGCCAGCCCTCCCCAGGTGTGCCGGGGTTGAGGTCAATAGAAACACCGCTCCAGGGAGCAACAGCGCCTGCAGCTGTGCCTGACGCCATATTCTCTGCCCCGTCAGCAGTCTCGGGGCTGTGCTGGTGGGAGGGAGTGAGGGGGCACGGTTTTGTGGGTGTCCCGGTGTGAGAGGGGCTCTGCTGGACTTTCTGCAGGAGTTGCCAGACTGCCGCCTGCTAAAGAAGAGGATGGGTAACCCTTAACTTCCGCTGGAATTTCTCCGCGGGCAGAGGTGAGGGAGGAAAAAAGCAGTGGGGGCCAAGACAGGACGGATATCTCAGGCAGGGAAATGGAAAGTTTTCAGAAGAGCATCTGGGGCAAGGATCATCCTGGCTGGCCTGCAGGCACCAAGTCAGCCTGCGTGCTTTCGCTGGTGTGGATCCACGGCCCTTCCTCTATGCTTTCAAGTCCTTGTACATATTCAGGTGTTTTACCTGGGAAGGGAGGGAACAGTTCAGCAGCAGCTGGCTGGGGGCTCAGCTCACGTTTACTCACAGACGCCTATGTACGGTCCCCCAGCTTTGCAGTGAGGACGCTCCTTGCCGGGGGGGTGGTGGGCTGCTGGCTGCATGGGAGATAATTCCCTACCTCTGACCAACTTCAGAATTGTTTACCACTGGAGCAAGTGCCCTGATAGGGTTTTCCTCTGTATAACTAGTGGGTTCTGTTTATTTTTTCTGTTTGGTTTCAAGGTAGATTTTATTCCTCATTTATGTATTTATAGATATAAGCATGGAAATAATTCATTCATACAAATACATCTGTGTGAAGGGAAGAACATTTTTCTGTTTTATTTTTAAATTTTATTTGTTTTTAAAAATTTTGAAATTTAATATTATTTATTTTTTAGACAGCAGGTTATTATTAGTTATCTATTTTATACATATACATGTATACAGGTCAATCCCAATCTCCCAACTCATCCCACCACCACCACCCCATGGCTTCCCCCCCTTGGTTTCCATACGTTTGTTCTCTAACCCTGTGTCTCTAATTCTGCCCTGCAAACCGGTTCATCTGTACCAGTTTTCTAGGTTCCACATATATGCATTAATACACAATATTTGTTTTTCTCTTTCTGACTTACTTCTCTCGGTATGACAGTCTCTAGATCCATCCACGTCTCTACAAATGACCCAGTTTCATTCCTTTTTATGGCTGAGTAATATTCCATTTTATATATGTACCACATCTTTATCCATTCGTCTGTCTGTGGGCATTTAGGTTGCTTCCATTACCTGGCTATTGTAAATAGTGCTGCAATGAACATTATGGTGAATGTGTCTTTGAGTTATGGTTTTCTCTGGGTATATGCCCAGAAGTGGGATTGCTGGATCATATGGTAATTGTATTTTTAGTTTTTTTAATGAACCTCCATACTGTTCTCCATAGTGACTGTATCAATTGACATTCCCACCAATAGTGGAAGAGGGATCCATGTGTCCACACCCTCCGCAGCATTTGTAGTTTGTAGATTTTCTGATGATGCCCATTCTAACAGGTGTGAGGTGATACCTCATTGAAGTTTTGATTTGCATTTCTCTAATAATTAGTGATGTTGAGCAGCTTTTCATGTGCATCTTGGCCATCTCTGGGTCTCCTTTGAAGAAATGTCTATTTAGATATTCTACCCATTTTTGAAGTGGGTTGTATTTTTTTAATAGTAAGCTGCATGAGCTGTTTATATATATTGGAGATTAAACCTTTGTCCATTGATTCGTTTTCACATATTTTCTCTCATTCTGAGGGTTGCCTTTTTCCATTCCCGTTTTTTAACAAAAGAAAGAAAGAAAGAAAAAGAAGCAGAACACAAATGTCCGTAAAATAAGCCTCTTGAAACTGTCGTTTTGAAATATGGAGGTGTTTTGAATTTTTTGGTCAGTATACGACCCCAGGATTTGTTTTCCGGGCAGGTCTCATTTACAGGCCTGCAATTATTTTGAATATCAACTGACCATTAGCGCTGGGATTAAAGCTGCTGTTGTGTGAAACGGCCACAAGGTGGCAGCAGTTCTCCTTTACCAAATCTGGTGACTAGGGCAACAGAGCCTCAATGGAAGTCGTGTTCTAGGTTGTAATTTAGAATGGAATGTGCCAGGAAAAAGACCCTTAAGTTTGTCTCACTATTTCTTGCTCGTTTTTTTTCATTTAATTTTTATTTTTTATCACAGCAAGTTTGATTACAATGTTTGGCTTGTTGTAGGTGTGCAAGATGTGGTTCTTTTACGCATATACATATGTCTGTTCTTCCTGGGATCCTTTTCCCATGTACGTTATGACAGAATGTTGACTAGTCTTCTCTTGGTATTCCGTAGGTGTTTGGTGATTATATATTTCACCTGTGTTTGTATATGTCTGTTAACCCCAATATCCGAATGTATCCAATCCTCACACCTTTCCATTGGTGAACCATAAGTTTGTTTAATGAATCTGTGATTGCCCTTCTCTGTGGAAATATCTTCACTAGTATCAATTCTTAGGTAACACCTATAAGTGATATCATACGATATGTGTCTTTCTCTTTCTGACTTACTACAAGTCACGTGATTACCTCTAGACTCATCTATGGTGCTGCAAATGGCATTGTGTCCTTGTTTTCCTTGGCTAATATTCTGTCTGTACATGTACCAGTTCTTCTTTGACCACTCATCTGTTGGACTTTTTGGTTGCTCCCATGTCATGGCTATTGTAATGCTGCGGCAAAGCACATTTGCCTGCCTGTGGCTTTCCAATTCTGTCTTCTTAGGTTATAGGCCCAGGAGTTCGCCTGCTGGATCATATGGTAGCAAAATGTTTACCTTGTAGAGGCACCGCCATTCTGTTCTCATTAGTGGCTCTTACCAGGTTATGTCCCACTTAAAGTTGAGGTGATGCTCTTCTCCACAACACCTTCAGCGTTTATTGTTTGGAGTATTTTTGCTGAAGTTTATTCTGACTACTGTGAGCTGATACCACTTTGTGCTTGGATTTGCATGCGTCTCATAATACCTTGAAATTGAGCTTGCTGGCATGTCCTTTTTTTCTTCAAACTGTGAGTACAGCTTACCTCTTCAAATTGTTTTCGTGAAGTATGTGTGACATTTAGAAATATTTTGGCCATTACCTCCCTCAAGACATTATGAGGGCAGGTTTCATTCACAGCCCTCCAGTACTGGTGCATATGAAGTGACCCTTAGCACAGGTTTTAAAGCTGCTGTTGCAGGTAACGGCCAGAGGGCGGCAGCATTTCTGCTTTTCCCAATCTGTTAACTAGGGAAACAGACCATCCTGGCAGTGGTGTTCCTCGGTTCTATATTAGAGTGGAATGTGCCCCCAAAAGCTGATGTCTCCTTACTTATGTTTGTTTTAGAAATCGAATTTCTATATATTTTTTTATTGGAGTCATATTCCATTGTGTTCATGGACCACTTCTTCTTTGAGCATTCCTCTGTTGATGGACATTTTCGTAGCTTCCAAGTGTTGGCTATGGTAAATATTGCTGGAGTGCAGGATTGCCAGCATGTGTCTTTTCTTTTTTGTGGTACATGGGCCTCTCACTGCCGTGGGCCCTCCCATTGCAGAGCACAGGCTCCGGACGCACAGGCCCAGCAGCCATAGCTCACGGGAACAGCCGCTCCGTGGCATGTGGGATCTTCCCGAATCGGGGCATGAACCCATGTCCCCTGCACTGGCAGGCGGACTCTCATCCACTGCGCCCCCAGTGAATCCCAGCGTGTCTTTTTGATTCTCATCCCCTCAGGCGATAGGCCCAGCAGTGGGTATGCTTGTTTGAATGGTAGCTCAGTATTTATCTTTACAAGGCACGTCATTTTTGTTTGCATGACTGGCTCTTACCATGTCCCACGTTGAAGCAAGGGTAGGCATTTCTCCAAAACCCCTTCAGCATTTATTGTTTGCAGAATTTTTGCTGATGGCCATTCTGACTGCTGTGAGCTGATAGGTTTTTGTCATTTGGATTTACATATCTTTAATTATTCCTAATGTTTAGCATTTTCCCATGCCTTTTTAAATTTCTGGCAGAGAAAAACAGAAAAAAAAAACGGAGAGTACAATTAAACTCTTGAAATTGTCTTCTTGGATGGTTGCCCTCTTTTGAATTTTTTGGTCAATTTTCGACCCCATGTTTGTTTTTGAGGGCAGGTGTTATTCACAGGTCTGCAATGAGTGTGACTATTAAGTGACCATTAGCAGTGGGTTTAAAGCTGCTGTTGTGGGAAATGGCCACAAGGCGGCAGCGTTTCTCCACTCCCAAGTCTGGTGTCTAGGGCAGCAGAGCCTTTCTGGGACCAATGGAATACAGAAACAGGCATCATTGAAGTCTAATACAGAATACCATGTCCTGGTGGATGGTAGAATGACCAGTAGGGTCTAGGAATTAGGAACTACTGGATGTATATCCTCGGTGGCTTCACTGACTGTCCTAACATCCTTTACCAGGTCCCCAGCAGCCCACGGGGCTCTCGTGGTCAGGCCCCTCCCAGGATATGGGGCTCACCTGGGCAGGGCCCCAGCAGCCAACGGGGTTCTCATGTTCAGGCCACTCCCAGGGTATGGAGCTCACCTGTGAAACTACCCAGCAGCCCATGAGGCTCTCGTGCTTAGGCACCTCCCATGATACAGAGCTCCCGTGGGCAGGTACCATGGCAGGGCTGGGCACACAGGAACCGTGCACATAGCCCTCATTGCAGAGCACCCCAGAACGCCTGTCACGCAGAGCTGACACAGAGCACCTCAGAGCAGCACTTGAACTAACCAACAGCAGCTCCGACAGGTCTCTGACCCTGGGCATCACTCTGTGCAGCCTCCCTCTGCCTGGTCTTCCAGAGACTTCCACTGCAGCCGGGGCACCAGGCCTTTGTCTCCAACCATCACCCCTCCTCTCCCTGACTCCTGGGTTCCTCTCATTAGGATTAGGTCTTCTTGAAATTGTCTCCCACTCATGGGCCAGATAAAATGATGAGAAAACAAGCCGGAGATGCAGCCCCTTGTCTATCCTGACTCTCAGGAGCCCACACCTGTTCCTTGGAACTGGCCGTTTCAGAGAGGTCCATTTTCTGCAATGTGAGCCACTGAGAGGTGAGGATTGGCTGACCGGAGCAGCCTGTCCCTACCGGCCAGCCCTCCCCAGGTGTGCCGGGGTTGAGGTCAATAGAAACACCGCTCCAGGGAGCAACAGCGCCTGCAGCTGTGCCTGACGCCATATTCTCTGCCCCGTCAGCAGTCTCGGGGCTGTGCTGGTGGGAGGGAGTGAGGGGGCACGGTTTTGTGGGTGTCCCGGTGTGAGAGGGGCTCTGCTGGACTTTCTGCAGGAGTTGCCAGACTGCCGCCTGCTAAAGAAGAGGATGGGTAACCCTTAACTTCCGCTGGAATTTCTCCACGGGCAAGGTGAGGGAGGAAAAAAGCAGTGGGGGCCAAGACAGGACGGATATCTCAGGCAGGGAAATGGAAAGTTTTCAGAAGAGCATCTGGGGCAAGGATCATCCTGGCTGGCCTGCAGGCACCAAGTCAGCCTGCGTGCTTTCGCTGGTGTGGATCCACGGCCCTTCCTCTATGCTTTCAAGTCCTTGTACATATTCAGGTGTTTTACCTGGGAAGGGAGGGAACAGTTCAGCAGCAGCTGGCTGGGGGCTCAGCTCACGTTTACTCACAGACGCCTATGTACGGTCCCCCAGCTTTGCAGTGAGGACGCTCCTTGCCGGGGGGGTGGTGGGCTGCTGGCTGCATGGGAGATAATTCCCTACCTCTGACCAACTTCAGAATTGTTTACCACTGGAGCAAGTGCCCTGATAGGGTTTTCCTCTGTATAACTAGTGGGTTCTGTTTATTTTTTCTGTTTGGTTTCAAGGTAGATTTTATTCCTCATTTATGTATTTATAGATATAAGCATGGAAATAATTCATTCATACAAATACATCTGTGTGAAGGGAAGAACATTTTTCTGTTTTATTTTTAAATTTTATTTGTTTTTAAAAATTTTGAAATTTAATATTATTTATTTTTTAGACAGCAGGTTATTATTAGTTATCTATTTTATACATATACATGTATACAGGTCAATCCCAATCTCCCAACTCATCCCACCACCATCACCCCATGGCTTCCCCCCTTTGGTTTCCATACGTTTGTTCTCTAACCCTGTGTCTCTAATTCTGCCCTGCAAACCGGTTCATCTGTACCAGTTTTCTAGGTTCCACATATATGCATTAATACACAATATTTGTTTTTCTCTTTCTGACTTACTTCTCTCGGTATGACAGTCTCTAGATCCATCCACGTCTCTACAAATGACCCAGTTTCATTCCTTTTTATGGCTGAGTAATATTCCATTTTATATATGTACCACATCTTTATCCATTCGTCTGTCTGTGGGCATTTAGGTTGCTTCCATTACCTGGCTATTGTAAATAGTGCTGCAATGAACATTGTGGTGAATGTGTCTTTGAGTTATGGTTTTCTCTGGGTATATGCCCAGAAGTGGGATTGCTGGATCATATGGTAATTGTATTTTTAGTTTTTTTAATGAACCTCCATACTGTTCTCCATAGTGACTGTATCAATTGACATTCCCACCAATAGTGGAAGAGGGATCCATGTGTCCACACCCTCCGCAGCATTTGTAGTTTGTAGATTTTCTGATGATGCCCATTCTAACAGGTGTGAGGTGATACCTCATTGAAGTTTTGATTTGCATTTCTCTAATAATTAGTGATGTTGAGCAGCTTTTCATGTGCATCTTGGCCATCTCTGGGTCTCCTTTGAAGAAATGTCTATTTAGATATTCTACCCATTTTTGAAGTGGGTTGTATTTTTTTAATAGTAAGCTGCATGAGCTGTTTATATATATTGGAGATTAAACCTTTGTCCATTGATTCGTTTTCACATATTTTCTCTCATTCTGAGGGTTGCCTTTTTCCATTCCCGTTTTTTAACAAAAGAAAGAAAGAAAGAAAAAGAAGCAGAACACAAATGTCCGTAAAATAAGCCTCTTGAAACTGTCGTTTTGAAATATGGAGGTGTTTTGAATTTTTTGGTCAGTATACGACCCCAGGATTTGTTTTCCGGGCAGGTCTCATTTACAGGCCTGCAATTATTTTGAATATCAACTGACCATTAGCGCTGGGATTAAAGCTGCTGTTGTGTGAAACGGCCACAAGGTGGCAGCAGTTCTCCTTTACCAAATCTGGTGACTAGGGCAACAGGGCCTCAATGGAAGTCGTGTTCTAGGTTGTAATTTAGAATGGAATGTGCCAGGAAAAAGACCCTTAAGTTTGTCTCACTATTTCTTGCTCGTTTTTTTTCATTTAATTTTTATTTTTTATCACAGCAAGTTTGATTACAATGTTTGGCTTGTTGTAGGTGTGCAAGATGTGGTTCTTTTACGCATATACATATGTCTGTTCTTCCTGGGATCCTTTTCCCATGTACGTTATGACAGAATGTTGACTAGTCTTCTCTTGGTATTCCGTAGGTGTTTGGTGATTATATATTTCACCTGTGTTTGTATATGTCTGTTAACCCCAATATCCGAATGTATCCAATCCTCACACCTTTCCATTGGTGAACCATAAGTTTGTTTAATGAATCTGTGATTGCCCTTCTCTGTGGAAATATCTTCACTAGTATCAATTCTTAGGTAACACCTATAAGTGATATCATACGATATGTGTCTTTCTCTTTCTGACTTACTACAAGTCACGTGATTACCTCTAGACTCATCTATGGTGCTGCAAATGGCATTGTGTCCTTGTTTTCCTTGGCTAATATTCTGTCTGTACATGTACCAGTTCTTCTTTGACCACTCATCTGTTGGACTTTTTGGTTGCTCCCATGTCATGGCTATTGTAATGCTGCGGCAAAGCACATTTGCCTGCCTGTGGCTTTCCAATTCTGTCTTCTTAGGTTATAGGCCCAGGAGTTCGCCTGCTGGATCATATGGTAGCAAAATGTTTACCTTGTAGAGGCACCGCCATTCTGTTCTCATTAGTGGCTCTTACCAGGTTATGTCCCACTTAAAGTTGAGGTGATGCTCTTCTCCACAACACCTTCAGCGTTTATTGTTTGGAGTATTTTTGCTGAAGTTTATTCTGACTACTGTGAGCTGATACCACTTTGTGCTTGGATTTGCATGCGTCTCATAATACCTTGAAATTGAGCTTGCTGGCATGTCCTTTTTTTCTTCAAACTGTGAGTACAGCTTACCTCTTCAAATTGTTTTCGTGAAGTATGTGTGACATTTAGAAATATTTTGGCCATTACCTCCCTCAAGACATTATGAGGGCAGGTTTCATTCACAGCCCTCCAGTACTGGTGCATATGAAGTGACCCTTAGCACAGGTTTTAAAGCTGCTGTTGCAGGTAACGGCCAGAGGGCGGCAGCATTTCTGCTTTTCCCAATCTGTTAACTAGGGAAACAGACCATCCTGGCAGTGGTGTTCCTCGGTTCTATATTAGAGTGGAATGTGCCCCCAAAAGCTGATGTCTCCTTACTTATGTTTGTTTTAGAAATCGAATTTCTATATATTTTTTTATTGGAGTCATATTCCATTGTGTTCATGGACCACTTCTTCTTTGAGCATTCCTCTGTTGATGGACATTTTCGTAGCTTCCAAGTGTTGGCTATGGTAAATATTGCTGGAGTGCAGGATTGCCAGCATGTGTCTTTTCTTTTTTGTGGTACATGGGCCTCTCACTGCCGTGGGCCCTCCCATTGCAGAGCACAGGCTCCGGACGCACAGGCCCAGCAGCCATAGCTCACGGGAACAGCCGCTCCGTGGCATGTGGGATCTTCCCGAATCGGGGCATGAACCCATGTCCCCTGCACTGGCAGGCGGACTCTCATCCACTGCGCCCCCAGTGAATCCCAGCGTGTCTTTTTGATTCTCATCCCCTCAGGCGATAGGCCCAGCAGTGGGTATGCTTGTTTGAATGGTAGCTCAGTATTTATCTTTACAAGGCACGTCATTTTTGTTTGCATGACTGGCTCTTACCATGTCCCACGTTGAAGCAAGGGTAGGCATTTCTCCAAAACCCCTTCAGCATTTATTGTTTGCAGAATTTTTGCTGATGGCCATTCTGACTGCTGTGAGCTGATAGGTTTTTGTCATTTGGATTTACATATCTTTAATTATTCCTAATGTTTAGCATTTTCCCATGCCTTTTTAAATTTCTGGCAGAGAAAAACAGAAAAAAAAAACGGAGAGTACAATTAAACTCTTGAAATTGTCTTCTTGGATGGTTGCCCTCTTTTGAATTTTTTGGTCAATTTTCGACCCCATGTTTGTTTTTGAGGGCAGGTGTTATTCACAGGTCTGCAATGAGTGTGACTATTAAGTGACCATTAGCAGTGGGTTTAAAGCTGCTGTTGTGGGAAATGGCCACAAGGCGGCAGCGTTTCTCCACTCCCAAGTCTGGTGTCTAGGGCAGCAGAGCCTTTCTGGGACCAATGGAATACAGAAACAGGCATCATTGAAGTCTAATACAGAATACCATGTCCTGGTGGATGGTAGAATGACCAGTAGGGTCTAGGAATTAGGAACTACTGGATGTATATCCTCGGTGGCTTCACTGACTGTCCTAACATCCTTTACCAGGTCCCCAGCAGCCCACGGGGCTCTCGTGGTCAGGCCCCTCCCAGGATATGGGGCTCACCTGGGCAGGGCCCCAGCAGCCAACGGGGTTCTCATGTTCAGGCCACTCCCAGGGTATGGAGCTCACCTGTGAAACTACCCAGCAGCCCATGAGGCTCTCGTGCTTAGGCACCTCCCATGATACAGAGCTCCCGTGGGCAGGTACCATGGCAGGGCTGGGCACACAGGAACCGTGCACATAGCCCTCATTGCAGAGCACCCCAGAACGCCTGTCACGCAGAGCTGACACAGAGCACCTCAGAGCAGCACTTGAACTAACCAACAGCAGCTCCGACAGGTCTCTGACCCTGGGCATCACTCTGTGCAGCCTCCCTCTGCCTGGTCTTCCAGAGACTTCCACTGCAGCCGGGGCACCAGGCCTTTGTCTCCAACCATCAGCCCTCCTCTCCCTGACTCCTGGGTTCCTCTCATTAGGATTAGGTCTTCTTGAAATTGTCTCCCACTCATGGGCCAGATAAAATGATGAGAAAACAAGCCAGAGATGCAGCCCCTTGTCTATCCTGACTCTCAGGAGCCCACACCTGTTCCTTGGAACTGGCCGTTTCAGAGAGGTCCATTTTCTGCAATGTGAGCCACTGAGAGGTGAGGATTGGCTGACCGGAGCAGCCTGTCCCTACCGGCCAGCCCTCCCCAGGTGTGCCGGGGTTGAGGTCAATAGAAACACCGCTCCAGGGAGCAACAGCGCCTGCAGCTGTGCCTGACGCCATATTCTCTGCCCCGTCAGCAGTCTCGGGGCTGTGCTGGTGGGAGGGAGTGAGGGGGCACGGTTTTGTGGGTGTCCCGGTGTGAGAGGGGCTCTGCTGGACTTTCTGCAGGAGTTGCCAGACTGCCGCCTGCTAAAGAAGAGGATGGGTAACCCTTAACTTCCGCTGGAATTTCTCCACGGGCAGAGGTGAGGGAGGAAAAAAGCAGTGGGGGCCAAGACAGGACGGATATCTCAGGCAGGGAAATGGAAAGTTTTCAGAAGAGCATCTGGGGCAAGGATCATCCTGGCTGGCCTGCAGGCACCAAGTCAGCCTGCGTGCTTTCGCTGGTGTGGATCCACGGCCCTTCCTCTATGCTTTCAAGTCCTTGTACATATTCAGGTGTTTTACCTGGGAAGGGAGGGAACAGTTCAGCAGCAGCTGGCTGGGGGCTCAGCTCACGTTTACTCACAGACGCCTATGTACGGTCCCCCAGCTTTGCAGTGAGGACGCTCCTTGCCGGGGGGGTGGTGGGCTGCTGGCTGCATGGGAGATAATTCCCTACCTCTGACCAACTTCAGAATTGTTTACCACTGGAGCAAGTGCCCTGATAGGGTTTTCCTCTGTATAACTAGTGGGTTCTGTTTATTTTTTCTGTTTGGTTTCAAGGTAGATTTTATTCCTCATTTATGTATTTATAGATATAAGCATGGAAATAATTCATTCATACAAATACATCTGTGTGAAGGGAAGAACATTTTCTGTTTTATTTTTAAATTTTATTTGTTTTTAAAAATTTTGAAATTTAATATTATTTATTTTTTAGACAGCAGGTTATTATTAGTTATCTATTTTATACATATACATGTATACAGGTCAATCCCAATCTCCCAACTCATCCCACCACCACCACCCCATGGCTTCCCCCCCTTGGTTTCCATACGTTTGTTCTCTAACCCTGTGTCTCTAATTCTGCCCTGCAAACCGGTTCATCTGTACCAGTTTTCTAGGTTCCACATATATGCATTAATACACAATATTTGTTTTTCTCTTTCTGACTTACTTCTCTCGGTATGACAGTCTCTAGATCCATCCACGTCTCTACAAATGACCCAGTTTCATTCCTTTTTATGGCTGAGTAATATTCCATTTTATATATGTACCACATCTTTATCCATTCGTCTGTCTGTGGGCATTTAGGTTGCTTCCATTACCTGGCTATTGTAAATAGTGCTGCAATGAACATTGTGGTGAATGTGTCTTTGAGTTATGGTTTTCTCTGGGTATATGCCCAGAAGTGGGATTGCTGGATCATATGGTAATTGTATTTTTAGTTTTTTTAATGAACCTCCATACTGTTCTCCATAGTGACTGTATCAATTGACATTCCCACCAATAGTGGAAGAGGGATCCATGTGTCCACACCCTCCGCAGCATTTGTAGTTTGTAGATTTTCTGATGATGCCCATTCTAACAGGTGTGAGGTGATACCTCATTGAAGTTTTGATTTGCATTTCTCTAATAATTAGTGATGTTGAGCAGCTTTTCATGTGCATCTTGGCCATCTCTGGGTCTCCTTTGAAGAAATGTCTATTTAGATATTCTACCCATTTTTGAAGTGGGTTGTATTTTTTTAATAGTAAGCTGCATGAGCTGTTTATATATATTGGAGATTAAACCTTTGTCCATTGATTCGTTTTCACATATTTTCTCTCATTCTGAGGGTTGCCTTTTTCCATTCCCGTTTTTTAACAAAAGAAAGAAAGAAAGAAAAAGAAGCAGAACACAAATGTCCGTAAAATAAGCCTCTTGAAACTGTCGTTTTGAAATATGGAGGTGTTTTGAATTTTTTGGTCAGTATACGACCCCAGGATTTGTTTTCCGGGCAGGTCTCATTTACAGGCCTGCAATTATTTTGAATATCAACTGACCATTAGCGCTGGGATTAAAGCTGCTGTTGTGTGAAACGGCCACAAGGTGGCAGCAGTTCTCCTTTACCAAATCTGGTGACTAGGGCAACAGAGCCTCAATGGAAGTCGTGTTCTAGGTTGTAATTTAGAATGGAATGTGCCAGGAAAAAGACCCTTAAGTTTGTCTCACTATTTCTTGCTCGTTTTTTTTCATTTAATTTTTATTTTTTATCACAGCAAGTTTGATTACAATGTTTGGCTTGTTGTAGGTGTGCAAGATGTGGTTCTTTTACGCATATACATATGTCTGTTCTTCCTGGGATCCTTTTCCCATGTACGTTATGACAGAATGTTGACTAGTCTTCTCTTGGTATTCCGTAGGTGTTTGGTGATTATATATTTCACCTGTGTTTGTATATGTCTGTTAACCCCAATATCCGAATGTATCCAATCCTCACACCTTTCCATTGGTGAACCATAAGTTTGTTTAATGAATCTGTGATTGCCCTTCTCTGTGGAAATATCTTCACTAGTATCAATTCTTAGGTAACACCTATAAGTGATATCATACGATATGTGTCTTTCTCTTTCTGACTTACTACAAGTCACGTGATTACCTCTAGACTCATCTATGGTGCTGCAAATGGCATTGTGTCCTTGTTTTCCTTGGCTAATATTCTGTCTGTACATGTACCAGTTCTTCTTTGACCACTCATCTGTTGGACTTTTTGGTTGCTCCCATGTCATGGCTATTGTAATGCTGCGGCAAAGCACATTTGCCTGCCTGTGGCTTTCCAATTCTGTCTTCTTAGGTTATAGGCCCAGGAGTTCGCCTGCTGGATCATATGGTAGCAAAATGTTTACCTTGTAGAGGCACCGCCATTCTGTTCTCATTAGTGGCTCTTACCAGGTTATGTCCCACTTAAAGTTGAGGTGATGCTCTTCTCCACAACACCTTCAGCGTTTATTGTTTGGAGTATTTTTGCTGAAGTTTATTCTGACTACTGTGAGCTGATACCACTTTGTGCTTGGATTTGCATGCGTCTCATAATACCTTGAAATTGAGCTTGCTGGCATGTCCTTTTTTTCTTCAAACTGTGAGTACAGCTTACCTCTTCAAATTGTTTTCGTGAAGTATGTGTGACATTTAGAAATATTTTGGCCATTACCTCCCTCAAGACATTATGAGGGCAGGTTTCATTCACAGCCCTCCAGTACTGGTGCATATGAAGTGACCCTTAGCACAGGTTTTAAAGCTGCTGTTGCAGGTAACGGCCAGAGGGCGGCAGCATTTCTGCTTTTCCCAATCTGTTAACTAGGGAAACAGACCATCCTGGCAGTGGTGTTCCTCGGTTCTATATTAGAGTGGAATGTGCCCCCAAAAGCTGATGTCTCCTTACTTATGTTTGTTTTAGAAATCGAATTTCTATATATTTTTTTATTGGAGTCATATTCCATTGTGTTCATGGACCACTTCTTCTTTGAGCATTCCTCTGTTGATGGACATTTTCGTAGCTTCCAAGTGTTGGCTATGGTAAATATTGCTGGAGTGCAGGATTGCCAGCATGTGTCTTTTCTTTTTTGTGGTACATGGGCCTCTCACTGCCGTGGGCCCTCCCATTGCAGAGCACAGGCTCCGGACGCACAGGCCCAGCAGCCATAGCTCACGGGAACAGCCGCTCCGTGGCATGTGGGATCTTCCCGAATCGGGGCATGAACCCATGTCCCCTGCACTGGCAGGCGGACTCTCATCCACTGCGCCCCCAGTGAATCCCAGCGTGTCTTTTTGATTCTCATCCCCTCAGGCGATAGGCCCAGCAGTGGGTATGCTTGTTTGAATGGTAGCTCAGTATTTATCTTTACAAGGCACGTCATTTTTGTTTGCATGACTGGCTCTTACCATGTCCCACGTTGAAGCAAGGGTAGGCATTTCTCCAAAACCCCTTCAGCATTTATTGTTTGCAGAATTTTTGCTGATGGCCATTCTGACTGCTGTGAGCTGATAGGTTTTTGTCATTTGGATTTACATATCTTTAATTATTCCTAATGTTTAGCATTTTCCCATGCCTTTTTAAATTTCTGGCAGAGAAAAACAGAAAAAAAAAACGGAGAGTACAATTAAACTCTTGAAATTGTCTTCTTGGATGGTTGCCCTCTTTTGAATTTTTTGGTCAATTTTCGACCCCATGTTTGTTTTTGAGGGCAGGTGTTATTCACAGGTCTGCAATGAGTGTGACTATTAAGTGACCATTAGCAGTGGGTTTAAAGCTGCTGTTGTGGGAAATGGCCACAAGGCGGCAGCGTTTCTCCACTCCCAAGTCTGGTGTCTAGGGCAGCAGAGCCTTTCTGGGACCAATGGAATACAGAAACAGGCATCATTGAAGTCTAATACAGAATACCATGTCCTGGTGGATGGTAGAATGACCAGTAGGGTCTAGGAATTAGGAACTACTGGATGTATATCCTCGGTGGCTTCACTGACTGTCCTAACATCCTTTACCAGGTCCCCAGCAGCCCACGGGGCTCTCGTGGTCAGGCCCCTCCCAGGATATGGGGCTCACCTGGGCAGGGCCCCAGCAGCCAACGGGGTTCTCATGTTCAGGCCACTCCCAGGGTATGGAGCTCACCTGTGAAACTACCCAGCAGCCCATGAGGCTCTCGTGCTTAGGCACCTCCCATGATACAGAGCTCCCGTGGGCAGGTACCATGGCAGGGCTGGGCACACAGGAACCGTGCACATAGCCCTCATTGCAGAGCACCCCAGAACGCCTGTCACGCAGAGCTGACACAGAGCACCTCAGAGCAGCACTTGAACTAACCAACAGCAGCTCCGACAGGTCTCTGACCCTGGGCATCACTCTGTGCAGCCTCCCTCTGCCTGGTCTTCCAGAGACTTCCACTGCAGCCGGGGCACCAGGCCTTTGTCTCCAACCATCACCCCTCCTCTCCCTGACTCCTGGGTTCCTCTCATTAGGATTAGGTCTTCTTGAAATTGTCTCCCACTCATGGGCCAGATAAAATGATGAGAAAACAAGCCGGAGATGCAGCCCCTTGTCTCTCCTGACTCTCAGGAGCCCACACCTGTTCCTTGGAACTGGCCGTTTCAGAGAGGTCCATTTTCTGCAATGTGAGCCACTGAGGGGTGAGGATTGGCTGACCGCAGCAGCCTGTCCCTACCGGCCAGCCCTCCCCAGGTGTGCCTGGGTTGAGGTCAATAGAAACACCGCTCCAGGGAGCAACAGCGCCTGCAGCTGTGCCTGACGCCATATTCTCTGCCCCGTCAGCAGTCTCGGGGCTGTGCTGGTGGGAGGGAGTGAGGGGGCACGGTTTTGTGGGTGTCCCGGTGTGAGAGGGGCTCTGCTGGACTTTCTGCAGGAGTTGCCAGACTGCCGCCTGCTAAAGAAGAGGATGGGTAACCCTTAACTTCCGCTGGAATTTCTCCGCGGGCAGAGGTGAGGGAGGAAAAAAGCAGTGGGGGCCAAGACAGGACGGATATCTCAGGCAGGGAAATGGAAAGTTTTCAGAAGAGCATCTGGGGCCAGGATCATCCTGGCTGGCCTGCAGGCACCAAGTCAGCCTGCGTGCTTTCGCTGGTGTGGATCCACGGCCCTTCCTCTATGCTTTCAAGTCCTTGTACATATTCAGGTGTTTTACCTGGGAAGGGAGGGAACAGTTCAGCAGCAGCTGGCTGGGGGCTCAGCTCACGTTTACTCACAGACGCCTATGTACGGTCCCCCAGCTTTGCAGTGAGGACGCTCCTTGCCGGGGGGGTGGTGGGCTGCTGGCTGCATGGGAGATAATTCCCTACCTCTGACCAACTTCAGAATTGTTTACCACTGGAGCAAGTGCCCTGATAGGGTTTTCCTCTGTATAACTAGTGGGTTCTGTTTATTTTTTCTGTTTGGTTTCAAGGTAGATTTTATTCCTCATTTATGTATTTATAGATATAAGCATGGAAATAATTCATTCATACAAATACATCTGTGTGAAGGGAAGAACATTTTTCTGTTTTATTTTTAAATTTTATTTGTTTTTAAAAATTTTGAAATTTAATATTATTTATTTTTTAGACAGCAGGTTATTATTAGTTATCTATTTTATACATATACATGTATACAGGTCAATCCCAATCTCCCAACTCATCCCACCACCACCACCCCATGGCTTCCCCCCTTTGGTTTCCATACGTTTGTTCTCTAACCCTGTGTCTCTAATTCTGCCCTGCAAACCGGTTCATCTGTACCAGTTTTCTAGGTTCCACATATATGCATTAATACACAATATTTGTTTTTCTCTTTCTGACTTACTTCTCTCAGTATGACAGTCTCTAGATCCATCCACGTCTCTACAAATGACCCAGTTTCATTCCTTTTTATGGCTGAGTAATATTCCATTTTATATATGTACCACATCTTTATCCATTCGTCTGTCTGTGGGCATTTAGGTTGCTTCCATTACCTGGCTATTGTAAATAGTGCTGCAATGAACATTGTGGTGAATGTGTCTTTGAGTTATGGTTTTCTCTGGGTATATGCCCAGAAGTGGGATTGCTGGATCATATGGTAATTGTATTTTTAGTTTTTTTAATGAACCTCCATACTGTTCTCCATAGTGACTGTATCAATTGACATTCCCACCAATAGTGGAAGAGGGATCCATGTGTCCACACCCTCCGCAGCATTTGTAGTTTGTAGATTTTCTGATGATGCCCATTCTAACAGGTGTGAGGTGATACCTCATTGAAGTTTTGATTTGCATTTCTCTAATAATTAGTGATGTTGAGCAGCTTTTCATGTGCATCTTGGCCATCTCTGGGTCTCCTTTGAAGAAATGTCTATTTAGATATTCTACCCATTTTTGAAGTGGGTTGTATTTTTTTAATAGTAAGCTGCATGAGCTGTTTATATATATTGGAGATTAAACCTTTGTCCATTGATTCGTTTTCACATATTTTCTCTCATTCTGAGGGTTGCCTTTTTCCATTCCCGTTTTTTAACAAAAGAAAGAAAGAAAGAAAAAGAAGCAGAACACAAATGTCCGTAAAATAAGCCTCTTGAAACTGTCGTTTTGAAATATGGAGGTGTTTTGAATTTTTTGGTCAGTATACGACCCCAGGATTTGTTTTCCGGGCAGGTCTCATTTACAGGCCTGCAATTATTTTGAATATCAACTGACCATTAGCGCTGGGATTAAAGCTGCTGTTGTGTGAAACGGCCACAAGGTGGCAGCAGTTCTCCTTTACCAAATCTGGTGACTAGGGCAACAGAGCCTCAATGGAAGTCGTGTTCTAGGTTGTAATTTAGAATGGAATGTGCCAGGAAAAAGACCCTTAAGTTTGTCTCACTATTTCTTGCTCGTTTTTTTTCATTTAATTTTTATTTTTTATCACAGCAAGTTTGATTACAATGTTTGGCTTGTTGTAGGTGTGCAAGATGTGGTTCTTTTACGCATATACATATGTCTGTTCTTCCTGGGATCCTTTTCCCATGTACGTTATGACAGAATGTTGACTAGTCTTCTCTTGGTATTCCGTAGGTGTTTGGTGATTATATATTTCACCTGTGTTTGTATATGTCTGTTAACCCCAATATCCGAATGTATCCAATCCTCACACCTTTCCATTGGTGAACCATAAGTTTGTTTAATGAATCTGTGATTGCCCTTCTCTGTGGAAATATCTTCACTAGTATCAATTCTTAGGTAACACCTATAAGTGATATCATACGATATGTGTCTTTCTCTTTCTGACTTACTACAAGTCACGTGATTACCTCTAGACTCATCTATGGTGCTGCAAATGGCATTGTGTCCTTGTTTTCCTTGGCTAATATTCTGTCTGTACATGTACCAGTTCTTCTTTGACCACTCATCTGTTGGACTTTTTGGTTGCTCCCATGTCATGGCTATTGTAATGCTGCGGCAAAGCACATTTGCCTGCCTGTGGCTTTCCAATTCTGTCTTCTTAGGTTATAGGCCCAGGAGTTCGCCTGCTGGATCATATGGTAGCAAAATGTTTACCTTGTAGAGGCACCGCCATTCTGTTCTCATTAGTGGCTCTTACCAGGTTATGTCCCACTTAAAGTTGAGGTGATGCTCTTCTCCACAACACCTTCAGCGTTTATTGTTTGGAGTATTTTTGCTGAAGTTTATTCTGACTACTGTGAGCTGATACCACTTTGTGCTTGGATTTGCATGCGTCTCATAATACCTTGAAATTGAGCTTGCTGGCATGTCCTTTTTTTCTTCAAACTGTGAGTACAGCTTACCTCTTCAAATTGTTTTCGTGAAGTATGTGTGACATTTAGAAATATTTTGGCCATTACCTCCCTCAAGACATTATGAGGGCAGGTTTCATTCACAGCCCTCCAGTACTGGTGCATATGAAGTGACCCTTAGCACAGGTTTTAAAGCTGCTGTTGCAGGTAACGGCCAGAGGGCGGCAGCATTTCTGCTTTTCCCAATCTGTTAACTAGGGAAACAGACCATCCTGGCAGTGGTGTTCCTCGGTTCTATATTAGAGTGGAATGTGCCCCCAAAAGCTGATGTCTCCTTACTTATGTTTGTTTTAGAAATCGAATTTCTATATATTTTTTTATTGGAGTCATATTCCATTGTGTTCATGGACCACTTCTTCTTTGAGCATTCCTCTGTTGATGGACATTTTCGTAGCTTCCAAGTGTTGGCTATGGTAAATATTGCTGGAGTGCAGGATTGCCAGCATGTGTCTTTTCTTTTTTGTGGTACATGGGCCTCTCACTGCCGTGGGCCCTCCCATTGCAGAGCACAGGCTCCGGACGCACAGGCCCAGCAGCCATAGCTCACGGGAACAGCCGCTCCGTGGCATGTGGGATCTTCCCGAATCGGGGCATGAACCCATGTCCCCTGCACTGGCAGGCGGACTCTCATCCACTGCGCCCCCAGTGAATCCCAGCGTGTCTTTTTGATTCTCATCCCCTCAGGCGATAGGCCCAGCAGTGGGTATGCTTGTTTGAATGGTAGCTCAGTATTTATCTTTACAAGGCACGTCATTTTTGTTTGCATGACTGGCTCTTACCATGTCCCACGTTGAAGCAAGGGTAGGCATTTCTCCAAAACCCCTTCAGCATTTATTGTTTGCAGAATTTTTGCTGATGGCCATTCTGACTGCTGTGAGCTGATAGGTTTTTGTCATTTGGATTTACATATCTTTAATTATTCCTAATGTTTAGCATTTTCCCATGCCTTTTTAAATTTCTGGCAGAGAAAAACAGAAAAAAAAAACGGAGAGTACAATTAAACTCTTGAAATTGTCTTCTTGGATGGTTGCCCTCTTTTGAATTTTTTGGTCAATTTTCGACCCCATGTTTGTTTTTGAGGGCAGGTGTTATTCACAGGTCTGCAATGAGTGTGACTATTAAGTGACCATTAGCAGTGGGTTTAAAGCTGCTGTTGTGGGAAATGGCCACAAGGCGGCAGCGTTTCTCCACTCCCAAGTCTGGTGTCTAGGGCAGCAGAGCCTTTCTGGGACCAATGGAATACAGAAACAGGCATCATTGAAGTCTAATACAGAATACCATGTCCTGGTGGATGGTAGAATGACCAGTAGGGTCTAGGAATTAGGAACTACTGGATGTATATCCTCGGTGGCTTCACTGACTGTCCTAACATCCTTTACCAGGTCCCCAGCAGCCCACGGGGCTCCTCGTGGTCAGGCCCCTCCCAGGATATGGGCTCACCTGGGCAGGGCCCCAGCAGCCAACGGGGTTCTCATGTTCAGGCCACTCCAGGGTATGGAGCTCACCTGTGAAACTACCCAGCAGGCCCATGAGCTCTCGTGCTTAGGCACCTCCCATGATACAGAGCTCCCGTGGGCAGGTACCATGGCAGGGCTGGGGCACACAGGAACCGTGCACATAGCCCTCATTGCAGAGCACCCCAGAACGCCTGTCACGCAGAGCTGACACAGAGCACCTCAGAGCAGCACTTGAACTAACCAACAGCAGCTCCGACAGGTCTCTGACCCTGGGCATCACTCTGTGCAGCCTCCCTCTGCCTGGTCTTCCAGAGACTTCCACTGCAGCCGGGGCACCAGGCCTTTGTCTCCAACCATCACCCCTCCTCTCCCCTGACTCCTGGGTTCCTCTCATTAGGATTAGGTCTTCTTGAAATTGTCTCCCACTCATGGGCCAGATAAAAATGATGAGAAAACAAGCCGGAGATGCAGCCCCTTGTCTATCCTGACTCTCAGGAGCCCACACCTGTTCCTTGGAACTGGCCGTTTCAGAGAGGTCCATTTTCTGCAATGTGAGCCACTGAGAGGTGAGGATTGGCTGACCGGAGCAGGCCTGTCCCTACCGGCCAGCCCTCCCCAGGTGTGCCGGGGTTAGGTCAATAGAAACACCGCTCCAGGGAGCAACAGCGCCTGCAGCTGTGCCTGACGCCATATTCTCTGCCCCGTCAGCAGTCTCGGGGCTGTGCTGGTGGGAGGGAGTGAGGGGGCACGGTTTTGTGGGTGTCCCGGTGTGAGAGGGGCTCTGCTGGACTTTCTGCAGGAGTTGCCAGACTGCCGCCTGCTAAAGAAGAGGATGGGTAACCCTTAACTTCCGCTGGAATTTCTCCACGGGCAGAGGTGAGGGAGGAAAAAAGCAGTGGGGGCCAAGACAGGACGGATATCTCAGGCAGGGAAATGGAAAGTTTTCAGAAGAGCATCTGGGGCAAGGATCATCCTGGCTGGCCTGCAGGCACCAAGTCAGCCTGCGTGCTTTCGCTGGTGTGGATCCACGGCCCTTCCTCTATGCTTTCAAGTCCTTGTACATATTCAGGTGTTTTACCTGGGAAGGGAGGGAACAGTTCAGCAGCAGCTGGCTGGGGGCTCAGCTCACGTTTACTCACAGACGCCTATGTACGGTCCCCCAGCTTTGCAGTGAGGACGCTCCTTGCCGGGGGGGTGGTGGGCTGCTGGCTGCATGGGAGATAATTCCCTACCTCTGACCAACTTCAGAATTGTTTACCACTGGAGCAAGTGCCCTGATAGGGTTTTCCTCTGTATAACTAGTGGGTTCTGTTTATTTTTTCTGTTTGGTTTCAAGGTAGATTTTATTCCTCATTTATGTATTTATAGATATAAGCATGGAAATAATTCATTCATACAAATACATCTGTGTGAAGGGAAGAACATTTTTCTGTTTTATTTTTAAATTTTATTTGTTTTTAAAAATTTTGAAATTTAATATTATTTATTTTTTAGACAGCAGGTTATTATTAGTTATCTATTTTATACATATACATGTATACAGGTCAATCCCAATCTCCCAACTCATCCCACCACCACCACCCCATGGCTTCCCCCCTTTGGTTTCCATACGTTTGTTCTCTAACCCTGTGTCTCTAATTCTGCCCTGCAAACCGGTTCATCTGTACCAGTTTTCTAGGTTCCACATATATGCATTAATACACAATATTTGTTTTTCTCTTTCTGACTTACTTCTCTCGGTATGACAGTCTCTAGATCCATCCACGTCTCTACAAATGACCCAGTTTCATTCCTTTTTATGGCTGAGTAATATTCCATTTTATATATGTACCACATCTTTATCCATTCGTCTGTCTGTGGGCATTTAGGTTGCTTCCATTACCTGGCTATTGTAAATAGTGCTGCAATGAACATTGTGGTGAATGTGTCTTTGAGTTATGGTTTTCTCTGGGTATATGCCCAGAAGTGGGATTGCTGGATCATATGGTAATTGTATTTTTAGTTTTTTTAATGAACCTCCATACTGTTCTCCATAGTGACTGTATCAATTGACATTCCCACCAATAGTGGAAGAGGGATCCATGTGTCCACACCCTCCGCAGCATTTGTAGTTTGTCGATTTTCTGATGATGCCCATTCTAACAGGTGTGAGGTGATACCTCATTGAAGTTTTGATTTGCATTTCTCTAATAATTAGTGATGTTGAGCAGCTTTTCATGTGCATCTTGGCCATCTCTGGGTCTCCTTTGAAGAAATGTCTATTTAGATATTCTACCCATTTTTGAAGTGGGTTGTATTTTTTTAATAGTAAGCTGCATGAGCTGTTTATATATATTGGAGATTAAACCTTTGTCCATTGATTCGTTTTCACATATTTTCTCTCATTCTGAGGGTTGCCTTTTTCCATTCCCGTTTTTTAACAAAAGAAAGAAAGAAAGAAAAAGAAGCAGAACACAAATGTCCGTAAAATAAGCCTCTTGAAACTGTCGTTTTGAAATATGGAGGTGTTTTGAATTTTTTGGTCAGTATACGACCCCAGGATTTGTTTTCCGGGCAGGTCTCATTTACAGGCCTGCAATTATTTTGAATATCAACTGACCATTAGCGCTGGGATTAAAGCTGCTGTTGTGTGAAACGGCCACAAGGTGGCAGCAGTTCTCCTTTACCAAATCTGGTGACTAGGGCAACAGGGCCTCAATGGAAGTCGTGTTCTAGGTTGTAATTTAGAATGGAATGTGCCAGGAAAAAGACCCTTAAGTTTGTCTCACTATTTCTTGCTCGTTTTTTTTCATTTAATTTTTATTTTTTATCACAGCAAGTTTGATTACAATGTTTGGCTTGTTGTAGGTGTGCAAGATGTGGTTCTTTTACGCATATACATATGTCTGTTCTTCCTGGGATCCTTTTCCCATGTACGTTATGACAGAATGTTGACTAGTCTTCTCTTGGTATTCCGTAGGTGTTTGGTGATTATATATTTCACCTGTGTTTGTATATGTCTGTTAACCCCAATATCCGAATGTATCCAATCCTCACACCTTTCCATTGGTGAACCATAAGTTTGTTTAATGAATCTGTGATTGCCCTTCTCTGTGGAAATATCTTCACTAGTATCAATTCTTAGGTAACACCTATAAGTGATATCATACGATATGTGTCTTTCTCTTTCTGACTTACTACAAGTCACGTGATTACCTCTAGACTCATCTATGGTGCTGCAAATGGCATTGTGTCCTTGTTTTCCTTGGCTAATATTCTGTCTGTACATGTACCAGTTCTTCTTTGACCACTCATCTGTTGGACTTTTTGGTTGCTCCCATGTCATGGCTATTGTAATGCTGCGGCAAAGCACATTTGCCTGCCTGTGGCTTTCCAATTCTGTCTTCTTAGGTTATAGGCCCAGGAGTTCGCCTGCTGGATCATATGGTAGCAAAATGTTTACCTTGTAGAGGCACCGCCATTCTGTTCTCATTAGTGGCTCTTACCAGGTTATGTCCCACTTAAAGTTGAGGTGATGCTCTTCTCCACAACACCTTCAGCGTTTATTGTTTGGAGTATTTTTGCTGAAGTTTATTCTGACTACTGTGAGCTGATACCACTTTGTGCTTGGATTTGCATGCGTCTCATAATACCTTGAAATTGAGCTTGCTGGCATGTCCTTTTTTTCTTCAAACTGTGAGTACAGCTTACCTCTTCAAATTGTTTTCGTGAAGTATGTGTGACATTTAGAAATATTTTGGCCATTACCTCCCTCAAGACATTATGAGGGCAGGTTTCATTCACAGCCCTCCAGTACTGGTGCATATGAAGTGACCCTTAGCACAGGTTTTAAAGCTGCTGTTGCAGGTAACGGCCAGAGGGCGGCAGCATTTCTGCTTTTCCCAATCTGTTAACTAGGGAAACAGACCATCCTGGCAGTGGTGTTCCTCGGTTCTATATTAGAGTGGAATGTGCCCCCAAAAGCTGATGTCTCCTTACTTATGTTTGTTTTAGAAATCGAATTTCTATATATTTTTTTATTGGAGTCATATTCCATTGTGTTCATGGACCACTTCTTCTTTGAGCATTCCTCTGTTGATGGACATTTTCGTAGCTTCCAAGTGTTGGCTATGGTAAATATTGCTGGAGTGCAGGATTGCCAGCATGTGTCTTTTCTTTTTTGTGGTACATGGGCCTCTCACTGCCGTGGGCCCTCCCATTGCAGAGCACAGGCTCCGGACGCACAGGCCCAGCAGCCATAGCTCACGGGAACAGCCGCTCCGTGGCATGTGGGATCTTCCCGAATCGGGGCATGAACCCATGTCCCCTGCACTGGCAGGCGGACTCTCATCCACTGCGCCCCCAGTGAATCCCAGCGTGTCTTTTTGATTCTCATCCCCTCAGGCGATAGGCCCAGCAGTGGGTATGCTTGTTTGAATGGTAGCTCAGTATTTATCTTTACAAGGCACGTCATTTTTGTTTGCATGACTGGCTCTTACCATGTCCCACGTTGAAGCAAGGGTAGGCATTTCTCCAAAACCCCTTCAGCATTTATTGTTTGCAGAATTTTTGCTGATGGCCATTCTGACTGCTGTGAGCTGATAGGTTTTTGTCATTTGGATTTACATATCTTTAATTATTCCTAATGTTTAGCATTTTCCCATGCCTTTTTAAATTTCTGGCAGAGAAAAACAGAAAAAAAAAACGGAGAGTACAATTAAACTCTTGAAATTGTCTTCTTGGATGGTTGCCCTCTTTTGAATTTTTTGGTCAATTTTCGACCCCATGTTTGTTTTTGAGGGCAGGTGTTATTCACAGGTCTGCAATGAGTGTGACTATTAAGTGACCATTAGCAGTGGGTTTAAAGCTGCTGTTGTGGGAAATGGCCACAAGGCGGCAGCGTTTCTCCACTCCCAAGTCTGGTGTCTAGGGCAGCAGAGCCTTTCTGGGACCAATGGAATACAGAAACAGGCATCATTGAAGTCTAATACAGAATACCATGTCCTGGTGGATGGTAGAATGACCAGTAGGGTCTAGGAATTAGGAACTACTGGATGTATATCCTCGGTGGCTTCACTGACTGTCCTAACATCCTTTACCAGGTCCCCAGCAGCCCACGGGGCTCTCGTGGTCAGGCCCCTCCCAGGATATGGGGCTCACCTGGGCAGGGCCCCAGCAGCCAACGGGGTTCTCATGTTCAGGCCACTCCCAGGGTATGGAGCTCACCTGTGAAACTACCCAGCAGCCCATGAGGCTCTCGTGCTTAGGCACCTCCCATGATACAGAGCTCCCGTGGGCAGGTACCATGGCAGGGCTGGGCACACAGGAACCGTGCACATAGCCCTCATTGCAGAGCACCCCAGAACGCCTGTCACGCAGAGCTGACACAGAGCACCTCAGAGCAGCACTTGAACTAACCAACAGCAGCTCCGACAGGTCTCTGACCCTGGGCATCACTCTGTGCAGCCTCCCTCTGCCTGGTCTTCCAGAGACTTCCACTGCAGCCGGGGCACCAGGCCTTTGTCTCCAAACATCACCCCTCCTCTCCCTGACTCCTGGGTTCCTCTCATTAGGATTAGGTCTTCTTGAAATTGTCTCCCACTCATGGGCCAGATAAAATGATGAGAAAACAAGCCAGAGATGCAGCCCCTTGTCTATCCTGACACTCAGGAGCCCACACCTGTTCCTTGGAACTGGCCGTTTCAGAGAGGTCCATTTTCTGCAATGTGAGCCACTGAGAGGTGAGGATTGGCTGACCGGAGCAGCCTGTCCCTACCGGCCAGCCCTCCCCAGGTGTGCCGGGGTTGAGGTCAATAGAAACACCGCTCCAGGGAGCAACAGCGCCTGCAGCTGTGCCTGACGCCATATTCTCTGCCCCGTCAGCAGTCTCGGGGCTGTGCTGGTGGGAGGGAGTGAGGGGGCACGGTTTTGTGGGTGTCCCGGTGTGAGAGGGGCTCTGCTGGACTTTCTGCAGGAGTTGCCAGACTGCCGCCTGCTAAAGAAGAGGATGGGTAACCCTTAACTTCCGCTGGAATTTCTCCACGGGCAGAGGTGAGGGAGGAAAAAAGCAGTGGGGGCCAAGACAGGACGGATATCTCAGGCAGGGAAATGGAAAGTTTTCAGAAGAGCATCTGGGGCAAGGATCATCCTGGCTGGCCTGCAGGCACCAAGTCAGCCTGCGTGCTTTCGCTGGTGTGGATCCACGGCCCTTCCTCTATGCTTTCAAGTCCTTGTACATATTCAGGTGTTTTACCTGGGAAGGGAGGGAACAGTTCAGCAGCAGCTGGCTGGGGGCTCAGCTCACGTTTACTCACAGACGCCTATGTACGGTCCCCCAGCTTTGCAGTGAGGACGCTCCTTGCCGGGGGGGTGGTGGGCTGCTGGCTGCATGGGAGATAATTCCCTACCTCTGACCAACTTCAGAATTGTTTACCACTGGAGCAAGTGCCCTGATAGGGTTTTCCTCTGTATAACTAGTGGGTTCTGTTTATTTTTTCTGTTTGGTTTCAAGGTAGATTTTATTCCTCATTTATGTATTTATAGATATAAGCATGGAAATAATTCATTCATACAAATACATCTGTGTGAAGGGAAGAACATTTTTCTGTTTTATTTTTAAATTTTATTTGTTTTTAAAAATTTTGAAATTTAATATTATTTATTTTTTAGACAGCAGGTTATTATTAGTTATCTATTTTATACATATACATGTATACAGGTCAATCCCAATCTCCCAACTCATCCCACCACCACCACCCCATGGCTTCCCCCCCTTGGTTTCCATACGTTTGTTCTCTAACCCTGTGTCTCTAATTCTGCCCTGCAAACCGGTTCATCTGTACCAGTTTTCTAGGTTCCACATATATGCATTAATACACAATATTTGTTTTTCTCTTTCTGACTTACTTCTCTCGGTATGACAGTCTCTAGATCCATCCACGTCTCTACAAATGACCCAGTTTCATTCCTTTTTATGGCTGAGTAATATTCCATTTTATATATGTACCACATCTTTATCCATTCGTCTGTCTGTGGGCATTTAGGTTGCTTCCATTACCTGGCTATTGTAAATAGTGCTGCAATGAACATTGTGGTGAATGTGTCTTTGAGTTATGGTTTTCTCTGGGTATATGCCCAGAAGTGGGATTGCTGGATCATATGGTAATTGTATTTTTAGTTTTTTTAATGAACCTCCATACTGTTCTCCATAGTGACTGTATCAATTGACATTCCCACCAATAGTGGAAGAGGGATCCATGTGTCCACACCCTCCGCAGCATTTGTAGTTTGTAGATTTTCTGATGATGCCCATTCTAACAGGTGTGAGGTGATACCTCATTGAAGTTTTGATTTGCATTTCTCTAATAATTAGTGATGTTGAGCAGCTTTTCATGTGCATCTTGGCCATCTCTGGGTCTCCTTTGAAGAAATGTCTATTTAGATATTCTACCCATTTTTGAAGTGGGTTGTATTTTTTTAATAGTAAGCTGCATGAGCTGTTTATATATATTGGAGATTAAACCTTTGTCCATTGATTCGTTTTCACATATTTTCTCTCATTCTGAGGGTTGCCTTTTTCCATTCCCGTTTTTTAACAAAAGAAAGAAAGAAAGAAAAAGAAGCAGAACACAAATGTCCGTAAAATAAGCCTCTTGAAACTGTCGTTTTGAAATATGGAGGTGTTTTGAATTTTTTGGTCAGTATACGACCCCAGGATTTGTTTTCCGGGCAGGTCTCATTTACAGGCCTGCAATTATTTTGAATATCAACTGACCATTAGCGCTGGGATTAAAGCTGCTGTTGTGTGAAACGGCCACAAGGTGGCAGCAGTTCTCCTTTACCAAATCTGGTGACTAGGGCAACAGAGCCTCAATGGAAGTCGTGTTCTAGGTTGTAATTTAGAATGGAATGTGCCAGGAAAAAGACCCTTAAGTTTGTCTCACTATTTCTTGCTCGTTTTTTTTCATTTAATTTTTATTTTTTATCACAGCAAGTTTGATTACAATGTTTGGCTTGTTGTAGGTGTGCAAGATGTGGTTCTTTTACGCATATACATATGTCTGTTCTTCCTGGGATCCTTTTCCCATGTACGTTATGACAGAATGTTGACTAGTCTTCTCTTGGTATTCCGTAGGTGTTTGGTGATTATATATTTCACCTGTGTTTGTATATGTCTGTTAACCCCAATATCCGAATGTATCCAATCCTCACACCTTTCCATTGGTGAACCATAAGTTTGTTTAATGAATCTGTGATTGCCCTTCTCTGTGGAAATATCTTCACTAGTATCAATTCTTAGGTAACACCTATAAGTGATATCATACGATATGTGTCTTTCTCTTTCTGACTTACTACAAGTCACGTGATTACCTCTAGACTCATCTATGGTGCTGCAAATGGCATTGTGTCCTTGTTTTCCTTGGCTAATATTCTGTCTGTACATGTACCAGTTCTTCTTTGACCACTCATCTGTTGGACTTTTTGGTTGCTCCCATGTCATGGCTATTGTAATGCTGCGGCAAAGCACATTTGCCTGCCTGTGGCTTTCCAATTCTGTCTTCTTAGGTTATAGGCCCAGGAGTTCGCCTGCTGGATCATATGGTAGCAAAATGTTTACCTTGTAGAGGCACCGCCATTCTGTTCTCATTAGTGGCTCTTACCAGGTTATGTCCCACTTAAAGTTGAGGTGATGCTCTTCTCCACAACACCTTCAGCGTTTATTGTTTGGAGTATTTTTGCTGAAGTTTATTCTGACTACTGTGAGCTGATACCACTTTGTGCTTGGATTTGCATGCGTCTCATAATACCTTGAAATTGAGCTTGCTGGCATGTCCTTTTTTTCTTCAAACTGTGAGTACAGCTTACCTCTTCAAATTGTTTTCGTGAAGTATGTGTGACATTTAGAAATATTTTGGCCATTACCTCCCTCAAGACATTATGAGGGCAGGTTTCATTCACAGCCCTCCAGTACTGGTGCATATGAAGTGACCCTTAGCACAGGTTTTAAAGCTGCTGTTGCAGGTAACGGCCAGAGGGCGGCAGCATTTCTGCTTTTCCCAATCTGTTAACTAGGGAAACAGACCATCCTGGCAGTGGTGTTCCTCGGTTCTATATTAGAGTGGAATGTGCCCCCAAAAGCTGATGTCTCCTTACTTATGTTTGTTTTAGAAATCGAATTTCTATATATTTTTTTATTGGAGTCATATTCCATTGTGTTCATGGACCACTTCTTCTTTGAGCATTCCTCTGTTGATGGACATTTTCGTAGCTTCCAAGTGTTGGCTATGGTAAATATTGCTGGAGTGCAGGATTGCCAGCATGTGTCTTTTCTTTTTTGTGGTACATGGGCCTCTCACTGCCGTGGGCCCTCCCATTGCAGAGCACAGGCTCCGGACGCACAGGCCCAGCAGCCATAGCTCACGGGAACAGCCGCTCCGTGGCATGTGGGATCTTCCCGAATCGGGGCATGAACCCATGTCCCCTGCACTGGCAGGCGGACTCTCATCCACTGCGCCCCCAGTGAATCCCAGCGTGTCTTTTTGATTCTCATCCCCTCAGGCGATAGGCCCAGCAGTGGGTATGCTTGTTTGAATGGTAGCTCAGTATTTATCTTTACAAGGCACGTCATTTTTGTTTGCATGACTGGCTCTTACCATGTCCCACGTTGAAGCAAGGGTAGGCATTTCTCCAAAACCCCTTCAGCATTTATTGTTTGCAGAATTTTTGCTGATGGCCATTCTGACTGCTGTGAGCTGATAGGTTTTTGTCATTTGGATTTACATATCTTTAATTATTCCTAATGTTTAGCATTTTCCCATGCCTTTTTAAATTTCTGGCAGAGAAAAACAGAAAAAAAAAACGGAGAGTACAATTAAACTCTTGAAATTGTCTTCTTGGATGGTTGCCCTCTTTTGAATTTTTTGGTCAATTTTCGACCCCATGTTTGTTTTTGAGGGCAGGTGTTATTCACAGGTCTGCAATGAGTGTGACTATTAAGTGACCATTAGCAGTGGGTTTAAAGCTGCTGTTGTGGGAAATGGCCACAAGGCGGCAGCGTTTCTCCACTCCCAAGTCTGGTGTCTAGGGCAGCAGAGCCTTTCTGGGACCAATGGAATACAGAAACAGGCATCATTGAAGTCTAATACAGAATACCATGTCCTGGTGGATGGTAGAATGACCAGTAGGGTCTAGGAATTAGGAACTACTGGATGTATATCCTCGGTGGCTTCACTGACTGTCCTAACATCCTTTACCAGGTCCCCAGCAGCCCACGGGGCTCTCGTGGTCAGGCCCCTCCCAGGATATGGGGCTCACCTGGGCAGGGCCCCAGCAGCCAACGGGGTTCTCATGTTCAGGCCACTCCCAGGGTATGGAGCTCACCTGTGAAACTACCCAGCAGCCCATGAGGCTCTCGTGCTTAGGCACCTCCCATGATACAGAGCTCCCGTGGGCAGGTACCATGGCAGGGCTGGGCACACAGGAACCGTGCACATAGCCCTCATTGCAGAGCACCCCAGAACGCCTGTCACGCAGAGCTGACACAGAGCACCTCAGAGCAGCACTTGAACTAACCAACAGCAGCTCCGACAGGTCTCTGACCCTGGGCATCACTCTGTGCAGCCTCCCTCTGCCTGGTCTTCCAGAGACTTCCACTGCAGCCGGGGCACCAGGCCTTTGTCTCCAACCATCACCCCTCCTCTCCCTGACTCCTGGGTTCCTCTCATTAGGATTAGGTCTTCTTGAAATTGTCTCCCACTCATGGGCCAGATAAAATGATGAGAAAACAAGCCGGAGATGCAGCCCCTTGTCTCTCCTGACTCTCAGGAGCCCACACCTGTTCCTTGGAACTGGCCGTTTCAGAGAGGTCCATTTTCTGCAATGTGAGCCACTGAGGGGTGAGGATTGGCTGACCGCAGCAGCCTGTCCCTACCGGCCAGCCCTCCCCAGGTGTGCCTGGGTTGAGGTCAATAGAAACACCGCTCCAGGGAGCAACAGCGCCTGCAGCTGTGCCTGACGCCATATTCTCTGCCCCGTCAGCAGTCTCGGGGCTGTGCTGGTGGGAGGGAGTGAGGGGGCACGGTTTTGTGGGTGTCCCGGTGTGAGAGGGGCTCTGCTGGACTTTCTGCAGGAGTTGCCAGACTGCCGCCTGCTAAAGAAGAGGATGGGTAACCCTTAACTTCCGCTGGAATTTCTCCGCGGGCAGAGGTGAGGGAGGAAAAAAGCAGTGGGGGCCAAGACAGGACGGATATCTCAGGCAGGGAAATGGAAAGTTTTCAGAAGAGCATCTGGGGCCAGGATCATCCTGGCTGGCCTGCAGGCACCAAGTCAGCCTGCGTGCTTTCGCTGGTGTGGATCCACGGCCCTTCCTCTATGCTTTCAAGTCCTTGTACATATTCAGGTGTTTTACCTGGGAAGGGAGGGAACAGTTCAGCAGCAGCTGGCTGGGGGCTCAGCTCACGTTTACTCACAGACGCCTATGTACGGTCCCCCAGCTTTGCAGTGAGGACGCTCCTTGCCGGGGGGGTGGTGGGCTGCTGGCTGCATGGGAGATAATTCCCTACCTCTGACCAACTTCAGAATTGTTTACCACTGGAGCAAGTGCCCTGATAGGGTTTTCCTCTGTATAACTAGTGGGTTCTGTTTATTTTTTCTGTTTGGTTTCAAGGTAGATTTTATTCCTCATTTATGTATTTATAGATATAAGCATGGAAATAATTCATTCATACAAATACATCTGTGTGAAGGGAAGAACATTTTTCTGTTTTATTTTTAAATTTTATTTGTTTTTAAAAATTTTGAAATTTAATATTATTTATTTTTTAGACAGCAGGTTATTATTAGTTATCTATTTTATACATATACATGTATACAGGTCAATCCCAATCTCCCAACTCATCCCACCACCACCACCCCATGGCTTCCCCCCTTTGGTTTCCATACGTTTGTTCTCTAACCCTGTGTCTCTAATTCTGCCCTGCAAACCGGTTCATCTGTACCAGTTTTCTAGGTTCCACATATATGCATTAATACACAATATTTGTTTTTCTCTTTCTGACTTACTTCTCTCAGTATGACAGTCTCTAGATCCATCCACGTCTCTACAAATGACCCAGTTTCATTCCTTTTTATGGCTGAGTAATATTCCATTTTATATATGTACCACATCTTTATCCATTCGTCTGTCTGTGGGCATTTAGGTTGCTTCCATTACCTGGCTATTGTAAATAGTGCTGCAATGAACATTGTGGTGAATGTGTCTTTGAGTTATGGTTTTCTCTGGGTATATGCCCAGAAGTGGGATTGCTGGATCATATGGTAATTGTATTTTTAGTTTTTTTAATGAACCTCCATACTGTTCTCCATAGTGACTGTATCAATTGACATTCCCACCAATAGTGGAAGAGGGATCCATGTGTCCACACCCTCCGCAGCATTTGTAGTTTGTAGATTTTCTGATGATGCCCATTCTAACAGGTGTGAGGTGATACCTCATTGAAGTTTTGATTTGCATTTCTCTAATAATTAGTGATGTTGAGCAGCTTTTCATGTGCATCTTGGCCATCTCTGGGTCTCCTTTGAAGAAATGTCTATTTAGATATTCTACCCATTTTTGAAGTGGGTTGTATTTTTTTAATAGTAAGCTGCATGAGCTGTTTATATATATTGGAGATTAAACCTTTGTCCATTGATTCGTTTTCACATATTTTCTCTCATTCTGAGGGTTGCCTTTTTCCATTCCCGTTTTTTAACAAAAGAAAGAAAGAAAGAAAAAGAAGCAGAACACAAATGTCCGTAAAATAAGCCTCTTGAAACTGTCGTTTTGAAATATGGAGGTGTTTTGAATTTTTTGGTCAGTATACGACCCCAGGATTTGTTTTCCGGGCAGGTCTCATTTACAGGCCTGCAATTATTTTGAATATCAACTGACCATTAGCGCTGGGATTAAAGCTGCTGTTGTGTGAAACGGCCACAAGGTGGCAGCAGTTCTCCTTTACCAAATCTGGTGACTAGGGCAACAGAGCCTCAATGGAAGTCGTGTTCTAGGTTGTAATTTAGAATGGAATGTGCCAGGAAAAAGACCCTTAAGTTTGTCTCACTATTTCTTGCTCGTTTTTTTTCATTTAATTTTTATTTTTTATCACAGCAAGTTTGATTACAATGTTTGGCTTGTTGTAGGTGTGCAAGATGTGGTTCTTTTACGCATATACATATGTCTGTTCTTCCTGGGATCCTTTTCCCATGTACGTTATGACAGAATGTTGACTAGTCTTCTCTTGGTATTCCGTAGGTGTTTGGTGATTATATATTTCACCTGTGTTTGTATATGTCTGTTAACCCCAATATCCGAATGTATCCAATCCTCACACCTTTCCATTGGTGAACCATAAGTTTGTTTAATGAATCTGTGATTGCCCTTCTCTGTGGAAATATCTTCACTAGTATCAATTCTTAGGTAACACCTATAAGTGATATCATACGATATGTGTCTTTCTCTTTCTGACTTACTACAAGTCACGTGATTACCTCTAGACTCATCTATGGTGCTGCAAATGGCATTGTGTCCTTGTTTTCCTTGGCTAATATTCTGTCTGTACATGTACCAGTTCTTCTTTGACCACTCATCTGTTGGACTTTTTGGTTGCTCCCATGTCATGGCTATTGTAATGCTGCGGCAAAGCACATTTGCCTGCCTGTGGCTTTCCAATTCTGTCTTCTTAGGTTATAGGCCCAGGAGTTCGCCTGCTGGATCATATGGTAGCAAAATGTTTACCTTGTAGAGGCACCGCCATTCTGTTCTCATTAGTGGCTCTTACCAGGTTATGTCCCACTTAAAGTTGAGGTGATGCTCTTCTCCACAACACCTTCAGCGTTTATTGTTTGGAGTATTTTTGCTGAAGTTTATTCTGACTACTGTGAGCTGATACCACTTTGTGCTTGGATTTGCATGCGTCTCATAATACCTTGAAATTGAGCTTGCTGGCATGTCCTTTTTTTCTTCAAACTGTGAGTACAGCTTACCTCTTCAAATTGTTTTCGTGAAGTATGTGTGACATTTAGAAATATTTTGGCCATTACCTCCCTCAAGACATTATGAGGGCAGGTTTCATTCACAGCCCTCCAGTACTGGTGCATATGAAGTGACCCTTAGCACAGGTTTTAAAGCTGCTGTTGCAGGTAACGGCCAGAGGGCGGCAGCATTTCTGCTTTTCCCAATCTGTTAACTAGGGAAACAGACCATCCTGGCAGTGGTGTTCCTCGGTTCTATATTAGAGTGGAATGTGCCCCCAAAAGCTGATGTCTCCTTACTTATGTTTGTTTTAGAAATCGAATTTCTATATATTTTTTTATTGGAGTCATATTCCATTGTGTTCATGGACCACTTCTTCTTTGAGCATTCCTCTGTTGATGGACATTTTCGTAGCTTCCAAGTGTTGGCTATGGTAAATATTGCTGGAGTGCAGGATTGCCAGCATGTGTCTTTTCTTTTTTGTGGTACATGGGCCTCTCACTGCCGTGGGCCCTCCCATTGCAGAGCACAGGCTCCGGACGCACAGGCCCAGCAGCCATAGCTCACGGGAACAGCCGCTCCGTGGCATGTGGGATCTTCCCGAATCGGGGCATGAACCCATGTCCCCTGCACTGGCAGGCGGACTCTCATCCACTGCGCCCCCAGTGAATCCCAGCGTGTCTTTTTGATTCTCATCCCCTCAGGCGATAGGCCCAGCAGTGGGTATGCTTGTTTGAATGGTAGCTCAGTATTTATCTTTACAAGGCACGTCATTTTTGTTTGCATGACTGGCTCTTACCATGTCCCACGTTGAAGCAAGGGTAGGCATTTCTCCAAAACCCCTTCAGCATTTATTGTTTGCAGAATTTTTGCTGATGGCCATTCTGACTGCTGTGAGCTGATAGGTTTTTGTCATTTGGATTTACATATCTTTAATTATTCCTAATGTTTAGCATTTTCCCATGCCTTTTTAAATTTCTGGCAGAGAAAAACAGAAAAAAAAAACGGAGAGTACAATTAAACTCTTGAAATTGTCTTCTTGGATGGTTGCCCTCTTTTGAATTTTTTGGTCAATTTTCGACCCCATGTTTGTTTTTGAGGGCAGGTGTTATTCACAGGTCTGCAATGAGTGTGACTATTAAGTGACCATTAGCAGTGGGTTTAAAGCTGCTGTTGTGGGAAATGGCCACAAGGCGGCAGCGTTTCTCCACTCCCAAGTCTGGTGTCTAGGGCAGCAGAGCCTTTCTGGGACCAATGGAATACAGAAACAGGCATCATTGAAGTCTAATACAGAATACCATGTCCTGGTGGATGGTAGAATGACCAGTAGGGTCTAGGAATTAGGAACTACTGGATGTATATCCTCGGTGGCTTCACTGACTGTCCTAACATCCTTTACCAGGTCCCCAGCAGCCCACGGGGCTCTCGTGGTCAGGCCCCTCCCAGGATATGGGGCTCACCTGGGCAGGGCCCCAGCAGCCAACGGGGTTCTCATGTTCAGGCCACTCCCAGGGTATGGAGCTCACCTGTGAAACTACCCAGCAGCCCATGAGGCTCTCGTGCTTAGGCACCTCCCATGATACAGAGCTCCCGTGGGCAGGTACCATGGCAGGGCTGGGCACACAGGAACCGTGCACATAGCCCTCATTGCAGAGCACCCCAGAACGCCTGTCACGCAGAGCTGACACAGAGCACCTCAGAGCAGCACTTGAACTAACCAACAGCAGCTCCGACAGGTCTCTGACCCTGGGCATCACTCTGTGCAGCCTCCCTCTGCCTGGTCTTCCAGAGACTTCCACTGCAGCCGGGGCACCAGGCCTTTGTCTCCAACCATCACCCCTCCTCTCCCTGACTCCTGGGTTCCTCTCATTAGGATTAGGTCTTCTTGAAATTGTCTCCCACTCATGGGCCAGATAAAATGATGAGAAAACAAGCCGGAGATGCAGCCCCTTGTCTCTCCTGACTCTCAGGAGCCCACACCTGTTCCTTGGAACTGGCCGTTTCAGAGAGGTCCATTTTCTGCAATGTGAGCCACTGAGGGGTGAGGATTGGCTGACCGCAGCAGCCTGTCCCTACCGGCCAGCCCTCCCCAGGTGTGCCTGGGTTGAGGTCAATAGAAACACCGCTCCAGGGAGCAACAGCGCCTGCAGCTGTGCCTGACGCCATATTCTCTGCCCCGTCAGCAGTCTCGGGGCTGTGCTGGTGGGAGGGAGTGAGGGGGCACGGTTTTGTGGGTGTCCCGGTGTGAGAGGGGCTCTGCTGGACTTTCTGCAGGAGTTGCCAGACTGCCGCCTGCTAAAGAAGAGGATGGGTAACCCTTAACTTCCGCTGGAATTTCTCCGCGGGCAGAGGTGAGGGAGGAAAAAAGCAGTGGGGGCCAAGACAGGACGGATATCTCAGGCAGGGAAATGGAAAGTTTTCAGAAGAGCATCTGGGGCCAGGATCATCCTGGCTGGCCTGCAGGCACCAAGTCAGCCTGCGTGCTTTCGCTGGTGTGGATCCACGGCCCTTCCTCTATGCTTTCAAGTCCTTGTACATATTCAGGTGTTTTACCTGGGAAGGGAGGGAACAGTTCAGCAGCAGCTGGCTGGGGGCTCAGCTCACGTTTACTCACAGACGCCTATGTACGGTCCCCCAGCTTTGCAGTGAGGACGCTCCTTGCCGGGGGGGTGGTGGGCTGCTGGCTGCATGGGAGATAATTCCCTACCTCTGACCAACTTCAGAATTGTTTACCACTGGAGCAAGTGCCCTGATAGGGTTTTCCTCTGTATAACTAGTGGGTTCTGTTTATTTTTTCTGTTTGGTTTCAAGGTAGATTTTATTCCTCATTTATGTATTTATAGATATAAGCATGGAAATAATTCATTCATACAAATACATCTGTGTGAAGGGAAGAACATTTTTCTGTTTTATTTTTAAATTTTATTTGTTTTTAAAAATTTTGAAATTTAATATTATTTATTTTTTAGACAGCAGGTTATTATTAGTTATCTATTTTATACATATACATGTATACAGGTCAATCCCAATCTCCCAACTCATCCCACCACCACCACCCCATGGCTTCCCCCCTTTGGTTTCCATACGTTTGTTCTCTAACCCTGTGTCTCTAATTCTGCCCTGCAAACCGGTTCATCTGTACCAGTTTTCTAGGTTCCACATATATGCATTAATACACAATATTTGTTTTTCTCTTTCTGACTTACTTCTCTCAGTATGACAGTCTCTAGATCCATCCACGTCTCTACAAATGACCCAGTTTCATTCCTTTTTATGGCTGAGTAATATTCCATTTTATATATGTACCACATCTTTATCCATTCGTCTGTCTGTGGGCATTTAGGTTGCTTCCATTACCTGGCTATTGTAAATAGTGCTGCAATGAACATTGTGGTGAATGTGTCTTTGAGTTATGGTTTTCTCTGGGTATATGCCCAGAAGTGGGATTGCTGGATCATATGGTAATTGTATTTTTAGTTTTTTTAATGAACCTCCATACTGTTCTCCATAGTGACTGTATCAATTGACATTCCCACCAATAGTGGAAGAGGGATCCATGTGTCCACACCCTCCGCAGCATTTGTAGTTTGTAGATTTTCTGATGATGCCCATTCTAACAGGTGTGAGGTGATACCTCATTGAAGTTTTGATTTGCATTTCTCTAATAATTAGTGATGTTGAGCAGCTTTTCATGTGCATCTTGGCCATCTCTGGGTCTCCTTTGAAGAAATGTCTATTTAGATATTCTACCCATTTTTGAAGTGGGTTGTATTTTTTTAATAGTAAGCTGCATGAGCTGTTTATATATATTGGAGATTAAACCTTTGTCCATTGATTCGTTTTCACATATTTTCTCTCATTCTGAGGGTTGCCTTTTTCCATTCCCGTTTTTTAACAAAAGAAAGAAAGAAAGAAAAAGAAGCAGAACACAAATGTCCGTAAAATAAGCCTCTTGAAACTGTCGTTTTGAAATATGGAGGTGTTTTGAATTTTTTGGTCAGTATACGACCCCAGGATTTGTTTTCCGGGCAGGTCTCATTTACAGGCCTGCAATTATTTTGAATATCAACTGACCATTAGCGCTGGGATTAAAGCTGCTGTTGTGTGAAACGGCCACAAGGTGGCAGCAGTTCTCCTTTACCAAATCTGGTGACTAGGGCAACAGAGCCTCAATGGAAGTCGTGTTCTAGGTTGTAATTTAGAATGGAATGTGCCAGGAAAAAGACCCTTAAGTTTGTCTCACTATTTCTTGCTCGTTTTTTTTCATTTAATTTTTATTTTTTATCACAGCAAGTTTGATTACAATGTTTGGCTTGTTGTAGGTGTGCAAGATGTGGTTCTTTTACGCATATACATATGTCTGTTCTTCCTGGGATCCTTTTCCCATGTACGTTATGACAGAATGTTGACTAGTCTTCTCTTGGTATTCCGTAGGTGTTTGGTGATTATATATTTCACCTGTGTTTGTATATGTCTGTTAACCCCAATATCCGAATGTATCCAATCCTCACACCTTTCCATTGGTGAACCATAAGTTTGTTTAATGAATCTGTGATTGCCCTTCTCTGTGGAAATATCTTCACTAGTATCAATTCTTAGGTAACACCTATAAGTGATATCATACGATATGTGTCTTTCTCTTTCTGACTTACTACAAGTCACGTGATTACCTCTAGACTCATCTATGGTGCTGCAAATGGCATTGTGTCCTTGTTTTCCTTGGCTAATATTCTGTCTGTACATGTACCAGTTCTTCTTTGACCACTCATCTGTTGGACTTTTTGGTTGCTCCCATGTCATGGCTATTGTAATGCTGCGGCAAAGCACATTTGCCTGCCTGTGGCTTTCCAATTCTGTCTTCTTAGGTTATAGGCCCAGGAGTTCGCCTGCTGGATCATATGGTAGCAAAATGTTTACCTTGTAGAGGCACCGCCATTCTGTTCTCATTAGTGGCTCTTACCAGGTTATGTCCCACTTAAAGTTGAGGTGATGCTCTTCTCCACAACACCTTCAGCGTTTATTGTTTGGAGTATTTTTGCTGAAGTTTATTCTGACTACTGTGAGCTGATACCACTTTGTGCTTGGATTTGCATGCGTCTCATAATACCTTGAAATTGAGCTTGCTGGCATGTCCTTTTTTTCTTCAAACTGTGAGTACAGCTTACCTCTTCAAATTGTTTTCGTGAAGTATGTGTGACATTTAGAAATATTTTGGCCATTACCTCCCTCAAGACATTATGAGGGCAGGTTTCATTCACAGCCCTCCAGTACTGGTGCATATGAAGTGACCCTTAGCACAGGTTTTAAAGCTGCTGTTGCAGGTAACGGCCAGAGGGCGGCAGCATTTCTGCTTTTCCCAATCTGTTAACTAGGGAAACAGACCATCCTGGCAGTGGTGTTCCTCGGTTCTATATTAGAGTGGAATGTGCCCCCAAAAGCTGATGTCTCCTTACTTATGTTTGTTTTAGAAATCGAATTTCTATATATTTTTTTATTGGAGTCATATTCCATTGTGTTCATGGACCACTTCTTCTTTGAGCATTCCTCTGTTGATGGACATTTTCGTAGCTTCCAAGTGTTGGCTATGGTAAATATTGCTGGAGTGCAGGATTGCCAGCATGTGTCTTTTCTTTTTTGTGGTACATGGGCCTCTCACTGCCGTGGGCCCTCCCATTGCAGAGCACAGGCTCCGGACGCACAGGCCCAGCAGCCATAGCTCACGGGAACAGCCGCTCCGTGGCATGTGGGATCTTCCCGAATCGGGGCATGAACCCATGTCCCCTGCACTGGCAGGCGGACTCTCATCCACTGCGCCCCCAGTGAATCCCAGCGTGTCTTTTTGATTCTCATCCCCTCAGGCGATAAGCCCAGCAGTGGGTATGCTTGTTTGAATGGTAGCTCAGTATTTATCTTTACAAGGCACGTCATTTTTGTTTGCATGACTGGCTCTTACCATGTCCCACGTTGAAGCAAGGGTAGGCATTTCTCCAAAACCCCTTCAGCATTTATTGTTTGCAGAATTTTTGCTGATGGCCATTCTGACTGCTGTGAGCTGATAGGTTTTTGTCATTTGGATTTACATATCTTTAATTATTCCTAATGTTTAGCATTTTCCCATGCCTTTTTAAATTTCTGGCAGAGAAAAACAGAAAAAAAAAACGGAGAGTACAATTAAACTCTTGAAATTGTCTTCTTGGATGGTTGCCCTCTTTTGAATTTTTTGGTCAATTTTCGACCCCATGTTTGTTTTTGAGGGCAGGTGTTATTCACAGGTCTGCAATGAGTGTGACTATTAAGTGACCATTAGCAGTGGGTTTAAAGCTGCTGTTGTGGGAAATGGCCACAAGGCGGCAGCGTTTCTCCACTCCCAAGTCTGGTGTCTAGGGCAGCAGAGCCTTTCTGGGACCAATGGAATACAGAAACAGGCATCATTGAAGTCTAATACAGAATACCATGTCCTGGTGGATGGTAGAATGACCAGTAGGGTCTAGGAATTAGGAACTACTGGATGTATATCCTCGGTGGCTTCACTGACTGTCCTAACATCCTTTACCAGGTCCCCAGCAGCCCACGGGGCTCTCGTGGTCAGGCCCCTCCCAGGATATGGGGCTCACCTGGGCAGGGCCCCAGCAGCCAACGGGGTTCTCATGTTCAGGCCACTCCCAGGGTATGGAGCTCACCTGTGAAACTACCCAGCAGCCCATGAGGCTCTCGTGCTTAGGCACCTCCCATGATACAGAGCTCCCGTGGGCAGGTACCATGGCAGGGCTGGGCACACAGGAACCGTGCACATAGCCCTCATTGCAGAGCACCCCAGAACGCCTGTCACGCAGAGCTGACACAGAGCACCTCAGAGCAGCACTTGAACTAACCAACAGCAGCTCCGACAGGTCTCTGACCCTGGGCATCACTCTGTGCAGCCTCCCTCTGCCTGTTCTTCCAGAGACTTCCACCGCAGCCGGGGCACCAGGCCTTTGTCTCCAACCATCACCCCTCCTCTCCCTGACTCCTGGGTTCCTCTCATTAGGATTAGGTCTTCTTGAAATTGTCTCCCACTCATGGGCCAGATAAAATGATGAGAAAACAAGCCGGAGATGCAGCCCCTTGTCTCTCCTGACTCTCAGGAGCCCACACCTGTTCCTTGGAACTGGCCGTTTCAGAGAGGTCCATTTTCTGCAATGTGAGCCACTGAGGGGTGAGGATTGGCTGACCGCAGCAGCCTGTCCCTACCGGCCAGCCCTCCCCAGGTGTGCCTGGGTTGAGGTCAATAGAAACACCGCTCCAGGGAGCAACAGCGCCTGCAGCTGTGCCTGACGCCATATTCTCTGCCCCGTCAGCAGTCTCGGGGCTGTGCTGGTGGGAGGGAGTGAGGGGGCACGGTTTTGTGGGTGTCCCGGTGTGAGAGGGGCTCTGCTGGACTTTCTGCAGGAGTTGCCAGACTGCCGCCTGCTAAAGAAGAGGATGGGTAACCCTTAACTTCCGCTGGAATTTCTCCGCGGGCAGAGGTGAGGGAGGAAAAAAGCAGTGGGGGCCAAGACAGGACGGATATCTCAGGCAGGGAAATGGAAAGTTTTCAGAAGAGCATCTGGGGCCAGGATCATCCTGGCTGGCCTGCAGGCACCAAGTCAGCCTGCGTGCTTTCGCTGGTGTGGATCCACGGCCCTTCCTCTATGCTTTCAAGTCCTTGTACATATTCAGGTGTTTTACCTGGGAAGGGAGGGAACAGTTCAGCAGCAGCTGGCTGGGG
This sequence comes from Mesoplodon mirus, assembly GCF_964341445.2. Lineage (NCBI taxonomy): Eukaryota > Metazoa > Chordata > Mammalia > Artiodactyla > Ziphiidae > Mesoplodon > Mesoplodon mirus. The sequence goes on from NC_138979.1 coordinate 92,004,909, forward strand.
GCTCAGCTCACGTTTACTCACAGACGCCTATGTACGGTCCCCCAGCTTTGCAGTGAGGACGCTCCTTGCCGGGGGGGTGGTGGGCTGCTGGCTGCATGGGAGATAATTCCCTACCTCTGACCAACTTCAGAATTGTTTACCACTGGAGCAAGTGCCCTGATAGGGTTTTCCTCTGTATAACTAGTGGGTTCTGTTTATTTTTTCTGTTTGGTTTCAAGGTAGATTTTATTCCTCATTTATGTATTTATAGATATAAGCATGGAAATAATTCATTCATACAAATACATCTGTGTGAAGGGAAGAACATTTTTCTGTTTTATTTTTAAATTTTATTTGTTTTTAAAAATTTTGAAATTTAATATTATTTATTTTTTAGACAGCAGGTTATTATTAGTTATCTATTTTATACATATACATGTATACAGGTCAATCCCAATCTCCCAACTCATCCCACCACCACCACCCCATGGCTTCCCCCCTTTGGTTTCCATACGTTTGTTCTCTAACCCTGTGTCTCTAATTCTGCCCTGCAAACCGGTTCATCTGTACCAGTTTTCTAGGTTCCACATATATGCATTAATACACAATATTTGTTTTTCTCTTTCTGACTTACTTCTCTCAGTATGACAGTCTCTAGATCCATCCACGTCTCTACAAATGACCCAGTTTCATTCCTTTTTATGGCTGAGTAATATTCCATTTTATATATGTACCACATCTTTATCCATTCGTCTGTCTGTGGGCATTTAGGTTGCTTCCATTACCTGGCTATTGTAAATAGTGCTGCAATGAACATTGTGGTGAATGTGTCTTTGAGTTATGGTTTTCTCTGGGTATATGCCCAGAAGTGGGATTGCTGGATCATATGGTAATTGTATTTTTAGTTTTTTTAATGAACCTCCATACTGTTCTCCATAGTGACTGTATCAATTGACATTCCCACCAATAGTGGAAGAGGGATCCATGTGTCCACACCCTCCGCAGCATTTGTAGTTTGTAGATTTTCTGATGATGCCCATTCTAACAGGTGTGAGGTGATACCTCATTGAAGTTTTGATTTGCATTTCTCTAATAATTAGTGATGTTGAGCAGCTTTTCATGTGCATCTTGGCCATCTCTGGGTCTCCTTTGAAGAAATGTCTATTTAGATATTCTACCCATTTTTGAAGTGGGTTGTATTTTTTTAATAGTAAGCTGCATGAGCTGTTTATATATATTGGAGATTAAACCTTTGTCCATTGATTCGTTTTCACATATTTTCTCTCATTCTGAGGGTTGCCTTTTTCCATTCCCGTTTTTTAACAAAAGAAAGAAAGAAAGAAAAAGAAGCAGAACACAAATGTCCGTAAAATAAGCCTCTTGAAACTGTCGTTTTGAAATATGGAGGTGTTTTGAATTTTTTGGTCAGTATACGACCCCAGGATTTGTTTTCCGGGCAGGTCTCATTTACAGGCCTGCAATTATTTTGAATATCAACTGACCATTAGCGCTGGGATTAAAGCTGCTGTTGTGTGAAACGGCCACAAGGTGGCAGCAGTTCTCCTTTACCAAATCTGGTGACTAGGGCAACAGAGCCTCAATGGAAGTCGTGTTCTAGGTTGTAATTTAGAATGGAATGTGCCAGGAAAAAGACCCTTAAGTTTGTCTCACTATTTCTTGCTCGTTTTTTTTCATTTAATTTTTATTTTTTATCACAGCAAGTTTGATTACAATGTTTGGCTTGTTGTAGGTGTGCAAGATGTGGTTCTTTTACGCATATACATATGTCTGTTCTTCCTGGGATCCTTTTCCCATGTACGTTATGACAGAATGTTGACTAGTCTTCTCTTGGTATTCCGTAGGTGTTTGGTGATTATATATTTCACCTGTGTTTGTATATGTCTGTTAACCCCAATATCCGAATGTATCCAATCCTCACACCTTTCCATTGGTGAACCATAAGTTTGTTTAATGAATCTGTGATTGCCCTTCTCTGTGGAAATATCTTCACTAGTATCAATTCTTAGGTAACACCTATAAGTGATATCATACGATATGTGTCTTTCTCTTTCTGACTTACTACAAGTCACGTGATTACCTCTAGACTCATCTATGGTGCTGCAAATGGCATTGTGTCCTTGTTTTCCTTGGCTAATATTCTGTCTGTACATGTACCAGTTCTTCTTTGACCACTCATCTGTTGGACTTTTTGGTTGCTCCCATGTCATGGCTATTGTAATGCTGCGGCAAAGCACATTTGCCTGCCTGTGGCTTTCCAATTCTGTCTTCTTAGGTTATAGGCCCAGGAGTTCGCCTGCTGGATCATATGGTAGCAAAATGTTTACCTTGTAGAGGCACCGCCATTCTGTTCTCATTAGTGGCTCTTACCAGGTTATGTCCCACTTAAAGTTGAGGTGATGCTCTTCTCCACAACACCTTCAGCGTTTATTGTTTGGAGTATTTTTGCTGAAGTTTATTCTGACTACTGTGAGCTGATACCACTTTGTGCTTGGATTTGCATGCGTCTCATAATACCTTGAAATTGAGCTTGCTGGCATGTCCTTTTTTTCTTCAAACTGTGAGTACAGCTTACCTCTTCAAATTGTTTTCGTGAAGTATGTGTGACATTTAGAAATATTTTGGCCATTACCTCCCTCAAGACATTATGAGGGCAGGTTTCATTCACAGCCCTCCAGTACTGGTGCATATGAAGTGACCCTTAGCACAGGTTTTAAAGCTGCTGTTGCAGGTAACGGCCAGAGGGCGGCAGCATTTCTGCTTTTCCCAATCTGTTAACTAGGGAAACAGACCATCCTGGCAGTGGTGTTCCTCGGTTCTATATTAGAGTGGAATGTGCCCCCAAAAGCTGATGTCTCCTTACTTATGTTTGTTTTAGAAATCGAATTTCTATATATTTTTTTATTGGAGTCATATTCCATTGTGTTCATGGACCACTTCTTCTTTGAGCATTCCTCTGTTGATGGACATTTTCGTAGCTTCCAAGTGTTGGCTATGGTAAATATTGCTGGAGTGCAGGATTGCCAGCATGTGTCTTTTCTTTTTTGTGGTACATGGGCCTCTCACTGCCGTGGGCCCTCCCATTGCAGAGCACAGGCTCCGGACGCACAGGCCCAGCAGCCATAGCTCACGGGAACAGCCGCTCCGTGGCATGTGGGATCTTCCCGAATCGGGGCATGAACCCATGTCCCCTGCACTGGCAGGCGGACTCTCATCCACTGCGCCCCCAGTGAATCCCAGCGTGTCTTTTTGATTCTCATCCCCTCAGGCGATAGGCCCAGCAGTGGGTATGCTTGTTTGAATGGTAGCTCAGTATTTATCTTTACAAGGCACGTCATTTTTGTTTGCATGACTGGCTCTTACCATGTCCCACGTTGAAGCAAGGGTAGGCATTTCTCCAAAACCCCTTCAGCATTTATTGTTTGCAGAATTTTTGCTGATGGCCATTCTGACTGCTGTGAGCTGATAGGTTTTTGTCATTTGGATTTACATATCTTTAATTATTCCTAATGTTTAGCATTTTCCCATGCCTTTTTAAATTTCTGGCAGAGAAAAACAGAAAAAAAAAACGGAGAGTACAATTAAACTCTTGAAATTGTCTTCTTGGATGGTTGCCCTCTTTTGAATTTTTTGGTCAATTTTCGACCCCATGTTTGTTTTTGAGGGCAGGTGTTATTCACAGGTCTGCAATGAGTGTGACTATTAAGTGACCATTAGCAGTGGGTTTAAAGCTGCTGTTGTGGGAAATGGCCACAAGGCGGCAGCGTTTCTCCACTCCCAAGTCTGGTGTCTAGGGCAGCAGAGCCTTTCTGGGACCAATGGAATACAGAAACAGGCATCATTGAAGTCTAATACAGAATACCATGTCCTGGTGGATGGTAGAATGACCAGTAGGGTCTAGGAATTAGGAACTACTGGATGTATATCCTCGGTGGCTTCACTGACTGTCCTAACATCCTTTACCAGGTCCCCAGCAGCCCACGGGGCTCTCGTGGTCAGGCCCCTCCCAGGATATGGGGCTCACCTGGGCAGGGCCCCAGCAGCCAACGGGGTTCTCATGTTCAGGCCACTCCCAGGGTATGGAGCTCACCTGTGAAACTACCCAGCAGTCCATGAGGCTCTCGTGCTTAGGCACCTCCCATGATACAGAGCTCCCGTGGGCAGGTACCATGGCAGGGCTGGGCACACAGGAACCGTGCACATAGCCCTCATTGCAGAGCACCCCAGAACGCCTGTCACGCAGAGCTGACACAGAGCACCTCAGAGCAGCACTTGAACTAACCAACAGCAGCTCCGACAGGTCTCTGACCCTGGGCATCACTCTGTGCAGCCTCCCTCTGCCTGGTCTTCCAGAGACTTCCACTGCAGCCGGGGCACCAGGCCTTTGTCTCCAACCATCACCCCTCCTCTCCCTGACTCCTGGGTTCCTCTCATTAGGATTAGGTCTTCTTGAAATTGTCTCCCACTCATGGGCCAGATAAAATGATGAGAAAACAAGCCGGAGATGCAGCCCCTTGTCTCTCCTGACTCTCAGGAGCCCACACCTGTTCCTTGGAACTGGCCGTTTCAGCGAGGTCCATTTTCTGCAATGTGAGCCACTGAGGGGTGAGGATTGGCTGACCGGAGCAGCCTGTCCCTACCGGCCAGCCCTCCCCAGGTGTGCCTGGGTTGAGGTCAATAGAAACACCGCTCCAGGGAGCAACAGCGCCTGCAGCTGTGCCTGACGCCATATTCTCTGCCCCGTCAGCAGTCTCGGGGCTGTGCTGGTGGGAGGGAGTGAGGGGGCACGGTTTTGTGGGTGTCCCGGTGTGAGAGGGGCTCTGCTGGACTTTCTGCAGGAGTTGCCAGACTGCCGCCTGCTAAAGAAGAGGATGGGTAACCCTTAACTTCCGCTGGAATTTCTCCGCGGGCAGAGGTGAGGGAGGAAAAAAGCAGTGGGGGCCAAGACAGGACGGATATCTCAGGCAGGGAAATGGAAAGTTTTCAGAAGAGCATCTGGGGCCAGGATCATCCTGGCTGGCCTGCAGGCACCAAGTCAGCCTGCGTGCTTTCGCTGGTGTGGATCCACGGCCCTTCCTCTATGCTTTCAAGTCCTTGTACATATTCAGGTGTTTTACCTGGGAAGGGAGGGAACAGTTCAGCAGCAGCTGGCTGGGGGCTCAGCTCACGTTTACTCACAGACGCCTATGTACGGTCCCCCAGCTTTGCAGTGAGGACGCTCCTTGCCGGGGGGGTGGTGGGCTGCTGGCTGCATGGGAGATAATTCCCTACCTCTGACCAACTTCAGAATTGTTTACCACTGGAGCAAGTGCCCTGATAGGGTGTTCCTCTGTATAACTAGTGGGTTCTGTTTATTTTTTCTGTTTGGTTTCAAGGTAGATTTTATTCCTCATTTATGTATTTATAGATATAAGCATGGAAATAATTCATTCATACAAATACATCTGTGTGAAGGGAAGAACATTTTTCTGTTTTATTTTTAAATTTTATTTGTTTTTAAAAATTTTGAAATTTAATATTATTTATTTTTTAGACAGCAGGTTATTATTAGTTATCTATTTTATACATATACATGTATACAGGTCAATCCCAATCTCCCAACTCATCCCACCACCACCACCCCATGGCTTCCCCCCTTTGGTTTCCATACGTTTGTTCTCTAACCCTGTGTCTCTAATTCTGCCCTGCAAACCGGTTCATCTGTACCAGTTTTCTAGGTTCCACATATATGCATTAATACACAATATTTGTTTTTCTCTTTCTGACTTACTTCTCTCGGTATGACAGTCTCTAGATCCATCCACGTCTCTACAAATGACCCAGTTTCATTCCTTTTTATGGCTGAGTAATATTCCATTTTATATATGTACCACATCTTTATCCATTCGTCTGTCTGTGGGCATTTAGGTTGCTTCCATTACCTGGCTATTGTAAATAGTGCTGCAATGAACATTGTGGTGAATGTGTCTTTGAGTTATGGTTTTCTCTGGGTATATGCCCAGAAGTGGGATTGCTGGATCATATGGTAATTGTATTTTTAGTTTTTTTAATGAACCTCCATACTGTTCTCCATAGTGACTGTATCAATTGACATTCCCACCAATAGTGGAAGAGGGATCCATGTGTCCACACCCTCCGCAGCATTTGTAGTTTGTAGATTTTCTGATGATGCCCATTCTAACAGGTGTGAGGTGATACCTCATTGAAGTTTTGATTTGCATTTCTCTAATAATTAGTGATGTTGAGCAGCTTTTCATGTGCATCTTGGCCATCTCTGGGTCTCCTTTGAAGAAATGTCTATTTAGATATTCTACCCATTTTTGAAGTGGGTTGTATTTTTTTAATAGTAAGCTGCATGAGCTGTTTATATATATTGGAGATTAAACCTTTGTCCATTGATTCGTTTTCACATATTTTCTCTCATTCTGAGGGTTGCCTTTTTCCATTCCCGTTTTTTAACAAAAGAAAGAAAGAAAGAAAAAGAAGCAGAACACAAATGTCCGTAAAATAAGCCTCTTGAAACTGTCGTTTTGAAATATGGAGGTGTTTTGAATTTTTTGGTCAGTATACGACCCCAGGATTTGTTTTCCGGGCAGGTCTCATTTACAGGCCTGCAATTATTTTGAATATCAACTGACCATTAGCGCTGGGATTAAAGCTGCTGTTGTGTGAAACGGCCACAAGGTGGCAGCAGTTCTCCTTTACCAAATCTGGTGACTAGGGCAACAGAGCCTCAATGGAAGTCGTGTTCTAGGTTGTAATTTAGAATGGAATGTGCCAGGAAAAAGACCCTTAAGTTTGTCTCACTATTTCTTGCTCGTTTTTTTTCATTTAATTTTTATTTTTTATCACAGCAAGTTTGATTACAATGTTTGGCTTGTTGTAGGTGTGCAAGATGTGGTTCTTTTACGCATATACATATGTCTGTTCTTCCTGGGATCCTTTTCCCATGTACGTTATGACAGAATGTTGACTAGTCTTCTCTTGGTATTCCGTAGGTGTTTGGTGATTATATATTTCACCTGTGTTTGTATATGTCTGTTAACCCCAATATCCGAATGTATCCAATCCTCACACCTTTCCATTGGTGAACCATAAGTTTGTTTAATGAATCTGTGATTGCCCTTCTCTGTGGAAATATCTTCACTAGTATCAATTCTTAGGTAACACCTATAAGTGATATCATACGATATGTGTCTTTCTCTTTCTGACTTACTACAAGTCACGTGATTACCTCTAGACTCATCTATGGTGCTGCAAATGGCATTGTGTCCTTGTTTTCCTTGGCTAATATTCTGTCTGTACATGTACCAGTTCTTCTTTGACCACTCATCTGTTGGACTTTTTGGTTGCTCCCATGTCATGGCTATTGTAATGCTGCGGCAAAGCACATTTGCCTGCCTGTGGCTTTCCAATTCTGTCTTCTTAGGTTATAGGCCCAGGAGTTCGCCTGCTGGATCATATGGTAGCAAAATGTTTACCTTGTAGAGGCACCGCCATTCTGTTCTCATTAGTGGCTCTTACCAGGTTATGTCCCACTTAAAGTTGAGGTGATGCTCTTCTCCACAACACCTTCAGCGTTTATTGTTTGGAGTATTTTTGCTGAAGTTTATTCTGACTACTGTGAGCTGATACCACTTTGTGCTTGGATTTGCATGCGTCTCATAATACCTTGAAATTGAGCTTGCTGGCATGTCCTTTTTTTCTTCAAACTGTGAGTACAGCTTACCTCTTCAAATTGTTTTCGTGAAGTATGTGTGACATTTAGAAATATTTTGGCCATTACCTCCCTCAAGACATTATGAGGGCAGGTTTCATTCACAGCCCTCCAGTACTGGTGCATATGAAGTGACCCTTAGCACAGGTTTTAAAGCTGCTGTTGCAGGTAACGGCCAGAGGGCGGCAGCATTTCTGCTTTTCCCAATCTGTTAACTAGGGAAACAGACCATCCTGGCAGTGGTGTTCCTCGGTTCTATATTAGAGTGGAATGTGCCCCCAAAAGCTGATGTCTCCTTACTTATGTTTGTTTTAGAAATCGAATTTCTATATATTTTTTTATTGGAGTCATATTCCATTGTGTTCATGGACCACTTCTTCTTTGAGCATTCCTCTGTTGATGGACATTTTCGTAGCTTCCAAGTGTTGGCTATGGTAAATATTGCTGGAGTGCAGGATTGCCGGCATGTGTCTTTTCTTTTTTGTGGTACATGGGCCTCTCACTGCCGTGGGCCCTCCCATTGCAGAGCACAGGCTCCGGACGCACAGGCCCAGCAGCCATAGCTCACGGGAACAGCCGCTCCGTGGCATGTGGGATCTTCCCGAATCGGGGCATGAACCCATGTCCCCTGCACTGGCAGGCGGACTCTCATCCACTGCGCCCCCAGTGAATCCCAGCGTGTCTTTTTGATTCTCATCCCCTCAGGCGATAGGCCCAGCAGTGGGTATGCTTGTTTGAATGGTAGCTCAGTATTTATCTTTACAAGGCACGTCATTTTTGTTTGCATGACTGGCTCTTACCATGTCCCACGTTGAAGCAAGGGTAGGCATTTCTCCAAAACCCCTTCAGCATTTATTGTTTGCAGAATTTTTGCTGATGGCCATTCTGACTGCTGTGAGCTGATAGGTTTTTGTCATTTGGATTTACATATCTTTAATTATTCCTAATGTTTAGCATTTTCCCATGCCTTTTTAAATTTCTGGCAGAGAAAAACAGAAAAAAAAAACGGAGAGTACAATTAAACTCTTGAAATTGTCTTCTTGGATGGTTGCCCTCTTTTGAATTTTTTGGTCAATTTTCGACCCCATGTTTGTTTTTGAGGGCAGGTGTTATTCACAGGTCTGCAATGAGTGTGACTATTAAGTGACCATTAGCAGTGGGTTTAAAGCTGCTGTTGTGGGAAATGGCCACAAGGCGGCAGCGTTTCTCCACTCCCAAGTCTGGTGTCTAGGGCAGCAGAGCCTTTCTGGGACCAATGGAATACAGAAACAGGCATCATTGAAGTCTAATACAGAATACCATGTCCTGGTGGATGGTAGAATGACCAGTAGGGTCTAGGAATTAGGAACTACTGGATGTATATCCTCGGTGGCTTCACTGACTGTCCTAACATCCTTTACCAGGTCCCCAGCAGCCCACGGGGCTCTCGTGGTCAGGCCCCTCCCAGGATATGGGGCTCACCTGGGCAGGGCCCCAGCAGCCAACGGGGTTCTCATGTTCAGGCCACTCCCAGGGTATGGAGCTCACCTGTGAAACTACCCAGCAGCCCATGAGGCTCTCGTGCTTAGGCACCTCCCATGATACAGAGCTCCCATGGGCAGGTACCATGGCAGGGCTGGGCACACAGGAACCGTGCACATAGCCCTCATTGCAGAGCACCCCAGAACGCCTGTCACGCAGAGCTGACACAGAGCACCTCAGAGCAGCACTTGAACTAACCAACAGCAGCTCCGACAGGTCTCTGACCCTGGGCATCACTCTGTGCAGCCTCCCTCTGCCTGGTCTTCCAGAGACTTCCACTGCAGCCGGGGCACCAGGCCTTTGTCTCCAACCATCACCCCTCCTCTCCCTGACTCCTGGGTTCCTCTCATTAGGATTAGGTCTTCTTGAAATTGTCTCCCACTCATGGGCCAGATAAAATGATGAGAAAACAAGCCGGAGATGCAGCCCCTTGTCTATCCTGACTCTCAGGAGCCCACACCTGTTCCTTGGAACTGGCCGTTTCAGAGAGGTCCATTTTCTGCAATGTGAGCCACTGAGAGGTGAGGATTGGCTGACCGCAGCAGCCTGTCCCTACCGGCCAGCCCTCCCCAGGTGTGCCGGGGTTGAGGTCAATAGAAACACCGCTCCAGGGAGCAACAGCGCCTGCAGCTGTGCCTGACGCCATATTCTCTGCCCCGTCAGCAGTCTCGGGGCTGTGCTGGTGGGAGGGAGTGAGGGGGCACGGTTTTGTGGGTGTCCCGGTGTGAGAGGGGCTCTGCTGGACTTTCTGCAGGAGTTGCCAGACTGCCGCCTGCTAAAGAAGAGGATGGGTAACCCTTAACTTCCGCTGGAATTTCTCCACGGGCAGAGGTGAGGGAGGAAAAAAGCAGTGGGGGCCAAGACAGGACGGATATCTCAGGCAGGGAAATGGAAAGTTTTCAGAAGAGCATCTGGGGCAAGGATCATCCTGGCTGGCCTGCAGGCACCAAGTCAGCCTGCGTGCTTTCGCTGGTGTGGATCCACGGCCCTTCCTCTATGCTTTCAAGTCCTTGTACATATTCAGGTGTTTTACCTGGGAAGGGAGGGAACAGTTCAGCAGCAGCTGGCTGGGGGCTCAGCTCACGTTTACTCACAGACGCCTATGTACGGTCCCCCAGCTTTGCAGTGAGGACGCTCCTTGCCGGGGGGGTGGTGGGCTGCTGGCTGCATGGGAGATAATTCCCTACCTCTGACCAACTTCAGAATTGTTTACCACTGGAGCAAGTGCCCTGATAGGGTGTTCCTCTGTATAACTAGTGGGTTCTGTTTATTTTTTCTGTTTGGTTTCAAGGTAGATTTTATTCCTCATTTATGTATTTATAGATATAAGCATGGAAATAATTCATTCATACAAATACATCTGTGTGAAGGGAAGAACATTTTTCTGTTTTATTTTTAAATTTTATTTGTTTTTAAAAATTTTGAAATTTAATATTATTTATTTTTTAGACAGCAGGTTATTATTAGTTATCTATTTTATACATATACATGTATACAGGTCAATCCCAATCTCCCAACTCATCCCACCACCACCACCCCATGGCTTCCCCCCTTTGGTTTCCATACGTTTGTTCTCTAACCCTGTGTCTCTAATTCTGCCCTGCAAACCGGTTCATCTGTACCAGTTTTCTAGGTTCCACATATATGCATTAATACACAATATTTGTTTTTCTCTTTCTGACTTACTTCTCTCGGTATGACAGTCTCTAGATCCATCCACGTCTCTACAAATGACCCAGTTTCATTCCTTTTTATGGCTGAGTAATATTCCATTTTATATATGTACCACATCTTTATCCATTCGTCTGTCTGTGGGCATTTAGGTTGCTTCCATTACCTGGCTATTGTAAATAGTGCTGCAATGAACATTGTGGTGAATGTGTCTTTGAGTTATGGTTTTCTCTGGGTATATGCCCAGAAGTGGGATTGCTGGATCATATGGTAATTGTATTTTTAGTTTTTTTAATGAACCTCCATACTGTTCTCCATAGTGACTGTATCAATTGACATTCCCACCAATAGTGGAAGAGGGATCCATGTGTCCACACCCTCCGCAGCATTTGTAGTTTGTAGATTTTCTGATGATGCCCATTCTAACAGGTGTGAGGTGATACCTCATTGAAGTTTTGATTTGCATTTCTCTAATAATTAGTGATGTTGAGCAGCTTTTCATGTGCATCTTGGCCATCTCTGGGTCTCCTTTGAAGAAATGTCTATTTAGATATTCTACCCATTTTTGAAGTGGGTTGTATTTTTTTAATAGTAAGCTGCATGAGCTGTTTATATATATTGGAGATTAAACCTTTGTCCATTGATTCGTTTTCACATATTTTCTCTCATTCTGAGGGTTGCCTTTTTCCATTCCCGTTTTTTAACAAAAGAAAGAAAGAAAGAAAAAGAAGCAGAACACAAATGTCCGTAAAATAAGCCTCTTGAAACTGTCGTTTTGAAATATGGAGGTGTTTTGAATTTTTTGGTCAGTATACGACCCCAGGATTTGTTTTCCGGGCAGGTCTCATTTACAGGCCTGCAATTATTTTGAATATCAACTGACCATTAGCGCTGGGATTAAAGCTGCTGTTGTGTGAAACGGCCACAAGGTGGCAGCAGTTCTCCTTTACCAAATCTGGTGACTAGGGCAACAGAGCCTCAATGGAAGTCGTGTTCTAGGTTGTAATTTAGAATGGAATGTGCCAGGAAAAAGACCCTTAAGTTTGTCTCACTATTTCTTGCTCGTTTTTTTTCATTTAATTTTTATTTTTTATCACAGCAAGTTTGATTACAATGTTTGGCTTGTTGTAGGTGTGCAAGATGTGGTTCTTTTACGCATATACATATGTCTGTTCTTCCTGGGATCCTTTTCCCATGTACGTTATGACAGAATGTTGACTAGTCTTCTCTTGGTATTCCGTAGGTGTTTGGTGATTATATATTTCACCTGTGTTTGTATATGTCTGTTAACCCCAATATCCGAATGTATCCAATCCTCACACCTTTCCATTGGTGAACCATAAGTTTGTTTAATGAATCTGTGATTGCCCTTCTCTGTGGAAATATCTTCACTAGTATCAATTCTTAGGTAACACCTATAAGTGATATCATACGATATGTGTCTTTCTCTTTCTGACTTACTACAAGTCACGTGATTACCTCTAGACTCATCTATGGTGCTGCAAATGGCATTGTGTCCTTGTTTTCCTTGGCTAATATTCTGTCTGTACATGTACCAGTTCTTCTTTGACCACTCATCTGTTGGACTTTTTGGTTGCTCCCATGTCATGGCTATTGTAATGCTGCGGCAAAGCACATTTGCCTGCCTGTGGCTTTCCAATTCTGTCTTCTTAGGTTATAGGCCCAGGAGTTCGCCTGCTGGATCATATGGTAGCAAAATGTTTACCTTGTAGAGGCACCGCCATTCTGTTCTCATTAGTGGCTCTTACCAGGTTATGTCCCACTTAAAGTTGAGGTGATGCTCTTCTCCACAACACCTTCAGCGTTTATTGTTTGGAGTATTTTTGCTGAAGTTTATTCTGACTACTGTGAGCTGATACCACTTTGTGCTTGGATTTGCATGCGTCTCATAATACCTTGAAATTGAGCTTGCTGGCATGTCCTTTTTTTCTTCAAACTGTGAGTACAGCTTACCTCTTCAAATTGTTTTCGTGAAGTATGTGTGACATTTAGAAATATTTTGGCCATTACCTCCCTCAAGACATTATGAGGGCAGGTTTCATTCACAGCCCTCCAGTACTGGTGCATATGAAGTGACCCTTAGCACAGGTTTTAAAGCTGCTGTTGCAGGTAACGGCCAGAGGGCGGCAGCATTTCTGCTTTTCCCAATCTGTTAACTAGGGAAACAGACCATCCTGGCAGTGGTGTTCCTCGGTTCTATATTAGAGTGGAATGTGCCCCCAAAAGCTGATGTCTCCTTACTTATGTTTGTTTTAGAAATCGAATTTCTATATATTTTTTTATTGGAGTCATATTCCATTGTGTTCATGGACCACTTCTTCTTTGAGCATTCCTCTGTTGATGGACATTTTCGTAGCTTCCAAGTGTTGGCTATGGTAAATATTGCTGGAGTGCAGGATTGCCAGCATGTGTCTTTTCTTTTTTGTGGTACATGGGCCTCTCACTGCCGTGGGCCCTCCCATTGCAGAGCACAGGCTCCGGACGCACAGGCCCAGCAGCCATAGCTCACGGGAACAGCCGCTCCGTGGCATGTGGGATCTTCCCGAATCGGGGCATGAACCCATGTCCCCTGCACTGGCAGGCGGACTCTCATCCACTGCGCCCCCAGTGAATCCCAGCGTGTCTTTTTGATTCTCATCCCCTCAGGCGATAAGCCCAGCAGTGGGTATGCTTGTTTGAATGGTAGCTCAGTATTTATCTTTACAAGGCACGTCATTTTTGTTTGCATGACTGGCTCTTACCATGTCCCACGTTGAAGCAAGGGTAGGCATTTCTCCAAAACCCCTTCAGCATTTATTGTTTGCAGAATTTTTGCTGATGGCCATTCTGACTGCTGTGAGCTGATAGGTTTTTGTCATTTGGATTTACATATCTTTAATTATTCCTAATGTTTAGCATTTTCCCATGCCTTTTTAAATTTCTGGCAGAGAAAAACAGAAAAAAAAAACGGAGAGTACAATTAAACTCTTGAAATTGTCTTCTTGGATGGTTGCCCTCTTTTGAATTTTTTGGTCAATTTTCGACCCCATGTTTGTTTTTGAGGGCAGGTGTTATTCACAGGTCTGCAATGAGTGTGACTATTAAGTGACCATTAGCAGTGGGTTTAAAGCTGCTGTTGTGGGAAATGGCCACAAGGCGGCAGCGTTTCTCCACTCCCAAGTCTGGTGTCTAGGGCAGCAGAGCCTTTCTGGGACCAATGGAATACAGAAACAGGCATCATTGAAGTCTAATACAGAATACCATGTCCTGGTGGATGGTAGAATGACCAGTAGGGTCTAGGAATTAGGAACTACTGGATGTATATCCTCGGTGGCTTCACTGACTGTCCTAACATCCTTTACCAGGTCCCCAGCAGCCCACGGGGCTCTCGTGGTCAGGCCCCTCCCAGGATATGGGGCTCACCTGGGCAGGGCCCCAGCAGCCAACGGGGTTCTCATGTTCAGGCCACTCCCAGGGTATGGAGCTCAGCTGTGAAACTACCCAGCAGCCCATGAGGCTCTCGTGCTTAGGCACCTCCCATGATACAGAGCTCCCGTGGGCAGGTACCATGGCAGGGCTGGGCACACAGGAACCGTGCACATAGCCCTCATTGCAGAGCACCCCAGAACGCCTGTCACGCAGAGCTGACACAGAGCACCTCAGAGCAGCACTTGAACTAACCAACAGCAGCTCCGACAGGTCTCTGACCCTGGGCATCACTCTGTGCAGCCTCCCTCTGCCTGGTCTTCCAGAGACTTCCACTGCAGCCGGGGCACCAGGCCTTTGTCTCCAACCATCACCCCTCCTCTCCCTGACTCCTGGGTTCCTCTCATTAGGATTAGGTCTTCTTGAAATTGTCTCCCACTCATGGGCCAGATAAAATGATGAGAAAACAAGCCGGAGATGCAGCCCCTTGTCTCTCCTGACTCTCAGGAGCCCACACCTGTTCCTTGGAACTGGCCGTTTCAGAGAGGTCCATTTTCTGCAATGTGAGCCACTGAGGGGTGAGGATTGGCTGACCGCAGCAGCCTGTCCCTACCGGCCAGCCCTCCCCAGGTGTGCCTGGGTTGAGGTCAATAGAAACACCGCTCCAGGGAGCAACAGCGCCTGCAGCTGTGCCTGACGCCATATTCTCTGCCCCGTCAGCAGTCTCGGGGCTGTGCTGGTGGGAGGGAGTGAGGGGGCACGGTTTTGTGGGTGTCCCGGTGTGAGAGGGGCTCTGCTGGACTTTCTGCAGGAGTTGCCAGACTGCCGCCTGCTAAAGAAGAGGATGGGTAACCCTTAACTTCCGCTGGAATTTCTCCGCGGGCAGAGGTGAGGGAGGAAAAAAGCAGTGGGGGCCAAGACAGGACGGATATCTCAGGCAGGGAAATGGAAAGTTTTCAGAAGAGCATCTGGGGCCAGGATCATCCTGGCTGGCCTGCAGGCACCAAGTCAGCCTGCGTGCTTTCGCTGGTGTGGATCCACGGCCCTTCCTCTATGCTTTCAAGTCCTTGTACATATTCAGGTGTTTTACCTGGGAAGGGAGGGAACAGTTCAGCAGCAGCTGGCTGGGGGCTCAGCTCACGTTTACTCACAGACGCCTATGTACGGTCCCCCAGCTTTGCAGTGAGGACGCTCCTTGCCGGGGGGGTGGTGGGCTGCTGGCTGCATGGGAGATAATTCCCTACCTCTGACCAACTTCAGAATTGTTTACCACTGGAGCAAGTGCCCTGATAGGGTTTTCCTCTGTATAACTAGTGGGTTCTGTTTATTTTTTCTGTTTGGTTTCAAGGTAGATTTTATTCCTCATTTATGTATTTATAGATATAAGCATGGAAATAATTCATTCATACAAATACATCTGTGTGAAGGGAAGAACATTTTTCTGTTTTATTTTTAAATTTTATTTGTTTTTAAAAATTTTGAAATTTAATATTATTTATTTTTTAGACAGCAGGTTATTATTAGTTATCTATTTTATACATATACATGTATACAGGTCAATCCCAATCTCCCAACTCATCCCACCACCACCACCCCATGGCTTCCCCCCTTTGGTTTCCATACGTTTGTTCTCTAACCCTGTGTCTCTAATTCTGCCCTGCAAACCGGTTCATCTGTACCAGTTTTCTAGGTTCCACATATATGCATTAATACACAATATTTGTTTTTCTCTTTCTGACTTACTTCTCTCAGTATGACAGTCTCTAGATCCATCCACGTCTCTACAAATGACCCAGTTTCATTCCTTTTTATGGCTGAGTAATATTCCATTTTATATATGTACCACATCTTTATCCATTCGTCTGTCTGTGGGCATTTAGGTTGCTTCCATTACCTGGCTATTGTAAATAGTGCTGCAATGAACATTGTGGTGAATGTGTCTTTGAGTTATGGTTTTCTCTGGGTATATGCCCAGAAGTGGGATTGCTGGATCATATGGTAATTGTATTTTTAGTTTTTTTAATGAACCTCCATACTGTTCTCCATAGTGACTGTATCAATTGACATTCCCACCAATAGTGGAAGAGGGATCCATGTGTCCACACCCTCCGCAGCATTTGTAGTTTGTAGATTTTCTGATGATGCCCATTCTAACAGGTGTGAGGTGATACCTCATTGAAGTTTTGATTTGCATTTCTCTAATAATTAGTGATGTTGAGCAGCTTTTCATGTGCATCTTGGCCATCTCTGGGTCTCCTTTGAAGAAATGTCTATTTAGATATTCTACCCATTTTTGAAGTGGGTTGTATTTTTTTTAATAGTAAGCTGCATGAGCTGTTTATATATATTGGAGATTAAACCTTTGTCCATTGATTCGTTTTCACATATTTTCTCTCATTCTGAGGGTTGCCTTTTTCCATTCCCGTTTTTTAACAAAAGAAAGAAAGAAAGAAAAAGAAGCAGAACACAAATGTCCGTAAAATAAGCCTCTTGAAACTGTCGTTTTGAAATATGGAGGTGTTTTGAATTTTTTGGTCAGTATACGACCCCAGGATTTGTTTTCCGGGCAGGTCTCATTTACAGGCCTGCAATTATTTTGAATATCAACTGACCATTAGCGCTGGGATTAAAGCTGCTGTTGTGTGAAACGGCCACAAGGTGGCAGCAGTTCTCCTTTACCAAATCTGGTGACTAGGGCAACAGAGCCTCAATGGAAGTCGTGTTCTAGGTTGTAATTTAGAATGGAATGTGCCAGGAAAAAGACCCTTAAGTTTGTCTCACTATTTCTTGCTCGTTTTTTTTCATTTAATTTTTATTTTTTATCACAGCAAGTTTGATTACAATGTTTGGCTTGTTGTAGGTGTGCAAGATGTGGTTCTTTTACGCATATACATATGTCTGTTCTTCCTGGGATCCTTTTCCCATGTACGTTATGACAGAATGTTGACTAGTCTTCTCTTGGTATTCCGTAGGTGTTTGGTGATTATATATTTCACCTGTGTTTGTATATGTCTGTTAACCCCAATATCCGAATGTATCCAATCCTCACACCTTTCCATTGGTGAACCATAAGTTTGTTTAATGAATCTGTGATTGCCCTTCTCTGTGGAAATATCTTCACTAGTATCAATTCTTAGGTAACACCTATAAGTGATATCATACGATATGTGTCTTTCTCTTTCTGACTTACTACAAGTCACGTGATTACCTCTAGACTCATCTATGGTGCTGCAAATGGCATTGTGTCCTTGTTTTCCTTGGCTAATATTCTGTCTGTACATGTACCAGTTCTTCTTTGACCACTCATCTGTTGGACTTTTTGGTTGCTCCCATGTCATGGCTATTGTAATGCTGCGGCAAAGCACATTTGCCTGCCTGTGGCTTTCCAATTCTGTCTTCTTAGGTTATAGGCCCAGGAGTTCGCCTGCTGGATCATATGGTAGCAAAATGTTTACCTTGTAGAGGCACCGCCATTCTGTTCTCATTAGTGGCTCTTACCAGGTTATGTCCCACTTAAAGTTGAGGTGATGCTCTTCTCCACAACACCTTCAGCGTTTATTGTTTGGAGTATTTTTGCTGAAGTTTATTCTGACTACTGTGAGCTGATACCACTTTGTGCTTGGATTTGCATGCGTCTCATAATACCTTGAAATTGAGCTTGCTGGCATGTCCTTTTTTTCTTCAAACTGTGAGTACAGCTTACCTCTTCAAATTGTTTTCGTGAAGTATGTGTGACATTTAGAAATATTTTGGCCATTACCTCCCTCAAGACATTATGAGGGCAGGTTTCATTCACAGCCCTCCAGTACTGGTGCATATGAAGTGACCCTTAGCACAGGTTTTAAAGCTGCTGTTGCAGGTAACGGCCAGAGGGCGGCAGCATTTCTGCTTTTCCCAATCTGTTAACTAGGGAAACAGACCATCCTGGCAGTGGTGTTCCTCGGTTCTATATTAGAGTGGAATGTGCCCCCAAAAGCTGATGTCTCCTTACTTATGTT
Source organism: Mesoplodon mirus (assembly GCF_964341445.2). Lineage (NCBI taxonomy): Eukaryota > Metazoa > Chordata > Mammalia > Artiodactyla > Ziphiidae > Mesoplodon > Mesoplodon mirus. The sequence continues at coordinate 92,023,239 of NC_138979.1, forward strand.
TGTTTTAGAAATCGAATTTCTATATATTTTTTTATTGGAGTCATATTCCATTGTGTTCATGGACCACTTCTTCTTTGAGCATTCCTCTGTTGATGGACATTTTCGTAGCTTCCAAGTGTTGGCTATGGTAAATATTGCTGGAGTGCAGGATTGCCAGCATGTGTCTTTTCTTTTTTGTGGTACATGGGCCTCTCACTGCCGTGGGCCCTCCCATTGCAGAGCACAGGCTCCGGACGCACAGGCCCAGCAGCCATAGCTCACGGGAACAGCCGCTCCGTGGCATGTGGGATCTTCCCGAATCGGGGCATGAACCCATGTCCCCTGCACTGGCAGGCGGACTCTCATCCACTGCGCCCCCAGTGAATCCCAGCGTGTCTTTTTGATTCTCATCCCCTCAGGCGATAGGCCCAGCAGTGGGTATGCTTGTTTGAATGGTAGCTCAGTATTTATCTTTACAAGGCACGTCATTTTTGTTTGCATGACTGGCTCTTACCATGTCCCACGTTGAAGCAAGGGTAGGCATTTCTCCAAAACCCCTTCAGCATTTATTGTTTGCAGAATTTTTGCTGATGGCCATTCTGACTGCTGTGAGCTGATAGGTTTTTGTCATTTGGATTTACATATCTTTAATTATTCCTAATGTTTAGCATTTTCCCATGCCTTTTTAAATTTCTGGCAGAGAAAAACAGAAAAAAAAAACGGAGAGTACAATTAAACTCTTGAAATTGTCTTCTTGGATGGTTGCCCTCTTTTGAATTTTTTGGTCAATTTTCGACCCCATGTTTGTTTTTGAGGGCAGGTGTTATTCACAGGTCTGCAATGAGTGTGACTATTAAGTGACCATTAGCAGTGGGTTTAAAGCTGCTGTTGTGGGAAATGGCCACAAGGCGGCAGCGTTTCTCCACTCCCAAGTCTGGTGTCTAGGGCAGCAGAGCCTTTCTGGGACCAATGGAATACAGAAACAGGCATCATTGAAGTCTAATACAGAATACCATGTCCTGGTGGATGGTAGAATGACCAGTAGGGTCTAGGAATTAGGAACTACTGGATGTATATCCTCGGTGGCTTCACTGACTGTCCTAACATCCTTTACCAGGTCCCCAGCAGCCCACGGGGCTCTCGTGGTCAGGCCCCTCCCAGGATATGGGGCTCACCTGGGCAGGGCCCCAGCAGCCAACGGGGTTCTCATGTTCAGGCCACTCCCAGGGTATGGAGCTCAGCTGTGAAACTACCCAGCAGCCCATGAGGCTCTCGTGCTTAGGCACCTCCCATGATACAGAGCTCCCGTGGGCAGGTACCATGGCAGGGCTGGGCACACAGGAACCGTGCACATAGCCCTCATTGCAGAGCACCCCAGAACGCCTGTCACGCAGAGCTGACACAGAGCACCTCAGAGCAGGACTTGAACTAACCAACAGCAGCTCCGACAGGTCTCTGACCCTGGGCATCACTCTGTGCAGCCTCCCTCTGCCTGGTCTTCCAGAGACTTCCACTGCAGCCGGGGCACCAGGCCTTTGTCTCCAACCATCACCCCTCCTCTCCCTGACTCCTGGGTTCCTCTCATTAGGATTAGGTCTTCTTGAAATTGTCTCCCACTCATGGGCCAGATAAAATGATGAGAAAACAAGCCGGAGATGCAGCCCCTTGTCTATCCTGACTCTCAGGAGCCCACACCTGTTCCTTGGAACTGGCCGTTTCAGAGAGGTCCATTTTCTGCAATGTGAGCCACTGAGGGGTGAGGATTGGCTGACCGGAGCAGCCTGTCCCTACCGGCCAGCCCTCCCCAGGTGTGCCTGGGTTGAGGTCAATAGAAACACCGCTCCAGGGAGCAACAGCGCCTGCAGCTGTGCCTGACGCCATATTCTCTGCCCCGTCAGCAGTCTCGGGGCTGTGCTGGTGGGAGGGAGTGAGGGGGCACGGTTTTGTGGGTGTCCCGGTGTGAGAGGGGCTCTGCTGGACTTTCTGCAGGAGTTGCCAGACTGCCGCCTGCTAAAGAAGAGGATGGGTAACCCTTAACTTCCGCTGGAATTTCTCCGCGGGCAGAGGTGAGGGAGGAAAAAAGCAGTGGGGGCCAAGACAGGACGGATATCTCAGGCAGGGAAATGGAAAGTTTTCAGAAGAGCATCTGGGGCAAGGATCATCCTGGCTGGCCTGCAGGCACCAAGTCAGCCTGCGTGCTTTCGCTGGTGTGGATCCACGGCCCTTCCTCTATGCTTTCAAGTCCTTGTACATATTCAGGTGTTTTACCTGGGAAGGGAGGGAACAGTTCAGCAGCAGCTGGCTGGGGGCTCAGCTCACGTTTACTCACAGACGCCTATGTACGGTCCCCCAGCTTTGCAGTGAGGACGCTCCTTGCCGGGGGGGTGGTGGGCTGCTGGCTGCATGGGAGATAATTCCCTACCTCTGACCAACTTCAGAATTGTTTACCACTGGAGCAAGTGCCCTGATAGGGTTTTCCTCTGTATAACTAGTGGGTTCTGTTTATTTTTTCTGTTTGGTTTCAAGGTAGATTTTATTCCTCATTTATGTATTTATAGATATAAGCATGGAAATAATTCATTCATACAAATACATCTGTGTGAAGGGAAGAACATTTTTCTGTTTTATTTTTAAATTTTATTTGTTTTTAAAAATTTTGAAATTTAATATTATTTATTTTTTAGACAGCAGGTTATTATTAGTTATCTATTTTATACATATACATGTATACAGGTCAATCCCAATCTCCCAACTCATCCCACCACCACCACCCCATGGCTTCCCCCCTTTGGTTTCCATACGTTTGTTCTCTAACCCTGTGTCTCTAATTCTGCCCTGCAAACCGGTTCATCTGTACCAGTTTTCTAGGTTCCACATATATGCATTAATACACAATATTTGTTTTTCTCTTTCTGACTTACTTCTCTCGGTATGACAGTCTCTAGATCCATCCACGTCTCTACAAATGACCCAGTTTCATTCCTTTTTATGGCTGAGTAATATTCCATTTTATATATGTACCACATCTTTATCCATTCGTCTGTCTGTGGGCATTTAGGTTGCTTCCATTACCTGGCTATTGTAAATAGTGCTGCAATGAACATTGTGGTGAATGTGTCTTTGAGTTATGGTTTTCTCTGGGTATATGCCCAGAAGTGGGATTGCTGGATCATATGGTAATTGTATTTTTAGTTTTTTTAATGAACCTCCATACTGTTCTCCATAGTGACTGTATCAATTGACATTCCCACCAATAGTGGAAGAGGGATCCATGTGTCCACACCCTCCGCAGCATTTGTAGTTTGTAGATTTTCTGATGATGCCCATTCTAACAGGTGTGAGGTGATACCTCATTGAAGTTTTGATTTGCATTTCTCTAATAATTAGTGATGTTGAGCAGCTTTTCATGTGCATCTTGGCCATCTCTGGGTCTCCTTTGAAGAAATGTCTATTTAGATATTCTACCCATTTTTGAAGTGGGTTGTATTTTTTTAATAGTAAGCTGCATGAGCTGTTTATATATATTGGAGATTAAACCTTTGTCCATTGATTCGTTTTCACATATTTTCTCTCATTCTGAGGGTTGCCTTTTTCCATTCCCGTTTTTTAACAAAAGAAAGAAAGAAAGAAAAAGAAGCAGAACACAAATGTCCGTAAAATAAGCCTCTTGAAACTGTCGTTTTGAAATATGGAGGTGTTTTGAATTTTTTGGTCAGTATACGACCCCAGGATTTGTTTTCCGGGCAGGTCTCATTTACAGGCCTGCAATTATTTTGAATATCAACTGACCATTAGCGCTGGGATTAAAGCTGCTGTTGTGTGAAACGGCCACAAGGTGGCAGCAGTTCTCCTTTACCAAATCTGGTGACTAGGGCAACAGAGCCTCAATGGAAGTCGTGTTCTAGGTTGTAATTTAGAATGGAATGTGCCAGGAAAAAGACCCTTAAGTTTGTCTCACTATTTCTTGTTCGTTTTTTTTCATTTAATTTTTATTTTTTATCACAGCAAGTTTGATTACAATGTTTGGCTTGTTGTAGGTGTGCAAGATGTGGTTCTTTTACGCATATACATATGTCTGTTCTTCCTGGGATCCTTTTCCCATGTACGTTATGACAGAATGTTGACTAGTCTTCTCTTGGTATTCCGTAGGTGTTTGGTGATTATATATTTCACCTGTGTTTGTATATGTCTGTTAACCCCAATATCCGAATGTATCCAACCCTCACACCTTTCCATTGGTGAACCATAAGTTTGTTTAATGAATCTGTGATTGCCCTTCTCTGTGGAAATATCTTCACTAGTATCAATTCTTAGGTAACACCTATAAGTGATATCATACGAAATGTGTCTTTCTCTTTCTGACTTACTACAAGTCACGTGATTACCTCTAGACTCATCTATGGTGCTGCAAATGGCATTGTGTCCTTGTTTTCCTTGGCCAATATTCTGTCTGTACATGTACCAGTTCTTCTTTGACCACTCATCTGTTGGACTTTTTGGTTGCTCCCATGTCATGGCTATTGTAATGCTGCGGCAAAGCACATTTGCCTGCCTGTGGCTTTCCAATTCTGTCTTCTTAGGTTATAGGCCCAGGAGTTCGCCTGCTGGATCATATGGTAGCAAAATGTTTACCTTGTAGAGGCACCGCCATTCTGTTCTCATTAGTGGCTCTTACCAGGTTATGTCCCACTTAAAGTTGAGGTGATGCTCTTCTCCACAACACCTTCAGCGTTTATTGTTTGGAGTATTTTTGCTGAAGTTTATTCTGACTACTGTGAGCTGATACCACTTTGTGCTTGGATTTGCATGCGTCTCATAATACCTTGAAATTGAGCTTGCTGGCATGTCCTTTTTTTCTTCAAACTGTGAGTACAGCTTACCTCTTCAAATTGTTTTCGTGAAGTATGTGTGACATTTAGAAATATTTTGGCCATTACCTCCCTCAAGACATTATGAGGGCAGGTTTCATTCACAGCCCTCCAGTACTGGTGCATATGAAGTGACCCTTAGCACAGGTTTTAAAGCTGCTGTTGCAGGTAACGGCCAGAGGGCGGCAGCATTTCTGCTTTTCCCAATCTGTTAACTAGGGAAACAGACCATCCTGGCAGTGGTGTTCCTCGGTTCTATATTAGAGTGGAATGTGCCCCCAAAAGCTGATGTCTCCTTACTTATGTTTGTTTTAGAAATCGAATTTCTATATATTTTTTTTATTGGAGTCATATTCCATTGTGTTCATGGACCACTTCTTCTTTGAGCATTCCTCTGTTGATGGACATTTTCGTAGCTTCCAAGTGTTGGCTATGGTAAATATTGCTGGAGTGCAGGATTGCCAGCATGTGTCTTTTCTTTTTTGTGGTACATGGGCCTCTCACTGCCGTGGGCCCTCCCATTGCAGAGCACAGGCTCCGGACGCACAGGCCCAGCAGCCATAGCTCACGGGAACAGCCGCTCCGTGGCATGTGGGATCTTCCCGAATCGGGGCATGAACCCATGTCCCCTGCACTGGCAGGCGGACTCTCATCCACTGCGCCCCCAGTGAATCCCAGCGTGTCTTTTTGATTCTCATCCCCTCAGGCGATAGGCCCAGCAGTGGGTATGCTTGTTTGAATGGTAGCTCAGTATTTATCTTTACAAGGCACGTCATTTTTGTTTGCATGACTGGCTCTTACCATGTCCCACGTTGAAGCAAGGGTAGGCATTTCTCCAAAACCCCTTCAGCATTTATTGTTTGCAGAATTTTTGCTGATGGCCATTCTGACTGCTGTGAGCTGATAGGTTTTTGTCATTTGGATTTACATATCTTTAATTATTCCTAATGTTTAGCATTTTCCCATGCCTTTTTAAATTTCTGGCAGAGAAAAACAGAAAAAAAAAACGGAGAGTACAATTAAACTCTTGAAATTGTCTTCTTGGATGGTTGCCCTCTTTTGAATTTTTTGGTCAATTTTCGACCCCATGTTTGTTTTTGAGGGCAGGTGTTATTCACAGGTCTGCAATGAGTGTGACTATTAAGTGACCATTAGCAGTGGGTTTAAAGCTGCTGTTGTGGGAAATGGCCACAAGGCGGCAGCGTTTCTCCACTCCCAAGTCTGGTGTCTAGGGCAGCAGAGCCTTTCTGGGACCAATGGAATACAGAAACAGGCATCATTGAAGTCTAATACAGAATACCATGTCCTGGTGGATGGTAGAATGACCAGTAGGGTCTAGGAATTAGGAACTACTGGATGTATATCCTCGGTGGCTTCACTGACTGTCCTAACATCCTTTACCAGGTCCCCAGCAGCCCACGGGGCTCTCGTGGTCAGGCCCCTCCCAGGATATGGGGCTCACCTGGGCAGGGCCCCAGCAGCCAACGGGGTTCTCATGTTCAGGCCACTCCCAGGGTATGGAGCTCACCTGTGAAACTACCCAGCAGCCCATGAGGCTCTCGTGCTTAGGCACCTCCCATGATACAGAGCTCCCGTGGGCAGGTACCATGGCAGGGCTGGGCACACAGGAACCGTGCACATAGCCCTCATTGCAGAGCACCCCAGAACGCCTGTCACGCAGAGCTGACACAGAGCACCTCAGAGCAGCACTTGAACTAACCAACAGCAGCTCCGACAGGTCTCTGACCCTGGGCATCACTCTGTGCAGCCTCCCTCTGCCTGGTCTTCCAGAGACTTCCACGGCAGCTGGGGCACCAGGCCTTTGTCTCCAACCATCACCCCTCCTCTCCCTGACTCCTGGGTTCCTCTCATTAGGATTAGGTCTTCTTGGAATTGTCTCCCACTCATGGGCCAGATAAAATGATGAGAAAACAAGCCGGAGATGCAGCCCCTTGTCTATCCTGACTCTCAGGAGCCCACACCTGTTCCTTGGAACTGGCCGTTTCAGAGAGGTCCATTTTCTGCAATGTGAGCCACTGAGGGGTGAGGATTGGCTGACCGGAGCAGCCTGTCCCTACCGGCCAGCCCTCCCCAGGTGTGCCTGGGTTGAGGTCAATAGAAACACCGCTCCAGGGAGAAACAGCGCCTGCAGCTGTGCCTGACGCCATATTCTCTGCCCCGTCAGCAGTCTCGGGGCTGTGCTGGTGGGAGGGAGTGAGGGGACATGGTTTTGTGGGTGTCCCGGTGTGAGAGGGGCTCTGCTGGACTTTCTGCAGGAGTTGCCAGACTGCCGCCTGCTAAAGAAGAGGATGGGTCACCCTTAACTTCCGCTGGAATTTCTCCGTGGGCAGAGGTGAGGGAGGAAAAATGCAGTGGGGGCCAAGACAGGACGGATATCTCCGGCAGGGAAATGGAAAGTTTTCAGAAGAGCACCTGGGGCCAGGATCATCCTGGCTGGCCTGCAGGCACCAAGTCAGCCTGCGTGCTTTTGCTGGTGTGGATCCACGGCCCTTCCTCTATGCTTTCAAGTCCTTGTACATATTCAGGTGTTTTACCTGGGAAGGGAGGGAACAGTTCAGCAGCAGCTGGCTGGCGGCTCAGCTCACGTTTACTCACAGACGCCTATGTACGGTCCCCCAGCTTTGCAAAGAGGACGCTCCTTGCTGGGGGGGGGGGGCTGCTGGCTGCATGGGAGATAATTCCCTACCTCTGACCAACTTCAGAATTGTTTACCACTGGAGCAAGTGCCCTGATAGGGTTTTCCTCTGTATAACTAGTGGGTTCTGTTCATTTTTTCTGTTTCGTTTCAAGGTAGATTTTATTCCTCATTTATGTATTTATAGATATAAGCATGGAAATAATTCATTCATACAAATACATCTGTGTGAAGGGAAGAACATTTTTCTGTTTTATTTTAAAATTTTATTTGTTTTCAAAAATTTTGAAATTTAATATTATTTATTTTTTAGACAGCAGGGTATTATTAGTTATCTATTTTATACATATACATGTATACAGGTCAATCCCAATCTCCCAAATCATCCCACCACCACCACCCCATGGCTTCCCCCCCTTGGTTTCCATACGTTTGTTCTCTAACCCTGTGTCTCTAATTCTGCCCTGCAAACCGGTTCATCTGTACCAGTTTTCTAGGTTCCACATATATGCATTAATACACAATATTTGTTTTTCTCTTTCTGACTTACTTCTCTCGGTAGGACAGTCTCTAGATCCATCCACGTCTCTACAAATGACCCCGTTTCATTCCTTTTTATGGCTGAGTAATATTCCATTTTATATATGTACCACATCTTTATCCATTCGTCTGTCTGTGGGCATTTAGCTTGCTTCCATTACCTGGCTATTGTAAATAGTGCTGCAATGAACATTGTGGTGAATGTGTCTTTGAGTTATGGTTTTCTCTGGGTATATGCCCAGAAGTGGGATTGCTGGATCATATGGTAATTGTATTTTTAGTTTTTTTAATGAACCTCCATACTGTTCTCCATAGTGACTGTATCAATTGACATTCCCACCAATAGTGGAAGAGGGATCCATGTGTCCACACCCTCCGCAGCATTTGTAGTTTGTAGATTTTCTGATGATGCCCATTCTAACAGGTGTGAGGTGATACCTCATTGAAGTATTGATTTGCATTTCTCTAATAATTAGTGATGTTGAGCAGCTTTTCATGTGTATCTTGGCCATCTCTGGGTCTCCTTTGAAGAAATGTCTATTTAGATATTCTACCCATTTTTGAAGTGGGTTGTATTTTTTTAATAGTAAGCTGCATGAGCTGTTTATATATATTGGAGATTAAACCTTTGTCCATTGATTCGTTTTCACATATTTTCTCCCATTCTGAGGGTTGCCTTTTTCCATTCCCGTTTTTTAACAAAAAAAAAGAAAGAAAGAAAAAGAAGCAGAACACAAATGTCCGTAAAATAAGCCTCTTGAAACTGTCGTTTTGAAATATGGAGGTGTTTTGAATTTTTTGGTCAGTATACGACCCCAGGATTTGTTTTCCGGGCAGGTCTCATTTACAGGCCTGCAATTATTTTGAATATCAACTGACCATTAGCGCTGGGATTAAAGCTGCTGTTGTGTGAAACGGCCACAAGGTGGCAGCATTTCTCCTTTACCAAATCTGGTGACTAGGGCAACAGAGCCTCAATGGAAGTCGTGTTCTAGGTTGTAATTTAGAATGGAATGTGCCAGGAAAAAAGACCCTTAAGTTTGTCTCACTATTTCTTGTTCGTTTTTTTCATTTAATTTTTATTTTTTATCACAGCAAGTTTGATTACAATGTTTGGCTTGTTGTAGGTGTGCAAGATGTGGTTCTTTTACGCATATACATAAGTCTGTTCTTCCTGGGATCCTTTTCCCATGTACGTTATGACAGAATGTTGACTAGTCTTCTCTTGGTGTTCCGTAGGTGTTTGGTGATTATATATTTCACCTGTGTTTGTATATGTCTGTTAACCCCAATATCCGAATGTATCCAGTCCTCACACCTTTCCATTGGTGAACCATAAGTTTGTTTAATGAATCTGCGATTGCCCTTCTCTGTGGAAATATCTTCACTAGTATCAATTCTTAGGTAACACCTATAAGTGATATCATACGATATGTGTCTTTCTCTTTCTGACTTACTACAAGTCACGTGATTACCTCTAGACTCATCTACGGTGCTGCCAATGGCATTGTGTCCTTTTTTTCCTTGGCTAATATTCTGTCTGTACATGTACCAGTTCTTCTTTGACCACTCATCTGTTGGACTTTTTGGTTGCTCCCATGTCATGGGTATTGTAATGCTGCGGCAAAGCACATTTGCCTGCCTGTGGCTTTCCAATTCTGTCTTCTTAGGTTATAGGCCCAGGAGTTCGCCTGCTGGATCATATGGTAGCAAAATGTTTACCTTGTAGAGGCACCGCCATTCTGTTCTCATTAGTGGCTCTTACCAGGTTATGTCCCACTTAAAGTTGAGGTGATGCTCTTCTCCACAACACCTTCAGCGTTTATTGTTTGGAGTATTTTTGCTGAAGTTTATTCTGACTAGTGTGAGCTGATACCACTATGTGGTTGGATTTACGTGCGTCTCATAATACCTTGAAATTGAGCTTGCTGGCATGTCCTTTTTTTCTTCAAACTGTGAGTACAGCTTACCTCTTCAAATTGTTTTCGTGAAGTATGTGTGAATTTAGAAATATTTTGGCCATTACCTCCCTCAAGACATTATGAGGGCAGGTTTCATTCACAGCCCTCCAGTACTGGTGCATATGAAGTGACCCTTAGCACAGGTTTTAAAGCTGCTGTTGCAGGTAACGGCCAGAGGGCGGCAGCATTTCTGCTTTTCCCAATCTGATAACTAGGGAAACAGACCATCCTGGCAGTGGTGATCCTTGGTTCTATATTAGAGTGGAATGTGCCCCCAAAAGCTGATGTCTCCTTACTTATGTTTGTTTTAGAAATTGAATTTCTATATATTTTTTTATTGGAGTCATATTCCATTGTGTTCATGGACCACTTCTTCTTTGAGCATTCCTCTGTTGATGGACATTTTCGTAGCTTCCAAGTGTTGGCTATGGTAAATATTGCTGGAGTGCAGGATTGCCAGCATGTGTCTTTTCTTTTTTGTGGTACATGGGCCTCTCACTGCCGTGGGCCCTCCCAATGCAGAGCACAGGCTCCCGACACACAGGCCCAGCAGCCATAGCTCACGGGAACAGCCGCTCCGCGGCATGTGGGATCTTCCCGAATCGGGGCATGAACCCATGTCCCCTGCACTGGCAGGCGGACTCTCATCCACTGCGCCCCCAGTGAATCCCAGCGTGTCTTTTTGATTCTCATCCCCTCAGGCGATAGGCCCAGCAGTGGGTATGCTTGTTTGAATGGTAGCTCAGTATTTATCTTTACAAGGCACGTCATTTTTGTTTACATGACTGGCTCTTACCATGTCCCACGTTGAAGCAAGGGTAGGCATTTCTCCAAAACCCCTTCAGCATTTATTGTTTGCAGAATTTTTGCTGATGGCCATTCTGACTGCTGTGAGCTGATAGGTTTTTGTCATTTGGATTTACATATCTTTAATTATTCCTAATGTTTAGCATTTTCCCATGCCTTTTTAAATTTCTGGCAGAGAAACACAGAAAAAAAAAACGGAGAGTACAATTAAACTCTTGAAATTGTCTTCTTGGATGGTTGCCCTCTTTTGAATTTTTTGGTCAATTTTCGACCCCATGTTTGTTTTTGAGGGCAGGTGTTATTCACAGGCCTGCAATGAGTGTGACTATTTAGTGACCATTAGCAGTGGGTTTAAAGCTGCTGTTCTGGGAAATGGCCACAAGGCGGCAGCGTTTCTCCACTCCCAAGTCTGGTGTCTAGGGCAGCAGAGCCTTTCTGGGACCAATGGAATACAGAAACAGGCATCATTGAAGTCTAATACAGAATACCATGTCCTGGTGGATGGTAGAATGACCAGTAGGGTCTAGGAATTAGGAACTACTGGATGTATATCCTCGGTGGCTTCACTGACTGTCCTAACATCCTTTACCAGGTCCCCAGCAGCCCACGGGGCTCTCGTGGTCAGGCCCCTCCCAGGATATGGGGCTCACCTGGGCAGGGCCCCAGCAGCCAACGGGGTTCTCATGTTCAGGCCACTCCCAGGGTATGGAGCTCACCTGTGAAACTACCCAGCAGCCCATGAGGCTCTCGTGCTTAGGCACCTCCCATGATACAGAGCTCCCGTGGGCAGGTACCATGGCAGGGCTGGGCACACAGGAACCGTGCACATAGCCCTCATTGCAGAGCACCCCAGAACGCCTGTCACGCAGAGCTGACACAGAGCACCTCAGAGCAGCACTTGAACTAACCAACAGCAGCTCCGACAGGTCTCTGACCCTGGGCATCACTCTGTGCAGCCTCCCTCTGCCTGGTCTTCCAGAGACTTCCACTGCAGCTGGGGCACCAGGCCTTTGTCTCCAACCATCACCCCTCCTCTCCCTGACTCCTGGGTTCCTCTCATTAGGATTAGGTCTTCTTGGAATTGTCTCCCACTCATGGGCCAGATAAAATGATGAGAAAACAAGCCGGAGATGCAGCCCCTTGTCTATCCTGACTCTCAGGAGCCCACACCTGTTCCTTGGAACTGGCCGTTTCAGAGAGGTCCATTTTCTGCAATGTGAGCCACTGAGGGGTGAGGATTGGCTGACCGGAGCAGCCTGTCCCTACCGGCCAGCCCTCCCCAGGTGTGCCTGGGTTGAGGTCAATAGAAACACCGCTCCAGGGAGCAACAGCGCCTGCAGCTGTGCCTGACGCCATATTATCTGCCCCGTCAGCAGTCTCGGGGCTGTGCTGGTGGGAGGGAGTGAGGGGACATGGTTTTGTGGGTGTCCCGGTGTGAGAGGGGCTCTGCTGGACTTTCTGCAGGAGTTGCCAGACTGCCGCCTGCTAAAGAAGAGGATGGGTCACCCTTAACTTCCGCTGGAATTTCTCCGTGGGCAGAGGTGAGGGAGGAAAAATGCAGTGGGGGCCAAGACAGGACGGATATCTCCGGCAGGGAAATGGAAAGTTTTCAGAAGAGCACCTGGGGCCAGGATCATCCTGGCTGGCCTGCAGGCACCAAGTCAGCCTGCGTGCTTTTGCTGGTGTGGATCCACGGCCCTTCCTCTATGCTTTCAAGTCCTTGTACATATTCAGGTGTTTTACCTGGGAAGGGAGGGAACAGTTCAGCAGCAGCTGGCTGGGGGCTCAGCTCACGTTTACTCACAGACGCCTATGTACAGTCCCACAGCTTTGCAAAGAGGACGCTCCTTGCTGGGGGGGGGGGCTGCTGGCTGCATGGGAGATAATTCCCTACCTCTGACCAACTTCAGAATTGTTTACCACTGGAGCAAGTGCCCTGATAGGGTTTTCCTCTGTATAACTAGTGGGTTCTGTTTATTTTTTCTGTTTCGTTTCAAGGTAGATTTTATTCCTCATTTATGTATTTATAGATATAAGCATGGAAATAATTCATTCATACAAATACATCTGTGTGAAGGGAAGAACATTTTTCTGTTTTATTTTTAAATTTTATTTGTTTTCAAAAATTTTGAAATTTAATATTATTTATTTTTTAGACAGCAGGGTATTATTAGTTATCTATTTTATACATATACATGTATACAGGTCAATCCCAATCTCCCAAATCATCCCACCACCACCACCCCATGGCTTCCCCCCCTTGGTGTCCATACGTTTGTTCTCTAACCCTGTGTCTCTAATTCTGCCCTGCAAACCGGTTCATCTGTACCAGTTTTCTAGGTTCCACATATATGCATTAATACACAATATTTGTTTTTCTCTTTCTGACTTACTTCTCTCGGTAGGACAGTCTCTAGATCCATCCACGTCTCTACAAATGACCCAGTTTCATTCCTTTTTATGGCTGAGTAATATTCCATTTTATATATGTACCACATCTTTATCCATTCGTCTGTCTGTGGGCATTTAGGTTGCTTCCATTACCTGGCTATTGTAAATAGTGCTGCAATGAACATTGTGGTGAATGTGTCTTTGAGTTATGGTTTTCTCTGGGTATATGCCCAGAAGTGGGATTGCTGGATCATATGGTAATTGTATTTTTAGTTTTTTTAATGAACCTCCATACTGTTCTCCATAGTGACTGTATCAATTGACATGCCCACCAATAGTGGAAGAGGGATCCATGTGTCCACACCCTCCGCAGCATTTGTAGTTTGTAGATTTTCTGATGATGCCCATTCTAACAGGTGTGAGGTGATACCTCATTGAAGTTTTGATTTGCATTTCTCTAATAATTAGTGATGTTGAGCAGCTTTTCATGTGCATCTTGGCCATCTCTGGGTCTCCTTTGAAGAAATGTCTATTTAGATATTCTACCCATTTTTGAAGTGGGTTGTATTTTTTTAATAGTAAGCTGCATGAGCTGTTTATATATATTGGAGATTAAACCTTTGTCCATTGATTCGTTTTCACATATTTTCTCCCATTCTGAGGGTTGCCTTTTTCCATTCCCGTTTTTTAACAAAAAAAAAGAAAGAAAGAAAAAGAAGCAGAACACAAATGTCCGTAAAATAAGCCTCTTGAAACTGTCGTTTTGAAATATGGAGGTGTTTTGAATTTTTTGGTCGGTATACGACCCCAGGATTTGTTTTCCGGGCAGGTCTCATTTACAGGCCTGCAATTATTTTGAATATCAACTGACCATTAGCGCTGGGATTAAAGCTGCTGTTGTGTGAAACGGCCACAAGGTGGCAGCAGTTCTCCTTTACCAAATCTGGTGACTAGGGCAACAGAGCCTCAATGGAAGTCGTGTTCTAGGTTGTAATTTAGAATGGAATGTGCCAGGAAAAAAGACCCTTAAGTTTGTCTCACTATTTCTTGTTCGTTTTTTTCATTTAATTTTTATTTTTTATCACAGCAAGTTTGATTACAATGTTTGGCTTGTTGTAGGTGTGCAAGATGTGGTTCTTTTACGCATATACATAAGTCTGTTCTTCCTGGGATCCTTTTCCCATGTACGTTATGACAGAATGTTGACTAGTCTTCTCTTGGTGTTCCGTAGGTGTTTGGTGATTATATATTTCACCTGTGTTTGTATATGTCTGTTAACCCCAATATCCGAATGTATCCAGTCCTCACACCTTTCCATTGGTGAACCATAAGTTTGTTTAATGAATCTGCGATTGCCCTTCTCTGTGGAAATATCTTCACTAGTATCAATTCTTAGGTAACACCTATAAGTGATATCATACGATATGTGTCTTTCTCTTTCTGACTTACTACAAGTCACGTGATTACCTCTAGACTCATCTACGGTGCTGCCAATGGCATTGTGTCCTTTTTTTCCTTGGCTAATATTCTGTCTGTACATGTACCAGTTCTTCTTTGACCACTCATCTGTTGGACTTTTTGGTTGCTCCCATGTCATGGGTATTGTAATGCTGCGGCAAAGCACATTTGCCTGCCTGTGGCTTTCCAATTCTGTCTTCTTAGGTTATAGGCCCAGGAGTTCGCCTGCTGGATCATATGGTAGCAAAATGTTTACCTTGTAGAGGCACCGCCATTCTGTTCTCATTAGTGGCTCTTACCAGGTTATGTCCCACTTAAAGTTGAGGTGATGCTCTTCTCCACAACACCTTCAGCGTTTATTGTTTGGAGTATTTTTGCTGAAGTTTATTCTGACTAGTGTGAGCTGATACCACTATGTGGTTGGATTTACGTGCGTCTCATAATACCTTGAAATTGAGCTTGCTGGCATGTCCTTTTTTTCTTCAAACTGTGAGTACAGCTTACCTCTTCAAATTGTTTTCGTGAAGTATGTGTGAATTTAGAAATATTTTGGCCATTACCTCCCTCAAGACATTATGAGGGCAGGTTTCATTCACAGCCCTCCAGTACTGGTGCATATGAAGTGACCCTTAGCACAGGTTTTAAAGCTGCTGTTGCAGGTAACGGCCAGAGGGCGGCAGCATTTCTGCTTTTCCCAATCTGATAACTAGGGAAACAGACCATCCTGGCAGTGGTGTTCCTTGGTTCTATATTAGAGTGGAATGTGCCCCCAAAAGCTGATGTCTCCTTACTTATGTTTGTTTTAGAAATTGAATTTCTATATATTTTTTTATTGGAGTCATATTCCATTGTGTTCATGGACCACTTCTTCTTTGAGCATTCCTCTGTTGATGGACATTTTCGTAGCTTCCAAGTGTTGGTATGGTAAATATTGCTGGAGTGCAGGATTGCCAGCATGTGTCTTTTCTTTTTTGTGGTACATGGGCCTCTCACTGCCGTGGGCCCTCCCAATGCAGAGCACAGGCTCCGGACACACAGGCCCAGCAGCCATAGCTCACGGGAACAGCCGCTCCGCGGCATGTGGGATCTTCCCGAATCGGGGCATGAACCCATGTCCCCTGCACTGGCAGGCGGACTCTCATCCACTGCGCCCCCAGTGAATCCCAGCGTGTCTTTTTGATTCTCATCCCCTCAGGCGATAGGCCCAGCAGTGGGTATGCTTGTTTGAATGGTAGCTCAGTATTTATCTTTACAAGGCACGTCATTTTTGTTTACATGACTGGCTCTTACCATGTCCCACGTTGAAGCAAGGGTAGGCATTTCTCCAAAACCCCTTCAGCATTTATTGTTTGCAGAATTTTTGCTGATGGCCATTCTGACTGCTGTGAGCTGATAGGTTTTTGTCATTTGGATTTACATATCTTTAATTATTCCTAATGTTTAGCATTTTCCCATGCCTTTTTAAATTTCTGGCAGAGAAACACAGAAAAAAAAAACGGAGAGTACAATTAAACTCTTGAAATTGTCTTCTTGGATGGTTGCCCTCTTTTGAATTTTTTGGTCAATTTTCGACCCCATGTTTGTTTTTGAGGGCAGGTGTTATTCACAGGCCTGCAATGAGTGTGACTATTTAGTGACCATTAGCAGTGGGTTTAAAGCTGCTGTTCTGGGAAATGGCCACAAGGCGGCAGCGTTTCTCCACTCCCAAGTCTGGTGTCTAGGGCAGCAGAGCCTTTCTGGGACCAATGGAATACAGAAGAAGGCATCATTGAAGTCTAATACAGAATACCATGTCCTGGTGGATGGTAGAATGACCAGTAGGGTCTAGGAATTAGGAACTACTGGATGTATATCCTCGGTGGCTTCACTGACTGTCCTAACATCCTTTACCAGGTCCCCAGCAGCCCACGGGGCTCTCGTGGTCAGGCCCCTCCCAGGATATGGGGCTCACCTGGGCAGGGCCCCAGCAGCCAACGGGGTTCTCATGTTCAGGCCACTCCCAGGGTATGGAGCTCACCTGTGAAACTACCCAGCAGCCCATGAGGCTCTCGTCCTTAGGCACCTCCCATGATACAGAGCTCCCGTGGGCAGGTACCATGGCAGGGCTGGGCACACAGGAACCGTGCACATAGCCCTCATTGCAGAGCACCCCAGAACGCCTGTCACGCAGAGCTGACACAGAGCACCTCAGAGCAGCACTTGAACTAACCAACAGCAGCTCCGACAGGTCTCTGACCCTGGGCATCACTCTGTGCAGCCTCCCTCTGCCTGGTCTTCCAGAGACTTCCACTGCAGCCGGGGCACCAGGCCTTTGTCTCCAACATCACCCCTCCTCTCCCTGACTCCTGGGTTCCTCTCATTAGGATTAGGTCTTCTTGGAATTGTCTCCCACTCATGGGCCAGATAAAATGATGAGAAAACAAGCCGGAGATGCAGCCCCTTGTCTATCCTGACTCTCAGGAGCCCACACCTGTTCCTTGGAACTGGCCGTTTCAGAGAGGTCCATTTTCTGCAATGTGAGCCACTGAGGGGTGAGGATTGGCTGACCGGAGCAGCCTGTCCCTACCGGCCAGCCCTCCCCAGGTGTGCCTGGGTTGAGGTCAATAGAAACACCGCTCCAGGGAGCAACAGCGCCTGCAGCTGTGCCTGACGCCATATTCTCTGCCCCGTCAGCAGTCTCGGGGCTGTGCTGGTGGGAGGGAGTGAGGGGGCACGGTTTTGTGGGTGGCCCGGTGTGAGAGGGGCTCTGCTGGACTTTCTGCAGGAGTTGCCAGACTGCCACCTGCTAAAGAAGAGGATGGGTCACCCATACCTTCCGCTGGAATTTCTCCGCGGGCAGAGGTGAGGGAGGAACAAAGCAGTGGGGGCCAAGACAGGACGGATATCTCAGGCAGGGAAATGGAAAGTTTTCAGAAGAGCGCCTGGGGCCAGGATCATCCTGGCTGGCCTGCAGGCACCAAGTCAGCCTGTGTGCTTTCGCTGGTGTGGATCCACGGCCCTTCCTCTATGCTTTCAAGTCCTTGTACATATTCAGGTGTTTTACCTGGGAAGGGAGGGAACAGTTCAGCAGCAGCTGGCTGGGGGCTCAGCTCACGTTTACTCACAGACGCCTATGTACGGTCCCCCAGCTTTGCAATGAGGACGCTCCTTGCGGGGGTGGGGGGGCTGCTGGCTGCATGGGAGATAATTCCCTACCTCTGACCAACTTCAGAATTGTTTACCACTGGAGCAAGTGCCCTGATAGGGTTTTCCTCTGTATAACTAGTGGGTTCTGTTTATTTTTTCTGTTTTGTTTCAAGGTAGATTTTATTCCTCATTTATGTATTTATAGATATAAGCATGGAAATAATTCATTCATACAAATACATCTGTGTGAAGGGAAGAACGTTTTTCTGTTTTATTTTTAAATTTTATTTGTTTTTAAAAATTTTGAAATTTAATATTATTTATTTTTTTAGACAGCAGGTTATTATTAGTTATCTATTTTATACATATACATGTATACAGGTCAATCGCAATCTCCCAACTCATCCCACCACCACCACCCCATGGCTTCCCCCCCTTGGTTTCCATACGTTTGTTCTCTAACCCTGTGTCTCTAATTCTGCCCTGCAAACCGGTTCATCTGTACCAGTTTTCTAGGTTCCACATATATGCATTAATACACAATATTTGTTTTTCTCTTTCTGACTTACTTCTCTCGGTATGACAGTCTCTAGATCCATCCACGTCTCTACAAATGACCCCGTTTCATTCCTTTTTATGGCTGAGTAATATTCCATTTTATATATGTACCACATCTTTATCCATTCGTCTGTCTGTGGGCATTTAGGTTGCTTCCATTACCTGGCTATTGTAAATAGTGCTGCAATGAACATTGTGGTGAATGTGTCTTTTGGATTTATGGTTTTCTCTGGGTATATGCCCAGAAGTGGGATTGCTGGATCATATGGTAATTGTATTTTTAGTTTTTCTAATGAACCTCCATACTGTTCTCCATAGTGACTGTATCAATTGACATGCCCACCAATAGTGGAAGAGGGATCCATGTGTCCACACCCTCCGCAGCATTTGTAGTTTGTAGATTTTCTGATGATGCCCATTCTAACAGGTGTGAGGTGATACCTCATTGAAGTTTTGACTTGCATTTCTCTAATAATTAGTGATGTTCAGCAACTTTTCATGTGCATCCTGGCCATCTCTGGGTCTCCTTTGAAGAAATGTCTATTTAGATATTCTACCCATTTTTGAAGTGGGTTGTATTTTTTTTAATATTAAGCTGCATGAGCTGTTTATATATATTGGAGATTAAACCTTTGTCCATTGATTCGTTTTCACATATTTCCTCCCATTCTGAGGGTTGCCTTTTTCCATTCCCGTTTTTTAACAAAAGAAAGAAAGAAAGAAAGAAAAAGAAGCAGAACACAAATGTCCGTAAAATATGCCTCTTGAAACTGTCGTTTTGAAATATGGAGGTGTTTTGAATTTTTTGGTCGGTATACGACCCCAGGATTTGTTTTCAGGGCAGGTCTCATTTACAGGCCTGCAATTATTTTGAATATCAACTGACCATTAGCGCTGGGATTAAAGCTGCTGTTGTGTGAAACGGCCACAAGGTGGCAGCAGTTCTCCTTTACCAAATCTGGTGACTAGGGCAACAGAGCCTCAATGGAAGTCGTGTTCTAGGTTGTAATTTAGAATGGAATGTGCCAGGAAAAAGACCCTTAAGTTTGTCTCACTATTTCTTGTTCGGTTTTTTTTTCATTTAATTTTTATTTTTTATCACAGCAAGTTTGATTACAATGTTTGGCTTGTTGTAGGTGTGCAAGATGTGGTTCTTTTACGCATATACATATGTCTGTTCTTCCTGGGATCCTTTTCCATGTACGTTATGACAGAATGTTGACTAATCTTCTCTTGGTATTCCGTAGGTGTTTGGTGTCTATATATTTCACCTGTGTTTGTATATGTCTCTTAACCCCAATATCCTAATGTATCCAATCCTCACACCTTTCCATTGGTGAACCATAAGTTTGTTTAATGAATCTGCGATTGCCCTTCTCTGTGGAAATATCTTCACTAGTATCAAGTTTTAGGTAACACCTATAAGTGATATCATACGATATGTGTCTTTCTCTTTCTGACTTACTACAAGTCACGTGATTACCTCTAGACTCATCTACGGTGCTGCAAATGGCATTGTGTCCTTTTTTTCCTTGGCTAATATTCTGTCTGTACATGTACCAGTTCTTCTTTGACCACTCATCTGTTGATGGACTTTTTGGTTGCTCCCATGTCATGGCTATTGTAATGCTGCGGCAATGCACATTTGCCTGCCTGTGTCTTTCCAATTCTGTCTTCTTAGGTTATAGGCCCAGGAGTTCGCCTGCTGGATCATATGGTAGCAAAATGTTTACCTTGTACAGGCACCGCCATTCTGTTCTCATTAGTGGCTCTTACCAGGTTACGTCCCACTTAAAGTTGAGGTGATGCTCTTCTCCACAACACCTTCAGCGTTTATTGTTTGGAGTATTTTTGCTGAAGTTTATTCTGACTAGTGTGAGCTGATACCACTTTGTGCTTGGATTTGCATGCGTCTCATAATACCTTGAAATTGAGCTTTCTGGCATGTCCTTTTTTTCTTCAAACTGTGAGTACAGCTTACCTCTTCAAATTGTTTTCGGGAAGTAGGTGTGACATTTAGAAATATTTTGGCCATTACCTCCCTCAAGACATTATGAGGGCAGGTTTCATTCACAGCCCTCCAGTACTGGTGCATATGAAGTGACCCTTAGCACAGGTTTTAAAGCTGCTGTTGCAGGTAACGGCCAGAGGGTGGCAGCATTTCTGCTTTTCCCAATCTGTTAACTAGGGAAACAGACCATCCTGGCAGTGGTGTTCCTCGGTTCTATATTAGAGTGGAATGTGCCCCCAAAAGCTGATGTCTCCTTACTTATGTTTGTTTTAGAAATCGAATTTCTATATATTTTTTATTGGAGTCATATTCCATTGTGTTCATGGACCACTTCTTCTTTGAGCATTCCTCTGTTGATGGACATTTTCGTAGCTTCCAAGTGTTGGCTATGGTAAATATTGCTGGAGTGCAGGATTGCCAGCATGTGTCTTTTCTTTTTTGTGGTACATGGGCCTCTCACTGCCGTGGGCCCTCCCATTGCAGAGCACAGGCTCCGGACGCACAGGCCCAGCAGCCATAGCTCACGGGAACAGCCGCTCCGCGGCAAGTGGGATCTTCCCGAATCGGGGCATGAACCCATGTCCCCTGCACTGGCAGGCGGACTCTCATCCACTGCGCCACCAGTGAATCCCAGCCTGTCTTTTTGATTCTCATCCCCTCAGGCGAAAGGCCCAGCAGTGGGTATACTTGATTGAATGGTAGCTCAGTATTTATCTTTACAAGGCACATCATTTTTGTTTGCATGACTGGCTCTTACCATGTCCCACGTTGAAGCAAGGGTAGGCATTTCTCCAAAACCCCTTCAGCATTTATTGTTTGCAGAATTTTTCCTGATGGGCATTCTGACTGCTGTGAGGTGATAGGTTTTTGTCATTTGGATTTACATATCTTTAATTATTCCTAATGTTTAGCATTTTCCCATGCCTTTTTAAATTTCTGGCAGAGAAAAACAGAAAAAAAAAAACGGAGAGTACAATTAAACTCTTGAAATTGTCTTCTTGGATGGTTGCCCTCTTTTGAATGTTTTGGTCAATTTTCGACCCCATGTTTGTTTTTGAGGGCAGGTGTTATTCACAGGCCTGCAATGAGTGTGACTATTTAGTGACCATTAGCAGTGGGTTTAAAGCTGCTGTTGTGGGAAATGGCCACAAGGCGGCAGCGTTTCTCCACTCCCAAGTCTGGTTCCTAGGGCAGCAGAGCCTTTCTGGGACCAATGGAATAGAGAAGAAGGCATCATTGAAGTCTAATACAGAATACCATGTCCTGGTGGATGGTAGAATGACCAGTAGGGTCTAGGAATTAGGAACTACTGGATGTATATCCTCGGTGGCTTCACTGACTGTCCTAACATCCTTTACCAGGTCCCCAGCAGCCCACGGGGCTCTCGTGGTCAGGCCCCTCCCAGGATATGGGGCTCACCTGGGCAGGGCCCCAGCAGCCAACGGGGTTCTCATGTTCAGGCCACTCCCAGGGTATGGAGCTCAGCTGTGAAACTACCCAGCAGCCCATGAGGCTCTCGTGCTTAGGCACCTCCCATGATACAGAGCTCCCGTGGGCAGGTACCATGGCAGGGCTGGGCACACAGGAACCTTGCACATAGCCCTCATTGCAGAGCACCCCAGAACACCTGTCACGCAGAGCTGACAAAGAGCACCTCAGAGCAGGACTTGAACTAACCAACAGCAGCTCCGACAGGTCTCTGACCCTGGGCATCACTCTGTGCAGCCTCCCTCTGCCTGGTCTTCCAAAGACTTCCACTGCAGCCGGGGCACCAGGCCTTTGTCTCCAACCATCCCCCCTCCTCTCCCTGACTCCTGGGTTCCTCTCATTAGGATTAGGTCTTCTTGAAATTGTCTCCCACTCATGGGCCAGATAAAATGATGAGAAAACAAGCCGGAGATGCAGCCCCTTGTCTATCCTGACTCTCAGGAGCCCACACCTGTTCCTTGGAACTGGCCGTTTCAGCGAGGTCCATTTTCTGCAATGTGAGCCACTGAGGGGTGAGGATTGGCTGACCGGAGCAGCCTGTCCCTACCGGCCAGCCCTCCCCAGGTGTGCCTGGGTTGAGGTCAATAGAAACACCGCTCCAGGGAGCAACAGCGCCTGCAGCTGTGCCTGACGCCATATTCTCTGCCCCGTCAGCAGTCTCGGGGCTGTGCTGGTGGGAGGGAGTGAGGGGGCACGGTTTTGTGGGTGGCCCGGTGTGAGAGGGGCTCTGCTGGACTTTCTGCAGGAGTTGCCAGACTGCCACCTGCTAAAGAAGAGGATGGGTCACCCATACCTTCCGCTGGAATTTCTCCGCGGGCAGAGGTGAGGGAGGAACAAAGCAGTGGGGGCCAAGACAGGACGGATATCTCAGGCAGGGAAATGGAAAGTTTTCAGAAGAGCGCCTGGGGCCAGGATCATCCTGGCTGGCCTGCAGGCACCAAGTCAGCCTGTGTGCTTTCGCTGGTGTGGATCCACGGCCCTTCCTCTATGCTTTCAAGTCCTTGTACATATTCAGGTGTTTTACCTGGGAAGGGAGGGAACAGTTCAGCAGCAGCTGGCTGGGGGCTCAGCTCACGTTTACTCACAGACGCCTATGTACGGTCCCCCAGCTTTGCAATGAGGACGCTCCTTGCGGGGTTGGGGGGGGCTGCTGGCTGCATGGGAGATAATTCCCTACCTCTGACCAACTTCAGAATTGTTTACCACTGGAGCAAGTGCCCTGATAGGGTTTTCCTCTGTATAACTAGTGGGTTCTGTTTATTTTTTCTGTTTTGTTTCAAGGTAGATTTTATTCCTCATTTATGTATTTATAGATATAAGCATGGAAATAATTCATTCATACAAATACATCTGTGTGAAGGGAAGAACGTTTTTCTGTTTTATTTTTAAATTTTATTTGTTTTTAAAAATTTTGAAATTTAATATTATTTATTTTTTTAGACAGCAGGTTATTATTAGTTATCTATTTTATACATATACATGTATACAGGTCAATCGCAATCTCCCAACTCATCCCACCACCACCACCCCATGGCTTCCCCCCCTTGGTTTCCATACGTTTGTTCTCTAACCCTGTGTCTCTAATTCTGCCCTGCAAACCGGTTCATCTGTACCAGTTTTCTAGGTTCCACATATATGCATTAATACACAATATTTGTTTTTCTCTTTCTGACTTACTTCTCTCGGTATGACAGTCTCTAGATCCATCCACGTCTCTACAAATGACCCCGTTTCATTCCTTTTTATGGCTGAGTAATATTCCATTTTATATATGTACCACATCTTTATCCATTCGTCTGTCTGTGGGCATTTAGGTTGCTTCCATTACCTGGCTATTGTAAATAGTGCTGCAATGAACATTGTGGTGAATGTGTCTTTTGGATTTATGGTTTTCTCTGGGTATATGCCCAGAAGTGGGATTGCTGGATCATATGGTAATTGTATTTTTAGTTTTTCTAATGAACCTCCATACTGTTCTCCATAGTGACTGTATCAATTGACATGCCCACCAATAGTGGAAGAGGGATCCATGTGTCCACACCCTCCGCAGCATTTGTAGTTTGTAGATTTTCTGATGATGCCCATTCTAACAGGTGTGAGGTGATACCTCATTGAAGTTTTGACTTGCATTTCTCTAATAATTAGTGATGTTCAGCAACTTTTCATGTGCATCCTGGCCATCTCTGGGTCTCCTTTGAAGAAATGTCTATTTAGATATTCTACCCATTTTTGAAGTGGGTTGTATTTTTTTTAATATTAAGCTGCATGAGCTGTTTATATATATTGGAGATTAAACCTTTGTCCATTGATTCGTTTTCACATATTTCCTCCCATTCTGAGGGTTGCCTTTTTCCATTCCCGTTTTTTAACAAAAGAAAGAAAGAAAGAAAGAAAAAGAAGCAGAACACAAATGTCCGTAAAATATGCCTCTTGAAACTGTCGTTTTGAAATATGGAGGTGTTTTGAATTTTTTGGTCGGTATACGACCCCAGGATTTGTTTTCAGGGCAGGTCTCATTTACAGGCCTGCAATTATTTTGAATATCAACTGACCATTAGCGCTGGGATTAAAGCTGCTGTTGTGTGAAACGGCCACAAGGTGGCAGCAGTTCTCCTTTACCAAATCTGGTGACTAGGGCAACAGAGCCTCAATGGAAGTCGTGTTCTAGGTTGTAATTTAGAATGGAATGTGCCAGGAAAAAGACCCTTAAGTTTGTCTCACTATTTCTTGTTCGGTTTTTTTTTCATTTAATTTTTATTTTTTATCACAGCAAGTTTGATTACAATGTTTGGCTTGTTGTAGGTGTGCAAGATGTGGTTCTTTTACGCATATACATATGTCTGTTCTTCCTGGGATCCTTTTCCATGTACGTTATGACAGAATGTTGACTAATCTTCTCTTGGTATTCCGTAGGTGTTTGGTGTCTATATATTTCACCTGTGTTTGTATATGTCTCTTAACCCCAATATCCTAATGTATCCAATCCTCACACCTTTCCATTGGTGAACCATAAGTTTGTTTAATGAATCTGCGATTGCCCTTCTCTGTGGAAATATCTTCACTAGTATCAAGTTTTAGGTAACACCTATAAGTGATATCATACGATATGTGTCTTTCTCTTTCTGACTTACTACAAGTCACGTGATTACCTCTAGACTCATCTACGGTGCTGCAAATGGCATTGTGTCCTTTTTTTCCTTGGCTAATATTCTGTCTGTACATGTACCAGTTCTTCTTTGACCACTCATCTGTTGATGGACTTTTTGGTTGCTCCCATGTCATGGCTATTGTAATGCTGCGGCAATGCACATTTGCCTGCCTGTGTCTTTCCAATTCTGTCTTCTTAGGTTATAGGCCCAGGAGTTCGCCTGCTGGATCATATGGTAGCAAAATGTTTACCTTGTACAGGCACCGCCATTCTGTTCTCATTAGTGGCTCTTACCAGGTTACGTCCCACTTAAAGTTGAGGTGATGCTCTTCTCCACAACACCTTCAGCGTTTATTGTTTGGAGTATTTTTGCTGAAGTTTATTCTGACTAGTGTGAGCTGATACCACTTTGTGCTTGGATTTGCATGCGTCTCATAATACCTTGAAATTGAGCTTTCTGGCATGTCCTTTTTTTCTTCAAACTGTGAGTACAGCTTACCTCTTCAAATTGTTTTCGGGAAGTAGGTGTGACATTTAGAAATATTTTGGCCATTACCTCCCTCAAGACATTATGAGGGCAGGTTTCATTCACAGCCCTCCAGTACTGGTGCATATGAAGTGACCCTTAGCACAGGTTTTAAAGCTGCTGTTGCAGGTAACGGCCAGAGGGTGGCAGCATTTCTGCTTTTCCCAATCTGTTAACTAGGGAAACAGACCATCCTGGCAGTGGTGTTCCTCGGTTCTATATTAGAGTGGAATGTGCCCCCAAAAGCTGATGTCTCCTTACTTATGTTTGTTTTAGAAATCGAATTTCTATATATTTTTTATTGGAGTCATATTCCATTGTGTTCATGGACCACTTCTTCTTTGAGCATTCCTCTGTTGATGGACATTTTCGTAGCTTCCAAGTGTTGGCTATGGTAAATATTGCTGGAGTGCAGGATTGCCAGCATGTGTCTTTTCTTTTTTGTGGTACATGGGCCTCTCACTGCCGTGGGCCCTCCCATTGCAGAGCACAGGCTCCGGACGCACAGGCCCAGCAGCCATAGCTCACGGGAACAGCCGCTCCGCGGCAAGTGGGATCTTCCCGAATCGGGGCATGAACCCATGTCCCCTGCACTGGCAGGCGGACTCTCATCCACTGCGCCACCAGTGAATCCCAGCCTGTCTTTTTGATTCTCATCCCCTCAGGCGAAAGGCCCAGCAGTGGGTATACTTGATTGAATGGTAGCTCAGTATTTATCTTTACAAGGCACATCATTTTTGTTTGCATGACTGGCTCTTACCATGTCCCACGTTGAAGCAAGGGTAGGCATTTCTCCAAAACCCCTTCAGCATTTATTGTTTGCAGAATTTTTCCTGATGGGCATTCTGACTGCTGTGAGGTGATAGGTTTTTGTCATTTGGATTTACATATCTTTAATTATTCCTAATGTTTAGCATTTTCCCATGCCTTTTTAAATTTCTGGCAGAGAAAAACAGAAAAAAAAAACGGAGAGTACAGTTAAACTCTTGAAATTGTCTTCTTGGATGGTTGCCCTCTTTTGAATGTTTTGGTCAATTTTCGACCCCATGTTTGTTTTTGAGGGCAGGTGTTATTCACAGGCCTGCAATGAGTGTGACTATTTAGTGACCATTAGCAGTGGGTTTAAAGCTGCTGTTGTGGGAAATGGCCACAAGGCGGCAGCGTTTCTCCACTCCCAAGTCTGGTTCATAGGGCAGCAGTGCCTTTCTGGGACCAATGGAATAGAGAAGAAGGCATCATTGAAGTCTAATACAGAATACCATGTCCTGGTGGATGGTAGAATGACCAGTAGGGTCTAGGAATTAGGAACTACTGGATGTATATCCTCGGTGGCTTCACTGACTGTCCTAACATCCTTTACCAGGTCCCCAGCAGCCCACGGGGCTCTCGTGGTCAGGCCCCTCCCAGGATATGGGGCTCACCTGGGCAGGGCCCCAGCAGCCAACGGGGTTCTCATGTTCAGGCCACTCCCAGGGTATGGAGCTCAGCTGTGAAACTACCCAGCAGCCCATGAGGCTCTCGTGCTTAGGCACCTCCCATGATACAGAGCTCCCGTGGGCAGGTACCATGGCAGGGCTGGGCACACAGGAACCTTGCACATAGCCCTCATTGCAGAGCACCCCAGAACACCTGTCACGCAGAGCTGACACAGAGCACCTCAGAGCAGGACTTGAACTAACCAACAGCAGCTCCGACAGGTCTCTGACCCTGGGCATCACTCTGTGCAGCCTCCCTCTGCCTGGTCTTCCAAAGACTTCCACTGCAGCCGGGGCACCAGGCCTTTGTCTCCAACCATCCCCCCTCCTTTCCCTGACTCCTGGGTTCCTCTCATTAGGATTAGGTCTTCTTGAAATTGTCTCCCACTCATGGGCCAGATAAAATGATGAGAAAACAAGCCGGAGATGCAGCCCCTTGTCTATCCTGACTCTCAGGAGCCCACACCTGTTCCTTGGAACTGGCCGTTTCAGCGAGGTCCATTTTCTGCAATGTGAGCCACTGAGGGGTGAGGATTGGCTGACCGGAGCAGCCTGTCCCTACTGGCCAGCCCTCCCCAGGTGTGCCTGGGTTGAGGTCAATAGAAACACCGCTCCAGGGAGCAACAGCGCCTGCAGCTGTGCCTGACGCCATATTCTCTGCCCCGTCAGCAGTCTCGGGGCTGTGCTGGTGGGAGGGAGTGAGGGGGCACGGTTTTGTGGGTGGCCCGGTGTGAGAGGGGCTCTGCTGGACTTTCTGCAGGAGTTGCCAGACTGCCACCTGCTAAAGAAGAGGATGGGTCACCCATACCTTCCGCTGGAATTTCTCCGCGGGCAGAGGTGAGGGAGGAACAAAGCAGTGGGGGCCAAGACAGGACGGATATCTCAGGCAGGGAAATGGAAAGTTTTCAGAAGAGCGCCTGGGGCCAGGATCATCCTGGCTGGCCTGCAGGCACCAAGTCAGCCTGCGTGCTTTCGCTGGTGTGGATCCACGGCCCTTCCTCTATGCTTTCAAGTCCTTGTACATATTCAGGTGTTTTACCTGGGAAGGGAGGGAACAGTTCAGCAGCAGCTGGCTGGGGGCTCAGCTCACGTTTACTCACAGACGCCTATGTACGGTCCCCCAGCTTTGCAATGAGGACGCTCCTTGCGGGGGTGGGGGGGGGCTGCTGGCTGCATGGGAGATAATTCCCTACCTCTGACCAACTTCAGAATTGTTTACCACTGGAGCAAGTGCCCTGATAGGGTTTTCCTCTGTATAACTAGTGGGTTCTGTTTATTTTTTCTGTTTTGTTTCAAGGTAGATTTTATTCCTCATTTATGTATTTATAGATATAAGCATGGAAATAATTCATTCATACAAATACATCTGTGTGAAGGGAAGAACGTTTTTCTGTTTTATTTTTAAATTTTATTTGTTTTTAAAAATTTTGAAATTTAATATTATTTATTTTTTAGACAGCAGGTTATTATTAGTTATCTATTTTATACATATACATGTATACAGGTCAATCCCAATCTCCCAACTCATCCCACCACCACCACCCCATGGCTTCCCCCCCTTGGTTTCCATACGTTTGTTCTCTAACCCTGTGTCTCTAATTCTGCCCTGCAAACCGGTTCATCTGTACCAGTTTTCTAGGTTCCACATATATGCATTAATACACAATATTTGTTTTTCTCTTTCTGACTTACTTCTCTCGGTATGACAGTCTCTAGATCCATCCACGTCTCTACAAATGACCCCGTTTCATTCCTTTTTATGGCTGAGTAATATTCCATTTTATATATGTACCACATCTTTATCCATTCGTCTGTCTGTGGGCATTTAGGTTGCTTCCATTACCTGGCTATTGTAAATAGTGCTGCAATGAACATTGTGGTGAATGTGTCTTTTGGATTTATGGTTTTCTCTGGGTATATGCCCAGAAGTGGGATTGCTGGATCATATGGTAATTGTATTTTTAGTTTTTCTAATGAACCTCCATACTGTTCTCCATAGTGACTGTATCAATTGACATGCCCACCAATAGTGGAAGAGGGATCCATGTGTCCACACCCTCCGCAGCATTTGTAGTTTGTAGATTTTCTGATGATGCCCATTCTAACAGGTGTGAGGTGATACCTCATTGAAGTTTTGACTTGCATTTCTCTAATAATTAGTGATGTTCAGCAACTTTTCATGTGCATCCTGGCCATCTCTGGGTCTCCTTTGAAGAAATGTCTATTTAGATATTCTACCCATTTTTGAAGTGGGTTGTATTTTTTTTAATATTAAGCTGCATGAGCTGTTTATATATATTGGAGATTAAACCTTTGTCCATTGATTCGTTTTCACATATTTCCTCCCATTCTGAGGGTTGCCTTTTTCCATTCCCGTTTTTTAACAAAAGAAAGAAAGAAAGAAAGAAAAAGAAGCAGAACACAAATGTCCGTAAAATATGCCTCTTGAAACTGTCGTTTTGAAATATGGAGGTGTTTTGAATTTTTTGGTCGGTATACGACCCCAGGATTTGTTTTCAGGGCAGGTCTCATTTACAGGCCTGCAATTATTTTGAATATCAACTGACCATTAGCGCTGGGATTAAAGCTGCTGTTGTGTGAAACGGCCACAAGGTGGCAGCAGTTCTCCTTTACCAAATCTGGTGACTAGGGCAACAGAGCCTCAATGGAAGTCGTGTTCTAGGTTGTAATTTAGAATGGAATGTGCCAGGAAAAAGACCCTTAAGTTTGTCTCACTATTTCTTGTTCGGTTTGTTTTTCATTTAATTTTTATTTTTTATCACAGCAAGTTTGATTACAATGTTTGGCTTGTTGTAGGTGTGCAAGATGTGGTTCTTTTACGCATATACATATGTCTGTTCTTCCTGGGATCCTTTTCCATGTACGTTATGACAGAATGTTGACTAATCTTCTCTTGGTATTCCGTAGGTGTTTGGTGTCTATATATTTCACCTGTGTTTGTATATGTCTCTTAACCCCAATATCCTAATGTATCCAATCCTCACACCTTTCCATTGGTGAACCATAAGTTTGTTTAATGAATCTGCGATTGCCCTTCTCTGTGGAAATATCTTCACTAGTATCAAGTTTTAGGTAACACCTATAAGTGATATCATACGATATGTGTCTTTCTCTTTCTGACTTACTACAAGTCACGTGATTACCTCTAGACTCATCTACGGTGCTGCAAATGGCATTGTGTCCTTTTTTTCCTTGGCTAATATTCTGTCTGTACATGTACCAGTTCTTCTTTGACCACTCATCTGTTGATGGACTTTTTGGTTGCTCCCATGTCATGGCTATTGTAATGCTGCGGCAATGCACATTTGCCTGCCTGTGTCTTTCCAATTCTGTCTTCTTAGGTTATAGGCCCAGGAGTTCGCCTGCTGGATCATATGGTAGCAAAATGTTTACCTTGTACAGGCACCGCCATTCTGTTCTCATTAGTGGCTCTTACCAGGTTACGTCCCACTTAAAGTTGAGGTGATGCTCTTCTCCACAACACCTTCAGCGTTTATTGTTTGGAGTATTTTTGCTGAAGTTTATTCTGACTAGTGTGAGCTGATACCACTTTGTGCTTGGATTTGCATGCGTCTCATAATACCTTGAAATTGAGCTTTCTGGCATGTCCTTTTTTTCTTCAAACTGTGAGTACAGCTTACCTCTTCAAATTGTTTTCGGGAAGTAGGTGTGACATTTAGAAATATTTTGGCCATTACCTCCCTCAAGACATTATGAGGGCAGGTTTCATTCACAGCCCTCCAGTACTGGTGCATATGAAGTGACCCTTAGCACAGGTTTTAAAGCTGCTGTTGCAGGTAACGGCCAGAGGGTGGCAGCATTTCTGCTTTTCCCAATCTGTTAACTAGGGAAACAGACCATCCTGGCAGTGGTGTTCCTCGGTTCTATATTAGAGTGGAATGTGCCCCCAAAAGCTGATGTCTCCTTACTTATGTTTGTTTTAGAAATCGAATTTCTATATATTTTTTATTGGAGTCATATTCCATTGTGTTCATGGACCACTTCTTCTTTGAGCATTCCTCTGTTGATGGACATTTTCGTAGCTTCCAAGTGTTGGCTATGGTAAATATTGCTGGAGTGCAGGATTGCCAGCATGTGTCTTTCTTTTTTGTGGTACATGGGCCTCTCACTGCCGTGGGCCCTCCCATTGCAGAGCACAGGCTCCGGACGCACAGGCCCAGCAGCCATAGCTCACGGGAACAGCCGCTCCGCGGCAAGTGGGATCTTCCCGAATCGGGGCATGAACCCATGTCCCCTGCACTGGCAGGCGGACTCTCATCCACTGCGCCACCAGTGAATCCCAGCCTGTCTTTTTGATTCTCATCCCCTCAGGCGAAAGGCCCAGCAGTGGGTATACTTGATTGAATGGTAGCTCAGTATTTATCTTTACAAGGCACATCATTTTTGTTTTCATGACTGGCTCTTACCATGTCCCACGTTGAAGCAAGGGTAGGCATTTCTCCAAAACCCCTTCAGCATTTATTGTTTGCAGAATTTTTCCTGATGGGCATTCTGACTGCTGTGAGGTGATAGGTTTTTGTCATTTGGATTTACATATCTTTAATTATTCCTAATGTTTAGCATTTTCCCATGCCTTTTTAAATTTCTGGCAGAGAAAAACAGAAAAAAAAAACGGAGAGTACAGTTAAACTCTTGAAATTGTATTCTTGGATGGTTGCCCTCTTTTGAATGTTCTGGTCAATTTTCGACCCCATGTTTGTTTTTGAGGGCAGGTGTTATTCACAGGCCTGCAATGAGTGTGACTATTTAGTGACCATTAGCAGTGGGTTTAAAGCTGCTGTTGTGGGAAATGGCCACAAGGCGGCAGCGTTTCTCCACTCCCAAGTCTGGTTCCTAGGGCAGCAGAGCCTTTCTGGGACCAATGGAATAGAGAAGAAGGCATCATTGAAGTCTAATACAGAATACCATGTCCTGGTGGATGGTAGAATGACCAGTAGGGTCTAGGAATTAGGAACTACTGGATGTATATCCTCGGTGGCTTCACTGACTGTCCTAACATCCTTTACCAGGTCCCCAGCAGCCCACGGGGCTCTCGTGTCCAGGCCCCTCCCAGGATATGGGGCTCACCTGGGCAGGGCCCCAGCAGCCAACGGGGTTCTCATGTTCAGGCCACTCCCAGGGTATGGAGCTCAGCTGTGAAACTACCCAGCAGCCCATGAGGCTCTCGTGCTTAGGCACCTCCCATGATACAGAGCTCCCGTGGGCAGGTACCATGGCAGGGCTGGGCACACAGGAACCGTGCACATAGCCCTCATTGCAGAGCACCCCAGAACGCCTGTCACGCAGAGCTGACACAGAGCACCTCAGAGCAGGACTTGAACTAACCAACAGCAGCTCCGACAGGTCTCTGACCCTGGGCATCACTCTGTGCAGCCTCCCTCTGCCTGGTCTTCCAGAGACTTCCACTGCAGCCGGGGCACCAGGCCTTTGTCTCCAACCATCCCCCCTCCTCTCCCTGACTCCTGGGTTCCTCTCATTAGGATTAGGTCTTCTTGAAATTGTCTCCCACTCATGGGCCAGATAAAATGATGAGAAAACAAGCCGGAGATGCAGCCCCTTGTCTATCCTGACTCTCAGGAGCCCACACCTGTTCCTTGGAACTGGCCGTTTCAGCGAGGTCCATTTTCTGCAATGTGAGCCACTGAGGGGTGAGGATTGGCTGACCGGAGCAGCCTGTCCCTACCGGCCAGCCCTCCCCAGGTGTGCCTGGGTTGAGGTCAATAGAAACACCGCTCCAGGGAGCAACAGCGCCTGCAGCTGTGCCTGACGCCATATTCTCTGCCCCGTCAGCAGTCTCGGGGCTGTGCTGGTGGGAGGGAGTGAGGGGGCACGGTTTTGTGGGTGGCCCGGTGTGAGAGGGGCTCTGCTGGACTTTCTGCAGGAGTTGCCAGACTGCCACCTGCTAAAGAAGAGGATGGGTCACCCATACCTTCCGCTGGAATTTCTCCGCGGGCAGAGGTGAGGGAGGAACAAAGCAGTGGGGGCCAAGACAGGACGGATATCTCAGGCAGGGAAATGGAAAGTTTTCAGAAGAGCGCCTGGGGCCAGGATCATCCTGGCTGGCCTGCAGGCACCAAGTCAGCCTGTGTGCTTTCGCTGGTGTGGATCCACGGCCCTTCCTCTATGCTTTCAAGTCCTTGTACATATTCAGGTGTTTTACCTGGGATGGGAGGGAACAGTTCAGCGGCAGCTGGCTGGGGGCTCAGCTCACGTTTACTCACAGACGCCTATGTACGGTCCCCGAGCTTTGCAATGAGGACGCTCATTGCGGGGGGACTGCTGGCTGCATGGGAGATAATTCCCTACCTCTGACCAACTTCAGAATTGTTTACCACTGGAACAAGTGCCCTGATAGGGTTTTCCTCTGTATAACTAGTGGGTTCTGTTTATTTTTTCTGTTTTGTTTCAAGGTAGATTTTATTCCTCATTTATGTATTTATAGATATAAGCATGGAAATAATTCATTCATACAAATACATCTGTGTGAAGGGAAGAACGTTTTTCTGTTTTATTTTTAAATTTTATTTGTTTATAAAAATTTTGAAATTTAATATTATTTATTTTTTTAGACAGCAGGTTATTATTAGTTATCTATTTTATACATATACATGTATACAGGTCAATCCCAATCTCCCAACTCATCCCACCACCACCACCCCATGGCTTCCCCCCCTTGGTTTCCATACGTTTGTTCTCTAACCCTGTGTCTCTAATTCTGCCCTGCAAACCGGTTCATCTGTACCAGTTTTCTAGGTTCCACATATATGCATTAATACACAATATTTGTTTTTCTCTTTCTGACTTACTTCTCTCGGTATGACAGTCTCTAGATCCATCCACGTCTCTACAAATGACCCCGTTTCATTCCTTTTTATGGCTGAGTAATATTCCATTTTATATATGTACCACATCTTTATCCATTCGTCTGTCTGTGGGCATTTAGGTTGCTTCCATTACCTGGCTATTGTAAATAGTGCTGCAATGAACATTGTGGTGAATGTGTCTTTTGGATTTATGGTTTTCTCTGGGTATATGCCCAGAAGTGGGATTGCTGGATCATATGGTAATTGTATTTTTAGTTTTTCTAATGAACCTCCATACTGTTCTCCATAGTGACTGTATCAATTGACATGCCCACCAATTGTGGAAGAGGGATCCATGTGTCCACACCCTCCGCAGCATTTGTAGTTTGTAGATTTTCTGATGATGCCCATTCTAACAGGTGTGAGGTGATACCTCATTGAAGTTTTGACTTGCATTTCTCTAATAATTAGTGATGTTGAGCAGCTTTTCATGTGCATCCTGGCCATCTCTGGGTCTCCTTTGAAGAAATGTCTATTTAGATATTCGACCCATTTTTGAAGTGGGTTGTATTTTTTTTAATATTAAGCTGCATGAGCTGTTTATATATATTGGAGATTAAACCTTTGTCCATTGATTCGTTTTCACATATTTCCTCCCATTCTGAGGGTTGCCTTTTTCCATTCCCGTTTTTTAACAAAAGAAAGAAAGAAAGAAAGAAAAAGAAGCAGAACACAAATGTCCGTAAAATATGCCTCTTGAAACTGTCGTTTTGAAATATGGAGGTGTTTTGAATTTTTTGGTCGGTATACGACCCCAGGATTTGTTTTCAGGGCAGGTCTCATTTACAGGCCTGCAATTATTTTGAATATCAACTGACCATTAGCGCTGGGATTAAAGCTGCTGTTGTGTGAAACGGCCACAAGGTGGCAGCAGTTCTCCTTTACCAAATCTGGTGACTAGGGCAACAGAGCCTCAATGGAAGTCGTGTTCTAGGTTGTAATTTAGAATGGAATGTGCCAGGAAAAAGACCCTTAAGTTTGTCTCACTATTTCTTGTTCGGTTTTTTTTTCATTTAATTTTTATTTTTTATCACAGCAAGTTTGATTACAATGTTTGGCTTGTTGTAGGTGTGCAAGATGTGGTTCTTTTACGCATATACATATGTCTGTTCTTCCTGGGATCCTTTTCCATGTACGTTATGACAGAATGTTGACTAATCTTCTCTTGGTATTCCGTAGGTGTTTGGTGTCTATATATTTCACCTGTGTTTGTATATGTCTCTTAACCCCAATATCCTAATGTATCCAATCCTCACACCTTTCCATTGGTGAACCATAAGTTTGTTTAATGAATCTGCGATTGCCCTTCTCTGTGGAAATATCTTCACTAGTATCAAGTTTTAGGTAACACCTATAAGTGATATCATACGATATGTGTCTTTCTCTTTCTGACTTACTACAAGTCACGTGGTTACCTCTAGACTCATCTACGGTGCTGCAAATGGCATTGTGTCCTTTTTTTCCTTGGCTAATATTCTGTCTGTACATGTACCAGTTCTTCTTTGACCACTCATCTGTTGATGGACTTTTTGGTTGCTCCCATGTCATGGCTATTGTAATGCTGCGGCAATGCACATTTGCCTGCCTGTGTCTTTCCAATTCTGTCTTCTTAGGTTATAGGCCCAGGAGTTCGCCTGCTGGATCATATGGTAGCAAAATGTTTACCTTGTACAGGCACCGCCATTCTGTTCTCATTAGTGGCTCTTACCAGGTTACGTCCCACTTAAAGTTGAGGTGATGCTCTTCTCCACAACACCTTCAGCGTTTATTGTTTGGAGTATTTTTGCTGAAGTTTATTCTGACTAGTGTGAGCTGATACCACTTTGTGCTTGGATTTGCATGCGTCTCATAATACCTTGAAATTGAGCTTTCTGGCATGTCCTTTTTTTCTTCAAACTGTGAGTACAGCTTACCTCTTCAAATTGTTTTCGGGAAGTAGGTGTGACATTTAGAAATATTTTGGCCATTACCTCCCTCAAGACATTATGAGGGCAGGTTTCATTCACAGCCCTCCAGTACTGGTGCATATGAAGTGACCCTTAGCACAGGTTTTAAAGCTGCTGTTGCAGGTAACGGCCAGAGGGTGGCAGCATTTCTGCTTTTCCCAATCTGTTAACTAGGGAAACAGACCATCCTGGCAGTGGTGTTCCTCGGTTCTATATTAGAGTGGAATGTGCCCCCAAAAGCTGATGTCTCCTTACTTATGTTTGTTTTAGAAATCGAATTTCTATATATTTTTTTATTGGAGTCATATTCCATTGTGTTCATGGACCACTTCTTCTTTGAGCATTCCTCTGTTGATAGACATTTTCGTAGCTTCCAAGTGTTGGCTATGGTAAATATTGCTGGAGTGCAGGATTGCCAGCATGTGCCTTTTCTTTTTTGTGGTACATGGGCCTCTCACTGCCATGGGCCCTCCCATTGCAGAGCACAGGCTCCGGACGCACAGGCCCAGCAGCCATAGCTCACGGGAACAGCCGCTCCGTGGCAAGTGGGATCTTCCCGAATCGGGGCATGAACCCATGTCCCCTGCACTGGCAGGCGGACTCTCATCCACTGCGCCACCAGTGAATCCCAGCCTGTCTTTTTGATTCTCATCCCCTCAGGCGAAAGGCCCAGCAGTGGGTATACTTGATTGAATGGTAGCTCAGTATTTATCTTTACAAGGCACGTCATTTTTGTTTTCATGACTGGCTCTTACCATGTCCCACGTTGAAGCAAGGGTAGGCATTTCTCCAAAACCCCTTCAGCATTTATTGTTTGCAGAATTTTTCCTGATGGGCATTCTGACTGCTGTGAGCTGATAGGTTTTTGTCATTTGGATTTACATATCTTTAATTATTCCTAATGTTTAGCATTTTCCCATGCCTTTTTAAATTTCTGGCAGAGAAAAACAGAAAAAAAAACGGAGAGTACAGTTAAACTCTTGAAATTGTCTTCTTGGATGGTTGCCCTCTTTTGAATGTTCTGGTCAATTTTCGACCGCATGTTTGTTTTTGAGGGCAGGTGTTATTCACAGGCCTGCAATGAGTGTGACTATTTAGTGACCATTAGCAGTGGGTTTAAAGCTGCTGTTGTGGGAAATGGCCACAAGGCGGCAGCGTTTCTCCACTCCCAAGTCTGGTTCCTAGGGCAGCAGAGCCTTTCTGGGACCAATGGAATACAGAAGAAGGCATCATTGAAGTCTAATACAGAATACCATGTCCTGGTGGATGGTAGAATGACCAGTAGGGTCTAGGAATTAGGAACTACTGGATGTATATCCTCGGTGGCTTCACTGACTGTCCTAACATCCTTTACCAGGTCCCCAGCAGCCCACGGGGCTCTCGTGGTCAGGCCCCTCCCAGGATATGGGGCTCACCTGGGCAGGGCCCCAGCAGCCAACGGGGTTCTCATGTTCAGGCCACTCCCAGGGTATGGAGCTCACCTGTGAAACTACCCAGCAGCCCATGAGGCTCTCGTGCTTAGGCACCTCCCATGATACAGAGCTCCCGTGGGCAGGTACCATGGCAGGGCTGGGCACACAGGAACCGTGCACATAGCCCTCATTGCAGAGCACCCCAGAACGCCTGTCACGCAGAGCTGACACAGAGCACCTCAGAGCAGCACTTGAACTAACCAACAGCAGCTCCGACAGGTCTCTGACCCTGGGCATCACTCTGTGCAGCCTCCCTCTGCCTGGTCTTCCAGAGACTTCCACTGCAGCCGGGGCACCAGGCCTTTGTCTCCAACCATCCCCCCTCCTCTCCCTGACCCCTGGGTTCCTCTCATTAGGATTAGGTCTTCTTGAAATTGTCTCCCACTCATGGGCCAGATAAAATGATGAGAAAACAAGCCGGAGATGCAGCCCCTTGTCTATCCTGACTCTCAGGAGCCCACACCTGTTCCTTGGAACTGGCCGTTTCAGCGAGGTCCATTTTCTGCAATGTGAGCCACTGAGGGGTGAGGATTGGCTGACCGGAGCAGCCTGTCCCTACCGGCCAGCCCTCCCCAGGTGTGCCTGGGTTGAGGTCAATAGAAACACCGCTCCAGGGAGCAACAGCGCCTGCAGCTGTGCCTGACGCCATATTCTCTGCCCCGTCAGCAGTCTCGGGGCTGTGCTGGTGGGAGGGAGTGAGGGGGCACGGTTTTGTGGGTGGCCCGGTGTGAGAGGGGCTCTGCTGGACTTTCTGCAGGAGTTGCCAGACTGCCACCTGCTAAAGAAGAGGATGGGTCACCCATACCTTCCGCTGGAATTTCTCCGCGGGCAGAGGTGAGGGAGGAACAAAGCAGTGGGGGCCAAGACAGGACGGATATCTCAGGCAGGGAAATGGAAAGTTTTCAGAAGAGCGCCTGGGGCCAGGATCATCCTGGCTGGCCTGCAGGCACCAAGTCAGCCTGCGTGCTTTCGCTGGTGTGGATCCACGGCCCTTCCTCTATGCTTTCAAGTCCTTGTACATATTCAGGTGTTTTACCTGGGAAGGGAGGGAACAGTTCAGCAGCAGCTGGCTGGGGGCTCAGCTCACGTTTACTCACAGACGCCTATGTACGGTCCCCCAGCTTTGCAATGAGGACGCTCCTTGCGGGGGTGGGGGGGGGCTGCTGGCTGCATGGGAGATAATTCCCTACCTCTGACCAACTTCAGAATTGTTTACCACTGGAGCAAGTGCCCTGATAGGGTTTTCCTCTGTATAACTAGTGGGTTCTGTTTATTTTTTCTGTTTGGTTTCAAGGTAGATTTTATTCCTCATTTATGTATTTATAGATATAAGCATGGAAATAATTCATTCATACAAATACATCTGTGTGAAGGGAAGAACGTTTTTCTGTTTTATTTTTAAATTTTATTTGTTTTTAAAAATTTTGAAATTTAATATTATTGATTTTTTTAGACAGCAGGTTATTATTAGTTATCTATTTTATACATATACATGTATACAGGTCAATCCCAATCTCCCAACTCATCCCACCACCACCACCCCATGGCTTCCCCCCCTTGGTTTCCATACGTTTGTTCTCTAACCCTGTGTCTCTAATTCTGCCCTGCAAACCGGTTCATCTGTACCAGTTTTCTAGGTTCCACATATATGCATTAATACACAATATTTGTTTTTCTCTTTCTGACTTACTTCTCTCGGTATGACAGTCTCTAGATCCATCCACGTCTCTACAAATGACCCCGTTTCATTCCTTTTTATGGCTGAGTAATATTCCATTTTATATATGTACCACATCTTTATCCATTCGTCTGTCTGTGGGCATTTAGGTTGCTTCCATTACCTGGCTATTGTAAATAGTGCTGCAATGAACATTGTGGTGAATGTGTCTTTTGGATTTATGGTTTTCTCTGGGTATATGCCCAGAAGTGGGATTGCTGGATCATATGGTAATTGTATTTTTAGTTTTTCTAATGAACCTCCATACTGTTCTCCATAGTGACTGTATCAATTGACATGCCCACCAATTGTGGAAGAGGGATCCATGTGTCCACACCCTCCGCAGCATTTGTAGTTTGTAGATTTTCTGATGATGCCCATTCTAACAGGTGTGAGGTGATACCTCATTGAAGTTTTGACTTGCATTTCTCTAATAATTAGTGATGTTGAGCAGCTTTTCATGTGCATCCTGGCCATCTCTGGGTCTCCTTTGAAGAAATGTCTATTTAGATATTCGACCCATTTTTGAAGTGGGTTGTATTTTTTTTAATATTAAGCTGCATGAGCTGTTTATATATATTGGAGATTAAACCTTTGTCCATTGATTCGTTTTCACATATTTCCTCCCATTCTGAGGGTTGCCTTTTTCCATTCCCGTTTTTTAACAAAAGAAAGAAAGAAAGAAAGAAAAAGAAGCAGAACACAAATGTCCGTAAAATATGCCTCTTGAAACTGTCGTTTTGAAATATGGAGGTGTTTTGAATTTTTTGGTCGGTATACGACCCCAGGATTTGTTTTCAGGGCAGGTCTCATTTACAGGCCTGCAATTATTTTGAATATCAACTGACCATTAGCGCTGGGATTAAAGCTGCTGTTGTGTGAAACGGCCACAAGGTGGCAGCAGTTCTCCTTTACCAAATCTGGTGACTAGGGCAACAGAGCCTCAATGGAAGTCGTGTTCTAGGTTGTAATTTAGAATGGAATGTGCCAGGAAAAAGACCCTTAAGTTTGTCTCACTATTTCTTGTTCGGTTTTTTTTTCATTTAATTTTTATTTTTTATCACAGCAAGTTTGATTACAATGTTTGGCTTGTTGTAGGTGTGCAAGATGTGGTTCTTTTACGCATATACATATGTCTGTTCTTCCTGGGATCCTTTTCCATGTACGTTATGACAGAATGTTGACTAATCTTCTCTTGGTATTCCGTAGGTGTTTGGTGTCTATATATTTCACCTGTGTTTGTATATGTCTCTTAACCCCAATATCCTAATGTATCCAATCCTCACACCTTTCCATTGGTGAACCATAAGTTTGTTTAATGAATCTGCGATTGCCCTTCTCTGTGGAAATATCTTCACTAGTATCAAGTTTTAGGTAACACCTATAAGTGATATCATACGATATGTGTCTTTCTCTTTCTGACTTACTACAAGTCACGTGGTTACCTCTAGACTCATCTACGGTGCTGCAAATGGCATTGTGTCCTTTTTTTCCTTGGCTAATATTCTGTCTGTACATGTACCAGTTCTTCTTTGACCACTCATCTGTTGATGGACTTTTTGGTTGCTCCCATGTCATGGCTATTGTAATGCTGCGGCAATGCACATTTGCCTGCCTGTGTCTTTCCAATTCTGTCTTCTTAGGTTATAGGCCCAGGAGTTCGCCTGCTGGATCATATGGTAGCAAAATGTTTACCTTGTACAGGCACCGCCATTCTGTTCTCATTAGTGGCTCTTACCAGGTTACGTCCCACTTAAAGTTGAGGTGATGCTCTTCTCCACAACACCTTCAGCGTTTATTGTTTGGAGTATTTTTGCTGAAGTTTATTCTGACTAGTGTGAGCTGATACCACTTTGTGCTTGGATTTGCATGCGTCTCATAATACCTTGAAATTGAGCTTTCTGGCATGTCCTTTTTTTCTTCAAACTGTGAGTACAGCTTACCTCTTCAAATTGTTTTCGGGAAGTAGGTGTGACATTTAGAAATATTTTGGCCATTACCTCCCTCAAGACATTATGAGGGCAGGTTTCATTCACAGCCCTCCAGTACTGGTGCATATGAAGTGACCCTTAGCACAGGTTTTAAAGCTGCTGTTGCAGGTAACGGCCAGAGGGTGGCAGCATTTC
Source organism: Mesoplodon mirus (assembly GCF_964341445.2). Taxonomy (NCBI): domain Eukaryota; kingdom Metazoa; phylum Chordata; class Mammalia; order Artiodactyla; family Ziphiidae; genus Mesoplodon; species Mesoplodon mirus. Next base: position 92,064,397 of record NC_138979.1, read on the forward strand.
TGCTTTTCCCAATCTGTTAACTAGGGAAACAGACCATCCTGGCAGTGGTGTTCCTCGGTTCTATATTAGAGTGGAATGTGCCCCCAAAAGCTGATGTCTCCTTACTTATGTTTGTTTTAGAAATCGAATTTCTATATATTTTTTTATTGGAGTCATATTCCATTGTGTTCATGGACCACTTCTTCTTTGAGCATTCCTCTGTTGATAGACATTTTCGTAGCTTCCAAGTGTTGGCTATGGTAAATATTGCTGGAGTGCAGGATTGCCAGCATGTGCCTTTTCTTTTTTGTGGTACATGGGCCTCTCACTGCCATGGGCCCTCCCATTGCAGAGCACAGGCTCCGGACGCACAGGCCCAGCAGCCATAGCTCACGGGAACAGCCGCTCCGTGGCAAGTGGGATCTTCCCGAATCGGGGCATGAACCCATGTCCCCTGCACTGGCAGGCGGACTCTCATCCACTGCGCCACCAGTGAATCCCAGCCTGTCTTTTTGATTCTCATCCCCTCAGGCGAAAGGCCCAGCAGTGGGTATACTTGATTGAATGGTAGCTCAGTATTTATCTTTACAAGGCACGTCATTTTTGTTTTCATGACTGGCTCTTACCATGTCCCACGTTGAAGCAAGGGTAGGCATTTCTCCAAAACCCCTTCAGCATTTATTGTTTGCAGAATTTTTCCTGATGGGCATTCTGACTGCTGTGAGCTGATAGGTTTTTGTCATTTGGATTTACATATCTTTAATTATTCCTAATGTTTAGCATTTTCCCATGCCTTTTTAAATTTCTGGCAGAGAAAAACAGAAAAAAAAACGGAGAGTACAGTTAAACTCTTGAAATTGTCTTCTTGGATGGTTGCCCTCTTTTGAATGTTCTGGTCAATTTTCGACCGCATGTTTGTTTTTGAGGGCAGGTGTTATTCACAGGCCTGCAATGAGTGTGACTATTTAGTGACCATTAGCAGTGGGTTTAAAGCTGCTGTTGTGGGAAATGGCCACAAGGCGGCAGCGTTTCTCCACTCCCAAGTCTGGTTCCTAGGGCAGCAGAGCCTTTCTGGGACCAATGGAATACAGAAGAAGGCATCATTGAAGTCTAATACAGAATACCATGTCCTGGTGGATGGTAGAATGACCAGTAGGGTCTAGGAATTAGGAACTACTGGATGTATATCCTCGGTGGCTTCACTGACTGTCCTAACATCCTTTACCAGGTCCCCAGCAGCCCACGGGGCTCTCGTGGTCAGGCCCCTCCCAGGATATGGGGCTCACCTGGGCAGGGCCCCAGCAGCCAACGGGGTTCTCATGTTCAGGCCACTCCCAGGGTATGGAGCTCACCTGTGAAACTACCCAGCAGCCCATGAGGCTCTCGTGCTTAGGCACCTCCCATGATACAGAGCTCCCGTGGGCAGGTACCATGGCAGGGCTGGGCACACAGGAACCGTGCACATAGCCCTCATTGCAGAGCACCCCAGAACGCCTGTCACGCAGAGCTGACACAGAGCACCTCAGAGCAGCACTTGAACTAACCAACAGCAGCTCCGACAGGTCTCTGACCCTGGGCATCACTCTGTGCAGCCTCCCTCTGCCTGGTCTTCCAGAGACTTCCACTGCAGCCGGGGCACCAGGCCTTTGTCTCCAACCATCCCCCCTCCTCTCCCTGACCCCTGGGTTCCTCTCATTAGGATTAGGTCTTCTTGAAATTGTCTCCCACTCATGGGCCAGATAAAATGATGAGAAAACAAGCCGGAGATGCAGCCCCTTGTCTATCCTGACTCTCAGGAGCCCACACCTGTTCCTTGGAACTGGCCGTTTCAGCGAGGTCCATTTTCTGCAATGTGAGCCACTGAGGGGTGAGGATTGGCTGACCGGAGCAGCCTGTCCCTACCGGCCAGCCCTCCCCAGGTGTGCCTGGGTTGAGGTCAATAGGAACACCGCTCCAGGGAGCAACAGCGCCTGCAGCTGTGCCTGACGCCATATTCTCTGCCCCGTCAGCAGTCTCGGGGCTGTGCTGGTGGGAGGGAGTGAGGGGGCACGGTTTTGTGGGTGGCCCGGTGTGAGAGGGGCTCTGCTGGACTTTCTGCAGGAGTTGCCAGACTGCCACCTGCTAAAGAAGAGGATGGGTCACCCATACCTTCCGCTGGAATTTCTCCGCGGGCAGAGGTGAGGGAGGAACAAAGCAGTGGGGGCCAAGACAGGACGGATATCTCAGGCAGGGAAATGGAAAGTTTTCAGAAGAGCGCCTGGGGCCAGGATCATCCTGGCTGGCCTGCAGGCACCAAGTCAGCCTGCGTGCTTTCGCTGGTGTGGATCCACGGCCCTTCCTCTATGCTTTCAAGTCCTTGTACATATTCAGGTGTTTTACCTGGGAAGGGAGGGAACAGTTCAGCAGCAGCTGGCTGGGGGCTCAGCTCACGTTTACTCACAGACGCCTATGTACGGTCCCCCAGCTTTGCAATGAGGACGCTCCTTGCGGGGGTGGGGGGGGGCTGCTGGCTGCATGGGAGATAATTCCCTACCTCTGACCAACTTCAGAATTGTTTACCACTGGAGCAAGTGCCCTGATAGGGTTTTCCTCTGTATAACTAGTGGGTTCTGTTTATTTTTTCTGTTTTGTTTCAAGGTAGATTTTATTCCTCATTTATGTATTTATAGATATAAGCATGGAAATAATTCATTCATACAAATACATCTGTGTGAAGGGAAGAACGTTTTTCTGTTTTATTTTTAAATTTTATTTGTTTTTAAAAATTTTGAAATTTAATATTATTGATTTTTTTAGACAGCAGGTTATTATTAGTTATCTATTTTATACATATACATGTATACAGGTCAATCCCAATCTCCCAACTCATCCCACCACCACCACCCCATGGCTTCCCCCCCTTGGTTTCCATACGTTTGTTCTCTAACCCTGTGTCTCTAATTCTGCCCTGCAAACCGGTTCATCTGTACCAGTTTTCTAGGTTCCACATATATGCATTAATACACAATATTTGTTTTTCTCTTTCTGACTTACTTCTCTCGGTATGACAGTCTCTAGATCCATCCACGTCTCTACAAATGACCCCGTTTCATTCCTTTTTATGGCTGAGTAATATTCCATTTTATATATGTACCACATCTTTATCCATTCGTCTGTCTGTGGGCATTTAGGTTGCTTCCATTACCTGGCTATTGTAAATAGTGCTGCAATGAACATTGTGGTGAATGTGTCTTTTGGATTTATGGTTTTCTCTGGGTATATGCCCAGAAGTGGGATTGCTGGATCATATGGTAATTGTATTTTTAGTTTTTCTAATGAACCTCCATACTGTTCTCCATAGTGACTGTATCAATTGACATGCCCACCAATAGTGGAAGAGGGATCCATGTGTCCACACCCTCCGCAGCATTTGTAGTTTGTAGATTTTCTGATGATGCCCATTCTAACAGGTGTGAGGTGATACCTCATTGAAGTTTTGACTTGCATTTCTCTAATAATTAGTGATGTTGAGCAGCTTTTCATGTGCATCCTGGCCATCTCTGGGTCTCCTTTGAAGAAATGTCTATTTAGATATTCGACCCATTTTTGAAGTGGGTTGTATTTTTTTTAATATTAAGCTGCATGAGCTGTTTATATATATTGGAGATTAAACCTTTGTCCATTGATTCGTTTCCACATATTTCCTCCCATTCTGAGGGTTGCCTTTTTCCATTCCCGTTTTTTAACAAAAGAAAGAAAGAAAGAAAGAAAAAGAAGCAGAACACAAATGTCCGTAAAATATGCCTCTTGAAACTGTCGTTTTGAAATATGGAGGTGTTTTGAATTTTTTGGTCGGTATACGACCCCAGGATTTGTTTTCAGGGCAGGTCTCATTTACAGGCCTGCAATTATTTTGAATATCAACTGACCATTAGCGCTGGGATTAAAGCTGCTGTTGTGTGAAACGGCCACAAGGTGGCAGCAGTTCTCCTTTACCAAATCTGGTGACTAGGGCAACAGAGCCTCAATGGAAGTCGTGTTCTAGGTTGTAATTTAGAATGGAATGTGCCAGGAAAAAGACCCTTAAGTTTGTCTCACTATTTCTTGTTCGGTTTGTTTTTCATTTAATTTTTATTTTTTATCACAGCAAGTTTGATTACAATGTTTGGCTTGTTGTAGGTGTGCAAGATGTGGTTCTTTTACGCATATACATATGTCTGTTCTTCCTGGGATCCTTTTCCATGTACGTTATGACAGAATGTTGACTAATCTTCTCTTGGTATTCCGTAGGTGTTTGGTGTCTATATATTTCACCTGTGTTTGTATATGTCTCTTAACCCCAATATCCTAATGTATCCAATCCTCACACCTTTCCATTGGTGAACCATAAGTTTGTTTAATGAATCTGCGATTGCCCTTCTCTGTGGAAATATCTTCACTAGTATCAAGTTTTAGGTAACACCTATAAGTGATATCATACGATATGTGTCTTTCTCTTTCTGACTTACTACAAGTCACGTGGTTACCTCTAGACTCATCTACGGTGCTGCAAATGGCATTGTGTCCTTTTTTTCCTTGGCTAATATTCTGTCTGTACATGTACCAGTTCTTCTTTGACCACTCATCTGTTGATGGACTTTTTGGTTGCTCCCATGTCATGGCTATTGTAATGCTGCGGCAATGCACATTTGCCTGCCTGTGTCTTTCCAATTCTGTCTTCTTAGGTTATAGGCCCAGGAGTTCGCCTGCTGGATCATATGGTAGCAAAATGTTTACCTTGTACAGGCACCGCCATTCTGTTCTCATTAGTGGCTCTTACCAGGTTACGTCCCACTTAAAGTTGAGGTGATGCTCTTCTCCACAACACCTTCAGCGTTTATTGTTTGGAGTATTTTTGCTGAAGTTTATTCTGACTAGTGTGAGCTGATACCACTTTGTGCTTGGATTTGCATGCGTCTCATAATACCTTGAAATTGAGCTTTCTGGCATGTCCTTTTTTTCTTCAAACTGTGAGTACAGCTTACCTCTTCAAATTGTTTTCGGGAAGTAGGTGTGACATTTAGAAATATTTTGGCCATTACCTCCCTCAAGACATTATGAGGGCAGGTTTCATTCACAGCCCTCCAGTACTGGTGCATATGAAGTGACCCTTAGCACAGGTTTTAAAGCTGCTGTTGCAGGTAACGGCCAGAGGGTGGCAGCATTTCTGCTTTTCCCAATCTGTTAACTAGGGAAACAGACCATCCTGGCAGTGGTGTTCCTCGGTTCTATATTAGAGTGGAATGTGCCCCCAAAAGCTGATGTCTCCTTACTTATGTTTGTTTTAGAAATCGAATTTCTATATATATTTTTTATTGGAGTCATATTCCATTGTGTTCATGGACCACTTCTTCTTTGAGCATTCCTCTGTTGATAGACATTTTCGTAGCTTCCAAGTGTTGGCTATGGTAAATATTGCTGGAGTGCAGGATTGCCAGCATGTGTCTTTTCTTTTTTGTGGTACATGGGCCTCTCACTGCCATGGGCCCTCCCATTGCAGAGCACAGGCTCCGGACGCACAGGCCCAGCAGCCATAGCTCACGGGAACAGCCGCTCCGCGGCAAGTGGGATCTTCCCGAATCGGGGCATGAACCCATGTCCCCTGCACTGGCAGGCGGACTCTCATCCACTGCGCCACCAGTGAATCCCAGCCTGTCTTTTTGATTCTCATCCCCTCAGGCGAAAGGCCCAGCAGTGGGTATACTTGATTGAATGGTAGCTCAGTATTTATCTTTACAAGGCACGTCATTTTTGTTTTCATGACTGGCTCTTACCATGTCCCACGTTGAAGCAAGGGTAGGCATTTCTCCAAAACCCCTTCAGCATTTATTGTTTGCAGAATTTTTCCTGATGGGCATTCTGACTGCTGTGAGCTGATAGGTTTTTGTCATTTGGATTTACATATCTTTAATTATTCCTAATGTTTAGCATTTTCCCATGCCTTTTTAAATTTCTGGCAGAGAAAAACAGAAAAAAAAACGGAGAGTACAGTTAAACTCTTGAAATTGTCTTCTTGGATGGTTGCCCTCTTTTGAATGTTCTGGTCAATTTTCGACCGCATGTTTGTTTTTGAGGGCAGGTGTTATTCACAGGCCTGCAATGAGTGTGACTATTTAGTGACCATTAGCAGTGGGTTTAAAGCTGCTGTTGTGGGAAATGGCCACAAGGCGGCAGCGTTTCTCCACTCCCAAGTCTGGTTCCTAGGGCAGCAGAGCCTTTCTGGGACCAATGGAATACAGAAGAAGGCATCATTGAAGTCTAATACAGAATACCATGTCCTGGTGGATGGTAGAATGACCAGTAGGGTCTAGGAATTAGGAACTACTGGATGTATATCCTCGGTGGCTTCACTGACTGTCCTAACATCCTTTACCAGGTCCCCAGCAGCCCACGGGGCTCTCGTGGTCAGGCCCCTCCCAGGATATGGGGCTCACCTGGGCAGGGCCCCAGCAGCCAACGGGGTTCTCATGTTCAGGCCACTCCCAGGGTATGGAGCTCACCTGTGAAACTACCCAGCAGCCCATGAGGCTCTCGTGCTTAGGCACCTCCCATGATACAGAGCTCCCGTGGGCAGGTACCATGGCAGGGCTGGGCACACAGGAACCGTGCACATAGCCCTCATTGCAGAGCACCCCAGAACGCCTGTCACGCAGAGCTGACACAGAGCACCTCAGAGCAGCACTTGAACTAACCAACAGCAGCTCCGACAGGTCTCTGACCCTGGGCATCACTCTGTGCAGCCTCCCTCTGCCTGGTCTTCCAGAGACTTCCACTGCAGCCGGGGCACCAGGCCTTTGTCTCCAACCATCCCCCCTCCTCTCCCTGACCCCTGGGTTCCTCTCATTAGGATTAGGTCTTCTTGAAATTGTCTCCCACTCATGGGCCAGATAAAATGATGAGAAAACAAGCCGGAGATGCAGCCCCTTGTCTATCCTGACTCTCAGGAGCCCACACCTGTTCCTTGGAACTGGCCGTTTCAGCGAGGTCCATTTTCTGCAATGTGAGCCACTGAGGGGTGAGGATTGGCTGACCGGAGCAGCCTGTCCCTACCGGCCAGCCCTCCCCAGGTGTGCCTGGGTTGAGGTCAATAGAAACACCGCTCCAGGGAGCAACAGCGCCTGCAGCTGTGCCTGACGCCATATTCTCTGCCCCGTCAGCAGTCTCGGGGCTGTGCTGGTGGGAGGGAGTGAGGGGGCACGGTTTTGTGGGTGGCCCGGTGTGAGAGGGGCTCTGCTGGACTTTCTGCAGGAGTTGCCAGACTGCCACCTGCTAAAGAAGAGGATGGGTCACCCATACCTTCCGCTGGAATTTCTCCGCGGGCAGAGGTGAGGGAGGAACAAAGCAGTGGGGGCCAAGACAGGACGGATATCTCAGGCAGGGAAATGGAAAGTTTTCAGAAGAGCGCCTGGGGCCAGGATCATCCTGGCTGGCCTGCAGGCACCAAGTCAGCCTGCGTGCTTTCGCTGGTGTGGATCCACGGCCCTTCCTCTATGCTTTCAAGTCCTTGTACATATTCAGGTGTTTTACCTGGGAAGGGAGGGAACAGTTCAGCAGCAGCTGGCTGGGGGCTCAGCTCACGTTTACTCACAGACGCCTATGTACGGTCCCCCAGCTTTGCAATGAGGACGATCCTTGCGGGGGTGGGGGGGGGCTGCTGGCTGCATGGGAGATAATTCCCTACCTCTGACCAACTTCAGAATTGTTTACCACTGGAGCAAGTGCCCTGATAGGGTTTTCCTCTGTATAACTAGTGGGTTCTGTTTATTTTTTCTGTTTTGTTTCAAGGTAGATTTTATTCCTCATTTATGTATTTATAGATATAAGCATGGAAATAATTCATTCATACAAATACATCTGTGTGAAGGGAAGAACGTTTTTCTGTTTTATTTTTAAATTTTATTTGTTTTTAAAAATTTTGAAATTTAATATTATTGATTTTTTTAGACAGCAGGTTATTATTAGTTATCTATTTTATACATATACATGTATACAGGTCAATCCCAATCTCCCAACTCATCCCACCACCACCACCCCATGGCTTCCCCCCCTTGGTTTCCATACGTTTGTTCTCTAACCCTGTGTCTCTAATTCTGCCCTGCAAACCGGTTCATCTGTACCAGTTTTCTAGGTTCCACATATATGCATTAATACACAATATTTGTTTTTCTCTTTCTGACTTACTTCTCTCGGTATGACAGTCTCTAGATCCATCCACGTCTCTACAAATGACCCCGTTTCATTCCTTTTTATGGCTGAGTAATATTCCATTTTATATATGTACCACATCTTTATCCATTCGTCTGTCTGTGGGCATTTAGGTTGCTTCCATTACCTGGCTATTGTAAATAGTGCTGCAATGAACATTGTGGTGAATGTGTCTTTTGGATTTATGGTTTTCTCTGGGTATATGCCCAGAAGTGGGATTGCTGGATCATATGGTAATTGTATTTTTAGTTTTTCTAATGAACCTCCATACTGTTCTCCATAGTGACTGTATCAATTGACATGCCCACCAATAGTGGAAGAGGGATCCATGTGTCCACACCCTCCGCAGCATTTGTAGTTTGTAGATTTTCTGATGATGCCCATTCTAACAGGTGTGAGGTGATACCTCATTGAAGTTTTGACTTGCATTTCTCTAATAATTAGTGATGTTGAGCAGCTTTTCATGTGCATCCTGGCCATCTCTGGGTCTCCTTTGAAGAAATGTCTATTTAGATATTCTACCCATTTTTGAAGTGGGTTGTATTTTTTTTAATATTAAGCTGCATGAGCTGTTTATATATATTGGAGATTAAACCTTTGTCCATTGATTCGTTTCCACATATTTCCTCCCATTCTGAGGGTTGCCTTTTTCCATTCCCGTTTTTTAACAAAAGAAAGAAAGAAAGAAAGAAAAAGAAGCAGAACACAAATGTCCGTAAAATATGCCTCTTGAAACTGTCGTTTTGAAATATGGAGGTGTTTTGAATTTTTTGGTCGGTATACGACCCCAGGATTTGTTTTCAGGGCAGGTCTCATTTACAGGCCTGCAATTATTTTGAATATCAACTGACCATTAGCGCCGGGATTAAAGCTGCTGTTGTGTGAAACGGCCACAAGGTGGCAGCAGTTCTCCTTTACCAAATCTGGTGACTAGGGCAACAGAGCCTCAATGGAAGTCGTGTTCTAGGTTGTAATTTAGAATGGAATGTGCCAGGAAAAAGACCCTTAAGTTTGTCTCACTATTTCTTGTTCGGTTTTTTTTTTCATTTAATTTTTATTTTTTATCACAGCAAGTTTGATTACAATGTTTGGCTTGTTGTAGGTGTGCAAGATGTGGTTCTTTTACGCATATACATATGTCTGTTCTTCCTGGGATCCTTTTCCATGTACGTTATGACAGAATGTTGACTAATCTTCTCTTGGTATTCCGTAGGTGTTTGGTGTCTATATATTTCACCTATGTTTGTATATGTCTCTTAACCCACATATCCTAATGTATCCAATCCTCACACCTTTCCATTGGTGAACCATAAGTTTGTTTAATGAACCTGCGATTGCCCTTCTCTGTGGAAATATCTTCACTAGTATCAAGTTTTAGGTAACACCTATAAGTGATATCATACGATATGTGTCTTTCTCTTTCTGACTTACTACAAGTCACGTGGTTACCTCTAGACTCATCTACGGTGCTGCAAATGGCATTGTGTCCTTTTTTTCCTTGGCTAATATTCTGTCTGTACATGTACCAGTTCTTCTTTGACCACTCATCTGTTGATGGACTTTTTGGTTGCTCCCATGTCATGGCTATTGTAATGCTGCGGCAATGCACATTTGCCTGCCTGTGTCTTTCCAATTCTGTCTTCTTAGGTTATAGGCCCAGGAGTTCGCCTGCTGGATCATATGGTAGCAAAATGTTTACCTTGTACAGGCACCGCCATTCTGTTCTCATTAGTGGCTCTTACCAGGTTACGTCCCACTTAAAGTTGAGGTGATGCTCTTCTCCACAACACCTTCAGCGTTTATTGTTTGGAGTATTTTTGCTGAAGTTTATTCTGACTAGTGTGAGCTGATACCACTTTGTGCTTGGATTTGCATGCGTCTCATAATACCTTGAAATTGAGCTTTCTGGCATGTCCTTTTTTTCTTCAAACTGTGAGTACAGCTTACCTCTTCAAATTGTTTTCGGGAAGTAGGTGTGACATTTAGAAATATTTTGGCCATTACCTCCCTCAAGACATTATGAGGGCAGGTTTCATTCACAGCCCTCCAGTACTGGTGCATATGAAGTGACCCTTAGCACAGGTTTTAAAGCTGCTGTTGCAGGTAACGGCCAGAGGGTGGCAGCATTTCTGCTTTTCCCAATCTGTTAACTAGGGAAACAGACCATTCTGGCAGTGGTGTTCCTCGGTTCTATATTAGAGTGGAATGTGCCCCCAAAAGCTGATGTCTCCTTACTTATGTTTGTTTTAGAAATCGAATTTCTATATATTTTTTTATTGGAGTCATATTCCATTGTGTTCATGGACCACTTCTTCTTTGAGCATTCCTCTGTTGATGGACATTTTCGTAGCTTCCAAGTGTTGGCTATGGTAAATATTGCTGGAGTGCAGGATTGCCAGCATGTGTCTTTTCTTTTTTGTGGTACATGGGCCTCTCACTGCCGTGGGCCCTCCCATTGCAGAGCACAGGCTCCGGATGCACAGGCCCAGCAGCCGTAGCTCACGGGAACAGCCGAACCGCGGCAAGTGGGATCTTCCCGAATCGGGGCATGAACCCATGTCCCCTGCACTGGCAGGCGGACTCTCATCCACTGCGCCACCAGTGAATCCCAGCCTGCCTTTTTGATTCTCATCCCCTCAGGCGAAAGGCCCAGCAGTGGGTATACTTGATTGAATGGTAGCTCAGTATTTATCTTTACAAGGCACGTCATTTTTGTTTTCATGACTGGCTCTTACCATGTCCCATGTTGAAGCGAGGGTAGACATTTCTCCAAAACCCCTTCAGCATTTATTGTTTGCAGAATTTTTCCTGATGGGCATTCTGACTGCTGTGAGCTGATAGGTTTTTGTCATTTGGATTTACATATCTTTAATTATTCCTAATGTTTAGCATTTTCCCATGCCTTTTTAAATTTCTGGCAGAGAAAAACAGAAAAAAAAACGGAGAGTACAGTTAAACTCTTAAAATTGTCTTCTTGGATGGTTGCCCTCTTTTGAATGTTCTGGTCAATTATCGACCCCATGTTTGTTTTTGAGGGCAGGTGTTATTCACAGGCCTGCAATGAGTGTGACTATTTAGTGACCATTAGCAGTGGGTTTAAAGCTGCTGTTGTGGGAAATGGCCACAAGGCGGCAGCGTTTCTCCACTCCCAAGTCTGGTTCCTAGGGCAGCAGAGCCTTTCTGGGACCAATGGAATACAGAAGAAGGCATCATTGAAGTCTAATACAGAATACCATGTCCTGGTGGATGGTAGAATGACCAGTAGGGTCTAGGAATTAGGAACTACTGGATGTATATCTTCTGTGGCTTCACTGACTGTCCTAACATCCTTTACCAGGTCCCCAGCAGCCCACGGGGCTCTCGTGGCCAGGCCCCTCCCAGGATATGGGGCTCACCTGGGCAGGGCCCCAGCAGCCAACGGGGTTCTCATGTTCAGGCCACTCCCAGGGTATGGAGCTCAGCTGTGAAACTACCCAGCAGCCCATGAGGCTCTTGTGCTTAGGCACCTCCCATGATACAGAGCTCCCGTGGGCAGGTACCATGGCAGGGCTGGGCACACAGGAACCGTGCACATAGCCCTCATTGCAGAGCACCCCAGAACGCCTGTCACGCAGAGCTGACACAGAGCACCTCAGAGCAGGACTTGAACTAACCAACAGCAGCTCCGACAGGTCTCTGACCCTGGGCATCACTCTGTGCAGCCTCCCTCTGCCTGGTCTTCCAGAGACTTCCACTGCAGCCGGGGCACCAGGCCTTTGTCTCCAACCATCCCCCCTCCTCTCCCTGACCCCTGGGTTCCTCTCATTAGGATTAGGTCTTCTTGAAATTGTCTCCCACTCATGGGCCAGATAAAATGATGAGAAAACAAGCCGGAGATGCAGCCCCTTGTCTATCCTGACTCTCAGGAGCCCACACCTGTTCCTTGGAACTGGCCGTTTCAGCGAGGTCCATTTTCTGCAATGTGAGCCACTAGGGGTGAGGATTGGCTGACCGGAGCAGCCTGTCCCTACCGGCCAGCCCTCCCCAGGTGTGCCTGGGTTGAGGTCAATAGAAACACCGCTCCAGGGAGCAACAGCGCCTGCAGCTGTGCCTGACGCCATATTCTCTGCCCCGTCAGCAGTCTCGGGGCTGTGCTGGTGGGACGGAGTGAGGGGGCACGGTTTTGTGGGTGGCCCGGTGTGAGAGGGGCTCTGCTGGACTTTCTGCAGGAGTTGCCAGACTGCCACCTGCTAAAGAAGAGGATGGGTCACCCATACCTTCCGCTGGAATTTCTCCGCGGGCAGAGGTGAGGGAGGAACAAAGCAGTGGGGGCCAAGACAGGACGGATATCTCAGGCAGGGAAATGGAAAGTTTTCAGAAGAGCGCCTGGGGCCAGGATCATCCTGGCTGGCCTGCAGGCACCAAGTCAGCCTGCGTGCTTTCGCTGGTGTGGATCCACGGCCCTTCCTCTATGCTTTCAAGTCCTTGTACATATTCAGGTGTTTTACCTGGGAAGCGAGGGAACAGTTCAGCAGCAGCTGGCTGGGGGCTCAGCTCACGTTTACTCACAGACGCCTATGTACGGTCCCCCAGCTTTGCAATGAGGACGCTCCTTGCGGGGGTGGGGGTGGCTGCTGGCTGCATGGGAGATAATTCCCTACCTCTGACCAACTTCAGAATTGTTTACCACTGGAGCAAGTGCCCTGATAGGGTTTTCCTCTGTATAACTAGTGGGTTCTGTTTATTTTTTCTGTTTTGTTTCAAGGTAGATTTTATTCCTCATTTATGTATTTATAGATATAAGCATGGAAATAATTCATTCATACAAATACATCTGTGTGAAGGGAAGAACGTTTTTCTGTTTTATTTTTAAATTTTATTTGTTTTTAAAAATTTTGAAATTTAATATTATTTATTTTTTTAGACAGCAGGTTATTATTAGTTATCTATTTTATACATATACATGTATACAGGTCAATCCCAATCTCCCAACTCATCCCACCACCACCACCCCATGGCTTCCCCCCCTTGGTTTCCATACGTTTGTTCTCTAACCCTGTGTCTCTAATTCTGCCCTGCAAACCGGTTCATCTGTACCAGTTTTCTAGGTTCCACATATATGCATTAATACACAATATTTGTTTCTCTCTTTCTGACTTACTTCTCTCGGTATGACAGTCTCTAGATCCATCCACGTCTCTACAAATGACCCCGTTTCATTCCTTTTTATGGCTGAGTAATATTCCATTTTATATATGTACCACATCTTTATCCATTCGTCTGTCTGTGGGCATTTAGGTTGCTTCCATTACCTGGCTATTGTAAATAGTGCTGCAATGAACATTGTGGTGAATGTGTCTTTTGGATTTATGGTTTTCTCTGGGTATATGCCCAGAAGTGGGATTGCTGGATCATATGGTAATTGTATTTTTAGTTTTTCTAATGAACCTCCATACTGTTCTCCATAGTGACTGTATCAATTGACATTCCCACCAATAGTGGAAGAGGGATCCATGTGTCCACACCCTCCGCAGCATTTGTAGTTTGTAGATTTTCTGATGATGCCCATTCTAACAGGTGTGAGGTGATACCTCATTGAAGTTTTGACTTGCATTTCTCTAATAATTAGTGATGTTGAGCAGCTTTTCATGTGCATCCTGGCCATCTCTGGGTCTCCTTTGAAGAAATGTCTATTTAGATATTCTACCCATTTTTGAAGTGGGTTGTATTTTTTTTAATATTAAGCTGCATGAGCTGTTTATATATATTGGAGATTAAACCTTTGTCCACTGATTCGTTTCCACATATTTCCTCCCATTCTGAGGGTTGCCTTTTTCCATTCCCGTTTTTTAACAAAAGAAAGAAAGAAAGAAAGAAAAAGAAGCAGAACACAAATGTCCGTAAAATATGCCTCTTGAAACTGTCGTTTTGAAATATGGAGGTGTTTTGAATTTTTTGGTCGGTATACGACCCCAGGATTTGTTTTCAGGGCAGGTCTCATTTACAGGCCTGCAATTATTTTGAATATCAACTGACCATTAGCGCTGGGATTAAAGCTGCTGTTGTGTGAAACGGCCACAAGGTGGCAGCAGTTCTCCTTTACCAAATCTGGTGACTAGGGCAACAGAGCCTCAATGGAAGTCGTGTTCTAGGTTGTAATTTAGAATGGAATGTGCCAGGAAAAAGACCCTTAAGTTTGTCTCACTATTTCTTGTTCGGTTTTTTTTTCATTTAATTTTTATTTTTTATCACAGCAAGTTTGATTACAATGTTTGGCTTGTTGTAGGTGTGCAAGATGTGGTTCTTTTACGCATATACATATGTCTGTTCTTCCTGGGATCCTTTTCCATGTACGTTATGACAGAATGTTGACTAATCTTCTCTTGGTATTCCGTAGGTGTTTGGTGTCTATATATTTCACCTGTGTTTGTATATGTCTCTTAACCCCAATATCCTAATGTATCCAATCCTCACACCTTTCCATTGGTGAACCATAAGTTTGTTTAATGAATCTGCGATTGCCCTTCTCTGTGGAAATATCTTCACTAGTATCAAGTTTTAGGTAACACCTATAAGTGATATCATACGATATGTGTCTTTCTCTTTCTGACTTACTACAAGTCACGTGGTTACCTCTAGACTCATCTACGGTGCTGCAAATGGCATTGTGTCCTTTTTTTCCTTGGCTAATATTCTGTCTGTACATGTACCAGTTCTTCTTTGACCACTCATCTGTTGATGGACTTTTTGGTTGCTCCCATGTCATGGCTATTGTAATGCTGCGGCAATGCACATTTGCCTGCCTGTGTCTTTCCAATTCTGTCTTCTTAGGTTATAGGCCCAGGAGTTCGCCTGCTGGATCATATGGTAGCAAAATGTTTACCTTGTACAGGCACCGCCATTCTGTTCTCATTAGTGGCTCTTACCAGGTTACGTCCCACTTAAAGTTGAGGTGATGCTCTTCTCCACAACACCTTCAGCGTTTATTGTTTGGAGTATTTTTGCTGAAGTTTATTCTGACTAGTGTGAGCTGATACCACTTTGTGCTTGGATTTGCATGCGTCTCATAATACCTTGAAATTGAGCTTTCTGGCATGTCCTTTTTTTCTTCAAACTGTGAGTACAGCTTACCTCTTCAAATTGTTTTCGGGAAGTAGGTGTGACATTTAGAAATATTTTGGCCATTACCTCCCTCAAGACATTATGAGGGCAGGTTTCATTCACAGCCCTCCAGTACTGGTGCATATGAAGTGACCCTTAGCACAGGTTTTAAAGCTGCTGTTGCAGGTAACGGCCAGAGGGTGGCAGCATTTCTGCTTTTCCCAATCTGTTAACTAGGGAAACAGACCATCCTGGCAGTGGTGTTCCTCGGTTCTATATTAGAGTGGAATGTGCCCCCAAAAGCTGATGTCTCCTTACTTATGTTTGTTTTAGAAATCGAATTTCTATATATTTTTTTTATTGGATTCATATTCCATTGTGTTCATGGACCACTTCTTCTTTGAGCATTCCTCTGTTGATAGACATTTTCGTAGCTTCCAAGTGTTGGCTATGGTAAATATTGCTGGAGTGCAGGATTGCCAGCATGTGTCTTTTCTTTTTTGTGGTACATGGGCCTCTCACTGCCGTGGGCCCTCCCATTGCAGAGCACAGGCTCCGGACGCACAGGCCCAGCAGCCATAGCTCACGGGAACAGCCGCTCCGCGGCAAGTGGGATCTTCCTGAATCGGGGCATGAACCCATGTCCCCTGCACTGGCAGGCGGACTCTCATCCACTGCGCCACCAGTGAATCCCAGCCTGTCTTTTTGATTCTCATCCCCTCAGGCGAAAGGCCCAGCAGTGGGTATACTTGATTGAATGGTAGCTCAGTATTTATCTTTACAAGGCACGTCATTTTTGTTTTCATGACTGGCTCTTACCATGTCCCACGTTGAAGCAAGTGTAGGCATTTCTCCAAAACCACTTCAGCATTTATTGTTTGCAGAATTTTTCCTGATGGGCATTCTGACTGCTGTGAGCTGATAGGTTTTTGTCATTTGGATTTACATATCTTTAATTATTCCTAATGTTTAGCATTTTCCCATGCCTTTTTAAATTTCTGGCAGAGAATAACAGAAAAAAAAACGGAGAGTACAGTTAAACTCTTGAAATTGTCTTCTTGGATGGTTGCCCTCTTTTGAATGTTCTGGTCAATTTTCGACCCCATGTTTGTTTTTGAGGGCAGGTGTTATTCACAGGCCTGCAATGAGTGTGACTATTTAGTGACCATTAGCAGTGGGTTTAAAACTGCTGTTGTGGGAAATGGCCACAAGGCGGCAGCGTTTCTCCACTCCCAAGTCTGGTTCCTAGGGCAGCAGAGCCTTTCTGGGACCAATGGAATACAGAAGAAGGCATCATTGAAGTCTAATACAGAATACCATGTCCTGGTGGATGGTAGAATGATCAGTAGGGTCTAGGAATTAGGAACTACTGGATGTATATCCTCGGTGGCTTCACTGACTGTTCTAACATCCTTTACCAGGTCCCCAGCAGCCCACGGGGCTCTCATGGTCAGGCCCCTCCCAGGATATGGGGCTCACCTGGGCAGGGCCCCAGCAGCCAACGGGGTTCTCATGTTCAGGCCACTCCCAGGTTATGGAGCTCACCTGTGAAACTACCCAGCAGCCCATGAGGCTCTCGTGCTTAGGCACCTCCCATGATACAGAGCTCCCGTGGGCAGGTACCATGGCAGGGCTGGGCACACAGGAACCGTGCACATAGCCCTCATTGCAGAGCACCCCAGAACGCCTGTCACGCAGAGCTGACACAGAGCACCTCAGAGCAGAACTTGAACTAACCAACAGCAGCTTCGACAGGTCTCTGACCCTGGGCATCACTCTGTGCAGCCTCCCTCTGCCTGGTCTTCCAGACACTTCCACTGCAGCCGGGGCACCAGGCCTTTGTATCCAACCATCACCCATCCTCTCCCTGACTCCTGGGTTCCTCTCATTAGGATTAGGTCTTCTTGAAATTGTCTCCCACTCATGGGCCAGATAAAATGATGAGAAAAGAAGCCAGAGATGCAGCCGCTTGTCTATCCTGACTCTAAGGAGCCCACACCTGTTCCTTGGAACTGGCCGTTTCAGCGAGGTCCATGTTCTGCAATGTGAGCCACTGAGCAGTGAGGATTGGCTGACCGGAGCAGCCTGTCCCTGCCGGCCAGCCCTCCCCAGGTGTGCCTGGGTTGAGGTCAATAGAAACACCACTCCAGGGAGCAACAGCCCCTGCAGCTGTGCCTGACGCCATAGTCTCTGCCCCGTCAGCAGTCTCGGGGCTGTGCTGGTGGGAGGGAGTGAGGGGGCACGGTTTTGTGGGTGTCCCGGTGTGAGAGGGGCTCTGCTGGACTTTCTGCAGGAGTTGCCAGACTGTCGCCTGCTAAAGAAGAGGATGGGTCACCCATACCTTCCGCTGGAATTTCTCCGTGGGCAGAGGTGAGGGAGGAAAAAAGCAGTGTGGGCCAAGACAGGACGGATATCTCAGGCAGGGAAATGGAAAGTTTTCAGAAGAGCACCTGGGGCCAGGATCATCGTGGCTGGCCTGCAGGCACCAAGTCAGCCTGCGTGCTTTTGCTGGTGTGGATCCACGGCCCTTCCTCTATGCTTTCAAGTCCTTGTACATATTCAGGTGTTTTACCTGGGAAGGGAGGGAACAGTTCAGCAGCAGCTGGCTGGGGGCTCAGCTCACGTTTACTCACAGACGCCTATGTACGGTCCCCCAGCTTTGCAATGAGGACGCTCCTTGCGGGGTGGGAGCTGCTGGCTGCATGGGAGATAATTCCCTACCTCTGACCAACTTCAGAATTGTTTACCGCTGGAGCAAGTGCCCTGGTAGGGTTTTCCTCTGTATAACTAGTGGGTTCTGTTTATTTTTTCTGTTTTGTTTCAAGGTAGATTTTATTCCTCATTTATGTATTTATAGATATAAGCATGGAAATAATTCATTCATACAAATACATCTGTGTGAAGGGAAGAACACTTTTCTGTTTTATTTTTAAATTTTATTTGTTTTTAAAATTTTGAAATTTAATATTATTTATTATTTTAGACATCAGGTGATTATTAGTTATCTATATTATACATATACATGTATACAGGTCAATCCCAATCTCCCAACTCATCCCACCACCACCACCCCATGGCTTCCCCCCCTTGGTTTCCATACGTTTGTTCTCTAACCCTGTGTCTCTAATTCTGCCCTGCAAACCGGTTCATCTCTACCAGTTTTCTAGGTTCCACATATATGCATTAATACACAATATTTGTTTTTCTCTTTCTGACTTACTTCTCTCGGTATGACAGTCTCTAGATCCATCCACGTCTCTACAAATGACCCAGTTTCATTCCTTTTTATGGCTGAGTAATATTCCATTTTATATATGTACCACATCTTTATCCATTCGTCTGTCTGTGGGCATTTAGGTTGCTTCCATTACCTGGCTATTGTAAATAGTGCTGCAATGAACATTGTGGTGAATGTGTCTTTTGGATTTATGGTTTTCTCTGGGTATATGCCCAGAAGTGGGATTGCTGGATCATATGGTAATTGTATTTTTAGTTTTTCTAATGAACCTCCATACTGTTCTCCATAGTGACTGTATCAATTGACATGCCCACCAATAGTGGAAGAGGGATCCATGTGTCCACACCCTCCGCAGCATTTGTAGTTTGTAGATTTTCTGATGATGCCCATTCTAACAGGTGTGAGGTGATACCTCATTGAAGTTTTGACTTGCATTTCTCTAATAATTAGTGATGTTGAGCAGCTTTTCATGTGCATCCTGGCCATCTCTGGGTCTCCTTTGAAGAAATGTCTATTTAGATATTCTACCCAATTTTGAAGTGGGTTGTATTTTTTTTAATATTAAGCTGCATGAGCTGTTTATATATATTGGAGATTAAACCTTTGTCCATTGATTCGTTTCCACATATTTCCTCCCATTCTGAGGGTTGCCTTTTTCCATTCCCGTTTTTTAACAAAAGAAAGAAAGAAAGAAAGAAAAAGAAGCAGAACACAAATGTCCGTAAAATATGCCTCTTGAAACTGTCGTTTTGAAATATGGAGGTGTTTTGAATTTTTTGGTCGGTATACGACCCCAGGATTTGTTTTCAGGGCAGGTCTCATTTACAGGCCTGCAATTATTTTGAATATCAACTGACCATTAGCGCCGGGATTAAAGCTGCTGTTGTGTGAAACGGCCACAAGGTGGCAGCAGTTCTCCTTTACCAAATCTGGTGACTAGGGCAACAGAGCCTCAATGGAAGTCGTGTTCTAGGTTGTAATTTAGAATGGAATGTGCCAGGAAAAAGACCCTTAAGTTTGTCTCACTATTTCTTGTTCGGTTTGTTTTTCATTTAATTTTTATTTTTTATCACAGCAAGTTTGATTACAATGTTTGGCTTGTTGTAGGTGTGCAAGATGTGGTTCTTTTACGCATATACATATGTCTGTTCTTCCTGGGATCCTTTTCCATGTACGTTATGACAGAATGTTGACTAATCTTCTCTTGGTATTCCGTAGGTGTTTGGTGTCTATATATTTCACCTGTGTTTGTATATGTCTCTTAACCCCAATATCCTAATGTATCCAATCCTCACACCTTTCCATTGGTGAACCATAAGTTTGTTTAATGAATCTGCGATTGCCCTTCTCTGTGGAAATATCTTCACTAGTATCAAGTTTTAGGTAACACCTATAAGTGATATCATACGATATGTGTCTTTCTCTTTCTGACTTACTACAAGTCACGTGATTACCTCTAGACTCATCTACGGTGCTGCAAATGGCATTGTGTCCTTTTTTTCCTTGGCTAATATTCTGTCTGTACATGTACCAGTTCTTCTTTGACCACTCATCTGTTGATGGACTTTTTGGTTGCTCCCATGTCATGGCTATTGTAATGCTGCAGCAATGCACATTTGCCTGCCTGTGTCTTTCCAATTCTGTCTTCTTAGGTTATAGGCCCAGGAGTTCGCCTGCTGGATCATATGGTAGCAAAATGTTTACCTTGTACAGGCACCGCCATTCTGTTCTCATTAGTGGCTCTTACCAGGTTACGTCCCACTTAAAGTTGAGGTGATGCTCTTCTCCACAACACCTTCAGCGTTTATTGTTTGGAGTATTTTTGCTGAAGTTTATTCTGACTAGTGTGAGCTGATACCACTTTGTGCTTGGATTTGCATGCGTCTCATAATACCTTGAAATTGAGCTTGCTGGCATGTCCTTTTTTTCTTCAAACTGTGAGTACAGCTTACCTCTTCAAATTGTTTTCGTGAAGTATGTGTGACATTTAGAAATATTTTGGCCATTACCTCCCTCAAGACATTATGAGGGCAGGTTTCATTCACAGCCCTCCAGTACTGGTGCATATGAAGTGACCCTTAGCACAGGTTTTAAAGCTGCTGTTGCAGGTAACGGCCAGAGGGTGGCAGCATTTCTGCTTTTCCCAATCTGTTAACTAGGGAAACAGACCATCCTGGCAGTGGTGTTCCTCGGTTCTATATTAGAGTGGAATGTGCCCCCAAAAGCTGATGTCTCCTTACTTATGTTTGTTTTAGAAATCGAATTTCTATATATTTTTTTATTGGAGTCATATTCCATTGTGTTCATGGACCACTTCTTCTTTGAGCATTCCTCTGTTGATGGACATTTTCGTAGCTTCCAAGTGTTGGCTATGGTAAATATTGCTGGAGTGCAGGATTGCCAGCATGTGTCTTTTCTTTTTTGTGGTACATGGGCCTCTCACTGCCGTGGGCCCTCCCATTGCAGAGCACAGGCTCCGGATGCACAGGCCCAGCAGCCGTAGCTCACGGGAACAGCCGAACCGCGGCAAGTGGGATCTTCCCGAATCGGGGCATGAACCCATGTCCCCTGCACTGGCAGGCGGACTCTCATCCACTGCGCCACCAGTGAATCCCAGCCTGCCTTTTTGATTCTCATCCCCTCAGGCGAAAGGCCCAGCAGTGGGTATACTTGATTGAATGGTAGCTCAGTATTTATCTTTACAAGGCACGTCATTTTTGTTTTCATGACTGGCTCTTACCATGTCCCATGTTGAAGCGAGGGTAGGCATTTCTCCAAAACCCCTTCAGCATTTATTGTTTGCAGAATTTTTCCTGATGGGCATTCTGACTGCTGTGAGCTGATAGGTTTTTGTCATTTGGATTTACATATCTTTAATTATTCCTAATGTTTAGCATTTTCCCATGCCTTTTTAAATTTCTGGCAGAGAAAAACAGAAAAAAAAATGGAGAGTACAGTTAAACTCTTAAAATTGTCTTCTTGGATGGTTGCCCTCTTTTGAATGTTCTGGTCAATTTTCGACCCCATGTTTGTTTTTGAGGGCAGGTGTTATTCACAGGCCTGCAATGAGTGTGACTATTTAGTGACCATTAGCAGTGGGTTTAAAGCTGCTGTTGTGGGAAATGGCCACAAGGCGGCAGCGTTTCTCCACTCCCAAGTCTGGTTCCTAGGGCAGCAGAGCCTTTCTGGGACCAATGGAATACAGAAGAAGGCATCATTGAAGTCTAATACAGAATACCATGTCCTGGTGGATGGTAGAATGACCAGTAGGGTCTAGGAATTAGGAACTACTGGATGTATATCCTCGGTGGCTTCACTGACTGTCCTAACATCCTTTACCAGGTCCCCAGCAGCCCACGGGGCTCTCGTGGTCAGGCCCCTCCCAGGATATGGGGCTCACCTGGGCAGGGCCCCAGCAGCCAACGGGGTTCTCATGTTCAGGCCACTCCCAGGGTATGGAGCTCAGCTGTGAAACTACCCAGCAGCCCATGAGGCTCTCGTGCTTAGGCACCTCCCATGATACAGAGCTCCCGTGGGCAGGTACCATGGCAGGGCTGGGCACACAGGAACCGTGCACATAGCCCTCATTGCAGAGCACCCCAGAACGCCTGTCACGCAGAGCTGACACAGAGCACCTCAGAGCAGCACTTGAACTAACCAACAGCAGCTCCGACAGGTCTCTGACCCTGGGCATCACTCTGTGCAGCCTCCCTCTGCCTGGTCTTCCAGAGACTTCCACTGCAGCCGGGGCACCAGGCCTTTGTCTCCAACCATCCCCCCTCCTCTCCCTGACTCCTGGGTTCCTCTCATTAGGATTAGGTCTTCTTGAAATTGTCTCCCACTCATGGGCCAGATAAAATGATGAGAAAACAAGCCGGAGATGCAGCCCCTTGTCTATCCTGACTCTCAGGAGCCCACACCTGTTCCTTGGAACTGGCCGTTTCAGCAAGGTCCATTTTCTGCAATGTGAGCCACTGAGCAGTGAGGATTGGCTGACCGGAGCAGCCTGTCCCTACCGGCCAGCCCTCCCCAGGTGTGCCTGGGTTGAGGTCAATAGAAACACCGCTCCAGGGAGCAACAGCCCCTGCAGCTGTGCCTGACGCCATATTCTCTGCCCCGTCAGCAGTCTCGGGGCTGTGCTGGTGGGAGGGAGTGAGGGGGCACGGTTTTGTGGGTGGCCCGGTGTGAGAGGGGCTCTGCTGGACTTTCTGCAGGAGTTGCCAGACTGCCACCTGCTAAAGAAGAGGATGGGTCACCCATACCTTCCGCTGGAATTTCTCCGCGGGCAGAGGTGAGGGAGGAACAAAGCAGTGGGGGCCAAGACAGGACGGATATCTCAGGCAGGGAAATGGAAAGTTTTCAGAAGAGCGCCTGGGGCCAGGATCATCCTGGCTGGCCTGCAGGCACCAAGTCAGCCTGCGTGCTTTCGCTGGTGTGGATCCACGGCCCTTCCTCTATGCTTTCAAGTCCTTGTACATATTCAGGTGTTTTACCTGGGAAGGGAGGGAACAGTTCAGCAGCAGCTGGCTGGGGGCTCAGCTCACGTTTACTCACAGACGCCTATGTACGGTCCCCCAGCTTTGCAATGAGGACGCTCCTTGCGGGGGTGGGGGGCGCTGCTGGCTGCATGGGAGATAATTCCCTACCTCTGACCAACTTCAGAATTGTTTACCACTGGAGCAAGTGCCCTGATAGGGTTTTCCTCTGTATAACTAGTGGGTTCTGTTTATTTTTTCTGTTTTGTTTCAAGGTAGATTTTATTCCTCATTTATGTATTTATAGATATAAGCATGGAAATAATTCATTCATACAAATACATCTGTGTGAAGGGAAGAACGTTTTTCTGTTTTATTTTTAAATTTTATTTGTTTTTAAAAATTTTGAAATTTAATATTATTGATTTTTTTAGACAGCAGGTTATTATTAATTATCTATTTTATACATATACATGTATACAGGTCAATCCCAATCTCCCAACTCATCCCACCACCACCACCCCATGGCTTCCCCCCCTTGGTTTCCATACGTTTGTTCTCTAACCCTGTGTCTCTAATTCTGCCCTGCAAACCGGTTCATCTGTACCAGTTTTCTAGGTTCCACATATATGCATTAATACACAATATTTGTTTTTCTCTTTCTGACTTACTTCTCTCGGTATGACAGTCTCTAGATCCATCCACGTCTCTACAAATGACCCCATTTCATTCCTTTTTATGGCTGAGTAATATTCCATTTTATATATGTACCACATCTTTATCCATTCGTCTGTCTGTGGGCATTTAGGTTGCTTCCATTACCTGGCTATTGTAAATAGTGCTGCAATGAACATTGTGGTGAATGTGTCTTTTGGATTTATGGTTTTCTCTGGGTATATGCCCAGAAGTGGGATTGCTGGATCATATGGTAATTGTATTTTTAGTTTTTCTAATGAACCTCCATACTGTTCTCCATAGTGACTGTATCAATTGACATGCCCACCAATAGTGGAAGAGGGATCCATGTGTCCACACCCTCCGCAGCATTTGTAGTTTGTAGATTTTCTGATGATGCCCATTCTAACAGGTGTGAGGTGATACCTCATTGAAGTTTTGACTTGCATTTCTCTAATAATTAGTGATGTTCAGCAACTTTTCATGTGCATCCTGGCCATCTCTGGGTCTCCTTTGAAGAAATGTCTATTTAGATATTGTACCCATTTTTGAAGTGGGTTGTATTTTTTTTTAATATTAAGCTGCATGAGCTGTTTATATATATTGGAGATTAAACCTTTGTCCATTGATTCGTTTTCACATATTTCCTCCCATTCTGAAGGTTGCCTTTTTCCATTCCCGTTTTTTAACAAAAGAAAGAAAGAAAGAAAGAAAAAGATGCAGAACACAAATGTCCGTAAAATATGCCTCTTGAAACTGTCGTTTTGAAATATGGAGGTGCTTTGAATTTTTTGGTCGGTATACGACCCCAGGATTTGTTTTCAGGGCAGGTCTCATTTACAGGCCTGCAATTATTTTGAATATCAACTGACCATTAGCGCTGGGATTAAAGCTGCTGTTGTGTGAAACGGCCACAAGGTGGCAGCAGTTCTCCTTTACCAAATCTGGTGACTAGGGCAACAGAGCCTCAATGGAAGTCGTGTTCTAGGTTGTAATTTAGAATGGAATGTGCCAGGAAAAAGACCCTTAAGTTTGTCTCACTATTTCTTGTTCGGTTTGTTTTTCATTTAATTTTTATTTTTTATCACAGCAAGTTTGATTACAATGTTTGGCTTGTTGTAGGTGTGCAAGATGTGGTTCTTTTACGCATATACATATGTCTGTTCTTCCTGGGATCCTTTTCCATGTACGTTATGACAGAATGTTGACTAATCTTCTCTTGGTATTCCGTAGGTGTTTGGTGTCTATATATTTCACCTGTGTTTGTATATGTCTCTTAACCCCAATATCCTAATGTATCCAATCCTCACACCTTTCCATTGGTGAACCATAAGTTTGTTTAATGAATCTGCGATTGCCCTTCTCTGTGGAAATATCTTCACTAGTATCAAGTTTTAGGTAACACCTATAAGTGATATCATACGATATGTGTCTTTCTCTTTCTGACTTACTACAAGTCACGTGATTACCTCTAGACTCATCTACGGTGCTGCAAATGGCATTGTGTCCTTTTTTTCCTTGGCTAATATTCTGTCTGTACATGTACCAGTTCTTCTTTGACCACTCATCTGTTGATGGACTTTTTGGTTGCTCCCATGTCATGGCTATTGTAATGCTGCAGCAATGCACATTTGCCTGCCTGTGTCTTTCCAATTCTGTCTTCTTAGGTTATAGGCCCAGGAGTTCGCCTGCTGGATCATATGGTAGCAAAATGTTTACCTTGTACAGGCACCGCCATTCTGTTCTCATTAGTGGCTCTTACCAGGTTACGTCCCACTTAAAGTTGAGGTGATGCTCTTCTCCACAACACCTTCAGCGTTTATTGTTTGGAGTATTTTTGCTGAAGTTTATTCTGACTAGTGTGAGCTGATACCACTTTGTGCTTGGATTTGCATGTGTCTCATAATACCTTGAAATTGAGCTTTCTGGCATGTCCTTTTTTTCTTCAAACTGTGAGTACAGCTTACCTCTTCAAATTGTTTTCGGGAAGTAGGTGTGACATTTAGAAATATTTTGGCCATTACCTCCCTCAAGACATTATGAGGGCAGGTTTCATTCACAGCCCTCCAGTACTGGTGCATATGAAGTGACCCTTAGCACAGGTTTTAAAGCTGCTGTTGCAGGTAACGGCCAGAGGGTGGCAGCATTTCTGCTTTTCCCAATCTGTTAACTAGGGAAACAGACCATCCTGGCAGTGGTGTTCCTCGGTTCTATATTAGAGTGGAATGTGCCCCCAAAAGCTGATGTCTCCTTACTTATGTTTGTTTTAGAAATCGAATTTCTATATATTTTTTTATTGGAGTCATATTCCATTGTGTTCATGGACCACTTCTTCTTTGAGCATTCCTCTGTTGATGGACATTTTCGTAGCTTCCAAGTGTTGGCTATGGTAAATATTGCTGGAGTGCAGGATTGCCAGCATGTGTCTTTTCTTTTTTGTGGTACATGGGCCTCTCACTGCCGTGGGCCCTCCCATTGCAGAGCACAGGCTCCGGACGCACAGGCCCAGCAGCCGTAGCTCACGGGAACAGCCGCTCCGCGGCAAGTGGGATCTTCCCGAATCGGGGCATGAACCCATGTCCCCTGCACTGGCAGGCGGACTCTCATCCACTGTGCCACCAGTGAATCCCAGCCTGTCTTTTTGATTCTCATCCCCTCAGGCGAAAGGCCCAGCAGTGGGTATACTTGATTGAATGGTAGCTCAGTATTTATCTTTACAAGGCACGTCATTTTTGTTTTCATGACTGGCTCTTACCATGTCCCACGTTGAAGCAAGGGTAGGCATTTCTCCAAAACCCCTTCAGCATTTATTGTTTGCAGAATTTTTCCTGATGGGCATTCTGACTGCTGTGAGCTGATAGGTTTTTGTCATTTGGATTTACATATCTTTAATTATTCCTAATGTTTAGCATTTTCCCATGCCTTTTTAAATTTCTGGCAGAGAAAAACAGAAAAAAAAACGGAGAGTACAGTTAAACTCTTGAAATTGTCTTCTTGGATGGTTGCCCTCTTTTGAATGTTCTGGTCAATTTTCGACCCCATGTTTGTTTTTGAGGGCAGGTGTTATTCACAGGCCTGCAATGAGTGTGACTATTTAGTGACCATTAGCAGTGGGTTTAAAGCTGCTGTTGTGGGAAATGGCCACAAGGCGGCAGCGTTTCTCCACTCCCAAGTCTAGTTCCTAGGGCAGCAGAGCCTTTCTGGGACCAATGGAATACAGAAGAAGGCATCATTGAAGTCTAATACAGAATACCATGTCCTGGTGGATGGTAGAATGACCAGTAGGGTCTAGGAATTAGGAACTACTGGATGTATATCCTCGGTGGCTTCACTGACTGTCCTAACATCCTTTACCAGGTCCCCAGCAGCCCACGGGGCTCTCGTGGTCAGGCCCCTCCCAGGATATGGGGCTCACCTGGGCAGGGCCCCAGCAGCCAACGGGGTTCTCATGTTCAGGCCACTCCCAGGGTATGGAGCTCACCTGTGAAACTACCCAGCAGCCCATGAGGCTCTCGTGCTTAGGCACCTCCCATGATACAGAGCTCCCGTGGGCAGGTACCATGGCAGGGCTGGGCACACAGGAACCGTGCACATAGCCCTCATTGCAGAGCACCCCAGAACGCCTGTCACGCAGAGCTGACACAGAGCACCTCAGAGCAGGACTTGAACTAACCAACAGCAGCTCCGACAGGTCTCTGACCCTGGGCATCACTCTGTGCAGCCTCCCTCTGCCTGGTCTTCCAGAGACTTCCACTGCAGCCAGGGCACCAGGCCTTTGTCTCCAACCATCCCCCCTCCTCTCCCTGACCCCTGGGTTCCTCTCATTAGGATTAGGTCTTCTTGAAATTGTCTCCCACTCATGGGCCAGATAAAATGATGAGAAAACAAGCCGGAGATGCAGCCCCTTGTCTATCCTGACTCTCAGGAGCCCACACCTGTTCCTTGGAACTGGCCGTTTCAGCGAGGTCCATTTTCTGCAATGTGAGCCACTGAGGGGTGAGGATTGGCTGACCGGAGCAGCCTGTCCCTACCGGCCAGCCCTCCCCAGGTGTGCCTGGGTTGAGGTCAATAGAAACACCGCTCCAGGGAGCAACAGCGCCTGCAGCTGTGCCTGACGCCATATTCTCTGCCCCGTCAGCAGTCTCGGGGCTGTGCTGGTGGGAGGGAGTGAGGGGGCACGGTTTTGTGGGTGGCCCGGTGTGAGAGGGGCTCTGCTGGACTTTCTGCAGGAGTTGCCAGACTGCCACCTGCTAAAGAAGAGGATGGGTCACCCATACCTTCCGCTGGAATTTCTCCGCGGGCAGAGGTGAGGGAGGAACAAAGCAGTGGGGGCCAAGACAGGACGGATATCTCAGGCAGGGAAATGGAAAGTTTTCAGAAGAGCGCCTGGGGCCAGGATCATCCTGGCTGGCCTGCAGGCACCAAGTCAGCCTGTGTGCTTTCGCTGGTGTGGATCCACGGCCCTTCCTCTATGCTTTCAAGTCCTTGTACATATTCAGGTGTTTTACCTGGGAAGGGAGGGAGCAGTTCAGCGGCAGCTGGCTGGGGGCTCAGCTCACGTTTACTCACAGACGCCTATGTACGGTCCCCCAGCTTTGCAATGAGGACGCTCCTTGCGGGGGTGTGGGGGGGCTGCTGGCTGCATGGGAGATAATTCCCTACCTCTGACCAACTTCAGAATTGTTTACCACTGGAGCAAGTGCCCTGATTGGGTTTTCCTCTGTATAACTAGTGGGTTCTGTTTATTTTTTCTGTTTTGTTTCAAGGTAGATTTTATTCCTCATTTATGTATTTATAGATATAAGCATGGAAATAATTCATTCATACAAATACATCTGTGTGAAGGGAAGAACGTTTTTCTGTTTTATTTTTAAATTTTATTTGTTTTTAAAAATTTTGAAATTTAATATTATTGATTTTTTTTGACAGCAGGTTATTATTAGTTATCTATTTTATACATATACATGTATACAGGTCAATCCCAATCTCCCAACTCATCCCACCACCACCACCCCATGGCTTCCCCCCCTTGGTTTCCATACGTTTGTTCTCTAACCCTGTGTCTCTAATTCTGCCCTGCAAACCGGTTCATCTGTACCAGTTTTCTAGGTTCCACATATATGCATTAATACACAATATTTGTTTTTCTCTTTCTGACTTACTTCTCTCGGTATGACAGTCTCTAGATCCATCCACGTCTCTACAAATGACCCCGTTTCATTCCTTTTTATGGCTGAGTAATATTCCATTTTATATATGTACCACATCTTTATCCATTCGTCTGTCTGTGGGCATTTAGGTTGCTTCCATTACCTGGCTATTGTAAATAGTGCTGCAATGAACATTGTGGTGAATGTGTCTTTTGGATTTATGGTTTTCTCTGGGTATATGCCCAGAAGTGGGATTGCTGGATCATATGGTAATTGTATTTTTAGTTTTTCTAATGAACCTCCATACTGTTCTCCATAGTGACTGTATCAATTGACATGCCCACCAATAGTGGAAGAGGGATCCATGTGTCCACACCCTCCGCAGCATTTGTAGTTTGTAGATTTTCTGATGATGCCCATTCTAACAGGTGTGAGGTGATACCTCATTGAAGTTTTGACTTGCATTTCTCTAATAATTAGTGATGTTCAGCAACTTTTCATGTGCATCCTGGCCATCTCTGGGTCTCCTTTGAAGAAATGTCTATTTAGATATTCTACCCATTTTTGAAGTGGGTTGTATTTTTTTTTAATATTAAGCTGCATGAGCTGTTTATATATATTGGACATTAAACCTTTGTCCATTGATTCGTTTTCACATATTTCCTCCCATTCTGAAGGTTGCCTTTTTCCATTCCCGTTTTTTAACAAAAGAAAGAAAGAAAGAAAGAAAAAGATGCAGAACACAAATGTCCGTAAAATATGCCTCTTGAAACTGTCGTTTTGAAATATGGAGGTGCTTTGAATTTTTTGGTCGGTATACGACCCCAGGATTTGTTTTCAGGGCAGGTCTCATTTACAGGCCTGCAATTATTTTGAATATCAACTGACCATTAGCGCTGGGATTAAAGCTGCTGTTGTGTGAAACGGCCACAAGGTGGCAGCAGTTCTCCTTTACCAAATCTGGTGACTAGGGCAACAGAGCCTCAATGGAAGTCGTGTTCTAGGTTGTAATTTAGAATGGAATGTGCCAGGAAAAAGACCCTTAAGTTTGTCTCACTATTTCTTGTTCGGTTTGTTTTTCATTTAATTTTTATTTTTTATCACAGCAAGTTTGATTACAATGTTTGGCTTGTTGTAGGTGTGCAAGATGTGGTTCTTTTACGCATATACATATGTCTGTTCTTCCTGGGATCCTTTTCCATGTACGTTATGACAGAATGTTGACTAATCTTCTCTTGGTATTCCGTAGGTGTTTGATGTCTATATATTTCACCTGTGTTTGTATATGTCTCTTAACCCCAATATCCTAATGTATCCAATCCTCACACCTTTCCATTGGTGAACCATAAGTTTGTTTAATGAATCTGCGATTGCCCTTCTCTGTGGAAATATCTTCACTAGTATCAAGTTTTAGGTAACACCTATAAGTGATATCATACGATATGTGTCTTTCTCTTTCTGACTTACTACAAGTCACGTGATTCCCTCTAGACTCATCTACGGTGCTGCAAATGGCACTGTGTCCTTTTTTTCCTTGGCTAATATTCTGTCTGTACAGGTACCAGTTCTTCTTTGACCACTCATCTGTTGATGGACTTTTTGGTTGCTCCCATGTCATGGCTATTGTAATGCTGCGGCAATGCACATTTGCCTGCCTGTGTCTTTCCAATTCTGTCTTCTTAGGTTATAGGCCCAGGAGTTCGCCTGCTGGATCATATGGTAGCAAAATGTTTACCTTGTACAGGCACCGCCATTCTGTTCTCATTAGTGGCTCTTACCAGGTTACGTCCCACTTAAAGTTGAGGTGATGCTCTTCTCCACAACACCTTCAGCGTTTATTGTTTGGAGTATTTTTGCTGAAGTTTATTCTGACTAGTGTGAGCTGATACCACTTTGTGCTTGGATTTGCATGCGTCTCATAATACCTTGAAATTGAGCTTTCTGGCATGTCCTTTTTTTCTTCAAACTGTGAGTACAGCTTACCTCTTCAAATTGTTTTCGGGAAGTAGGTGTGACATTTAGAAATATTTTGGCCATTACCTCCCTCAAGACATTATGAGGGCAGGTTTCATTCACAGCCCTCCAGTACTGGTGCATATGAAGTGACCCTTAGCACAGGTTTTAAAGCTGCTGTTGCAGGTAACGGCCAGAGGGTGGCAGCATTTCTGCTTTTCCCAATCTGTTAACTAGGGAAACAGACCATCCTGGCAGTGGTGTTCCTCGGTTCTATATTAGAGTGGAATGTGCCCCCAAAAGCTGATGTCTCCTTACTTATGTTTGTTTTAGAAATCGAATTTCTATATATTTTTTTATTGGAGTCATATTCCATTGTGTTCATGGACCACTTCTTCTTTGAGCATTCCTCTGTTGATGGACATTTTCGTAGCTTCCAAGTGTTGGCTATGGTAAATATTGCTGGAGTGCAGGATTGCCAGCATGTGTCTTTTCTTTTTTGTGGTACATGGGCCTCTCACTGCCGTGGGCCCTCCCATTGCAGAGCACAGGCTCCGGACGCACAGGCCCAGCAGCCATAGCTCACGGGAACAGCCGCTCCGCGGCAAGTGGGATCTTCCCGAATCGGGGCATGAACCCATGTCCCCTGCACTGGCAAGCGGACTCTCATCCACTGTGCCACCAGTGAATCCCAGCCTGTCTTTTTGATTCTCATCCCCTCAGGCGAAAGGCCCAGCAGTGGGTATACTTGATTGAATGGTAGCTCAGTATTTATCTTTACAAGGCACGTCATTTTTGTTTTCATGACTGGCTCTTACCATGTCCCACGTTGAAGCAAGGGTAGGCATTTCTCCAAAACCCCTTCAGCATTTATTGTTTGCAGAATTTTTCCTGATGGGCATTCTGACTGCTGTGAGCTGATAGGTTTTTGTCATTTGGATTTACATATCTTTAATTATTCCTAATGTTTAGCATTTTCCCATGCCTTTTTAAATTTCTGGCAGAGAAAAACAGAAAAAAAAAACGGAGAGTACAGTTAAACTCTTGAAATTGTCTTCTTGGATGGTTGCCCTCTTTTGAATGTTCTGGTCAATTTTCGACCCCATGTTTGTTTTTGAGGGCAGGTGTTATTCACAGGCCTGCAATGAGTGTGACTATTTAGTGACCATTAGCAGTGGGTTTAAAGCTGCTGTTGTGGGAAATGGCCACAAGGCGGCAGCGTTTCTCCACTCCCAAGTCTGGTTCCTAGGGCAGCAGAGCCTTTCTGGGACCAATGGAATACAGAAGAAGGCATCATTGAAGTCTAATACAGAATACCATGTCCTGGTGGATGGTAGAATGACCAGTAGGGTCTAGGAATTAGGAACTACTGGATGTATATCCTCGGTGGCTTCACTGACTGTCCTAACATCCTTTACCAGGTCCCCAGCAGCCCACGGGGCTCTCGTGGTCAGGCCCCTCCCAGGATATGGGGCTCACCTGGGCAGGGCCCCAGCAGCCAACGGGGTTCTCATGTTCAGGCCACTCCCAGGGTATGGAGCTCACCTGTGAAACTACCCAGCAGCCCATGAGGCTCTCGTGCTTAGGCACCTCCCATGATACAGAGCTCCCGTGGGCAGGTACCATGGCAGGGCTGGGCACACAGGAACCGTGCACATAGCCCTCATTGCAGAGCACCCCAGAACGCCTGTCACGCAGAGCTGACACAGAGCACCTCAGAGCAGGACTTGAACTAACCAACAGCAGCTCCGACAGGTCTCTGACCCTGGGCATCACTCTGTGCAGCCTCCCTCTGCCTGGTCTTCCAGAGACTTCCACTGCAGCCGGGGCACCAGGCCTTTGTCTCCAACCATCCCCCCTCCTCTCCCTGACCCCTGGGTTCCTCTCATTAGGATTAGGTCTTCTTGAAATTGTCTCCCACTCATGGGCCAGATAAAATGATGAGAAAACAAGCCGGAGATGCAGCCCCTTGTCTATCCTGACTCTCAGGAGCCCACACCTGTTCCTTGGAACTGGCCGTTTCAGCGAGGTCCATTTTCTGCAATGTGAGCCACTGAGGGGTGAGGATTGGCTGACCGGAGTAGCCTGTCCCTGCCAGCCAGCCCTCCCCAGGTGTGCCTGGGTTGAGGTCAATAGAAACACCGCTCCAGGGAGCAACAGCGCCTGCAGCTGTGCCTGACGCCATATTCTCTGCCCCGTCAGCAGTCTCGGGGCTGTGCTGGTGGGAGGGAGTGAGGGGGCACGGTTTTGTGGGTGGCCCGGTGTGAGAGGGGCTCTGCTGGACTTTCTGCAGGAGTTGCCAGACTGCCACCTGCTAAAGAAGAGGATGGGTCACCCATACCTTCCGCTGGAATTTCTCCGCGGGCAGAGGTGAGGGAGGAACAAAGCAGTGGGGGCCAAGACAGGACGGATATCTCAGGCAGGGAAATGGAAAGTTTTCAGAAGAGCGCCTGGGGCCAGGATCATCCTGGCTGGCCTGCAGGCACCAAGTCAGCCTGCGTGCTTTCGCTGGTGTGGATCCACGGCCCTTCCTCTATGCTTTCAAGTCCTTGTACATATTCAGGTGTTTTACCTGGGAAGGGAGGGAGCAGTTCAGCGGCAGCTGGCTGGGGGCTCAGCTCACGTTTACTCACAGACGCCTATGTACGGTCCCCCAGCTTTGCAATGAGGACGCTCCTTGCGGGGGTGGGGGGGGGGGCTGCTGGCTGCATGGGAGATAATTCCCTACCTCTGACCAACTTCAGAATTGTTTACCACTGGAGCAAGTGCCCTGATTGGGTTTTCCTCTGTATAACTAGTGGGTTCTGTTTATTTTTTCTGTTTTGTTTCAAGGTAGATTTTATTCCTCATTTATGTATTTATAGATATAAGCATGGAAATAATTCATTCATACAAATACATCTGTGTGAAGGGAAGAACGTTTTTCTGTTTTATTTTTAAATTTTATTTGTTTTTAAAAATTTTGAAATTTAATATTATTGATTTTTTTTGACAGCAGGTTATTATTAGTTATCTATTTTATACATATACATGTATACAGGTCAATCCCAATCTCCCAACTCATCCCACCACCACCACCCCATGGCTTCCCCCCCTTGGTTTCCATACGTTTGTTCTCTAACCCTGTGTCTCTAATTCTGCCCTGCAAACCGGTTCATCTGTACCAGTTTTCTAGGTTCCACATATATGCATTAATACACAATATTTGTTTTTCTCTTTCTGACTTACTTCTCTCGGTATGACAGTCTCTAGATCCATCCACGTCTCTACAAATGACCCCGTTTCATTCCTTTTTATGGCTGAGTAATATTCCATTTTATATATGTACCACATCTTTATCCATTCGTCTGTCTGTGGGCATTTAGGTTGCTTCCATTACCTGGCTATTGTAAATAGTGCTGCAATGAACATTGTGGTGAATGTGTCTTTTGGATTTATGGTTTTCTCTGGGTATATGCCCAGAAGTGGGATTGCTGGATCATATGGTAATTGTATTTTTAGTTTTTCTAATGAACCTCCATACTGTTCTCCATAGTGACTGTATCAATTGACATGCCCACCAATAGTGGAAGAGGGATCCATGTGTCCACACCCTCCGCAGCATTTGTAGTTTGTAGATTTTCTGATGATGCCCATTCTAACAGGTGTGAGGTGATACCTCATTGAAGTTTTGACTTGCATTTCTCTAATAATTAGTGATGTTCAGCAACTTTTCATGTGCATCCTGGCCATCTCTGGGTCTCCTTTGAAGAAATGTCTATTTAGATATTGTACCCATTTTTGAAGTGGGTTGTATTTTTTTTTAATATTAAGCTGCATGAGCTGTTTATATATATTGGAGATTAAACCTTTGTCCATTGATTCGTTTTCACATATTTCCTCCCATTCTGAAGGTTGCCTTTTTCCATTCCCGTTTTTTAACAAAAGAAAGAAAGAAAGAAAGAAAAAGATGCAGAACACAAATGTCCGTAAAATATGCCTCTTGAAACTGTCGTTTTGAAATATGGAGGTGCTTTGAATTTTTTGGTCGGTATACGACCCCAGGATTTGTTTTCAGGGCAGGTCTCATTTACAGGCCTGCAATTATTTTGAATATCAACTGACCATTAGCGCTGGGATTAAAGCTGCTGTTGTGTGAAACGGCCACAAGGTGGCAGCAGTTCTCCTTTACCAAATCTGGTGACTAGGGCAACAGAGCCTCAATGGAAGTCGTGTTCTAGGTTGTAATTTAGAATGGAATGTGCCAGGAAAAAGACCCTTAAGTTTGTCTCACTATTTCTTGTTCGGTTTGTTTTTCATTTAATTTTTATTTTTTATCACAGCAAGTTTGATTACAATGTTTGGCTTGTTGTAGGTGTGCAAGATGTGGTTCTTTTACGCATATACATATGTCTGTTCTTCCTGGGATCCTTTTCCATGTACGTTATGACAGAATGTTGACTAATCTTCTCTTGGTATTCCGTAGGTGTTTGGTGTCTATATATTTCACCTGTGTTTGTATATGTCTCTTAACCCCAATATCCTAATGTATCCAATCCTCACACCTTTCCATTGGTGAACCATAAGTTTGTTTAATGAATCTGCGATTGCCCTTCTCTGTGGAAATATCTTCACTAGTATCAAGTTTTAGGTAACACCTATAAGTGATATCATACGATATGTGTCTTTCTCTTTCTGACTTACTACAAGTCACGTGATTACCTCTAGACTCATCTACGGTGCTGCAAATGGCATTGTGTCCTTTTTTTCCTTGGCTAATATTCTGTCTGTACAGGTACCAGTTCTTCTTTGACCACTCATCTGTTGATGGACTTTTTGGTTGCTCCCATGTCATGGCTATTGTAATGCTGCGGCAATGCACATTTGCCTGCCTGTGTCTTTCCAATTCTGTCTTCTTAGGTTATAGGCCCAGGAGTTCGCCTGCTGGATCATATGGTAGCAAAATGTTTACCTTGTACAGGCACCGCCATTCTGTTCTCATTAGTGGCTCTTACCAGGTTACGTCCCACTTAAAGTTGAGGTGATGCTCTTCTCCACAACACCTTCAGCGTTTATTGTTTGGAGTATTTTTGCTGAAGTTTATTCTGACTAGTGTGAGCTGATACCACTTTGTGCTTGGATTTGCATGCGTCTCATAATACCTTGAAATTGAGCTTTCTGGCATGTCCTTTTTTTCTTCAAACTGTGAGTACAGCTTACCTCTTCAAATTGTTTTCGGGAAGTAGGTGTGACATTTAGAAATATTTTGGCCATTACCTCCCTCAAGACATTATGAGGGCAGGTTTCATTCACAGCCCTCCAGTACTGGTGCATATGAAGTGACCCTTAGCACAGGTTTTAAAGCTGCTGTTGCAGGTAACGGCCAGAGGGTGGCAGCATTTCTGCTTTTCCCAATCTGTTAACTAGGGAAACAGACCATCCTGGCAGTGGTGTTCCTCGGTTCTATATTAGAGTGGAATGTGCCCCCAAAAGCTGATGTCTCCTTACTTATGTTTGTTTTAGAAATCGAATTTCTATATATTTTTTTATTGGAGTCATATTCCATTGTGTTCATGGACCACTTCTTCTTTGAGCATTCCTCTGTTGATGGACATTTTCGTAGCTTCCAAGTGTTGGCTATGGTAAATATTGCTGGAGTGCAGGATTGCCAGCATGTGTCTTTTCTTTTTTGTGGTACATGGGCCTCTCACTGCCGTGGGCCCTCCCATTGCAGAGCACAGGCTCCGGACGCACAGGCCCAGCAGCCATAGCTCACGGGAACAGCCGCTCCGCGGCAAGTGGGATCTTCCCGAATCGGGGCATGAACCCATGTCCCCTGCACTGGCAGGCGGACTCTCATCCACTGTGCCACCAGTGAATCCCAGCCTGTCTTTTTGATTCTCATCCCCTCAGGCGAAAGGCCCAGCAGTGGGTATACTTGATTGAATGGTAGCTCAGTATTTATCTTTACAAGGCACGTCATTTTTGTTTTCATGACTGGCTCTTACCATGTCCCACGTTGAAGCAAGGGTAGGCATTTCTCCAAAACCCCTTCAGCATTTATTGTTTGCAGAATTTTTCCTGATGGGCATTCTGACTGCTGTGAGCTGATAGGTTTTTGTCATTTGGATTTACATATCTTTAATTATTCCTAATGTTTAGCATTTTCCCATGCCTTTTTAAATTTCTGGCAGAGAAAAACAGAAAAAAAAACGGAGAGTACAGTTAAACTCTTGAAATTGTCTTCTTGGATGGTTGCCCTCTTTTGAATGTTCTGGTCAATTTTCGACCCCATGTTTGTTTTTGAGGGCAGGTGTTATTCACAGGCCTGCAATGAGTGTGACTATTTAGTGACCATTAGCAGTGGGTTTAAAGCTGCTGTTGTGGGAAATGGCCACAAGGCGGCAGCGTTTCTCCACTCCCAAGTCTGGTTCCTAGGGCAGCAGAGCCTTTCTGGGACCAATGGAATACAGAAGAAGGCATCATTGAAGTCTAATACAGAATACCATGTCCTGGTGGATGGTAGAATGACCAGTAGGGTCTAGGAATTAGGAACTACTGGATGTATATCCTCGGTGGCTTCACTGACTGTCCTAACATCCTTTACCAGGTCCCCAGCAGCCCACGGGGCTCTCGTGGCCAGGCCCCTCCCAGGATATGGGGCTCACCTGGGCAGGGCCCCAGCAGCCAACGGGGTTCTCATGTTCAGGCCACTCCCAGGGTATGGAGCTCAGCTGTGAAACTACCCAGCAGCCCATGAGGCTCTCGTGCTTAGGCACCTCCCATGATACAGAGCTCCCGTGGGCAGGTACCATGGCAGGGCTGGGCACACAGGAACCGTGCACATAGCCCTCATTGCAGAGCACCCCAGAACGCCTGTCACGCAGAGCTGACACAGAGCACCTCAGAGCAGGACTTGAACTAACCAACAGCAGCTCCGACAGGTCTCTGACCCTGGGCATCACTCTGTGCAGCCTCCCTCTGCCTGGTCTTCCAGAGACTTCCACTGCAGCCGGGGCACCAGGCCTTTGTCTCCAACCATCCCCCCTCCTCTCCCTGACTCCTGGGTTCCTCTCATTAGGATTAGGTCTTCTTGAAATTGTCTCCCACTCATGGGCCAGATAAAATGATGAGAAAACAAGCCGGAGATGCAGCCCCTTGTCTATCCTGACTCTCAGGAGCCCACACCTGTTCCTTGGAACTGGCCATTTCAGCGAGGTCCATTTTCTGCAATGTGAGCCACTGAGGGGTGAGGATTGGCTGACCGGAGCAGCCTGTCCCTACTGGCCAGCCCTCCCCAGGTGTGCCTGGGTTGAGGTCAATAGAAACACCGCTCCAGGGAGCAACAGCGCCTGCAGCTGTGCCTGACGCCATATTCTCTGCCCCGTCAGCAGTCTCGGGGCTGTGCTGGTGGGAGGGAGTGAGGGGGCACGGTTTTGTGGGTGTCCCGGTGTGAGAGGGGCTCTGCTGGACTTTCTGCAGGAGTTGCCAGACTGCCACCTGCTAAAGAAGAGGATGGGTCACCCATACCTTCCGCTGGAATTTCTCTGCGGGCAGAGGTGAGGGAGGAACAAAGCAGTGGGGGCCAAGACAGGACGGATATCTCAGGCAGGGAAATGGAAAGTTTTCAGAAGAGCGCCTGGGGCCAGGATCATCCTGGCTGGCCTGCAGGCACCAAGTCAGCCTGTGTGCTTTCGCTGGTGTGGATCCACGGCCCTTCCTCTATGCTTTCAAGTCCTTGTACATATTCAGGTGTTTTACCTGGGAAGGGAGGGAACAGTTCAGCGGCAGCTGGCTGGGGGCTCAGCTCACGTTTACTCACAGACGCCTATGTACGGTCCCCGAGCTTTGCAATGAGGACGCTCCTTGCGGGGTGGGGGGGGCTGCTGGCTGCATGGGAGATAATTCCCTACCTCTGACCAACTTCAGAATTGTTTACCACTGGAGCAAGTGCCCTGATAGGGTTTTCCTCTGTATAACTAGTGGGTTCTGTTTATTTTTTCTGTTTTGTTTCAAGGTAGATTTTATTCCTCATTTATGTATTTATAGATATAAGCATGGAAATAATTCATTCATACAAATACATCTGTGTGAAGGGAAGAACGTTTTTCTGTTTTATTTTTAAATTTTATTTGTTTTTAAAAATTTTGAAATTTAATATTATTGATTTTTTTAGACAGCAGGTTATTATTAGTTATCTATTTTATACATATACATGTATACAGGTCAATCCCAATCTCCCAACTCATCCCACCACCACCACCCCATGGCTTCCCCCCCTTGGTTTCCATACGTTTGTTCTCTAACCCTGTGTCTCTAATTCTGCCCTGCAAACCGGTTCATCTGTACCAGTTTTCTAGGTTCCACATATATGCATTAATACACAATATTTGTTTTTCTCTTTCTGACTTACTTCTCTCGGTATGACAGTCTCTAGATCCATCCACGTCTCTACAAATGACCCCGTTTCATTCCTTTTTATGGCTGAGTAATATTCCATTTTATATATGTACCACATCTTTATCCATTCGTCTGTCTGTGGGCATTTAGGTTGCTTCCATTACCTGGCTATTGTAAATAGTGCTGCAATGAACATTGTGGTGAATGTGTCTTTTGGATTTATGGTTTTCTCTGGGTATATGCCCAGAAGTGGGATTGCTGGATCATATGGTAATTGTATTTTTAGTTTTTCTAATGAACCTCCATACTGTTCTCCATAGTGACTGTATCAATTGACATGCCCACCAATAGTGGAAGAGGGATCCATGTGTCCACACCCTCCGCAGCATTTGTAGTTTGTAGATTTTCTGATGATGCCCATTCTAACAGGTGTGAGGTGATACCTCATTGAAGTTTTGACTTGCATTTCTCTAATAATTAGTGATGTTGAGCAGCTTTTCATGTGCATCCTGGCCATCTCTGGGTCTCCTTTGAAGAAATGTCTATTTAGATATTCTACCCATTTTTGAAGTGGGTTGTATTTTTTTTAATATTAAGCTGCATGAGCTGTTTATATATATTGGAGATTAAACCTTTGTCCATTGATTCGTTTTCACATATTTCCTCCCATTCTGAGGGTTGCCTTTTTCCATTCCCGTTTTTTAACAAAAGAAAGAAAGAAAGAAAGAAAAAGAAGCAGAACACAAATGTCCGTAAAATATGCCTCTTGAAACTGTCGTTTTGAAATATGGAGGTGTTTTGAATTTTTTGGTCGGTATACGACCCCAGGATTTCTTTTCAGGGCAGGTCTCATTTACAGGCCTGCAATTATTTTGAATATCAACTGACCATTAGCGCTGGGATTAAAGCTGCTGTTGTGTGAAACGGCCACAAGGTGGCAGCAGTTCTCCTTTACCAAATCTGGTGACTAGGGCAACAGAGCCTCAATGGAAGTCGTGTTCTAGGTTGTAATTTAGAATGGAATGTGCCAGGAAAAAGACCCTTAAGTTTGTCTCACTATTTCTTGTTCGGTTTTTTTTTTTCATTTAATTTTTATTTTTTATCACAGCAAGTTTGATTACAATGTTTGGCTTGTTGTAGGTGTGCAAGATGTGGTTCTTTTACGCATATACATATGTCTGTTCTTCCTGGGATCCTTTTCCATGTACGTTATGACAGAATGTTGACTAATCTTCTCTTGGTATTCCGTAGGTGTTTGGTGTCTATATATTTCACCTGTGTTTGTATATGTCTCTTAACCCCAATATCCTAATGTATCCAATCCTCACACCTTTCCATTGGTGAACCATAAGTTTGTTTAATGAATCTGCGATTGCCCTTCTCTGTGGAAATATCTTCACTAGTATCAAGTTTTAGGTAACACCTATAAGTGATATCATACGATATGTGTCTTTCTCTTTCTGACTTACTACAAGTCACGTGATTACCTCTAGACTCATCTACGGTGCTGCAAATGGCATTGTGTCCTTTTTTTCCTTGGCTAATATTCTGTCTGTACATGTACCAGTTCTTCTTTGACCACTCATCTGTTGATGGACTTTTTGGTTGCTCCCATGTCATGGCTATTGTAATGCTGCGGCAATGCACATTTGCCTGCCTGTGTCTTTCCAATTCTGTCTTCTTAGGTTATAGGCCCAGGAGTTCGCCTGCTGGATCATATGGTAGCAAAATGTTTACCTTGTACAGGCACCGCCATTCTGTTCTCATTAGTGGCTCTTACCAGGTTACGTCCCACTTAAAGTTGAGGTGATGCTCTTCTCCACAACACCTTCAGCGTTTATTGTTTGGAGTATTTTTGCTGAAGTTTATTCTGACTAGTGTGAGCTGATACCACTTTGTGCTTGGATTTGCATGCGTCTCATAATACCTTGAAATTGAGCTTTCTGGCATGTCCTTTTTTTCTTCAAACTGTGAGTACAGCTTACCTCTTCAAATTGTTTTCGGGAAGTAGGTGTGACATTTAGAAATATTTTGGCCATTACCTCCCTCAAGACATTATGAGGGCAGGTTTCATTCACAGCCCTCCAGTACTGGTGCATATGAAGTGACCCTTAGCACAGGTTTTAAAGCTGCTGTTGCAGGTAACGGCCAGAGGGTGGCAGCATTTCTGCTTTTCCCAATCTGTTAACTAGGGAAACAGACCATCCTGGCAGTGGTGTTCCTCGGTTCTATATTAGAGTGGAATGTGCCCCCAAAAGCTGATGTCTCCTTACTTATGTTTGTTTTAGAAATCGAATTTCTATATATTTTTTTATTGGAGTCATATTCCATTGTGTTCATGGACCACTTCTTCTTTGAGCATTCCTCTGTTGATGGACATTTTCGTAGCTTCCAAGTGTTGGCTATGGTAAATATTGCTGGAGTGCAGGATTGCCAGCATGTGTCTTTTCTTTTTTGTGGTACATGGGCCTCTCACTGCCGTGGGCCCTCCCATTGCAGAGCACAGGCTCCGGACGCACAGGCCCAGCAGCCATAGCTCACGGGAACAGCCGCTCCGCGGCAAGTGGGATCTTCCCGAATCGGGGCATGAACCCATGTCCCCTGCACTGGCAGGCGGACTCTCATCCACTGTGCCACCAGTGAATCCCAGCCTGTCTTTTTGATTCTCATCCCCTCAGGCGAAAGGCCCAGCAGTGGGTATACTTGATTGAATGGTAGCTCAGTATTTATCTTTACAAGGCACGTCATTTTTGTTTTCATGACTGGCTCTTACCATGTCCCACGTTGAAGCAAGGGTAGGCATTTCTCCAAAACCCCTTCAGCATTTATTGTTTGCAGAATTTTTCCTGATGGGCATTCTGACTGCTGTGAGCTGATAGGTTTTTGTCATTTGGATTTACATATCTTTAATTATTCCTAATGTTTAGCATTTTCCCATGCCTTTTTAAATTTCTGGCAGAGAAAAACAGAAAAAAAAACGGAGAGTACAGTTAAACTCTTGAAATTGTCTTCTTGGATGGTTGCCCTCTTTTGAATGTTCTGGTCAATTTTCGACCCCATGTTTGTTTTTGAGGGCAGGTGTTATTCACAGGCCTGCAATGAGTGTGACTATTTAGTGACCATTAGCAGTGGGTTTAAAGCTGCTGTTGTGGGAAATGGCCACAAGGCGGCAGCGTTTCTCCACTCCCAAGTCTGGTTCCTAGGGCAGCAGAGCCTTTCTGGGACCAATGGAATACAGAAGAAGGCATCATTGAAGTCTAATACAGAATACCATGTCCTGGTGGATGGTAGAATGACCAGTAGGGTCTAGGAATTAGGAACTACTGGATGTATATCCTCGGTGGCTTCACTGACTGTCCTAACATCCTTTACCAGGTCCCCAGCAGCCCACGGGGCTCTCGTGGCCAGGCCCCTCCCAGGATATGGGGCTCACCTGGGCAGGGCCCCAGCAGCCAACGGGGTTCTCATGTTCAGGCCACTCCCAGGGTATGGAGCTCAGCTGTGAAACTACCCAGCAGCCCATGAGGCTCTCGTGCTTAGGCACCTCCCATGATACAGAGCTCCCGTGGGCAGGTACCATGGCAGGGCTGGGCACACAGGAACCGTGCACATAGCCCTCATTGCAGAGCACCCCAGAACGCCTGTCACGCAGAGCTGACACAGAGCACCTCAGAGCAGGACTTGAACTAACCAACAGCAGCTCCGACAGGTCTCTGACCCTGGGCATCACTCTGTGCAGCCTCCCTCTGCCTGGTCTTCCAGAGACTTCCACTGCAGCCGGGGCACCAGGCCTTTGTCTCCAACCATCCCCCCTCCTCTCCCTGACCCCTGGGTTCCTCTCATTAGGATTAGGTCTTCTTGAAATTGTCTCCCACTCATGGGCCAGATAAAATGATGAGAAAACAAGCCGGAGATGCAGCCCCTTGTCTATCCTGACTCTCAGGAGCCCACACCTGTTCCTTGGAACTGGCCATTTCAGCGAGGTCCATTTTCTGCAATGTGAGCCACTGAGGGGTGAGGATTGGCTGACCGGAGCAGCCTGTCCCTACTGGCCAGCCCTCCCCAGGTGTGCCTGGGTTGAGGTCAATAGAAACACCGCTCCAGGGAGCAACAGCGCCTGCAGCTGTGCCTGACGCCATATTCTCTGCCCCGTCAGCAGTCTCGGGGCTGTGCTGGTGGGAGGGAGTGAGGGGGCACGGTTTTGTGGGTGGCCCGGTGTGAGAGGGGCTCTGCTGGACTTTCTGCAGGAGTTGCCAGACTGCCACCTGCTAAAGAAGAGGATGGGTCACCCATACCTTCCGCTGGAATTTCTCTGCGGGCAGAGGTGAGGGAGGAACAAAGCAGTGGGGGCCAAGACAGGACGGATATCTCAGGCAGGGAAATGGAAAGTTTTCAGAAGAGCGCCTGTGGCCAGGATCATCCTGGCTGGCCTGCAGGCACCAACTCAGCCTGTGTGCTTTCGCTGGTGTGGATCCACGGCCCTTCCTCTATGCTTTCAAGTCCTTGTACATATTCAGGTGTTTTACCTGGGAAGGGAGGGAACAGTTCAGCGGCAGCTGGCTGGGGGCTCAGCTCACGTTTACTCACAGACGCCTATGTACGGTCCCCGAGCTTTGCAATGAGGACGCTCCTTGCGGGGGTGGGGGGGGGCTGCTGGCTGCATGGGAGATAATTCCCTACCTCTGACCAACTTCAGAATTGTTTACCACTAGAGCAAGTGCCCTGATAGGGTTTTCCTCTGTATAACTAGTGGGTTCTGTTTATTTTTTCTGTTTTGTTTCAAGGTAGATTTTATTCCTCATTTATGTATTTATAGATATAAGCATGGAAATAATTCATTCATACAAATACATCTGTGTGAAGGGAAGAACGTTTTTCTGTTTTATTTTTAAATTTTATTTGTTTTTAAAAATTTTGAAATTTAATATTATTTATTTTTTTAGACAGCAGGTTATTATTAGTTATCTATTTTATACATATACATGTATACAGGTCAATCCCAATCTCCCAACTCATCCCACCACCACCACCCCATGGCTTCCCCCCCTTGGTTTCCATACGTTTGTTCTCTAACCCTGTGTCTCTAATTCTGCCCTGCAAACCGGTTCATCTGTACCAGTTTTCTAGGTTCCACATATATGCATTAATACACAATATTTGTTTTTCTCTTTCTGACTTACTTCTCTCGGTATGACAGTCT
The DNA here is from genome assembly GCF_964341445.2 of Mesoplodon mirus. Classification (NCBI taxonomy): domain Eukaryota; kingdom Metazoa; phylum Chordata; class Mammalia; order Artiodactyla; family Ziphiidae; genus Mesoplodon; species Mesoplodon mirus. The sequence goes on from NC_138979.1 coordinate 92,108,749, forward strand.
CTAGATCCATCCACGTCTCTACAAATGACCCCGTTTCATTCCTTTTTATGGCTGAGTAATATTCCATTTTATATATGTACCACATCTTTATCCATTCGTCTGTCTGTGGGCATTTAGGTTGCTTCCATTACCTGGCTATTGTAAATAGTGCTGCAATGAACATTGTGGTGAATGTGTCTTTTGGATTTATGGTTTTCTCTGGGTATATGCCCAGAAGTGGGATTGCTGGATCATATGGTAATTGTATTTTTAGTTTTTCTAATGAACCTCCATACTGTTCTCCATAGTGACTGTATCAATTGACATGCCCACCAATAGTGGAAGAGGGATCCATGTGTCCACACCCTCCGCAGCATTTGTAGTTTGTAGATTTTCTGATGATGCCCATTCTAACAGGTGTGAGGTGATACCTCATTGAAGTTTTGACTTGCATTTCTCTAATAATTAGTGATGTTGAGCAGCTTTTCATGTGCATCCTGGCCATCTCTGGGTCTCCTTTGAAGAAATGTCTATTTAGATATTCTACCCATTTTTGAAGTGGGTTGTATTTTTTTTAATATTAAGCTGCATGAGCTGTTTATATATATTGGAGATTAAACCTTTGTCCATTGATTCGTTTTCACATATTTCCTCCCATTCTGAGGGTTGCCTTTTTCCATTCCCGTTTTTTAACAAAAGAAAGAAAGAAAGAAAGAAAAAGAAGCAGAACACAAATGTCCGTAAAATATGCCTCTTGAAACTGTCGTTTTGAAATATGGAGGTGTTTTGAATTTTTTGGTCGGTATACGACCCCAGGATTTCTTTTCAGGGCAGGTCTCATTTACAGGCCTGCAATTATTTTGAATATCAACTGACCATTAGCGCTGGGATTAAAGCTGCTGTTGTGTGAAACGGCCACAAGGTGGCAGCAGTTCTCCTTTACCAAATCTGGTGACTAGGGCAACAGAGCCTCAATGGAAGTCGTGTTCTAGGTTGTAATTTAGAATGGAATGTGCCAGGAAAAAGACCCTTAAGTTTGTCTCACTATTTCTTGTTCGGTTTTTTTTTTCATTTAATTTTTATTTTTTATCACAGCAAGTTTGATTACAATGTTTGGCTTGTTGTAGGTGTGCAAGATGTGGTTCTTTTACGCATATACATATGTCTGTTCTTCCTGGGATCCTTTTCCATGTACGTTATGACAGAATGTTGACTAATCTTCTCTTGGTATTCCGTAGGTGTTTGGTGTCTATATATTTCACCTGTGTTTGTATATGTCTCTTAACCCCAATATCCTAATGTATCCAATCCTCACACCTTTCCATTGGTGAACCATAAGTTTGTTTAATGAATCTGCGATTGCCCTTCTCTGTGGAAATATCTTCACTAGTATCAAGTTTTAGGTAACACCTATAAGTGATATCATACGATATGTGTCTTTCTCTTTCTGACTTACTACAAGTCACGTGATTACCTCTAGACTCATCTACGGTGCTGCAAATGGCATTGTGTCCTTTTTTTCCTTGGCTAATATTCTGTCTGTACATGTACCAGTTCTTCTTTGACCACTCATCTGTTGATGGACTTTTTGGTTGCTCCCATGTCATGGCTATTGTAATGCTGCGGCAATGCACATTTGCCTGCCTGTGTCTTTCCAATTCTGTCTTCTTAGGTTATAGGCCCAGGAGTTCGCCTGCTGGATCATATGGTAGCAAAATGTTTACCTTGTACAGGCACCGCCATTCTGTTCTCATTAGTGGCTCTTACCAGGTTACGTCCCCCTTAAAGTTGAGGTGATGCTCTTCTCCACAACACCTTCAGCGTTTATTGTTTGGAGTATTTTTGCTGAAGTTTATTCTGACTAGTGTGAGCTGATACCACTTTGTGCTTGGATTTGCATGCGTCTCATAATACCTTGAAATTGAGCTTTCTGGCATGTCCTTTTTTTCTTCAAACTGTGAGTACAGCTTACCTCTTCAAATTGTTTTCGGGAAGTAGGTGTGACATTTAGAAATATTTTGGCCATTACCTCCCTCAAGACATTATGAGGGCAGGTTTCATTCACAGCCCTCCAGTACTGGTGCATATGAAGTGACCCTTAGCACAGGTTTTAAAGCTGCTGTTGCAGGTAACGGCCAGAGGGTGGCAGCATTTCTGCTTTTCCCAATCTGTTAACTAGGGAAACAGACCATCCTGGCAGTGGTGTTCCTCGGTTCTATATTAGAGTGGAATGTGCCCCCAAAAGCTGATGTCTCCTTACTTATGTTTGTTTTAGAAATCGAATTTCTATATATTTTTTTATTGGAGTCATATTCCATTGTGTTCATGGACCACTTCTTCTTTGAGCATTCCTCTGTTGATGGACATTTTCGTAGCTTCCAAGTGTTGGCTATGGTAAATATTGCTGGAGTGCAGGATTGCCAGCATGTGCCTTTTCTTTTTTGTGGTACATGGGCCTCTCACTGCCGTGGGCCCTCCCATTGCAGAGCACAGGCTCCGGACGCACAGGCCCAGCAGCCATAGCTCACGGGAACAGCCGCTCCGTGGCAAGTGGGATCTTCCCGAATCGGGGCATGAACCCATGTCCCCTGCACTGGCAGGCGGACTCTCATCCACTGCGCCACCAGTGAATCCCAGCCTGTCTTTTTGATTCTCATCCCCTCAGGCGAAAGGCCCAGCAGTGGGTATACTTGATTGAATGGTAGCTCAGTATTTATCTTTACAAGGCACGTCATTTTTGTTTTCATGACTGGCTCTTACCATGTCCCACGTTGAAGCAAGGGTAGGCATTTCTCCAAAACCCCTTCAGCATTTATTGTTTGCAGAATTTTTCCTGATGGGCATTCTGACTGCTGTGAGCTGATAGGTTTTTGTCATTTGGATTTACATATCTTTAATTATTCCTAATGTTTAGCATTTTCCCATGCCTTTTTAAATTTCTGGCAGAGAAAAACAGAAAAAAAAAACGGAGAGTACAGTTAAACTCTTGAAATTGTCTTCTTGGATGGTTGCCCTCTTTTGAATGTTCTGGTCAATTTTCGACCCCATGTTTGTTTTTGAGGGCAGGTGTTATTCACAGGCCTGCAATGAGTGTGACTATTTAGTGACCATTAGCAGTGGGTTTAAAGCTGCTGTTGTGGGAAATGGCCACAAGGCGGCAGCGTTTCTCCACTCCCAAGTCTGGTTCCTAGGGCAGCAGAGCCTTTCTGGGACCAATGGAATATAGAAGAAGGCATCATTGAAGTCTAATACAGAATACCATGTCCTGGTGGATGGTAGAATGACCAGTAGGGTCTAGGAATTAGGAACTACTGGATGTATATCCTCGGTGGCTTCACTGACTGTCCTAACATCCTTTACCAGGTCCCCAGCAGCCCACGGGGCTCTCGTGGCCAGGCCCCTCCCAGGATATGGGGCTCACCTGGGCAGGGCCCCAGCAGCCAACGGGGTTCTCATGTTCAGGCCACTCCCAGGGTATGGAGCTCAGCTGTGAAACTACCCAGCAGCCCATGAGGCTCTCGTGCTTAGGCACCTCCCATGATACAGAGCTCCCGTGGGCAGGTACCATGGCAGGGCTGGGCACACAGGAACCGTGCACATAGCCCTCATTGCAGAGCACCCCAGAACGCCTGTCACGCAGAGCTGACACAGAGCACCTCAGAGCAGGACTTGAACTAACCAACAGCAGCTCCGACAGGTCTCTGACCCTGGGCATCACTCTGTGCAGCCTCCCTCTGCCTGGTCTTCCAGAGACTTCCACTGCAGCCGGGGCACCAGGCCTTTGTCTCCAACCATCCCCCCTCCTCTCCCTGACCCCTGGGTTCCTCTCATTAGGATTAGGTCTTCTTGAAATTGTCTCCCACTCATGGGCCAGATAAAATGATGAGAAAACAAGCCGGAGATGCAGCCCCTTGTCTATCCTGACTCTCAGGAGCCCACACCTGTTCCTTGGAACTGGCCGTTTCAGCGAGGTCCATTTTCTGCAATGTGAGCCACTGAGGGGTGAGGATTGGCTGACCGGAGCAGCCTGTCCCTACCGGCCAGCCCTCCCCAGGTGTGCCTGGGTTGAGGTCAATAGGAACACCGCTCCAGGGAGCAACAGCGCCTGCAGCTGTGCCTGACGCCATATTCTCTGCCCCGTCAGCAGTCTCGGGGCTGTGCTGGTGGGAGGGAGTGAGGGGGCACGGTTTTGTGGGTGGCCCGGTGTGAGAGGGGCTCTGCTGGACTTTCTGCAGGAGTTGCCAGACTGCCACCTGCTAAAGAAGAGGATGGGTCACCCATACCTTCCGCTGGAATTTCTCTGCGGGCAGAGGTGAGGGAGGAACAAAGCAGTGGGGGCCAAGACAGGACGGATATCTCAGGCAGGGAAATGGAAAGTTTTCAGAAGAGCGCCTGGGGCCAGGATCATCCTGGCTGGCCTGCAGGCACCAAGTCAGCCTGCGTGCTTTCGCTGGTGTGGATCCACGGCCCTTCCTCTATGCTTTCAAGTCCTTGTACATATTCAGGTGTTTTACCTGGGAAGGGAGGGAACAGTTCAGCAGCAGCTGGCTGGGGGCTCAGCTCACGTTTACTCACAGACGCCTATGTACGGTCCCCCAGCTTTGCAATGAGGACGCTCCTTGCGGGGGTGGGGGTGGCTGCTGGCTGCATGGGAGATAATTCCCTACCTCTGACCAACTTCAGAATTGTTTACCACTGGAGCAAGTGCCCTGATAGGGTTTTCCTCTGTATAACTAGTGGGTTCTGTTTATTTTTTCTGTTTTGTTTCAAGGTAGATTTTATTCCTCATTTATGTATTTATAGATATAAGCATGGAAATAATTCATTCATACAAATACATCTGTGTGAAGGGAAGAACGTTTTTCTGTTTTATTTTTAAATTTTATTTGTTTTTAAAAATTTTGAAATTTAATATTATTTATTTTTTTAGACAGCAGGTTATTATTAGTTATCTATTTTATACATATACATGTATACAGGTCAATCCCAATCTCCCAACTCATCCCACCACCACCACCCCATGGCTTCCCCCCCTTGGTTTCCATACGTTTGTTCTCTAACCCTGTGTCTCTAATTCTGCCCTGCAAACCGGTTCATCTGTACCAGTTTTCTAGGTTCCACATATATGCATTAATACACAATATTTGTTTTTCTCTTTCTGACTTACTTCTCTCGGTATGACAGTCTCTAGATCCATCCACGTCTCTACAAATGACCCCGTTTCATTCCTTTTTATGGCTGAGTAATATTCCATTTTATATATGTACCACATCTTTATCCATTCGTCTGTCTGTGGGCATTTAGGTTGCTTCCATTACCTGGCTATTGTAAATAGTGCTGCAGTGAACATTGTGGTGAATGTGTCTTTTGGATTTATGGTTTTCTCTGGGTATATGCCCAGAAGTGGGATTGCTGGATCATATGGTAATTGTATTTTTAGTTTTTCTAATGAACCTCCATACTGTTCTCCATAGTGACTGTATCAATTGACATGCCCACCAATAGTGGAAGAGGGATCCATGTGTCCACACCCTCCGCAGCATTTGTAGTTTGTAGATTTTCTGATGATGCCCATTCTAACAGGTGTGAGGTGATACCTCATTGAAGTTTTGACTTGCATTTCTCTAATAATTAGTGATGTTGAGCAGCTTTTCATGTGCATCCTGGCCATCTCTGGGTCTCCTTTGAAGAAATGTCTATTTAGATATTCTACCCATTTTTGAAGTGGGTTGTATTTTTTTTAATATTAAGCTGCATGAGCTGTTTATATATATTGGAGATTAAACCTTTGTCCATTGATTCGTTTTCACATATTTCCTCCCATTCTGAGGGTTGCCTTTTTCCATTCCCGTTTTTTAACAAAAGAAAGAAAGAAAGAAAGAAAAAGAAGCAGAACACAAATGTCCGTAAAATATGCCTCTTGAAACTGTCGTTTTGAAATATGGAGGTGTTTTGAATTTTTTGGTCGGTATACGACCCCAGGATTTCTTTTCAGGGCAGGTCTCATTTACAGGCCTGCAATTATTTTGAATATCAACTGACCATTAGCGCTGGGATTAAAGCTGCTGTTGTGTGAAACGGCCACAAGGTGGCAGCAGTTCTCCTTTACCAAATCTGGTGACTAGGGCAACAGAGCCTCAATGGAAGTCGTGTTCTAGGTTGTAATTTAGAATGGAATGTGCCAGGAAAAAGACCCTTAAGTTTGTCTCACTATTTCTTGTTCGGTTTTTTTTTTTCATTTAATTTTTATTTTTTATCACAGCAAGTTTGATTACAATGTTTGGCTTGTTGTAGGTGTGCAAGATGTGGTTCTTTTACGCATATACATATGTCTGTTCTTCCTGGGATCCTTTTCCATGTACGTTATGACAGAATGTTGACTAATCTTCTCTTGGTATTCCGTAGGTGTTTGGTGTCTATATATTTCACCTGTGTTTGTATATGTCTCTTAACCCCAATATCCTAATGTATCCAATCCTCACACCTTTCCATTGGTGAACCATAAGTTTGTTTAATGAATCTGCGATTGCCCTTCTCTGTGGAAATATCTTCACTAGTATCAAGTTTTAGGTAACACCTATAAGTGATATCATACGATATGTGTCTTTCTCTTTCTGACTTACTACAAGTCACGTGATTACCTCTAGACTCATCTACGGTGCTGCAAATGGCATTGTGTCCTTTTTTTCCTTGGCTAATATTCTGTCTGTACATGTACCAGTTCTTCTTTGACCACTCATCTGTTGATGGACTTTTTGGTTGCTCCCATGTCATGGCTATTGTAATGCTGCGGCAATGCACATTTGCCTGCCTGTGTCTTTCCAATTCTGTCTTCTTAGGTTATAGGCCCAGGAGTTCGCCTGCTGGATCATATGGTAGCAAAATGTTTACCTTGTACAGGCACCGCCATTCTGTTCTCATTAGTGGCTCTTACCAGGTTACGTCCCACTTAAAGTTGAGGTGATGCTCTTCTCCACAACACCTTCAGCGTTTATTGTTTGGAGTATTTTTGCTGAAGTTTATTCTGACTAGTGTGAGCTGATACCACTTTGTGCTTGGATTTGCATGCGTCTCATAATACCTTGAAATTGAGCTTTCTGGCATGTCCTTTTTTTCTTCAAACTGTGAGTACAGCTTACCTCTTCAAATTGTTTTCGGGAAGTAGGTGTGACATTTAGAAATATTTTGGCCATTACCTCCCTCAAGACATTATGAGGGCAGGTTTCATTCACAGCCCTCCAGTACTGGTGCATATGAAGTGACCCTTAGCACAGGTTTTAAAGCTGCTGTTGCAGGTAACGGCCAGAGGGTGGCAGCATTTCTGCTTTTCCCAATCTGTTAACTAGGGAAACAGACCATCCTGGCAGTGGTGTTCCTCGGTTCTATATTAGAGTGGAATGTGCCCCCAAAAGCTGATGTCTCCTTACTTATGTTTGTTTTAGAAATCGAATTTCTATATATTTTTTTATTGGAGTCATATTCCATTGTGTTCATGGACCACTTCTTCTTTGAGCATTCCTCTGTTGATGGACATTTTCGTAGCTTCCAAGTGTTGGCTATGGTAAATATTGCTGGAGTGCAGGATTGCCAGCATGTGCCTTTTCTTTTTTGTGGTACATGGGCCTCTCACTGCCGTGGGCCCTCCCATTGCAGAGCACAGGCTCCGGACGCACAGGCCCAGCAGCCATAGCTCACGGGAACAGCCGCTCCGTGGCAAGTGGGATCTTCCCGAATCGGGGCATGAACCCATGTCCCCTGCACTGGCAGGCGGACTCTCATCCACTGCGCCACCAGTGAATCCCAGCCTGTCTTTTTGATTCTCATCCCCTCAGGCGAAAGGCCCAGCAGTGGGTATACTTGATTGAATGGTAGCTCAGTATTTATCTTTACAAGGCACGTCATTTTTGTTTTCATGACTGGCTCTTACCATGTCCCACGTTGAAGCAAGGGTAGGCATTTCTCCAAAACCCCTTCAGCATTTATTGTTTGCAGAATTTTTCCTGATGGGCATTCTGACTGCTGTGAGCTGATAGGTTTTTGTCATTTGGATTTACATATCTTTAATTATTCCTAATGTTTAGCATTTTCCCATGCCTTTTTAAATTTCTGGCAGAGAAAAACAGAAAAAAAAACGGAGAGTACAGTTAAACTCTTGAAATTGTCTTCTTGGATGGTTGCCCTCTTTTGAATGTTCTGGTCAATTTTCGACCCCATGTTTGTTTTTGAGGGCAGGTGTTATTCACAGGCCTGCAATGAGTGTGACTATTTAGTGACCATTAGCAGTGGGTTTAAAGCTGCTGTTGTGGGAAATGGCCACAAGGCGGCAGCGTTTCTCCACTCCCAAGTCTGGTTCCTAGGGCAGCAGAGCCTTTCTGGGACCAATGGAATACAGAAGAAGGCATCATTGAAGTCTAATACAGAATACCATGTCCTGGTGGATGGTAGAATGACCAGTAGGGTCTAGGAATTAGGAACTACTGGATGTATATCCTCGGTGGCTTCACTGACTGTCCTAACATCCTTTACCAGGTCCCCAGCAGCCCACGGGGCTCTCGTGGCCAGGCCCCTCCCAGGATATGGGGCTCACCTGGGCAGGGCCCCAGCAGCCAACGGGGTTCTCATGTTCAGGCCACTCCCAGGGTATGGAGCTCAGCTGTGAAACTACCCAGCAGCCCATGAGGCTCTCGTGCTTAGGCACCTCCCATGATACAGAGCTCCCGTGGGCAGGTACCATGGCAGGGCTGGGCACACAGGAACCGTGCACATAGCCCTCATTGCAGAGCACCCCAGAACGCCTGTCACGCAGAGCTGACACAGAGCACCTCAGAGCAGGACTTGAACTAACCAACAGCAGCTCCGACAGGTCTCTGACCCTGGGCATCACTCTGTGCAGCCTCCCTCTGCCTGGTCTTCCAGAGACTTCCACTGCAGCCGGGGCACCAGGCCTTTGTCTCCAACCATCCCCCCTCCTCTCCCTGACCCCTGGGTTCCTCTCATTAGGATTAGGTCTTCTTGAAATTGTCTCCCACTCATGGGCCAGATAAAATGATGAGAAAACAAGCCGGAGATGCAGCCCCTTGTCTATCCTGACTCTCAGGAGCCCACACCTGTTCCTTGGAACTGGCCATTTCAGCGAGGTCCATTTTCTGCAATGTGAGCCACTGAGGGGTGAGGATTGGCTGACCGGAGCAGCCTGTCCCTACTGGCCAGCCCTCCCCAGGTGTGCCTGGGTTGAGGTCAATAGAAACACCGCTCCAGGGAGCAACAGCGCCTGCAGCTGTGCCTGACGCCATATTCTCTGCCCCGTCAGCAGTCTCGGGGCTGTGCTGGTGGGAGGGAGTGAGGGGGCACGGTTTTGTGGGTGGCCCGGTGTGAGAGGGGCTCTGCTGGACTTTCTGCAGGAGTTGCCAGACTGCCACCTGCTAAAGAAGAGGATGGGTCACCCATACCTTCCGCTGGAATTTCTCTGCGGGCAGAGGTGAGGGAGGAACAAAGCAGTGGGGGCCAAGACAGGACGGATATCTCAGGCAGGGAAATGGAAAGTTTTCAGAAGAGCGCCTGTGGCCAGGATCATCCTGGCTGGCCTGCAGGCACCAACTCAGCCTGTGTGCTTTCGCTGGTGTGGATCCACGGCCCTTCCTCTATGCTTTCAAGTCCTTGTACATATTCAGGTGTTTTACCTGGGAAGGGAGGGAACAGTTCAGCGGCAGCTGGCTGGGGGCTCAGCTCACGTTTACTCACAGACGCCTATGTACGGTCCCCGAGCTTTGCAATGAGGACGCTCCTTGCGGGGGTGGGGGGGGGGCTGCTGGCTGCATGGGAGATAATTCCCTACCTCTGACCAACTTCAGAATTGTTTACCACTGGAGCAAGTGCCCTGATAGGGTTTTCCTCTGTATAACTAGTGGGTTCTGTTTATTTTTTCTGTTTTGTTTCAAGGTAGATTTTATTCCTCATTTATGTATTTATAGATATAAGCATGGAAATAATTCATTCATACAAATACATCTGTGTGAAGGGAAGAACGTTTTTCTGTTTTATTTTTAAATTTTATTTGTTTTTAAAAATTTTGAAATTTAATATTATTTATTTTTTTAGACAGCAGGTTATTATTAGTTATCTATTTTATACATATACATGTATACAGGTCAATCCCAATCTCCCAACTCATCCCACCACCACCACCCCATGGCTTCCCCCCCTTGGTTTCCATACGTTTGTTCTCTAACCCTGTGTCTCTAATTCTGCCCTGCAAACCGGTTCATCTGTACCAGTTTTCTAGGTTCCACATATATGCATTAATACACAATATTTGTTTTTCTCTTTCTGACTTACTTCTCTCGGTATGACAGTCTCTAGATCCATCCACGTCTCTACAAATGACCCCGTTTCATTCCTTTTTATGGCTGAGTAATATTCCATTTTATATATGTACCACATCTTTATCCATTCGTCTGTCTGTGGGCATTTAGGTTGCTTCCATTACCTGGCTATTGTAAATAGTGCTGCAATGAACATTGTGGTGAATGTGTCTTTTGGATTTATGGTTTTCTCTGGGTATATGCCCAGAAGTGGGATTGCTGGATCATATGGTAATTGTATTTTTAGTTTTTCTAATGAACCTCCATACTGTTCTCCATAGTGACTGTATCAATTGACATGCCCACCAATAGTGGAAGAGGGATCCATGTGTCCACACCCTCCGCAGCATTTGTAGTTTGTAGATTTTCTGATGATGCCCATTCTAACAGGTGTGAGGTGATACCTCATTGAAGTTTTGACTTGCATTTCTCTAATAATTAGTGATGTTGAGCAGCTTTTCATGTGCATCCTGGCCATCTCTGGGTCTCCTTTGAAGAAATGTCTATTTAGATATTCTACCCATTTTTGAAGTGGGTTGTATTTTTTTTAATATTAAGCTGCATGAGCTGTTTATATATATTGGAGATTAAACCTTTGTCCATTGATTCGTTTTCACATATTTCCTCCCATTCTGAGGGTTGCCTTTTTCCATTCCCGTTTTTTAACAAAAGAAAGAAAGAAAGAAAGAAAAAGAAGCAGAACACAAATGTCCGTAAAATATGCCTCTTGAAACTGTCGTTTTGAAATATGGAGGTGTTTTGAATTTTTTGGTCGGTATACGACCCCAGGATTTCTTTTCAGGGCAGGTCTCATTTACAGGCCTGCAATTATTTTGAATATCAACTGACCATTAGCGCTGGGATTAAAGCTGCTGTTGTGTGAAACGGCCACAAGGTGGCAGCAGTTCTCCTTTACCAAATCTGGTGACTAGGGCAACAGAGCCTCAATGGAAGTCGTGTTCTAGGTTGTAATTTAGAATGGAATGTGCCAGGAAAAAGACCCTTAAGTTTGTCTCACTATTTCTTGTTCGGTTTTTTTTTTCATTTAATTTTTATTTTTTATCACAGCAAGTTTGATTACAATGTTTGGCTTGTTGTAGGTGTGCAAGATGTGGTTCTTTTACGCATATACATATGTCTGTTCTTCCTGGGATCCTTTTCCATGTACGTTATGACAGAATGTTGACTAATCTTCTCTTGGTATTCCGTAGGTGTTTGGTGTCTATATATTTCACCTGTGTTTGTATATGTCTCTTAACCCCAATATCCTAATGTATCCAATCCTCACACCTTTCCATTGGTGAACCATAAGTTTGTTTAATGAATCTGCGATTGCCCTTCTCTGTGGAAATATCTTCACTAGTATCAAGTTTTAGGTAACACCTATAAGTGATATCATACGATATGTGTCTTTCTCTTTCTGACTTACTACAAGTCACGTGATTACCTCTAGACTCATCTACGGTGCTGCAAATGGCATTGTGTCCTTTTTTTCCTTGGCTAATATTCTGTCTGTACATGTACCAGTTCTTCTTTGACCACTCATCTGTTGATGGACTTTTTGGTTGCTCCCATGTCATGGCTATTGTAATGCTGCGGCAATGCACATTTGCCTGCCTGTGTCTTTCCAATTCTGTCTTCTTAGGTTATAGGCCCAGGAGTTCGCCTGCTGGATCATATGGTAGCAAAATGTTTACCTTGTACAGGCACCGCCATTCTGTTCTCATTAGTGGCTCTTACCAGGTTACGTCCCCCTTAAAGTTGAGGTGATGCTCTTCTCCACAACACCTTCAGCGTTTATTGTTTGGAGTATTTTTGCTGAAGTTTATTCTGACTAGTGTGAGCTGATACCACTTTGTGCTTGGATTTGCATGCGTCTCATAATACCTTGAAATTGAGCTTTCTGGCATGTCCTTTTTTTCTTCAAACTGTGAGTACAGCTTACCTCTTCAAATTGTTTTCGGGAAGTAGGTGTGACATTTAGAAATATTTTGGCCATTACCTCCCTCAAGACATTATGAGGGCAGGTTTCATTCACAGCCCTCCAGTACTGGTGCATATGAAGTGACCCTTAGCACAGGTTTTAAAGCTGCTGTTGCAGGTAACGGCCAGAGGGTGGCAGCATTTCTGCTTTTCCCAATCTGTTAACTAGGGAAACAGACCATCCTGGCAGTGGTGTTCCTCGGTTCTATATTAGAGTGGAATGTGCCCCCAAAAGCTGATGTCTCCTTACTTATGTTTGTTTTAGAAATCGAATTTCTATATATTTTTTTATTGGAGTCATATTCCATTGTGTTCATGGACCACTTCTTCTTTGAGCATTCCTCTGTTGATGGACATTTTCGTAGCTTCCAAGTGTTGGCTATGGTAAATATTGCTGGAGTGCAGGATTGCCAGCATGTGCCTTTTCTTTTTTGTGGTACATGGGCCTCTCACTGCCGTGGGCCCTCCCATTGCAGAGCACAGGCTCCGGACGCACAGGCCCAGCAGCCATAGCTCACGGGAACAGCCGCTCCGTGGCAAGTGGGATCTTCCCGAATCGGGGCATGAACCCATGTCCCCTGCACTGGCAGGCGGACTCTCATCCACTGCGCCACCAGTGAATCCCAGCCTGTCTTTTTGATTCTCATCCCCTCAGGCGAAAGGCCCAGCAGTGGGTATACTTGATTGAATGGTAGCTCAGTATTTATCTTTACAAGGCACGTCATTTTTGTTTTCATGACTGGCTCTTACCATGTCCCACGTTGAAGCAAGGGTAGGCATTTCTCCAAAACCCCTTCAGCATTTATTGTTTGCAGAATTTTTCCTGATGGGCATTCTGACTGCTGTGAGCTGATAGGTTTTTGTCATTTGGATTTACATATCTTTAATTATTCCTAATGTTTAGCATTTTCCCATGCCTTTTTAAATTTCTGGCAGAGAAAAACAGAAAAAAAAAACGGAGAGTACAGTTAAACTCTTGAAATTGTCTTCTTGGATGGTTGCCCTCTTTTGAATGTTCTGGTCAATTTTCGACCCCATGTTTGTTTTTGAGGGCAGGTGTTATTCACAGGCCTGCAATGAGTGTGACTATTTAGTGACCATTAGCAGTGGGTTTAAAGCTGCTGTTGTGGGAAATGGCCACAAGGCGGCAGCGTTTCTCCACTCCCAAGTCTGGTTCCTAGGGCAGCAGAGCCTTTCTGGGACCAATGGAATATAGAAGAAGGCATCATTGAAGTCTAATACAGAATACCATGTCCTGGTGGATGGTAGAATGACCAGTAGGGTCTAGGAATTAGGAACTACTGGATGTATATCCTCGGTGGCTTCACTGACTGTCCTAACATCCTTTACCAGGTCCCCAGCAGCCCACGGGGCTCTCGTGGCCAGGCCCCTCCCAGGATATGGGGCTCACCTGGGCAGGGCCCCAGCAGCCAACGGGGTTCTCATGTTCAGGCCACTCCCAGGGTATGGAGCTCAGCTGTGAAACTACCCAGCAGCCCATGAGGCTCTCGTGCTTAGGCACCTCCCATGATACAGAGCTCCCGTGGGCAGGTACCATGGCAGGGCTGGGCACACAGGAACCGTGCACATAGCCCTCATTGCAGAGCACCCCAGAACGCCTGTCACGCAGAGCTGACACAGAGCACCTCAGAGCAGGACTTGAACTAACCAACAGCAGCTCCGACAGGTCTCTGACCCTGGGCATCACTCTGTGCAGCCTCCCTCTGCCTGGTCTTCCAGAGACTTCCACTGCAGCCGGGGCACCAGGCCTTTGTCTCCAACCATCCCCCCTCCTCTCCCTGACCCCTGGGTTCCTCTCATTAGGATTAGGTCTTCTTGAAATTGTCTCCCACTCATGGGCCAGATAAAATGATGAGAAAACAAGCCGGAGATGCAGCCCCTTGTCTATCCTGACTCTCAGGAGCCCACACCTGTTCCTTGGAACTGGCCGTTTCAGCGAGGTCCATTTTCTGCAATGTGAGCCACTGAGGGGTGAGGATTGGCTGACCGGAGCAGCCTGTCCCTACCGGCCAGCCCTCCCCAGGTGTGCCTGGGTTGAGGTCAATAGGAACACCGCTCCAGGGAGCAACAGCGCCTGCAGCTGTGCCTGACGCCATATTCTCTGCCCCGTCAGCAGTCTCGGGGCTGTGCTGGTGGGAGGGAGTGAGGGGGCACGGTTTTGTGGGTGGCCCGGTGTGAGAGGGGCTCTGCTGGACTTTCTGCAGGAGTTGCCAGACTGCCACCTGCTAAAGAAGAGGATGGGTCACCCATACCTTCCGCTGGAATTTCTCTGCGGGCAGAGGTGAGGGAGGAACAAAGCAGTGGGGGCCAAGACAGGACGGATATCTCAGGCAGGGAAATGGAAAGTTTTCAGAAGAGCGCCTGGGGCCAGGATCATCCTGGCTGGCCTGCAGGCACCAAGTCAGCCTGCGTGCTTTCGCTGGTGTGGATCCACGGCCCTTCCTCTATGCTTTCAAGTCCTTGTACATATTCAGGTGTTTTACCTGGGAAGGGAGGGAACAGTTCAGCAGCAGCTGGCTGGGGGCTCAGCTCACGTTTACTCACAGACGCCTATGTACGGTCCCCCAGCTTTGCAATGAGGACGCTCCTTGCGGGGGTGGGGGTGGCTGCTGGCTGCATGGGAGATAATTCCCTACCTCTGACCAACTTCAGAATTGTTTACCACTGGAGCAAGTGCCCTGATAGGGTTTTCCTCTGTATAACTAGTGGGTTCTGTTTATTTTTTCTGTTTTGTTTCAAGGTAGATTTTATTCCTCATTTATGTATTTATAGATATAAGCATGGAAATAATTCATTCATACAAATACATCTGTGTGAAGGGAAGAACGTTTTTCTGTTTTATTTTTAAATTTTATTTGTTTTTAAAAATTTTGAAATTTAATATTATTGATTTTTTTAGACAGCAGGTTATTATTAGTTATCTATTTTATACATATACATGTATACAGGTCAATCCCAATCTCCCAACTCATCCCACCACCACCACCCCATGGCTTCCCCCCCTTGGTTTCCATACGTTTGTTCTCTAACCCTGTGTCTCTAATTCTGCCCTGCAAACCGGTTCATCTGTACCAGTTTTCTAGGTTCCACATATATGCATTAATACACAATATTTGTTTTTCTCTTTCTGACTTACTTCTCTCGGTATGACAGTCTCTAGATCCATCCACGTCTCTACAAATGACCCCGTTTCATTCCTTTTTATGGCTGAGTAATATTCCATTTTATATATGTACCACATCTTTATCCATTCGTCTGTCTGTGGGCATTTAGGTTGCTTCCATTACCTGGCTATTGTAAATAGTGCTGCAATGAACATTGTGGTGAATGTGTCTTTTGGATTTATGGTTTTCTCTGGGTATATGCCCAGAAGTGGGATTGCTGGATCATATGGTAATTGTATTTTTAGTTTTTCTAATGAACCTCCATACTGTTCTCCATAGTGACTGTATCAATTGACATGCCCACCAATAGTGGAAGAGGGATCCATGTGTCCACACCCTCCGCAGCATTTGTAGTTTGTAGATTTTCTGATGATGCCCATTCTAACAGGTGTGAGGTGATACCTCATTGAAGTTTTGACTTGCATTTCTCTAATAATTAGTGATGTTGAGCAGCTTTTCATGTGCATCCTGGCCATCTCTGGGTCTCCTTTGAAGAAATGTCTATTTAGATATTCTACCCATTTTTGAAGTGGGTTGTATTTTTTTTAATATTAAGCTGCATGAGCTGTTTATATATATTGGAGATTAAACCTTTGTCCATTGATTCGTTTTCACATATTTCCTCCCATTCTGAGGGTTGCCTTTTTCCATTCCCGTTTTTTAACAAAAGAAAGAAAGAAAGAAAGAAAAAGAAGCAGAACACAAATGTCCGTAAAATATGCCTCTTGAAACTGTCGTTTTGAAATATGGAGGTGTTTTGAATTTTTTGGTCGGTATACGACCCCAGGATTTCTTTTCAGGGCAGGTCTCATTTACAGGCCTGCAATTATTTTGAATATCAACTGACCATTAGCGCTGGGATTAAAGCTGCTGTTGTGTGAAACGGCCACAAGGTGGCAGCAGTTCTCCTTTACCAAATCTGGTGACTAGGGCAACAGAGCCTCAATGGAAGTCGTGTTCTAGGTTGTAATTTAGAATGGAATGTGCCAGGAAAAAGACCCTTAAGTTTGTCTCACTATTTCTTGTTCGGTTTTTTTTTTCATTTAATTTTTATTTTTTATCACAGCAAGTTTGATTACAATGTTTGGCTTGTTGTAGGTGTGCAAGATGTGGTTCTTTTACGCATATACATATGTCTGTTCTTCCTGGGATCCTTTTCCATGTACGTTATGACAGAATGTTGACTAATCTTCTCTTGGTATTCCGTAGGTGTTTGGTGTCTATATATTTCACCTGTGTTTGTATATGTCTCTTAACCCCAATATCCTAATGTATCCAATCCTCACACCTTTCCATTGGTGAACCATAAGTTTGTTTAATGAATCTGCGATTGCCCTTCTCTGTGGAAATATCTTCACTAGTATCAAGTTTTAGGTAACACCTATAAGTGATATCATACGATATGTGTCTTTCTCTTTCTGACTTACTACAAGTCACGTGATTACCTCTAGACTCATCTACGGTGCTGCAAATGGCATTGTGTCCTTTTTTTCCTTGGCTAATATTCTGTCTGTACATGTACCAGTTCTTCTTTGACCACTCATCTGTTGATGGACTTTTTGGTTGCTCCCATGTCATGGCTATTGTAATGCTGCGGCAATGCACATTTGCCTGCCTGTGTCTTTCCAATTCTGTCTTCTTAGGTTATAGGCCCAGGAGTTCGCCTGCTGGATCATATGGTAGCAAAATGTTTACCTTGTACAGGCACCGCCATTCTGTTCTCATTAGTGGCTCTTACCAGGTTACGTCCCACTTAAAGTTGAGGTGATGCTCTTCTCCACAACACCTTCAGCGTTTATTGTTTGGAGTATTTTTGCTGAAGTTTATTCTGACTAGTGTGAGCTGATACCACTTTGTGCTTGGATTTGCATGCGTCTCATAATACCTTGAAATTGAGCTTTCTGGCATGTCCTTTTTTTCTTCAAACTGTGAGTACAGCTTACCTCTTCAAATTGTTTTCGGGAAGTAGGTGTGACATTTAGAAATATTTTGGCCATTACCTCCCTCAAGACATTATGAGGGCAGGTTTCATTCACAGCCCTCCAGTACTGGTGCATATGAAGTGACCCTTAGCACAGGTTTTAAAGCTGCTGTTGCAGGTAACGGCCAGAGGGTGGCAGCATTTCTGCTTTTCCCAATCTGTTAACTAGGGAAACAGACCATCCTGGCAGTGGTGTTCCTCGGTTCTATATTAGAGTGGAATGTGCCCCCAAAAGCTGATGTCTCCTTACTTATGTTTGTTTTAGAAATCGAATTTCTATATATTTTTTTATTGGAGTCATATTCCATTGTGTTCATGGACCACTTCTTCTTTGAGCATTCCTCTGTTGATGGACATTTTCGTAGCTTCCAAGTGTTGGCTATGGTAAATATTGCTGGAGTGCAGGATTGCCAGCATGTGTCTTTTCTTTTTTGTGGTACATGGGCCTCTCACTGCCGTGGGCCCTCCCATTGCAGAGCACAGGCTCCGGACGCACAGGCCCAGCAGCCATAGCTCACGGGAACAGCCGCTCCGCGGCAAGTGGGATCTTCCCGAATCGGGGCATGAACCCATGTCCCCTGCACTGGCAGGCGGACTCTCATCCACTGTGCCACCAGTGAATCCCAGCCTGTCTTTTTGATTCTCATCCCCTCAGGCGAAAGGCCCAGCAGTGGGTATACTTGATTGAATGGTAGCTCAGTATTTATCTTTACAAGGCACGTCATTTTTGTTTTCATGACTGGCTCTTACCATGTCCCACGTTGAAGCAAGGGTAGGCATTTCTCCAAAACCCCTTCAGCATTTATTGTTTGCAGAATTTTTCCTGATGGGCATTCTGACTGCTGTGAGCTGATAGGTTTTTGTCATTTGGATTTACATATCTTTAATTATTCCTAATGTTTAGCATTTTCCCATGCCTTTTTAAATTTCTGGCAGAGAAAAACAGAAAAAAAAACGGAGAGTACAGTTAAACTCTTGAAATTGTCTTCTTGGATGGTTGCCCTCTTTTGAATGTTCTGGTCAATTTTCGACCCCATGTTTGTTTTTGAGGGCAGGTGTTATTCACAGGCCTGCAATGAGTGTGACTATTTAGTGACCATTAGCAGTGGGTTTAAAGCTGCTGTTGTGGGAAATGGCCACAAGGCGGCAGCGTTTCTCCACTCCCAAGTCTGGTTCCTAGGGCAGCAGAGCCTTTCTGGGACCAATGGAATACAGAAGAAGGCATCATTGAAGTCTAATACAGAATACCATGTCCTGGTGGATGGTAGAATGACCAGTAGGGTCTAGGAATTAGGAACTACTGGATGTATATCCTCGGTGGCTTCACTGACTGTCCTAACATCCTTTACCAGGTCCCCAGCAGCCCACGGGGCTCTCGTGGCCAGGCCCCTCCCAGGATATGGGGCTCACCTGGGCAGGGCCCCAGCAGCCAACGGGGTTCTCATGTTCAGGCCACTCCCAGGGTATGGAGCTCAGCTGTGAAACTACCCAGCAGCCCATGAGGCTCTCGTGCTTAGGCACCTCCCATGATACAGAGCTCCCGTGGGCAGGTACCATGGCAGGGCTGGGCACACAGGAACCGTGCACATAGCCCTCATTGCAGAGCACCCCAGAACGCCTGTCACACAGAGCTGACACAGAGCACCTCAGAGCAGGACTTGAACTAACCAACAGCAGCTCCGACAGGTCTCTGACCCTGGGCATCACTCTGTGCAGCCTCCCTCTGCCTGGTCTTCCAGAGACTTCCACTGCAGCCGGGGCACCAGGCCTTTGTCTCCAACCATCCCCCCTCCTCTCCCTGACCCCTGGGTTCCTCTCATTAGGATTAGGTCTTCTTGAAATTGTCTCCCACTCATGGGCCAGATAAAATGATGAGAAAACAAGCCGGAGATGCAGCCCCTTGTCTATCCTGACTCTCAGGAGCCCACACCTGTTCCTTGGAACTGGCCGTTTCAGCGAGGTCCATTTTCTGCAATGTGAGCCACTGAGGGGTGAGGATTGGCTGACCGGAGCAGCCTGTCCCTACCGGCCAGCCCTCCCCAGGTGTGCCTGGGTTGAGGTCAATAGGAACACCGCTCCAGGGAGCAACAGCGCCTGCAGCTGTGCCTGACGCCATATTCTCTGCCCCGTCAGCAGTCTCGGGGCTGTGCTGGTGGGAGGGAGTGAGGGGGCACGGTTTTGTGGGTGGCCCGGTGTGAGAGGGGCTCTGCTGGACTTTCTGCAGGAGTTGCCAGACTGCCACCTGCTAAAGAAGAGGATGGGTCACCCATACCTTCCGCTGGAATTTCTCTGCGGGCAGAGGTGAGGGAGGAACAAAGCAGTGGGGGCCAAGACAGGACGGATATCTCAGGCAGGGAAATGGAAAGTTTTCAGAAGAGCGCCTGGGGCCAGGATCATCCTGGCTGGCCTGCAGGCACCAAGTCAGCCTGCGTGCTTTCGCTGGTGTGGATCCACGGCCCTTCCTCTATGCTTTCAAGTCCTTGTACATATTCAGGTGTTTTACCTGGGAAGGGAGGGAACAGTTCAGCAGCAGCTGGCTGGGGGCTCAGCTCACGTTTACTCACAGACGCCTATGTACGGTCCCCCAGGTTTGCAATGAGGACGCTCCTTGCGGGGGTGGGGGTGGCTGCTGGCTGCATGGGAGATAATTCCCTACCTCTGACCAACTTCAGAATTGTTTACCACTGGAGCAAGTGCCCTGATAGGGTTTTCCTCTGTATAACTAGTGGGTTCTGTTTATTTTTTCTGTTTTGTTTCAAGGTAGATTTTATTCCTCATTTATGTATTTATAGATATAAGCATGGAAATAATTCATTCATACAAATACATCTGTGTGAAGGGAAGAACGTTTTTCTGTTTTATTTTTAAATTTTATTTGTTTTTAAAATTTTTGAAATTTAATATTATTTATTTTTTTGACAGCAGGTTATTATTAGTTATCTATTTTATACATATACATGTATACAGGTCAATCCCAATCTCCCAACTCATCCCACCACCACCACCCCATGGCTTCCCCCCCTTGGTTTCCATACGTTTGTTCTCTAACCCTGTGTCTCTAATTCTGCCCTGCAAACCGGTTCATCTGTACCAGTTTTCTAGGTTCCACATATATGCATTAATACACAATATTTGTTTTTCTCTTTCTGACTTACTTCTCTCGGTATGACAGTCTCTAGATCCATCCACGTCTCTACAAATGACCCCGTTTCATTCCTTTTTATGGCTGAGTAATATTCCATTTTATATATGTACCACATCTTTATCCATTCGTCTGTCTGTGGGCATTTAGGTTGCTTCCATTACCTGGCTATTGTAAATAGTGCTGCAATGAACATTGTGGTGAATGTGTCTTTTGGATTTATGGTTTTCTCTGGGTATATGCCCAGAAGTGGGATTGCTGGATCATATGGTAATTGTATTTTTAGTTTTTCTAATGAACCTCCATACTGTTCTCCATAGTGACTGTATCAATTGACATGCCCACCAATAGTGGAAGAGGGATCCATGTGTCCACACCCTCCGCAGCATTTGTAGTTTCTAGATTTTCTGATGATGCCCATTCTAACAGGTGTGAGGTGATACCTCATTGAAGTTTTGACTTGCATTTCTCTAATAATTAGTGATGTTGAGCAGCTTTTCATGTGCATCCTGGCCATCTCTGGGTCTCCTTTGAAGAAATGTCTATTTAGATATTCTACCCATTTTTGAAGTGGGTTGTATTTTTTTTAATATTAAGCTGCATGAACTGTTTATATATATTGGAGATTAAACCTTTGTCCATTGATTCGTTTCCACATATTTCCTCCCATTCTGAGGGTTGCCTTTTTCCATTCCCGTTTTTTAACAAAAGAAAGAAAGAAAGAAAGAAAAAGAAGCAGAACACAAATGTCCGTAAAATATGCCTCTTGAAACTGTCGTTTTGAAATATGGAGGTGTTTTGAATTTTTTGGTCGGTATACGACCCCAGGATTTCTTTTCAGGGCAGGTCTCATTTACAGGCCTGCAATTATTTTGAATATCAACTGACCATTAGCGCTGGGATTAAAGCTGCTGTTGTGTGAAACGGCCACAAGGTGGCAGCAGTTCTCCTTTACCAAATCTGGTGACTAGGGCAACAGAGCCTCAATGGAAGTCGTGTTCTAGGTTGTAATTTAGAATGGAATGTGCCAGGAAAAAGACCCTTAAGTTTGTCTCACTATTTCTTGTTCGGTTTTTTTTTTTCATTTAATTTTTATTTTTTATCACAGCAAGTTTGATTACAATGTTTGGCTTGTTGTAGGTGTGCAAGATGTGGTTCTTTTACGCATATACATATGTCTGTTCTTCCTGGGATCCTTTTCCATGTACGTTATGACAGAATGTTGACTAATCTTCTCTTGGTATTCCGTAGGTGTTTGGTGTCTATATATTTCACCTGTGTTTGTATATGTCTCTTAACCCCAATATCCTAATGTATCCAATCCTCACACCTTTCCATTGGTGAACCATAAGTTTGTTTAATGAATCTGCGATTGCCCTTCTCTGTGGAAATATCTTCACTAGTATCAAGTTTTAGGTAACACCTATAAGTGATATCATACGATATGTGTCTTTCTCTTTCTGACTTACTACAAGTCACGTGATTACCTCTAGACTCATCTACGGTGCTGCAAATGACATTGTGTCCTTTTTTTCCTTGGCTAATATTCTGTCTGTACATGTACCAGTTCTTCTTTGACCACTCATCTGTTGATGGACTTTTTGGTTGCTCCCATGTCATGGCTATTGTAATGCTGCGGCAATGCACATTTGCCTGCCTGTGTCTTTCCAATTCTGTCTTCTTAGGTTATAGGCCCAGGAGTTCGCCTGCTGGATCATATGGTAGCAAAATGTTTACCTTGTACAGGCACCGCCATTCTGTTCTCATTAGTGGCTCTTACCAGGTTACGTCCCACTTAAAGTTGAGGTGATGCTCTTCTCCACAACACCTTCAGCGTTTATTGTTTGGAGTATTTTTGCTGAAGTTTATTCTGACTAGTGTGAGCTGATACCACTTTGTGCTTGGATTTGCATGCGTCTCATAATACCTTGAAATTGAGCTTTCTGGCATGTCCTTTTTTTCTTCAAACTGTGAGTACAGCTTACCTCTTCAAATTGTTTTCGGGAAGTAGGTGTGACATTTAGAAATATTTTGGCCATTACCTCCCTCAAGACATTATGAGGGCAGGTTTCATTCACAGCCCTCCAGTACTGGTGCATATGAAGTGACCCTTAGCACAGGTTTTAAAGCTGCTGTTGCAGGTAACGGCCAGAGGGTGGCAGCATTTCTGCTTTTCCCAATCTGTTAACTAGGGAAACAGACCATCCTGGCAGTGGTGTTCCTCGGTTCTATATTAGAGTGGAATGTGCCCCCAAAAGCTGATGTCTCCTTACTTATGTTTGTTTTAGAAATCGAATTTCTATATATTTTTTTATTGGAGTCATATTCCATTGTGTTCATGGACCACTTCTTCTTTGAGCATTCCTCTGTTGATAGACATTTTCGTAGCTTCCAAGTGTTGGCTATGGTAAATATTGCTGGAGTGCAGGATTGCCAGCATGTGTCTTTTCTTTTTTGTGGTACATGGGCCTCTCACTGCCGTGGGCCCTCCCATTGCAGAGCACAGGCTCCGGACGCACAGGCCCAGCAGCCATAGCTCACGGGAACAGCCGCTCCGCGGCAAGTGGGATCTTCCCGAATCGGGGCATGAACCCATGTCCCCTGCACTGGCAGGCGGACTCTCATCCACTGCGCCACCAGTGAATCCCAGCCTGTCTTTTTGATTCTCATCCCCTCAGGCGAAAGGCCCAGCAGTGGGTATACTTGATTGAATGGTAGCTCAGTATTTATCTTTACAAGGCACGTCATTTTTGTTTTCATGACTGGCTCTTACCATGTCCCACGTTGAAGCAAGTGTAGGCATTTCTCCAAAACCCCTTCAGCATTTATTGTTTGCAGAATTTTTCCTGATGGGCATTCTGACTGCTGTGAGCTGATAGGTTTTTGTCATTTGGATTTACATATCTTTAATTATTCCTAATGTTTAGCATTTTCCCATGCCTTTTTAAATTTCTGGCAGAGAAAAACAGAAAAAAAAACGGAGAGTACAGTTAAACTCTTGAAATTGTCTTCTTGGATGGTTGCCCTCTTTTGAATGTTCTGGTCAATTTTCGACCCCATGTTTGTTTTTGAGGGCAGGTGTTATTCACAGGCCTGCAATGAGTGTGACTATTTAGTGACCATTAGCAGTGGGTTTAAAGCTGCTGTTGTGGGAAATGGCCACAAGGCGGCAGCGTTTCTCCACTCCCAAGTCTGGTTCCTAGGGCAGCAGAGCCTTTCTGGGACCAATGGAATATAGAAGAAGGCATCATTGAAGTCTAATACAGAATACCATGTCCTGGTGGATGGTAGAATGACCAGTAGGGTCTAGGAATTAGGAACTACTGGATGTATATCCTCGGTGGCTTCACTGACTGTCCTAACATCCTTTACCAGGTCCCCAGCAGCCCACGGGGCTCTCGTGGCCAGGCCCCTCCCAGGATATGGGGCTCACCTGGGCAGGGCCCCAGCAGCCAACGGGGTTCTCATGTTCAGGCCACTCCCAGGGTATGGAGCTCAGCTGTGAAACTACCCAGCAGCCCATGAGGCTCTCGTGCTTAGGCACCTCCCATGATACAGAGCTCCCGTGGGCAGGTACCATGGCAGGGCTGGGCACACAGGAACCGTGCACATAGCCCTCATTGCAGAGCACCCCAGAACGCCTGTCACGCAGAGCTGACACAGAGCACCTCAGAGCAGGACTTGAACTAACCAACAGCAGCTCCGACAGGTCTCTGACCCTGGGCATCACTCTGTGCAGCCTCCCTCTGCCTGGTCTTCCAGAGACTTCCACTGCAGCCGGGGCACCAGGCCTTTGTCTCCAACCATCCCCCCTCCTCTCCCTGACCCCTGGGTTCCTCTCATTAGGATTAGGTCTTCTTGAAATTGTCTCCCACTCATGGGCCAGATAAAATGATGAGAAAACAAGCCGGAGATGCAGCCCCTTGTCTATCCTGACTCTCAGGAGCCCACACCTGTTCCTTGGAACTGGCCGTTTCAGCGAGGTCCATTTTCTGCAATGTGAGCCACTGAGGGGTGAGGATTGGCTGACCGGAGCAGCCTGTCCCTACCGGCCAGCCCTCCCCAGGTGTGCCTGGGTTGAGGTCAATAGGAACACCGCTCCAGGGAGCAACAGCGCCTGCAGCTGTGCCTGACGCCATATTCTCTGCCCCGTCAGCAGTCTCGGGGCTGTGCTGGTGGGAGGGAGTGAGGGGGCACGGTTTTGTGGGTGGCCCGGTGTGAGAGGGGCTCTGCTGGACTTTCTGCAGGAGTTGCCAGACTGCCACCTGCTAAAGAAGAGGATGGGTCACCCATACCTTCCGCTGGAATTTCTCTGCGGGCAGAGGTGAGGGAGGAACAAAGCAGTGGGGGCCAAGACAGGACGGATATCTCAGGCAGGGAAATGGAAAGTTTTCAGAAGAGCGCCTGGGGCCAGGATCATCCTGGCTGGCCTGCAGGCACCAAGTCAGCCTGCGTGCTTTCGCTGGTGTGGATCCACGGCCCTTCCTCTATGCTTTCAAGTCCTTGTACATATTCAGGTGTTTTACCTGGGAAGGGAGGGAACAGTTCAGCAGCAGCTGGCTGGGGGCTCAGCTCACGTTTACTCACAGACGCCTATGTACGGTCCCCCAGCTTTGCAATGAGGACGCTCCTTGCGGGGGTGGGGGTGGCTGCTGGCTGCATGGGAGATAATTCCCTACCTCTGACCAACTTCAGAATTGTTTACCACTGGAGCAAGTGCCCTGATAGGGTTTTCCTCTGTATAACTAGTGGGTTCTGTTTATTTTTTCTGTTTTGTTTCAAGGTAGATTTTATTCCTCATTTATGTATTTATAGATATAAGCATGGAAATAATTCATTCATACAAATACATCTGTGTGAAGGGAAGAACGTTTTTCTGTTTTATTTTTAAATTTTATTTGTTTTTAAAAATTTTGAAATTTAATATTATTTATTTTTTTTGACAGCAGGTTATTATTAGTTATCTATTTTATACATATACATGTATACAGGTCAATCCCAATCTCCCAACTCATCCCACCACCACCACCCCATGGCTTCCCCCCCTTGGTTTCCATACGTTTGTTCTCTAACCCTGTGTCTCTAATTCTGCCCTGCAAACCGGTTCATCTGTACCAGTTTTCTAGGTTCCACATATATGCATTAATACACAATATTTGTTTTTCTCTTTCTGACTTACTTCTCTCGGTATGACAGTCTCTAGATCCATCCACGTCTCTACAAATGACCCCGTTTCATTCCTTTTTATGGCTGAGTAATATTCCATTTTATATATGTACCACATCTTTATCCATTCGTCTGTCTGTGGGCATTTAGGTTGCTTCCATTACCTGGCTATTGTAAATAGTGCTGCAATGAACATTGTGGTGAATGTGTCTTTTGGATTTATGGTTTTCTCTGGGTATATGCCCAGAAGTGGGATTGCTGGATCATATGGTAATTGTATTTTTAGTTTTTCTAATGAACCTCCATACTGTTCTCCATAGTGACTGTATCAATTGACATGCCCACCAATAGTGGAAGAGGGATCCATGTGTCCACACCCTCCGCAGCATTTGTAGTTTGTAGATTTTCTGATGATGCCCATTCTAACAGGTGTGAGGTGATACCTCATTGAAGTTTTGACTTGCATTTCTCTAATAATTAGTGATGTTGAGCAGCTTTTCATGTGCATCCTGGCCATCTCTGGGTCTCCTTTGAAGAAATGTCTATTTAGATATTCTACCCATTTTTGAAGTGGGTTGTATTTTTTTTAATATTAAGCTGCATGAGCTGTTTATATATATTGGAGATTAAACCTTTGTCCATTGATTCGTTTCCACATATTTCCTCCCATTCTGAGGGTTGCCTTTTTCCATTCCCGTTTTTTAACAAAAGAAAGAAAGAAAGAAAGAAAAAGAAGCAGAACACAAATGTCCGTAAAATATGCCTCTTGAAACTGTCGTTTTGAAATATGGAGGTGTTTTGAATTTTTTGGTCGGTATACGACCCCAGGATTTCTTTTCAGGGCAGGTCTCATTTACAGGCCTGCAATTATTTTGAATATCAACTGACCATTAGCGCTGGGATTAAAGCTGCTGTTGTGTGAAACGGCCACAAGGTGGCAGCAGTTCTCCTTTACCAAATCTGGTGACTAGGGCAACAGAGCCTCAATGGAAGTCGTGTTCTAGGTTGTAATTTAGAATGGAATGTGCCAGGAAAAAGACCCTTAAGTTTGTCTCACTATTTCTTGTTCGGTTTTTTTTTTTCATTTAATTTTTATTTTTTATCACAGCAAGTTTGATTACAATGTTTGGCTTGTTGTAGGTGTGCAAGATGTGGTTCTTTTACGCATATACATATGTCTGTTCTTCCTGGGATCCTTTTCCATGTACGTTATGACAGAATGTTGACTAATCTTCTCTTGGTATTCCGTAGGTGTTTGGTGTCTATATATTTCACCTGTGTTTGTATATGTCTCTTAACCCCAATATCCTAATGTATCCAATCCTCACACCTTTCCATTGGTGAACCATAAGTTTGTTTAATGAATCTGCGATTGCCCTTCTCTGTGGAAATATCTTCACTAGTATCAAGTTTTAGGTAACACCTATAAGTGATATCATACGATATGTGTCTTTCTCTTTCTGACTTACTACAAGTCACGTGATTACCTCTAGACTCATCTACGGTGCTGCAAATGGCATTGTGTCCTTTTTTTCCTTGGCTAATATTCTGTCTGTACATGTACCAGTTCTTCTTTGACCACTCATCTGTTGATGGACTTTTTGGTTGCTCCCATGTCATGGCTATTGTAATGCTGCGGCAATGCACATTTGCCTGCCTGTGTCTTTCCAATTCTGTCTTCTTAGGTTATAGGCCCAGGAGTTCGCCTGCTGGATCATATGGTAGCAAAATGTTTACCTTGTACAGGCACCGCCATTCTGTTCTCATTAGTGGCTCTTACCAGTTTACGTCCCACTTAAAGTTGAGGTGATGCTCTTCTCCACAACACCTTCAGCGTTTATTGTTTGGAGTATTTTTGCTGAAGTTTATTCTGACTAGTGTGAGCTGATACCACTTTGTGCTTGGATTTGCATGCGTCTCATAATACCTTGAAATTGAGCTTTCTGGCATGTCCTTTTTTTCTTCAAACTGTGAGTACAGCTTACCTCTTCAAATTGTTTTCGGGAAGTAGGTGTGACATTTAGAAATATTTTG
The DNA here is from genome assembly GCF_964341445.2 of Mesoplodon mirus. Lineage (NCBI taxonomy): Eukaryota > Metazoa > Chordata > Mammalia > Artiodactyla > Ziphiidae > Mesoplodon > Mesoplodon mirus. The sequence continues at coordinate 92,136,580 of NC_138979.1, forward strand.
GCCATTACCTCCCTCAAGACATTATGAGGGCAGGTTTCATTCACAGCCCTCCAGTACTGGTGCATATGAAGTGACCCTTAGCACAGGTTTTAAAGCTGCTGTTGCAGGTAACGGCCAGAGGGTGGCAGCATTTCTGCTTTTCCCAATCTGTTAACTAGGGAAACAGACCATCCTGGCAGTGGTGTTCCTCGGTTCTATATTAGAGTGGAATGTGCCCCCAAAAGCTGATGTCTCCTTACTTATGTTTGTTTTAGAAATCGAATTTCTATATATTTTTTTATTGGAGTCATATTCCATTGTGTTCATGGACCACTTCTTCTTTGAGCATTCCTCTGTTGATAGACATTTTCGTAGCTTCCAAGTGTTGGCTATGGTAAATATTGCTGGAGTGCAGGATTGCCAGCATGTGTCTTTTCTTTTTTGTGGTACATGGGCCTCTCACTGCCGTGGGCCCTCCCATTGCAGAGCACAGGCTCCGGACGCACAGGCCCAGCAGCCATAGCTCACGGGAACAGCCGCTCCGCGGCAAGTGGGATCTTCCCGAATCGGGGCATGAACCCATGTCCCCTGCACTGGCAGGCGGACTCTCATCCACTGCGCCACCAGTGAATCCCAGCCTGTCTTTTTGATTCTCATCCCCTCAGGCGAAAGGCCCAGCAGTGGGTATACTTGATTGAATGGTAGCTCAGTATTTATCTTTACAAGGCACGTCATTTTTGTTTTCATGACTGGCTCTTACCATGTCCCACGTTGAAGCAAGGGTAGGCATTTCTCCAAAACCCCTTCAGCATTTATTGTTTGCAGAATTTTTCCTGATGGGCATTCTGACTGCTGTGAGCTGATAGGTTTTTGTCATTTGGATTTACATATCTTTAATTATTCCTAATGTTTAGCATTTTCCCATGCCTTTTTAAATTTCTGGCAGAGAAAAACAGAAAAAAAAACGGAGAGTACAGTTAAACTCTTGAAATTGTCTTCTTGGATGGTTGCCCTCTTTTGAATGTTCTGGTCAATTTTCGACCCCATGTTTGTTTTTGAGGGCAGGTGTTATTCACAGGCCTGCAATGAGTGTGACTATTTAGTGACCATTAGCAGTGGGTTTAAAGCTGCTGTTGTGGGAAATGGTCACAAGGCGGCAGCGTTTCTCCACTCCCAAGTCTGGTTCCTAGGGCAGCAGAGCCTTTCTGGGACCAATGGAATATAGAAGAAGGCATCATTGAAGTCTAATACAGAATACCATGTCCTGGTGGATGGTAGAATGACCAGTAGGGTCTAGGAATTAGGAACTACTGGATGTATATCCTCGGTGGCTTCACTGACTGTCCTAACATCCTTTACCAGGTCCCCAGCAGCCCACGGGGCTCTCGTGGCCAGGCCCCTCCCAGGATATGGGGCTCACCTGGGCAGGGCCCCAGCAGCCAACGGGGTTCTCATGTTCAGGCCACTCCCAGGGTATGGAGCTCACCTGTGAAACTACCCAGCAGCCCATGAGGCTCTCGTGCTTAGGCACCTCCCATGATACAGAGCTCCCGTGGGCAGGTACCATGGCAGGGCTGGGCACACAGGAACCGTGCACATAGCCCTCATTGCAGAGCACCCCAGAACGCCTGTCACGCAGAGCTGACACAGAGCACCTCAGAGCAGGACTTGAACTAACCAACAGCAGCTCCGACAGGTCTCTGACCCTGGGCATCACTCTGTGCAGCCTCCCTCTGCCTGGTCTTCCAGAGACTTCCACTGCAGCCGGGGCACCAGGCCTTTGTCTCCAACCATCCCCCCTCCTCTCCCTGACCCCTGGGTTCCTCTCATTAGGATTAGGTCTTCTTGAAATTGTCTCCCACTCATGGGCCAGATAAAATGATGAGAAAACAAGCCGGAGATGCAGCCCCTTGTCTATCCTGACTCTCAGGAGCCCACACCTGTTCCTTGGAACTGGCCATTTCAGCGAGGTCCATTTTCTGCAATGTGAGCCACTGAGGGGTGAGGATTGGCTGACCGGAGCAGCCTGTCCCTACCGGCCAGCCCTCCCCAGGTGTGCCTGGGTTGAGGTCAATAGAAACACCGCTCCAGGGAGCAACAGCGCCTGCAGCTGTGCCTGACGCCATATTCTCTGCCCCGTCAGCAGTCTCGGGGCTGTGCTGGTGGGAGGGAGTGAGGGGGCACGGTTTTGTGGGTGGCCCGGTGTGAGAGGGGCTCTGCTGGACTTTCTGCAGGAGTTGCCAGACTGCCACCTGCTAAAGAAGAGGATGGGTCACCCATACCTTCCGCTGGAATTTCTCCGCGGGCAGAGGTGAGGGAGGAACAAAGCAGTGGGGGCCAAGACAGGACGGATATCTCAGGCAGGGAAATGGAAAGTTTTCAGAAGAGCGCCTGGGGCCAGGATCATCCTGGCTGGCCTGCAGGCACCAAGTCAGCCTGCGTGCTTTCGCTGGTGTGGATCCACGGCCCTTCCTCTATGCTTTCAAGTCCTTGTACATATTCAGGTGTTTTACCTGGGAAGGGAGGGAACAGTTCAGCAGCAGCTGGCTGGGGGCTCAGCTCACGTTTACTCACAGACGCCTATGTACGGTCCCCCAGCTTTGCAATGAGGACGCTCCTTGCGGGGGTGGGGGGGGCTGCTGGCTGCATGGGAGATAATTCCCTACCTCTGACCAACTTCAGAATTGTTTACCACTGGAGCAAGTGCCCTGATAGGGTTTTCCTCTGTATAACTAGTGGGTTCTGTTTATTTTTTCTGTTTTGTTTCAAGGTAGATTTTATTCCTCATTTATGTATTTATAGATATAAGCATGGAAATAATTCATTCATACAAATACATCTGTGTGAAGGGAAGAACGTTTTTCTGTTTTATTTTTAAATTTTATTTGTTTTTAAAAATTTTGAAATTTAATATTATTTATTTTTTTTGACAGCAGGTTATTATTAGTTATCTATTTTATACATATACATGTATACAGGTCAATCCCAATCTCCCAACTCATCCCACCACCACCACCCCATGGCTTCCCCCCCTTGGTTTCCATACGTTTGTTCTCTAACCCTGTGTCTCTAATTCTGCCCTGCAAACCGGTTCATCTGTACCAGTTTTCTAGGTTCCACATATATGCATTAATACACAATATTTGTTTTTCTCTTTCTGACTTACTTCTCTCGGTATGACAGTCTCTAGATCCATCCACGTCTCTACAAATGACCCCGTTTCATTCCTTTTTATGGCTGAGTAATATTCCATTTTATATATGTACCACATCTTTATCCATTCGTCTGTCTGTGGGCATTTAGGTTGCTTCCATTACCTGGCTATTGTAAATAGTGCTGCAATGAACATTGTGGTGAATGTGTCTTTTGGATTTATGGTTTTCTCTGGGTATATGCCCAGAAGTGGGATTGCTGGATCATATGGTAATTGTAGTTTTAGTTTTTCTAATGAACCTCCATACTGTTCTCCATAGTGACTGTATCAATTGACATGCCCACCAATAGTGGAAGAGGGATCCATGTGTCCACACCCTCCGCAGCATTTGTAGTTTGTAGATTTTCTGATGATGCCCATTCTAACAGGTGTGAGGTGATACCTCATTGAAGTTTTGACTTGCATTTCTCTAATAATTAGTGATGTTGAGCAGCTTTTCATGTGCATCCTGGCCATCTCTGGGTCTCCTTTGAAGAAATGTCTATTTAGATATTCTACCCATTTTTGAAGTGGGTTGTATTTTTTTTAATATTAAGCTGCATGAGCTGTTTATATATATTGGAGATTAAACCTTTGTCCATTGATTCGTTTCCACATATTTCCTCCCATTCTGAGGGTTGCCTTTTTCCATTCCCGTTTTTTAACAAAAGAAAGAAAGAAAGAAAGAAAAAGAAGCAGAACACAAATGTCCGTAAAATATGCCTCTTGAAACTGTCGTTTTGAAATATGGAGGTGTTTTGAATTTTTTGGTCGGTATACGACCCCAGGATTTCTTTTCAGGGCAGGTCTCATTTACAGGCCTGCAATTATTTTGAATATCAACTGACCATTAGCGCTGGGATTAAAGCTGCTGTTGTGTGAAACGGCCACAAGGTGGCAGCAGTTCTCCTTTACCAAATCTGGTGACTAGGGCAACAGAGCCTCAATGGAAGTCGTGTTCTAGGTTGTAATTTAGAATGGAATGTGCCAGGAAAAAGACCCTTAAGTTTGTCTCACTATTTCTTGTTCGGTTTTTTTTTTTTCATTTAATTTTTATTTTTTATCACAGCAAGTTTGATTACAATGTTTGGCTTGTTGTAGGTGTGCAAGATGTGGTTCTTTTACGCATATACATATGTCTGTTCTTCCTGGGATCCTTTTCCATGTACGTTATGACAGAATGTTGACTAATCTTCTCTTGGTATTCCGTAGGTGTTTGGTGTCTATATATTTCACCTGTGTTTGTATATGTCTCTTAACCCCAATATCCTAATGTATCCAATCCTCACACCTTTCCATTGGTGAACCATAAGTTTGTTTAATGAATCTGCGATTGCCCTTCTCTGTGGAAATATCTTCACTAGTATCAAGTTTTAGGTAACACCTATAAGTGATATCATACGATATGTGTCTTTCTCTTTCTGACTTACTACAAGTCACGTGATTACCTCTAGACTCATCTACGGTGCTGCAAATGGCATTGTGTCCTTTTTTTCCTTGGCTAATATTCTGTCTGTACATGTACCAGTTCTTCTTTGACCACTCATCTGTTGATGGACTTTTTGGTTGCTCCCATGTCATGGCTATTGTAATGCTGCGGCAATGCACATTTGCCTGCCTGTGTCTTTCCAATTCTGTCTTCTTAGGTTATAGGCCCAGGAGTTCGCCTGCTGGATCATATGGTAGCAAAATGTTTACCTTGTACAGGCACCGCCATTCTGTTCTCATTAGTGGCTCTTACCAGGTTACGTCCCACTTAAAGTTGAGGTGATGCTCTTCTCCACAACACCTTCAGCGTTTATTGTTTGGAGTATTTTTGCTGAAGTTTATTCTGACTAGTGTGAGCTGATACCACTTTGTGCTTGGATTTGCATGCGTCTCATAATACCTTGAAATTGAGCTTTCTGGCATGTCCTTTTTTTCTTCAAACTGTGAGTACAGCTTACCTCTTCAAATTGTTTTCGGGAAGTAGGTGTGACATTTAGAAATATTTTGGCCATTACCTCCCTCAAGACATTATGAGGGCAGGTTTCATTCACAGCCCTCCAGTACTGGTGCATATGAAGTGACCCTTAGCACAGGTTTTAAAGCTGCTGTTGCAGGTAATGGCCAGAGGGTGGCAGCATTTCTGCTTTTCCCAATCTGTTAACTAGGGAAACAGACCATCCTGGCAGTGGTGTTCCTCGGTTCTATATTAGAGTGGAATGTGCCCCCAAAAGCTGATGTCTCCTTACTTATGTTTGTTTTAGAAATCGAATTTCTATATATTTTTTTATTGGAGTCATATTCCATTGTGTTCATGGACCACTTCTTCTTTGAGCATTCCTCTGTTGATGGACATTTTCGTAGCTTCCAAGTGTTGGCTATGGTAAATATTGCTGGAGTGCAGGATTGCCAGCATGTGTCTTTTCTTTTTTGTGGTACATGGGCCTCTCACTGCCGTGGGCCCTCCCATTGCAGAGCACAGGCTCCGGACGCACAGGCCCAGCAGCCATAGCTCACGGGAACAGCCGCTCCGCGGCAAGTGGGATCTTCCCGAATCGGGGCATGAACCCATGTCCCCTGCACTGGCAGGCGGACTCTCATCCACTGCGCCACCAGTGAATCCCAGCCTGTCTTTTTGATTCTCATCCCCTCAGGCGAAAGGCCCAGCAGTGGGTATACTTGATTGAATGGTAGCTCAGTATTTATCTTTACAAGGCACGTCATTTTTGTTTTCATGACTGGCTCTTACCATGTCCCACGTTGAAGCAAGGGTAGGCATTTCTCCAAAACCCCTTCAGCATTTATTGTTTGCAGAATTTGTCCTGATGGGCATTCTGACTGCTGTGAGCTGATAGGTTTTTGTCATTTGGATTTACATATCTTTAATTATTCCTAATGTTTAGCATTTTCCCATGCCTTTTTAAATTTCTGGCAGAGAAAAACAGAAAAAAAAAACGGAGAGTACAGTTAAACTCTTGAAATTGTCTTCTTGGATGGTTGCCCTCTTTTGAATGTTCTGGTCAATTTTCGACCCCATGTTTGTTTTTGAGGGCAGGTGTTATTCACAGGCCTGCAATGAGTGTGACTATTTAGTGACCATTAGCAGTGGGTTTAAAGCTGCTGTTGTGGGAAATGGCCACAAGGCGGCAGCGTTTCTCCACTCCCAAGTCTGGTTCCTAGGGCAGCAGAGCCTTTCTGGGACCAATGGAATATAGAAGAAGGCATCATTGAAGTCTAATACAGAATACCATGTCCTGGTGGATGGTAGAATGACCAGTAGGGTCTAGGAATTAGGAACTACTGGATGTATATCCTCGGTGGCTTCACTGACTGTCCTAACATCCTTTACCAGGTCCCCAGCAGCCCACGGGGCTCTCGTGGCCAGGCCCCTCCCAGGATATGGGGCTCACCTGGGCAGGGCCCCAGCAGCCAACGGGGTTCTCATGTTCAGGCCACTCCCAGGGTATGGAGCTCAGCTGTGAAACTACCCAGCAGCCCATGAGGCTCTCGTGCTTAGGCACCTCCCATGATACAGAGCTCCCGTGGGCAGGTACCATGGCAGGGCTGGGCACACAGGAACCGTGCACATAGCCCTCATTGCAGAGCACCCCAGAACGCCTGTCACGCAGAGCTGACACAGAGCACCTCAGAGCAGGACTTGAACTAACCAACAGCAGCTCCGACAGGTCTCTGACCCTGGGCATCACTCTGTGCAGCCTCCCTCTGCCTGGTCTTCCAGAGACTTCCACTGCAGCCGGGGCACCAGGCCTTTGTCTCCAACCATCCCCCCTCCTCTCCCTGACCCCTGGGTTCCTCTCATTAGGATTAGGTCTTCTTGAAATTGTCTCCCACTCATGGGCCAGATAAAATGATGAGAAAACAAGCCGGAGATGCAGCCCCTTGTCTATCCTGACTCTCAGGAGCCCACACCTGTTCCTTGGAACTGGCCATTTCAGCGAGGTCCATTTTCTGCAATGTGAGCCACTGAGGGGTGAGGATTGGCTGACCGGAGCAGCCTGTCCCTACCGGCCAGCCCTCCCCAGGTGTGCCTGGGTTGAGGTCAATAGAAACACCACTCCAGGGAGCAACAGCGCCTGCAGCTGTGCCTGACGCCATATTCTCTGCCCCGTCAGCAGTCTCGGGGCTGTGCTGGTGGGAGGGAGTGAGGGGGCACGGTTTTGTGGGTGGCCCGGTGTGAGAGGGGCTCTGCTGGACTTTCTGCAGGAGTTGCCAGACTGCCACCTGCTAAAGAAGAGGATGGGTCACCCATACCTTCCGCTGGAATTTCTCTGCGGGCAGAGGTGAGGGAGGAACAAAGCAGTGGGGGCCAAGACAGGACGGATATCTCAGGCAGGGAAATGGAAAGTTTTCAGAAGAGCGCCTGGGGCCAGGATCATCCTGGCTGGCCTGCAGGCACCAAGTCAGCCTGCGTGCTTTCACTGGTGTGGATCCACGGCCCTTCCTCTATGCTTTCAAGTCCTTGTACATATTCAGGTGTTTTACCTGGGAAGGGAGGGAACAGTTCAGCAGCAGCTGGCTGGGGGCTCAGCTCACGTTTACTCACAGACGCCTATGTACGGTCCCCCAGCTTTGCAATGAGGACGCTCCTTGCGGGGGTGGGGGGGGCTGCTGGCTGCATGGGAGATAATTCCCTACCTCTGACCAACTTCAGAATTGTTTACCACTGGAGCAAGTGCCCTGATAGGGTTTTCCTCTGTATAACTAGTGGGTTCTGTTTATTTTTTCTGTTTTGTTTCAAGGTAGATTTTATTCCTCATTTATGTATTTATAGATATAAGCATGGAAATAATTCATTCATACAAATACATCTGTGTGAAGGGAAGAACGTTTTTCTGTTTTATTTTTAAATTTTATTTGTTTTTAAAAATTTTGAAATTTAATATTATTTATTTTTTTTGACAGCAGGTTATTATTAGTTATCTATTTTATACATATACGTGTATACAGGTCAATCCCAATCTCCCAACTCATCCCACCACCACCACCCCATGGCTTCCCCACCTTGGTTTCCATACGTTTGTTCTCTAACCCTGTGTCTCTAATTCTGCCCTGCAAACCGGTTCATCTGTACCAGTTTTCTAGGTTCCACATATATGCATTAATACACAATATTTGTTTTTCTCTTTCTGACTTACTTCTCTCGGTATGACAGTCTCTAGATCCATCCACGTCTCTACAAATGACCCCGTTTCATTCCTTTTTATGGCTGAGTAATATTCCATTTTATATATGTACCACATCTTTATCCATTCGTCTGTCTGTGGGCATTTAGGTTGCTTCCATTACCTGGCTATTGTAAATAGTGCTGCAATGAACATTGTGGTGAATGTGTCTTTTGGATTTATGGTTTTCTCTGGGTATATGCCCAGAAGTGGGATTGCTGGATCATATGGTAATTGTAGTTTTAGTTTTTCTAATGAACCTCCATACTGTTCTCCATAGTGACTGTATCAATTGACATGCCCACCAATAGTGGAAGAGGGATCCATGTGTCCACACCCTCCGCAGCATTTGTAGTTTGTAGATTTTCTGATGATGCCCATTCTAACAGGTGTGAGGTGATACCTCATTGAAGTTTTGACTTGCATTTCTCTAATAATTAGTGATGTTGAGCAGCTTTTCATGTGCATCCTGGCCATCTCTGGGTCTCCTTTGAAGAAATGTCTATTTAGATATTCTACCCATTTTTGAAGTGGGTTGTATTTTTTTTAATATTAAGCTGCATGAGCTGTTTATATATATTGGAGATTAAACCTTTGTCCATTGATTCGTTTCCACATATTTCCTCCCATTCTGAGGGTTGCCTTTTTCCATTCCCGTTTTTTAACAAAAGAAAGAAAGAAAGAAAGAAAAAGAAGCAGAACACAAATGTCCGTAAAATACGCCTCTTGAAACTGTCGTTTTGAAATATGGAGGTGTTTTGAATTTTTTGGTCGGTATACGACCCCAGGATTTCTTTTCAGGGCAGGTCTCATTTACAGGCCTGCAATTATTTTGAATATCAACTGACCATTAGCGCTGGGATTAAAGCTGCTGTTGTGTGAAACGGCCACAAGGTGGCAGCAGTTCTCCTTTACCAAATCTGGTGACTAGGGCAACAGAGCCTCAATGGAAGTCGTGTTCTAGGTTGTAATTTAGAATGGAATGTGCCAGGAAAAAGACCCTTAAGTTTGTCTCACTATTTCTTGTTCGGTTTTTTTTTTTTTCATTTAATTTTTATTTTTTATCACAGCAAGTTTGATTACAATGTTTGGCTTGTTGTAGGTGTGCAAGATGTGGTTCTTTTACGCATATACATATGTCTGTTCTTCCTGGGATCCTTTTCCATGTACGTTATGACAGAATGTTGACTAATCTTCTCTTGGTATTCCGTAGGTGTTTGGTGTCTATATATTTCACCTGTGTTTGTATATGTCTCTTAACCCCAATATCCTAATGTATCCAATCCTCACACCTTTCCATTGGTGAACCATAAGTTTGTTTAATGAATCTGCGATTGCCCTTCTCTGTGGAAATATCTTCACTAGTATCAAGTTTTAGGTAACACCTATAAGTGATATCATACGATATGTGTCTTTCTCTTTCTGACTTACTACAAGTCACGTGATTACCTCTAGACTCATCTACGGTGCTGCAAATGGCATTGTGTCCTTTTTTTCCTTGGCTAATATTCTGTCTGTACATGTACCAGTTCTTCTTTGACCACTCATCTGTTGATGGACTTTTTGGTTGCTCCCATGTCATGGCTATTGTAATGCTGCGGCAATGCACATTTGCCTGCCTGTGTCTTTCCAATTCTGTCTTCTTAGGTTATAGGCCCAGGAGTTCGCCTGCTGGATCATATGGTAGCAAAATGTTTACCTTGTACAGGCACCGCCATTCTGTTCTCATTAGTGGCTCTTACCAGGTTACGTCCCACTTAAAGTTGAGGTGATGCTCTTCTCCACAACACCTTCAGCGTTTATTGTTTGGAGTATTTTTGCTGAAGTTTATTCTGACTAGTGTGAGCTGATACCACTTTGTGCTTGGATTTGCATGCGTCTCATAATACCTTGAAATTGAGCTTTCTGGCATGTCCTTTTTTTCTTCAAACTGTGAGTACAGCTTACCTCTTCAAATTGTTTTCGGGAAGTAGGTGTGACATTTAGAAATATTTTGGCCATTACCTCCCTCAAGACATTATGAGGGCAGGTTTCATTCACAGCCCTCCAGTACTGGTGCATATGAAGTGACCCTTAGCACAGGTTTTAAAGCTGCTGTTGCAGGTAACGGCCAGAGGGTGGCAGCATTTCTGCTTTTCCCAATCTGTTAACTAGGGAAACAGACCATCCTGGCAGTGGTGTTCCTCGGTTCTATATTAGAGTGGAATGTGCCCCCAAAAGCTGATGTCTCCTTACTTATGTTTGTTTTAGAAATCGAATTTCTATATATTTTTTTATTGGAGTCATATTCCATTGTGTTCATGGACCACTTCTTCTTTGAGCATTCCTCTGTTGATGGACATTTTCGTAGCTTCCAAGTGTTGGCTATGGTAAATATTGCTGGAGTGCAGGATTGCCAGCATGTGTCTTTTCTTTTTTGTGGTACATGGGCCTCTCACTGCCGTGGGCCCTCCCATTGCAGAGCACAGGCTCCGGACGCACAGGCCCAGCAGCCATAGCTCACGGGAACAGCCGCTCCGCGGCAAGTGGGATCTTCCCGAATCGGGGCATGAACCCATGTCCCCTGCACTGGCAGGCGGACTCTCATCCACTGCGCCACCAGTGAATCCCAGCCTGTCTTTTTGATTCTCATCCCCTCAGGCGAAAGGCCCAGCAGTGGGTATACTTGATTGAATGGTAGCTCAGTATTTATCTTTACAAGGCACGTCATTTTTGTTTTCATGACTGGCTCTTACCATGTCCCACGTTGAAGCAAGGGTAGGCATTTCTCCAAAACCCCTTCAGCATTTATTGTTTGCAGAATTTTTCCTGATGGGCATTCTGACTGCTGTGAGCTGATAGGTTTTTGTCATTTGGATTTACATATCTTTAATTATTCCTAATGTTTAGCATTTTCCCATGCCTTTTTAAATTTCTGGCAGAGAAAAACAGAAAAAAAAAAACGGAGAGTACAGTTAAACTCTTGAAATTGTCTTCTTGGATGGTTGCCCTCTTTTGAATGTTCTGGTCAATTTTCGACCCCATGTTTGTTTTTGAGGGCAGGTGTTATTCACAGGCCTGCAATGAGTGTGACTATTTAGTGACCATTAGCAGTGGGTTTAAAGCTGCTGTTGTGGGAAATGGCCACAAGGCGGCAGCGTTTCTCCACTCCCAAGTCTGGTTCCTAGGGCAGCAGAGCCTTTCTGGGACCAATGGAATATAGAAGAAGGCATCATTGAAGTCTAATACAGAATACCATGTCCTGGTGGATGGTAGAATGACCAGTAGGGTCTAGGAATTAGGAACTACTGGATGTATATCCTCGGTGGCTTCACTGACTGTCCTAACATCCTTTACCAGGTCCCCAGCAGCCCACGGGGCTCTCGTGGCCAGGCCCCTCCCAGGATATGGGGCTCACCTGGGCAGGGCCCCAGCAGCCAACGGGGTTCTCATGTTCAGGCCACTCCCAGGGTATGGAGCTCAGCTGTGAAACTACCCAGCAGCCCATGAGGCTCTCGTGCTTAGGCACCTCCCATGATACAGAGCTCCCGTGGGCAGGTACCATGGCAGGGCTGGGCACACAGGAACCGTGCACATAGCCCTCATTGCAGAGCACCCCAGAACGCCTGTCACGCAGAGCTGACACAGAGCACCTCAGAGCAGGACTTGAACTAACCAACAGCAGCTCCGACAGGTCTCTGACCCTGGGCATCACTCTGTGCAGCCTCCCTCTGCCTGGTCTTCCAGAGACTTCCACTGCAGCCGGGGCACCAGGCCTTTGTCTCCAACCATCCCCCCTCCTCTCCCTGACCCCTGGGTTCCTCTCATTAGGATTAGGTCTTCTTGAAATTGTCTCCCACTCATGGGCCAGATAAAATGATGAGAAAACAAGCCGGAGATGCAGCCCCTTGTCTATCCTGACTCTCAGGAGCCCACACCTGTTCCTTGGAACTGGCCATTTCAGCGAGGTCCATTTTCTGCAATGTGAGCCACTGAGGGGTGAGGATTGGCTGACCGGAGCAGCCTGTCCCTACCGGCCAGCCCTCCCCAGGTGTGCCTGGGTTGAGGTCAATAGAAACACCGCTCCAGGGAGCAACAGCGCCTGCAGCTGTGCCTGACGCCATATTCTCTGCCCCGTCAGCAGTCTCGGGGCTGTGCTGGTGGGAGGGAGTGAGGGGGCACGGTTTTGTGGGTGGCCCGGTGTGAGAGGGGCTCTGCTGGACTTTCTGCAGGAGTTGCCAGACTGCCACCTGCTAAAGAAGAGGATGGGTCACCCATACCTTCCGCTGGAATTTCTCCGCGGGCAGAGGTGAGGGAGGAACAAAGCAGTGGGGGCCAAGACAGGACGGATATCTCAGGCAGGGAAATGGAAAGTTTTCAGAAGAGCGCCTGGGGCCAGGATCATCCTGGCTGGCCTGCAGGCACCAAGTCAGCCTGCGTGCTTTCACTGGTGTGGATCCACGGCCCTTCCTCTATGCTTTCAAGTCCTTGTACATATTCAGGTGTTTTACCTGGGAAGGGAGGGAACAGTTCAGCAGCAGCTGGCTGGGGGCTCAGCTCACGTTTACTCACAGACGCCTATGTACGGTCCCCCAGCTTTGCAATGAGGACGCTCCTTGTGGGGGTGGGGGGGGCTGCTGGCTGCATGGGAGATAATTCCCTACCTCTGACCAACTTCAGAATTGTTTACCACTGGAGCAAGTGCCCTGATAGGGTTTTCCTCTGTATAACTAGTGGGTTCTGTTTATTTTTTCTGTTTTGTTTCAAGGTAGATTTTATTCCTCATTTATGTATTTATAGATATAAGCATGGAAATAATTCATTCATACAAATACATCTGTGTGAAGGGAAGAACGTTTTTCTGTTTTATTTTTAAATTTTATTTGTTTTTAAAAATTTTGAAATTTAATATTATTTATTTTTTTTGACAGCAGGTTATTATTAGTTATCTATTTTATACATATACATGTATACAGGTCAATCCCAATCTCCCAACTCATCCCACCACCACCACCCCATGGCTTCCCCCCCTTGGTTTCCATACGTTTGTTCTCTAACCCTGTGTCTCTAATTCTGCCCTGCAAACCGGTTCATCTGTACCAGTTTTCTAGGTTCCACATATATGCATTAATACACAATATTTGTTTTTCTCTTTCTGACTTACTTCTCTCGGTATGACAGTCTCTAGATCCATCCACGTCTCTACAAATGACCCCGTTTCATTCCTTTTTATGGCTGAGTAATATTCCATTTTATATATGTACCACATCTTTATCCATTCGTCTGTCTGTGGGCATTTAGGTTGCTTCCATTACCTGGCTATTGTAAATAGTGCTGCAATGAACATTGTGGTGAATGTGTCTTTTGGATTTATGGTTTTCTCTGGGTATATGCCCAGAAGTGGGATTGCTGGATCATATGGTAATTGTAGTTTTAGTTTTTCTAATGAACCTCCATACTGTTCTCCATAGTGACTGTATCAATTGACATGCCCACCAATAGTGGAAGAGGGATCCATGTGTCCACACCCTCCGCAGCATTTGTAGTTTGTCGATTTTCTGATGATGCCCATTCTAACAGGTGTGAGGTGATACCTCATTGAAGTTTTGACTTGCATTTCTCTAATAATTAGTGATGTTGAGCAGCTTTTCATGTGCATCCTGGCCATCTCTGGGTCTCCTTTGAAGAAATGTCTATTTAGATATTCTACCCATTTTTGAAGTGGGTTGTATTTTTTTTAATATTAAGCTGCATGAGCTGTTTATATATATTGGAGATTAAACCTTTGTCCATTGATTCGTTTCCACATATTTCCTCCCATTCTGAGGGTTGCCTTTTTCCATTCCCGTTTTTTAACAAAAGAAAGAAAGAAAGAAAGAAAAAGAAGCAGAACACAAATGTCCGTAAAATATGCCTCTTGAAACTGTCGTTTTGAAATATGGAGGTGTTTTGAATTTTTTGGTCGGTATACGACCCCAGGATTTGTTTTCAGGGCAGGTCTCATTTACAGGCCTGCAATTATGTTGAATATCAACTGACCATTAGCGCCGGGATTAAAGCTGCTGTTGTGTGAAACGGCCACAAGGTGGCAGCAGTTCTCCTTTACCAAATCTGGTGACTAGGGCAACAGAGCCTCAATGGAAGTCGTGTTCTAGGTTGTAATTTAGAATGGAATGTGCCAGGAAAAAGACCCTTAAGTTTGTCTCACTATTTCTTGTTCGTTTTTTTTTTCATTTAATTTTTATTTTTTATCACAGCAAGTTTGATTACAATGTTTGGCTTGTTGTAGGTGTGCAAGATGTGGTTCTTTTACGCATATACATATGTCTGTTCTTCCTGGGATCCTTTTCCATGTACGTTATGACAGAATGTTGACTAATCTTCTCTTGGTATTCCGTAGGTGTTTGGTGTCTATATATTTCACCTGTGTTTGTATATGTCTCTTAACCCCAATATCCTAATGTATCCAATCCTCACACCTTTCCATTGGTGAACCATAAGTTTGTTTAATGAATCTGCGATTGCCCTTCTCTGTGGAAATATCTTCACTAGTATCAAGTTTTAGGTAACACCTATAAGTGATATCATACGATATGTGTCTTTCTCTTTCTGACTTACTACAAGTCACGTGATTACCTCTAGACTCATCTACGGTGCTGCAAATGGCATTGTGTCCTTTTTTTCCTTGGCTAATATTCTGTCTGTACATGTACCAGTTCTTCTTTGACCACTCATCTGTTGATGGACTTTTTGGTTGCTCCCATGTCATGGCTATTGTAATGCTGCGGCAATGCACATTTGCCTGCCTGTGTCTTTCCAATTCTGTCTTCTTAGGTTATAGGCCCAGGAGTTCGCCTGCTGGATCATATGGTAGCAAAATGTTTACCTTGTACAGGCACCGCCATTCTGTTCTCATTAGTGGCTCTTACCAGGTTACGTCCCACTTAAAGTTGAGGTGATGCTCTTCTCCACAACACCTTCAGCGTTTATTGTTTGGAGTATTTTTGCTGAAGTTTATTCTGACTAGTGTGAGCTGATACCACTTTGTGCTTGGATTTGCATGCGTCTCATAATACCTTGAAATTGAGCTTTCTGGCATGTCCTTTTTTTCTTCAAACTGTGAGTACAGCTTACCTCTTCAAATTGTTTTCGGGAAGTAGGTGTGACATTTAGAAATATTTTGGCCATTACCTCCCTCAAGACATTATGAGGGCAGGTTTCATTCACAGCCCTCCAGTACTGGTGCATATGAAGTGACCCTTAGCACAGGTTTTAAAGCTGCTGTTGCAGGTAACGGCCAGAGGGTGGCAGCATTTCTGCTTTTCCCAATCTGTTAACTAGGGAAACAGACCATCCTGGCAGTGGTGTTCCTCGGTTCTATATTAGAGTGGAATGTGCCCCCAAAAGCTGATGTCTCCTTACTTATGTTTGTTTTAGAAATCGAATTTCTATATATTTTTTTATTGGAGTCATATTCCATTGTGTTCATGGACCACTTCTTCTTTGAGCATTCCTCTGTTGATGGACATTTTCGTAGCTTCCAAGTGTTGGCTATGGTAAATATTGCTGGAGTGCAGGATTGCCAGCATGTGTCTTTTCTTTTTTGTGGTACATGGGCCTCTCACTGCCGTGGGCCCTCCCATTGCAGAGCACAGGCTCCGGATGCACAGGCCCAGCAGCCGTAGCTCACGGGAACAGCCGCTCCGCGGCAAGTGGGATCTTCCCGAATCGGGGCATGAACCCATGTCCCCTGCACTGACAGGCGGACTCTCATCCACTGCGCCACCAGTGAATCCCAGCCTGTCTTTTTGATTCTCATCCCCTCAGGCGAAAGGCCCAGCAGTGGGTATACTTGATTGAATGGTAGCTCAGTATTTATCTTTACAAGGCACGTCATTTTTGTTTTCATGACTGGCTCTTACCATGTCCCATGTTGAAGCGAGGGTAGGCATTTCTCCAAAACCCCTTCAGCATTTATTGTTTGCAGAATTTTTCCTGATGGGCATTCTGACTGCTGTGAGCTGATAGGTTTTTGTCATTTGGATTTACATATCTTTAATTATTCCTAATGTTTAGCATTTTCCCATGCCTTTTTAAATTTCTGGCAGAGAAAAACAGAAAAAAAAACGGAGAGTACAGTTAAACTCTTGAAATTGTCTTCTTGGATGGTTGCCCTCTTTTGAATGTTCTGGTCAATTTTCGACCCCATGTTTGTTTTTGAGGGCAGGTGTTATTCACAGGCCTGCAATGAGTGTGACTATTTAGTGACCATTAGCAGTGGGTTTAAAGCTGCTGTTGTGGGAAATGGCCACAAGGCGGCAGCGTTTCTCCACTCCCAAGTCTGGTTCCTAGGGCAGCAGAGCCTTTCTGGGACCAATGGAATACAGAAGAAGGCATCATTGAAGTCTAATACAGAATACCATGTCCTGGTGGATGGTAGAATGACCAGTAGGGTCTAGGAATTAGGAACTACTGGATGTATATCCTCGGTGGCTTCACTGACTGTCCTAACATCCTTTACCAGGTCCCCAGCAGCCCACGGGGCTCTCGTGGTCAGGCCCCTCCCAGGATATGGGGCTCACCTGGGCAGGGCCCCAGCAGCCAACGGGGTTCTCATGTTCAGGCCACTCCCAGGGTATGGAGCTCACCTGTGAAACTACCCAGCAGCCCATGAGGCTCTCGTGCTTAGGCACCTCCCATGATACAGAGCTCCCGTGGGCAGGTACCATGGCAGGGCTGGGCACACAGGAACCGTGCACATAGCCCTCATTGCAGAGCACCCCAGAACGCCTGTCACGCAGAGCTGACACAGAGCACCTCAGAGCAGGACTTGAACTAACCAACAGCAGCTCCGACAGGTCTCTGACCCTGGGCATCACTCTGTGCAGCCTCCCTCTGCCTGGTCTTCCAGAGACTTCCACTGCAGCCGGGGCACCAGGCCTTTGTCTCCAACCATCCCCCCTCCTCTCCCTGACCCCTGGGTTCCTCTCATTAGGATTAGGTCTTCTTGAAATTGTCTCCCACTCATGGGCCAGATAAAATGATGAGAAAACAAGCCGGAGATGCAGCCCCTTGTCTATCCTGACTCTCAGGAGCCCACACCTGTTCCTTGGAACTGGCCGTTTCAGCGAGGTCCATTTTCTGCAATGTGAGCCACTGAGGGGTGAGGATTGGCTGACCGGAGCAGCCTGTCCCTACCGGCCAGCCCTCCCCAGGTGTGCCTGGGTTGAGGTCAATAGGAACACCGCTCCAGGGAGCAACAGCACCTGCAGCTGTGCCTGACGCCATATTCTCTGCCCCGTCAGCAGTCTCGGGGCTGTGCTGGTGGGAGGGAGTGAGGGGGCACGGTTTTGTGGGTGGCCCGGTGTGAGAGGGGCTCTGCTGGACTTTCTGCAGGAGTTGCCAGACTGCCACCTGCTAAAGAAGAGGATGGGTCACCCATACCTTCCGCTGGAATTTCTCTGCGGGCAGAGGTGAGGGAGGAACAAAGCAGTGGGGGCCAAGACAGGACGGATATCTCAGGCAGGGAAATGGAAAGTTTTCAGAAGAGCGCCTGGGGCCAGGATCATCCTGGCTGGCCTGCAGGCACCAAGTCAGCCTGCGTGCTTTCGCTGGTGTGGATCCACGGCCCTTCCTCTATGCTTTCAAGTCCTTGTACATATTCAGGTGTTTTACCTGGGAAGGGAGGGAACAGTTCAGCAGCAGCTGGCTGGGGGCTCAGCTCACGTTTACTCACAGACGCCTATGTACGGTCCCCCAGCTTTGCAATGAGGACGCTCCTTGCGGGGGTGGGGGGGGCTGCTGGCTGCATGGGAGATAATTCCCTACCTCTGACCAACTTCAGAATTGTTTACCACTGGAGCAAGTGCCCTGATAGGGTTTTCCTCTGTATAACTAGTGGGTTCTGTTTATTTTTTCTGTTTTGTTTCAAGGTAGATTTTATTCCTCATTTATGTATTTATAGATATAAGCATGGAAATAATTCATTCATACAAATACATCTGTGTGAAGGGAAGAACGTTTTTCTGTTTTATTTTTAAATTTTATTTGTTTTTAAAAATTTTGAAATTTAATATTATTTATTTTTTTTGACAGCAGGTTATTATTAGTTATCTATTTTATACATATACATGTATACAGGTCAATCCCAATCTCCCAACTCATCCCACCACCACCACCCCATGGCTTCCCCCCCTTGGTTTCCATACGTTTGTTCTCTAACCCTGTGTCTCTAATTCTGCCCTGCAAACCGGTTCATCTGTACCAGTTTTCTAGGTTCCACATATATGCATTAATACACAATATTTGTTTTTCTCTTTCTGACTTACTTCTCTCGGTATGACAGTCTCTAGATCCATCCACGTCTCTACAAATGACCCCGTTTCATTCCTTTTTATGGCTGAGTAATATTCCATTTTATATATGTACCACATCTTTATCCATTCGTCTGTCTGTGGGCATTTAGGTTGCTTCCATTACCTGGCTATTGTAAATAGTGCTGCAATGAACATTGTGGTGAATGTGTCTTTTGGATTTATGGTTTTCTCTGGGTATATGCCCAGAAGTGGGATTGCTGGATCATATGGTAATTGTAGTTTTAGTTTTTCTAATGAACCTCCATACTGTTCTCCATAGTGACTGTATCAATTGACATGCCCACCAATAGTGGAAGAGGGATCCATGTGTCCACACCCTCCGCAGCATTTGTAGTTTGTAGATTTTCTGATGATGCCCATTCTAACAGGTGTGAGGTGATACCTCATTGAAGTTTTGACTTGCATTTCTCTAATAATTAGTGATGTTGAGCAGCTTTTCATGTGCATCCTGGCCATCTCTGGGTCTCCTTTGAAGAAATGTCTATTTAGATATTCTACCCATTTTTGAAGTGGGTTGTATTTTTTTTAATATTAAGCTGCATGAGCTGTTTATATATATTGGAGATTAAACCTTTGTCCATTGATTCGTTTCCACATATTTCCTCCCATTCTGAGGGTTGCCTTTTTCCATTCCCGTTTTTTAACAAAAGAAAGAAAGAAAGAAAGAAAAAGAAGCAGAACACAAATGTCCGTAAAATATGCCTCTTGAAACTGTCGTTTTGAAATATGGAGGTGTTTTGAATTTTTTGGTCGGTATACGACCCCAGGATTTGTTTTCAGGGCAGGTCTCATTTACAGGCCTGCAATTATTTTGAATATCAACTGACCATTAGCGCCGGGATTAAAGCTGCTGTTGTGTGAAACGGCCACAAGGTGGCAGCAGTTCTCCTTTACCAAATCTGGTGACTAGGGCAACAGAGCCTCAATGGAAGTCGTGTTCTAGGTTGTAATTTAGAATGGAATGTGCCAGGAAAAAGACCCTTAAGTTTGTCTCACTATTTCTTGTTCGGTTTTTTTTTTCATTTAATTTTTATTTTTTATCACAGCAAGTTTGATTACAATGTTTGGCTTGTTGTAGGTGTGCAAGATGTGGTTCTTTTACGCATATACATATGTCTGTTCTTCCTGGGATCCTTTTCCATGTACGTTATGACAGAATGTTGACTAATCTTCTCTTGGTATTCCGTAGGTGTTTGGTGTCTATATATTTCACCTGTGTTTGTATATGTCTCTTAACCCCAATATCCTAATGTATCCAATCCTCACACCTTTCCATTGGTGAACCATAAGTTTGTTTAATGAATCTGCGATTGCCCTTCTCTGTGGAAATATCTTCACTAGTATCAAGTTTTAGGTAACACCTATAAGTGATATCATACGATATGTGTCTTTCTCTTTCTGACTTACTACAAGTCACGTGATTACCTCTAGACTCATCTACGGTGCTGCAAATGGCATTGTGTCCTTTTTTTCCTTGGCTAATATTCTGTCTGTACATGTACCAGTTCTTCTTTGACCACTCATCTGTTGATGGACTTTTTGGTTGCTCCCATGTCATGGCTATTGTAATGCTGCGGCAATGCACATTTGCCTGCCTGTGTCTTTCCAATTCTGTCTTCTTAGGTTATAGGCCCAGGAGTTCGCCTGCTGGATCATATGGTAGCAAAATGTTTACCTTGTACAGGCACCGCCATTCTGTTCTCATTAGTGGCTCTTACCAGTTTACGTCCCACTTAAAGTTGAGGTGATGCTCTTCTCCACAACACCTTCAGCGTTTATTGTTTGGAGTATTTTTGCTGAAGTTTATTCTGACTAGTGTGAGCTGATACCACTTTGTGCTTGGATTTGCATGCGTCTCATAATACCTTGAAATTGAGCTTTCTGGCATGTCCTTTTTTTCTTCAAACTGTGAGTACAGCTTACCTCTTCAAATTGTTTTCGGGAAGTAGGTGTGACATTTAGAAATATTTTGGCCATTACCTCCCTCAAGACATTATGAGGGCAGGTTTCATTCACAGCCCTCCAGTACTGGTGCATATGAAGTGACCCTTAGCACAGGTTTTAAAGCTGCTGTTGCAGGTAACGGCCAGAGGGTGGCAGCATTTCTGCTTTTCCCAATCTGTTAACTAGGGAAACAGACCATCCTGGCAGTGGTGTTCCTCGGTTCTATATTAGAGTGGAATGTGCCCCCAAAAGCTGATGTCTCCTTACTTATGTTTGTTTTAGAAATCGAATTTCTATATATTTTTTTATTGGAGTCATATTCCATTGTGTTCATGGACCACTTCTTCTTTGAGCATTCCTCTGTTGATAGACATTTTCGTAGCTTCCAAGTGTTGGCTATGGTAAATATTGCTGGAGTGCAGGATTGCCAGCATGTGTCTTTTCTTTTTTGTGGTACATGGGCCTCTCACTGCCGTGGGCCCTCCCATTGCAGAGCACAGGCTCCGGACGCACAGGCCCAGCAGCCATAGCTCACGGGAACAGCCGCTCCGCGGCAAGTGGGATCTTCCCGAATCGGGGCATGAACCCATGTCCCCTGCACTGGCAGGCGGACTCTCATCCACTGCGCCACCAGTGAATCCCAGCCTGTCTTTTTGATTCTCATCCCCTCAGGCGAAAGGCCCAGCAGTGGGTATACTTGATTGAATGGTAGCTCAGTATTTATCTTTACAAGGCACGTCATTTTTGTTTTCATGACTGGCTCTTACCATGTCCCACGTTGAAGCAAGGGTAGGCATTTCTCCAAAACCCCTTCAGCATTTATTGTTTGCAGAATTTTTCCTGATGGGCATTCTGACTGCTGTGAGCTGATAGGTTTTTGTCATTTGGATTTACATATCTTTAATTATTCCTAATGTTTAGCATTTTCCCATGCCTTTTTAAATTTCTGGCAGAGAAAAACAGAAAAAAAAACGGAGAGTACAGTTAAACTCTTGAAATTGTCTTCTTGGATGGTTGCCCTCTTTTGAATGTTCTGGTCAATTTTCGACCCCATGTTTGTTTTTGAGGGCAGGTGTTATTCACAGGCCTGCAATGAGTGTGACTATTTAGTGACCATTAGCAGTGGGTTTAAAGCTGCTGTTGTGGGAAATGGCCACAAGGCGGCAGCGTTTCTCCACTCCCAAGTCTGGTTCCTAGGGCAGCAGAGCCTTTCTGGGACCAATGGAATATAGAAGAAGGCATCATTGAAGTCTAATACAGAATACCATGTCCTGGTGGATGGTAGAATGACCAGTAGGGTCTAGGAATTAGGAACTACTGGATGTATATCCTCGGTGGCTTCACTGACTGTCCTAACATCCTTTACCAGGTCCCCAGCAGCCCACGGGGCTCTCGTGGCCAGGCCCCTCCCAGGATATGGGGCTCACCTGGGCAGGGCCCCAGCAGCCAACGGGGTTCTCATGTTCAGGCCACTCCCAGGGTATGGAGCTCAGCTGTGAAACTACCCAGCAGCCCATGAGGCTCTCGTGCTTAGGCACCTCCCATGATACAGAGCTCCCGTGGGCAGGTACCATGGCAGGGCTGGGCACACAGGAACCGTGCACATAGCCCTCATTGCAGAGCACCCCAGAACGCCTGTCACGCAGAGCTGACACAGAGCACCTCAGAGCAGGACTTGAACTAACCAACAGCAGCTCCGACAGGTCTCTGACCCTGGGCATCACTCTGTGCAGCCTCCCTCTGCCTGGTCTTCCAGAGACTTCCACTGCAGCCGGGGCACCAGGCCTTTGTCTCCAACCATCCCCCCTCCTCTCCCTGACCCCTGGGTTCCTCTCATTAGGATTAGGTCTTCTTGAAATTGTCTCCCACTCATGGGCCAGATAAAATGATGAGAAAACAAGCCGGAGATGCAGCCCCTTGTCTATCCTGACTCTCAGGAGCCCACACCTGTTCCTTGGAACTGGCCATTTCAGCGAGGTCCATTTTCTGCAATGTGAGCCACTGAGGGGTGAGGATTGGCTGACCGGAGCAGCCTGTCCCTACCGGCCAGCC
This sequence comes from Mesoplodon mirus, assembly GCF_964341445.2. Classification (NCBI taxonomy): domain Eukaryota; kingdom Metazoa; phylum Chordata; class Mammalia; order Artiodactyla; family Ziphiidae; genus Mesoplodon; species Mesoplodon mirus. The sequence continues at coordinate 92,159,271 of NC_138979.1, forward strand.
CTCCCCAGGTGTGCCTGGGTTGAGGTCAATAGAAACACCGCTCCAGGGAGCAACAGCGCCTGCAGCTGTGCCTGACGCCATATTCTCTGCCCCGTCAGCAGTCTCGGGGCTGTGCTGGTGGGAGGGAGTGAGGGGGCACGGTTTTGTGGGTGGCCCGGTGTGAGAGGGGCTCTGCTGGACTTTCTGCAGGAGTTGCCAGACTGCCACCTGCTAAAGAAGAGGATGGGTCACCCATACCTTCCGCTGGAATTTCTCCGCGGGCAGAGGTGAGGGAGGAACAAAGCAGTGGGGGCCAAGACAGGACGGATATCTCAGGCAGGGAAATGGAAAGTTTTCAGAAGAGCGCCTGGGGCCAGGATCATCCTGGCTGGCCTGCAGGCACCAAGTCAGCCTGCGTGCTTTCACTGGTGTGGATCCACGGCCCTTCCTCTATGCTTTCAAGTCCTTGTACATATTCAGGTGTTTTACCTGGGAAGGGAGGGAACAGTTCAGCAGCAGCTGGCTGGGGGCTCAGCTCACGTTTACTCACAGACGCCTATGTACGGTCCCCCAGCTTTGCAATGAGGACGCTCCTTGCGGGGGTGGGGGGGGCTGCTGGCTGCATGGGAGATAATTCCCTACCTCTGACCAACTTCAGAATTGTTTACCACTGGAGCAAGTGCCCTGATAGGGTTTTCCTCTGTATAACTAGTGGGTTCTGTTTATTTTTTCTGTTTTGTTTCAAGGTAGATTTTATTCCTCATTTATGTATTTATAGATATAAGCATGGAAATAATTCATTCATACAAATACATCTGTGTGAAGGGAAGAACGTTTTTCTGTTTTATTTTTAAATTTTATTTGTTTTTAAAAATTTTGAAATTTAATATTATTTATTTTTTTTGACAGCAGGTTATTATTAGTTATCTATTTTATACATATACATGTATACAGGTCAATCCCAATCTCCCAACTCATCCCACCACCACCACCCCATGGCTTCCCCCCCTTGGTTTCCATACGTTTGTTCTCTAACCCTGTGTCTCTAATTCTGCCCTGCAAACCGGTTCATCTGTACCAGTTTTCTAGGTTCCACATATATGCATTAATACACAATATTTGTTTTTCTCTTTCTGACTTACTTCTCTCGGTATGACAGTCTCTAGATCCATCCACGTCTCTACAAATGACCCCGTTTCATTCCTTTTTATGGCTGAGTAATATTCCATTTTATATATGTACCACATCTTTATCCATTCGTCTGTCTGTGGGCATTTAGGTTGCTTCCATTACCTGGCTATTGTAAATAGTGCTGCAATGAACATTGTGGTGAATGTGTCTTTTGGATTTATGGTTTTCTCTGGGTATATGCCCAGAAGTGGGATTGCTGGATCATATGGTAATTGTAGTTTTAGTTTTTCTAATGAACCTCCATACTGTTCTCCATAGTGACTGTATCAATTGACATGCCCACCAATAGTGGAAGAGGGATCCATGTGTCCACACCCTCCGCAGCATTTGTAGTTTGTAGATTTTCTGATGATGCCCATTCTAACAGGTGTGAGGTGATACCTCATTGAAGTTTTGACTTGCATTTCTCTAATAATTAGTGATGTTGAGCAGCTTTTCATGTGCATCCTGGCCATCTCTGGGTCTCCTTTGAAGAAATGTCTATTTAGATATTCTACCCATTTTTGAAGTGGGTTGTATTTTTTTTAATATTAAGCTGCATGAGCTGTTTATATATATTGGAGATTAAACCTTTGTCCATTGATTCGTTTCCACATATTTCCTCCCATTCTGAGGGTTGCCTTTTTCCATTCCCGTTTTTTAACAAAAGAAAGAAAGAAAGAAAGAAAAAGAAGCAGAACACAAATGTCCGTAAAATATGCCTCTTGAAACTGTCATTTTGAAATATGGAGGTGTTTTGAATTTTTTGGTCGGTATACGACCCCAGGATTTCTTTTCAGGGCAGGTCTCATTTACAGGCCTGCAATTATTTTGAATATCAACTGACCATTAGCGCTGGGATTAAAGCTGCTGTTGTGTGAAACGGCCACAAGGTGGCAGCAGTTCTCCTTTACCAAATCTGGTGACTAGGGCAACAGAGCCTCAATGGAAGTCGTGTTCTAGGTTGTAATTTAGAATGGAATGTGCCAGGAAAAAGACCCTTAAGTTTGTCTCACTATTTCTTGTTCGGTTTTTTTTTTTCATTTAATTTTTATTTTTTATCACAGCAAGTTTGATTACAATGTTTGGCTTGTTGTAGGTGTGCAAGATGTGGTTCTTTTACGCATATACATATGTCTGTTCTTCCTGGGATCCTTTTCCATGTACGTTATGACAGAATGTTGACTAATCTTCTCTTGGTATTCCGTAGGTGTTTGGTGTCTATATATTTCACCTGTGTTTGTATATGTCTCTTAACCCCAATATCCTAATGTATCCAATCCTCACACCTTTCCATTGGTGAACCATAAGTTTGTTTAATGAATCTGCGATTGCCCTTCTCTGTGGAAATATCTTCACTAGTATCAAGTTTTAGGTAACACCTATAAGTGATATCATACGATATGTGTCTTTCTCTTTCTGACTTACTACAAGTCACGTGATTACCTCTAGACTCATCTACGGTGCTGCAAATGGCATTGTGTCCTTTTTTTCCTTGGCTAATATTCTGTCTGTACATGTACCAGTTCTTCTTTGACCACTCATCTGTTGATGGACTTTTTGGTTGCTCCCATGTCATGGCTATTGTAATGCTGCGGCAATGCACATTTGCCTGCCTGTGTCTTTCCAATTCTGTCTTCTTAGGTTATAGGCCCAGGAGTTCGCCTGCTGGATCATATGGTAGCAAAATGTTTACCTTGTACAGGCACCGCCATTCTGTTCTCATTAGTGGCTCTTACCAGGTTACGTCCCACTTAAAGTTGAGGTGATGCTCTTCTCCACAACACCTTCAGCGTTTATTGTTTGGAGTATTTTTGCTGAAGTTTATTCTGACTAGTGTGAGCTGATACCACTTTGTGCTTGGATTTGCATGCGTCTCATAATACCTTGAAATTGAGCTTTCTGGCATGTCCTTTTTTTCTTCAAACTGTGAGTACAGCTTACCTCTTCAAATTGTTTTCGGGAAGTAGGTGTGACATTTAGAAATATTTTGGCCATTACCTCCCTCAAGACATTATGAGGGCAGGTTTCATTCACAGCCCTCCAGTACTGGTGCATATGAAGTGACCCTTAGCACAGGTTTTAAAGCTGCTGTTGCAGGTAACGGCCAGAGGGTGGCAGCATTTCTGCTTTTCCCAATCTGTTAACTAGGGAAACAGACCATCCTGGCAGTGGTGTTCCTCGGTTCTATATTAGAGTGGAATGTGCCCCCAAAAGCTGATGTCTCCTTACTTATGTTTGTTTTAGAAATCGAATTTCTATATATTTTTTTATTGGAGTCATATTCCATTGTGTTCATGGACCACTTCTTCTTTGAGCATTCCTCTGTTGATAGACATTTTCGTAGCTTCCAAGTGTTGGCTATGGTAAATATTGCTGGAGTGCAGGATTGCCAGCATGTGTCTTTTCTTTTTTGTGGTACATGGGCCTCTCACTGCCGTGGGCCCTCCCATTGCAGAGCACAGGCTCCGGACGCACAGGCCCAGCAGCCATAGCTCACGGGAACAGCCGCTCCGCGGCAAGTGGGATCTTCCCGAATCGGGGCATGAACCCATGTCCCCTGCACTGGCAGGCGGACTCTCATCCACTGCGCCACCAGTGAATCCCAGCCTGTCTTTTTGATTCTCATCCCCTCAGGCGAAAGGCCCAGCAGTGGGTATACTTGATTGAATGGTAGCTCAGTATTTATCTTTACAAGGCACGTCATTTTTGTTTTCATGACTGGCTCTTACCATGTCCCACGTTGAAGCAAGGGTAGGCATTTCTCCAAAACCCCTTCAGCATTTATTGTTTGCAGAATTTTTCCTGATGGGCATTCTGACTGCTGTGAGCTGATAGGTTTTTGTCATTTGGATTTACATATCTTTAATTATTCCTAATGTTTAGCATTTTCCCATGCCTTTTTAAATTTCTGGCAGAGAAAAACAGAAAAAAAAACGGAGAGTACAGTTAAACTCTTGAAATTGTCTTCTTGGATGGTTGCCCTCTTTTGAATGTTCTGGTCAATTTTCGACCCCATGTTTGTTTTTGAGGGCAGGTGTTATTCACAGGCCTGCAATGAGTGTGACTATTTAGTGACCATTAGCAGTGGGTTTAAAGCTGCTGTTGTGGGAAATGGCCACAAGGCGGCAGCGTTTCTCCACTCCCAAGTCTGGTTCCTAGGGCAGCAGAGCCTTTCTGGGACCAATGGAATATAGAAGAAGGCATCATTGAAGTCTAATACAGAATACCATGTCCTGGTGGATGGTAGAATGACCAGTAGGGTCTAGGAATTAGGAACTACTGGATGTATATCCTCGGTGGCTTCACTGACTGTCCTAACATCCTTTACCAGGTCCCCAGCAGCCCACGGGGCTCTCGTGGCCAGGCCCCTCCCAGGATATGGGGCTCACCTGGGCAGGGCCCCAGCAGCCAACGGGGTTCTCATGTTCAGGCCACTCCCAGGGTATGGAGCTCAGCTGTGAAACTACCCAGCAGCCCATGAGGCTCTCGTGCTTAGGCACCTCCCATGATACAGAGCTCCCGTGGGCAGGTACCATGGCAGGGCTGGGCACACAGGAACCGTGCACATAGCCCTCATTGCAGAGCACCCCAGAACGCCTGTCACGCAGAGCTGACACAGAGCACCTCAGAGCAGGACTTGAACTAACCAACAGCAGCTCCGACAGGTCTCTGACCCTGGGCATCACTCTGTGCAGCCTCCCTCTGCCTGGTCTTCCAGAGACTTCCACTGCAGCCGGGGCACCAGGCCTTTGTCTCCAACCATCCCCCCTCCTCTCCCTGACCCCTGGGTTCCTCTCATTAGGATTAGGTCTTCTTGAAATTGTCTCCCACTCATGGGCCAGATAAAATGATGAGAAAACAAGCCGGAGATGCAGCCCCTTGTCTATCCTGACTCTCAGGAGCCCACACCTGTTCCTTGGAACTGGCCATTTCAGCGAGGTCCATTTTCTGCAATGTGAGCCACTGAGGGGTGAGGATTGGCTGACCGGAGCAGCCTGTCCCTACCGGCCAGCCCTCCCCAGGTGTGCCTGGGTTGAGGTCAATAGAAACACCGCTCCAGGGAGCAACAGCGCCTGCAGCTGTGCCTGACGCCATATTCTCTGCCCCGTCAGCAGTCTCGGGGCTGTGCTGGTGGGAGGGAGTGAGGGGGCACGGTTTTGTGGGTGGCCCGGTGTGAGAGGGGCTCTGCTGGACTTTCTGCAGGAGTTGACAGACTGCCACCTGCTAAAGAAGAGGATGGGTCACCCATACCTTCCGCTGGAATTTCTCCGCGGGCAGAGGTGAGGGAGGAACAAAGCAGTGGGGGCCAAGACAGGACGGATATCTCAGGCAGGGAAATGGAAAGTTTTCAGAAGAGCGCCTGGGGCCAGGATCATCCTGGCTGGCCTGCAGGCACCAAGTCAGCCTGCGTGCTTTCACTGGTGTGGATCCACGGCCCTTCCTCTATGCTTTCAAGTCCTTGTACATATTCAGGTGTTTTACCTGGGAAGGGAGGGAACAGTTCAGCAGCAGCTGGCTGGGGGCTCAGCTCACGTTTACTCACAGACGCCTATGTACGGTCCCCCAGCTTTGCAATGAGGACGCTCCTTGCGGGGGTGGGGGGGGCTGCTGGCTGCATGGGAGATAATTCCCTACCTCTGACCAACTTCAGAATTGTTTACCACTGGAGCAAGTGCCCTGATAGGGTTTTCCTCTGTATAACTAGTGGGTTCTGTTTATTTTTTCTGTTTTGTTTCAAGGTAGATTTTATTCCTCATTTATGTATTTATAGATATAAGCATGGAAATAATTCATTCATACAAATACATCTGTGTGAAGGGAAGAACGTTTTTCTGTTTTATTTTTAAATTTTATTTGTTTTTAAAAATTTTGAAATTTAATATTATTTATTTTTTTGACAGCAGGTTATTATTAGTTATCTATTTTATACATATACATGTATACAGGTCAATCCCAATCTCCCAACTCATCCCACCACCACCACCCCATGGCTTCCCCCCCTTGGTTTCCATACGTTTGTTCTCTAACCCTGTGTCTCTAATTCTGCCCTGCAAACCGGTTCATCTGTACCAGTTTTCTAGGTTCCACATATATGCATTAATACACAATATTTGTTTTTCTCTTTCTGACTTACTTCTCTCGGTATGACAGTCTCTAGATCCATCCACGTCTCTACAAATGACCCCGTTTCATTCCTTTTTATGGCTGAGTAATATTCCATTTTATATATGTACCACATCTTTATCCATTCGTCTGTCTGTGGGCATTTAGGTTGCTTCCATTACCTGGCTATTGTAAATAGTGCTGCAATGAACATTGTGGTGAATGTGTCTTTTGGATTTATGGTTTTCTCTGGGTATATGCCCAGAAGTGGGATTGCTGGATCATATGGTAATTGTATTTTTAGTTTTTCTAATGAACCTCCATACTGTTCTCCATAGTGACTGTATCAATTGACATGCCCACCAATAGTGGAAGAGGGATCCATGTGTCCACACCCTCCGCAGCATTTGTAGTTTGTAGATTTTCTGATGATGCCCATTCTAACAGGTGTGAGGTGATACCTCATTGAAGTTTTGACTTGCATTTCTCTAATAATTAGTGATGTTGAGCAGCTTTTCATGTGCATCCTGGCCATCTCTGGGTCTCCTTTGAAGAAATGTCTATTTAGATATTCTACCCATTTTTGAAGTGGGTTGTATTTTTTTTAATATTAAGCTGCATGAGCTGTTTATATATATTGGAGATTAAACCTTTGTCCATTGATTCGTTTCCACATATTTCCTCCCATTCTGAGGGTTGCCTTTTTCCATTCCCGTTTTTTAACAAAAGAAAGAAAGAAAGAAAGAAAAAGAAGCAGAACACAAATGTCCGTAAAATATGCCTCTTGAAACTGTCGTTTTGAAATATGGAGGTGTTTTGAATTTTTTGGTCGGTATACGACCCCAGGATTTCTTTTCAGGGCAGGTCTCATTTACAGGCCTGCAATTATTTTGAATATCAACTGACCATTAGCGCTGGGATTAAAACTGCTGTTGTGTGAAACGGCCACAAGGTGGCAGCAGTTCTCCTTTACCAAATCTGGTGACTAGGGCAACAGAGCCTCAATGGAAGTCGTGTTCTAGGTTGTAATTTAGAATGGAATGTGCCAGGAAAAAGACCCTTAAGTTTGTCTCACTATTTCTTGTTCGGTTTTTTTTTTTCATTTAATTTTTATTTTTTATCACAGCAAGTTTGATTACAATGTTTGGCTTGTTGTAGGTGTGCAAGATGTGGTTCTTTTACGCATATACATATGTCTGTTCTTCCTGGGATCCTTTTCCATGTACGTTATGACAGAATGTTGACTAATCTTCTCTTGGTATTCCGTAGGTGTTTGGTGTCTATATATTTCACCTGTGTTTGTATATGTCTCTTAACCCCAATATCCTAATGTATCCAATCCTCACACCTTTCCATTGGTGAACCATAAGTTTGTTTAATGAATCTGCGATTGCCCTTCTCTGTGGAAATATCTTCACTAGTATCAAGTTTTAGGTAACACCTATAAGTGATATCATACGATATGTGTCTTTCTCTTTCTGACTTACTACAAGTCACGTGATTACCTCTAGACTCATCTACGGTGCTGCAAATGGCATTGTGTCCTTTTTTTCCTTGGCTAATATTCTGTCTGTACATGTACCAGTTCTTCTTTGACCACTCATCTGTTGATGGACTTTTTGGTTGCTCCCATGTCATGGCTATTGTAATGCTGCGGCAATGCACATTTGCCTGCCTGTGTCTTTCCAATTCTGTCTTCTTAGGTTATAGGCCCAGGAGTTCGCCTGCTGGATCATATGGTAGCAAAATGTTTACCTTGTACAGGCACCGCCATTCTGTTCTCATTAGTGGCTCTTACCAGGTTACGTCCCACTTAAAGTTGAGGTGATGCTCTTCTCCACAACACCTTCAGCGTTTATTGTTTGGAGTATTTTTGCTGAAGTTTATTCTGACTAGTGTGAGCTGATACCACTTTGTGCTTGGATTTGCATGCGTCTCATAATACCTTGAAATTGAGCTTTCTGGCATGTCCTTTTTTTCTTCAAACTGTGAGTACAGCTTACCTCTTCAAATTGTTTTCGGGAAGTAGGTGTGACATTTAGAAATATTTTGGCCATTACCTCCCTCAAGACATTATGAGGGCAGGTTTCATTCACAGCCCTCCAGTACTGGTGCATATGAAGTGACCCTTAGCACAGGTTTTAAAGCTGCTGTTGCAGGTAACGGCCAGAGGGTGGCAGCATTTCTGCTTTTCCCAATCTGTTAACTAGGGAAACAGACCATCCTGGCAGTGGTGTTCCTCGGTTCTATATTAGAGTGGAATGTGCCCCCAAAAGCTGATGTCTCCTTACTTATGTTTGTTTTAGAAATCGAATTTCTATATATTTTTTTATTGGAGTCATATTCCATTGTGTTCATGGACCACTTCTTCTTTGAGCATTCCTCTGTTGATGGACATTTTCGTAGCTTCCAAGTGTTGGCTATGGTAAATATTGCTGGAGTGCAGGATTGCCAGCATGTGTCTTTTCTTTTTTGTGGTACATGGGCCTCTCACTGCCGTGGGCCCTCCCATTGCAGAGCACAGGCTCCGGACGCACAGGCCCAGCAGCCATAGCTCACGGGAACAGCCGCTCCGCGGCAAGTGGGATCTTCCCGAATCGGGGCATGAACCCATGTCCCCTGCACTGGCAGGCGGACTCTCATCCACTGCGCCACCAGTGAATCCCAGCCTGTCTTTTTGATTCTCATCCCCTCAGGCGAAAGGCCCAGCAGTGGGTATACTTGATTGAATGGTAGCTCAGTATTTATCTTTACAAGGCACGTCATTTTTGTTTTCATGACTGGCTCTTACCATGTCCCACGTTGAAGCAAGGGTAGGCATTTCTCCAAAACCCCTTCAGCATTTATTGTTTGCAGAATTTTTCCTGATGGGCATTCTGACTGCTGTGAGCTGATAGGTTTTTGTCATTTGGATTTACATATCTTTAATTATTCCTAATGTTTAGCATTTTCCCATGCCTTTTTAAATTTCTGGCAGAGAAAAACAGAAAAAAAAACGGAGAGTACAGTTAAACTCTTGAAATTGTCTTCTTGGATGGTTGCCCTCTTTTGAATGTTCTGGTCAATTTTCGACCCCATGTTTGTTTTTGAGGGCAGGTGTTATTCACAGGCCTGCAATGAGTGTGACTATTTAGTGACCATTAGCAGTGGGTTTAAAGCTGCTGTTGTGGGAAATGGCCACAAGGCGGCAGCGTTTCTCCACTCCCAAGTCTGGTTCCTAGGGCAGCAGAGCCTTTCTGGGACCAATGGAATATAGAAGAAGGCATCATTGAAGTCTAATACAGAATACCATGTCCTGGTGGATGGTAGAATGACCAGTAGGGTCTAGGAATTAGGAACTACTGGATGTATATCCTCGGTGGCTTCACTGACTGTCCTAACATCCTTTACCAGGTCCCCAGCAGCCCACGGGGCTCTCGTGGCCAGGCCCCTCCCAGGATATGGGGCTCACCTGGGCAGGGCCCCAGCAGCCAACGGGGTTCTCATGTTCAGGCCACTCCCAGGGTATGGAGCTCAGCTGTGAAACTACCCAGCAGCCCATGAGGCTCTCGTGCTTAGGCACCTCCCATGATACAGAGCTCCCGTGGGCAGGTACCATGGCAGGGCTGGGCACACAGGAACCGTGCACATAGCCCTCATTGCAGAGCACCCCAGAACGCCTGTCACGCAGAGCTGACACAGAGCACCTCAGAGCAGGACTTGAACTAACCAACAGCAGCTCCGACAGGTCTCTGACCCTGGGCATCACTCTGTGCAGCCTCCCTCTGCCTGGTCTTCCAGAGACTTCCACTGCAGCCGGGGCACCAGGCCTTTGTCTCCAACCATCCCCCCTCCTCTCCCTGACCCCTGGGTTCCTCTCATTAGGATTAGGTCTTCTTGAAATTGTCTCCCACTCATGGGCCAGATAAAATGATGAGAAAACAAGCCGGAGATGCAGCCCCTTGTCTATCCTGACTCTCAGGAGCCCACACCTGTTCCTTGGAACTGGCCATTTCAGCGAGGTCCATTTTCTGCAATGTGAGCCACTGAGGGGTGAGGATTGGCTGACCGGAGCAGCCTGTCCCTACCGGCCAGCCCTCCCCAGGTGTGCCTGGGTTGAGGTCAATAGAAACACCGCTCCAGGGAGCAACAGCGCCTGCAGCTGTGCCTGACGCCATATTCTCTGCCCCGTCAGCAGTCTCGGGGCTGTGCTGGTGGGAGGGAGTGAGGGGGCACGGTTTTGTGGGTGGCCCGGTGTGAGAGGGGCTCTGCTGGACTTTCTGCAGGAGTTGACAGACTGCCACCTGCTAAAGAAGAGGATGGGTCACCCATACCTTCCGCTGGAATTTCTCCGCGGGCAGAGGTGAGGGAGGAACAAAGCAGTGGGGGCCAAGACAGGACGGATATCTCAGGCAGGGAAATGGAAAGTTTTCAGAAGAGCGCCTGGGGCCAGGATCATCCTGGCTGGCCTGCAGGCACCAAGTCAGCCTGCGTGCTTTCACTGGTGTGGATCCACGGCCCTTCCTCTATGCTTTCAAGTCCTTGTACATATTCAGGTGTTTTACCTGGGAAGGGAGGGAACAGTTCAGCAGCAGCTGGCTGGGGGCTCAGCTCACGTTTACTCACAGACGCCTATGTACGGTCCCCCAGCTTTGCAATGAGGACGCTCCTTGCGGGGGTGGGGGGGGCTGCTGGCTGCATGGGAGATAATTCCCTACCTCTGACCAACTTCAGAATTGTTTACCACTGGAGCAAGTGCCCTGATAGGGTTTTCCTCTGTATAACTAGTGGGTTCTGTTTATTTTTTCTGTTTTGTTTCAAGGTAGATTTTATTCCTCATTTATGTATTTATAGATATAAGCATGGAAATAATTCATTCATACAAATACATCTGTGTGAAGGGAAGAACGTTTTTCTGTTTTATTTTTAAATTTTATTTGTTTTTAAAAATTTTGAAATTTAATATTATTTATTTTTTTTGACAGCAGGTTATTATTAGTTATCTATTTTATACATATACATGTATACAGGTCAATCCCAATCTCCCAACTCATCCCACCACCACCACCCCATGGCTTCCCCCCCTTGGTTTCCATACGTTTGTTCTCTAACCCTGTGTCTCTAATTCTGCCCTGCAAACCGGTTCATCTGTACCAGTTTTCTAGGTTCCACATATATGCATTAATACACAATATTTGTTTTTCTCTTTCTGACTTACTTCTCTCGGTATGACAGTCTCTAGATCCATCCACGTCTCTACAAATGACCCCGTTTCATTCCTTTTTATGGCTGAGTAATATTCCATTTTATATATGTACCACATCTTTATCCATTCGTCTGTCTGTGGGCATTTAGGTTGCTTCCATTACCTGGCTATTGTAAATAGTGCTGCAATGAACATTGTGGTGAATGTGTCTTTTGGATTTATGGTTTTCTCTGGGTATATGCCCAGAAGTGGGATTGCTGGATCATATGGTAATTGTAGTTTTAGTTTTTCTAATGAACCTCCATACTGTTCTCCATAGTGACTGTATCAATTGACATGCCCACCAATAGTGGAAGAGGGATCCATGTGTCCACACCCTCCGCAGCATTTGTAGTTTGTAGATTTTCTGATGATGCCCATTCTAACAGGTGTGAGGTGATACCTCATTGAAGTTTTGACTTGCATTTCTCTAATAATTAGTGATGTTGAGCAGCTTTTCATGTGCATCCTGGCCATCTCTGGGTCTCCTTTGAAGAAATGTCTATTTAGATATTCTACCCATTTTTGAAGTGGGTTGTATTTTTTTTAATATTAAGCTGCATGAGCTGTTTATATATATTGGAGATTAAACCTTTGTCCATTGATTCGTTTCCACATATTTCCTCCCATTCTGAGGGTTGCCTTTTTCCATTCCCGTTTTTTAACAAAAGAAAGAAAGAAAGAAAGAAAAAGAAGGAGAACACAAATGTCCGTAAAATACGCCTCTTGAAACTGTCGTTTTGAAATATGGAGGTGTTTTGAATTTTTTGGTCGGTATACGACCCCAGGATTTCTTTTCCGGGCAGGTCTCATTTACAGGCCTGCAATTATTTTGAATATCAACTGACCATTAGCGCTGGGATTAAAGCTGCTGTTGTGTGAAACGGCCACAAGGTGGCAGCAGTTCTCCTTTACCAAATCTGGTGACTAGGGCAACAGAGCCTCAATGGAAGTCGTGTTCTAGGTTGTAATTTAGAATGGAATGTGCCAGGAAAAAGACCCTTAAGTTTGTCTCACTATTTCTTGTTCGGTTTTTTTTTTTCATTTAATTTTTATTTTTTATCACAGCAAGTTTGATTACAATGTTTGGCTTGTTGTAGGTGTGCAAGATGTGGTTCTTTTACGCATATACATATGTCTGTTCTTCCTGGGATCCTTTTCCATGTACGTTATGACAGAATGTTGACTAATCTTCTCTTGGTATTCCGTAGGTGTTTGGTGTCTATATATTTCACCTGTGTTTGTATATGTCTCTTAACCCCAATATCCTAATGTATCCAATCCTCACACCTTTCCATTGGTGAACCATAAGTTTGTTTAATGAATCTGCGATTGCCCTTCTCTGTGGAAATATCTTCACTAGTATCAAGTTTTAGGTAACACCTATAAGTGATATCATACGATATGTGTCTTTCTCTTTCTGACTTACTACAAGTCACGTGATTACCTCTAGACTCATCTACGGTGCTGCAAATGGCATTGTGTCCTTTTTTTCCTTGGCTAATATTCTGTCTGTACATGTACCAGTTCTTCTTTGACCACTCATCTGTTGATGGACTTTTTGGTTGCTCCCATGTCATGGCTATTGTAATGCTGCGGCAATGCACATTTGCCTGCCTGTGTCTTTCCAATTCTGTCTTCTTAGGTTATAGGCCCAGGAGTTCGCCTGCTGGATCATATGGTAGCAAAATGTTTACCTTGTACAGGCACCGCCATTCTGTTCTCATTAGTGGCTCTTACCAGGTTACGTCCCACTTAAAGTTGAGGTGATGCTCTTCTCCACAACACCTTCAGCGTTTATTGTTTGGAGTATTTTTGCTGAAGTTTATTCTGACTAGTGTGAGCTGATACCACTTTGTGCTTGGATTTGCATGCGTCTCATAATACCTTGAAATTGAGCTTTCTGGCATGTCCTTTTTTTCTTCAAACTGTGAGTACAGCTTACCTCTTCAAATTGTTTTCGGGAAGTAGGTGTGACATTTAGAAATATTTTGGCCATTACCTCCCTCAAGACATTATGAGGGCAGGTTTCATTCACAGCCCTCCAGTACTGGTGCATATGAAGTGACCCTTAGCACAGGTTTTAAAGCTGCTGTTGCAGGTAACGGCCAGAGGGTGGCAGCATTTCTGCTTTTCCCAATCTGTTAACTAGGGAAACAGACCATCCTGGCAGTGGTGTTCCTCGGTTCTATATTAGAGTGGAATGTGCCCCCAAAAGCTGATGTCTCCTTACTTATGTTTGTTTTAGAAATCGAATTTCTATATATTTTTTTATTGGAGTCATATTCCATTGTGTTCATGGACCACTTCTTCTTTGAGCATTCCTCTGTTGATAGACATTTTCGTAGCTTCCAAGTGTTGGCTATGGTAAATATTGCTGGAGTGCAGGATTGCCAGCATGTGTCTTTTCTTTTTTGTGGTACATGGGCCTCTCACTGCCGTGGGCCCTCCCATTGCAGAGCACAGGCTCCGGACGCACAGGCCCAGCAGCCATAGCTCACGGGAACAGCCGCTCCGCGGCAAGTGGGATCTTCCCGAATCGGGGCATGAACCCATGTCCCCTGCACTGGCAGGCGGACTCTCATCCACTGCGCCACCAGTGAATCCCAGCCTGTCTTTTTGATTCTCATCCCCTCAGGCGAAAGGCCCAGCAGTGGGTATACTTGATTGAATGGTAGCTCAGTATTTATCTTTACAAGGCACGTCATTTTTGTTTTCATGACTGGCTCTTACCATGTCCCACGTTGAAGCAAGGGTAGGCATTTCTCCAAAACCCCTTCAGCATTTATTGTTTGCAGAATTTTTCCTGATGGGCATTCTGACTGCTGTGAGCTGATAGGTTTTTGTCATTTGGATTTACATATCTTTAATTATTCCTAATGTTTAGCATTTTCCCATGCCTTTTTAAATTTCTGGCAGAGAAAAACAGAAAAAAAAAACGGAGAGTACAGTTAAACTCTTGAAATTGTCTTCTTGGATGGTTGCCCTCTTTTGAATGTTCTGGTCAATTTTCGACCCCATGTTTGTTTTTGAGGGCAGGTGTTATTCACAGGCCTGCAATGAGTGTGACTATTTAGTGACCATTAGCAGTGGGTTTAAAGCTGCTGTTGTGGGAAATGGCCACAAGGCGGCAGCGTTTCTCCACTCCCAAGTCTGGTTCCTAGGGCAGCAGAGCCTTTCTGGGACCAATGGAATATAGAAGAAGGCATCATTGAAGTCTAATACAGAATACCATGTCCTGGTGGATGGTAGAATGACCAGTAGGGTCTAGGAATTAGGAACTACTGGATGTATATCCTCGGTGGCTTCACTGACTGTCCTAACATCCTTTACCAGGTCCCCAGCAGCCCACGGGGCTCTCGTGGCCAGGCCCCTCCCAGGATATGGGGCTCACCTGGGCAGGGCCCCAGCAGCCAACGGGGTTCTCATGTTCAGGCCACTCCCAGGGTATGGAGCTCAGCTGTGAAACTACCCAGCAGCCCATGAGGCTCTCGTGCTTAGGCACCTCCCATGATACAGAGCTCCCGTGGGCAGGTACCATGGCAGGGCTGGGCACACAGGAACCGTGCACATAGCCCTCATTGCAGAGCACCCCAGAACGCCTGTCACGCAGAGCTGACACAGAGCACCTCAGAGCAGGACTTGAACTAACCAACAGCAGCTCCGACAGGTCTCTGACCCTGGGCATCACTCTGTGCAGCCTCCCTCTGCCTGGTCTTCCAGAGACTTCCACTGCAGCCGGGGCACCAGGCCTTTGTCTCCAACCATCCCCCCTCCTCTCCCTGACCCCTGGGTTCCTCTCATTAGGATTAGGTCTTCTTGAAATTGTCTCCCACTCATGGGCCAGATAAAATGTTGAGAAAACAAGCCGGAGATGCAGCCCCTTGTCTATCCTGACTCTCAGGAGCCCACACCTGTTCCTTGGAACTGGCGATTTCAGCGAGGTCCATTTTCTGCAATGTGAGCCACTGAGGGGTGAGGATTGGCTGACCGGAGCAGCCTGTCCCTACCGGCCAGCCCTCCCCAGGTGTGCCTGGGTTGAGGTCAATAGAAACACCGCTCCAGGGAGCAACAGCGCCTGCAGCTGTGCCTGACGCCATATTCTCTGCCCCGTCAGCAGTCTCGGGGCTGTGCTGGTGGGAGGGAGTGAGGGGGCACGGTTTTGTGGGTGGCCCGGTGTGAGAGGGGCTCTGCTGGACTTTCTGCAGGAGTTGCCAGACTGCCACCTGCTAAAGAAGAGGATGGGTCACCCATACCTTCCGCTGGAATTTCTCCGCGGGCAGAGGTGAGGGAGGAACAAAGCAGTGGGGGCCAAGACAGGACGGATATCTCAGGCAGGGAAATGGAAAGTTTTCAGAAGAGCGCCTGGGGCCAGGATCATCCTGGCTGGCCTGCAGGCACCAAGTCAGCCTGCGTGCTTTCACTGGTGTGGATCCACGGCCCTTCCTCTATGCTTTCAAGTCCTTGTACATATTCAGGTGTTTTACCTGGGAAGGGAGGGAACAGTTCAGCAGCAGCTGGCTGGGGGCTCATCTCACGTTTACTCACAGACGCCTATGTACGGTCCCCCAGCTTTGCAATGAGGACGCTCCTTGCGGGGGTGGGGGGGGCTGCTGGCTGCATGGGAGATAATTCCCTACCTCTGACCAACTTCAGAATTGTTTACCACTGGAGCAAGTGCCCTGATAGGGTTTTCCTCTGTATAACTAGTGGGTTCTGTTTATTTTTTCTGTTTTGTTTCAAGGTAGATTTTATTCCTCATTTATGTATTTATAGATATAAGCATGGAAATAATTCATTCATACAAATACATCTGTGTGAAGGGAAGAACGTTTTTCTGTTTTATTTTTAAATTTTATTTGTTTTTAAAAATTTTGAAATTTAATATTATTTATTTTTTTTGACAGCAGGTTATTATTAGTTATCTATTTTATACATATACATGTATACAGGTCAATCCCAATCTCCCAACTCATCCCACCACCACCACCCCATGGCTTCCCCCCCTTGGTTTCCATACGTTTGTTCTCTAACCCTGTGTCTCTAATTCTGCCCTGCAAACCGGTTCATCTGTACCAGTTTTCTAGGTTCCACATATATGCATTAATACACAATATTTGTTTTTCTCTTTCTGACTTACTTCTCTCGGTATGACAGTCTCTAGATCCATCCACGTCTCTACAAATGACCCCGTTTCATTCCTTTTTATGGCTGAGTAATATTCCATTTTATATATGTACCACATCTTTATCCATTCGTCTGTCTGTGGGCATTTAGGTTGCTTCCATTACCTGGCTATTGTAAATAGTGCTGCAATGAACATTGTGGTGAATGTGTCTTTTGGATTTATGGTTTTCTCTGGGTATATGCCCAGAAGTGGGATTGCTGGATCATATGGTAATTGTAGTTTTAGTTTTTCTAATGAACCTCCATACTGTTCTCCATAGTGACTGTATCAATTGACATGCCCACCAATAGTGGAAGAGGGATCCATGTGTCCACACCCTCCGCAGCATTTGTAGTTTGTAGATTTTCTGATGATGCCCATTCTAACAGGTGTGAGGTGATACCTCATTGAAGTTTTGACTTGCATTTCTCTAATAATTAGTGATGTTGAGCAGCTTTTCATGTGCATCCTGGCCATCTCTGGGTCTCCTTTGAAGAAATGTCTATTTAGATATTCTACCCATTTTTGAAGTGGGTTGTATTTTTTTTAATATTAAGCTGCATGAGCTGTTTATATATATTGGAGATTAAACCTTTGTCCATTGATTCGTTTCCACATATTTCCTCCCATTCTGAGGGTTGCCTTTTTCCATTCCCGTTTTTTAACAAAAGAAAGAAAGAAAGAAAGAAAAAGAAGCAGAACACAAATGTCCGTAAAATATGCCTCTTGAAACTGTCGTTTTGAAATATGGAGGTGTTTTGAATTTTTTGGTCAGTATACGACCCCAGGATTTCTTTTCAGGGCAGGTCTCATTTACAGGCCTGCAATTATTTTGAATATCAACTGACCATTAGCGCCGGGATTAAAGCTGCTGTTGTGTGAAACGGCCACAAGGTGGCAGCAGTTCTCCTTTACCAAATCTGGTGACTAGGGCAACAGAGCCTCAATGGAAGTCGTGTTCTAGGTTGTAATTTAGAATGGAATGTGCCAGGAAAAAGACCCTTAAGTTTGTCTCACTATTTCTTGTTCGGTTTTTTTTTTTCATTTAATTTTTATTTTTTATCACAGCAAGTTTGATTACAATGTTTGGCTTGTTGTAGGTGTGCAAGATGTGGTTCTTTTACGCATATACATATGTCTGTTCTTCCTGGGATCCTTTTCCATGTACGTTATGACAGAATGTTGACTAATCTTCTCTTGGTATTCCGTAGGTGTTTGGTGTCTATATATTTCACCTGTGTTTGTATATGTCTCTTAACCCCAATATCCTAATGTATCCAATCCTCACACCTTTCCATTGGTGAACCATAAGTTTGTTTAATGAATCTGCGATTGCCCTTCTCTGTGGAAATATCTTCACTAGTATCAAGTTTTAGGTAACACCTATAAGTGATATCATACGATATGTGTCTTTCTCTTTCTGACTTACTACAAGTCACGTGATTACCTCTAGACTCATCTACGGTGCTGCAAATGGCATTGTGTCCTTTTTTTCCTTGGCTAATATTCTGTCTGTACATGTACCAGTTCTTCTTTGACCACTCATCTGTTGATGGACTTTTTGGTTGCTCCCATGTCATGGCTATTGTAATGCTGCGGCAATGCACATTTGCCTGCCTGTGTCTTTCCAATTCTGTCTTCTTAGGTTATAGGCCCAGGAGTTCGCCTGCTGGATCATATGGTAGCAAAATGTTTACCTTGTACAGGCACCGCCATTCTGTTCTCATTAGTGGCTCTTACCAGGTTACGTCCCACTTAAAGTTGAGGTGATGCTCTTCTCCACAACACCTTCAGCGTTTATTGTTTGGAGTATTTTTGCTGAAGTTTATTCTGACTAGTGTGAGCTGATACCACTTTGTGCTTGGATTTGCATGCGTCTCATAATACCTTGAAATTGAGCTTTCTGGCATGTCCTTTTTTTCTTCAAACTGTGAGTACAGCTTACCTCTTCAAATTGTTTTCGGGAAGTAGGTGTGACATTTAGAAATATTTTGGCCATTACCTCCCTCAAGACATTATGAGGGCAGGTTTCATTCACAGCCCTCCAGTACTGGTGCATATGAAGTGACCCTTAGCACAGGTTTTAAAGCTGCTGTTGCAGGTAACGGCCAGAGGGTGGCAGCATTTCTGCTTTTCCCAATCTGTTAACTAGGGAAACAGACCATCCTGGCAGTGGTGTTCCTCGGTTCTATATTAGAGTGGAATGTGCCCCCAAAAGCTGATGTCTCCTTACTTATGTTTGTTTTAGAAATCGAATTTCTATATATTTTTTTATTGGAGTCATATTCCATTGTGTTCATGGACCACTTCTTCTTTGAGCATTCCTCTGTTGATGGACATTTTCGTAGCTTCCAAGTGTTGGCTATGGTAAATATTGCTGGAGTGCAGGATTGCCAGCATGTGTCTTTTCTTTTTTGTGGTACATGGGCCTCTCACTGCCGTGGGCCCTCCCATTGCAGAGCACAGGCTCCGGACGCACAGGCCCAGCAGCCATAGCTCACGGGAACAGCCGCTCCGCGGCAAGTGGGATCTTCCCGAATCGGGGCATGAACCCATGTCCCCTGCACTGGCAGGCGGACTCTCATCCACTGCGCCACCAGTGAATCCCAGCCTGTCTTTTTGATTCTCATCCCCTCAGGCGAAAGGCCCAGCAGTGGGTATACTTGATTGAATGGTAGCTCAGTATTTATCTTTACAAGGCACGTCATTTTTGTTTTCATGACTGGCTCTTACCATGTCCCACGTTGAAGCAAGGGTAGGCATTTCTCCAAAACCCCTTCAGCATTTATTGTTTGCAGAATTTTTCCTGATGGGCATTCTGACTGCTGTGAGCTGATAGGTTTTTGTCATTTGGATTTACATATCTTTAATTATTCCTAATGTTTAGCATTTTCCCATGCCTTTTTAAATTTCTGGCAGAGAAAAACAGAAAAAAAAACGGAGAGTACAGTTAAACTCTTGAAATTGTCTTCTTGGATGGTTGCCCTCTTTTGAATGTTCTGGTCAATTTTCGACCCCATGTTTGTTTTTGAGGGCAGGTGTTATTCACAGGCCTGCAATGAGTGTGACTATTTAGTGACCATTAGCAGTGGGTTTAAAGCTGCTGTTGTGGGAAATGGCCACAAGGCGGCAGCGTTTCTCCACTCCCAAGTCTGGTTCCTAGGGCAGCAGAGCCTTTCTGGGACCAATGGAATATAGAAGAAGGCATCATTGAAGTCTAATACAGAATACCATGTCCTGGTGGATGGTAGAATGACCAGTAGGGTCTAGGAATTAGGAACTACTGGATGTATATCCTCGGTGGCTTCACTGACTGTCCTAACATCCTTTACCAGGTCCCCAGCAGCCCACGGGGCTCTCGTGGCCAGGCCCCTCCCAGGATATGGGGCTCACCTGGGCAGGGCCCCAGCAGCCAACGGGGTTCTCATGTTCAGGCCACTCCCAGGGTATGGAGCTCAGCTGTGAAACTACCCAGCAGCCCATGAGGCTCTCGTGCTTAGGCACCTCCCATGATACAGAGCTCCCGTGGGCAGGTACCATGGCAGGGCTGGGCACACAGGAACCGTGCACATAGCCCTCATTGCAGAGCACCCCAGAACGCCTGTCACGCAGAGCTGACACAGAGCACCTCAGAGCAGGACTTGAACTAACCAACAGCAGCTCCGACAGGTCTCTGACCCTGGGCATCACTCTGTGCAGCCTCCCTCTGCCTGGTCTTCCAGAGACTTCCACTGCAGCCGGGGCACCAGGCCTTTGTCTCCAACCATCCCCCCTCCTCTCCCTGACCCCTGGGTTCCTCTCATTAGGATTAGGTCTTCTTGAAATTGTCTCCCACTCATGGGCCAGATAAAATGATGAGAAAACAAGCCGGAGATGCAGCCCCTTGTCTATCCTGACTCTCAGGAGCCCACACCTGTTCCTTGGAACTGGCCATTTCAGCGAGGTCCATTTTCTGCAATGTGAGCCACTGAGGGGTGAGGATTGGCTGACCGGAGCAGCCTGTCCCTACCGGCCAGCCCTCCCCAGGTGTGCCTGGGTTGAGGTCAATAGAAACACTGCTCCAGGGAGCAACAGCGCCTGCAGCTGTGCCTGACGCCATATTCTCTGCCCCGTCAGCAGTCTCGGGGCTGTGCTGGTGGGAGGGAGTGAGGGGGCACGGTTTTGTGGGTGGCCCGGTGTGAGAGGGGCTCTGCTGGACTTTCTGCAGGAGTTGCCAGACTGCCACCTGCTAAAGAAGAGGATGGGTCACCCATACCTTCCGCTGGAATTTCTCCGCGGGCAGAGGTGAGGGAGGAACAAAGCAGTGGGGGCCAAGACAGGACGGATATCTCAGGCAGGGAAATGGAAAGTTTTCAGAAGAGCGCCTGGGGCCAGGATCATCCTGGCTGGCCTGCAGGCACCAAGTCAGCCTGCGTGCTTTCACTGGTGTGGATCCACGGCCCTTCCTCTATGCTTTCAAGTCCTTGTACATATTCAGGTGTTTTACCTGGGAAGGGAGGGAACAGTTCAGCAGCAGCTGGCTGGGGGCTCAGCTCACGTTTACTCACAGACGCCTATGTAAGGTCCCCCAGCTTTGCAATGAGGACGCTCCTTGCGGGGGTGGGGGGGGCTGCTGGCTGCATGGGAGATAATTCCCTACCTCTGACCAACTTCAGAATTGTTTACCACTGGAGCAAGTGCCCTGATAGGGTTTTCCTCTGTATAACTAGTGGGTTCTGTTTATTTTTTCTGTTTTGTTTCAAGGTAGATTTTATTCCTCATTTATGTATTTATAGATATAAGCATGGAAATAATTCATTCATACAAATACATCTGTGTGAAGGGAAGAACGTTTTTCTGTTTTATTTTTAAATTTTATTTGTTTTTAAAAATTTTGAAATTTAATATTATTTATTTTTTTTGACAGCAGGTTATTATTAGTTATCTATTTTATACATATACATGTATACAGGTCAATCCCAATCTCCCAACTCATCCCACCACCACCACCCCATGGCTTCCCCCCCTTGGTTTCCATACGTTTGTTCTCTAACCCTGTGTCTCTAATTCTGCCCTGCAAACCGGTTCATCTGTACCAGTTTTCTAGGTTCCACATATATGCATTAATACACAATATTTGTTTTTCTCTTTCTGACTTACTTCTCTCGGTATGACAGTCTCTAGATCCATCCACGTCTCTACAAATGACCCCGTTTCATTCCTTTTTATGGCTGAGTAATATTCCATTTTATATATGTACCACATCTTTATCCATTCGTCTGTCTGTGGGCATTTAGGTTGCTTCCATTACCTGGCTATTGTAAATAGTGCTGCAATGAACATTGTGGTGAATGTGTCTTTTGGATTTATGGTTTTCTCTGGGTATATGCCCAGAAGTGGGATTGCTGGATCATATGGTAATTGTATTTTTAGTTTTTCTAATGAACCTCCATACTGTTCTCCATAGTGACTGTATCAATTGACATGCCCACCAATAGTGGAAGAGGGATCCATGTGTCCACACCCTCCGCAGCATTTGTAGTTTGTAGATTTTCTGATGATGCCCATTCTAACAGGTGTGAGGTGATACCTCATTGAAGTTTTGACTTGCATTTCTCTAATAATTAGTGATGTTGAGCAGCTTTTCATGTGCATCCTGGCCATCTCTGGGTCTCCTTTGAAGAAATGTCTATTTAGATATTCTACCCATTTTTGAAGTGGGTTGTATTTTTTTTAATATTAAGCTGCATGAGCTGTTTATATATATTGGAGATTAAACCTTTGTCCATTGATTCGTTTCCACATATTTCCTCCCATTCTGAGGGTTGCCTTTTTCCATTCCCGTTTTTTAACAAAAGAAAGAAAGAAAGAAAGAAAAAGAAGGAGAACACAAATGTCCGTAAAATACGCCTCTTGAAACTGTCGTTTTGAAATATGGAGGTGTTTTGAATTTTTTGGTCGGTATACGACCCCAGGATTTCTTTTCCGGGCAGGTCTCATTTACAGGCCTGCAATTATTTTGAATATCAACTGACCATTAGCGCTGGGATTAAAGCTGCTGTTGTGTGAAACGGCCACAAGGTGGCAGCAGTTCTCCTTTACCAAATCTGGTGACTAGGGCAACAGAGCCTCAATGGAAGTCGTGTTCTAGGTTGTAATTTAGAATGGAATGTGCCAGGAAAAAGACCCTTAAGTTTGTCTCACTATTTCTTGTTCGGTTTTTTTTTTTCATTTAATTTTTATTTTTTATCACAGCAAGTTTGATTACAATGTTTGGCTTGTTGTAGGTGTGCAAGATGTGGTTCTTTTACGCATATACATATGTCTGTTCTTCCTGGGATCCTTTTCCATGTACGTTATGACAGAATGTTGACTAATCTTCTCTTGGTATTCCGTAGGTGTTTGGTGTCTATATATTTCACCTGTGTTTGTATATGTCTCTTAACCCCAATATCCTAATGTATCCAATCCTCACACCTTTCCATTGGTGAACCATAAGTTTGTTTAATGAATCTGCGATTGCCCTTCTCTGTGGAAATATCTTCACTAGTATCAAGTTTTAAGTAACACCTATAAGTGATATCATACGATATGTGTCTTTCTCTTTCTGACTTACTACAAGTCACGTGATTACCTCTAGACTCATCTACGGTGCTGCAAATGGCATTGTGTCCTTTTTTTCCTTGGCTAATATTCTGTCTGTACATGTACCAGTTCTTCTTTGACCACTCATCTGTTGATGGACTTTTTGGTTGCTCCCATGTCATGGCTATTGTAATGCTGCGGCAATGCACATTTGCCTGCCTGTGTCTTTCCAATTCTGTCTTCTTAGGTTATAGGCCCAGGAGTTCGCCTGCTGGATCATATGGTAGCAAAATGTTTACCTTGTACAGGCACCGCCATTCTGTTCTCATTAGTGGCTCTTACCAGGTTACGTCCCACTTAAAGTTGAGGTGATGTTCTTCTCCACAACACCTTCAGCGTTTATTGTTTGGAGTATTTTTGCTGAAGTTTATTCTGACTAGTGTGAGCTGATACCACTTTGTGCTTGGATTTGCATGCGTCTCATAATACCTTGAAATTGAGCTTTCTGGCATGTCCTTTTTTTCTTCAAACTGTGAGTACAGCTTACCTCTTCAAATTGTTTTCGGGAAGTAGGTGTGACATTTAGAAATATTTTGGCCATTACCTCCCTCAAGACATTATGAGGGCAGGTTTCATTCACAGCCCTCCAGTACTGGTGCATATGAAGTGACCCTTAGCACAGGTTTTAAAGCTGCTGTTGCAGGTAACGGCCAGAGGGTGGCAGCATTTCTGCTTTTCCCAATCTGTTAACTAGGGAAACAGACCATCCTGGCAGTGGTGTTCCTCGGTTCTATATTAGAGTGGAATGTGCCCCCAAAAGCTGATGTCTCCTTACTTATGTTTGTTTTAGAAATCGAATTTCTATATATTTTTTTATTGGAGTCATATTCCATTGTGTTCATGGACCACTTCTTTGAGCATTCCTCTGTTGATGGACATTTTCGTAGCTTCCAAGTGTTGGCTATGGTAAATATTGCTGGAGTGCAGGATTGCCAGCATGTGTCTTTTCTTTTTTGTGGTACATGGGCCTCTCACTGCCGTGGGCCCTCCCATTGCAGAGCACAGGCTCCGGACGCACAGGCCCAGCAGCCATAGCTCACGGGAACAGCCGCTCCGCGGCAAGTGGGATCTTCCCGAATCGGGGCATGAACCCATGTCCCCTGCACTGGCAGGCGGACTCTCATCCACTGCGCCACCAGTGAATCCCAGCCTGTCTTTTTGATTCTCATCCCCTCAGGCGAAAGGCCCAGCAGTGGGTATACTTGATTGAATGGTAGCTCAGTATTTATCTTTACAAGGCACGTCATTTTTGTTTTCATGACTGGCTCTTACCATGTCCCACGTTGAAGCAAGGGTAGGCATTTCTCCAAAACCCCTTCAGCATTTATTGTTTGCAGAATTTTTCCTGATGGGCATTCTGACTGCTGTGAGCTGATAGGTTTTTGTCATTTGGATTTACATATCTTTAATTATTCCTAATGTTTAGCATTTTCCCATGCCTTTTTAAATTTCTGGCAGAGAAAAACAGAAAAAAAAAACGGAGAGTACAGTTAAACTCTTGAAATTGTCTTCTTGGATGGTTGCCCTCTTTTGAATGTTCTGGTCAATTTTCGACCCCATGTTTGTTTTTGAGGGCAGGTGTTATTCACAGGCCTGCAATGAGTGTGACTATTTAGTGACCATTAGCAGTGGGTTTAAAGCTGCTGTTGTGGGAAATGGCCACAAGGCGGCAGCGTTTCTCCACTCCCAAGTCTGGTTCCTAGGGCAGCAGAGCCTTTCTGGGACCAATGGAATATAGAAGAAGGCATCATTGAAGTCTAATACAGAATACCATGTCCTGGTGGATGGTAGAATGACCAGTAGGGTCTAGGAATTAGGAACTACTGGATGTATATCCTCGGTGGCTTCACTGACTGTCCTAACATCCTTTACCAGGTCCCCAGCAGCCCACGGGGCTCTCGTGGCCAGGCCCCTCCCAGGATATGGGGCTCACCTGGGCAGGGCCCCAGCAGCCAACGGGGTTCTCATGTTCAGGCCACTCCCAGGGTATGGAGCTCAGCTGTGAAACTACCCAGCAGCCCATGAGGCTCTCGTGCTTAGGCACCTCCCATGATACAGAGCTCCCGTGGGCAGGTACCATGGCAGGGCTGGGCACACAGGAACCGTGCACATAGCCCTCATTGCAGAGCACCCCAGAATGCCTGTCACGCAGAGCTGACACAGAGCACCTCAGAGCAGGACTTGAACTAACCAACAGCAGCTCCGACAGGTCTCTGACCCTGGGCATCACTCTGTGCAGCCTCCCTCTGCCTGGTCTTCCAGAGACTTCCACTGCAGCCGGGGCACCAGGCCTTTGTCTCCAACCATCCCCCCTCCTCTCCCTGACCCCTGGGTTCCTCTCATTAGGATTAGGTCTTCTTGAAATTGTCTCCCACTCATGGGCCAGATAAAATGTTGAGAAAACAAGCCGGAGATGCAGCCCCTTGTCTATCCTGACTCTCAGGAGCCCACACCTGTTCCTTGGAACTGGCCATTTCAGCGAGGTCCATTTTCTGCAATGTGAGCCACTGAGGGGTGAGGATTGGCTGACCGGAGCAGCCTGTCCCTACCGGCCAGCCCTCCCCAGGTGTGCCTGGGTTGAGGTCAATAGAAACACTGCTCCAGGGAGCAACAGCGCCTGCAGCTGTGCCTGACGCCATATTCTCTGCCCCGTCAGCAGTCTCGGGGCTGTGCTGGTGGGAGGGAGTGAGGGGGCACGGTTTTGTGGGTGGCCCGGTGTGAGAGGGGCTCTGCTGGACTTTCTGCAGGAGTTGCCAGACTGCCACCTGCTAAAGAAGAGGATGGGTCACCCATACCTTCCGCTGGAATTTCTCCGCGGGCAGAGGTGAGGGAGGAACAAAGCAGTGGGGGCCAAGACAGGACGGATATCTCAGGCAGGGAAATGGAAAGTTTTCAGAAGAGCGCCTGGGGCCAGGATCATCCTGGCTGGCCTGCAGGCACCAAGTCAGCCTGCGTGCTTTCACTGGTGTGGATCCACGGCCCTTCCTCTATGCTTTCAAGTCCTTGTACATATTCAGGTGTTTTACCTGGGAAGGGAGGGAACAGTTCAGCAGCAGCTGGCTGGGGGCTCATCTCACGTTTACTCACAGACGCCTATGTACGGTCCCCCAGCTTTGCAATGAGGACGCTCCTTGCGGGGGTGGGGGGGGCTGCTGGCTGCATGGGAGATAATTCCCTACCTCTGACCAACTTCAGAATTGTTTACCACTGGAGCAAGTGCCCTGATAGGGTTTTCCTCTGTATAACTAGTGGGTTCTGTTTATTTTTTCTGTTTTGTTTCAAGGTAGATTTTATTCCTCATTTATGTATTTATAGATATAAGCATGGAAATAATTCATTCATACAAATACATCTGTGTGAAGGGAAGAACGTTTTTCTGTTTTATTTTTAAATTTTATTTGTTTTTAAAAATTTTGAAATTTAATATTATTTATTTTTTTTGACAGCAGGTTATTATTAGTTATCTATTTTATACATATACATGTATACAGGTCAATCCCAATCTCCCAACTCATCCCACCACCACCACCCCATGGCTTCCCCCCCTTGGTTTCCATACGTTTGTTCTCTAACCCTGTGTCTCTAATTCTGCCCTGCAAACCGGTTCATCTGTACCAGTTTTCTAGGTTCCACATATATGCATTAATACACAATATTTGTTTTTCTCTTTCTGACTTACTTCTCTCGGTATGACAGTCTCTAGATCCATCCACGTCTCTACAAATGACCCCGTTTCATTCCTTTTTATGGCTGAGTAATATTCCATTTTATATATGTACCACATCTTTATCCATTCGTCTGTCTGTGGGCATTTAGGTTGCTTCCATTACCTGGCTATTGTAAATAGTGCTGCAATGAACATTGTGGTGAATGTGTCTTTTGGATTTATGGTTTTCTCTGGGTATATGCCCAGAAGTGGGATTGCTGGATCATATGGTAATTGTAGTTTTAGTTTTTCTAATGAACCTCCATACTGTTCTCCATAGTGACTGTATCAATTGACATGCCAACCAATAGTGGAAGAGGGATCCATGTGTCCACACCCTCCGCAGCATTTGTAGTTTGTAGATTTTCTGATGATGCCCATTCTAACAGGTGTGAGGTGATACCTCATTGAAGTTTTGACTTGCATTTCTCTAATAATTAGTGATGTTGAGCAGCTTTTCATGTGCATCCTGGCCATCTCTGGGTCTCCTTTGAAGAAATGTCTATTTAGATATTCTACCCATTTTTGAAGTGGGTTGTATTTTTTTTAATATTAAGCTGCATGAGCTGTTTATATATATTGGAGATTAAACCTTTGTCCATTGATTCGTTTCCACATATTTCCTCCCATTCTGAGGGTTGCCTTTTTCCATTCCCGTTTTTTAACAAAAGAAAGAAAGAAAGAAAGAAAAAGAAGCAGAACACAAATGTCCGTAAAATATGCCTCTTGAAACTGTCGTTTTGAAATATGGAGGTGTTTTGAATTTTTTGGTCAGTATACGACCCCAGGATTTCTTTTCAGGGCAGGTCTCATTTACAGGCCTGCAATTATTTTGAATATCAACTGACCATTAGCGCCGGGATTAAAGCTGCTGTTGTGTGAAACGGCCACAAGGTGGCAGCAGTTCTCCTTTACCAAATCTGGTGACTAGGGCAACAGAGCCTCAATGGAAGTCGTGTTCTAGGTTGTAATTTAGAATGGAATGTGCCAGGAAAAAGACCCTTAAGTTTGTCTCACTATTTCTTGTTCGTTTTTTTTTTCATTTAATTTTTATTTTTTATCACAGCAAGTTTGATTACAATGTTTGGCTTGTTGTAGGTGTGCAAGATGTGGTTCTTTTACGCATATACATATGTCTGTTCTTCCTGGGATCCTTTTCCATGTACGTTATGACAGAATGTTGACTAATCTTCTCTTGGTATTCCGTAGGTGTTTGGTGTCTATATATTTCACCTGTGTTTGTATATGTCTCTTAACCCCAATATCCTAATGTATCCAATCCTCACACCTTTCCATTGGTGAACCATAAGTTTGTTTAATGAATCTGCGATTGCCCTTCTCTGTGGAAATATCTTCACTAGTATCAAGTTTTAGGTAACACCTATAAGTGATATCATACGATATGTGTCTTTCTCTTTCTGACTTACTACAAGTCACGTGATTACCTCTAGACTCATCTACGGTGCTGCAAATGGCATTGTGTCCTTTTTTTCCTTGGCTAATATTCTGTCTGTACATGTACCAGTTCTTCTTTGACCACTCATCTGTTGATGGACTTTTTGGTTGCTCCCATGTCATGGCTATTGTAATGCTGCGGCAATGCACATTTGCCTGCCTGTGTCTTTCCAATTCTGTCTTCTTAGGTTATAGGCCCAGGAGTTCGCCTGCTGGATCATATGGTAGCAAAATGTTTACCTTGTACAGGCACCGCCATTCTGTTCTCATTAGTGGCTCTTACCAGGTTACGTCCCACTTAAAGTTGAGGTGATGCTCTTCTCCACAACACCTTCAGCGTTTATTGTTTGGAGTATTTTTGCTGAAGTTTATTCTGACTAGTGTGAGCTGATACAACTTTGTGCTTGGATTTGCATGCGTCTCATAATACCTTGAAATTGAGCTTTCTGGCATGTCCTTTTTTTCTTCAAACTGTGAGTACAGCTTACCTCTTCAAATTGTTTTCGGGAAGTAGGTGTGACATTTAGAAATATTTTGGCCATTACCTCCCTCAAGACATTATGAGGGCAGGTTTCATTCACAGCCCTCCAGTACTGGTGCATATGAAGTGACCCTTAGCACAGGTTTTAAAGCTGCTGTTGCAGGTAACGGCCAGAGGGTGGCAGCATTTCTGCTTTTCCCAATCTGTTAACTAGGGAAACAGACCATCCTGGCAGTGGTGTTCCTCGGTTCTATATTAGAGTGGAATGTGCCCCCAAAAGCTGATGTCTCCTTACTTATGTTTGTTTTAGAAATCGAATTTCTATATATTTTTTTATTGGAGTCATATTCCATTGTGTTCATGGACCACTTCTTCTTTGAGCATTCCTCTGTTGATGGACATTTTCGTAGCTTCCAAGTGTTGGCTATGGTAAATATTGCTGGAGTGCAGGATTGCCAGCATGTGTCTTTTCTTTTTTGTGGTACATGGGCCTCTCACTGCCGTGGGCCCTCCCATTGCAGAGCACAGGCTCCGGATGCACAGGCCCAGCAGCCGTAGCTCACGGGAACAGCCGCTCCGCGGCAAGTGGGATCTTCCCGAATCGGGGCATGAACCCATGTCCCCTGCACTGACAGGCGGACTCTCATCCACTGCGCCACCAGTGAATCCCAGCCTGTCTTTTTGATTCTCATCCCCTCAGGCGAAAGGCCCAGCAGTGGGTATACTTGATTGAATGGTAGCTCAGTATTTATCTTTACAAGGCACGTCATTTTTGTTTTCATGACTGGCTCTTACCATGTCCCATGTTGAAGCGAGGGTAGGCATTTCTCCAAAACCCCTTCAGCATTTATTGTTTGCAGAATTTTTCCTGATGGGCATTCTGACTGCTGTGAGCTGATAGGTTTTTGTCATTTGGATTTACATATCTTTAATTATTCCTAATGTTTAGCATTTTCCCATGCCTTTTTAAATTTCTGGCAGAGAAAAACAGAAAAAAAAACGGAGAGTACAGTTAAACTCTTGAAATTGTCTTCTTGGATGGTTGCCCTCTTTTGAATGTTCTGGTCAATTTTCGACCCCATGTTTGTTTTTGAGGGCAGGTGTTATTCACAGGCCTGCAATGAGTGTGACTATTTAGTGACCATTAGCAGTGGGTTTAAAGCTGCTGTTGTGGGAAATGGCCACAAGGCGGCAGCGTTTCTCCACTCCCAAGTCTGGTTCCTAGGGCAGCAGAGCCTTTCTGGGACCAATGGAATACAGAAGAAGGCATCATTGAAGTCTAATACAGAATACCATGTCCTGGTGGATGGTAGAATGACCAGTAGGGTCTAGGAATTAGGAACTACTGGATGTATATCCTCGGTGGCTTCACTGACTGTCCTAACATCCTTTACCAGGTCCCCAGCAGCCCACGGGGCTCTCGTGGTCAGGCCCCTCCCAGGATATGGGGCTCACCTGGGCAGGGCCCCAGCAGCCAACGGGGTTCTCATGTTCAGGCCACTCCCAGGGTATGGAGCTCAGCTGTGAAACTACCCAGCAGCCCATGAGGCTCTCGTGCTTAGGCACCTCCCATGATACAGAGCTCCCGTGGGCAGGTACCATGGCAGGGCTGGGCACACAGGAACCGTGCACATAGCCCTCATTGCAGAGCACCCCAGAACGCCTGTCACGCAGAGCTGACACAGAGCACCTCAGAGCAGGACTTGAACTAACCAACAGCAGCTCCGACAGGTCTCTGACCCTGGGCATCACTCTGTGCAGCCTCCCTCTGCCTGGTCTTCCAGAGACTTCCACTGCAGCCGGGGCACCAGGCCTTTGTCTCCAACCATCCCCCCTCCTCTCCCTGACCCCTGGGTTCCTCTCATTAGGATTAGGTCTTCTTGAAATTGTCTCCCACTCATGGGCCAGATAAAATGATGAGAAAACAAGCCGGAGATGCAGCCCCTTGTCTATCCTGACTCTCAGGAGCCCACACCTGTTCCTTGGAACTGGCCGTTTCAGCGAGGTCCATTTTCTGCAATGTGAGCCACTGAGGGGTGAGGATTGGCTGACCGGAGCAGCCTGTCCCTACCGGCCAGCCCTCCCCAGGTGTGCCTGGGTTGAGGTCAATAGGAACACCGCTTCAGGGAGCAACAGCGCCTGCAGCTGTGCCTGACGCCATATTCTCTGCCCCGTCAGCAGTCTCGGGGCTGTGCTGGTGGGAGGGAGTGAGGGGGCACGGTTTTGTGGGTGGCCCGGTGTGAGAGGGGCTCTGCTGGACTTTCTGCAGGAGTTGCCAGACTGCCACCTGCTAAAGAAGAGGATGGGTCACCCATACCTTCCGCTGGAATTTCTCCGCGGGCAGAGGTGAGGGAGGAACAAAGCAGTGGGGGCCAAGACAGGACGGATATCTCAGGCAGGGAAATGGAAAGTTTTCAGAAGAGCGCCTGGGGCCAGGATCATCCTGGCTGGCCTGCAGGCACCAAGTCAGCCTGCGTGCTTTCACTGGTGTGGATCCACGGCCCTTCCTCTATGCTTTCAAGTCCTTGTACATATTCAGGTGTTTTACCTGGGAAGGGAGGGAACAGTTCAGCAGCAGCTGGCTGGGGGCTCAGCTCACGTTTACTCACAGACGCCTATGTACGGTCCCCCAGCTTTGCAATGAGGACGCTCCTTGCGGGGGTGGGGGGGGGGCTGCTGGCTGCATGGGAGATAATTCCCTACCTCTGACCAACTTCAGAATTGTTTACCACTGGAGCAAGTGCCCTGATTGGGTTTTCCTCTGTATAACTAGTGGGTTCTGTTTATTTTTTCTGTTTTGTTTCAAGGTAGATTTTATTCCTCATTTATGTATTTATAGATATAAGCATGGAAATAATTCATTCATACAAATACATCTGTGTGAAGGGAAGAACGTTTTTCTGTTTTATTTTTAAATTTTATTTGTTTTTAAAAATTTTGAAATTTAATATTATTTATTTTTTTAGACAGCAGGTTATTATTAGTTATCTATTTTATACATATACATGTATACAGGTCAATCCCAATCTCCCAACTCATCCCACCACCACCACCCCATGGCTTCCCCCCCTTGGTTTCCATACGTTTGTTCTCTAACCCTGTGTCTCTAATTCTGCCCTGCAAACCGGTTCATCTGTACCAGTTTTCTAGGTTCCACATATATGCATTAATACACAATATTTGTTTTTCTCTTTCTGACTTACTTCTCTCGGTATGACAGTCTCTAGATCCATCCACGTCTCTACAAATGACCCCGTTTCATTCCTTTTTATGGCTGAGTAATATTCCATTTTATATATGTACCACATCTTTATCCATTCGTCTGTCTGTGGGCATTTAGGTTGCTTCCATTACCTGGCTATTGTAAATAGTGCTGCAATGAACATTGTGGTGAATGTGTCTTTTGGATTTATGGTTTTCTCTGGGTATATGCCCAGAAGTGGGATTGCTGGATCATATGGTAATTGTATTTTTAGTTTTTCTAATGAACCTCCATACTGTTCTCCATAGTGACTGTATCAATTGACATGCCCACCAATAGTGGAAGAGGGATCCATGTGTCCACACCCTCCGCAGCATTTGTAGTTTGTAGATTTTCTGATGATGCCCATTCTAACAGGTGTGAGGTGATACCTCATTGAAGTTTTGACTTGCATTTCTCTAATAATTAGTGATGTTGAGCAGCTTTTCATGTGCATCCTGGCCATCTCTGGGTCTCCTTTGAAGAAATGTCTATTTAGATATTCTACCCATTTTTGAAGTGGGTTGTATTTTTTTTAATATTAAGCTGCATGAGCTGTTTATATATATTGGAGATTAAACCTTTGTCCATTGATTCGTTTCCACATATTTCCTCCCATTCTGAGGGTTGCCTTTTTCCATTCCCGTTTTTTAACAAAAGAAAGAAAGAAAGAAAGAAAAAGAAGCAGAACACAAATGTCCGTAAAATATGCCTCTTGAAACTGTCGTTTTGAAATATGGAGGTGTTTTGAATTTTTTGGTCGGTATACGACCCCAGGATTTGTTTTCAGGGCAGGTCTCATTTACAGGCCTGCAATTATTTTGAATATCAACTGACCATTAGCGCCGGGATTAAAGCTGCTGTTGTGTGAAACGGCCACAAGGTGGCAGCAGTTCTCCTTTACCAAATCTGGTGACTAGGGCAACAGAGCCTCAATGGAAGTCGTGTTCTAGGTTGTAATTTAGAATGGAATGTGCCAGGAAAAAGACCCTTAAGTTTGTCTCACTATTTCTTGTTCGGTTTTTTTTTTCATTTAATTTTTATTTTTTATCACAGCAAGTTTGATTACAATGTTTGGCTTGTTGTAGGTGTGCAAGATGTGGTTCTTTTACGCATATACATATGTCTGTTCTTCCTGGGATCCTTTTCCATGTACGTTATGACAGAATGTTGACTAATCTTCTCTTGGTATTCCGTAGGTGTTTGGTGTCTATATATTTCACCTGTGTTTGTATATGTCTCTTAACCCCAATATCCTAATGTATCCAATCCTCACACCTTTCCATTGGTGAACCATAAGTTTGTTTAATGAATCTGCGATTGCCCTTCTCTGTGGAAATATCTTCACTAGTATCAAGTTTTAGGTAACACCTATAAGTGATATCATACGATATGTGTCTTTCTCTTTCTGACTTACTACAAGTCACGTGATTACCTCTAGACTCATCTACGGTGCTGCAAATGGCATTGTGTCCTTTTTTTCCTTGGCTAATATTCTGTCTGTACATGTACCAGTTCTTCTTTGACCACTCATCTGTTGATGGACTTTTTGGTTGCTCCCATGTCATGGCTATTGTAATGCTGCGGCAATGCACATTTGCCTGCCTGTGTCTTTCCAATTCTGTCTTCTTAGGTTATAGGCCCAGGAGTTCGCCTGCTGGATCATATGGTAGCAAAATGTTTACCTTGTACAGGCACCGCCATTCTGTTCTCATTAGTGGCTCTTACCAGGTTACGTCCCCCTTAAAGTTGAGGTGATGCTCTTCTCCACAACACCTTCAGCGTTTATTGTTTGGAGTATTTTTGCTGAAGTTTATTCTGACTAGTGTGAGCTGATACCACTTTGTGCTTGGATTTGCATGCGTCTCATAATACCTTGAAATTGAGCTTTCTGGCATGTCCTTTTTTTCTTCAAACTGTGAGTACAGCTTACCTCTTCAAATTGTTTTCGGGAAGTAGGTGTGACATTTAGAAATATTTTGGCCATTACCTCCCTCAAGACATTATGAGGGCAGGTTTCATTCACAGCCCTCCAGTACTGGTGCATATGAAGTGACCCTTAGCACAGGTTTTAAAGCTGCTGTTGCAGGTAACGGCCAGAGGGTGGCAGCATTTCTGCTTTTCCCAATCTGTTAACTAGGGAAACAGACCATCCTGGCAGTGGTGTTCCTCGGTTCTATATTAGAGTGGAATGTGCCCCCAAAAGCTGATGTCTCCTTACTTATGTTTGTTTTAGAAATCGAATTTCTATATATTTTTTTATTGGAGTCATATTCCATTGTGTTCATGGACCACTTCTTCTTTGAGCATTCCTCTGTTGATGGACATTTTCGTAGCTTCCAAGTGTTGGCTATGGTAAATATTGCTGGAGTGCAGGATTGCCAGCATGTGTCTTTTCTTTTTTGTGGTACATGGGCCTCTCACTGCCGTGGGCCCTCCCATTGCAGAGCACAGGCTCCGGATGCACAGGCCCAGCAGCCGTAGCTCACGGGAACAGCCGCTCCGCGGCAAGTGGGATCTTCCCGAATCGGGGCATGAACCCATGTCCCCTGCACTGACAGGCGGACTCTCATCCACTGCGCCACCAGTGAATCCCAGCCTGTCTTTTTGATTCTCATCCCCTCAGGCGAAAGGCCCAGCAGTGGGTATACTTGATTGAATGGTAGCTCAGTATTTATCTTTACAAGGCACGTCATTTTTGTTTTCATGACTGGCTCTTACCATGTCCCATGTTGAAGCGAGGGTAGGCATTTCTCCAAAACCCCTTCAGCATTTATTGTTTGCAGAATTTTTCCTGATGGGCATTCTGACTGCTGTGAGCTGATAGGTTTTTGTCATTTGGATTTACATATCTTTAATTATTCCTAATGTTTAGCATTTTCCCATGCCTTTTTAAATTTCTGGCAGAGAAAAACAGAAAAAAAAACGGAGAGTACAGTTAAACTCTTGAAATTGTCTTCTTGGATGGTTGCCCTCTTTTGAATGTTCTGGTCAATTTTCGACCCCATGTTTGTTTTTGAGGGCAGGTGTTATTCACAGGCCTGCAATGAGTGTGACTATTTAGTGACCATTAGCAGTGGGTTTAAAGCTGCTGTTGTGGGAAATGGCCACAAGGCGGCAGCGTTTCTCCACTCCCAAGTCTGGTTCCTAGGGCAGCAGAGCCTTTCTGGGACCAATGGAATACAGAAGAAGGCATCATTGAAGTCTAATACAGAATACCATGTCCTGGTGGATGGTAGAATGACCAGTAGGGTCTAGGAATTAGGAACTACTGGATGTATATCCTCGGTGGCTTCACTGACTGTCCTAACATCCTTTACCAGGTCCCCAGCAGCCCACGGGGCTCTCGTGGCCAGGCCCCTCCCAGGATATGGGGCTCACCTGGGCAGGGCCCCAGCAGCCAACGGGGTTCTCATGTTCAGGCCACTCCCAGGGTATGGAGCTCAGCTGTGAAACTACCCAGCAGCCCATGAGGCTCTCGTGCTTAGGCACCTCCCATGATACAGAGCTCCCGTGGGCAGGTACCATGGCAGGGCTGGGCACACAGGAACCGTGCACATAGCCCTCATTGCAGAGCACCCCAGAACGCCTGTCACGCAGAGCTGACACAGAGCACCTCAGAGCAGGACTTGAACTAACCAACAGCAGCTCCGACAGGTCTCTGACCCTGGGCATCACTCTGTGCAGCCTCCCTCTGCCTGGTCTTCCAGAGACTTCCACTGCAGCCGGGGCACCAGGCCTTTGTCTCCAACCATCCCCCCTCCTCTCCCTGACCCCTGGGTTCCTCTCATTAGGATTAGGTCTTCTTGAAATTGTCTCCCACTCATGGGCCAGATAAAATGATGAGAAAACAAGCCGGAGATGCAGCCCCTTGTCTATCCTGACTCTCAGGAGCCCACACCTGTTCCTTGGAACTGGCCGTTTCAGCGAGGTCCATTTTCTGCAATGTGAGCCACTGAGGGGTGAGGATTGGCTGACCGGAGCAGCCTGTCCCTACCGGCCAGCCCTCCCCAGGTGTGCCTGGGTTGAGGTCAATAGGAACACCGCTCCAGGGAGCAACAGCGCCTGCAGCTGTGCCTGACGCCATATTCTCTGCCCCGTCAGCAGTCTCGGGGCTGTGCTGGTGGGAGGGAGTGAGGGGGCACGGTTTTGTGGGTGGCCCGGTGTGAGAGGGGCTCTGCTGGACTTTCTGCAGGAGTTGCCAGACTGCCACCTGCTAAAGAAGAGGATGGGTCACCCATACCTTCCGCTGGAATTTCTCCGCGGGCAGAGGTGAGGGAGGAACAAAGCAGTGGGGGCCAAGACAGGACGGATATCTCAGGCAGGGAAATGGAAAGTTTTCAGAAGAGCGCCTGGGGCCAGGATCATCCTGGCTGGCCTGCAGGCACCAAGTCAGCCTGCGTGCTTTCACTGGTGTGGATCCACGGCCCTTCCTCTATGCTTTCAAGTCCTTGTACATATTCAGGTGTTTTACCTGGGAAGGGAGGGAACAGTTCAGCAGCAGCTGGCTGGGGGCTCAGCTCACGTTTACTCACAGACGCCTATGTACGGTCCCCCAGCTTTGCAATGAGGACGCTCCTTGCGGGGGTGGGGGGGGGGCTGCTGGCTGCATGGGAGATAATTCCCTACCTCTGACCAACTTCAGAATTGTTTACCACTGGAGCAAGTGCCCTGATTGGGTTTTCCTCTGTATAACTAGTGGGTTCTGTTTATTTTTTCTGTTTTGTTTCAAGGTAGATTTTATTCCTCATTTATGTATTTATAGATATAAGCATGGAAATAATTCATTCATACAAATACATCTGTGTGAAGGGAAGAACGTTTTTCTGTTTTATTTTTAAATTTTATTTGTTTTTAAAAATTTTGAAATTTAATATTATTTATTTTTTTAGACAGCAGGTTATTATTAGTTATCTATTTTATACATATACATGTATACAGGTCAATCCCAATCTCCCAACTCATCCCACCACCACCACCCCATGGCTTCCCCCCCTTGGTTTCCATACGTTTGTTCTCTAACCCTGTGTCTCTAATTCTGCCCTGCAAACCGGTTCATCTGTACCAGTTTTCTAGGTTCCACATATATGCATTAATACACAATATTTGTTTTTCTCTTT
This sequence comes from Mesoplodon mirus, assembly GCF_964341445.2. Classification (NCBI taxonomy): domain Eukaryota; kingdom Metazoa; phylum Chordata; class Mammalia; order Artiodactyla; family Ziphiidae; genus Mesoplodon; species Mesoplodon mirus. The sequence continues at coordinate 92,196,544 of NC_138979.1, forward strand.
CTGACTTACTTCTCTCGGTATGACAGTCTCTAGATCCATCCACGTCTCTACAAATGACCCCGTTTCATTCCTTTTTATGGCTGAGTAATATTCCATTTTATATATGTACCACATCTTTATCCATTCGTCTGTCTGTGGGCATTTAGGTTGCTTCCATTACCTGGCTATTGTAAATAGTGCTGCAATGAACATTGTGGTGAATGTGTCTTTTGGATTTATGGTTTTCTCTGGGTATATGCCCAGAAGTGGGATTGCTGGATCATATGGTAATTGTATTTTTAGTTTTTCTAATGAACCTCCATACTGTTCTCCATAGTGACTGTATCAATTGACATGCCCACCAATAGTGGAAGAGGGATCCATGTGTCCACACCCTCCGCAGCATTTGTAGTTTGTAGATTTTCTGATGATGCCCATTCTAACAGGTGTGAGGTGATACCTCATTGAAGTTTTGACTTGCATTTCTCTAATAATTAGTGATGTTGAGCAGCTTTTCATGTGCATCCTGGCCATCTCTGGGTCTCCTTTGAAGAAATGTCTATTTAGATATTCTACCCATTTTTGAAGTGGGTTGTATTTTTTTTAATATTAAGCTGCATGAGCTGTTTATATATATTGGAGATTAAACCTTTGTCCATTGATTCGTTTCCACATATTTCCTCCCATTCTGAGGGTTGCCTTTTTCCATTCCCGTTTTTTAACAAAAGAAAGAAAGAAAGAAAGAAAAAGAAGCAGAACACAAATGTCCATAAAATATGCCTCTTGAAACTGTCGTTTTGAAATATGGAGGTGTTTTGAATTTTTTGGTCGGTATACGACCCCAGGATTTCTTTTCAGGGCAGGTCTCATTTACAGGCCTGCAATTATTTTGAATATCAACTGACCATTAGCGCCGGGATTAAAGCTGCTGTTGTGTGAAACGGCCACAAGGTGGCAGCAGTTCTCCTTTACCAAATCTGGTGACTAGGGCAACAGAGCCTCAATGGAAGTCGTGTTCTAGGTTGTAATTTAGAATGGAATGTGCCAGGAAAAAGACCCTTAAGTTTGTCTCACTATTTCTTGTTCGGTTTTTTTTTTCATTTAATTTTTATTTTTTATCACAGCAAGTTTGATTACAATGTTTGGCTTGTTGTAGGTGTGCAAGATGTGGTTCTTTTACGCATATACATATGTCTGTTCTTCCTGGGATCCTTTTCCATGTACGTTATGACAGAATGTTGACTAATCTTCTCTTGGTATTCCGTAGGTGTTTGGTGTCTATATATTTCACCTGTGTTTGTATATGTCTCTTAACCCCAATATCCTAATGTATCCAATCCTCACACCTTTCCATTGGTGAACCATAAGTTTGTTTAATGAATCTGCGATTGCCCTTCTCTGTGGAAATATCTTCACTAGTATCAAGTTTTAGGTAACACCTATAAGTGATATCATACGATATGTGTCTTTCTCTTTCTGACTTACTACAAGTCACGTGATTACCTCTAGACTCATCTACGGTGCTGCAAATGGCATTGTGTCCTTTTTTTCCTTGGCTAATATTCTGTCTGTACATGTACCAGTTCTTCTTTGACCACTCATCTGTTGATGGACTTTTTGGTTGCTCCCATGTCATGGCTATTGTAATGCTGCGGCAATGCACATTTGCCTGCCTGTGTCTTTCCAATTCTGTCTTCTTAGGTTATAGGCCCAGGAGTTCGCCTGCTGGATCATATGGTAGCAAAATGTTTACCTTGTACAGGCACCGCCATTCTGTTCTCATTAGTGGCTCTTACCAGGTTACGTCCCACTTAAAGTTGAGGTGATGCTCTTCTCCACAACACCTTCAGCGTTTATTGTTTGGAGTATTTTTGCTGAAGTTTATTCTGACTAGTGTGAGCTGATACCACTTTGTGCTTGGATTTGCATGCGTCTCATAATACCTTGAAATTGAGCTTTCTGGCATGTCCTTTTTTTCTTCAAACTGTGAGTACAGCTTACCTCTTCAAATTGTTTTCGGGAAGTAGGTGTGACATTTAGAAATATTTTGGCCATTACCTCCCTCAAGACATTATGAGGGCAGGTTTCATTCACAGCCCTCCAGTACTGGTGCATATGAAGTGACCCTTAGCACAGGTTTTAAAGCTGCTGTTGCAGGTAACAGCCAGAGGGTGGCAGCATTTCTGCTTTTCCCAATCTGTTAACTAGGGAAACAGACCATCCTGGCAGTGGTGTTCCTCGGTTCTATATTAGAGTGGAATGTGCCCCCAAAAGCTGATGTCTCCTTACTTATGTTTGTTTTAGAAATCGAATTTCTATATATTTTTTTATTGGAGTCATATTCCATTGTGTTCATGGACCACTTCTTCTTTGAGCATTCCTCTGTTGATAGACATTTTCGTAGCTTCCAAGTGTTGGCTATGGTAAATATTGCTGGAGTGCAGGATTGCCAGCATGTGTCTTTTCTTTTTTGTGGTACATGGGCCTCTCACTGCCGTGGGCCCTCCCATTGCAGAGCACAGGCTCCGGACGCACAGGCCCAGCAGCCATAGCTCACGGGAACAGCCGCTCCGCGGCAAGTGGGATCTTCCCGAATCGGGGCATGAACCCATGTCCCCTGCACTGGCAGGCGGACTCTCATCCACTGCGCCACCAGTGAATCCCAGCCTGTCTTTTTGATTCTCATCCACTCAGGCGAAAGGCCCAGCAGTGGGTATACTTGATTGAATGGTAGCTCAGTATTTATCTTTACAAGGCACGTCATTTTTGTTTTCATGACTGGCTCTTACCATGTCCCAAGTTGAAGCGAGGGTAGGCATTTCTCCAAAACCCCTTCAGCATTTATTGTTTGCAGAATTTTTCCTGATGGGCATTCTGACTGCTGTGAGCTGATAGGTTTTTGTCATTTGGATTTACATATCTTTAATTATTCCTAATGTTTAGCATTTTCCCATGCCTTTTTAAATTTCTGGCAGAGAAAAACAGAAAAAAAAACGGAGAGTACAGTTAAACTCTTGAAATTGTCTTCTTGGATGGTTGCCCTCTTTTGAATGTTCTGGTCAATTTTCGACCCCATGTTTGTTTTTGAGGGCAGGTGTTATTCACAGGCCTGCAATGAGTGTGACTATTTAGTGACCATTAGCAGTGGGTTTAAAGCTGCTGTTGTGGGAAATGGCCACAAGGCGGCAGCGTTTCTCCACTCCCAAGTCTGGTTCCTAGGGCAGCAGAGCCTTTCTGGGACCAATGGAATACAGAAGAAGGCATCATTGAAGTCTAATACAGAATACCATGTCCTGGTGGATGGTAGAATGACCAGTAGGGTCTAGGAATTAGGAACTACTGGATGTATATCCTCGGTGGCTTCACTGACTGTCCTAACATCCTTTACCAGGTCCCCAGCAGCCCACGGGGCTCTCGTGGCCAGGCCCCTCCCAGGATATGGGGCTCACCTGGGCAGGGCCCCAGCAGCCAACGGGGTTCTCATGTTCAGGCCACTCCCAGGGTATGGAGCTCAGCTGTGAAACTACCCAGCAGCCCATGAGGCTCTCGTGCTTAGGCACCTCCCATGATACAGAGCTCCCGTGGGCAGGTACCATGGCAGGGCTGGGCACACAGGAACCGTGCACATAGCCCTCATTGCAGAGCACCCCAGAACGCCTGTCACGCAGAGCTGACACAGAGCACCTCAGAGCAGGACTTGAACTAACCAACAGCAGCTCCGACAGGTCTCTGACCCTGGGCATCACTCTGTGCAGCCTCCCTCTGCCTGGTCTTCCAGAGACTTCCACTGCAGCCGGGGCACCAGGCCTTTGTCTCCAACCATCCCCCCTCCTCTCCCTGACCCCTGGGTTCCTCTCATTAGGATTAGGTCTTCTTGAAATTGTCTCCCACTCATGGGCCAGATAAAATGATGAGAAAACAAGCCGGAGATGCAGCCCCTTGTCTATCCTGACTCTCAGGAGCCCACACCTGTTCCTTGGAACTGGCCGTTTCAGCGAGGTCCATTTTCTGCAATGTGAGCCACTGAGGGGTGAGGATTGGCTGACCGGAGCAGCCTGTCCCTACCGGCCAGCCCTCCCCAGGTGTGCCTGGGTTGAGGTCAATAGGAACACCGCTCCAGGGAGCAACAGCGCCTGCAGCTGTGCCTGACGCCATATTCTCTGCCCCGTCAGCAGTCTCGGGGCTGTGCTGGTGGGAGGGAGTGAGGGGGCACGGTTTTGTGGGTGGCCCGGTGTGAGAGGGGCTCTGCTGGACTTTCTGCAGGAGTTGCCAGACTGCCACCTGCTAAAGAAGAGGATGGGTCACCCATACCTTCCGCTGGAATTTCTCCGCGGGCAGAGGTGAGGGAGGAACAAAGCAGTGGGGGCCAAGACAGGACGGATATCTCAGGCAGGGAAATGGAAAGTTTTCAGAAGAGCGCCTGGGGCCAGGATCATCCTGGCTGGCCTGCAGGCACCAAGTCAGCCTGCGTGCTTTCACTGGTGTGGATCCACGGCCCTTCCTCTATGTTTTCAAGTCCTTGTACATATTCAGGTGTTTTACCTGGGAAGGGAGGGAACAGTTCAGCAGCAGCTGGCTGGGGGCTCAGCTCACGTTTACTCACAGACGCCTATGTACGGTCCCCCAGCTTTGCAATGAGGACGCTCCTTGCGGGGGTGGGGGGGGGCTGCTGGCTGCATGGGAGATAATTCCCTACCTCTGACCAACTTCAGAATTGTTTACCACTGGAGCAAGTGCCCTGATTGGGTTTTCCTCTGTATAACTAGTGGGTTCTGTTTATTTTTTCTGTTTTGTTTCAAGGTAGATTTTATTCCTCATTTATGTATTTATAGATATAAGCATGGAAATAATTCATTCATACAAATACATCTGTGTGAAGGGAAGAACGTTTTTCTGTTTTATTTTTAAATTTTATTTGTTTTTAAAAATTTTGAAATTTAATATTATTTATTTTTTTAGACAGCAGGTTATTATTAGTTATCTATTTTATACATATACATGTATACAGGTCAATCCCAATCTCCCAACTCATCCCACCACCACCACCCCATGGCTTCCCCCCCTTGGTTTCCATACGTTTGTTCTCTAACCCTGTGTCTCTAATTCTGCCCTGCAAACCGGTTCATCTGTACCAGTTTTCTAGGTTCCACATATATGCATTAATACACAATATTTGTTTTTCTCTTTCTGACTTACTTCTCTAGGTATGACAGTCTCTAGATCCATCCACGTCTCTACAAATGACCCCGTTTCATTCCTTTTTATGGCTGAGTAATATTCCATTTTATATATGTACCACATCTTTATCCATTCGTCTGTCTGTGGGCATTTAGGTTGCTTCCATTACCTGGCTATTGTAAATAGTGCTGCAATGAACATTGTGGTGAATGTGTCTTTTGGATTTATGGTTTTCTCTGGGTATATGCCCAGAAGTGGGATTGCTGGATCATATGGTAATTGTATTTTTAGTTTTTCTAATGAACCTCCATACTGTTCTCCATAGTGACTGTATCAATTGACATGCCCACCAATAGTGGAAGAGGGATCCATGTGTCCACACCCTCCACAGCATTTGTAGTTTGTAGATTTTCTGATGATGCCCATTCTAACAGGTGTGAGGTGATACCTCATTGAAGTTTTGACTTGCATTTCTCTAATAATTAGTGATGTTGAGCAGCTTTTCATGTGCATCCTGGCCATCTCTGGGTCTCCTTTGAAGAAATGTCTATTTAGATATTCTACCCATTTTTGAAGTGGGTTGTATTTTTTTTAATATTAAGCTGCATGAGCTGTTTATATATATTGGAGATTAAACCTTTGTCCATTGATTCGTTTCCACATATTTCCTCCCATTCTGAGGGTTGCCTTTTTCCATTCCCGTTTTTTAACAAAAGAAAGAAAGAAAGAAAGAAAAAGAAGCAGAACACAAATGTCCATAAAATATGCCTCTTGAAACTGTCGTTTTGAAATATGGAGGTGTTTTGAATTTTTTGGTCGGTATACGACCCCAGGATTTCTTTTCAGGGCAGGTCTCATTTACAGGCCTGCAATTATTTTGAATATCAACTGACCATTAGCGCCGGGATTAAAGCTGCTGTTGTGTGAAACGGCCACAAGGTGGCAGCAGTTCTCCTTTACCAAATCTGGTGACTAGGGCAACAGAGCCTCAATGGAAGTCGTGTTCTAGGTTGTAATTTAGAATGGAATGTGCCAGGAAAAAGACCCTTAAGTTTGTCTCACTATTTCTTGTTCGGTTTTTTTTTTCATTTAATTTTTATTTTTTATCACAGCAAGTTTGATTACAATGTTTGGCTTGTTGTAGGTGTGCAAGATGTGGTTCTTTTACGCATATACATATGTCTGTTCTTCCTGGGATCCTTTTCCATGTACGTTATGACAGAATGTTGACTAATCTTCTCTTGGTATTCCGTAGGTGTTTGGTGTCTATATATTTCACCTGTGTTTGTATATGTCTCTTAACCCCAATATCCTAATGTATCCAATCCTCACACCTTTCCATTGGTGAACCATAAGTTTGTTTAATGAATCTGCGATTGCCCTTCTCTGTGGAAATATCTTCACTAGTATCAAGTTTTAGGTAACACCTATAAGTGATATCATACGATATGTGTCTTTCTCTTTCTGACTTACTACAAGTCACGTGATTACCTCTAGACTCATCTACGGTGCTGCAAATGGCATTGTGTCCTTTTTTTCCTTGGCTAATATTCTGTCTGTACATGTACCAGTTCTTCTTTGACCACTCATCTGTTGATGGACTTTTTGGTTGCTCCCATGTCATGGCTATTGTAATGCTGCGGCAATGCACATTTGCCTGCCTGTGTCTTTCCAATTCTGTCTTCTTAGGTTATAGGCCCAGGAGTTCGCCTGCTGGATCATATGGTAGCAAAATGTTTACCTTGTACAGGCACCGCCATTCTGTTCTCATTAGTGGCTCTTACCAGGTTACGTCCCACTTAAAGTTGAGGTGATGCTCTTCTCCACAACACCTTCAGCGTTTATTGTTTGGAGTATTTTTGCTGAAGTTTATTCTGACTAGTGTGAGCTGATACCACTTTGTGCTTGGATTTGCATGCGTCTCATAATACCTTGAAATTGAGCTTTCTGGCATGTCCTTTTTTTCTTCAAACTGTGAGTACAGCTTACCTCTTCAAATTGTTTTCGGGAAGTAGGTGTGACATTTAGAAATATTTTGGCCATTACCTCCCTCAAGACATTATGAGGGCAGGTTTCATTCACAGCCCTCCAGTACTGGTGCATATGAAGTGACCCTTAGCACAGGTTTTAAAGCTGCTGTTGCAGGTAACAGCCAGAGGGTGGCAGCATTTCTGCTTTTCCCAATCTGTTAACTAGGGAAACAGACCATCCTGGCAGTGGTGTTCCTCGGTTCTATATTAGAGTGGAATGTGCCCCCAAAAGCTGATGTCTCCTTACTTATGTTTGTTTTAGAAATCGAATTTCTATATATTTTTTTATTGGAGTCATATTCCATTGTGTTCATGGACCACTTCTTCTTTGAGCATTCCTCTGTTGATAGACATTTTCGTAGCTTCCAAGTGTTGGCTATGGTAAATATTGCTGGAGTGCAGGATTGCCAGCATGTGTCTTTTCTTTTTTGTGGTACATGGGCCTCTCACTGCCGTGGGCCCTCCCATTGCAGAGCACAGGCTCCGGACGCACAGGCCCAGCAGCCATAGCTCACGGGAACAGCCGCTCCGCGGCAAGTGGGATCTTCCCGAATCGGGGCATGAACCCATGTCCCCTGCACTGGCAGGCGGACTCTCATCCACTGCGCCACCAGTGAATCCCAGCCTGTCTTTTTGATTCTCATCCACTCAGGCGAAAGGCCCAGCAGTGGGTATACTTGATTGAATGGTAGCTCAGTATTTATCTTTACAAGGCACGTCATTTTTGTTTTCATGACTGGCTCTTACCATGTCCCAAGTTGAAGCGAGGGTAGGCATTTCTCCAAAACCCCTTCAGCATTTATTGTTTGCAGAATTTTTCCTGATGGGCATTCTGACTGCTGTGAGCTGATAGGTTTTTGTCATTTGGATTTACATATCTTTAATTATTCCTAATGTTTAGCATTTTCCCATGCCTTTTTAAATTTCTGGCAGAGAAAAACAGAAAAAAAAACGGAGAGTACAGTTAAACTCTTGAAATTGTCTTCTTGGATGGTTGCCCTCTTTTGAATGTTCTGGTCAATTTTCGACCCCATGTTTGTTTTTGAGGGCAGGTGTTATTCACAGGCCTGCAATGAGTGTGACTATTTAGTGACCATTAGCAGTGGGTTTAAAGCTGCTGTTGTGGGAAATGGCCACAAGGCGGCAGCGTTTCTCCACTCCCAAGTCTGGTTCCTAGGGCAGCAGAGCCTTTCTGGGACCAATGGAATACAGAAGAAGGCATCATTGAAGTCTAATACAGAATACCATGTCCTGGTGGATGGTAGAATGACCAGTAGGGTCTAGGAATTAGGAACTACTGGATGTATATCCTCGGTGGCTTCACTGACTGTCCTAACATCCTTTACCAGGTCCCCAGCAGCCCACGGGGCTCTCGTGGCCAGGCCCCTCCCAGGATATGGGGCTCACCTGGGCAGGGCCCCAGCAGCCAACGGGGTTCTCATGTTCAGGCCACTCCCAGGGTATGGAGCTCAGCTGTGAAACTACCCAGCAGCCCATGAGGCTCTCGTGCTTAGGCACCTCCCATGATACAGAGCTCCCGTGGGCAGGTACCATGGCAGGGCTGGGCACACAGGAACCGTGCACATAGCCCTCATTGCAGAGCACCCCAGAACGCCTGTCACGCAGAGCTGACACAGAGCACCTCAGAGCAGGACTTGAACTAACCAACAGCAGCTCCGACAGGTCTCTGACCCTGGGCATCACTCTGTGCAGCCTCCCTCTGCCTGGTCTTCCAGAGACTTCCACTGCAGCCGGGGCACCAGGCCTTTGTCTCCAACCATCCCCCCTCCTCTCCCTGACCCCTGGGTTCCTCTCATTAGGATTAGGTCTTCTTGAAATTGTCTCCCACTCATGGGCCAGATAAAATGATGAGAAAACAAGCTGGAGATGCAGCCCCTTGTCTATCCTGACTCTCAGGAGCCCACACCTGTTCCTTGGAACTGGCCGTTTCAGCGAGGTCCATTTTCTGCAATGTGAGCCACTGAGGGGTGAGGATTGGCTGACCGGAGCAGCCTGTCCCTACCGGCCAGCCCTCCCCAGGTGTGCCTGGGTTGAGGTCAATAGGAACACCGCTCCAGGGAGCAACAGCGCCTGCAGCTGTGCCTGACGCCATATTCTCTGCCCCGTCAGCAGTCTCGGGGCTGTGCTGGTGGGAGGGAGTGAGGGGGCACGGTTTTGTGGGTGGCCCGGTGTGAGAGGGGCTCTGCTGGACTTTCTGCAGGAGTTGCCAGACTGCCACCTGCTAACGAAGAGGATGGGTCACCCATACCTTCCGCTGGAATTTCTCCGCGGGCAGAGGTGAGGGAGGAACAAAGCAGTGGGGGCCAAGACAGGACGGATATCTCAGGCAGGGAAATGGAAAGTTTTCAGAAGAGCGCCTGGGGCCAGGATCATCCTGGCTGGCCTGCAGGCACCAAGTCAGCCTGCGTGCTTTCGCTGGTGTGGATCCACGGCCCTTCCTCTATGCTTTCAAGTCCTTGTACATATTCAGGTGTTTTACCTGGGAAGGGAGGGAACAGTTCAGCAGCAGCTGGCTGGGGGCTCAGCTCACGTTTACTCACAGACGCCTATGTACGGTCCCCCAGCTTTGCAATGAGGACGCTCCTTGCGGGGGTGGGGGGGGGGCTGCTGGCTGCATGGGAGATAATTCCCTACCTCTGACCAACTTCAGAATTGTTTACCACTGGAGCAAGTGCCCTGATAGGGTTTTCCTCTGTATAACTAGTGGGTTCTGTTTATTTTTTCTGTTTTGTTTCAAGGTAGATTTTATTCCTCATTTATGTATTTATAGATATAAGCATGGAAATAATTCATTCATACAAATACATCTGTGTGAAGGGAAGAACGTTTTTCTGTTTTATTTTTAAATTTTATTTGTTTTTAAAAATTTTGAAATTTAATATTATTGATTTTTTTAGACAGCAGGTTATTATTAGTTATCTATTTTATACATATACATGTATACAGGTCAATCCCAATCTCCCAACTCATCCCACCACCACCACCCCATGGCTTCCCCCCCTTGGTTTCCATACGTTTGTTCTCTAACCCTGTGTCTCTAATTCTGCCCTGCAAACCGGTTCATCTGTACCAGTTTTCTAGGTTCCACATATATGCATTAATACACAATATTTGTTTTTCTCTTTCTGACTTACTTCTCTCGGTATGACAGTCTCTAGATCCATCCACGTCTCTACAAATGACCCCGTTTCATTCCTTTTTATGGCTGAGTAATATTCCATTTTATATATGTACCACATCTTTATCCATTCGTCTGTCTGTGGGCATTTAGGTTGCTTCCATTACCTGGCTATTGTAAATAGTGCTGCAATGAACATTGTGGTGAATGTGTCTTTTGGATTTATGGTTTTCTCTGGGTATATGCCCAGAAGTGGGATTGCTGGATCATATGGTAATTGTATTTTTAGTTTTTCTAATGAACCTCCATACTGTTCTCCATAGTGACTGTATCAATTGACATGCCCACCAATAGTGGAAGAGGGATCCATGTGTCCACACCCTCCGCAGCATTTGTAGTTTGTAGATTTTCTGATGATGCCCATTCTAACAGGTGTGAGGTGATACCTCATTGAAGTTTTGACTTGCATTTCTCTAATAATTAGTGATGTTGAGCAGCTTTTCATGTGCATCCTGGCCATCTCTGGGTCTCCTTTGAAGAAATGTCTATTTAGATATTCTACCCATTTTTGAAGTGGGTTGTATTTTTTTTAATATTAAGCTGCATGAGCTGTTTATATATATTGGAGATTAAACCTTTGTCCATTGATTCGTTTCCACATATTTCCTCCCATTCTGAGGGTTGCCTTTTTCCATTCCCGTTTTTTAACAAAAGAAAGAAAGAAAGAAAGAAAAAGAAGCAGAACACAAATGTCCGTAAAATATGCCTCTTGAAACTGTCGTTTTGAAATATGGAGGTGTTTTGAATTTTTTGGTCGGTATACGACCCCAGGATTTGTTTTCAGGGCAGGTCTCATTTACAGGCCTGCAATTATTTTGAATATCAACTGACCATTAGCGCCGGGATTAAAGCTGCTGTTGTGTGAAACGGCCACAAGGTGGCAGCAGTTCTCCTTTACCAAATCTGGTGACTAGGGCAACAGAGCCTCAATGGAAGTCGTGTTCTAGGTTGTAATTTAGAATGGAATGTGCCAGGAAAAAGACCCTTAAGTTTGTCTCACTATTTCTTGTTCGGTTTTTTTTTTCATTTAATTTTTATTTTTTATCACAGCAAGTTTGATTACAATGTTTGGCTTGTTGTAGGTGTGCAAGATGTGGTTCTTTTACGCATATACATATGTCTGTTCTTCCTGGGATCCTTTTCCATGTACGTTATGACAGAATGTTGACTAATCTTCTCTTGGTATTCCGTAGGTGTTTGGTGTCTATATATTTCACCTGTGTTTGTATATGTCTCTTAACCCCAATATCCTAATGTATCCAATCCTCACACCTTTCCATTGGTGAACCATAAGTTTGTTTAATGAATCTGCGATTGCCCTTCTCTGTGGAAATATCTTCACTAGTATCAAGTTTTAGGTAACACCTATAAGTGATATCATACGATATGTGTCTTTCTCTTTCTGACTTACTACAAGTCACGTGATTACCTCTAGCCTCATCTACGGTGCTGCAAATGGCATTGTGTCCTTTTTTTCCTTGGCTAATATTCTGTCTGTACATGTACCAGTTCTTCTTTGACCACTCATCTGTTGATGGACTTTTTGGTTGCTCCCATGTCATGGCTATTGTAATGCTGCGGCAATGCACATTTGCCTGCCTGTGTCTTTCCAATTCTGTCTTCTTAGGTTATAGGCCCAGGAGTTCGCCTGCTGGATCATATGGTAGCAAAATGTTTACCTTGTACAGGCACCGCCATTCTGTTCTCATTAGTGGCTCTTACCAGGTTACGTCCCACTTAAAGTTGAGGTGATGCTCTTCTCCACAACACCTTCAGCGTTTATTGTTTGGAGTATTTTTGCTGAAGTTTATTCTGACTAGTGTGAGCTGATACCACTTTGTGCTTGGATTTGCATGCGTCTCATAATACCTTGAAATTGAGCTTTCTGGCATGTCCTTTTTTTCTTCAAACTGTGAGTACAGCTTACCTCTTCAAATTGTTTTCGGGAAGTAGGTGTGACATTTAGAAATATTTTGGCCATTACCTCCCTCAAGACATTATGAGGGCAGGTTTCATTCACAGCCCTCCAGTACTGGTGCATATGAAGTGACCCTTAGCACAGGTTTTAAAGCTGCTGTTGCAGGTAACGGCCAGAGGGTGGCAGCATTTCTGCTTTTCCCAATCTGTTAACTAGGGAAACAGACCATCCTGGCAGTGGTGTTCCTCGGTTCTATATTAGAGTGGAATGTGCCCCCAAAAGCTGATGTCTCCTTACTTATGTTTGTTTTAGAAATCGAATTTCTATATATTTTTTTATTGGAGTCATATTCCATTGTGTTCATGGACCACTTCTTCTTTGAGCATTCCTCTGTTGATAGACATTTTCGTAGCTTCCAAGTGTTGGCTATGGTAAATATTGCTGGAGTGCAGGATTGCCAGCATGTGTCTTTTCTTTTTTGTGGTACATGGGCCTCTCACTGCCGTGGGCCCTCCCATTGCAGAGCACAGGCTCCGGACGCACAGGCCCAGCAGCCATAGCTCACGGGAACAGCCGCTCCGTGGCAAGTGGGATCTTCCCGAATCGGGGCATGAACCCATGTCCCCTGCACTGGCAGGCGGACTCTCATCCACTGCGCCACCAGTGAATCCCAGCCTGTCTTTTTGATTCTCATCCCCTCAGGCGAAAGGCCCAGCAGTGGGTATACTTGATTGAATGGTAGCTCAGTATTTATCTTTACAAGGCACGTCATTTTTGTTTTCATGACTGGCTCTTACCATGTCCCACGTTGAAGCAAGGGTAGGCATTTCTCCAAAACCCCTTCAGCATTTATTGTTTGCAGAATTTTTCCTGATGGGCATTCTGACTGCTGTGAGCTGATAGGTTTTTGTCATTTGGATTTACATATCTTTAATTATTCCTAATGTTTAGCATTTTCCCATGCCTTTTTAAATTTCTGGCAGAGAAAAACAGAAAAAAAAACGGAGAGTACAGTTAAACTCTTGAAATTGTCTTCTTGGATGGTTGCCCTCTTTTGAATGTTCTGGTCAATTTTCGACCCCATGTTTGTTTTTGAGGGCAGGTGTTATTCACAGGCCTGCAATGAGTGTGACTATTTAGTGACCATTAGCAGTGGGTTTAAAGCTGCTGTTGTGGGAAATGGCCACAAGGCGGCAGCGTTTCTCCACTCCCAAGTCTGGTTCCTAGGGCAGCAGAGCCTTTCTGGGACCAATGGAATACAGAAGAAGGCATCATTGAAGTCTAATACAGAATACCATGTCCTGGTGGATGGTAGAATGACCAGTAGGGTCTAGGAATTAGGAACTACTGGATGTATATCCTCGGTGGCTTCACTGACTGTCCTAACATCCTTTACCAGGTCCCCAGCAGCCCACGGGGCTCTCGTGGCCAGGCCCCTCCCAGGATATGGGGCTCACCTGGGCAGGGCCCCAGCAGCCAACGGGGTTCTCATGTTCAGGCCACTCCCAGGGTATGGAGCTCAGCTGTGAAACTACCCAGCAGCCCATGAGGCTCTCGTGCTTAGGCACCTCCCATGATACAGAGCTCCCGTGGGCAGGTACCATGGCAGGGCTGGGCACACAGGAACCGTGCACATAGCCCTCATTGCAGAGCACCCCAGAACGCCTGTCACGCAGAGCTGACACAGAGCACCTCAGAGCAGCACTTGAACTAACCAACAGCAGCTCCGACAGGTCTCTGACCCTGGGCATCACTCTGTGCAGCCTCCCTCTGCCTGGTCTTCCAGAGACTTCCACTGCAGCCGGGGCACCAGGCCTTTGTCTCCAACCATCCCCCCTCCTCTCCCTGACCCCTGGGTTCCTCTCATTAGGATTAGGTCTTCTTGAAATTGTCTCCCACTCATGGGCCAGATAAAATGATGAGAAAACAAGCCGGAGATGCAGCCCCTTGTCTATCCTGACTCTCAGGAGCCCACACCTGTTCCTTGGAACTGGCCGTTTCAGCGAGGTCCATTTTCTGCAATGTGAGCCACTGAGGGGTGAGGATTGGCTGACCGGAGCAGCCTGTCCCTACCGGCCAGCCCTCCCCAGGTGTGCCTGGGTTGAGGTCAATAGAAACACCGCTCCAGGGAGCAACAGCGCCTGCAGCTGTGCCTGACGCCATATTCTCTGCCCCGTCAGCAGTCTCGGGGCTGTGCTGGTGGGAGGGAGTGAGGGGGCACGGTTTTGTGGGTGGCCCGGTGTGAGAGGGGCTCTGCTGGACTTTCTGCAGGAGTTGCCAGACTGCCACCTGCTAAAGAAGAGGATGGGTCACCCATACCTTCCGCTGGAATTTCTCCACGGGCAGAGGTGAGGGAGGAACAAAGCAGTGGGGGCCAAGACAGGACGGATATCTCAGGCAGGGAAATGGAAAGTTTTCAGAAGAGCGCCTGGGGCCAGGATCATCCTGGCTGGCCTGCAGGCACCAAGTCAGCCTGCGTGCTTTCGCTGGTGTGGATCCACGGCCCTTCCTCTATGCTTTCAAGTCCTTGTACATATTCAGGTGTTTTACCTGGGAAGGGAGGGAACAGTTCAGCAGCAGCTGGCTGGGGGCTCAGCTCACGTTTACTCACAGACGCCTATGTACGGTCCCCCAGCTTTGCAATGAGGACGCTCCTTGCGGGGGTGGGGGGGGCTGCTGGCTGCATGGGAGATAATTCCCTACCTCTGACCAACTTCAGAATTGTTTACCACTGGAGCAAGTGCCCTGATTGGGTTTTCCTCTGTATAACTAGTGGGTTCTGTTTATTTTTTCTGTTTTGTTTCAAGGTAGATTTTATTCCTCATTTATGTATTTATAGATATAAGCATGGAAATAATTCATTCATACAAATACATCTGTGTGAAGGGAAGAACGTTTTTCTGTTTTATTTTTAAATTTTATTTGTTTTTAAAAATTTTGAAATTTAATATTATTGATTTTTTTAGACAGCAGGTTATTATTAGTTATCTATTTTATACATATACATGTATACAGGTCAATCCCAATCTCCCAACTCATCCCACCACCACCACCCCATGGCTTCCCCCCCTTGGTTTCCATACGTTTGTTCTCTAACCCTGTGTCTCTAATTCTGCCCTGCAAACCGGTTCATCTGTACCAGTTTTCTAGGTTCCACATATATGCATTAATACACAATATTTGTTTTTCTCTTTCTGACTTACTTCTCTCGGTATGACAGTCTCTAGATCCATCCACGTCTCTACAAATGACCCCGTTTCATTCCTTTTTATGGCTGAGTAATATTCCATTTTATATATGTACCACATCTTTATCCATTCGTCTGTCTGTGGGCATTTAGGTTGCTTCCATTACCTGGCTATTGTAAATAGTGCTGCAATGAACATTGTGGTGAATGTGTCTTTTGGATTTATGGTTTTCTCTGGGTATATGCCCAGAAGTGGGATTGCTGGATCATATGGTAATTGTATTTTTAGTTTTTCTAATGAACCTCCATACTGTTCTCCATAGTGACTGTATCAATTGACATGCCCACCAATAGTGGAAGAGGGATCCATGTGTCCACACCCTCCGCAGCATTTGTAGTTTGTAGATTTTCTGATGATGCCCATTCTAACAGGTGTGAGGTGATACCTCATTGAAGTTTTGACTTGCATTTCTCTAATAATTAGTGATGTTGAGCAGCTTTTCATGTGCATCCTGGCCATCTCTGGGTCTCCTTTGAAGAAATGTCTATTTAGATATTCTACCCATTTTTGAAGTGGGTTGTATTTTTTTAATATTAAGCTGCATGAGCTGTTTATATATATTGGAGATTAAACCTTTGTCCATTGATTCGTTTCCACATATTTCCTCCCATTCTGAGGGTTGCCTTTTTCCATTCCCGTTTTTTAACAAAAGAAAGAAAGAAAGAAAGAAAAAGAGGCAGAACACAAATGTCCGTAAAATATGCCTCTTGAAACTGTCGTTTTGAAATATGGAGGTGTTTTGAATTTTTTGGTCGGTATACGACCCCAGGATTTCTTTTCAGGGCAGGTCTCATTTACAGGCCTGCAATTATTTTGAATATCAACTGACCATTAGCGCTGGGATTAAAGCTGCTGTTGTGTGAAACGGCCACAAGGTGGCAGCAGTTCTCCTTTACCAAATCTGGTGACTAGGGCAACAGAGCCTCAATGGAAGTCGTGTTCTAGGTTGTAATTTAGAATGGAATGTGCCAGGAAAAAGACCCTTAAGTTTGTCTCACTATTTCTTGTTCGGTTTTTTTTCTCATTTAATTTTTATTTTTTATCACAGCAAGTTTGATTACAATGTTTGGCTTGTTGTAGGTGTGCAAGATGTGGTTCTTTTACGCATATACATATGTCTGTTCTTCCTGGGATCCTTTTCCATGTACGTTATGACAGAATGTTGACTAATCTTCTCTTGGTATTCCGTAGGTGTTTGGTGTCTATATATTTCACCTGTGTTTGTATATGTCTCTTAACCCCAATATCCTAATGTATCCAATCCTCACACCTTTCCATTGGTGAACCATAAGTTTGTTTAATGAATCTGCGATTGCCCTTCTCTGTGGAAATATCTTCACTAGTATCAAGTTTTAGGTAACACCTATAAGTGATATCATACGATATGTGTCTTTCTCTTTCTGACTTACTACAAGTCACGTGATTACCTCTAGACTCATCTACGGTGCTGCAAATGGCATTGTGTCCTTTTTTTCCTTGGCTAATATTCTGTCTGTACATGTACCAGTTCTTCTTTGACCACTCATCTGTTGATGGACTTTTTGGTTGCTCCCATGTCATGGCTATTGTAATGCTGCGGCAATGCACATTTGCCTGCCTGTGTCTTTCCAATTCTGTCTTCTTAGGTTATAGGCCCAGGAGTTCGCCTGCTGGATCATATGGTAGCAAAATGTTTACCTTGTACAGGCACTGCCATTCTGTTCTCATTAGTGGCTCTTACCAGGTTACGTCCCACTTAAAGTTGAGGTGATGCTCTTCTCCACAACACCTTCAGCGTTTATTGTTTGGAGTATTTTTGCTGAAGTTTATTCTGACTAGTGTGAGCTGATACCACTTTGTGCTTGGATTTGCATGCGTCTCATAATACCTTGAAATTGAGCTTTCTGGCATGTCCTTTTTTTCTTCAAACTGTGAGTACAGCTTACCTCTTCAAATTGTTTTCGGGAAGTAGGTGTGACATTTAGAAATATTTTGGCCATTACCTCCCTCAAGACATTATGAGGGCAGGTTTCATTCACAGCCCTCCAGTACTGGTGCATATGAAGTGACCCTTAGCACAGGTTTTAAAGCTGCTGTTGCAGGTAACGGCCAGAGGGTGGCAGCATTTCTGCTTTTCCCAATCTGTTAACTAGGGAAACAGACCATCCTGGCAGTGGTGTTCCTCGGTTCTATATTAGAGTGGAATGTGCCCCCAAAAGCTGATGTCTCCTTACTTATGTTTGTTTTAGAAATCGAATTTCTATATATTTTTTTATTGGAGTCATATTCCATTGTGTTCATGGACCACTTCTTCTTTGAGCATTCCTCTGTTGATAGACATTTTCGTAGCTTCCAAGTGTTGGCTATGGTAAATATTGCTGGAGTGCAGGATTGCCAGCATGTGTCTTTTCTTTTTGGTGGTACATGGGCCTCTCACTGCCGTGGGCCCTCCCATTGCAGAGCACAGGCTCCGGACGCACAGGCCCAGCAGCCATAGCTCACGGGAACAGCCGCTCCACGGCAAGTGGGATCTTCCCGAATCGGGGCATGAACCCATGTCCCCTGCACTGGCAGGCGGACTCTCATCCACTGCGCCACCAGTGAATCCCAGCCTGTCTTTTTGATTCTCATCCCCTCAGGCGAAAGGCCCAGCAGTGGGTATACTTGATTGAATGGTAGCTCAGTATTTATCTTTACAAGGCACGTCATTTTTGTTTTCATGACTGGCTCTTACCATGTCCCACGTTGAAGCAAGGGTACGCATTTCTCCAAAACCCCTTCAGCATTTATTGTTTGCAGAATTTTTCCTGATGGGCATTCTGACTGCTGTGAGCTGATAGGTTTTTGTCATTTGGATTTACATATCTTTAATTATTCCTAATGTTTAGCATTTTCCCATGCCTTTTTAAATTTCTGGCAGAGAAAAACAGAAAAAAAAACGGAGAGTACAGTTAAACTCTTGAAATTGTCTTCTTGGATGGTTGCCCTCTTTTGAATGTTCTGGTCAATTTTCGACCCCATGTTTGTTTTTGAGGGCAGGTGTTATTCACAGGCCTGCAATGAGTGTGACTATTTAGTGACCATTAGCAGTGGGTTTAAAGCTGCTGTTGTGGGAAATGGCCACAAGGCGGCAGCGTTTCTCCACTCCCAAGTCTGGTTCCTAGGGCAGCAGAGCCTTTCTGGGACCAATGGAATACAGAAGAAGGCATCATTGAAGTCTAATACAGAATACCATGTCCTGGTGGATGGTAGAATGACCAGTAGGGTCTAGGAATTAGGAACTACTGGATGTATATCCTCGGTGGCTTCACTGACTGTCCTAACATCCTTTACCAGGTCCCCAGCAGCCCACGGGGCTCTCGTGGCCAGGCCCCTCCCAGGATATGGGGCTCACCTGGGCAGGGCCCCAGCAGCCAACGGGGTTCTCATGTTCAGGCCACTCCCAGGGTATGGAGCTCAGCTGTGAAACTACCCAGCAGCCCATGAGGCTCTCGTGCTTAGGCACCTCCCATGATACAGAGCTCCCGTGGGCAGGTACCATGGCAGGGCTGGGCACACAGGAACCGTGCACATAGCCCTCATTGCAGAGCACCCCAGAACGCCTGTCACGCAGAGCTGACACAGAGCACCTCAGAGCAGGACTTGAACTAACCAACAGCAGCTCCGACAGGTCTCTGACCCTGGGCATCACTCTGTGCAGCCTCCCTCTGCCTGGTCTTCCAGAGACTTCCACTGCAGCCGGGGCACCAGGCCTTTGTCTCCAACCATCCCCCCTCCTCTCCCTGACCCCTGGGTTCCTCTCATTAGGATTAGGTCTTCTTGAAATTGTCTCCCACTCATGGGCCAGATAAAATGATGAGAAAACAAGCCGGAGATGCAGCCCCTTGTCTATCCTGACTCTCAGGAGCCCACACCTGTTCCTTGGAACTGGCCGTTTCAGCGAGGTCCATTTTCTGCAATGTGAGCCACTGAGGGGTGAGGATTGGCTGACCGGAGCAGCCTGTCCCTACCGGCCAGCCCTCCCCAGGTGTGCCTGGGTTGAGGTCAATAGAAACACCGCTCCAGGGAGCAACAGCGCCTGCAGCTGTGCCTGACGCCATATTCTCTGCCCCGTCAGCAGTCTCGGGGCTGTGCTGGTGGGAGGGAGTGAGGGGGCACGGTTTTGTGGGTGGCCCGGTGTGAGAGGGGCTCTGCTGGACTTTCTGCAGGAGTTGCCAGACTGCCACCTGCTAACGAAGAGGATGGGTCACCCATACCTTCTGCTGGAATTTCTCCGCGGGCAGAGGTGAGGGAGGAACAAAGCAGTGGGGGCCAAGACAGGACGGATATCTCAGGCAGGGAAATGGAAAGTTTTCAGAAGAGCGCCTGGGGCCAGGATCATCCTGGCTGGCCTGCAGGCACCAAGTCAGCCTGCGTGCTTTCGCTGGTGTGGATCCACGGCCCTTCCTCTATGCTTTCAAGTCCTTGTACATATTCAGGTGTTTTACCTGGGAAGGGAGGGAACAGTTCAGCAGCAGCTGGCTGGGGGCTCAGCTCACGTTTACTCACAGACGCCTATGTACGGTCCCCCAGCTTTGCAATGAGGACGCTCCTTGCGGGGGTGGGGGGGGGCTGCTGGCTGCATGGGAGATAATTCCCTACCTCTGACCAACTTCAGAATTGTTTACCACTGGAGCAAGTGCCCTGATAGGGTTTTCCTCTGTATAACTAGTGGGTTCTGTTTATTTTTTCTGTTTTGTTTCAAGGTAGATTTTATTCCTCATTTATGTATTTATAGATATAAGCATGGAAATAATTCATTCATACAAATACATCTGTGTGAAGGGAAGAACGTTTTTCTGTTTTATTTTTAAATTTTATTTGTTTTTAAAAATTTTGAAATTTAATATTATTGATTTTTTTAGACAGCAGGTTATTATTAGTTATCTATTTTATACATATACATGTATACAGGTCAATCCCAATCTCCCAACTCATCCCACCACCACCACCCCATGGCTTCCCCCCCTTGGTTTCCATACGTTTGTTCTCTAACCCTGTGTCTCTAATTCTGCCCTGCAAACCGGTTCATCTGTACCAGTTTTCTAGGTTCCACATATATGCATTAATACACAATATTTGTTTTTCTCTTTCTGACTTACTTCTCTCGGTATGACAGTCTCTAGATCCATCCACGTCTCTACAAATGACCCCGTTTCATTCCTTTTTATGGCTGAGTAATATTCCATTTTATATATGTACCACATCTTTATCCATTCGTCTGTCTGTGGGCATTTAGGTTGCTTCCATTACCTGGCTATTGTAAATAGTGCTGCAATGAACATTGTGGTGAATGTGTCTTTTGGATTTATGGTTTTCTCTGGGTATATGCCCAGAAGTGGGATTGCTGGATCATATGGTAATTGTATTTTTAGTTTTTCTAATGAACCTCCATACTGTTCTCCATAGTGACTGTATCAATTGACATGCCCACCAATAGTGGAAGAGGGATCCATGTGTCCACACCCTCCGCAGCATTTGTAGTTTGTAGATTTTCTGATGATGCCCATTCTAACAGGTGTGAGGTGATACCTCATTGAAGTTTTGACTTGCATTTCTCTAATAATTAGTGATGTTGAGCAGCTTTTCATGTGCATCCTGGCCATCTCTGGGTCTCCTTTGAAGAAATGTCTATTTAGATATTCTACCCATTTTTGAAGTGGGTTGTATTTTTTTAATATTAAGCTGCATGAGCTGTTTATATATATTGGAGATTAAACCTTTGTCCATTGATTCGTTTCCACATATTTCCTCCCATTCTGAGGGTTGCCTTTTTCCATTCCCGTTTTTTAACAAAAGAAAGAAAGAAAGAAAGAAAAAGAAGCAGAACACAAATGTCCGTAAAATATGCCTCTTGAAACTGTCGTTTTGAAATATGGAGGTGTTTTGAATTTTTTGGTCGGTATACGACCCCAGGATTTGTTTTCAGGGCAGGTCTCATTTACAGGCCTGCAATTATTTTGAATATCAACTGACCATTAGCGCCGGGATTAAAGCTGCTGTTGTGTGAAACGGCCACAAGGTGGCAGCAGTTCTCCTTTACCAAATCTGGTGACTAGGGCAACAGAGCCTCAATGGAAGTCGTGTTCTAGGTTGTAATTTAGAATGGAATGTGCCAGGAAAAAGACCCTTAAGTTTGTCTCACTATTTCTTGTTCGGTTTTTTTTCTCATTTAATTTTTATTTTTTATCACAGCAAGTTTGATTACAATGTTTGGCTTGTTGTAGGTGTGCAAGATGTGGTTCTTTTACGCATATACATATGTCTGTTCTTCCTGGGATCCTTTTCCATGTACGTTATGACAGAATGTTGACTAATCTTCTCTTGGTATTCCGTAGGTGTTTGGTGTCTATATATTTCACCTGTGTTTGTATATGTCTCTTAACCCCAATATCCTAATGTATCCAATCCTCACACCTTTCCATTGGTGAACCATAAGTTTGTTTAATGAATCTGCGATTGCCCTTCTCTGTGGAAATATCTTCACTAGTATCAAGTTTTAGGTAACACCTATAAGTGATATCATACGATATGTGTCTTTCTCTTTCTGACTTACTACAAGTCACGTGATTACCTCTAGACTCATCTACGGTGCTGCAAATGGCATTGTGTCCTTTTTTTCCTTGGCTAATATTCTGTCTGTACATGTACCAGTTCTTCTTTGACCACTCATCTGTTGATGGACTTTTTGGTTGCTCCCATGTCATGGCTATTGTAATGCTGCGGCAATGCACATTTGCCTGCCTGTGTCTTTCCAATTCTGTCTTCTTAGGTTATAGGCCCAGGAGTTCGCCTGCTGGATCATATGGTAGCAAAATGTTTACCTTGTACAGGCACCGCCATTCTGTTCTCATTAGTGGCTCTTACCAGGTTACGTCCCACTTAAAGTTGAGGTGATGCTCTTCTCCACAACACCTTCAGCGTTTATTGTTTGGAGTATTTTTGCTGAAGTTTATTCTGACTAGTGTGAGCTGATACCACTTTGTGCTTGGATTTGCATGCGTCTCATAATACCTTGAAATTGAGCTTTCTGGCATGTCCTTTTTTTCTTCAAACTGTGAGTACAGCTTACCTCTTCAAATTGTTTTCGGGAAGTAGGTGTGACATTTAGAAATATTTTGGCCATTACCTCCCTCAAGACATTATGAGGGCAGGTTTCATTCACAGCCCTCCAGTACTGGTGCATATGAAGTGACCCTTAGCACAGGTTTTAAAGCTGCTGTTGCAGGTAACGGCCAGAGGGTGGCAGCATTTCTGCTTTTCCCAATCTGTTAACTAGGGAAACAGACCATCCTGGCAGTGGTGTTCCTCGGTTCTATATTAGAGTGGAATGTGCCCCCAAAAGCTGATGTCTCCTTACTTATGTTTGTTTTAGAAATCGAATTTCTATATATTTTTTTATTGGAGTCATATTCCATTGTGTTCATGGACCACTTCTTCTTTGAGCATTCCTCTGTTGATAGACATTTTCGTAGCTTCCAAGTGTTGGCTATGGTAAATATTGCTGGAGTGCAGGATTGCCAGCATGTGTCTTTTCTTTTTTGTGGTACATGGGCCTCTCACTGCCGTGGGCCCTCCCATTGCAGAGCACAGGCTCCGGACGCACAGGCCCAGCAGCCATAGCTCACGGGAACAGCCGCTCCGCGGCAAGTGGGATCTTCCCGAATCGGGGCATGAACCCATGTCCCCTGCACTGGCAGGCGGACTCTCATCCACTGCGCCACCAGTGAATCCCAGCCTGTCTTTTTGATTCTCATCCCCTCAGGCGAAAGGCCCAGCAGTGGGTATACTTGATTGAATGGTAGCTCAGTATTTATCTTTACAAGGCACGTCATTTTTGTTTTCATGACTGGCTCTTACCATGTCCCACGTTGAAGCGAGGGTAGGCATTTCTCCAAAACCCCTTCAGCATTTATTGTTTGCAGAATTTTTCCTGATGGGCATTCTGACTGCTGTGAGCTGATAGGTTTTTGTCATTTGGATTTACATATCTTTAATTATTCCTAATGTTTAGCATTTTCCCATGCCTTTTTAAATTTCTGGCAGAGAAAAACAGAAAAAAAAACGGAGAGTACAGTTAAACTCTTGAAATTGTCTTCTTGGATGGTTGCCCTCTTTTGAATGTTCTGGTCAATTTTCGACCCCATGTTTGTTTTTGAGGGCAGGTGTTATTCACAGGCCTGCAATGAGTGTGACTATTTAGTGACCATTAGCAGTGGGTTTAAAGCTGCTGTTGTGGGAAATGGCCACAAGGCGGCAGCGTTTCTCCACTCCCAAGTCTGGTTCCTAGGGCAGCAGAGCCTTTCTGGGACCAATGGAATACAGAAGAAGGCATCATTGAAGTCTAATACAGAATATCATGTCCTGGTGGATGGTAGAATGACCAGTAGGGTCTAGGAATTAGGAACTACTGGATGTATATCCTCGGTGGCTTCACTGACTGTCCTAACATCCTTTACCAGGTCCCCAGCAGCCCACGGGGCTCTCGTGGCCAGGCCCCTCCCAGGATATGGGGCTCACCTGGGCAGGGCCCCAGCAGCCAACGGGGTTCTCATGTTCAGGCCACTCCCAGGGTATGGAGCTCAGCTGTGAAACTACCCAGCAGCCCATGAGGCTGTCGTGCTTAGGCACCTCCCATGATACAGAGCTCCCGTGGGCAGGTACCATGGCAGGGCTGGGCACACAGGAACCGTGCACATAGCCCTCATTGCAGAGCACCCCAGAACGCCTGTCACGCAGAGCTGACACAGAGCACCTCAGAGCAGGACTTGAACTAACCAACAGCAGCTCCGACAGGTCTCTGACCCTGGGCATCACTCTGTGCAGCCTCCCTCTGCCTGGTCTTCCAGAGACTTCCACTGCAGCCGGGGCACCAGGCCTTTGTCTCCAACCATCCCCCCTCCTCTCCCTGACCCCTGGGTTCCTCTCATTAGGATTAGGTCTTCTTGAAATTGTCTCCCACTCATGGGCCAGATAAAATGATGAGAAAACAAGCCGGAGATGCAGCCCCTTGTCTATCCTGACTCTCAGGAGCCCACACCTGTTCCTTGGAACTGGCCGTTTCAGCGAGGTCCATTTTCTGCAATGTGAGCCACTGAGGGGTGAGGATTGGCTGACCGGAGCAGCCTGTCCCTACCGGCCAGCCCTCCCCAGGTGTGCCTGGGTTGAGGTCAATAGAAACACCGCTCCAGGGAGCAACAGCGCCTGCAGCTGTGCCTGACGCCATATTCTCTGCCCCGTCAGCAGTCTCGGGGCTGTGCTGGTGGGAGGGAGTGAGGGGGCACGGTTTTGTGGGTGGCCCGGTGTGAGAGGGGCTCTGCTGGACTTTCTGCAGGAGTTGCCAGACTGCCACCTGCTAACGAAGAGGATGGGTCACCCATACCTTCCGCTGGAATTTCTCCGCGGGCAGAGGTGAGGGAGGAACAAAGCAGTGGGGGCCAAGACAGGACGGATATCTCAGGCAGGGAAATGGAAAGTTTTCAGAAGAGCGCCTGGGGCCAGGATCATCCTGGCTGGCCTGCAGGCACCAAGTCAGCCTGCGTGCTTTCGCTGGTGTGGATCCACGGCCCTTCCTCTATGCTTTCAAGTCCTTGTACATATTCAGGTGTTTTACCTGGGAAGGGAGGGAACAGTTCAGCAGCAGCTGGCTGGGGGCTCAGCTCACGTTTACTCACAGACGCCTATGTACGGTCCCCCAGCTTTGCAATGAGGACGCTCCTTGCGGGGGTGGGGGGGGGCTGCTGGCTGCATGGGAGATAATTCCCTACCTCTGACCAACTTCAGAATTGTTTACCACTGGAGCAAGTGCCCTGATAGGGTTTTCCTCTGTATAACTAGTGGGTTCTGTTTATTTTTTCTGTTTTGTTTCAAGGTAGATTTTATTCCTCATTTATGTATTTATAGATATAAGCATGGAAATAATTCATTCATACAAATACATCTGTGTGAAGGGAAGAACGTTTTTCTGTTTTATTTTTAAATTTTATTTGTTTTTAAAAATTTTGAAATTTAATATTATTGATTTTTTTAGACAGCAGGTTATTATTAGTTATCTATTTTATACATATACATGTATACAGGTCAATCCCAATCTCCCAACTCATCCCACCACCACCACCCCATGGCTTCCCCCCCTTGGTTTCCATACGTTTGTTCTCTAACCCTGTGTCTCTAATTCTGCCCTGCAAACCGGTTCATCTGTACCAGTTTTCTAGGTTCCACATATATGCATTAATACACAATATTTGTTTTTCTCTTTCTGACTTACTTCTCTCAGTATGACAGTCTCTAGATCCATCCACGTCTCTACAAATGACCCCGTTTCATTCCTTTTTATGGCTGAGTAATATTCCATTTTATATATGTACCACATCTTTATCCATTCGTCTGTCTGTGGGCATTTAGGTTGCTTCCATTACCTGGCTATTGTAAATAGTGCTGCAATGAACATTGTGGTGAATGTGTCTTTTGGATTTATGGTTTTCTCTGGGTATATGCCCAGAAGTGGGATTGCTGGATCATATGGTAATTGTAGTTTTAGTTTTTCTAATGAACCTCCATACTGTTCTCCATAGTGACTGTATCAATTGACATGCCCACCAATAGTGGAAGAGGGATCCATGTGTCCACACCCTCCGCAGCATTTGTAGTTTGTAGATTTTCTGATGATGCCCATTCTAACAGGTGTGAGGTGATACCTCATTGAAGTTTTGACTTGCATTTCTCTAATAATTAGTGATGTTGAGCAGCTTTTCATGTGCATCCTGGCCATCTCTGGGTCTCCTTTGAAGAAATGTCTATTTAGATATTCTACCCATTTTTGAAGTGGGTTGTATTTTTTTTAATATTAAGCTGCATGAGCTGTTTATATATATTGGAGATTAAACCTTTGTCCATTGATTCGTTTCCACATATTTCCTCCCATTCTGAGGGTTGCCTTTTTCCATTCCCGTTTTTTAACAAAAGAAAGAAAGAAAGAAAGAAAAAGAAGCAGAACACAAATGTCCGTAAAATATGCCTCTTGAAACTGTCGTTTTGAAATATGGAGGTGTTTTGAATTTTTTGGTCGGTATACGACCCCAGGATTTGTTTTCAGGGCAGGTCTCATTTACAGGCCTGCAATTATTTTGAATATCAACTGACCATTAGCGCCGGGATTAAAGCTGCTGTTGTGTGAAACGGCCACAAGGTGGCAGCAGTTCTCCTTTACCAAATCTGGTGACTAGGGCAACAGAGCCTCAATGGAAGTCGTGTTCTAGGTTGTAATTTAGAATGGAATGTGCCAGGAAAAAGACCCTTAAGTTTGTCTCACTATTTCTTGTTCGGTTTTTTTTCTCATTTAATTTTTATTTTTTATCACAGCAAGTTTGATTACAATGTTTGGCTTGTTGTAGGTGTGCAAGATGTGGTTCTTTTACGCATATACATATGTCTGTTCTTCCTGGGATCCTTTTCCATGTACGTTATGACAGAATGTTGACTAATCTTCTCTTGGTATTCCGTAGGTGTTTGGTGTCTATATATTTCACCTGTGTTTGTATATGTCTCTTAACCCCAATATCCTAATGTATCCAATCCTCACACCTTTCCATTGGTGAACCATAAGTTTGTTTAATGAATCTGCGATTGCCCTTCTCTGTGGAAATATCTTCACTAGTATCAAGTTTTAGGTAACACCTATAAGTGATATCATACGATATGTGTCTTTCTCTTTCTGACTTACTACAAGTCACGTGATTACCTCTAGACTCATCTACGGTGCTGCAAATGGCATTGTGTCCTTTTTTTCCTTGGCTAATATTCTGTCTGTACATGTACCAGTTCTTCTTTGACCACTCATCTGTTGATGGACTTTTTGGTTGCTCCCATGTCATGGCTATTGTAATGCTGCGGCAATGCACATTTGCCTGCCTGTGTCTTTCCAATTCTGTCTTCTTAGGTTATAGGCCCAGGAGTTCGCCTGCTGGATCATATGGTAGCAAAATGTTTACCTTGTACAGGCACCGCCATTCTGTTCTCATTAGTGGCTCTTACCAGGTTACGTCCCACTTAAAGTTGAGGTGATGCTCTTCTCCACAACACCTTCAGCGTTTATTGTTTGGAGTATTTTTGCTGAAGTTTATTCTGACTAGTGTGAGCTGATACCACTTTGTGCTTGGATTTGCATGCGTCTCATAATACCTTGAAATTGAGCTTTCTGGCATGTCCTTTTTTTCTTCAAACTGTGAGTACAGCTTACCTCTTCAAATTGTTTTCGGGAAGTAGGTGTGACATTTAGAAATATTTTGGCCATTACCTCCCTCAAGACATTATGAGGGCAGGTTTCATTCACAGCCCTCCAGTACTGGTGCATATGAAGTGACCCTTAGCACAGGTTTTAAAGCTGCTGTTGCAGGTAACAGCCAGAGGGTGGCAGCATTTCTGCTTTTCCCAATCTGTTAACTAGGGAAACAGACCATCCTGGCAGTGGTGTTCCTCGGTTCTATATTAGAGTGGAATGTGCCCCCAAAAGCTGATGTCTCCTTACTTATGTTTGTTTTAGAAATCGAATTTCTATATATTTTTTTATTGGAGTCATATTCCATTGTGTTCATGGACCACTTCTTCTTTGAGCATTCCTCTGTTGATAGACATTTTCGTAGCTTCCAAGTGTTGGCTATGGTAAATATTGCTGGAGTGCAGGATTGCCAGCATGTGTCTTTTCTTTTTTGTGGTACATGGGCCTCTCACTGCCGTGGGCCCTCCCATTGCAGAGCACAGGCTCCGGACGCACAGGCCCAGCAGCCATAGCTCACGGGAACAGCCGCTCCGCGGCAAGTGGGATCTTCCCGAATCGGGGCATGAACCCATGTCCCCTGCACTGGCAGGCGGACTCTCATCCACTGCGCCACCAGTGAATCCCAGCCTGTCTTTTTGATTCTCATCCACTCAGGCGAAAGGCCCAGCAGTGGGTATACTTGATTGAATGGTAGCTCAGTATTTATCTTTACAAGGCACGTCATTTTTGTTTTCATGACTGGCTCTTACCATGTCCCACGTTGAAGCGAGGGTAGGCATTTCTCCAAAACCCCTTCAGCATTTATTGTTTGCAGAATTTTTCCTGATGGGCATTCTGACTGCTGTGAGCTGATAGGTTTTTGTCATTTGGATTTACATATCTTTAATTATTCCTAATGTTTAGCATTTTCCCATGCCTTTTTAAATTTCTGGCAGAGAAAAACAGAAAAAAAAACGGAGAGTACAGTTAAACTCTTGAAATTGTCTTCTTGGATGGTTGCCCTCTTTTGAATGTTCTGGTCAATTTTCGACCCCATGTTTGTTTTTGAGGGCAGGTGTTATTCACAGGCCTGCAATGAGTGTGACTATTTAGTGACCATTAGCAGTGGGTTTAAAGCTGCTGTTGTGGGAAATGGCCACAAGGCGGCAGCGTTTCTCCACTCCCAAGTCTGGTTCCTAGGGCAGCAGAGCCTTTCTGGGACCAATGGAATACAGAAGAAGGCATCATTGAAGTCTAATACAGAATACCATGTCCTGGTGGATGGTAGAATGACCAGTAGGGTCTAGGAATTAGGAACTACTGGATGTATATCCTCGGTGGCTTCACTGACTGTCCTAACATCCTTTACCAGGTCCCCAGCAGCCCACGGGGCTCTCGTGGCCAGGCCCCTCCCAGGATATGGGGCTCACCTGGGCAGGGCCCCAGCAGCCAACGGGGTTCTCATGTTCAGGCCACTCCCAGGGTATGGAGCTCAGCTGTGAAACTACCCAGCAGCCCATGAGGCTCTCGTGCTTAGGCACCTCCCATGATACAGAGCTCCCGTGGGCAGGTACCATGGCAGGGCTGGGCACACAGGAACCGTGCACATAGCCCTCATTGCAGAGCACCCCAGAATGCCTGTCACGCAGAGCTGACACAGAGCACCTCAGAGCAGGACTTGAACTAACCAACAGCAGCTCCGACAGGTCTCTGACCCTGGGCATCACTCTGTGCAGCCTCCCTCTGCCTGGTCTTCCAGAGACTTCCACTGCAGCCGGGGCACCAGGCCTTTGTCTCCAACCATCCCCCCTCCTCTCCCTGACCCCTGGGTTCCTCTCATTAGGATTAGGTCTTCTTGAAATTGTCTCCCACTCATGGGCCAGATAAAATGATGAGAAAACAAGCCGGAGATGCAGCCCCTTGTCTATCCTGACTCTCAGGAGCCCACACCTGTTCCTTGGAACTGGCCGTTTCAGCGAGGTCCATTTTCTGCAATGTGAGCCACTGAGGGGTGAGGATTGGCTGACCGGAGCAGCCTGTCCCTACCGGCCAGCCCTCCCCAGGTGTGCCTGGGTTGAGGTCAATAGGAACACCGCTCCAGGGAGCAACAGCGCCTGCAGCTGTGCCTGACGCCATATTCTCTGCCCCGTCAGCAGTCTCGGGGCTGTGCTGGTGGGAGGGAGTGAGGGGGCACGGTTTTGTGGGTGGCCCGGTGTGAGAGGGGCTCTGCTGGACTTTCTGCAGGAGTTGCCAGACTGCCACCTGCTAATGAAGAGGATGGGTCACCCATACCTTCCGCTGGAATTTCTCCGCGGGCAGAGGTGAGGGAGGAACAAAGCAGTGGGGGCCAAGACAGGACGGATATCTCAGGCAGGGAAATGGAAAGTTTTCAGAAGAGCGCCTGGGGCCAGGATCATCCTGGCTGGCCTGCAGGCACCAAGTCAGCCTGCGTGCTTTCGCTGGTGTGGATCCACGGCCCTTCCTCTATGCTTTCAAGTCCTTGTACATATTCAGGTGTTTTACCTGGGAAGGGAGGGAACAGTTCAGCAGCAGCTGGCTGGGGGCTCAGCTCACGTTTACTCACAGACGCCTATGTACGGTCCCCCAGCTTTGCAATGAGGACGCTCCTTGCGGGGGTGGGGGGGGGCTGCTGGCTGCATGGGAGATAATTCCCTACCTCTGACCAACTTCAGAATTGTTTACCACTGGAGCAAGTGCCCTGATAGGGTTTTCCTCTGTATAACTAGTGGGTTCTGTTTATTTTTTCTGTTTTGTTTCAAGGTAGATTTTATTCCTCATTTATGTATTTATAGATATAAGCATGGAAATAATTCATTCATACAAATACATCTGTGTGAAGGGAAGAACGTTTTTCTGTTTTATTTTTAAATTTTATTTGTTTTTAAAAATTTTGAAATTTAATATTATTGATTTTTTTAGACAGCAGGTTATTATTAGTTATCTATTTTATACATATACATGTATACAGGTCAATCCCAATCTCCCAACTCATCCCACCACCACCACCCCATGGCTTCCCCCCCTTGGTTTCCATACGTTTGTTCTCTAACCCTGTGTCTCTAATTCTGCCCTGCAAACCGGTTCATCTGTACCAGTTTTCTAGGTTCCACATATATGCATTAATACACAATATTTGTTTTTCTCTTTCTGACTTACTTCTCTCGGTATGACAGTCTCTAGATCCATCCACGTCTCTACAAATGACCCCGTTTCATTCCTTTTTATGGCTGAGTAATATTCCATTTTATATATGTACCACATCTTTATCCATTCGTCTGTCTGTGGGCATTTAGGTTGCTTCCATTACCTGGCTATTGTAAATAGTGCTGCAATGAACATTGTGGTGAATGTGTCTTTTGGATTTATGGTTTTCTCTGGGTATATGCCCAGAAGTGGGATTGCTGGATCATATGGTAATTGTATTTTTAGTTTTTCTAATGAACCTCCATACTGTTCTCCATAGTGACTGTATCAATTGACATGCCCACCAATAGTGGAAGAGGGATCCATGTGTCCACACCCTCCGCAGCATTTGTAGTTTGTAGATTTTCTGATGATGCCCATTCTAACAGGTGTGAGGTGATACCTCATTGAAGTTTTGACTTGCATTTCTCTAATAATTAGTGATGTTGAGCAGCTTTTCATGTGCATCCTGGCCATCTCTGGGTCTCCTTTGAAGAAATGTCTATTTAGATATTCTACCCATTTTTGAAGTGGGTTGTATTTTTTTTAATATTAAGCTGCATGAGCTGTTTATATATATTGGAGATTAAACCTTTGTCCATTGATTCGTTTCCACATATTTCCTCCCATTCTGAGGGTTGCCTTTTTCCATTCCCGTTTTTTAACAAAAGAAAGAAAGAAAGAAAGAAAAAGAAGCAGAACACAAATGTCCGTAAAATATGCCTCTTGAAACTGTCGTTTTGAAATATGGAGGTGTTTTGAATTTTTTGGTCGGTATACGACCCCAGGATTTGTTTTCAGGGCAGGTCTCATTTACAGGCCTGCAATTATTTTGAATATCAACTGACCATTAGCGCCGGGATTAAAGCTGCTGTTGTGTGAAACGGCCACAAGGTGGCAGCAGTTCTCCTTTACCAAATCTGGTGACTAGGGCAACAGAGCCTCAATGGAAGTCGTGTTCTAGGTTGTAATTTAGAATGGAATGTGCCAGGAAAAAGACCCTTAAGTTTGTCTCACTATTTCTTGTTCGGTTTTTTTTTTCATTTAATTTTTATTTTTTATCACAGCAAGTTTGATTACAATGTTTGGCTTGTTGTAGGTGTGCAAGATGTGGTTCTTTTACGCATATACATATGTCTGTTCTTCCTGGGATCCTTTTCCATGTACGTTATGACAGAATGTTGACTAATCTTCTCTTGGTATTCCGTAGGTGTTTGGTGTCTATATATTTCACCTGTGTTTGTATATGTCTCTTAACCCCAATATCCTAATGTATCCAATCCTCACACCTTTCCATTGGTGAACCATAAGTTTGTTTAATGAATCTGCGATTGCCCTTCTCTGTGGAAATATCTTCACTAGTATCAAGTTTTAGGTAACACCTATAAGTGATATCATACGATATGTGTCTTTCTCTTTCTGACTTACTACAAGTCACGTGATTACCTCTAGACTCATCTACGGTGCTGCAAATGGCATTGTGTCCTTTTTTTCCTTGGCTAATATTCTGTCTGTACATGTACCAGTTCTTCTTTGACCACTCATCTGTTGATGGACTTTTTGGTTGCTCCCATGTCATGGCTATTGTAATGCTGCGGCAATGCACATTTGCCTGCCTGTGTCTTTCCAATTCTGTCTTCTTAGGTTATAGGCCCAGGAGTTCGCCTGCTGGATCATATGGTAGCAAAATGTTTACCTTGTACAGGCACCGCCATTCTGTTCTCATTAGTGGCTCTTACCAGGTTACGTCCCACTTAAAGTTGAGGTGATGCTCTTCTCCACAACACCTTCAGCGTTTATTGTTTGGAGTATTTTTGCTGAAGTTTATTCTGACTAGTGTGAGCTGATACCACTTTGTGCTTGGATTTGCATGCGTCTCATAATACCTTGAAATTGAGCTTTCTGGCATGTCCTTTTTTTCTTCAAACTGTGAGTACAGCTTACCTCTTCAAATTGTTTTCGGGAAGTAGGTGTGACATTTAGAAATATTTTGGCCATTACCTCCCTCAAGACATTATGAGGGCAGGTTTCATTCACAGCCCTCCAGTACTGGTGCATATGAAGTGACCCTTAGCACAGGTTTTAAAGCTGCTGTTGCAGGTAACGGCCAGAGGGTGGCAGCATTTCTGCTTTTCCCAATCTGTTAACTAGGGAAACAGACCATCCTGGCAGTGGTGTTCCTCGGTTCTATATTAGAGTGGAATGTGCCCCCAAAAGCTGATGTCTCCTTACTTATGTTTGTTTTAGAAATCGAATTTCTATATATTTTTTTATTGGAGTCATATTCCATTGTGTTCATGGACCACTTCTTCTTTGAGCATTCCTCTGTTGATAGACATTTTCGTAGCTTCCAAGTGTTGGCTATGGTAAATATTGCTGGAGTGCAGGATTGCCAGCATGTGTCTTTTCTTTTTTGTGGTACATGGGCCTCTCACTGCCGTGGGCCCTCCCATTGCAGAGCACAGGCTCCGGACGCACAGGCCCAGCAGCCATAGCTCACGGGAACAGCCGCTCCGTGGCAAGTGGGATCTTCCCGAATCGGGGCATGAACCCATGTCCCCTGCACTGGCAGGCGGACTCTCATCCACTGCGCCACCAGTGAATCCCAGCCTGTCTTTTTGATTCTCATCCCCTCAGGCGAAAGGCCCAGCAGTGGGTATACTTGATTGAATGGTAGCTCAGTATTTATCTTTACAAGGCACGTCATTTTTGTTTTCATGACTGGCTCTTACCATGTCCCACGTTGAAGCAAGGGTAGGCATTTCTCCAAAACCCCTTCAGCATTTATTGTTTGCAGAATTTTTCCTGATGGGCATTCTGACTGCTGTGAGCTGATAGGTTTTTGTCATTTGGATTTACATATCTTTAATTATTCCTAATGTTTAGCATTTTCCCATGCCTTTTTAAATTTCTGGCAGAGAAAAACAGAAAAAAAAACGGAGAGTACAGTTAAACTCTTGAAATTGTCTTCTTGGATGGTTGCCCTCTTTTGAATGTTCTGGTCAATTTTCGACCCCATGTTTGTTTTTGAGGGCAGGTGTTATTCACAGGCCTGCAATGAGTGTGACTATTTAGTGACCATTAGCAGTGGGTTTAAAGCTGCTGTTGTGGGAAATGGCCACAAGGCGGCAGCGTTTCTCCACTCCCAAGTCTGGTTCCTAGGGCAGCAGAGCCTTTCTGGGACCAATGGAATACAGAAGAAGGCATCATTGAAGTCTAATACAGAATACCATGTCCTGGTGGATGGTAGAATGACCAGTAGGGTCTAGGAATTAGGAACTACTGGATGTATATCCTCGGTGGCTTCACTGACTGTCCTAACATCCTTTACCAGGTCCCCAGCAGCCCACGGGGCTCTCGTGGCCAGGCCCCTCCCAGGATATGGGGCTCACCTGGGCAGGGCCCCAGCAGCCAACGGGGTTCTCATGTTCAGGCCACTCCCAGGGTATGGAGCTCAGCTGTGAAACTACCCAGCAGCCCATGAGGCTCTCGTGCTTAGGCACCTCCCATGATACAGAGCTCCCGTGGGCAGGTACCATGGCAGGGCTGGGCACACAGGAACCGTGCACATAGCCCTCATTGCAGAGCACCCCAGAACGCCTGTCACGCAGAGCTGACACAGAGCACCTCAGAGCAGGACTTGAACTAACCAACAGCAGCTCCGACAGGTCTCTGACCCTGGGCATCACTCTGTGCAGCCTCCCTCTGCCTGGTCTTCCAGAGACTTCCACTGCAGCCGGGGCACCAGGCCTTTGTCTCCAACCATCCCCCCTCCTCTCCCTGACCCCTGGGTTCCTCTCATTAGGATTAGGTCTTCTTGAAATTGTCTCCCACTCATGGGCCAGATAAAATGATGAGAAAACAAGCCGGAGATGCAGCCCCTTGTCTATCCTGACTCTCAGGAGCCCACACCTGTTCCTTGGAACTGGCCGTTTCAGCGAGGTCCATTTTCTGCAATGTGAGCCACTGAGGGGTGAGGATTGGCTGACCGGAGCAGCCTGTCCCTACCGGCCAGCCCTCCCCAGGTGTGCCTGGGTTGAGGTCAATAGAAACACCGCTCCAGGGAGCAACAGCGCCTGCAGCTGTGCCTGACGCCATATTCTCTGCCCCGTCAGCAGTCTCGGGGCTGTGCTGGTGGGAGGGAGTGAGGGGGCACGGTTTTGTGGGTGGCCCGGTGTGAGAGGGGCTCTGCTGGACTTTCTGCAGGAGTTGCCAGACTGCCACCTGCTAAAGAAGAGGATGGGTCACCCATACCTTCCGCTGGAATTTCTCCACGGGCAGAGGTGAGGGAGGAACAAAGCAGTGGGGGCCAAGACAGGACGGATATCTCAGGCAGGGAAATGGAAAGTTTTCAGAAGAGCGCCTGGGGCCAGGATCATCCTGGCTGGCCTGCAGGCACCAAGTCAGCCTGCGTGCTTTCGCTGGTGTGGATCCACGGCCCTTCCTCTATGCTTTCAAGTCCTTGTACATATTCAGGTGTTTTACCTGGGAAGGGAGGGAACAGTTCAGCAGCAGCTGGCTGGGGGCTCAGCTCACGTTTACTCACAGACGCCTATGTACGGTCCCCCAGCTTTGCAATGAGGACGCTCCTTGCGGGGGTGGGGGGGGCTGCTGGCTGCATGGGAGATAATTCCCTACCTCTGACCAACTTCAGAATTGTTTACCACTGGAGCAAGTGCCCTGATTGGGTTTTCCTCTGTATAACTAGTGGGTTCTGTTTATTTTTTCTGTTTTGTTTCAAGGTAGATTTTATTCCTCATTTATGTATTTATAGATATAAGCATGGAAATAATTCATTCATACAAATACATCTGTGTGAAGGGAAGAACGTTTTTCTGTTTTATTTTTAAATTTTATTTGTTTTTAAAAATTTTGAAATTTAATATTATTTATTTTTTTAGACAGCAGGTTATTATTAGTTATCTATTTTATACATATACATGTATACAGGTCAATCCCAATCTCCCAACTCATCCCACCACCACCACCCCATGGCTTCCCCCCCTTGGTTTCCATACGTTTGTTCTCTAACCCTGTGTCTCTAATTCTGCCCTGCAAACCGGTTCATCTGTACCAGTTTTCTAGGTTCCACATATATGCATTAATACACAATATTTGTTTTTCTCTTTCTGACTTACTTCTCTCGGTATGACAGTCTCTAGATCCATCCACGTCTCTACAAATGACCCCGTTTCATTCCTTTTTATGGCTGAGTAATATTCCATTTTATATATGTACCACATCTTTATCCATTCGTCTGTCTGTGGGCATTTAGGTTGCTTCCATTACCTGGCTATTGTAAATAGTGCTGCAATGAACATTGTGGTGAATGTGTCTTTTGGATTTATGGTTTTCTCTGGGTATATGCCCAGAAGTGGGATTGCTGGATCATATGGTAATTGTAGTTTTAGTTTTTCTAATGAACCTCCATACTGTTCTCCATAGTGACTGTATCAATTGACATGCCCACCAATAGTGGAAGAGGGATCCATGTGTCCACACCCTCCGCAGCATTTGTAGTTTGTAGATTTTCTGATGATGCCCATTCTAACAGGTGTGAGGTGATACCTCATTGAAGTTTTGACTTGCATTTCTCTAATAATTAGTGATGTTGAGCAGCTTTTCATGTGCATCCTGGCCATCTCTGGGTCTCCTTTGAAGAAATGTCTATTTAGATATTCTACCCATTTTTGAAGTGGGTTGTATTTTTTTAATATTAAGCTGCATGAGCTGTTTATATATATTGGAGATTAAACCTTTGTCCATTGATTCGTTTCCACATATTTCCTCCCATTCTGAGGGTTGCCTTTTTCCATTCCCGTTTTTTAACAAAAGAAAGAAAGAAAGAAAGAAAAAGAAGCAGAACACAAATGTCCGTAAAATATGCCTCTTGAAACTGTCGTTTTGAAATATGGAGGTGTTTTGAATTTTTTGGTCGGTATACGACCCCAGGATTTCTTTTCAGGGCAGGTCTCATTTACAGGCCTGCAATTATTTTGAATATCAACTGACCATTAGCGCTGGGATTAAAGCTGCTGTTGTGTGAAACGGCCACAAGGTGGCAGCAGTTCTCCTTTACCAAATCTGGTGACTAGGGCAACAGAGCCTCAATGGAAGTCGTGTTCTAGGTTGTAATTTAGAATGGAATGTGCCAGGAAAAAGACCCTTAAGTTTGTCTCACTATTTCTTGTTCGGTTTTTTTTCTCATTTAATTTTTATTTTTTATCACAGCAAGTTTGATTACAATGTTTGGCTTGTTGTAGGTGTGCAAGATGTGGTTCTTTTACGCATATACATATGTCTGTTCTTCCTGGGATCCTTTTCCATGTACGTTATGACAGAATGTTGACTAATCTTCTCTTGGTATTCCGTAGGTGTTTGGTGTCTATATATTTCACCTGTGTTTGTATATGTCTCTTAACCCCAATATCCTAATGTATCCAATCCTCACACCTTTCCATTGGTGAACCATAA
Organism: Mesoplodon mirus; assembly: GCF_964341445.2. Taxonomy (NCBI): domain Eukaryota; kingdom Metazoa; phylum Chordata; class Mammalia; order Artiodactyla; family Ziphiidae; genus Mesoplodon; species Mesoplodon mirus. The sequence goes on from NC_138979.1 coordinate 92,234,048, forward strand.
GTTTGTTTAATGAATCTGCGATTGCCCTTCTCTGTGGAAATATCTTCACTAGTATCAAGTTTTAGGTAACACCTATAAGTGATATCATACGATATGTGTCTTTCTCTTTCTGACTTACTACAAGTCACGTGATTACCTCTAGACTCATCTACGGTGCTGCAAATGGCATTGTGTCCTTTTTTTCCTTGGCTAATATTCTGTCTGTACATGTACCAGTTCTTCTTTGACCACTCATCTGTTGATGGACTTTTTGGTTGCTCCCATGTCATGGCTATTGTAATGCTGCGGCAATGCACATTTGCCTGCCTGTGTCTTTCCAATTCTGTCTTCTTAGGTTATAGGCCCAGGAGTTCGCCTGCTGGATCATATGGTAGCAAAATGTTTACCTTGTACAGGCACCGCCATTCTGTTCTCATTAGTGGCTCTTACCAGGTTACGTCCCACTTAAAGTTGAGGTGATGCTCTTCTCCACAACACCTTCAGCGTTTATTGTTTGGAGTATTTTTGCTGAAGTTTATTCTGACTAGTGTGAGCTGATACCACTTTGTGCTTGGATTTGCATGCGTCTCATAATACCTTGAAATTGAGCTTTCTGGCATGTCCTTTTTTTCTTCAAACTGTGAGTACAGCTTACCTCTTCAAATTGTTTTCGGGAAGTAGGTGTGACATTTAGAAATATTTTGGCCATTACCTCCCTCAAGACATTATGAGGGCAGGTTTCATTCACAGCCCTCCAGTACTGGTGCATATGAAGTGACCCTTAGCACAGGTTTTAAAGCTGCTGTTGCAGGTAACGGCCAGAGGGTGGCAGCATTTCTGCTTTTCCCAATCTGTTAACTAGGGAAACAGACCATCCTGGCAGTGGTGTTCCTCGGTTCTATATTAGAGTGGAATGTGCCCCCAAAAGCTGATGTCTCCTTACTTATGTTTGTTTTAGAAATCGAATTTCTATATATTTTTTTATTGGAGTCATATTCCATTGTGTTCATGGACCACTTCTTCTTTGAGCATTCCTCTGTTGATAGACATTTTCGTAGCTTCCAAGTGTTGGCTATGGTAAATATTGCTGGAGTGCAGGATTGCCAGCATGTGTCTTTTCTTTTTGGTGGTACATGGGCCTCTCACTGCCGTGGGCCCTCCCATTGCAGAGCACAGGCTCCGGACGCACAGGCCCAGCAGCCATAGCTCACGGGAACAGCCGCTCCGCGGCAAGTGGGATCTTCCCGAATCGGGGCATGAACCCATGTCCCCTGCACTGGCAGGCGGACTCTCATCCACTGCGCCACCAGTGAATCCCAGCCTGTCTTTTTGATTCTCATCCCCTCAGGCGAAAGGCCCAGCAGTGGGTATACTTGATTGAATGGTAGCTCAGTATTTATCTTTACAAGGCACGTCATTTTTGTTTTCATGACTGGCTCTTACCATGTCCCACGTTGAAGCAAGGGTACGCATTTCTCCAAAACCCCTTCAGCATTTATTGTTTGCAGAATTTTTCCTGATGGGCATTCTGACTGCTGTGAGCTGATAGGTTTTTGTCATTTGGATTTACATATCTTTAATTATTCCTAATGTTTAGCATTTTCCCATGCCTTTTTAAATTTCTGGCAGAGAAAAACAGAAAAAAAAACGGAGAGTACAGTTAAACTCTTGAAATTGTCTTCTTGGATGGTTGCCCTCTTTTGAATGTTCTGGTCAATTTTCGACCCCATGTTTGTTTTTGAGGGCAGGTGTTATTCACAGGCCTGCAATGAGTGTGACTATTTAGTGACCATTAGCAGTGGGTTTAAAGCTGCTGTTGTGGGAAATGGCCACAAGGCGGCAGCGTTTCTCCACTCCCAAGTCTGGTTCCTAGGGCAGCAGAGCCTTTCTGGGACCAATGGAATACAGAAGAAGGCATCATTGAAGTCTAATACAGAATACCATGTCCTGGTGGATGGTAGAATGACCAGTAGGGTCTAGGAATTAGGAACTACTGGATGTATATCCTCGGTGGCTTCACTGACTGTCCTAACATCCTTTACCAGGTCCCCAGCAGCCCACGGGGCTCTCGTGGCCAGGCCCCTCCCAGGATATGGGGCTCACCTGGGCAGGGCCCCAGCAGCCAACGGGGTTCTCATGTTCAGGCCACTCCCAGGGTATGGAGCTCAGCTGTGAAACTACCCAGCAGCCCATGAGGCTGTCGTGCTTAGGCACCTCCCATGATACAGAGCTCCCGTGGGCAGGTACCATGGCAGGGCTGGGCACACAGGAACCGTGCACATAGCCCTCATTGCAGAGCACCCCAGAACGCCTGTCACGCAGAGCTGACACAGAGCACCTCAGAGCAGGACTTGAACTAACCAACAGCAGCTCCGACAGGTCTCTGACCCTGGGCATCACTCTGTGCAGCCTCCCTCTGCCTGGTCTTCCAGAGACTTCCACTGCAGCCGGGGCACCAGGCCTTTGTCTCCAACCATCCCCCCTCCTCTCCCTGACCCCTGGGTTCCTCTCATTAGGATTAGGTCTTCTTGAAATTGTCTCCCACTCATGGGCCAGATAAAATGATGAGAAAACAAGCCGGAGATGCAGCCCCTTGTCTATCCTGACTCTCAGGAGCCCACACCTGTTCCTTGGAACTGGCCGTTTCAGCGAGGTCCATTTTCTGCAATGTGAGCCACTGAGGGGTGAGGATTGGCTGACCGGAGCAGCCTGTCCCTACCGGCCAGCCCTCCCCAGGTGTGCCTGGGTTGAGGTCAATAGAAACACCGCTCCAGGGAGCAACAGCGCCTGCAGCTGTGCCTGACGCCATATTCTCTGCCCCGTCAGCAGTCTCGGGGCTGTGCTGGTGGGAGGGAGTGAGGGGGCACGGTTTTGTGGGTGGCCCGGTGTGAGAGGGGCTCTGCTGGACTTTCTGCAGGAGTTGCCAGACTGCCACCTGCTAACGAAGAGGATGGGTCACCCATACCTTCCGCTGGAATTTCTCCGCGGGCAGAGGTGAGGGAGGAACAAAGCAGTGGGGGCCAAGACAGGACGGATATCTCAGGCAGGGAAATGGAAAGTTTTCAGAAGAGCGCCTGGGGCCAGGATCATCCTGGCTGGCCTGCAGGCACCAAGTCAGCCTGCGTGCTTTCGCTGGTGTGGATCCACGGCCCTTCCTCTATGCTTTCAAGTCCTTGTACATATTCAGGTGTTTTACCTGGGAAGGGAGGGAACAGTTCAGCAGCAGCTGGCTGGGGGCTCAGCTCACGTTTACTCACAGACGCCTATGTACGGTCCCCCAGCTTTGCAATGAGGACGCTCCTTGCGGGGGTGGGGGGGGGCTGCTGGCTGCATGGGAGATAATTCCCTACCTCTGACCAACTTCAGAATTGTTTACCACTGGAGCAAGTGCCCTGATAGGGTTTTCCTCTGTATAACTAGTGGGTTCTGTTTATTTTTTCTGTTTTGTTTCAAGGTAGATTTTATTCCTCATTTATGTATTTATAGATATAAGCATGGAAATAATTCATTCATACAAATACATCTGTGTGAAGGGAAGAACGTTTTTCTGTTTTATTTTTAAATTTTATTTGTTTTTAAAAATTTTGAAATTTAATATTATTGATTTTTTTAGACAGCAGGTTATTATTAGTTATCTATTTTATACATATACATGTATACAGGTCAATCCCAATCTCCCAACTCATCCCACCACCACCACCCCATGGCTTCCCCCCCTTGGTTTCCATACGTTTGTTCTCTAACCCTGTGTCTCTAATTCTGCCCTGCAAACCGGTTCATCTGTACCAGTTTTCTAGGTTCCACATATATGCATTAATACACAATATTTGTTTGTCTCTTTCTGACTTACTTCTCTCGGTATGACAGTCTCTAGATCCATCCACGTCTCTACAAATGACCCCGTTTCATTCCTTTTTATGGCTGAGTAATATTCCATTTTATATATGTACCACATCTTTATCCATTCGTCTGTCTGTGGGCATTTAGGTTGCTTCCATTACCTGGCTATTGTAAATAGTGCTGCAATGAACATTGTGGTGAATGTGTCTTTTGGATTTATGGTTTTCTCTGGGTATATGCCCAGAAGTGGGATTGCTGGATCATATGGTAATTGTATTTTTAGTTTTTCTAATGAACCTCCATACTGTTCTCCATAGTGACTGTATCAATTGACATGCCCACCAATAGTGGAAGAGGGATCCATGTGTCCACACCCTCCGCAGCATTTGTAGTTTGTAGATTTTCTGATGATGCCCATTCTAACAGGTGTGAGGTGATACCTCATTGAAGTTTTGACTTGCATTTCTCTAATAATTAGTGATGTTGAGCAGCTTTTCATGTGCATCCTGGCCATCTCTGGGTCTCCTTTGAAGAAATGTCTATTTAGATATTCTACCCATTTTTGAAGTGGGTTGTATTTTTTTTAATATTAAGCTGCATGAGCTGTTTATATATATTGGAGATTAAACCTTTGTCCATTGATTCGTTTCCACATATTTCCTCCCATTCTGAGGGTTGCCTTTTTCCATTCCCGTTTTTTAACAAAAGAAAGAAAGAAAGAAAGAAAAAGAAGCAGAACACAAATGTCCGTAAAATATGCCTCTTGAAACTGTCGTTTTGAAATATGGAGGTGTTTTGAATTTTTTGGTCGGTATACGACCCCAGGATTTGTTTTCAGGGCAGGTCTCATTTACAGGCCTGCAATTATTTTGAATATCAACTGACCATTAGCGCCGGGATTAAAGCTGCTGTTGTGTGAAACGGCCACAAGGTGGCAGCAGTTCTCCTTTACCAAATCTGGTGACTAGGGCAACAGAGCCTCAATGGAAGTCGTGTTCTAGGTTGTAATTTAGAATGGAATGTGCCAGGAAAAAGACCCTTAAGTTTGTCTCACTATTTCTTGTTCGGTTTTTTTTTTCATTTAATTTTTATTTTTTATCACAGCAAGTTTGATTACAATGTTTGGCTTGTTGTAGGTGTGCAAGATGTGGTTCTTTTACGCATATACATATGTCTGTTCTTCCTGGGATCCTTTTCCATGTACGTTATGACAGAATGTTGACTAATCTTCTCTTGGTATTCCGTAGGTGTTTGGTGTCTATATATTTCACCTGTGTTTGTATATGTCTCTTAACCCCAATATCCTAATGTATCCAATCCTCACACCTTTCCATTGGTGAACCATAAGTTTGTTTAATGAATCTGCGATTGCCCTTCTCTGTGGAAATATCTTCACTAGTATCAAGTTTTAGGTAACACCTATAAGTGATATCATACGATATGTGTCTTTCTCTTTCTGACTTACTACAAGTCACGTGATTACCTCTAGACTCATCTACGGTGCTGCAAATGGCATTGTGTCCTTTTTTTCCTTGGCTAATATTCTGTCTGTACATGTACCAGTTCTTCTTTGACCACTCATCTGTTGATGGACTTTTTGGTTGCTCCCATGTCATGGCTATTGTAATGCTGCGGCAATGCACATTTGCCTGCCTGTGTCTTTCCAATTCTGTCTTCTTAGGTTATAGGCCCAGGAGTTCGCCTGCTGGATCATATGGTAGCAAAATGTTTACCTTGTACAGGCACCGCCATTCTGTTCTCATTAGTGGCTCTTACCAGGTTACGTCCCACTTAAAGTTGAGGTGATGCTCTTCTCCACAACACCTTCAGCGTTTATTGTTTGGAGTATTTTTGCTGAAGTTTATTCTGACTAGTGTGAGCTGATACCACTTTGTGCTTGGATTTGCATGCGTCTCATAATACCTTGAAATTGAGCTTTCTGGCATGTCCTTTTTTTCTTCAAACTGTGAGTACAGCTTACCTCTTCAAATTGTTTTCGGGAAGTAGGTGTGACATTTAGAAATATTTTGGCCATTACCTCCCTCAAGACATTATGAGGGCAGGTTTCATTCACAGCCCTCCAGTACTGGTGCATATGAAGTGACCCTTAGCACAGGTTTTAAAGCTGCTGTTGCAGGTAACGGCCAGAGGGTGGCAGCATTTCTGCTTTTCCCAATCTGTTAACTAGGGAAACAGACCATCCTGGCAGTGGTGTTCCTCGGTTCTATATTAGAGTGGAATGTGCCCCCAAAAGCTGATGTCTCCTTACTTATGTTTGTTTTAGAAATCGAATTTCTATATATTTTTTTTATTGGAGTCATATTCCATTGTGTTCATGGACCACTTCTTCTTTGAGCATTCCTCTGTTGATAGACATTTTCGTAGCTTCCAAGTGTTGGCTATGGTAAATATTGCTGGAGTGCAGGATTGCCAGCATGTGTCTTTTCTTTTTTGTGGTACATGGGCCTCTCACTGCCGTGGGCCCTCCCATTGCAGAGCACAGGCTCCGGACGCACAGGCCCAGCAGCCATAGCTCACGGGAACAGCCGCTCCGCGGCAAGTGGGATCTTCCCGAATCGGGGCATGAACCCATGTCCCCTGCACTGGCAGGCGGACTCTCATCCACTGCGCCACCAGTGAATCCCAGCCTGTCTTTTTGATTCTCATCCCCTCAGGCGAAAGGCCCAGCAGTGGGTATACTTGATTGAATGGTAGCTCAGTATTTATCTTTACAAGGCACGTCATTTTTGTTTTCATGACTGGCTCTTACCATGTCCCACGTTGAAGCGAGGGTAGGCATTTCTCCAAAACACCTTCAGCATTTATTGTTTGCAGAATTTTTCCTGATGGGCATTCTGACTGCTGTGAGCTGATAGGTTTTTGTCATTTGGATTTACATATCTTTAATTATTCCTAATGTTTAGCATTTTCCCATGCCTTTTTAAATTTCTGGCAGAGAAAAACAGAAAAAAAAACGGAGAGTACAGTTAAACTCTTGAAATTGTCTTCTTGGATGGTTGCCCTCTTTTGAATGTTCTGGTCAATTTTCGACCCCATGTTTGTTTTTGAGGGCAGGTGTTATTCACAGGCCTGCAATGAGTGTGACTATTTAGTGACCATTAGCAGTGGGTTTAAAGCTGCTGTTGTGGGAAATGGCCACAAGGCGGCAGCGTTTCTCCACTCCCAAGTCTGGTTCCTAGGGCAGCAGAGCCTTTCTGGGACCAATGGAATACAGAAGAAGGCATCATTGAAGTCTAATACAGAATACCATGTCCTGGTGGATGGTAGAATGACCAGTAGGGTCTAGGAATTAGGAACTACTGGATGTATATCCTCGGTGGCTTCACTGACTGTCCTAACATCCTTTACCAGGTCCCCAGCAGCCCACGGGGCTCTCGTGGCCAGGCCCCTCCCAGGATATGGGGCTCACCTGGGCAGGGCCCCAGCAGCCAACGGGGTTCTCATGTTCAGGCCACTCCCAGGGTATGGAGCTCAGCTGTGAAACTACCCAGCAGCCCATGAGGCTCTCGTGCTTAGGCACCTCCCATGATACAGAGCTCCCGTGGGCAGGTACCATGGCAGGGCTGGGCACACAGGAACCGTGCACATAGCCCTCATTGCAGAGCACCCCAGAACGCCTGTCACGCAGAGCTGACACAGAGCACCTCAGAGCAGGACTTGAACTAACCAACAGCAGCTCCGACAGGTCTCTGACCCTGGGCATCACTCTGTGCAGCCTCCCTCTGCCTGGTCTTCCAGAGACTTCCACTGCAGCCGGGGCACCAGGCCTTTGTCTCCAACCATCCCCCCTCCTCTCCCTGACCCCTGGGTTCCTCTCATTAGGATTAGGTCTTCTTGAAATTGTCTCCCACTCATGGGCCAGATAAAATGATGAGAAAACAAGCCGGAGATGCAGCCCCTTGTCTATCCTGACTCTCAGGAGCCCACACCTGTTCCTTGGAACTGGCCGTTTCAGCGAGGTCCATTTTCTGCAATGTGAGCCACTGAGGGGTGAGGATTGGCTGACCGGAGCAGCCTGTCCCTACCGGCCAGCCCTCCCCAGGTGTGCCTGGGTTGAGGTCAATAGAAACACCGCTCCAGGGAGCAACAGCGCCTGCAGCTGTGCCTGACGCCATATTCTCTGCCCCATCAGCAGTCTCGGGGCTGTGCTGGTGGGAGGGAGTGAGGGGGCACGGTTTTGTGGGTGGCCCGGTGTGAGAGGGGCTCTGCTGGACTTTCTGCAGGAGTTGCCAGACTGCCACCTGCTAACGAAGAGGATGGGTCACCCATACCTTCCGCTGGAATTTCTCCGCGGGCAGAGGTGAGGGAGGAACAAAGCAGTGGGGGCCAAGACAGGACGGATATCTCAGGCAGGGAAATGGAAAGTTTTCAGAAGAGCGCCTGGGACCAGGATCATCCTGGCTGGCCTGCAGGCACCAAGTCAGCCTGCGTGCTTTCGCTGGTGTGGATCCACGGCCCTTCCTCTATGCTTTCAAGTCCTTGTACATATTCAGGTGTTTTACCTGGGAAGGGAGGGAACAGTTCAGCAGCAGCTGGCTGGGGGCTCAGCTCACGTTTACTCACAGACGCCTATGTACGGTCCCCCAGCTTTGCAATGAGGACGCTCCTTGCGGGGGTGGGGGGGGGCTGCTGGCTGCATGGGAGATAATTCCCTACCTCTGACCAACTTCAGAATTGTTTACCACTGGAGCAAGTGCCCTGATAGGGTTTTCCTCTGTATAACTAGTGGGTTCTGTTTATTTTTTCTGTTTTGTTTCAAGGTAGATTTTATTCCTCATTTATGTATTTATAGATATAAGCATGGAAATAATTCATTCATACAAATACATCTGTGTGAAGGGAAGAACGTTTTTCTGTTTTATTTTTAAATTTTATTTGTTTTTAAAAATTTTGAAATTTAATATTATTGATTTTTTTAGACAGCAGGTTATTATTAGTTATCTATTTTATACATATACATGTATACAGGTCAATCCCAATCTCCCAACTCATCCCACCACCACCACCCCATGGCTTCCCCCCCTTGGTTTCCATACGTTTGTTCTCTAACCCTGTGTCTCTAATTCTGCCCTGCAAACCGGTTCATCTGTACCAGTTTTCTAGGTTCCACATATATGCATTAATACACAATATTTGTTTTTCTCTTTCTGACTTACTTCTCTAGGTATGACAGTCTCTAGATCCATCCACGTCTCTACAAATGACCCCGTTTCATTCCTTTTTATGGCTGAGTAATATTCCATTTTATATATGTACCACATCTTTATCCATTCGTCTGTCTGTGGGCATTTAGGTTGCTTCCATTACCTGGCTATTGTAAATAGTGCTGCAATGAACATTGTGGTGAATGTGTCTTTTGGATTTATGGTTTTCTCTGGGTATATGCCCAGAAGTGGGATTGCTGGATCATATGGTAATTGTAGTTTTAGTTTTTCTAATGAACCTCCATACTGTTCTCCATAGTGACTGTATCAATTGACATGCCCACCAATAGTGGAAGAGGGATCCATGTGTCCACACCCTCCGCAGCATTTGTAGTTTGTAGATTTTCTGATGATGCCCATTCTAACAGGTGTGAGGTGATACCTCATTGAAGTTTTGACTTGCATTTCTCTAATAATTAGTGATGTTGAGCAGCTTTTCATGTGCATCCTGGCCATCTCTGGGTCTCCTTTGAAGAAATGTCTATTTAGATATTCTACCCATTTTTGAAGTGGGTTGTATTTTTTTTAATATTAAGCTGCATGAGCTGTTTATATATATTGGAGATTAAACCTTTGTCCATTGATTCGTTTCCACATATTTCCTCCCATTCTGAGGGTTGCCTTTTTCCATTCCCGTTTTTTAACAAAAGAAAGAAAGAAAGAAAGAAAAAGAAGCAGAACACAAATGTCCGTAAAATATGCCTCTTGAAACTGTCGTTTTGAAATATGGAGGTGTTTTGAATTTTTTGGTCGGTATACGACCCCAGGATTTGTTTTCAGGGCAGGTCTCATTTACAGGCCTGCAATTATTTTGAATATCAACTGACCATTAGCGCCGGGATTAAAGCTGCTGTTGTGTGAAACGGCCACAAGGTGGCAGCAGTTCTCCTTTACCAAATCTGGTGACTAGGGCAGCAGAGCCTCAATGGAAGTCGTGTTCTAGGTTGTAATTTAGAATGGAATGTGCCAGGAAAAAGACCCTTAAGTTTGTCTCACTATTTCTTGTTCGGTTTTTTTTTTTCATTTAATTTTTATTTTTTATCACAGCAAGTTTGATTACAATGTTTGGCTTGTTGTAGGTGTGCAAGATGTGGTTCTTTTACGCATATACATATGTCTGTTCTTCCTGGGATCCTTTTCCATGTACGTTATGACAGAATGTTGACTAATCGTCTCTTGGTATTCCGTAGGTGTTTGGTGTCTATATATTTCACCTGTGTTTGTATATGTCTCTTAACCCCAATATCCTAATGTATCCAATCCTCACACCTTTCCATTGGTGAACCATAAGTTTGTTTAATGAATCTGCGATTGCCCTTCTCTGTGGAAATATCTTCACTAGTATCAAGTTTTAGGTAACACCTATAAGTGATATCATACGATATGTGTCTTTCTCTTTCTGACTTACTACAAGTCACGTGATTACCTCTAGACTCATCTACGGTGCTGCAAATGGCATTGTGTCCTTTTTTTCCTTGGCTAATATTCTGTCTGTACATGTACCAGTTCTTCTTTGACCACTCATCTGTTGATGGACTTTTTGGTTGCTCCCATGTCATGGCTATTGTAATGCTGCGGCAATGCACATTTGCCTGCCTGTGTCTTTCCAATTCTGTCTTCTTAGGTTATAGGCCCAGGAGTTCGCCTGCTGGATCATATGGTAGCAAAATGTTTACCTTGTACAGGCACCGCCATTCTGTTCTCATTAGTGGCTCTTACCAGGTTACGTCCCACTTAAAGTTGAGGTGATGCTCTTCTCCACAACACCTTCAGCGTTTATTGTTTGGAGTATTTTTGCTGAAGTTTATTCTGACTAGTGTGAGCTGATACCACTTTGTGCTTGGATTTGCATGCGTCTCATAATACCTTGAAATTGAGCTTTCTGGCATGTCCTTTTTTTCTTCAAACTGTGAGTACAGCTTACCTCTTCAAATTGTTTTCGGGAAGTAGGTGTGACATTTAGAAATATTTTGGCCATTACCTCCCTCAAGACATTATGAGGGCAGGTTTCATTCACAGCCCTCCAGTACTGGTGCATATGAAGTGACCCTTAGCACAGGTTTTAAAGCTGCTGTTGCAGGTAACGGCCAGAGGGTGGCAGCATTTCTGCTTTTCCCAATCTGTTAACTAGGGAAACAGACCATCCTGGCAGTGGTGTTCCTCGGTTCTATATTAGAGTGGAATGTGCCCCCAAAAGCTGATGTCTCCTTACTTATGTTTGTTTTAGAAATCGAATTTCTATATATTTTTTTATTGGAGTCATATTCCATTGTGTTCATGGACCACTTCTTCTTTGAGCATTCCTCTGTTGATGGACATTTTCGTAGCTTCCAAGTGTTGGCTATGGTAAATATTGCTGGAGTGCAGGATTGCCAGCATGTGTCTTTTCTTTTTTGTGGTACATGGGCCTCTCACTGCCGTGGGCCCTCCCATTGCAGAGCACAGGCTCCGGATGCACAGGCCCAGCAGCCGTAGCTCACGGGAACAGCCGCTCCGCGGCAAGTGGGATCTTCCCGAATCGGGGCATGAACCCATGTCCCCTGCACTGGCAGGCGGACTCTCATCCACTGCGCCACCAGTGAATCCCAGCCTGTCTTTTTGATTCTCATCCCCTCAGGCGAAAGGCCCAGCAGTGGGTATACTTGATTGAATGGTAGCTCAGTATTTATCTTTACAAGGCACGTCATTTTTGTTTTCATGACTGGCTCTTACCATGTCCCACGTTGAAGCGAGGGTAGGCATTTCTCCAAAACCCCTTCAGCATTTATTGTTTGCAGAATTTTTCCTGATGGGCATTCTGACTGCTGTGAGCTGATAGGTTTTTGTCATTTGGATTTACATATCTTTAATTATTCCTAATGTTTAGCATTTTCCCATGCCTTTTTAAATTTCTGGCAGAGAAAAACAGAAAAAAAAAATGGAGAGTACAGTTAAACTCTTGAAATTGTCTTCTTGGATGGTTGCCCTCTTTTGAATGTTCTGGTCAATTTTCGACCCCATGTTTGTTTTTGAGGGCAGGTGTTATTCACAGGCCTGCAATGAGTGTGACTATTTAGTGACCATTAGCAGTGGGTTTAAAGCTGCTGTTGTGGGAAATGGCCACAAGGCGGCAGCGTTTCTCCACTCCCAAGTCTGGTTCCTAGGGCAGCAGAGCCTTTCTGGGACCAATGGAATACAGAAGAAGGCATCATTGAAGTCTAATACAGAATACCATGTCCTGGTGGATGGTAGAATGACCAGTAGGGTCTAGGAATTAGGAACTACTGGATGTATATCCTCGGTGGCTTCACTGACTGTCCTAACATCCTTTACCAGGTCCCCAGCAGCCCACGGGGCTCTCGTGGCCAGGCCCCTCCCAGGATATGGGGCTCACCTGGGCAGGGCCCCAGCAGCCAACGGGGTTCTCATGTTCAGGCCACTCCCAGGGTATGGAGCTCAGCTGTGAAACTACCCAGCAGCCCATGAGGCTCTCGTGCTTAGGCACCTCCCATGATACAGAGCTCCCGTGGGCAGGTACCATGGCAGGGCTGGGCACACAGGAACCATGCACATAGCCCTCATTGCAGAGCACCCCAGAACGCCTGTCACGCAGAGCTGACACAGAGCACCTCAGAGCAGGACTTGAACTAACCAACAGCAGCTCCGACAGGTCTCTGACCCTGGGCATCACTCTGTGCAGCCTCCCTCTGCCTGGTCTTCCAGAGACTTCCACTGCAGCCGGGGCACCAGGCCTTTGTCTCCAACCATCCCCCCTCCTCTCCCTGACCCCTGGGTTCCTCTCATTAGGATTAGGTCTTCTTGAAATTGTCTCCCACTCATGGGCCAGATAAAATGATGAGAAAACAAGCCGGAGATGCAGCCCCTTGTCTATCCTGACTCTCAGGAGCCCACACCTGTTCCTTGGAACTGGCCGTTTCAGCGAGGTCCATTTTCTGCAATGTGAGCCACTGAGGGGTGAGGATTGGCTGACCGGAGCAGCCTGTCCCTACCGGCCAGCCCTCCCCAGGTGTGCCTGGGTTGAGGTCAATAGAAACACCGCTCCAGGGAGCAACAGCGCCTGCAGCTGTGCCTGACGCCATATTCTCTGCCCCGTCAGCAGTCTCGGGGCTGTGCTGGTGGGAGGGAGTGAGGGGGCACGGTTTTGTGGGTGGCCCGGTGTGAGAGGGGCTCTGCTGGACTTTCTGCAGGAGTTGCCAGACTGCCACCTGCTAACGAAGAGGATGGGTCACCCATACCTTCCGCTGGAATTTCTCCGCGGGCAGAGGTGAGGGAGGAACAAAGCAGTGGGGGCCAAGACAGGACGGATATCTCAGGCAGGGAAATGGAAAGTTTTCAGAAGAGCGCCTGGGACCAGGATCATCCTGGCTGGCCTGCAGGCACCAAGTCAGCCTGCGTGCTTTCGCTGGTGTGGATCCACGGCCCTTCCTCTATGCTTTCAAGTCCTTGTACATATTCAGGTGTTTTACCTGGGAAGGGAGGGAACAGTTCAGCAGCAGCTGGCTGGGGGCTCAGCTCACGTTTACTCACAGACGCCTATGTACGGTCCCCCAGCTTTGCAATGAGGACGCTCCTTGCGGGGGTGGGGGGGGGCTGCTGGCTGCATGGGAGATAATTCCCTACCTCTGACCAACTTCAGAATTGTTTACCACTGGAGCAAGTGCCCTGATAGGGTTTTCCTCTGTATAACTAGTGGGTTCTGTTTATTTTTTCTGTTTTGTTTCAAGGTAGATTTTATTCCTCATTTATGTATTTATAGATATAAGCATGGAAATAATTCATTCATACAAATACATCTGTGTGAAGGGAAGAACGTTTTTCTGTTTTATTTTTAAATTTTATTTGTTTTTAAAAATTTTGAAATTTAATATTATTGATTTTTTTAGACAGCAGGTTATTATTAGTTATCTATTTTATACATATACATGTATACAGGTCAATCCCAATCTCCCAACTCATCCCACCACCACCACCCCATGGCTTCCCCCCCTTGGTTTCCATACGTTTGTTCTCTAACCCTGTGTCTCTAATTCTGCCCTGCAAACCGGTTCATCTGTACCAGTTTTCTAGGTTCCACATATATGCATTAATACACAATATTTGTTTTTCTCTTTCTGACTTACTTCTCTCGGTATGACAGTCTCTAGATCCATCCACGTCTCTACAAATGACCCCGTTTCATTCCTTTTTATGGCTGAGTAATATTCCATTTTATATATGTACCACATCTTTATCCATTCGTCTGTCTGTGGGCATTTAGGTTGCTTCCATTACCTGGCTATTGTAAATAGTGCTGCAATGAACATTGTGGTGAATGTGTCTTTTGGATTTATGGTTTTCTCTGGGTATATGCCCAGAAGTGGGATTGCTGGATCATATGGTAATTGTATTTTTAGTTTTTCTAATGAACCTCCATACTGTTCTCCATAGTGACTGTATCAATTGACATGCCCACCAATAGTGGAAGAGGGATCCATGTGTCCACACCCTCCGCAGCATTTGTAGTTTGTAGATTTTCTGATGATGCCCATTCTAACAGGTGTGAGGTGATACCTCATTGAAGTTTTGACTTGCATTTCTCTAATAATTAGTGATGTTGAGCAGCTTTTCATGTGCATCCTGGCCATCTCTGGGTCTCCTTTGAAGAAATGTCTATTTAGATATTCTACCCATTTTTGAAGTGGGTTGTATTTTTTTTAATATTAAGCTGCATGAGCTGTTTATATATATTGGAGATTAAACCTTTGTCCATTGATTCGTTTCCACATATTTCCTCCCATTCTGAGGGTTGCCTTTTTCCATTCCCGTTTTTTAACAAAAGAAAGAAAGAAAGAAAGAAAAAGAAGCAGAACACAAATGTCCGTAAAATATGCCTCTTGAAACTGTCGTTTTGAAATATGGAGGTGTTTTGAATTTTTTGGTCGGTATACGACCCCAGGATTTGTTTTCAGGGCAGGTCTCATTTACAGGCCTGCAATTATTTTGAATATCAACTGACCATTAGCGCCGGGATTAAAGCTGCTGTTGTGTGAAACGGCCACAAGGTGGCAGCAGTTCTCCTTTACCAAATCTGGTGACTAGGGCAACAGAGCCTCAATGGAAGTCGTGTTCTAGGTTGTAATTTAGAATGGAATGTGCCAGGAAAAAGACCCTTAAGTTTGTCTCACTATTTCTTGTTCGGTTTTTTTTTTCATTTAATTTTTATTTTTTATCACAGCAAGTTTGATTACAATGTTTGGCTTGTTGTAGGTGTGCAAGATGTGGTTCTTTTACGCATATACATATGTCTGTTCTTCCTGGGATCCTTTTCCATGTACGTTATGACAGAATGTTGACTAATCTTCTCTTGGTATTCCGTAGGTGTTTGGTGTCTATATATTTCACCTGTGTTTGTATATGTCTCTTAACCCCAATATCCTAATGTATCCAATCCTCACACCTTTCCATTGGTGAACCATAAGTTTGTTTAATGAATCTGCGATTGCCCTTCTCTGTGGAAATATCTTCACTAGTATCAAGTTTTAGGTAACACCTATAAGTGATATCATACGATATGTGTCTTTCTCTTTCTGACTTACTACAAGTCACGTGATTACCTCTAGACTCATCTACGGTGCTGCAAATGGCATTGTGTCCTTTTTTTCCTTGGCTAATATTCTGTCTGTACATGTACCAGTTCTTCTTTGACCACTCATCTGTTGATGGACTTTTTGGTTGCTCCCATGTCATGGCTATTGTAATGCTGCGGCAATGCACATTTGCCTGCCTGTGTCTTTCCAATTCTGTCTTCTTAGGTTATAGGCCCAGGAGTTCGCCTGCTGGATCATATGGTAGCAAAATGTTTACCTTGTACAGGCACCGCCATTCTGTTCTCATTAGTGGCTCTTACCAGGTTACGTCCCACTTAAAGTTGAGGTGATGCTCTTCTCCACAACACCTTCAGCGTTTATTGTTTGGAGTATTTTTGCTGAAGTTTATTCTGACTAGTGTGAGCTGATACCACTTTGTGCTTGGATTTGCATGCGTCTCATAATACCTTGAAATTGAGCTTTCTGGCATGTCCTTTTTTTCTTCAAACTGTGAGTACAGCTTACCTCTTCAAATTGTTTTCGGGAAGTAGGTGTGACATTTAGAAATATTTTGGCCATTACCTCCCTCAAGACATTATGAGGGCAGGTTTCATTCACAGCCCTCCAGTACTGGTGCATATGAAGTGACCCTTAGCACAGGTTTTAAAGCTGCTGTTGCAGGTAACGGCCAGAGGGTGGCAGCATTTCTGCTTTTCCCAATCTGTTAACTAGGGAAACAGACCATCCTGGCAGTGGTGTTCCTCGGTTCTATATTAGAGTGGAATGTGCCCCCAAAAGCTGATGTCTCCTTACTTATGTTTGTTTTAGAAATCGAATTTCTATATATTTTTTTATTGGAGTCATATTCCATTGTGTTCATGGACCACTTCTTCTTTGAGCATTCCTCTGTTGATGGACATTTTCGTAGCTTCCAAGTGTTGGCTATGGTAAATATTGCTGGAGTGCAGGATTGCCAGCATGTGTCTTTTCTTTTTTGTGGTACATGGGCCTCTCACTGCCGTGGGCCCTCCCATTGCAGAGCACAGGCTCCGGATGCACAGGCCCAGCAGCCGTAGCTCACGGGAACAGCCGCTCCGCGGCAAGTGGGATCTTCCCGAATCGGGGCATGAACCCATGTCCCCTGCACTGGCAGGCGGACTCTCATCCACTGCGCCACCAGTGAATCCCAGCCTGTCTTTTTGATTCTCATCCCCTCAGGCGAAAGGCCCAGCAGTGGATATACTTGATTGAATGGTAGCTCAGTATTTATCTTTACAAGGCACGTCATTTTTGTTTTCATGACTGGCTCTTACCATGTCCCACGTTGAAGCGAGGGTAGGCATTTCTCCAAAACCCCTTCAGCATTTATTGTTTGCAGAATTTTTCCTGATGGGCATTCTGACTGCTGTGAGCTGATAGGTTTTTGTCATTTGGATTTACATATCTTTAATTATTCCTAATGTTTAGCATTTTCCCATGCCTTTTTAAATTTCTGGCAGAGAAAAACAGAAAAAAAAACGGAGAGTACAGTTAAACTCTTGAAATTGTCTTCTTGGATGGTTGCCCTCTTTTGAATGTTCTGGTCAATTTTCGACCCCATGTTTGTTTTTGAGGGCAGGTGTTATTCACAGGCCTGCAATGAGTGTGACTATTTAGTGACCATTAGCAGTGGGTTTAAAGCTGCTGTTGTGGGAAATGGCCACAAGGCGGCAGCGTTTCTCCACTCCCAAGTCTGGTTCCTAGGGCAGCAGAGCCTTTCTGGGACCAATGGAATACAGAAGAAGGCATCATTGAAGTCTAATACAGAATACCATGTCCTGGTGGATGGTAGAATGACCAGTAGGGTCTAGGAATTAGGAACTACTGGATGTATATCCTCGGTGGCTTCACTGACTGTCCTAACATCCTTTACCAGGTCCCCAGCAGCCCACGGGGCTCTCGTGGCCAGGCCCCTCCCAGGATATGGGGCTCACCTGGGCAGGGCCCCAGCAGCCAACGGGGTTCTCATGTTCAGGCCACTCCCAGGGTATGGAGCTCAGCTGTGAAACTACCCAGCAGCCCATGAGGCTCTCGTGCTTAGGCACCTCCCATGATACAGAGCTCCCGTGGGCAGGTACCATGGCAGGGCTGGGCACACAGGAACCGTGCACATAGCCCTCATTGCAGAGCACCCCAGAACGCCTGTCACGCAGAGCTGACACAGAGCACCTCAGAGCAGGACTTGAACTAACCAACAGCAGCTCCGACAGGTCTCTGACCCTGGGCATCACTCTGTGCAGCCTCCCTCTGCCTGGTCTTCCAGAGACTTCCACTGCAGCCGGGGCACCAGGCCTTTGTCTCCAACCATCCCCCCTCCTCTCCCTGACCCCTGGGTTCCTCTCATTAGGATTAGGTCTTCTTGAAATTGTCTCCCACTCATGGGCCAGATAAAATGATGAGAAAACAAGCCGGAGATGCAGCCCCTTGTCTATCCTGACTCTCAGTAGCCCACACCTGTTCCTTGGAACTGGCCGTTTCAGCGAGGTCCATTTTCTGCAATGTGAGCCACTGAGGGGTGAGGATTGGCTGACCGGAGCAGCCTGTCCCTACCGGCCAGCCCTCCCCAGGTGTGCCTGGGTTGAGGTCAATAGGAACACCGCTCCAGGGAGCAACAGCGCCTGCAGCTGTGCCTGACGCCATATTCTCTGCCCCGTCAGCAGTCTCGGGGCTGTGCTGGTGGGAGGGAGTGAGGGGGCACGGTTTTGTGGGTGGCCCGGTGTGAGAGGGGCTCTGCTGGACTTTCTGCAGGAGTTGCCAGACTGCCACCTGCTAAAGAAGAGGATGGGTCACCCATACCTTCCGCTGGAATTTCTCCGCGGGCAGAGGTGAGGGAGGAACAAAGCAGTGGGGGCCAAGACAGGATGGATATCTCAGGCAGGGAAATGGAAAGTTTTCAGAAGAGCGCCTGGGGCCAGGATCATCCTGGCTGGCCTGCAGGCACCAAGTCAGCCTGCGTGCTTTCGCTGGTGTGGATCCACGGCCCTTCCTCTATGCTTTCAAGTCCTTGTACATATTCAGGTGTTTTACCTGGGAAGGGAGGGAACAGTTCAGCAGCAGCTGGCTGGGGGCTCAGCTCACGTTTACTCACAGACGCCTATGTACGGTCCCCCAGCTTTGCAATGAGGACGCTCCTTGCGGGGGTGGGGGGGGGCTGCTGGCTGCATGGGAGATAATTCCCTACCTCTGACCAACTTCAGAATTGTTTAGCACTGGAGCAAGTGCCCTGATAGGGTTTTCCTCTGTATAACTAGTGGGTTCTGTTTATTTTTTCTGTTTTGTTTCAAGGTAGATTTTATTCCTCATTTATGTATTTATAGATATAAGCATGGAAATAATTCATTCATACAAATACATCTGTGTGAAGGGAAGAACGTTTTTCTGTTTTATTTTTAAATTTTATTTGTTTTTAAAAATTTTGAAATTTAATATTATTGATTTTTTTAGACAGCAGGTTATTATTAGTTATCTATTTTATACATATACATGTATACAGGTCAATCCCAATCTCCCAACTCATCCCACCACCACCACCCCATGGCTTCCCCCCCTTGGTTTCCATACGTTTGTTCTCTAACCCTGTGTCTCTAATTCTGCCCTGCAAACCGGTTCATCTGTACCAGTTTTCTAGGTTCCACATATATGCATTAATACACAATATTTGTTTTTCTCTTTCTGACTTACTTCTCTCGGTATGACAGTCTCTAGATCCATCCACGTCTCTACAAATGACCCCGTTTCATTCCTTTTTATGGCTGAGTAATATTCCATTTTATATATGTACCACATCTTTATCCATTCGTCTGTCTGTGGGTATTTAGGTTGCTTCCATTACCTGGCTATTGTAAATAGTGCTGCAATGAACATTGTGGTGAATGTGTCTTTTGGATTTATGGTTTTCTCTGGGTATATGCCCAGAAGTGGGATTGCTGGATCATATGGTAATTGTATTTTTAGTTTTTCTAATGAACCTCCATACTGTTCTCCATAGTGACTGTATCAATTGACATGCCCACCAATAGTGGAAGAGGGATCCATGTGTCCACACCCTCCGCAGCATTTGTAGTTTGTAGATTTTCTGATGATGCCCATTCTAACAGGTGTGAGGTGATACCTCATTGAAGTTTTGACTTGCATTTCTCTAATAATTAGTGATGTTGAGCAGCTTTTCATGTGCATCCTGGCCATCTCTGGGTCTCCTTTGAAGAAATGTCTATTTAGATATTCTACCCATTTTTGAAGTGGGTTGTATTTTTTTTAATATTAAGCTGCATGAGCTGTTTATATATATTGGAGATTAAACCTTTGTCCATTGATTCGTTTCCACATATTTCCTCCCATTCTGAGGGTTGCCTTTTTCCATTCCCGTTTTTTAACAAAAGAAAGAAAGAAAGAAAGAAAAAGAAGCAGAACACAAATGTCCGTAAAATATGCCTCTTGAAACTGTCGTTTTGAAATATGGAGGTGTTTTGAATTTTTTGGTCGGTATACGACCCCAGGATTTGTTTTCAGGGCAGGTCTCATTTACAGGCCTGCAATTATTTTGAATATCAACTGACCATTAGCGCCGGGATTAAAGCTGCTGTTGTGTGAAACGGCCACAAGGTGGCAGCAGTTCTCCTTTACCAAATCTGGTGACTAGGGCAACAGAGCCTCAATGGAAGTCGTGTTCTAGGTTGTAATTTAGAATGGAATGTGCCAGGAAAAAGACCCTTAAGTTTGTCTCACTATTTCTTGTTCGGTTTTTTTTTTCATTTAATTTTTATTTTTTATCACAGCAAGTTTGATTACAATGTTTGGCTTGTTGTAGGTGTGCAAGATGTGGTTCTTTTACGCATATACATATGTCTGTTCTTCCTGGGATCCTTTTCCATGTACGTTATGACAGAATGTTGACTAATCTTCTCTTGGTATTCCGTAGGTGTTTGGTGTCTATATATTTCACCTGTGTTTGTATATGTCTCTTAACCCCAATATCCTAATGTATCCAATCCTCACACCTTTCCATTGGTGAACCATAAGTTTGTTTAATGAATCTGCGATTGCCCTTCTCTGTGGAAATATCTTCACTAGTATCAAGTTTTAGGTAACACCTATAAGTGATATCATACGATATGTGTCTTTCTCTTTCTGACTTACTACAAGTCACGTGATTACCTCTAGACTCATCTACGGTGCTGCAAATGGCATTGTGTCCTTTTTTTCCTTGGCTAATATTCTGTCTGTACATGTACCAGTTCTTCTTTGACCACTCATCTGTTGATGGACTTTTTGGTTGCTCCCATGTCATGGCTATTGTAATGCTGCGGCAATGCACATTTGCCTGCCTGTGTCTTTCCAATTCTGTCTTCTTAGGTTATAGGCCCAGGAGTTCGCCTGCTGGATCATATGGTAGCAAAATGTTTACCTTGTACAGGCACCGCCATTCTGTTCTCATTAGTGGCTCTTACCAGGTTACGTCCCACTTAAAGTTGAGGTGATGCTCTTCTCCACAACACCTTCAGCGTTTATTGTTTGGAGTATTTTTGCTGAAGTTTATTCTGACTAGTGTGAGCTGATACCACTTTGTGCTTGGATTTGCATGCGTCTCATAATACCTTGAAATTGAGCTTTCTGGCATGTCCTTTTTTTCTTCAAACTGTGAGTACAGCTTACCTCTTCAAATTGTTTTCGGGAAGTAGGTGTGACATTTAGAAATATTTTGGCCATTACCTCCCTCAAGACATTATGAGGGCAGGTTTCATTCACAGCCCTCCAGTACTGGTGCATATGAAGTGACCCTTAGCACAGGTTTTAAAGCTGCTGTTGCAGGTAACAGCCAGAGGGTGGCAGCATTTCTGCTTTTCCCAATCTGTTAACTAGGGAAACAGACCATCCTGGCAGTGGTGTTCCTCGGTTCTATATTAGAGTGGAATGTGCCCCCAAAAGCTGATGTCTCCTTACTTATGTTTGTTTTAGAAATCGAATTTCTATATATTTTTTTATTGGAGTCATATTCCATTGTGTTCATGGACCACTTCTTCTTTGAGCATTCCTCTGTTGATGGACATTTTCGTAGCTTCCAAGTGTTGGCTATGGTAAATATTGCTGGAGTGCAGGATTGCCAGCATGTGTCTTTTCTTTTTTGTGGTACATGGGCCTCTCACTGCCGTGGGCCCTCCCATTGCAGAGCACAGGCTCCGGATGCACAGGCCCAGCAGCCGTAGCTCACGGGAACAGCCGCTCCGCGGCAAGTGGGATCTTCCCGAATCGGGGCATGAACCCATGTCCCCTGCACTGGCAGGCGGACTCTCATCCACTGCGCCACCAGTGAATCCCAGCCTGTCTTTTTGATTCTCATCCCCTCAGGCGAAAGGCCCAGCAGTGGATATACTTGATTGAATGGTAGCTCAGTATTTATCTTTACAAGGCACGTCATTTTTGTTTTCATGACTGGCTCTTACCATGTCCCACGTTGAAGCGAGGGTAGGCATTTCTCCAAAACCCCTTCAGCATTTATTGTTTGCAGAATTTTTCCTGATGGGCATTCTGACTGCTGTGAGCTGATAGGTTTTTGTCATTTGGATTTACATATCTTTAATTATTCCTAATGTTTAACATTTTCCCATGCCTTTTTAAATTTCTGGCAGAGAAAAACAGAAAAAAAAACGGAGAGTACAGTTAAACTCTTGAAATTGTCTTCTTGGATGGTTGCCCTCTTTTGAATGTTCTGGTCAATTTTCGACCCCATGTTTGTTTTTGAGGGCAGGTGTTATTCACAGGCCTGCAATGAGTGTGACTATTTAGTGACCATTAGCAGTGGGTTTAAAGCTGCTGTTGTGGGAAATGGCCACAAGGCGGCAGCGTTTCTCCACTCCCAAGTCTGGTTCCTAGGGCAGCAGAGCCTTTCTGGGACCAATGGAATACAGAAGAAGGCATCATTGAAGTCTAATACAGAATACCATGTCCTGGTGGATGGTAGAATGACCAGTAGGGTCTAGGAATTAGGAACTACTGGATGTATATCCTCGGTGGCTTCACTGACTGTCCTAACATCCTTTACCAGGTCCCCAGCAGCCCACGGGGCTCTCGTGGCCAGGCCCCTCCCAGGATATGGGGCTCACCTGGGCAGGGCCCCAGCAGCCAACGGGGTTCTCATGTTCAGGCCACTCCCAGGGTATGGAGCTCAGCTGTGAAACTACCCAGCAGCCCATGAGGCTCTCGTGCTTAGGCACCTCCCATGATACAGAGCTCCCGTGGGCAGGTACCATGGCAGGGCTGGGCACACAGGAACCGTGCACATAGCCCTCATTGCAGAGCACCCCAGAACGCCTGTCACGCAGAGCTGACACAGAGCACCTCAGAGCAGGACTTGAACTAACCAACAGCAGCTCCGACAGGTCTCTGACCCTGGGCATCACTCTGTGCAGCCTCCCTCTGCCTGGTCTTCCAGAGACTTCCACTGCAGCCGGGGCACCAGGCCTTTGTCTCCAACCATCCCCCCTCCTCTCCCTGACCCCTGGGTTCCTCTCATTAGGATTAGGTCTTCTTGAAATTGTCTCCCACTCATGGGCCAGATAAAATGATGAGAAAACAAGCCGGAGATGCAGCCCCTTGTCTATCCTGACTCTCAGGAGCCCACACCTGTTCCTTGGAACTGGCCGTTTCAGCGAGGTCCATTTTCTGCAATGTGAGCCACTGAGGGGTGAGGATTGGCTGACCGGAGCAGCCTGTCCCTACCGGCCAGCCCTCCCCAGGTGTGCCTGGGTTGAGGTCAATAGGAACACCGCTCCAGGGAGCAACAGCGCCTGCAGCTGTGCCTGACGCCATATTCTCTGCCCCGTCAGCAGTCTCGGGGCTGTGCTGGTGGGAGGGAGTGAGGGGGCACGGTTTTGTGGGTGGCCCGGTGTGAGAGGGGCTCTGCTGGACTTTCTGCAGGAGTTGCCAGACTGCCACCTGCTAAAGAAGAGGATGGGTCACCCATACCTTCCGCTGGAATTTCTCCGCGGGCAGAGGTGAGGGAGGAACAAAGCAGTGGGGGCCAAGACAGGACGGATATCTCAGGCAGGGAAATGGAAAGTTTTCAGAAGAGCGCCTGGGGCCAGGATCATCCTGGCTGGCCTGCAGGCACCAAGTCAGCCTGCGTGCTTTCGCTGGTGTGGATCCACGGCCCTTCCTCTATGCTTTCAAGTCCTTGTACATATTCAGGTGTTTTACCTGGGAAGGGAGGGAACAGTTCAGCAGCAGCTGGCTGGGGGCTCAGCTCACGTTTACTCACAGACGCCTATGTACGGTCCCCCAGCTTTGCAATGAGGACGCTCCTTGCGGGGGTGGGGGGGGGCTGCTGGCTGCATGGGAGATAATTCCCTACCTCTGACCAACTTCAGAATTGTTTAGCACTGGAGCAAGTGCCCTGATAGGGTTTTCCTCTGTATAACTAGTGGGTTCTGTTTATTTTTTCTGTTTTGTTTCAAGGTAGATTTTATTCCTCATTTATGTATTTATAGATATAAGCATGGAAATAATTCATTCATACAAATACATCTGTGTGAAGGGAAGAACGTTTTTCTGTTTTATTTTTAAATTTTATTTGTTTTTAAAAATTTTGAAATTTAATATTATTGATTTTTTTAGACAGCAGGTTATTATTAGTTATCTATTTTATACATATACATGTATACAGGTCAATCCCAATCTCCCAACTCATCCCACCACCACCACCCCATGGCTTCCCCCCCTTGGTTTCCATACGTTTGTTCTCTAACCCTGTGTCTCTAATTCTGCCCTGCAAACCGGTTCATCTGTACCAGTTTTCTAGGTTCCACATATATGCATTAATACACAATATTTGTTTTTCTCTTTCTGACTTACTTCTCTCGGTATGACAGTCTCTAGATCCATCCACGTCTCTACAAATGACCCCGTTTCATTCCTTTTTATGGCTGAGTAATATTCCATTTTATATATGTACCACATCTTTATCCATTCGTCTGTCTGTGGGCATTTAGGTTGCTTCCATTACCTGGCTATTGTAAATAGTGCTGCAATGAACATTGTGGTGAATGTGTCTTTTGGATTTATGGTTTTCTCTGGGTATATGCCCAGAAGTGGGATTGCTGGATCATATGGTAATTGTATTTTTAGTTTTTCTAATGAACCTCCATACTGTTCTCCATAGTGACTGTATCAATTGACATGCCCACCAATAGTGGAAGAGGGATCCATGTGTCCACACCCTCCGCAGCATTTGTAGTTTGTAGATTTTCTGATGATGCCCATTCTAACAGGTGTGAGGTGATACCTCATTGAAGTTTTGACTTGCATTTCTCTAATAATTAGTGATGTTGAGCAGCTTTTCATGTGCATCCTGGCCATCTCTGGGTCTCCTTTGAAGAAATGTCTATTTAGATATTCTACCCATTTTTGAAGTGGGTTGTATTTTTTTTAATATTAAGCTGCATGAGCTGTTTATATATATTGGAGATTAAACCTTTGTCCATTGATTCGTTTCCACATATTTCCTCCCATTCTGAGGGTTGCCTTTTTCCATTCCCGTTTTTTAACAAAAGAAAGAAAGAAAGAAAGAAAAAGAAGCAGAACACAAATGTCCGTAAAATATGCCTCTTGAAACTGTCGTTTTGAAATATGGAGGTGTTTTGAATTTTTTGGTCGGTATACGACCCCAGGATTTGTTTTCAGGGCAGGTCTCATTTACAGGCCTGCAATTATTTTGAATATCAACTGACCATTAGCGCCGGGATTAAAGCTGCTGTTGTGTGAAACGGCCACAAGGTGGCAGCAGTTCTCCTTTACCAAATCTGGTGACTAGGGCAACAGAGCCTCAATGGAAGTCGTGTTCTAGGTTGTAATTTAGAATGGAATGTGCCAGGAAAAAGACCCTTAAGTTTGTCTCACTATTTCTTGTTCGGTTTTTTTTTTCATTTAATTTTTATTTTTTATCACAGCAAGTTTGATTACAATGTTTGGCTTGTTGTAGGTGTGCAAGATGTGGTTCTTTTACGCATATACATATGTCTGTTCTTCCTGGGATCCTTTTCCATGTACGTTATGACAGAATGTTGACTAATCTTCTCTTGGTATTCCGTAGGTGTTTGGTGTCTATATATTTCACCTGTGTTTGTATATGTCTCTTAACCCCAATATCCTAATGTATCCAATCCTCACACCTTTCCATTGGTGAACCATAAGTTTGTTTAATGAATCTGCGATTGCCCTTCTCTGTGGAAATATCTTCACTAGTATCAAGTTTTAGGTAACACCTATAAGTGATATCATACGATATGTGTCTTTCTCTTTCTGACTTACTACAAGTCACGTGATTACCTCTAGACTCATCTACGGTGCTGCAAATGGCATTGTGTCCTTTTTTTCCTTGGCTAATATTCTGTCTGTACATGTACCAGTTCTTCTTTGACCACTCATCTGTTGATGGACTTTTTGGTTGCTCCCATGTCATGGCTATTGTAATGCTGCGGCAATGCACATTTGCCTGCCTGTGTCTTTCCAATTCTGTCTTCTTAGGTTATAGGCCCAGGAGTTCGCCTGCTGGATCATATGGTAGCAAAATGTTTACCTTGTACAGGCACCGCCATTCTGTTCTCATTAGTGGCTCTTACCAGGTTACGTCCCACTTAAAGTTGAGGTGATGCTCTTCTCCACAACACCTTCAGCGTTTATTGTTTGGAGTATTTTTGCTGAAGTTTATTCTGACTAGTGTGAGCTGATACCACTTTGTGCTTGGATTTGCATGCGTCTCATAATACCTTGAAATTGAGCTTTCTGGCATGTCCTTTTTTTCTTCAAACTGTGAGTACAGCTTACCTCTTCAAATTGTTTTCGGGAAGTAGGTGTGACATTTAGAAATATTTTGGCCATTACCTCCCTCAAGACATTATGAGGGCAGGTTTCATTCACAGCCCTCCAGTACTGGTGCATATGAAGTGACCCTTAGCACAGGTTTTAAAGCTGCTGTTGCAGGTAACGGCCAGAGGGTGGCAGCATTTCTGCTTTTCCCAATCTGTTAACTAGGGAAACAGACCATCCTGGCAGTGGTGTTCCTCGGTTCTATATTAGAGTGGAATGTGCCCCCAAAAGCTGATGTCTCCTTACTTATGTTTGTTTTAGAAATCGAATTTCTATATATTTTTTTATTGGAGTCATATTCCATTGTGTTCATGGACCACTTCTTCTTTGAGCATTCCTCTGTTGATGGACATTTTCGTAGCTTCCAAGTGTTGGCTATGGTAAATATTGCTGGAGTGCAGGATTGCCAGCATGTGTCTTTTCTTTTTTGTGGTACATGGGCCTCTCACTGCCGTGGGCCCTCCCATTGCAGAGCACAGGCTCCGGATGCACAGGCCCAGCAGCCGTAGCTCACGGGAACAGCCGCTCCGCGGCAAGTGGGATCTTCCCGAATCGGGGCATGAACCCATGTCCCCTGCACTGGCAGGCGGACTCTCATCCACTGCGCCACCAGTGAATCCCAGCCTGTCTTTTTGATTCTCATCCCCTCAGGCGAAAGGCCCAGCAGTGGGTATACTTGATTGAATGGTAGCTCAGTATTTATCTTTACAAGGCACGTCATTTTTGTTTTCATGACTGGCTCTTACCATGTCCCACGTTGAAGCGAGGGTAGGCATTTCTCCAAAACCCCTTCAGCATTTATTGTTTGCAGAATTTTTCCTGATGGGCATTCTGACTGCTGTGAGCTGATAGGTTTTTGTCATTTGGATTTACATATCTTTAATTATTCCTAATGTTTAGCATTTTCCCATGCCTTTTTAAATTTCTGGCAGAGAAAAACAGAAAAAAAAAACGGAGAGTACAGTTAAACTCTTGAAATTGTCTTCTTGGATGGTTGCCCTCTTTTGAATGTTCTGGTCAATTTTCGACCCCATGTTTGTTTTTGAGGGCAGGTGTTATTCACAGGCCTGCAATGAGTGTGACTATTTAGTGACCATTAGCAGTGGGTTTAAAGCTGCTGTTGTGGGAAATGGCCACAAGGCGGCAGCGTTTCTCCACTCCCAAGTCTGGTTCCTAGGGCAGCAGAGCCTTTCTGGGACCAATGGAATACAGAAGAAGGCATCATTGAAGTCTAATACAGAATACCATGTCCTGGTGGATGGTAGAATGACCAGTAGGGTCTAGGAATTAGGAACTACTGGATGTATATCCTCGGTGGCTTCACTGACTGTCCTAACATCCTTTACCAGGTCCCCAGCAGCCCACGGGGCTCTCGTGGCCAGGCCCCTCCCAGGATATGGGGCTCACCTGGGCAGGGCCCCAGCAGCCAACGGGGTTCTCATGTTCAGGCCACTCCCAGGGTATGGAGCTCAGCTGTGAAACTACCCAGCAGCCCATGAGGCTCTCGTGCTTAGGCACCTCCCATGATACAGAGCTCCCGTGGGCAGGTACCATGGCAGGGCTGGGCACACAGGAACCGTGCACATAGCCCTCATTGCAGAGCACCCCAGAACGCCTGTCACGCAGAGCTGACACAGAGCACCTCAGAGCAGGACTTGAACTAACCAACAGCAGCTCCGACAGGTCTCTGACCCTGGGCATCACTCTGTGCAGCCTCCCTCTGCCTGGTCTTCCAGAGACTTCCACTGCAGCCGGGGCACCAGGCCTTTGTCTCCAACCATCCCCCCTCCTCTCCCTGACCCCTGGGTTCCTCTCATTAGGATTAGGTCTTCTTGAAATTGTCTCCCACTCATGGGCCAGATAAAATGATGAGAAAACAAGCCGGAGATGCAGCCCCTTGTCTATCCTGACTCTCAGGAGCCCACACCTGTTCCTTGGAACTGGCCGTTTCAGCGAGGTCCATTTTCTGCAATGTGAGCCACTGAGGGGTGAGGATTGGCTGACCGGAGCAGCCTGTCCCTACCGGCCAGCCCTCCCCAGGTGTGCCTGGGTTGAGGTCAATAGAAACACCGCTCCAGGGAGCAACAGCGCCTGCAGCTGTGCCTGACGCCATATTCTCTGCCCCGTCAGCAGTCTCGGGGCTGTGCTGGTGGGAGGGAGTGAGGGGGCACGGTTTTGTGGGTGGCCCGGTGTGAGAGGGGCTCTGCTGGACTTTCTGCAGGAGTTGCCAGACTGCCACCTGCTAAAGAAGAGGATGGGTCACCCATACCTTCCGCTGGAATTTCTCCGCGGGCAGAGGTGAGGGAGGAACAAAGCAGTGGGGGCCAAGACAGGACGGATATCTCAGGCAGGGAAATGGAAAGTTTTCAGAAGAGCGCCTGGGGCCAGGATCATCCTGGCTGGCCTGCAGGCACCAAGTCAGCCTGCGTGCTTTCGCTGGTGTGGATCCACGGCCCTTCCTCTATGCTTTCAAGTCCTTGTACATATTCAGGTGTTTTACCTGGGAAGGGAGGGAACAGTTCAGCAGCAGCTGGCTGGGGGCTCAGCTCACGTTTACTCACAGACGCCTATGTACGGTCCCCCAGCTTTGCAATGAGGACGCTCCTTGCGGGGGGGGGGGGGGGCTGCTGGCTGCATGGGAGATAATTCCCTACCTCTGACCAACTTCAGAATTGTTTACCACTGGAGCAAGTGCCCTGATAGGGTTTTCCTCTGTATAACTAGTGGGTTCTGTTTATTTTTTCTGTTTTGTTTCAAGGTAGATTTTATTCCTCATTTATGTATTTATAGATATAAGCATGGAAATAATTCATTCATACAAATACATCTGTGTGAAGGGAAGAACGTTTTTCTGTTTTATTTTTAAATTTTATTTGTTTTTAAAAATTTTGAAATTTAATATTATTTATTTTTTTAGACAGCAGGTTATTATTAGTTATCTATTTTATACATATACATGTATACAGGTCAATCCCAATCTCCCAACTCATCCCACCACCACCACCCCATGGCTTCCCCCCCTTGGTTTCCATACGTTTGTTCTCTAACCCTGTGTCTCTAATTCTGCCCTGCAAACCGGTTCATCTGTACCAGTTTTCTAGGTTCCACATATATGCATTAATACACAATATTTGTTTTTCTCTTTCTGACTTACTTCTCTCGGTATGACAGTCTCTAGATCCATCCACGTCTCTACAAATGACCCCGTTTCATTCCTTTTTATGGCTGAGTAATATTCCATTTTATATATGTACCACATCTTTATCCATTCGTCTGTCTGTGGGCATTTAGGTTGCTTCCATTACCTGGCTATTGTAAATAGTGCTGCAATGAACATTGTGGTGAATGTGTCTTTTGGATTTATGGTTTTCTCTGGGTATATGCCCAGAAGTGGGATTGCTGGATCATATGGTAATTGTATTTTTAGTTTTTCTAATGAACCTCCATACTGTTCTCCATAGTGACTGTATCAATTGACATGCCCACCAATAGTGGAAGAGGGATCCATGTGTCCACACCCTCCGCAGCATTTGTAGTTTGTAGATTTTCTGATGATGCCCATTCTAACAGGTGTGAGGTGATACCTCATTGAAGTTTTGACTTGCATTTCTCTAATAATTAGTGATGTTGAGCAGCTTTTCATGTGCATCCTGGCCATCTCTGGGTCTCCTTTGAAGAAATGTCTATTTAGATATTCTACCCATTTTTGAAGTGGGTTGTATTTTTTTTAATATTAAGCTGCATGAGCTGTTTATATATATTGGAGATTAAACCTTTGTCCATTGATTCGTTTCCACATATTTCCTCCCATTCTGAGGGTTGCCTTTTTCCATTCCCGTTTTTTAACAAAAGAAAGAAAGAAAGAAAAAGAAGCAGAACACAAATGTCCGTAAAATATGCCTCTTGAAACTGTCGTTTTGAAATATGGAGGTGTTTTGAATTTTTTGGTCGGTATACGACCCCAGGATTTGTCTTCAGGGCAGGTCTCATTTACAGGCCTGCAATTATTTTGAATATCAACTGACCATTAGCGCTGGGATTAAAGCTGCTGTTGTGTGAAACGGCCACAAGGTGGCAGCAGTTCTCCTTTACCAAATCTGGTGACTAGGGCAACAGAGCCTCAATGGAAGTCGTGTTCTAGGTTGTAATTTAGAATGGAATGTGCCAGGAAAAAGACCCTTAAGTTTGTCTCACTATTTCTTGTTCGGTTTTTTTTTCATTTAATTTTTATTGTTTATCACAGCAAGTTTGATTACAATGTTTGGCTTGTTGTAGGTGTGCAAGATGTGGTTCTTTTATGCATATACATATGTCTGTTCTTCCTGGGATCCTTTTCCATGTACGTTATGACAGAATGTTGACTAATCTTCTCTTGGTATTCCGTAGGTGTTTGGTGTCTATATATTTCACCTGTGTTTGTATATGTCTCTTAACCCCAATATCCTAATGTATCCAATCCTCACACCTTTCCATTGGTGAACCATAAGTTTGTTTAATGAATCTGCGATTGCCCTTCTCTGTGGAAATATCTTCACTAGTATCAAGTTTTAGGTAACACCTATAAGTGATATCATACGATATGTGTCTTTCTCTTTCTGACTTACTACAAGTCACGTGATTACCTCTAGACTCATCTACGGTGCTGCAAATGGCATTGTGTCCTTTTTTTCCTTGGCTAATATTCTGTCTGTATATGTACCAGTTCTTCTTTGACCACTCATCTGTTGATGGACTTTTTGGTTGCTCCCATGTCATGGCTATTGTAATGCTGCGGCAATGCACATTTGCCTGCCTGTGTCTTTCCAATTCTGTCTTCTTAGGTTATAGGCCCAGGAGTTCGCCTGCTGGATCATATGGTAGCAAAATGTTTACCTTGTACAGGCACCGCCATTCTGTTCTCATTAGTGGCTCTTACCAGGTTACGTCCCACTTAAAGTTGAGGTGATGCTCTTCTCCACAACACCTTCAGCGTTTATTGTTTGGAGTATTTTTGCTGAAGTTTATTCTGACTAGTGTGAGCTGATACCACTTTGTGCTTGGATTTGCATGCGTCTCATAATACCTTGAAATTGAGCTTTCTGGCATGTCCTTTTTTTCTTCAAACTGTGAGTACAGCTTACCTCTTCAAATTGTTTTCGGGAAGTAGGTGTGACATTTAGAAATATTTTGGCCATTACCTCCCTCAAGACATTATGAGGGCAGGTTTCATTCACAGCCCTCCAGTACTGGTGCATATGAAGTGACCCTTAGCACAGGTTTTAAAGCTGCTGTTGCAGGTAACGGCCAGAGGGTGGCAGCATTTCTGCTTTTCCCAATCTGTTAACTAGGGAAACAGACCATCCTGGCAGTGGTGTTCCTCGGTTCTATATTAGAGTGGAATGTGCCCCCAAAAGCTGATGTCTCCTTACTTATGTTTGTTTTAGAAATCGAATTTCTCTATATTTTTTTATTGGAGTCATATTCCATTGTGTTCATGGACCACTTCTTCTTTGAGCATTCCTCTGTTGATGGACATTTTCGTAGCTTCCAAGTGTTGGCTATGGTAAATATTGCTGGAGTGCAGGATTGCCAGCATGTGTCTTTTCTTTTTTGTGGTACATGGGCCTCTCACTGCCGTGGGCCCTCCCATTGCAGAGCACAGGCTCCGGACGCACAGGCCCAGCAGCCATAGCTCACGGGAACAGCCGCTCCGCGGCAAGTGGGATCTTCCCGAATCGGGGCATGAACCCATGTCCCCTGCACTGGCAGGCGGACTCTCATCCACTGCGCCACCAGTGAATCCCAGCCTGTCTTTTTGATTCTCATCCCCTCAGGCGAAAGGCCCAGCAGTGGGTATACTTGATTGAATGGTAGCTCAGTATTTATCTTTACAAGGCACGTCATTTTTGTTTTCATGACTGGCTCTTACCATGTCCCACGTTGAAGCAAGGGTAGGCATTTCTCCAAAACCCCTTCAGCATTTATTGTTTGCAGAATTTTTCCTGATGGGCATTCTGACTGCTGTGAGCTGATAGGTTTTTGTCATTTGGATTTACATATCTTTAATTATTCCTAATGTTTAGCATTTTCCCATGCCTTTTTAAATTTCTGGCAGAGAAAAACAGAAAAAAAAACGGAGAGTACAGTTAAACTCTTGAAATTGTCTTCTTGGATGGTTGCCCTCTTTTGAATGTTCTGGTCAATTTTCGACCCCATGTTTGTTTTTGAGGGCAGGTGTTATTCACAGGCCTGCAATGAGTGTGACTATTTAGTGACCATTAGCAGTGGGTTTAAAGCTGCTGTTGTGGGAAATGGCCACAAGGCGGCAGCGTTTCTCCACTCCCAAGTCTGGTTCCTAGGGCAGCAGAGCCTTTCTGGGACCAATGGAATATAGAAGAAGGCATCATTGAAGTCTAATACAGAATACCATGTCCTGGTGGATGGTAGAATGACCAGTAGGGTCTAGGAATTAGGAACTACTGGATGTATATCCTCGGTGGCTTCACTGACTGTCCTAACATCCTTTACCAGGTCCCCAGCAGCCCACGGGGCTCTCGTGGCCAGGCCCCTCCCAGGATATGGGGCTCACCTGGGCAGGGCCCCAGCAGCCAACGGGGTTCTCATGTTCAGGCCACTCCCAGGGTATGGAGCTCAGCTGTGAAACTACCCAGCAGCCCATGAGGCTCTCGTGCTTAGGCACCTCCCATGATACAGAGCTCCCGTGGGCAGGTACCATGGCAGGGCTGGGCACACAGGAACCGTGCACATAGCCCTCATTGCAGAGCACCCCAGAACGCCTGTCACGCAGAGCTGACACAGAGCACCTCAGAGCAGGACTTGAACTAACCAACAGCAGCTCCGACAGGTCTCTGACCCTGGGCATCACTCTGTGCAGCCTCCCTCTGCCTGGTCTTCCAGAGACTTCCACTGCAGCCGGGGCACCAGGCCTTTGTCTCCAACCATCCCCCCTCCTCTCCCTGACCCCTGGGTTCCTCTCATTAGGATTAGGTCTTCTTGAAATTGTCTCCCACTCATGGGCCAGATAAAATGATGAGAAAACAAGCCGGAGATGCAGCCCCTTGTCTATCCTGACTCTCAGGAGCCCACACCTGTTCCTTGGAACTGGCCGTTTCAGCGAGGTCCATTTTCTGCAATGTGAGCCACTGAGGGGTGAGGATTGGCTGACCGGAGCAGCCTGTCCCTACCGGCCAGCCCTCCCCAGGTGTGCCTGGGTTGAGGTCAATAGAAACACCGCTCCAGGGAGCAACAGCGCCTGCAGCTGTGCCTGACGCCATATTCTCTGCCCCGTCAGCAGTCTCGGGGCTGTGCTGGTGGGAGGGAGTGAGGGGGCACGGTTTTGTGGGTGGCCCGGTGTGAGAGGGGCTCTGCTGGACTTTCTGCAGGAGTTGCAAGACTGCCACCTGCTAAAGAAGAGGATGGGTCACCCATACCTTCCGCTGGAATTTCTCCGCGGGCAGAGGTGAGGGAGGAACAAAGCAGTGGGGGCCAAGACAGGACGGATATCTCAGGCAGGGAAATGGAAAGTTTTCAGAAGAGCGCCTGGGGCCAGGATCATCCTGGCTGGCCTGCAGGCACCAAGTCAGCCTGCGTGCTTTCGCTGGTGTGGATCCAAGGCCCTTCCTCTATGCTTTCAAGTCCTTGTACATATTCAGGTGTTTTACCTGGGAAGGGAGGGAACAGTTCAGCAGCAGCTGGCTGGGGGCTCAGCTCACGTTTACTCACAGACGCCTATGTACGGTCCCCCAGCTTTGCAATGAGGACGCTCCTTGCGGGGGTGGGGGGGGGCTGCTGGCTGCATGGGAGATAATTCCCTACCTCTGACCAACTTCAGAATTGTTTACTACTGGAGCAAGTGCCCTGATAGGGTTTTCCTCTGTATAACTAGTGGGTTCTGTTTATTTTTTCTGTTTTGTTTCAAGGTAGATTTTATTCCTCATTTATGTATTTATAGATATAAGCATGGAAATAATTCATTCATACAAATACATCTGTGTGAAGGGAAGAACGTTTTTCTGTTTTATTTTTAAATTTTATTTGTTTTTAAAAATTTTGAAATTTAATATTATTTATTTTTTTAGACAGCAGGTTATTATTAGTTATATATTTTATACATATACATGTATACAGGTCAATCCCAATCTCCCAACTCATCCCACCACCACCACCCCATGGCTTCCCCCCCTTGGTTTCCATACGTTTGTTCTCTAACCCTGTGTCTCTAATTCTGCCCTGCAAACCGGTTCATCTGTACCAGTTTTCTAGGTTCCACATATATGCATTAATACACAATATTTGTTTTTCTCTTTCTGACTTACTTCTCTCGGTATGACAGTCTCTAGATCCATCCACGTCTCTACAAATGACCCCGTTTCATTCCTTTTTATGGCTGAGTAATATTCCATTTTATATATGTACCACATCTTTATCCATTCGTCTGTCTGTGGGCATTTAGGTTGCTTCCATTACCTGGCTATTGTAAATAGTGCTGCAATGAACATTGTGGTGAATGTGTCTTTTGGATTTATGGTTTTCTCTGGGTATATGCCCAGAAGTGGGATTGCTGGATCATATGGTAATTGTATTTTTAGTTTTTCTAATGAACCTCCATACTGTTCTCCATAGTGACTGTATCAATTGACATGCCCACCAATAGTGGAAGAGGGATCCATGTGTCCACACCCTCCGCAGCATTTGTAGTTTGTAGATTTTCTGATGATGCCCATTCTAACAGGTGTGAGGTGATACCTCATTGAAGTTTTGACTTGCATTTCTCTAATAATTAGTGATGTTGAGCAGCTTTTCATGTGCATCCTGGCCATCTCTGGGTCTCCTTTGAAGAAATGTCTATTTAGATATTCTACCCATTTTTGAAGTGGGTTGTATTTTTTTTAATATTAAGCTGCATGAGCTGTTTATATATATTGGAGATTAAACCTTTGTCCATTGATTCGTTTCCACATATTTCCTCCCATTCTGAGGGTTGCCTTTTTCCATTCCCGTTTTTTAACAAAAGAAAGAAAGAAAGAAAGAAAAAGAAGCAGAACACAAATGTCCGTAAAATATGCCTCTTGAAACTGTCGTTTTGAAATATGGAGGTGTTTTGAATTTTTTGGTCGGTATACGACCCCAGGATTTGTTTTCAGGGCAGGTCTCATTTACAGGCCTGCAATTATTTTGAATATCAACTGACCATTAGCGCCAGGATTAAAGCTGCTGTTGTGTGAAACGGCCACAAGGTGGCAGCAGTTCTCCTTTACCAAATCTGGTGACTAGGGCAACAGAGCCTCAATGGAAGTCGTGTTCTAGGTTGTAATTTAGAATGGAATGTGCCAGGAAAAAGACCCTTAAGTTTGTCTCACTATTTCTTGTTTGTTTTTTTTTTCATTTAATTTTTATTTTTTATCACAGCAAGTTTGATTACAATGTTTGGCTTGTTGTAGGTGTGCAAGATGTGGTTCTTTTACGCATATACATATGTCTGTTCTTCCTGGGATCCTTTTCCACGTACGTTATGACAGAATGTTGACTAATCTTCTCTTGGTATTCCGTAGGTGTTTGGTGTCTATATATTTCACCTGTGTTTGTATATGTCTCTTAACCCCAATATCCTAATGTATCCAATCCTCACACCTTTCCATTGGTGAACCATAAGTTTGTTTAATGAATCTGCGATTGCCCTTCTCTGTGGAAATATCTTCACTAGTATCAAGTTTTAGGTAACACCTATAAGTGATATCATACGATATGTGTCTTTCTCTTTCTGAACGCGGCAGCGTTTCTCCACTCCCAAGTCTGGTTCCTAGGGCAGCAGAACCTTTCTGGGACCAATGGAATATAGAAGAAGGCATCATTGAAGTCTAATACAGAATACCATGTCCTGGTGGATGGTAGAATGACCAGTAGGGTCTAGGAATTAGGAACTACTGGATGTATATCCTCGGTGGCTTCACTGACTGTCCTAACATCCTTTACCAGGTCCCCAGCAGCCCACGGGGCTCTCGTGGTCAGGCCCCTCCCAGGATATGGGGCTCACCTGGGCAGGGCCCCAGCAGCCAATGGGGTTCTCATGTTCAGGCCACTCCCAGGGTATGGAGCTCAGCTGTGAAACTACCCAGCAGCCCATGAGGCTCTCGTGCTTAGGCACCTCCCATGATACAGAGCTCCCGTGGGCAGGTACCATGGCAGGGCTGGGCACACAGGAACCGTGCACATAGCCCTCATTGCAGAGCACCCCAGAACGCCTGTCACGCAGAGCTGACACAGAGCACCTCAGAGCAGGACTTGAACTAACCAACAGCAGCTCCAACAGGTCTCTGACCCTGGGCATCACTCTGTGCAGCCTCCCTCTGCCTGGTCTTCCAGAGACTTCCACTGCAGCCGGGGCACCAGGCCTTTGTCTCCAACCTTCCCCCCTCCTCTCCCTGACCCCTGGGTTTCTCTCATTAGGATTAAGTCTTCTTGAAATTGTCTCCCACTCATGGGCCAGATAAAATGATGAGAAAACAAGCCGGAGATGCAGCCCCTTGTCTATCCTGACTCTCAGGAGCCCACACCTGTTCCTTGGAACTGGCCGTTTCAGCGAGGTCCATTTTCTGCAATGTGAGCCACTGAGGGGTGAGGATTAGCTGACCGGAGCAGCCTGTCCCTACCGGCCAGCCCTCCCCAGGTGTGCCTGGGTTGAGGTCAATAGAAACACCGCTCCAGGGAGCAACAGCGCCTGCAGCTGTGCCTGACGCCATATTCTCTGCCCCGTCAGCAGTCTCGGGGCTGTGCTGGTGGGAGGGAGTGAGGGGGCACGGTTTTGTGGGTGTCCCGGTGTGAGAGGGGCTCTGCTGGACTTTCTGCAGGAGTTGCCAGACTGCCACCTGCTAAAGAAGAGGATGGGTCACCCATACCTTCCGCTGGAATTTCTCTGCGGGCAGAGGTGAGGGAGGAACAAAGCAGTGGGGGCCAAGACAGGACGGATATCTCAGGCAGGGAAATGGAAAGTTTTCAGAAGAGCGCCTGGGGCCAGGATCATCATGGCTGGCCTGCAGGCACCAAGTCAGCCTGCGTGCTTTCGCTGGTGTGGATCCACGGCCCTTCCTCTATGCTTTCAAGTCCTTGTACATATTCAGGTGTTTTACCTGGGAAGGGAGGGAACAGTTCAGCAGCAGCTGGCTGGGGGCTCAGCTCACGTTTACTCACAGACGCCTATGTACGGTCCCCCAGCTTTGCAATGAGGACGCTCCTTGCGGGGGGGGGGGGCTGCTGGCTGCATGGGAGATAATTCCCTACCTCTGACCAACTTCAGAATTGTTTACCACTGGAGCAAGTGCCCTGATAGGGTTTTCCTCTGTATAACTAGTGGGTTCTGTTTATTTTTTCTGTTTTGTTTCAAGGTAGATTTTATTCCTCATTTATGTATTTATAGATATAAGCATGGAAATAATTCATTCATACAAATACATCTGTGTGAAGGGAAGAACGTTTTTCTGTTTTATTTTTAAATTTTATTTGTTTTTAAAAATTTTGAAATTTAATATTATTTATTTTTTTAGACAGCAGGTTATTATTAGTTATCTATTTTATACATATACATGTATACAGGTCAATCCCAATCTCCCAACTCATCCCACCACCACCACCCCATGGCTTCCCCCCCTTGGTTTCCATACGTTTGTTCTCTAACCCTGTGTCTCTAATTCTGCCCTGCAAACCGGTTCATCTGTACCAGTTTTCTAGGTTCCACATATATGCATTAATACACAATATTTGTTTTTCTCTTTCTGACTTACTTCTCTCGGTATGACAGTCTCTAGATCCATCCACGTCTCTACAAATGACCCCGTTTCATTCCTTTTTATGGCTGAGTAATATTCCATTTTATATATGTACCACATCTTTATCCATTCGTCTGTCTGTGGGCATTTAGGTTGCTTCCATTACCTGGCTATTGTAAATAGTGCTGCAATGAACATTGTGGTGAATGTGTCTTTTGGATTTATGGTTTTCTCTGGGTATATGCCCAGAAGTGGGATTGCTGGATCATATGGTAATTGTATTTTTAGTTTTTCTAATGAACCTCCATACTGTTCTCCATAGTGACTGTATCAATTGACATGCCCACCAATAGTGGAAGAGGGATCCATGTGTCCACACCCTCCGCAGCATTTGTAGTTTGTAGATTTTCTGATGATGCCCATTCTAACAGGTGTGAGGTGATACCTCATTGAAGTTTTGACTTGCATTTCTCTAATAATTAGTGATGTTGAGCAGCTTTTCATGTGCATCCTGGCCATCTCTGGGTCTCCTTTGAAGAAATGTCTATTTAGATATTCTACCCATTTTTGAAGTGGGTTGTATTTTTTTTAATATTAAGCTGCATGAGCTGTTTATATATATTGGAGATTAAACCTTTGTCCATTGATTCGTTTCCACATATTTCCTCCCATTCTGAGGGTTGCCTTTTTCCATTCCCGTTTTTTAACAAAAGAAAGAAAGAAAGAAAGAAAAAGAAGCAGAACACAAATGTCCGTAAAATATGCCTCTTGAAACTGTCGTTTTGAAATATGGAGGTGTTTTGAATTTTTTGGTCGGTATACGACCCCAGGATTTGTTTTCAGGGCAGGTCTCATTTACAGGCCTGCAATTATTTTGAATATCAACTGACCATTAGCGCCGGGATTAAAGCTGCTGTTGTGTGAAACGGCCACAAGGTGGCAGCAGTTCTCCTTTACCAAATCTGGTGACTAGGGCAACAGAGCCTCAATGGAAGTCGTGTTCTAGGTTGTAATTTAGAATGGAATGTGCCAGGAAAAAGACCCTTAAGTTTGTCTCACTATTTCTTGTTCGGTTTTTTTTCTCATTTAATTTTTATTTTTTATCACAGCAAGTTTGATTACAATGTTTGGCTTGTTGTAGGTGTGCAAGATGTGGTTCTTTTACGCATATACATATGTCTGTTCTTCCTGGGATCCTTTTCCATGTACGTTATGACAGAATGTTGACTAATCTTCTCTTGGTATTCCGTAGGTGTTTGGTGTCTATATATTTCACCTGTGTTTGTATATGTCTCTTAACCCCAATATCCTAATGTATCCAATCCTCACACCTTTCCATTGGTGAACCATAAGTTTGTTTAATGAATCTGCGATTGCCCTTCTCTGTGGAAATATCTTCACTAGTATCAAGTTTTAGGTAACACCTATAAGTGATATCATACGATATGTGTCTTTCTCTTTCTGACTTACTACAAGTCACGTGATTACCTCTAGACTCATCTACGGTGCTGCAAATGGCATTGTGTCCTTTTTTTCCTTGGCTAATATTCTGTCTGTACATGTACCAGTTCTTCTTTGACCACTCATCTGTTGATGGACTTTTTGGTTGCTCCCATGTCATGGCTATTGTAATGCTGCGGCAATGCACATTTGCCTGCCTGTGTCTTTCCAATTCTGTCTTCTTAGGTTATAGGCCCAGGAGTTCGCCTGCTGGATCATATGGTAGCAAAATGTTTACCTTGTACAGGCACCGCCATTCTGTTCTCATTAGTGGCTCTTACCAGGTTACGTCCCACTTAAAGTTGAGGTGATGCTCTTCTCCACAACACCTTCAGCGTTTATTGTTTGGAGTATTTTTGCTGAAGTTTATTCTGACTAGTGTGAGCTGATACCACTTTGTGCTTGGATTTGCATGCGTCTCATAATACCTTGAAATTGAGCTTTCTGGCATGTCCTTTTTTTCTTCAAACTGTGAGTACAGCTTACCTCTTCAAATTGTTTTCGGGAAGTAGGTGTGACATTTAGAAATATTTTGGCCATTACCTCCCTCAAGACATTATGAGGGCAGGTTTCATTCACAGCCCTCCAGTACTGGTGCATATGAAGTGACCCTTAGCACAGGTTTTAAAGCTGCTGTTGCAGGTAACGGCCAGAGGGTGGCAGCATTTCTGCTTTTCCCAATCTGTTAACTAGGGAAACAGACCATCCTGGCAGTGGTGTTCCTCGGTTCTATATTAGAGTGGAATGTGCCCCCAAAAGCTGATGTCTCCTTACTTATGTTTGTTTTAGAAATCGAATTTCTATATATTCTTTTATTGGAGTCATATTCCATTGTGTTCATGGACCACTTCTTCTTTGAGCATTCCTCTGTTGATAGACATTTTCGTAGCTTCCAAGTGTTGGCTATGGTAAATATTGCTGGAGTGCAGGATTGCCAGCATGTGTCTTTTCTTTTTTGTGGTACATGGGCCTCTCACTGCCGTGGGCCCTCCCATTGCAGAGCACAGGCTCCGGACGCACAGGCCCAGCAGCCATAGCTCACGGGAACAGCCGCTCCGCGGCAAGTGGGATCTTCCCGAATCGGGGCATGAACCCATGTCCCCTGCACTGGCAGGCGGACTCTCATCCACTGCGCCACCAGTGAATCCCAGCCTGTCTTTTTGATTCTCATCCCCTCAGGCGAAAGGCCCAGCAGTGGGTATACTTGATTGAATGGTAGCTCAGTATTTATCTTTACAAGGCACGTCATTTTTGTTTTCATGACTGGCTCTTACCATGTCCCACGTTGAAGCGAGGGTAGGCATTTCTCCAAAACCCCTTCAGCATTTATTGTTTGCAGAATTTTTCCTGATGGGCATTCTGACTGCTGTGAGCTGATAGGTTTTTGTCATTTGGATTTACATATCTTTAATTATTCCTCATGTTTAGCATTTTCCCATGCCTTTTTAAATTTCTGGCAGAGAAAAACAGAAAAAAAAACGGAGAGTACAGTTAAACTCTTGAAATTGTCTTCTTGGATGGTTGCCCTCTTTTGAATGTTCTGGTCAATTTTCGACCCCATGTTTGTTTTTGAGG
This sequence comes from Mesoplodon mirus, assembly GCF_964341445.2. Classification (NCBI taxonomy): domain Eukaryota; kingdom Metazoa; phylum Chordata; class Mammalia; order Artiodactyla; family Ziphiidae; genus Mesoplodon; species Mesoplodon mirus. Next base: position 92,275,394 of record NC_138979.1, read on the forward strand.
GCAGGTGTTATTCACAGGCCTGCAATGAGTGTGACTATTTAGTGACCATTAGCAGTGGGTTTAAAGCTGCTGTTGTGGGAAATGGCCACAAGGCGGCAGCGTTTCTCCACTCCCAAGTCTGGTTCCTAGGGCAGCAGAGCCTTTCTGGGACCAATGGAATATAGAAGAAGGCATCATTGAAGTCTAATACAGAATACCATGTCCTGGTGGATGGTAGAATGACCAGTAGGGTCTAGGAATTAGGAACTACTGGATGTATATCCTCGGTGGCTTCACTGACTGTCCTAACATCCTTTACCAGGTCCCCAGCAGCCCACGGGGCTCTCGTGGTCAGGCCCCTCCCAGGATATGGGGCTCACCTGGGCAGGGCCCCAGCAGCCAATGGGGTTCTCATGTTCAGGCCACTCCCAGGGTATGGAGCTCAGCTGTGAAACTACCCAGCAGCCCATGAGGCTCTCGTGCTTAGGCACCTCCCATGATACAGAGCTCCCGTGGGCAGGTACCATGGCAGGGCTGGGCACACAGGAACCGTGCACATAGCCCTCATTGCAGAGCACCCCAGAACGCCTGTCACGCAGAGCTGACACAGAGCACCTCAGAGCAGGACTTGAACTAACCAACAGCAGCTCCGACAGGTCTCTGACCCTGGGCATCACTCTGTGCAGCCTCCCTCTGCCTGGTCTTCCAGAGACTTCCACTGCAGCCGGGGCACCAGGCCTTTGTCTCCAACCTTCCCCCCTCCTCTCCCTGACCCCTGGGTTCCTCTCATTAGGATTAGGTCTTCTTGAAATTGTCTCCCACTCATGGGCCAGATAAAATGATGAGAAAACAAGCCGGAGATGCAGCCCCTTGTCTATCCTGACTCTCAGGAGCCCACACCTGTTCCTTGGAACTGGCCGTTTCAGCGAGGTCCATTTTCTGCAATGTGAGCCACTGAGGGGTGAGGATTGGCTGACCGGAGCAGCCTGTCCCTACCGGCCAGCCCTCCCCAGGTGTGCCTGGGTTGAGGTCAATAGAAACACCGCTCCAGGGAGCAACAGCGCCTGCAGCTGTGCCTGACGCCATATTCTCTGCCCCGTCAGCAGTCTCGGGGCTGTGCTGGTGGGAGGGAGTGAGGGGGCACGGTTTTGTGGGTGTCCCGGTGTGAGAGGGGCTCTGCTGGACTTTCTGCAGGAGTTGCCAGACTGCCACCTGCTAAAGAAGAGGATGGGTCACCCATACCTTCCGCTGGAATTTCTCTGCGGGCAGAGGTGAGGGAGGAACAAAGCAGTGGGGGCCAAGACAGGACGGATATCTCAGGCAGGGAAATGGAAAGTTTTCAGAAGAGCGCCTGGGGCCAGGATCATCCTGGCTGGCCTGCAGGCACCAAGTCAGCCTGCGTGCTTTCGCTGGTGTGGATCCACGGCCCTTCCTCTATGCTTTCAAGTCCTTGTACATATTCAGGTGTTTTACCTGGGAACGGAGGGAACAGTTCAGCAGCAGCTGGCTGGGGGCTCAGCTCACGTTTACTCACAGACGCCTATGTACGGTCCCCCAGCTTTGCAATGAGGACGCTCCTTGCGGGGGTGGGGGTGGCTGCTGGCTGCATGGGAGATAATTCCCTACCTCTGACCAACTTCAGAATTGTTTACCACTGGAGCAAGTGCCCTGATAGGGTTTTCCTCTGTATAACTAGTGGGTTCTGTTTATTTTTTCTGTTTTGTTTCAAGGTAGATTTTATTCCTCATTTATGTATTTATAGATATAAGCATGGAAATAATTCATTCATACAAATACATCTGTGTGAAGGGAAGAACGTTTTTCTGTTTTATTTTTAAATTTTATTTGTTTTTAAAAATTTTGAAATTTAATATTATTTATTTTTTTAGACAGCAGGTTATTATTAGTTATCTATTTTATACATATACATGTATACAGGTCAATCCCAATCTCCCAACTCATCCCACCACCACCACCCCATGGCTTCCCCCCCTTGGTTTCCATACGTTTGTTCTCTAACCCTGTGTCTCTAATTCTGCCCTGCAAACCGGTTCATCTGTACCAGTTTTCTAGGTTCCACATATATGCATTAATACACAATATTTGTTTTTCTCTTTCTGACTTACTTCTCTCGGTATGACAGTCTCTAGATCCATCCACGTCTCTACAAATGACCCCGTTTCATTCCTTTTTATGGCTGAGTAATATTCCATTTTATATATGTACCACATCTTTATCCATTCGTCTGTCTGTGGGCATTTAGGTTGCTTCCATTACCTGGCTATTGTAAATAGTGCTGCAATGAACATTGTGGTGAATGTGTCTTTTGGATTTATGGTTTTCTCTGGGTATATGCCCAGAAGTGGGATTGCTGGATCATATGGTAATTGTATTTTTAGTTTTTCTAATGAACCTCCATACTGTTCTCCATAGTGACTGTATCAATTGACATGCCCACCAATAGTGGAAGAGGGATCCATGTGTCCACACCCTCCGCAGCATTTGTAGTTTGTAGATTTTCTGATGATGCCCATTCTAACAGGTGTGAGGTGATACCTCATTGAAGTTTTGACTTGCATTTCTCTAATAATTAGTGATGTTGAGCAGCTTTTCATGTGCATCCTGGCCATCTCTGGGTCTCCTTTGAAGAAATGTCTATTTAGATATTCTACCCATTTTTGAAGTGGGTTGTATTTTTTTTAATATTAAGCTGCATGAGCTGTTTATATATATTGGAGATTAAACCTTTGTCCATTGATTCGTTTCCACATATTTCCTCCCATTCTGAGGGTTGCCTTTTTCCATTCCCGTTTTTTAACAAAAGAAAGAAAGAAAGAAAGAAAAAGAAGCAGAACACAAATGTCCGTAAAATATGCCTCTTGAAACTGTCGTTTTGAAATATGGAGGTGTTTTGAATTTTTTGGTCGGTATACGACCCCAGGATTTGTTTTCAGGGCAGGTCTCATTTACAGGCCTGCAATTATTTTGAATATCAACTGACCATTAGCGCTGGGATTAAAGCTGCTGTTGTGTGAAACGGCCACAAGGTGGCAGCAGTTCTCCTTTACCAAATCTGGTGACTAGGGCAACAGAGCCTCAATGGAAGTCGTGTTCTAGGTTGTAATTTAGAATGGAATGTGCCAGGAAAAAGACCCTTAAGTTTGTCTCACTATTTCTTGTTCGGTTTTTTTTTTCATTTAATTTTTATTTTTTATCACAGCAAGTTTGATTACAATGTTTGGCTTGTTGTAGGTGTGCAAGATGTGGTTCTTTTACGCATATACATATGTCTGTTCTTCCTGGGATCCTTTTCCATGTACGTTATGACAGAATGTTGACTAATCTTCTCTTGGTATTCCGTAGGTGTTTGGTGTCTATATATTTCACCTGTGTTTGTATATGTCTCTTAACCCCAATATAGTAATGTATCCAATCCTCACACCTTTCCATTGGTGAACCATAAGTTTGTTTAATGAATCTGCGATTGCCCTTCTCTGTGGAAATATCTTCACTAGTATCAAGTTTTAGGTAACACCTATAAGTGATATCATACGATATGTGTCTTTCTCTTTCTGACTTACTACAAGTCACGTGATTACCTCTAGACTCATCTACGGTGCTGCAAATGGCATTGTGTCCTTTTTTTCCTTGGCTAATATTCTGTCTGTACATGTACCAGTTCTTCTTTGACCACTCATCTGTTGATGGACTTTTTGGTTGCTCCCATGTCATGGCTATTGTAATGCTGCGGCAATGCACATTTGCCTGCCTGTGTCTTTCCAATTCTGTCTTCTTAGGTTATAGGCCCAGGAGTTCGCCTGCTGGATCATATGGTAGCAAAATGTTTACCTTGTACAGGCACCGCCATTCTGTTCTCATTAGTGGCTCTTACCAGGTTACGTCCCACTTAAAGTTGAGGTGATGCTCTTCTCCACAACACCTTCAGCGTTTATTGTTTGGAGTATTTTTGCTGAAGTTTATTCTGACTAGTGTGAGCTGATACCACTTTGTGCTTGGATTTGCATGCGTCTCATAATACCTTGAAATTGAGCTTTCTGGCATGTCCTTTTTTTCTTCAAACTGTGAGTACAGCTTACCTCTTCAAATTGTTTTCGGGAAGTAGGTGTGACATTTAGAAATATTTTGGCCATTACCTCCCTCAAGACATTATGAGGGCAGGTTTCATTCACAGCCCTCCAGTACTGGTGCATATGAAGTGACCCTTAGCACAGGTTTTAAAGCTGCTGTTGCAGGTAACGGCCAGAGGGTGGCAGCATTTCTGCTTTTCCCAATCTGTTAACTAGGGAAACAGACCATCCTGGCAGTGGTGTTCCTCGGTTCTATATTAGAGTGGAATGTGCCCCCAAAAGCTGATGTCTCCTTACTTATGTTTGTTTTAGAAATCGAATTTCTATATATTCTTTTATTGGAGTCATATTCCATTGTGTTCATGGACCACTTCTTCTTTGAGCATTCCTCTGTTGATAGACATTTTCGTAGCTTCCAAGTGTTGGCTATGGTAAATATTGCTGGAGTGCAGGATTGCCAGCATGTGTCTTTTCTTTTTTGTGGTACATGGGCCTCTCACTGCCGTGGGCCCTCCCATTGCAGAGCACAGGCTCCGGACGCACAGGCCCAGCAGCCATAGCTCACGGGAACAGCCGCTCCGCGGCAAGTGGGATCTTCCCGAATCGGGGCATGAACCCATGTCCCCTGCACTGGCAGGCGGACTCTCATCCACTGCGCCACCAGTGAATCCCAGCCTGTCTTTTTGATTCTCATCCCCTCAGGTGAAAGGCCCAGCAGTGGGTATACTTGATTGAATGGTAGCTCAGTATTTATCTTTACAAGGCACGTCATTTTTGTTTGCATGACTGGCTCTTACCATGTCCCACGTTGAAGCGAGGGTAGGCATTTCTCCAAAACCCCTTCAGCATTTATTGTTTGCAGAATTTTTCCTGATGGGCATTCTGACTGCTGTGAGCTGATAGGTTTTTGTCATTTGGATTTACATATCTTTAATTATTCCTAATGTTTAGCATTTTCCCATGCCTTTTTAAATTTCTGGCAGAGAAAAACAGAAAAAAAAACGGAGAGTACAGTTAAACTCTTGAAATTGTCTTCTTGGATGGTTGCCCTCTTTTGAATGTTCTGGTCAATTTTCGACCCCATGTTTGTTTTTGAGGGCAGGTGTTATTCACAGGCCTGCAATGAGTGTGACTATTTAGTGACCATTAGCAGTGGGTTTAAAGCTGCTGTTGTGGGAAATGGCCACAAGGCGGCAGCGTTTCTCCACTCCCAAGTCTGGTTCCTAGGGCAGCAGAGCCTTTCTGGGACCAATGGAATATAGAAGAAGGCATCATTGAAGTCTAATACAGAATACCATGTCCTGGTGGATGGTAGAATGACCAGTAGGGTCTAGGAATTAGGAACTACTGGATGTATATCCTCGGTGGCTTCACTGACTGTCCTAACATCCTTTACCAGGTCCCCAGCAGCCCACGGGGCTCTCGTGGCCAGGCCCCTCCCAGGATATGGGGCTCACCTGGGCAGGGCCCCAGCAGCCAACGGGGTTCTCATGTTCAGGCCACTCCCAGGGTATGGAGCTCAGCTGTGAAACTACCCAGCAGCCCATGAGGCTCTCGTGCTTAGGCACCTCCCATGATACAGAGCTCCCGTGGGCAGGTACCATGGCAGGGCTGGGCACACAGGAACCGTGCACATAGCCCTCATTGCAGAGCACCCCAGAACGCCTGTCACGCAGAGCTGACACAGAGCACCTCAGAGCAGGACTTGAACTAACCAACAGCAGCTCCGACAGGTCTCTGACCCTGGGCATCACTCTGTGCAGCCTCCCTCTGCCTGGTCTTCCAGAGACTTCCACTGCAGCCGGGGCACCAGGCCTTTGTCTCCAACCTTCCCCCCTCCTCTCCCTGACCCCTGGGTTCCTCTCATTAGGATTAGGTCTTCTTGAAATTGTCTCCCACTCATGGGCCAGATAAAATGATGAGAAAACAAGCCGGAGATGCAGCCCCTTGTCTATCCTGACTCTCAGGAGCCCACACCTGTTCCTTGGAACTGGCCGTTTCAGCGAGGTCCATTTTCTGCAATGTGAGCCACTGAGGGGTGAGGATTGGCTGACCGGAGCAGCCTGTCCCTACCGGCCAGCCCTCCCCAGGTGTGCCTGGGTTGAGGTCAATAGAAACACCGCTCCAGGGAGCAACAGCGCCTGCAGCTGTGCCTGACGCCATATTCTCTGCCCCGTCAGCAGTCTCGGGGCTGTGCTGGTGGGAGGGAGTGAGGGGGCACGGTTTTGTGGGTGGCCCGGTGTGAGAGGGGCTCTGCTGGACTTTCTGCAGGAGTTGCCAGACTGCCACCTGCTAAAGAAGAGGATGGGTCACCCATACCTTCCGCTGGAATTTCTCTGCGGGCAGAGGTGAGGGAGGAACAAAGCAGTGGGGGCCAAGACAGGACGGATATCTCAGGCAGGGAAATGGAAAGTTTTCAGAAGAGCGCCTGGGGCCAGGATCATCCTGGCTGGCCTGCAGGCACCAAGTCAGCCTGCGTGCTTTCGCTGGTGTGGATCCATGGCCCTTCCTCTATGCTTTCAAGTCCTTGTACATATTCAGGTGTTTTACCTGGGAACGGAGGGAACAGTTCAGCAGCAGCTGGCTGGGGGCTCAGCTCACGTTTACTCACAGACGCCTATGTACGGTCCCCCAGCTTTGCAATGAGGACGCTCCTTGCGGGGGTGGGGGTGGCTGCTGGCTGCATGGGAGATAATTCCCTACCTCTGACCAACTTCAGAATTGTTTACCACTGGAGCAAGTGCCCTGATAGGGTTTTCCTCTGTATAACTAGTGGGTTCTGTTTATTTTTTCTGTTTTGTTTCAAGGTAGATTTTATTCCTCATTTATGTATTTATAGATATAAGCATGGAAATAATTCATTCATACAAATACATCTGTGTGAAGGGAAGAACGTTTTTCTGTTTTATTTTTAAATTTTATTTGTTTTTAAAAATTTTGAAATTAAATATTATTGATTTTTTTAGACAGCAGGTTATTATTAGTTATCTATTTTATACATATACATGTATACAGGTCAATCCCAATCTCCCAACTCATCCCACCACCACCACCCCATGGCTTCCCCCCCTTGGTTTCCATACGTTTGTTCTCTAACCCTGTGTCTCTAATTCTGCCCTGCAAACCGGTTCATCTGTACCAGTTTTCTAGGTTCCACATATATGCATTAATACACAATATTTGTTTTTCTCTTTCTGACTTACTTCTCTCGGTATGACAGTCTCTAGATCCATCCACGTCTCTACAAATGACCCCGTTTCATTCCTTTTTATGGCTGAGTAATATTCCATTTTATATATGTACCACATCTTTATCCATTCGTCTGTCTGTGGGCATTTAGGTTGCTTCCATTACCTGGCTATTGTAAATAGTGCTGCAATGAACATTGTGGTGAATGTGTCTTTTGGATTTATGGTTTTCTCTGGGTATATGCCCAGAAGTGGGATTGCTGGATCATATGGTAATTGTATTTTTAGTTTTTCTAATGAACCTCCATACTGTTCTCCATAGTGACTGTATCAATTGACATGCCCACCAATAGTGGAAGAGGGATCCATGTGTCCACACCCTCCGCAGCATTTGTAGTTTGTAGATTTTCTGATGATGCCCATTCTAACAGGTGTGAGGTGATACCTCATTGAAGTTTTGACTTGCATTTCTCTAATAATTAGTGATGTTGAGCAGCTTTTCATGTGCATCCTGGCCATCTCTGGGTCTCCTTTGAAGAAATGTCTATTTAGATATTCTACCCATTTTTGAAGTGGGTTGTATTTTTTTTAATATTAAGCTGCATGAGCTGTTTATATATATTGGAGATTAAACCTTTGTCCATTGATTCGTTTCCACATATTTCCTCCCATTCTGAGGGTTGCCTTTTTCCATTCCCGTTTTTTAACAAAAGAAAGAAAGAAAGAAAGAAAAAGAAGCAGAACACAAATGTCCGTAAAATATGCCTCTTGAAACTGTCGTTTTGAAATATGGAGGTGTTTTGAATTTTTTGGTCGGTATACGACCCCAGGATTTGTTTTCAGGGCAGGTCTCATTTACAGGCCTGCAATTATTTTGAATATCAACTGACCATTAGCGCCGGGATTAAAGCTGCTGTTGTGTGAAACGGCCACAAGGTGGCAGCAGTTCTCCTTTACCAAATCTGGTGACTAGGGCAACAGAGCCTCAATGGAAGTCGTGTTCTAGGTTGTAATTTAGAATGGAATGTGCCAGGAAAAAGACCCTTAAGTTTGTCTCACTATTTCTTGTTCGGTTTTTTTTTTCATTTAATTTTTATTTTTTATCACAGCAAGTTTGATTACAATGTTTGGCTTGTTGTAGGTGTGCAAGATGTGGTTCTTTTACGCATATACATATGTCTGTTCTTCCTGGGATCCTTTTCCATGTACGTTATGACAGAATGTTGACTAATCTTCTCTTGGTATTCCGTAGGTGTTTGGTGTCTATATATTTCACCTGTGTTTGTATATGTCTCTTAACCCCAATATCCTAATGTATCCAATCCTCACACCTTTCCATTGGTGAACCATAAGTTTGTTTAATGAATCTGCGATTGCCCTTCTCTGTGGAAATATCTTCACTAGTATCAAGTTTTAGGTAACACCTATAAGTGATATCATACGATATGTGTCTTTCTCTTTCTGACTTACTACAAGTCACGTGATTACCTCTAGACTCATCTACGGTGCTGCAAATGGCATTGTGTCCTTTTTTTCCTTGGCTAATATTCTGTCTGTACATGTACCAGTTCTTCTTTGACCACTCATCTGTTGATGGACTTTTTGGTTGCTCCCATGTCATGGCTATTGTAATGCTGCGGCAATGCACATTTGCCTGCCTGTGTCTTTCCAATTCTGTCTTCTTAGGTTATAGGCCCAGGAGTTCGCCTGCTGGATCATATGGTAGCAAAATGTTTACCTTGTACAGGCACCGCCATTCTGTTCTCATTAGTGGCTCTTACCAGGTTACGTCCCACTTAAAGTTGAGGTGATGCTCTTCTCCACAACACCTTCAGCGTTTATTGTTTGGAGTATTTTTGCTGAAGTTTATTCTGACTAGTGTGAGCTGATACCACTTTGTGCTTGGATTTGCATGCGTCTCATAATACCTTGAAATTGAGCTTTCTGGCATGTCCTTTTTTTCTTCAAACTGTGAGTACAGCTTACCTCTTCAAATTGTTTTCGGGAAGTAGGTGTGACATTTAGAAATATTTTGGCCATTACCTCCCTCAAGACATTATGAGGGCAGGTTTCATTCACAGCCCTCCAGTACTGGTGCATATGAAGTGACCCTTAGCACAGGTTTTAAAGCTGCTGTTGCAGGTAACGGCCAGAGGGTGGCAGCATTTCTGCTTTTCCCAATCTGTTAACTAGGGAAACAGACCATCCTGGCAGTGGTGTTCCTCGGTTCTATATTAGAGTGGAATGTGCCCCCAAAAGCTGATGTCTCCTTACTTATGTTTGTTTTAGAAATCGAATTTCTATATATTTTTTTATTGGAGTCATATTCCATTGTGTTCATGGACCACTTCTTCTTTGAGCATTCCTCTGTTGATGGACATTTTCGTAGCTTCCAAGTGTTGGCTATGGTAAATATTGCTGGAGTGCAGGATTGCCAGCATGTGTCTTTTCTTTTTTGTGGTACATGGGCCTCTCACTGCCGTGGGCCCTCCCATTGCAGAGCACAGGCTCCGGACGCACAGGCCCAGCAGCCATAGCTCACGGGAACAGCCGCGGAGCGGCAAGTGGGATCTTCCCGAATCGGGGCATGAACCCATGTCCCCTGCACTGGCAGGCGGACTCTCATCCACTGTGCCACCAGTGAATCCCAGCCTGTCTTTTTGATTCTCATCCCCTCAGGTGAAAGGCCCAGCAGTGGGTATACTTGATTGAATGGTAGCTCAGTATTTATCTTTACAAGGCACGTCATTTTTGTTTTCATGACTGGCTCTTACCATGTCCCACGTTGAAGCAAGGGTAGGCATTTCTCCAAAACCCCTTCAGCATTTATTGTTTGCAGAATTTTTCCTGATGGGCATTCTGACTGCTGTGAGCTGATAGGTTTTTGTCATTTGGATTTACATATCTTTAATTATTCCTAATGTTTAGCATTTTCCCATACCTTTTAAAATTTCTGGCAGAGAAAAACAGAAAAAAAAACGGAGAGTACAGTTAAACTCTTGAAATTGTCTTCTTGGATGGTTGCCCTCTTTTGAATGTTCTGGTCAATTTTCGACCCCATGTTTGTTTTTGAGGGCAGGTGTTATTCACAGGCCTGCAATGAGTGTGACTATTTAGTGACCATTTGCAGTGGGTTTAAAGCTGCTGTTGTGGGAAATGGCCACAAGGCGGCAGCGTTTCTCCACTCCCAAGTCTGGTTCCTAGGGCAGCAGAGCCTTTCTGGGACCAGTGGAATATAGAAGAAGGCATCATTGAAGTCTAATACAGAATACCATGTCCTGGTGGATGGTAGAATGACCAGTAGGGTCTAGGAATTAGGAACTACTGGATGTATATCCTCGGTGGCTTCACTGACTGTCCTAACATCCTTTACCAGGTCCCCAGCAGCCCACGGGGCTCTCGTGGCCAGGCCCCTCCCAGGATATGGGGCTCACCTGGGCAGGGCCCCAGCAGCCAATGGGGTTCTCATGTTCAGGCCACTCCCAGGGTATGGAGCTCAGCTGTGAAACTACCCAGCAGCCCATGAGGCTCTCATGCTTAGGCACCTCCCATGATACAGAGCTCCCGTGGGCAGGTACCATGGCAGGGCTGGGCACACAGGAACCGTGCACATAGCCCTCATTGCAGAGCACCCCAGAACGCCTGTCACGCAGAGCTGACACAGAGCACCTCAGAGCAGGACTTGAACTAACCAACAGCAGCTCCGACAGGTCTCTGACCCTGGGCATCACTCTGTGCAGCCTCCCTCTGCCTGGTCTTCCAGAGACTTCCACTGCAGCCGGGGCACCAGGCCTTTGTCTCCAACCTTCCCCCCTCCTCTCCCTGACCCCTGGGTTCCTCTCATTAGGATTAGGTCTTCTTGAAATTGTCTCCCACTCATGGGCCAGATAAAATGATGAGAAAACAAGCCGGAGATGCAGCCCCTTGTCTATCCTGACTCTCAGGAGCCCACACCTGTTCCTTGGAACTGGCCATTTCAGCGAGGTCCATTTTCTGCAATGTGAGCCACTGAGGGGTGAGGATTGGCTGACCGGAGCAGCCTGTCCCTACCGGCCAGCCCTCCCCAGGTGTGCCTGTGTTGAGGTCAATAGGAACACCGCTCCAGGGAGCAACAGCGCCTGCAGCTGTGCCTGACGCCATATTCTCTGCCCCGTCAGCAGTCTCGGGGCTGTGCTGGTGGGAGGGAGTGAGGGGGCACGGTTTTGTGGGTGGCCCGGTGTGAGAGGGGCTCTGCTGGACTTTCTGCAGGAGTTGCCAGACTGCCACCTGCTAAAGAAGAGGATGGGTCACCCATACCTTCCGCTGGAATTTCTCTGCGGGCAGAGGTGAGGGAGGAACAAAGCAGTGGGGGCCAAGACAGGACGGATATCTCAGGCAGGGAAATGGAAAGTTTTCAGAAGAGCGCCTGGGGCCAGGATCATCCTGGCTGGCCTGCAGGCACCAAGTCAGCCTGTGTGCTTTCGCTGGTGTGGATCCACGGCCCTTCCTCTATGCTTTCAAGTCCTTGTACATATTCAGGTGTTTTACCTGGGAAGGGAGGGAACAGTTCAGCAGCAGCTGGCTGGGGGCTCAGCTCACGTTTACTCACAGACGCCTATGTACGGTCCCCCAGCTTTGCAATGAGGATGCTCCTTGCGGGGGTGGCGGTGGCTGCTGGCTGCATGGGAGATAATTCCCTACCTCTGACCAACTTCAGAATTGTTTACCACTGGAGCAAGTGCCCTGATAGGGTTTTCCTCTGTATAACTAGTGGGTTCTGTTTATTTTTTCTGTTTTGTTTCAAGGTAGATTTTATTCCTCATTTATGTATTTATAGATATAAGCATGGAAATAATTCATTCATACAAATACATCTGTGTGAAGGGAAGAACGTTTTTCTGTTTTATTTTTAAATTTTATTTGTTTTTAAAAATTTTGAAATTTAGTATTATTTATTTTTTTAGACAGCAGGTTATTATTAGTTATCTATTTTATACATATACATGTATACAGGTCAATCCCAATCTCCCAACTCATCCCACCACCACCACCGCATGGCTTCCCCCCCTTGGTTTCCATACGTTTGTTCTCTAACCCTGTGTCTCTAATTCTGCCCTGCAAACCGGTTCATCTGTACCAGTTTTCTAGGTTCCACATATATGCATTAATACACAATATTTGTTTTTCTCTTTCTGACTTACTTCTCTCGGTATGACAGTCTCTAGATCCATCCACGTCTCTACAAATGACCCCGTTTCATTCCTTTTTATGGCTGAGTAATATTCCATTTTATATATGTACCACATCTTTATCCATTCGTCTGTCTGTGGGCATTTAGGTTGCTTCCATTACCTGGCTATTGTAAATAGTGCTGCAATGAACATTGTGGTGAATGTGTCTTTTGGATTTATGGTTTTCTCTGGGTATATGCCCAGAAGTGGGATTGCTGGATCATATGGTAATTGTATTTTTAGTTTTTCTAATGAACCTCCATACTGTTCTCCATAGTGACTGTATCAATTGACATGCCCACCAATAGTGGAAGAGGGATCCATGTGTCCACACCCTCCGCAGCATTTGTAGTTTGTAGATTTTCTGATGATGCCCATTCTAACAGGTGTGAGGTGATACCTCATTGAAGTTTTGACTTGCATTTCTCTAATAATTAGTGATGTTGAGCAGCTTTTCATGTGCATCCTGGCCATCTCTGGGTCTCCTTTGAAGAAATGTCTATTTAGATATTCTACCCATTTTTGAAGTGGGTTGTATTTTTTTTAATATTAAGCTGCATGAGCTGTTTATATATATTGGAGATTAAACCTTTGTCCATTGATTCGTTTCCACATATTTCCTCCCATTCTGAGGGTTGCCTTTTTGCATTCCCGTTTTTTAACAAAAGAAAGAAAGAAAGAAAGAAAAAGAAGCAGAACACAAATGTCCGTAAAATATGCCTCTTGAAACTGTCGTTTTGAAATATGGAGGTGTTTTGAATTTTTTGGTCGGTATACGACCCCAGGATTTGTTTTCAGGGCAGGTCTCATTTACAGGCCTGCAATTATTTTGAATATCAACTGACCATTAGCGCCGGGATTAAAGCTGCTGTTGTGTGAAACGGCCACAAGGTGGCAGCAGTTCTCCTTTACCAAATCTGGTGACTAGGGCAACAGAGCCTCAATGGAAGTCGTGTTCTAGGTTGTAATTTAGAATGGAATGTGCCAGGAAAAAGACCCTTAAGTTTGTCTCACTATTTCTTGTTCGGTTTTTTTTTTCATTTAATTTTTATTTTTTATCACAGCAAGTTTGATTACAATGTTTGGCTTGTTGTAGGTGTGCAAGATGTGGTTCTTTTACGCATATACATATGTCTGTTCTTCCTGGGATCCTTTTCCATGTACGTTATGACAGAATGTTGACTAATCTTCTCTTGGTATTCCGTAGGTGTTTGGTGTCTATATATTTCACCTGTGTTTGTATATGTCTCTTAACCCCAATATCCTAATGTATCCAATCCTCACACCTTTCCATTGGTGAACCATAAGTTTGTTTAATGAATCTGCGATTGCCCTTCTCTGTGGAAATATCTTCACTAGTATCAAGTTTTAGGTAACACCTATAAGTGATATCATACGATATGTGTCTTTCTCTTTCTGACTTACTACAAGTCACGTGATTACCTCTAGACTCATCTACGGTGCTGCAAATGGCATTGTGTCCTTTTTTTCCTTGGCTAATATTCTGTCTGTACATGTACCAGTTCTTCTTTGACCACTCATCTGTTGATGGACTTTTTGGTTGCTCCCATGTCATGGCTATTGTAATGCTGCGGCAATGCACATTTGCCTGCCTGTGTCTTTCCAATTCTGTCTTCTTAGGTTATAGGCCCAGGAGTTCGCCTGCTGGATCATATGGTAGCAAAATGTTTACCTTGTACAGGCACCGCCATTCTGTTCTCATTAGTGGCTCTTACCAGGTTACGTCCCACTTAAAGTTGAGGTGATGCTCTTCTCCACAACACCTTCAGCGTTTATTGTTTGGAGTATTTTTGCTGAAGTTTATTCTGACTAGTGTGAGCTGATACCACTTTGTGCTTGGATTTGCATGCGTCTCATAATACCTTGAAATTGAGCTTTCTGGCATGTCCTTTTTTTCTTCAAACTGTGAGTACAGCTTACCTCTTCAAATTGTTTTCGGGAAGTAGGTGTGACATTTAGAAATATTTTGGCCATTACCTCCCTCAAGACATTATGAGGGCAGGTTTCATTCACAGCCCTCCAGTACTGGTGCATATGAAGTGACCCTTAGCACAGGTTTTAAAGCTGCTGTTGCAGGTAACGGCCAGAGGGTGGCAGCATTTCTGCTTTTCCCAATCTGTTAACTAGGGAAACAGACCATCCTGGCAGTGGTGTTCCTCGGTTCTATATTAGAGTGGAATGTGCCCCCAAAAGCTGATGTCTCCTTACTTATGTTTGTTTTAGAAATCGAATTTCTATATATTTTTTTATTGGAGTCATATTCCATTGTGTTCATGGACCACTTCTTCTTTGAGCATTCCTCTGTTGATGGACATTTTCGTAGCTTCCAAGTGTTGGCTATGGTAAATATTGCTGGAGTGCAGGATTGCCAGCATGTGTCTTTTCTTTTTTGTGGTACATGGGCCTCTCACTGCCGTGGGCCCTCCCATTGCAGAGCACAGGCTCCGGATGCACAGGCCCAGCAGCCGTAGCTCACGGGAACAGCCGCTCCGCGGCATGTGGGATCTTCCCGAATCGGGGCATGAACCCATGTCCCCTGCACTGGCAGGCGGACTCTCATCCACTGCGCCACCAGTGAATCCCAGCCTGTCTTTTTGATTCTCATCCCCTCAGGCGAAAGGCCCAGCAGTGGGTATACTTGATTGAATGGTAGCTCAGTATTTATCTTTACAAGGCACGTCATTTTTGTTTTCATGACTGGCTCTTACCATGTCCCACGTTGAAGCGAGGGTAGGCATTTCTCCAAAACCCCTTCAGCATTTATTGTTTGCAGAATTTTTCCTGATGGGCATTCTGACTGCTGTGAGCTGATAGGTTTTTGTCATTTGGATTTACATATCTTTAATTATTCCTCATGTTTAGCATTTTCCCATGCCTTTTTAAATTTCTGGCAGAGAAAAACAGAAAAAAAAACGGAGAGTACAGTTAAACTCTTGAAATTGTCTTCTTGGATGGTTGCCCTCTTTTGAATGTTCTGGTCAATTTTCGACCCCATGTTTGTTTTTGAGGGCAGGTGTTATTCACAGGCCTGCAATGAGTGTGACTATTTAGTGACCATTAGCAGTGGGTTTAAAGCTGCTGTTGTGGGAAATGGCCACAAGGCGGCAGCGTTTCTCCACTCCCAAGTCTGGTTCCTAGGGCAGCAGAGCCTTTCTGGGACCAATGGAATACAGAAGAAGGCATCATTGAAGTCTAATACAGAATACCATGTCCTGGTGGATGGTAGAATGACCAGTAGGGTCTAGGAATTAGGAACTACTGGATGTATATCCTCGGTGGCTTCACTGACTGTCCTAACATCCTTTACCAGGTCCCCAGCAGCCCACGGGGCTCTCGTGGTCAGGCCCCTCCCAGGATATGGGGCTCACCTGGGCAGGGCCCCAGCAGCCAATGGGGTTCTCATGTTCAGGCCACTCCCAGGGTATGGAGCTCAGCTGTGAAACTACCCAGCAGCCCATGAGGCTCTCGTGCTTAGGCACCTCCCATGATACAGAGCTCCCGTGGGCAGGTACCATGGCAGGGCTGGGCACACAGGAACCGTGCACATAGCCCTCATTGCAGAGCACCCCAGAACGCCTGTCACGCAGAGCTGACACAGAGCACCTCAGAGCAGGACTTGAACTAACCAACAGCAGCTCCGACAGGTCTCTGACCCTGGGCATCACTCTGTGCAGCTTCCCTCTGCCTGGTCTTCCAGAGACTTCCACTGCAGCCGGGGCACCAGGCCTTTGTCTCCAACCATCCCCCCTCCTCTCCCTGACCCCTGGGTTCCTCTCATTAGGATTAGGTCTTCTTGAAATTGTCTCCCACTCATGGGCCAGATAAAATGATGAGAAAACAAGCCGGAGATGCAGCCCCTTGTCTATCCTGACTCTCAGGAGCCCACACCTGTTCCTTGGAACTGGCCGTTTCAGCGAGGTCCATTTTCTGCAATGTGAGCCACTGAGGGGTGAGGATTGGCTGACCAGAGCAGCCTGTCCCTACCGGCCAGCCCTCCCCAGGTGTGCCTGGGTTGAGGTCAATAGAAACACCGCTCCAGGGAGCAACAGCGCCTGCAGCTGTGCCTGACGCCATATTCTCTGCCCCGTCAGCAGTCTCGGGGCTGTGCTGGTGGGAGGGAGTGAGGGGGCACGGTTTTGTGGGTGTCCCGGTTTGAGAGGGGCTCTGCTGGACTTTCTGCAGGAGTTGCCAGACTGCCACCTGCTAAAGAAGAGGATGGGTCACCCATACCTTCCGCTGGAATTTCTCCGCGGGCAGAGGTGAGGGAGGAACAAAGCAGTGGGGGCCAAGACAGGACGGATATCTCAGGCAGGGAAATGGAAAGTTTTCAGAAGAGCGCCTGGGGCCAGGATCATCCTGGCTGGCCTGCAGGCACCAAGTCAGCCTGCGTGCTTTCGCTGGTGTGGATCCACGGCCCTTCCTCTATGCTTTCAAGTCCTTGTACATATTCAGGTGTTTTACCTGGGAAGGGAGGGAACAGTTCAGCAGCAGCTGGCTGGGGGCTCAGCTCACGTTTACTCACAGACGCCTATGTACGGTCCCCCAGCTTTGCAATGAGGACGCTCCTTGCGGGGGTGGGGGGGCTGCTGGCTGCATGGGAGATAATTCCCTACCTCTGACCAACTTCAGAATTGTTTACCACTGGAGCAAGTGCCCTGATTGGGTTTTCCTCTGTATAACTAGTGGGTTCTGTTTATTTTTTCTGTTTTGTTTCAAGGTAGATTTTATTCCTCATTTATGTATTTATAGATATAAGCATGGAAATAATTCATTCATACAAATACATCTGTGTGAAGGGAAGAACGTTTTTCTGTTTTATTTTTAAATTTTATTTGTTTTTAAAAATTTTGAAATTTAATATTATTTATTTTTTTAGACAGCAGGTTATTATTAGTTATCTATTTTATACATATACATGTATACAGGTCAATCCCAATCTCCCAACTCATCCCACCACCACCACCCCATGGCTTCCCCCCCTTGGTTTCCATACGTTTGTTCTCTAACCCTGTGTCTCTAATTCTGCCCTGCAAACCGGTTCATCTGTACCAGTTTTCTAGGTTCCACATATATGCATTAATACACAATATTTGTTTTTCTCTTTCTGACTTACTTCTCTCGGTATGACAGTCTCTAGATCCATCCACGTCTCTACAAATGACCCCGTTTCATTCCTTTTTATGGCTGAGTAATATTCCATTTTATATATGTACCACATCTTTATCCATTCGTCTGTCTGTGGGCATTTAGGTTGCTTCCATTACCTGGCTATTGTAAATAGTGCTGCAATGAACATTGTGGTGAATGTGTCTTTTGGATTTATGGTTTTCTCTGGGTATATGCCCAGAAGTGGGATTGCTGGATCATATGGTAATTGTAGTTTTAGTTTTTTCTAATGAACCTCCATACTGTTCTCCATAGTGACTGTATCAATTGACATGCCCACCAATAGTGGAAGAGGGATCCATGTGTCCACACCCTCCGCAGCATTTGTAGTTTGTAGATTTTCTGATGATGCCCATTCTAACAGGTGTGAGGTGATACCTCATTGAAGTTTTGACTTGCATTTCTCTAATAATTAGTGATGTTGAGCAGCTTTTCATGTGCATCCTGGCCATCTCTGGGTCTCCTTTGAAGAAATGTCTATTTAGATATTCTACCCATTTTTGAAGTGGGTTGTATTTTTTTTTAATATTAAGCTGCATGAGCTGTTTATATATATTGGAGATTAAACCTTTGTCCATTGATTCGTTTTCACATATTTCCACCCATTCTGAGGGTTGCCTTTTTCCATTCCCGTTTTTTAACAAAAGAAAGAAAGAAAGAAAGAAAAAGAAGCAGAACACAAATGTCCGTAAAATATGCCTCTTGAAACTGTCGTTTTGAAATATGGAGGTGTTTTGAATTTTTTGGTCGGTATACGACCCCAGGATTTGTTTTCAGGGCAGGTCTCATTTACAGGCCTGCAATTATTTTGAATATCAACTGACCATTAGCACCGGGATTAAAGCTGCTGTTGTGTGAAACGGCCACAAGGTGGCAGCAGTTCTCCTTTACCAAATCTGGTGACTAGGGCAACAGAGCCTCAATGGAAGTCGTGTTCTAGGTTGTAATTTAGAATGGAATGTGCCAGGAAAAAGACCCTTAAGTTAGTCTCACTATTTCTTGTTCGGTTTTTTTTTCATTTAATTTTTATTTTTTATCACAGCAAGTTTGATTACAATGTTTGGCTTGTTGTAGGTGTGCAAGATGTGGTTCTTTTACGCATATACATATGTCTGTTCTTCCTGGGATCCTTTTCCATGTACGTTATGACAGAATGTTGACTAATCTTCTCTTGGTATTCCGTAGGTGTTTGGTGTCTATATATTTCACCTGTGTTTGTATATGTCTCTTAACCCCAATATCCTAATGTATCCAATCCTCACACCTTTCCATTGGTGAACCATAAGTTTGTTTAATGAATCTGCGATTGCCCTTCTCTGTGGAAATATCTTCACTAGTATCAAGTTTTAGGTAACACCTATAAGTGATATCATACGATATGTGTCTTTCTCTTTCTGACTTACTACAAGTCACGTGATTACCTCTAGACTCATCTACGGTGCTGCAAATGGCATTGTGTCCTTTTTTTCCTTGGCTAATATTCTGTCTGTACATGTACCAGTTCTTCTTTGACCACTCATCTGTTGATGGACTTTTTGGTTGCTCCCATGTCATGGCTATTGTAATGCTGCGGCAATGCACATTTGCCTGCCTGTGTCTTTCCAATTCTGTCTTCTTAGGTTATAGGCCCAGGAGTTCGCCTGCTGGATCATATGGTAGCAAAATGTTTACCTTGTACAGGCACCGCCATTCTGTTCTCATTAGTGGCTCTTACCAGGTTACGTCCCACTTAAAGTTGAGGTGATGCTCTTCTCCACAACACCTTCAGCGTTTATTGTTTGGAGTATTTTTGCTGAAGTTTATTCTGACTAGTGTGAGCTGATACCACTTTGTGCTTGGATTTGCATGCGTCTCATAATACCTTGAAATTGAGCTTTCTGGCATGTCCTTTTTTTCTTCAAACTGTGAGTACAGCTTACCTCTTCAAATTGTTTTCGGGAAGTAGGTGTGACATTTAGAAATATTTTGGCCATTACCTCCCTCAAGACATTATGAGGGCAGGTTTCATTCACAGCCCTCCAGTACTGGTGCATATGAAGTGACCCTTAGCACAGGTTTTAAAGCTGCTGTTGCAGGTAACGGCCAGAGGGTGGCAGCATTTCTGCTTTTCCCAATCTGTTAACTAGGGAAACAGACCATCCTGGCAGTGGTGTTCCTCGGTTCTATATTAGAGTGGAATGTGCCCCCAAAAGCTGATGTCTCCTTACTTATGTTTGTTTTAGAAATCGAATTTCTATATATTTTTTTATTGGAGTCATATTCCATTGTGTTCATGGACCACTTCTTCTTTGAGCATTCCTCTGTTGATGGACATTTTCGTAGCTTCCAAGTGTTGGCTATGGTAAATATTGCTGGAGTGCAGGATTGCCAGCATGTGTCTTTTCTTTTTTGTGGTACATGGGCCTCTCACTGCCGTGGGCCCTCCCATTGCAGAGCACAGGCTCCGGACGCACAGGCCCGGCAGCCATAGCTCACGGGAACAGCCGCTCCGTGGCAAGTGGGATCTTCCCGAATCGGGGCATGAACCCATGTCCCCTGCACTGGCAGGCGGACTCTCATCCACTGCGCCACCAGTGAATCCCAGCCTGTCTTTTTGATTCTCATCCCCTCAGGCGAAAGGCCCAGCAGTGGGTATACTTGATTGAATGGTAGCTCAGTATTTATCTTTACAAGGCACGTCATTTTTGTTTTCATGACTGGCTCTTACCATGTCCCACGTTGAAGCGAGGGTAGGCATTTCTCCAAAACCCCTTCAGCATTTATTGTTTACAGAATTTTTCCTGATGGGCATTCTGACTGCTGTGAGCTGATAGGTTTTTGTCATTTGGATTTACATATCTTTAATTATTCCTAATGTTTAGCATTTTCCCATGCCTTTTTAAATTTCTGGCAGAGAAAAACAGAAAAAAAAAAACGGAGAGTACAGTTAAACTCTTGAAATTGTCTTCTTGGATGGTTGCCCTCTTTTGAATGTTCTGGTCAATTTTCGACCCCATGTTTGTTTTTGAGGGCATGTGTTATTCACAGGCCTGCAATGAGTGTGACTATTTAGTGACCATTAGCAGTGGGTTTAAAGCTGCTGTTGTGGGAAATGGCCACAAGGCGGCAGCGTTTCTCCACTCCCAAGTCTGGTTCCTAGGGCAGCAGAGCCTTTCTGGGACCAATGGAATATAGAAGAAGGCATCATTGAAGTCTAATACAGAATACCATGTCCTGGTGGATGGTAGAATGACCAGTAGGGTCTAGGAATTAGGAACTACTGGATGTATATCCTCGGTGGCTTCACTGACTGTCCTAACATCCTTTAACAGGTCCCCAGCAGCCCACGGGGCTCTCGTGGTCAGGCCACTCCCAGGGTATGGAGCTCACCTGTGAAACTACCCAGCAGCCCATGAGGATCTCGTGCTTAGGCACCTCCCATGATACAGAGCTCCCGTGGGCAGGTACCATGGCAGGGCTGGGCACACAGGAACCGTGCACATAGCCCTCATTGCAGAGCACCCCAGAACGCCTGTCACGCAGAGCTGACACAGAGCACCTCAGAGCAGGACTTGAACTAACCAACAGCAGCTCCGACAGGTCTCTGACCCTGGGCATCACTCTGTGCAGCCTCCCTCTGCCTGGTCTTCCAGAGACTTCCACTGCAGCCGGGGCACCAGGCCTTTGTCTCCAACCATCCCCCCTCCTCTCCCTGACCCCTGGGTCCCTCTCATTAGGATTAGGTCTTCTTGAAATTGTCTCCCACTCATGGGCCAGATAAAATGATGAGAAAACAAGCCGGAGATGCAGCCCCTTGTCTATCCTGACTCTCAGGAGCCCACACCTGTTCCTTGGAACTGGCCGTTTCAGCGAGGTCCATTTTCTGCAATGTGAGCCACTGAGGGGTGAGGATTGGCTGACCGGAGCAGCCTGTCCCTACCGGCCAGCCCTCCCCAGGTGTGCCTGGGTTGAGGTCAATAGAAACACCGCTCCAGGGAGCAACAGCGCCTGCAGCTGTGCCTGACGCCATATTCTCTGCCCCGTCAGCAGTCTCGGGGCTGTGCTGGTGGGAGGGAGTGAGGGGGCACGGTTTTGTGGGTGTCC
This sequence comes from Mesoplodon mirus, assembly GCF_964341445.2. Classification (NCBI taxonomy): domain Eukaryota; kingdom Metazoa; phylum Chordata; class Mammalia; order Artiodactyla; family Ziphiidae; genus Mesoplodon; species Mesoplodon mirus. Next base: position 92,297,129 of record NC_138979.1, read on the forward strand.
CGGTGTGAGAGGGGCTCTGCTGGACTTTCTGCAGGAGTTGCCAGACTGCCACCTGCTAAAGAAGAGGATGGGTCACCCATACCTTCCGCTGGAATTTCTCCGCGGGCAGAGGTGAGGGAGGAACAAAGCAGTGGGGGCCAAGACAGGACGGATATCTCAGGCAGGGAAATGGAAAGTTTTCAGAAGAGCGCCTGGGGCCAGGATCATCCTGGCTGGCCTGCAGGCACCAAGTCAGCCTGCGTGCTTTCGCTGGTGTGGATCCACGGCCCTTCCTCTATGCTTTCAAGTCCTTGTACATATTCAGGTGTTTTACCTGGGAAGGGAGGGAACAGTTCAGTAGCAGCTGGCTGGGGGCTCATCTCACGTTTACTCACAGACGCCTATGTACGGTCCCCCAGCTTTGCAATGAGGACGCTCCTTGCGGGGGTGGGGGGGGGCTGCTGGCTGCATGGGAGATAATTCCCTACCTCTGACCAATTTCAGAATTGTTTACCACTGGAGCAAGTGCCCTGATTGGGTTTTCCTCTGTATAACTAGTGGGTTCTGTTTATTTTTTCTGTTTTGTTTCAAGGTAGATTTTATTCCTCACTTATGTATTTATAGATATAAGCATGGAAATAATTCATTCATACAAATACATCTGTGTGAAGGGAAGAACGTTTTTCTGTTTTATTTTTAAATTTTATTTTTTTTTAAAAATTTTGAAATTTAATATTATTGATTTTTTTAGACAGCAGGTTATTATTAGTTATCTATTTTATACATATACATGTATACAGGTCAATCCCAATCTCCCAACTCATCCCACCACCACCACCCCATGGCTTCCCCCCCTTGGTTTCCATACGTTTGTTCTCTAACCCTGTGTCTCTAATTCTGCCCTGCAAACCGGTTCATCTGTACCAGTTTTCTAGGTTCCACATATATGCATTAATACACAATATTTGTTTTTCTCTTTCTGACTTACTTCTCTCGGTATGACAGTCTCTAGATCCATCCACGTCTCTACAAATGACCCCGTTTCATTCGTTTTTATGGCTGAGTAATATTCCATTTTATATATGTACCACATCTTTATCCATTCGTCTGTCTGTGGGCATTTAGGTTGCTTCCATTAACTGGCTATTGTAAATAGTGCTGCAATGAACATTGTGGTGAATGTGTCTTTTGGATTTATGGTTTTCTCTGGGTATATGCCCAGAAGTGGGATTGCTGGATCATATGGTAATTGTATTTTTACTTTTTCTAATGAACCTCCATACTGTTCTCCATAGTGACTGTATCAATTGACATGCCCACCAATAGTGGAAGAGGGATCCATGTGTCCACACCCTCCGCAGCATTTGTAGTTTGTAGATTTTCTGATGATGCCCATTCTAACAGGTGTGAGGTGATACCTCATTGAAGTTTTGACTTGCATTTCTCTAATAATTAGTGATGTTGAGCAGCTTTTCATGTGCATCCTGGCCATCTCTGGGTCTCCTTTGAAGAAATGTCTATTTAGATATTCTACCCATTTTTGAAGTGGGTTGTATTTTTTTTAATATTAAGCTGCATGAGCTGTTTATATATATTGGAGATTAAACCTTTGTCCATTGATTCGTTTCCACATATTTCCTCCCATTCTGAGGGTTGCCTTTTTCCATTCCCGTTTTTTAACAAAAGAAAGAAAGAAAGAAAGAAAAAGAAGCAGAACACAAATGTCCGTAAAATATGCCTCTTGAAACTGTCGTTTTGAAATATGGAGGTGTTTTGAATTTTTTGGTCGGTATACGACCCCAGGATTTGTTTTCAGGGCAGGTCTCATTTACAGGCCTGCAATTATTTTGAATATCAACTGACCACTAGCGCTGGGATTAAAGCTGCTGTTGTGTGAAACGGCCACAAGGTGGCAGCAGTTCTCCTTTACCAAATCTGGTGACTAGGGCAACAGAGCCTCAATGGAAGTCGTGTTCTAGGTTGTAATTTAGAATGGAATGTGCCAGGAAAAAGACCCTTAAGTTTGTCTCACTATTTCTTGTTCGGTTTTTTTTTTCATTTAATTTTTATTTTTTATCACAGCAAGTTTGATTACAATGTTTGGCTTGTTGTAGGTGTGCAAGATGTGGTTCTTTTACGCATATACATATGTCTGTTCTTCCTGGGATCCTTTTCCATGTACGTTATGACAGAATGTTGACTAATCTTCTCTTGGTATTCCGTAGGTGTTTGGTGTCTATATATTTCACCTGTGTTTGTATATGTCTCTTAACCCCAATATCCTAATGTATCCAATCCTCACACCTTTCCATTGGTGAACCATAAGTTTGTTTAATGAATCTGCGATTGCCCTTCTCTGTGGAAATATCTTCACTAGTATCAAGTTTTAGGTAACACCTATAAGTGATATCATACGATATGTGTCTTTCTCTTTCTGACTTACTACAAGTCACGTGATTACCTCTAGACTCATCTACGGTGCTGCAAATGGCATTGTGTCCTTTTTTTCCTTGGCTAATATTCTGTCTGTACATGTACCAGTTCTTCTTTGACCACTCATCTGTTGATGGACTTTTTGGTTGCTCCCATGTCATGGCTATTGTAATGCTGCGGCAATGCACATTTGCCTGCCTGTGTCTTTCCAATTCTGTCTTCTTAGGTTATAGGCCCAGGAGTTCGCCTGCTGGATCATATGGTAGCAAAATGTTTACCTTGTACAGGCACCGCCATTCTGTTCTCATTAGTGGCTCTTACCAGGTTACGTCCCACTTAAAGTTGAGGTGATGCTCTTCTCCACAACACCTTCAGCGTTTATTGTTTGGAGTATTTTTGCTGAAGTTTATTCTGACTAGTGTGAGCTGATACCACTTTGTGCTTGGATTTGCATGCGTCTCATAATACCTTGAAATTGAGCTTTCTGGCATGTCCTTTTTTTCTTCAAACTGTGAGTACAGCTTACCTCTTCAAATTGTTTTCGGGAAGTAGGTGTGACATTTAGAAATATTTTGGCCATTACCTCCCTCAAGACATTATGAGGGCAGGTTTCATTCACAGCCCTCCAGTACTGGTGCATATGAAGTGACCCTTAGCACAGGTTTTAAAGCTGCTGTTGCAGGTAACGGCCAGAGGGTGGCAGCATTTCTGCTTTTCCCAATCTGTTAACTAGGGAAACAGACCATCCTGGCAGTGGTGTTCCTCGGTTCTATATTAGAGTGGAATGTGCCCACAAAAGCTGATGTCTCCTTACTTATGTTTGTTTTAGAAATCGAATTTCTATATATTTTTTTTATTGGAGTCATATTCCATTGTGTTCATGGACCACTTCTTCTTTGAGCATTCCTCTGTTGATGGACATTTTCGTAGCTTCCAAGTGTTGGCTATGGTAAATATTGCTGGAGTGCAGGATTGCCAGCATGTGTCTTTTCTTTTTTGTGGTACATGGGCCTCTCACTGCCGTGGGCCCTCCCATTGCAGAGCACAGGCTCCGGACGCACAGGCCCAGCAGCCGTAGCTCACGGGAACAGCCGCTCCGTGGCAAGTGGGATCTTCCCGAATCGGGGCATGAACCCATGTCCCCTGCACTGGCAGGCGGACTCTCATCCACTGCGCCACCAGTGAATCCCAGCCTGTCTTTTTGATTCTCATCCCCTCAGGCGAAAGGCCCAGCAGTGGGTATACTTGATTGTATGGTAGCTCAGTATTTATCTTTACAAGGCACGTCATTTTTGTTTTCATGACTGGCTCTTACCATGTCCCACGTTGAAGCGAGGGTAGGCATTTCTCCAAAACCCCTTCAGCATTTATTGTTTGCAGAATTTTTCCTGATGGGCATTCTGACTGCTGTGAGCTGATAGGTTTTTGTCATTTGGATTTACATATCTTTAATTATTCCTAATGTTTAGCATTTTCCCATGCCTTTTTAAATTTCTGGCAGAGAAAAACAGAAAAAAAAACGGAGAGTACAGTTAAACTCTTGAAATTGTCTTCTTGGATGGTTGCCCTCTTTTGAATGTTCTGGTCAATTTTCGACCCCATGTTTGTTTTTGAGGGCAGGTGTTATTCACAGGCCTGCAATGAGTGTGACTATTTAGTGACCATTAGCAGTGGGTTTAAAGCTGCTGTTGTGGGAAATGGCCACAAGGCGGCAGCGTTTCTCCACTCCCAAGTCTGGTTCCTAGGGCAGCAGAGCCTTTCTGGGACCAATGGAATACAGAAGAAGGCATCATTGAAGTCTAATACAGAATACCATGTCCTGGTGGATGGTAGAATGACCAGTAGGGTCTAGGAATTAGGAACTACTGGATGTATATCCTCGGTGGCTTCACTGACTGTCCTAACATCCTTTACCAGGTCCCCAGCAGCCCACGGGGCTCTCGTGGTCAGGCCCCTCCCAGGATATGGGGCTCACCTGGGCAGGGCCCCAGCAGCCAACGGGGTTCTCATGTTCAGGCCACTCCCAGGGTATGGAGCTCAGCTGTGAAACTACCCAGCAGCCCATGAGGCTCTCGTGCTTAGGCACCTCCCATGATACAGAGCTCCCGTGGGCAGGTACCATGGCAGGGCTGGGCACACAGGAACCGTGCACATAGCCCTCATTGCAGAGCACCCCAGAACGCCTGTCACGCAGAGCTGACACAGAGCACCTCAGAGCAGGACTTGAACTAACCAACAGCAGCTCCGACAGGTCTCTGACCCTGGGCATCACTCTGTGCAGCTTCCCTCTGCCTGGTCTTCCAGAGACTTCCACTGCAGCCGGGGCACCAGGCCTTTGTCTCCAACCATCCCCCCTCCTCTCCCTGACACCTGGGTTCCTCTCATTAGGATTAGGTCTTCTTGAAATTGTCTCCCACTCATGGGCCAGATAAAATGATGAGAAAACAAGCCGGAGATGCAGCCCCTTGTCTATCCTGACTCTCAGGAGCCCACACCTGTTCCTTGGAACTGGCCGTTTCAGCGAGGTCCATTTTCTGCAATGTGAGCCACTGAGGGGTGAGGATTGGCTGACCGGAGCAGCCTGTCCCTACCGGCCAGCCCTCCCCAGGTGTGCCTGGGTTGAGGTCAATAGAAACACCGCTCCAGGGAGCAACAGCGCCTGCAGCTGTGCCTGACACCATATTCTCTGCCCCGTCAGCAGTCTCGGGGCTGTGCTGGTGGGAGGGAGTGAGGGGGCACGGTTTTGTGGGTGTCCCGGTGTGAGAGGGGCTCTGCTGGACTTTCTGCAGGAGTTGCCAGACTGCCACCTGCTAAAGAAGAGGATGGGTCACCCATACCTTCCGCTGGAATTTCTCCGCGGGCAGAGGTGAGGGAGGAACAAAGCAGTGGGGGCCAAGACAGGACGGATATCTCAGGCAGGGAAATGGAAAGTTTTCAGAAGAGCGCCTGGGGCCAGGATCATCCTGGCTGGCCTGCAGGCACCAAGTCAGCCTGCGTGCTTTCGCTGGTGTGGATCCACGGCCCTTCCTCTATGCTTTCAAGTCCTTGTACATATTCAGGTGTTTTACCTGGGAAGGGAGGGAACAGTTCAGCAGCAGCTGGCTGGGGGCTCAGCTCACGTTTACTCACAGACGCCTATGTACGGTCCCCCAGCTTTGCAATGAGGACGCTCCTTGCGGGGGTGGGGGGGGCTGCTGGCTGCATGGGAGATAATTCCCTACCTCTGACCAACTTCAGAATTGTTTACCACTGGAGCAAGTGCCCTGATTGGGTTTTCCTCTGTATAACTAGTGGGTTCTGTTTATTTTTTCTGTTTTGTTTCAAGGTAGATTTTATTCCTCATTTATGTATTTATAGATATAAGCATGGAAATAATTCATTCATACAAATACATCTGTGTGAAGGGAAGAACGTTTTTCTGTTTTATTTTTAAATTTTATTTGTTTTTAAAAATTTTGAAATTTAATATTATTGATTTTTTTAGACAGCAGGTTATTATTAGTTATCTATTTTATACATATACATGTATACAGGTCAATCCCAATCTCCCAACTCATCCCACCACCACCACCCCATGGCTTCCCCCCCTTGGTTTCCATACGTTTGTTCTCTAACCCTGTGTCTCTAATTCTGCCCTGCAAACCGGTTCATCTGTACCAGTTTTCTAGGTTCCACATATATGCATTAATACACAATATTTGTTTTTCTCTTTCTGACTTACTTCTCTCGGTATGACAGTCTCTAGATCCATCCACATCTCTACAAATGACCCCGTTTCATTCCTTTTTATGGCTGAGTAATATTCCATTTTATATATGTACCACATCTTTATCCATTCGTCTGTCTGTGGGCATTTAGGTTGCTTCCATTAACTGGCTATTGTAAATAGTGCTGCAATGAACATTGTGGTGAATGTGTCTTTTGGATTTATGGTTTTCTCTGGGTATATGCCCAGAAGTGGGATTGCTGGATCATATGGTAATTGTATTTTTAGTTTTTCTAATGAACCTCCATACTGTTCTCCATAGTGACTGTATCAATTGACATGCCCACCAATAGTGGAAGAGGGATCCATGTGTCCACACCCTCCGCAGCATTTGTAGTTTGTAGATTTTCTGATGATGCCCATTCTAACAGGTGTGAGGTGATACCTCATTGAAGTTTTGACTTGCATTTCTCTAATAATTAGTGATGTTGAGCAGCTTTTCATGTGCATCCTGGCCATCTCTGGGTCTCCTTTGAAGAAATGTCTATTTAGATATTCTACCCATTTTTGAAGTGGGTTGTATTTTTTTTAATATTAAGCTGCATGAGCTGTTTATATATATTGGAGATTAAACCTTTGTCCATTGATTCGTTTCCACATATTTCCTCCCATTCTGAGGGTTGCCTTTTTCCATTCCCGTTTTTTAACAAAAGAAAGAAAGAAAGAAAGAAAAAGAAGCAGAACACAAATGTCCGTAAAATATGCCTCTTGAAACTGTCGTTTTGAAATATGGAGGTGTTTTGAATTTTTTGGTCGGTATACGACCCCAGGATTTGTTTTCAGGGCAGGTCTCATTTACAGGCCTGCAATTATTTTGAATATCAACTGACCACTAGCGCCGGGATTAAAGCTGCTGTTGTGTGAAACGGCCACAAGGTGGCAGCAGTTCTCCTTTACCAAATCTGGTGACTAGGGCAACAGAGCCTCAATGGAAGTCGTGTTCTAGGTTGTAATTTAGAATGGAATGTGCCAGGAAAAAGACCCTTAAGTTTGTCTCACTATTTCTTGTTCGGTTTTTTTTTCATTTAATTTTTATTTTTTATCACAGCAAGTTTGATTACAATGTTTGGCTTGTTGTAGGTGTGCAAGATGTGGTTCTTTTACGCATATACATATGTCTGTTCTTCCTGGGATCCTTTTCCATGTACGTTATGACAGAATGTTGACTAATCTTCTCTTGGTATTCCGTAGGTGTTTGGTGTCTATATATTTCACCTGTGTTTGTATATGTCTCTTAACCCCAATATCCTAATGTATCCAATCCTCACACCTTTCCATTGGTGAACCGTAAGTTTGTTTAATGAATCTGCGATTGCCCTTCTCTGTGGAAATATCTTCACTAGTATCAAGTTTTAGGTAACACCTATAAGTGATATCATACGATATGTGTCTTTCTCTTTCTGACTTACTACAAGTCACGTGATTACCTCTAGACTCATCTACGGTGCTGCAAATGGCATTGTGTCCTTTTTTTCCTTGGCTAATATTCTGTCTGTACATGTACCAGTTCTTCTTTGACCACTCATCTGTTGATGGACTTTTTGGTTGCTCCCATGTCATGGCTATTGTAATGCTGCGGCAATGCACATTTGCCTGCCTGTGTCTTTCCGATTCTGTCTTCTTAGGTTATAGGCCCAGGAGTTCGCCTGCTGGATCATATGGTAGCAAAATGTTTACCTTGTACAGGCACCGCCATTCTGTTCTCATTAGTGGCTCTTACCAGGTTACGTCCCCCTTAAAGTTGAGGTGATGCTCTTCTCCACAACACCTTCAGCGTTTATTGTTTGGAGTATTTTTGCTGAAGTTTATTCTGACTAGTGTGAGCTGATACCACTTTGTGCTTGGATTTGCATGCGTCTCATAATACCTTGAAATTGAGCTTTCTGGCATGTCCTTTTTTTCTTCAAACTGTGAGTACAGCTTACCTCTTCAAATTGTTTTCGGGAAGTAGGTGTGACATTTAGAAATATTTTGGCCATTACCTCCCTCAAGACATTATGAGGGCAGGTTTCATTCACAGCCCTCCAGTACTGGTGCATATGAAGTGACCCTTAGCACAGGTTTTAAAGCTGCTGTTGCAGGTAACGGCCAGAGGGTGGCAGCATTTCTGCTTTTCCCAATCTGTTAACTAGGGAAACAGACCACCCTGGCAGTGGTGTTCCTGGGTTCTATATTAGAGTGGAATGTGCCCCCAAAAGCTGATGTCTCCTTACTTATGTTTGTTTTAGAAATCGAATTTCTATATATTTTTTTATTGGAGTCATATTCCATTGTGTTCATGGACCACTTCTTCTTTGAGCATTCCTCTGTTGATGGACATTTTCGTAGCTTCCAAGTGTTGGCTATGGTAAATATTGCTGGAGTGCAGGATTGCCAGCATGTGCCTTTTCTTTTTTGTGGTACATGGGCCTCTCACTGCCGTGGGCCCTCCCATTGCAGAGCACAGGCTCCGGACGCACAGGCCCAGCAGCCATAGCTCACGGGAACAGCCGCTCCGTGGCAAGTGGGATCTTCCCGAATCGGGGCATGAACCCATGTCCCCTGCACTGGCAGGCGGACTCTCATCCACTGCGCCACCAGTGAATCCCAGCCTGTCTTTTGGATTCTCATCCCCTCAGGCGAAAGGCCCAGCAGTGGGTATACTTGATTGAATGGTAGCTCAGTATTTATCTTTACAAGGCACGTCATTTTTGTTTTCATGACTGGCTCTTACCATGTCCCACGTTGAAGCAAGGGTAGGCATTTCTCCAAAACCCCTTCAGCATTTATTGTTTGCAGAATTTTTCCTGATGGGCATTCTGACTGCTGTGAGCTGAGAGGTTTTTGTCATTTGGATTTACATATCTTTAATTATTCCTAATGTTTAGCATTTTCCCATGCCTTTTTAAATTTCTGGCAGAGAAAAACAGAAAAAAAAAACGGAGAGTACAGTTAAACTCTTGAAATTGTCTTCTTGGATGGTTGCCCTCTTTTGAATGTTCTGGTCAATTTTCGACCCCATGTTTGTTTTTGAGGGCAGGTGTTATTCACAGGCCTGCAATGAGTGTGACTATTTAGTGACCATTAGCAGTGGGTTTAAAGCTGCTGTTGTGGGAAATGGCCACAAGGCGGCAGCGTTTCTCCACTCCCAAGTCTGGTTCCTAGGGCAGCAGAGCCTTTCTGGGACCAATGGAATACAGAAGAGGGCATCATTGAAGTCTAATACAGAATACCATGTCCTGGTGGATGGTAGAATGACCAGTAGGGTCTAGGAATTAGGAACTACTGGATGTATATCCTCGGTGGCTTCACTGACTGTCCTAACATCCTTTACCAGGTCCCCAGCAGCCCACGGGGCTCTCGTGGTCAGGCCCCTCCCAGGATATGGGGCTCACCTGGGCAGGGCCCCAGCAGCCAACGGGGTTCTCATGTTCAGGCCACTCCCAGGGTATGGAGCTCAGCTGTGAAACTACCCAGCAGCCCATGAGGCTCTCGTGCTTAGGCACCTCCCATGATACAGAGCTCCCGTGGGCAGGTACCATGGCAGGGCTGGGCACACAGGAACCGTGCACATAGCCCTCATTGCAGAGCACCCCAGAACGCCTGTCACGCAGAGCTGACACAGAGCACCTCAGAGCAGGACTTGAACTAACCAACAGCAGCTCCGACAGGTCTCTGACCCTGGGCATCACTCTGTGCAGCCTCCCTCTGCCTGGTCTTCCAGAGACTTCCACTGCAGCCGGGGCACCAGGCCTTTGTCTCCAACCATCCCCCCTCCTCTCCCTGACTCCTGGGTTCCTCTCGTTAGGATTAGGTCTTCTTGAAATTGTCTCCCACTCATGGGCCAGATAAAATGATGAGAAAACAAGCCGGAGATGCAGCCCCTTGTCTATCCTGACTCTCAGGAGCCCACACCTGTTCCTTGGAACTGGCCGTTTCAGCGAGGTCCATTTTCTGCAATGTGAGCCACTGAGGGGTGAGGATTGGCTGACCGGAGCAGCCTGTCCCTACCGGCCAGCCCTCCCCAGGTGTGCCTGGGTTGAGGTCAATAGAAACACCGCTCCAGGGAGCAACAGCGCCTGCAGCTGTGCCTGACGCCATATTCTCTGCCCCGTCAGCAGTCTCGGGGCTGTGCTGGTGGGAGGGAGTGAGGGGGCACGGTTTTGTGGGTGGCCCGGTGTGAGAGGGGCTCTGCTGGACTTTCTGCAGGAGTTGCCAGACTGCCACCTGCTAAAGAAGAGGATGGGTCACCCATACCTTCCGCTGGAATTTCTCCGCGGGCAGAGGTGAGGGAGGAACAAAGCAGTGGGGGCCAAGACAGGACGGATATCTCAGGCAGGGAAATGGAAAGTTTTCAGAAGAGCGCCTGGGGCCAGGATCATCCTGGCTGGCCTGCAGGCACCAAGTCAGCCTGCGTGCTTTCGCTGGTGTGGATCCACGGCCCTTCCTCTATGCTTTCAAGTCCTTGTACATATTCAGGTGTTTTACCTGGGAAGGGAGGGAACAGTTCAGCAGCAGCTGGCTGGGGGCTCAGCTCACGTTTACTCACAGACGCCTATGTACGGTCCCCCAGCTTTGCAATGAGGACGCTCCTTGCGGGGGTGGGGGGGGGGCTGCTGGCTGCATGGGAGATAATTCCCTACCTCTGACCAACTTCAGAATTGTTTACCACTGGAGCAAGTGCCCTGATAGGGTTTTCCTCTGTATAACTAGTGGGTTCTGTTTATTTTTTCTGTTTTGTTTCAAGGTAGATTTTATTCCTCATTTATGTATTTATAGATATAAGCATGGAAATAATTCATTCATACAAATACATCTGTGTGAAGGGAAGAACGTTTTTCTGTTTTATTTTTAAATTTTATTTGTTTTTAAAAATTTTGAAATTTAGTATTATTTATTTTTTTAGACAGCAGGTTATTATTAGTTATCTATTTTATACATATACATGTATACAGGTCAATCCCAATCTCCCAACTCATCCCACCACCACCACCGCATGGCTTCCCCCCCTTGGTTTCCATACGTTTGTTCTCTAACCCTGTGTCTCTAATTCTGCCCTGCAAACCGGTTCATCTGTACCAGTTTTCTAGGTTCCACATATATGCATTAATACACAATATTTGTTTTTCTCTTTCTGACTTACTTCTCTCGGTATGACAGTCTCTAGATCCATCCACGTCTCTACAAATGACCCCGTTTCATTCCTTTTTATGGCTGAGTAATATTCCATTTTATATATGTACCACATCTTTATCCATTCGTCTGTCTGTGGGCATTTAGGTTGCTTCCATTACCTGGCTATTGTAAATAGTGCTGCAATGAACATTGTGGTGAATGTGTCTTTTGGATTTATGGTTTTCTCTGGGTATATGCCCAGAAGTGGGATTGCTGGGTCATATGGTAATTGTATTTTTAGTTTTTCTAATGAACCTCCATACTGTTCTCCATAGTGACTGTATCAATTGACATGCCCACCAATAGTGGAAGAGGGATCCATGTGTCCACACCCTCCGCAGCATTTGTAGTTTGTAGATTTTCTGATGATGCCCATTCTAACAGGTGTGAGGTGATACCTCATTGAAGTTTTGACTTGCATTTCTCTAATAATTAGTGATGTTGAGCAGCTTTTCATGTGCATCCTGGCCATCTCTGGGTCTCCTTTGAAGAAATGTCTATTTAGATATTCTACCCATTTTTGAAGTGGGTTGTATTTTTTTTAATATTAAGCTGCATGAGCTGTTTATATATATTGGAGATTAAACCTTTGTCCATTGATTCGTTTCCACATATTTCCTCCCATTCTGAGGGTTGCCTTTTTCCATTCCCGTTTTTTAACAAAAGAAAGAAAGAAAGAAAAAGAAGCAGAACACAAATGTCCATAAAATATGCCTCTTGAAACTGTCGTTTTGAAATATGGAGGTGTTTTGAATTTTTTGGTCGGTATACGACCCCAGGATTTGTTTTCAGGGCAGGTCTCATTTACAGGCCTGCAATTATTTTGAATATCAACTGACCATTAGCGCCGGGATTAAAGCTGCTGTTGTGTGAAACGGCCACAAGGTGGCAGCAGTTCTCCTTTACCAAATCTGGTGACTAGGGCAACAGAGCCTCAATGGAAGTCGTGTTCTAGGTTGTAATTTAGAATGGAATGTGCCAGGAAAAAGACCCTTAAGTTTGTCTCACTATTTCTTGTTCGGTTTTATTTTCATTTAATTTTTATTTTTTATCACAGCAAGTTTGATTACAATGTTTGGCTTGTTGTAGGTGTGCAAGATGTGGTTCTTTTACGCATATACATATGTCTGTTCTTCCTGGGATCCTTTTCCATGTACGTTATGACAGAATGTTGACTAATCTTCTCTTGGTATTCCGTAGGTGTTTGGTGTCTATATATTTCACCTGTGTTTGTATATGTCTCTTAACCCCAATATCCTAATGTATCCAATCCTCACACCTTTCCATTGGTGAACCGTAAGTTTGTTTAATGAATCTGCGATTGCCCTTCTCTGTGGAAATATCTTCACTAGTATCAAGTTTTAGGTAACACCTATAAGTGATATCATACGATATGTGTCTTTCTCTTTCTGACTTACTACAAGTCACGTGATTACCTCTAGACTCATCTACGGTGCTGCAAATGGCATTGTGTCCTTTTTTTCCTTGGCTAATATTCTGTCTGTACATGTACCAGTTCTTCTTTGACCACTCATCTGTTGATGGACTTTTTGGTTGCTCCCATGTCATGGCTATTGTAATGCTGCGGCAATGCACATTTGCCTGCCTGTGTCTTTCCAATTCTGTCTTCTTAGGTTATAGGCCCAGGAGTTCGCCTGCTGGATCATATGGTAGCAAAATGTTTACCTTGTACAGGCACCGCCATTCTGTTCTCATTAGTGGCTCTTACCAGGTTACGTCCCCCTTAAAGTTGAGGTGATGCTCTTCTCCACAACACCTTCAGCGTTTATTGTTTGGAGTATTTTTGCTGAAGTTTATTCTGACTAGTGTGAGCTGATACCACTTTGTGCTTGGATTTGCATGCGTCTCATAATACCTTGAAATTGAGCTTTCTGGCATGTCCTTTTTTTCTTCAAACTGTGAGTACAGCTTACCTCTTCAAATTGTTTTCGGGAAGTAGGTGTGACATTTAGAAATATTTTGGCCATTACCTCCCTCAAGACATTATGAGGGCAGGTTTCATTCACAGCCCTCCAGTACTGGTGCATATGAAGTGACCCTTAGCACAGGTTTTAAAGCTGCTGTTGCAGGTAACGGCCAGAGGGTGGCAGCATTTCTGCTTTTCCCAATCTGTTAACTAGGGAAACAGACCATCCTGGCAGTGGTGTTCCTCGGTTCTATATTAGAGTGGAATGTGCCCCCAAAAGCTGATGTCTCCTTACTTATGTTTGTTTTAGAAATCGAATTTCTCTATATTTTTTTATTGGAGTCATATTCCATTGTGTTCATGGACCACTTCTTCTTTGAGCATTCCTCTGTTGATGGACATTTTCGTAGCTTCCAAGTGTTGGCTATGGTAAATATTGCTGGAGTGCAGGATTGCCAGCATGTGTCTTTTCTTTTTTGTGGTACATGGGCCTCTCACTGCCGTGGGCCCTCCCATTGCAGAGCACAGGCTCCGGACGCACAGGCCCAGCAGCCATAGCTCACGGGAACAGCCGCTCCGCGGCATGTGGGATCTTCCCGAATCGGGGCATGAACCCATGTCCCCTGCACTGGCAGGCGGACTCTCATCCACTGTGCCACCAGTGAATCCCAGCCTGTCTTTTTGATTCTCATCCCCTCAGGCGAAAGGCCCAGCAGTGGGTATACTTGATTGAATGGTAGCTCAGTATTTATCTTTACAAGGCACGTCATTTTTGTTTTCATGACTGGCTCTTACCATGTCCCACGTTGAAGCAAGGGTAGGCATTTCTCCAAAACCCCTTCAGCATTTATTGTTTGCAGAATTTTTCCTGATGGGCATTCTGACTGCTGTGAGCTGATAGGTTTTTGTCATTTGGATTTACATATCTTTAATTATTCCTCATGTTTAGCATTTTCCCATGCCTTTTTAAATTTCTGGCAGAGAAAAACAGAAAAAAAACGGAGAGTACAGTTAAACTCTTGAAATTGTCTTCTTGGATGGTTGCCCTCTTTTGAATGTTCTGGTCGATTTTCGACCCCATGTTTGTTTTTGAGGGCAGGTGTTATTCACAGGCCTGCAATGAGTGTGACTATTTAGTGACCATTAGCAGTGGGTTTAAAGCTGCTGTTGTGGGAAATGGCCACAAGGCGGCAGCGTTTCTCCACTCCCAAGTCTGGTTCCTAGGGCAGCAGAGCCTTTCTGGGACCAATGGAATACAGAAGAAGGCATCATTGAAGTCTAATACAGAATACCATGTCCTGGTGGATGGTAGAATGACCAGTAGGGTCTAGGAATTAGGAACTACTGGATGTATATCCTCGGTGGCTTCACTGACTGTCCTAACATCCTTTACCAGGTCCCCAGCAGCCCACGGGGCTCTCGTGGTCAGGCCCCTCCCAGGATATGGGGCTCACCTGGGCAGGGCCCCAGCAGCCAACGGGGTTCTCATGTTCAGGCCACTCCCAGGGTATGGAGCTCAGCTGTGAAACTACCCAGCAGCCCATGAGGCTCTCGTGCTTAGGCACCTCCCATGATACAGAGCTCCCGTGGGCAGGTACCATGGCAGGGCTGGGCACACAGGAACCGTGCACATAGCCCTCATTGCAGAGCACCCCAGAACGCCTGTCACGCAGAGCTGACACAGAGCACCTCAGAGCAGGACTTGAACTAACCAACAGCAGCTCCGACAGGTCTCTGACCCTGGGCATCACTCTGTGCAGCCTCCCTCTGCCTGGTCTTCCAGAGACTTCCACTGCAGCCGGGGCACCAGGCCTTTGTCTCCAACCATCCCCCCTCCTCTCCCTGACTCCTGGGTTCCTCTCGTTAGGATTAGGTCTTCTTGAAATTGTCTCCCACTCATGGGCCAGATAAAATGATGAGAAAACAAGCCGGAGATGCAGCCCCTTGTCTATCCTGACTCTCAGGAGCCCACACCTGTTCCTTGGAACTGGCCGTTTCAGCGAGGTCCATTTTCTGCAATGTGAGCCACTGAGGGGTGAGGATTGGCTGACCGGAGCAGCCTGTCCCTACCGGCCAGCCCTCCCCAGGTGTGCCTGGGTTGAGGTCAATAGAAACACCGCTCCAGGGAGCAACAGCGCCTGCAGCTGTGCCTGACGCCATATTCTCTGCCCCGTCAGCAGTCTCGGGGCTGTGCTGGTGGGAGGGAGTGAGGGGGCACGGTTTTGTGGGTGGCCCGGTGTGAGAGGGGCTCTGCTGGACTTTCTGCAGGAGTTGCCAGACTGCCACCTGCTAAAGAAGAGGATGGGTCACCCATACCTTCCGCTGGAATTTCTCCGCAGGCAGAGGTGAGGGAGGAACAAAGCAGTGGGGGCCAAGACAGGACGGATATCTCAGGCAGGGAAATGGAAAGTTTTCAGAAGAGCGCCTGGGGCCAGGATCATCCTGGCTGGCCTGCAGGCACCAAGTCAGCCTGCGTGCTTTCGCTGGTGTGGATCCACGGCCCTTCCTCTATGCTTTCAAGTCCTTGTACATATTCAGGTGTTTTACCTGGGAAGGGAGGGAACAGTTCAGCAGCAGCTGGCTGGGGGCTCAGCTCACGTTTACTCACAGACGCCTATGTACGGTCCCCCAGCTTTGCAATGAGGACGCTCCTTGCGGGGGTGGGGGGGGGCTGCTGGCTGCATGGGAGATAATTCCCTACCTCTGACCAACTTCAGAATTGTTTACCACTGGAGCAAGTGCCCTGATAGGGTTTTCCTCTGTATAACTAGTGGGTTCTGTTCATTTTTTCTGTTTTGTTTCAAGGTAGATTTTATTCCTCATTTATGTATTTATAGATATAAGCATGGAAATAATTCATTCATACAAATACATCTGTGTGAAGGGAAGAACGTTTTTCTGTTTTATTTTTAAATTTTATTTGTTTTTAAAAATTTTGAAATTTAGTATTATTTATTTTTTTAGACAGCAGGTTATTATTAGTTGTCTATTTTATACATATACATGTATACAGGTCAATCCCAATCTCCCAACTCATCCCACCACCACCACCGCATGGCTTCCCCCCCTTGGTTTCCATACGTTTGTTCTCTAACCCTGTGTCTCTAATTCTGCCCTGCAAACCGGTTCATCTGTACCAGTTTTCTAGGTTCCACATATATGCATTAATACACAATATTTGTTTTTCTCTTTCTGACTTACTTCTCTCGGTATGACAGTCTCTAGATCCATCCACGTCTCTACAAATGACCCCGTTTCATTCCTTTTTATGGCTGAGTAATATTCCATTTTATATATGTACCACATCTTTATCCATTCGTCTGTCTGTGGGCATTTAGGTTGCTTCCATTACCTGGCTATTGTAAATAGTGCTGCAATGAACATTGTGGTGAATGTGTCTTTTGGATTTATGGTTTTCTCTGGGTATATGCCCAGAAGTGGGATTGCTGGGTCATATGGTAATTGTATTTTTAGTTTTTCTAATGAACCTCCATACTGTTCTCCATAGTGACTGTATCAATTGACATGCCCACCAATAGTGGAAGAGGGATCCATGTGTCCACACCCTCCGCAGCATTTGTAGTTTGTAGATTTTCTGATGATGCCCATTCTAACAGGTGTGAGGTGATACCTCATTGAAGTTTTGACTTGCATTTCTCTAATAATTAGTGATGTTGAGCAGCTTTTCATGTGCATCCTGGCCATCTCTGGGTCTCCTTTGAAGAAATGTCTATTTAGATATTCTACCCATTTTTGAAGTGGGTTGTATTTTTTTTAATATTAAGCTGCATGAGCTGTTTATATATATTGGAGATTAAACCTTTGTCCATTGATTCGTTTCCACATATTTCCTCCCATTCTGAGGGTTGCCTTTTTCCATTCCCGTTTTTTAACAAAAGAAAGAAAGAAAGAAAAAGAAGCAGAACACAAATGTCCGTAAAATATGCCTCTTGAAACTGTCGTTTTGAAATATGGAGGTGTTTTGAATTTTTTGGTCGGTATACGACCCCAGGATTTGTTTTCAGGGCAGGTCTCATTTACAGGCCTGCAATTATTTTGAATATCAACTGACCATTAGCGCTGGGATTAAAGCTGCTGTTGTGTGAAACGGCCACAAGGTGGCAGCAGTTCTCCTTTACCAAATCTGGTGACTAGGGCAACAGAGCCTCAATGGAAGTCGTGTTCTAGGTTGTAATTTAGAATGGAATGTGCCAGGAAAAAGACCCTTAAGTTTGTCTCACTATTTCTTGTTCGGTTTTTTTTCATTTAATTTTTATTTTTTATCACAGCAAGTTTGATTACAATGTTTGGCTTGTTGTAGGTGTGCAAGATGTGGTTCTTTTACGCATATACATATGTCTGTTCTTCCTGGGATCCTTTTCCATGTACGTTATGACAGAATGTTGACTAATCTTCTCTTGGTATTCCGTAGGTGTTTGGTGTCTATATATTTCACCTGTGTTTGTATATGTCTCTTAACCCCAATATCCTAATGTATCCAATCCTCACACCTTTCCATTGGTGAACCGTAAGTTTGTTTAATGAATCTGCGATTGCCCTTCTCTGTGGAAATATCTTCACTAGTATCAAGTTTTAGGTAACACCTATAAGTGATATCATACGATATGTGTCTTTCTCTTTCTGACTTACTACAAGTCACGTGATTACCTCTAGACTCATCTACGGTGCTGCAAATGGCATTGTGTCCTTTTTTTCCTTGGCTAATATTCTGTCTGTACATGTACCAGTTCTTCTTTGACCACTCATCTGTTGATGGACTTTTTGGTTGCTCCCATGTCATGGCTATTGTAATGCTGCGGCAATGCACATTTGCCTGCCTGTGTCTTTCCAATTCTGTCTTCTTAGGTTATAGGCCCAGGAGTTCGCCTGCTGGATCATATGGTAGCAAAATGTTTACCTTGTACAGGCACCGCCATTCTGTTCTCATTAGTGGCTCTTACCAGGTTACGTCCCCCTTAAAGTTGAGGTGATGCTCTTCTCCACAACACCTTCAGCGTTTATTGTTTGGAGTATTTTTGCTGAAGTTTATTCTGACTAGTGTGAGCTGATACCACTTTGTGCTTGGATTTGCATGCGTCTCATAATACCTTGAAATTGAGCTTTCTGGCATGTCCTTTTTTTCTTCAAACTGTGAGTACAGCTTACCTCTTCAAATTGTTTTCGGGAAGTAGGTGTGACATTTAGAAATATTTTGGCCATTACCTCCCTCAAGACATTATGAGGGCAGGTTTCATTCACAGCCCTCCAGTACTGGTGCATATGAAGTGACCCTTAGCACAGGTTTTAAAGCTGCTGTTGCAGGTAACGGCCAGAGGGTGGCAGCATTTCTGCTTTTCCCAATCTGTTAACTAGGGAAACAGACCATCCTGGCAGTGGTGTTCCTCGGTTCTATATTAGAGTGGAATGTGCCCCCAAAAGCTGATGTCTCCTTACTTATGTTTGTTTTAGAAATCGAATTTCTCTATATTTTTTTATTGGAGTCATATTCCATTGTGTTCATGGACCACTTCTTCTTTGAGCATTCCTCTGTTGATGGACATCTTCGTAGCTTCCAAGTGTTGGCTATGGTAAATATTGCTGGAGTGCAGGATTGCCAGCATGTGTCTTTTCTTTTTTGTGGTACATGGGCCTCTCACTGCCGTGGGCCCTCCCATTGCAGAGCACAGGCTCCGGACGCACAGGCCCAGCAGCCATAGCTCACGGGAACAGCCGCTCCGCGGCATGTGGGATCTTCCCGAATCGGGGCATGAACCCATGTCCCCTGCACTGGCAGGCGGACTCTCATCCACTGCGCCACCAGTGAATCCCAGCCTGTCTTTTGGATTCTCATCCCCTCAGGCGAAAGGCCCAGCAGTGGGTATACTTGATTGAATGGTAGCTCAGTATTTATCTTTACAAGGCACGTCATTTTTGTTTTCATGACTGGCTCTTACCATGTCCCACGTTGAAGCAAGGGTAGGCATTTCTCCAAAACCCCTTCAGCATTTATTGTTTGCAGAATTTTTCCTGATGGGCATTCTGACTGCTGTGAGCTGATAGGTTTTTGTCATTTGGATTTACATATCTTTAATTATTCCTCATGTTTAGCATTTTCCCATGCCTTTTTAAATTTCTGGCAGAGAAAAACAGAAAAAAAACGGAGAGTACAGTTAAACTCTTGAAATTGTCTTCTTGGATGGCTGCCCTCTTTTGAATGTTCTGGTCGATTTTCGACCCCATGTTTGTTTTTGAGGGCAGGTGTTATTCACAGGCCTGCAATGAGTGTGACTATTTAGTGACCATTAGCAGTGGGTTTAAAGCTGCTGTTGTGGGAAATGGCCACAAGGCGGCAGCGTTTCTCCACTCCCAAGTCTGGTTCCTAGGGCAGCAGAGCCTTTCTGGGACCAATGGAATACAGAAGAAGGCATCATTGAAGTCTAATACAGAATACCATGTCCTGGTGGATGGTAGAATGACCAGTAGGGTCTAGGAATTAGGAACTACTGGATGTATATCCTCGGTGGCTTCACTGACTGTCCTAACATCCTTTACCAGGTCCCCAGCAGCCCACGGGGCTCTCGTGGTCAGGCCCCTCCCAGGATATGGGGCTCACCTGGGCAGGGCCCCAGCAGCCAACGGGGTTCTCATGTTCAGGCCACTCCCAGGGTATGGAGCTCAGCTGTGAAACTACCCAGCAGCCCATGAGGCTCTCGTGCTTAGGCACCTCCCATGATACAGAGCTCCCGTGGGCAGGTACCATGGCAGGGCTGGGCACACAGGAACCGTGCACATAGCCCTCATTGCAGAGCACCCCAGAACGCCTGTCACGCAGAGCTGACACAGAGCACCTCAGAGCAGGACTTGAACTAACCAACAGCAGCTCCGACAGGTCTCTGACCCTGGGCATCACTCTGTGCAGCCTCCCTCTGCCTGGTCTTCCAGAGACTTCCACTGCAGCCGGGGCACCAGGCCTTTGTCTCCAACCATCCCCCCTCCTCTCCCTGACTCCTGGGTTCCTCTCGTTAGGATTAGGTCTTCTTGAAATTGTCTCCCACTCATGGGCCAGATAAAATGATGAGAAAACAAGCCGGAGATGCAGCCCCTTGTCTATCCTGACTCTCAGGAGCCCACACCTGTTCCTTGGAACTGGCCGTTTCAGCGAGGTCCATTTTCTGCAATGTGAGCCACTGAGGGGTGAGGATTGGCTGACCGGAGCAGCCTGTCCCTACCGGCCAGCCCTCCCCAGGTGTGCCTGGGTTGAGGTCAATAGAAACACCGCTCCAGGGAGCAACAGCGCCTGCAGCTGTGCCTGACGCCATATTCTCTGCCCCGTCAGCAGTCTCGGGGCTGTGCTGGTGGGAGGGAGTGAGGGGGCACGGTTTTGTGGGTGGCCCGGTGTGAGAGGGGCTCTGCTGGACTTTCTGCAGGAGTTGCCAGACTGCCACCTGCTAAAGAAGAGGATGGGTCACCCATACCTTCCGCTGGAATTTCTCCGCGGGCAGAGGTGAGGGAGGAACAAAGCAGTGGGGGCCAAGACAGGACGGATATCTCAGGCAGGGAAATGGAAAGTTTTCAGAAGAGCGCCTGGGGCCAGGATCATCCTGGCTGGCCTGCAGGCACCAAGTCAGCCTGCGTGCTTTCGCTGGTGTGGATCCACGGCCCTTCCTCTATGCTTTCAAGTCCTTGTACATATTCAGGTGTTTTACCTGGGAAGGGAGGGAACAGTTCAGCAGCAGCTGGCTGGGGGCTCAGCTCACGTTTACTCACAGACGCCTATGTACGGTCCCCCAGCTTTGCAATGAGGACGCTCCTTGTGGGGGTGGGGGGGGGCTGCTGGCTGCATGGGAGATAATTCCCTACCTCTGACCAACTTCAGAATTGTTTACCACTGGAGCAAGTGCCCTGATAGGGTTTTCCTCTGTATAACTAGTGGGTTCTGTTTATTTTTTCTGTTTTGTTTCAAGGTAGATTTTATTCCTCATTTATGTATTTATAGATATAAGCATGGAAATAATTCATTCATACAAATACATCTGTGTGAAGGGAAGAACGTTTTTCTGTTTTATTTTTAAATTTTATTTGTTTTTAAAAATTTTGAAATTTAGTATTATTTATTTTTTTAGACAGCAGGTTATTATTAGTTATCTATTTTATACATATACATGTATACAGGTCAATCCCAATCTCCCAACTCATCCCACCACCACCACCGCATGGCTTCCCCCCCTTGGTTTCCATACGTTTGTTCTCTAACCCTGTGTCTCTAATTCTGCCCTGCAAACCGGTTCATCTGTACCAGTTTTCTAGGTTCCACATATATGCATTAATACACAATATTTGTTTTTCTCTTTCTGACTTACTTCTCTCGGTATGACAGTCTCTAGATCCATCCACGTCTCTACAAATGACCCCGTTTCATTCCTTTTTATGGCTGAGTAATATTCCATTTTATATATGTACCACATCTTTATCCATTCGTCTGTCTGTGGGCATTTAGGTTGCTTCCATTACCTGGCTATTGTAAATAGTGCTGCAATGAACATTGTGGTGAATGTGTCTTTTGGATTTATGGTTTTCTCTGGGTATATGCCCAGAAGTGGGATTGCTGGGTCATATGGTAATTGTATTTTTAGTTTTTCTAATGAACCTCCATACTGTTCTCCATAGTGACTGTATCAATTGACATGCCCACCAATAGTGGAAGAGGGATCCATGTGTCCACACCCTCCGCAGCATTTGTAGTTTGTAGATTTTCTGATGATGCCCATTCTAACAGGTGTGAGGTGATACCTCATTGAAGTTTTGACTTGCATTTCTCTAATAATTAGTGATGTTGAGCAGCTTTTCATGTGCATCCTGGCCATCTCTGGGTCTCCTTTGAAGAAATGTCTATTTAGATATTCTACCCATTTTTGAAGTGGGTTGTATTTTTTTTAATATTAAGCTGCATGAGCTGTTTATATATATTGGAGATTAAACCTTTGTCCATTGATTCGTTTCCACATATTTCCTCCCATTCTGAGGGTTGCCTTTTTCCATTCCCGTTTTTTAACAAAAGAAAGAAAGAAAGAAAAAGAAGCAGAACACAAATGTCCGTAAAATATGCCTCTTGAAACTGTCGTTTTGAAATATGGAGGTGTTTTGAATTTTTTGGTCGGTATACGACCCCAGGATTTGTTTTCAGGGCAGGTCTCAATTACAGGCCTGCAATTATTTTGAATATCAACTGACCATTAGCGCTGGGATTAAAGCTGCTGTTGTGTGAAACGGCCACAAGGTGGCAGCAGTTCTCCTTTACCAAATCTGGTGACTAGGGCAACAGAGCCTCAATGGAAGTCGTGTTCTAGGTTGTAATTTAGAATGGAATGTGCCAGGAAAAAGACCCTTAAGTTTGTCTCACTATTTCTTGTTCGGTTTTTTTTCATTTAATTTTTATTTTTTATCACAGCAAGTTTGATTACAATGTTTGGCTTGTTGTAGGTGTGCAAGATGTGGTTCTTTTACGCATATACATATGTCTGTTCTTCCTGGGATCCTTTTCCATGTACGTTATGACAGAATGTTGACTAATCTTCTCTTGGTATTCCGTAGGTGTTTGGTGTCTATATATTTCACCTGTGTTTGTATATGTCTCTTAACCCCAATATCCTAATGTATCCAATCCTCACACCTTTCCATTGGTGAACCGTAAGTTTGTTTAATGAATCTGCGATTGCCCTTCTCTGTGGAAATATCTTCACTAGTATCAAGTTTTAGGTAACACCTATAAGTGATATCATACGATATGTGTCTTTCTCTTTCTGACTTACTACAAGTCACGTGATTACCTCTAGACTCATCTACGGTGCTGCAAATGGCATTGTGTCCTTTTTTTCCTTGGCTAATATTCTGTCTGTACATGTACCAGTTCTTCTTTGACCACTCATCTGTTGATGGACTTTTTGGTTGCTCCCATGTCATGGCTATTGTAATGCTGCGGCAATGCACATTTGCCTGCCTGTGTCTTTCCAATTCTGTCTTCTTAGGTTATAGGCCCAGGAGTTCGCCTGCTGGATCATATGGTAGCAAAATGTTTACCTTGTACAGGCACCGCCATTCTGTTCTCATTAGTGGCTCTTACCAGGTTACGTCCCCCTTAAAGTTGAGGTGATGCTCTTCTCCACAACACCTTCAGCGTTTATTGTTTGGAGTATTTTTGCTGAAGTTTATTCTGACTAGTGTGAGCTGATACCACTTTGTGCTTGGATTTGCATGCGTCTCATAATACCTTGAAATTGAGCTTTCTGGCATGTCCTTTTTTTCTTCAAACTGTGAGTACAGCTTACCTCTTCAAATTGTTTTCGGGAAGTAGGTGTGACATTTAGAAATATTTTGGCCATTACCTCCCTCAAGACATTATGAGGGCAGGTTTCATTCACAGCCCTCCAGTACTGGTGCATATGAAGTGACCCTTAGCACAGGTTTTAAAGCTGCTGTTGCAGGTAACGGCCAGAGGGTGGCAGCATTTCTGCTTTTCCCAATCTGTTAACTAGGGAAACAGACCATCCTGGCAGTGGTGTTCCTCGGTTCTATATTAGAGTGGAATGTGCCCCCAAAAGCTGATGTCTCCTTACTTATGTTTGTTTTAGAAATCGAATTTCTCTATATTTTTTTATTGGAGTCATATTCCATTGTGTTCATGGACCACTTCTTCTTTGAGCATTCCTCTGTTGATGGACATTTTCGTAGCTTCCAAGTGTTGGCTATGGTAAATATTGCTGGAGTGCAGGATTGCCAGCATGTGTCTTTTCTTTTTTGTGGTACATGGGCCTCTCACTGCCGTGGGCCCTCCCATTGCAGAGCACAGGCTCCGGACGCACAGGCCCAGCAGCCATAGCTCACGGGAACAGCCGCTCCGCGGCATGTGGGATCTTCCCGAATCGGGGCATGAACCCATGTCCCCTGCACTGGCAGGCGGACTCTCATCCACTGCGCCACCAGTGAATCCCAGCCTGTCTTTTTGATTCTCATCCCCTCAGGCGAAAGGCCCAGCAGTGGGTATACTTGATTGAATGGTAGCTCAGTATTTATCTTTACAAGGCACGTCATTTTTGTTTTCATGACTGGCTCTTACCATGTCCCACGTTGAAGCAAGGGTAGGCATTTCTCCAAAACCCCTTCAGCATTTATTGTTTGCAGAATTTTTCCTGATGGGCATTCTGACTGCTGTGAGCTGATAGGTTTTTGTCATTTGGATTTACATATCTTTAATTATTCCTCATGTTTAGCATTTTCCCATGCCTTTTTAAATTTCTGGCAGAGAAAAACAGAAAAAAAAACGGAGAGTACAGTTAAACTCTTGAAATTGTCTTCTTGGATGGTTGCCCTCTTTTGAATGTTCTGGTCGATTTTCGACCCCATGTTTGTTTTTGAGGGCAGGTGTTATTCACAGGCCTGCAATGAGTGTGACTATTTAGTGACCATTAGCAGTGGGTTTAAAGCTGCTGTTGTGGGAAATGGCCACAAGGCGGCAGCGTTTCTCCACTCCCAAGTCTGGTTCCTAGGGCAGCAGAGCCTTTCTGGGACCAATGGAATACAGAAGAAGGCATCATTGAAGTCTAATACAGAATACCATGTCCTGGTGGATGGTAGAATGACCAGTAGGGTCTAGGAATTAGGAACTACTGGATGTATATCCTCGGTGGCTTCACTGACTGTCCTAACATCCTTTACCAGGTCCCCAGCAGCCCACGGGGCTCTCGTGGTCAGGCCCCTCCCAGGATATGGGGCTCACCTGGGCAGGGCCCCAGCAGCCAACGGGGTTCTCATGTTCAGGCCACTCCCAGGGTATGGAGCTCAGCTGTGAAACTACCCAGCAGCCCATGAGGCTCTCGTGCTTAGGCACCTCCCATGATACAGAGCTCCCGTGGGCAGGTACCATGGCAGGGCTGGGCACACAGGAACCGTGCACATAGCCCTCATTGCAGAGCACCCCAGAACGCCTGTCACGCAGAGCTGACACAGAGCACCTCAGAGCAGGACTTGAACTAACCAACAGCAGCTCCGACAGGTCTCTGACCCTGGGCATCACTCTGTGCAGCCTCCCTCTGCCTGGTCTTCCAGAGACTTCCACTGCAGCCGGGGCACCAGGCCTTTGTCTCCAACCATCCCCCCTCCTCTCCCTGACTCCTGGGTTCCTCTCATTAGGATTAGGTCTTCTTGAAATTGTCTCCCACTCATGGGCCAGATAAAATGATGAGAAAACAAGCCGGAGATGCAGCCCCTTGTCTATCCTGACTCTCAGGAGCCCACACCTGTTCCTTGGAACTGGCCGTTTCAGCGAGGTCCATTTTCTGCAATGTGAGCCACTGAGGGGTGAGGATTGGCTGACCGGAGCAGCCTGTCCCTACCGGCCAGCCCTCCCCAGGTGTGCCTGGGTTGAGGTCAATAGAAACACCGCTCCAGGGAGCAACAGCGCCTGCAGCTGTGCCTGACGCCATATTCTCTGCCCCGTCAGCAGTCTCGGGGCTGTGCTGGTGGGAGAGAGTGAGGGGGCACGGTTTTGTGGGTGGCCCGGTGTGAGAGGGGCTCTGCTGGACTTTCTGCAGGAGTTGCCAGACTGCCACCTGCTAAAGAAGAGGATGGGTCACCCATACCTTCCGCTGGAATTTCTCCGCGGGCAGAGGTGAGGGAGGAACAAAGCAGTGGGGGCCAAGACAGGACGGATATCTCAGGCAGGGAAATGGAAAGTTTTCAGAAGAGCGCCTGGGGCCAGGATCATCCTGGCTGGCCTGCAGGCACCAAGTCAGCCTGCGTGCTTTCGCTGGTGTGGATCCACGGCCCTTCCTCTATGCTTTCAAGTCCTTGTACATATTCAGGTGTTTTACCTGGGAAGGGAGGGAACAGTTCAGCAGCAGCTGGCTGGGGGCTCAGCTCACGTTTACTCACAGACGCCTATGTACGGTCCCCCAGCTTTGCAATGAGGACGCTCCTTGCGGGGGTGGGGGGGGCTGCTGGCTGCATGGGAGATAATTCCCTACCTCTGACCAACTTCACAATTGTTTACCACTGGAGCAAGTGCCCTGATAGGGTTTTCCTCTGTATAACTAGTGGGTTCTGTTAATTTTTTCTGTTTTGTTTCAAGGTAGATTTTATTCCTCATTTATGTATTTATAGATATAAGCATGGAAATAATTCATTCATACAAATACATCTGTGTGAAGGGAGGAACGTTTTTCTGTTTTATTTTTAAATTTTATTTGTTTTAAAAAATTTTGAAATTTAGTATTATTTATTTTTTTAGACAGCAGGTTATTATTAGTTATCTATTTTATACATATACATGTATACAGGTCAATCCCAATCTCCCAACTCATCCCACCACCACCACCCCATGGCTTCCCCCCCTTGGTTTCCATACGTTTGTTCTCTAACCCTGTGTCTCTAATTCTGCCCTGCAAACCGGTTCATCTGTACCAGTTTTCTAGGTTCCACATATATGCATTAATACACAATATTTGTTTTTCTCTTTCTGACTTCTCTCGGTATGACAGTCTCTAGATCCATCCACGTCTCTACAAATGACCCCGTTTCATTCCTTTTTATGGCTGAGTAATATTCCATTTTATATATGTACCACATCTTTATCCATTCGTCTGTCTGTGGGCATTTAGGTTGCTTCCATTACCTGGCTATTGTAAATAGTGCTGCAATGAACATTGTGGTGAATGTGTCTTTTGGATTTATGGTTTTCTCTGGGTATATGCCCAGAAGTGGGATTGCTGGGTCATATGGTAATTGTATTTTTAGTTTTTCTAATGAACCTCCATACTGTTCTCCATAGTGACTGTATCAATTGACATGCCCACCAATAGTGGAAGAGGGATCCATGTGTCCACACCCTCCGCAGCATTTGTAGTTTGTAGATTTTCTGATGATGCCCATTCTAACAGGTGTGAGGTGATACCTCATTGAAGTTTTGACTTGCATTTCTCTAATAATTAGTGATGTTGAGCAGCTTTTCATGTGCATCCTGGCCATCTCTGGGTCTCCTTTGAAGAAATGTCTATTTAGATATTCTACCCATTTTTGAAGTGGGTTGTATTTTTTTTAATATTAAGCTGCATGAGCTGTTTATATATATTGGAGATTAAACCTTTGTCCATTGATTCGTTTTCACATATTTCCTCCCATTCTGAGGGTTGCCTTTTTCCATTCCCGTTTTTTAACAAAAGAAAGAAAGAAAGAAAGAAAAAGAAGCAGAACACAAATGTCCGTAAAATATGCCTCTTGAAACTGTCGTTTTGAAATATGGAGGTGTTTTGAATTTTTTGGTCGGTATACGACCCCAGGATTTGTTTTCAGGGCAGGTCTCATTTACAGGCCTGCAATTATTTTGAATATCAACTGACCATTAGCGCTGGGATTAAAGCTGCTGTTGTGTGAAACGGCCACAAGGTGGCAGCAGTTCTCCTTTACCAAATCTGGTGACTAGGGCAACAGAGCCTCAATGGAAGTCGTGTTCTAGGTTGTAATTTAGAATGGAATGTGCCAGGAAAAAGACCCTTAAGTTTGTCTCACTATTTCTTGTTCGGTTTTTTTTCATTTAATTTTTATTTTTTATCACAGCAAGTTTGATTACAATGTTTGGCTTGTTGTAGGTGTGCAAGATGTGGTTCTTTTACGCATATACATATGTCTGTTCTTCCTGGGATCCTTTTCCATGTACGTTATGACAGAATGTTGACTAATCTTCTCTTGGTATTCCGTAGGTGTTTGGTGTCTATATATTTCACCTGTGTTTGTATATGTCTCTTAACCCCAATATCCTAATGTATCCAATCCTCACACCTTTCCATTGGTGAACCGTAAGTTTGTTTAATGAATCTGCGATTGCCCTTCTCTGTGGAAATATCTTCACTAGTATCAAGTTTTAGGTAACACCTATAAGTGATATCATACGATATGTGTCTTTCTCTTTCTGACTTACTACAAGTCACGTGATTACCTCTAGACTCATCTACGGTGCTGCAAATGGCATTGTGTCCTTTTTTTCCTTGGCTAATATTCTGTCTGTACATGTACCAGTTCTTCTTTGACCACTCATCTGTTGATGGACTTTTTGGTTGCTCCCATGTCATGGCTATTGTAATGCTGCGGCAATGCACATTTGCCTGCCTGTGTCTTTCCAATTCTGTCTTCTTAGGTTATAGGCCCAGGAGTTCGCCTGCTGGATCATATGGTAGCAAAATGTTTACCTTGTACAGGCACCGCCATTCTGTTCTCATTAGTGGCTCTTACCAGGTTACGTCCCACTTAAAGTTGAGGTGATGCTCTTCTCCACAACACCTTCAGCGTTTATTGTTTGGAGTATTTTTGCTGAAGTTTATTCTGACTAGTGTGAGCTGATACCACTTTGTGCTTGGATTTGCATGCGTCTCATAATACCTTGAAATTGAGCTTTCTGGCATGTCCTTTTTTTCTTCAAACTGTGAGTACAGCTTACCTCTTCAAATTGTTTTCGGGAAGTAGGTGTGACATTTAGAAATATTTTGGCCATTACCTCCCTCATGAGGGCAGGTTTCATTCACAGCCCTCCAGTACTGGTGCATATGAAGTGACCCTTAGCACAGGTTTTAAAGCTGCTGTTGCAGGTAATGGCCAGAGGGTGGCAGCATTTCTGCTTTTCCCAATCTGTTAACTAGGGAAACAGACCATCCTGGCAGTGGTGTTCCTCGGTTCTATATTAGAGTGGAATGTGCCCCCAAAAGCTGATGTCTCCTTACTTATGTTTGTTTTAGAAATCGAATTTCTATATATTTTTTTATTGGAGTCATATTCCATTGTGTTCATGGACCACTTCTTCTTTGAGCATTCCTCTGTTGATGGACATTTTCGTAGCTTTCAAGTGTTGGCTATGGTAAATATTGCTGGAGTGCAGGATTGCCAGCATGTGTCTTTTCTTTTTTGTGGTACATGGGCCTCTCACTGCCGTGGGCCCTCCCATTGCAGAGCACAGGCTCCGGACGCACAGGCCCAGCAGCCATAGCTCACGGGAACAGCCGCTCCGCGGCATGTGGGATCTTCCCGAATCGGGGCATGAACCCATGTCCCCTGCACTGGCAGGCGGACTCTCATCCACTGCGCCACCAGTGAATCCCAGCCTGTCTTTTTGATTCTCATCCCCTCAGGCGAAAGGCCCAGCAGTGGGTATACTTGATTGAATGGTAGCTCAGTACTTATCTTTACAAGGCACGTCATTTTTGTTTTCATGACTGGCTCTTACCATGTCCCACGTTGAAGCAAGGGTAGGCATTTCTCCAAAACCCCTTCAGCATTTATTGTTTGCAGAATTTTTCCTGATGGGCATTCTAACTGCTGTGAGCTGATAGGTTTTTGTCATTTGGATTTACATATCTTTAATTATTCCTCATGTTTAGCATTTTCCCATGCCTTTTTAAATTTCTGGCAGAGAAAAACAGAAAAAAAAACGGAGAGTACAGTTAAACTCTTGAAATTGTCTTCTTGGATGGTTGCCCTCTTTTGAATGTTCTGGTCGATTTTCGACCCCATGTTTGTTTTTGAGGGCAGGTGTTATTCACAGGCCTGCAATGAGTGTGACTATTTAGTGACCATTAGCAGTGGGTTTAAAGCTGCTGTTGTGGGAAATGGCCACAAGGCGGCAGCGTTTCTCCACTCCCAAGTCTGGTTCCTAGGGCAGCAGAGCCTTTCTGGGACCAATGGAATACAGAAGAAGGCATCATTGAAGTCTAATACAGAATACCATGTCCTGGTGGATGGTAGAATGACCAGTAGGGTCTAGGAATTAGGAACTACTGGATGTATATCCTCGGTGGCTTCACTGACTGTCCTAACATCCTTTACCAGGTCCCCAGCAGCCCACGGGGCTCTCGTGGTCAGGCCCCTCCCAGGATATGGGGCTCACCTGGGCAGGGCCCCAGCAGCCAACGGGGTTCTCATGTTCAGGCCACTCCCAGGGTATGGAGCTCAGCTGTGAAACTACCCAGCAGCCCATGAGGCTCTCGTGCTTAGGCACCTCCCATGATACAGAGCTCCCGTGGGCAGGTACCATGGCAGGGCTGGGCACACAGGAACCGTGCACATAGCCCTCATTGCAGAGCACCCCAGAACGCCTGTCACGCAGAGCTGACACAGAGCACCTCAGAGCAGGACTTGAACTAACCAACAGCAGCTCCGACAGGTCTCTGACCCTGGGCATCACTCTGTGCAGCCTCCCTCTGCCTGGTCTTCCAGAGACTTCCACTGCAGCCGGGGCACCAGGCCTTTGTCTCCAACCATCCCCCCTCCTCTCCCTGACTCCTGGGTTCCTCTCATTAGGATTAGGTCTTCTTGAAATTGTCTCCCACTCATGGGCCAGATAAAATGATGAGAAAACAAGCCGGAGATGCAGCCCCTTGTCTATCCTGACTCTCAGGAGCCCACACCTGTTCCTTGGAACTGGCCGTTTCAGCGAGGTCCATTTTCTGCAATGTGAGCCACTGAGGGGTGAGGATTGGCTGACCGGAGCAGCCTGTCCCTACCGGCCAGCCCTCCCCAGGTGTGCCTGGGTTGAGGTCAATAGAAACACCGCTCCAGGGAGCAACAGCGCCTGCAGCTGTGCCTGACGCCATATTCTCTGCCCCGTCAGCAGTCTCGGGGCTGTGCTGGTGGGAGGGAGTGAGGGGGCACGGTTTTGTGGGTGGCCCGGTGTGAGAGGGGCTCTGCTGGACTTTCTGCAGGAGTTGCCAGACTGCCACCTGCTAAAGAAGAGGATGGGTCACCCATACCTTCCGCTGGAATTTCTCCGCGGGCAGAGGTGAGGGAGGAACAAAGCAGTGGGGGCCAAGACAGGACGGATATCTCAGGCAGGGAAATGGAAAGTTTTCAGAAGAGCGCCTGGGGCCAGGATCATCCTGGCTGGCCTGCAGGCACCAAGTCAGCCTGCGTGCTTTCGCTGGTGTGGATCCACGGCCCTTCCTCTATGCTTTCAAGTCCTTGTACATATTCAGGTGTTTTACCTGGGAAGGGAGGGAACAGTTCAGCAGCAGCTGGCTGGGGGCTCAGCTCACGTTTACTCACAGACGCCTATGTACGGTCCCCCAGCTTTGCAATGAGGACGCTCCTTGCGGGGGTGGGGGGGGCTGCTGGCTGCATGGGAGATAATTCCCTACCTCTGACCAACTTCAGAATTGTTTACCACTGGAGCAAGTGCCCTGATTGGGTTTTCCTCTGTATAACTAGTGGGTTCTGTTTATTTTTTCTGTTTTGTTTCAAGGTAGATTTTATTCCTCATTTATGTATTTATAGATATAAGCATGGAAATAATTCATTCATACAAATACATCTGTGTGAAGGGAAGAACGTTTTTCTGTTTTATTTTTAAATTTTATTTGTTTTTAAAAATTTTGAAATTTAATATTATTGATTTTTTTAGACAGCAGGTTATTATTAGTTATCTATTTTATACATATACATGTATACAGGTCAATCCCAATCTCCCAACTCATCCCACCACCACCACCCCATGGCTTCCCCCCCTTGGTTTCCATACGTTTGTTCTCTAACCCTGTGTCTCTAATTCTGCCCTGCAAACCGGTTCATCTGTACCAGTTTTCTAGGTTCCACATATATGCATTAATACACAATATTTGTTTTTCTCTTTCTGACTTACTTCTCTCGGTATGACAGTCTCTAGATCCATCCACATCTCTACAAATGACCCCGTTTCATTCCTTTTTATGGCTGAGTAATATTCCATTTTATATATGTACCACATCTTTATCCATTCGTCTGTCTGTGGGCATTTAGGTTGCTTCCATTACCTGGCTATTGTAAATAGTGCTGCAATGAACATTGTGGTGAATGTGTCTTTTGGATTTATGGTTTTCTCTGGGTATATGCCCAGAAGTGGGATTGCTGGATCATATGGTAATTGTATTTTTAGTTTTTCTAATGAACCTCCATACTGTTCTCCATAGTGACTGTATCAATTGACATGCCCACCAATAGTGGAAGAGGGATCCATGTGTCCACACCCTCCGCAGCATTTGTAGTTTGTAGATTTTCTGATGATGCCCATTCTAACAGGTGTGAGGTGATACCTCATTGAAGTTTTGACTTGCATTTCTCTAATAATTAGTGATGTTGAGCAGCTTTTCATGTGCATCCTGGCCATCTCTGGGTCTCCTTTGAAGAAATGTCTATTTAGATATTCTACCCATTTTTGAAGTGGGTTGTATTTTTTTTAATATTAAGCTGCATGAGCTGTTTATATATATTGGAGATTAAACCTTTGTCCATTGATTCGTTTTCACATATTTCCTCCCATTCTGAGGGTTGCCTTTTTCCATTCCCGTTTTTTAACAAAAGAAAGAAAGAAAGAAAGAAAAAGAAGCAGAACACAAATGTCCGTAAAATATGCCTCTTGAAACTGTCGTTTTGAAATATGGAGGTGTTTTGAATTTTTTGGTCGGTATACGACCCCAGGATTTGTTTTCAGGGCAGGTCTCATTTACAGGCCTGCAATTATTTTGAATATCAACTGACCATTAGCGCTGGGATTAAAGCTGCTGTTGTGTGAAACGGCCACAAGGTGGCAGCAGTTCTCCTTTACCAAATCTGGTGACTAGGGCAACAGAGCCTCAATGGAAGTCGTGTTCTAGGTTGTAATTTAGAATGGAATGTGCCAGGAAAAAGACCCTTAAGTTTGTCTCACTATTTCTTGTTCGGTTTTTTTTTCATTTAATTTTTATTTTTTATCACAGCAAGTTTGATTACAATGTTTGGCTTGTTGTAGGTGTGCAAGATGTGGTTCTTTTACGCATATACATATGTCTGTTCTTCCTGGGATCCTTTTCCATGTACGTTATGACAGAATGTTGACTAATCTTCTCTTGGTATTCCGTAGGTGTTTGGTGTCTATATATTTCACCTGTGTTTGTATATGTCTCTTAACCCCAATATCCTAATGTATCCAATCCTCACACCTTTCCATTGGTGAACCATAAGTTTGTTTAATGAATCTGCGATTGCCCTTCTCTGTGGAAATATCTTCACTAGTATCAAGTTTTAGGTAACACCTATAAGTGATATCATACGATATGTGTCTTTCTCTTTCTGACTTACTACAAGTCACGTGATTACCTCTAGACTCATCTACGGTGCTGCAAATGGCATTGTGTCCTTTTTTTCCTTGGCTAATATTCTGTCTGTACATGTACCAGTTCTTCTTTGACCACTCATCTGTTGATGGACTTTTTGGTTGCTCCCATGTCATGGCTATTGTAATGCTGCGGCAATGCACATTTGCCTGCCTGTGTCTTTCCAATTCTGTCTTCTTAGGTTATAGGCCCAGGAGTTCGCCTGCTGGATCATATGGTAGCAAAATGTTTACCTTGTACAGGCACCGCCATTCTGTTCTCATTAGTGGCTCTTACCAGGTTACGTCCCACTTAAAGTTGAGGTGATGCTCTTCTCCACAACACCTTCAGCGTTTATTGTTTGGAGTATTTTTGCTGAAGTTTATTCTGACTAGTGTGAGCTGATACCACTTTGTGCTTGGATTTGCATGCGTCTCATAATACCTTGAAATTGAGCTTTCTGGCATGTCCTTTTTTTCTTCAAACTGTGAGTACAGCTTACCTCTTCAAATTGTTTTCGGGAAGTAGGTGTGACATTTAGAAATATTTTGGCCATTACCTCCCTCAAGACATTATGAGGGCAGGTTTCATTCACAGCCCTCCAGTACTGGTGCATATGAAGTGACCCTTAGCACAGGTTTTAAAGCTGCTGTTGCAGGTAACGGCCAGAGGGTGGCAGCATTTCTGCTTTTCCC
This sequence comes from Mesoplodon mirus, assembly GCF_964341445.2. Taxonomy (NCBI): domain Eukaryota; kingdom Metazoa; phylum Chordata; class Mammalia; order Artiodactyla; family Ziphiidae; genus Mesoplodon; species Mesoplodon mirus. The sequence goes on from NC_138979.1 coordinate 92,331,221, forward strand.
AATCTGTTAACTAGAGAAACAGACCATCCTGGCAGTGGTGTTCCTCGGTTCTATATTAGAGTGGAATGTGCCCCCAAAAGCTGATGTCTCCTTACTTATGTTTGTTTTAGAAATCGAATTTCTATATATTTTTTTATTGGAGTCATATTCCATTGTGTTCATGGACCACTTCTTCTTTGAGCATTCCTCTGTTGATGGACATTTTCGTAGCTTCCAAGTGTTGGCTATGGTAAATATTGCTGGAGTGCAGGATTGCCAGCATGTGTCTTTTCTTTTTTGTGGTACATGGGCCTCTCACTGCCGTGGGCCCTCCCATTGCAGAGCACAGGCTCCGGATGCACAGGCCCAGCAGCCGTAGCTCACGGGAACAGCCGCTCCGCGGCATGTGGGATCTTCCCGAATCGGGGCATGAACCCATGTCCCCTGCACTGGCAGGCGGACTCTCATCCACTGCGCCACCAGTGAATCCCAGCCTGTGTTTTTGATTCTCATCCCCTCAGGCGAAAGGCCCAGCAGTGGGTATACTTGATTGAATGGTAGCTCAGTATTTATCTTTACAAGGCACGTCATTTTTGTTTTCATGACTGGCTCTTACCATGTCCCACGTTGAAGCGAGGGTAGGCATTTCTCCAAAACCCCTTCAGCATTTATTGTTTGCAGAATTTTTCCTGATGGGCATTCTGACTGCTGTGAGCTGATAGGTTTTTGTCATTTGGATTTACATATCTTTAATTATTCCTAATGTTTAGCATTTTCCCATGCCTTTTTAAATTTCTGGCAGAGAAAAACAGAAAAAAAAACGGAGAGTACAGTTAAACTCTTGAAATTGTCTTCTTGGATTGTTGCCCTCTTTTGAATGTTCTGGTCAATTTTCGACCCCATGTTTGTTTTTGAGGGCAGGTGTTATTCACAGGCCTGCAATGAGTGTGACTATTTAGTGACCATTAGCAGTGGGTTTAAAGCTGCTGTTGTGGGAAATGGCCACAAGGCGGCAGCGTTTCTCCACTCCCAAGTCTGGTTCCTAGGGCAGCAGAGCCTTTCTGGGACCAATGGAATACAGAAGAAGGCATCATTGAAGTCTAATACAGAATACCATGTCCTGGTGGATGGTAGAATGACCAGTAGGGTCTAGGAATTAGGAACTACTGGATGTATATCCTCGGTGGCTTCACTGACTGTCCTAACATCCTTTACCAGGTCCCCAGCAGCCCACGGGGCTCTCGTGGTCAGGCCCCTCCCAGGATATGGGGCTCACCTGGGCAGGGCCCCAGCAGCCAACGGGGTTCTCATGTTCAGGCCACTCCCAGGGTATGGAGCTCAGCTGTGAAACTACCCAGCAGCCCATGAGGCTCTCGTGCTTAGGCACCTCCCATGATACAGAGCTCCCGTGGGCAGGTACCATGGCAGGGCTGGGCACACAGGAACCGTGCACATAGCCCTCATTGCAGAGCACCCCAGAACGCCTGTCACGCAGAGCTGACACAGAGCACCTCAGAGCAGGACTTGAACTAACCAACAGCAGCTCCGACAGGTCTCTGACCCTGGGCATCACTCTGTGCAGCTTCCCTCTGCCTGGTCTTCCAGAGACTTCCACTGCAGCCGGGGCACCAGGCCTTTGTCTCCAACCATCCCCCCTCCTCTCCCTGACCCCTGGGTTCCTCTCATTAGGATTAGGTCTTCTTGAAATTGTCTCCCACTCATGGGCCAGATAAAATGATGAGAAAACAAGCCGGAGATGCAGCCCCTTGTCTATCCTGACTCTCAGGAGCCCACACCTGTTCCTTGGAACTGGCCGTTTCAGCGAGGTCCATTTTCTGCAATGTGAGCCACTGAGGGGTGAGGATTGGCTGACCGGAGCAGCCTGTCCCTACCGGCCAGCCCTCCCCAGGTGTGCCTGTGTTGAGGTCAATAGAAACACCGCTCCAGGGAGCAACAGCGCCTGCAGCTGTGCCTGACGCCATATTCTCTGCCCCGTCAGCAGTCTCGGGGCTGTGCTGGTGGGAGGGAGTGAGGGGGCACGGTTTTGTGGGTGGCCCGGTGTGAGAGGGGCTCTGCTGGACTTTCTGCAGGAGTTGCCAGACTGCCACCTGCTAAAGAAGAGGATGGGTCACCCATACCTTCCGCTGGAATTTCTCCGCGGGCAGAGGTGAGGGAGGAACAAAGCAGTGGGGGCCAAGACAGGACGGATATCTCAGGCAGGGAAATGGAAAGTTTTCAGAAGAGCGCCTGGGGCCAGGATCATCCTGGCTGGCCTGCAGGCACCAAGTCAGCCTGCGTGCTTTCGCTGGTGTGGATCCACGGCCCTTCCTCTATGCTTTCAAGTCCTTGTACATATTCAGGTGTTTTACCTGGGAAGGGAGGGAACAGTTCAGCAGCAGCTGGCTGGGGGCTCAGCTCACGTTTACTCACAGACGCCTATGTACGGTCCCCCAGCTTTGCAATGAGGACGCTCCTTGCGGGGGTGGGGGGGGCTGCTGGCTGCATGGGAGATAATTCCCTACCTCTGACCAACTTCAGAATTGTTTACCACTGGAGCAAGTGCCCTGATTGGGTTTTCCTCTGTATAACTAGTGGGTTCTGTTTATTTTTTCTGTTTTGTTTCAAGGTAGATTTTATTCCTCATTTATGTATTTATAGATATAAGCATGGAAATAATTCATTCATACAAATACATCTGTGTGAAGGGAAGAACGTTTTTCTGTTTTATTTTTAAATTTTATTTGTTTTTAAAAATTTTGAAATTTAATATTATTGATTTTTTTAGACAGCAGGTTATTATTAGTTATCTATTTTATACATATACATGTATACAGGTCAATCCCAATCTCCCAACTCATCCCACCACCACCACCCCATGGCTTCCCCCCCTTGGTTTCCATACGTTTGTTCTCTAACCCTGTGTCTCTAATTCTGCCCTGCAAACCGGTTCATCTGTACCAGTTTTCTAGGTTCCACATATATGCATTAATACACAATATTTGTTTTTCTCTTTCTGACTTACTTCTCTCGGTATGACAGTCTCTAGATCCATCCACATCTCTACAAATGACCCCGTTTCATTCCTTTTTATGGCTGAGTAATATTCCATTTTATATATGTACCACATCTTTATCCATTCGTCTGTCTGTGGGCATTTAGGTTGCTTCCATTACCTGGCTATTGTAAATAGTGCTGCAATGAACATTGTGGTGAATGTGTCTTTTGGATTTATGGTTTTCTCTGGGTATATGCCCAGAAGTGGGATTGCTGGATCATATGGTAATTGTATTTTTAGTTTTTCTAATGAACCTCCATACTGTTCTCCATAGTGACTGTATCAATTGACATGCCCACCAATAGTGGAAGAGGGATCCATGTGTCCACACCCTCCGCAGCATTTGTAGTTTGTAGATTTTCTGATGATGCCCATTCTAACAGGTGTGAGGTGATACCTCATTGAAGTTTTGACTTGCATTTCTCTAATAATTAGTGATGTTGAGCAGCTTTTCATGTGCATCCTGGCCATCTCTGGGTCTCCTTTGAAGAAATGTCTATTTAGATATTCTACCCATTTTTGAAGTGGGTTGTATTTTTTTTAATATTAAGCTGCATGAGCTGTTTATATATATTGGAGATTAAACCTTTGTCCATTGATTCGTTTCCACATATTTCCTCCCATTCTGAGGGTTGCCTTTTTCCATTCCCGTTTTTTAACAAAAGAAAGAAAGAAAGAAAAAGAAGCAGAAAACAAATGTCCGTAAAATATGCCTCTTGAAACTGTCGTTTTGAAATATGGAGGTGTTTTGAATTTTTTGGTCGGTATACGACCCCAGGATTTGTTTTCAGGGCAGGTCTCATTTACAGGCCTGCAATTATTTTGAATATCAACTGACCACTAGCGCCGGGATTAAAGCTGCTGTTGTGTGAAACGGCCACAAGGTGGCAGCAGTTCTCCTTTACCAAATCTGGTGACTAGGGCAACAGAGCCTCAATGGAAGTCGTGTTCTAGGTTGTAATTTAGAATGGAATGTGCCAGGAAAAAGACCCTTAAGTTTGTCTCACTATTTCTTGTTCGGTTTTTTTTTCATTTAATTTTTATTTTTTATCACAGCAAGTTTGATTACAATGTTTGGCTTGTTGTAGGTGTGCAAGATGTGGTTCTTTTACGCATATACATATGTCTGTTCTTCCTGGGATCCTTTTCCATGTACGTTATGACAGAATGTTGACTAATCTTCTCTTGGTATTCCGTAGGTGTTTGGTGTCTATATATTTCACCTGTGTTTGTATATGTCTCTTAACCCCAATATCCTAATGTATCCAATCCTCACACCTTTCCATTGGTGAACCATAAGTTTGTTTAATTAATCTGCGATTGCCCTTCTCTGTGGAAATATCTTCACTAGTATCAAGTTTTAGGTAACACCTATAAGTGATATCATACGATATGTGTCTTTCTCTTTCTGACTTACTACAAGTCACGTGATTACCTCTAGACTCATCTACGGTGCTGCAAATGGCATTGTGTCCTTTTTTTCCTTGGCTAATATTCTGTCTGTACATGTACCAGTTCTTCTTTGACCACTCATCTGTTGATGGACTTTTTGGTTGCTCCCATGTCATGGCTATTGTAATGCTGCGGCAATGCACATTTGCCTGCCTGTGTCTTTCCGATTCTGTCTTCTTAGGTTATAGGCCCAGGAGTTCGCCTGCTGGATCATATGGTAGCAAAATGTTTACCTTGTACAGGCACCGCCATTCTGTTCTCATTAGTGGCTCTTACCAGGTTACGTCCCACTTAAAGTTGAGGTGATGCTCTTCTCCACAACACCTTCAGCGTTTATTGTTTGGAGTATTTTTGCTGAAGTTTATTCTGACTAGTGTGAGCTGATACCACTTTGTGCTTGGATTTGCATGCGTCTCATAATACCTTGAAATTGAGCTTTCTGGCATGTCCTTTTTTTCTTCAAACTGTGAGTACAGCTTACCTCTTCAAATTGTTTTCGGGAAGTAGGTGTGACATTTAGAAATATTTTGGCCATTACCTCCCTCAAGACATTATGAGGGCAGGTTTCATTCACAGCCCTCCAGTACTGGTGCATATGAAGTGACCCTTAGCACAGGTTTTAAAGCTGCTGTTGCAGGTAACGGCCAGAGGGTGGCAGCATTTCTGCTTTTCCCAATCTGTTAACTAGGGAAACAGACCATCCTGGCAGTGGTGTTCCTCGGTTCTATATTAGAGTGGAATGTGCCCCCAAAAGCTGATGTCTCCTTACTTATGTTTGTTTTAGAAATCGAATTTCTATATATTTTTTATTGGAGTCATATTCCATTGTGTTCATGGACCACTTCTTCTTTGAGCATTCCTCTGTTGATGGACATTTTCGTAGCTTCCAAGTGTGGGCTATGGTAAATATTGCTGGAGTGCAGGATTGCCAGCATGTGTCTTTTCTTTTTTGTGGTACATGGGCCTCTCACTGCCGTGGGCCCTCCCATTGCAGAGCACAGGCTCCGGACGCACAGGCCCAGCAGCCATAGCTCACGGGAACAGCCGCTCCGTGGCAAGTGGGATCTTCCCGAATCGGGGCATGAACCCATGTCCCCTGCACTGGCAGGCGGACTCTCATCCACTGCGCCACCAGTGAATCCCAGCCTGTCTTTTGGATTCTCATCCCCTCAGGCGAAAGGCCCAGCAGTGGGTATACTTGATTGAATGGTAGCTCAGTATTTATCTTTACAAGGCACGTCATTTTTGTTTTCATGACTGGCTCTTACCATGTCCCACGTTGAAGCAAGGGTAGGCATTTCTCCAAAACCCCTTCAGCATTTATTGTTTACAGAATTTTTCCTGATGGGCATTCTGACTGCTGTGAGCTGATAGGTTTTTGTCATTTGGATTTACATATCTTTAATTATTCCTAATGTTTAGCATTTTCCCATGCCTTTTTAAATTTCTGGCAGAGAAAAACAGAAAAAAAAAAAAACGGAGAGTACAGTTAAACTCTTGAAATTGTCTTCTTGGATGGTTGCCCTCTTTTGAATGTTCTGGTCAATTTTCGACCCCATGTTTGTTTTTGAGGGCAGGTGTTATTCACAGGCCTGCAATGAGTGTGACTATTTAGTGACCATTAGCAGTGGGTTTAAAGCTGCTGTTGTGGGAAATGGCCACAAGGCGGCAGCGTTTCTCCACTCCCAAGTCTGGTTCCTAGGGCAGCAGAGCCTTTCTGGGACCAATGGAATATAGAAGAAGGCATCATTGAAGTCTAATACAGAATACCATGTCCTGGTGGATGGTAGAATGACCAGTAGGGTCTAGGAATTAGGAACTACTGGATGTATATCCTCGGTGGCTTCACTGACTGTCCTAACATACTTTAACAGGTCCCCAGCAGCCCACGGGGCTCTCGTGGTCAGGCCACTCCCAGGGTATGGAGCTCACCTGTGAAACTACCCAGCAGCCCATGAGGCTCTCGTGCTTAGGCACCTCCCATGATACAGAGCTCCCGTGGGCAGGTACCATGGCAGGGCTGGGCACACAGGAACCGTGCACATAGCCCTCATTGCAGAGCACCCCAGAACGCCTGTCACGCAGAGCTGACACAGAGCACCTCAGAGCAGGACTTGAACTAACCAACAGCAGCTCCGACAGGTCTCTGACCCTGGGCATCACTCTGTGCAGCCTCCCTCTGCCTGGTCTTCCAGAGACTTCCACTGCAGCCGGGGCACCAGGCCTTTGTCTCCAACCATCCACCCTCCTCTCCCTGACCCCTGGGTTCCTCTCATTAGGATTAGGTCTTCTTGAAATTGTCTCCCACTCATGGGCCAGATAAAATGATGAGAAAACAAGCCGGAGATGCAGCCCCTTGTCTATCCTGACTCTCAGGAGCCCACACCTGTTCCTTGGAACTGGCCGTTTCAGCGAGGTCCATTTTCTGCAATGTGAGCCACTGAGGGGTGAGGATTGGCTGACCGGAGCAGCCTGTCCCTACCGGCCAGCCCTCCCCAGGTGTGCCTGGGTTGAGGTCAATAGAAACACCGCTCCAGGGAGCAACAGCGCCTGCAGCTGTGCCTGACGCCATATTCTCTGCCCCGTCAGCAGTCTCGGGGCTGTGCTGGTGGGAGGGAGTGAGGGGGCACGGTTTTGTGGGTGGCCCGGTGTGAGAGGGGCTCTGCTGGACTTTCTGCAGGAGTTGCCAGACTGCCACCTGCTAAAGAAGAGGATGGGTCACCCATACCTTCCGCTGGAATTTCTCCGCGGGCAGAGGTGAGGGAGGAACAAAGCAGTGGGGGCCAAGACAGGACGGATATCTCAGGCAGGGAAATGGAAAGTTTTCAGAAGAGCGCCTGGGGCCAGGATCATCCTGGCTGGCCTGCAGGCACCAAGTCAGCCTGCGTGCTTTCGCTGGTGTGGATCCACGGCCCTTCCTCTATGCTTTCAAGTCCTTGTACATATTCAGGTGTTTTACCTGGGAAGGGAGGGAACAGTTCAGCAGCAGCTGGCTGGGGGCTCATCTCACGTTTACTCACAGACGCCTATGTACGGTCCCCCAGCTTTGCAATGAGGACGCTCCTTGCGGGGGTGGGGGGGGGGCTGCTGGCTGCATGGGAGATAATTCCCTACCTCTGACCAACTTCCGAATTGTTTACCACTGGAGCAAGTGCCCTGATAGGGTTTTCCTCTGTATAACTAGTGGGTTCTGTTTATTTTTTCTGTTTTGTTTCAAGGTAGATTTTATTCCTCACTTATGTATTTATAGATATAAGCATGGAAATAATTCATTCATACAAATACATCTGTGTGAAGGGAAGAACGTTTTTCTGTTTTATTTTTAAATTTTATTTGTTTTTAAAAATTTTGAAATTTAATATTGTTTATTTTTTTAGACAGCAGGTTATTATTAGTTATCTATTTTATACATATACATGTATACAGGTCAATCCCAATCTCCCAACTCATCCCACCACCACCACCCCATGGCTTCCCCCCCTTGGTTTCCATACGTTTGTTCTCTAACCCTGTGTCTCTAATTCTGCCCTGCAAACCGGTTCATCTGTACCAGTTTTCTAGGTTCCACATATATGCATTAATACACAATATTTGTTTTTCTCTTTCTGACTTACTTCTCTCGGTATGACAGTCTCTAGATCCATCCACGTCTCTACAAATGACCCCGTTTCATTCCTTTTTATGGCTGAGTAATATTCCATTTTATATATGTACCACATCTTTATCCATTCGTCTGTCTGTGGGCATTTAGGTTGCTTCCATTACCTGGCTATTGTAAATAGTGCTGCAATGAACATTGTGGTGAATGTGTCTTTTGGATTTATGGTTTTCTCTGGGTATATGCCCAGAAGTGGGATTGCTGGATCATATGGTAATTGTATTTTTAGTTTTTCTAATGAACCTCCATACTGTTCTCCATAGTGACTGTATCAATTGACATGCCCACCAATAGTGGAAGAGGGATCCATGTGTCCACACCCTCCGCAGCATTTGTAGTTTGTAGATTTTCTGATGATGCCCATTCTAACAGGTGTGAGGTGATACCTCATTGAAGTTTTGACTTGCATTTCTCTAATAATTAGTGATGTTGAGCAGCTTTTCATGTGCATCCTGGCCATCTCTGGGTCTCCTTTGAAGAAATGTCTATTTAGATATTCTACCCATTTTTGAAGTGGGTTGTATTTTTTTTAATATTAAGCTGCATGAGCTGTTTATATATATTGGAGATTAAACCTTTGTCCATTGATTCGTTTCCACATATTTCCTCCCATTCTGAGGGTTGCCTTTTTCCATTCCCGTTTTTTAACAAAAGAAAGAAAGAAAGAAAGAAAAAGAAGCAGAACACAAATGTCCGTAAAATATGCCTCTTGAAACTGTCGTTTTGAAATATGGAGGTGTTTTGAATTTTTTGGTCGGTATACGACCCCAGGATTTGTTTTCAGGGCAGGTCTCATTTACAGGCCTGCAATTATTTTGAATATCAACTGACCATTAGCGCCGGGATTAAAGCTGCTGTTGTGTGAAACGGCCACAAGGTGGCAGCAGTTCTCCTTTACCAAATCTGGTGACTAGGGCAACAGAGCCTCAATGGAAGTCGTGTTCTAGGTTGTAATTTAGAATGGAATGTGCCAGGAAAAAGACCCTTAAGTTTGTCTCACTATTTCTTGTTCGGTTTTTTTTTCATTTAATTTTTATTTTTTATCACAGCAAGTTTGATTACAATGTTTGGCTTGTTGTAGGTGTGCAAGATGTGGTTCTTTTACGCATATACATATGTCTGTTCTTCCTGGGATCCTTTTCCATGTACGTTATGACAGAATGTTGACTAATCTTCTCTTGGTATTCCGTAGGTGTTTGGTGTCTATATATTTCACCTGTGTTTGTATATGTCTCTTAACCCCAATATCCTAATGTATCCAATCCTCACACCTTTCCATTGGTGAACCATAAGTTTGTTTAATGAATCTGCGATTGCCCTTCTCTGTGGAAATATCTTCACTAGTATCAAGTTTTAGGTAACACCTATAAGTGATATCATACGATATGTGTCTTTCTCTTTCTGACTTACTACAAGTCACGTGATTACCTCTAGACTCATCTACGGTGCTGCAAATGGCATTGTGTCCTTTTTTTCCTTGGCTAATATTCTGTCTGTACATGTACCAGTTCTTCTTTGACCACTCATCTGTTGATGGACTTTTTGGTTGCTCCCATGTCATGGCTATTGTAATGCTGCGGCAATGCACATTTGCCTGCCTGTGTCTTTCCGATTCTGTCTTCTTAGGTTATAGGCCCAGGAGTTCGCCTGCTGGATCATATGGTAGCAAAATGTTTACCTTGTACAGGCACCGCCATTCTGTTCTCATTAGTGGCTCTTACCAGGTTACGTCCCACTTAAAGTTGAGGTGATGCTCTTCTCCACAACACCTTCAGCGTTTATTGTTTGGAGTATTTTTGCTGAAGTTTATTCTGACTAGTGTGAGCTGATACCACTTTGTGCTTGGATTTGCATGCGTCTCATAATACCTTGAAATTGAGCTTTCTGGCATGTCCTTTTTTTCTTCAAACTGTGAGTACAGCTTACCTCTTCAAATTGTTTTCGGGAAGTAGGTGTGACATTTAGAAATATTTTGGCCATTACCTCCCTCAAGACATTATGAGGGCAGGTTTCATTCACAGCCCTCCAGTACTGGTGCATATGAAGTGACCCTTAGCACAGGTTTTAAAGCTGCTGTTGCAGGTAACGGCCAGAGGGTGGCAGCATTTCTGCTTTTCCCAATCTGTTAACTAGGGAAACAGACCATCCTGGCAGTGGTGTTCCTCGGTTCTATATTAGAGTGGAATGTGCCCCCAAAAGCTGATGTCTCCTTACTTATGTTTGTTTTAGAAATCGAATTTCTATATATTTTTTTATTGGAGTCATATTCCATTGTGTTCATGGACCACTTCTTCTTTGAGCATTCCTCTGTTGATGGACATTTTCGTAGCTTCCAAGTGTTGGCTATGGTAAATATTGCTGGAGTGCAGAATTGCCAGCATGTGTCTTTTCTTTTTTGTGGTACATGGGCCTCTCACTGCCGTGGGCCCTCCCATTGCAGAGCACAGGCTCCGGACGCACAGGCCCAGCAGCCATAGCTCACGGGAACAGCCGCTCCGTGGCAAGTGGGATCTTCCCGAATCGGGGCATGAACCCATGTCCCCTGCACTGGCAGGCGGACTCTCATCCACTGCGCCACCAGTGAATCCCAGCCTGTCTTTTTGATTCTCATCCCCTCAGGCGAAAGGCCCAGCAGTGGGTATACTTGATTGAATGGTAGCTCAGTATTTATCTTTACAAGGCACGTCATTTTTGTTTTCATGACTGGCTCTTACCATGTCCCACGTTGAAGCGAGGGTAGGCATTTCTCCAAAACCCCTTCAGCATTTATTGTTTGCAGAATTTTTCCTGATGGGCATTCTGACTGCTGTGAGCTTATAGGTTTTTGTCATTTGGATTTACATATCTTTAATTATTCCTAATGTTTAGCATTTTCCCATGCCTTTTTAAATTTCTGGCAGAGAAAAACAGAAAAAAAAAAACGGAGAGTACAGTTAAACTCTTGAAATTGTCTTCTTGGATGGTTACCCTCTTTTGAATGTTCTGGTCAATTTTCGACCCCATGTTTGTTTTTGAGGGCAGGTGTTATTCACAGGCCTGCAATGAGTGTGACTATTTAGTGACCATTAGCAGTGGGTTTAAAGCTGCTGTTGTGGGAAATGGCCACAAGGCGGCAGCGTTTCTCCACTCCCAAGTCTGGTTCCTAGGGCAGCAGAGCCTTTCTGGGACCAATGGAATATAGAAGAAGGCATCATTGAAGTCTAATACAGAATACTATGTCCTGGTGGATGGTAGAATGACCAGTAGGGTCTAGGAATTAGGAACTACTGGATGTATATCCTCGGTGGTTTCACTGACTGTCCTAACATCCTTTACCAGGTCCCCAGCAGCCCACGGGGCTCTCGTGGTCAGGCCACTCCCAGGGTATGGAGCTCAGCTGTGAAACTACCCAGCAGCCCATGAGGCTCTCGTGCTTAGGCACCTCCCATGATACAGAGCTCCCGTGGGCAGGTACCATGGCAGGGCTGGGCACACAGGAACCGTGCACATAGCCCTCATTGCAGAGCACCCCAGAACGCCTGTCACGCAGAGCTGACACAGAGCACCTCAGAGCAGGACTTGAACTAACCAACAGCAGCTCCGACAGGTCTCTGACCCTGGGCATCACTCTGTGCAGCCTCCCTCTGCCTGGTCTTCCAGAGACTACCACTGCAGCCGGGGCACCAGGTCTTTGTCTCCAACCATCCCCCTCCTCTCCCTCACACCTGGGTTCCTCTCATTAGGATTAGGTCTTCTTGAAATTGTCTCCCACTCATGGGCCAGATAAAATGATGAGAAAACAAGCCGGAGATGCAGCCCCTTGTCTATCCTGACTCTCAGGAGCCCACACCTGTTCCTTGGAACTGGCCGTTTCAGCGAGGTCCATTTTCTGCAATGTGAGCCACTGAGGGGTGAGGATTGGCTGACCGGAGCAGCCTGTCCCTACCGGCCAGCCCTCCCCAGGTGTGCCTGGGTTGAGGTCAATAGAAACACCGCTCCAGGGAGCAACAGCGCCTGCAGCTGTGCCTGACGCCATATTCTCTGCCCCGTCAGCAGTCTCGGGGCTGTGCTGGTGGGAGGGAGTGAGGGGGCACGGTTTTGTGGGTGGCCCGGTGTGAGAGGGGCTCTGCTGGACTTTCTGCAGGAGTTGCCAGACTGCCACCTGCTAAAGAAGAGGATGGGTCACCCATACCTTCCGCTGGAATTTCTCCGCGGGCAGAGGTGAGGGAGGAACAAAGCAGTGGGGGCCAAGACAGGACGGATATCTCAGGCAGGGAAATGGAAAGTTTTCAGAAGAGCGCCTGGGGCCAGGATCATCCTGGCTGGCCTGCAGGCACCAAGTCAGCCTGCGTGCTTTCGCTGGTGTGGATCCACGGCCCTTCCTCTATGCTTTCAAGTCCTTGTACATATTCAGGTGTTTTACCTGGGAAGGGAGGGAACAGTTCAGCAGCAGCTGGCTGGGGGCTCAGCTCACGTTTACTCACAGACGCCTATGTACGGTCCCCCAGCTTTGCAATGAGGACGCTCCTTGCGGGGGTGGGGTGGGGGCTGCTGGCTGCATGGGAGATAATTCCCTACCTCTGACCAACTTCAGAATTGTTTACCACTGGAGCAAGTGCCCTGATAGGGTTTTCCTCTGTATAACTAGTGGGTTCTGTTTATTTTTTCTGTTTTGTTTCAAGGTAGATTTTATTCCTCATTTATGTATTTATAGATATAAGCATGGAAATAATTCATTCATACAAATACATCTGTGTGAAGGGAAGAACGTTTTTCTGTTTTATTTTTAAATTTTATTTGTTTTTAAAAATTTTGAAATTTAGTATTATTTATTTTTTTAGACAGCAGGTTATTATTAGTTATCTATTTTATACATATACATGTATACAGGTCAATCCCAATCTCCCAACTCATCCCACCACCACCACCCCATGGCTTCCCCCCCTTGGTTTCCATACGTTTGTTCTCTAACCCTGTGTCTCTAATTCTGCCCTGCAAACCGGTTCATCTGTACCAGTTTTCTAGGTTCCACATATATGCATTAATACACAATATTTGTTTTTCTCTTTCTGACTTACTTCTCTCGGTATGACAGTCTCTAGATCCATCCACGTCTCTACAAATGACCCCGTTTCATTCCTTTTTATGGCTGAGTAATATTCCATTTTATATATGTACCACATCTTTATCCATTCGTCTGTCTGTGGGCATTTAGGTTGCTTCCATTACCTGGCTATTGTAAATAGTGCTGCAATGAACATTGTGGTGAATGTGTCTTTTGGATTTATGGTTTTCTCTGGGTATATGCCCAGAAGTGGGATTGCTGGATCATATGGTAATTGTATTTTTAGTTTTTCTAATGAACCTCCATACTGTTCTCCATAGTGACTGTATCAATTGACATGCCCACCAATAGTGGAAGAGGGATCCATGTGTCCACACCCTCCGCAGCATTTGTAGTTTGTAGATTTTCTGATGATGCCCATTCTAACAGGTGTGAGGTGATACCTCATTGAAGTTTTGACTTGCATTTCTCTAATAATTAGTGATGTTGAGCAGCTTTTCATGTGCATCCTGGCCATCTCTGGGTCTCCTTTGAAGAAATGTCTATTTAGATATTCTACCCATTTTTGAAGTGGGTTGTATTTTTTTTAATATTAAGCTGCATGAGCTGTTTATATATATTGGAGATTAAACCTTTGTCCATTGATTCGTTTTCACATATTTCCTCCCATTCTGAGGGTTGCCTTTTTCCATTCCCGTTTTTTAACAAAAGAAAGAAAGAAAGAAAAAGAAGCAGAACACAAATGTCCGTAAAATATGCCTCTTGAAACTGTCGTTTTGAAATATGGAGGTGTTTTGAATTTTTTGGTCGGTATACGACCCCAGGATTTGTCTTCAGGGCAGGTCTCATTTACAGGCCTGCAATTATTTTGAATATCAACTGACCATTAGCGCTGGGATTAAAGCTGCTGTTGTGTGAAACGGCCACAAGGTGGCAGCAGTTCTCCTTTACCAAATCTGGTGACTAGGGCAACAGAGCCTCAATGGAAGTCGTGTTCTAGGTTGTAATTTAGAATGGAATGTGCCAGGAAAAAGACCCTTAAGTTTGTCTCACTATTTCTTGTTCGGTTTTTTTTTCATTTAATTTTTATTTTTTATCACAGCAAGTTTGATTACAATGTTTGGCTTGTTGTAGGTGTGCAAGATGTGGTTCTTTTACGCATATACATATGTCTGTTCTTCCTGGGATCCTTTTCCATGTACGTTATGACAGAATGTTGACTAATCTTCTCTTGGTATTCCGTAGGTGTTTGGTGTCTATATATTTCACCTGTGTTTGTATATGTCTCTTAACCCCAATATCCTAATGTATCCAATCCTCACACCTTTCCATTGGTGAACCGTAAGTTTGTTTAATGAATCTGCGATTGCCCTTCTCTGTGGAAATATCTTCACTAGTATCAAGTTTTAGGTAACACCTATAAGTGATATCATACGATATGTGTCTTTCTCTTTCTGACTTACTACAAGTCACGTGATTACCTCTAGACTCATCTACGGTGCTGCAAATGGCATTGTGTCCTTTTTTTCCTTGGCTAATATTCTGTCTGTACATGTACCAGTTCTTCTTTGACCACTCATCTGTTGATGGACTTTTTGGTTGCTCCCATGTCATGGCTATTGTAATGCTGCGGCAATGCACATTTGCCTGCCTGTGTCTTTCCAATTCTGTCTTCTTAGGTTATAGGCCCAGGAGTTCGCCTGCTGGATCATATGGTAGCAAAATGTTTACCTTGTACAGGCACCGCCATTCTGTTCTCATTAGTGGCTCTTACCAGGTTACGTCCCACTTAAAGTTGAGGTGATGCTCTTCTCCACAACACCTTCAGCGTTTATTGTTTGGAGTATTTTTGCTGAAGTTTATTCTGACTAGTGTGAGCTGATACCACTTTGTGCTTGGATTTGCATGCGTCTCATAATACCTTGAAATTGAGCTTTCTGGCATGTCCTTTTTTTCTTCAAACTGTGAGTACAGCTTACCTCTTCAAATTGTTTTCGGGAAGTAGGTGTGACATTTAGAAATATTTTGGCCATTACCTCCCTCAAGACATTATGAGGGCAGGTTTCATTCACAGCCCTCCAGTACTGGTGCATATGAAGTGACCCTTAGCACAGGTTTTAAAGCTGCTGTTGCAGGTAACGGCCAGAGGGTGGCAGCATTTCTGCTTTTCCCAATCTGTTAACTAGGGAAACAGACCATCCTGGCAGTGGTGTTCCTCGGTTCTATATTAGAGTGGAATGTGCCCCCAAAAGCTGATGTCTCCTTACTTATGTTTGTTTTAGAAATCGAATTTCTATATATTTTTTTATTGGAGTCATATTCCATTGTGTTCATGGACCACTTCTTCTTTGAGCATTCCTCTGTTGATGGACATTTTCGTAGCTTCCAAGTGTTGGCTATGGTAAATATTGCTGGAGTGCAGGATTGCCAGCATGTGTCTTTTCTTTTTTGTGGTACATGGGCCTCTCACTGCCGTGGGCCCTCCCATTGCAGAGCACAGGCTCCGGACGCACAGGCCCAGCAGCCATAGCTCACGGGAACAGCCGCTCCGTGGCAAGTGGGATCTTCCCGAATCGGGGCATGAACCCATGTCCCCTGCACTGGCAGGCGGACTCTCATCCACTGCGCCACCAGTGAATCCCAGCCTGTCTTTTTGATTCTCATCCCCTCAGGCGAAAGGCCCAGCAGTGGGTATACTTGATTGAATGGTAGCTCAGTATTTATCTTTACAAGGCACGTCATTTTTGTTTTCATGACTGGCTCTTACCATGTCCCACGTTGAAGCAAGGGTAGGCATTTCTCCAAAACCCCTTCAGCATTTATTGTTTGCAGAATTTTTCCTGATGGGCATTCTGACTGCTGTGAGCTGATAGGTTTTTGTCATTTGGATTTACATATCTTTAATTATTCCTAATGTTTAGCATTTTCCCATGCCTTTTTAAATTTCTGGCAGAGAAAAACAGAAAAAAAAACGGAGAGTACAGTTAAACTCTTGAAATTGTCTTCTTGGATGGTTGCCCTCTTTTGAATGTTCTGGTCAATTTTCGACCCCATGTTTGTTTTTGAGGGCAGGTGTTATTCACAGGCCTGCAATGAGTGTGACTATTTAGTGACCATTAGCAGTGGGTTTAAAGCTGCTGTTGTGGGAAATGGCCACAAGGCGGCAGCGTTTCTCCACTCCCAAGTCTGGTTCCTAGGGCAGCAGAGCCTTTCTGGGACCAATGGAATACAGAAGAAGGCATCATTGAAGTCTAATACAGAATACCATGTCCTGGTGGATGGTAGAATGACCAGTAGGGTCTAGGAATTAGGAACTACTGGATGTATATCCTCGGTGGCTTCACTGACTGTCCTAACATCCTTTACCAGGTCCCCAGCAGCCCACGGGGCTCTCGTGGTCAGGCCCCTCCCAGGATATGGGGCTCACCTGGGCAGGGCCCCAGCAGCCAACGGGGTTCTCATGTTCAGGCCACTCCCAGGGTATGGAGCTCAGCTGTGAAACTACCCAGCAGCCCATGAGGCTCTCGTGCTTAGGCACCTCCCATGATACAGAGCTCCCGTGGGCAGGTACCATGGCAGGGCTGGGCACACAGGAACCGTGCACATAGCCCTCATTGCAGAGCACCCCAGAACGCCTGTCACGCAGAGCTGACACAGAGCACCTCAGAGCAGGACTTGAACTAACCAACAGCAGCTCCGACAGGTCTCTGACCCTGGGCATCACTCTGTGCAGCCTCCCTCTGCCTGGTCTTCCAGAGACTTCCACTGCAGCCGGGGCACCAGGCCTTTGTCTCCAACCATCCCCCCTCCTCTCCCTGACTCCTGGGTTCCTCTCATTAGGATTAGGTCTTCTTGAAATTGTCTCCCACTCATGGGCCAGATAAAATGATGAGAAAACAAGCCGGAGATGCAGCCCCTTGTCTATCCTGACTCTCAGGAGCCCACACCTGTTCCTTGGAACTGGCCGTTTCAGCGAGGTCCATTTTCTGCAATGTGAGCCACTGAGGGGTGAGGATTGGCTGACCGGAGCAGCCTGTCCCTACCGGCCAGCCCTCCCCAGGTGTGCCTGGGTTGAGGTCAATAGAAACACCGCTCCAGGGAGCAACAGCGCCTGCAGCTGTGCCTGACGCCATATTCTCTGCCCCGTCAGCAGTCTCGGGGCTGTGCTGGTGGGAGGGAGTGAGGGGGCACGGTTTTGTGGGTGGCCCGGTGTGAGAGGGGCTCTGCTGGACTTTCTGCAGGAGTTGCCAGACTGCCACCTGCTAAAGAAGAGGATGGGTCACCCATACCTTCCGCTGGAATTTCTCCGCGGGCAGAGGTGAGGGAGGAACAAAGCAGTGGGGGCCAAGACAGGACGGATATCTCAGGCAGGGAAATGGAAAGTTTTCAGAAGAGCGCCTGGGGCCAGGATCATCCTGGCTGGCCTGCAGGCACCAAGTCAGCCTGCGTGCTTTCGCTGGTGTGGATCCACGGCCCTTCCTCTATGCTTTCAAGTCCTTGTACATATTCAGGTGTTTTACCTGGGAAGGGAGGGAACAGTTCAGCAGCAGCTGGCTGGGGGCTCAGCTCACGTTTACTCACAGACGCCTATGTACGGTCCCCCAGCTTTGCAATGAGGACGCTCCTTGCGGGGGTGGGGGGGGCTGCTGGCTGCATGGGAGATAATTCCCTACCTCTGACCAATTTCAGAATTGTTTACCACTGGAGCAAGTGCCCTGATAGGGTTTTCCTCTGTATAACTAGTGGGTTCTGTTTATTTTTTCTGTTTTGTTTCAAGGTAGATTTTATTCCTCATTTATGTATTTATAGATATAAGCATGGAAATAATTCATTCATACAAATACATCTGTGTGAAGGGAAGAACGTTTTTCTGTTTTATTTTTAAATTTTATTTGTTTTTAAAAATTTTGAAATTTAATATTATTGATTTTTTTAGACAGCAGGTTATTATTAGTTATCTATTTTATACATATACATGTATACAGGTCAATCCCAATCTCCCAACTCATCCCACCACCACCACCCCATGGCTTCCCCCCCTTGGTTTCCATACGTTTGTTCTCTAACCCTGTGTCTCTAATTCTGCCCTGCAAACCGGTTCATCTGTACCAGTTTTCTAGGTTCCACATATATGCATTAATACACAATATTTGTTTTTCTCTTTCTGACTTACTTCTCTCTGTATGACAGTCTCTAGATCCATCCACGTCTCTACAAATGACCCCGTTTCATTCCTTTTTATGGCTGAGTAATATTCCATTTTATATATGTACCACATCTTTATCCATTCGTCTGTCTGTGGGCATTTAGGTTGCTTCCATTACCTGGCTATTGTAAATAGTGCTGCAATGAACATTGTGGTGAATGTGTCTTTTGGATTTATGGTTTTCTCTGGGTATATGCCCAGAAGTGGGATTGCTGGATCATATGGTAATTGTATTTTTAGTTTTTCTAATGAACCTCCATACTGTTCTCCATAGTGACTGTATCAATTGACATGCCCACCAATAGTGGAAGAGGGATCCATGTGTCCACACCCTCCGCAGCATTTGTAGTTTGTAGATTTTCTGATGATGCCCATTCTAACAGGTGTGAGGTGATACCTCATTGAAGTTTTGACTTGCATTTCTCTAATAATTAGTGATGTTGAGCAGCTTTTCATGTGCATCCTGGCCATCTCTGGGTCTCCTTTGAAGAAATGTCTATTTAGATATTCTACCCATTTTTGAAGTGGGTTGTATTTTTTTTAATATTAAGCTGCATGAGCTGTTTATATATATTGGAGATTAAACCTTTGTCCATTGATTCGTTTCCACATATTTCCTCCCATTCTGAGGGTTGCCTTTTTCCATTCCCGTTTTTTAACAAAAGAAAGAAAGAAAGAAAAAGAAGCAGAACACAAATGTCCGTAAAATATGCCTCTTGAAACTGTCGTTTTGAAATATGGAGGTGTTTTGAAATTTTTGGTCGGTATACGACCCCAGGATTTGTCTTCAGGGCAGGTCTCATTTACAGGCCTGCAATTATTTTGAATATCAACTGACCATTAGCGCTGGGATTAAAGCTGCTGTTGTGTGAAACGGCCACAAGGTGGCAGCAGTTCTCCTTTACCAAATCTGGTGACTAGGGCAACAGAGCCTCAATGGAAGTCGTGTTCTAGGTTGTAATTTAGAATGGAATGTGCCAGGAAAAAGACCCTTAAGTTTGTCTCACTATTTCTTGTTCGGTTTTTTTTTCATTTAATTTTTATTTTTTATCACAGCAAGTTTGATTACAATGTTTGGCTTGTTGTAGGTGTGCAAGATGTGGTTCTTTTATGCATATACATATGTCTGTTCTTCCTGGGATCCTTTTCCATGTACGTTATGACAGAATGTTGACTAATCTTCTCTTGGTATTCCGTAGGTGTTTGGTGTCTATATATTTCACCTGTGTTTGTATATGTCTCTTAACCCCAATATCCTAATGTATCCAATCCTCACACCTTTCCATTGGTGAACCATAAGTTTGTTTAATGAATCTGCGATTGCCCTTCTCTGTGGAAATATCTTCACTAGTATCAAGTTTTAGGTAACACCTATAAGTGATATCATACGATATGTGTCTTTCTCTTTCTGACTTACTACAAGTCACGTGATTACCTCTAGACTCATCTACGGTGCTGCAAATGGCATTGTGTCCTTTTTTTCCTTGGCTAATATTCTGTCTGTACATGTACCAGTTCTTCTTTGACCACTCATCTGTTGATGGACTTTTTGGTTGCTCCCATGTCATGGCTATTGTAATGCTGCGGCAATGCACATTTGCCTGCCTGTGTCTTTCCAATTCTGTCTTCTTAGGTTATAGGCCCAGGAGTTCGCCTGCTGGATCATATGGTAGCAAAATGTTTACCTTGTACAGGCACCGCCATTCTGTTCTCATTAGTGGCTCTTACCAGGTTACGTCCCACTTAAAGTTGAGGTGATGCTCTTCTCCACAACACCTTCAGCGTTTATTGTTTGGAGTATTTTTGCTGAAGTTTATTCTGACTAGTGTGAGCTGATACCACTTTGTGCTTGGATTTGCATGCGTCTCATAATACCTTGAAATTGAGCTTTCTGGCATGTCCTTTTTTTCTTCAAACTGTGAGTACAGCTTACCTCTTCAAATTGTTTTCGGGAAGTAGGTGTGACATTTAGAAATATTTTGGCCATTACCTCCCTCAAGACATTATGAGGGCAGGTTTCATTCACAGCCCTCCAGTACTGGTGCATATGAAGTGACCCTTAGCACAGGTTTTAAAGCTGCTGTTGCAGGTAACGGCCAGAGGGTGGCAGCATTTCTGCTTTTCCCAATCTGTTAACTAGGGAAACAGACCATCCTGGCAGTGGTGTTCCTCGGTTCTATATTAGAGTGGAATGTGCCCCCAAAAGCTGATGTCTCCTTACTTATGTTTGTTTTAGAAATCGAATTTCTATATATTTTTTTATTGGAGTCATATTCCATTGTGTTCATGGACCACTTCTTCTTTGAGCATTCCTCTGTTGATGGACATTTTCGTAGCTTCCAAGTGTTGGCTATGGTAAATATTGCTGGAGTGCAGGATTGCCAGCATGTGTCTTTTCTTTTTTGTGGTACATGGGCCTCTCACTGCCGTGGGCCCTCCCATTGCAGAGCACAGGCTCCGGACGCACAGGCCCAGCAGCCATAGCTCACGGGAACAGCCGCTCCGTGGCAAGTGGGATCTTCCCGAATCGGGGCATGAACCCATGTCCCCTGCACTGGCAGGCGGACTCTCATCCACTGCGCCACCAGTGAATCCCAGCCTGTGTTTTTGATTCTCATCCCCTCAGGCGAAAGGCCCAGCAGTGGGTATACTTGATTGAATGGTAGCTCAGTATTTATCTTTACAAGGCACGTCATTTTTGTTTTCATGACTGGCTCTTACCATGTCCCACGTTGAAGCAAGTGTAGGCATTTCTCCAAAACCCCTTCAGCATTTATTGTTTGCAGAATTTTTCCTGATGGGCATTCTGACTGCTGTGAGCTGATAGGTTTTTGTCATTTGGATTTACATATCTTTAATTATTCCTAATGTTTAGCATTTTCCCATGCCTTTTTAAATTTCTGGCAGAGAAAAACAGAAAAAAAAACGGAGAGTACAGTTAAACTCTTGAAATTGTCTTCTTGGATGGTTGCCCTCTTTTGAATGTTCTGGTCAATTTTCGACCCCATGTTTGTTTTTGAGGGCAGGTGTTATTCACAGGCCTGCAATGAGTGTGACTATTTAGTGACCATTAGCAGTGGGTTTAAAGCTGCTGTTGTGGGAAATGGCCACAAGGCGGCAGCGTTTCTCCACTCCCAAGTCTGGTTCCTAGGGCAGCAGAGCCTTTCTGGGACCAATGGAATACAGAAGAAGGCATCATTGAAGTCTAACACAGAATACCATGTCCTGGTGGATGGTAGAATGACCAGTAGGGTCTAGGAATTAGGAACTACTGGATGTATATCCTCGGTGGCTTCACTGACTGTCCTAACATCCTTTACCAGGTCCCCAGCAGCCCACGGGGCTCTCGTGGTCAGGCCCCTCCCAGGATATGGGGCTCACCTGGGCAGGGCCCCAGCAGCCAACGGGGTTCTCATGTTCAGGCCACTCCCAGGGTATGGAGCTCAGCTGTGAAACTACCCAGCAGCCCATGAGGCTCTCGTGCTTAGGCACCTCCCATGATACAGAGCTCCCGTGGGCAGGTACCATGGCAGGGCTGGGCACACAGGAACCGTGCACATAGCCCTCATTGCAGAGCACCCCAGAACGCCTGTCACGCAGAGCTGACACAGAGCACCTCAGAGCAGGACTTGAACTAACCAACAGCAGCTCCGACAGGTGTCTGACCCTGGGCATCACTCTGTGCAGCCTCCCTCTGCCTGGTCTTCCAGAGACTTCCACTGCAGCCGGGGCACCAGGTCTTTGTCTCCAACCATCCCCCTCCTCTCCCTCACACCTGGGTTCCTCTCATTAGGATTAGGTCTTCTTGAAATTGTCTCCCACTCATGGGCCAGATAAAATGATGAGAAAACAAGCCGGAGATGCAGCCCCTTGTCTATCCTGACTCTCAGGAGCCCACACCTGTTCCTTGGAACTGGCCGTTTCAGCGAGGTCCATTTTCTGCAATGTGAGCCACTGAGGGGTGAGGATTGGCTGACCGGAGCAGCCTGTCCCTACCGGCCAGCCCTCCCCAGGTGTGCCTGGGTTGAGGTCAATAGAAACACCGCTCCAGGGAGCAACAGCGCCTGCAGCTGTGCCTGACGCCATATTCTCTGCCCTGTCAGCAGTCTCGGGGCTGTGCTGGTGGGAGGGAGTGAGGGGGCACGGTTTTGTGGGTGGCCCGGTGTGAGAGGGGCTCTGCTGGACTTTCTGCAGGAGTTGCCAGACTGCCACCTGCTAAAGAAGAGGATGGGTCACCCATACCTTCCGCTGGAATTTCTCCGCGGGCAGAGGTGAGGGAGGAACAAAGCAGTGGGGGCCAAGACAGGACGGATATCTCAGGCAGGGAAATGGAAAGTTTTCAGAAGAGCGCCTGGGGCCAGGATCATCCTGGCTGGCCTGCAGGCACCAAGTCAGCCTGCGTGCTTTCACTGTTGTGGATCCACGGCCCTTCCTCTATGCTTTCAAGTCCTTGTACATATTCAGGTGTTTTACCTGGGAAGGGAGGGAACAGTTCAGCAGCAGCTGGCTGGGGGCTCAGCTCACGTTTACTCACAGACGCCTATGTACGGTCCCCCAGCTTTGCAATGAGGACGCTCCTTGCGGGGGTGGGGGGGGCTGCTGGCTGCATGGGAGATAATTCCCTACCTCTGACCAACTTCAGAATTGTTTACCACTGGAGCAAGTGCCCTGATAGGGTTTTCCTCTGTATAACTAGTGGGTTCTGTTTATTTTTTCTGTTTTGTTTCAAGGTAGATTTTATTCCTCATTTATGTATTTATAGATATAAGCATGGAAATAATTCATTCATACAAATACATCTGTGTGAAGGGAAGAACGTTTTTCTGTTTTATTTTTAAATTTTATTTGTTTTTAAAAATTTTGAAATTTAGTATTATTTATTTTTTTAGACAGCAGGTTATTATTAGTTATCTATTTTATACATATACATGTATACAGGTCAATCCCAATCTCCCAACTCATCCCACCACCACCACCCCATGGCTTCCCCCCCTTGGTTTCCATACGTTTGTTCTCTAACCCTGTGTCTCTAATTCTTCCCTGCAAACCGGTTCATCTGTACCAGTTTTCTAGGTTCCACATATATGCATTAATACACAATATTTGTTTTTCTCTTTCTGACTTACTTCTCTCGGTATGACAGTCTCTAGATCCATCCACGTCTCTACAAATGACCCCGTTTCATTCCTTTTTATGGCTGAGTAATATTCCATTTTATATATGTACCACATCTTTATCCATTCGTCTGTCTGTGGGCATTTAGGTTGCTTCCATTACCTGGCTATTGTAAATAGTGCTGCAATGAACATTGTGGTGAATGTGTCTTTTGGATTTATGGTTTTCTCTGGGTATATGCCCAGAAGTGGGATTGCTGGATCATATGGTAATTGTATTTTTAGTTTTTCTAATGAACCTCCATACTGTTCTCCATAGTGACTGTATCAATTGACATGCCCACCAATAGTGGAAGAGGGATCCATGTGTCCACACCCTCCGCAGCATTTGTAGTTTGTAGATTTTCTGATGATGCCCATTCTAACAGGTGTGAGGTGATACCTCATTGAAGTTTTGACTTGCATTTCTCTAATAATTAGTGATGTTGAGCAGCTTTTCATGTGCATCCTGGCCATCTCTGGGTCTCCTTTGAAGAAATGTCTATTTAGATATTCTACCCATTTTTGAAGTGGGTTGTATTTTTTTTAATATTAAGCTGCATGAGCTGTTTATATATATTGGAGATTAAACCTTTGTCCATTGATTCGTTTCCACATATTTCCTCCCATTCTGAGGGTTGCCTTTTTCCATTCCCGTTTTTTAACAAAAGAAAGAAAGAAAGAAAAAGAAGCAGAACACAAATGTCCATAAAATATGCCTCTTGAAACTGTCGTTTTTAAATATGGAGGTGTTTTGAATTTTTTGGTCGGTATACGACCGCAGGATTTGTTTTCAGGGCAGGTCTCATTTACAGGCCTGCAATTATTTTGAATATCAACTGACCATTAGCGCTGGGATTAAAGCTGCTGTTGTGTGAAACGGCCACAAGGTGGCAGCAGTTCTCCTTTACCAAATCTGGTGACTAGGGCAACAGAGCCTCAATGGAAGTCGTGTTCTAGGTTGTAATTTAGAATGGAATGTGCCAGGAAAAAGACCCTTAAGTTTGTCTCACTATTTCTTGTTCGGTTTTTTTTTCATTTAATTTTTATTTTTTATCACAGCAAGTTTGATTACAATGTTTGGGTTGTTGTAGGTGTGCAAGATGTGGTTCTTTTACGCATATACATATGTCTGTTCTTCCTGGGATCCTTTTCCATGTACGTTATGACAGAATGTTGACTAATCTTCTCTTGGTATTCCGTAGGTGTTTGGTGTCTATATATTTCACCTGTGTTTGTATATGTCTCTTAACCCCAATATCCTAATGTATCCAATCCTCACACCTTTCCATTGGTGAACCGTAAGTTTGTTTAATGAATCTGCGATTGCCCTTCTCTGTGGAAATATCTTCACTAGTATCAAGTTTTAGGTAACACCTATAAGTGATATCATACGATATGTGTCTTTCTCTTTCTGACTTACTACAAGTCACGTGATTACCTCTAGACTCATCTACGGTGCTGCAAATGGCATTGTGTCCTGTTTTTCCTTGGCTAATATTCTGTCTGTACATGTACCAGTTCTTCTTTGACCACTCATCTGTTGATGGACTTTTTGGTTGCTCCCATGTCATGGCTATTGTAATGCTGCGGCAATGCACATTTGCCTGCCTGTGTCTTTCCAATTCTGTCTTCTTAGGTTATAGGCCCAGGAGTTCGCCTGCTGGATCATATGGTAGCAAAATGTTTACCTTGTACAGGCACCGCCATTCTGTTCTCATTAGTGGCTCTTACCAGGTTACGTCCCACTTAAAGTTGAGGTGATGCTCTTCTCCACAACACCTTCAGCGTTTATTGTTTGGAGTATTTTTGCTGAAGTTTATTCTGACTAGTGTGAGCTGATACCACTTTGTGCTTGGATTTGCATGCGTCTCATAATACCTTGAAATTGAGCTTTCTGGCATGTCCTTTTTTTCTTCAAACTGTGAGTACAGCTTACCTCTTCAAATTGTTTTCGGGAAGTAGGTGTGACATTTAGAAATATTTTGGCCATTACCTCCCTCAAGACATTATGAGGGCAGGTTTCATTCACAGCCCTCCAGTACTGGTGCATATGAAGTGACCCTTAGCACAGGTTTTAAAGCTGCTGTTGCAGGTAACGGCCAGAGGGTGGCAGCATTTCTGCTTTTCCCAATCTGTTAACTAGGGAAACAGACCATCCTGGCAGTGGTGTTCCTCGGTTCTATATTAGAGTGGAATGTGCCCCCAAAAGCTGATGTCTCCTTACTTATGTTTGTTTTAGAAATCGAATTTCTATATATTTTTTTATTGGAGTCATATTCCATTGTGTTCATGGACCACTTCTTCTTTGAGCATTCCTCTGTTGATGGACATTTTCGTAGCTTCCAAGTGTTGGCTATGGTAAATATTGCTGGAGTGCAGGATTGCCAGCATGTGTCTTTTCTTTTTTGTGGTACATGGGCCTCTCACTGCCGTGGGCCCTCCCATTGCAGAGCACAGGCTCCGGACGCACAGGCCCAGCAGCCATAGCTCACGGGAACAGCCGCTCCGTGGCAAGTGGGATCTTCCCGAATCGGGGCATGAACCCATGTCCCCTGCACTGGCAGGCGGACTCTCATCCACTGCGCCACCAGTGAATCCCAGCCTGTCTTTTTGATTCTCATCCCCTCAGGCGAAAGGCCCAGCAGTGGGTATACTTGATTGAATGGTAGCTCAGTATTTATCTTTACAAGGCACGTCATTTTTGTTTTCATGACTGGCTCTTACCATGTCCCACGTTGAAGCAAGGGTAGGCATTTCTCCAAAACCCCTTCAGCATTTATTGTTTGCAGAATTTTTCCTGATGGGCATTCTGACTGCTGTGAGCTGATAGGTTTTTGTCATTTGGATTTACATATCTTTAATTATTCCTAATGTTTAGCATTTTCCCATGCCTTTTTAAATTTCTGGCAGAGAAAAACAGAAAAAAAAACGGAGAGTACAGTTAAACTCTTGAAATTGTCTTCTTGGATGGTTGCCCTCTTTTGAATGTTCTGGTCAATTTTCGACCCCATGTTTGTTTTTGAGGGCAGGTGTTATTCACAGGCCTGCAATGAGTGTGACTATTTAGTGACCATTAGCAGTGGGTTTAAAGCTGCTGTTGTGGGAAATGGCCACAAGGCGGCAGCGTTTCTCCACTCCCAAGTCTGGTTCCTAGGGCAGCAGAGCCTTTCTGGGACCAATGGAATACAGAAGAAGGCATCATTGAAGTCTAATACAGAATACCATGTCCTGGTGGATGGTAGAATGACCAGTAGGGTCTAGGAATTAGGAACTACTGGATGTATATCCTCGGTGGCTTCACTGACTGTCCTAACATCCTTTACCAGGTCCCCAGCAGCCCACGGGGCTCTCGTGGTCAGGCCCCTCCCAGGATATGGGGCTCACCTGGGCAGGGCCCCAGCAGCCAACGGGGTTCTCATGTTCAGGCCACTCCCAGGGTATGGAGCTCAGCTGTGAAACTACCCAGCAGCCCATGAGGCTCTCGTGCTTAGGCACCTCCCATGATACAGAGCTCCCGTGGGCAGGTACCATGGCAGGGCTGGGCACACAGGAACCGTGCACATAGCCCTCATTGCAGAGCACCCCAGAACGCCTGTCACGCAGAGCTGACACAGAGCACCTCAGAGCAGGACTTGAACTAACCAACAGCAGCTCCGACAGGTCTCTGACCCTGGGCATCACTCTGTGCAGCCTCCCTCTGCCTGGTCTTCCAGAGACTTCCACTGCAGCCGGGGCACCAGGCCTTTGTCTCCAACCATCCCCCCTCCTCTCCCTGACTCCTGGGTTCCTCTCATTAGGATTAGGTCTTCTTGAAATTGTCTCCCACTCATGGGCCAGATAAAATGATGAGAAAACAAGCCGGAGATGCAGCCCCTTGTCTATCCTGACTCTCAGGAGCCCACACCTGTTCCTTGGAACTGGCCGTTTCAGCGAGGTCCATTTTCTGCAATGTGAGCCACTGAGGGGTGAGGATTGGCTGACCGGAGCAGCCTGTCCCTACCGGCCAGCCCTCCCCAGGTGTGCCTGGGTTGAGGTCAATAGAAACACCGCTCCAGGGAGCAACAGCGCCTGCAGCTGTGCCTGACGCCATATTCTCTGCCCCGTCAGCAGTCTCGGGGCTGTGCTGGTGGGAGGGAGTGAGGGGGCACGGTTTTGTGGGTGGCCCGGTGTGAGAGGGGCTCTGCTGGACTTTCTGCAGGAGTTGCCAGACTGCCACCTGCTAAAGAAGAGGATGGGTCACCCATACCTTCCGCTGGAATTTCTCCGCGGGCAGAGGTGAGGGAGGAACAAAGCAGTGGGGGCCAAGACAGGACGGATATCTCAGGCAGGGAAATGGAAAGTTTTCAGAAGAGCGCCTGGGGCCAGGATCATCCTGGCTGGCCTGCAGGCACCAAGTCAGCCTGCGTGCTTTCGCTGGTGTGGATCCACGGCCCTTCCTCTATGCTTTCAAGTCCTTGTACATATTCAGGTGTTTTACCTGGGAAGGGAGGGAACAGTTCAGCAGCAGCTGGCTGGGGGCTCAGCTCACGTTTACTCACAGACGCCTATGTACGGTCCCCCAGCTTTGCAATGAGGACGCTCCTTGCGGGGGTGGGGGGGGCTGCTGGCTGCATGGGAGATAATTCCCTACCTCTGACCAATTTCAGAATTGTTTACCACTGGAGCAAGTGCCCTGATAGGGTTTTCCTCTGTATAACTAGTGGGTTCTGTTTATTTTTTCTGTTTTGTTTCAAGGTAGATTTTATTCCTCATTTATGTATTTATAGATATAAGCATGGAAATAATTCATTCATACAAATACATCTGTGTGAAGGGAAGAACGTTTTTCTGTTTTATTTTTAAATTTTATTTGTTTTTAAAAATTTTGAAATTTAATATTATTGATTTTTTTAGACAGCAGGTTATTATTAGTTATCTATTTTATACATATACATGTATACAGGTCAATCCCAATCTCCCAACTCATCCCACCACCACCACCCCATGGCTTCCCCCCCTTGGTTTCCATACGTTTGTTCTCTAACCCTGTGTCTCTAATTCTGCCCTGCAAACCGGTTCATCTGTACCAGTTTTCTAGGTTCCACATATATGCATTAATACACAATATTTGTTTTTCTCTTTCTGACTTACTTCTCTCTGTATGACAGTCTCTAGATCCATCCACGTCTCTACAAATGACCCCGTTTCATTCCTTTTTATGGCTGAGTAATATTCCATTTTATATATGTACCACATCTTTATCCATTCGTCTGTCTGTGGGCATTTAGGTTGCTTCCATTACCTGGCTATTGTAAATAGTGCTGCAATGAACATTGTGGTGAATGTGTCTTTTGGATTTATGGTTTTCTCTGGGTATATGCCCAGAAGTGGGATTGCTGGATCATATGGTAATTGTATTTTTAGTTTTTCTAATGAACCTCCATACTGTTCTCCATAGTGACTGTATCAATTGACATGCCCACCAATAGTGGAAGAGGGATCCATGTGTCCACACCCTCCGCAGCATTTGTAGTTTGTAGATTTTCTGATGATGCCCATTCTAACAGGTGTGAGGTGATACCTCATTGAAGTTTTGACTTGCATTTCTCTAATAATTAGTGATGTTGAGCAGCTTTTCATGTGCATCCTGGCCATCTCTGGGTCTCCTTTGAAGAAATGTCTATTTAGATATTCTACCCATTTTTGAAGTGGGTTGTATTTTTTTTAATATTAAGCTGCATGAGCTGTTTATATATATTGGAGATTAAACCTTTGTCCATTGATTCGTTTCCACATATTTCCTCCCATTCTGAGGGTTGCCTTTTTCCATTCCCGTTTTTTAACAAAAGAAAGAAAGAAAGAAAAAGAAGCAGAACACAAATGTCCGTAAAATATGCCTCTTGAAACTGTCGTTTTGAAATATGGAGGTGTTTTGAAATTTTTGGTCGGTATACGACCCCAGGATTTGTCTTCAGGGCAGGTCTCATTTACAGGCCTGCAATTATTTTGAATATCAACTGACCATTAGCGCTGGGATTAAAGCTGCTGTTGTGTGAAACGGCCACAAGGTGGCAGCAGTTCTCCTTTACCAAATCTGGTGACTAGGGCAACAGAGCCTCAATGGAAGTCGTGTTCTAGGTTGTAATTTAGAATGGAATGTGCCAGGAAAAAGACCCTTAAGTTTGTCTCACTATTTCTTGTTCGGTTTTTTTTTCATTTAATTTTTATTTTTTATCACAGCAAGTTTGATTACAATGTTTGGCTTGTTGTAGGTGTGCAAGATGTGGTTCTTTTATGCATATACATATGTCTGTTCTTCCTGGGATCCTTTTCCATGTACGTTATGACAGAATGTTGACTAATCTTCTCTTGGTATTCCGTAGGTGTTTGGTGTCTATATATTTCACCTGTGTTTGTATATGTCTCTTAACCCCAATATCCTAATGTATCCAATCCTCACACCTTTCCATTGGTGAACCATAAGTTTGTTTAATGAATCTGCGATTGCCCTTCTCTGTGGAAATATCTTCACTAGTATCAAGTTTTAGGTAACACCTATAAGTGATATCATACGATATGTGTCTTTCTCTTTCTGACTTACTACAAGTCACGTGATTACCTCTAGACTCATCTACGGTGCTGCAAATGGCATTGTGTCCTTTTTTTCCTTGGCTAATATTCTGTCTGTACATGTACCAGTTCTTCTTTGACCACTCATCTGTTGATGGACTTTTTGGTTGCTCCCATGTCATGGCTATTGTAATGCTGCGGCAATGCACATTTGCCTGCCTGTGTCTTTCCAATTCTGTCTTCTTAGGTTATAGGCCCAGGAGTTCGCCTGCTGGATCATATGGTAGCAAAATGTTTACCTTGTACAGGCACCGCCATTCTGTTCTCATTAGTGGCTCTTACCAGGTTACGTCCCACTTAAAGTTGAGGTGATGCTCTTCTCCACAACACCTTCAGCGTTTATTGTTTGGAGTATTTTTGCTGAAGTTTATTCTGACTAGTGTGAGCTGATACCACTTTGTGCTTGGATTTGCATGCGTCTCATAATACCTTGAAATTGAGCTTTCTGGCATGTCCTTTTTTTCTTCAAACTGTGAGTACAGCTTACCTCTTCAAATTGTTTTCGGGAAGTAGGTGTGACATTTAGAAATATTTTGGCCATTACCTCCCTCAAGACATTATGAGGGCAGGTTTCATTCACAGCCCTCCAGTACTGGTGCATATGAAGTGACCCTTAGCACAGGTTTTAAAGCTGCTGTTGCAGGTAACGGCCAGAGGGTGGCAGCATTTCTGCTTTTCCCAATCTGTTAACTAGGGAAACAGACCATCCTGGCAGTGGTGTTCCTCGGTTCTATATTAGAGTGGAATGTGCCCCCAAAAGCTGATGTCTCCTTACTTATGTTTGTTTTAGAAATCGAATTTCTATATATTTTTTTATTGGAGTCATATTCCATTGTGTTCATGGACCACTTCTTCTTTGAGCATTCCTCTGTTGATGGACATTTTCGTAGCTTCCAAGTGTTGGCTATGGTAAATATTGCTGGAGTGCAGGATTGCCAGCATGTGTCTTTTCTTTTTTGTGGTACATGGGCCTCTCACTGCCG
This sequence comes from Mesoplodon mirus, assembly GCF_964341445.2. Taxonomy (NCBI): domain Eukaryota; kingdom Metazoa; phylum Chordata; class Mammalia; order Artiodactyla; family Ziphiidae; genus Mesoplodon; species Mesoplodon mirus. The sequence continues at coordinate 92,362,363 of NC_138979.1, forward strand.
TGGGCCCTCCCATTGCAGAGCACAGGCTCCGGACGCACAGGCCCAGCAGCCATAGCTCACGGGAACAGCCGCTCCGTGGCAAGTGGGATCTTCCCGAATCGGGGCATGAACCCATGTCCCCTGCACTGGCAGGCGGACTCTCATCCACTGCGCCACCAGTGAATCCCAGCCTGTGTTTTTGATTCTCATCCCCTCAGGCGAAAGGCCCAGCAGTGGGTATACTTGATTGAATGGTAGCTCAGTATTTATCTTTACAAGGCACGTCATTTTTGTTTTCATGACTGGCTCTTACCATGTCCCACGTTGAAGCAAGTGTAGGCATTTCTCCAAAACCCCTTCAGCATTTATTGTTTGCAGAATTTTTCCTGATGGGCATTCTGACTGCTGTGAGCTGATAGGTTTTTGTCATTTGGATTTACATATCTTTAATTATTCCTAATGTTTAGCATTTTCCCATGCCTTTTTAAATTTCTGGCAGAGAAAAACAGAAAAAAAAACGGAGAGTACAGTTAAACTCTTGAAATTGTCTTCTTGGATGGTTGCCCTCTTTTGAATGTTCTGGTCAATTTTCGACCCCATGTTTGTTTTTGAGGGCAGGTGTTATTCACAGGCCTGCAATGAGTGTGACTATTTAGTGACCATTAGCAGTGGGTTTAAAGCTGCTGTTGTGGGAAATGGCCACAAGGCGGCAGCGTTTCTCCACTCCCAAGTCTGGTTCCTAGGGCAGCAGAGCCTTTCTGGGACCAATGGAATACAGAAGAAGGCATCATTGAAGTCTAACACAGAATACCATGTCCTGGTGGATGGTAGAATGACCAGTAGGGTCTAGGAATTAGGAACTACTGGATGTATATCCTCGGTGGCTTCACTGACTGTCCTAACATCCTTTACCAGGTCCCCAGCAGCCCACGGGGCTCTCGTGGTCAGGCCCCTCCCAGGATATGGGGCTCACCTGGGCAGGGCCCCAGCAGCCAACGGGGTTCTCATGTTCAGGCCACTCCCAGGGTATGGAGCTCAGCTGTGAAACTACCCAGCAGCCCATGAGGCTCTCGTGCTTAGGCACCTCCCATGATACAGAGCTCCCGTGGGCAGGTACCATGGCAGGGCTGGGCACACAGGAACCGTGCACATAGCCCTCATTGCAGAGCACCCCAGAACGCCTGTCACGCAGAGCTGACACAGAGCACCTCAGAGCAGGACTTGAACTAACCAACAGCAGCTCCGACAGGTGTCTGACCCTGGGCATCACTCTGTGCAGCCTCCCTCTGCCTGGTCTTCCAGAGACTTCCACTGCAGCCGGGGCACCAGGTCTTTGTCTCCAACCATCCCCCTCCTCTCCCTCACACCTGGGTTCCTCTCATTAGGATTAGGTCTTCTTGAAATTGTCTCCCACTCATGGGCCAGATAAAATGATGAGAAAACAAGCCGGAGATGCAGCCCCTTGTCTATCCTGACTCTCAGGAGCCCACACCTGTTCCTTGGAACTGGCCGTTTCAGCGAGGTCCATTTTCTGCAATGTGAGCCACTGAGGGGTGAGGATTGGCTGACCGGAGCAGCCTGTCCCTACCGGCCAGCCCTCCCCAGGTGTGCCTGGGTTGAGGTCAATAGAAACACCGCTCCAGGGAGCAACAGCGCCTGCAGCTGTGCCTGACGCCATATTCTCTGCCCTGTCAGCAGTCTCGGGGCTGTGCTGGTGGGAGGGAGTGAGGGGGCACGGTTTTGTGGGTGGCCCGGTGTGAGAGGGGCTCTGCTGGACTTTCTGCAGGAGTTGCCAGACTGCCACCTGCTAAAGAAGAGGATGGGTCACCCATACCTTCCGCTGGAATTTCTCCGCGGGCAGAGGTGAGGGAGGAACAAAGCAGTGGGGGCCAAGACAGGACGGATATCTCAGGCAGGGAAATGGAAAGTTTTCAGAAGAGCGCCTGGGGCCAGGATCATCCTGGCTGGCCTGCAGGCACCAAGTCAGCCTGCGTGCTTTCACTGTTGTGGATCCACGGCCCTTCCTCTATGCTTTCAAGTCCTTGTACATATTCAGGTGTTTTACCTGGGAAGGGAGGGAACAGTTCAGCAGCAGCTGGCTGGGGGCTCAGCTCACGTTTACTCACAGACGCCTATGTACGGTCCCCCAGCTTTGCAATGAGGACGCTCCTTGCGGGGGTGGGGGGGGCTGCTGGCTGCATGGGAGATAATTCCCTACCTCTGACCAACTTCAGAATTGTTTACCACTGGAGCAAGTGCCCTGATAGGGTTTTCCTCTGTATAACTAGTGGGTTCTGTTTATTTTTTCTGTTTTGTTTCAAGGTAGATTTTATTCCTCATTTATGTATTTATAGATATAAGCATGGAAATAATTCATTCATACAAATACATCTGTGTGAAGGGAAGAACGTTTTTCTGTTTTATTTTTAAATTTTATTTGTTTTTAAAAATTTTGAAATTTAGTATTATTTATTTTTTTAGACAGCAGGTTATTATTAGTTATCTATTTTATACATATACATGTATACAGGTCAATCCCAATCTCCCAACTCATCCCACCACCACCACCCCATGGCTTCCCCCCCTTGGTTTCCATACGTTTGTTCTCTAACCCTGTGTCTCTAATTCTTCCCTGCAAACCGGTTCATCTGTACCAGTTTTCTAGGTTCCACATATATGCATTAATACACAATATTTGTTTTTCTCTTTCTGACTTACTTCTCTCGGTATGACAGTCTCTAGATCCATCCACGTCTCTACAAATGACCCCGTTTCATTCCTTTTTATGGCTGAGTAATATTCCATTTTATATATGTACCACATCTTTATCCATTCGTCTGTCTGTGGGCATTTAGGTTGCTTCCATTACCTGGCTATTGTAAATAGTGCTGCAATGAACATTGTGGTGAATGTGTCTTTTGGATTTATGGTTTTCTCTGGGTATATGCCCAGAAGTGGGATTGCTGGATCATATGGTAATTGTATTTTTAGTTTTTCTAATGAACCTCCATACTGTTCTCCATAGTGACTGTATCAATTGACATGCCCACCAATAGTGGAAGAGGGATCCATGTGTCCACACCCTCCGCAGCATTTGTAGTTTGTAGATTTTCTGATGATGCCCATTCTAACAGGTGTGAGGTGATACCTCATTGAAGTTTTGACTTGCATTTCTCTAATAATTAGTGATGTTGAGCAGCTTTTCATGTGCATCCTGGCCATCTCTGGGTCTCCTTTGAAGAAATGTCTATTTAGATATTCTACCCATTTTTGAAGTGGGTTGTATTTTTTTTAATATTAAGCTGCATGAGCTGTTTATATATATTGGAGATTAAACCTTTGTCCATTGATTCGTTTCCACATATTTCCTCCCATTCTGAGGGTTGCCTTTTTCCATTCCCGTTTTTTAACAAAAGAAAGAAAGAAAGAAAAAGAAGCAGAACACAAATGTCCATAAAATATGCCTCTTGAAACTGTCGTTTTTAAATATGGAGGTGTTTTGAATTTTTTGGTCGGTATACGACCGCAGGATTTGTTTTCAGGGCAGGTCTCATTTACAGGCCTGCAATTATTTTGAATATCAACTGACCATTAGCGCTGGGATTAAAGCTGCTGTTGTGTGAAACGGCCACAAGGTGGCAGCAGTTCTCCTTTACCAAATCTGGTGACTAGGGCAACAGAGCCTCAATGGAAGTCGTGTTCTAGGTTGTAATTTAGAATGGAATGTGCCAGGAAAAAGACCCTTAAGTTTGTCTCACTATTTCTTGTTCGGTTTTTTTTTCATTTAATTTTTATTTTTTATCACAGCAAGTTTGATTACAATGTTTGGGTTGTTGTAGGTGTGCAAGATGTGGTTCTTTTACGCATATACATATGTCTGTTCTTCCTGGGATCCTTTTCCATGTACGTTATGACAGAATGTTGACTAATCTTCTCTTGGTATTCCGTAGGTGTTTGGTGTCTATATATTTCACCTGTGTTTGTATATGTCTCTTAACCCCAATATCCTAATGTATCCAATCCTCACACCTTTCCATTGGTGAACCGTAAGTTTGTTTAATGAATCTGCGATTGCCCTTCTCTGTGGAAATATCTTCACTAGTATCAAGTTTTAGGTAACACCTATAAGTGATATCATACGATATGTGTCTTTCTCTTTCTGACTTACTACAAGTCACGTGATTACCTCTAGACTCATCTACGGTGCTGCAAATGGCATTGTGTCCTGTTTTTCCTTGGCTAATATTCTGTCTGTACATGTACCAGTTCTTCTTTGACCACTCATCTGTTGATGGACTTTTTGGTTGCTCCCATGTCATGGCTATTGTAATGCTGCGGCAATGCACATTTGCCTGCCTGTGTCTTTCCAATTCTGTCTTCTTAGGTTATAGGCCCAGGAGTTCGCCTGCTGGATCATATGGTAGCAAAATGTTTACCTTGTACAGGCACCGCCATTCTGTTCTCATTAGTGGCTCTTACCAGGTTACGTCCCACTTAAAGTTGAGGTGATGCTCTTCTCCACAACACCTTCAGCGTTTATTGTTTGGAGTATTTTTGCTGAAGTTTATTCTGACTAGTGTGAGCTGATACCACTTTGTGCTTGGATTTGCATGCGTCTCATAATACCTTGAAATTGAGCTTTCTGGCATGTCCTTTTTTTCTTCAAACTGTGAGTACAGCTTACCTCTTCAAATTGTTTTTGGGAAGTAGGTGTGACATTTAGAAATATTTTGGCCATTACCTCCCTCAAGACATTATGAGGGCAGGTGTCATTCACAGCCCTCCAGTACTGGTGCATATGAAGTGACCCTTAGCACAGGTTTTAAAGCTGCTGTTGCAGGTAACGGCCAGAGGGTGGCAGCATTTCTGCTTTTCCCAATCTGTTAACTAGGGAAACAGACCATCCTGGCAGTGGTGTTCCTCGGTTCTATATTAGAGTGGAATGTGCCCCCAAAAGCTGATGTCTCCTTACTTATGTTTGTTTTAGAAATTGAATTTATATATATTTTTATTGGAGTCATATTCCATCGTGTTATGGACCACTTCTTCTTTGAGCATTCCTCTGTTGATGGACATTTTCGTAGCTTCCAAGTGTTGGCTATGGTAAATATTGCTGGAGTGCAGGATTGCCAGCATGTGTCTTTTCTTTTTTGTGGTACATGGGCCTCTCACTGCCGTGGGCCCTCCCATTGCAGAGCACAGGCTCCGGACGCACAGGCCCAGCAGCCATAGCTCACGGGAACAGCCGCTCCGTGGCAAGTGGGATCTTCCCGAATCGGGGCATGAACCCATGTCCCCTGCACTGGCAGGCGGACTCTCATCCACTGCGCCACCAGTGAATCCCAGCCTGTGTTTTTGATTCTCATCCCCTCAGGCGAAAGGCCCAGCAGTGGGTATACTTGATTGAATGGTAGCTCAGTATTTATCTTTACAAGGCACGTCATTTTTGTTTTCATGACTGGCTCTTACCATGTCCCACGTTGAAGCAAGGGTAGGCATTTCTCCAAAACCCCTTCAGCATTTATTGTTTGCAGAATTTTTCCTGATGGGCATTCTGACTGCTGTGAGCTGATAGGTTTTTGTCATTTGGATTTACATATCTTTAATTATTCCTAATGTTTAGCATTTTCCCATGCCTTTTTAAATTTCTGGCAGAGAAAAACAGAAAAAAAAAACGGAGAGTACAGTTAAACTCTTGAAATTGTCTTCTTGGATCGTTGCCCTCTTTTGAATGTTCTGGTCAATTTTCGACCCCATGTTTGTTTTTGAGGGCAGGTGTTATTCACAGGCCTGCAATGAGTGTGACTATTTAGTGACCATTAGCAGTGGGTTTAAAGCTGCTGTTGTGGGAAATGGCCACAAGGCGGCAGCGTTTCTCCACTCCCAAGTCTGGTTCCTAGGGCAGCAGAGCCTTTCTGGGACCAATGGAATACAGAAGAAGGCATCATTGAAGTCTAATACAGAATACCATGTCCTGGTGGATGGTAGAATGACCAGTAGGGTCTAGGAATTAGGAACTACTGGATGTATATCCTCGGTGGCTTCACTGACTGTCCTAACATCCTTTACCAGGTCCCCAGCAGCCCACGGGGCTCTCGTGGTCAGGCCCCTCCCAGGATATGGGGCTCACCTGGGCAGGGCCCCAGCAGCCAACGGGGTTCTCATGTTCAGGCCACTCCCAGGGTATGGAGCTCAGCTGTGAAACTACCCAGCAGCCCATGAGGCTCTCGTGCTTAGGCACCTCCCATGATACAGAGCTCCCGTGGGCAGGTACCATGGCAGGGCTGGGCACACAGGAACCGTGCACATAGCCCTCATTGCAGAGCACCCCAGAACGCCTGTCACGCAGAGCTGACACAGAGCACCTCAGAGCAGGACTTGAACTAACCAACAGCAGCTCCGACAGGTCTCTGACCCTGGGCATCACTCTGTGCAGCCTCCCTCTGCCTGGTCTTCCAGAGACTTCCACTGCAGCCGGGGCACCAGGCCTTTGTCTCCAACCATCCCCCCTCCTCTCCCTGACTCCTGGGTTCCTCTCGTTAGGATTAGGTCTTCTTGAAATTGTCTCCCACTCATGGGCCAGATAAAATGATGAGAAAACAAGCCGGAGATGCAGCCCCTTGTCTATCCTGACTCTCAGGAGCCCACACCTGTTCCTTGGAACTGGCCGTTTCAGCGAGGTCCATTTCCTGCAATGTGAGCCACTGAGGGGTGAGGATTGGCTGACCGGAGCAGCCTGTCCCTACCGGCCAGCCCTCCCCAGGTGTGCCTGGGTTGAGGTCAATAGAAACACCGCTCCAGGGAGCAACAGCGCCTGCAGCTGTGCCTGACGCCATATTCTCTGCCCCGTCAGCAGTCTCGGGGCTGTGCTGGTGGGAGGGAGTGAGGGGGCACGGTTTTGTGGGTGGCCCGGTGTGAGAGGGGCTCTGCTGGACTTTCTGCAGGAGTTGCCAGACTGCCACCTGCTAAAGAAGAGGATGGGTCACCCATACCTTCCGCTGGAATTTCTCCGCGGGCAGAGGTGAGGGAGGAACAAAGCAGTGGGGGCCAAGACAGGACGGATATCTCAGGCAGGGAAATGGAAAGTTTTCAGAAGAGCGCCTGGGGCCAGGATCATCCTGGCTGGCCTGCAGGCACCAAGTCAGCCTGCGTGCTTTCGCTGGTGTGGATCCACGGCCCTTCCTCTATGCTTTCAAGTCCTTGTACATATTCAGGTGTTTTACCTGGGAAGGGAGGGAACAGTTCAGCAGCAGCTGGCTGGGGGCTCAGCTCACGTTTACTCACAGACGCCTATGTACGGTCCCCCAGCTTTGCAATGAGGACGCTCCTTGCGGGGGTGGGGGGGGGCTGCTGGCTGCATGGGAGATAATTCCCTACCTCTGACCAACTTCAGAATTGTTTACCACTGGAGCAAGTGCCCTGATAGGGTTTTCCTCTGTATAACTAGTGGGTTCTGTTTATTTTTTCTGTTTTGTTTCAAGGTAGATTTTATTCCTCATTTATGTATTTATAGATATAAGCATGGAAATAATTCATTCATACAAATACATCTGTGTGAAGGGAAGAACGTTTTTCTGTTTTATTTTTAAATTTTATTTGTTTTTAAAAATTTTGAAATTTAGTATTATTTATTTTTTTAGACAGCAGGTTATTATTAGTTATCTATTTTATACATATACATGTATACAGGTCAATCCCAATCTCCCAACTCATCCCACCACCACCACCCCATGGCTTCCCCCCCTTGGTTTCCATACGTTTGTTCTCTAACCCTGTGTCTCTAATTCTGCCCTGCAAACCGGTTCATCTGTACCAGTTTTCTAGGTTCCACATATATGCATTAATACACAATATTTGTTTTTCTCTTTCTGACTTACTTCTCTCGGTATGACAGTCTCTAGATCCATCCACGTCTCTACAAATGACCCCGTTTCATTCCTTTTTATGGCTGAGTAATATTCCATTTTATATATGTACCACATCTTTATCCATTCGTCTGTCTGTGGGCATTTAGGTTGCTTCCATTACCTGGCTATTGTAAATAGTGCTGCAATGAACATTGTGGTGAATGTGTCTTTTGGATTTATGGTTTTCTCTGGGTATATGCCCAGAAGTGGGATTGCTGGATCATATGGTAATTGTATTTTTAGTTTTTCTAATGAACCTCCATACTGTTCTCCATAGTGACTGTATCAATTGACATGCCCACCAATAGTGGAAGAGGGATCCATGTGTCCACACCCTCCGCAGCATTTGTAGTTTGTAGATTTTTTGATGATGCCCATTCTAACAGGTGTGAGGTGATACCTCATTGAAGTTTTGACTTGCATTTCTCTAATAATTAGTGATGTTGAGCAGCTTTTCATGTGCATCCTGGCCATCTCTGGGTCTCCTTTGAAGAAATGTCTATTTACATGTTCTACACATTTTTGAAGTGGGTTGTATTTTTTTTAATATTAAGCTGCATGAGCTGTTTATATATATTGGAGATTAAACCTTTGTCCATTGATTCGTTTCCACATATTTCCTCCCATTCTGAGGGTTGCCTTTTTCCATTCCCGTTTTTTAACAAAAGAAAGAAAGAAAGAAAAAGAAGCAGAACACAAATGTCCGTAAAATATGCCTCTTGAAACTGTCGTTTTGAAATATGGAGGTGTTTTGAATTTTTTGGTCGGTATACGACCCCAGGATTTGTTTTCAGGGCAGGTCTCATTTACAGGCCTGCAATTATTTTGAATATCAACTGACCATTAGCGCTGGGATTAAAGCTGCTGTTGTGTGAAACGGCCACAAGGTGGCAGCAGTTCTCCTTTACCAAATCTGGTGACTAGGGCAACAGAGCCTCAATGGAAGTCGTGTTCTAGGTTGTAATTTAGAATGGAATGTGCCAGGAAAAAGACCCTTAAGTTTGTCTCACTATTTCTTGTTCGGTTTTTTTTCATTTAATTTTTATTTTTTATCACAGCAAGTTTGATTACAATGTTTGGCTTGTTGTAGGTGTGCAAGATGTGGTTCTTTTACGCATATACATATGTCTGTTCTTCCTGGGATCCTTTTCCATGTACGTTATGACAGAATGTTGACTAATCTTCTCTTGGTATTCCGTAGGTGTTTGGTGTCTATATATTTCACCTGTGTTTGTATATGTCTCTTAACCCCAATATCCTAATGTATCCAATCCTCACACCTTTCCATTGGTGAACCGTAAGTTTGTTTAATGAATCTGCGATTGCCCTTCTCTGTGGAAATATCTTCACTAGTATCAAGTTTTAGGTAACACCTATAAGTGATATCATACGATATGTGTCTTTCTCTTTCTGACTTACTACAAGTCACGTGATTACCTCTAGACTCATCTACGGTGCTGCAAATGGCATTGTGTCCTTTTTTTCCTTGGCTAATATTCTGTCTGTACATGTACCAGTTCTTCTTTGACCACTCATCTGTTGATGGACTTTTTGGTTGCTCCCATGTCATGGCTATTGTAATGCTGCGGCAATGCACATTTGCCTGCCTGTGTCTTTCCAATTCTGTCTTCTTAGGTTATAGGCCCAGGAGTTCGCCTGCTGGATCATATGGTAGCAAAATGTTTACCTTGTACAGGCACCGCCATTCTGTTCTCATTAGTGGCTCTTACCAGGTTACGTCCCACTTAAAGTTGAGGTGATGCTCTTCTCCACAACACCTTCAGCGTTTATTGTTTGGAGTATTTTTGCTGAAGTTTATTCTGACTAGTGTGAGCTGATACCACTTTGTGCTTGGATTTGCATGCGTCTCATAATACCTTGAAATTGAGCTTTCTGGCATGTCCTTTTTTTCTTCAAACTGTGAGTACAGCTTACCTCTTCAAATTGTTTTCGGGAAGTAGGTGTGACATTTAGAAATATTTTGGCCATTACCTCCCTCAAGACATTATGAGGGCAGGTTTCATTCACAGCCCTCCAGTACTGGTGCATATGAAGTGACCCTTAGCACAGGTTTTAAAGCTGCTGTTGCAGGTAACGGCCAGAGGGTGGCAGCATTTCTGCTTTTCCCAATCTGTTAACTAGGGAAACAGACCATCCTGGCAGTGGTGTTCCTCGGTTCTATATTAGAGTGGAATGTGCCCCCAAAAGCTGATGTCTCCTTACTTATGTTTGTTTTAGAAATCGAATTTCTATATATTTTTTTATTGGAGTCATATTCCATTGTGTTCATGGACCACTTCTTCTTTGAGCATTCCTCTGTTGATGGACATTTTCGTAGCTTCCAAGTGTTGGCTATGGTAAATATTGCTGGAGTGCAGGATTGCCAGCATGTGTCTTTTCTTTTTTGTGGTACATGGGCCTCTCACTGCCGTGGGCCCTCCCATTGCAGAGCACAGGCTCCGGACGCACAGGCCCAGCAGCCATAGCTCACGGGAACAGCCGCTCCACAGCATGTGGGATCTTCCCGAATCGGGGCATGAACCCATGTCCCCTGCACTGGCAGGCGGACTCTCATCCACTGCACCACCAGTGAATCCCAGCCTGTCTTTTTGATTCTCATCCCCTCAGGCGAAAGGCCCAGCAGTGGGTATACTTGATTGAATGGTAGCTCAGTATTTATCTTTACAAGGCACGTCAATTTTCTTTTTATGACTGGCTCTTACCATGTCCCACGTTGAAGCAAGGGTAGGCATTTCTCCAAAACCCCTTCAGCATTTATTGTTTGCAGAATTTTTCCTGATGGGCATTCTGACTGCTGTGAGCTGATAGGTTTTTGTCATTTGGATTTACATATCTTTAATTATTCCTCATGTTTAGCATTTTCCCATGCCTTTTTAAATTTCTGGCAGAGAAAAACAGAAAAAAAAACGGAGAGTACAGTTAAACTCTTGAAATTGTCTTCTTGGATGGTTGCCCTCTTTTGAATGTTCTGGTCAATTTTCGACCCCATGTTTGTTTTTGAGGGCAGGTGTTATTCACAGGCCTGCAATGAGTGTGACTATTTAGTGACCATTAGCAGTGGGTTTAAAGCTGCTGTTGTGGGAAATGGCCACAAGGCGGCAGCGTTTCTCCACTCCCAAGTCTGGTTCCTAGGGCAGCAGAGCCTTTCTGGGAGCAATGGAATACAGAAGAAGGCATCATTGAAGTCTAATACAGAATACCATGTCCTGGTGGATGGTAGAATGACCAGTAGGGTCTAGGAATTAGGAACTACTGGATGTATATCCTCGGTGGCTTCACTGACTGTCCTAACATCCTTTACCAGGTCCCTAGCAGCCCACAGGGCTCTCGTGGTCAGGCCCCTCCCAGGATATGGGGCTCACCTGGGCAGGGCCCCAGCAGCCAACGGGGTTCTCATGTTCAGGCCACTCCCAGGGTATGGAGCTCAGCTGTGAAACTACCCAGCAGCCCATGAGGCTCTCGTGCTTAGGCACCTCCCATGATACAGAGCTCCCGTGGGCAGGTACCATGGCAGGGCTGGGCACACAGGAACCGTGCACATAGCCCTCATTGCAGAGCACCCCAGAACGCCTGTCACGCAGAGCTGACACAGAGCACCTCAGAGCAGGACTTGAACTAACCAACAGCAGCTCCGACAGGTCTCTGACCCTGGGCATCACTCTGTGCAGCCTCCCTCTGCCTGGGCTTCCAGAGACTTCCACTGCAGCCGGGGCACCAGGCCTTTGTCTCCAACCATCCCCCCTCCTCTCCCTGACTCCTGGGTTCCTCTCATTAGGATTAGGTCTTCTTGAAATTGTCTCCCACTCATGGGCCAGATAAAATGATGAGAAAACAAGCCGGAGATGCAGCCCCTTGTCTATCCTGACTCTCAGGAGCCCACACCTGTTCCTTGGAACTGGCCGTTTCAGCGAGGTCCATTTTCTGCAATGTGAGCCACTGAGGGGTGAGGATTGGCTGACCGGAGCAGCCTGTCCCTACCGGCCAGCCCTCCCCAGGTGTGCCTGGGTTGAGGTCAATAGAAACACCGCTCCAGGGAGCAACAGCGCCTGCAGCTGTGCCTGACGCCATATTCTCTGCCCCGTCAGCAGTCTCGGGGCTGTGCTGGTGGGAGGGAGTGAGGGGGCACGGTTTTGTGGGTGGCCCGGTGTGAGAGGGGCTCTGCTGGACTTTCTGCAGGAGTTGCCAGACTGCCACCTGCTAAAGAAGAGGATGGGTCACCCATACCTTCCGCTGGAATTTCTCCGCGGGCAGAGGTGAGGGAGGAACAAAGCAGTGGGGGCCAAGACAGGACGGATATCTCAGGCAGGGAAATGGAAAGTTTTCAGAAGAGCGCCTGGGGCCAGGATCATCCTGGCTGGCCTGCAGGCACCAAGTCAGCCTGCGTGCTTTCGCTGGTGTGGATCCACGGCCCTTCCTCTATGCTTTCAAGTCCTTGTACATATTCAGGTGTTTTACCTGGGAAGGGAGGGAACAGTTCAGCAGCAGCTGGCTGGGGGCTCAGCTCACGTTTACTCACAGACGCCTATGTACGGTCCCCCAGCTTTGCAATGAGGACGCTCCTTGCGGGGGTGGGGGGGGCTGCTGGCTGCATGGGAGATAATTCCCTACCTCTGACCAACTTCAGAATTGTTTACCACTGGAGCAAGTGCCCTGATAGGGTTTTCCTCTGTATAACTAGTGGGTTCTGTTTATTTTTTCTGTTTTGTTTCAAGGTAGATTTTATTCCTCATTTATGTATTTATAGATATAAGCATGGAAATAATTCATTCATACAAATACATCTGTGTGAAGGGAAGAACGTTTTTCTGTTTTATTTTTAAATTTTATTTGTTTTTAAAAATTTTGAAATTTAGTATTATTTATTTTTTTAGACAGCAGGTTATTATTAGTTATCTATTTTATACATATACATGTATACAGGTCAATCCCAATCTCCCAACTCATCCCACCACCACCACCCCATGGCTTCCCCCCCTTGGTTTCCATACGTTTGTTCTCTAACCCTGTGTCTCTAATTCTGCCCTGCAAACCGGTTCATCTGTACCAGTTTTCTAGGTTCCACATATATGCATTAATACACAATATTTGTTTTTCTCTTTCTGGCTTACTTCTCTCGGTATGACAGTCTCTAGATCCATCCACGTCTCTACAAATGACCCCGTTTCATTCCTTTTTATGGCTGAGTAATATTCCATTTTATATATGTACCACATCTTTATCCATTCGTCTGTCTGTGGGCATTTAGGTTGCTTCCATTACCTGGCTATTGTAAATAGTGCTGCAATGAACATTGTGGTGAATGTGTCTTTTGGATTTATGGTTTTCTCTGGGTATATGCCCAGAAGTGGGATTGCTGGGTCATATGGTAATTGTATTTTTAGTTTTTCTAATGAACCTCCATACTGTTCTCCATAGTGACTGTATCAATTGACATGCCCACCAATAGTGGAAGAGGGATCCATGTGTCCACACCCTCCGCAGCATTTGTAGTTTGTCGATTTTCTGATGATGCCCATTCTAACAGGTGTGAGGTGATACCTCATTGAAGTTTTGACTTGCATTTCTCTAATAATTAGTGATGTTGAGCAGCTTTTCATGTGCATCCTGGCCATCTCTGGGTCTCCTTTGAAGAAATGTCTATTTAGATATTCTACCCATTTTTGAAGTGGGTTGTATTTTTTTTAATATTAAGCTGCATGAGCTGTTTATATATATTGGAGATTAAACCTTTGTCCATTGATTCGTTTTCACATATTTCCTCCCATTCTGAGGGTTGCCTTTTTCCATTCCCGTTTTTTAACAAAAGAAAGAAAGAAAGAAAGAAAAAGAAGCAGAACACAAATGTCCGTAAAATATGCCTCTTGAAACTGTCGTTTTGAAATATGGAGGTGTTTTGAATTTTTTGGTCGGTATACGACCCCAGGATTTGTTTTCAGGGCAGGTCTCATTTACAGGCCTGCAATTATTTTGAATATCAACTGACCATTAGCGCTGGGATTAAAGCTGCTGTTGTGTGAAACGGCCACAAGGTGGCAGCAGTTCTCCTTTACCAAATCTGGTGACTAGGGCAACAGAGCCTCAATGGAAGTCGTGTTCTAGGTTGTAATTTAGAATGGAATGTGCCAGGAAAAAGACCCTTAAGTTTGTCTCACTATTTCTTGTTGGGTTTTTTTTCATTTAATTTTTATTTTTTATCACAGCAAGTTTGATTACAATGTTTGGCTTGTTGTAGGTGTGCAAGATGTGGTTCTTTTACGCATATACATATGTCTATTCTTCCTGGGATCCTTTTCCATGTACGTTATGACAGAATGTTGACTAATCTTCTCTTGGTATTCCGTAGGTGTTTGGTGTCTATATATTTCACCTGTGTTTGTATATGTCTCTTAACCCCAATATCCTAATGTATCCAATCCTCACACCTTTCCATTGGTGAACCGTAAGTTTGTTTAATGAATCTGTGATTGCCCTTCTCTGTGGAAATATCTTCACTAGTATCAAGTTTTAGGTAACACCTATAAGTGATATCATACGATATGTGTCTTTCTCTTTCTGACTTACTACAAGTCACGTGATTACCTCTAGACTCATCTACGGTGCTGCAAATGGCATTGTGTCCTTTTTTTCCTTGGCTAATATTCTGTCTGTACATGTACCAGTTCTTCTTTGACCACTCATCTGTTGATGGACTTTTTGGTTGCTCCCATGTCATGGCTATTGTAATGCTGCGGCAATGCACATTTGCCTGCCTGTGTCTTTCCAATTCTGTCTTCTTAGGTTATAGGCCCAGGAGTTCGCCTGCTGGATCATATGGTAGCAAAATGTTTACCTTGTACAGGCACCGCCATTCTGTTCTCATTAGTGGCTCTTACCAGGTTACGTCCCACTTAAAGTTGAGGTGATGCTCTTCTCCACAACACCTTCAGCGTTTATTGTTTGGAGTATTTTTGCTGAAGTTTATTCTGACTAGTGTGAGCTGATACCACTTTGTGCTTGGATTTGCATGCGTCTCATAATACCTTGAAATTGAGCTTTCTGGCATGTCCTTTTTTTCTTCAAACTGTGAGTACAGCTTACCTCTTCAAATTGTTTTCGGGAAGTAGGTGTGACATTTAGAAATATTTTGGCCATTACCTCCCTCATGAGGGCAGGTTTCATTCACAGCCCTCCAGTACTGGTGCATATGAAGTGACCCTTAGCACAGGTTTTAAAGCTGCTGTTGCAGGTAACGGCCAGAGGGTGGCAGCATTTCTGCTTTTCCCAATCTGTTAACTAGGGAAACAGACCATCCTGGCAGTGGTGTTCCTCGGTTCTATATTAGAGTGGAATGTGCCCCCAAAAGCTGATGTCTCCTTACTTATGTTTGTTTTAGAAATCGAATTTCTATATATTTTTTTATTGGAGTCATATTCCATTGTGTTCATGGACCACTTCTTCTTTGAGCATTCCTCTGTTGATGGACATTTTCGTAGCTTCCAAGTGTTGGCTATGGTAAATATTGCTGGAGTGCAGGATTGCCAGCATGTGTCTTTTCTTTTTTGTGGTACATGGGCCTCTCACTGCCGTGGGCCCTCCCATTGCAGAGCACAGGCTCCGGACGCACAGGCCCAGCAGCCATAGCTCACGGGAACAGCCGCTCCGTGGCAAGTGGGATCTTCCCGAATCGGGGCATGAACCCATGTCCCCTGCACTGGCAGGCGGACTCTCATCCACTGCGCCACCAGTGAATCCCAGCCTGTCTTTCTGATTCTCATCCCCTCAGGCGAAAGGCCCAGCAGTGGGTATACTTGATTGAATGGTAGCTCAGTATTTATCTTTACAAGGCACGTCATTTTTGTTTTCATGACTGGCTCTTACCATGTCCCACGTTGAAGCAAGGGTAGGCATTTCTCCAAAACCCCTTCAGCATTTATTTTTTGCAGAATTTTTCCTGATGGGCATTCTGACTGCTGTGAGCTGAGAGGTTTTTGTCATTTGGATTTACATATCTTTAATTATTCCTAATGTTTAGCATTTTCCCATGCCTTTTTAAATTTCTGGCAGAGAAAAACAGAAAAAAAAAACGGAGAGTACAGTTAAACTCTTGAAATTGTCTTCTTGGATGGTTGCCCTCTTTTGAATGTTCTGGTCAATTTTAGACCCCATGTTTGTTTTTGAGGGCAGGTGTTATTCACAGGCCTGCAATGAGTGTGACTATTTAGTGACCATTAGCAGTGGGTTTAAAGCTGCTGTTGTGGGAAATGGCCACAAGGCGGCAGCGTTTCTCCACTCCCAAGTCTGGTTCCTAGGGCAGCAGAGCCTTTCTGGGACCAATGGAATACAGAAGAAGGCATCATTGAAGTCTAATACAGAATACCATGTCCTGGTGGATGGTAGAATGACCAGTAGGGTCTAGGAATTAGGAACTACTGGATGTATATCCTCGGTGGCTTCACTGACTGTCCTAACATCCTTTACCAGGTCCCCAGCAGCCCACGGGGCTCTCGTGGTCAGGCCCCTCCCAGGATATGGGGCTCACCTGGGCAGGGCCCCAGCAGCCAACGGGGTTCTCATGTTCAGGCCACTCCCAGGGTATGGAGCTCAGCTGTGAAACTACCCAGCAGCCCATGAGGCTCTCGTGCTTAGGCACCTCCCATGATACAGAGCTCCCGTGGGCAGGTACCATGGCAGGGCTGGGCACACAGGAACCGTGCACATAGCCCTCATTGCAGAGCACCCCAGAACGCCTGTCACGCAGAGCTGACACAGAGCACCTCAGAGCAGGACTTGAACTAACCAACAGCAGCTCCGACAGGTCTCTGACCCTGGGCATCACTCTGTGCAGCCTCCCTCTGCCTGGTCTTCCAGAGACTTCCACTGCAGCCGGGGCACCAGGCCTTTGTCTCCAACCATCCCCCCTCCTCTCCCTGACTCCTGGGTTCCTCTCATTAGGATTAGGTCTTCTTGAAATTGTCTCCCACTCATGGGCCAGATAAAATGATGAGAAAACAAGCCGGAGATGCAGCCCCTTGTCTATCCTGACTCTCAGGAGCCCACACCTGTTCCTTGGAACTGGCCGTTTCAGCGAGGTCCATTTTCTGCAATGTGAGCCACTGAGGGGTGAGGATTGGCTGACCGGAGCAGCCTGTCCCTACCGGCCAGCCCTCCCCAGGTGTGCCTGGGTTGAGGTCAATAGAAACACCGCTCCAGGGAGCAACAGCGCCTGCAGCTGTGCCTGACGCCATATTCTCTGCCCCGTCAGCAGTCTCGGGGCTGTGCTGGTGGGAGGGAGTGAGGGGGCACGGTTTTGTGGGTGGCCCGGTGTGAGAGGGGCTCTGCTGGACTTTCTGCAGGAGTTGCCAGACTGCCACCTGCTAAAGAAGAGGATGGGTCACCCATACCTTCCGCTGGAATTTCTCCGCGGGCAGAGGTGAGGGAGGAACAAAGCAGTGGGGGCCAAGACAGGACGGATATCTCAGGCAGGGAAATGGAAAGTTTTCAGAAGAGCGCCTGGGGCCAGGATCATCCTGGCTGGCCTGCAGGCACCAAGTCAGCCTGCGTGCTTTCGCTGGTGTGGATCCACGGCCCTTCCTCTATGCTTTCAAGTCCTTGTACATATTCAGGTGTTTTACCTGGGAAGGGAGGGAACAGTTCAGCAGCAGCTGGCTGGGGGCTCAGCTCACGTTTACTCACAGACGCCTATGTACGGTCCCCCAGCTTTGCAATGAGGACGCTCCTTGCGGGGGTGGGGGGGGCTGCTGGCTGCATGGGAGATAATTCCCTACCTCTGACCAACTTCAGAATTGTTTACCACTGGAGCAAGTGCCCTGATAGGGTTTTCCTCTGTATAACTAGTGGGTTCTGTTTATTTTTTCTGTTTTGTTTCAAGGTAGATTTTATTCCTCATTTATGCATTTATAGATATAAGCATGGAAATAATTCATTCATACAAATACATCTGTGTGAAGGGAAGAACGTTTTTCTGTTTTATTTTTAAATTTTATTTGTTTTTAAAAATTTTGAAATTTAGTATTATTTATTTTTTTAGACAGCATGTTATTATTAGTTATCTATTTTATACATATACATGTATACAGGTCAATCCCAATCTCCCAACTCATCCCACCACCACCACCCCATGGCTTCCCCCCCTTGGTTTCCATACGTTTGTTCTCTAACCCTGTGTCTCTAATTCTGCCCTGCAAACCGGTTCATCTGTACCAGTTTTCTAGGTTCCACATATATGCATTAATACACAATATTTGTTTTTCTCTTTCTGACTTACTTCTCTCGGTATGACAGTCTCTAGATCCATCCACGTCTCTACAAATGACCCCGTTTCATTCCTTTTTATGGCTGAGTAATATTCCATTTTATATATGTACCACATCTTTATCCATTCGTCTGTCTGTGGGCATTTAGGTTGCTTCCATTACCTGGCTATTGTAAATAGTGCTGCAATGAACATTGTGGTGAATGTGTCTTTTGGATTTATGGTTTTCTCTGGGTATATGCCCAGAAGTGGGATTGCTGGGTCATATGGTAATTGTATTTTTAGTTTTTCTAATGAACCTCCATACTGTTCTCCATAGTGACTGTATCAATTGACATGCCCACCAATAGTGGAAGAGGGATCCATGTGTCCACACCCTCCGCAGCATTTGTAGTTTGTAGATTTTCTGATGATGCCCATTCTAACAGGTGTGAGGTGATACCTCATTGAAGTTTTGACTTGCATTTCTCTAATAATTAGTGATGTTGAGCAGCTTTTCATGTGCATCCTGGCCATCTCTGGGTCTCCTTTGAAGAAATGTCTATTTAGATATTCTACCCATTTTTGAAGTGGGTTGTATTTTTTTTAATATTAAGCTGCATGAGCTGTTTATATATATTGGAGATTAAACCTTTGTCCATTGATTCGTTTTCACATATTTCCTCCCATTCTGAGGGTTGCCTTTTTCCATTCCCGTTTTTTAACAAAAGAAAGAAAGAAAGAAAGAAAAAGAAGCAGAACACAAATGTCCGTAAAATATGCCTCTTGAAACTGTCGTTTTGAAATATGGAGGTGTTTTGAATTTTTTGGTCGGTATACGACCCCAGGATTTGTTTTCAGGGCAGGTCTCATTTACAGGCCTGCAATTATTTTGAATATCAACTGACCATTAGCGCTGGGATTAAAGCTGCTGTTGTGTGAAACGGCCACAAGGTGGCAGCAGTTCTCCTTTACCAAATCTGGTGACTAGGGCAACAGAGCCTCAATGGAAGTCGTGTTCTAGGTTGTAATTTAGAATGGAATGTGCCAGGAAAAAGACCCTTAAGTTTGTCTCACTATTTCTTGTTCGGTTTTTTTTCATTTAATTTTTATTTTTTATCACAGCAAGTTTGATTACAATGTTTGGCTTGTTGTAGGTGTGCAAGATGTGGTTCTTTTACGCATATACATATGTCTGTTCTTCCTGGGATCCTTTTCCATGTACGTTATGACAGAATGTTGACTAATCTTCTCTTGGTATTCCGTAGGTGTTTGGTGTCTATATATTTCACCTGTGTTTGTATATGTCTCATAACCCCAATATCCTAATGTATCCAATCCTCACACCTTTCCATTGGTGAACCGTAAGTTTGTTTAATGAATCTGCGATTGCCCTTCTCTGTGGAAATATCTTCACTAGTATCAAGTTTTAGGTAACACCTATAAGTGATATCATACGATATGTGTCTTTCTCTTTCTGACTTACTACAAGTCACGTGATTACCTCTAGACTCATCTACGGTGCTGCAAATGGCATTGTGTCCTTTTTTTCCTTGGCTAATATTCTGTCTGTACATGTACCAGTTCTTCTTTGACCACTCATCTGTTGATGGACTTTTTGGTTGCTCCCATGTCATGGCTATTGTAATGCTGCGGCAATGCACATTTGCCTGCCTGTGTCTTTCCAATTCTGTCTTCTTAGGTTATAGGCCCAGGAGTTCGCCTGCTGGATCATATGGTAGCAAAATGTTTACCTTGTACAGGCACCGCCATTCTGTTCTCATTAGTGGCTCTTACCAGGTTACGTCCCACTTAAAGTTGAGGTGATGCTCTTCTCCACAACACCTTCAGCGTTTATTGTTTGGAGTATTTTTGCTGAAGTTTATTCTGACTAGTGTGAGCTGATACCACTTTGTGCTTGGATTTGCATGCGTCTCATAATACCTTGAAATTGAGCTTTCTGGCATGTCCTTTTTTTCTTCAAACTGTGAGTACAGCTTACCTCTTCAAATTGTTTTCGGGAAGTAGGTGTGACATTTAGAAATATTTTGGCCATTACCTCCCTCAAGACATTATGAGGGCAGGTTTCATTCACAGCCCTCCAGTACTGGTGCATATGAAGTGACCCTTAGCACAGGTTTTAAAGCTGCTGTTGCAGGTAACGGCCAGAGGGTGGCAGCATTTCTGCTTTTCCCAATCTGTTAACTAGGGAAACAGACCACCCTGGCAGTGGTGTTCCTGGGTTCTATATTAGAGTGGAATGTGCCCCCAAAAGCTGATGTCTCCTTACTTATGTTTGTTTTAGAAATTGAATTTCTATATATTTTTTTATTGGAGTCATATTCCATTGTGTTCATGGACCACTTCTTCTTTGAGCATTCCTCTGTTGATGGACATTTTCGTAGCTTCCAAGTGTTGGCTATGGTAAATATTGCTGGAGTGCAGGATTGCCAGCATGTGCCTTTTCTTTTTTGTGGTACATGGGCCTCTCACTGCCGTGGGCCCTCCCATTGCAGAGCACAGGCTCCGGACGCACAGGCCCAGCAGCCATAGCTCACGGGAACAGCCGCTCCGTGGCAAGTGGGATCTTCCTGAATCGGGGCATGAACCCATGTCCCCTGCACTGGCAGGCGGACTCTCATCCACTGCGCCACCAGTGAATCCCAGCCTGTCTTTTGGATTCTCATCCCCTCAGGCGAAAGGCCCAGCAGTGGGTATACTTGATTGAATGGTAGCTCAGTATTTATCTTTACAAGGCACGTCATTTTTGTTTTCATGACTGGCTCTTACCATGTCCCACGTTGAAGCAAGGGTAGGCATTTCTCCAAAACCCCTTCAGCATTTATTGTTTGCAGAATTTTTCCTGATGGGCATTCTGACTGCTGTGAGCTGAGAGGTTTTTGTCATTTGGATTTACATATCTTTAATTATTCCTAATGTTTAGCATTTTCCCATGCCTTTTTAAATTTCTGGCAGAGAAAAACAGAAAAAAAAAACGGAGAGTACAGTTAAACTCTTGAAATTGTCTTCTTGGATGGTTGCCCTCTTTTGAATGTTCTGGTCAATTTTCGACCCCATGTTTGTTTTTGAGGGCAGGTGTTATTCACAGGCCTGCAATGAGTGTGACTATTTAGTGACCATTAGCAGTGGGTTTAAAGCTGCTGTTGTGGGAAATGGCCACAAGGCGGCAGCGTTTCTCCACTCCCAAGTCTGGTTCCTAGGGCAGCAGAGCCTTTCTGGGACCAATGGAATACAGAAGAAGGCATCATTGAAGTCTAATACAGAATACCATGTCCTGGTGGATGGTAGAATGACCAGTAGGGTCTAGGAATTAGGAACTACTGGATGTATATCCTCGGTGGCTTCACTGACTGTCCTAACATCCTTTACCAGGTCCCCAGCAGCCCACGGGGCTCTCGTGGTCAGGCCCCTCCCAGGATATGGGGCTCACCTGGGCAGGGCCCCAGCAGCCAACGGGGTTCTCATGTTCAGGCCACTCCCAGGGTATGGAGCTCAGCTGTGAAACTACCCAGCAGCCCATGAGGCTCTCGTGCTTAGGCACCTCCCATGATACAGAGCTCCCGTGGGCAGGTACCATGGCAGGGCTGGGCACACAGGAACCGTGCACATAGCCCTCATTGCAGAGCACCCCAGAACGCCTGTCACGCAGAGCTGACACAGAGCACCTCAGAGCAGGACTTGAACTAACCAACAGCAGCTCCGACAGGTCTCTGACCCTGGGCATCACTCTGTGCAGCCTCCCTCTGCCTGGTCTTCCAGAGACTTCCACTGCAGCCGGGGCACCAGGCCTTTGTCTCCAACCATCCCCCCTCCTCTCCCTGACTCCTGGGTTCCTCTCGTTAGGATTAGGTCTTCTTGAAATTGTCTCCCACTCATGGGCCAGATAAAATGATGAGAAAACAAGCCGGAGATGCAGCCCCTTGTCTATCCTGACTCTCAGGAGCCCACACCTGTTCCTTGGAACTGGCCGTTTCAGCGAGGTCCATTTTCTGCAATGTGAGCCACTGAGGGGTGAGGATTGGCTGACCGGAGCAGCCTGTCCCTACCGGCCAGCCCTCCCCAGGTGTGCCTGGGTTGAGGTCAATAGAAACACCGCTCCAGGGAGCAACAGCGCCTGCAGCTGTGCCTGACGCCATATTCTCTGCCCCGTCAGCAGTCTCGGGGCTGTGCTGGTGGGAGGGAGTGAGGGGGCACGGTTTTGTGGGTGGCCCGGTGTGAGAGGGGCTCTGCTGGACTTTCTGCAGGAGTTGCCAGACTGCCACCTGCTAAAGAAGAGGATGGGTCACCCATACCTTCCGCTGGAATTTCTCCGCGGGCAGAGGTGAGGGAGGAACAAAGCAGCGGGGGCCAAGACAGGACGGATATCTCAGGCAGGGAAATGGAAAGTTTTCAGAAGAGCGCCTGGGGCCAGGATCATCCTGGCTGACCTGCAGGCACCAAGTCAGCCTGCGTGCTTTCGCTGGTGTGGATCCACGGCCCTTCCTCTATGCTTTCAAGTCCTTGTACATATTCAGGTGTTTTACCTGGGAAGGGAGGGAACAGTTCAGCAGCAGCTGGCTGGGGGCTCAGCTCACGTTTACTCACAGACGCCTATGTACGGTCCCCCAGCTTTGCAATGAGGACGCTCCTTGCGGGGGTGGGGGGGGCTGCTGGCTGCATGGGAGATAATTCCCTACCTCTGACCAACTTCAGAATTGTTTACCACTGGAGCAAGTGCCCTGATAGGGTTTTCCTCTGTATAACTAGTGGGTTCTGTTTATTTTTTCTGTTTTGTTTCAAGGTAGATTTTATTCCTCATTTATGTATTTATAGATATAAGCATGGAAATAATTCATTCATACAAATACATCTGTGTGAAGGGAAGAACGTTTTTCTGTTTTATTTTTAAATTTTATTTGTTTTTAAAAATTTTGAAATTTAATATTATTTATTTTTTTAGACAGCAGGTTATTATTAGTTATCTATTTTATACATATACATGTATACAGGTCAATCCCAATCTCCCAACTCATCCCACCACCACCACCCCATGGCTTCCCCCCCTTGGTTTCCATACGTTTGTTCTCTAACCCTGTGTCTCTAATTCTGCCCTGCAAACCGGTTCATCTGTACCAGTTTTCTAGGTTCCACATATATGCATTAATACACAATATTTGTTTTTCTCTTTCTGACTTACTTCTCTCGGTATGACAGTCTCTAGATCCATCCACGTCTCTACAAATGACCCCGTTTCATTCCTTTTTATGGCTGAGTAATATTCCATTTTATATATGTACCACATCTTTATCCATTCGTCTGTCTGTGGGCATTTAGGTTGCTTCCATTACCTGGCTATTGTAAATAGTGCTGCAATGAACATTGTGGTGAATGTGTCTTTTGGATTTATGGTTTTCTCTGGGTATATGCCCAGAAGTGGGATTGCTGGATCATATGGTAATTGTAGTTTTAGTTTTTCTAATGAACCTCCATACTGTTCTCCATAGTGACTGTATCAATTGACATGCCCACCTATAGTGGAAGAGGGATCCATGTGTCCACACCCTCCGCAGCATTTGTAGTTTGTCGATTTTCTGATGATGCCCATTCTAACAGGTGTGAGGTGATACCTCATTGAAGTTTTGACTTGCATTTCTCTAATAATTAGTGATGTTGAGCAGCTTTTCATGTGCATCCTGGCCATCTCTGGGTCTCCTTTGAAGAAATGTCTATTTAGATATTCTACCCATTTTTGAAGTGGGTTGTATTTTTTTTAATATTAAGCTGCATGAGCTGTTTATATATATTGGAGATTAAACCTTTGTCCATTGATTCGTTTCCACATATTTCCTCCCATTCTGAGGGTTGCCTTTTTCCATTCCCGTTTTTTAACAAAAGAAAGAAAGAAAGAAAAAGAGGCAGAACACAAATGTCCGTAAAATATGCCTCTTGAAACTGTCGTTTTGAAATATGGAGGTGTTTTGAATTTTTTGGTCGGTATACGACCCCAGGATTTGTTTTCAGGGCAGGTCTCATTTACAGGCCTGCAATTATTTTGAATATCAACTGACCATTAGCGCTGGGATTAAAGCTGCTGTTGTGTGAAACGGCCACAAGGTGGCAGCAGTTCTCCTTTACCAAATCTGGTGACTAGGGCAACAGAGCCTCAATGGAAGTCGTGTTCTAGGTTGTAATTTAGAATGGAATGTGCCAGGAAAAAGACCCTTAAGTTTGTCTCACTATTTCTTGTTCGGTTTTTTTTCATTTAATTTTTATTTTTTATCACAGCAAGTTTGATTACAATGTTTGGCTTGTTGTAGGTGTGCAAGATGTGGTTCTTTTACGCATATACATATGTCTGTTCTTCCTGGGATCCTTTTCCATGTACGTTATGACAGAATGTTGACTAATCTTCTCTTGGTATTCCGTAGGTGTTTGGTGTCTATATATTTCACCTGTGTTTGTATATGTCTCTTAACCCCAATATCCTAATGTATCCAATCCTCACACCTTTCCATTGGTGAACCGTAAGTTTGTTTAATGAATCTGCGATTGCCCTTCTCTGTGGAAATATCTTCACTAGTATCAAGTTTTAGGTAACACCTATAAGTGATATCATACGATATGTGTCTTTCTCTTTCTGACTTACTACAAGTCACGTGATTACCTCTAGACTCATCTACGGTGCTGCAAATGGCATTGTGTCCTTTTTTTCCTTGGCTAATATTCTGTCTGTACATGTACCAGTTCTTCTTTGACCACTCATCTGTTGATGGACTTTTTGGTTGCTCCCATGTCATGGCTATTGTAATGCTGCGGCAATGCACATTTGCCTGCCTGTGTCTTTCCAATTCTGTCTTCTTAGGTTATAGGCCCAGGAGTTCGCCTGCTGGATCATATGGTAGCAAAATGTTTACCTTGTACAGGCACCGCCATTCTGTTCTCATTAGTGGCTCTTACCAGGTTACGTCCCACTTAAAGTTGAGGTGATGCTCTTCTCCACAACACCTTCAGCGTTTATTGTTTGGAGTATTTTTGCTGAAGTTTATTCTGACTAGTGTGAGCTGATACCACTTTGTGCTTGGATTTGCATGCGTCTCATAATACCTTGAAATTGAGCTTTCTGGCATGTCCTTTTTTTCTTCAAACTGTGAGTACAGCTTACCTCTTCAAATTGTTTTCGGGAAGTAGGTGTGACATTTAGAAATATTTTGGCCATTACCTCCCTCAAGACATTATGAGGGCAGGTTTCATTCACAGCCCTCCAGTACTGGTGCATATGAAGTGACCCTTAGCACAGGTTTTAAAGCTGCTGTTGCAGGTAACGGCCAGAGGGTGGCAGCATTTCTGCTTTTCCCAATCTGTTAACTAGGGAAACAGACCATCCTGGCAGTGGTGTTCCTCGGTTCTATATTAGAGTGGAATGTGCCCCCAAAAGCTGATGTCTCCTTACTTATGTTTGTTTTAGAAATCGAATTTCTATATATTTTTTTATTGGAGTCATATTCCATTGTGTTCATGGACCACTTCTTCTTTGAGCATTCCTCTGTTGATGGACATTTTCGTAGCTTCCAAGTGTTGGCTATGGTAAATATTGCTGGAGTGCAGGATTGCCAGCATGTGTCTTTTCTTTTTTGTGGTACATGGGCCTCTCACTGCCGTGGGCCCTCCCATTGCAGAGCACAGGCTCCGGACGCACAGGCCCAGCAGCCATAGCTCACGGGAACAGCCGCTCCGCAGCATGTGGGATCTTCCCGAATCGGGGCATGAACCCATGTCCCCTGCACTGGCAGGCGGACTCTCATCCACTGCACCACCAGTGAATCCCAGCCTGTCTTTTTGATTCTCATCCCCTCAGGCGAAAGGCCCAGCAGTGGGTATACTTGATTGAATGGTAGCTCAGTATTTATCTTTACAAGGCACGTCAATTTTGTTTTTATGACTGGCTCTTACCATGTCCCACGTTGAAGCAAGGGTAGGCATTTCTCCAAAACCCCTTCAGCATTTATTGTTTGCAGAATTTTTCCTGATGGGCATTCTGACTGCTGTGAGCTGATAGGTTTTTGTCATTTGGATTTACATATCTTTAATTATTCCTCATGTTTAGCATTTTCCCATGCCTTTTTAAATTTCTGGCAGAGAAAAACAGAAAAAAAAAACGGAGAGTACAGTTAAACTCTTGAAATTGACTTCTTGGATGGTTGCCCTCTTTTGAATGTTCTGGTCAATTTTCGACCCCATGTTTGTTTTTGAGGGCAGGTGTTATTCACAGGCCTGCAATGAGTGTGACTATTTAGTGACCATTAGCAGTGGGTTTAAAGCTGCTGTTGTGGGAAATGGCCACAAGGCGGCAGCGTTTCTCCACTCCCAAGTCTGGTTCCTAGGGCAGCAGAGCCTTTCTGGGACCAATGGAATACAGAAGAAGGCATCATTGAAGTCTAATACAGAATACCATGTCCTGGTGGATGGTAGAATGACCAGTAGGGTCTAGGAATTAGGAACTACTGGATGTTTATCCTCGGTAGCTTCACTGACTGTCCTAACATCCTTTACCAGGTCCCCAGCAGCCCACAGGGCTCTCGTGGTCAGGCCCCTCCCAGGATATGGGGCTCACCTGGGCAGGGCCCCAGCAGCCAACGGGGTTCTCATGTTCAGGCCACTCCCAGGGTATGGAGCTCAGCTGTGAAACTACCCAGCAGCCCATGAGGCTCTCGTGCTTAGGCACCTCCCATGATACAGAGCTCCCGTGGGCAGGTACCATGGCAGGGCTGGGCACACAGGAACCGTGCACATAGCCCTCATTGCAGAGCACCCCAGAACGCCTGTCACGCAGAGCTGACACAGAGCACCTCAGAGCAGGACTTGAACTAACCAACAGCAGCTCCGACAGGTCTCTGACCCTGGGCATCACTCTGTGCAGCCTCCCTCTGCCTGGTCTTCCAGAGACTTCCACTGCAGCCGGGGCACCAGGCCTTTGTCTCCAACCATCCCCCCTCCTCTCCCTGACTCCTGGGTTCCTCTCGTTAGGATTAGGTCTTCTTGAAATTGTCTCCCACTCATGGGCCAGATAAAATGATGAGAAAACAAGCCGGAGATGCAGCCCCTTGTCTATCCTGACTCTCAGGAGCCCACACCTGTTCCTTGGAACTGGCCGTTTCAGCGAGGTCCATTTTCTGCAATGTGAGCCACTGAGGGGTGAGGATTGGCTGACCGGAGCAGCCTGTCCCTACCGGCCAGCCCTCCCCAGGTGTGCCTGGGTTGAGGTCAATAGAAACACCGCTCCAGGGAGCAACAGCGCCTGCAGCTGTGCCTGACGCCATATTCTCTGCCCCGTCAGCAGTCTCGGGGCTGTGCTGGTGGGAGGGAGTGAGGGGGCACGGTTTTGTGGGTGGCCCGGTGTGAGAGGGGCTCTGCTGGACTTTCTGCAGGAGTTGCCAGACTGCCACCTGCTAAAGAAGAGGATGGGTCACCCATACCTTCCGCTGGAATTTCTCCGCGGGCAGAGGTGAGGGAGGAACAAAGCAGCGGGGGCCAAGACAGGACGGATATCTCAGGCAGGGAAATGGAAAGTTTTCAGAAGAGCGCCTGGGGCCAGGATCATCCTGGCTGGCCTGCAGGCACCAAGTCAGCCTGCGTGCTTTCGCTGGTGTGGATCCACGGCCCTTCCTCTATGCTTTCAAGTCCTTGTACATATTCAGGTGTTTTACCTGGGAAGGGAGGGAACAGTTCAGCAGCAGCTGGCTGGGGGCTCAGCTCACGTTTACTCACAGACGCCTATGTACGGTCCCCCAGCTTTGCAATGAGGACGCTCCTTGCGGGGGTGGGGGGGGCTGCTGGCTGCATGGGAGATAATTCCCTACCTCTGACCAACTTCAGAATTGTTTACCACTGGAGCAAGTGCCCTGATAGGGTTTTCCTCTGTATAACTAGTGGGTTCTGTTTATTTTTTCTGTTTTGTTTCAAGGTAGATTTTATTCCTCATTTATGTATTTATAGATATAAGCATGGAAATAATTCATTCATACAAATACATCTGTGTGAAGGGAAGAACGTTTTTCTGTTTTATTTTTAAATTTTATTTGTTTTTAAAAATTTTGAAATTTAATATTATTGATTTTTTTAGACAGCAGGTTATTATTAGTTATCTATTTTATACATATACATGTATACAGGTCAATCCCAATCTCCCAACTCATCCCACCACCACCACCCCATGGCTTCCCCCCCTTGGTTTCCATACGTTTGTTCTCTAACCCTGTGTCTCTAATTCTGCCCTGCAAACCGGTTCATCTGTACCAGTTTTCTAGGTTCCACATATATGCATTAATACACAATATTTGTTTTTCTCTTTCTGGCTTACTTCTCTCGGTATGACAGTCTCTAGATCCATCCACGTCTCTACAAATGACCCCGTTTCATTCCTTTTTATGGCTGAGTAATATTCCATTTTATATATGTACCACATCTTTATCCATTCGTCTGTCTGTGGGCATTTAGGTTGCTTCCATTACCTGGCTATTGTAAATAGTGCTGCAATGAACATTGTGGTGAATGTGTCTTTTGGATTTATGGTTTTCTCTGGGTATATGCCCAGAAGTGGGATTGCTGGGTCATATGGTAATTGTATTTTTAGTTTTTCTAATGAACCTCCATACTGTTCTCCATAGTGACTGTATCAATTGACATGCCCACCAATAGTGGAAGAGGGATCCATGTGTCCACACCCTCCGCAGCATTTGTAGTTTGTAGATTTTCTGATGATGCCCATTCTAACAGGTGTGAGGTGATACCTCATTGAAGTTTTGACTTGCATTTCTCTAATAATTAGTGATGTTGAGCAGCTTTTCATGTGCATCCTGGCCATCTCTGGGTCTCCTTTGAAGAAATGTCTATTTAGATATTCTACCCATTTTTGAAGTGGGTTGTATTTTTTTTAATATTAAGCTGCATGAGCTGTTTATATATATTGGAGATTAAACCTTTGTCCATTGATTCGTTTTCACATATTTCCTCCCATTCTGAGGGTTGCCTTTTTCCATTCCCGTTTTTTAACAAAAGAAAGAAAGAAAGAAAGAAAAAGAAGCAGAACACAAATGTCCGTAAAATATGCCTCTTGAAACTGTCGTTTTGAAATATGGAGGTGTTTTGAATTTTTTGGTCGGTATACGACCCCAGGATTTGTTTTCAGGGCAGGTCTCATTTACAGGCCTGCAATTATTTTGAATATCAACTGACCATTAGCGCTGGGATTAAAGCTGCTGTTGTGTGAAACGGCCACAAGGTGGCAGCAGTTCTCCTTTACCAAATCTGGTGACTAGGGCAACAGAGCCTCAATGGAAGTCGTGTTCTAGGTTGTAATTTAGAATGGAATGTGCCAGGAAAAAGACCCTTAAGTTTGTCTCACTATTTCTTGTTCGGTTTTTTTTCATTTAATTTTTATTTTTTATCACAGCAAGTTTGATTACAATGTTTGGCTTGTTGTAGGTGTGCAAGATGTGGTTCTTTTACGCATATACATATGTCTGTTCTTCCTGGGATCCTTTTCCATGTACGTTATGACAGAATGTTGACTAATCTTCTCTTGGTATTCCGTAGGTGTTTGGTGTCTATATATTTCACCTGTGTTTGTATATGTCTCTTAACCCCAATATCCTAATGTATCCAATCCTCACACCTTTCCATTGGTGAACCGTAAGTTTGTTTAATGAATCTGCGATTGCCCTTCTCTGTGGAAATATCTTCACTAGTATCAAGTTTTAGGTAACACCTATAAGTGATATCATACGATATGTGTCTTTCTCTTTCTGACTTACTACAAGTCACGTGATTACCTCTAGACTCATCTACGGTGCTGCAAATGGCATTGTGTCCTTTTTTTCCTTGGCTAATATTCTGTCTGTACATGTACCAGTTCTTCTTTGACCACTCATCTGTTGATGGACTTTTTGGTTGCTCCCATGTCATGGCTATTGTAATGCTGCGGCAATGCACATTTGCCTGCCTGTGTCTTTCCAATTCTGTCTTCTTAGGTTATAGGCCCAGGAGTTCGCCTGCTGGATCATATGGTAGCAAAATGTTTACCTTGTACAGGCACCGCCATTCTGTTCTCATTAGTGGCTCTTACCAGGTTACGTCCCACTTAAAGTTGAGGTGATGCTCTTCTCCACAACACCTTCAGCGTTTATTGTTTGGAGTATTTTTGCTGAAGTTTATTCTGACTAGTGTGAGCTGATACCACTTTGTGCTTGGATTTGCATGCGTCTCATAATACCTTGAAATTGAGCTTTCTGGCATGTCCTTTTTTTCTTCAAACTGTGAGTACAGCTTACGTCTTCAAATTGTTTTCGGGAAGTAGGTGTGACATTTAGAAATATTTTGGCCATTACCTCCCTCATGAGGGCAGGTTTCATTCACAGCCCTCCAGTACTGGTGCATATGAAGTGACCCTTAGCACAGGTTTTAAAGCTGCTGTTGCAGGTAACGGCCAGAGGGTGGCAGCATTTCTGCTTTTCCCAATCTGTTAACTAGGGAAACAGACCATCCTGGCAGTGGTGTTCCTCGGTTCTATATTAGAGTGGAATGTGCCCCCAAAAGCTGATGTCTCCTTACTTATGTTTGTTTTAGAAATCGAATTTCTATATATTTTTTTATTGGAGTCATATTCCATTGTGTTCATGGACCACTTCTTCTTTGAGCATTCCTCTGTTGATGGACATTTTCGTAGCTTCCAAGTGTTGGCTATGGTAAATATTGCTGGAGTGCAGGATTGCCAGCATGTGTCTTTTCTTTTTTGTGGTACATGGGCCTCTCACTGCCGTGGGCCCTCCCATTGCAGAGCACAGGCTCCGGACGCACAGGCCCAGCAGCCATAGCTCACGGGAACAGCCGCTCCGTGGCATGTGGGATCTTCCCGAATCGGGGCATGAACCCATGTCCCCTGCACTGGCAGGCGGACTCTCATCCACTGCGCCACCAGTGAATCCCAGCCTGTCTTTTTGATTCTCATCCCCTCAGGCGAAAGGCCCAGCAGTGGGTATACTTGATTGAATGGTAGCTCAGTATTTATCTTTACAAGGCACGTCATTTTTGTTTTCATGACTGGCTCTTACCATGTCCCACGTTGAAGCGAGGGTAGGCATTTCTCCAAAACCCCTTCAGCATTTATTTTTTGCAGAATTTTTCCTGATGGGCATTCTGACTGCTGTGAGCTGAGAGGTTTTTGTCATTTGGATTTACATATCTTTAATTATTCCTCATGTTTAGCATTTTCCCATGCCTTTTTAAATTTCTGGCAGAGAAAAACAGAAAAAAAAAACGGAGAGTACAGTTAAACTCTTGAAATTGTCTTCTTGGATGGTTGCCCTCTTTTGAATGTTCTGGTCAATTTTCGACCCCATGTTTGTTTTTGAGGGCAGGTGTTATTCACAGGCCTGCAATGAGTGTGACTATTTAGTGACCATTAGCAGTGGGTTTAAAGCTGCTGTTGTGGGAAATGGCCACAAGGCGGCAGCGTTTCTCCACTCCCAAGTCTGGTTCCTAGGGCAGCAGAGCCTTTCTGGGACCAATGGAATACAGAAGAAGGCATCATTGAAGTCTAATACAGAATACCATGTCCTGGTGGATGGTAGAATGACCAGTAGGGTCTAGGAATTAGGAACTACTGGATGTATATCCTCGGTGGCTTCACTGACTGTCCTAACATCCTTTACCAGGTCCCCAGCAGCCCACGGGGCTCTCGTGGTCAGGCCCCTCCCAGGATATGGGGCTCACCTGGGCAGGGCCCCAGCAGCCAACGGGGTTCTCATGTTCAGGCCACTCCCAGGGTATGGAGCTCAGCTGTGAAACTACCCAGCAGCCCATGAGGCTCTCGTGCTTAGGCACCTCCCATGATACAGAGCTCCCGTGGGCAGGTACCATGGCAGGGCTGGGCACACAGGAACCGTGCACATAGCCCTCATTGCAGAGCACCCCAGAACGCCTGTCACGCAGAGCTGACACAGAGCACCTCAGAGCAGGACTTGAACTAACCAACAGCAGCTCCGACAGGTCTCTGACCCTGGGCATCACTCTGTGCAGCCTCCCTCTGCCTGGTCTTCCAGAGACTTCCACTGCAGCCGGGGCACCAGGCCTTTGTCTCCAACCATCCCCCCTCCTCTCCCTGACCCCTGGGTTCCTCTCATTAGGATTAGGTCTTCTTGAAATTGTCTCCCACTCATGGGCCAGATAAAATGATGAGAAAACAAGCCGGAGATGCAGCCCCTTGTCTATCCTGACTCTCAGGAGCCCACACCTGTTCCTTGGAACTGGCCGTTTCAGCGAGGTCCATTTTCTGCAATGTGAGCCACTGAGGGGTGAGGATTGGCTGACCGGAGCAGCCTGTCCCTACCGGCCAGCCCTCCCCAGGTGTGCCTGGGTTGAGGTCAATAGAAACACCGCTCCAGGGAGCAACAGCGCCTGCAGCTGTGCCTGACGCCATATTCTCTGCCCCGTCAGCAGTCTCGGGGCTGTGCTGGTGGGAGGGAGTGAGGGGGCACGGTTTTGTGGGTGGCCCGGTGTGAGAGGGGCTCTGCTGGACTTTCTGCAGGAGTTGCCAGACTGCCACCTGCTAAAGAAGAGGATGGGTCACCCATACCTTCCGCTGGAATTTCTCCGCGGGCAGAGGTGAGGGAGGAACAAAGCAGTGGGGGCCAAGACAGGACGGATATCTCAGGCAGGGAAATGGAAAGTTTTCAGAAGAGCGCCTGGGGCCAGGATCATCCTGGCTGGCCTGCAGGCACCAAGTCAGCCTGCGTGCTTTCGCTGGTGTGGATCCACGGCCCTTCCTCTATGCTTTCAAGTCCTTGTACATATTCAGGTGTTTTACCTGGGAAGGGAGGGAACAGTTCAGCAGCAGCTGGCTGGGGGCTCAGCTCACGTTTACTCACAGACGCCTATGTACGGTCCCCCAGCTTTGCAATGAGGACGCTCCTTGCGGGGGTGGGGGGGGCTGCTGGCTGCATGGGAGATAATTCCCTACCTCTGACCAACTTCAGAATTGTTTACCACTGGAGCAAGTGCCCTGATAGGGTTTTCCTCTGTATAACTAGTGGGTTCTGTTTATTTTTTCTGTTTTGTTTCAAGGTAGATTTTATTCCTCATTTATGTATTTATAGATATAAGCATGGAAATAATTCATTCATACAAATACATCTGTGTGAAGGGAAGAACGTTTTTCTGTTTTATTTTTAAATTTTATTTGTTTTTAAAAATTTTGAAATTTAATATTATTGATTTTTTTAGACAGCAGGTTATTATTAGTTATCTATTTTATACATATACATGTATACAGGTCAATCCCAATCTCCCAACTCATCCCACCACCACCACCCCATGGCTTCCCCCCCTTGGTTTCCATACGTTTGTTCTCTAACCCTGTGTCTCTAATTCTGCCCTGCAAACCGGTTCATCTGTACCAGTTTTCTAGGTTCCACATATATGCATTAATACACAATATTTGTTTTTCTCTTTCTGGCTTACTTCTCTCGGTATGACAGTCTCTAGATCCATCCACGTCTCTACAAATGACCCCGTTTCATTCCTTTTTATGGCTGAGTAATATTCCATTTTATATATGTACCACATCTTTATCCATTCGTCTGTCTGTGGGCATTTAGGTTGCTTCCATTACCTGGCTATTGTAAATAGTGCTGCAATGAACATTGTGGTGAATGTGTCTTTTGGATTTATGGTTTTCTCTGGGTATATGCCCAGAAGTGGGATTGCTGGGTCATATGGTAATTGTATTTTTAGTTTTTCTAATGAACCTCCATACTGTTCTCCATAGTGACTGTATCAATTGACATGCCCACCAATAGTGGAAGAGGGATCCATGTGTCCACACCCTCCGCAGCATTTGTAGTTTGTAGATTTTCTGATGATGCCCATTCTAACAGGTGTGAGGTGATACCTCATTGAAGTTTTGACTTGCATTTCTCTAATAATTAGTGATGTTGAGCAGCTTTTCATGTGCATCCTGGCCATCTCTGGGTCTCCTTTGAAGAAATGTCTATTTAGATATTCTACCCATTTTTGAAGTGGGTTGTATTTTTTTTAATATTAAGCTGCATGAGCTGTTTATATATATTGGAGATTAAACCTTTGTCCATTGATTCGTTTTCACATATTTCCTCCCATTCTGAGGGTTGCCTTTTTCCATTCCCGTTTTTTAACAAAAGAAAGAAAGAAAGAAAGAAAAAGAAGCAGAACACAAATGTCCGTAAAATATGCCTCTTGAAACTGTCGTTTTGAAATATGGAGGTGTTTTGAATTTTTTGGTCGGTATACGACCCCAGGATTTGTTTTCAGGGCAGGTCTCATTTACAGGCCTGCAATTATTTTGAATATCAACTGACCATTAGCGCTGGGATTAAAGCTGCTGTTGTGTGAAACGGCCACAAGGTGGCAGCAGTTCTCCTTTACCAAATCTGGTGACTAGGGCAACAGAGCCTCAATGGAAGTCGTGTTCTAGGTTGTAATTTAGAATGGAATGTGCCAGGAAAAAGACCCTTAAGTTTGTCTCACTATTTCTTGTTCGGTTTTTTTTTCATTTAATTTTTATTTTTTATCACAGCAAGTTTGATTACAATGTTTGGCTTGTTGTAGGTGTGCAAGATGTGGTTCTTTTACGCATATACATATGTCTGTTCTTCCTGGGATCCTTTTCCATGTACGTTATGACAGAATGTTGACTAATCTTCTCTTGGTATTCCGTAGGTGTTTGGTGTCTATATATTTCACCTGTGTTTGTATATGTCTCTTAACCCCAATATCCTAATGTATCCAATCCTCACACCTTTCCATTGGTGAACCGTAAGTTTGTTTAATGAATCTGCGATTGCCCTTCTCTGTGGAAATATCTTCACTAGTATCAAGTTTTAGGTAACACCTATAAGTGATATCATACGATATGTGTCTTTCTCTTTCTGACTTACTACAAGTCACGTGATTACCTCTAGACTCATCTACGGTGCTGCAAATGGCATTGTGTCCTTTTTTTCCTTGGCTAATATTCTGTCTGTACATGTACCAGTTCTTCTTTGACCACTCATCTGTTGATGGACTTTTTGGTTGCTCCCATGTCATGGCTATTGTAATGCTGCGGCAATGCACATTTGCCTGCCTGTGTCTTTCCAATTCTGTCTTCTTAGG
This sequence comes from Mesoplodon mirus, assembly GCF_964341445.2. NCBI lineage: Eukaryota > Metazoa > Chordata > Mammalia > Artiodactyla > Ziphiidae > Mesoplodon > Mesoplodon mirus. The sequence goes on from NC_138979.1 coordinate 92,397,685, forward strand.
TTATAGGCCCAGGAGTTCGCCTGCTGGATCATATGGTAGCAAAATGTTTACCTTGTACAGGCACCGCCATTCTGTTCTCATTAGTGGCTCTTACCAGGTTACGTCCCACTTAAAGTTGAGGTGATGCTCTTCTCCACAACACCTTCAGCGTTTATTGTTTGGAGTATTTTTGCTGAAGTTTATTCTGACTAGTGTGAGCTGATACCACTTTGTGCTTGGATTTGCATGCGTCTCATAATACCTTGAAATTGAGCTTTCTGGCATGTCCTTTTTTTCTTCAAACTGTGAGTACAGCTTACCTCTTCAAATTGTTTTCGGGAAGTAGGTGTGACATTTAGAAATATTTTGGCCATTACCTCCCTCATGAGGGCAGGTTTCATTCACAGCCCTCCAGTACTGGTGCATATGAAGTGACCCTTAGCACAGGTTTTAAAGCTGCTGTTGCAGGTAACGGCCAGAGGGTGGCAGCATTTCTGCTTTTCCCAATCTGTTAACTAGGGAAACAGACCATCCTGGCAGTGGTGTTCCTCGGTTCTATATTAGAGTGGAATGTGCCCCCAAAAGCTGATGTCTCCTTACTTATGTTTGTTTTAGAAATCGAATTTCTATATATTTTTTTATTGGAGTCATATTCCATTGTGTTCATGGACCACTTCTTCTTTGAGCATTCCTCTGTTGATGGACATTTTCGTAGCTTCCAAGTGTTGGCTATGGTAAATATTGCTGGAGTGCAGGATTGCCAGCATGTGTCTTTTCTTTTTTGTGGTACATGGGCCTCTCACTGCCGTGGGCCCTCCCATTGCAGAGCACAGGCTCCGGACGCACAGGCCCAGCAGCCATAGCTCACGGGAACAGCCGCTCCGTGGCATGTGGGATCTTCCCGAATCGGGGCATGAACCCATGTCCCCTGCACTGGCAGGCGGACTCTCATCCACTGCGCCACCAGTGAATCCCAGCCTGTCTTTTTGATTCTCATCCCCTCAGGCGAAAGGCCCAGCAGTGGGTATACTTGATTGAATGGTAGCTCAGTATTTATCTTTACAAGGCACGTCATTTTTGTTTTCATGACTGGCTCTTACCATGTCCCACGTTGAAGCAAGGGTAGGCATTTCTCCAAAACCCCTTCAGCATTTATTTTTTGCAGAATTTTTCCTGATGGGCATTCTGACTGCTGTGAGCTGAGAGGTTTTTGTCATTTGGATTTACATATCTTTAATTATTCCTAATGTTTAGCATTTTCCCATGCCTTTTAAAATTTCTGGCAGAGAAAAACAGAAAAAAAAAACGGAGAGTACAGTTAAACTCTTGAAATTGTCTTCTTGGATGGTTGCCCTCTTTTGAATGTTCTGGTCAATTTTCGACCCCATGTTTGTTTTTGAGGGCAGGTGTTATTCACAGGCCTGCAATGAGTGTGACTATTTAGTGACCATTAGCAGTGGGTTTAAAGCTGCTGTTGTGGGAAATGGCCACAAGGCGGCAGCGTTTCTCCACTCCCAAGTCTGGTTCCTAGGGCAGCAGAGCCTTTCTGGGACCAATGGAATACAGAAGAAGGCATCATTGAAGTCTAATACAGAATACCATGTCCTGGTGGATGGTAGAATGACCAGTAGGGTCTAGGAATTAGGAACTACTGGATGTATAACCTCGGTGGCTTCACTGACTGTCCTAACATCCTTTACCAGGTCCCCAGCAGCCCACGGGGCTCTCGTGGTCAGGCCCCTCCCAGGATATGGGGCTCACCTGGGCAGGGCCCCAGCAGCCAACGGGGTTCTCATGTTCAGGCCACTCCCAGGGTATGGAGCTCAGCTGTGAAACTACCCAGCAGCCCATGAGGCTCTCGTGCTTAGGCACCTCCCATGATACAGAGCTCCCGTGGGCAGGTACCATGGCAGGGCTGGGCACACAGGAACCGTGCACATAGCCCTCATTGCAGAGCACCCCAGAACGCCTGTCACGCAGAGCTGACACAGAGCACCTCAGAGCAGGACTTGAACTAACCAACAGCAGCTCCGACAGGTCTCTGACCCTGGGCATCACTCTGTGCAGCCTCCCTCTGCCTGGTCTTCCAGAGACTTCCACTGCAGCCGGGGCACCAGGCCTTTGTCTCCAACCATCCCCCCTCCTCTCCCTGACCCCTGGGTACCTCTCGTTAGGATTAGGTCTTCTTGAAATTGTCTCCCACTCATGGGCCAGATAAAATGATGAGAAAACAAGCCGGAGATGCAGCCCCTTGTCTATCCTGACTCTCAGGAGCCCACACCTGTTCCTTGGAACTGGCCGTTTCAGCGAGGTCCATTTTCTGCAATGTGAGCCACTGAGGGGTGAGGATTGGCTGACCGGAGCAGCCTGTCCCTACCGGCCAGCCCTCCCCAGGTGTGCCTGGGTTGAGGTCAATAGAAACACCGCTCCAGGGAGCAACAGCGCCTGCAGCTGTGCCTGACGCCATATTCTCTGCCCCGTCAGCAGTCTCGGGGCTGTGCTGGTGGGAGGGAGTGAGGGGGCACGGTTTTGTGGGTGGCCCGGTGTGAGAGGGGCTCTGCTGGACTTTCTGCAGGAGTTGCCAGACTGCCACCTGCTAAAGAAGAGGATGGGTCACCCATACCTTCCGCTGGAATTTCTCCGCGGGCAGAGGTGAGGGAGGAACAAAGCAGTGGGGGCCAAGACAGGACGGATATCTCAGGCAGGGAAATGGAAAGTTTTCAGAAGAGCGCCTGGGGCCAGGATCATCCTGGCTGGCCTGCAGGCACCAAGTCAGCCTGCGTGCTTTCGCTGGTGTGGATCCACGGCCCTTCCTCTATGCTTTCAAGTCCTTGTACATATTCAGGTGTTTTACCTGGGAAGGGAGGGAACAGTTCAGCAGCAGCTGGCTGGGGGCTCAGCTCACGTTTACTCACAGACGCCTATGTACGGTCCCCCAGCTTTGCAATGAGGACGCTCCTTGCGGGGGGGGGGGGCTGCTGGCTGCATGGGAGATAATTCCCTACCTCTGACCAACTTCAGAATTGTTTACCACTGGAGCAAGTGCCCTGATAGGGTTTTCCTCTGTATAACTAGTGGGTTCTGTTTATTTTTTCTGTTTTGTTTCAAGGTAGATTTTATTCCTCATTTATGTATTTATAGATATAAGCATGGAAATAATTCATTCATACAAATACATCTGTGTGAAGGGAAGAACGTTTTTCTGTTTTATTTTTAAATTTTATTTGTTTTTAAAAATTTTGAAATTTAGTATTATTTATTTTTTTAGACAGCAGGTTATTATTAGTTATCTATTTTATACATATACATGTATACAGGTCAATCCCAATCTCCCAACTCATCCCACCACCACCACCCCATGGCTTCCCCCCCTTGGTTTCCATACGTTTGTTCTCTAACCCTGTGTCTCTAATTCTGCCCTGCAAACCGGTTCATCTGTACCAGTTTTCTAGGTTCCACATATATGCATTAATACACAATATTTGTTTTTCTCTTTCTGGCTTACTTCTCTCGGTATGACAGTCTCTAGATCCATCCACGTCTCTACAAATGACCCCGTTTCATTCCTTTTTATGGCTGAGTAATATTCCATTTTATATATGTACCACATCTTTATCCATTCGTCTGTCTGTGGGCATTTAGGTTGCTTCCATTACCTGGCTATTGTAAATAGTGCTGCAATGAACATTGTGGTGAATGTGTCTTTTGGATTTATGGTTTTCTCTGGGTATATGCCCAGAAGTGGGATTGCTGGGTCATATGGTAATTGTATTTTTAGTTTTTCTAATGAACCTCCATACTGTTCTCCATAGTGACTGTATCAATTGACATGCCCACCAATAGTGGAAGAGGGATCCATGTGTCCACACCCTCCGCAGCATTTGTAGTTTGTAGATTTTCTGATGATGCCCATTCTAACAGGTGTGAGGTGATACCTCATTGAAGTTTTGACTTGCATTTCTCTAATAATTAGTGATGTTGAGCAGCTTTTCATGTGCATCCTGGCCATCTCTGGGTCTCCTTTGAAGAAATGTCTATTTAGATATTCTACCCATTTTTGAAGTGGGTTGTATTTTTTTTAATATTAAGCTGCATGAGCTGTTTATATATATTGGAGATTAAACCTTTGTCCATTGATTCGTTTTCACATATTTCCTCCCATTCTGAGGGTTGCCTTTTTCCATTCCCGTTTTTTAACAAAAGAAAGAAAGAAAGAAAGAAAAAGAAGCAGAACACAAATGTCCGTAAAATATGCCTCTTGAAACTGTCGTTTTGAAATATGGAGGTGTTTTGAATTTTTTGGTCGGTATACGACCCCAGGATTTGTTTTCAGGGCAGGTCTCATTTACAGGCCTGCAATTATTTTGAATATCAACTGACCATTAGCGCTGGGATTAAAGCTGCTGTTGTGTGAAACGGCCACAAGGTGGCAGCAGTTCTCCTTTACCAAATCTGGTGACTAGGGCAACAGAGCCTCAATGGAAGTCGTGTTCTAGGTTGTAATTTAGAATGGAATGTGCCAGGAAAAAGACCCTTAAGTTTGTCTCACTATTTCTTGTTGGGTTTTTTTTTCATTTAATTTTTATTTTTTATCACAGCAAGTTTGATTACAATGTTTGGCTTGTTGTAGGTGTGCAAGATGTGGTTCTTTTACGCATATACATATGTCTGTTCTTCCTGGGATCCTTTTCCATGTACGTTATGACAGAATGTTGACTAATCTTCTCTTGGTATTCCGTAGGTGTTTGGTGTCTATATATTTCACCTGTGTTTGTATATGTCTCTTAACCCCAATATCCTAATGTATCCAATCCTCACACCTTTCCATTGGTGAACCGTAAGTTTGTTTAATGAATCTGCGATTGCCCTTCTCTGTGGAAATATCTTCACTAGTATCAAGTTTTAGGTAACACCTATAAGTGATATCATACGATATGTGTCTTTCTCTTTCTGACTTACTACAAGTCACGTGATTACCTCTAGACTCATCTACGGTGCTGCAAATGGCATTGTGTCCTTTTTTTCCTTGGCTAATATTCTGTCTGTACATGTACCAGTTCTTCTTTGACCACTCATCTGTTGATGGACTTTTTGGTTGCTCCCATGTCATGGCTATTGTAATGCTGCGGCAATGCACATTTGCCTGCCTGTGTCTTTCCAATTCTGTCTTCTTAGGTTATAGGCCCAGGAGTTCGCCTGCTGGATCATATGGTAGCAAAATGTTTACCTTGTACAGGCACCGCCATTCTGTTCTCATTAGTGGCTCTTACCAGGTTACGTCCCACTTAAAGTTGAGGTGATGCTCTTCTCCACAACACCTTCAGCGTTTATTGTTTGGAGTATTTTTGCTGAAGTTTATTCTGACTAGTGTGAGCTGATACCACTTTGTGCTTGGATTTGCATGCGTCTCATAATACCTTGAAATTGAGCTTTCTGGCATGTCCTTTTTTTCTTCAAACTGTGAGTACAGCTTACCTCTTCAAATTGTTTTCGGGAAGTAGGTGTGACATATAGAAATATTTTGGCCATTACCTACCTCATGAGGGCAGGTTTCATTCACAGCCCTCCAGTACTGGTGCATATGAAGTGACCCTTAGCACAGGTTTTAAAGCTGCTGTTGCAGGTAACGGCCAGAGGGGGGCAGCATTTCTGCTTTTCCCAATCTGTTAACTAGGGAAACAGACCATCCTGGCAGTGGTGTTCCTCGGTTCTATATTAGAGTGGAATGTGCCCCCAAAAGCTGATGTCTCCTTACTTATGTTTGTTTTAGAAATCGAATTTCTATATATTTTTTTATTGGAGTCATATTCCATTGTGTTCATGGACCACTTCTTCTTTGAGCATTCCTCTGTTGATGGACATTTTCGTAGCTTCCAAGTGTTGGCTATGGTAAATATTGCTGGAGTGCAGGATTGCCAGCATGTGTCTTTTCTTTTTTGTGGTACATGGGCCTCTCACTGCCGTGGGCCCTCCCATTGCAGAGCACAGGCTCCGGACGCACAGGCCCAGCAGCCATAGCTCACGGGAACAGCCGCTCCGTGGCATGTGGGATCTTCCCGAATCGGGGCATGAACCCATGTCCCCTGCACTGGCAGGCGGACTCTCATCCACTGCGCCACCAGTGAATCCCAGCCTGTCTTTTTGATTCTCATCCCCTCAGGCGAAAGGCCCAGCAGTGGGTATACTTGATTGAATGGTAGCTCAGTATTTATCTTTACAAGGCACGTCATTTTTGTTTTCATGACTGGCTCTTACCATGTCCCACGTTGAAGCAAGGGTAGGCATTTCTCCAAAACCCCTTCAGCATTTATTGTTTGCAGAATTTTTCCTGATGGGCATACTGACTGCTGTGAGCTGAGAGGTTTTTGTCATTTGGATTTACATATCTTTAATTATTCCTCATGTTTAGCATTTTCCCATGCCTTTTTAAATTTCTGGCAGAGAAAAACAGAAAAAAAAACGGAGAGTACAGTTAAACTCATGAAATTGTCTTCTTGGATGGTTGCCCTCTTTTGAATGTTCTGGTCAATTTTCGACCCCATGTTTGTTTTTGAGGGCAGGTGTTATTCACAGGCCTGCAATGAGTGTGACTATTTAGTGACCATTAGCAGTGGGTTTAAAGCTGCTGTTGTGGGAAATGGCCACAAGGCGGCAGCGTTTCTCCACTCCCAAGTCTGGTTCCTAGGGCAGCAGAGCCTTTCTGGGACCAATGGAATACAGAAGAAGGCATCATTGAAGTCTAATACAGAATACCATGTCCTGGTGGATGGTAGAATGACCAGTAGGGTCTAGGAATTAGGAACTACTGGATGTATATCCTCGGTGGCTTCACTGACTGTCCTAACATCCTTTACCAGGTCCCCAGCAGCCCACGGGGCTCTCGTGGTCAGGCCCCTCCCAGGATATGGGGCTCAGCTGGGCAGGGCCCCAGCAGCCAACGGGGTTCTCATGTTCAGGCCACTCCCAGGGTATGGAGCTCAGCTGTGAAACTACCCAGCAGCCCATTAGGCTCTCGTGCTTAGGCACCTCCCATGATACAGAGCTCCCGTGGGCAGGTACCATGGCAGGGCTGGGCACACAGGAACCGTGCACATAGCCCTCATTGCAGAGCACCCCAGAACGCCTGTCACGCAGAGCTGACACAGAGCACCTCAGAGCAGGACTTGAACTAACGAACAGCAGCTCCAACAGGTCTCTGACCCTGGGCATCACTCTGTGCAGCCTCCCCCTGCCTGGTCTTCCAGAGACTTCCACTGCAGCCGGGGCACCAGGCCTTTGTCTCCAACCATCCCCCCTCCTCTCCCTGACTCCTGGGTTCCTCTCATTAGGATTAGGTCTTCTTGAAATTGTCTCCCACTCATGGGCCAGATAAAATGATGAGAAAACAAGCCGGAGATGCAGCCCCTTGTCTATCCTGACTCTCAGGAGCCCACACCTGTTCCTTGGAACTGGCCGTTTCAGCGAGGTCCATTTTCTGCAATGTGAGCCACTGAGGGGTGAGGATTGGCTGACCGGAGCAGCCTGTCCCTACCGGCCAGCCCTCCCCAGGTGTGCCTGGGTTGAGGTCAATAGAAACACCGCTCCAGGGAGCAACAGCGCCTGCAGCTGTGCCTGACGCCATATTCTCTGCCCCGTCAGCAGTCTCGGGGCTGTGCTGGTGGGAGGGAGTGAGGGGGCACGGTTTTGTGGGTGGCCCGGTGTGAGAGGGGCTCTGCTGGACTTTCTGCAGGAGTTGCCAGACTGCCACCTGCTAAAGAAGAGGATGGGTCACCCATACCTTCCGCTGGAATTTCTCCACGGGCAGAGGTGAGGGAGGAACAAAGCAGTGGGGGCCTAGACAGGACGGATATCTCAGGCAGGGAAATGGAAAGTTTTCAGAAGAGCGCCTGGGGCCAGGATCATCCTGGCTGGCCTGCAGGCACCAAGTCAGCCTGCGTGCTTTCGCTGGTGTGGATCCACGGCCCTTCCTCTATGCTTTCAAGTCCTTGTACATATTCAGGTGTTTTACCTGGGAAGGGAGGGAACAGTTCAGCAGCAGCTGGCTGGGGGCTCAGCTCACGTTTACTCACAGACGCCTATGTACGGTCCCCCAGCTTTGCAATGAGGACGCTCCTTGCGGGGGGGGGGGGCTGCTGGCTGCATGGGAGATAATTCCCTACCTCTGACCAACTTCAGAATTGTTTACCACTGGAGCAAGTGCCCTGATAGGGTTTTCCTCTGTATAACTAGTGGGTTCTGTTTATTTTTTCTGTTTTGTTTCAAGGTAGATTTTATTCCTCATTTATGTATTTATAGATATAAGCATGGAAATAATTCATTCATACAAATACATCTGTGTGAAGGGAAGAACGTTTTTCTGTTTTATTTTTAAATTTTATTTGTTTTAAAAAATTTTGAAATTTAGTATTATTTATTTTTTTAGACAGCAGGTTATTATTAGTTATCTATTTTATACATATACATGTATACAGGTCAATCCCAATCTCCCAACTCATCCCACCACCACCACCCCATGGCTTCCCCCCCTTGGTTTCCATACGTTTGTTCTCTAACCCTGTGTCTCTAATTCTGCCCTGCAAACCGGTTCGTCTGTACCAGTTTTCTAGGTTCCACATATATGCATTAATACACAATATTTGTTTTTCTCTTTCTGACTTACTTCTCTCGGTATGACAGTCTCTAGATCCATCCACGTCTCTACAAATGACCCCGTTTCATTCCTTTTTATGGCTGAGTAATATTCCATTTTATATATGTACCACATCTTTATCCATTCGTCTGTCTGTGGGCATTTAGGTTGCTTCCATTACCTGGCTATTGTAAATAGTGCTGCAATGAACATTGTGGTGAATGTGTCTTTTGGATTTATGGTTTTCTCTGGGTATATGCCCAGAAGTGGGATTGCTGGGTCATATGGTAATTGTATTTTTAGTTTTTCTAATGAACCTCCATACTGTTCTCCATAGTGACTGTATCAATTGACATGCCCACCAATAGTGGAAGAGGGATCCATGTGTCCACACCCTCCGCAGCATTTGTAGTTTGTAGATATTCTGATGATGCCCATTCTAACAGGTGTGAGGTGATACCTCATTGAAGTTTTGACTTGCATTTCTCTAATAATTAGTGATGTTGAGCAGCTTTTCATGTGCATCCTGGCCATCTCTGGGTCTCCTTTGAAGAAATGTCTATTTAGATATTCTACCCATTTTTGAAGTGGGTTGTATTTTTTTTAATATTAAGCTGCATGAGCTGTTTATATATATTGGAGATTAAACCTTTGTCCATTGATTCGTTTTCACATATTTCCTCCCATTCTGAGGGTTGCCTTTTTCCATTCCCGTTTTTTAACAAAAGAAAGAAAGAAAGAAAGAAAAAGAAGCAGAACACAAATGTCCGTAAAATATGCCTCTTGAAACTGTCGTTTTGAAATATGGAGGTGTTTTGAATTTTTTGGTCGGTATACGACCCCAGGATTTGTTTTCAGGGCAGGTCTCATTTACAGGCCTGCAATTATTTTGAATATCAACTGACCATTAGCGCTGGGATTAAAGCTGCTGTTGTGTGAAACGGCCACAAGGTGGCAGCAGTTCTCCTTTACCAAATCTGGTGACTAGGGCAACAGAGCCTCAATGGAAGTCGTGTTCTAGGTTGTAATTTAGAATGGAATGTGCCAGGAAAAAGACCCTTAAGTTTGTCTCACTATTTCTTGTTCGGTTTTTTTTCATTTAATTTTTATTTTTTATCACAGCAAGTTTGATTACAATGTTTGGCTTGTTGTAGGTGTGCAAGATGTGGTTCTTTTACGCATATACATATGTCTGTTCTTCCTGGGATCCTTTTCCATGTACGTTATGACAGAATGTTGACTAATCTTCTCTTGGTATTCCGTAGGTGTTTGGTGTCTATATATTTCACCTGTGTTTGTATATGTCTCTTAACCCCAATATCCTAATGTATCCAATCCTCACACCTTTCCATTGGTGAACCGTAAGTTTGTTTAATGAATCTGCGATTGCCCTTCTCTGTGGAAATATCTTCACTAGTATCAAGTTTTAGGTAACACCTATAAGTGATATCATACGATATGTGTCTTTCTCTTTCTGACTTACTACAAGTCACGTGATTACCTCTAGACTCATCTACGGTGCTGCAAATGGCATTGTGTCCTTTTTTTCCTTGGCTAATATTCTGTCTGTACATGTACCAGTTCTTCTTTGACCACTCATCTGTTGATGGACTTTTTGGTTGCTCCCATGTCATGGCTATTGTAATGCTGCGGCAATGCACATTTGCCTGCCTGTGTCTTTCCAATTCTGTCTTCTTAGGTTATAGGCCCAGGAGTTCGCCTGCTGGATCATATGGTAGCAAAATGTTTACCTTGTACAGGCACCGCCATTCTGTTCTCATTAGTGGCTCTTACCAGGTTACGTCCCACTTAAAGTTGAGGTGATGCTCTTCTCCACAACACCTTCAGCGTTTATTGTTTGGAGTATTTTTGCTGAAGTTTATTCTGACTAGTGTGAGCTGATACCACTTTGTGCTTGGATTTGCATGCGTCTCATAATACCTTGAAATTGAGCTTTCTGGCATGTCCTTTTTTTCTTCAAACTGTGAGTACAGCTTACCTCTTCAAATTGTTTTCGGGAAGTAGGTGTGACATTTAGAAATATTTTGGCCATTACCTACCTCATGAGGGCAGGTTTCATTCACAGCCCTCCAGTACTGGTGCATATGAAGTGACCCTTAGCACAGGTTTTAAAGCTGCTGTTGCAGGTAACGGCCAGAGGGTGGCAGCATTTCTGCTTTTCCCAATCTGTTAACTAGGGAAACAGACCATCCTGGCAGTGGTGTTCCTCGGTTCTATATTAGAGTGGAATGTGCCCCCAAAAGCTGATGTCTCCTTACTTATGTTTGTTTTAGAAATCGAATTTCTATATATTTTTTTATTGGAGTCATATTCCATTGTGTTCATGGACCACTTCTTCTTTGAGCATTCCTCTGTTGATGGACATTTTCGTAGCTTCCAAGTGTTGGCTATGGTAAATATTGCTGGAGTGCAGGATTGCCAGCATGTGTCTTTTCTTTTTTGTGGTACATGGGCCTCTCACTGCCGTGGGCCCTCCCATTGCAGAGCACAGGCTCTGGACGCACAGGCCCAGCAGCCATAGCTCACGGGAACAGCCGCTCCGTGGCATGTGGGATCTTCCCGAATCGGGGCATGAACCCATGTCCCCTGCACTGGCAGGCGGACTCTCATCCACTGCGCCACCAGTGAATCCCAGCCTGTCTTTTTGATTCTCATCCCCTCAGGCGAAAGGCCCAGCAGTGGGTATACTTGATTGAATGGTAGCTCAGTATTTATCTTTACAAGGCACGTCATTTTTGTTTTCATGACTGGCTCTTACCATGTCCCACGTTGAAGCAAGGGTAGGCATTTCTCCAAAACCCCTTCAGCATTTATTGTTTGCAGAATTTTTCCTGATGGGCATACTGACTGCTGTGAGCTGAGAGGTTTTTGTCATTTGGATTTACATATCTTTAATTATTCCTCATGTTTAGCATTTTCCCATGCCTTTTTAAATTTCTGGCAGAGAAAAACAGAAAAAAAAACGGAGAGTACAGTTAAACTCATGAAATTGTCTTCTTGGATGGTTGCCCTCTTTTGAATGTTCTGGTCAATTTTCGACCCCATGTTTGTTTTTGAGGGCAGGTGTTATTCACAGGCCTGCAATGAGTGTGACTATTTAGTGACCATTAGCAGTGGGTTTAAAGCTGCTGTTGTGGGAAATGGCCACAAGGCGGCAGCGTTTCTCCACTCCCAAGTCTGGTTCCTAGGGCAGCAGAGCCTTTCTGGGACCAATGGAATACAGAAGAAGGCATCATTGAAGTCTAATACAGAATACCATGTCCTGGTGGATGGTAGAATGACCAGTAGGGTCTAGGAATTAGGAACTACTGGATGTATATCCTCGGTGGCTTCACTGACTGTCCTAACATCCTTTACCAGGTCCCCAGCAGCCCACGGGGCTCTCGTGGTCAGGCCCCTCCCAGGATATGGGGCTCAGCTGGGCAGGGCCCCAGCAGCCAACGGGGTTCTCATGTTCAGGCCACTCCCAGGGTATGGAGCTCAGCTGTGAAACTACCCAGCAGCCCATTAGGCTCTCGTGCTTAGGCACCTCCCATGATACAGAGCTCCCGTGGGCAGGTACCATGGCAGGGCTGGGCACACAGGAACCGTGCACATAGCCCTCATTGCAGAGCACCCCAGAACGCCTGTCACGCAGAGCTGACACAGAGCACCTCAGAGCAGGACTTGAACTAACGAACAGCAGCTCCAACAGGTCTCTGACCCTGGGCATCACTCTGTGCAGCCTCCCCCTGCCTGGTCTTCCAGAGACTTCCACTGCAGCCGGGGCACCAGGCCTTTGTCTCCAACCATCCCCCCTCCTCTCCCTGACTCCTGGGTTCCTCTCATTAGGATTAGGTCTTCTTGAAATTGTCTCCCACTCATGGGCCAGATAAAATGATGAGAAAACAAGCCGGAGATGCAGCCCCTTGTCTATCCTGACTCTCAGGAGCCCACACCTGTTCCTTGGAACTGGCCGTTTCAGCGAGGTCCATTTTCTGCAATGTGAGCCACTGAGGGGTGAGGATTGGCTGACCGGAGCAGCCTGTCCCTACCGGCCAGCCCTCCCCAGGTGTGCCTGGGTTGAGGTCAATAGAAACACCGCTCCAGGGAGCAACAGCGCCTGCAGCTGTGCCTGACGCCATATTCTCTGCCCCGTCAGCAGTCTCGGGGCTGTGCTGGTGGGAGGGAGTGAGGGGGCACGGTTTTGTGGGTGGCCCGGTGTGAGAGGGGCTCTGCTGGACTTTCTGCAGGAGTTGCCAGACTGCCACCTGCTAAAGAAGAGGATGGGTCACCCATACCTTCCGCTGGAATTTCTCCACGGGCAGAGGTGAGGGAGGAACAAAGCAGTGGGGGCCAAGACAGGACGGATATCTCAGGCAGGGAAATGGAAAGTTTTCAGAAGAGCGCCTGGGGCCAGGATCATCCTGGCTGGCCTGCAGGCACCAAGTCAGCCTGCGTGCTTTCGCTGGTGTGGATCCAAGGCCCTTCCTCTATGCTTTCAAGTCCTTGTACATATTCAGGTGTTTTACCTGGGAAGGGAGGGAACAGTTCAGCAGCAGCTGGCTGGGGGCTCAGCTCACGTTTACTCACAGACGCCTATGTACGGTCCCCCAGCTTTGCAATGAGGACGCTCCTTGCGGGGGTGGGGGGGGGCTGCTGGCTGCATGGGAGATAATTCCCTACCTCTGACCAACTTCAGAATTGTTTACCACTGGAGCAAGTGCCCTGATAGGGTTTTCCTCTGTATAAATAGTGGGTTCTGTTTATTTTTTCTGTTTTGTTTCAAGGTAGATTTTATTCCTCATTTATGTATTTATAGATATAAGCATGGAAATAATTCATTCATACAAATACATCTGTGTGAAGGGAAGAACGTTTTTCTGTTTTATTTTTAAATTTTATTTGTTTTTAAAAATTTTGAAATTTAGTATTATTTATTTTTTTAGACAGCAGGTTATTATTAGTTATCTATTTTATACATATACATGTATACAGGTCAATCCCAATCTCCCAACTCATCCCACCACCACCACCCCATGGCTTCCCCCCCTTGGTTTCCATACGTTTGTTCTCTAACCCTGTGTCTCTAATTCTGCCCTGCAAACCGGTTCGTCTGTACCAGTTTTCTAGGTTCCACATATATGCATTAATACACAATATTTGTTTTTCTCTTTCTGACTTACTTCTCTCGGTATGACAGTCTCTAGATCCATCCACGTCTCTACAAATGACCCCGTTTCATTCCTTTTTATGGCTGAGTAATATTCCATTTTATATATGTACCACATCTTTATCCGTTCGTCTGTCTGTGGGCATTTAGGTTGCTTCCATTACCTGGCTATTGTAAATAGTGCTGCAATGAACATTGTGGTGAATGTGTCTTTTGGATTTATGGTTTTCTCTGGGTATATGCCCAGAAGTGGGATTGCTGGGTCATATGGTAATTGTATTTTTAGTTTTTCTAATGAACCTCCATACTGTTCTCCATAGTGACTGTATCAATTGACATGCCCACCAATAGTGGAAGAGGGATCCATGTGTCCACACCCTCCGCAGCATTTGTAGTTTGTAGATTTTCTGATGATGCCCATTCTAACAGGTGTGAGGTGATACCTCATTGAAGTTTTGACTTGCATTTCTCTAATAATTAGTGATGTTGAGCAGCTTTTCATGTGCATCCTGGCCATCTCTGGGTCTCCTTTGAAGAAATGTCTATTTAGATATTCTACCCATTTTTGAAGTGGGTTGTATTTTTTTTAATATTAAGCTGCATGAGCTGTTTATATATATTGGAGATTAAACCTTTGTCCATTGATTCGTTTTCACATATTTCCTCCCATTCTGAGGGTTGCCTTTTTCCATTCCCGTTTTTTAACAAAAGAAAGAAAGAAAGAAAGAAAAAGAAGCAGAACACAAATGTCCGTAAAATATGCCTCTTGAAACTGTCGTTTTGAAATATGGAGGTGTTTTGAATTTTTTGGTCGGTATACGACCCCAGGATTTGTTTTCAGGGCAGGTCTCATTTACAGGCCTGCAATTATTTTGAATATCAACTGACCATTAGCGCTGGGATTAAAGCTGCTGTTGTGTGAAACGGCCACAAGGTGGCAGCAGTTCTCCTTTACCAAATCTGGTGACTAGGGCAACAGAGCCTCAATGGAAGTCGTGTTCTAGGTTGTAATTTAGAATGGAATGTGCCAGGAAAAAGACCCTTAAGTTTGTCTCACTATTTCTTGTTGGGTTTTTTTTTCATTTAATTTTTATTTTTTATCACAGCAAGTTTGATTACAATGTTTGGCTTGTTGTAGGTGTGCAAGATGTGGTTCTTTTACGCATATACATATGTCTGTTCTTCCTGGGATCCTTTTCCATGTACGTTATGACAGAATGTTGACTAATCTTCTCTTGGTATTCCGTAGGTGTTTGGTGTCTATATATTTCACCTGTGTTTGTATATGTCTCTTAACCCCAATATCCTAATGTATCCAATCCTCACACCTTTCCATTGGTGAACCGTAAGTTTGTTTAATGAATCTGCGATTGCCCTTCTCTGTGGAAATATCTTCACTAGTATCAAGTTTTAGGTAACACCTATAAGTGATATCATACGATATGTGTCTTTCTCTTTCTGACTTACTACAAGTCACGTGATTACCTCTAGACTCATCTACGGTGCTGCAAATGGCATTGTGTCCTTTTTTTCCTTGGCTAATATTCTGTCTGTACATGTACCAGTTCTTCTTTGACCACTCATCTGTTGATGGACTTTTTGGTTGCTCCCATGTCATGGCTATTGTAATCCTGCGGCAATGCACATTTGCCTGCCTGTGTCTTTCCAATTCTGTCTTCTTAGGTTATAGGCCCAGGAGTTCGCCTGCTGGATCATATGGTAGCAAAATGTTTACCTTGTACAGGCACCGCCATTCTGTTCTCATTAGTGGCTCTTACCAGGTTACGTCCCACTTAAAGTTGAGGTGATGCTCTTCTCCACAACACCTTCAGCGTTTATTGTTTGGAGTATTTTTGCTGAAGTTTATTCTGACTAGTGTGAGCTGATACCACTTTGTGCTTGGATTTGCATGCATCTCATAATACCTTGAAATTGAGCTTTCTGGCATGTCCTTTTTTTCTTCAAACTGTGAGTACAGCTTACCTCTTCAAATTGTTTTCGGGAAGTAGGTGTGACATTTAGAAATATTTTGGCCATTACCTCCCTCATGAGGGCAGGTTTCATTCACAGCCCTCCAGTACTGGTGCATATGAAGTGACCCTTAGCACAGGTTTTAAAGCTGCTGTTGCAGGTAACGGCCAGAGGGTGGCAGCATTTCTGCTTTTCCCAATCTGTTAACTAGGGAAACAGACCATCCTGGCAGTGGTGTTCCTCGGTTCTATATTAGAGTGGAATGTGCCCCCAAAAGCTGATGTCTCCTTACTTATGTTTGTTTTAGAAATCGAATTTCTCTATATTTTTTTATTGGAGTCATATTCCATTGTGTTCATGGACCACTTCTTCTTTGAGCATTCCTCTGTTGATGGACATTTTCGTAGCTTCCAAGTGTTGGCTATGGTAAATATTGCTGGAGTGCAGGATTGCCAGCATGTGTCTTTTCTTTTTTGTGGTACATGGGCCTCTCACTGCCGTGGGCCCTCCCATTGCAGAGCACAGGCTCCGGACGCACAGGCCCAGCAGCCATAGCTCACGGGAACAGCCGCTCCGCGGCAAGTGGGATCTTCCCGAATCGGGGCATGAACCCATGTCCCCTGCACTGGCAGGCGGACTCTCATCCACTGCGCGACCTGTGAATCCCAGCCTGTCTTTTTGATTCTCATCCCCTCAGGCGAAAGGCCCAGCAGTGGGTATACTTGATTGAATGGTAGCTTAGTATTTATCTTTACAAGGCACGTCATTTTTGTTTTCATGACTGGCTCTTACCATGTCCCACGTTGAAGCAAGGGTAGGCATTTCTCCAAAACCCCTTCAGCATTTATTGTTTGCAGAATTTTTCCTGATGGGCATTCTGACTGCTGTGAGCTGATAGGTTTTTGTCATTTGGATTTACATATCTTTAATTATTCCTAATGTTTAGCATTTTCCCATGCCTTTTAAAATTTCTGGCAGAGAAAAACAGAAAAAAAAAAACGGAGAGTACAGTTAAACTCTTGAAATTGTCTTCTTGGATGGTTGCCCTCTTTTGAATGTTCTGGTCAATTTTCGACCCCATGTTTGTTTTTGAGGGCAGGTGTTATTCACAGGCCTGCAATGAGTGTGACTATTTAGTGACCATTAGCAGTGGGTTTAAAGCTGCTGTTGTGGGAAATGGCCACAAGGCGGCAGCGTTTCTCCACTCCCAAGTCAGGCTCCTAGGGCAGCAGAGCCTTTCTGGGACCAATGGAATACAGAAGAAGGCATCATTGAAGTCTAATACAGAATACCATGTCCTGGTGGATGGTAGAATGACCAGTAGGGTCTAGGAATTAGGAACTACTGGATGTATATCCTCGGTGGCTTCACTGACTGTCCTAACATCCTTTACCAGGTCCCCAGCAGCCCACGGGGCTCTCGTGGTCAGGCCCCTCCCAGGATATGGGGCTCACCTGGGCAGGGCCCCAGCAGCCAACGGGGTTCTCATGTTCAGGCCACTCCCAGGGTATGGAGCTCAGCTGTGAAACTACCCAGCAGCCCATGAGGCTCTCGTGCTTAGGCACCTCCCATGATACAGAGCTCCCGTGGGCAGGTACCATGGCAGGGCTGGGCACACAGGAACCGTGCACATAGCCCTCATTGCAGAGCACCCCAGAACGCCTGTCACGCAGAGCTGACACAGAGCACCTCAGAGCAGGACTTGAACTAACCAACAGCAGCTCCGACAGGTCTCTGACCCTGGGCATCACTCTGTGCAGCCTCCCTCTGCCTGGTCTTCCAGAGACTTCCACTGCAGCCGGGGCACCAGGCCTTTGTCTCCAACCATCCCCCCTCCTCTCCCTGACTCCTGGGTTCCTCTCATTAGGATTAGGTCTTCTTGAAATTGTCTCCCACTCATGGGCCAGATAAAATGATGAGAAAACAAGCTGGAGATGCAGCCCCTTGTCTATCCTGACTCTCAGGAGCCCACACCTGTTCCTTGGAACTGGCCGTTTCAGCGAGGTCCATTTTCTGCAATGTGAGCCACTGAGGGGTGAGGATTGGCTGACCGGAGCAGCCTGTCCCTACCGGCCAGCCCTCCCCAGGTGTGCCTGGGTTGAGGTCAATAGAAACACCGCTCCAGGGAGCAACAGCGCCTGCAGCTGTGCCTGACGCCATATTCTCTGCCCCGTCAGCAGTCTCGGGGCTGTGCTGGTGGGAGGGAGTGAGGGGGCACGGTTTTGTGGGTGGCCCGGTGTGAGAGGGTCTCTGCTGGACTTTCTGCAGGAGTTGCCAGACTGCCACCTGCTAAAGAAGAGGATGGGTCACCCATACCTTCCGCTGGAATTTCTCCGCGGGCAGAGGTGAGGGAGGAACAAAGCAGTGGGGGCCAAGACAGGACGGATATCTCAGGCAGGGAAATGGAAAGTTTTCAGAAGAGCGCCTGGGGCCAGGATCATCCTGGCTGGCCTGCAGGCACCAAGTCAGCCTGCATGCTTTCGCTGGTGTGGATCCACGGCCCTTCCTCTATGCTTTCAAGTCCTTGTACATATTCAGGTGTTTTACCTGGGAAGGGAGGGAACAGTTCAGCAGCAGCTGGCTGGGGGCTCAGCTCACGTTTACTCACAGACGCCTATGTACGGTCCCCCAGCTTTGCAATGAGGACGCTCCTTGCGGGGGTGGGGGGGGGCTGCTGGCTGCATGGGAGATAATTCCCTACCTCTGACCAACTTCAGAATTGTTTACCACTGGAGCAAGTACCCTGATAGGGTTTTCCTCTGTATAACTAGTGGGTTCTGTTTATTTTTTCTGTTTTGTTTCAAGGTAGATTTTATTCCTCATTTATGTATTTATAGATATAAGCATGGAAATAATTCATTCATACAAATACATCTGTGTGAAGGGAAGAACGCTTTTCTGTTTTATTTTTAAATTTTATTTGTTTTTAAAAATTTTGAAATTTAGTATTATTTATTTTTTTAGACAGCAGGTTATTATTAGTTATCTATTTTATACATATACATGTATACAGGTCAATCCCAATCTCCCAACTCATCCCACCACCACCACCCCATGGCTTCCCCCCCTTGGTTTCCATACATTTGTTCTCTAACCCTGTGTCTCTAATTCTGCCCTGCAAACCGGTTCATCTGTACCAGTTTTCTAGGTTCCACATATATGCATTAATACACAATATTTGTTTTTCTCTTTCTGACTTACTTCTCTCGGTATGACAGTCTCTAGATCCATCCACGTCTCTACAAATGACCCCGTTTCATTCCTTTTTATGGCTGAGTAATATTCCATTTTATATATGTACCACATCTTTATCCATTCGTCTGTCTGTGGGCATTTAGGTTGCTTCCATTACCTGGCTATTGTAAATAGTGCTGCAATGAACATTGTGGTGAATGTGTCTTTTGGATTTATGGTTTTCTCTGGGTATATGCCCAGAAGTGGGATTGCTGGATCATATGGTAATTGTATTTTTAGTTTTTCTAATGAACCTCCATACTGTTCTCCATAGTGACTGTATCAATTGACATGCCCACCTATAGTGGAAGAGGGATCCATGTGTCCACACCCTCCGCAGCATTTGTAGTTTGTCGATTTTCTGATGATGCCCATTCTAACAGGTGTGAGGTGATACCTCATTGAAGTTTTGACTTGCATTTCTCTAATAATTAGTGATGTTGAGCAGCTTTTCATGTGCATCCTGGCCATCTCTGGGTCTCCTTTGAAGAAATGTCTATTTAGATATTCTACCCATTTTTGAATTGGGTTGTATTTTTTTTTAATATTAAGCTGCATGAGCTGTTTATATATATTGGAGATTAAACCTTTGTCCATTGATTCGTTTCCACATATTTCCTCCCATTCTGAGGGTTGCCTTTTTCCATTCCCGTTTTTTAACAAAAGAAAGAAAGAAAGAAAGAAAAAGAAGCAGAACACAAATGTCCGTAAAATATGCCTCTTGAAACTGTCGTTTTGAAATATGGAGGTGTTTTGAATTTTTTGGTCGGTATACGACCCCAGGATTTGTTTTCAGGGCAGGTCTCATTTACAGGCCTGCAATTATTTTGAATATCAACTGACCATTAGCGCTGGGATTAAAGCTGCTGTTGTGTGAAACGGCCACAAGGTGGCAGCAGTTCTCCTTTACCAAATCTGGTGACTAGGGCAACAGAGCCTCAATGGAAGTCGTGTTCTAGGTTGTAATTTAGAATGGAATGTGCCAGGAAAAAGACCCTTAAGTTTGTCTCACTATTTCTTGTTGGGTTTTTTTTTCATTTAATTTTTATTTTTTATCACAGCAAGTTTGATTACAATGTTTGGCTTGTTGTAGGTGTGCAAGATGTGGTTCTTTTACGCATATACATATGTCTGTTCTTCCTGGGATCCTTTTCCATGTACGTTATGACAGAATGTTGACTAATCTTCTCTTGGTATTCCGTAGGTGTTTGGTGTCTATATATTTCACCTGTGTTTGTATATGTCTCTTAACCCCAATATCCTAATGTATCCAATCCTCACACCTTTCCATTGGTGAACCGTAAGTTTGTTTAATGAATCTGCGATTGCCCTTCTCTGTGGAAATATCTTCACTAGTATCAAGTTTTAGGTAACACCTATAAGTGATATCATACGATATGTGTCTTTCTCTTTCTGACTTACTACAAGTCACGTGATTACCTCTAGACTCATCTACGGTGCTGCAAATGGCATTGTGTCCTTTTTTTCCTTGGCTAATATTCTGTCTGTACATGTACCAGTTCTTCTTTGACCACTCATCTGTTGATGGACTTTTTGGTTGCTCCCATGTCATGGCTATTGTAATGCTGCGGCAATGCACATTTGCCTGCCTGTGTCTTTCCAATTCTGTCTTCTTAGGTTATAGGCCCAGGAGTTCGCCTGCTGGATCATATGGTAGCAAAATGTTTACCTTGTACAGGCACCGCCATTCTGTTCTCATTAGTGGCTCTTACCAGGTTACGTCCCACTTAAAGTTGAGGTGATGCTCTTCTCCACAACACCTTCAGCGTTTATTGTTTGGAGTATTTTTGCTGAAGTTTATTCTGACTAGTGTGAGCTGATACCACTTTGTGCTTGGATTTGCATGCATCTCATAATACCTTGAAATTGAGCTTTCTGGCATGTCCTTTTTTTCTTCAAACTGTGAGTACAGCTTACCTCTTCAAATTGTTTTCGGGAAGTAGGTGTGACATTTAGAAATATTTTGGCCATTACCTCCCTCAAGACATTATGAGGGCAGGTTTCATTCACAGCCCTCCAGTACTGGTGCATATGAAGTGACCCTTAGCACAGGTTTTAAAGCTGCTGTTGCAGGTAACGGCCAGAGGGTGGCAGCATTTCTGCTTTTCCCAATCTGTTAACTAGGGAAACAGACCATCCTGGCAGTGGTGTTCCTCGGTTCTATATTAGAGTGGAATGTGCCCCCAAAAGCTGATGTCTCCTTACTTATGTTTGTTTTAGAAATCGAATTTCTCTATATTTTTTTATTGGAGTCATATTCCATTGTGTTCATGGACCACTTCTTCTTTGAGCATTCCTCTGTTGATGGACATTTTCGTAGCTTCCAAGTGTTGGCTATGGTAAATATTGCTGGAGTGCAGGATTGCCAGCATGTGTCTTTTCTTTTTTGTGGTACATGGGCCTCTCACTGCCGTGGGCCCTCCCATTGCAGAGCACAGGCTCCGGACGCACAGGCCCAGCAGCCATAGCTCACGGGAACAGCCGCTCCGCGGCAAGTGGGATCTTCCCGAATCGGGGCATGAACCCATGTCCCCTGCACTGGCAGGCGGACTCTCATCCACTGCGCGACCTGTGAATCCCAGCCTGTCTTTTTGATTCTCATCCCCTCAGGCGAAAGGCCCAGCAGTGGGTATACTTGATTGAATGGTAGCTTAGTATTTATCTTTACAAGGCACGTCATTTTTGTTTTCATGACTGGCTCTTACCATGTCCCACGTTGAAGCAAGGGTAGGCATTTCTCCAAAACCCCTTCAGCATTTATTGTTTGCAGAATTTTTCCTGATGGGCATTCTGACTGCTGTGAGCTGATAGGTTTTTGTCATTTGGATTTACATATCTTTAATTATTCCTAATGTTTAGCATTTTCCCATGCCTTTTAAAATTTCTGGCAGAGAAAAACAGAAAAAAAAAACGGAGAGTACAGTTAAACTCTTGAAATTGTCTTCTTGGATGGTTGCCCTCTTTTGAATGTTCTGGTCAATTTTCGACCCCATGTTTGTTTTTGAGGGCAGGTGTTATTCACAGGCCTGCAATGAGTGTGACTATTTAGTGACCATTAGCAGTGGGTTTAAAGCTGCTGTTGTGGGAAATGGCCACAAGGCGGCAGCGTTTCTCCACTCCCAAGTCAGGCTCCTAGGGCAGCAGAGCCTTTCTGGGACCAATGGAATACAGAAGAAGGCATCATTGAAGTCTAATACAGAATACCATGTCCTGGTGGATGGTAGAATGACCAGTAGGGTCTAGGAATTAGGAACTACTGGATGTATATCCTCGGTGGCTTCACTGACTGTCCTAACATCCTTTACCAGGTCCCCAGCAGCCCACGGGGCTCTCGTGGTCAGGCCCCTCCCAGGATATGGGGCTCACCTGGGCAGGGCCCCAGCAGCCAACGGGGTTCTCATGTTCAGGCCACTCCCAGGGTATGGAGCTCAGCTGTGAAACTACCCAGCAGCCCATGAGGCTCTCGTGCTTAGGCACCTCCCATGATACAGAGCTCCCGTGGGCAGGTACCATGGCAGGGCTGGGCACACAGGAACCGTGCACATAGCCCTCATTGCAGAGCACCCCAGAACGCCTGTCACGCAGAGCTGACACAGAGCACCTCAGAGCAGGACTTGAACTAACCAACAGCAGCTCCGACAGGTCTCTGACCCTGGGCATCACTCTGTGCAGCCTCCCTCTGCCTGGTCTTCCAGAGACTTCCACTGCAGCCGGGGCACCAGGCCTTTGTCTCCAACCATCCCCCCTCCTCTCCCTGACTCCTGGGTTCCTCTCATTAGGATTAGGTCTTCTTGAAATTGTCTCCCACTCATGGGCCAGATAAAATGATGAGAAAACAAGCTGGAGATGCAGCCCCTTGTCTATCCTGACTCTCAGGAGCCCACACCTGTTCCTTGGAACTGGCCGTTTCAGCGAGGTCCATTTTCTGCAATGTGAGCCACTGAGGGGTGAGGATTGGCTGACCGGAGCAGCCTGTCCCTACCGGCCAGCCCTCCCCAGGTGTGCCTGGGTTGAGGTCAATAGAAACACCGCTCCAGGGAGCAACAGCGCCTGCAGCTGTGCCTGACGCCATATTCTCTGCCCCGTCAGCAGTCTCGGGGCTGTGCTGGTGGGAGGGAGTGAGGGGGCACGGTTTTGTGGGTGGCCTGGTGTGAGAGGGGCTCTGCTGGACTTTCTGCAGGAGTTGCCAGACTGCCACCTGCTAAAGAAGAGGATGGGTCACCCATACCTTCCGCTGGAATTTCTCCGCGGGCAGAGGTGAGGGAGGAACAAAGCAGTGGGGGCCAAGACAGGACGGATATCTCAGGCAGGGAAATGGAAAGTTTTCAGAAGAGCGCCTGGGGCCAGGATCATCCTGGCTGGCCTGCAGGCACCAAGTCAGCCTGCATGCTTTCGCTGGTGTGGATCCACGGCCCTTCCTCTATGCTTTCAAGTCCTTGTACATATTCAGGTGTTTTACCTGGGAAGGGAGGGAACAGTTCAGCAGCAGCTGGCTGGGGGCTCAGCTCACGTTTACTCACAGACGCCTATGTACGGTCCCCCAGCTTTGCAATGAGGACGCTCCTTGCGGGGGTGGGGGGGGCTGCTGGCTGCATGGGAGATAATTCCCTACCTCTGACCAACTTCAGAATTGTTTACCACTGGAGCAAGTACCCTGATAGGGTTTTCCTCTGTATAACTAGTGGGTTCTGTTTATTTTTTCTGTTTTGTTTCCAGGTAGATTTTATTCCTCATTTATGTATTTATAGATATAAGCATGGAAATAATTCATTCATACAAATACATCTGTGTGAAGGGAAGAACGCTTTTCTGTTTTATTTTTAAATTTTATTTGTTTTTAAAAATTTTGAAATTTAGTATTATTTATTTTTTTAGACAGCAGGTTATTATTAGTTATCTATTTTATACATATACATGTATACAGGTCAATCCCAATCTCCCAACTCATCCCACCACCACCACCCCATGGCTTCCCCCCCTTGGTTTCCATACATTTGTTCTCTAACCCTGTGTCTCTAATTCTGCCCTGCAAACCGGTTCATCTGTACCAGTTTTCTAGGTTCCACATATATGCATTAATACACAATATTTGTTTTTCTCTTTCTGACTTACTTCTCTCGGTATGACAGTCTCTAGATCCATCCACGTCTCTACAAATGACCCCGTTTCATTCCTTTTTATGGCTGAGTAATATTCCATTTTATATATGTACCACATCTTTATCCATTCGTCTGTCTGTGGGCATTTAGGTTGCTTCCATTACCTGGCTATTGTAAATAGTGCTGCAATGAACATTGTGGTGAATGTGTCTTTTGGATTTATGGTTTTCTCTGGGTATATGCCCAGAAGTGGGATTGCTGGATCATATGGTAATTGTATTTTTAGTTTTTCTAATGAACCTCCATACTGTTCTCCATAGTGACTGTATCAATTGACATGCCCACCTATAGTGGAAGAGGGATCCATGTGTCCACACCCTCCGCAGCATTTGTAGTTTGTCGATTTTCTGATGATGCCCATTCTAACAGGTGTGAGGTGATACCTCATTGAAGTTTTGACTTGCATTTCTCTAATAATTAGTGATGTTGAGCAGCTTTTCATGTGCATCCTGGCCATCTCTGGGTCTCCTTTGAAGAAATGTCTATTTAGATATTCTACCCATTTTTGAAGTGGGTTGTATTTTTTTTAATATTAAGCTGCATGAGCTGTTTATATATATTGGAGATTAAACCTTTGTCCATTGATTCGTTTCCACATATTTCCTCCCATTCTGAGGGTTGCCTTTTTCCATTCCCGTTTTTTAACAAAAGAAAGAAAGAAAGAAAAAGAAGCAGAACACAAATGTCCGTAAAATATGCCTCTTGAAACTGTCGTTTTGAAATATGGAGGTGTTTTGAATTTTTTGGTCGGTATACGACCCCAGGATTTGTTTTCAGGGCAGGTCTCATTTACAGGCCTGCAATTATTTTGAATATCAACTGACCATTAGCGCTGGGATTAAAGCTGCTGTTGTGTGAAACGGCCACAAGGTGGCAGCAGTTCTCCTTTACCAAATCTGGTGACTAGGGCAACAGAGCCTCAATGGAAGTCGTGTTCTAGGTTGTAATTTAGAATGGAATGTGCCAGGAAAAAGACCCTTAAGTTTGTCTCACTATTTCTTGTTCGTTTTTTTTTTCATTTAATTTTTATTTTTTAGCACAGCAAGTTTGATTACAATGTTTGGCTTGTTGTAGGTGTGCAAGATGTGGTTCTTTTACGCATATACATATGTCTGTTCTTCCTGGGATCCTTTTCCATGTACGTTATGACAGAATGTTGACTAATCTTCTCTTGGTATTCCGTAGGTGTTTGGTGTCTATATATTTCAACTGTGTTTGTATATGTCTCTTAACCCCAATATCCTAATGTATCCAATCCTCACACCTTTCCATTGGTGAACCATAAGTTTGTTTAATGAATCTGCGATTGCCCTTCTCTGTGGAAATATCTTCACTAGTATCAAGTTTTAGGTAACACCTATAAGTGATATCATACGATATGTGTCTTTCTCTTTCTGACTTACTACAAGTCACGTGATTACCTCTAGACTCATCTACGGTGCTGCAAATGGCATTGTGTCCTTTTTTTCCTTGGCTAATATTCTGTCTGTACATGTACCAGTTCTTCTTTGACCACTCATCTGTTGATGGACTTTTTGGTTGCTCCCATGTCATGGCTATTGTAATGCTGTGGCAATGCACATTTGCCTGCCTGTGTCTTTCCAATTCTGTCTTCTTAGGTTATAGGCCCAGGAGTTCGCCTGCTGGATCATATGGTAGCAAAATGTTTACCTTGTACAGGCACCGCCATTCTGTTCTCATTAGTGGCTCTTACCAGGTTACGTCCCACTTAAAGTTGAGGTGATGCTCTTCTCCACAACACCTTCAGCGTTTATTGTTTGGAGTATTTTTGCTGAAGTTTATTCTGACTAGTGTGAGCTGATACCACTTTGTGCTTGGATTTGCATGCATCTCATAATACCTTGAAATTGAGCTTTCTGGCATGTCCTTTTTTTCTTCAAACTGTGAGTACAGCTTACCTCTTCAAATTGTTTTCGGGAAGTAGGTGTGACATTTAGAAATATTTTGGCCATTACCTCCCTCAAGACATTATGAGGGCAGGTTTCATTCACAGCCCTCCAGTACTGGTGCATATGAAGTGACCCTTAGCACAGGTTTTAAAGCTGCTGTTGCAGGTAACGGCCAGAGGGTGGCAGCATTTCTGCTTTTCCCAATCTGTTAACTAGGGAAACAGACCATCCTGGCAGTGGTGTTCCTCGGTTCTATATTAGAGTGGAATGTGCCCCCAAAAGCTGATGTCTCCTTACTTATGTTTGTTTTAGAAATCGAATTTCTCTATATTTTTTTATTGGAGTCATATTCCATTGTGTTCATGGACCACTTCTTCTTTGAGCATTCCTCTGTTGATGGACATTTTCGTAGCTTCCAAGTGTTGGCTATGGTAAATATTGCTGGAGTGCAGGATTGCCAGCATGTGTCTTTTCTTTTTTGTGGTACATGGGCCTCTCACTGCCGTGGGCCCTCCCATTGCAGAGCACAGGCTCCGGACGCACAGGCCCAGCAGCCATAGCTCACGGGAACAGCCGCTCCGCGGCATGTGGGATCTTCCCGAATCGGGGCATGAACCCATGTCCCCTGCACTGGCAGGCGGACTCTCATCCACTGCGCCACCAGTGAATCCCAGCCTGTCTTTTTGATTCTCATCCCCTCAGGCGAAAGGCCCAGCAGTGGGTATACTTGATTGAATGGTAGCTCAGTATTTATCTTTACAAGGCACGTCATTTTTGTTTTCATGACTGGCTCTTACCATGTCCCACGTTGAAGCAAGGGTAGGCATTTCTCCAAAACCCCTTCAGCATTTATTGTTTGCAGAATTTTTCCTGATGGGCATTCTGACTGCTGTGAGCTGAGAGGTTTTTGTCATTTGGATTTACATATCTTTAATTATTCCTAATGTTTAGCATTTTCCCATGCCTTTTTAAATTTCTGGCAGAGAAAAACAGAAAAAAAAACGGAGAGTACAGTTAAACTCTTGAAATTGTCTTCTTGGATGGTTGCCCTCTTTTGAATGTTCTGGTCAATTTTCGACCCCATGTTTGTTTTTGAGGGCAGGTGTTATTCACAGGCCTGCAATGAGTGTGACTATTTAGTGACCATTAGCAGTGGGTTTAAAGCTGCTGTTGTGGGAAATGGCCACAAGGCGGCAGCGTTTCTCCACTCCCAAGTCTGGTTCCTAGGGCAGCAGAGCCTTTCTGGGACCAATGGAATACAGAAGAAGGCATCATTGAAGTCTAATACAGAATACCATGTCCTGGTGGATGGTAGAATGACCAGTAGGGTCTAGGAATTAGGAACTACTGGATGTATATCCTCGGTGGCTTCACTGACTGTCCTAACATCCTTTACCAGGTCCCCAGCAGCCCACGGGGCTCTCGTGGTCAGGCCCCTCCCAGGATATGGGGCTCACCTGGGCAGGGCCCCAGCAGCCAACGGGGTTCTCATGTTCAGGCCACTCCCAGGGTATGGAGCTCAGCTGTGAAACTACCCAGCAGCCCATGAGGCTCTCGTGCTTAGGCACCTCCCATGATACAGAGCTCCCGTGGGCAGGTACCATGGCAGGGCTGGGCACACAGGAACCGTGCACATAGCCCTCATTGCAGAGCACCCCAGAACGCCTGTCACGCAGAGCTGACACAGAGCACCTCAGAGCAGGACTTGAACTAACCAACAGCAGCTCCGACAGGTCTCTGACCCTGGGCATCACTCTGTGCAGCCTCCCTCTGCCTGGTCTTCCAGAGACTTCCACTGCAGCCGGGGCACCAGGCCTTTGTCTCCAACCATCCCCCCTCCTCTCCCTGACTCCTGGGTTCCTCTCATTAGGATTAGGTCTTCTTGAAATTGTCTCCCACTCATGGGCCAGATAAAATGATGAGAAAACAAGCCGGAGATGCAGCCCCTTGTCTATCCTGACTCTCAGGAGCCCACACCTGTTCCTTGGAACTGGCCGTTTCAGCGAGGTCCATTTTCTGCAATGTGAGCCACTGAGGGTTGAGGATTGGCTGACCGGAGCAGCCTGTCCCTACCGGCCAGCCCTCCCCAGGTGTGCCTGTGTTGAGGTCAATAGAAACACCGCTCCAGGGAGCAACAGCGCCTGCAGCTGTGCCTGACGCCATATTCTCTGCCCCGTCAGCAGTCTCGGGGCTGTGCTGGTGGGAGGGAGTGAGGGGGCACGGTTTTGTGGGTGGCCCGGTGTGAGAGGGGCTCTGCTGGACTTTCTGCAGGAGTTGCCAGACTGCCACCTGCTAAAGAAGAGGATGGGTCACCCATACCTTCCGCTGGAATTTCTCCGCGGGCAGAGGTGAGGGAGGAACAAAGCAGTGGGGGCCAAGACAGGACTGATATCTCAGGCAGGGAAATGGAAAGTTTTCAGAAGAGCGCCTGGGGCCAGGATCATCCTGGCTGGCCTGCAGGCACCAAGTCAGCCTGCATGCTTTCGCTGGTGTGGATCCACGGCCCTTCCTCTATGCTTTCAAGTCCTTGTACATATTCAGGTGTTTTACCTGGGAAGGGAGGGAACAGTTCAGCAGCAGCTGGCTGGGGGCTCAGCTCACGTTTACTCACAGACGCCTATGTACGGTCCCCCAGCTTTGCAATGAGGACGCTCCTTGCGGGGGTGGGGGGGGGCTGCTGGCTGCATGGGAGATAATTCCCTACCTCTGACCAACTTCAGAATTGTTTACCACTGGAGCAAGTACCCTGATAGGGTTTTCCTCTGTATAACTAGTGGGTTCTGTTTATTTTTTCTGTTTTGTTTCAAGGTAGATTTTATTCCTCATTTATGTATTTATAGATATAAGCATGGAAATAATTCATTCATACAAATACATCTGTGTGAAGGGAAGAACGTTTTTCTGTTTTATTTTTAAATTTTATTTGTTTTTAAAAATTTTGAAATTTAATATTATTTATTTTTTTAGACAGCAGGTGATTATTAGTTATCTATATTATACATATACATGTATACAGGTCAATCCCAATCTCCCAACTCATCCCACCACCACCACCCCATGGCTTCCACCCCTTTGTTTCCATACGTTTGTTCTCTAACCCTGTGTCTCTAATTCTGCCCTGCAAACCGGTTCATCTGTACCTGTTTTCTAGGTTCCACATATATGCATTAATACACAATATTTGTTTTTCTCTTTCTGACTTACTTCTCTCGGTATGACAGTCTCTAGATCCATCCACGTCTCTACAAATGACCCTGTTTCATTCCTTTTTATGGCTGAGTAATATTCCATTTTATATATGTACCACATCTTTATCCATTCGTCTGTCTGTGGGCATTTAGGTTGCTTCCATTACCTGGCTATTGTAAATAGTGCTGCAATGAACATTGTGGTGAATGTGTCTTTTGGATTTATGGTTTTCTCTGGGTATATGCCCAGAAGTGGGATTGCTGGATCATATGGTAATTGTATTTTTAGTTTTTCTAATGAACCTCCATACTGTTCTCCATAGTGACTGTATCAATTGACATGCCCACCTATAGTGGAAGAGGGATCCATGTGTCCACACCCTCCGCAGCATTTGTAGTTTGTCGATTTTCTGATGATGCCCATTCTAACAGGTGTGAGGTGATACCTCATTGAAGTTTTGACTTGCATTTCTCTAATAATTAGTGATGTTGAGCAGCTTTTCATGTGCATCCTGGCCATCTCTGGGTCTCCTTTGAAGAAATGTCTATTTAGATATTCTACCCATTTTTGAAGTGGGTTGTATTTTTTTTAATATTAAGCTGCATGAGCTGTTTATATATATTGGAGATTAAACCTTTGTCCATTGATTCGTTTCCACATATTTCCTCCCATTCTGAGGGTTGCCTTTTTCCATTCCCGTTTTTTAACAAAAGAAAGAAAGAAAGAAAAAGAAGCAGAAAACAAATGTCCGTAAAATATGCCTCTTGAAACTGTCGTTTTGAAATATGGAGGTGTTTTGAATTTTTTGGTCGGTATACGACCCCAGGATTTGTTTTCAGGGCAGGTCTCATTTACAGGCCTGCAATTATTTTGAATATCAACTGACCATTAGCGCTGGGATTAAAGCTGCTGTTGTGTGAAACGGCCACAAGGTGGCAGCAGTTCTCCTTTACCAAATCTGGTGACTAGGGCAACAGAGCCTCAATGGAAGTCGTGTTCTAGGTTGTAATTTAGAATGGAATGTGCCAGGAAAAAGACCCTTAAGTTTGTCTCACTATTTCTTGTTGGGTTTTTTTTTCATTTAATTTTTATTTTTTAGCACAGCAAGTTTGATTACAATGTTTGGCTTGTTGTAGGTGTGCAAGATGTGGTTCTTTTACGCATATACATATGTCTGTTCTTCCTGGGATCCTTTTCCATGTACGTTATGACAGAATGTTGACTAATCTTCTCTTGGTATTCCGTAGGTGTTTGGTGTCTATATATTTCACCTGTGTTTGTATATGTCTCTTAACCCCAATATCCTAATGTATCCAATCCTCACACCTTTCCATTGGTGAACCATAAGTTTGTTTAATGAATCTGTGATTGCCCTTCTCTGTGGAAATATCTTCACTAGTATCAAGTTTTAGGTAACACCTATAAGTGATATCATACGATATGTGTCTTTCTCTTTCTGACTTACTACAAGTCACGTGATTACCTCTAGACTCATCTACGGTGCTGCAAATGGCATTGTGTCCTTTTTTTCCTTGGCTAATATTCTGTCTGTACATGTACCAGTTCTTCTTTGACCACTCATCTGTTGATGGACTTTTTGGTTGCTCCCATGTCATGGCTATTGTAATGCTGCGGCAATGCACATTTGCCTGCCTGTGTCTTTCCAATTCTGTCTTCTTAGGTTATAGGCCCAGGAGTTCGCCTGCTGGATCATATGGTAGCAAAATGTTTACCTTGTACAGGCACCGCCATTCTGTTCTCATTAGTGGCTCTTACCAGGTTACGTCCCACTTAAAGTTGAGGTGATGCTCTTCTCCACAACACCTTCAGCGTTTATTGTTTGGAGTATTTTTGCTGAAGTTTATTCTGACTAGTGTGAGCTGATACCACTTTGTGCTTGGATTTGCATGCGTCTCATAATACCTTGAAATTGAGCTTTCTGGCATGTCCTTTTTTTCTTCAAACTGTGAGTACAGCTTACCTCTTCAAATTGTTTTCGGGAAGTAGGTGTGACATTTAGAAATATTTTGGCCATTACCTCCCTCAAGACATTATGAGGGCAGGTTTCATTCACAGCCCTCCAGTACTGGTGCATATGAAGTGACCCTTAGCACAGGTTTTAAAGCTGCTGTTGCAGGTAACGGCCAGAGGGTGGCAGCATTTCTGCTTTTCCCAATCTGTTAACTAGGGAAACAGACCATCCTGGCAGTGGTGTTCCTCGGTTCTATATTAGAGTGGAATGTGTCCCCAAAAGCTGATGTCTCCTTACTTATGTTTGTTTAGAAATCGAATTTCTATATATTTTTTTATTGGAGTCATATTCCATTGTGTTCATGGACCACTTCTTCTTTGAGCATTCCTCTGTTGATGGACATTTTCGTAGCTTCCAAGTGTTGGCTATGGTAAATATTGCTGGAGTGCAGGATTGCCAGCATGTGTCTTTTCTTTTTTGTGGTACATGGGCCTCTCACTGCCGTGGGCCCTCCCATTGCAGAGCACAGGCTCCGGACGCACAGGCCCAGCAGCCATAGCTCACGGGAACAGCCGCTCCGCGGCATGTGGGATCTTCCCGAATTGGGGCATGAACCCATGTCCCCTGCACTGGCAGGCGGACTCTCATCCACTGCGCCACCAGTGAATCCCAGCCTGTCTTTTTGATTCTCATCCCCTCAGGCGAAAGGCCCAGCAGTGGGTATACTTGATTGAATGGTAGCTTAGTATTTATCTTTACAAGGCACGTCATTTTTGTTTTCATGACTGGCTCTTACCATGTCCCACGTTGAAGCAAGGGTAGGCATTTCTCCAAAACCCCTTCAGCATTTATTGTTTGCAGAATTTTTCCTGATGGGCATTCTGACTGCTGTGAGCTGAGAGGTTTTTGTCATTTGGATTTACATATCTTTAATTATTCCTAATGTTTAGCATTTTCCCATGCCTTTTTAAATTTCTGGCAGAGAAAAACAGAAAAAAAAAACGGAGAGTACAGTTAAACTCTTGAAATTGTCTTCTTGGATGGTTGCCCTCTTTTGAATGTTCTGGTCAATTTTCGACCCCATGTTTGTTTTTGAGGGCAGGTGTTATTCACA
Source organism: Mesoplodon mirus (assembly GCF_964341445.2). Classification (NCBI taxonomy): domain Eukaryota; kingdom Metazoa; phylum Chordata; class Mammalia; order Artiodactyla; family Ziphiidae; genus Mesoplodon; species Mesoplodon mirus. Next base: position 92,430,036 of record NC_138979.1, read on the forward strand.
GGCCTGCAATGAGTGTGACTATTTAGTGACCATTAGCAGTGGGTTTAAAGCTGCTGTTGTGGGAAATGGCCACAAGGCGGCAGCGTTTCTCCACTCCCAAGTCTGGTTCCTAGGGCAGCAGAGCCTTTCTGGGACCAATGGAATACAGAAGAAGGCATCATTGAAGTCTAATACAGAATACCATGTCCTGGTGGATGGTAGAATGACCAGTAGGGTCTAGGAATTAGGAACTACTGGATGTATATCCTCGGTGGCTTCACTGACTGTCCTAACATCCTTTACCAGGTCCCCAGCAGCCCACGGGGCTCTCGTGGTCAGGCCCCTCCCAGGATATGGGGCTCACCTGGGCAGGGCCCCAGCAGCCAACGGGGTTCTCATGTTCAGGCCACTCCCAGGGTATGGAGCTCAGCTGTGAAACTACCCAGCAGCCCATGAGGCTCTCGTGCTTAGGCACCTCCCATGATACAGAGCTCCCGTGGGCAGGTACCATGGCAGGGCTGGGCACACAGGAACCGTGCACATAGCCCTCATTGCAGAGCACCCCAGAACGCCTGTCACGCAGAGCTGACACAGAGCACCTCAGAGCAGGACTTGAACTAACCAACAGCAGCTCCGACAGGTCTCTGACCCTGGGCATCACTCTGTGCAGCCTCCCTCTGCCTGGTCTTCCAGAGACTTCCACTGCAGCCGGGGCACCAGGCCTTTGTCTCCAACCATCCCCCCTCCTCTCCCTGACACCTGGGTTCCTCTCGTTAGGATTAGGTCTTCTTGAAATTGTCTCCCACTCATGGGCCAGATAAAATGATGAGAAAACAAGCCGGAGATGCAGCCCCTCTTCTATCCTGACTCTCAGGAGCCCACACCTGTTCCTTGGAACTGGCCGTTTCAGCGAGGTCCATTTTCTGCAATGTGAGCCACTGAGGGTTGAGGATTGGCTGACCGGAGCAGCCTGTCCCTACCGGCCAGCCCTCCCCAGGTGTGCCTGGGTTGAGGTCAATAGAAACACCGCTCCAGGGAGCAACAGCGCCTGCAGCTGTGCCTGACGCCATATTCTCTGCCCCGTCAGCAGTCTCGGGGCTGTGCTGGTGGGAGGGAGTGAGGGGGCACGGTTTTGTGGGTGGCCCGGTGTGAGAGGGGCTCTGCTGGACTTTCTGCAGGAGTTGCCAGACTGCCACCTGCTAAAGAAGAGGATGGGTCACCCATACCTTCCGCTGGAATTTCTCCGCGGGCAGAGGTGAGGGAGGAACAAAGCAGTGGGGGCCAAGACAGGACGGATATCTCAGGCAGGGAAATGGAAAGTTTTCAGAAGAGCGCCTGGGGCCAGGATCATCCTGGCTGGCCTGCAGGCACCAAGTCAGCCTGCGTGCTTTCGCTGGTGTGGATCCACGGCCCTTCCTCTATGCTTTCAAGTCCTTGTACATATTCAGGTGTTTTACCTGGGAAGGGAGGGAACAGTTCAGCAGCAGCTGGCTGGGGGCTCAGCTCACGTTTACTCACAGACGCCTATGTACGGTCCCCCAGCTTTGCAATGAGGACGCTCCTTGCGGGGGTGGGGGGGGGCTGCTGGCTGCATGGGAGATAATTCCCTACCTCTGACCAACTTCAGAATTGTTTACCACTGGAGCAAGTACCCTGATAGGGTTTTCCTCTGTATAACTAGTGGGTTCTGTTTATTTTTTCTGTTTTGTTTCAAGGTAGATTTTATTCCTCATTTATGTATTTATAGATATAAGCATGGAAATAATTCATTCATACAAATACATCTGTGTGAAGGGAAGAACGCTTTTCTGTTTTATTTTTAAATTTTATTTGTTTTTAAAAATTTTGAAATTTAATATTATTTATTTTTTTAGACAGCAGGTTATTATTAGTTATCTATTTTATACATATACATGTATACAGGTCAATCCCAATCTCCCAACTCATCCCACCACCACCACCCCATGGCTTCCCCCCCTTGGTTTCCATACGTTTGTTCTCTAACACTGTGTCTCTAATTCTGCCCTGCAAACCGGTTCATCTGTACCAGTTTTCTAGGTTCCACGTATATGCATTAATACACAATATTTGTTTTTCTCTTTCTGACTTACTTCTCTCGGTATGACAGTGTCTAGATCCATCCACGTCTCTACAAATGACCCCGTTTCATTCCTTTTTATGGCTGAGTAATATTCCATTTTATATATGTACCACATCTTTATCCATTCGTCTGTCTGTGGGCATTTAGGTTGCTTCCATTACCTGGCTATTGTAAATAGTGCTGCAATGAACATTGTGTTGAATGTGTCTTTTGGATTTATGGTTTTCTCTGGGTATATGCCCAGAAGTGGGATTGCTGGATCATATGGTAATTGTATTTTTAGTTTTTCTAATGAACCTCCATACTGTTCTCCATAGTGACTGTATCAATTGACATGCCCACCAATAGTGGAAGAGGGATCCATGTGTCCACACCCTCCGCAGCATTTGTAGTTTGTCGATTTTCTGATGATGCCCATTCTAACAGGTGTGAGGTGATACCTCATTGAAGTTTTGACTTGCATTTCTCTAATAATTAGTGATGTTGAGCAGCTTTTCATGTGCATCCTGGCCATCTCTGGGTCTCCTTTGAAGAAATGTCTATTTAGATATTCTACCCATTTTTGAAGTGGGTTGTATTTTTTTTAATATTAAGCTGCATGAGCTGTTTATATATATTGGAGATTAAACCTTTGTCCATTGATTCGTTTCCACATATTTCCTCCCATTCTGAGGGTTGCCTTTTTCCATTCCCGTTTTTTAACAAAAGAAAGAAAGAAAGAAAAAGAAGCAGAAAACAAATGTCCGTAAAATATGCCTCTTGAAACTGTCGTTTTGAAATATGGAGGTGTTTTGAATTTTTTGGTCGGTATACGACCCCAGGATTTGTTTTCAGGGCAGGTCTCATTTACAGGCCTGCAATTATTTTGAATATCAACTGACCATTAGCGCTGGGATTAAAGCTGCTGTTGTGTGAAACGGCCACAAGGTGGCAGCAGTTCTCCTTTACCAAATCTGGTGACTAGGGCAACAGAGCCTCAATGGAAGTCGTGTTCTAGGTTGTAATTTAGAATGGAATGTGCCAGGAAAAAGACCCTTAAGTTTGTCTCACTATTTCTTGTTGGGTTTTTTTTTCATTTAATTTTTATTTTTTAGCACAGCAAGTTTGATTACAATGTTTGGCTTGTTGTAGGTGTGCAAGATGTGGTTCTTTTACGCATATACATATGTCTGTTCTTCCTGGGATCCTTTTCCATGTACGTTATGACAGAATGTTGACTAATCTTCTCTTGGTATTCCGTAGGTGTTTGGTGTCTATATATTTCACCTGTGTTTGTATATGTCTCTTAACCCCAATATCCTAATGTATCCAATCCTCACACCTTTCCATTGGTGAACCATAAGTTTGTTTAATGAATCTGCGATTGCCCTTCTCTGTGGAAATATCTTCACTAGTATCAAGTTTTAGGTAACACCTATAAGTGATATCATACGATATGTGTCTTTCTCTTTCTGACTTACTACAAGTCACGTGATTACCTCTAGACTCATCTACGGTGCTGCAAATGGCATTGTGTCCTGTTTTTTCCTTGGCTAATATTCTGTCTGTACATGTACCAGTTCTTCTTTGACCACTCATCTGTTGATGGACTTTTTGGTTGCTCCCATGTCATGGCTATTGTAATGCTGCGGCAATGCACATTTGCCTGCCTGTGTCTTTCCAATTCTGTCTTCTTAGGTTATAGGCCCAGGAGTTCGCCTGCTGGATCATATGGTAGCAAAATGTTTACCTTGTACAGGCACCGCCATTCTGTTCTCATTAGTGGCTCTTACCAGGTTACGTCCCACTTAAAGTTGAGGTGATGCTCTTCTCCACAACACCTTCAGCGTTTATTGTTTGGAGTATTTTTGCTGAAGTTTATTCTGACTAGTGTGAGCTGATACCACTTTGTGCTTGGATTTGCATGCATCTCATAATACCTTGAAATTGAGCTTTCTGGCATGTCCTTTTTTTCTTCAAACTGTGAGTACAGCTTACCTCTTCAAATTGTTTTCGGGAAGTAGGTGTGACATTTAGAAATATTTTGGCCATTACCTCCCTCAAGACATTATGAGGGCAGGTTTCATTCACAGCCCTCCAGTACTGGTGCATATGAAGTGACCCTTAGCACAGGTTTTAAAGCTGCTGTTGCAGGTAACGGCCAGAGGGTGGCAGCATTTCTGCTTTTCCCAATCTGTTAACTAGGGAAACAGACCATCCTGGCAGTGGTGTTCCTCGGTTCTATATTAGAGTGGAATGTGCCCCCAAAAGCTGATGTCTCCTTACTTATGTTTGTTTTAGAAATCGAATTTCTCTATATTTTTTTATTGGAGTCATATTCCATTGTGTTCATGGACCACTTCTTCTTTGAGCATTCCTCTGTTGATGGACATTTTCGTAGCTTCCAAGTGTTGGCTATGGTAAATATTGCTGGAGTGCAGGATTGCCAGCATGTGTCTTTTCTTTTTTGTGGTACATGGGCCTCTCACTGCCGTGGGCCCTCCCATTGCAGAGCACAGGCTCCGGACGCACAGGCCCAGCAGCCATAGCTCACGGGAACAGCCGCTCCGCGGCATGTGGGATCTTCCCGAATCGGGGCATGAACCCATGTCCCCTGCACTGGCAGGCGGACTCTCATCCACTGCGCCACCAGTGAATCCCAGCCTGTCTTTTTGATTCTCATCCCCTCAGGCGAAAGGCCCAGCAGTGGGTATACTTGATTGAATGGTAGCTCAGTATTTATCTTTACAAGGCACGTCATTTTTGTTTTCATGACTGGCTCTTACCATGTCCCACGTTGAAGCAAGGGTAGGCATTTCTCCAAAACCCCTTCAGCATTTATTGTTTGCAGAATTTTTCCTGATGGGCATTCTGACTGCTGTGAGCTGATAGGTTTTTGTCATTTGGATTTACATATCTTTAATTATTCCTAATGTTTAGCATTTTCCCATGCCTTTTTAAATTTCTGGCAGAGAAAAACAGAAAAAAAAACGGAGAGTACAGTTAAACTCTTGAAATTGTCTTCTTGGATGGTTGCCCTCTTTTGAATGTTCTGGTCAATTTTCGACCCCATGTTTGTTTTTGAGGGCAGGTGTTATTCACAGGCCTGCAATGAGTGTGACTATTTAGTGACCATTAGCAGTGGGTTTAAAGCTGCTGTTGAGGGAAATGGCCACAAGGCGGCAGCGTTTCTCCACTCCCAAGTCTGGTTCCTAGGGCAGCAGAGCCTTTCTTGGACCAATGGAATACAGAAGAAGGCATCATTGAAGTCTAATACAGAATACCATGTCCTGGTGGATGGTAGAATGACCAGTAGGGTCTAGGAATTAGGAACTACTGGATGTATATCCTCGGTGGCTTCACTGACTGTCCTAACATCCTTTACCAGGTCCCCAGCAGCCCACGGGGCTCTCGTGGTCAGGCCCCTCCCAGGATATGGGGCTCACCTGGGCAGGGCCCCAGCAGCCAACGGGGTTCTCATGTTCAGGCCACTCCCAGGGTATGGAGCTCAGCTGTGAAACTACCCAGCAGCCCATGAGGCTCTCGTGCTTAGGCACCTCCCATGATACAGAGCTCCCGTGGGCAGGTACCATGGCAGGGCTGGGCACACAGGAACCGTGCACATAGCCCTCATTGCAGAGCACCCCAGAACGCCTGTCACGCAGAGCTGACACAGAGCACCTCAGAGCAGGACTTGAACTAACCAACAGCAGCTCCGACAGGTCTCTGACCCTGGGCATCACTCTGTGCAGCCTCCCTCTGCCTGGTCTTCCAGAGACTTCCACTGCAGCCGGGGCACCAGGCCTTTGTCTCCAACCATCCCCCCTCCTCTCCCTGACTCCTGGGTTCCTCTCATTAGGATTAGGTCTTCTTGAAATTGTCTCCCACTCATGGGCCAGATAAAATGATGAGAAAACAAGCCGGAGATGCAGCCCCTTGTCTATCCTGACTCTCAGGAGCCCACACCTGTTCCTTGGAACTGGCCGTTTCAGCGAGGTCCATTTTCTGCAATGTGAGCCACTGAGGGGTGAGGATTGGCTGACCGGAGCAGCCTGTCCCTACCGGCCAGCCCTCCCCAGGTGTGCCTGGGTTGAGGTCAATAGAAACACCGCTCCAGGGAGCAACAGCGCCTGCAGCTGTGCCTGACGCCATATTCTCTGCCCCGTCAGCAGTCTCGGGGCTGTGCTGGTGGGAGGGAGTGAGGGGGCACGGTTTTGTGGGTGGCCCGGTGTGAGAGGGGCTCTGCTGGACTTTCTGCAGGAGTTGCCAGACTGCCACCTGCTAAAGAAGAGGATGGGTCACCCATACCTTCCGCTGGAATTTCTCCGCGGGCAGAGGTGAGGGAGGAACAAAGCAGTGGGGGCCAAGACAGGACGGATATCTCAGGCAGGGAAATGGAAAGTTTTCAGAAGAGCGCCTGGGGCCAGGATCATCCTGGCTGGCCTGCAGGCACCAAGTCAGCCTGCGTGCTTTCGCTGGTGTGGATCCACGGCCCTTCCTCTATGCTTTCAAGTCCTTGTACATATTCAGGTGTTTTACCTGGGAAGGGAGGGAACAGTTCAGCAGCAGCTGGCTGGGGGCTCAGCTCACGTTTACTCACAGACGCCTATGTACGGTCCCCCAGCTTTGCAATGAGGACGCTCCTTGCGGGGGTGGGGGGGGGCTGCTGGCTGCATGGGAGATAATTCCCTACCTCTGACCAACTTCAGAATTGTTTACCACTGGAGCAAGTACCCTGATAGGGTTTTCCTCTGTATAACTAGTGGGTTCTGTTTATTTTTTCTGTTTTGTTTCAAGGTAGATTTTATTCCTCATTTATGTATTTATAGATATAAGCATGGAAATAATTCATTCATACAAATACATCTGTGTGAAGGGAAGAACGTTTTTCTGTTTTATTTTTAAATTTTATTTGTTTTTAAAAATTTTGAAATTTAATATTATTTATTTTTTTAGACAGCAGGTGATTATTAGTTATCTATATTATACATATACATGTATACAGGTCAATCCCAATCTCCCAACTCATCCCACCACCACCACCCCATGGCTTCCACCCCTTTGTTTCCATACGTTTGTTCTCTAACCCTGTGTCTCTAATTCTGCCCTGCAAACCGGTTCATCTGTACCTGTTTTCTAGGTTCCACATATATGCATTAATACACAATATTTGTTTTTCTCTTTCTGACTTACTTCTCTCGGTATGACAGTCTCTAGATCCATCCACGTCTCTACAAATGACCCTGTTTCATTCCTTTTTATGGCTGAGTAATATTCCATTTTATATATGTACCACATCTTTATCCATTCGTCTGTCTGTGGGCATTTAGGTTGCTTCCATTACCTGGCTATTGTAAATAGTGCTGCAATGAACATTGTGGTGAATGTGTCTTTTGGATTTATGGTTTTCTCTGGGTATATGCCCAGAAGTGGGATTGCTGGATCATATGGTAATTGTATTTTTAGTTTTTCTAATGAACCTCCATACTGTTCTCCATAGTGACTGTATCAATTGACATGCCCACCTATAGTGGAAGAGGGATCCATGTGTCCACACCCTCCGCAGCATTTGTAGTTTGTAGATTTTCTGATGATGCCCATTCTAACAGGTGTGAGGTGATACCTCATTGAAGTTTTGACTTGCATTTCTCTAATAATTAGTGATGTTGAGCAGCTTTTCATGTGCATCCTGGCCATCTCTGGGTCTCCTTTGAAGAAATGTCTATTTAGATATTCTACCCATTTTTGAAGTGGGTTGTATTTTTTTTAATATTAAGCTGCATGAGCTGTTTATATATATTGGAGATTAAACCTTTGTCCATTGATTCGTTTCCACATATTTCCTCCCATTCTGAGGGTTGCCTTTTTCCATTCCCGTTTTTTAACAAAAGAAAGAAAGAAAGAAAAAGAAGCAGAAAACAAATGTCCGTAAAATATGCCTCTTGAAACTGTCGTTTTGAAATATGGAGGTGTTTTGAATTTTTTGGTCGGTATACGACCCCAGGATTTGTTTTCAGGGCAGGTCTCATTTACAGGCCTGCAATTATTTTGAATATCAACTGACCATTAGCGCTGGGATTAAAGCTGCTGTTGTGTGAAACGGCCACAAGGTGGCAGCAGTTCTCCTTTACCAAATCTGGTGACTAGGGCAACAGAGCCTCAATGGAAGTCGTGTTCTAGGTTGTAATTTAGAATGGAATGTGCCAGGAAAAAGACCCTTAAGTTTGTCTCACTATTTCTTGTTGGGTTTTTTTTTCATTTAATTTTTATTTTTTAGCACAGCAAGTTTGATTACAATGTTTGGCTTGTTGTAGGTGTGCAAGATGTGGTTCTTTTACGCATATACATATGTCTGTTCTTCCTGGGATCCTTTTCCATGTACGTTATGACAGAATGTTGACTAATCTTCTCTTGGTATTCCGTAGGTGTTTGGTGTCTATATATTTCAACTGTGTTTGTATATGTCTCTTAACCCCAATATCCTAATGTATCCAATCCTCACACCTTTCCATTGGTGAACCATAAGTTTGTTTAATGAATCTGCGATTGCCCTTCTCTGTGGAAATATCTTCACTAGTATCAAGTTTTAGGTAACACCTATAAGTGATATCATACGATATGTGTCTTTCTCTTTCTGACTTACTACAAGTCACGTGATTACCTCTAGACCCATCTACGGTGCTGCAAATGGCATTGTGTCCTTTTTTTCCTTGGCTAATATTCTGTCTGTACATGTACCAGTTCTTCTTTGACCACTCATCTGTTGATGGACTTTTTGGTTGCTCCCATGTCATGGCTATTGTAATGCTGCGGCAATGCACATTTGCCTGCCTGTGTCTTTCCAATTCTGTCTTCTTAGGTTATAGGCCCAGGAGTTCGCCTGCTGGATCATATGGTAGCAAAATGTTTACCTTGTACAGGCACCGCCATTCTGTTCTCATTAGTGGCTCTTACCAGGTTACGTCCCACTTAAAGTTGAGGTGATGCTCTTCTCCACAACACCTTCAGCGTTTATTGTTTGGAGTATTTTTGCTGAAGTTTATTCTGACTAGTGTGAGCTGATACCACTTTGTGCTTGGATTTGCATGCGTCTCATAATACCTTGAAATTGAGCTTTCTGGCATGTCCTTTTTTTCTTCAAACTGTGAGTACAGCTTACCTCTTCAAATTGTTTTCGGGAAGTAGGTGTGACATTTAGAAATATTTTGGCCATTACCTCCCTCAAGACATTATGAGGGCAGGTTTCATTCACAGCCCTCCAGTACTGGTGCATATGAAGTGACCCTTAGCACAGGTTTTAAAGCTGCTGTTGCAGGTAACGGCCAGAGGGTGGCAGCATTTCTGCTTTTCCCAATCTGTTAACTAGGGAAACAGACCATCCTGGCAGTGGTGTTCCTCGGTTCTATATTAGAGTGGAATGTGCCCCCAAAAGCTGATGTCTCCTTACTTATGTTTGTTTTAGAAATCGAATTTCTCTATATTTTTTTATTGGAGTCATATTCCATTGTGTTCATGGACCACTTCTTCTTTGAGCATTCCTCTGTTGATGGACATTTTCGTAGCTTCCAAGTGTTGGCTATGGTAAATATTGCTGGAGTGCAGGATTGCCAGCATGTGTCTTTTCTTTTTTGTGGTACATGGGCCTCTCACTGCCGTGGGCCCTCCCATTGCAGAGCACAGGCTCCGGACGCACAGGCCCAGCAGCCATAGCTCACGGGAACAGCCGCTCCGCGGCATGTGGGATCTTCCCGAATCGGGGCATGAACCCATGTCCCCTGCACTGGCAGGCGGACTCTCATCCACTGCGCCACCAGTGAATCCCAGCCTGTCTTTTTGATTCTCATCCCCTCAGGCGAAAGGCCCAGCAGTGGGTATACTTGATTGAATGGTAGCTCAGTATTTATCTTTACAAGGCACGTCATTTTTGTTTTCATGACTGGCTCTTACCATGTCCCACGTTGAAGCAAGGGTAGGCATTTCTCCAAAACCCCTTCAGCATTTATTGTTTGCAGAATTTTTCCTGATGGGCATTCTGACTGCTGTGAGCTGATAGGTTTTTGTCATTTGGATTTACATATCTTTAATTATTCCTAATGTTTAGCATTTTCCCATGCCTTTTTAAATTTCTGGCAGAGAAAAACAGAAAAAAAAAACGGAGAGTACAGTTAAACTCTTGAAATTGTCTTCTTGGATGGTTGCCCTCTTTTGAATGTTCTGGTCAATTTTCAACCCCATGTTTGTTTTTGAGGGCAGGTGTTATTCACAGGCCTGCAATGAGTGTGACTATTTAGTGACCATTAGCAGTGGGTTTAAAGCTGCTGTTGTGGGAAATGGCCACAAGGCGGCAGCGTTTCTCCACTCCCAAGTCTGGTTCCTAGGGCAGCAGAGCCTTTCTGGGACCAATGGAATACAGAAGAAGGCATCATTGAAGTCTAATACAGAATACCATGTCCTGGTGGATGGTAGAATGACCAGTAGGGTCTAGGAATTAGGAACTACTGGATGTATATCCTCGGTGGCTTCACTGACTGTCCTAACATCCTTTACCAGGTCCCCAGCAGCCCACGGGGCTCTCGTGGTCAGGCCCCTCCCAGGATATGGGGCTCAGCTGGGCAGGGCCCCAGCAGCCAACGGGGTTCTCATGTTCAGGCCACTCCCAGGGTATGGAGCTCAGCTGTGAAACTACCCAGCAGCCCATGAGGCTCTCGTGCTTAGGCACCTCCCATGATACAGAGCTCCCGTGGGCAGGTACCATGGCAGGGCTGGGCACACAGGAACCGTGCACATAGCCCTCATTGCAGAGCACCCCAGAACGCCTGTCACGCAGAGATGACACAGAGCACCTCAGAGCAGGACTTGAACTAACCAACAGCAGCTCCGACAGGTCTCTGACCCTGGGCATCACTCTGTGCAGCCTCCCTCTGCCTGGTCTTCCAGAGACTTCCACTGCAGCCGGGGCACCAGGCCTTTGTCTCCAACCATCCCCCCTCCTCTCCCTGACACCTGGGTTCCTCTCGTTAGGATTAGGTCTTCTTGAAATTGTCTCCCACTCATGGGCCAGATAAAATGATGAGAAAACAAGCCGGAGATGCAGCCCCTCTTCTATCCTGACTCTCAGGAGCCCACACCTGTTCCTTGGAACTGGCCGTTTCAGCGAGGTCCATTTTCTGCAATGTGAGCCACTGAGGGGTGAGGATTGGCTGACCGGAGCAGCCTGTCCCTACCGGCCAGCCCTCCCCAGGTGTGCCTGGGTTGAGGTCAATAGAAACACCGCTCCAGGGAGCAACAGCGCCTGCAGCTGTGCCTGACGCCATATTCTCTGCCCCGTCAGCAGTCTCGGGGCTGTGCTGGTGGGAGGGAGTGAGGGGGCACGGTTTTGTGGGTGGCCCGGTGTGAGAGGGGCTCTGCTGGACTTTCTGCAGGAGTTGCCAGACTGCCACCTGCTAAAGAAGAGGATGGGTCACCCATACCTTCCGCTGGAATTTCTCCGCGGGCAGAGGTGAGGGAGGAACAAAGCAGTGGGGGCCAAGACAGGACGGATATCTCAGGCAGGGAAATGGAAAGTTTTCAGAAGAGCGCCTGGGGCCAGGATCATCCTGGCTGGCCTGCAGGCACCAAGTCAGCCTGCGTGCTTTCGCTGGTGTGGATCCACGGCCCTTCCTCTATGCTTTCAAGTCCTTGTACATATTCAGGTGTTTTACCTGGGAAGGGAGGGAACAGTTCAGCAGCAGCTGGCTGGGGGCTCAGCTCACGTTTACTCACAGACGCCTATGTACGGTCCCCCAGCTTTGCAATGAGGACGCTCCTTGCGGGGGTGGGGGGGGGGGCTGCTGGCTGCATGGGAGATAATTCTCCACCTCTGACCAACTTCAGAATTGTTTACCACTGGAGCAAGTACCCTGATAGGGTTTTCCTCTGTATAACTAGTGGGTTCTGTTTATTTTTTCTGTTTTGTTCCAAGGTAGATTTTATTCCTCATTTATGTATTTATAGATATAAGCATGGAAATAATTCATTCATACAAATACATCTGTGTGAAGGGAAGAACGCTTTTCTGTTTTATTTTTAAATTTTATTTGTTTTTAAAAATTTTGAAATTTAATATTATTTATTTTTTTAGACAGCAGGTTATTATTAGTTATCTATTTTATACATATACATGTATACAGGTCAATCCCAATCTCCCAACTCATCCCACCACCACCACCCCATGGCTTCCCCCCCTTGGTTTCCATACGTTTGTTCTCTAACCCTGTGTCTCTAATTCTGCCCTGCAAACCGGTTCATCTGTACCAGTTTTCTAGGTTCCACGTATATGCATTAATACACAATATTTGTTTTTCTCTTTCTGACTTACTTCTCTCGGTATGACAGTCTCTAGATCCATCCACGTCTCTACAAATGACCCCGTTTCATTCCTTTTTATGGCTGAGTAATATTCCATTTTATATATGTACCACATCTTTATCCATTCGTCTGTCTGTGGGCATTTAGGTTGCTTCCATTACCTGGCTATTGTAAATAGTGCTGCAATGAACATTGTGGTGAATGTGTCTTTTGGATTTATGGTTTTCTCTGGGTATATGCCCAGAAGTGGGATTGCTGGATCATATGGTAATTGTATTTTTAGTTTTTCTAATGAACCTCCATACTGTTCTCCATAGTGACTGTATCAATTGACATGCCCACCAATAGTGGAAGAGGGATCCATGTGTCCACACCCTCCGCAGCATTTGTAGTTTGTCGATTTTCTGATGATGCCCATTCTAACAGGTGTGAGGTGATACCTCATTGAAGTTTTGACTTGCATTTCTCTAATAATTAGTGATGTTCAGCAGCTTTTCATGTGCATCCTGGCCATCTCTGGGTCTCCTTTGAAGAAATGTCTATTTAGATATTCTACCCATTTTTGAAGTGGGTTGTATTTTTTTTTAATATTAAGCTGCATGAGCTGTTTATATATATTGGAGATTAAACCTTTGTCCATTGATTCGTTTCCACATATTTCCTCCCATTCTGAGGGTTGCCTTTTTCCATTCCCGTTTTTTAACAAAAGAAAGAAAGAAAGAAAAAGAGGCAGAACACAAATGTCCGTAAAATATGCCTCTTGAAACTGTCGTTTTGAAATATGGAGGTGTTTTGAATTTTTTGGTCGGTATACGACCCCAGGATTTGTTTTCAGGGCAGGTCTCATTTACAGGCCTGCAATTATTTTGAATATCAACTGACCATTAGCGCTGGGATTAAAGCTGCTGTTGTGTGAAACGGCCACAAGGTGGCAGCAGTTCTCCTTTACCAAATCTGGTGACTAGGGCAACAGAGCCTCAATGGAAGTCGTGTTCCAGGTTGTAATTTAGAATGGAATGTGCCATGAAAAAGACCCTTAAGTTTGTCTCACTATTTCTTGTTCGGTTTTTTTTTCATTTAATTTTTATTTTTTATCACAGCAAGTTTGATTACAATGTTTGGCTTGTTGTAGGTGTGCAAGATGTGGTTCTTTTACGCATATACATATGTCTGTTCTTCCTGGGATCCTTTTCCATGTACGTTATGACAGAATGTTGACTAATCTTCTCTTGGTATTCCGTAGGTGTTTGGTGTCTATATATTTCACCTGTGTTTGTATATGTCTCTTAACCCCAATATCCTAATGTATCCAATCCTCACACCTTTCCATTGGTGAACCATAAGTTTGTTTAATGAATCTGCGATTGCCCTTCTCTGTGGAAATATCTTCACTAGTATCAAGTTTTAGGTAACACCTATAAGTGATATCATACGATATGTGTCTTTCTCTTTCTGACTTACTACAAGTCACGTGATTACCTCTAGACTCATCTACGGTGCTGCAAATGACATTGTGTCCTTTTTTTCCTTGGCTAATATTCTGTCTGTACATGTACCAGTTCTTCTTTGACCACTCATCTGTTGATGGACTTTTTGGTTGCTCCCATGTCATGGCTATTGTAATGCTGCGGCAATGCACATTTGCCTGCCTGTGTCTTTCCAATTCTGTCTTCTTAGGTTATAGGCCCAGGAGTTCGCCTGCTGGATCATATGGTAGCAAAATGTTTACCTTGTACAGGCACCACCATTCTGTTCTCATTAGTGGCTCTTACCAGGTTACGTCCCACTTAAAGTTGAGGTGATGCTCTTCTCCACAACACCTTCAGCGTTTATTGTTTGGAGTATTTTTGCTGAAGTTTATTCTGACTAGTGTGAGCTGATACCACTTTGTGCTTGGATTTGCATGCATCTCATAATACCTTGAAATTGAGCTTTCTGGCATGTCCTTTTTTTCTTCAAACTGTGAGTACAGCTTACCTCTTCAAATTGTTTTCGGGAAGTAGGTGTGACATTTAGAAATATTTTGGCCATTACCTCCCTCATGAGGGCAGGTTTCATTCACAGCCCTCCAGTACTGGTGCATATGAAGTGACCCTTAGCACAGGTTTTAAAGCTGCTGTTGCAGGTAACGGCCAGAGGGTGGCAGCATTTCTGCTTTTCCCAATCTGTTAACTAGGGAAACAGACCATCCTGGCAGTGGTGTTCCTCGGTTCTATATTAGAGTGGAATGTGCCCCCAAAAGCTGATGTCTCCTTACTTATGTTTGTTTTAGAAATTGAATTTCTATATATTTTTTATTGGAGTAATATTCCATTGTGTTCATGGACCACTTCTTCTTTGAGCATTCCTCTGTTGATGGACATTTTCGTAGCTTCCAAGTGTTGGCTATGGTAAATATTGCTGGAGTGCAGGATTGCCAGCATGTGTCTTTTCTTTTTTGTGGTACATGGGCCTCTCACTGCCGTGGGCCCTCCCATTGCAGAGCACAGGCTCCGGACGCACAGGCCCAGCAGCCATAGCTCACGGGAACAGCCGCTCCGCGGCATGTGGGATCTTCCTGAATCGGGGCATGAACCCATGTCCCCTGCACTGGCAGGCGGACTCTCATCCACTGCGCCACCAGTGAATCCCAGCCTGTCTTTTTGATTCTCATCCCCTCAGGCGAAAGGCCCAGCAGTGGGTATACTTGATTGAATGGTAGCTCAGTGTTTATCTTTACAAGGCACGTCATTTTTGTTTTCATGACTGGCTCTTACCATGTCCCACTTTGAAGCAAGGGTAGGCATTTCTCCAAAACCCCTTCAGCATTTATTGTTTGCAGAATTTTTCCTGATGGGCATTCTGACTGCTGTGAGCTGATAGGTTTTTGTCATTTGGATTTACATATCTTTAATTATTCCTAATGTTTAGCATTTTCCCATGCCCTTTTAAATTTCTGGCAGAGAAAAACAGAATAAAAAACGGAGAGTACAGTTAAACTCTTGAAATTGTCTTCTTGGATGGTTGCCCTCTTTTGAATGTTCTGGTCAATTTTCGACCCCATGTTTGTTTTTGAGGGCAGGTGTTATTCACAGGCCTGCAATGAGTGTGACTATTTAGTGACCATTAGCAGTGGGTTTAAAGCTGCTGTTGTGGGAAATGGCCACAAGGCGGCAGCGTTTCTCCACTCCCAAGTCTGGTTCCTAGGGCAGCAGAGCCTTTCTGGGACCAATGGAATACAGAAGAAGGCATCATTGAAGTCTAATACAGAATACCATGTCCTGGTGGATGGTAGAATGACCAGTAGGGTCTAGGAATTAGGAACTACTGGATGTATATCCTCGGTGGCTTCACTGACTGTCCTAACATCCTTTACCAGGTCCCCAGCAGCCCACGGGGCTCTCGTGGTCAGGCCCCTCCCAGGATATGGGGCTCACCTGGGCAGGGCCCCAGCAGCCAACGGGGTTCTCATGTTCAGGCCACTCCCAGGGTATGGAGCTCAGCTGTGAAACTACCCAGCAGCCCATGAGGCTCTCGTGCTTAGGCACCTCCCATGATACAGAGCTCCCGTGGGCAGGTACCATGGCAGGGCTGGGCACACAGGAACCGTGCACATAGCCCTCATTGCAGAGCACCCCAGAACGCCTGTCACGCAGAGCTGACACAGAGCACCTCAGAGCAGGACTTGAACTAACCAACAGCAGCTCCGACAGGTCTCTGACCCTGGGCATCACTCTGTGCAGCCTCCCTCTGCCTGGTCTTCCAGAGACTTCCACTGCAGCCGGGGCACCAGGCCTTTGTCTCCAACCATCCCCCCTCCTCTCCCTGACTCCTGGGTTCCTCTCATTAGGATTAGGTCTTCTTGAAATTGTCTCCCACTCATGGGCCAGATAAAATGATGAGAAAACAAGCCGGAGATGCAGCCCCTTGTCTATCCTGACTCTCAGGAGCCCACACCTGTTCCTTGGAACTGGCCGTTTCAGCGAGGTCCATTTTCTGCAATGTGAGTCACTGAGGGGTGAGGATTGGCTGACCGGAGCAGCCTGTCCCTACCGGCCAGCCCTCCCCAGGTGTGCCTGGGTTGAGGTCAATAGAAACACCGCTCCAGGGAGCAACAGCGCCTGCAGCTGTGCCTGACGCCATATTCTCTGCCCCGTCAGCAGTCTCGGGGCTGTGCTGGTGGGAGGGAGTGAGGGGGCACGGTTTTGTGGGTGGCCCGGTGTGAGAGGGGCTCTGCTGGACTTTCTGCAGGAGTTGCCAGACTGCCACCTGCTAAAGAAGAGGATGGGTCACCCATACCTTCCGCTGGAATTTCTCCGCGGGCAGAGGTGAGGGAGGAACAAAGCAGTGGGGGCCAAGACAGGACGGATATCTCAGGCAGGGAAATGGAAAGTTTTCAGAAGAGCGCCTGGGGCCAGGATCATCCTGGCTGGCCTGCAGGCACCAAGTCAGCCTGCGTGCTTTCGCTGGTGTGGATCCACGGCCCTTCCTCTATGCTTTCAAGTCCTTGTACATATTCAGGTGTTTTACCTGGGAAGGGAGGGAACAGTTCAGCAGCAGCTGGCTGGGGGCTCAGCTCACGTTTACTCACAGACGCCTATGTACGGTCCCCCAGCTTTGCAATGAGGACGCTCCTTGCGGGGGTGGGGGGGGGCTGCTGGCTGCATGGGAGATAATTCCCTACCTCTGACCAACTTCAGAATTGTTTACCACTGGAGCAAGTGCCCTGATAGGGTTTTCCTCTGTATAACTAGTGGGTTCTGTTTATTTTTTCTGTTTTCTTTCAAGGTAGATTTTATTCCTCATTTATGTATTTATAGATATAAGCATGGAAATAATTCATTCATACAAATACATCTGTGTGAAGGGAAGAACGCTTTTCTGTTTTATTTTTAAATTTTATTTGTTTTTAAAAATTTTGAAATTTAGTATTATTTATTTTTTTAGACAGCAGGTTATTATTAGTTATCTATTTTATACATATACATGTATACAGGTCAATCCCAATCTCCCAACTCATCCCACCACCACCACCCCATGGCTTCCCCCCCTTGGTTTCCATACGTTTGTTCTCTAACCCTGTGTCTCTAATTCTGCCCTGCAAACCGGTTCATCTGTACCAGTTTTCTAGGTTCCACATATATGCATTAATACACAATATTTGTTTTTCTCTTTCTGACTTACTTCTCTCGGTATGACAGTCTCTAGATCCATCCACGTCTCTACAAATGACCCCGTTTCATTCGTTTTTATGGCTGAGTAATATTCCATTTTATATATGTACCACATCTTTATCCATTCGTCTGTCTGTGGGCATTTAGGTTGCTTCCATTACCTGGCTATTGTAAATAGTGCTGCAATGAACAGTGTGGTGAATGTGTCTTTTGGATTTATGGTTTTCTCTGGGTATATGCCCAGAAGTGGGATTGCTGGGTCATATGGTAATTGTATTTTTAGTTTTTCTAATGAACCTCCATACTGTTCTCCATAGTGACTGTATCAATTGACATGCCCACCAATAGTGGAAGAGGGATCCATGTGTCCACACCCTCCGCAGCATTTGTAGTTTGTAGATTTTCTGATGATGCCCATTCTAACAGGTGTGAGGTGATACCTCATTGAAGTTTTGACTTGCATTTCTCTAATAATTAGTGATGTTGAGCAGCTTTTCATGTGCATCCTGGCCATCTCTGGGTCTCCTTTGAAGAAATGTCTATTTAGATATTCTACCCATTTTTGAAGTGGGTTGTATTTTTTTAATATTAAGCTGCATGAGCTGTTTATATATATTGGAGATTAAACCTTTGTCCATTGATTCGTTTTCACATATTTCCTCCCATTCTGAGGGTTGCCTTTTTCCATTCCCGTTTTTTAACAAAAGAAAGAAAGAAAGAAAGAAAAAGAAGCAGAACACAAATGTCCGTAATATATGCCTCTTGAAACTGTCGTTTTGAAATATGGAGGTGTTTTGAATTTTTTGGTCGGTATACGACCCCAGGATTTGTTTTCAGGGCAGGTCTCATTTACAGGCCTGCAATTATTTTGAATATCAACTGACCATTAGCGCTGGGATTAAAGCTGCTGTTGTGTGAAATGGCCACAAGGTGGCAGCAGTTCTCCTTTACCAAATCTGGTGACTAGGGCAACAGAGCCTCAATGGAAGTCGTGTTCTAGGTTGTAATTTAGAATGGAATGTGCCAGGAAAAAGACCCTTAAGTTTGTCTCACTATTTCTTGTTGGTTTTTTTTTCATTTAATTTTTATTTTTTAGCACAGCAAGTTTGATTACAATGTTTGGCTTGTTGTAGGTGTGCAAGATGTGGTTCTTTTACGCATATACATATGTCTGTTCTTCCTGGGATCCTTTTCCATGTACGTTATGACAGAATGTTGACTAATCTTCTCTTGGTATTCCGTAGGTGTTTGGTGTCTATATATTTCACCTGTGTTTGTATATGTCTCTTAACCCCAATATCCTAATGTATCCAATCCTCACACCTTTCCATTGGTGAACCGTAAGTTTGTTTAATGAATCTGCGATTGCCCTTCTCTGTGGAAATATCTTCACTAGTATCAAGTTTTAGGTAACACCTATAAGTGATATCATACGATATGTGTCTTTCTCTTTCTGACTTACTACAAGTCACGTGATTACCTCTAGACTCATCTACGGTGCTGCAAATGGCATTGTGTCCTTTTTTTCCTTGGCTAATATTCTGTCTGTACATGTACCAGTTCTTCTTTGACCACTCATCTGTTGATGGACTTTTTGGTTGCTCCCATGTCATGGCTATTGTAATGCTGCGGCAATGCACATTTGCCTGCCTGTGTCTTTCCAATTCTGTCTTCTTAGGTTATAGGCCCAGGAGTTCGCCTGCTGGATCATATGGTAGCAAAATGTTTACCTTGTACAGGCACCGCCATTCTGTTCTCATTAGTGGCTCTTACCAGGTTACGTCCCACTTAAAGTTGAGGTGATGCTCTTCTCCACAACACCTTCAGCGTTTATTGTTTGGAGTATTTTTGCTGAAGTTTATTCTGACTAGTGTGAGCTGATACCACTTTGTGCTTGGATTTGCATGCGTCTCATAATACCTTGAAATTGAGCTTTCTGGCATGTCCTTTTTTTCTTCAAACTGTGAGTACAGCTTACCTCTTCAAATTGTTTTCGGGAAGTAGGTGTGACATTTAGAAATATTTTGGCCATTACCTCCCTCAAGACATTATGAGGGCAGGTTTCATTCACAGCCCTCCAGTACTGGTGCATATGAAGTGACCCTTAGCACAGGTTTTAAAGCTGCTGTTGCAGGTAACGGCCAGAGGGTGGCAGCATTTCTGCTTTTCCCAATCTGTTAACTAGGGAAACAGACCATCCTGGCAGTGGTGTTCCTCGGTTCTATATTAGAGTGGAATGTGCCCCCAAAAGCTGATGTCTCCTTACTTATGTTTGTTTTAGAAATCGAATTTCTATATATTTTTTTATTGGAGTCATATTCCATTGTGTTCATGGACCACTTCTTCTTTGAGCATTCCTCTGTTGATGGACATTTTCGTAGCTTCCAAGTGTTGGCTATGGTAAATATTGCTGGAGTGCAGGATTGCCAGCATGTGTCTTTTCTTTTTTGTGGTACATGGGCCTCTCACTGCCGTGGGCCCTCCCATTGCAGAGCACAGGCTCCGGACGCACAGGCCCAGCAGCCATAGCTCACGGGAACAGCCGCTCCGCGGCATGTGGGATCTTCCCGAATCGGGGCATGAACCCATGTCCCCTGCACTGGCAGGCGGACTCTCATCCACTGCGCCACCAGTGAATCCCAGCCTGTCTTTTTGATTCTCATCCCCTCAGGCGAAAGGCCCAGCAGTGGGTATACTTGATTGAATGGTAGCTCAGTGTTTATCTTTACAAGGCACGTCATTTTTGTTTTCATGACTGGCTCTTACCATGTCCCACTTTGAAGCAAGGGTAGGCATTTCTCCAAAACCCCTTCAGCATTTATTGTTTGCAGAATTTTTCCTGATGGGCATTCTGACTGCTGTGAGCTGATAGGTTTTTGTCATTTGGATTTACATATCTTTAATTATTCCTAATGTTTAGCATTTTCCCATGCCCTTTTAAATTTCTGGCAGAGAAAAACAGAATAAAAAACGGAGAGTACAGTTAAACTCTTGAAATTGTCTTCTTGGATGGTTGCCCTCTTTTGAATGTTCTGGTCAATTTTCGACCCCATGTTTGTTTTTGAGGGCAGGTGTTATTCACAGGCCTGCAATGAGTGTGACTATTTAGTGACCATTAGCAGTGGGTTTAAAGCTGCTGTTGTGGGAAATGGCCACAAGGCGGCAGCGTTTCTCCACTCCCAAGTCTGGTTCCTAGGGCAGCAGAGCCTTTCTGGGACCAATGGAATACAGAAGAAGGCATCATTGAAGTCTAATACAGAATACCATGTCCTGGTGGATGGTAGAATGACCAGTAGGGTCTAGGAATTAGGAACTACTGGATGTATATCCTCGGTGGCTTCACTGACTGTCCTAACATCCTTTACCAGGTCCCCAGCAGCCCACGGGGCTCTCGTGGTCAGGCCCCTCCCAGGATATGGGGCTCACCTGGGCAGGGCCCCAGCAGCCAACGGGGTTCTCATGTTCAGGCCACTCCCAGGGTATGGAGCTCAGCTGTGAAACTACCCAGCAGCCCATGAGGCTCTCGTGCTTAGGCACCTCCCATGATACAGAGCTCCCGTGGGCAGGTACCATGGCAGGGCTGGGCACACAGGAACCGTGCACATAGCCCTCATTGCAGAGCACCCCAGAACGCCTGTCACGCAGAGCTGACACAGAGCACCTCAGAGCAGGACTTGAACTAACCAACAGCAGCTCCGACAGGTCTCTGACCCTGGGCATCACTCTGTGCAGCCTCCCTCTGCCTGGTCTTCCAGAGACTTCCACTGCAGCCGGGGCACCAGGCCTTTGTCTCCAACCATCCCCCCTCCTCTCCCTGACTCCTGGGTTCCTCTCATTAGGATTAGGTCTTCTTGAAATTGTCTCCCACTCATGGGCCAGATAAAATGATGAGAAAACAAGCCGGAGATGCAGCCCCTTGTCTATCCTGACTCTCAGGAGCCCACACCTGTTCCTTGGAACTGGCCGTTTCAGCGAGGTCCATTTTCTGCAATGTGAGCCACTGAGGGGTGAGGATTGGCTGACCGGAGCAGCCTGTCCCTACCGGCCAGCCCTCCCCAGGTGTGCCTGGGTTGAGGTCAATAGAAACACCGCTCCAGGGAGCAACAGCGCCTGCAGCTGTGCCTGACGCCATATTCTCTGCCCCGTCAGCAGTCTCGGGGCTGTGCTGGTGGGAGGGAGTGAGGGGGCACGGTTTTGTGGGTGGCCCGGTGTGAGAGGGGCTCTGCTGGACTTTCTGCAGGAGTTGCCAGACTGCCACCTGCTAAAGAAGAGGATGGGTCACCCATACCTTCCGCTGGAATTTCTCCGCGGGCAGAGGTGAGGGAGGAACAAAGCAGTGGGGGCCAAGACAGGACGGATATCTCAGGCAGGGAAATGGAAAGTGTTCAGAAGAGCGCCTGGGGCCAGGATCATCCTGGCTGGCCTGCAGGCACCAAGTCAGCCTGCGTGCTTTCGCTGGTGTGGATCCACGGCCCTTCCTCTATGCTTTCAAGTCCTTGTACATATTCAGGTGTTTTACCTGGGAAGGGAGGGAACAGTTCAGCAGCAGCTGGCTGGGGGCTCAGCTCACGTTTACTCACAGACGCCTATGTACGGTCCCCCAGCTTTGCAATGAGGACGCTCCTTGCGGGGGTGTGGGGGGGCTGCTGGCTGCATGGGAGATAATTCCCTACCTCTGACCAACTTCAGAATTGTTTACCACTGGAGCAAGTGCCCTGATAGGGTTTTCCTCTGTATAACTAGTGGGTTCTGTTTATTTTTTCTGTTTTGTTTCAAGGTAGATTTTATTCCTCATTTATGTATTTATAGATATAAGCATGGAAATAATTCATTCATACAAATACATCTGTGTGAAGGCAAGAACGTTTTTCTGTTTTATTTTTAAATTTTATTTGTTTTTAAAAATTTTGAAATTTAGTATTATTTATTTTTTTAGACAGCAGGTTATTATTAGTTATCTATTTTATACATATACATGTATACAGGTCAATCCCAATCTCCCAACTCATCCCACCACCACCACCCCATGGCTTCCCCCCCTTGGTTTCCATACGTTTGTTCTCTAACCCTGTGTCTCTAATTCTGCCCTGCAAACCGGTTCATCTGTACCAGTTTTCTAGGTTCCACATATATGCATTAATACACAATATTTGTTTTTCTCTTTCTGACTTACTTCTCTCGGTATGACAGTCTCTAGATCCATCCACGTCTCTACAAATGACCCCGTTTCATTCCTTTTTATGGCTGAGTAATATTCCATTTTATATATGTACCACATCTTTATCCATTCGTCTGTCTGTGGGCATTTAGGTTGCTTCCATTACCTGGCTATTGTAAATAGTGCTGCAATGAACATTGTAGTGAATGTGTCTTTTGGATTTATGGTTTTCTCTGGGTATATGCCCAGAAGTGGGATTGCTGGATCATATGGTAATTGTATTTTTAGTTTTTCTAATGAACCTCCATACTGTTCTCCATAGTGACTGTATCAATTGACATGCCCACCAATAGTGGAAGAGGGATCCATGTGTCCACACCCTCCGCAGCATTTGTAGTTTGTAGATTTTCTGATGATGCCCATTCTAACAGGTGTGAGGTGATACCTCATTGAAGTTTTGACTTGCATTTCTCTAATAATTAGTGATGTTGAGCAGCTTTTCATGTGCATCCTGGCCATCTCTGGGTCTCCTTTGAAGAAATGTCTATTTACATGTTCTACCCATTTTTGAAGTGGGTTGTATTTTTTTTAATATTAAGCTGCATGAGCTGTTTATATATATTGGAGATTAAACCTTTGTCCATTGATTGGTTTCCACATATTTCCTCCCATTCTGAGGGTTGCCTTTTTCCATTCCCGTTTTTTAACAAAAGAAAGAAAGAAAGAAAAAGAAGCAGAACACAAATGTCCGTAAAATATGCCTCTTGAAACTGTCGTTTTGAAATATGGAGGTGTTTTGAATTTTTTGGTCGGTATACGACCCCAGGATTTGTTTTCAGGGCAGGTCTCATTTACAGGCCTGCAATTATTTTGAATATCAACTGACCATTAGCGCTGGGATTAAAGCTGCTGTTGTGTGAAACGGCCACAAGGTGGCAGCAGTTCTCCTTTACCAAATCTGGTGACTAGGGCAACAGAGCCTCAATGGAAGTCGTGTTCTAGGTTGTAATTTAGAATGGAATGTGCCAGGAAAAAGACCCTTAAGTTTGTCTCACTATTTCTTGTTGGGTTTTTTTTTCATTTAATTTTTATTTTTTATCACAGCAAGTTTGATTACAATGTTTGGCTTGTTGTAGGTGTGCAAGATGTGGTTCTTTTACGCATATACATATGTCTGTTCTTCCTGGGATCCTTTTCCATGTACGTTATGACAGAATGTTGACTAATCTTCTCTTGGTATTCCGTAGGTGTTTGGTGTCTATATATTTCACCTGTGTTTGTATATGTCTCTTAACCCCAATATCCTAATGTATCCAATCCTCACACCTTTCCATTGGTGAACCGTAAGTTTGTTTAATGAATCTGCGATTGCCCTTCTCTGTGGAAATATCTTCACTAGTATCAAGTTTTAGGTAACACCTATAAGTGATATCATACGATATGTGTCTTTCTCTTTCTGACTTACTACAAGTCACGTGATTACCTCTAGACTCATCTACGGTGCTGCAAATGGCATTGTGTCCTTTTTTTCCTTGGCTAATATTCTGTCTGTACATGTACCAGTTCTTCTTTGACCACTCATCTGTTGATGGACTTTTTGGTTGCTCCCATGTCATGGCTATTGTAATCCTGCGGCAATGCACATTTGCCTGCCTGTGTCTTTCCAATTCTGTCTTCTTAGGTTATAGGCCCAGGAGTTCGCCTGCTGGATCATATGGTAGCAAAATGTTTACCTTGTACAGGCACCGCCATTCTGTTCTCATTAGTGGCTCTTACCAGGTTACGTCCCACTTAAAGTTGAGGTGATGCTCTTCTCCACAACACCTTCAGCGTTTATTGTTTGGAGTATTTTTGCTGAAGTTTATTCTGACTAGTGTGAGCTGATACCACTTTGTGCTTGGATTTGCATGCGTCTCATAATACCTTGAAATTGAGCTTTCTGGCATGTCCTTTTTTTCTTCAAACTGTGAGTACAGCTTACCTCTTCAAATTGTTTTCGGGAAGTAGGTGTGACATTTAGAAATATTTTGGCCATTACCTCCCTCAAGACATTATGAGGGCAGGTTTCATTCACAGCCCTCCAGTACTGGTGCATATGAAGTGACCCTTAGCACAGGTTTTAAAGCTGCTGTTGCAGGTAACGGCCAGAGGGTGGCAGCATTTCTGCTTTTCCCAATCTGTTAACTAGGGAAACAGACCATCCTGGCAGTGGTGTTCCTCGGTTCTATATTAGAGTGGAATGTGCCCCCAAAAGCTGATGTCTCCTTACTTATGTTTGTTTTAGAAATCGAATTTCTATATATTTTTTTATTGGAGTCATATTCCATTGTGTTCATGGACCACTTCTTCTTTGAGCATTCCTCTGTTGATGGACATTTTCGTAGCTTCCAAGTGTTGGCTATGGTAAATATTGCTGGAGTGCAGGATTGCCAGCATGTGTCTTTTCTTTTTTGTGGTACATGGGCCTCTCACTGCCGTGGGCCCTCCCATTGCAGAGCACAGGCTCCGGACGCACAGGCCCAGCAGCCATAGCTCACGGGAACAGCCGCTCCGCGGCAAGTGGGATCTTCCCGAATCGGGGTATGAACCCATGTCCCCTGCACTGGCAGGCGGACTCTCATCCACTGCGCCACCAGTGAATCCCAGCCTGTCTTTTTGATTCTCATCCCCTCAGGCGAAAGGCCCAGCAGTGGGTATACTTGATTGAATGGTAGCTTAGTATTTATCTTTACAAGGCACGTCATTTTTGTTTTCATGACTGGCTCTTACCATGTCCCACGTTGAAGCAAGGGTAGGCATTTCTCCAAAACCCCTTCAGCATTTATTGTTTGCAGAATTTTTCCTGATGGGCATTCTGACTGCTGTGAGCTGATAGGTTTTTGTCATTTGGATTTACATATCTTTAATTATTCCTAATGTTTAGCATTTTCCCATGCCTTTTTAAATTTCTGGCAGAGAAAAACAGAAAAAAAAAACGGAGAGTACAGTTAAACTCTTGAAATTGTCTTCTTGGATGGTTGCCCTCTTTTGAATGTTCTGGTCAATTTTCAACCCCATGTTTGTTTTTGAGGGCAGGTGTTATTCACAGGCCTGCAATGAGTGTGACTATTTAGTGACCATTAGCAGTGGGTTTAAAGCTGCTGTTGTGGGAAATGGCCACAAGGCGGCAGCGTTTCTCCACTCCCAAGTCTGGTTCCTAGGGCAGCAGAGCCTTTCTGGGACCAATGGAATACAGAAGAAGGCATCACTGAAGTCTAATACAGAATACCATGTCCTGGTGGATGGTAGAATGACCAGTAGGGTCTAGGAATTAGGAACTACTGGATGTATATCCTCGGTGGCTTCACTGACTGTCCTAACATCCTTTACCAGGTCCCCAGCAGCCCACGGGGCTCTCGTGGTCAGGCCCCTCCCAGGATATGGGGCTCACCTGGGCAGGGCCCCAGCAGCCAACGGGGTTCTCATGTTCAGGCCACTCCCAGGGTATGGAGCTCAGCTGTGAAACTACCCAGCAGCCCATGAGGCTCTCGTGCTTAGGCACCTCCCATGATACAGAGCTCCCGTGGGCAGGTACCATGGCAGGGCTGGGCACACAGGAACCGTGCACATAGCCCTCATTGCAGAGCACCCCAGAACGCCTGTCACGCAGAGCTGACACAGAGCACCTCAGAGCAGGACTTGAACTAACCAACAGCAGCTCCGACAGGTCTCTGACCCTGGGCATCACTCTGTGCAGCCTCCCTCTGCCTGGTCTTCCAGAGACTTCCACTGCAGCCGGGGCACCAGGCCTTTGTCTCCAACCATCCCCCCTCCTCTCCCTGACCCCTGGGTTCCTCTCATTAGGATTAGGTCTTCTTGAAATTGTCTCCCACTCATGGGCCAGATAAAATGATGAGAAAACAAGCCGGAGATGCAGCCCCTTGTCTATCCTGACTCTCAGGAGCCCACACCTGTTCCTTGGAACTGGCCGTTTCAGCGAGGTCCATTTTCTGCAATGTGAGCCACTGAGGGGTGAGGATTGGCTGACCGGAGCAGCCTGTCCCTACCGGCCAGCCCTCCCCAGGTGTGCCTGGGTTGAGGTCAATAGAAACACCGCTCCAGGGAGCAACAGCGCCTGCAGCTGTGCCTGACGCCATATTCTCTGCCCCGTCAGCAGTCTCGGGGCTGTGCTGGTGGGAGGGAGTGAGGGGGCACGGTTTTGTGGGTGGCCCGGTGTGAGAGGGGCTCTGCTGGACTTTCTGCAGGAGTTGCCAGACTGCCACCTGCTAAAGAAGAGGATGGGTCACCCATACCTTCCGCTGGAATTTCTCCGCGGGCAGAGGTGAGGGAGGAACAAAGCAGTGGGGGCCAAGACAGGACGGATATCTCAGGCAGGGAAATGGAAAGTTTTCAGAAGAGCGCCTGGGGCCAGGATCATCCTGGCTGGCCTGCAGGCACCAAGTCAGCCTGCGTGCTTTCGCTGGTGTGGATCCACGGCCCTTCCTCTATGCTTTCAAGTCCTTGTACATATTCAGGTGTTTTACCTGGGAAGGGAGGGAACAGTTCAGCAGCAGCTGGCTGGGGGCTCAGTTCACGTTTACTCACAGACGCCTATGTACGGTCCCCCAGCTTTGCAATGAGGACGCTCCTTGCGGGGGTGGGGGGGGCTGCTGGCTGCATGGGAGATAATTCCCTACCTCTGACCAACTTCAGAATTGTTTACCACTGGAGCAAGTACCCTGATAGGGTTTTCCTCTGTATAACTAGTGGGTTCTGTTTATTTTTTCTGTTTTGTTTCAAGGTAGATTTTATTCCTCATTTATGTATTTATAGATATAAGCATGGAAATAATTCATTCATACAAATACATCTGTGTGAAGGGAAGAACGCTTTTCTGTTTTATTTTTAAATTTTATTTGTTTTTAAAAATTTTGAAATTTAATATTATTTATTTTTTTAGACAGCAGGTTATTATTAGTTATCTATTTTATACATATACATGTATACAGGTCAATCCCAATCTCCCAACTCATCCCACCACCACCACCCCATGGCTTCCCCCCCTTGGTTTCCATACGTTTGTTCTCTAACCCTGTGTCTCTAATTCTGCCCTGCAAACCGGTTCATCTGTACCAGTTTTCTAGGTTCCACGTATATGCATTAATACACAATATTTGTTTTTCTCTTTCTGACTTACTTCTCTCAGTATGACAGTCTCTAGATCCATCCACGTCTCTACAAATGACCCCGTTTCATTCCTTTTTATGGCTGAGTAATATTCCATTTTATATATGTACCACATCTTTATTCATTCGTCTGTCTGTGGGCATTTAGGTTGCTTCCATTACCTGGCTATTGTAAATAGTGCTGCAATGAACATTGTGGTGAATGTGTCTTTTGGATTTATGGTTTTCTCTGGGTATATGCCCAGAAGTGGGATTGCTAGATCATATGGTAATTGTATTTTTAGTTTTTCTAATGAACCTCCATACTGTTCTCCATAGTGACTGTATCAATTGACATGCCCACCAATAGTGGAAGAGGGATCCATGTGTCCACACCCTCCGCAGCATTTGTAGTTTGTAGATTTTCTGATGATGCCCATTCTAACAGGTGTTAGGTGATACCTCATTGAAGTTTTGACTTGCATTTCTCTAATAATTAGTGATGTTGAGCAGCTTTTCATGTGCATCCTGGCCATCTCTGGGTCTCCTTTGAAGAAATGTCTATTTAGATATTCTACCCATTTTTGAAGTGGGTTGTATTTTTTTTAATATTAAGCTGCATGAGCTGTTTATATATATTGGAGATTAAACCTTTGTCCATTGATTCGTTTCCACATATTTCCTCCCATTCTGAGGGTTGCCTTTTTCCATTCCCGTTTTTTAACAAAAGAAAGAAAGAAAGAAAAAGAGGCAGAACACAAATGTCCGTAAAATATGCCTCTTGAAACTGTCGTTTTGAAATATGGAGGTGTTTTGAATTTTTTGGTCGGTATACGACCCCAGGATTTGTTTTCAGGGCAGGTCTCATTTACAGGCCTGCAATTATTTTGAATATCAACTGACCATTAGCGCTGGGATTAAAGCTGCTGTTGTGTGAAACGGCCACAAGGTGGCAGCAGTTCTCCTTTACCAAATCTGGTGACTAGGGCAACAGAGCCTCAATGGAAGTCGTGTTCTAGGTTGTAATTTAGAATGGAATGTGCCAGGAAAAAGACCCTTAAGTTTGTCTCACTATTTCTTGTTCGGTTTTTTTTTTTTCATTTAATTTTTATTTTTTATCACAGCAAGTTTGATTACAATGTTTGGCTTGTTGTAGGTGTGCAAGATGTGGTTCTTTTACGCATATACATATGTCTGTTCTTCCTGGGATCCTTTTCCATGTACGTTATGACAGAATGTTGACTAATCTTCTCTTGGTATTCCGTAGGTGTTTGGTGTCTATATATTTCAACTGTGTTTGTATATGTCTCTTAACCCCAATATGCTAATGTATCCAATCCTCACACCTTTCCATTGGTGAACCATAAGTTTGTTTAATGAATCTGCGATTGCCCTTCTCTGTGGAAATATCTTCACTAGTATCAAGTTTTAGGTAACACCTATAAGTGATATCATACGATATGTGTCTTTCTCTTTCTGACTTACTACAAGTCACGTGATTACCTCTAGACTCATCTACGGTGCTGCAAATGGCATTGTGTCCTTTTTTTCCTTGGCTAATATTCTGTCTGTACATGTACCAGTTCTTCTTTGACCACTCATCTGTTGATGGACTTTTTGGTTGCTCCCATGTCATGGCTATTGTAATGCTGCGGCAATGCACATTTGCCTGCCTGTGTCTTTCCAATTCTGTCTTCTTAGGTTATAGGCCCAGGAGTTCGCCTGCTGGATCATATGGTAGCAAAATGTTTACCTTGTACAGGCACCGCCATTCTGTTCTCATTAGTGGCTCTTACCAGGTTACGTCCCACTTAAAGTTGAGGTGATGCTCTTCTCCACAACACCTTCAGCGTTTATTGTTTGGAGTATTTTTGCTGAAGTTTATTCTGACTAGTGTGAGCTGATACCACTTTGTGCTTGGATTTGCATGCATCTCATAATACCTTGAAATTGAGCTTTCTGGCATGTCCTTTTTTTCTTCAAACTGTGAGTACAGCTTACCTCTTCAAATTGTTTTCGGGAAGTAGGTGTGACATTTAGAAATATTTTGGCCATTACCTCCCTCAAGACATTATGAGGGCAGGTTTCATTCACAGCCCTCCAGTACTGGTGCATATGAAGTGACCCTTAGCACAGGTTTTAAAGCTGCTGTTGCAGGTAACGGCCAGAGGGTGGCAGCATTTCTGCTTTTCCCAATCTGTTAACTAGGGAAACAGACCATCCTGGCAGTGGTGTTCCTCGGTTCTATATTAGAGTGGAATGTGCCCCCAAAAGCTGATGTCTCCTTACTTATGTTTGTTTTAGAAATTGAATTTCTATATATTTTTTTATTGGAGTCATATTCCATTGTGTTCATGGACCACTTCTTCTTTGAGCATTCCTCTGTTGATGGACATTTTTGTAGCTTCCAAGTGTTGGCTATGGTAAATATTGCTGGAGTGCAGGATTGCCAGCATGTGTCTTTTCTTTTTTGTGGTACATGGGCCTCTCACTGCCGTGGGCCCTCCCATTGCAGAGCACAGGCTCTGGACGCACAGGCCCAGCAGCCATAGCTCACGGGAACAGCCGCTCCGCGGCATGTGGGATCTTCCCGAATCGGGGCATGAACCCATGTCCCCTGCACTGGCAGGCGGACTCTCATCCACTGCGCCACCAGTGAATCCCAGCCTGTCTTTTTGATTCTCATCCCCTCAGGCGAAAGGCCCAGCAGTGGGTATACTTGATTGAATGGTAGCTTAGTATTTATCTTTACAAGGCACGACATTTTTGTTTTCATGACTGGCTCTTACCATGTCCCACGTTGAAGCAAGGGTAGGCATTTCTCCAAAACCCCTTCAGCATTTATTGTTTGCAGAATTTTTCCTGATGGGCATTCTGACTGCTGTGAGCTGATAGGTTTTTGTCATTTGGATTTACATATCTTTAATTATTCCTAATGTTTAGCATTTTCCCATGCCTTTTTAAATTTCTGGCAGAGAAAAACAGAAAAAAAAACGGAGAGTACAGTTAAACTCTTGAAATTGTCTTCTTGGATGGTTGCCCTCTTTTGAATGTTCTGGTCAATTTTCAACCCCATGTTTGTTTTTGAGGGCAGGTGTTATTCACAGGCCTGCAATGAGTGTGACTATTTAGTGACCATTAGCAGTGGGTTTAAAGCTGCTGTTGTGGGAAATGGCCACAAGGCGGCAGCGTTTCTCCACTCCCAAGTCTGGTTCCTAGGGCAGCAGAGCCTTTCTGGGACCAATGGAATACAGAAGAAGGCATCATTGAAGTCTAATACAGAATACCATGTCCTGGTGGATGGTAGAATGACCAGTAGGGTCTAGGAATTAGGAACTACTGGATGTATATCCTCGGTGGCTTCACTGACTGTCCTAACATCCTTTACCAGGTCCCCAGCAGCCCACGGGGCTCTCGTGGTCAGGCCCCTCCCAGGATATGGGGCTCACCTGGGCAGGGCCCCAGCAGCCAACGGGGTTCTCATGTTCAGGCCACTCCCAGGGTATGGAGCTCAGCTGTGAAACTACCCAGCAGCCCATGAGGCTCTCGTGCTTAGGCACCTCCCATGATACAGAGCTCCCGTGGGCAGGTACCATGGCAGGGCTGGGCACACAGGAACCGTGCACATAGCCCTCATTGCAGAGCACCCCAGAACGCCTGTCACGCAGAGCTGACACAGAGCACCTCAGAGCAGGACTTGAACTAACCAACAGCAGCTCCGACAGGTCTCTGACCCTGGGCATCACTCTGTGCAGCCTCCCTCTGCCTGGTCTTCCAGAGACTTCCACTGCAGCCGGGGCACCAGGCCTTTGTCTCCAACCATCCCCCCTCCTCTCCCTGACTCCTGGGTTCCTCTCATTAGGATTAGGTCTTCTTGAAATTGTCTCCCACTCATGGGCCAGATAAAATGATGAGAAAACAAGCCGGAGATGCAGCCCCTTGTCTATCCTGACTCTCAGGAGCCCACACCTGTTCCTTGGAACTGGCCGTTTCAGCGAGGTCCATTTTCTGCAATGTGAGCCACTGAGGGGTGAGGATTGGCTGACCGGAGCAGCCTGTCCCTACCGGCCAGCCCTCCCCAGGTGTGCCTGGGTTGAGGTCAATAGAAACACCGCTCCAGGGAGCAACAGCGCCTGCAGCTGTGCCTGACGCCATATTCTCTGCCCCGTCAGCAGTCTCGGGGCTGTGCTGGTGGGAGGGAGTGAGGGGGCACGGTTTTGTGGGTGGCCCGGTGTGAGAGGGGCTCTGCTGGACTTTCTGCAGGAGTTGCCAGACTGCCACCTGCTAAAGAAGAGGATGGGTCACCCATACCTTCCGCTGGAATTTCTCCGCGGGCAGAGGTGAGGGAGGAACAAAGCAGTGGGGGCCAAGACAGGACGGATATCTCAGGCAGGGAAATGGAAAGTTTTCAGAAGAGCGCCTGGGGCCAGGATCATCCTGGCTGGCCTGCAGGCACCAAGTCAGCCTGCATGCTTTCGCTGGTGTGGATCCACGGCCCTTCCTCTATGCTTTCAAGTCCTTGTACATATTCAGGTGTTTTACCTGGGAAGGGAGGGAACAGTTCAGCAGCAGCTGGCTGGTGGCTCAGCTCACGTTTACTCACAGATGCCTATGTACGGTCCCCCAGCTTTGCAATGAGGACGCTCCTTGCGGGGGTGGGGGGGGCTGCTGGCTGCATGGGAGATAATTCCCTACCTCTGACCAACTTCAGAATTGTTTACCACTGGAGCAAGTACCCTGATAGGGTTTTCCTCTGTATAACTAGTGGGTTCTGTTTATTTTTTCTGTTTTGTTTCAAGGTAGATTTTATTCCTCATTTATGTATTTATAGATATAAGCATGGAAATAATTCATTCATACAAATACATCTGTGTGAAGGGAAGAACGCTTTTCTGTTTTATTTTTAAATTTTATTTGTTTTTAAAAATTTTGAAATTTAGTATTATTTATTTTTTTAGACAGCAGGTTATTATTAGTTATCTATTTTATACATATACATGTATACAGGTCAATCCCAATCTCCCAACTCATCCCACCACCACCACCCCATGGCTTCCCCCCCTTGGTTTCCATACATTTGTTCTCTAACCCTGTGTCTCTAATTCTGCCCTGCAAACCGGTTCATCTGTACCAGTTTTCTAGGTTCCACATATATGCATTAATACACAATATTTGTTTTTCTCTTTCTGACTTACTTCTCTCGGTATGACAGTCTCTAGATCCATCCACGTCTCTACAAATGACCCCGTTTCATTCCTTTTTATGGCTGAGTAATATTCCATTTTATATATGTACCACATCTTTATCCATTCGTCTGTCTGTGGGCATTTAGGTTGCTTCCATTACCTGGCTATTGTAAATAGTGCTGCAATGAACATTGTGGTGAATGTGTCTTTTGGATTTATGGTTTTCTCTGGGTATATGCCCAGAAGTGGGATTGCTGGATCATATGGTAATTGTATTTTTAGTTTTTCTAATGAACCTCCATACTGTTCTCCATAGTGACTGTATCAATTGACATGCCCACCTATAGTGGAAGAGGGATCCATGTGTCCACACCCTCCGCAGCATTTGTAGTTTGTCGATTTTCTGATGATGCCCATTCTAACAGGTGTGAGGTGATACCTCATTGAAGTTTTGACTTGCATTTCTCTAATAATTAGTGATGTTGAGCAGCTTTTCATGTGCATCCTGGCCATCTCTGGGTCTCCTTTGAAGAAATGTCTATTTACATGTTCTACCCATTTTTGAAGTGGGTTGTATTTTTTTTAATATTAAGCTGCATGAGCTGTTTATATATATTGGAGATTAAACCTTTGTCCATTGATTCGTTTCCACATATTTCCTCCCATTCTGAGGGTTGCCTTTTTCCATTCCCGTTTTTTAACAAAAGAAAGAAAGAAAGAAAAAGAAGCAGAAAACAAATGTCCGTAAAATATGCCTCTTGAAACTGTCGTTTTGAAATATGGAGGTGTTTTGAATTTTTTGGTCGGTATACGACCCCAGGATTTGTTTTCAGGGCAGGTCTCATTTACAGGCCTGCAATTATTTTGAATATCAACTGACCATTAGCGCTGGGATTAAAGCTGCTGTTGTGTGAAACGGCCACAAGGTGGCAGCAGTTCTCCTTTACCAAATCTGGTGACTAGGGCAACAGAGCCTCAATGGAAGTCGTGTTCTAGGTTGTAATTTAGAATGGAATGTGCCAGGAAAAAGACCCTTAAGTTTGTCTCACTATTTCTTGTTGGTTTTTTTTTTCATTTAATTTTTATTTTTTAGCACAGCAAGTTTGATTACAATGTTTGGCTTGTTGTAGGTGTGCAAGATGTGGTTCTTTTACGCATATACATATGTCTGTTCTTCCTGGGATCCTTTTCCATGTACGTTATGACAGAATGTTGACTAATCTTCTCTTGGTATTCCGTAGGTGTTTGGTGTCTATATATTTCACCTGTGTTTGTATATGTCTCTTAACCCCAATATCCTAATGTATCCAATCCTCACACCTTTCCATTGGTGAACCGTAAGTTTGTTTAATGAATCTGCGATTGCCCTTCTCTGTGGAAATATCTTCACTAGTATCAAGTTTTAGGTAACACCTATAAGTGATATCATACGATATGTGTCTTTCTCTTTCTGACTTACTACAAGTCACGTGATTACCTCTAGACTCATCTACGGTGCTGCAAATGGCATTGTGTCCTTTTTTTCCTTGGCTAATATTCTGTCTGTACATGTACCAGTTCTTCTTTGACCACTCATCTGTTGATGGACTTTTTGGTTGCTCCCATGTCATGGCTATTGTAATGCTGCGGCAATGCACATTTGCCTGCCTGTGTCTTTCCAATTCTGTCTTCTTAGGTTATAGGCCCAGGAGTTCGCCTGCTGGATCATATGGTAGCAAAATGTTTACCTTGTACAGGCACCGCCATTCTGTTCTCATTAGTGGCTCTTACCAGGTTACGTCCCACTTAAAGTTGAGGTGATGCTCTTCTCCACAACACCTTCAGCGTTTATTGTTTGGAGTATTTTTGCTGAAGTTTATTCTGACTAGTGTGAGCTGATACCACTTTGTGCTTGGATTTGCATGCATCTCATAATACCTTGAAATTGAGCTTTCTGGCATGTCCTTTTTTTCTTCAAACTGTGAGTACAGCTTACCTCTTCAAATTGTTTTCGGGAAGTAGGTGTGACATTTAGAAATATTTTGGCCATTACCTCCCTCAAGACATTATGAGGGCAGGTTTCATTCACAGCCCTCCAGTACTGGTGCATATGAAGTGACCCTTAGCACAGGTTTTAAAGCTGCTGTTGCAGGTAACGGCCAGAGGGTGGCAGCATTTCTGCTTTTCCCAATCTGTTAACTAGGGAAACAGACCATCCTGGCAGTGGTGTTCCTCGGTTCTATATTAGAGTGGAATGTGCCCCCAAAAGCTGATGTCTCCTTACTTATGTTTGTTTTAGAAATCGAATTTCTCTATATTTTTTTATTGGAGTCATATTCCATTGTGTTCATGGACCACTTCTTCTTTGAGCATTCCTCTGTTGATGGACATTTTCGTAGCTTCCAAGTGTTGGCTATGGTAAATATTGCTGGAGTGCAGGATTGCCAGCATGTGTCTTTTCTTTTTTGTGGTACATGGGCCTCTCACTGCCGTGGGCCCTCCCATTGCAGAGCACAGGCTCCGGACGCACAGGCCCAGCAGCCATAGCTCACGGGAACAGCCGCTCCGCGGCATGTGGGATCTTCCCGAATCGGGGCATGAACCCATGTCCCCTGCACTGGCAGGCGGACTCTCATCCACTGCGCCACCAGTGAATCCCAGCCTGTCTTTTTGATTCTCATCCCCTCAGGCGAAAGGCCCAGCAGTGGGTATACTTGATTGAATGGTAGCTCAGTATTTATCTTTACAAGGCACGTCATTTTTGTTTTCATGACTGGCTCTTACCATGTCCCACGTTGAAGCAAGGGTAGGCATTTCTCCAAAACCCCTTCAGCATTTATTGTTTGCAGAATTTTTCCTGATGGGCATTCTGACTGCTGTGAGCTGAGAGGTTTTTGTCATTTGGATTTACATATCTTTAATTATTCCTAATGTTTAGCATTTTCCCATGCCTTTTTAAATTTCTGGCAGAGAAAAACAGAAAAAAAAAACGGAGAGTACAGTTAAACTCTTGAAATTGTCTTCTTGGATGGTTGCCCTCTTTTGAATGTTCTGGTCAATTTTCGACCCCATGTTTGTTTTTGAGGGCAGGTGTTATTCACAGGCCTGCAATGAGTGTGACTATTTAGTGACCATTAGCAGTGGGTTTAAAGCTGCTGTTGTGGGAAATGGCCACAAGGCGGCAGCGTTTCTCCACTCCCAAGTCTGGTTCCTAGGGCAGCAGAGCCTTTCTGGGACCAATGGAATACAGAAGAAGGCATCATTGAAGTCTAATACAGAATACCATGTCCTGGTGGATGGTAGAATGACCAGTAGGGTCTAGGAATTAGGAACTACTGGATGTATATCCTCGGTGGCTTCACTGACTGTCCTAACATCCTTTACCAGGTCCCCAGCAGCCCACGGGTCTCTCGTGGTCAGGCCCCTCCCAGGATATGGGGCTCACCTGGGCAGGGCCCCAGCAGCCAACGGGGTTCTCATGTTCAGGCCACTCCCAGGGTATGGAGCTCAGCTGTGAAACTACCCAGCAGCCCATGAGGCTCTCGTGCTTAGGCACCTCCCATGATACAGAGCTCCCGTGGGCAGGTACCATGGCAGGGCTGGGCACACAGGAACCGTGCACATAGCCCTCATTGCAGAGCACCCCAGAACGCCTGTCACGCAGAGCTGACACAGAGCACCTCAGAGCAGGACTTGAACTAACCAACAGCAGCTCCGACAGGTCTCTGACCCTGGGCATCACTCTGTGCAGCCTCCCTCTGCCTGGTCTTCCAGAGACTTCCACTGCAGCCGGGGCACCAGGCCTTTGTCTCCAACCATCCCCCCTCCTCTCCCTGACTCCTGGGTTCCTCTCATTAGGATTAGGTCTTCTTGAAATTGTCTCCCACTCATGGGCCAGATAAAATGATGAGAAAACAAGCCGGAGATGCAGCCCCTTGTCTATCCTGACTCTCAGGAGCCAACACCTGTTCCTTGGAACTGGCCGTTTCAGCGAGGTCCATTTTCTGCAATGTGAGCCACTGAGGGGTGAGGATTGGCTGACCGGAGCAGCCTGTCCCTACCGGCCAGCCCTCCCCAGGTGTGCCTGGGTTGAGGTCAATAGAAACACCGCTCCAGGGAGCAACAGCGCCTGCAGCTGTGCCTGACGCCATATTCTCTGCCCCGTCAGCAGTCTCGGGGCTGTGCTGGTGGGAGGGAGTGAGGGGGCACGGTTTTGTGGGTGGCCCGGTGTGAGAGGGGCTCTGCTGGACTTTCTGCAGGAGTTGCCAGACTGCCACCTGCTAAAGAAGAGGATGGGTCACCCATACCTTCCGCTGGAATTTCTCCGCGGGCAGAGGTGAGGGAGGAACAAAGCAGTGGGGGCCAAGACAGGACGGATATCTCAGGCAGGGAAATGGAAAGTTTTCAGAAGAGCGCCTGGGGCCAGGATCATCCTGGCTGGCCTGCAGGCACCAAGTCAGCCTGCGTGCTTTCGCTGGTGTGGATCCACGGCCCTTCCTCTATGCTTTCAAGTCCTTGTACATATTCAGGTGTTTTACCTGGGAAGGGAGGGAACAGTTCAGCAGCAGCTGGCTGGGGGCTCAGCTCACGTTTACTCACAGACGCCTATGTACGGTCCCCCAGCTTTGCAATGAGGACGCTCCTTGCGGGGGTGGGGGGGGGGCTGCTGGCTGCATGGGAGATAATTCTCCACCTCTGACCAACTTCAGAATTGTTTACCACTGGAGCAAGTACCCTGATAGGGTTTTCCTCTGTATAACTAGTGGGTTCTGTTTATTTTTTCTGTTTTGTTTCAAGGTAGATTTTATTCCTCATTTATGTATTTATAGATATAAGCATGGAAATAATTCATTCATACAAATACATCTGTGTGAAGGGAAGAACGCTTTTCTGTTTTATTTTTAAATTTTATTTGTTTTTTAAAATTTTGAAATTTAATATTATTTATTTTTTTAGACAGCAGGTTATTATTAGTTATCTATTTTATACATATACATGTATACAGGTCAATCCCAATCTCCCAACTCATCCCACCACCACCACCCCATGGCTTCCCCCCCTTGGTTTCCATACGTTTGTTCTCTAACCCTGTGTCTCTAATTCTGCCCTGCAAACCGGTTCATCTGTACCAGTTTTCTAGGTTCCACGTATATGCATTAATACACAATATTTGTTTTTCTCTTTCTGACTTACTTCTCTCGGTATGACAGTCTCTAGATCCATCCACGTCTCTACAAATGACCCCGTTTCATTCCTTTTTATGGCTGAGTAATATTCCATTTTATATATGTACCACATCTTTATCCATTCGTCTGTCTGTGGGCATTTAGGTTGCTTCCATTACCTGGCTATTGTAAATAGTGCTGCAATGAACATTGTGGTGAATGTGTCTTTTGGATTTATGGTTTTCTCTGGGTATATGCCCAGAAGTGGGATTGCTGGATCATATGGTAATTGTATTTTTAGTTTTTCTAATGAACCTCCATACTGTTCTCCATAGTGACTGTATCAATTGACATGCCCACCAATAGTGGAAGAGGGATCCATGTGTCCACACCCTCTGCAGCATTTGTAGTTTGTCGATTTTCTGATGATGCCCATTCTAACAGGTGTGAGGTGATACCTCATTGAAGTTTTGACTTGCATTTCTCTAATAATTAGTGATGTTCAGCAGCTTTTCATGTGCATCCTGGCCATCTCTGGGTCTCCTTTGAAGAAATGTCTATTTAGATATTCTACCCATTTTTGAAGTGGGTTGTATTTTTTTTTAATATTAAGCTGCATGAGCTGTTTATATATATTGGAGATTAAACCTTTGTCCATTGATTCGTTTCCACATATTTCCTCCCATTCTGAGGGTTGCCTTTTTCCATTCCCGTTTTTTAACAAAAGAAAGAAAGAAAGAAAAAGAGGCAGAACACAAATGTCCGTAAAATATGCCTCTTGAAACTGTCGTTTTGAAATATGGAGGTGTTTTGAATTTTTTGGTCGGTATACGACCCCAGGATTTGTTTTCAGGGCAGGTCTCATTTACAGGCCTGCAATTATTTTGAATATCAACTGACCATTAGCGCTGGGATTAAAGCTGCTGTTGTGTGAAACGGCCACAAGGTGGCAGCAGTTCTCCTTTACCAAATCTGGTGACTAGGGCAACAGAGCCTCAATGGAAGTCGTGTTCTAGGTTGTAATTTAGAATGGAATGTGCCAGGAAAAAGACCCTTAAGTTTGTCTCACTATTTCTTGTTCGGTTTTTTTTTCATTTAATTTTTATTTTTTATCACAGCAAGTTTGATTACAATGTTTGGCTTGTTGTAGGTGTGCAAGATGTGGTTCTTTTACGCATATACATATGTCTGTTCTTCCTGGGATCCTTTTCCATGTACGTTATGACAGAATGTTGACTAATCTTCTCTTGGTATTCCGTAGGTGTTTGGTGTCTATATATTTCACCTGTG
Organism: Mesoplodon mirus; assembly: GCF_964341445.2. Taxonomy (NCBI): domain Eukaryota; kingdom Metazoa; phylum Chordata; class Mammalia; order Artiodactyla; family Ziphiidae; genus Mesoplodon; species Mesoplodon mirus. The sequence goes on from NC_138979.1 coordinate 92,469,517, forward strand.
TTTGTATATGTCTCTTAACCCCAATATCCTAATGTATCCAATCCTCACACCTTTCCATTGGTGAACCATAAGTTTGTTTAATGAATCTGCGATTGCCCTTCTCTGTGGAAATATCTTCACTAGTATCAAGTTTTAGGTAACACCTATAAGTGATATCATACGATATGTGTCTTTCTCTTTCTGACTTACTACAAGTCACGTGATTACCTCTAGACTCATCTACGGTGCTGCAAATGGCATTGTGTCCTTTTTTTCCTTGGCTAATATTCTGTCTGTACATGTACCAGTTCTTCTTTGACCACTCATCTGTTGATGGACTTTTTGGTTGCTCCCATGTCATGGCTATTGTAATGCTGCGGCAATGCACATTTGCCTGCCTGTGTCTTTCCAATTCTGTCTTCTTAGGTTATAGGCCCAGGAGTTCGCCTGCTGGATCATATGGTAGCAAAATGTTTACCTTGTACAGGCACCGCCATTCTGTTCTCATTAGTGGCTCTTACCAGGTTACGTCCCACTTAAAGTTGAGGTGATGCTCTTCTCCACAACACCTTCAGCGTTTATTGTTTGGAGTATTTTTGCTGAAGTTTATTCTGACTAGTGTGAGCTGATACCACTTTGTGCTTGGATTTGCATGCATCTCATAATACCTTGAAATTGAGCTTTCTGGCATGTCCTTTTTTTCTTCAAACTGTGAGTACAGCTTACCTCTTCAAATTGTTTTCGGGAAGTAGGTGTGACATTTAGAAATATTTTGGCCATTACCTCCCTCAAGACATTATGAGGGCAGGTTTCATTCACAGCCCTCCAGTACTGGTGCATATGAAGTGACCCTTAGCACAGGTTTTAAAGCTGCTGTTGCAGGTAACGGCCAGAGGGTGGCAGCATTTCTGCTTTTCCCAATCTGTTAACTAGGGAAACAGACCATCCTGGCAGTGGTGTTCCTCGGTTCTATATTAGAGTGGAATGTGCCCCCAAAAGCTGATGTCTCCTTACTTATGTTTGTTTTAGAAATTGAATTTCTATATATTTTTTTATTGGAGTCATATTCCATTGTGTTCATGGACCACTTCTTCTTTGAGCATTCCTCTGTTGATGGACATTTTCGTAGCTTCCAAGTGTTGGCTATGGTAAATATTGCTGGAGTGCAGGATTGCCAGCATGTGTCTTTTCTTTTTTGTGGTACATGGGCCTCTCACTGCCGTGGGCCCTCCCATTGCAGAGCACAGGCTCCGGACGCACAGGCCCAGCAGCCATAGCTCACGGGAACAGCCGCTCCGCGGCATGTGGGATCTTCCCGAATCGGGGCATGAACCCATGTCCCCTGCACTGGCAGGCGGACTCTCATCCACTGCGCCACCAGTGAATCCCAGCCTGTCTTTTTGATTCTCATCCCCTCAGGCGAAAGGCCCAGCAGTGGGTATACTTGATTGAATGGTAGCTCAGTGTTTATCTTTACAAGGCACGTCATTTTTGTTTTCATGGCTGGCTCTTACCATGTCCCACGTTGAAGCAAGGGTAGGCATTTCTCCAAAACCCCTTCAGCATTTATTGTTTGCAGAATTTTTCCTGATGGGCATTCTGACTGCTGTGAGCTGATAGGTTTTTGTCATTTGGATTTACATATCTTTAATTATTCCTAATGTTTAGCATTTTCCCATGCCCTTTTAAATTTCTGGCAGAGAAAAACATAATAAAAAACGGAGAGTACAGTTAAACTCTTGAAATTGTCTTCTTGGATGGTTGCCCTCTTTTGAATGTTCTGGTCAATTTTCGACCCCATGTTTGTTTTTGAGGGCAGGTGTTATTCACAGGCCTGCAATGAGTGTGACTATTTAGTGACCATTAGCAGTGGGTTTAAAGCTGCTGTTGTGGGAAATGGCCACAAGGCGGCAGCGTTTCTCCACTCCCAAGTCTGGTTCCTAGGGCAGCAGAGCCTTTCTGGGACCAATGGAATACAGAAGAAGGCATCATTGAAGTCTAATACAGAATACCATGTCCTGGTGGATGGTAGAATGACCAGTAGGGTCTAGGAATTAGGAACTACTGGATGTATATCCTCGGTGGCTTCACTGACTGTCCTAACATCCTTTACCAGGTCCCCAGCAGCCCACGGGGCTCTCGTGGTCAGGCCCCTCCCAGGATATGGGGCTCACCTGGGCAGGGCCCCAGCAGCCAACGGGGTTCTCATGTTCAGGCCACTCCCAGGGTATGGAGCTCAGCTGTGAAACTACCCAGCAGCCCATGAGGCTCTCGTGCTTAGGCACCTCCCATGATACAGAGCTCCCGTGGGCAGGTACCATGGCAGGGCTGGGCACACAGGAACCGTGCACATAGCCCTCATTGCAGAGCACCCCAGAACGCCTGTCACGCAGAGCTGACACAGAGCACCTCAGAGCAGGACTTGAACTAACCAACAGCAGCTCCGACAGGTCTCTGACCCTGGGCATCACTCTGTGCAGCCTCCCTCTGCCTGGTCTTCCAGAGACTTCCACTGCAGCCGGGGCACCAGGCCTTTGTCTCCAACCATCCCCCCTCCTCTCCCTGACTCCTGGGTTCCTCTCATTAGGATTAGGTCTTCTTGAAATTGTCTCCCACTCATGGGCCAGATAAAATGATGAGAAAACAAGCCGGAGATGCAGCCCCTTGTCTATCCTGACTCTCAGGAGCCCACACCTGTTCCTTGGAACTGGCCGTTTCAGCGAGGTCCATTTTCTGCAATGTGAGCCACTGAGGGGTGAGGATTGGCTGACCGGAGCAGCCTGTCCCTACCGGCCAGCCCTCCCCAGGTGTGCCTGGGTTGAGGTCAATAGAAACACCGCTCCAGGGAGCAACAGCGCCTGCAGCTGTGCCTGACGCCATATTCTCTGCCCCGTCAGCAGTCTCGGGGCTGTGCTGGTGGGAGGGAGTGAGGGGGCACGGTTTTGTGGGTGGCCCGGTGTGAGAGGGGCTCTGCTGGACTTTCTGCAGGAGTTGCCAGACTGCCACCTGCTAAAGAAGAGGATGGGTCACCCATACCTTCCGCTGGAATTTCTCCGCGGGCAGAGGTGAGGGAGGAACAAAGCAGTGGGGGCCAAGACAGGACGGATATCTCAGGCAGGGAAATGGAAAGTGTTCAGAAGAGCGCCTGGGGCCAGGATCATCCTGGCTGGCCTGCAGGCACCAAGTCAGCCTGCGTGCTTTCGCTGGTGTGGATCCACGGCCCTTCCTCTATGCTTTCAAGTCCTTGTACATATTCAGGTGTTTTACCTGGGAAGGGAGGGAACAGTTCAGCAGCAGCTGGCTGGGGGCTCAGCTCACGTTTACTCACAGACGCCTATGTACGGTCCCCCAGCTTTGCAATGAGGACGCTCCTTGCGGGGGTGGGGGGGGCTGCTGGCTGCATGGGAGATAATTCCCTACCTCTGACCAACTTCAGAATTGTTTACCACTGGAGCAAGTGCCCTGATAGGGTTTTCCTCTGTATAACTAGTGGGTTCTGTTTATTTTTTCTGTTTTCTTTCAAGGTAGATTTTATTCCTCATTTATGTATTTATAGATATAAGCATGGAAATAATTCATTCATACAAATACATCTGTGTGAAGGGAAGAACGCTTTTCTGTTTTATTTTTAAATTTTATTTGTTTTTAAAAATTTTGAAATTTAGTATTATTTATTTTTTTAGACAGCAGGTTATTATTAGTTATCTATTTTATACATATACATGTATACAGGTCAATCCCAATCTCCCAACTCATCCCACCACCACCACCCCATGGCTTCCCCCCCTTGGTTTCCATACGTTTGTTCTCTAACCCTGTGTCTCTAATTCTGCCCTGCAAACCGGTTCATCTGTACCAGTTTTCTAGGTTCCACATATATGCATTAATACACAATATTTGTTTTTCTCTTTCTGACTTACTTCTCTCGGTATGACAGTCTCTAGATCCATCCACGTCTCTACAAATGACCCCGTTTCATTCCTTTTTATGGCTGAGTAATATTCCATTTTATATATGTACCACATCTTTATCCATTCGTCTGTCTGTGGGCATTTAGGTTGCTTCCATTACCTGGCTATTGTAAATAGTGCTGCAATGAACATTGTAGTGAATGTGTCTTTTGGATTTATGGTTTTCTCTGGGTATATGCCCAGAAGTGGGATTGCTGGATCATATGGTAATTGTATTTTTAGTTTTTCTAATGAACCTCCATACTGTTCTCCATAGTGACTGTATCAATTGACATGCCCACCAATAGTGGAAGAGGGATCCATGTGTCCACACCCTCCGCAGCATTTGTAGTTTGTAGATTTTCTGATGATGCCCATTCTAACAGGTGTGAGGTGATACCTCATTGAAGTTTTGACTTGCATTTCTCTAATAATTAGTGATGTTGAGCAGCTTTTCATGTGCATCCTGGCCATCTCTGGGTCTCCTTTGAAGAAATGTCTATTTAGATATTCTACCCATTTTTGAAGTGGGTTGTATTTTTTTTAATATTAAGCTGCATGAGCTGTTTATATATATTGGAGATTAAACCTTTGTCCATTGATTCGTTTCCACATATTTCCTCCCATTCTGAGGGTTGCCTTTTTCCATTCCCGTTTTTTAACAAAAGAAAGAAAGAAAGAAAAAGAAGCAGAACACAAATGTCCATAAAATATGCCTCTTGAAACTGTCGTTTTGAAATATGGAGGTGTTTTGAATTTTTTGGTCGGTATACGACCCCAGGATTTGTTTTCAGGGCAGGTCTCATTTACAGGCCTGCAATTATTTTGAATATCAACTGACCATTAGCGCTGGGATTAAAGCTGCTGTTGTGTGAAACGGCCACAAGGTGGCAGCAGTTCTCCTTTACCAAATCTGGTGACTAGGGCAACAGAGCCTCAATGGAAGTCGTGTTCTAGGTTGTAATTTAGAATGGAATGTGCCAGGAAAAAGACCCTTAAGTTTGTCTCACTATTTCTTGTTGGGTTTTTTTTTCATTTAATTTTTATTTTTTATCACAGCAAGTTTGATTACAATGTTTGGCTTGTTGTAGGTGTGCAAGATGTGGTTCTTTTACGCATATACATATGTCTGTTCTTCCTGGGATCCTTTTCCATGTACGTTATGACAGAATGTTGACTAATCTTCTCTTGGTATTCCGTAGGTGTTTGGTGTCTATATATTTCACCTGTGTTTGTATATGTCTCTTAACCCCAATATCCTAATGTATCCAATCCTCACACCTTTCCATTGGTGAACCGTAAGTTTGTTTAATGAATCTGCGATTGCCCTTCTCTGTGGAAATATCTTCACTAGTATCAAGTTTTAGGTAACACCTATAAGTGATATCATACGATATGTGTCTTTCTCTTTCTGACTTACTACAAGTCACGTGATTACCTCTAGACTCATCTACGGTGCTGCAAATGGCATTGTGTCCTTTTTTTCCTTGGCTAATATTCTGTCTGTACATGTACCAGTTCTTCTTTGACCACTCATCTGTTGATGGACTTTTTGGTTGCTCCCATGTCATGGCTATTGTAATCCTGCGGCAATGCACATTTGCCTGCCTGTGTCTTTCCAATTCTGTCTTCTTAGGTTATAGGCCCAGGAGTTCGCCTGCTGGATCATATGGTAGCAAAATGTTTACCTTGTACAGGCACCGCCATTCTGTTCTCATTAGTGGCTCTTACCAGGTTACGTCCCACTTAAAGTTGAGGTGATGCTCTTCTCCACAACACCTTCAGCGTTTATTGTTTGGAGTATTTTTGCTGAAGTTTATTCTGACTAGTGTGAGCTGATACCACTTTGTGCTTGGATTTGCATGCATCTCATAATACCTTGAAATTGAGCTTTCTGGCATGTCCTTTTTTTCTTCAAACTGTGAGTACAGCTTACCTCTTCAAATTGTTTTCGGGAAGTAGGTGTGACATTTAGAAATATTTTGGCCATTACCTCCCTCAAGACATTATGAGGGCAGGTTTCATTCACAGCCCTCCAGTACTGGTGCATATGAAGTGACCCTTAGCACAGGTTTTAAAGCTGCTGTTGCAGGTAACGGCCAGAGGGTGGCAGCATTTCTGCTTTTCCCAATCTGTTAACTAGGGAAACAGACCATCCTGGCAGTGGTGTTCCTCGGTTCTATATTAGAGTGGAATGTGCCCCCAAAAGCTGATGTCTCCTTACTTATGTTTGTTTTAGAAATTGAATTTCTATATATTTTTTTATTGGAGTCATATTCCATTGTGTTCATGGACCACTTCTTCTTTGAGCATTCCTCTGTTGATGGACATTTTCGTAGCTTCCAAGTGTTGGCTATGGTAAATATTGCTGGAGTGCAGGATTGCCAGCATGTGTCTTTTCTTTTTTGTGGTACATGGGCCTCTCACTGCCGTGGGCCCTCCCATTGCAGAGCACAGGCTCCGGACGCACAGGCCCAGCAGCCATAGCTCACGGGAACAGCCGCTCCGCGGCATGTGGGATCTTCCCGAATCGGGGCATGAACCCATGTCCCCTGCACTGGCAGGCGGACTCTCATCCACTGCGCCACCAGTGAATCCCAGCCTGTCTTTTTGATTCTCATCCCCTCAGGCGAAAGGCCCAGCAGTGGGTATACTTGATTGAATGGTAGCTCAGTGTTTATCTTTACAAGGCACGTCATTTTTGTTTTCATGACTGGCTCTTACCATGTCCCACGTTGAAGCAAGGGTAGGCATTTCTCCAAAACCCCTTCAGCATTTATTGTTTGCAGAATTTTTCCTGATGGGCATTCTGACTGCTGTGAGCTGATAGGTTTTTGTCATTTGGATTTACATATCTTTAATTATTCCTAATGTTTAGCATTTTCCCATGCCCTTTTAAATTTCTGGCAGAGAAAAACATAATAAAAAACGGAGAGTACAGTTAAACTCTTGAAATTGTCTTCTTGGATGGTTGCCCTCTTTTGAATGTTCTGGTCAATTTTCGACCCCATGTTTGTTTTTGAGGGCAGGTGTTATTCACAGGCCTGCAATGAGTGTGACTATTTAGTGACCATTAGCAGTGGGTTTAAAGCTGCTGTTGTGGGAAATGGCCACAAGGCGGCAGCGTTTCTCCACTCCCAAGTCTGGTTCCTAGGGCAGCAGAGCCTTTCTGGGACCAATGGAATACAGAAGAAGGCATCATTGAAGTCTAATACAGAATACCATGTCCTGGTGGATGGTAGAATGACCAGTAGGGTCTAGGAATTAGGAACTACTGGATGTATATCCTCGGTGGCTTCACTGACTGTCCTAACATCCTTTACCAGGTCCCCAGCAGCCCACGGGGCTCTCGTGGTCAGGCCCCTCCCAGGATATGGGGCTCACCTGGGCAGGGCCCCAGCAGCCAACGGGGTTCTCATGTTCAGGCCACTCCCAGGGTATGGAGCTCAGCTGTGAAACTACCCAGCAGCCCATGAGGCTCTCGTGCTTAGGCACCTCCCATGATACAGAGCTCCCGTGGGCAGGTACCATGGCAGGGCTGGGCACACAGGAACCGTGCACATAGCCCTCATTGCAGAGCACCCCAGAACGCCTGTCACGCAGAGCTGACACAGAGCACCTCAGAGCAGGACTTGAACTAACCAACAGCAGCTCCGACAGGTCTCTGACCCTGGGCATCACTCTGTGCAGCCTCCCTCTGCCTGGTCTTCCAGAGACTTCCACTGCAGCCGGGGCACCAGGCCTTTGTCTCCAACCATCCCCCCTCCTCTCCCTGACTCCTGGGTTCCTCTCATTAGGATTAGGTCTTCTTGAAATTGTCTCCCACTCATGGGCCAGATAAAATGATGAGAAAACAAGCCGGAGATGCAGCCCCTTGTCTATCCTGACTCTCAGGAGCCCACACCTGTTCCTTGGAACTGGCCGTTTCAGCGAGGTCCATTTTCTGCAATGTGAGCCACTGAGGGGTGAGGATTGGCTGACCGGAGCAGCCTGTCCCTACCGGCCAGCCCTCCCCAGGTGTGCCTGGGTTGAGGTCAATAGAAACACCGCTCCAGGGAGCAACAGCGCCTGCAGCTGTGCCTGACGCCATATTCTCTGCCCCGTCAGCAGTCTCGGGGCTGTGCTGGTGGGAGGGAGTGAGGGGGCACGGTTTTGTGGGTGGCCCGGTGTGAGAGGGGCTCTGCTGGACTTTCTGCAGGAGTTGCCAGACTGCCACCTGCTAAAGAAGAGGATGGGTCACCCATACCTTCCGCTGGAATTTCTCCGCGGGCAGAGGTGAGGGAGGAACAAAGCAGTGGGGGCCAAGACAGGACGGATATCTCAGGCAGGGAAATGGAAAGTGTTCAGAAGAGCGCCTGGGGCCAGGATCATCCTGGCTGGCCTGCAGGCACCAAGTCAGCCTGCGTGCTTTCGCTGGTGTGGATCCACGGCCCTTCCTCTATGCTTTCAAGTCCTTGTACATATTCAGGTGTTTTACCTGGGAAGGGAGGGAACAGTTCAGCAGCAGCTGGCTGGGGGCTCAGCTCACGTTTACTCACAGACGCCTATGTACGGTCCCCCAGCTTTGCAATGAGGACGCTCCTTGCGGGGGTGGGGGGGGCTGCTGGCTGCATGGGAGATAATTCCCTACCTCTGACCAACTTCAGAATTGTTTACCACTGGAGCAAGTGCCCTGATAGGGTTTTCCTCTGTATAACTAGTGGGTTCTGTTTATTTTTTCTGTTTTCTTTCAAGGTAGATTTTATTCCTCATTTATGTATTTATAGATATAAGCATGGAAATAATTCATTCATACAAATACATCTGTGTGAAGGGAAGAACGCTTTTCTGTTTTATTTTTAAATTTTATTTGTTTTTAAAAATTTTGAAATTTAGTATTATTTATTTTTTTAGACAGCAGGTTATTATTAGTTATCTATTTTATACATATACATGTATACAGGTCAATCCCAATCTCCCAACTCATCCCACCACCACCACCCCATGGCTTCCCCCCCTTGGTTTCCATACGTTTGTTCTCTAACCCTGTGTCTCTAATTCTGCCCTGCAAACCGGTTCATCTGTACCAGTTTTCTAGGTTCCACATATATGCATTAATACACAATATTTGTTTTTCTCTTTCTGACTTACTTCTCTCGGTATGACAGTCTCTAGATCCATCCACGTCTCTACAAATGACCCCGTTTCATTCCTTTTTATGGCTGAGTAATATTCCATTTTATATATGTACCACATCTTTATCCATTCGTCTGTCTGTGGGCATTTAGGTTGCTTCCATTACCTGGCTATTGTAAATAGTGCTGCAATGAACATTGTAGTGAATGTGTCTTTTGGATTTATGGTTTTCTCTGGGTATATGCCCAGAAGTGGGATTGCTGGATCATATGGTAATTGTATTTTTAGTTTTTCTAATGAACCTCCATACTGTTCTCCATAGTGACTGTATCAATTGACATGCCCACCAATAGTGGAAGAGGGATCCATGTGTCCACACCCTCCGCAGCATTTGTAGTTTGTAGATTTTCTGATGATGCCCATTCTAACAGGTGTGAGGTGATACCTCATTGAAGTTTTGACTTGCATTTCTCTAATAATTAGTGATGTTGAGCAGCTTTTCATGTGCATCCTGGCCATCTCTGGGTCTCCTTTGAAGAAATGTCTATTTAGATATTCTACCCATTTTTGAAGTGGGTTGTATTTTTTTTAATATTAAGCTGCATGAGTTGTTTATATATATTGGAGATTAAACCTTTGTCCATTGATTCGTTTCCACATATTTCCTCCCATTCTGAGGGTTGCCTTTTTCCATTCCCGTTTTTTAACAAAAGAAAGAAAGAAAGAAAAAGAAGCAGAACACAAATGTCCGTAAAATATGCCTCTTGAAACTGTCGTTTTGAAATATGGAGGTGTTTTGAATTTTTTGGTCGGTATACGACCCCAGGATTTGTTTTCAGGGCAGGTCTCATTTACAGGCCTGCAATTATTTTGAATATCAACTGACCATTAGCGCTGGGATTAAAGCTGCTGTTGTGTGAAACGGCCACAAGGTGGCAGCAGTTCTCCTTTACCAAATCTGGTGACTAGGGCAACAGAGCCTCAATGGAAGTCGTGTTCTAGGTTGTAATTTAGAATGGAATGTGCCAGGAAAAAGACCCTTAAGTTTGTCTCACTATTTCTTGTTGGGTTTTTTTTTCATTTAATTTTTATTTTTTATCACAGCAAGTTTGATTACAATGTTTGGCTTGTTGTAGGTGTGCAAGATGTGGTTCTTTTACGCATATACATATGTCTGTTCTTCCTGGGATCCTTTTCCATGTACGTTATGACAGAATGTTGACTAATCTTCTCTTGGTATTCCGTAGGTGTTTGGTGTCTATATATTTCACCTGTGTTTGTATATGTCTCTTAACCCCAATATCCTAATGTATCCAATCCTCACACCTTTCCATTGGTGAACCGTAAGTTTGTTTAATGAATCTGCGATTGCCCTTCTCTGTGGAAATATCTTCACTAGTATCAAGTTTTAGGTAACACCTATAAGTGATATCATACGATATGTGTCTTTCTCTTTCTGACTTACTACAAGTCACGTGATTACCTCTAGACTCATCTACGGTGCTGCAAATGGCATTGTGTCCTTTTTTTCCTTGGCTAATATTCTGTCTGTACATGTACCAGTTCTTCTTTGACCACTCATCTGTTGATGGACTTTTTGGTTGCTCCCATGTCATGGCTATTGTAATGCTGCGGCAATGCACATTTGCCTGCCTGTGTCTTTCCAATTCTGTCTTCTTAGGTTATAGGCCCAGGAGTTCGCCTGCTGGATCATATGGTAGCAAAATGTTTACCTTGTACAGGCACCGCCATTCTGTTCTCATTAGTGGCTCTTACCAGGTTACGTCCCACTTAAAGTTGAGGTGATGCTCTTCTCCACAACACCTTCAGCGTTTATTGTTTGGAGTATTTTTGCTGAAGTTTATTCTGACTAGTGTGAGCTGATACCACTTTGTGCTTGGATTTGCATGCGTCTCATAATACCTTGAAATTGAGCTTTCTGGCATGTCCTTTTTTTCTTCAAACTGTGAGTACAGCTTACCTCTTCAAATTGTTTTCGGGAAGTAGGTGTGACATTTAGAAATATTTTGGCCATTACCTCCCTCAAGACATTATGAGGGCAGGTTTCATTCACAGCCCTCCAGTACTGGTGCATATGAAGTGACCCTTAGCACAGGTTTTAAAGCTGCTGTTGCAGGTAACGGCCAGAGGGTGGCAGCATTTCTGCTTTTCCCAATCTGTTAACTAGGGAAACAGACCATCCTGGCAGTGGTGTTCCTCGGTTCTATATTAGAGTGGAATGTGCCCCCAAAAGCTGATGTCTCCTTACTTATGTTTGTTTTAGAAATCGAATTTCTATATATTTTTTTATTGGAGTCATATTCCATTGTGTTCATGGACCACTTCTTCTTTGAGCATTCCTCTGTTGATGGACATTTTCGTAGCTTCCAAGTGTTGGCTATGGTAAATATTGCTGGAGTGCAGGATTGCCAGCATGTGTCTTTTCTTTTTTGTGGTACATGGGCCTCTCACTGCCGTGGGCCCTCCCATTGCAGAGCACAGGCTCCGGACGCACAGGCCCAGCAGCCATAGCTCACGGGAACAGCCGCTCCGCGGCAAGTGGGATCTTCCCGAATCGGGGCATGAACCCATGTCCCCTGCACTGGCAGGCGGACTCTCATCCACTGCGCCACCAGTGAATCCCAGCCTGTCTTTTTGATTCTCATCCCCTCAGGCGAAAGGCCCAGCAGTGGGTATACTTGATTGAATGGTAGCTTAGTATTTATCTTTACAAGGCACGTCATTTTTGTTTTCATGACTGGCTCTTACCATGTCCCACGTTGAAGCAAGGGTAGGCATTTCTCCAAAACCCCTTCAGCATTTATTGTTTGCAGAATTTTTCCTGATGGGCATTCTGACTGCTGTGAGCTGATAGGTTTTTGTCATTTGGATTTACATATCTTTAATTATTCCTAATGTTTAGCATTTTCCCATGCCTTTTTAAATTTCTGGCAGAGAAAAACAGAAAAAAAAAACGGAGAGTACAGTTAAACTCTTGAAATTGTCTTCTTGGATGGTTGCCCTCTTTTGAATGTTCTGGTCAATTTTCAACCCCATGTTTGTTTTTGAGGGCAGGTGTTATTCACAGGCCTGCAATGAGTGTGACTATTTAGTGACCATTAGCAGTGGGTTTAAAGCTGCTGTTGTGGGAAATGGCCACAAGGCGGCAGCGTTTCTCCACTCCCAAGTCTGGTTCCTAGGGCAGCAGAGCCTTTCTGGGACCAATGGAATACAGAAGAAGGCATCACTGAAGTCTAATACAGAATACCATGTCCTGGTGGATGGTAGAATGACCAGTAGGGTCTAGGAATTAGGAACTACTGGATGTATATCCTCGGTGGCTTCACTGACTGTCCTAACATCCTTTACCAGGTCCCCAGCAGCCCACGGGGCTCTCGTGGTCAGGCCCCTCCCAGGATATGGGGCTCACCTGGGCAGGGCCCCAGCAGCCAACGGGGTTCTCATGTTCAGGCCACTCCCAGGGTATGGAGCTCAGCTGTGAAACTACCCAGCAGCCCATGAGGCTCTCGTGCTTAGGCACCTCCCATGATACAGAGCTCCCGTGGGCAGGTACCATGGCAGGGCTGGGCACACAGGAACCGTGCACATAGCCCTCATTGCAGAGCACCCCAGAACGCCTGTCACGCAGAGCTGACACAGAGCACCTCAGAGCAGGACTTGAACTAACCAACAGCAGCTCCGACAGGTCTCTGACCCTGGGCATCACTCTGTGCAGCCTCCCTCTGCCTGGTCTTCCAGAGACTTCCACTGCAGCCGGGGCACCAGGCCTTTGTCTCCAACCATCCCCCCTCCTCTCCCTGACTCCTGGGTTCCTCTCATTAGGATTAGGTCTTCTTGAAATTGTCTCCCACTCATGGGCCAGATAAAATGATGAGAAAACAAGCCGGAGATGCAGCCCCTTGTCTATCCTGACTCTCAGGAGCCCACACCTGTTCCTTGGAACTGGCCGTTTCAGCGAGGTCCATTTTCTGCAATGTGAGCCACTGAGGGGTGAGGATTGGCTGACCGGAGCAGCCTGTCCCTACCGGCCAGCCCTCCCCAGGTGTGCCTGGGTTGAGGTCAATAGAAACACCGCTCCAGGGAGCAACAGCGCCTGCAGCTGTGCCTGACGCCATATTCTCTGCCCCGTCAGCAGTCTCGGGGCTGTGCTGGTGGGAGGGAGTGAGGGGGCACGGTTTTGTGGGTGGCCCGGTGTGAGAGGGGCTCTGCTGGACTTTCTGCAGGAGTTGCCAGACTGCCACCTGCTAAAGAAGAGGATGGGTCACCCATACCTTCCGCTGGAATTTCTCCGCGGGCAGAGGTGAGGGAGGAACAAAGCAGTGGGGGCCAAGACAGGACGGATATCTCAGGCAGGGAAATGGAAAGTTTTCAGAAGAGCGCCTGGGGCCAGGATCATCCTGGCTGGCCTGCAGGCACCAAGTCAGCCTGCGTGCTTTCGCTGGTGTGGATCCACGGCCCTTCCTCTATGCTTTCAAGTCCTTGTACATATTCAGGTGTTTTACCTGGGAAGGGAGGGAACAGTTCAGCAGCAGCTGGCTGGGGGCTCAGTTCACGTTTACTCACAGACGCCTATGTACGGTCCCCCAGCTTTGCAATGAGGACGCTCCTTGCGGGGGTGGGGGGGGCTGCTGGCTGCATGGGAGATAATTCCCTACCTCTGACCAACTTCAGAATTGTTTACCACTGGAGCAAGTACCCTGATAGGGTTTTCCTCTGTATAACTAGTGGGTTCTGTTTATTTTTTCTGTTTTGTTTCAAGGTAGATTTTATTCCTCATTTATGTATTTATAGATATAAGCATGGAAATAATTCATTCATACAAATACATCTGTGTGAAGGGAAGAACGCTTTTCTGTTTTATTTTTAAATTTTATTTGTTTTTAAAAATTTTGAAATTTAGTATTATTTATTTTTTTAGACAGCAGGTTATTATTAGTTATCTATTTTATACATATACATGTATACAGGTCAATCCCAATCTCCCAACTCATCCCACCACCACCACCCCATGGCTTCCCCCCCTTGGTTTCCATACGTTTGTTCTCTAACCCTGTGTCTCTAATTCTGCCCTGCAAACCGGTTCATCTGTACCAGTTTTCTAGGTTCCACGTATATGCATTAATACACAATATTTGTTTTTCTCTTTCTGACTTACTTCTCTCGGTATGACAGTCTCTAGATCCATCCACGTCTCTACAAATGACCCCGTTTCATTCCTTTTTATGGCTGAGTAATATTCCATTTTATATATGTACCACATCTTTATCCATTCGTCTGTCTGTGGGCATTTAGGTTGCTTCCATTACCTGGCTATTGTAAATAGTGCTGCAATGAACATTGTGGTGAATGTGTCTTTTGGATTTATGGTTTTCTCTGGGTATATGCCCAGAAGTGGGATTGCTGGATCATATGGTAATTGTATTTTTAGTTTTTCTAATGAACCTCCATACTGTTCTCCATAGTGACTGTATCAATTGACATGCCCACCTATAGTGGAAGAGGGATCCATGTGTCCACACCCTCCGCAGCATTTGTAGTTTGTCGATTTTCTGATGATGCCCATTCTAACAGGTGTGAGGTGATACCTCATTGAAGTTTTGACTTGCATTTCTCTAATAATTAGTGATGTTGAGCAGCTTTTCATGTGCATCCTGGCCATCTCTGGGTCTCCTTTGAAGAAATATCTATTTACATGTTCTACCCATTTTTGAAGTGGGTTGTATTTTTTTTAATATTAAGCTGCATGAGCTGTTTATATATATTGGAGATTAAACCTTTGTCCATTGATTCGTTTCCACATATTTCCTCCCATTCTGAGGGTTGCCTTTTTCCATTCCCGTTTTTTAACAAAAGAAAGAAAGAAAGAAAAAGAAGCAGAAAACAAATGTCCGTAAAATATGCCTCTTGAAACTGTCGTTTTGAAATATGGAGGTGTTTTGAATTTTTTGGTCGGTATACGACCCCAGGATTTGTTTTCAGGGCAGGTCTCATTTACAGGCCTGCAATTATTTTGAATATCAACTGACCATTAGCGCTGGGATTAAAGCTGCTGTTGTGTGAAACGGCCACAAGGTGGCAGCAGTTCTCCTTTACCAAATCTGGTGACTAGGGCAACAGAGCCTCAATGGAAGTCGTGTTCTAGGTTGTAATTTAGAATGGAATGTGCCAGGAAAAAGACCCTTAAGTTTGTCTCACTATTTCTTGTTGGGTTTTTTTTTCATTTAATTTTTATTTTTTAGCACAGCAAGTTTGATTACAATGTTTGGCTTGTTGTAGGTGTGCAAGATGTGGTTCTTTTACGCATATACATATGTCTGTTCTTCCTGGGATCCTTTTCCATGTACGTTATGACAGAATGTTGACTAATCTTCTCTTGGTATTCCGTAGGTGTTTGGTGTCTATATATTTCACCTGTGTTTGTATATGTCTCTTAACCCCAATATCCTAATGTATCCAATCCTCACACCTTTCCATTGGTGAACCGTAAGTTTGTTTAATGAATCTGCGATTGCCCTTCTCTGTGGAAATATCTTCACTAGTATCAAGTTTTAGGTAACACCTATAAGTGATATCATACGATATGTGTCTTTCTCTTTCTGACTTACTACAAGTCACGTGATTACCTCTAGACTCATCTACGGTGCTGCAAATGGCATTGTGTCCTTTTTTTCCTTGGCTAATATTCTGTCTGTACATGTACCAGTTCTTCTTTGACCACTCATCTGTTGATGGACTTTTTGGTTGCTCCCATGTCATGGCTATTGTAATGCTGCGGCAATGCACATTTGCCTGCCTGTGTCTTTCCAATTCTGTCTTCTTAGGTTATAGGCCCAGGAGTTCGCCTGCTGGATCATATGGTAGCAAAATGTTTACCTTGTACAGGCACCGCCATTCGGTTCTCATTAGTGGCTCTTACCAGGTTACGTCCCACTTAAAGTTGAGGTGATGCTCTTCTCCACAACACCTTCAGCGTTTATTGTTTGGAGTATTTTTGCTGAAGTTTATTCTGACTAGTGTGAGCTGATACCACTTTGTGCTTGGATTTGCATGCATCTCATAATACCTTGAAATTGAGCTTTCTGGCATGTCCTTTTTTTCTTCAAACTGTGAGTACAGCTTACCTCTTCAAATTGTTTTCGGGAAGTAGGTGTGACATTTAGAAATATTTTGGCCATTACCTCCCTCAAGACATTATGAGGGCAGGTTTCATTCACAGCCCTCCAGTACTGGTGCATATGAAGTGACCCTTAGCACAGGTTTTAAAGCTGCTGTTGCAGGTAACGGCCAGAGGGTGGCAGCATTTCTGCTTTTCCCAATCTGTTAACTAGGGAAACAGACCATCCTGGCAGTGGTGTTCCTCGGTTCTATATTAGAGTGGAATGTGCCCCCAAAAGCTGATGTCTCCTTACTTATGTTTGTTTTAGAAATCGAATTTCTCTATATTTTTTTATTGGAGTCATATTCCATTGTGTTCATGGACCACTTCTTCTTTGAGCATTCCTCTGTTGATGGACATTTTCGTAGCTTCCAAGTGTTGGCTATGGTAAATATTGCTGGAGTGCAGGATTGCCAGCATGTGTCTTTTCTTTTTTGTGGTACATGGGCCTCTCACTGCCGTGGACCCCCCATTGCAGAGCACAGGCTCCGGACGCACAGGCCCAGCAGCCATAGCTCACGGGAACAGCCGCTCCGCGGCATGTGGGATCTTCCCGAATCGGGGCATGAACCCATGTCCCCTGCACTGGCAGGCGGACTCTCATCCACTGCGCCACCAGTGAATCCCAGCCTGTCTTTTTGATTCTCATCCCCTCAGGCGAAAGGCCCAGCAGTGGGTATACTTGATTGAATGGTAGCTCAGTATTTATCTTTACAAGGCACGTCATTTTTGTTTTCATGACTGGCTCTTACCATGTCCCACGTTGAAGCAAGGGTAGGCATTTCTCCAAAACCCCTTCAGCATTTATTGTTTGCAGAATTTTTCCTGATGGGCATTCTGACTGCTGTGAGCTGATAGGTTTTTGTCATTTGGATTTACATATCTTTAATTATTCCTAATGTTTAGCATTTTCCCATGCCTTTTTAAATTTCTGGCAGAGAAAAACAGAAAAAAAAAACGGAGAGTACAGTTAAACTCTTGAAATTGTCTTCTTGGATGGTTGCCCTCTTTTGAATGTTCTGGTCAATTTTCGACCCCATGTTTGTTTTTGAGGGCAGGTGTTATTCACAGGCCTGCAATGAGTGTGACTATTTAGTGACCATTAGCAGTGGGTTTAAAGCTGCTGTTGTGGGAAATGGCCACAAGGCGGCAGCGTTTCTCCACTCCCAAGTCTGGTTCCTAGGGCAGCAGAGCCTTTCTGGGACCAATGGAATACAGAAGAAGGCATCATTGAAGTCTAATACAGAATACCATGTCCTGGTGGATGGTAGAATGACCAGTAGGGTCTAGGAATTAGGAACTACTGGATGTATATCCTCGGTGGCTTCACTGACTGTCCTAACATCCTTTACCAGGTCCCCAGCAGCCCACGGGGCTCTCGTGGTCAGGCCCCTCCCAGGATATGGGGCTCACCTGGGCAGGGCCCCAGCAGCCAACGGGGTTCTCATGTTCAGGCCACTCCCAGGGTATGGAGCTCAGCTGTGAAACTACCCAGCAGCCCATGAGGCTCTCGTGCTTAGGCACCTCCCATGATACAGAGCTCCCGTGGGCAGGTACCATGGCAGGGCTGGGCACACAGGAACCGTGCACATAGCCCTCATTGCAGAGCACCCCAGAACGCCTGTCACGCAGAGCTGACACAGAGCACCTCAGAGCAGGACTTGAACTAACCAACAGCAGCTCCGACAGGTCTCTGACCCTGGGCATCACTCTGTGCAGCCTCCCTCTGCCTGGTCTTCCAGAGACTTCCACTGCAGCCGGGGCACCAGGCCTTTGTCTCCAACCATCCCCCCTCCTCTCCCTGACTCCTGGGTTCCTCTCATTAGGATTAGGTCTTCTTGAAATTGTCTCCCACTCATGGGCCAGATAAAATGATGAGAAAACAAGCCGGAGATGCAGCCCCTTGTCTATCCTGACTCTCAGGAGCCCACACCTGTTCCTTGGAACTGGCCGTTTCAGCGAGGTCCATTTTCTGCAATGTGAGCCACTGAGGGGTGAGGATTGGCTGACCGGAGCAGCCTGTCCCTACCGGCCAGCCCTCCCCAGGTGTGCGTGTCTTGAGGTCAATAGAAACACCACTCCAGGGAGCAACAGCGCCTGCAGCTGTGCCTGACGCCATATTCTCTGCCCCGTCAGCAGTCTCGGGGCTGTGCTGGTGGGAGGGAGTGAGGGGGCACGGTTTTGTGGGTGGCCCGGTGTGAGAGGGGCTCTGCTGGACTTTCTGCAGGAGTTGCCAGACTGCCACCTGCTAAAGAAGAGGATGGGTCACCCATACCTTCCGCTGGAATTTCTCCGCGGGCAGAGGTGAGGGAGGAACAAAGCAGTGGGGGCCAAGACAGGTCGGATATCTCAGGCAGGGAAATGGAAAGTTTTCAGAAGAGCGCCTGGGGCCAGGATCATCCTGGCTGGCCTGCAGGCACCAAGTCAGCCTGCGTGCTTTCGCTGGTGTGGATCCACGGCCCTTCCTCTATGCTTTCAAGTCCTTGTACATATTCAGGTGTTTTACCTGGGAAGGGAGGGAACAGTTCAGCAGCAGCTGGCTGGGGGCTCAGCTCACGTTTACTCACAGACGCCTATGTACGGTCCCCCAGCTTTGCAATGAGGACGCTCCTTGCGGGGGTGGGGGGGGGCTGCTGGCTGCATGGGAGATAATTCCCTACCTCTGACCAACTTCAGAATTGTTTACCACTGGAGCAAGTACCCTGATAGGGTTTTCCTCTGTATAACTAGTGGGTTCTGTTTATTTTTTCTGTTTTCTTTCAAGGTAGATTTTATTCCTCATTTATGTATTTATAGATATAAGCATGGAAATAATTCATTCATACAAATACATCTGTGTGAAGGGAAGAACGCTTTTCTGTTTTATTTTTAAATTTTATTTGTTTTTAAAAATTTTGAAATTTAATATTATTTATTTTTTTAGACAGCAGGTTATTATTAGTTATCTATTTTATACATATACATGTATACAGGTCAATCCCAATCTCCCAACTCATCCCACCACCACCACCCCATGGCTTACCCCCCTTGGTTTCCATACATTTGTTCCCTAACCCTGTGTCTCTAATTCTGCCCTGCAAACCGGTTCATCTGTACCAGTTTTCTAGGTTCCACGTATATGCATTAATACACAATATTTGTTTTTCTCTTTCTGACTTACTTCTCTCGGTATGACAGTCTCTAGATCCATCCACGTCTCTACAAATGACCCCGTTTCATTCCTTTTTATGGCTGAGTAATATTCCATTTTATATATGTACCACATCTTTATCCATTCGTCTGTCTGTGGGCATTTAGGTTGCTTCCATTACCTGGCTATTGTAAATAGTGCTGCAATGAACATTGTGGTGAATGTGTCTTTTGGATTTATGGTTTTCTCTGGGTATATGCCCAGAAGTGGGATTGCTGGATCATATGGTAATTGTATTTTTAGTTTTTCTAATGAACCTCCATACTGTTCTCCATAGTGACTGTATCAGTTGACATGCCCACCTATAGTGGAAGAGGGATCCATGTGTCCACACCCTCTGCAGCATTTGTAGTTTGTCGATATTCTGATGATGCCCATTCTAACAGGTGTGAGGTGATACCTCATTGAATTTTGACTTGCATTTCTCTAATAATTAGTGATGTTGAGCAGCTTTTCATGTGCATCCTGGCCATCTCTGGGTCTCCTTTGAAGAAATGTCTATTTAGATATTCTACCCATTTTTGAAGTGGGTTGTATTTTTTTTAATATTAAGCTGCATGAGCTGTTTATATATATTGGAGATTAAACCTTTGTCCATTGATTCGTTTCCACATATTTCCTCCCATTCTGAGGGTTGCCTTTTTCCATTCCCGTTTTTTAACAAAAGAAAGAAAGAAAGAAAAAGAAGCAGAAAACAAATGTCCGTAAAATATGCCTCTTGAAACTGTCGTTTTGAAATATGGAGGTGTTTTGAATTTTTTGGTCGGTATACGACCCCAGGATTTGTTTTCAGGGCAGGTCTCATTTACAGGCCTGCAATTATTTTGAATATCAACTGACCATTAGCGCTGGGATTAAAGCTGCTGTTGTGTGAAACGGCCACAAGGTGGCAGCAGTTCTCCTTTACCAAATCTGGTGACTAGGGCAACAGAGCCTCAATGGAAGTCGTGTTCTAGGTTGTAATTTAGAATGGAATGTGCCAGGAAAAAGACCCTTAAGTTTGTCTCACTATTTCTTGTTCGGTTTTTTTTTCATTTAATTTTTATTTTTTATCACAGCAAGTTTGATTACAATGTTTGGCTTGTTGTAGGTGTGCAAGATGTGGTTCTTTTACGCATATACATATGTCTGTTCTTCCTGGGATCCTTTTCCATGTACGTTATGACAGAATGTTGACTAATCTTCTCTTGGTATTCCGTAGGTGTTTGGTGTCTATATATTTCACCTGTGTTTGTATATGTCTCTTAACCCCAATATCCTAATGTATCCAATCCTCACACCTTTCCATTGGTGAACCATAAGTTTGTTTAATGAATCTGCGATTGCCCTTCTCTGTGGAAATATCTTCACTAGTATCAAGTTTTAGGTAACACCTATAAGTGATATCATACGATATGTGTCTTTCTCTTTCTGACTTACTACAAGTCACGTGATTACCTCTAGACTCATCTACGGTGCTGCAAATGGCATTGTGTCCTTTTTTTCCTTGGCTAATATTCTGTCTGTACATGTACCAGTTCTTCTTTGACCACTCATCTGTTGATGGACTTTTTGGTTGCTCCCATGTCATGGCTATTGTAATGCTGCGGCAATGCACATTTGCCTGCCTGTGTCTTTCCAATTCTGTCTTCTTAGGTTATAGGCCCAGGAGTTCGCCTGCTGGATCATATGGTAGCAAAATGTTTACCTTGTACAGGCACCGCCATTCTGTTCTCATTAGTGGCTCTTACCAGGTTACGTCCCACTTAAAGTTGAGGTGATGCTCTTCTCCACAACACCTTCAGCGTTTATTGTTTGGAGTATTTTTGCTGAAGTTTATTCTGACTAGTGTGAGCTGATACCACTTTGTGCTTGGATTTGCATGCATCTCATAATACCTTGAAATTGAGCTTTCTGGCATGTCCTTTTTTTCTTCAAACTGTGAGTACAGCTTACCTCTTCAAATTGTTTTCGGGAAGTAGGTGTGACATTTAGAAATATTTTGGCCATTACCTCCCTCAAGACATTATGAGGGCAGGTTTCATTCACAGCCCTCCAGTACTGGTGCATATGAAGTGACCCTTAGCACAGGTTTTAAAGCTGCTGTTGCAGGTAACGGCCAGAGGGTGGTAGCATTTCTGCTTTTCCCAATCTGTTAACTAGGGAAACAGACCATCCTGGCAGTGGTGTTCCTCGGTTCTATATTAGAGTGGAATGTGCC
The DNA here is from genome assembly GCF_964341445.2 of Mesoplodon mirus. NCBI lineage: Eukaryota > Metazoa > Chordata > Mammalia > Artiodactyla > Ziphiidae > Mesoplodon > Mesoplodon mirus. The sequence goes on from NC_138979.1 coordinate 92,491,128, forward strand.
CCCAAAAGCTGATGTCTCCTTACTTATGTTTGTTTTAGAAATTGAATTTTTATATATTTTTTTATTGGACTCATATTCCATTGTGTTCATGGACCACTTCTTCTTTGAGCATTCCTCTGTTGATGGACATTTTCGTAGCTTCCAAGTGTTGGCTATGGTAAATATTGCTGGAGTGCAGGATTGCCAGCATGTGTCTTTTCTTTTTTGTGGTACATGGGCCTCTCACTGCCGTGGGCCCTCCCATTGCAGAGCACAGGCTCCGGACGCACAGGCCCAGCAGCCATAGCTCACGGGAACAGCCGCTCCGCGGCATGTGGGATCTTCCCGAATCGGGGCATGAACCCATGTCCCCTGCACTGGCAGGCGGACTCTCATCCACTGCGCCACCAGTGAATCCCAGCCTGTCTTTTTGATTCTCATCCCCTCAGGCGAAAGGCCCAGCAGTGGGTATACTTGATTGAATGGTAGCTTAGTATTTATCTTTACAAGGCACGTCATTTTTGTTTTCATGACTGGCTCTTACCATGTCCCACGTTGAAGCAAGGGTAGGCATTTCTCCAAAACCCCTTCAGCATTTATTGTTTGCAGAATTTTTCCTGATGGGCATTCTGACTGCTGTGAGCTGATAGGTTTTTGTCATTTGGATTTACATATCTTTAATTATTCCTAATGTTTAGCATTTTCCCATGCCTTTTTAAATTTCTGGCAGAGAAAAACAGAAAAAAAAAACGGAGAGTACAGTTAAACTCTTGAAATTGTCTTCTTGGATGGTTGCCCTCTTTTGAATGTTCTGGTCAATTTTCGACCCCATGTTTGTTTTTGAGGGCAGGTGTTATTCACAGGCCTGCAATGAGTGTGACTATTTAGTGACCATTAGCAGTGTGTTTAAAGCTGCTGTTGTGGGAAATGGCCACAAGGCGGCAGCGTTTCTCCACTCCCAAGTCTGGTTCCTAGGGCAGCAGAGCCTTTCTGGGACCAATGGAATACAGAAGAAGGCATCATTGAAGTCTAATACAGAATACCATGTCCTGGTGGATGGTAGAATGACCAGTAGGGTCTAGGAATTAGGAACTACTGGATGTATATCCTCGGTGGCTTCACTGACTGTCCTAACATCCTTTACCAGGTCCCCAGCAGCCCACGGGGCTCTCGTGGTCAGGCCCCTCCCAGGATATGGGGCTCACCTGGGCAGGGCCCCAGCAGCCAACGGGGTTCTCATGTTCAGGCCACTCCCAGGGTATGGAGCTCAGCTGTGAAACTACCCAGCAGCCCATGAGGCTCTCGTGCTTAGGCACCTCCCATGATACAGAGCTCCCGTGGGCAGGTACCATGGCAGGGCTGGGCACACAGGAACCGTGCACATAGCCCTCATTGCAGAGCACCCCAGAACGCCTGTCACGCAGAGCTGACACAGAGCACCTCAGAGCAGGACTTGAACTAACCAACAGCAGCTCCGACAGGTCTCTGACCCTGGGCATCACTCTGTGCAGCCTCCCTCTGCCTGGTCTTCCAGAGACTTCCACTGCAGCCGGGGCACCAGGCCTTTGTCTCCAACCATCCCCCCTCCTCTCCCTGACTCCTGGGTTCCTCTCATTAGGATTAGGTCTTCTTGAAATTGTCTCCCACTCATGGGCCAGATAAAATGATGAGAAAACAAGCCGGAGATGCAGCCCCTTGTCTATCCTGACTCTCAGGAGCCCACACCTGTTCCTTGGAACTGGCCGTTTCAGCGAGGTCCATTTTCTGCAATGTGAGCCACTGAGGGGTGAGGATTGGCTGACCGGAGCAGCCTGTCCCTACCGGCCAGCCCTCCCCAGGTGTGCCTGGGTTGAGGTCAATAGAAACACCGCTCCAGGGAGCAACAGCGCCTGCAGCTGTGCCTGACGCCATATTCTCTGCCCCGTCAGCAGTCTCGGGGCTGTGCTGGTGGGAGGGAGTGAGGGGGCACGGTTTTGTGGGTGGCCCGGTGTGAGAGGGGCTCTGCTGGACTTTCTGCAGGAGTTGCCAGACTGCCACCTGCTAAAGAAGAGGATGGGTCACCCATACCTTCCGCTGGAATTTCTCCGCGGGCAGAGGTGAGGGAGGAACAAAGCAGTGGGGGCCAAGACAGGACGGATATCTCAGGCAGGGAAATGGAAAGTTTTCAGAAGAGCGCCTGGGGCCAGGATCATCCTGGCTGGCCTGCAGGCACCAAGTCAGCCTGCATGCTTTCGCTGGTGTGGATCCACGGCCCTTCCTCTATGCTTTCAAGTCCTTGTACATATTCAGGTGTTTTACCTGGGAAGGGAGGGAACAGTTCAGCAGCAGCTGGCTGGGGGCTCAGCTCACGTTTACTCACAGACGCCTATGTACGGTCCCCCAGCTTTGCAATGAGGACGCTCCTTGCGGGGGTGGGGGGGGGCTGCTGGCTGCATGGGAGATAATTCCCTACCTCTGACCAACTTCAGAATTGTTTACCACTGGAGCAAGTACCCTGATAGGGTTTTCCTCTGTATAACTAGTGGGTTCTGTTTATTTTTTCCGTTTTGTTTCAAGGTAGATTTTATTCCTCATTTATGTATTTATAGATATAAGCATGGAAATAATTCATTCATACAAATACATCTGTGTGAAGGGAAGAACGCTTTTCTGTTTTATTTTTAAATTTTATTTGTTTTTAAAAATTTTGAAATTTAATATTATTTATTTTTTTAGACAGCAGGTTATTATTAGTTATCTATTTTATACATATACATGTATACAGGTCAATCCCAATCTCCCAACTCATCCCACCACCACCACCCCATGGCTTCCCCCCCTTGGTTTCCATACATTTGTTCTCTAACCCTGTGTCTCTAATTCTGCCCTGCAAACCGGTTCATCTGTACCAGTTTTCTAGGTTCCACGTATATGCATTAATACACAATATTTGTTTTTCTCTTTCTGACTTACTTCTCTCGGTATGACAGTCTCTAGATCCATCCACGTCTCTACAAATGACCCCGTTTCATTCCTTTTTATGGCTGAGTAATATTCCATTTTATATATGTACCACATCTTTATCCATTCGTCTGTCTGTGGGCATTTAGGTTGCTTCCATTACCTGGCTATTGTAAATAGTGCTGCAATGAACATTGTGGTGAATGTGTCTTTTGGATTTATGGTTTTCTCTGGGTATATGCCCAGAAGTGGGATTGCTGGATCATATGGTAATTGTATTTTTAGTTTTTCTAATGAACCTCCATACTGTTCTCCATAGTGACTGTATCAATTGACATGCCCACCAATAGTGGAAGAGGGATCCATGTGTCCACACCCTCCGCAGCATTTGTAGTTTGTAGATTTTCTGATGATGCCCATTCTAACAGGTGTGAGGTGATACCTCATTGAAGTTTTGACTTGCATTTCTCTAATAATTAGTGATGTTGAGCAGCTTTTCATGTGCATCCTGGCCATCTCTGGGTCTCCTTTGAAGAAATGTCTATTTAGATATTCTACCCATTTTTGAAGTGGGTTGTATTTTTTTTAATATTAAGCTGCATGAGCTGTTTATATATATTGGAGATTAAACCTTTGTCCATTGATTCGTTTCCACATATTTCCTCCCATTCTGAGGGTTGCCTTTTTCCATTCCCGTTTTTTAACAAAAGAAAGAAAGAAAGAAAAAGAGGCAGAACACAAATGTCCGTAAAATATGCCTCTTGAAACTGTCGTTTTGAAATATGGAGGTGTTTTGAATTTTTTGGTCGGTATACGACCCCAGGATTTGTTTTCAGGGCAGGTCTCATTTACAGGCCTGCAATTATTTTGAATATCAACTGACCATTAGCGCTGGGATTAAAGCTGCTGTTGTGTGAAACGGCCACAAGGTGGCAGCAGTTCTCCTTTACCAAATCTGGTGACTAGGGCAACAGAGCCTCAATGGAAGTCGTGTTCTGGGTTGTAATTTAGAATGGAATGTGCCAGGAAAAAGACCCTTAAGTTTGTCTCACTATTTCTTGTTCGGTTTTTTTTTCATTTAATTTTTATTTTTTATCACAGCAAGTTTGATTACAATGTTTGGCTTGTTGTAGGTGTGCAAGATGTGGTTCTTTTACGCATATACATATGTCTGTTCTTCCTGGGATCCTTTTCCATGTACGTTATGACAGAATGTTGACTAATCTTCTCTTGGTATTCCGTAGGTGTTTGGTGTCTATATATTTCAACTGTGTTTGTATATGTCTCTTAACCCCAATATCCTAATGTATCCAATCCTCACACCTTTCCATTGGTGAACCATAAGTTTGTTTAATGAATCTGCGATTGCCCTTCTCTGTGGAAATATCTTCACTAGTATCAAGTTTTAGGTAACACCTATAAGTGATATCATACGATATGTGTCTTTCTCTTTCTGACTTACTACAAGTCACGTGATTACCTCTAGACTCATCTACGGTGCTGCAAATGGCATTGTGTCCTTTTTTTCCTTGGCTAATATTCTGTCTGTACATGTACCAGTTCTTCTTTGACCACTCATCTGTTGATGGACTTTTTGGTTGCTCCCATGTCATGGCTATTGTAATGCTGCGGCAATGCACATTTGCCTGCCTGTGTCTTTCCAATTCTGTCTTCTTAGGTTATAGGCCCAGGAGTTCGCCTGCTGGATCATATGGTAGCAAAATGTTTACCTTGTACAGGCACCGCCATTCTGTTCTCATTAGTGGCTCTTACCAGGTTACGTCCCACTTAAAGTTGAGGTGATGCTCTTCTCCACAACACCTTCAGCGTTTATTGTTTGGAGTATTTTTGCTGAAGTTTATTCTGACTAGTGTGAGCTGATACCACTTTGTGCTTGGATTTGCATGCATCTCATAATACCTTGAAATTGAGCTTTCTGGCATGTCCTTTTTTTCTTCAAACTGTGAGTACAGCTTACCTCTTCAAATTGTTTTCGGGAAGTAGGTGTGACATTTAGAAATATTTTGGCCATTACCTCCCTCAAGACATTATGAGGGCAGGTTTCATTCACAGCCCTCCAGTACTGGTGCATATGAAGTGACCCTTAGCACAGGTTTTAAAGCTGCTGTTGCAGGTAACGGCCAGAGGGTGGCAGCATTTCTGCTTTTCCCAATCTGTTAACTAGGGAAACAGACCATCCTGGCAGTGGTGTTCCTCGGTTCTATATTAGAGTGGAATGTGCCCCCAAAAGCTGATGTCTCCTTACTTATGTTTGTTTTAGAAATTGAATTTCTATATATTTTTTTATTGGAGTCATATTCCATTGTGTTCATGGACCACTTCTTCTTTGAGCATTCCTCTGTTGATGGACATTTTCGTAGCTTCCAAGTGTTGGCTATGGTAAATATTGCTGGAGTGCAGGATTGCCAGCATGTGTCTTTTCTTTTTTGTGGTACATGGGCCTCTCACTGCCGTGGGCCCTCCCATTGCAGAGCACAGGCTCCGGACGCACAGGCCCAGCAGCCATAGCTCACGGGAACAGCCGCTCCGCGGCATGTGGGATCTTCCCGAATCGGGGCATGAACCCATGTCCCCTGCACTGGCAGGCGGACTCTCATCCACTGCGCCACCAGTGAATCCCAGCCTGTCTTTTTGATTCTCATCCCCTCAGGCGAAAGGCCCAGCAGTGGGTATACTTGATTGAATGGTAGCTTAGTATTTATCTTTACAAGGCACGTCATTTTTGTTTTCATGACTGGCTCTTACCATGTCCCACGTTGAAGCAAGGGTAGGCATTTCTCCAAAACCCCTTCAGCATTTATTGTTTGCAGAATTTTTCCTGATGGGCATTCTGACTGCTGTGAGCTGATAGGTTTTTGTCATTTGGATTTACATATCTTTAATTATTCCTAATGTTTAGCATTTTCCCATGCCTTTTTAAATTTCTGGCAGAGAAAAACAGAAAAAAAAAACGGAGAGTACAGTTAAACTCTTGAAATTGTCTTCTTGGATGGTTGCCCTCTTTTGAATGTTCTGGTCAATTTTCGACCCCATGTTTGTTTTTGAGGGCAGGTGTTATTCACAGGCCTGCAATGAGTGTGACTATTTAGTGACCATTAGCAGTGTGTTTAAAGCTGCTGTTGTGGGAAATGGCCACAAGGCGGCAGCGTTTCTCCACTCCCAAGTCTGGTTCCTAGGGCAGCAGAGCCTTTCTGGGACCAATGGAATACAGAAGAAGGCATCATTGAAGTCTAATACAGAATACCATGTCCTGGTGGATGGTAGAATGACCAGTAGGGTCTAGGAATTAGGAACTACTGGATGTATATCCTCGGTGGCTTCACTGACTGTCCTAACATCCTTTACCAGGTCCCCAGCAGCCCACGGGTCTCTCGTGGTCAGGCCCCTCCCAGGATATGGGGCTCACCTGGGCAGGGCCCCAGCAGCCAACGGGGTTCTCATGTTCAGGCCACTCCCAGGGTATGGAGCTCAGCTGTGAAACTACCCAGCAGCCCATGAGGCTCTCGTGCTTAGGCACCTCCCATGATACAGAGCTCCCGTGGGCAGGTACCATGGCAGGGCTGGGCACACAGGAACCGTGCACAAAGCCCTCATTGCAGAGCACCCCAGAACGCCTGTCACGCAGAGCTGACACAGAGCACCTCAGAGCAGGACTTGAACTAACCAACAGCAGCTCCGACAGGTCTCTGACCCTGGGCATCACTCTGTGCAGCCTCCCTCTGCCTGGTCTTCCAGAGACTTCCACTGCAGCCGGGGCACCAGGCCTTTGTCTCCAACCATCCCCCCTCCTCTCCCTGACTCCTGGGTTCCTCTCATTAGGATTAGGTCTTCTTGAAATTGTCTCCCACTCATGGGCCAGATAAAATGATGAGAAAACAAGCCGGAGATGCAGCCCCTTGTCTATCCTGACTCTCAGGAGCCCACACCTGTTCCTTGGAACTGGCCGTTTCAGCGAGGTCCATTTTCTGCAATGTGAGCCACTGAGGGGTGAGGATTGGCTGACCGGAGCAGCCTGTCCCTACCGGCCAGCCCTCCCCAGGTGTGCCTGGGTTGAGGTCAATAGAAACACCGCTCCAGGGAGCAACAGCGCCTGCAGCTGTGCCTGACGCCATATTCTCTGCCCCGTCAGCAGTCTCGGGGCTGTGCTGGTGGGAGGGAGTGAGGGGGCACGGTTTTGTGGGTGGCCCGGTGTGAGAGGGGCTCTGCTGGACTTTCTGCAGGAGTTGCCAGACTGCCACCTGCTAAAGAAGAGGATGGGTCACCCATACCTTCCGCTGGAATTTCTCCGCGGGCAGAGGTGAGGGAGGAACAAAGCAGTGGGGGCCAAGACAGGACGGATATCTCAGGCAGGGAAATGGAAAGTTTTCAGAAGAGCGCCTGGGGCCAGGATCATCCTGGCTGGCCTGCAGGCACCAAGTCAGCCTGCATGCTTTCGCTGGTGTGGATCCACGGCCCTTCCTCTATGCTTTCAAGTCCTTGTACATATTCAGGTGTTTTACCTGGGAAGGGAGGGAACAGTTCAGCAGCAGCTGGCTGGGGGCTCAGCTCACGTTTACTCACAGACGCCTATGTACGGTCCCCCAGCTTTGCAATGAGGACGCTCCTTGCGGGGGTGGGGGGGGGCTGCTGGCTGCATGGGAGATAATTCCCTACCTCTGACCAACTTCAGAATTGTTTACCACTGGAGCAAGTACCCTGATAGGGTTTTCCTCTGTATAACTAGTGGGTTCTGTTTATTTTTTCTGTTTTGTTTCAAGGTAGATTTTATTCCTCATTTATGTATTTATAGATATAAGCATGGAAATAATTCATTCATACAAATACATCTGTGTGAAGGGAAGAACGCTTTTCTGTTTTATTTTTAAATTTTATTTGTTTTTAAAAATTTTGAAATTTAATATTATTTATTTTTTTAGACAGCAGGTTATTATTAGTTATCTATTTTATACATATACATGTATACAGGTCAATCCCAATCTCCCAACTCATCCCACCACCACCACCCCATGGCTTCCCCCCCTTGGTTTCCATACATTTGTTCTCTAACCCTGTGTCTCTAATTCTGCCCTGCAAACCGGTTCATCTGTACCAGTTTTCTAGGTTCCACGTATATGCATTAATACACAATATTTGTTTTTCTCTTTCTGACTTACTTCTCTCGGTATGACAGTCTCTAGATCCATCCACGTCTCTACAAATGACCCCGTTTCATTCCTTTTTATGGCTGAGTAATATTCCATTTTATATATGTACCACATCTTTATCCATTCGTCTGTCTGTGGGCATTTAGGTTGCTTCCATTACCTGGCTATTGTAAATAGTGCTGCAATGAACATTGTGGTGAATGTGTCTTTTGGATTTATGGTTTTCTCTGGGTATATGCCCAGAAGTGGGATTGCTGGATCATATGGTAATTGTATTTTTAGTTTTTCTAATGAACCTCCATACTGTTCTCCATAGTGACTGTATCAGTTGACATGCCCACCTATAGTGGAAGAGGGATCCATGTGTCCACACCCTCCACAGCATTTGTAGTTTGTCGATATTCTGATGATGCCCATTCTAACAGGTGTGAGGTGATACCTCATTGAAGTTTTGACTTGCATTTCTCTAATAATTAGTGATGTTGAGCAGCTTTTCATGTGCATCCTGGCCATCTCTGGGTCTCCTTTGAAGAAATGTCTATTTAGATATTCTACCCATTTTTGAAGTGGGTTGTATTTTTTTTAATATTAAGCTGCATGAGCTGTTTATATATATTGGAGATTAAACCTTTGTCCATTGATTCGTTTCCACATATTTCCTCCCATTCTGAGGGTTGCCTTTTTCCATTCCCGTTTTTTAACAAAAGAAAGAAAGAAAGAAAAAGAAGCAGAAAACAAATGTCCGTAAAATATGCCTCTTGAAACTGTCGTTTTGAAATATGGAGGTGTTTTGAATTTTTTGGTCGGTATACGACCCCAGGATTTGTTTTCAGGGCAGGTCTCATTTACAGGCCTGCAATTATTTTGAATATCAACTGACCATTAGCGCTGGGATTAAAGCTGCTGTTGTGTGAAACGGCCACAAGGTGGCAGCAGTTCTCCTTTACCAAATCTGGTGACTAGGGCAACAGAGCCTCAATGGAAGTCGTGTTCTAGGTTGTAATTTAGAATGGAATGTGCCAGGAAAAAGACCCTTAAGTTTGTCTCACTATTTCTTGTTCGGTTTTTTTTTCATTTAATTTTTATTTTTTATCACAGCAAGTTTGATTACAATGTTTGGCTTGTTGTAGGTGTGCAAGATGTGGTTCTTTTACGCATATACATATGTCTGTTCTTCCTGGGATCCTTTTCCATGTACGTTATGACAGAATGTTGACTAATCTTCTCTTGGTATTCCGTAGGTGTTTGGTGTCTATATATTTCACCTGTGTTTGTATATGTCTCTTAACCCCAATATCCTAATGTATCCAATCCTCACACCTTTCCATTGGTGAACCATAAGTTTGTTTAATGAATCTGCGATTGCCCTTCTCTGTGGAAATATCTTCACTAGTATCAAGTTTTAGGTAACACCTATAAGTGATATCATACGATATGTGTCTTTCTCTTTCTGACTTACTACAAGTCACGTGATTACCTCTAGACTCATCTACGGTGCTGCAAATGGCATTGTGTCCTTTTTTTCCTTGGCTAATATTCTGTCTGTACATGTACCAGTTCTTCTTTGACCACTCATCTGTTGATGGACTTTTTGGTTGCTCCCATGTCATGGCTATTGTAATGCTGCGGCAATGCACATTTGCCTGCCTGTGTCTTTCCAATTCTGTCTTCTTAGGTTATAGGCCCAGGAGTTCGCCTGCTGGATCATATGGTAGCAAAATGTTTACCTTGTACAGGCACCGCCATTCTGTTCTCATTAGTGGCTCTTACCAGGTTACGTCCCACTTAAAGTTGAGGTGATGCTCTTCTCCACAACACCTTCAGCGTTTATTGTTTGGAGTATTTTTGCTGAAGTTTATTCTGACTAGTGTGAGCTGATACCACTTTGTGCTTGGATTTGCATGCATCTCATAATACCTTGAAATTGAGCTTTCTGGCATGTCCTTTTTTTCTTCAAACTGTGAGTACAGCTTACCTCTTCAAATTGTTTTCGGGAAGTAGGTGTGACATTTAGAAATATTTTGGCCATTACCTCCCTCAAGACATTATGAGGGCAGGTTTCATTCACAGCCCTCCAGTACTGGTGCATATGAAGTGACCCTTAGCACAGGTTTTAAAGCTGCTGTTGCAGGTAACGGCCAGAGGGTGGCAGCATTTCTGCTTTTCCCAATCTGTTAACTAGGGAAACAGACCATCCTGGCAGTGGTGTTCCTCGGTTCTATATTAGAGTGGAATGTGCCCCCAAAAGCTGATGTCTCCTTACTTATGTTTGTTTTAGAAATCGAATTTCTATATATTTTTTTATTGGAGTCATATTCCATTGTGTTCATGGACCACTTCTTCTTTGAGCATTCCTCTGTTGATGGACATTTTCGTAGCTTCCAAGTGTTGGCTATGGTAAATATTGCTGGAGTGCAGGATTGCCAGCATGTGTCTTTTCTTTTTTGTGGTACATGGGCCTCTCACTGCCGTGGGCCCTCCCATTGCAGAGCACAGGCTCCGGACGCACAGGCCCAGCAGCCATAGCTCACGGGAACAGCCGCTCCGCGGCATGTGGGATCTTCCCGAATCGGGGCATGAACCCATGTCCCCTGCACTGGCAGGCGGACTCTCATCCACTGCGCCACCAGTGAATCCCAGCCTGTCTTTTTGATTCTCATCCCCTCAGGCGAAAGGCCCAGCAGTGGGTATACTTGATTGAATGGTAGCTTAGTATTTATCTTTACAAGGCACGTCATTTTTGTTTTCATGACTGGCTCTTACCATGTCCCACGTTGAAGCAAGGGTAGGCATTTCTCCAAAACCCCTTCAGCATTTATTGTTTGCAGAATTTTTCCTGATGGGCATTCTGACTGCTGTGAGCTGATAGGTTTTTGTCATTTGGATTTACATATCTTTAATTATTCCTAATGTTTAGCATTTTCCCATGCCTTTTTAAATTTCTGGCAGAGAAAAACAGAAAAAAAAAACGGAGAGTACAGTTAAACTCTTGAAATTGTCTTCTTGGATGGTTGCCCTCTTTTGAATGTTCTGGTCAATTTTCGACCCCATGTTTGTTTTTGAGGGCAGGTGTTATTCACAGGCCTGCAATGAGTGTGACTATTTAGTGACCATTAGCAGTGTGTTTAAAGCTGCTGTTGTGGGAAATGGCCACAAGGCGGCAGCGTTTCTCCACTCCCAAGTCTGGTTCCTAGGGCAGCAGAGCCTTTCTGGGACCAATGGAATACAGAAGAAGGCATCATTGAAGTCTAATACAGAATACCATGTCCTGGTGGATGGTAGAATGACCAGTAGGGTCTAGGAATTAGGAACTACTGGATGTATATCCTCGGTGGCTTCACTGACTGTCCTAACATCCTTTACCAGGTCCCCAGCAGCCCACGGGGCTCTCGTGGTCAGGCCCCTCCCAGGATATGGGGCTCACCTGGGCAGGGCCCCAGCAGCCAACGGGGTTCTCATGTTCAGGCCACTCCCAGGGTATGGAGCTCAGCTGTGAAACTACCCAGCAGCCCATGAGGCTCTCGTGCTTAGGCACCTCCCATGATACAGAGCTCCCGTGGGCAGGTACCATGGCAGGGCTGGGCACACAGGAACCGTGCACATAGCCCTCATTGCAGAGCACCCCAGAACGCCTGTCACGCAGAGCTGACACAGAGCACCTCAGAGCAGGACTTGAACTAACCAACAGCAGCTCCGACAGGTCTCTGACCCTGGGCATCACTCTGTGCAGCCTCCCTCTGCCTGGTCTTCCAGAGACTTCCACTGCAGCCGGGGCACCAGGCCTTTGTCTCCAACCATCCCCCCTCCTCTCCCTGACTCCTGGGTTCCTCTCATTAGGATTAGGTCTTCTTGAAATTGTCTCCCACTCATGGGCCAGATAAAATGATGAGAAAACAAGCCGGAGATGCAGCCCCTTGTCTATCCTGACTCTCAGGAGCCCACACCTGTTCCTTGGAACTGGCCGTTTCAGCGAGGTCCATTTTCTGCAATGTGAGCCACTGAGGGGTGAGGATTGGCTGACCGGAGCAGCCTGTCCCTACCGGCCAGCCCTCCCCAGGTGTGCCTGGGTTGAGGTCAATAGAAACACCGCTCCAGGGAGCAACAGCGCCTGCAGCTGTGCCTGACGCCATATTCTCTGCCCCGTCAGCAGTCTCGGGGCTGTGCTGGTGGGAGGGAGTGAGGGGGCACGGTTTTGTGGGTGGCCCGGTGTGAGAGGGGCTCTGCTGGACTTTCTGCAGGAGTTGCCAGACTGCCACCTGCTAAAGAAGAGGATGGGTCACCCATACCTTCCGCTGGAATTTCTCCGCGGGCAGAGGTGAGGGAGGAACAAAGCAGTGGGGGCCAAGACAGGACGGATATCTCAGGCAGGGAAATGGAAAGTTTTCAGAAGAGCGCCTGGGGCCAGGATCATCCTGGCTGGCCTGCAGGCACCAAGTCAGCCTGCATGCTTTCGCTGGTGTGGATCCACGGCCCTTCCTCTATGCTTTCAAGTCCTTGTACATATTCAGGTGTTTTACCTGGGAAGGGAGGGAACAGTTCAGCAGCAGCTGGCTGGGGGCTCAGCTCACGTTTACTCACAGACGCCTATGTACGGTCCCCCAGCTTTGCAATGAGGACGCTCCTTGCGGGGGTGGGGGGGGGGCTGCTGGCTGCATGGGAGATAATTCCCTACCTCTGACCAACTTCAGAATTGTTTACCACTGGAGCAAGTACCCTGATAGGGTTTTCCTCTGTATAACTAGTGGGTTCTGTTTATTTTTTCTGTTTTGTTTCAAGGTAGATTTTATTCCTCATTTATGTATTTATAGATATAAGCATGGAAATAATTCATTCATACAAATACATCTGTGTGAAGGGAAGAACGCTTTTCTGTTTTATTTTTAAATATTATTTGTTTTTAAAAATTTTGAAATTTAATATTATTTATTTTTTTAGACAGCAGGTTATTATTAGTTATCTATTTTATACATATACATGTATACAGGTCAATCCCAATCTCCCAACTCATCCCACCACCACCACCCCATGGCTTCCCCCCCTTGGTTTCCATACATTTGTTCTCTAACCCTGTGTCTCTAATTCTGCCCTGCAAACCGGTTCATCTGTACCAGTTTTCTAGGTTCCACGTATATGCATTAATACACAATATTTGTTTTTCTCTTTCTGACTTACTTCTCTCGGTATGACAGTCTCTAGATCCATCCACGTCTCTACAAATGACCCCGTTTCATTCCTTTTTATGGCTGAGTAATATTCCATTTTATATATGTACCACATCTTTATCCATTCGTCTGTCTGTGGGCATTTAGGTTGCTTCCATTACCTGGCTATTGTAAATAGTGCTGCAATGAACATTGTGGTGAATGTGTCTTTTGGATTTATGGTTTTCTCTGGGTATATGCCCAGAAGTGGGATTGCTGGATCATATGGTAATTGTATTTTTAGTTTTTCTAATGAACCTCCATACTGTTCTCCATAGTGACTGTATCAGTTGACATGCCCACCTATAGTGGAAGAGGGATCCATGTGTCCACACCCTCCACAGCATTTGTAGTTTGTCGATATTCTGATGATGCCCATTCTAACAGGTGTGAGGTGATACCTCATTGAAGTTTTGACTTGCATTTCTCTAATAATTAGTGATGTTGAGCAGCTTTTCATGTGCATCCTGGCCATCTCTGGGTCTCCTTTGAAGAAATGTCTATTTAGATATTCTACCCATTTTTGAAGTGGGTTGTATTTTTTTTAATATTAAGCTGCATGAGCTGTTTATATATATTGGAGATTAAACCTTTGTCCATTGATTCGTTTCCACATATTTCCTCCCATTCTGAGGGTTGCCTTTTTCCATTCCCGTTTTTTAACAAAAGAAAGAAAGAAAGAAAAAGAAGCAGAAAACAAATGTCCGTAAAATATGCCTCTTGAAACTGTCGTTTTGAAATATGGAGGTGTTTTGAATTTTTTGGTCGGTATACGACCCCAGGATTTGTTTTCAGGGCAGGTCTCATTTACAGGCCTGCAATTATTTTGAATATCAACTGACCATTAGCGCTGGGATTAAAGCTGCTGTTGTGTGAAACGGCCACAAGGTGGCAGCAGTTCTCCTTTACCAAATCTGGTGACTAGGGCAACAGAGCCTCAATGGAAGTCGTGTTCTAGGTTGTAATTTAGAATGGAATGTGCCAGGAAAAAGACCCTTAAGTTTGTCTCACTATTTCTTGTTCGGTTTTTTTTTCATTTAATTTTTATTTTTTATCACAGCAAGTTTGATTACAATGTTTGGCTTGTTGTAGGTGTGCAAGATGTGGTTCTTTTACGCATATACATATGTCTGTTCTTCCTGGGATCCTTTTCCATGTACGTTATGACAGAATGTTGACTAATCTTCTCTTGGTATTCCGTAGGTGTTTGGTGTCTATATATTTCACCTGTGTTTGTATATGTCTCTTAACCCCAATATCCTAATGTATCCAATCCTCACACCTTTCCATTGGTGAACCATAAGTTTGTTTAATGAATCTGCGATTGCCCTTCTCTGTGGAAATATCTTCACTAGTATCAAGTTTTAGGTAACACCTATAAGTGATATCATACGATATGTGTCTTTCTCTTTCTGACTTACTACAAGTCACGTGATTACCTCTAGACTCATCTACGGTGCTGCAAATGGCATTGTGTCCTTTTTTTCCTTGGCTAATATTCTGTCTGTACATGTACCAGTTCTTCTTTGACCACTCATCTGTTGATGGACTTTTTGGTTGCTCCCATGTCATGGCTATTGTAATGCTGCGGCAATGCACATTTGCCTGCCTGTGTCTTTCCAATTCTGTCTTCTTAGGTTATAGGCCCAGGAGTTCGCCTGCTGGATCATATGGTAGCAAAATGTTTACCTTGTACAGGCACCGCCATTCTGTTCTCATTAGTGGCTCTTACCAGGTTACGTCCCACTTAAAGTTGAGGTGATGCTCTTCTCCACAACACCTTCAGCGTTTATTGTTTGGAGTATTTTTGCTGAAGTTTATTCTGACTAGTGTGAGCTGATACCACTTTGTGCTTGGATTTGCATGCATCTCATAATACCTTGAAATTGAGCTTTCTGGCATGTCCTTTTTTTCTTCAAACTGTGAGTACAGCTTACCTCTTCAAATTGTTTTCGGGAAGTAGGTGTGACATTTAGAAATATTTTGGCCATTACCTCCCTCAAGACATTATGAGGGCAGGTTTCATTCACAGCCCTCCAGTACTGGTGCATATGAAGTGACCCTTAGCACAGGTTTTAAAGCTGCTGTTGCAGGTAACGGCCAGAGGGTGGCAGCATTTCTGCTTTTCCCAATCTGTTAACTAGGGAAACAGACCATCCTGGCAGTGGTGTTCCTCGGTTCTATATTAGAGTGGAATGTGCCCCCAAAAGCTGATGTCTCCTTACTTATGTTTGTTTTAGAAATCGAATTTCTATATATTTTTTTATTGGAGTCATATTCCATTGTGTTCATGGACCACTTCTTCTTTGAGCATTCCTCTGTTGATGGACATTTTCGTAGCTTCCAAGTGTTGGCTATGGTAAATATTGCTGGAGTGCAGGATTGCCAGCATGTGTCTTTTCTTTTTTGTGGTACATGGGCCTCTCACTGCCGTGGGCCCTCCCATTGCAGAGCACAGGCTCCGGACGCACAGGCCCAGCAGCCATAGCTCACGGGAACAGCCGCTCCGCGGCATGTGGGATCTTCCCGAATCGGGGCATGAACCCATGTCCCCTGCACTGGCAGGCGGACTCTCATCCACTGCGCCACCAGTGAATCCCAGCCTGTCTTTTTGATTCTCATCCCCTCAGGCGAAAGGCCCAGCAGTGGGTATACTTGATTGAATGGTAGCTTAGTATTTATCTTTACAAGGCACGTCATTTTTGTTTTCATGACTGGCTCTTACCATGTCCCACGTTGAAGCAAGGGTAGGCATTTCTCCAAAACCCCTTCAGCATTTATTGTTTGCAGAATTTTTCCTGATGGGCATTCTGACTGCTGTGAGCTGATAGGTTTTTGTCATTTGGATTTACATATCTTTAATTATTCCTAATGTTTAGCATTTTCCCATGCCTTTTTAAATTTCTGGCAGAGAAAAACAGAAAAAAAAAACGGAGAGTACAGTTAAACTCTTGAAATTGTCTTCTTGGATGGTTGCCCTCTTTTGAATGTTCTGGTCAATTTTCGACCCCATGTTTGTTTTTGAGGGCAGGTGTTATTCACAGGCCTGCAATGAGTGTGACTATTTAGTGACCATTAGCAGTGTGTTTAAAGCTGCTGTTGTGGGAAATGGCCACAAGGCGGCAGCGTTTCTCCACTCCCAAGTCTGGTTCCTAGGGCAGCAGAGCCTTTCTGGGACCAATGGAATACAGAAGAAGGCATCATTGAAGTCTAATACAGAATACCATGTCCTGGTGGATGGTAGAATGACCAGTAGGGTCTAGGAATTAGGAACTACTGGATGTATATCCTCGGTGGCTTCACTGACTGTCCTAACATCCTTTACCAGGTCCCCAGCAGCCCACGGGGCTCTCGTGGTCAGGCCCCTCCCAGGATATGGGGCTCACCTGGGCAGGGCCCCAGCAGCCAACGGGGTTCTCATGTTCAGGCCACTCCCAGGGTATGGAGCTCAGCTGTGAAACTACCCAGCAGCCCATGAGGCTCTCGTGCTTAGGCACCTCCCATGATACAGAGCTCCCGTGGGCAGGTACCATGGCAGGGCTGGGCACACAGGAACCGTGCACATAGCCCTCATTGCAGAGCACCCCAGAACGCCTGTCACGCAGAGCTGACACAGAGCACCTCAGAGCAGGACTTGAACTAACCAACAGCAGCTCCGACAGGTCTCTGACCCTGGGCATCACTCTGTGCAGCCTCCCTCTGCCTGGTCTTCCAGAGACTTCCACTGCAGCCGGGGCACCAGGCCTTTGTCTCCAACCATCCCCCCTCCTCTCCCTGACTCCTGGGTTCCTCTCATTAGGATTAGGTCTTCTTGAAATTGTCTCCCACTCATGGGCCAGATAAAATGATGAGAAAACAAGCCGGAGATGCAGCCCCTTGTCT
Source organism: Mesoplodon mirus (assembly GCF_964341445.2). NCBI lineage: Eukaryota > Metazoa > Chordata > Mammalia > Artiodactyla > Ziphiidae > Mesoplodon > Mesoplodon mirus. The sequence continues at coordinate 92,508,295 of NC_138979.1, forward strand.
ATCCTGACTCTCAGGAGCCCACACCTGTTCCTTGGAACTGGCCGTTTCAGCGAGGTCCATTTTCTGCAATGTGAGCCACTGAGGGGTGAGGATTGGCTGACCGGAGCAGCCTGTCCCTACCGGCCAGCCCTCCCCAGGTGTGCCTGGGTTGAGGTCAATAGAAACACCGCTCCAGGGAGCAACAGCGCCTGCAGCTGTGCCTGACGCCATATTCTCTGCCCCGTCAGCAGTCTCGGGGCTGTGCTGGTGGGAGGGAGTGAGGGGGCACGGTTTTGTGGGTGGCCCGGTGTGAGAGGGGCTCTGCTGGACTTTCTGCAGGAGTTGCCAGACTGCCACCTGCTAAAGAAGAGGATGGGTCACCCATACCTTCCGCTGGAATTTCTCCGCGGGCAGAGGTGAGGGAGGAACAAAGCAGTGGGGGCCAAGACAGGACGGATATCTCAGGCAGGGAAATGGAAAGTTTTCAGAAGAGCGCCTGGGGCCAGGATCATCCTGGCTGGCCTGCAGGCACCAAGTCAGCCTGCATGCTTTCGCTGGTGTGGATCCACGGCCCTTCCTCTATGCTTTCAAGTCCTTGTACATATTCAGGTGTTTTACCTGGGAAGGGAGGGAACAGTTCAGCAGCAGCTGGCTGGGGGCTCAGCTCACGTTTACTCACAGACGCCTATGTACGGTCCCCCAGCTTTGCAATGAGGACGCTCCTTGCGGGGGTGGGGGGGGGGCTGCTGGCTGCATGGGAGATAATTCCCTACCTCTGACCAACTTCAGAATTGTTTACCACTGGAGCAAGTACCCTGATAGGGTTTTCCTCTGTATAACTAGTGGGTTCTGTTTATTTTTTCTGTTTTGTTTCAAGGTAGATTTTATTCCTCATTTATGTATTTATAGATATAAGCATGGAAATAATTCATTCATACAAATACATCTGTGTGAAGGGAAGAACGCTTTTCTGTTTTATTTTTAAATATTATTTGTTTTTAAAAATTTTGAAATTTAATATTATTTATTTTTTTAGACAGCAGGTTATTATTAGTTATCTATTTTATACATATACATGTATACAGGTCAATCCCAATCTCCCAACTCATCCCACCACCACCACCCCATGGCTTCCCCCCCTTGGTTTCCATACATTTGTTCTCTAACCCTGTGTCTCTAATTCTGCCCTGCAAACCGGTTCATCTGTACCAGTTTTCTAGGTTCCACGTATATGCATTAATACACAATATTTGTTTTTCTCTTTCTGACTTACTTCTCTCGGTATGACAGTCTCTAGATCCATCCACGTCTCTACAAATGACCCCGTTTCATTCCTTTTTATGGCTGAGTAATATTCCATTTTATATATGTACCACATCTTTATCCATTCGTCTGTCTGTGGGCATTTAGGTTGCTTCCATTACCTGGCTATTGTAAATAGTGCTGCAATGAACATTGTGGTGAATGTGTCTTTTGGATTTATGGTTTTCTCTGGGTATATGCCCAGAAGTGGGATTGCTGGATCATATGGTAATTGTATTTTTAGTTTTTCTAATGAACCTCCATACTGTTCTCCATAGTGACTGTATCAATTGACATGCCCACCAATAGTGGAAGAGGGATCCATGTGTCCACACCCTCCGCAGCATTTGTAGTTTGTAGATTTTCTGATGATGCCCATTCTAACAGGTGTGAGGTGATACCTCATTGAAGTTTTGACTTGCATTTCTCTAATAATTAGTGATGTTGAGCAGCTTTTCATGTGCATCCTGGCCATCTCTGGGTCTCCTTTGAAGAAATGTCTATTTAGATATTCTACCCATTTTTGAAGTGGGTTGTATTTTTTTTAATATTAAGCTGCATGAGCTGTTTATATATATTGGAGATTAAACCTTTGTCCATTGATTCGTTTCCACATATTTCCTCCCATTCTGAGGGTTGCCTTTTTCCATTCCCGTTTTTTAACAAAAGAAAGAAAGAAAGAAAAAGAGGCAGAACACAAATGTCCGTAAAATATGCCTCTTGAAACTGTCGTTTTGAAATATGGAGGTGTTTTGAATTTTTTGGTCGGTATACGACCCCAGGATTTGTTTTCAGGGCAGGTCTCATTTACAGGCCTGCAATTATTTTGAATATCAACTGACCATTAGCGCTGGGATTAAAGCTGCTGTTGTGTGAAACGGCCACAAGGTGGCAGCAGTTCTCCTTTACCAAATCTGGTGACTAGGGCAACAGAGCCTCAATGGAAGTCGTGTTCTGGGTTGTAATTTAGAATGGAATGTGCCAGGAAAAAGACCCTTAAGTTTGTCTCACTATTTCTTGTTGGGTTTTTTTTTCATTTAATTTTTATTTTTTATCACAGCAAGTTTGATTACAATGTTTGGCTTGTTGTAGGTGTGCAAGATGTGGTTCTTTTACGCATATACATATGTCTGTTCTTCCTGGGATCCTTTTCCATGTACGTTATGACAGAATGTTGACTAATCTTCTCTTGGTATTCCGTAGGTGTTTGGTGTCTATATATTTCACCTGTGTTTGTATATGTCTCTTAACCCCAATATCCTAATGTATCCAATCCTCACACCTTTCCATTGGTGAACCGTAAGTTTGTTTAATGAATCTGCGATTGCCCTTCTCTGTGGAAATATCTTCACTAGTATCAAGTTTTAGGTAACACCTATAAGTGATATCATACGATATGTGTCTTTCTCTTTCTGACTTACTACAAGTCACGTGATTACCTCTAGACTCATCTACGGTGCTGCAAATGGCATTGTGTCCTTTTTTTCCTTGGCTAATATTCTGTCTGTACATGTACCAGTTCTTCTTTGACCACTCATCTGTTGATGGACTTTTTGGTTGCTCCCATGTCATGGCTATTGTAATGCTGCGGCAATGCACATTTGCCTGCCTGTGTCTTTCCAATTCTGTCTTCTTAGGTTATAGGCCCAGGAGTTCGCCTGCTGGATCATATGGTAGCAAAATGTTTACCTTGTACAGGCACCGCCATTCTGTTCTCATTAGTGGCTCTTACCAGGTTACGTCCCACTTAAAGTTGAGGTGATGCTCTTCTCCACAACACCTTCAGCGTTTATTGTTTGGAGTATTTTTGCTGAAGTTTATTCTGACTAGTGTGAGCTGATACCACTTTGTGCTTGGATTTGCATGCATCTCATAATACCTTGAAATTGAGCTTTCTGGCATGTCCTTTTTTTCTTCAAACTGTGAGTACAGCTTACCTCTTCAAATTGTTTTCGGGAAGTAGGTGTGACATTTAGAAATATTTTGGCCATTACCTCCCTCAAGACATTATGAGGGCAGGTTTCATTCACAGCCCTCCAGTACTGGTGCATATGAAGTGACCCTTAGCACAGGTTTTAAAGCTGCTGTTGCAGGTAACGGCCAGAGGGTGGCAGCATTTCTGCTTTTCCCAATCTGTTAACTAGGGAAACAGACCATCCTGGCAGTGGTGTTCCTCGGTTCTATATTAGAGTGGAATGTGCCCCCAAAAGCTGATGTCTCCTTACTTATGTTTGTTTTAGAAATCGAATTTCTATATATTTTTTTATTGGAGTCATATTCCATTGTGTTCATGGACCACTTCTTCTTTGAGCATTCCTCTGTTGATGGACATTTTCGTAGCTTCCAAGTGTTGGCTATGGTAAATATTGCTGGAGTGCAGGATTGCCAGCATGTGTCTTTTCTTTTTTGTGGTACATGGGCCTCTCACTGCCGTGGGCCCTCCCATTGCAGAGCACAGGCTCCGGACGCACAGGCCCAGCAGCCATAGCTCACGGGAACAGCCGCTCCGCGGCATGTGGGATCTTCCCGAATCGGGGCATGAACCCATGTCCCCTGCACTGGCAGGCGGACTCTCATCCACTGCGCCACCAGTGAATCCCAGCCTGTCTTTTTGATTCTCATCCCCTCAGGCGAAAGGCCCAGCAGTGGGTATACTTGATTGAATGGTAGCTTAGTATTTATCTTTACAAGGCACGTCATTTTTGTTTTCATGACTGGCTCTTACCATGTCCCACGTTGAAGCAAGGGTAGGCATTTCTCCAAAACCCCTTCAGCATTTATTGTTTGCAGAATTTTTCCTGATGGGCATTCTGACTGCTGTGAGCTGATAGGTTTTTGTCATTTGGATTTACATATCTTTAATTATTCCTAATGTTTAGCATTTTCCCATGCCTTTTTAAATTTCTGGCAGAGAAAAACAGAAAAAAAAAAAACGGAGAGTACAGTTAAACTCTTGAAATTGTCTTCTTGGATGGTTGCCCTCTTTTGAATGTTCTGGTCAATTTTCGACCCCATGTTTGTTTTTGAGGGCAGGTGTTATTCACAGGCCTGCAATGAGTGTGACTATTTAGTGACCATTAGCAGTGGGTTTAAAGCTGCTGTTGTGGGAAATGGCCACAAGGCGGCAGCGTTTCTCCACTCCCAAGTCTGGTTCCTAGGGCAGCAGAGCCTTTCTGGGACCAATGGAATACAGAAGAAGGCATCATTGAAGTCTAATACAGAATACCATGTCCTGGTGGATGGTAGAATGACCAGTAGGGTCTAGGAATTAGGAACTACTGGATGTATATCCTCGGTGGCTTCACTGACTGTCCTAACATCCTTTACCAGGTCCCCAGCAGCCCACGGGGCTCTCGTGGTCAGGCCCCTCCCAGGATATGGGGCTCACCTGGGCAGGGCCCCAGCAGCCAACGGGGTTCTCATGTTCAGGCCACTCCCAGGGTATGGAGCTCAGCTGTGAAACTACCCAGCAGCCCATGAGGCTCTCGTGCTTAGGCACCTCCCATGATACAGAGCTCCCGTGGGCAGGTACCATGGCAGGGCTGGGCACACAGGAACCGTGCACATAGCCCTCATTGCAGAGCACCCCAGAACGCCTGTCACGCAGAGCTGACACAGAGCACCTCAGAGCAGGACTTGAACTAACCAACAGCAGCTCCGACAGGTCTCTGACCCTGGGCATCACTCTGTGCAGCCTCCCTCTGCCTGGTCTTCCAGAGACTTCCACTGCAGCCGGGGCACCAGGCCTTTGTCTCCAACCATCCCCCCTCCTCTCCCTGACTCCTGGGTTCCTCTCATTAGGATTAGGTCTTCTTGAAATTGTCTCCCACTCATGGGCCAGATAAAATGATGAGAAAACAAGCCGGAGATGCAGCCCCTTGTCTATCCTGACTCTCAGGAGCCCACACCTGTTCCTTGGAACTGGCCGTTTCAGCGAGGTCCATTTTCTGCAATGTGAGCCACTGAGGGGTGAGGATTGGCTGACCGGAGCAGCCTGTCCCTACCGGCCAGCCCTCCCCAGGTGTGCCTGGGTTGAGGTCAATAGAAACACCGCTCCAGGGAGCAACAGCGCCTGCAGCTGTGCCTGACGCCATATTCTCTGCCCTGTCAGCAGTCTCGGGGCTGTGCTTGTGGGAGGGAGTGAGGGGGCACGGTTTTGTGGGTGGCCCGGTGTGAGAGGGGCTCTGCTGGACTTTCTGCAGGAGTTGCCAGACTGCCACCTGCTAAAGAAGAGGATGGGTCACCCATACCTTCCGCTGGAATTTCTCCGCGGGCAGAGGTGAGGGAGGAACAAAGCAGTGGGGGCCAAGACAGGACGGATATCTCAGGCAGGGAAATGGAAAGTTTTCAGAAGAGCGCCTGGGGCCAGGATCATCCTGGCTGGCCTGCAGGCACCAAGTCAGCCTGCATGCTTTCGCTGGTGTGGATCCACGGCCCTTCCTCTATGCTTTCAAGTCCTTGTACATATTCAGGTGTTTTACCTGGGAAGGGAGGGAACAGTTCAGCAGCAGCTGGCTGGGGGCTCAGCTCACGTTTACTCACAGACGCCTATGTACGGTCCCCCAGCTTTGCAATGAGGACGCTCCTTGCGGGGGTGGGGGGGGGCTGCTGGCTGCATGGGAGATAATTCCCTACCTCTGACCAACTTCAGAATTGTTTACCACTGGAGCAAGTACCCTGATAGGGTTTTCCTCTGTATAACTAGTGGGTTCTGTTTATTTTTTCTGTTTTGTTTCAAGGTAGATTTTATTCCTCATTTATGTATTTATAGATATAAGCATGGAAATAATTCATTCATACAAATACATCTGTGTGAAGGGAAGAACGCTTTTCTGTTTTATTTTTAAATATTATTTGTTTTTAAAAATTTTGAAATTTAATATTATTTATTTTTTTAGACAGCAGGTTATTATTAGTTATCTATTTTATACATATACATGTATACAGGTCAATCCCAATCTCCCAACTCATCCCACCACCACCACCCCATGGCTTCCCCCCCTTGGTTTCCATACATTTGTTCTCTAACCCTGTGTCTCTAATTCTGCCCTGCAAACCGGTTCATCTGTACCAGTTTTCTAGGTTCCACGTATATGCATTAATACACAATATTTGTTTTTCTCTTTCTGACTTACTTCTCTCGGTATGACAGTCTCTAGATCCATCCACGTCTCTACAAATGACCCCGTTTCATTCCTTTTTATGGCTGAGTAATATTCCATTTTATATATGTACCACATCTTTATCCATTCGTCTGTCTGTGGGCATTTAGGTTGCTTCCATTACCTGGCTATTGTAAATAGTGCTGCAATGAACATTGTGGTGAATGTGTCTTTTGGATTTATGGTTTTCTCTGGGTATATGCCCAGAAGTGGGATTGCTGGATCATATGGTAATTGTATTTTTAGTTTTTCTAATGAACCTCCATACTGTTCTCCATAGTGACTGTATCAATTGACATGCCCACCAATAGTGGAAGAGGGATCCATGTGTCCACACCCTCCGCAGCATTTGTAGTTTGTAGATTTTCTGATGATGCCCATTCTAACAGGTGTGAGGTGATACCTCATTGAAGTTTTGACTTGCATTTCTCTAATAATTAGTGATGTTGAGCAGCTTTTCATGTGCATCCTGGCCATCTCTGGGTCTCCTTTGAAGAAATGTCTATTTAGATATTCTACCCATTTTTGAAGTGGGTTGTATTTTTTTTAATATTAAGCTGCATGAGCTGTTTATATATATTGGAGATTAAACCTTTGTCCATTGATTCGTTTCCACATATTTCCTCCCATTCTGAGGGTTGCCTTTTTCCATTCCCGTTTTTTAACAAAAGAAAGAAAGAAAGAAAAAGAGGCAGAACACAAATGTCCGTAAAATATGCCTCTTGAAACTGTCGTTTTGAAATATGGAGGTGTTTTGAATTTTTTGGTCGGTATACGACCCCAGGATTTGTTTTCAGGGCAGGTCTCATTTACAGGCCTGCAATTATTTTGAATATCAACTGACCATTAGCGCTGGGATTAAAGCTGCTGTTGTGTGAAACGGCCACAAGGTGGCAGCAGTTCTCCTTTACCAAATCTGGTGACTAGGGCAACAGAGCCTCAATGGAAGTCGTGTTCTGGGTTGTAATTTAGAATGGAATGTGCCAGGAAAAAGACCCTTAAGTTTGTCTCACTATTTCTTGTTGGGTTTTTTTTTCATTTAATTTTTATTTTTTATCACAGCAAGTTTGATTACAATGTTTGGCTTGTTGTAGGTGTGCAAGATGTGGTTCTTTTACGCATATACATATGTCTGTTCTTCCTGGGATCCTTTTCCATGTACGTTATGACAGAATGTTGACTAATCTTCTCTTGGTATTCCGTAGGTGTTTGGTGTCTATATATTTCACCTGTGTTTGTATATGTCTCTTAACCCCAATATCCTAATGTATCCAATCCTCACACCTTTCCATTGGTGAACCGTAAGTTTGTTTAATGAATCTGCGATTGCCCTTCTCTGTGGAAATATCTTCACTAGTATCAAGTTTTAGGTAACACCTATAAGTGATATCATACGATATGTGTCTTTCTCTTTCTGACTTACTACAAGTCACGTGATTACCTCTAGACTCATCTACGGTGCTGCAAATGGCATTGTGTCCTTTTTTTCCTTGGCTAATATTCTGTCTGTACATGTACCAGTTCTTCTTTGACCACTCATCTGTTGATGGACTTTTTGGTTGCTCCCATGTCATGGCTATTGTAATGCTGCGGCAATGCACATTTGCCTGCCTGTGTCTTTCCAATTCTGTCTTCTTAGGTTATAGGCCCAGGAGTTCGCCTGCTGGATCATATGGTAGCAAAATGTTTACCTTGTACAGGCACCGCCATTCTGTTCTCATTAGTGGCTCTTACCAGGTTACGTCCCACTTAAAGTTGAGGTGATGCTCTTCTCCACAACACCTTCAGCGTTTATTGTTTGGAGTATTTTTGCTGAAGTTTATTCTGACTAGTGTGAGCTGATACCACTTTGTGCTTGGATTTGCATGCATCTCATAATACCTTGAAATTGAGCTTTCTGGCATGTCCTTTTTTTCTTCAAACTGTGAGTACAGCTTACCTCTTCAAATTGTTTTCGGGAAGTAGGTGTGACATTTAGAAATATTTTGGCCATTACCTCCCTCAAGACATTATGAGGGCAGGTTTCATTCACAGCCCTCCAGTACTGGTGCATATGAAGTGACCCTTAGCACAGGTTTTAAAGCTGCTGTTGCAGGTAACGGCCAGAGGGTGGCAGCATTTCTGCTTTTCCCAATCTGTTAACTAGGGAAACAGACCATCCTGGCAGTGGTGTTCCTCGGTTCTATATTAGAGTGGAATGTGCCCCCAAAAGCTGATGTCTCCTTACTTATGTTTGTTTTAGAAATCGAATTTCTATATATTTTTTTATTGGAGTCATATTCCATTGTGTTCATGGACCACTTCTTCTTTGAGCATTCCTCTGTTGATGGACATTTTCGTAGCTTCCAAGTGTTGGCTATGGTAAATATTGCTGGAGTGCAGGATTGCCAGCATGTGTCTTTTCTTTTTTGTGGTACATGGGCCTCTCACTGCCGTGGGCCCTCCCATTGCAGAGCACAGGCTCCGGACGCACAGGCCCAGCAGCCATAGCTCACGGGAACAGCCGCTCCGCGGCATGTGGGATCTTCCCGAATCGGGGCATGAACCCATGTCCCCTGCACTGGCAGGCGGACTCTCATCCACTGCGCCACCAGTGAATCCCAGCCTGTCTTTTTGATTCTCATCCCCTCAGGCGAAAGGCCCAGCAGTGGGTATACTTGATTGAATGGTAGCTTAGTATTTATCTTTACAAGGCACGTCATTTTTGTTTTCATGACTGGCTCTTACCATGTCCCACGTTGAAGCAAGGGTAGGCATTTCTCCAAAACCCCTTCAGCATTTATTGTTTGCAGAATTTTTCCTGATGGGCATTCTGACTGCTGTGAGCTGATAGGTTTTTGTCATTTGGATTTACATATCTTTAATTATTCCTAATGTTTAGCATTTTCCCATGCCTTTTTAAATTTCTGGCAGAGAAAAACAGAAAAAAAAAAAACGGAGAGTACAGTTAAACTCTTGAAATTGTCTTCTTGGATGGTTGCCCTCTTTTGAATGTTCTGGTCAATTTTCGACCCCATGTTTGTTTTTGAGGGCAGGTGTTATTCACAGGCCTGCAATGAGTGTGACTATTTAGTGACCATTAGCAGTGGGTTTAAAGCTGCTGTTGTGGGAAATGGCCACAAGGCGGCAGCGTTTCTCCACTCCCAAGTCTGGTTCCTAGGGCAGCAGAGCCTTTCTGGGACCAATGGAATACAGAAGAAGGCATCATTGAAGTCTAATACAGAATACCATGTCCTGGTGGATGGTAGAATGACCAGTAGGGTCTAGGAATTAGGAACTACTGGATGTATATCCTCGGTGGCTTCACTGACTGTCCTAACATCCTTTACCAGGTCCCCAGCAGCCCACGGGGCTCTCGTGGTCAGGCCCCTCCCAGGATATGGGGCTCACCTGGGCAGGGCCCCAGCAGCCAACGGGGTTCTCATGTTCAGGCCACTCCCAGGGTATGGAGCTCAGCTGTGAAACTACCCAGCAGCCCATGAGGCTCTCGTGCTTAGGCACCTCCCATGATACAGAGCTCCCGTGGGCAGGTACCATGGCAGGGCTGGGCACACAGGAACCGTGCACATAGCCCTCATTGCAGAGCACCCCAGAACGCCTGTCACGCAGAGCTGACACAGAGCACCTCAGAGCAGGACTTGAACTAACCAACAGCAGCTCCGACAGGTCTCTGACCCTGGGCATCACTCTGTGCAGCCTCCCTCTGCCTGGTCTTCCAGAGACTTCCACTGCAGCCGGGGCACCAGGCCTTTGTCTCCAACCATCCCCCCTCCTCTCCCTGACTCCTGGGTTCCTCTCATTAGGATTAGGTCTTCTTGAAATTGTCTCCCACTCATGGGCCAGATAAAATGATGAGAAAACAAGCCGGAGATGCAGCCCCTTGTCTATCCTGACTCTCAGGAGCCCACACCTGTTCCTTGGAACTGGCCGTTTCAGCGAGGTCCATTTTCTGCAATGTGAGCCACTGAGGGGTGAGGATTGGCTGACCGGAGCAGCCTGTCCCTACCGGCCAGCCCTCCCCAGGTGTGCCTGGGTTGAGGTCAATAGAAACACCGCTCCAGGGAGCAACAGCGCCTGCAGCTGTGCCTGACGCCATATTCTCTGCCCTGTCAGCAGTCTCGGGGCTGTGCTTGTGGGAGGGAGTGAGGGGGCACGGTTTTGTGGGTGGCCCGGTGTGAGAGGGGCTCTGCTGGACTTTCTGCAGGAGTTGCCAGACTGCCACCTGCTAAAGAAGAGGATGGGTCACCCATACCTTCCGCTGGAATTTCTCCGCGGGCAGAGGTGAGTGAGGAACAAAGCAGTGGGGGCCAAGACAGGACGGATATCTCAGGCAGGGAAATGGAAAGTTTTCAGAAGAGCGCCTGGGGCCAGGATCATCCTGGCAGGCCTGCAGGCACCAAGTCAGCCTGCGTGCTTTCACTGGTGTGGATCCACGGCCCTTCCTCTATGCTTTCAAGTCCTTGTACATATTCAGGTGTTTTACCTGGGAAGGGAGGGAACAGTTCAGCAGCAGCTGGCTGGGGGCTCAGCTCACGTTTACTCACAGACGCCTATGTACGGTCCCCCAGCTTTGCAATGAGGACGCTCCTTGCGGGGGTGGGGGGGGGCTGCTGGCTGCATGGGAGATAATTCCCTACCTCTGACCAACTTCAGAATTGTTTACCACTGGAGCAAGTGCCCTGATAGGGTTTTCCTCTGTATAACTAGTTGGTTCTGTTTATTTTTTCTGTTTTGTTTCAAGGTAGATTTTATTCCTCATTTATGTATTTATAGATATAAGCATGGAAATAATTCATTCATACAAATACATCTGTGTGTAGGGAAGAACGCTTTTCTGTTTTATTTTTAAATTTTATTTGTTTTTAAAAATTTTGAAATTTAGTATTATTTATTTTTTTAGACAGCAGGTTATTATTAGTTATCTATTTTATACATATACATGTATACAGGTCAATCCCAATCTCCCAACTCATCCCACCACCACCACCCCATGGCTTCCCCCCCTTGGTTTCCATACATTTGTTCTCTAACCCTGTGTCTCTAATTCTGCCCTGCAAACCGGTTCATCTGTACCAGTTTTCTAGGTTCCACGTATATGCATTAATACACAATATTTGTTTTTCTCTTTCTGACTTACTTCTCTCGGTATGACAGTCTCTAGATCCATCCACGTCTCTACAAATGACCCCGTTTCATTCGTTTTTATGGCTGAGTAATATTCCATTTTATATATGTACCACATCTTTATCCATTCGTCTGTCTGTGGGCATTTAGGTTGCTTCCATTACCTGGCTATTGTAAATAGTGCTGCAATGAACATTGTGGTGAATGTGTCTTTTGGATTTATGGTTTTCTCTGGGTATATGCCCAGAAGTGGGATTGCTGGATCATATGGTAATTGTATTTTTAGTTTTTCTAATGAACCTCCATACTGTTCTCCATAGTGACTGTATCAATTGACATGCCCACCAATAGTGGAAGAGGGATCCATGTGTCCACACCCTCCGCAGCATTTGTAGTTTGTAGATTTTCTGATGATGCCCATTCTAACAGGTGTGAGGTGATACCTCATTGAAGTTTTGACTTGCATTTCTCTAATAATTAGTGATGTTGAGCAGCTTTTCATGTGCATCCTGGCCATCTCTGGGTCTCCTTTGAAGAAATGTCTATTTAGATATTCTACCCATTTTTGAAGTGGGTTGTATTTTTTTTAATATTAAGCTGCATGAGCTGTTTATATATATTGGAGATTAAACCTTTGTCCATTGATTCGTTTCCACATATTTCCTCCCATTCTGAGGGTTGCCTTTTTCCATTCCCGTTTTTTAACAAAAGAAAGAAAGAAAGAAAAAGAGGCAGAACACAAATGTCCGTAAAATATGCCTCTTGAAACTGTCGTTTTGAAATATGGAGGTGTTTTGAATTTTTTGGTCGGTATACGACCCCAGGATTTGTTTTCAGGGCAGGTCTCATTTACAGGCCTGCAATTATTTTGAATATCAACTGACCATTAGCGCTGGGATTAAAGCTGCTGTTGTGTGAAACGGCCACAAGGTGGCAGCAGTTCTCCTTTACCAAATCTGGTGACTAGGGCAACAGAGCCTCAATGGAAGTCGTGTTCTGGGTTGTAATTTAGAATGGAATGTGCCAGGAAAAAGACCCTTAAGTTTGTCTCACTATTTCTTGTTGGGTTTTTTTTTCATTTAATTTTTATTTTTTATCACAGCAAGTTTGATTACAATGTTTGGCTTGTTGTAGGTGTGCAAGATGTGGTTCTTTTACGCATATACATATGTCTGTTCTTCCTGGGATCCTTTTCCATGTACGTTATGACAGAATGTTGACTAATCTTCTCTTGGTATTCCGTAGGTGTTTGGTGTCTATATATTTCACCTGTGTTTGTATATGTCTCTTAACCCCAATATCCTAATGTATCCAATCCTCACACCTTTCCATTGGTGAACCGTAAGTTTGTTTAATGAATCTGCGATTGCCCTTCTCTGTGGAAATATCTTCACTAGTATCAAGTTTTAGGTAACACCTATAAGTGATATCATACGATATGTGTCTTTCTCTTTCTGACTTACTACAAGTCACGTGATTACCTCTAGACTCATCTACGGTGCTGCAAATGGCATTGTGTCCTTTTTTTCCTTGGCTAATATTCTGTCTGTACATGTACCAGTTCTTCTTTGACCACTCATCTGTTGATGGACTTTTTGGTTGCTCCCATGTCATGGCTATTGTAATGCTGCGGCAATGCACATTTGCCTGCCTGTGTCTTTCCAATTCTGTCTTCTTAGGTTATAGGCCCAGGAGTTCGCCTGCTGGATCATATGGTAGCAAAATGTTTACCTTGTACAGGCACCGCCATTCTGTTCTCATTAGTGGCTCTTACCAGGTTACGTCCCACTTAAAGTTGAGGTGATGCTCTTCTCCACAACACCTTCAGCGTTTATTGTTTGGAGTATTTTTGCTGAAGTTTATTCTGACTAGTGTGAGCTGATACCACTTTGTGCTTGGATTTGCATGCATCTCATAATACCTTGAAATTGAGCTTTCTGGCATGTCCTTTTTTTCTTCAAACTGTGAGTACAGCTTACCTCTTCAAATTGTTTTCGGGAAGTAGGTGTGACATTTAGAAATATTTTGGCCATTACCTCCCTCAAGACATTATGAGGGCAGGTTTCATTCACAGCCCTCCAGTACTGGTGCATATGAAGTGACCCTTAGCACAGGTTTTAAAGCTGCTGTTGCAGGTAACGGCCAGAGGGTGGCAGCATTTCTGCTTTTCCCAATCTGTTAACTAGGGAAACAGACCATCCTGGCAGTGGTGTTCCTCGGTTCTATATTAGAGTGGAATGTGCCCCCAAAAGCTGATGTCTCCTTACTTATGTTTGTTTTAGAAATCGAATTTCTATATATTTTTTTATTGGAGTCATATTCCATTGTGTTCATGGACCACTTCTTCTTTGAGCATTCCTCTGTTGATGGACATTTTCGTAGCTTCCAAGTGTTGGCTATGGTAAATATTGCTGGAGTGCAGGATTGCCAGCATGTGTCTTTTCTTTTTTGTGGTACATGGGCCTCTCACTGCCGTGGGCCCTCCCATTGCAGAGCACAGGCTCCGGACGCACAGGCCCAGCAGCCATAGCTCACGGGAACAGCCGCTCCGCGGCATGTGGGATCTTCCCGAATCGGGGCATGAACCCATGTCCCCTGCACTGGCAGGCGGACTCTCATCCACTGCGCCACCAGTGAATCCCAGCCTGTCTTTTTGATTCTCATCCCCTCAGGCGAAAGGCCCAGCAGTGGGTATACTTGATTGAATGGTAGCTTAGTATTTATCTTTACAAGGCACGTCATTTTTGTTTTCATGACTGGCTCTTACCATGTCCCACGTTGAAGCAAGGGTAGGCATTTCTCCAAAACCCCTTCAGCATTTATTGTTTGCAGAATTTTTCCTGATGGGCATTCTGACTGCTGTGAGCTGATAGGTTTTTGTCATTTGGATTTACATATCTTTAATTATTCCTAATGTTTAGCATTTTCCCATGCCTTTTTAAATTTCTGGCAGAGAAAAACAGAAAAAAAAAAAACGGAGAGTACAGTTAAACTCTTGAAATTGTCTTCTTGGATGGTTGCCCTCTTTTGAATGTTCTGGTCAATTTTCGACCCCATGTTTGTTTTTGAGGGCAGGTGTTATTCACAGGCCTGCAATGAGTGTGACTATTTAGTGACCATTAGCAGTGGGTTTAAAGCTGCTGTTGTGGGAAATGGCCACAAGGCGGCAGCGTTTCTCCACTCCCAAGTCTGGTTCCTAGGGCAGCAGAGCCTTTCTGGGACCAATGGAATACAGAAGAAGGCATCATTGAAGTCTAATACAGAATACCATGTCCTGGTGGATGGTAGAATGACCAGTAGGGTCTAGGAATTAGGAACTACTGGATGTATATCCTCGGTGGCTTCACTGACTGTCCTAACATCCTTTACCAGGTCCCCAGCAGCCCACGGGGCTCTCGTGGTCAGGCCCCTCCCAGGATATGGGGCTCACCTGGGCAGGGCCCCAGCAGCCAACGGGGTTCTCATGTTCAGGCCACTCCCAGGGTATGGAGCTCAGCTGTGAAACTACCCAGCAGCCCATGAGGCTCTCGTGCTTAGGCACCTCCCATGATACAGAGCTCCCGTGGGCAGGTACCATGGCAGGGCTGGGCACACAGGAACCGTGCACATAGCCCTCATTGCAGAGCACCCCAGAACGCCTGTCACGCAGAGCTGACACAGAGCACCTCAGAGCAGGACTTGAACTAACCAACAGCAGCTCCGACAGGTCTCTGACCCTGGGCATCACTCTGTGCAGCCTCCCTCTGCCTGGTCTTCCAGAGACTTCCACTGCAGCCGGGGCACCAGGCCTTTGTCTCCAACCATCCCCCCTCCTCTCCCTGACTCCTGGGTTCCTCTCATTAGGATTAGGTCTTCTTGAAATTGTCTCCCACTCATGGGCCAGATAAAATGATGAGAAAACAAGCCGGAGATGCAGCCCCTTGTCTATCCTGACTCTCAGGAGCCCACACCTGTTCCTTGGAACTGGCCGTTTCAGCGAGGTCCATTTTCTGCAATGTGAGCCACTGAGGGGTGAGGATTGGCTGACCGGAGCAGCCTGTCCCTACCGGCCAGCCCTCCCCAGGTGTGCCTGGGTTGAGGTCAATAGAAACACCGCTCCAGGGAGCAACAGCGCCTGCAGCTGTGCCTGACGCCATATTCTCTGCCCTGTCAGCAGTCTCGGGGCTGTGCTTGTGGGAGGGAGTGAGGGGGCACGGTTTTGTGGGTGGCCCGGTGTGAGAGGGGCTCTGCTGGACTTTCTGCAGGAGTTGCCAGACTGCCACCTGCTAAAGAAGAGGATGGGTCACCCATACCTTCCGCTGGAATTTCTCCGCGGGCAGAGGTGAGTGAGGAACAAAGCAGTGGGGGCCAAGACAGGACGGATATCTCAGGCAGGGAAATGGAAAGTTTTCAGAAGAGCGCCTGGGGCCAGGATCATCCTGGCAGGCCTGCAGGCACCAAGTCAGCCTGCGTGCTTTCACTGGTGTGGATCCACGGCCCTTCCTCTATGCTTTCAAGTCCTTGTACATATTCAGGTGTTTTACCTGGGAAGGGAGGGAACAGTTCAGCAGCAGCTGGCTGGGGGCTCAGCTCACGTTTACTCACAGACGCCTATGTACGGTCCCCCAGCTTTGCAATGAGGACGCTCCTTGCGGGGGTGGGGGGGGGCTGCTGGCTGCATGGGAGATAATTCCCTACCTCTGACCAACTTCAGAATTGTTTACCACTGGAGCAAGTGCCCTGATAGGGTTTTCCTCTGTATAACTAGTTGGTTCTGTTTATTTTTTCTGTTTTGTTTCAAGGTAGATTTTATTCCTCATTTATGTATTTATAGATATAAGCATGGAAATAATTCATTCATACAAATACATCTGTGTGAAGGGAAGAACGCTTTTCTGTTTTATTTTTAAATTTTATTTGTTTTTAAAAATTTTGAAATTTAGTATTATTTATTTTTTTAGACAGCAGGTTATTATTAGTTATCTATTTTATACATATACATGTATACAGGTCAATCCCAATCTCCCAACTCATCCCACCACCACCACCCCATGGCTTCCCCCCCTTGGTTTCCATACATTTGTTCTCTAACCCTGTGTCTCTAATTCTGCCCTGCAAACCGGTTCATCTGTACCAGTTTTCTAGGTTCCACGTATATGCATTAATACACAATATTTGTTTTTCTCTTTCTGACTTACTTCTCTCGGTATGACAGTCTCTAGATCCATCCACGTCTCTACAAATGACCCCGTTTCATTCGTTTTTATGGCTGAGTAATATTCCATTTTATATATGTACCACATCTTTATCCATTCGTCTGTCTGTGGGCATTTAGGTTGCTTCCATTACCTGGCTATTGTAAATAGTGCTGCAATGAACATTGTGGTGAATGTGTCTTTTGGATTTATGGTTTTCTCTGGGTATATGCCCAGAAGTGGGATTGCTGGATCATATGGTAATTGTATTTTTAGTTTTTCTAATGAACCTCCATACTGTTCTCCATAGTGACTGTATCAATTGACATGCCCACCAATAGTGGAAGAGGGATCCATGTGTCCACACCCTCCGCAGCATTTGTAGTTTGTAGATTTTCTGATGATGCCCATTCTAACAGGTGTGAGGTGATACCTCATTGAAGTTTTGACTTGCATTTCTCTAATAATTAGTGATGTTGAGCAGCTTTTCATGTGCATCCTGGCCATCTCTGGGTCTCCTTTGAAGAAATGTCTATTTAGATATTCTACCCATTTTTGAAGTGGGTTGTATTTTTTTTAATATTAAGCTGCATGAGCTGTTTATATATATTGGAGATTAAACCTTTGTCCATTGATTCGTTTCCACATATTTCCTCCCATTCTGAGGGTTGCCTTTTTCCATTCCCGTTTTTTAACAAAAGAAAGAAAGAAAGAAAGAAAAAGAAGCAGAAAACAAATGTCCGTAAAATATGCCTCTTGAAACTGTCGTTTTGAAATATGGAGGTGTTTTGAATTTTTTGGTCGGTATACGACCCCAGGATTTGTTTTCAGGGCAGGTCTCATTTACAGGCCTGCAATTATTTTGAATATCAACTGACCATTAGCGCTGGGATTAAAGCTGCTGTTGTGTGAAACGGCCACAAGGTGGCAGCAGTTCTCCTTTACCAAATCTGGTGACTAGGGCAACAGAGCCTCAATGGAAGTCGTGTTCTAGGTTGTAATTTAGAATGGAATGTGCCAGGAAAAAGACCCTTAAGTTTGTCTCACTATTTCTTGTTGGGTTTTTTTTTCATTTAATTTTTATTTTTTATCACAGCAAGTTTGATTACAATGTTTGGCTTGTTGTAGGTGTGCAAGATGTGGTTCTTTTACGCATATACATATGTCTGTTCTTCCTGGGATCCTTTTCCATGTACGTTATGACAGAATGTTGACTAATCTTCTCTTGGTATTCCGTAGGTGTTTGGTGTCTATATATTTCACCTGTGTTTGTATATGTCTCTTAACCCCAATATCCTAATGTATCCAATCCTCACACCTTTCCATTGGTGAACCGTAAGTTTGTTTAATGAATCTGCGATTGCCCTTCTCTGTGGAAATATCTTCACTAGTATCAAGTTTTAGGTAACACCTATAAGTGATATCATACGATATGTGTCTTTCTCTTTCTGACTTACTACAAGTCACGTGATTACCTCTAGACTCATCTACGGTGCTGCAAATGGCATTGTGTCCTTTTTTTCCTTGGCTAATATTCTGTCTGTACATGTACCAGTTCTTCTTTGACCACTCATCTGTTGATGGACTTTTTGGTTGCTCCCATGTCATGGCTATTGTAATGCTGCGGCAATGCACATTTGCCTGCCTGTGTCTTTCCAATTCTGTCTTCTTAGGTTATAGGCCCAGGAGTTCGCCTGCTGGATCATATGGTAGCAAAATGTTTACCTTGTACAGGCACCGCCATTCTGTTCTCATTAGTGGCTCTTACCAGGTTACGTCCCACTTAAAGTTGAGGTGATGCTCTTCTCCACAACACCTTCAGCGTTTATTGTTTGGAGTATTTTTGCTGAAGTTTATTCTGACTAGTGTGAGCTGATACCACTTTGTGCTTGGATTTGCATGCATCTCATAATACCTTGAAATTGAGCTTTCTGGCATGTCCTTTTTTTCTTCAAACTGTGAGTACAGCTTACCTCTTCAAATTGTTTTCGGGAAGTAGGTGTGACATTTAGAAATATTTTGGCCATTACCTCCCTCAAGACATTATGAGGGCAGGTTTCATTCACAGCCCTCCAGTACTGGTGCATATGAAGTGACCCTTAGCACAGGTTTTAAAGCTGCTGTTGCAGGTAACGGCCAGAGGGTGGCAGCATTTCTGCTTTTCCCAATCTGTTAACTAGGGAAACAGACCATCCTGGCAGTGGTGTTCCTCGGTTCTATATTAGAGTGGAATGTGCCCCCAAAAGCTGATGTCTCCTTACTTATGTTTGTTTTAGAAATCGAATTTCTATATATTTTTTTATTGGAGTCATATTCCATTGTGTTCATGGACCACTTCTTCTTTGAGCATTCCTCTGTTGATGGACATTTTCGTAGCTTCCAAGTGTTGGCTATGGTAAATATTGCTGGAGTGCAGGATTGCCAGCATGTGTCTTTTCTTTTTTGTGGTACATGGGCCTCTCACTGCCGTGGGCCCTCCCATTGCAGAGCACAGGCTCCGGACGCACAGGCCCAGCAGCCATAGCTCACGGGAACAGCCGCTCCGCGGCATGTGGGATCTTCCCGAATCGGGGCATGAACCCATGTCCCCTGCACTGGCAGGCGGACTCTCATCCACTGCGCCACCAGTGAATCCCAGCCTGTCTTTTTGATTCTCATCCCCTCAGGCGAAAGGCCCAGCAGTGGGTATACTTGATTGAATGGTAGCTCAGTATTTATCTTTACAAGGCACGTCATTTTTGTTTTCATGACTGGCTCTTACCATGTCCCACGTTGAAGCAAGGGTAGGCATTTCTCCAAAACCCCTTCAGCATTTATTGTTTGCAGAATTTTTCCTGATGGGCATTCTGACTGCTGTGAGCTGATAGGTTTTTGTCATTTGGATTTACATATCTTTAATTATTCCTAATGTTTAGCATTTTCCCATGCCTTTTTAAATTTCTGGCAGAGAAAAACAGAAAAAAAAAAACGGAGAGTACAGTTAAACTCTTGAAATTGTCTTCTTGGATGGTTGCCCTCTTTTGAATGTTCTGGTCAATTTTCAACCCCATGTTTGTTTTTGAGGGCAGGTGTTATTCACAGGCCTGCAATGAGTGTGACTATTTAGTGACCATTAGCAGTGGGTTTAAAGCTGCTGTTGTGGGAAATGGCCACAAGGCGGCAGCGTTTCTCCACTCCCAAGTCTGGTTCCTAGGGCAGCAGAGCCTTTCTGGGACCAATGGAATACAGAAGAAGGCATCATTGAAGTCTAATACAGAATACCATGTCCTGGTGGATGGTAGAATGACCAGTAGGGTCTAGGAATTAGGAACTACTGGATGTATATCCTCGGTGGCTTCACTGACTGTCCTAACATCCTTTACCAGGTCCCCAGCAGCCCACGGGGCTCTCGTGGTCAGGCCCCTCCCAGGATATGGGGCTCACCTGGGCAGGGCCCCAGCAGCCAACGGGGTTCTCATGTTCAGGCCACTCCCAGGGTATGGAGCTCAGCTGTGAAACTACCCAGCAGCCCATGAGGCTCTCGTGCTTAGGCACCTCCCATGATACAGAGCTCCCGTGGGCAGGTACCATGGCAGGGCTGGGCACACAGGAACCGTGCACATAGCCCTCATTGCAGAGCACCCCAGAACGCCTGTCACGCAGAGCTGACACAGAGCACCTCAGAGCAGGACTTGAACTAACCAACAGCAGCTCCGACAGGTCTCTGACCCTGGGCATCACTCTGTGCAGCCTCCCTCTGCCTGGTCTTCCAGAGACTTCCACTGCAGCCGGGGCACCAGGCCTTTGTCTCCAACCATCCCCCCTCCTCTCCCTGACTCCTGGGTTCCTCTCATTAGGATTAGGTCTTCTTGAAATTGTCTCCCACTCATGGGCCAGATAAAATGATGAGAAAACAAGCCGGAGATGCAGCCCCTTGTCTATCCTGACTCTCAGGAGCCCACACCTGTTCCTTGGAACTGGCCGTTTCAGCGAGGTCCATTTTCTGCAATGTGAGCCACTGAGGGGTGAGGATTGGCTGACCGGAGCAGCCTGTCCCTACCGGCCAGCCCTCCCCAGGTGTGCCTGGGTTGAGGTCAATAGAAACACCGCTCCAGGGAGCAACAGCGCCTGCAGCTGTGCCTGACGCCATATTCTCTGCCCCGTCAGCAGTCTCGGGGCTGTGCTGGTGGGATGGAGTGAGGGGGCACGGTTTTGTGGGTGGCCCGGTGTGAGAGGGGCTCTGCTGGTCTTTCTGCAGGAGTTGCCAGACTGCCACCTGCTAAAGAAGAGGATGGGTCACCCATACCTTCCGCTGGAATTTCTCCGCGGGCAGAGGTGAGGGAGGAACAAAGCAGTGGGGGCCAAGACAGGTCGGATATCTCAGGCAGGGAAATGGAAAGTTTTCAGAAGAGCGCCTGGGGCCAGGATCATCCTGGCTGGCCTGCAGGCATCAAGTCAGCCTGCATGCTTTCGCTGGTGTGGATCCATGGCCCTTCCTCTATGCTTTCAAGTCCTTGTACATATTCAGGTGTTTTACCTGGGAAGGGAGGGAACAGTTCAGCAGCAGCTGGCTGGCGGCTCAGCTCACGTTTACTCACAGACGCCTATGTACGGTCCCCCAGCTTTGCAATGAGGACGCTCCTTGCGGGGGTGGGGGGGGGCTGCTGGCTGCATGGGAGATAATTCCCTACCTCTGACCAACTTCAGAATTGTTTACCACTGGAGCAAGTACCCTGATAGGGTTTTCCTCTGTATAACTAGTGGGTTCTGTTTATTTTTTCTGTTTTGTTTCAAGGTAGATTTTATTCCTCATTTATGTATTTATAGATATAAGCATGGAAATAATTCATTCATACAAATACATCTGTGTGAAGGGAAGAACGCTTTTCTGTTTTATTTTTAAATTTTATTTGTTTTTAAAAATTTTGAAATTTAATATTATTTATTTTTTTAGACAGCAGGTTATTATTAGTTATCTATTTTATACATATACATGTATACAGGTCAATCCCAATCTCCCAACTCATCCCACCACCACCACCCCATGGCTTCCCCCCCTTGGTTTCCATACGTTTGTTCTCTAACCCTGTGTCTCTAATTCTGCCCTGCAAACCGGTTCATCTGTACCAGTTTTCTAGGTTCCACATATATGCATTAATACACAATATTTGTTTTTCTCTTTCTGACTTACTTCTCTCGGTATGACAGTCTCTAGATCCATCCACGTCTCTACAAATGACCCCGTTTCATTCCTTTTCATGGCTGAGTAATATTCCATTTTATATATGTACCACATCTTTATCCATTCGTCTGTCTGTGGGCATTTAGGTTGCTTCCATTACCTGGCTATTGTAAATAGTGCTGCAATGAACATTGTGGTGAATGTGTCTTTTGGATTTATGGTTTTCTCTGGGTATATGCCCAGAAGTGGGATTGCTGGGTCATATGGTAATTGTATTTTTAGTTTTTCTAATGAACCTGCATACTGTTCTCCATAGTGACTGTATCAATTGACATGCCCACCAATAGTGGAAGAGGGATCCATGTGTCCACACCCTCCGCAGCATTTGTAGTTTGTAGATTTTCTGATGATGCCCATTCTAACAGGTGTGAGGTGATACCTCATTGAAGTTTTGACTTGCATTTCTCTAATAATTAGTGATGTTGAGCAGCTTTTCATGTGCATCCTGGCCATCTCTGGGTCTCCTTTGAAGAAATGTCTATTTAGATATTCTACCCATTTTTGAAGTGGGTTGTATTTTTTTTAATATTAAGCTGCATGAGCTGTTTATATATATTGGAGATTAAACCTTTGTCCATTGATTCGTTTCCACATATTTCCTCCCATTCTGAGGGTTGCCTTTTTCCATTCCCGTTTTTTAACAAAAGAAAGAAAGAAAGAAAAAGAGGCAGAACACAAATGTCCGTAAAATATGCCTCTTGAAACTGTCGTTTTGAAATATGGAGGTGTTTTGAATTTTTTGGTCGGTATACGACCCCAGGATTTGTTTTCAGGGCAGGTCTCATTTACAGGCCTGCAATTATTTTGAATATCAACTGACCATTAGCGCTGGGATTAAAGCTGCTGTTGTGTGAAACGGCCACAAGGTGGCAGCAGTTCTCCTTTACCAAATCTGGTGACTAGGGCAACAGAGCCTCAATGGAAGTCGTGTTCTGGGTTGTAATTTAGAATGGAATGTGCCAGGAAAAAGACCCTTAAGTTTGTCTCACTATTTCTTGTTCGGTTTTTTTTTCATTTAATTTTTATTTTTTATCACAGCAAGTTTGATTACAATGTTTGGCTTGTTGTAGGTGTGCAAGATGTGGTTCTTTTACGCATATACATATGTCTGTTCTTCCTGGGATCCTTTTCCATGTACGTTATGACAGAATGTTGACTAATCTTCTCTTGGTATTCCGTAGGTGTTTGGTGTCTATATATTTCAACTGTGTTTGTATATGTCTCTTAACCCCAATATCCTAATGTATCCAATCCTCACACCTTTCCATTGGTGAACCGTAAGTTTGTTTAATGAATCTGCGATTGCCCTTCTCTGTGGAAATATCTTCACTAGTATCAAGTTTTAGGTAACACCTATAAGTGATATCATACGATATGTGTCTTTCTCTTTCTGACTTACTACAAGTCACGTGATTACCTCTAGACTCATCTACGGTGCTGCAAATGGCATTGTGTCCTTTTTTTCCTTGGCTAATATTCTGTCTGTACATGTACCAGTTCTTCTTTGACCACTCATCTGTTGATGGACTTTTTGGTTGCTCCCATGTCATGGCTATTGTAATGCTGCGGCAATGCACATTTGCCTGCCTGTGTCTTTCCAATTCTGTCTTCTTAGGTTATAGGCCCAGGAGTTCGCCTGCTGGATCATATGGTAGCAAAATGTTTACCTTGTACAGGCACCGCCATTCTGTTCTCATTAGTGGCTCTTACCAGGTTACGTCCCACTTAAAGTTGAGGTGATGCTCTTCTCCACAACACCTTCAGCGTTTATTGTTTGGAGTATTTTTGCTGAAGTTTATTCTGACTAGTGTGAGCTGATACCACTTTGTGCTTGGATTTGCATGCATCTCATAATACCTTGAAATTGAGCTTTCTGGCATGTCCTTTTTTTCTTCAAACTGTGAGTACAGCTTACCTCTTCAAATTGTTTTCGGGAAGTAGGTGTGACATTTAGAAATATTTTGGCCATTACCTCCCTCAAGACATTATGAGGGCAGGTTTCATTCACAGCCCTCCAGTACTGGTGCATATGAAGTGACCCTTAGCACAGGTTTTAAAGCTGCTGTTGCAGGTAACGGCCAGAGGGTGGCAGCATTTCTGCTTTTCCCAATCTGTTAACTAGGGAAACAGACCATCCTGGCAGTGGTGTTCCTCGGTTCTATATTAGAGTGGAATGTGCCCCCAAAAGCTGATGTCTCCTTACTTATGTTTGTTTTAGAAATTGAATTTCTATATATTTTTTTATTGGAGTCATATTCCATTGTGTTCATGGACCACTTCTTCTTTGAGCATTCCTCTGTTGATGGACATTTTCGTAGCTTCCAAGTGTTGGCTATGGTAAATATTGCTGGAGTGCAGGATTGCCAGCATGTGTCTTTTCTTTTTTGTGGTACATGGGCCTCTCACTGCCGTGGGCCCTCCCATTGCAGAGCACAGGCTCCGGACGCACAGGCCCAGCAGCCATAGCTCACGGGAACAGCCGCTCCGCGGCATGTGGGATCTTCCCGAATCGGGGCATGAACCCATGTCCCCTGCACTGGCAGGCGGACTCTCATCCACTGCGCCACCAGTGAATCCCAGCCTGTCTTTTTGATTCTCATCCCCTCAGGCGAAAGGCCCAGCAGTGGGTATACTTGATTGAATGGTAGCTCAGTATTTATCTTTACAAGGCACGTCATTTTTCTTTTCATGACTGGCTCTTACCATGTCCCACGTTGAAGCAAGGGTAGGCATTTCTCCAAAACCCCTTCAGCATTTATTGTTTGCAGAATTTTTCCTGATGGGCATTCTGACTGCTGTGAGCTGATAGGTTTTTGTCATTTGGATTTACATATCTTTAATTATTCCTCATGTTTAGCATTTTCCCATGCCTTTTTAAATTTCTGGCAGAGAAAAACAGAAAAAAAAAACGGAGAGTACAGTTAAACTCTTGAAATTGTCTTCTTGGATGGTTGCCCTCTTTTGAATGTTCTGGTCAATTTTCAACCCCATGTTTGTTTTTGAGGGCAGGTGTTATTCACAGGCCTGCAATGAGTGTGACTATTTAGTGACCATTAGCAGTGGGTTTAAAGCTGCTGTTGTGGGAAATGGCCACAAGGCGGCAGCGTTTCTCCACTCCCAAGTCTGGTTCCTAGGGCAGCAGAGCCTTTCTGGGACCAATGGAATACAGAAGAAGGCATCATTGAAGTCTAATACAGAATACCATGTCCTGGTGGATGGTAGAATGACCAGTAGGGTCTAGGAATTAGGAACTACTGGATGTATATCCTCGGTGGCTTCACTGACTGTCCTAACATCCTTTACCAGGTCCCCAGCAGCCCACGGGGCTCTCGTGGTCAGGCCCCTCCCAGGATATGGGGCTCACCTGGGCAGGGCCCCAGCAGCCAACGGGGTTCTCATGTTCAGGCCACTCCCAGGGTATGGAGCTCAGCTGTGAAACTACCCAGCAGCCCATGAGGCTCTCGTGCTTAGGCACCTCCCATGATACAGAGCTCCCGTGGGCAGGTACCATGGCAGGGCTGGGCACACAGGAACCGTGCACATAGCCCTCATTGCAGAGCACCCCAGAACGCCTGTCACGCAGAGCTGACACAGAGCACCTCAGAGCAGGACTTGAACTAACCAACAGCAGCTCCGACAGGTCTCTGACCCTGGGCATCACTCTGTGCAGCCTCCCTCTGCCTGGTCTTCCAGAGACTTCCACTGCAGCCGGGGCACCAGGCCTTTGTCTCCAACCATCCCCCCTCCTCTCCCTGACTCCTGGGTTCCTCTCATTAGGATTAGGTCTTCTTGAAATTGTCTCCCACTCATGGGCCAGATAAAATGATGAGAAAACAAGCCGGAGATGCAGCCCCTTGTCTATCCTGACTCTCAGGAGCCCACACCTGTTCCTTGGAACTGGCCGTTTCAGCGAGGTCCATTTTCTGCAATGTGAGCCACTGAGGGGTGAGGATTGGCTGACCGGAGCAGCCTGTCCCTACCGGCCAGCCCTCCCCAGGTGTGCCTGGGTTGAGGTCAATAGAAACACCGCTCCAGGGAGCAACAGCGCCTGCAGCTGTGCCTGACGCCATATTCTCTGCCCCGTCAGCAGTCTCGGGGCTGTGCTGGTGGGATGGAGTGAGGGGGCACGGTTTTGTGGGTGGCCCGGTGTGAGAGGGGCTCTGCTGGTCTTTCTGCAGGAGTTGCCAGACTGCCACCTGCTAAAGAAGAGGATGGGTCACCCATACCTTCCGCTGGAATTTCTCCGCGGGCAGAGGTGAGGGAGGAACAAAGCAGTGGGGGCCAAGACAGGTCGGATATCTCAGGCAGGGAAATGGAAAGTTTTCAGAAGAGCGCCTGGGGCCAGGATCATCCTGGCTGGCCTGCAGGCATCAAGTCAGCCTGCATGCTTTCGCTGGTGTGGATCCATGGCCCTTCCTCTATGCTTTCAAGTCCTTGTACATATTCAGGTGTTTTACCTGGGAAGGGAGGGAACAGTTCAGCAGCAGCTGGCTGGGGGCTCAGCTCACGTTTACTCACAGACGCCTATGTACGGTCCCCCAGCTTTGCAATGAGGACGCTCCTTGCGGGGGTGGGGGGGGGCTGCTGGCTGCATGGGAGATAATTCCCTACCTCTGACCAACTTCAGAATTGTTTACCACTGGAGCAAGTACCCTGATAGGGTTTTCCTCTGTATAACTAGTGGGTTCTGTTTATTTTTTCTGTTTTGTTTCAAGGTAGATTTTATTCCTCATTTATGTATTTATAGATATAAGCATGGAAATAATTCATTCATACAAATACATCTGTGTGAAGGGAAGAACGCTTTTCTGTTTTATTTTTAAATTTTATTTGTTTTTAAAAATTTTGAAATTTAATATTATTTATTTTTTTAGACAGCAGGTTATTATTAGTTATCTATTTTATACATATACATGTATACAGGTCAATCCCAATCTCCCAACTCATCCCACCACCACCACCCCATGGCTTCCCCCCCTTGGTTTCCATACGTTTGTTCTCTAACCCTGTGTCTCTAATTCTGCCCTGCAAACCGGTTCATCTGTACCAGTTTTCTAGGTTCCACATATATGCATTAATACACAATATTTGTTTTTCTCTTTCTGACTTACTTCTCTCGGTATGACAGTCTCTAGATCCATCCACGTCTCTACAAATGACCCCGTTTCATTCCTTTTCATGGCTGAGTAATATTCCATTTTATATATGTACCACATCTTTATCCATTCGTCTGTCTGTGGGCATTTAGGTTGCTTCCATTACCTGGCTATTGTAAATAGTGCTGCAATGAACATTGTGGTGAATGTGTCTTTTGGATTTATGGTTTTCTCTGGGTATATGCCCAGAAGTGGGATTGCTGGGTCATATGGTAATTGTATTTTTAGTTTTTCTAATGAACCTCCATACTGTTCTCCATAGTGACTGTATCAATTGACATGCCCACCAATAGTGGAAGAGGGATCCATGTGTCCACACCCTCCGCAGCATTTGTAGTTTGTAGATTTTCTGATGATGCCCATTCTAACAGGTGTGAGGTGATACCTCATT
Source organism: Mesoplodon mirus (assembly GCF_964341445.2). Taxonomy (NCBI): domain Eukaryota; kingdom Metazoa; phylum Chordata; class Mammalia; order Artiodactyla; family Ziphiidae; genus Mesoplodon; species Mesoplodon mirus. The sequence goes on from NC_138979.1 coordinate 92,535,804, forward strand.
GAAGTTTTGACTTGCATTTCTCTAATAATTAGTGATGTTGAGCAGCTTTTCATGTGCATCCTGGCCATCTCTGGGTCTCCTTTGAAGAAATGTCTATTTAGATATTCTACCCATTTTTGAAGTGGGTTGTATTTTTTTTAATATTAAGCTGCATGAGCTGTTTATATATATTGGAGATTAAACCTTTGTCCATTGATTCGTTTCCACATATTTCCTCCCATTCTGAGGGTTGCCTTTTTCCATTCCCGTTTTTTAACAAAAGAAAGAAAGAAAGAAAAAGAGGCAGAACACAAATGTCCGTAAAATATGCCTCTTGAAACTGTCGTTTTGAAATATGGAGGTGTTTTGAATTTTTTGGTCGGTATACGACCCCAGGATTTGTTTTCAGGGCAGGTCTCATTTACAGGCCTGCAATTATTTTGAATATCAACTGACCATTAGCGCTGGGATTAAAGCTGCTGTTGTGTGAAACGGCCACAAGGTGGCAGCAGTTCTCCTTTACCAAATCTGGTGACTAGGGCAACAGAGCCTCAATGGAAGTCGTGTTCTGGGTTGTAATTTAGAATGGAATGTGCCAGGAAAAAGACCCTTAAGTTTGTCTCACTATTTCTTGTTCGGTTTTTTTTTCATTTAATTTTTATTTTTTATCACAGCAAGTTTGATTACAATGTTTGGCTTGTTGTAGGTGTGCAAGATGTGGTTCTTTTACGCATATACATATGTCTGTTCTTCCTGGGATCCTTTTCCATGTACGTTATGACAGAATGTTGACTAATCTTCTCTTGGTATTCCGTAGGTGTTTGGTGTCTATATATTTCAACTGTGTTTGTATATGTCTCTTAACCCCAATATCCTAATGTATCCAATCCTCACACCTTTCCATTGGTGAACCGTAAGTTTGTTTAATGAATCTGCGATTGCCCTTCTCTGTGGAAATATCTTCACTAGTATCAAGTTTTAGGTAACACCTATAAGTGATATCATACGATATGTGTCTTTCTCTTTCTGACTTACTACAAGTCACGTGATTACCTCTAGACTCATCTACGGTGCTGCAAATGGCATTGTGTCCTTTTTTTCCTTGGCTAATATTCTGTCTGTACATGTACCAGTTCTTCTTTGACCACTCATCTGTTGATGGACTTTTTGGTTGCTCCCATGTCATGGCTATTGTAATGCTGCGGCAATGCACATTTGCCTGCCTGTGTCTTTCCAATTCTGTCTTCTTAGGTTATAGGCCCAGGAGTTCGCCTGCTGGATCATATGGTAGCAAAATGTTTACCTTGTACAGGCACCGCCATTCTGTTCTCATTAGTGGCTCTTACCAGGTTACGTCCCACTTAAAGTTGAGGTGATGCTCTTCTCCACAACACCTTCAGCGTTTATTGTTTGGAGTATTTTTGCTGAAGTTTATTCTGACTAGTGTGAGCTGATACCACTTTGTGCTTGGATTTGCATGCATCTCATAATACCTTGAAATTGAGCTTTCTGGCATGTCCTTTTTTTCTTCAAACTGTGAGTACAGCTTACCTCTTCAAATTGTTTTCGGGAAGTAGGTGTGACATTTAGAAATATTTTGGCCATTACCTCCCTCAAGACATTATGAGGGCAGGTTTCATTCACAGCCCTCCAGTACTGGTGCATATGAAGTGACCCTTAGCACAGGTTTTAAAGCTGCTGTTGCAGGTAACGGCCAGAGGGTGGCAGCATTTCTGCTTTTCCCAATCTGTTAACTAGGGAAACAGACCATCCTGGCAGTGGTGTTCCTCGGTTCTATATTAGAGTGGAATGTGCCCCCAAAAGCTGATGTCTCCTTACTTATGTTTGTTTTAGAAATTGAATTTCTATATATTTTTTTATTGGAGTCATATTCCATTGTGTTCATGGACCACTTCTTCTTTGAGCATTCCTCTGTTGATGGACATTTTCGTAGCTTCCAAGTGTTGGCTATGGTAAATATTGCTGGAGTGCAGGATTGCCAGCATGTGTCTTTTCTTTTTTGTGGTACATGGGCCTCTCACTGCCGTGGGCCCTCCCATTGCAGAGCACAGGCTCCGGACGCACAGGCCCAGCAGCCATAGCTCACGGGAACAGCCGCTCCGCGGCATGTGGGATCTTCCCGAATCGGGGCATGAACCCATGTCCCCTGCACTGGCAGGCGGACTCTCATCCACTGCGCCACCAGTGAATCCCAGCCTGTCTTTTTGATTCTCATCCCCTCAGGCGAAAGGCCCAGCAGTGGGTATACTTGATTGAATGGTAGCTTAGTATTTATCTTTACAAGGCACGTCATTTTTGTTTTCATGACTGGCTCTTACCATGTCCCACGTTGAAGCAAGGGTAGGCATTTCTCCAAAACCCCTTCAGCATTTATTGTTTGCAGAATTTTTCCTGATGGGCATTCTGACTGCTGTGAGCTGATAGGTTTTTGTCATTTGGATTTACATATCTTTAATTATTCCTAATGTTTAGCATTTTCCCATGCCTTTTTAAATTTCTGGCAGAGAAAAACAGAAAAAAAAAACGGAGAGTACAGTTAAACTCTTGAAATTGTCTTCTTGGATGGTTGCCCTCTTTTGAATGTTCTGGTCAATTTTCGACCCCATGTTTGTTTTTGAGGGCAGGTGTTATTCACAGGCCTGCAATGAGTGTGACTATTTAGTGACCATTAGCAGTGGGTTTAAAGCTGCTGTTGTGGGAAATGGCCACAAGGCGGCAGCGTTTCTCCACTCCCAAGTCTGGTTCCTAGGGCAGCAGAGCCTTTCTGGGACCAATGGAATACAGAAGAAGGCATCATTGAAGTCTAATACAGAATACCATGTCCTGGTGGATGGTAGAATGACCAGTAGGGTCTAGGAATTAGGAACTACTGGATGTATATCCTCGGTGGCTTCACTGACTGTCCTAACATCCTTTACCAGGTCCCCAGCAGCCCACGGGGCTCTCGTGGTCAGGCCCCTCCCAGGATATGGGGCTCACCTGGGCAGGGCCCCAGCAGCCAACGGGGTTCTCATGTTCAGGCCACTCCCAGGGTATGGAGCTCAGCTGTGAAACTACCCAGCAGCCCATGAGGCTCTCGTGCTTAGGCACCTCCCATGATACAGAGCTCCCGTGGGCAGGTACCATGGCAGGGCTGGGCACACAGGAACCGTGCACATAGCCCTCATTGCAGAGCACCCCAGAACGCCTGTCACGCAGAGCTGACACAGAGCACCTCAGAGCAGGACTTGAACTAACCAACAGCAGCTCCGACAGGTCTCTGACCCTGGGCATCACTCTGTGCAGCCTCCCTCTGCCTGGTCTTCCAGAGACTTCCACTGCAGACGGGGCACCAGGCCTTTGTCTCCAACCATCCCCCCTCCTCTCCCTGACTCCTGGGTTCCTCTCATTAGGATTAGGTCTTCTTGAAATTGTCTCCCACTCATGGGCCAGATAAAATGATGAGAAAACAAGCCGGAGATGCAGCCCCTTGTCTATCCTGACTCTCAGGAGCCCACACCTGTTCCTTGGAACTGGCCGTTTCAGCGAGGTCCATTTTCTGCAATGTGAGCCACTGAGGGGTGAGGATTGGCTGACCGGAGCAGCCTGTCCCTACCGGCCAGCCCTCCCCAGGTGTGCCTGGGTTGAGGTCAATAGAAACACCGCTCCAGGGAGCAACAGCGCCTGCAGCTGTGCCTGACGCCATATTCTCTGCCCCGTCAGCAGTCTCGGGGCTGTGCTGGTGGGATGGAGTGAGGGGGCACGGTTTTGTGGGTGGCCCGGTGTGAGAGGGGCTCTGCTGGTCTTTCTGCAGGAGTTGCCAGACTGCCACCTGCTAAAGAAGAGGATGGGTCACCCATACCTTCCGCTGGAATTTCTCCGCGGGCAGAGGTGAGGGAGGAACAAAGCAGTGGGGGCCAAGACAGGTCGGATATCTCAGGCAGGGAAATGGAAAGTTTTCAGAAGAGCGCCTGGGGCCAGGATCATCCTGGCTGGCCTGCAGGCATCAAGTCAGCCTGCATGCTTTCGCTGGTGTGGATCCATGGCCCTTCCTCTATGCTTTCAAGTCCTTGTACATATTCAGGTGTTTTACCTGGGAAGGGAGGGAACAGTTCAGCAGCAGCTGGCTGGGGGCTCAGCTCACGTTTACTCACAGACGCCTATGTACGGTCCCCCAGCTTTGCAATGAGGACGCTCCTTGCGGGGGTGGGGGGGGGCTGCTGGCTGCATGGGAGATAATTCCCTACCTCTGACCAACTTCAGAATTGTTTACCACTGGAGCAAGTACCCTGATAGGGTTTTCCTCTGTATAACTAGTGGGTTCTGTTTATTTTTTCTGTTTTGTTTCAAGGTAGATTTTATTCCTCATTTATGTATTTATAGATATAAGCATGGAAATAATTCATTCATACAAATACATCTGTGTGAAGGGAAGAACGCTTTTCTGTTTTATTTTTAAATTTTATTTGTTTTTAAAAATTTTGAAATTTAGTATTATTTATTTTTTTAGACAGCAGGTTATTATTAGTTATCTATTTTATACATATACATGTATACAGGTCAATCCCAATCTCCCAACTCATCCCACCACCACCACCCCATGGCTTCCCCCCCTTGGTTTCCATACATTTGTTCTCTAACCCTGTGTCTCTAATTCTGCCCTGCAAACCGGTTCATCTGTACCAGTTTTCTAGGTTCCACATATATGCATTAATACACAATATTTGTTTTTCTCTTTCTGACTTACTTCTCTCGGTATGACAGTCTCTAGATCCATCCACGTCTCTACAAATGACCCCGTTTCATTCCTTTTTATGGCTGAGTAATATTCCATTTTATATATGTACCACATCTTTATCCATTCGTCTGTCTGTGGGCATTTAGGTTGCTTCCATTACCTGGCTATTGTAAATAGTGCTGCAATGAACATTGTGTTGAATGTGTCTTTTGGATTTATGGTTTTCTCTGGGTATATGCCCAGAAGTGGGATTGCTGGATCATATGGTAATTGTATTTTTAGTTTTTCTAATGAACCTCCATACTGTTCTCCATAGTGACTGTATCAATTGACATGCCCACCTATAGTGGAAGAGGGATCCATGTGTCCACACCCTCCGCAGCATTTGTAGTTTGTCGATTTTCTGATGATGCCCATTCTAACAGGTGTGAGGTGATACCTCATTGAAGTTTTGACTTGCATTTCTCTAATAATTAGTGATGTTGAGCAGCTTTTCATGTGCATCCTGGCCATCTCTGGGTCTCCTTTGAAGAAATGTCTATTTACATGTTCTACCCATTTTTGAAGTGGGTTGTATTTTTTTTAATATTAAGCTGCATGAGCTGTTTATATATATTGGAGATTAAACCTTTGTCCATTGATTCGTTTCCACATATTTCCTCCCATTCTGAGGGTTGCCTTTTTCCATTCCCGTTTTTTAACAAAAGAAAGAAAGAAAGAAAAAGAAGCAGAAAACAAATGTCCGTAAAATATGCCTCTTGAAACTGTCGTTTTGAAATATGGAGGTGTTTTGAATTTTTTGGTCGGTATACGACCCCAGGATTTGTTTTCAGGGCAGGTCTCATTTACAGGCCTGCAATTATTTTGAATATCAACTGACCATTAGCGCTGGGATTAAAGCTGCTGTTGTGTGAAACGGCCACAAGGTGGCAGCAGTTCTCCTTTACCAAATCTGGTGACTAGGGCAACAGAGCCTCAATGGAAGTCGTGTTCTAGGTTGTAATTTAGAATGGAATGTGCCAGGAAAAAGACCCTTAAGTTTGTCTCACTATTTCTTGTTGGGTTTTTTTTTCATTTAATTTTTATTTTTTAGCACAGCAAGTTTGATTACAATGTTTGGCTTGTTGTAGGTGTGCAAGATGTGGTTCTTTTACGCATATACATATGTCTGTTCTTCCTGGGATCCTTTTCCATGTACGTTATGACAGAATGTTGACTAATCTTCTCTTGGTATTCCGTAGGTGTTTGGTGTCTATATATTTCACCTGTGTTTGTATATGTCTCTTAACCCCAATATCCTAATGTATCCAATCCTCACACCTTTCCATTGGTGAACCATAAGTTTGTTTAATGAATCTGCGATTGCCCTTCTCTGTGGAAATATCTTCACTAGTATCAAGTTTTAGGTAACACCTATAAGTGATATCATACGATATGTGTCTTTCTCTTTCTGACTTACTACAAGTCACGTGATTACCTCTAGACTCATCTACGGTGCTGCAAATGGCATTGTGTCCTTTTTTTCCTTGGCTAATATTCTGTCTGTACATGTACCAGTTCTTCTTTGACCACTCATCTGTTGATGGACTTTTTGGTTGCTCCCATGTCATGGCTATTGTAATGCTGCGGCAATGCACATTTGCCTGCCTGTGTCTTTCCAATTCTGTCTTCTTAGGTTATAGGCCCAGGAGTTCGCCTGCTGGATCATATGGTAGCAAAATGTTTACCTTGTACAGGCACCGCCATTCTGTTCTCATTAGTGGCTCTTACCAGGTTACGTCCCACTTAAAGTTGAGGTGATGCTCTTCTCCACAACACCTTCAGCGTTTATTGTTTGGAGTATTTTTGCTGAAGTTTATTCTGACTAGTGTGAGCTGATACCACTTTGTGCTTGGATTTGCATGCATCTCATAATACCTTGAAATTGAGCTTTCTGGCATGTCCTTTTTTTCTTCAAACTGTGAGTACAGCTTACCTCTTCAAATTGTTTTCGGGAAGTAGGTGTGACATTTAGAAATATTTTGGCCATTACCTCCCTCAAGACATTATGAGGGCAGGTTTCATTCACAGCCCTCCAGTACTGGTGCATATGAAGTGACCCTTAGCACAGGTTTTAAAGCTGCTGTTGCAGGTAACGGCCAGAGGGTGGCAGCATTTCTGCTTTTCCCAATCTGTTAACTAGGGAAACAGACCATCCTGGCAGTGGTGTTCCTCGGTTCTATATTAGAGTGGAATGTGCCCCCAAAAGCTGATGTCTCCTTACTTATGTTTGTTTTAGAAATTGAATTTCTATATATTTTTTTATTGGAGTCATATTCCATTGTGTTCATGGACCACTTCTTCTTTGAGCATTCCTCTGTTGATGGACATTTTCGTAGCTTCCAAGTGTTGGCTATGGTAAATATTGCTGGAGTGCAGGATTGCCAGCATGTGTCTTTTCTTTTTTGTGGTACATGGGCCTCTCACTGCCGTGGGCCCTCCCATTGCAGAGCACAGGCTCCGGACGCACAGGCCCAGCAGCCATAGCTCACGGGAACAGCCGCTCCGCGGCATGTGGGATCTTCCCGAATCGGGGCATGAACCCATGTCCCCTGCACTGGCAGGCGGACTCTCATCCACTGCGCCACCAGTGAATCCCAGCCTGTCTTTTTGATTCTCATCCCCTCAGGCGAAAGGCCCAGCAGTGGGTATACTTGATTGAATGGTAGCTTAGTATTTATCTTTACAAGGCACGTCATTTTTGTTTTCATGACTGGCTCTTACCATGTCCCACGTTGAAGCAAGGGTAGGCATTTCTCCAAAACCCCTTCAGCATTTATTGTTTGCAGAATTTTTCCTGATGGGCATTCTGACTGCTGTGAGCTGATAGGTTTTTGTCATTTGGATTTACATATCTTTAATTATTCCTAATGTTTAGCATTTTCCCATGCCTTTTTAAATTTCTGGCAGAGAAAAACAGAAAAAAAAAACGGAGAGTACAGTTAAACTCTTGAAATTGTCTTCTTGGATGGTTGCCCTCTTTTGAATGTTCTGGTCAATTTTCGACCCCATGTTTGTTTTTGAGGGCAGGTGTTATTCACAGGCCTGCAATGAGTGTGACTATTTAGTGACCATTAGCAGTGGGTTTAAAGCTGCTGTTGTGGGAAATGGCCACAAGGCGGCAGCGTTTCTCCACTCCCAAGTCTGGTTCCTAGGGCAGCAGAGCCTTTCTGGGACCAATGGAATACAGAAGAAGGCATCATTGAAGTCTAATACAGAATACCATGTCCTGGTGGATGGTAGAATGACCAGTAGGGTCTAGGAATTAGGAACTACTGGATGTATATCCTCGGTGGCTTCACTGACTGTCCTAACATCCTTTACCAGGTCCCCAGCAGCCCACGGGGCTCTCGTGGTCAGGCCCCTCCCAGGATATGGGGCTCACCTGGGCAGGGCCCCAGCAGCCAACGGGGTTCTCATGTTCAGGCCACTCCCAGGGTATGGAGCTCAGCTGTGAAACTACCCAGCAGCCCATGAGGCTCTCGTGCTTAGGCACCTCCCATGATACAGAGCTCCCGTGGGCAGGTACCATGGCAGGGCTGGGCACACAGGAACCGTGCACATAGCCCTCATTGCAGAGCACCCCAGAACGCCTGTCACGCAGAGCTGACACAGAGCACCTCAGAGCAGGACTTGAACTAACCAACAGCAGCTCCGACAGGTCTCTGACCCTGGGCATCACTCTGTGCAGCCTCCCTCTGCCTGGTCTTCCAGAGACTTCCACTGCAGCCGGGGCACCAGGCCTTTGTCTCCAACCATCCCCCCTCCTCTCCCTGACTCCTGGGTTACTCTCGTTAGGATTAGGTCTTCTTGAAATTGTCTCCCACTCATGGGCCAGATAAAATGATGAGAAAACAAGCCGGAGATGCAGCCCCTTGTCTATCCTGACTCTCAGGAGCCCACACCGGTTCCTTGGAACTGGCCGTTTCAGCGAGGTCCATTTTCTGCAATGTGAGCCACTGAGGGGTGAGGATTGGCTGACCGGAGCAGCCTGTCCCTACCGGCCAGCCCTCCCCAGGTGTGCCTGGGTTGAGGTCAATAGAAACACTGCTCCAGGGAGCAACAGCGCCTGCAGCTGTGCCTGACGCCATATTCTCTTCCCTGTCAGCAGTCTCGGGGCTGTGCTTGTGGGAGGGAGTGAGGGGGCACGGTTTTGTGGGTGTCCCGGTGTGAGAGGGGCTCTGCTGGACTTTCTGCAGGAGTTGCCAGACTGCCACCTGCTAAAGAAGAGGATGGGTCACCCATACCTTCCGCTGGAATTTCTCCGCGGGCAGAGGTGAGGGAGGAACAAAGCAGTGGGGGCCAAGACAGGACGGATATCTCAGGCAGGGAAATGGAAAGTTTTCAGAAGAGCGCCTGGGGCCAGGATCATCCTGGCTGGCCTGCAGGCATCAAGTCAGCCTGCATGCTTTCGCTGGTGTGGATCCACGGCCCTTCCTCTATGCTTTCAAGTCCTTGTACATATTCAGGTGTTTTACCTGGGAAGGGAGGGAACAGTTCAGCAGCAGCTGGCTGGGGGCTCAGCTCACGTTTACTCACAGACGCCTATGTACGGTCCCCCAGCTTTGCAATGAGGACGCTCCTTGCGGGGGTGGGGGGGGGCTGCTGGCTGCATGGGAGATAATTCCCTACCTCTGACCAACTTCAGAATTGTTTACCACTGGAGCAAGTACCCTGATAGGGTTTTCCTCTGTATAACTAGTGGGTTCTGTTTATTTTTTCTGTTTTGTTTCAAGGTAGATTTTATTCCTCATTTATGTATTTATAGATATAAGCATGGAAATAATTCATTCATACAAATACATCTGTGTGAAGGGAAGAACGCTTTTCTGTTTTATTTTTAAATTTTATTTGTTTTTAAAAATTTTGAAATTTAATATTATTTATTTTTTTAGACAGCAGGTTATTATTAGTTATCTATTTTATACATATACATGTATACAGGTCAATCCCAATCTCCCAACTCATCCCACCACCACCACACCATGGCTTCCCCCCCTTGGTTTCCATACGTTTGTTCTCTAACCCTGTGTCTCTAATTCTGCCCTGCAAACCGGTTCATCTGTACCAGTTTTCTAGGTTCCACGTATATGCATTAATACACAATATTTGTTTTTCTCTTTCTGACTTACTTCTCTCGGTATGACAGTCTCTAGATCCATCCACGTCTCTACAAATGACCCCGTTTCATTCCTTTTTATGGCTGAGTAATATTCCATTTTATATATGTACCACATCTTTATCCATTCGTCTGTCTGTGGGCATTTAGGTTGCTTCCATTACCTGGCTATTGTAAATAGTGCTGCAATGAACATTGTGGTGAATGTGTCTTTTGGATTTATGGTTTTCTCTGGGTATATGCCCAGAAGTGGGATTGCTGGATCATATGGTAATTGTATTTTTAGTTTTTCTAATGAACCTCCATACTGTTCTCCATAGTGACTGTATCAATTGACATGCCCACCAATAGTGGAAGAGGGATCCATGTGTCCACACCCTCCGCAGCATTTGTAGTTTGTCGATTTTCTGATGATGCCCATTCTAACAGGTGTGAGGTGATACCTCATTGAAGTTTTGACTTGCATTTCTCTAATAATTAGTGATGTTGAGCAGCTTTTCATGTGCATCCTGGCCATCTCTGGGTCTCCTTTGAAGAAATGTCTATTTAGATATTCTACCCATTTTTGAAGTGGGTTGTATTTTTTTTAATATTAAGCTGCATGAGCTGTTTATATATATTGGAGATTAAACCTTTGTCCATTGATTCGTTTCCACATATTTCCTCCCATTCTGAGGGTTGCCTTTTTCCATTCCCGTTTTTTAACAAAAGAAAGAAAAAGAGGCAGAACACAAATGTCCGTAAAATATGCCTCTTGAAACTGTCGTTTTGAAATATGGAGGTGTTTTGAATTTTTTGGTCGGTATACGACCCCAGGATTTGTTTTCAGGGCAGGTCTCATTTACAGGCCTGCAATTATTTTGAATATCAACTGACCATTAGCGCTGGGATTAAAGCTGCTGTTGTGTGAAACGGCCACAAGGTGGCAGCAGTTCTCCTTTACCAAATCTGGTGACTAGGGCAACAGAGCCTCAATGGAAGTCGTGTTCTGGGTTGTAATTTAGAATGGAATGTGCCAGGAAAAAGACCCTTATGTTTGTCTCACTATTTCTTGTTCGGTTTTTTTTTCATTTAATTTTTATTTTTTATCACAGCAAGTTTGATTACAATGTTTGGCTTGTTGTAGGTGTGCAAGATGTGGTTCTTTTACGCATATACATATGTCTGTTCTTCCTGGGATCCTTTTCCATGTACGTTATGACAGAATGTTGACTAATCTTCTCTTGGTATTCCGTAGGTGTTTGGTGTCTATATATTTCAACTGTGTTTGTATATGTCTCTTAACCCCAATATCCTAATGTATCCAATCCTCACACCTTTCCATTGGTGAACCATAAGTTTGTTTAATGAATCTGCGATTGCCCTTCTCTGTGCAAATATCTTCACTAGTATCAAGTTTTAGGTAACACCTATAAGTGATATCATACGATATGTGTCTTTCTCTTTCTGACTTACTACAAGTCACGTGATTACCTCTAGACTCATCTACGGTGCTGCAAATGGCATTGTGTCCTTTTTTTCCTTGGCTAATATTCTGTCTGTACATGTACCAGTTCTTCTTTGACCACTCATCTGTTGATGGACTTTTTGGTTGCTCCCATGTCATGGCTATTGTAATGCTGCGGCAATGCACATTTGCCTGCCTGTGTCTTTCCAATTCTGTCTTCTTAGGTTATAGGCCCAGGAGTTCGCCTGCTGGATCATATGGTAGCAAAATGTTTACCTTGTACAGGCACCGCCATTCTGTTCTCATTAGTGGCTCTTACCAGGTTACGTCCCACTTAAAGTTGAGGTGATGCTCTTCTCCACAACACCTTCAGCGTTTATTGTTTGGAGTATTTTTGCTGAAGTTTATTCTGACTAGTGTGAGCTGATACCACTTTGTGCTTGGATTTGCATGCATCTCATAATACCTTGAAATTGAGCTTTCTGGCATGTCCTTTTTTTCTTCAAACTGTGAGTACAGCTTACCTCTTCAAATTGTTTTCGGGAAGTAGGTGTGACATTTAGAAATATTTTGGCCATTACCTCCCTCAAGACATTATGAGGGCAGGTTTCATTCACAGCCCTCCAGTACTGGTGCATATGAAGTGACCCTTAGCACAGGTTTTAAAGCTGCTGTTGCAGGTAACGGCCAGAGGGTGGCAGCATTTCTGCTTTTCCCAATCTGTTAACTAGGGAAACAGACCATCCTGGCAGTGGTGTTCCTCGGTTCTATATTAGAGTGGAATGTGCCCCCAAAAGCTGATGTCTCCTTACTTATGTTTGTTTTAGAAATTGAATTTCTATATATTTTTTTATTGGAGTCATATTCCATTGTGTTCATGGACCACTTCTTCTTTGAGCATTCCTCTGTTGATGGACATTTTCGTAGCTTCCAAGTGTTGGCTATGGTAAATATTGCTGGAGTGCAGGATTGCCAGCATGTGTCTTTTCTTTTTTGTGGTACATGGGCCTCTCACTGCCGTGGGCCCTCCCATTGCAGAGCACAGGCTCCGGACGCACAGGCCCAGCAGCCATAGCTCACGGGAACAGCCGCTCCGCGGCATGTGGGATCTTCCCGAATCGGGGCATGAACCCATGTCCCCTGCACTGGCAGGCGGACTCTCATCCACTGCGCCACCAGTGAATCCCAGCCTGTCTTTTTGATTCTCATCCCCTCAGGCGAAAGGCCCAGCAGTGGGTATACTTGATTGAATGGTAGCTTAGTATTTATCTTTACAAGGCACGTCATTTTTGTTTTCATGACTGGCTCTTACCATGTCCCACGTTGAAGCAAGGGTAGGCATTTCTCCAAAACCCCTTCAGCATTTATTGTTTGCAGAATTTTTCCTGATGGGCATTCTGACTGCTGTGAGCTGATAGGTTTTTGTCATTTGGATTTACATATCTTTAATTATTCCTAATGTTTAGCATTTTCCCATGCCTTTTTAAATTTCTGGCAGAGAAAAACAGAAAAAAAAAACGGAGAGTACAGTTAAACTCTTGAAATTGTCTTCTTGGATGGTTGCCCTCTTTTGAATGTTCTGGTCAATTTTCGACCCCATGTTTGTTTTTGAGGGCAGGTGTTATTCACAGGCCTGCAATGAGTGTGACTATTTAGTGACCATTAGCAGTGGGTTTAAAGCTGCTGTTGTGGGAAATGGCCACAAGGCGGCAGCGTTTCTCCACTCCCAAGTCTGGTTCCTAGGGCAGCAGAGCCTTTCTGGGACCAATGGAATACAGAAGAAGGCATCATTGAAGTCTAATACAGAATACCATGTCCTGGTGGATGGTAGAATGACCAGTAGGGTCTAGGAATTAGGAACTACTGGATGTATATCCTCGGTGGCTTCACTGACTGTCCTAACATCCTTTACCAGGTCCCCAGCAGCCCACGGGGCTCTCGTGGTCAGGCCCCTCCCAGGATATGGGGCTCACCTGGGCAGGGCCCCAGCAGCCAACGGGGTTCTCATGTTCAGGCCACTCCCAGGGTATGGAGCTCAGCTGTGAAACTACCCAGCAGCCCATGAGGCTCTCGTGCTTAGGCACCTCCCATGATACAGAGCTCCCGTGGGCAGGTACCATGGCAGGGCTGGGCACACAGGAACCGTGCACATAGCCCTCATTGCAGAGCACCCCAGAACGCCTGTCACGCAGAGCTGACACAGAGCACCTCAGAGCAGGACTTGAACTAACCAACAGCAGCTCCGACAGGTCTCTGACCCTGGGCATCACTCTGTGCAGCCTCCCTCTGCCTGGTCTTCCAGAGACTTCCACTGCAGCCGGGGCACCAGGCCTTTGTCTCCAACCATCCCCCCTCCTCTCCCTGACTCCTGGGTTCCTCTCATTAGGATTAGGTCTTCTTGAAATTGTCTCCCACTCATGGGCCAGATAAAATGATGAGAAAACAAGCCGGAGATGCAGCCCCTTGTCTATCCTGACTCTCAGGAGCCCACACCTGTTCCTTGGAACTGGCCGTTTCAGCGAGGTCCATTTTCTGCAATGTGAGCCACTGAGGGGTGAGGATTGGCTGACCGGAGCAGCCTGTCCCTACCGGCCAGCCCTCCCCAGGTGTGCCTGGGTTGAGGTCAATAGAAACACCGCTCCAGGGAGCAACAGCGCCTGCAGCTGTGCCTGACGCCATATTCTCTGCCCCGTCAGCAGTCTCGGGGCTGTGCTGGTGGGAGGGAGTGAGGGGGCACGGTTTTGTGGGTGGCCCGGTGTGAGAGGGGCTCTGCTGGACTTTCTGCAGGAGTTGCCAGACTGCCACCTGCTAAAGAAGAGGATGGGTCACCCATACCTTCCGCTGGAATTTCTCCGCGGGCAGAGGTGAGGGAGGAACAAAGCAGTGGGGGCCAAGACAGGACGGATATCTCAGGCAGGGAAATGGAAAGTTTTCAGAAGAGCGCCTGGGGCCAGGATCATCCTGGCTGGCCTGCAGGCACCAAGTCAGCCTGCATGCTTTCGCTGGTGTGGATCCACGGCCCTTCCTCTATGCTTTCAAGTCCTTGTACATATTCAGGTGTTTTACCTGGGAAGGGAGGGAACAGTTCAGCAGCAGCTGGCTGGGGGCTCAGCTCACGTTTACTCACAGACGCCTATGTACGGTCCCCCAGCTTTGCAATGAGGACGCTCCTTGCGGGGGTGGGGGGGGGCTGCTGGCTGCATGGGAGATAATTCCCTACCTCTGACCAACTTCAGAATTGTTTACCACTGGAGCAAGTACCCTGATAGGGTTTTCCTCTGTATAACTAGTGGGTTCTGTTTATTTTTTCTGTTTTGTTTCAAGGTAGATTTTATTCCTCATTTATGTATTTATAGATATAAGCATGGAAATAATTCATTCATACAAATACATCTGTGTGAAGGGAAGAACGCTTTTCTGTTTTATTTTTAAATTTTATTTGTTTTTAAAAATTTTGAAATTTAATATTATTTATTTTTTTAGACAGCAGGTTATTATTAGTTATCTATTTTATACATATACATGTATACAGGTCAATCCCAATCTCCCAACTCATCCCACCACCACCACCCCATGGCTTCCCCCCCTTGGTTTCCATACGTTTGTTCTCTAACCCTGTGTCTCTAATTCTGCCCTGCAAACCGGTTCATCTGTACCAGTTTTCTAGGTTCCACGTATATGCATTAATACACAATATTTGTTTTTCTCTTTCTGACTTACTTCTCTCGGTATGACAGTCTCTAGATCCATCCACGTCTCTACAAATGACCCCGTTTCATTCCTTTTTATGGCTGAGTAATATTCCATTTTATATATGTACCACATCTTTATCCATTCGTCTGTCTGTGGGCATTTAGGTTGCTTCCATTACCTGGCTATTGTAAATAGTGCTGCAATGAACATTGTGGTGAATGTGTCTTTTGGATTTATGGTTTTCTCTGGGTATATGCCCAGAAGTGGGATTGCTGGATCATATGGTAATTGTAGTTTTAGTTTTTCTAATGAACCTCCATACTGTTCTCCATAGTGACTGTATCAATTGACATGCCCACCAATAGTGGAAGAGGGATCCATGTGTCCACACCCTCCGCAGCATTTGTAGTTTGTAGATTTTCTGATGATGCCCATTCTAACAGGTGTGAGGTGATACCTCATTGAAGTTTTGACTTGCATTTCTCTAATAATTAGTGATGTTGAGCAGCTTTTCATGTGCATCCTGGCCATCTCTGGGTCTCCTTTGAAGAAATGTCTATTTAGATATTCTACCCATTTTTGAAGTGGGTTGTATTTTTTTTAATATTAAGCTGCATGAGCTGTTTATATATATTGGAGATTAAACCTTTGTCCATTGATTCGTTTCCACATATTTCCTCCCATTCTGAGGGTTGCCTTTTTCCATTCCCGTTTTTTAACAAAAGAAAGAAAGAAAGAAAAAGAGGCAGAACACAAATGTCCGTAAAATATGCCTCTTGAAACTGTCGTTTTGAAATATGGAGGTGTTTTGAATTTTTTGGTCGGTATACGACCCCAGGATTTGTTTTCAGGGCAGGTCTCATTTACAGGCCTGCAATTATTTTGAATATCAACTGACCATTAGCGCTGGGATTAAAGCTGCTGTTGTGTGAAACGGCCACAAGGTGGCAGCAGTTCTCCTTTACCAAATCTGGTGACTAGGGCAACAGAGCCTCAATGGAAGTCATGTTCTGGGTTGTAATTTAGAATGGAATGTGCCAGGAAAAAGACCCTTAAGTTTGTCTCACTATTTCTTGTTCGGTTTTTTTTTCATTTAATTTTTATTTTTTATCACAGCAAGTTTGATTACAATGTTTGGCTTGTTGTAGGTGTGCAAGATGTGGTTCTTTTACGCATATACATATGTCTGTTCTTCCTGGGATCCTTTTCCATGTACGTTATGACAGAATGTTGACTAATCTTCTCTTGGTATTCCGTAGGTGTTTGGTGTCTATATATTTCAACTGTGTTTGTATATGTCTCTTAACCCCAATATCCTAATGTATCCAATCCTCACACCTTTCCATTGGTGAACCATAAGTTTGTTTAATGAATCTGCGATTGCCCTTCTCTGTGGAAATATCTTCACTAGTATCAAGTTTTAGGTAACACCTATAAGTGATATCATACGATATGTGTCTTTCTCTTTCTGACTTACTACAAGTCACGTGATTACCTCTAGACTCATCTACGGTGCTGCAAATGGCATTGTGTCCTTTTTTTCCTTGGCTAATATTCTGTCTGTACATGTACCAGTTCTTCTTTGACCACTCATCTGTTGATGGACTTTTTGGTTGCTCCCATGTCATGGCTATTGTAATGCTGCGGCAATGCACATTTGCCTGCCTGTGTCTTTCCAATTCTGTCTTCTTAGGTTATAGGCCCAGGAGTTCGCCTGCTGGATCATATGGTAGCAAAATGTTTACCTTGTACAGGCACCGCCATTCTTTTCTCATTAGTGGCTCTTACCAGGTTACGTCCCACTTAAAGTTGAGGTGATGCTCTTCTCCACAACACCTTCAGCGTTTATTGTTTGGAGTATTTTTGCTGAAGTTTATTCTGACTAGTGTGAGCTGATACCACTTTGTGCTTGGATTTGCATGCATCTCATAATACCTTGAAATTGAGCTTTCTGGCATGTCCTTTTTTTCTTCAAACTGTGAGTACAGCTTACCTCTTCAAATTGTTTTCGGGAAGTAGGTGTGACATTTAGAAATATTTTGGCCATTACCTCCCTCAAGACATTATGAGGGCAGGTTTCATTCACAGCCCTCCAGTACTGGTGCATATGAAGTGACCCTTAGCACAGGTTTTAAAGCTGCTGTTGCAGGTAACGGCCAGAGGGTGGCAGCATTTCTGCTTTTCCCAATCTGTTAACTAGGGAAACAGACCATCCTGGCAGTGGTGTTCCTCGGTTCTATATTAGAGTGGAATGTGCCCCCAAAAGCTGATGTCTCCTTACTTATGTTTGTTTTAGAAATTGAATTTCTATATATTTTTTTATTGGAGTCATATTCCATTGTGTTCATGGACCACTTCTTCTTTGAGCATTCCTCTGTTGATGGACATTTTCGTAGCTTCCAAGTGTTGGCTATGGTAAATATTGCTGGAGTGCAGGATTGCCAGCATGTGTCTTTTCTTTTTTGTGGTACATGGGCCTCTCACTGCCGTGGGCCCTCCCATTGCAGAGCACAGGCTCCGGACGCACAGGCCCAGCAGCCATAGCTCACGGGAACAGCCGCTCCGCGGCATGTGGGATCTTCCCGAATCGGGGCATGAACCCATGTCCCCTGCACTGGCAGGCGGACTCTCATCCACTGCGCCACCAGTGAATCCCAGCCTGTCTTTTTGATTCTCATCCCCTCAGGCGAAAGGCCCAGCAGTGGGTATACTTGATTGAATGGTAGCTTAGTATTTATCTTTACAAGGCACGTCATTTTTGTTTTCATGACTGGCTCTTACCATGTCCCACGTTGAAGCAAGGGTAGGCATTTCTCCAAAACCCCTTCAGCATTTATTGTTTGCAGAATTTTTCCTGATGGGCATTCTGACTGCTGTGAGCTGATAGGTTTTTGTCATTTGGATTTACATATCTTTAATTATTCCTAATGTTTAGCATTTTCCCATGCCTTTTTAAATTTCTGGCAGAGAAAAACAGAAAAAAAAACGGAGAGTACAGTTAAACTCTTGAAATTGTCTTCTTGGATGGTTGCCCTCTTTTGAATGTTCTGGTCAATTTTCGACCCCATGTTTGTTTTTGAGGGCAGGTGTTATTCACAGGCCTGCAATGAGTGTGACTATTTAGTGACCATTAGCAGTGGGTTTAAAGCTGCTGTTGTGGGAAATGGCCACAAGGCGGCAGCGTTTCTCCACTCCCAAGTCTGGTTCCTAGGGCAGCAGAGCCTTTCTGGGACCAATGGAATACAGAAGAAGGCATCATTGAAGTCTAATACAGAATACCATGTCCTGGTGGATGGTAGAATGACCAGTAGGGTCTAGGAATTAGGAACTACTGGATGTATATCCTCGGTGGCTTCACTGACTGTCCTAACATCCTTTACCAGGTCCCCAGCAGCCCACGGGGCTCTCGTGGTCAGGCCCCTCCCAGGATATGGGGCTCACCTGGGCAGGGCCCCAGCAGCCAACGGGGTTCTCATGTTCAGGCCACTCCCAGGGTATGGAGCTCAGCTGTGAAACTACCCAGCAGCCCATGAGGCTCTCGTGCTTAGGCACCTCCCATGATACAGAGCTCCCGTGGGCAGGTACCATGGCAGGGCTGGGCACACAGGAACCGTGCACATAGCCCTCATTGCAGAGCACCCCAGAACGCCTGTCACGCAGAGCTGACACAGAGCACCTCAGAGCAGGACTTGAACTAACCAACAGCAGCTCCGACAGGTCTCTGACCCTGGGCATCACTCTGTGCAGCCTCCCTCTGCCTGGTCTTCCAGAGACTTCCACTGCAGCCGGGGCACCAGGCCTTTGTCTCCAACCATCCCCCCTCCTCTCCCTGACTCCTGGGTTCCTCTCATTAGGATTAGGTCTTCTTGAAATTGTCTCCCACTCATGGGCCAGATAAAATGATGAGAAAACAAGCCGGAGATGCAGCCCCTTGTCTATCCTGACTCTCAGGAGCCCACACCTGTTCCTTGGAACTGGCCGTTTCAGCGAGGTCCATTTTCTGCAATGTGAGCCACTGAGGGGTGAGGATTGGCTGACCGGAGCAGCCTGTCCCTACCGGCCAGCCCTCCCCAGGTGTGCCTGGGTTGAGGTCAATAGAAACACCGCTCCAGGGAGCAACAGCGCCTGCAGCTGTGCCTGACGCCATATTCTCTGCCCCGTCAGCAGTCTCGGGGCTGTGCTGGTGGGAGGGAGTGAGGGGGCACGGTTTTGTGGGTGGCCCGGTGTGAGAGGGGCTCTGCTGGACTTTCTGCAGGAGTTGCCAGACTGCCACCTGCTAAAGAAGAGGATGGGTCACCCATACCTTCCGCTGGAATTTCTCCGCGGGCAGAGGTGAGGGAGGAACAAAGCAGTGGGGGCCAAGACAGGACGGATATCTCAGGCAGGGAAATGGAAAGTTTTCAGAAGAGCGCCTGGGGCCAGGATCATCCTGGCTGGCCTGCAGGCACCAAGTCAGCCTGCATGCTTTCGCTGGTGTGGATCCACGGCCCTTCCTCTATGCTTTCAAGTCCTTGTACATATTCAGGTGTTTTACCTGGGAAGGGAGGGAACAGTTCAGCAGCAGCTGGCTGGGGGCTCAGCTCACGTTTACTCACAGACGCCTATGTACGGTCCCCCAGCTTTGCAATGAGGACGCTCCTTGCGGGGGTGGGGGGGGGGCTGCTGGCTGCATGGGAGATAATTCCCTACCTCTGACCAACTTCAGAATTGTTTACCACTGGAGCAAGTACCCTGATAGGGTTTTCCTCTGTATAACTAATGGGTTCTGTTTATTTTTTCTGTTTTGTTTCAAGGTAGATTTTATTCCTCATTTATGTATTTATAGATATAAGCATGGAAATAATTCATTCATACAAATACATCTGTGTGAAGGGAAGAACGCTTTTCTGTTTTATTTTTAAATTTTATTTGTTTTTAAAAATTTTGAAATTTAATATTATTTATTTTTTTAGACAGCAGGTTATTATTAGTTATCTATTTTATACATATACATGTATACAGGTCAATCCCAATCTCCCAACTCATCCCACCACCACCACCCCATGGCTTCCCCCCCTTGGTTTCCATACGTTTGTTCTCTAACCCTGTGTCTCTAATTCTGCCCTGCAAACCGGTTCATCTGTACCAGTTTTCTAGGTTCCACGTATATGCATTAATACACAATATTTGTTTTTCTCTTTCTGACTTACTTCTCTCGGTATGACAGTCTCTAGATCCATCCACGTCTCTACAAATGACCCCGTTTCATTCCTTTTTATGGCTGAGTAATATTCCATTTTATATATGTACCACATCTTTATCCATTCATCTGTCTGTGGGCATTTAGGTTGCTTCCATTACCTGGCTATTGTAAATAGTGCTGCAATGAACATTGTGGTGAATGTGTCTTTTGGATTTATGGTTTTCTCTGGGTATATGCCCAGAAGTGGGATTGCTGGATCATATGGTAATTGTAGTTTTAGTTTTTCTAATGAACCTCCATACTGTTCTCCATAGTGACTGTATCAATTGACATGCCCACCAATAGTGGAAGAGGGATCCATGTGTCCACACCCTCCGCAGCATTTGTAGTTTGTAGATTTTCTGATGATGCCCATTCTAACAGGTGTGAGGTGATACCTCATTGAAGTTTTGACTTGCATTTCTCTAATAATTAGTGATGTTGAGCAGCTTTTCATGTGCATCCTGGCCATCTCTGGGTCTCCTTTGAAGAAATGTCTATTTAGATATTCTACCCATTTTTGAAGTGGGTTGTATTTTTTTTAATATTAAGCTGCATGAGCTGTTTATATATATTGGAGATTAAACCTTTGTCCATTGATTCGTTTCCACATATTTCCTCCCATTCTGAGGGTTGCCTTTTTCCATTCCCGTTTTTTAACAAAAGAAAGAAAGAAAGAAAAAGAGGCAGAACACAAATGTCCGTAAAATATGCCTCTTGAAACTGTCGTTTTGAAATATGGAGGTGTTTTGAATTTTTTGGTCGGTATACGACCCCAGGATTTGTTTTCAGGGCAGGTCTCATTTACAGGCCTGCAATTATTTTGAATATCAACTGACCATTAGCGCTGGGATTAAAGCTGCTGTTGTGTGAAACGGCCACAAGGTGGCAGCAGTTCTCCTTTACCAAATCTGGTGACTAGGGCAACAGAGCCTCAATGGAAGTCATGTTCTGGGTTGTAATTTAGAATGGAATG
The DNA here is from genome assembly GCF_964341445.2 of Mesoplodon mirus. Lineage (NCBI taxonomy): Eukaryota > Metazoa > Chordata > Mammalia > Artiodactyla > Ziphiidae > Mesoplodon > Mesoplodon mirus. The sequence goes on from NC_138979.1 coordinate 92,557,016, forward strand.
TGCCAGGAAAAAGACCCTTAAGTTTGTCTCACTATTTCTTGTTCGGTTTTTTTTTCATTTAATTTTTATTTTTTATCACAGCAAGTTTGATTACAATGTTTGGCTTGTTGTAGGTGTGCAAGATGTGGTTCTTTTACGCATATACATATGTCTGTTCTTCCTGGGATCCTTTTCCATGTACGTTATGACAGAATGTTGACTAATCTTCTCTTGGTATTCCGTAGGTGTTTGGTGTCTATATATTTCAACTGTGTTTGTATATGTCTCTTAACCCCAATATCCTAATGTATCCAATCCTCACACCTTTCCATTGGTGAACCATAAGTTTGTTTAATGAATCTGCGATTGCCCTTCTCTGTGGAAATATCTTCACTAGTATCAAGTTTTAGGTAACACCTATAAGTGATATCATACGATATGTGTCTTTCTCTTTCTGACTTACTACAAGTCACGTGATTACCTCTAGACTCATCTACGGTGCTGCAAATGGCATTGTGTCCTTTTTTTCCTTGGCTAATATTCTGTCTGTACATGTACCAGTTCTTCTTTGACCACTCATCTGTTGATGGACTTTTTGGTTGCTCCCATGTCATGGCTATTGTAATGCTGCGGCAATGCACATTTGCCTGCCTGTGTCTTTCCAATTCTGTCTTCTTAGGTTATAGGCCCAGGAGTTCGCCTGCTGGATCATATGGTAGCAAAATGTTTACCTTGTACAGGCACCGCCATTCTGTTCTCATTAGTGGCTCTTACCAGGTTACGTCCCACTTAAAGTTGAGGTGATGCTCTTCTCCACAACACCTTCAGCGTTTATTGTTTGGAGTATTTTTGCTGAAGTTTATTCTGACTAGTGTGAGCTGATACCACTTTGTGCTTGGATTTGCATGCATCTCATAATACCTTGAAATTGAGCTTTCTGGCATGTCCTTTTTTTCTTCAAACTGTGAGTACAGCTTACCTCTTCAAATTGTTTTCGGGAAGTAGGTGTGACATTTAGAAATATTTTGGCCATTACCTCCCTCAAGACATTATGAGGGCAGGTTTCATTCACAGCCCTCCAGTACTGGTGCATATGAAGTGACCCTTAGCACAGGTTTTAAAGCTGCTGTTGCAGGTAACGGCCAGAGGGTGGCAGCATTTCTGCTTTTCCCAATCTGTTAACTAGGGAAACAGACCATCCTGGCAGTGGTGTTCCTCGGTTCTATATTAGAGTGGAATGTGCCCCCAAAAGCTGATGTCTCCTTACTTATGTTTGTTTTAGAAATTGAATTTCTATATATTTTTTTATTGGAGTCATATTCCATTGTGTTCATGGACCACTTCTTCTTTGAGCATTCCTCTGTTGATGGACATTTTTGTAGCTTCCAAGTGTTGGCTATGGTAAATATTGCTGGAGTGCAGGATTGCCAGCATGTGTCTTTTCTTTTTTGTGGTACATGGGCCTCTCACTGCCGTGGGCCCTCCCATTGCAGAGCACAGGCTCCGGACGCACAGGCCCAGCAGCCATAGCTCACGGGAACAGCCGCTCCGCGGCATGTGGGATCTTCCCGAATCGGGGCATGAACCCATGTCCCCTGCACTGGCAGGCGGACTCTCATCCACTGCGCCACCAGTGAATCCCAGCCTGTCTTTTTGATTCTCATCCCCTCAGGCGAAAGGCCCAGCAGTGGGTATACTTGATTGAATGGTAGCTTAGTATTTATCTTTACAAGGCACGTCATTTTTGTTTTCATGACTGGCTCTTACCATGTCCCACGTTGAAGCAAGGGTAGGCATTTCTCCAAAACCCCTTCAGCATTTATTGTTTGCAGAATTTTTCCTGATGGGCATTCTGACTGCTGTGAGCTGATAGGTTTTTGTCATTTGGATTTACATATCTTTAATTATTCCTAATGTTTAGCATTTTCCCATGCCTTTTTAAATTTCTGGCAGAGAAAAACAGAAAAAAAAAACGGAGAGTACAGTTAAACTCTTGAAATTGTCTTCTTGGATGGTTGCCCTCTTTTGAATGTTCTGGTCAATTTTCGACCCCATGTTTGTTTTTGAGGGCAGGTGTTATTCACAGGCCTGCAATGAGTGTGACTATTTAGTGACCATTAGCAGTGGGTTTAAAGCTGCTGTTGTGGGAAATGGCCACAAGGCGGCAGCGTTTCTCCACTCCCAAGTCTGGTTCCTAGGGCAGCAGAGCCTTTCTGGGACCAATGGAATACAGAAGAAGGCATCATTGAAGTCTAATACAGAATACCATGTCCTGGTGGATGGTAGAATGACCAGTAGGGTCTAGGAATTAGGAACTACTGGATGTATATCCTCGGTGGCTTCACTGACTGTCCTAACATCCTTTACCAGGTCCCCAGCAGCCCACGGGTCTCTCGTGGTCAGGCCCCTCCCAGGATATGGGGCTCACCTGGGCAGGGCCCCAGCAGCCAACGGGGTTCTCATGTTCAGGCCACTCCCAGGGTATGGAGCTCAGCTGTGAAACTACCCAGCAGCCCATGAGGCTCTCGTGCTTAGGCACCTCCCATGATACAGAGCTCCCGTGGGCAGGTACCATGGCAGGGCTGGGCACACAGGAACCGTGCACATAGCCCTCATTGCAGAGCACCCCAGAACGCCTGTCACGCAGAGCTGACACAGAGCACCTCAGAGCAGGACTTGAACTAACCAACAGCAGCTCCGACAGGTCTCTGACCCTGGGCATCACTCTGTGCAGCCTCCCTCTGCCTGGTCTTCCAGAGACTTCCACTGCAGCCGGGGCACCAGGCCTTTGTCTCCAACCATCCCCCCTCCTCTCCCTGACTCCTGGGTTCCTCTCATTAGGATTAGGTCTTCTTGAAATTGTCTCCCACTCATGGGCCAGATAAAATGATGAGAAAACAAGCCGGAGATGCAGCCCCTTGTCTATCCTGACTCTCAGGAGCCCACACCTGTTCCTTGGAACTGGCCGTTTCAGCGAGGTCCATTTTCTGCAATGTGAGCCACTGAGGGGTGAGGATTGGCTGACCGGAGCAGCCTGTCCCTACCGGCCAGCCCTCCCCAGGTGTGCCTGGGTTGAGGTCAATAGAAACACCGCTCCAGGGAGCAACAGCGCCTGCAGCTGTGCCTGACGCCATATTCTCTGCCCCGTCAGCAGTCTCGGGGCTGTGCTGGTGGGAGGGAGTGAGGGGGCACGGTTTTGTGGGTGGCCCGGGGTGAGAGGGGCTCTGCTGGACTTTCTGCAGGAGTTGCCAGACTGCCACCTGCTAAAGAAGAGGATGGGTCACCCATACCTTCCGCTGGAATTTCTCCGCGGGCAGAGGTGAGGGAGGAACAAAGCAGTGGGGGCCAAGACAGGACGGATATCTCAGGCAGGGAAATGGAAAGTTTTCAGAAGAGCGCCTGGGACCAGGATCATCCTGGCTGGCCTGCAGGCATCAAGTCAGCCTGCATGCTTTCGCTGGTGTGGATCCACGGCCCTTCCTCTATGCTTTCAAGTCCTTGTACATATTCAGGTGTTTTACCTGGGAAGGGAGGGAACAGTTCAGCAGCAGCTGGCTGGGGGCTCAGCTCACGTTTACTCACAGACGCCTATGTACGGTCCCCCAGCTTTGCAATGAGGACGCTCCTTGCGGGGGTGGGGGGGGGCTGCTGGCTGCATGGGAGATAATTCCCTACCTCTGACCAACTTCAGAATTGTTTACCACTGGAGCAAGTGCCCTGATAGGGTTTTCCTCTGTATAACTAGTGGGTTCTGTTTATTTTTTCTGTTTTGTTTCAAGGTAGATTTTATTCCTCATTTATGTATTTATAGATATAAGCATGGAAATAATTCATTCATACAAATACATCTGTGTGAAGGGAAGAACGCTTTTCTGTTTTATTTTTAAATTTTATTTGTTTTTAAAAATTTTGAAATTTAGTATTATTTATTTTTTTAGACAGCAGGTTATTATTAGTTATCTATTTTATACATATACATGTATACAGGTCAATCCCAATCTCCCAACTCATCCCACCACCACCACCCCATGGCTTCCCCCCCTTGGTTTCCATACATTTGTTCTCTAACCCTGTGTCTCTAATTCTGCCCTGCAAACCGGTTCATCTGTACCAGTTTTCTAGGTTCCACATATATGCATTAATACACAATATTTGTTTTTCTCTTTCTGACTTACTTCTCTCGGTATGACAGTCTCTAGATCCATCCACGTCTCTACAAATGACCCCGTTTCATTCCTTTTTATGGCTGAGTAATATTCCATTTTATATATGTACCACATCTTTATCCATTCGTCTGTCTGTGGGCATTTAGGTTGCTTCCATTACCTGGCTATTGTAAATAGTGCTGCAATGAACATTGTGGTGAATGTGTCTTTTGGATTTATGGTTTTCTCTGGGTATATGCCCAGAAGTGGGATTGCTGGATCATATGGTAATTGTATTTTTAGTTTTTCTAATGAACCTCCATACTGTTCTCCATAGTGACTGTATCAATTGACATGCCCACCTATAGTGGAAGAGGGATCCATGTGTCCACACCCTCCGCAGCATTTGTAGTTTGTCGATTTTCTGATGATGCCCATTCTAACAGGTGTGAGGTGATACCTCATTGAAGTTTTGACTTGCATTTCTCTAATAATTAGTGATGTTGAGCAGCTTTTCATGTGCATCCTGGCCATCTCTGGGTCTCCTTTGAAGAAATGTCTATTTAGATATTCTACCCATTTTTGAAGTGGGTTGTATTTTTTTTAATATTAAGCTGCATGAGCTGTTTATATATATTGGAGATTAAACCTTTGTCCATTGATTCGTTTCCACATATTTCCTCCCATTCTGAGGGTTGCCTTTTTCCATTCCCGTTTTTTAACAAAAGAAAGAAAGAAAGAAAAAGAAGCAGAAAACAAATGTCCGTAAAATATGCCTCTTGAAACTGTCGTTTTGAAATATGGAGGTGTTTTGAATTTTTTGGTCGGTATACGACCCCAGGATTTGTTTTCAGGGCAGGTCTCATTTACAGGCCTGCAATTATTTTGAATATCAACTGACCATTAGCGCTGGGATTAAAGCTGCTGTTGTGTGAAACGGCCACAAGGTGGCAGCAGTTCTCCTTTACCAAATCTGGTGACTAGGGCAACAGAGCCTCAATGGAAGTCGTGTTCTAGGTTGTAATTTAGAATGGAATGTGCCAGGAAAAAGACCCTTAAGTTTGTCTCACTATTTCTTGTTGGGTTTTTTTTTCATTTAATTTTTATTTTTTATCACAGCAAGTTTGATTACAATGTTTGGCTTGTTGTAGGTGTGCAAGATGTGGTTCTTTTACGCATATACATATGTCTGTTCTTCCTGGGATCCTTTTCCATGTACGTTATGACAGAATGTTGACTAATCTTCTCTTGGTATTCCGTAGGTGTTTGGTGTCTATATATTTCACCTGTGTTTGTATATGTCTCTTAACCCCAATATCCTAATGTATCCAATCCTCACACCTTTCCATTGGTGAACCATAAGTTTGTTTAATGAATCTGCGATTGCCCTTCTCTGTGGAAATATCTTCACTAGTATCAAGTTTTAGGTAACACCTATAAGTGATATCATACGATATGTGTCTTTCTCTTTCTGACTTACTACAAGTCACGTGATTACCTCTAGACTCATCTACGGTGCTGCAAATGGCATTGTGTCCTTTTTTTCCTTGGCTAATATTCTGTCTGTACATGTACCAGTTCTTCTTTGACCACTCATCTGTTGATGGACTTTTTGGTTGCTCCCATGTCATGGCTATTGTAATGCTGCGGCAATACACATTTGCCTGCCTGTGTCTTTCCAATTCTGTCTTCTTAGGTTATAGGCCCAGGAGTTCGCCTGCTGGATCATATGGTTGCAAAATGTTTACCTTGTACAGGCACCGCCATTCTGTTCTCATTAGTGGCTCTTACCAGGTTACGTCCCCCTTAAAGTTGAGGTGATGCTCTTCTCCACAACACCTTCAGCGTTTATTGTTTGGAGTATTTTTGCTGAAGTTTATTCTGACTAGTGTGAGCTGATACCACTTTGTGCTTGGATTTGCATGCGTCTCATAATACCTTGAAATTGAGCTTTCTGGCATGTCCTTTTTTTCTTCAAACTGTGAGTACAGCTTACCTCTTCAAATTGTTTTCGGGAAGTAGGTGTGACATTTAGAAATATTTTGGCCATTACCTCCCTCAAGACATTATGAGGGCAGGTTTCATTCACAGCCCTCCAGTACTGGTGCATATGAAGTGACCCTTAGCACAGGTTTTAAAGCTGCTGTTGCAGGTAACGGCCAGAGGGTGGCAGCATTTCTGCTTTTCCCAATCTGTTAACTAGGGAAACAGACCATCCTGGCAGTGGTGTTCCTCGGTTCTATATTAGAGTGGAATGTGCCCCCAAAAGCTGATGTCTCCTTACTTATGTTTGTTTTAGAAATCGAATTTCTATATATTTTTTTATTGGAGTCATATTCCATTGTGTTCATGGACCACTTCTTCTTTGAGCATTCCTCTGTTGATGGACATTTTCGTAGCTTCCAAGTGTTGGCTATGGTAAATATTGCTGGAGTGCAGGATTGCCAGCATGTGTCTTTTCTTTTTTGTGGTACATGGGCCTCTCACTGCCGTGGGCCCTCCCATTGCAGAGCACAGGCTCCGGACGCACAGGCCCAGCAGCCATAGCTCACGGGAACAGCCGCTCCGCGGCATGTGGGATCTTCCCGAATCGGGGCATGAACCCATGTCCCCTGCACTGGCAGGCGGACTCTCATCCACTGCGCCACCAGTGAATCCCAGCCTGTCTTTTTGATTCTCATCCCCTCAGGCGAAAGGCCCAGCAGTGGGTATACTTGATTGAATGGTAGCTCAGTATTTATCTTTACAAGGCACGTCATTTTTGTTTTCATGACTGGCTCTTACCATGTCCCACGTTGAAGCAAGGGTAGGCATTTCTCCAAAACCCCTTCAGCATTTATTGTTTGCAGAATTTTTCCTGATGGGCATTCTGACTGCTGTGAGCTGATAGGTTTTTGTCATTTGGATTTACATATCTTTAATTATTCCTAATGTTTAGCATTTTCCCATGCCTTTTTAAATTTCTGGCAGAGAAAAACAGAAAAAGAAATGGAGAGTACAGTTAAACTCTTGAAATTGTCTTCTTGGATGGTTGCCCTCTTTTGAATGTTCTGGTCAATTTTCGACCCCATGTTTGTTTTTGAGGGCAGGTGTTATTCACAGGCCTGCAATGAGTGTGACTATTTAGTGACCATTAGCAGTGGGTTTAAAGCTGCTGTTGTGGGAAATGGCCACAAGGCGGCAGCGTTTCTCCACTCCCAAGTCTGGTTCCTAGGGCAGCAGAGCCTTTCTGGGACCAATGGAATACAGAAGAAGGCATCATTGAAGTCTAATACAGAATACCATGTCCTGGTGGATGGTAGAATGACCAGTAGGGTCTAGGAATTAGGAACTACTGGATGTATATCCTCGGTGGCTTCACTGACTGTCCTAACATCCTTTACCAGGTCCCCAGCAGCCCACGGGTCTCTCGTGGTCAGGCCCCTCCCAGGATATGGGGCTCACCTGGGCAGGGCCCCAGCAGCCAACGGGGTTCTCATGTTCAGGCCACTCCCAGGGTATGGAGCTCAGCTGTGAAACTACCCAGCAGCCCATGAGGCTCTCGTGCTTAGGCACCTCCCATGATACAGAGCTCCCGTGGGCAGGTACCATGGCAGGGCTGGGCACACAGGAACCGTGCACATAGCCCTCATTGCAGAGCACCCCAGAACGCCTGTCACGCAGAGCTGACACAGAGCACCTCAGAGCAGGACTTGAACTAACCAACAGCAGCTCCGACAGGTCTCTGACCCTGGGCATCACTCTGTGCAGCCTCCCTCTGCCTGGTCTTCCAGAGACTTCCACTGCAGCCGGGGCACCAGGCCTTTGTCTCCAACCATCCCCCCTCCTCTCCCTGACCCCTGGGTTCCTCTCATTAGGATTAGGTCTTCTTGAAATTGTCTCCCACTCATGGGCCAGATAAAATGATGAGAAAACAAGCCGGAGATGCAGCCCCTTGTCTATCCTGACTCTCAGGAGACCACACCTGTTCCTTGGAACTGGCCATTTCAGCGAGGTCCATTTTCTGCAATGTGAGCCACTGAGGGGTGAGGATTGGCTGACCGGAGCAGCCTGTCCCTACCGGCCAGCCCTCCCCAGGTGTGCCTGGGTTGAGGTCAATAGAAACACCGCTCCAGGGAGCAACAGCGCCTGCAGCTGTGCCTGACGCCATATTCTCTGCCCCGTCAGCAGTCTCGGGGCTGTGCTGGTGGGAGGGAGTGAGGGGGCACGGTTTTGTGGGTGGCCCGGTGTGAGAGGGGTTCTGCTGGACTTTCTGCAGGAGTTGCCAGACTGCCACCTGCTAAAGAAGAGGATGGGTCACCCATACCTTCCGCTGGAATTTCTCCGCGGGCAGAGGTGAGGGAGGAACAAAGCAGTGGGTGCCAAGACAGGACGGATATCTCAGGCAGGGAAATGGAAAGTTTTCAGAAGAGCGCCTGGGGCCAGGATCATCCTGGCTGGCCTGCAGGCACCAAGTCAGCCTGCATGCTTTCGCTGGTGTGGATCCACGGCCCTTCCTCTATGCTTTCAAGTCCTTGTACATATTCAGGTGTTTTACCTGGGAAGGGAGGGAACAGTTCAGCAGCAGCTGGCTGGGGGCTCAGCTCACGTTTACTCACAGACGCCTATGTACGGTCCCCCAGCTTTGCAATGAGGACGCTCCTTGCGGGGGTGGGGGGGGGGCTGCTGGCTGCATGGGAGATAATTCCCTACCTCTGACCAACTTCAGAATTGTTTACCACTGGAGCAAGTACCCTGATAGGGTTTTCCTCTGTATAACTAGTGGTTTCTGTTTATTTTTTCTGTTTTGTTTCAAGGTAGATTTTATTCCTCATTTATGTATTTATAGATATAAGCATGGAAATAATTCATTCATACAAATACATCTGTGTGAAGGGAAGAACGCTTTTCTGTTTTATTTTTAAATTTTATTTGTTTTTAAAAATTTTGAAATTTAATATTATTTATTTTTTTAGACAGCAGGTTATTATTAGTTATCTATTTTATACATATACATGTATACAGGTCAATCCCAATCTCCCAACTCATCCCACCACCACCACCCCATGGCTTCCCCCCCTTGGTTTCCATACGTTTGTTCTCTAACCCTGTGTCTCTAATTCTGCCCTGCAAACCGGTTCATCTGTACCAGTTTTCTAGGTTCCACGTATATGCATTAATACACAATATTTGTTTTTCTCTTTCTGACTTACTTCTCTCGGTATGACAGTCTCTAGATCCATCCACGTCTCTACAAATGACCCCGTTTCATTCCTTTTTATGGCTGAGTAATATTCCATTTTATATATGTACCACATCTTTATCCATTCGTCTGTCTGTGGGCATTTAGGTTGCTTCCATTACCTGGCTATTGTAAATAGTGCTGCAATGAACATTGTGGTGAATGTGTCTTTTGGATTTATGGTTTTCTCTGGGTATATGCCCAGAAGTGGGATTGCTAGATCATATGGTAATTGTATTTTTAGTTTTTCTAATGAACCTCCATACTGTTCTCCATAGTGACTGTATCAATTGACATGCCCACCAATAGTGGAAGAGGGATCCATGTGTCCACACCCTCCGCAGCATTTGTAGTTTGTAGATTTTCTGATGATGCCCATTCTAACAGGTGTGAGGTGATACCTCATTGAAGTTTTGACTTGCATTTCTCTAATAATTAGTGATGTTGAGCAGCTTTTCATGTGCATCCTGGCCATCTCTGGGTCTCCTTTGAAGAAATGTCTATTTAGATATTCTACCCATTTTTGAAGTGGGTTGTATTTTTTTTAATATTAAGCTGCATGAGCTGTTTATATATATTGGAGATTAAACCTTTGTCCATTGATTCGTTTCCACATATTTCCTCCCATTCTGAGGGTTGCCTTTTTCCATTCCCGTTTTTTAACAAAAGAAAGAAAGAAAGAAAAAGAGGCAGAACACAAATGTCCGTAAAATATGCCTCTTGAAACTGTCGTTTTGAAATATGGAGGTGTTTTGAATTTTTTGGTCGGTATACGACCCCAGGATTTGTTTTCAGGGCAGGTCTCATTTACAGGCCTGCAATTATTTTGAATATCAACTGACCATTAGCGCTGGGATTAAAGCTGCTGTTGTGTGAAACGGCCACAAGGTGGCAGCAGTTCTCCTTTACCAAATCTGGTGACTAGGGCAACAGAGCCTCAATGGAAGTCGTGTTCTGGGTTGTAATTTAGAATGGAATGTGCCAGGAAAAAGACCCTTAAGTTTGTCTCACTATTTCTTGTTCGGTTTTTTTTTCATTTAATTTTTATTTTTTATCACAGCAAGTTTGATTACAATGTTTGGCTTGTTGTAGGTGTGCAAGATGTGGTTCTTTTACGCATATACATATGTCTGTTCTTCCTGGGATCCTTTTCCATGTACGTTATGACAGAATGTTGACTAATCTTCTCTTGGTATTCCGTAGGTGTTTGGTGTCTATATATTTCAACTGTGTTTGTATATGTCTCTTAACCCCAATATCCTAATGTATCCAATCCTCACACCTTTCCATTGGTGAACCATAAGTTTGTTTAATGAATCTGTGATTGCCCTTCTCTGTGGAAATATCTTCACTAGTATCAAGTTTTAGGTAACACCTATAAGTGATATCATACGATAGGTGTCTTTCTCTTTCTGACTTACTACAAGTCACGTGATTACCTCTAGACTCATCTACGGTGCTGCAAATGGCATTGTGTCCTTTTTTTCCTTGGCTAATATTCTGTCTGTACATGTACCAGTTCTTCTTTGACCACTCATCTGTTGATGGACTTTTTGGTTGCTCCCATGTCATGGCTATTGTAATGCTGCGGCAATGCACATTTGCCTGCCTGTGTCTTTCCAATTCTGTCTTCTTAGGTTATAGGCCCAGGAGTTCGCCTGCTGGATCATATGGTAGCAAAATGTTTACCTTGTACAGGCACCGCCATTCTGTTCTCATTAGTGGCTCTTACCAGGTTACGTCCCACTTAAAGTTGAGGTGATGCTCTTCTCCACAACACCTTCAGCGTTTATTGTTTGGAGTATTTTTGCTGAAGTTTATTCTGACTAGTGTGAGCTGATACCACTTTGTGCTTGGATTTGCATGCATCTCATAATACCTTGAAATTGAGCTTTCTGGCATGTCCTTTTTTTCTTCAAACTGTGAGTACAGCTTACCTCTTCAAATTGTTTTCGGGAAGTAGGTGTGACATTTAGAAATATTTTGGCCATTACCTCCCTCAAGACATTATGAGGGCAGGTTTCATTCACAGCCCTCCAGTACTGGTGCATATGAAGTGACCCTTAGCACAGGTTTTAAAGCTGCTGTTGCAGGTAACGGCCAGAGGGTGGCAGCATTTCTGCTTTTCCCAATCTGTTAACTAGGGAAACAGACCATCCTGGCAGTGGTGTTCCTCGGTTCTATATTAGAGTGGAATGTGCCCCCAAAAGCTGATGTCTCCTTACTTATGTTTGTTTTAGAAATCGAATTTCTATATATTTTTTTATTGGAGTCATATTCCATTGTGTTCATGGACCACTTCTTCTTTGAGCATTCCTCTGTTGATGGACATTTTTGTAGCTTCCAAGTGTTGGCTATGGTAAATATTGCTGGAGTGCAGGATTGCCAGCATGTGTCTTTTCTTTTTTGTGGTACATGGGCCTCTCACTGCCGTGGGCCCTCCCATTGCAGAGCACAGGCTCCGGACGCACAGGCCCAGCAGCCATAGCTCACGGGAACAGCCGCTCCGCGGCATGTGGGATCTTCCCGAATCGGGGCATGAACCCATGTCCCCTGCACTGGCAGGCGGACTCTCATCCACTGCGCCACCAGTGAATCCCAGCCTGTCTTTTTGATTCTCATCCCCTCAGGCGAAAGGCCCAGCAGTGGGTATACTTGATTGAATGGTAGCTTAGTATTTATCTTTACAAGGCACGTCATTTTTGTTTTCATGACTGGCTCTTACCATGTCCCACGTTGAAGCAAGGGTAGGCATTTCTCCAAAACCCCTTCAGCATTTATTGTTTGCAGAATTTTTCCTGATGGGCATTCTGACTGCTGTGAGCTGATAGGTTTTTGTCATTTGGATTTACATATCTTTAATTATTCCTAATGTTTAGCATTTTCCCATGCCTTTTTAAATTTCTGGCAGAGAAAAACAGAAAAAAAAACGGAGAGTACAGTTAAACTCTTGAAATTGTCTTCTTGGATGGTTGCCCTCTTTTGAATGTTCTGGTCAATTTTCGACCCCATGTTTGTTTTTGAGGGCAGGTGTTATTCACAGGCCTGCAATGAGTGTGACTATTTAGTGACCATTAGCAGTGTGTTTAAAGCTGCTGTTGTGGGAAATGGCCACAAGGCGGCAGCGTTTCTCCACTCCCAAGTCTGGTTCCTAGGGCAGCAGAGCCTTTCTGGGACCAATGGAATACAGAAGAAGGCATCATTGAAGTCTAATACAGAATACCATGTCCTGGTGGATGGTAGAATGACCAGTAGGGTCTAGGAATTAGGAACTACTGGATGTATATCCTCGGTGGCTTCACTGACTGTCCTAACATCCTTTACCAGGTCCCCAGCAGCCCACGGGTCTCTCGTGGTCAGGCCCCTCCCAGGATATGGGGCTCACCTGGGCAGGGCCCCAGCAGCCAACGGGGTTCTCATGTTCAGGCCACTCCCAGGGTATGGAGCTCAGCTGTGAAACTACCCAGCAGCCCATGAGGCTCTCGTGCTTAGGCACCTCCCATGATACAGAGCTCCCGTGGGCAGGTACCATGGCAGGGCTGGGCACACAGGAACCGTGCACATAGCCCTCATTGCAGAGCACCCCAGAACGCCTGTCACGCAGAGCTGACACAGAGCACCTCAGAGCAGGACTTGAACTAACCAACAGCAGCTCCGACAGGTCTCTGACCCTGGGCATCACTCTGTGCAGCCTCCCTCTGCCTGGTCTTCCAGAGACTTCCACTGCAGCCGGGGCACCAGGCCTTTGTCTCCAACCATCCCCCCTCCTCTCCCTGACTCCTGGGTTCCTCTCATTAGGATTAGGTCTTCTTGAAATTGTCTCCCACTCATGGGCCAGATAAAATGATGAGAAAACAAGCCGGAGATGCAGCCCCTTGTCTATCCTGACTCTCAGGAGCCCACACCTGTTCCTTGGAACTGGCCGTTTCAGCGAGGTCCATTTTCTGCAATGTGAGCCACTGAGGGGTGAGGATTGGCTGACCGGAGCAGCCTGTCCCTACCGGCCAGCCCTCCCCAGGTGTGCCTGGGTTGAGGTCAATAGAAACACCGCTCCAGGGAGCAACAGCGCCTGCAGCTGTGCCTGACGCCATATTCTCTGCCCCGTCAGCAGTCTCGGGGCTGTGCTGGTGGGAGGGAGTGAGGGGGCACGGTTTTGTGGGTGGCCCGGTGTGAGAGGGGCTCTGCTGGACTTTCTGCAGGAGTTGCCAGACTGCCACCTGCTAAAGAAGAGGATGGGTCACCCATACCTTCCGCTGGAATTTCTCCGCGGGCAGAGGTGAGGGAGGAACAAAGCAGTGGGGGCCAAGACAGGACGGATATCTCAGGCAGGGAAATGGAAAGTTTTCAGAAGAGCGCCTGGGACCAGGATCATCCTGGCTGGCCTGCAGGCATCAAGTCAGCCTGCATGCTTTCGCTGGTGTGGATCCACGGCCCTTCCTCTATGCTTTCAAGTCCTTGTACATATTCAGGTGTTTTACCTGGGAAGGGAGGGAACAGTTCAGCAGCAGCTGGCTGGGGGCTCAGCTCACGTTTACTCACAGACGCCTATGTACGGTCCCCCAGCTTTGCAATGAGGACGCTCCTTGCGGGGGTGGGGGGGGGGCTGCTGGCTGCATGGGAGATAATTCCCTACCTCTGACCAACTTCAGAATTGTTTACCACTGGAGCAAGTGCCCTGATAGGGTTTTCCTCTGTATAACTAGTTGGTTCTGTTTATTTTTTCTGTTTTGTTTCAAGGTAGATTTTATTCCTCATTTATGTATTTATAGATATAAGCATGGAAATAATTCATTCATACAAATACATCTGTGTGAAGGGAAGAACGCTTTTCTGTTTTATTTTTAAATTTTATTTGTTTTTAAAAATTTTGAAATTTAGTATTATTTATTTTTTTAGACAGCAGGTTATTATTAGTTATCTATTTTATACATATACATGTATACAGGTCAATCCCAATCTCCCAACTCATCCCACCACCACCACCCCATGGCTTCCCCCCCTTGGTTTCCATACATTTGTTCTCTAACCCTGTGTCTCTAATTCTGCCCTGCAAACCGGTTCATCTGTACCAGTTTTCTAGGTTCCACATATATGCATTAATACACAATATTTGTTTTTCTCTTTCTGACTTACTTCTCTCGGTATGACAGTCTCTAGATCCATCCACGTCTCTACAAATGACCCCGTTTCATTCCTTTTTATGGCTGAGTAATATTCCATTTTATATATGTACCACATCTTTATCCATTCGTCTGTCTGTGGGCATTTAGGTTGCTTCCATTACCTGGCTATTGTAAATAGTGCTGCAATGAACATTGTGGTGAATGTGTCTTTTGGATTTATGGTTTTCTCTGGGTATATGCCCAGAAGTGGGATTGCTGGATCATATGGTAATTGTATTTTTAGTTTTTCTAATGAACCTCCATACTGTTCTCCATAGTGACTGTATCAATTGACATGCCCACCTATAGTGGAAGAGGGATCCATGTGTCCACACCCTCCGCAGCATTTGTAGTTTGTCGATTTTCTGATGATGCCCATTCTAACAGGTGTGAGGTGATACCTCATTGAAGTTTTGACTTGCATTTCTCTAATAATTAGTGATGTTGAGCAGCTTTTCATGTGCATCCTGGCCATCTCTGGGTCTCCTTTGAAGAAATGTCTATTTAGATATTCTACCCATTTTTGAAGTGGGTTGTATTTTTTTTAATATTAAGCTGCATGAGCTGTTTATATATATTGGAGATTAAACCTTTGTCCATTGATTCGTTTCCACATATTTCCTCCCATTCTGAGGGTTGCCTTTTTCCATTCCCGTTTTTTAACAAAAGAAAGAAAGAAAGAAAAAGAAGCAGAAAACAAATGTCCGTAAAATATGCCTCTTGAAACTGTCGTTTTGAAATATGGAGGTGTTTTGAATTTTTTGGTCGGTATACGACCCCAGGATTTGTTTTCAGGGCAGGTCTCATTTACAGGCCTGCAATTATTTTGAATATCAACTGACCATTAGCGCTGGGATTAAAGCTGCTGTTGTGTGAAACGGCCACAAGGTGGCAGCAGTTCTCCTTTACCAAATCTGGTGACTAGGGCAACAGAGCCTCAATGGAAGTCGTGTTCTAGGTTGTAATTTAGAATGGAATGTGCCAGGAAAAAGACCCTTAAGTTTGTCTCACTATTTCTTGTTCGGTTTTTTTTTCATTTAATTTTTATTTTTTATCACAGCAAGTTTGATTACAATGTTTGGCTTGTTGTAGGTGTGCAAGATGTGGTTCTTTTACGCATATACATATGTCTGTTCTTCCTGGGATCCTTTTCCATGTACGTTATGACAGAATGTTGACTAATCTTCTCTTGGTATTCCGTAGGTGTTTGGTGTCTATATATTTCAACTGTGTTTGTATATGTCTCTTAACCCCAATATCCTAATGTATCCAATCCTCACACCTTTCCATTGGTGAACCATAAGTTTGTTTAATGAATCTGCGATTGCCCTTCTCTGTGGAAATATCTTCACTAGTATCAAGTTTTAGGTAACACCTATAAGTGATATCATACGATATGTGTCTTTCTCTTTCTGACTTACTACAAGTCACGTGATTACCTCTAGACTCATCTACGGTGCTGCAAATGGCATTGTGTCCTTTTTTTCCTTGGCTAATATTCTGTCTGTACATGTACCAGTTCTTCTTTGACCACTCATCTGTTGATGGACTTTTTGGTTGCTCCCATGTCATGGCTATTGTAATGCTGCGGCAATACACATTTGCCTGCCTGTGTCTTTCCAATTCTGTCTTCTTAGGTTATAGGCCCAGGAGTTCGCCTGCTGGATCATATGGTTGCAAAATGTTTACCTTGTACAGGCACCGCCATTCTGTTCTCATTAGTGGCTCTTACCAGGTTACGTCCCCCTTAAAGTTGAGGTGATGCTCTTCTCCACAACACCTTCAGCGTTTATTGTTTGGAGTATTTTTGCTGAAGTTTATTCTGACTAGTGTGAGCTGATACCACTTTGTGCTTGGATTTGCATGCGTCTCATAATACCTTGAAATTGAGCTTTCTGGCATGTCCTTTTTTTCTTCAAACTGTGAGTACAGCTTACCTCTTCAAATTGTTTTCGGGAAGTAGGTGTGACATTTAGAAATATTTTGGCCATTACCTCCCTCAAGACATTATGAGG
This sequence comes from Mesoplodon mirus, assembly GCF_964341445.2. Lineage (NCBI taxonomy): Eukaryota > Metazoa > Chordata > Mammalia > Artiodactyla > Ziphiidae > Mesoplodon > Mesoplodon mirus. The sequence goes on from NC_138979.1 coordinate 92,573,538, forward strand.
GCAGGTTTCATTCACAGCCCTCCAGTACTGGTGCATATGAAGTGACCCTTAGCACAGGTTTTAAAGCTGCTGTTGCAGGTAACGGCCAGAGGGTGGCAGCATTTCTGCTTTTCCCAATCTGTTAACTAGGGAAACAGACCATCCTGGCAGTGGTGTTCCTCGGTTCTATATTAGAGTGGAATGTGCCCCCAAAAGCTGATGTCTCCTTACTTATGTTTGTTTTAGAAATTGAATTTCTATATATTTTTTTATTGGAGTCATATTCCATTGTGTTCATGGACCACTTCTTCTTTGAGCATTCCTCTGTTGATGGACATTTTCGTAGCTTCCAAGTGTTGGCTATGGTAAATATTGCTGGAGTGCAGGATTGCCAGCATGTGTCTTTTCTTTTTTGTGGTACATGGGCCTCTCACTGCCGTGGGCCCTCCCATTGCAGAGCACAGGCTCCGGACGCACAGGCCCAGCAGCCATAGCTCACGGGAACAGCCGCTCCGCGGCAAGTGGGATCTTCCCGAATCGGGGCATGAACCCATGTCCCCAGCACTGGCAGGCGGACTCTCATCCACTGCGCGACCAGTGAATCCCAGCCTGTCTTTTTGATTCTCATCCACTCAGGCGAAAGGCCCAGCAGTGGGTATACTTGATTGAATGGTAGCTTAGTATTTATCTTTACAAGGCACGTCATTTTTGTTTTCATGACTGGCTCTTACCATGTCCCACGTTGAAGCAAGGGTAGGCATTTCTCCAAAACCCCTTCAGCATTTATTGTTTGCAGAATTTTTCCTGATGGGCATTCTGACTGCTGTGAGCTGATAGGTTTTTGTCATTTGGATTTACATATCTTTAATTATTCCTAATGTTTAGCATTTTCCCATGCCGTTTTAAATTTCTGGCAGAGAAAAACAGAAAAAAAAACGGAGAGTACAGTTAAACTCTTGAAATTGTCTTCTTGGATGGTTGCCCTCTTTTGAATGTTCTGGTCAATTTTCAACCCCATGTTTGTTTTTGAGGGCAGGTGTTATTCACAGGCCTGCAATGAGTGTGACTATTTAGTGACCATTAGCAGTGGGTTTAAAGCTGCTGTTGTGGGAAATGGCCACAAGGCGGCAGCGTTTCTCCACTCCCAAGTCTGGTTCCTAGGGCAGCAGAGCCTTTCTGGGACCAATGGAATACAGAAGAAGGCATCATTGAAGTCTAATACAGAATACCATGTCCTGGTGGATGGTAGAATGACCAGTAGGGTCTAGGAATTAGGAACTACTGGATGTATATCCTCGGTGGCTTCACTGACTGTCCTAACATCCTTTACCAGGTCCCCAGCAGCCCACGGGGCTCTCGTGGTCAGGCCCCTCCCAGGATATGGGGCTCACCTGGGCAGGGCCCCAGCAGCCAACGGGGTTCTCATGTTCAGGCCACTCCCAGGGTATGGAGCTCAGCTGTGAAACTACCCAGCAGCCCATGAGGCTCTCGTGCTTAGGCACCTCCCATGATACAGAGCTCCCGTGGGCAGGTACCATGGCAGGGCTGGGCACACAGGAACCGTGCACATAGCCCTCATTGCAGAGCACCCCAGAACGCCTGTCACGCAGAGCTGACACAGAGCACCTCAGAGCAGGACTTGAACTAACCAACAGCAGCTCCGACAGGTCTCTGACCCTGGGCATCACTCTGTGCAGCCTCCCTCTGCCTGGTCTTCCAGAGACTTCCACTGCAGCCGGGGCACCAGGCCTTTGTCTCCAACCATCCCCCCTCCTCTCCCTGACCCCTGGGTTCCTCTCATTAGGATTAGGTCTTCTTGAAATTGTCTCCCACTCATGGGCCAGATAAAATGATGAGAAAACAAGCCGGAGATGCAGCCCCTTGTCTATCCTGACTCTCAGGAGCCCACACCTGTTCCTTGGAACTGGCCGTTTCAGCGAGGTCCATTTTCTGCAATGTGAGCCACTGAGGGGTGAGGATTGGCTGACCGGAGCAGCCTGTCCCTACCGGCCAGCCCTCCCCAGGTGTGCCTGGGTTGAGGTCAATAGAAACACCACTCCAGGGAGCAACAGCGCCTGCAGCTGTGCCTGACGCCATATTCTCTGCCCCGTCAGCAGTCTCGGGGCTGTGCTGGTGGGAGGGAGTGAGGGGGCACGGTTTTGTGGGTGGCCCGGTGTGAGAGGGGCTCTGCTGGACTTTCTGCAGGAGTTGCCAGACTGCCACCTGCTAAAGAAGAGGATGGGTCACCCATACCTTCCGCTGGAATTTCTCCGCGGGCAGAGGTGAGGGAGGAACAAAGCAGTGGGGGCCAAGACAGGACGGATATCTCAGGCAGGGAAATGGAAAGTTTTCAGAAGAGCGCCTGGGGCCAGGATCATCCTGGCTGGCCTGCAGGCACCAAGTCAGCCTGCGTGCTTTCGCTGGTGTGGATCCACGGCCCTTCCTCTATGCTTTCAAGTCCTTGTACATATTCAGGTGTTTTACCTGGGAAGGGAGGGAACAGTTCAGCAGCAGCTGGCTGGGGGCTCAGCTCACGTTTACTCACAGACGCCTATGTACGGTCCCCCAGCTTTGCAATGAGGACGCTCCTTGCGGGGGTGGGGGGGGGCTGCTGGCTGCATGGGAGATAATTCCCTACCTCTGACCAACTTCAGAATTGTTTACCACTGGAGCAAGTGCCCTGATAGGGTTTTCCTCTGTATAACTAGTGGGTTCTGTTTATTTTTTCTGTTTTGTTTCAAGGTAGATTTTATTCCTCATTTATGTATTTATAGATATAAGCATGGAAATAATTCATTCATACAAATACATCTGTGTGAAGGGAAGAACGCTTTTCTGTTTTATTTTTAAATTTTATTTGTTTTTAAAAATTTTGAAATTTAATATTATTTATTTTTTTAGACAGCAGGTTATTATTAGTTATCTATTTTATACATATACATGTATACAGGTCAATCCCAATCTCCCAACTCATCCCACCACCACCACCCCATGGCTTCCCCCCCTTGGTTTCCATACGTTTGTTCTCTAACCCTGTGTCTCTAATTCTGCCCTGCAAACCGGTTCATCTGTACCAGTTTTCTAGGTTCCACATATATGCATTAATACACAATATTTGTTTTTCTCTTTCTGACTTACTTCTCTCGGTATGACAGTCTCTAGATCCATCCACGTCTCTACAAATGACCCCGTTTCATTCCTTTTTATGGCTGAGTAATATTCCATTTTATATATGTACCACATCTTTATCCATTCGTCTGTCTGTGGGCATTTAGGTTGCTTCCATTACCTGGCTATTGTAAATAGTGCTGCAATGAACATTGTGGTGAATGTGTCTTTTGGATTTATGGTTTTCTCTGGGTATATGCCCAGAAGTGGGATTGCTAGATCATATGGTAATTGTATTTTTAGTTTTTCTAATGAACCTCCATACTGTTCTCCATAGTGACTGTATCAATTGACATGCCCACCAATAGTGGAAGAGGGATCCATGTGTCCACACCCTCCGTAGCATTTGTAGTTTGTAGATTTTCTGATGATGCCCATTCTAACAGGTGTGAGGTGATACCTCATTGAAGTTTTGACTTGCATTTCTCTAATAATTAGTGATGTTGAGCAGCTTTTCATGTGCATCCTGGCCATCTCTGGGTCTCCTTTGAAGAAATGTCTATTTAGATATTCTACCCATTTTTGAAGTGGGTTGTATTTTTTTTAATATTAAGCTGCATGAGCTGTTTATATATATTGGAGATTAAACCTTTGTCCATTGATTCGTTTCCACATATTTCCTCCCATTCTGAGGGTTGCCTTTTTCCATTCCCGTTTTTTAACAAAAGAAAGAAAGAAAGAAAAAGAGGCAGAACACAAATGTCCGTAAAATATGCCTCTTGAAACTGTCGTTTTGAAATATGGAGGTGTTTTGAATTTTTTGGTCGGTATACGACCCCAGGATTTGTTTTCAGGGCAGGTCTCATTTACAGGCCTGCAATTATTTTGAATATCAACTGACCATTAGCGCTGGGATTAAAGCTGCTGTTGTGTGAAACGGCCACAAGGTGGCAGCAGTTCTCCTTTACCAAATCTGGTGACTAGGGCAACAGAGCCTCAATGGAAGTCGTGTTCTAGGTTGTAATTTAGAATGGAATGTGCCAGGAAAAAGACCCTTAAGTTTGTCTCACTATTTCTTGTTCGGTTTTTTTTTCATTTAATTTTTATTTTTTATCACAGCAAGTTTGATTACAATGTTTGGCTTGTTGTAGGTGTGCAAGATGTGGTTCTTTTACGCATATACATATGTCTGTTCTTCCTGGGATCCTTTTCCATGTACGTTATGACAGAATGTTGACTAATCTTCTCTTGGTATTCCGTAGGTGTTTGGTGTCTATATATTTCAACTGTGTTTGTATATGTCTCTTAACCCCAATATCCTAATGTATCCAATCCTCACACCTTTCCATTGGTGAACCATAAGTTTGTTTAATGAATCTGCGATTGCCCTTCTCTGTGGAAATATCTTCACTAGTATCAAGTTTTAGGTAACACCTATAAGTGATATCATACGATATGTGTCTTTCTCTTTCTGACTTACTACAAGTCACGTGATTACCTCTAGACTCATCTACGGTGCTGCAAATGGCATTGTGTCCTTTTTTTCCTTGGCTAATATTCTGTCTGTACATGTACCAGTTCTTCTTTGACCACTCATCTGTTGATGGACTTTTTGGTTGCTCCCATGTCATGGCTATTGTAATGCTGCGGCAATGCACATTTGCCTGCCTGTGTCTTTCCAATTCTGTCTTCTTAGGTTATAGGCCCAGGAGTTCGCCTGCTGGATCATATGGTAGCAAAATGTTTACCTTGTACAGGCACCGCCATTCTGTTCTCATTAGTGGCTCTTACCAGGTTACGTCCCACTTAAAGTTGAGGTGATGCTCTTCTCCACAACACCTTCAGCGTTTATTGTTTGGAGTATTTTTGCTGAAGTTTATTCTGACTAGTGTGAGCTGATACCACTTTGTGCTTGGATTTGCATGCATCTCATAATACCTTGAAATTGAGCTTTCTGGCATGTCCTTTTTTTCTTCAAACTGTGAGTACAGCTTACCTCTTCAAATTGTTTTCGGGAAGTAGGTGTGACATTTAGAAATATTTTGGCCATTACCTCCCTCAAGACATTATGAGGGCAGGTTTCATTCACAGCCCTCCAGTACTGGTGCATATGAAGTGACCCTTAGCACAGGTTTTAAAGCTGCTGTTGCAGGTAACGGCCAGAGGGTGGCAGCATTTCTGCTTTTCCCAATCTGTTAACTAGGGAAACAGACCATCCTGGCAGTGGTGTTCCTCGGTTCTATATTAGAGTGGAATGTGCCCCCAAAAGCTGATGTCTCCTTACTTATGTTTGTTTTAGAAATTGAATTTCTATATATTTTTTTATTGGAGTCATATTCCATTGTGTTCATGGACCACTTCTTCTTTGAGCATTCCTCTGTTGATGGACATTTTTGTAGCTTCCAAGTGTTGGCTATGGTAAATATTGCTGGAGTGCAGGATTGCCAGCATGTGTCTTTTCTTTTTTGTGGTACATGGGCCTCTCACTGCCGTGGGCCCTCCCATTGCAGAGCACAGGCTCCGGACGCACAGGCCCAGCAGCCATAGCTCACGGGAACAGCCGCTCCGCGGCATGTGGGATCTTCCCGAATCGGGGCATGAACCCATGTCCCCTGCACTGGCAGGCGGACTCTCATCCACTGCGCCACCAGTGAATCCCAGCCTGTCTTTTTGATTCTCATCCCCTCAGGCGAAAGGCCCAGCAGTGGGTATACTTGATTGAATGGTAGCTTAGTATTTATCTTTACAAGGCACGTCATTTTTGTTTTCATGACTGGCTCTTACCATGTCCCACGTTGAAGCAAGGGTAGGCATTTCTCCAAAACCCCTTCAGCATTTATTGTTTGCAGAATTTTTCCTGATGGGCATTCTGACTGCTGTGAGCTGATAGGTTTTTGTCATTTGGATTTACATATCTTTAATTATTCCTAATGTTTAGCATTTTCCCATGCCTTTTTAAATTTCTGGCAGAGAAAAACAGAAAAAAAAAACGGAGAGTACAGTTAAACTCTTGAAATTGTCTTCTTGGATGGTTGCCCTCTTTTGAATGTTCTGGTCAATTTTCGACCCCATGTTTGTTTTTGAGGGCAGGTGTTATTCACAGGCCTGCAATGAGTGTGACTATTTAGTGACCATTAGCAGTGTGTTTAAAGCTGCTGTTGTGGGAAATGGCCACAAGGCGGCAGCGTTTCTCCACTCCCAAGTCTGGTTCCTAGGGCAGCAGAGCCTTTCTGGGACCAATGGAATACAGAAGAAGGCATCATTGAAGTCTAATACAGAATACCATGTCCTGGTGGATGGTAGAATGACCAGTAGGGTCTAGGAATTAGGAACTACTGGATGTATATCCTCGGTGGCTTCACTGACTGTCCTAACATCCTTTACCAGGTCCCCAGCAGCCCACGGGTCTCTCGTGGTCAGGCCCCTCCCAGGATATGGGGCTCACCTGGGCAGGGCCCCAGCAGCCAACGGGGTTCTCATGTTCAGGCCACTCCCAGGGTATGGAGCTCAGCTGTGAAACTACCCAGCAGCCCATGAGGCTCTCGTGCTTAGGCACCTCCCATGATACAGAGCTCCCGTGGGCAGGTACCATGGCAGGGCTGGGCACACAGGAACCGTGCACATAGCCCTCATTGCAGAGCACCCCAGAACGCCTGTCACGCAGAGCTGACACAGAGCACCTCAGAGCAGGACTTGAACTAACCAACAGCAGCTCCGACAGGTCTCTGACCCTGGGCATCACTCTGTGCAGCCTCCCTCTGCCTGGTCTTCCAGAGACTTCCACTGCAGCCGGGGCACCAGGCCTTTGTCTCCAACCATCCCCCCTCCTCTCCCTGACTCCTGGGTTCCTCTCATTAGGATTAGGTCTTCTTGAAATTGTCTCCCACTCATGGGCCAGATAAAATGATGAGAAAACAAGCCGGAGATGCAGCCCCTTGTCTATCCTGACTCTCAGGAGCCCACACCTGTTCCTTGGAACTGGCCGTTTCAGCGAGGTCCATTTTCTGCAATGTGAGCCACTGAGGGGTGAGGATTGGCTGACCGGAGCAGCCTGTCCCTACCGGCCAGCCCTCCCCAGGTGTGCCTGGGTTGAGGTCAATAGAAACACCGCTCCAGGGAGCAACAGCGCCTGCAGCTGTGCCTGACGCCATATTCTCTGCCCTGTTAGCAGTCTCGGGGCTGTGCTTGTGGGAGGGAGTGAGGGGGCACGGTTTTGTGGGTGGCCCGGTGTGAGAGGGGCTCTGCTGGACTTTCTGCAGGAGTTGCCAGACTGCCACCTGCTAAAGAAGAGGATGGGTCACCCATACCTTCCGCTGGAATTTCTCCGCGGGCAGAGGTGAGGGAGGAACAAAGCAGTGGGGGCCAAGACAGGACGGATATCTCAGGCAGGGAAATGGAAAGTTTTCAGAAGAGCGCCTGGGACCAGGATCATCCTGGCTGGCCTGCAGGCATCAAGTCAGCCTGCATGCTTTCGCTGGTGTGGATCCACGGCCCTTCCTCTATGCTTTCAAGTCCTTGTACATATTCAGGTGTTTTACCTGGGAAGGGAGGGAACAGTTCAGCAGCAGCTGGCTGGGGGCTCAGCTCACGTTTACTCACAGACGCCTATGTACGGTCCCCCAGCTTTGCAATGAGGACGCTCCTTGCGGGGGTGGGGTGGGGGGCTGCTGGCTGCATGGGAGATAATTCCCTACCTCTGACCAACTTCAGAATTGTTTACCACTGGAGCAAGTGCCCTGATAGGGTTTTCCTCTGTATAACTAGTGGGTTCTGTTTATTTTTTCTGTTTTGTTTCAAGGTAGATTTTATTCCTCATTTATGTATTTATAGATATAAGCATGGAAATAATTCATTCATACAAATACATCTGTGTGAAGGGAAGAACGCTTTTCTGTTTTATTTTTAAATTTTATTTGTTTTTAAAAATTTTGAAATTTAGTATTATTTATTTTTTTAGACAGCAGGTTATTATTAGTTATCTATTTTATACATATACATGTATACAGGTCAATCCCAATCTCCCAACTCATCCCACCACCACCACCCCATGGCTTCCCCCCCTTGGTTTCCATACGTTTGTTCTCTAACCCTGTGTCTCTAATTCTGCCCTGCAAACCGGTTCATCTGTACCAGTTTTCTAGGTTCCACATATATGCATTAATACACAATATTTGTTTTTCTCTTTCTGACTTACTTCTCTCGGTATGACAGTCTCTAGATCCATCCACGTCTCTACAAATGACCCCGTTTCATTCCTTTTTATGGCTGAGTAATATTCCATTTTATATATGTACCACATCTTTATCCATTCGTCTGTCTGTGGGCATTTAGGTTGCTTCCATTACCTGGCTATTGTAAATAGTGCTGCAATGAACATTGTGGTGAATGTGTCTTTTGGATTTATGGTTTTCTCTGGGTATATGCCCAGAAGTGGGATTGCTAGATCATATGGTAATTGTATTTTTAGTTTTTCTAATGAACCTCCATACTGTTCTCCATAGTGACTGTATCAATTGACATGCCCACCAATAGTGGAAGAGGGATCCATGTGTCCACACCCTCCGCAGCATTTGTAGTTTGTAGATTTTCTGATGATGCCCATTCTAACAGGTGTGAGGTGATACCTCATTGAAGTTTTGACTTGCATTTCTCTAATAATTAGTGATGTTGAGCAGCTTTTCATGTGCATCCTGGCCATCTCTGGGTCTCCTTTGAAGAAATGTCTATTTAGATATTCTACCCATTTTTGAAGTGGGTTGTATTTTTTTTAATATTAAGCTGCATGAGCTGTTTATATATATTGGAGATTAAACCTTTGTCCATTGATTCGTTTCCACATATTTCCTCCCATTCTGAGGGTTGCCTTTTTCCATTCCCGTTTTTTAACAAAAGAAAGAAAGAAAGAAAAAGAGGCAGAACACAAATGTCCGTAAAATATGCCTCTTGAAACTGTCGTTTTGAAATATGGAGGTGTTTTGAATTTTTTGGTCGGTATACGACCCCAGGATTTGTTTTCAGGGCAGGTCTCATTTACAGGCCTGCAATTATTTTGAATATCAACTGACCATTAGCGCTGGGATTAAAGCTGCTGTTGTGTGAAACGGCCACAAGGTGGCAGCAGTTCTCCTTTACCAAATCTGGTGACTAGGGCAACAGAGCCTCAATGGAAGTCGTGTTCTAGGTTGTAATTTAGAATGGAATGTGCCAGGAAAAAGACCCTTAAGTTTGTCTCACTATTTCTTGTTCGGTTTTTTTTTCATTTAATTTTTATTTTTTATCACAGCAAGTTTGATTACAATGTTTGGCTTGTTGTAGGTGTGCAAGATGTGGTTCTTTTACGCATATACATATGTCTGTTCTTCCTGGGATCCTTTTCCATGTACGTTATGACAGAATGTTGACTAATCTTCTCTTGGTATTCCGTAGGTGTTTGGTGTCTATATATTTCAACTGTGTTTGTATATGTCTCTTAACCCCAATATCCTAATGTATCCAATCCTCACACCTTTCCATTGGTGAACCATAAGTTTGTTTAATGAATCTGCGATTGCCCTTCTCTGTGGAAATATCTTCACTAGTATCAAGTTTTAGGTAACACCTATAAGTGATATCATACGATATGTGTCTTTCTCTTTCTGACTTACTACAAGTCACGTGATTACCTCTAGACTCATCTACGGTGCTGCAAATGGCATTGTGTCCTTTTTTTCCTTGGCTAATATTCTGTCTGTACATGTACCAGTTCTTCTTTGACCACTCATCTGTTGATGGACTTTTTGGTTGCTCCCATGTCATGGCTATTGTAATGCTGCGGCAATGCACATTTGCCTGCCTGTGTCTTTCCAATTCTGTCTTCTTAGGTTATAGGCCCAGGAGTTCGCCTGCTGGATCATATGGTAGCAAAATGTTTACCTTGTACAGGCACCGCCATTCTGTTCTCATTAGTGGCTCTTACCAGGTTACGTCCCACTTAAAGTTGAGGTGATGCTCTTCTCCACAACACCTTCAGCGTTTATTGTTTGGAGTATTTTTGCTGAAGTTTATTCTGACTAGTGTGAGCTGATACCACTTTGTGCTTGGATTTGCATGCATCTCATAATACCTTGAAATTGAGCTTTCTGGCATGTCCTTTTTTTCTTCAAACTGTGAGTACAGCTTACCTCTTCAAATTGTTTTCGGGAAGTAGGTGTGACATTTAGAAATATTTTGGCCATTACCTCCCTCAAGACATTATGAGGGCAGGTTTCATTCACAGCCCTCCAGTACTGGTGCATATGAAGTGACCCTTAGCACAGGTTTTAAAGCTGCTGTTGCAGGTAACGGCCAGAGGGTGGCAGCATTTCTGCTTTTCCCAATCTGTTAACTAGGGAAACAGACCATCCTGGCAGTGGTGTTCCTCGGTTATATATTAGAGTGGAATGTGCCCCCAAAAGCTGATGTCTCCTTACTTATGTTTGTTTTAGAAATTGAATTTCTATATATTTTTTTATTGGAGTCATATTCCATTGTGTTCATGGACCACTTCTTCTTTGAGCATTCCTCTGTTGATGGACATTTTTGTAGCTTCCAAGTGTTGGCTATGGTAAATATTGCTGGAGTGCAGGATTGCCAGCATGTGTCTTTTCTTTTTTGTGGTACATGGGCCTCTCACTGCCGTGGGCCCTCCCATTGCAGAGCACAGGCTCCGGACGCACAGGCCCAGCAGCCATAGCTCACGGGAACAGCCGCTCCGCGGCATGTGGGATCTTCCCGAATCGGGGCATGAACCCATGTCCCCTGCACTGGCAGGCGGACTCTCATCCACTGCGCCACCAGTGAATCCCAGCCTGTCTTTTTGATTCTCATCCCCTCAGGCGAAAGGCCCAGCAGTGGGTATACTTGATTGAATGGTAGCTTAGTATTTATCTTTACAAGGCACGTCATTTTTGTTTTCATGACTGGCTCTTACCATGTCCCACGTTGAAGCAAGGGTAGGCATTTCTCCAAAACCCCTTCAGCATTTATTGTTTGCAGAATTTTTCCTGATGGGCATTCTGACTGCTGTGAGCTGATAGGTTTTTGTCATTTGGATTTACATATCTTTAATTATTCCTAATGTTTAGCATTTTCCCATGCCTTTTTAAATTTCTGGCAGAGAAAAACAGAAAAAAAAAAACGGAGAGTACAGTTAAACTCTTGAAATTGTCTTCTTGGATGGTTGCCCTCTTTTGAATGTTCTGGTCAATTTTCGACCCCATGTTTGTTTTTGAGGGCAGGTGTTATTCACAGGCCTGCAATGAGTGTGACTATTTAGTGACCATTAGCAGTGTGTTTAAAGCTGCTGTTGTGGGAAATGGCCACAAGGCGGCAGCGTTTCTCCACTCCCAAGTCTGGTTCCTAGGGCAGCAGAGCCTTTCTGGGACCAATGGAATACAGAAGAAGGCATCATTGAAGTCTAATACAGAATACCATGTCCTGGTGGATGGTAGAATGACCAGTAGGGTCTAGGAATTAGGAACTACTGGATGTATATCCTCGGTGGCTTCACTGACTGTCCTAACATCCTTTACCAGGTCCCCAGCAGCCCACGGGTCTCTCGTGGTCAGGCCCCTCCCAGGATATGGGGCTCACCTGGGCAGGGCCCCAGCAGCCAACGGGGTTCTCATGTTCAGGCCACTCCCAGGGTATGGAGCTCAGCTGTGAAACTACCCAGCAGCCCATGAGGCTCTCGTGCTTAGGCACCTCCCATGATACAGAGCTCCCGTGGGCAGGTACCATGGCAGGGCTGGGCACACAGGAACCGTGCACATAGCCCTCATTGCAGAGCACCCCAGAACGCCTGTCACGCAGAGCTGACACAGAGCACCTCAGAGCAGGACTTGAACTAACCAACAGCAGCTCCGACAGGTCTCTGACCCTGGGCATCACTCTGTGCAGCCTCCCTCTGCCTGGTCTTCCAGAGACTTCCACTGCAGCCGGGGCACCAGGCCTTTGTCTCCAACCATCCCCCCTCCTCTCCCTGACTCCTGGGTTCCTCTCATTAGGATTAGGTCTTCTTGAAATTGTCTCCCACTCATGGGCCAGATAAAATGATGAGAAAACAAGCCGGAGATGCAGCCCCTTGTCTATCCTGACTCTCAGGAGCCCACACCTGTTCCTTGGAACTGGCCGTTTCAGCGAGGTCCATTTTCTGCAATGTGAGCCACTGAGGGGTGAGGATTGGCTGACCGGAGCAGCCTGTCCCTACCGGCCAGCCCTCCCCAGGTGTGCCTGGGTTGAGGTCAATAGAAACACCGCTCCAGGGAGCAACAGCGCCTGCAGCTGTGCCTGACGCCATATTCTCTGCCCTGTTAGCAGTCTCGGGGCTGTGCTTGTGGGAGGGAGTGAGGGGGCACGGTTTTGTGGGTGGCCCGGTGTGAGAGGGGCTCTGCTGGACTTTCTGCAGGAGTTGCCAGACTGCCACCTGCTAAAGAAGAGGATGGGTCACCCATACCTTCCGCTGGAATTTCTCCGCGGGCAGAGGTGAGGGAGGAACAAAGCAGTGGGGGCCAAGACAGGACGGATATCTCAGGCAGGGAAATGGAAAGTTTTCAGAAGAGCGCCTGGGACCAGGATCATCCTGGCTGGCCTGCAGGCATCAAGTCAGCCTGCATGCTTTCGCTGGTGTGGATCCACGGCCCTTCCTCTATGCTTTCAAGTCCTTGTACATATTCAGGTGTTTTACCTGGGAAGGGAGGGAACAGTTCAGCAGCAGCTGGCTGGGGGCTCAGCTCACGTTTACTCACAGACGCCTATGTACGGTCCCCCAGCTTTGCAATGAGGACGCTCCTTGCGGGGGTGGGGTGGGGGGCTGCTGGCTGCATGGGAGATAATTCCCTACCTCTGACCAACTTCAGAATTGTTTACCACTGGAGCAAGTGCCCTGATAGGGTTTTCCTCTGTATAACTAGTGGGTTCTGTTTATTTTTTCTGTTTTGTTTCAAGGTAGATTTTATTCCTCATTTATGTATTTATAGATATAAGCATGGAAATAATTCATTCATACAAATACATCTGTGTGAAGGGAAGAACGCTTTTCTGTTTTATTTTTAAATTTTATTTGTTTTTAAAAATTTTGAAATTTAGTATTATTTATTTTTTTAGACAGCAGGTTATTATTAGTTATCTATTTTATACATATACATGTATACAGGTCAATCCCAATCTCCCAACTCATCCCACCACCACCACCCCATGGCTTCCCCCCCTTGGTTTCCATACATTTGTTCTCTAACCCTGTGTCTCTAATTCTGCCCTGCAAACCGGTTCATCTGTACCAGTTTTCTAGGTTCCACATATATGCATTAATACACAATATTTGTTTTTCTCTTTCTGACTTACTTCTCTCGGTATGACAGTCTCTAGATCCATCCACGTCTCTACAAATGACCCCGTTTCATTCCTTTTTATGGCTGAGTAATATTCCATTTTATATATGTACCACATCTTTATCCATTCGTCTGTCTGTGGGCATTTAGGTTGCTTCCATTACCTGGCTATTGTAAATAGTGCTGCAATGAACATTGTGGTGAATGTGTCTTTTGGATTTATGGTTTTCTCTGGGTATATGCCCAGAAGTGGGATTGCTAGATCATATGGTAATTGTATTTTTAGTTTTTCTAATGAACCTCCATACTGTTCTCCATAGTGACTGTATCAATTGACATGCCCACCAATAGTGGAAGAGGGATCCATGTGTCCACACCCTCCGCAGCATTTGTAGTTTGTAGATTTTCTGATGATGCCCATTCTAACAGGTGTGAGGTGATACCTCATTGAAGTTTTGACTTGCATTTCTCTAATAATTAGTGATGTTGAGCAGCTTTTCATGTGCATCCTGGCCATCTCTGGGTCTCCTTTGAAGAAATGTCTATTTAGATATTCTACCCATTTTTGAAGTGGGTTGTATTTTTTTTAATATTAAGCTGCATGAGCTGTTTATATATATTGGAGATTAAACCTTTGTCCATTGATTCGTTTCCACATATTTCCTCCCATTCTGAGGGTTGCCTTTTTCCATTCCCGTTTTTTAACAAAAGAAAGAAAGAAAGAAAAAGAGGCAGAACACAAATGTCCGTAAAATATGCCTCTTGAAACTGTCGTTTTGAAATATGGAGGTGTTTTGAATTTTTTGGTCGGTATACGACCCCAGGATTTGTTTTCAGGGCAGGTCTCATTTACAGGCCTGCAATTATTTTGAATATCAACTGACCATTAGCGCTGGGATTAAAGCTGCTGTTGTGTGAAACGGCCACAAGGTGGCAGCAGTTCTCCTTTACCAAATCTGGTGACTAGGGCAACAGAGCCTCAATGGAAGTCGTGTTCTAGGTTGTAATTTAGAATGGAATGTGCCAGGAAAAAGACCCTTAAGTTTGTCTCACTATTTCTTGTTGGGTTTTTTTTTCATTTAATTTTTATTTTTTATCACAGCAAGTTTGATTACAATGTTTGGCTTGTTGTAGGTGTGCAAGATGTGGTTCTTTTACGCATATACATACGTCTGTTCTTCCTGGGATCCTTTTCCATGTACGTTATGACAGAATGTTGACTAATCTTCTCTTGGTATTCCGTAGGTGTTTGGTGTCTATATATTTCAACTGTGTTTGTATATGTCTCTTAACCCCAATATCCTAATGTATCCAATCCTCACACCTTTCCATTGGTGAACCATAAGTTTGTTTAATGAATCTGCGATTGCCCTTCTCTGTGGAAATATCTTCACTAGTATCAAGTTTTAGGTAACACCTATAAGTGATATCATACGATATGTGTCTTTCTCTTTCTGACTTACTACAAGTCACGTGATTACCTCTAGACTCATCTACGGTGCTGCAAATGGCATTGTGTCCTTTTTTTCCTTGGCTAATATTCTGTCTGTACATGTACCAGTTCTTCTTTGACCACTCATCTGTTGATGGACTTTTTGGTTGCTCCCATGTCATGGCTATTGTAATGCTGCGGCAATGCACATTTGCCTGCCTGTGTCTTTCCAATTCTGTCTTCTTAGGTTATAGGCCCAGGAGTTCGCCTGCTGGATCATATGGTAGCAAAATGTTTACCTTGTACAGGCACCGCCATTCTGTTCTCATTAGTGGCTCTTACCAGGTTACGTCCCACTTAAAGTTGAGGTGATGCTCTTCTCCACAACACCTTCAGCGTTTATTGTTTGGAGTATTTTTGCTGAAGTTTATTCTGACTAGTGTGAGCTGATACCACTTTGTGCTTGGATTTGCATGCATCTCATAATACCTTGAAATTGAGCTTTCTGGCATGTCCTTTTTTTCTTCAAACTGTGAGTACAGCTTACCTCTTCAAATTGTTTTCGGGAAGTAGGTGTGACATTTAGAAATATTTTGGCCATTACCTCCCTCAAGACATTATGAGGGCAGGTTTCATTCACAGCCCTCCAGTACTGGTGCATATGAAGTGACCCTTAGCACAGGTTTTAAAGCTGCTGTTGCAGGTAACGGCCAGAGGGTGGCAGCATTTCTGCTTTTCCCAATCTGTTAACTAGGGAAACAGACCATCCTGGCAGTGGTGTTCCTCGGTTATATATTAGAGTGGAATGTGCCCCCAAAAGCTGATGTCTCCTTACTTATGTTTGTTTTAGAAATTGAATTTCTATATATTTTTTTATTGGAGTCATATTCCATTGTGTTCATGGACCACTTCTTCTTTGAGCATTCCTCTGTTGATGGACATTTTTGTAGCTTCCAAGTGTTGGCTATGGTAAATATTGCTGGAGTGCAGGATTGCCAGCATGTGTCTTTTCTTTTTTGTGGTACATGGGCCTCTCACTGCCGTGGGCCCTCCCATTGCAGAGCACAGGCTCCGGACGCACAGGCCCAGCAGCCATAGCTCACGGGAACAGCCGCTCCGCGGCATGTGGGATCTTCCCGAATCGGGGCATGAACCCATGTCCCCTGCACTGGCAGGCGGACTCTCATCCACTGCGCCACCAGTGAATCCCAGCCTGTCTTTTTGATTCTCATCCCCTCAGGCGAAAGGCCCAGCAGTGGGTATACTTGATTGAATGGTAGCTCAGTATTTATCTTTACAAGGCACGTCATTTTTGTTTTCATGACTGGCTCTTACCATGTCCCACGTTGAAGCAAGGGTAGGCATTTCTCCAAAACCCCTTCAGCATTTATTGTTTGCAGAATTTTTCCTGATGGGCATTCTGACTGCTGTGAGCTGATAGGTTTTTGTCATTTGGATTTACATATCTTTAATTATTCCTAATGTTTAGCATTTTCCCATGCCTTTTTAAATTTCTGGCAGAGAAAAACAGAAAAAAAAAACGGAGAGTACAGTTAAACTCTTGAAATTGTCTTCTTGGATGGTTGCCCTCTTTTGAATGTTCTGGTCAATTTTCGACCCCATGTTTGTTTTTGAGGGCAGGTGTTATTCACAGGCCTGCAATGAGTGTGACTATTTAGTGACCATTAGCAGTGTGTTTAAAGCTGCTGTTGTGGGAAATGGCCACAAGGCGGCAGCGTTTCTCCACTCCCAAGTCTGGTTCCTAGGGCAGCAGAGCCTTTCTGGGACCAATGGAATACAGAAGAAGGCATCATTGAAGTCTAATACAGAATACCATGTCCTGGTGGATGGTAGAATGACCAGTAGGGTCTAGGAATTAGGAACTACTGGATGTATATCCTCGGTGGCTTCACTGACTGTCCTAACATCCTTTACCAGGTCCCCAGCAGCCCACGGGTCTCTCGTGGTCAGGCCCCTCCCAGGATATGGGGCTCACCTGGGCAGGGCCCCAGCAGCCAACGGGGTTCTCATGTTCAGGCCACTCCCAGGGTATGGAGCTCAGCTGTGAAACTACCCAGCAGCCCATGAGGCTCTCGTGCTTAGGCACCTCCCATGATACAGAGCTCCCGTGGGCAGGTACCATGGCAGGGCTGGGCACACAGGAACCGTGCACATAGCCCTCATTGCAGAGCACCCCAGAACGCCTGTCACGCAGAGCTGACACAGAGCACCTCAGAGCAGGACTTGAACTAACCAACAGCAGCTCCGACAGGTCTCTGACCCTGGGCATCACTCTGTGCAGCCTCCCTCTGCCTGGTCTTCCAGAGACTTCCACTGCAGCCGGGGCACCAGGCCTTTGTCTCCAACCATCCCCCCTCCTCTCCCTGACTCCTGGGTTCCTCTCATTAGGATTAGGTCTTCTTGAAATTGTCTCCCACTCATGGGCCAGATAAAATGATGAGAAAACAAGCCGGAGATGCAGCCCCTTGTCTATCCTGACTCTCAGGAGCCCACACCTGTTCCTTGGAACTGGCCGTTTCAGCGAGGTCCATTTTCTGCAATGTGAGCCACTGAGGGGTGAGGATTGGCTGACCGGAGCAGCCTGTCCCTACCGGCCAGCCCTCCCCAGGTGTGCCTGGGTTGAGGTCAATAGAAACACCGCTCCAGGGAGCAACAGCGCCTGCAGCTGTGCCTGACGCCATATTCTCTGCCCTGTTAGCAGTCTCGGGGCTGTGCTTGTGGGAGGGAGTGAGGGGGCACGGTTTTGTGGGTGGCCCGGTGTGAGAGGGGCTCTGCTGGACTTTCTGCAGGAGTTGCCAGACTGCCACCTGCTAAAGAAGAGGATGGGTCACCCATACCTTCCGCTGGAATTTCTCCGCGGGCAGAGGTGAGGGAGGAACAAAGCAGTGGGGGCCAAGACAGGACGGATATCTCAGGCAGGGAAATAGAAAGTTTTCAGAAGAGCGCCTGGGACCAGGATCATCCTGGCTGGCCTGCAGGCATCAAGTCAGCCTGCATGCTTTCGCTGGTGTGGATCCACGGCCCTTCCTCTATGCTTTCAAGTCCTTGTACATATTCAGGTGTTTTACCTGGGAAGGGAGGGAACAGTTCAGCAGCAGCTGGCTGGGGGCTCAGCTCACGTTTACTCACAGACGCCTATGTACGGTCCCCCAGCTTTGCAATGAGGACGCTCCTTGCGGGGGTGGGGGGGGGCTGCTGGCTGCATGGGAGATAATTCCCTACCTCTGACCAACTTCAGAATTGTTTACCACTGGAGCAAGTGCCCTGATAGGGTTTTCCTCTGTATAACTAGTGGGTTCTGTTTATTTTTTCTGTTTTGTTTCAAGGTAGATTTTATTCCTCATTTATGTATTTATAGATATAAGCATGGAAATAATTCATTCATACAAATACATCTGTGTGAAGGGAAGAACGCTTTTCTGTTTTATTTTTAAATTTTATTTGTTTTTAAAAATTTTGAAATTTAGTATTATTTATTTTTTTAGACAGCAGGTTATTATTAGTTATCTATTTTATACATATACATGTATACAGGTCAATCCCAATCTCCCAACTCATCCCACCACCACCACCCCATGGCTTCCCCCCCTTGGTTTCCATACATTTGTTCTCTAACCCTGTGTCTCTAATTCTGCCCTGCAAACCGGTTCATCTGTACCAGTTTTCTAGGTTCCACATATATGCATTAATACACAATATTTGTTTTTCTCTTTCTGACTTACTTCTCTCGGTATGACAGTCTCTAGATCCATCCACGTCTCTACAAATGACCCCGTTTCATTCCTTTTTATGGCTGAGTAATATTCCATTTTATATATGTACCACATCTTTATCCATTCGTCTGTCTGTGGGCATTTAGGTTGCTTCCATTACCTGGCTATTGTAAATAGTGCTGCAATGAACATTGTGGTGAATGTGTCTTTTGGATTTATGGTTTTCTCTGGGTATATGCCCAGAAGTGGGATTGCTAGATCATATGGTAATTGTATTTTTAGTTTTTCTAATGAACCTCCATACTGTTCTCCATAGTGACTGTATCAATTGACATGCCCACCAATAGTGGAAGAGGGATCCATGTGTCCACACCCTCCGCAGCATTTGTAGTTTGTAGATTTTCTGATGATGCCCATTCTAACAGGTGTGAGGTGATACCTCATTGAAGTTTTGACTTGCATTTCTCTAATAATTAGTGATGTTGAGCAGCTTTTCATGTGCATCCTGGCCATCTCTGGGTCTCCTTTGAAGAAATGTCTATTTAGATATTCTACCCATTTTTGAAGTGGGTTGTATTTTTTTTAATATTAAGCTGCATGAGCTGTTTATATATATTGGAGATTAAACCTTTGTCCATTGATTCGTTTCCACATATTTCCTCCCATTCTGAGGGTTGCCTTTTTCCATTCCCGTTTTTTAACAAAAGAAAGAAAGAAAGAAAAAGAGGCAGAACACAAATGTCCGTAAAATATGCCTCTTGAAACTGTCGTTTTGAAATATGGAGGTGTTTTGAATTTTTTGGTCGGTATACGACCCCAGGATTTGTTTTCAGGGCAGGTCTCATTTACAGGCCTGCAATTATTTTGAATATCAACTGACCATTAGCGCTGGGATTAAAGCTGCTGTTGTGTGAAACGGCCACAAGGTGGCAGCAGTTCTCCTTTACCAAATCTGGTGACTAGGGCAACAGAGCCTCAATGGAAGTCGTGTTCTAGGTTGTAATTTAGAATGGAATGTGCCAGGAAAAAGACCCTTAAGTTTGTCTCACTATTTCTTGTTCGGTTTTTTTTTCATTTAATTTTTATTTTTTATCACAGCAAGTTTGATTACAATGTTTGGCTTGTTGTAGGTGTGCAAGATGTGGTTCTTTTACGCATATACATATGTCTGTTCTTCCTGGGATCCTTTTCCATGTACGTTATGACAGAATGTTGACTAATCTTCTCTTGGTATTCCGTAGGTGTTTGGTGTCTATATATTTCAACTGTGTTTGTATATGTCTCTTAACCCCAATATCCTAATGTATCCAATCCTCACACCTTTCCATTGGTGAACCATAAGTTTGTTTAATGAATCTGCGATTGCCCTTCTCTGTGGAAATATCTTCACTAGTATCAAGTTTTAGGTAACACCTATAAGTGATATCATACGATATGTGTCTTTCTCTTTCTGACTTACTACAAGTCACGTGATTACCTCTAGACTCATCTACGGTGCTGCAAATGGCATTGTGTCCTTTTTTTCCTTGGCTAATATTCTGTCTGTACATGTACCAGTTCTTCTTTGACCACTCATCTGTTGATGGACTTTTTGGTTGCTCCCATGTCATGGCTATTGTAATGCTGCGGCAATGCACATTTGCCTGCCTGTGTCTTTCCAATTCTGTCTTCTTAGGTTATAGGCCCAGGAGTTCGCCTGCTGGATCATATGGTAGCAAAATGTTTACCTTGTACAGGCACCGCCATTCTGTTCTCATTAGTGGCTCTTACCAGGTTACGTCCCACTTAAAGTTGAGGTGATGCTCTTCTCCACAACACCTTCAGCGTTTATTGTTTGGAGTATTTTTGCTGAAGTTTATTCTGACTAGTGTGAGCTGATACCACTTTGTGCTTGGATTTGCATGCATCTCATAATACCTTGAAATTGAGCTTTCTGGCATGTCCTTTTTTTCTTCAAACTGTGAGTACAGCTTACCTCTTCAAATTGTTTTCGGGAAGTAGGTGTGACATTTAGAAATATTTTGGCCATTACCTCCCTCAAGACATTATGAGGGCAGGTTTCATTCACAGCCCTCCAGTACTGGTGCATATGAAGTGACCCTTAGCACAGGTTTTAAAGCTGCTGTTGCAGGTAACGGCCAGAGGGTGGCAGCATTTCTGCTTTTCCCAATCTGTTAACTAGGGAAACAGACCATCCTGGCAGTGGTGTTCCTCGGTTATATATTAGAGTGGAATGTGCCCCCAAAAGCTGATGTCTCCTTACTTATGTTTGTTTTAGAAATTGAATTTCTATATATTTTTTTATTGGAGTCATATTCCATTGTGTTCATGGACCACTTCTTCTTTGAGCATTCCTCTTTTGATGGACATTTTTGTAGCTTCCAAGTGTTGGCTATGGTAAATATTGCTGGAGTGCAGGATTGCCAGCATGTGTCTTTTCTTTTTTGTGGTACATGGGCCTCTCACTGCCGTGGGCCCTCCCATTGCAGAGCACAGGCTCCGGACGCACAGGCCCAGCAGCCATAGCTCACGGGAACAGCCGCTCCGCGGCATGTGGGATCTTCCCGAATCGGGGCATGAACCCATGTCCCCTGCACTGGCAGGCGGACTCTCATCCACTGCGCCACCAGTGAATCCCAGCCTGTCTTTTTGATTCTCATCCCCTCAGGCGAAAGGCCCAGCAGTGGGTATACTTGATTGAATGGTAGCTTAGTATTTATCTTTACAAGGCACGTCATTTTTGTTTTCATGACTGGCTCTTACCATGTCCCACGTTGAAGCAAGGGTAGGCATTTCTCCAAAACCCCTTCAGCATTTATTGTTTGCAGAATTTTTCCTGATGGGCATTCTGACTGCTGTGAGCTGATAGGTTTTTGTCATTTGGATTTACATATCTTTAATTATTCCTAATGTTTAGCATTTTCCCATGCCTTTTTAAATTTCTGGCAGAGAAAAACAGAAAAAAAAAACGGAGAGTACAGTTAAACTCTTGAAATTGTCTTCTTGGATGGTTGCCCTCTTTTGAATGTTCTGGTCAATTTTCGACCCCATGTTTGTTTTTGAGGGCAGGTGTTATTCACAGGCCTGCAATGAGTGTGACTATTTAGTGACCATTAGCAGTGTGTTTAAAGCTGCTGTTGTGGGAAATGGCCACAAGGCGGCAGCGTTTCTCCACTCCCAAGTCTGGTTCCTAGGGCAGCAGAGCCTTTCTGGGACCAATGGAATACAGAAGAAGGCATCATTGAAGTCTAATACAGAATACCATGTCCTGGTGGATGGTAGAATGACCAGTAGGGTCTAGGAATTAGGAACTACTGGATGTATATCCTCGGTGGCTTCACTGACTGTCCTAACATCCTTTACCAGGTCCCCAGCAGCCCACGGGTCTCTCGTGGTCAGGCCCCTCCCAGGATATGGGGCTCACCTGGGCAGGGCCCCAGCAGCCAACGGGGTTCTCATGTTCAGGCCACTCCCAGGGTATGGAGCTCAGCTGTGAAACTACCCAGCAGCCCATGAGGCTCTCGTGCTTAGGCACCTCCCATGATACAGAGCTCCCGTGGGCAGGTACCATGGCAGGGCTGGGCACACAGGAACCGTGCACATAGCCCTCATTGCAGAGCACCCCAGAACGCCTGTCACGCAGAGCTGACACAGAGCACCTCAGAGCAGGACTTGAACTAACCAACAGCAGCTCCGACAGGTCTCTGACCCTGGGCATCACTCTGTGCAGCCTCCCTCTGCCTGGTCTTCCAGAGACTTCCACTGCAGCCGGGGCACCAGGCCTTTGTCTCCAACCATCCCCCCTCCTCTCCCTGACTCCTGGGTTCCTCTCATTAGGATTAGGTCTTCTTGAAATTGTCTCCCACTCATGGGCCAGATAAAATGATGAGAAAACAAGCCGGAGATGCAGCCCCTTGTCTATCCTGACTCTCAGGAGCCCACACCTGTTCCTTGGAACTGGCCGTTTCAGCGAGGTCCATTTTCTGCAATGTGAGCCACTGAGGGGTGAGGATTGGCTGACCGGAGCAGCCTGTCCCTACCGGCCAGCCCTCCCCAGGTGTGCCTGGGTTGAGGTCAATAGAAACACCGCTCCAGGGAGCAACAGCGCCTGCAGCTGTGCCTGACGCCATATTCTCTGCCCTGTTAGCAGTCTCGGGGCTGTGCTTGTGGGAGGGAGTGAGGGGGCACGGTTTTGTGGGTGGCCCGGTGTGAGAGGGGCTCTGCTGGACTTTCTGCAGGAGTTGCCAGACTGCCACCTGCTAAAGAAGAGGATGGGTCACCCATACCTTCCGCTGGAATTTCTCCGCGGGCAGAGGTGAGGGAGGAACAAAGCAGTGGGGGCCAAGACAGGACGGATATCTCAGGCAGGGAAATGGAAAGTTTTCAGAAGAGCGCCTGGGACCAGGATCATCCTGGCTGGCCTGCAGGCATCAAGTCAGCCTGCATGCTTTCGCTGGTGTGGATCCACGGCCCTTCCTCTATGCTTTCAAGTCCTTGTACATATTCAGGTGTTTTACCTGGGAAGGGAGGGAACAGTTCAGCAGCAGCTGGCTGGGGGCTCAGCTCACGTTTACTCACAGACGCCTATGTACGGTCCCCCAGCTTTGCAATGAGGACGCTCCTTGCGGGGGTGGGGGGGGGCTGCTGGCTGCATGGGAGATAATTCCCTACCTCTGACCAACTTCAGAACTGTTTACCACTGGAGCAAGTGCCCTGATAGGGTTTTCCTCTGTATAACTAGTGGGTTCTGTTTATTTTTTCTGTTTTGTTTCAAGGTAGATTTTATTCCTCATTTATGTATTTATAGATATAAGCATGGAAATAATTCATTCATACAAATACATCTGTGTGAAGGGAAGAACGCTTTTCTGTTTTATTTTTAAATTTTATTTGTTTTTAAAAATTTTGAAATTTAGTATTATTTATTTTTTTAGACAGCAGGTTATTATTAGTTATCTATTTTATACATATACATGTATACAGGTCAATCCCAATCTCCCAACTCATCCCACCACCACCACCCCATGGCTTCCCCCCCTTGGTTTCCATACATTTGTTCTCTAACCCTGTGTCTCTAATTCTGCCCTGCAAACCGGTTCATCTGTACCAGTTTTCTAGGTTCCACATATATGCATTAATACACAATATTTGTTTTTCTCTTTCTGACTTACTTCTCTCGGTATGACAGTCTCTAGATCCATCCACGTCTCTACAAATGACCCCGTTTCATTCCTTTTTATGGCTGAGTAATATTCCATTTTATATATGTACCACATCTTTATCCATTCGTCTGTCTGTGGGCATTTAGGTTGCTTCCATTACCTGGCTATTGTAAATAGTGCTGCAATGAACATTGTGGTGAATGTGTCTTTTGGATTTATGGTTTTCTCTGGGTATATGCCCAGAAGTGGGATTGCTAGATCATATGGTAATTGTATTTTTAGTTTTTCTAATGAACCTCCATACTGTTCTCCATAGTGACTGTATCAATTGACATGCCCACCAATAGTGGAAGAGGGATCCATGTGTCCACACCCTCCGCAGCATTTGTAGTTTGTAGATTTTCTGATGATGCCCATTCTAACAGGTGTGAGGTGATACCTCATTGAAGTTTTGACTTGCATTTCTCTAATAATTAGTGATGTTGAGCAGCTTTTCATGTGCATCCTGGCCATCTCTGGGTCTCCTTTGAAGAAATGTCTATTTAGATATTCTACCCATTTTTGAAGTGGGTTGTATTTTTTTTAATATTAAGCTGCATGAGCTGTTTATATATATTGGAGATTAAACCTTTGTCCATTGATTCGTTTCCACATATTTCCTCCCATTCTGAGGGTTGCCTTTTTCCATTCCCGTTTTTTAACAAAAGAAAGAAAGAAAGAAAAAGAGGCAGAACACAAATGTCCGTAAAATATGCCTCTTGAAACTGTCGTTTTGAAATATGGAGGTGTTTTGAATTTTTTGGTCGGTATACGACCCCAGGATTTGTTTTCAGGGCAGGTCTCATTTACAGGCCTGCAATTATTTTGAATATCAACTGACCATTAGCGCTGGGATTAAAGCTGCTGTTGTGTGAAACGGCCACAAGGTGGCAGCAGTTCTCCTTTACCAAATCTGGTGACTAGGGCAACAGAGCCTCAATGGAAGTCGTGTTCTAGGTTGTAATTTAGAATGGAATGTGCCAGGAAAAAGACCCTTAAGTTTGTCTCACTATTTCTTGTTCGGTTTTTTTTTCATTTAATTTTTATTTTTTATCACAGCAAGTTTGATTACAATGTTTGGCTTGTTGTAGGTGTGCAAGATGTGGTTCTTTTACGCATATACATATGTCTGTTCTTCCTGGGATCCTTTTCCATGTACGTTATGACAGAATGTTGACTAATCTTCTCTTGGTATTCCGTAGGTGTTTGGTGTCTATATATTTCAACTGTGTTTGTATATGTCTCTTAACCCCAATATCCTAATGTATCCAATCCTCACACCTTTCCATTGGTGAACCATAAGTTTGTTTAATGAATCTGCGATTGCCCTTCTCTGTGGAAATATCTTCACTAGTATCAAGTTTTAGGTAACACCTATAAGTGATATCATACGATATGTGTCTTTCTCTTTCTGACTTACTACAAGTCACGTGATTACCTCTAGACTCATCTACGGTGCTGCAAATGGCATTGTGTCCTTTTTTTCCTTGGCTAATATTCTGTCTGTACATGTACCAGTTCTTCTTTGACCACTCATCTGTTGAT
The DNA here is from genome assembly GCF_964341445.2 of Mesoplodon mirus. Taxonomy (NCBI): domain Eukaryota; kingdom Metazoa; phylum Chordata; class Mammalia; order Artiodactyla; family Ziphiidae; genus Mesoplodon; species Mesoplodon mirus. The sequence goes on from NC_138979.1 coordinate 92,598,883, forward strand.
GGACTTTTTGGTTGCTCCCATGTCATGGCTATTGTAATGCTGCGGCAATGCACATTTGCCTGCCTGTGTCTTTCCAATTCTGTCTTCTTAGGTTATAGGCCCAGGAGTTCGCCTGCTGGATCATATGGTAGCAAAATGTTTACCTTGTACAGGCACCGCCATTCTGTTCTCATTAGTGGCTCTTACCAGGTTACGTCCCACTTAAAGTTGAGGTGATGCTCTTCTCCACAACACCTTCAGCGTTTATTGTTTGGAGTATTTTTGCTGAAGTTTATTCTGACTAGTGTGAGCTGATACCACTTTGTGCTTGGATTTGCATGCGTCTCATAATACCTTGAAATTGAGCTTTCTGGCATGTCCTTTTTTTCTTCAAACTGTGAGTACAGCTTACCTCTTCAAATTGTTTTCGGGAAGTAGGTGTGACATTTAGAAATATTTTGGCCATTACCTCCCTCAAGACATTATGAGGGCAGGTTTCATTCACAGCCCTCCAGTACTGGTGCATATGAAGTGACCCTTAGCACAGGTTTTAAAGCTGCTGTTGCAGGTAACGGCCAGAGGGTGGCAGCATTTCTGCTTTTCCCAATCTGTTAACTAGGGAAACAGACCATCCTGGCAGTGGTGTTCCTCGGTTATATATTAGAGTGGAATGTGCCCCCAAAAGCTGATGTCTCCTTACTTATGTTTGTTTTAGAAATTGAATTTCTATATATTTTTTTATTGGAGTCATATTCCATTGTGTTCATGGACCACTTCTTCTTTGAGCATTCCTCTGTTGATGGACATTTTTGTAGCTTCCAAGTGTTGGCTATGGTAAATATTGCTGGAGTGCAGGATTGCCAGCATGTGTCTTTTCTTTTTTGTGGTACATGGGCCTCTCACTGCCGTGGGCCCTCCCATTGCAGAGCACAGGCTCCGGACGCACAGGCCCAGCAGCCATAGCTCATGGGAACAGCCGCTCCGCGGCATGTGGGATCTTCCCGAATCGGGGCATGAACCCATGTCCCCTGCACTGGCAGGCGGACTCTCATCCACTGCGCCACCAGTGAATCCCAGCCTGTCTTTTTGATTCTCATCCCCTCAGGCGAAAGGCCCAGCAGTGGGTATACTTGATTGAATGGTAGCTTAGTATTTATCTTTACAAGGCACGTCATTTTTGTTTTCATGACTGGCTCTTACCATGTCCCACGTTGAAGCAAGGGTAGGCATTTCTCCAAAACCCCTTCAGCATTTATTGTTTGCAGAATTTTTCCTGATGGGCATTCTGACTGCTGTGAGCTGATAGGTTTTTGTCATTTGGATTTACATATCTTTAATTATTCCTAATGTTTAGCATTTTCCCATGCCTTTTTAAATTTCTGGCAGAGAAAAACAGAAAAAAAAAACGGAGAGTACAGTTAAACTCTTGAAATTGTCTTCTTGGATGGTTGCCCTCTTTTGAATGTTCTGGTCAATTTTCGACCCCATGTTTGTTTTTGAGGGCAGGTGTTATTCACAGGCCTGCAATGAGTGTGACTATTTAGTGACCATTAGCAGTGTGTTTAAAGCTGCTGTTGTGGGAAATGGCCACAAGGCGGCAGCGTTTCTCCACTCCCAAGTCTGGTTCCTAGGGCAGCAGAGCCTTTCTGGGACCAATGGAATACAGAAGAAGGCATCATTGAAGTCTAATACAGAATACCATGTCCTGGTGGATGGTAGAATGACCAGTAGGGTCTAGGAATTAGGAACTACTGGATGTATATCCTCGGTGGCTTCACTGACTGTCCTAACATCCTTTACCAGGTCCCCAGCAGCCCACGGGTCTCTCGTGGTCAGGCCCCTCCCAGGATATGGGGCTCACCTGGGCAGGGCCCCAGCAGCCAACGGGGTTCTCATGTTCAGGCCACTCCCAGGGTATGGAGCTCAGCTGTGAAACTACCCAGCAGCCCATGAGGCTCTCGTGCTTAGGCACCTCCCATGATACAGAGCTCCCGTGGGCAGGTACCATGGCAGGGCTGGGCACACAGGAACCGTGCACATAGCCCTCATTGCAGAGCACCCCAGAACGCCTGTCACGCAGAGCTGACACAGAGCACCTCAGAGCAGGACTTGAACTAACCAACAGCAGCTCCGACAGGTCTCTGACCCTGGGCATCACTCTGTGCAGCCTCCCTCTGCCTGGTCTTCCAGAGACTTCCACTGCAGCCGGGGCACCAGGCCTTTGTCTCCAACCATCCCCCCTCCTCTCCCTGACTCCTGGGTTCCTCTCATTAGGATTAGGTCTTCTTGAAATTGTCTCCCACTCATGGGCCAGATAAAATGATGAGAAAACAAGCCGGAGATGCAGCCCCTTGTCTATCCTGACTCTCAGGAGCCCACACCTGTTCCTTGGAACTGGCCGTTTCAGCGAGGTCCATTTTCTGCAATGTGAGCCACTGAGGGGTGAGGATTGGCTGACCGGAGCAGCCTGTCCCTACCGGCCAGCCCTCCCCAGGTGTGCCTGGGTTGAGGTCAATAGAAACACCGCTCCAGGGAGCAACAGCGCCTGCAGCTGTGCCTGACGCCATATTCTCTGCCCTGTTAGCAGTCTCGGGGCTGTGCTTGTGGGAGGGAGTGAGGGGGCACGGTTTTGTGGGTGGCCCGGTGTGAGAGGGGCTCTGCTGGACTTTCTGCAGGAGTTGCCAGACTGCCACCTGCTAAAGAAGAGGATGGGTCACCCATACCTTCCGCTGGAATTTCTCCGCGGGCAGAGGTGAGGGAGGAACAAAGCAGTGGGGGCCAAGACAGGACGGATATCTCAGGCAGGGAAATGGAAAGTTTTCAGAAGAGCGCCTGGGACCAGGATCATCCTGGCTGGCCTGCAGGCATCAAGTCAGCCTGCATGCTTTCGCTGGTGTGGATCCACGGCCCTTCCTCTATGCTTTCAAGTCCTTGTACATATTCAGGTGTTTTACCTGGGAAGGGAGGGAACAGTTCAGCAGCAGCTGGCTGGGGGCTCAGCTCACGTTTACTCACAGACGCCTATGTACGGTCCCCCAGCTTTGCAATGAGGACGCTCCTTGCGGGGGTGGGGGGGGGCTGCTGGCTGCATGGGAGATAATTCCCTACCTCTGACCAACTTCAGAATTGTTTACCACTGGAGCAAGTGCCCTGATAGGGTTTTCCTCTGTATAACTAGTGGGTTCTGTTTATTTTTTCTGTTTTGTTTCAAGGTAGATTTTATTCCTCATTTATGTATTTATAGATATAAGCATGGAAATAATTCATTCATACAAATACATCTGTGTGAAGGGAAGAACGTTTTTCTGTTTTATTTTAAAATTTTATTTGTTTTAAAAAATTTTGAAATTTAGTATTATTTATTTTTTTAGACAGCAGGTTATTATTAGTTATCTATTTTATACATATACATGTATACAGGTCAATCCCAATCTCCCAACTCATCCCACCACCACCACCCCATGGCTTCCCCCCCTTGGTTTCCATACGTTTGTTCTCTAACCCTGTGTCTCTAATTCTGCCCTGCAAACCGGTTCATCTGTACCAGTTTTCTAGGTTCCACATATATGCATTAATACACAATATTTGTTTTTCTCTTTCTGACTTACTTCTCTCGGTATGACAGTCTCTAGATCCATCCACGTCTCTACAAATGACCCCGTTTCATTCCTTTTTATGGCTGAGTAATATTCCATTTTATATATGTACCACATCTTTATCCATTCGTCTGTCTGTGGGCATTTAGGTTGCTTCCATTACCTGGCTATTGTAAATAGTGCTGCAATGAACATTGTGGTGAATGTGTCTTTTGGATTTATGGTTTTCTCTGGGTATATGCCCAGAAGTGGGATTGCTGGATCATATGGTAATTGTATTTTTAGTTTTTCTAATGAACCTCCATACTGTTCTCCATAGTGACTGTATCAATTGACATGCCCACCAATAGTGGAAGAGGGATCCATGTGTCCACACCCTCCGCAGCATTTGTAGTTTGTCGATTTTCTGATGATGCCCATTCTAACAGGTGTGAGGTGATACCTCATTGAAGTTTTGACTTGCATTTCTCTAATAATTAGTGATGTTGAGCAGCTTTTCATGTGCATCCTGGCCATCTCTGGGTCTCCTTTGAAGAAATGTCTATTTAGATATTCTACCCATTTTTGAAGTGGGTTGTATTTTTTTTAATATTAAGCTGCATGAGCTGTTTATATATATTGGAGATTAAACCTTTGTCCATTGATTCGTTTCCACATATTTCCTCCCATTCTGAGGGTTGCCTTTTTCCATTCCCGTTTTTTAACAAAAGAAAGAAAGAAAGAAAGAAAAAGAGGCAGAACACAAATGTCCGTAAAATATGCCTCTTGAAACTGTCGTTTTGAAATATGGAGGTGTTTTGAATTTTTTGGTCGGTATACGACCCCAGGATTTGTCTTCAGGGCAGGTCTCATTTACAGGCCTGCAATTATTTTGAATATCAACTGACCATTAGCGCTGGGATTAAAGCTGCTGTTGTGTGAAACGGCCACAAGGTGGCAGCAGTTCTCCTTTACCAAATCTGGTGACTAGGGCAACAGAGCCTCAATGGAAGTCGTGTTCTAGGTTGTAATTTAGAATGGAATGTGCCAGGAAAAAGACCATTATGTTTGTCTCACTATTTCTTGTTGGGTTTTTTTTCATTTAATTTTTATTTTTTATCACAGCAAGTTTGATTACAATGTTTGGCTTGTTGTAGGTGTGCAAGATGTGGTTCTTTTACGCATATACATATGTCTGTTCTTCCTGGGATCCTTTTCCATGTACGTTATGACAGAATGTTGACTAATCTTCTCTTGGTATTCCGTAGGTGTTTGGTGTCTATATATTTCACCTGTGTTTGTATATGTCTCTTAACCCCAATATCCTAATGTATCCAATCCTCACACCTTTCCATTGGTGAACCATAAGTTTGTTTAATGAATCTGCGATTGCCCTTCTCTGTGGAAATATCTTCACTAGTATCAAGTTTTAGGTAACACCTATAAGTGATATCATACGATATGTGTCTTTCTCTTTCTGACTTACTAGAAGTCACGTGATTACCTCTAGACTCATCTACGGTGCTGCAGATGGCATTGTGTCCTTTTTTTCCTTGGCTAATATTCTGTCTGTACATGTACCAGTTCTTCTTTGACCACTCATCTGTTGATGGACTTTTTGGTTGCTCCCATGTCATGGCTATTGTAATGCTGCGGCAATGCACATTTGCCTGCCTGTGTCTTTCCAATTCTGTCTTCTTAGGTTATAGGCCCAGGAGTTCACCTGCTGGATCATATGGTAGCAAAATGTTTACCTTGTACAGGCACCGCCATTCTGTTCTCATTAGTGGCTCTTACCAGGTTACGTCCCACTTAAAGTTGAGGTGATGCTCTTCTCCACAACACCTTCAGCGTTTATTGTTTGGAGTATTTTTGCTGAAGTTTATTCTGACTAGTGTGAGCTGATACCACTTTGTGCTTGGATTTGCATGCGTCTCATAATACCTTGAAATTGAGCTTTCTGGCATGTCCTTTTTTTCTTCAAACTGTGAGTACAGCTTACCTCTTCAAATTGTTTTCGGGAAGTAGGTGTGACATTTAGAAATATTTTGGCCATTACCTCCCTCAAGACATTATGAGGGCAGGTTTCATTCACAGCCCTCCAGTACTGGTGCATATGAAGTGACCCTTAGCACAGGTTTTAAAGCTGCTGTTGCAGGTAACGGCCAGAGGGTGGCAGCATTTCTGATTTTCCCAATCTGTTAACTAGGGAAACAGACCATCCTGGCAGTGGTGTTCCTCGGTTATATATTAGAGTGGAATGTGCCCCCAAAAGCTGATGTCTCCTTACTTATGTTTGTGTTAGAAATTGAATTTGTATATATTTTTTTATTGGAGTCATATTCCATTGTGTTCATGGACCACTTCTTCTTTGAGCATTCCTCTGTTGATGGACATTTTCGTAGCTTCCAAGTGTTGGCTATGGTAAATATTGCTGGAGTGCAGGATTGCCAGCATGTGTCTTTTCTTTTTTGTGGTACATGGGCCTCTCACTGCCGTGGGCCCTCCCATTGCAGAGCACAGGCTCCGGACGCACAGGCCCAGCAGCCATAGCTCACGGGAACAGCCGCTCCGCGGCATGTGGGATCTTCCCGAATCGGGGCATGAACCCATGTCCCCTGCACTGGCAGGCGGACTCTCATCCACTGCGCCACCAGTGAATCCCAGCCTGTCTTTTTGATTCTCATCCCCTCAGGCGAAAGGCCCAGCAGTGGGTATACTTGATTGAATGGTAGCTCAGTATTTATCTTTACAAGGCACGTCATTTTTGTTTTCATGACTGGCTCTTACCATGTCCCACGTTGAAGCAAGGGTAGGCATTTCTCCAAAACCCCTTCAGCATTTATTGTTTGCAGAATTTTTCCTGATGGGCATTCTGACTGCTGTGAGCTGATAGGTTTTTGTCATTTGGATTTACATATCTTTAATTATTCCTAATGTTTAGCATTTTCCCATGCCTTTTTAAATTTCTGGCAGAGAAAAACAGAAAAAAAAAACGGAGAGTACAGTTAAACTCTTGAAATTGTCTTCTTGGATGGTTGCCCTCTTTTGAATGTTCTGGTCAATTTTCGACCCCATGTTTGTTTTTGAGGGCAGGTGTTATTCACAGGCCTGCAATGAGTGTGACTATTTAGTGACCATTAGCAGTGGGTTTAAAGCTGCTGTTGTGGGAAATGGCCACAAGGCGGCAGCGTTTCTCCACTCCCAAGTCTGGTTCCTAGGGCAGCAGAGCCTTTCTGGGACCAATGGAATACAGAAGAAGGCATCATTGAAGTCTAATACAGAATACCATGTCCTGGTGGATGGTAGAATGACCAGTAGGGTCTAGGAATTAGGAACTACTGGATGTATATCCTCGGTGGCTTCACTGACTGTCCTAACATCCTTTACCAGGTCCCCAGCAGCCCACGGGGCTCTCGTGGTCAGGCCCCTCCCAGGATATGGGGCTCACCTGGGCAGGGCCCCAGCAGCCAACGGGGTTCTCATGTTCAGGCCACTCCCAGGGTATGGAGCTCAGCTGTGAAACTACCCAGCAGCCCATGAGGCTCTCGTGCTTAGGCACCTCCCATGATACAGAGCTCCCGTGGGCAGGTACCATGGCAGGGCTGGGCACACAGGAACCGTGCACATAGCCCTCATTGCAGAGCACCCCAGAACGCCTGTCACGCAGAGCTGACACAGAGCACCTCAGAGCAGGACTTGAACTAACCAACAGCAGCTCCGACAGGTCTCTGACCCTGGGCATCACTCTGTGCAGCCTCCCTCTGCCTGGTCTTCCAGAGACTTCCACTGCAGCCGGGGCACCAGGCCTTTGTCTCCAACCATCCCCCCTCCTCTCCCTGACTCCTGGGTTCCTCTCGTTAGGATTAGGTCTTCTTGAAATTGTCTCCCACTCATGGGCCAGATAAAATGATGAGAAAACAAGCCGGAGATGCAGCCCCTTGTCTATCCTGACTCTCAGGAGCCCACACCTGTTCCTTGGAACTGGCCGTTTCAGCGAGGTCCATTTTCTGCAATGTGAGCCACTGAGGGGTGAGGATTGGCTGACCGGAGCAGCCCGTCCCTACCGGCCAGCCCTCCCCAGGTGTGCCTGGGTTGAGGTCAATAGAAACACCGCTCCAGGGAGCAACAGCGCCTGCAGCTGTGCCTGACGCCATATTCTCTGCCCCGTCAGCAGTCTCGGGGCTGTGCTGGTGGGAGGGAGTGAGGGGGCACGGTTTTGTGGGTGGCCCGGTGTGAGAGGGGCTCTGCTGGACTTTCTGCAGGAGTTGCCAGACTGCCACCTGCTAAAGAAGAGGATGGGTCACCCATACCTTCCGCTGGAATTTCTCCGCGGGCAGAGGTGAGGGAGGAACAAAGCAGTGGGGGCCAAGACAGGACGGATATCTCAGGCAGGGAAATGGAAAGTTTTCAGAAGAGCGCCTGGGGCCAGGATCATCCTGGCTGGCCTGCAGGCACCAAGTCAGCCTGCATGCTTTCGCTGGTGTGGATCCACGGCCCTTCCTCTATGCTTTCAAGTCCTTGTACATATTCAGGTGTTTTACCTGGGAAGGGAGGGAACAGTTCAGCAGCAGCTGGCTGGGGGCTCAGCTCACGTTTACTCACAGACGCCTATGTACGGTCCCCCAGCTTTGCAATGAGGACGCTCCTTGCGGGGGTGGGGGGGGCTGCTGGCTGCATGGGAGATAATTCCCTACCTCTGACCAACTTCAGAATTGTTTACCACTGGAGCAAGTGCCCTGATAGGGTTTTCCTCTGTATAACTAGTGGGTTCTGTTTATTTTTTCTGTTTTGTTTCAAGGTAGATTTTATTCCTCATTTATGTATTTATAGATATAAGCATGGAAATAATTCATTCATACAAATAGATCTGTGTGAAGGGAAGAACGCTTTTCTGTTTTATTTTTAAATTTTATTTGTTTTCAAAAATTTTGAAATTTAATATTATTTATTTTTTTAGACAGCAGGTTATTATTAGTTATCTATTTTATACATATACATGTATACAGGTCAATCCCAATCTCCCAACTCATCCCACCACCACCACCCCATGGCTTCCCCCCCTTGGTTTCCATACGTTTGTTCTCTAACCCTGTGTCTCTAATTCTGCCCTGCAAACCGGTTCATCTGTACCAGTTTTCTAGGTTCCACATATATGCATTAATACACAATATTTGTTTTTCTCTTTCTGACTTACTTCTCTCGGTATGACAGTCTCTAGATCCATCCACGTCTCTACAAATGACCCCGTTTCATTCCTTTTTATGGCTGAGTAATATTCCATTTTATATATGTACCACATCTTTATCCATTCGTCTGTCTGTGGGCATTTAGGTTGCTTCCATTACCTGGCTATTGTAAATAGTGCTGCAATGAACATTGTGGTGAATGTGTCTTTTGGATTTATGGTTTTCTCTGGGTATATGCCCAGAAGTGGGATTGCTGGATCATATGGTAATTGTATTTTTAGTTTTTCTAATGAACCTCCATACTGTTCTCCATAGTGACTGTATCAATTGACATGCCCACCAATAGTGGAAGAGGGATCCATGTGTCCACACCCTCCGCAGCATTTGTAGTTTGTCGATTTTCTGATGATGCCCATTCTAACAGGTGTGAGGTGATACCTCATTGAAGTTTTGACTTGCATTTCTCTAATAATTAGTGATGTTGAGCAGCTTTTCATGTGCATCCTGGCCATCTCTGGGTCTCCTTTGAAGAAATGTCTATTTAGATATTCTACCCATTTTTGAAGTGGGTTGTATTTTTTTTAATATTAAGCTGCATGAGCTGTTTATATATATTGGAGATTAAACCTTTGTCCATTGATTCGTTTCCACATATTTCCTCCCATTCTGAGGGTTGCCTTTTTCCATTCCCGTTTTTTAACAAAAGAAAGAAAGAAAGAAAGAAAAAGAGGCAGAACACAAATGTCCGTAAAATATGCCTCTTGAAACTGTCGTTTTGAAATATGGAGGTGTTTTGAATTTTTTGGTCGGTATACGACCCCAGGATTTGTTTTCAGGGCAGGTCTCATTTACAGGCCTGCAATTATTTTGAATATCTACTGACCATTAGCGCTGGGATTAAAGCTGCTGTTGTGTGAAACGGCCACAAGGTGGCAGCAGTTCTCCTTTACCAAATCTGGTGACTAGGGCAACAGAGCCTCAATGGAAGTCGTGTTCTAGGTTGTAATTTAGAATGGAATGTGCCAGGAAAAAGACCCTTAAGTTTGTCTCACTATTTCTTGTTCGGTTTTTTTTTCATTTAATTTTTATTTTTTATCACAGCAAGTTTGATTACAATGTTTGGCTTGTTGTAGGTGTGCAAGATGTGGTTCTTTTACGCATATACATATGTCTGTTCTTCCTGGGATCCTTTTCCATGTACGTTATGACAGAATGTTGACTAATCTTCTCTTGGTATTCCGTAGGTGTTTGGTGTCTATATATTTCACCTGTGTTTGTATATGTCTCTTAACCCCAATATCCTAATGTATCCAATCCTCACACCTTTCCATTGGTGAACCATAAGTTTGTTTAATGAATCTGCGATTGCCCTTCTCTGTGGAAATATCTTCACTAGTATCAAGTTTTAGGTAACACCTATAAGTGATATCATACGATATGTGTCTTTCTCTTTCTGACTTACTACAAGTCACGTGATTACCTCTAGACTCATCTACGGTGCTGCAAATGGCATTGTGTCCTTTTTTTCCTTGGCTAATATTCTGTCTGTACATGTACCAGTTCTTCTTTGACCACTCATCTGTTGATGGACTTTTTGGTTGCTCCCATGTCATGGCTATTGTAATGCTGCGGCAATGCACATTTGCCTGCCTGTGTCTTTCCAATTCTGTCTTCTTAGGTTATAGGCCCAGGAGTTCGCCTGCTGGATCATATGGTAGCAAAATGTTTACCTTGTACAGGCACCGCCATTCTGTTCTCATTAGTGGCTCTTACCAGGTTACGTCCCACTTAAAGTTGAGGTGATGCTCTTCTCCACAACACCTTCAGCGTTTATTGTTTGGAGTATTTTTGCTGAAGTTTATTCTGACTAGTGTGAGCTGATACCACTTTGTGCTTGGATTTGCATGCGTCTCATAATACCTTGAAATTGAGCTTTCTGGCATGTCCTTTTTTTCTTCAAACTGTGAGTACAGCTTACCTCTTCAAATTGTTTTCGGGAAGTAGGTGTGACATTTAGAAATATTTTGGCCATTACCTCCCTCAAGACATTATGAGGGCAGGTTTCATTCACAGCCCTCCAGTACTGGTGCATATGAAGTGACCCTTAGCACAGGTTTTAAAGCTGCTGTTGCAGGTAACGGCCAGAGGGTGGCAGCATTTCTGCTTTTCCCAATCTGTTAACTAGGGAAACAGACCATCCTGGCAGTGGTGTTCCTCGGTTCTATATTAGAGTGGAATGTGCCCCCAAAAGCTGATGTCTCCTTACTTATGTTTGTTTTAGAAATCGAATTTCTCTATATTTTTTTATTGGAGTCATATTCCATTGTGTTCATGGACCACTTCTTCTTTGAGCATTCCTCTGTTGATGGACATTTTCGTAGCTTCCAAGTGTTGGCTATGGTAAATATTGCTGGAGTGCAGGATTGCCAGCATGTGTCTTTTCTTTTTTGTGGTACATGGGCCTCTCACTGCCGTGGGCCCTCCCATTGCAGAGCACAGGCTCCGGACGCACAGGCCCAGCAGCCATAGCTCACGGGAACAGCCGCTCCGCGGCATGTGGGATCTTCCCGAATCGGGGCATGAACCCATGTCCCCTGCACTGGCAGGCGGACTCTCATCCACTGCGCCACCAGTGAATCCCAGCCTGTCTTTTTGATTCTCATCCCCTCAGGCGAAAGGCCCAGCAGTGGGTATACTTGATTGAATGGTAGCTCAGTATTTATCTTTACAAGGCACGTCATTTTTGTTTTCATGACTGGCTCTTACCATGTCCCACGTTGAAGCAAGGGTAGGCATTTCTCCAAAACCCCTTCAGCATTTATTGTTTGCAGAATTTTTCCTGATGGGCATTCTGACTGCTGTGAGCTGATAGGTTTTTGTCATTTGGATTTACATATCTTTAATTATTCCTAATGTTTAGCATTTTCCCATGCCTTTTTAAATTTCTGGCAGAGAAAAACAGAAAAAAAAAACGGAGAGTACAGTTAAACTCTTGAAATTGTCTTCTTGGATGGTTGCCCTCTTTTGAATGTTCTGGTCAATTTTCGACCCCATGTTTGTTTTTGAGGGCAGGTGTTATTCACAGGCCTGCAATGAGTGTGACTATTTAGTGACCATTAGCAGTGGGTTTAAAGCTGCTGTTGTGGGAAATGGCCACAAGGCGGCAGCGTTTCTCCACTCCCAAGTCTGGTTCCTAGGGCAGCAGAGCCTTTCTGGGACCAATGGAATACAGAAGAAGGCATCATTGAAGTCTAATACAGAATACCATGTCCTGGTGGATGGTAGAATGACCAGTAGGGTCTAGGAATTAGGAACTACTGGATGTATATCCTCGGTGGCTTCACTGACTGTCCTAACATCCTTTACCAGGTCCCCAGCAGCCCACGGGGCTCTCGTGGTCAGGCCCCTCCCAGGATATGGGGCTCACCTGGGCAGGGCCCCAGCAGCCAACGGGGTTCTCATGTTCAGGCCACTCCCAGGGTATGGAGCTCAGCTGTGAAACTACCCAGCAGCCCATGAGGCTCTCGTGCTTAGGCACCTCCCATGATACAGAGCTCCCGTGGGCAGGTACCATGGCAGGGCTGGGCACACAGGAACCGTGCACATAGCCCTCATTGCAGAGCACCCCAGAACGCCTGTCACGCAGAGCTGACACAGAGCACCTCAGAGCAGGACTTGAACTAACCAACAGCAGCTCCGACAGGTCTCTGACCCTGGGCATCACTCCGTGCAGCCTCCCTCTGCCTGGTCTTCCAGAGACTTCCACTGCAGCCGGGGCACCAGGCCTTTGTCTCCAACCATCACCCCTCCTCTCCCTGACTCCTGGGTTCCTCTCGTTAGGATTAGGTCTTCTTGAAATTGTCTCCCACTCATGGGCCAGATAAAATGATGAGAAAACAAGCCGGAGATGCAGCCCCTTGTCTATCCTGACTCTCAGGAGCCCACACCTGTTCCTTGGAACTGGCCGTTTCAGCGAGGTCCATTTTCTGCAATGTGAGCCACTGAGGGGTGAGGATTGGCTGACCGGAGCAGCCTGTCCCTACCGGCCAGCCCTCCCCAGGTGTGCCTGGGTTGAGGTCAATAGAAACACCGCTCCAGGGAGCAACAGCGCCTGCAGCTGTGCCTGACGCCATATTCTCTGCCCCGTCAGCAGTCTCGGGGCTGTGCTGGTGGGAGGGAGTGAGGGGGCACGGTTTTGTGGGTGGCCCGGTGTGAGAGGGGCTCTGCTGGACTTTCTGCAGGAGTTGCCAGACTGCCACCTGCTAAAGAAGAGGATGGGTCACCCATACCTTCCGCTGGAATTTCTCCGCGGGCAGAGGTGAGGGAGGAACAAAGCAGTGGGGGCCAAGACAGGACGGATATCTCAGGCAGGGAAATGGAAAGTTTTCAGAAGAGCGCCTGGGGCCAGGATCATCCTGGCTGGCCTGCAGGCACCAAGTCAGCCTGCATGCTTTCGCTGGTGTGGATCCACGGCCCTTCCTCTATGCTTTCAAGTCCTTGTACATATTCAGGTGTTTTACCTGGGAAGGGAGGGAACAGTTCAGCAGCAGCTGGCTGGGGGCTCAGCTCACGTTTACTCACAGACGCCTATGTACGGTCCCCCAGCTTTGCAATGAGGACGCTCCTTGCGGGGGTGGGGGGGGGGCTGCTGGCTGCATGGGAGATAATTCCCTACCTCTGACCAACTTCAGAATTGTTTACCACTGGAGCAAGTACCCTGATAGGGTTTTCCTCTGTATAACTAGTGGGTTCTGTTTATTTTTTCTGTTTTGTTTCAAGGTAGATTTTATTCCTCATTTATGTATTTATAGATATAAGCATGGAAATAATTCATTCATACAAATACATCTGTGTGAAGGGAAGAACGCTTTTCTGTTTTATTTTTAAATTTTATTTGTTTTTAAAAATTTTGAAATTTAATATTATTTATTTTTTTAGACAGCAGGTTATTATTAGTTATCTATTTTATACATATACATGTATACAGGTCAATCCCAATCTCCCAACTCATCCCACCACCACCACCCCATGGCTTCCCCCCCTTGGTTTCCATACGTTTGTTCTCTAACCCTGTGTCTCTAATTCTGCCCTGCAAACCGGTTCATCTGTACCAGTTTTCTAGGTTCCACGTATATGCATTAATACACAATATTTGTTTTTCTCTTTCTGACTTACTTCTCTCGGTATGACAGTCTCTAGATCCATCCACGTCTCTACAAATGACCCCGTTTCATTCCTTTTTATGGCTGAGTAATATTCCATTTTATATATGTACCACATCTTTATCCATTCATCTGTCTGTGGGCATTTAGGTTGCTTCCATTACCTGGCTATTGTAAATAGTGCTGCAATGAACATTGTGGTGAATGTGTCTTTTGGATTTATGGTTTTCTCTGGGTATATGCCCAGAAGTGGGATTGCTGGATCATATGGTAATTGTATTTTTAGTTTTTCTAATGAACCTCCATACTGTTCTCCATAGTGACTGTATCAATTGACATGCCCACCAATAGTGGAAGAGGGATCCATGTGTCCACACCCTCCGCAGCATTTGTAGTTTGTAGATTTTCTGATGATGCCCATTCTAACAGGTGTGAGGTGATACCTCATTGAAGTTTTGACTTGCATTTCTCTAATAATTAGTGATGTTGAGCAGCTTTTCATGTGCATCCTGGCCATCTCTGGGTCTCCTTTGAAGAAATGTCTATTTAGATATTCTACCCATTTTTGAAGTGGGTTGTATTTTTTTTAATATTAAGCTGCATGAGCTGTTTATATATATTGGAGATTAAACCTTTGTCCATTGATTCGTTTCCACATATTTCCTCCCATTCTGAGGGTTGCCTTTTTCCATTCCCGTTTTTTAACAAAAGAAAGAAAGAAAGAAAAAGAGGCAGAACACAAATGTCCGTAAAATATGCCTCTTGAAACTGTCGTTTTGAAATATGGAGGTGTTTTGAATTTTTTGGTCGGTATACGACCCCAGGATTTGTTTTCAGGGCAGGTCTCATTTACAGGCCTGCAATTATTTTGAATATCAACTGACCATTAGCGCTGGGATTAAAGCTGCTGTTGTGTGAAACGGCCACAAGGTGGCAGCAGTTCTCCTTTACCAAATCTGGTGACTAGGGCAACAGAGCCTCAATGGAAGTCGTGTTCTAGGTTGTAATTTAGAATGGAATGTGCCAGGAAAAAGACCCTTAAGTTTGTCTCACTATTTCTTGTTCGGTTTTTTTTTCATTTAATTTTTATTTTTTATCACAGCAAGTTTGATTACAATGTTTGGCTTGTTGTAGGTGTGCAAGATGTGGTTCTTTTACGCATATACATATGTCTGTTCTTCCTGGGATCCTTTTCCATGTACGTTATGACAGAATGTTGACTAATCTTCTCTTGGTATTCCGTAGGTGTTTGGTGTCTATATATTTCACCTGTGTTTGTATATGTCTCTTAACCCCAATATCCTAATGTATCCAATCCTCACACCTTTCCATTGGTGAACCATAAGTTTGTTTAATGAATCTGCGATTGCCCTTCTCTGTGGAAATATCTTCACTAGTATCAAGTTTTAGGTAACACCTATAAGTGATATCATACGATATGTGTCTTTCTCTTTCTGACTTACTACAAGTCACGTGATTACCTCTAGACTCATCTACGGTGCTGCAAATGGCATTGTGTCCTTTTTTTCCTTGGCTAATATTCTGTCTGTACATGTACCAGTTCTTCTTTGACCACTCATCTGTTGATGGACTTTTTGGTTGCTCCCATGTCATGGCTATTGTAATGCTGCGGCAATGCACATTTGCCTGCCTGTGTCTTTCCAATTCTGTCTTCTTAGGTTATAGGCCCAGGAGTTCGCCTGCTGGATCATATGGTAGCAAAATGTTTACCTTGTACAGGCACCGCCATTCTGTTCTCATTAGTGGCTCTTACCAGGTTACGTCCCACTTAAAGTTGAGGTGATGCTCTTCTCCACAACACCTTCAGCGTTTATTGTTTGGAGTATTTTTGCTGAAGTTTATTCTGACTAGTGTGAGCTGATACCACTTTGTGCTTGGATTTGCATGCGTCTCATAATACCTTGAAATTGAGCTTTCTGGCATGTCCTTTTTTTCTTCAAACTGTGAGTACAGCTTACCTCTTCAAATTGTTTTCGGGAAGTAGGTGTGACATTTAGAAATATTTTGGCCATTACCTCCCTCAAGACATTATGAGGGCAGGTTTCATTCACAGCCCTCCAGTACTGGTGCATATGAAGTGACCCTTAGCACAGGTTTTAAAGCTGCTGTTGCAGGTAACGGCCAGAGGGTGGCAGCATTTCTGCTTTTCCCAATCTGTTAACTAGGGAAACAGAACATCCTGGCAGTGGTGTTCCTCGGTTCTATATTAGAGTGGAATGTGCCCCCAAAAGCTGATGTCTCCTTACTTATGTTTGTTTTAGAAATCGAATTTCTCTATATTTTTTTATTGGAGTCATATTCCATTGTGTTCATGGACCACTTCTTCTTTGAGCATTCCTCTGTTGATGGACATTTTCGTAGCTTCCAAGTGTTGGCTATGGTAAATATTGCTGGAGTGCAGGATTGCCAGCATGTGTCTTTTCTTTTTTGTGGTACATGGGCCTCTCACTGCCGTGGGCCCTCCCATTGCAGAGCACAGGCTCCGGACGCACAGGCCCAGCAGCCATAGCTCACGGGAACAGCCGCTCCGCGGCATGTGGGATCTTCCCGAATCGGGGCATGAACCCATGTCCCCTGCACTGGCAGGCGGACTCTCATCCACTGCGCCACCAGTGAATCCCAGCCTGTCTTTTTGATTCTCATCCCCTCAGGCGAAAGGCCCAGCAGTGGGTATACTTGATTGAATGGTAGCTCAGTATTTATCTTTACAAGGCACGTCATTTTTGTTTTCATGACTGGCTCTTACCATGTCCCACGTTGAAGCAAGGGTAGGCATTTCTCCAAAACCCCTTCAGCATTTATTGTTTGCAGAATTTTTCCTGATGGGCATTCTGACTGCTGTGAGCTGATAGGTTTTTGTCATTTGGATTTACATATCTTTAATTATTCCTAATGTTTAGCATTTTCCCATGCCTTTTTAAATTTCTGGCAGAGAAAAACAGAAAAAAAAAACGGAGAGTACAGTTAAACTCTTGAAATTGTCTTCTTGGATGGTTGCCCTCTTTTGAATGTTCTGGTCAATTTTCGACCCCATGTTTGTTTTTGAGGGCAGGTGTTATTCACAGGCCTGCAATGAGTGTGACTATTTAGTGACCATTAGCAGTGGGTTTAAAGCTGCTGTTGTGGGAAATGGCCACAAGGCGGCAGCGTTTCTCCACTCCCAAGTCTGGTTCCTAGGGCAGCAGAGCCTTTCTGGGACCAATGGAATACAGAAGAAGGCATCATTGAAGTCTAATACAGAATACCATGTCCTGGTGGATGGTAGAATGACCAGTAGGGTCTAGGAATTAGGAACTACTGGATGTATATCCTCGGTGGCTTCACTGACTGTCCTAACATCCTTTACCAGGTCCCCAGCAGCCCACGGGTCTCTCGTGGTCAGGCCCCTCCCAGGATATGGGGCTCACCTGGGCAGGGCCCCAGCAGCCAACGGGGTTCTCATGTTCAGGCCACTCCCAGGGTATGGAGCTCAGCTGTGAAACTACCCAGCAGCCCATGAGGCTCTCGTGCTTAGGCACCTCCCATGATACAGAGCTCCCGTGGGCAGGTACCATGGCAGGGCTGGGCACACAGGAACCGTGCACATAGCCCTCATTGCAGAGCACCCCAGAACGCCTGTCACGCAGAGCTGACACAGAGCACCTCAGAGCAGGACTTGAACTAACCAACAGCAGCTCCGACAGGTCTCTGACCCTGGGCATCACTCTGTGCAGCCTCCCTCTGCCTGGTCTTCCAGAGACTTCCACTGCAGCCGGGGCACCAGGCCTTTGTCTCCAACCATCCCCCCTCCTCTCCCTGACTCCTGGGTTCCTCTCGTTAGGATTAGGTCTTCTTGAAATTGTCTCCCACTCATGGGCCAGATAAAATGATGAGAAAACAAGCCGGAGATGCAGCCCCTTGTCTATCCTGACTCTCAGGAGCCCACACCTGTTCCTTGGAACTGGCCGTTTCAGCGAGGTCCATTTTCTGCAATGTGAGCCACTGAGGGGTGAGGATTGGCTGACCGGAGCAGCCTGTCCCTACCGGCCAGCCCTCCCCAGGTGTGCCTGGGTTGAGGTCAATAGAAACACCGCTCCAGGGAGCAACAGCGCCTGCAGCTGTGCCTGACGCCATATTCTCTGCCCCGTCAGCAGTCTCGGGGCTGTGCTGGTGGGAGGGAGTGAGGGGGCACGGTTTTGTGGGTGGCCCGGTGTGAGAGGGGCTCTGCTGGACTTTCTGCAGGAGTTGCCAGACTGCCACCTGCTAAAGAAGAGGATGGGTCACCCATACCTTCCGCTGGAATTTCTCCGCGGGCAGAGGTGAGGGAGGAACAAAGCAGTGGGGGCCAAGACAGGACGGATATCTCAGGCAGGGAAATGGAAAGTTTTCAGAAGAGCGCCTGGGGCCAGGATCATCCTGGCTGGCCTGCAGGCACCAAGTCAGCCTGCATGCTTTCGCTGGTGTGGATCCACGGCCCTTCCTCTATGCTTTCAAGTCCTTGTACATATTCAGGTGTTTTACCTGGGAAGGGAGGGAACAGTTCAGCAGCAGCTGGCTGGGGGCTCAGCTCACGTTTACTCACAGACGCCTATGTACGGTCCCCCAGCTTTGCAATGAGGACGCTCCTTGCGGGGGTGGGGGGGGCTGCTGGCTGCATGGGAGATAATTCCCTACCTCTGACCAACTTCAGAATTGTTTACCACTGGAGCAAGTGCCCTGATAGGGTTTTCCTCTGTATAACTAGTGGGTTCTGTTTATTTTTTCTGTTTTGTTTCAAGCTAGATTTTATTCCTCATTTATGTATTTATAGATATAAGCATGGAAATAATTCATTCATACAAATAGATCTGTGTGAAGGGAAGAACGCTTTTCTGTTTTATTTTTAAATTTTATTTGTTTTCAAAAATTTTGAAATTTAATATTATTTATTTTTTTAGACAGCAGGTTATTATTAGTTATCTATTTTATACATATACATGTATACAGGTCAATCCCAATCTCCCAACTCATCCCACCACCACCACCCCATGGCTTCCCCCCCTTGGTTTCCATACGTTTGTTCTCTAACCCTGTGTCTCTAATTCTGCCCTGCAAACCGGTTCATCTGTACCAGTTTTCTAGGTTCCACATATATGCATTAATACACAATATTTGTTTTTCTCTTTCTGACTTACTTCTCTCGGTATGACAGTCTCTAGATCCATCCACGTCTCTACAAATGACCCCGTTTCATTCCTTTTTATGGCTGAGTAATATTCCATTTTATATATGTACCACATCTTTATCCATTCGTCTGTCTGTGGGCATTTAGGTTGCTTCCATTACCTGGCTATTGTAAATAGTGCTGCAATGAACATTGTGGTGAATGTGTCTTTTGGATTTATGGTTTTCTCTGGGTATATGCCCAGAAGTGGGATTGCTGGATCATATGGTAATTGTATTTTTAGTTTTTCTAATGAACCTCCATACTGTTCTCCATAGTGACTGTATCAATTGACATGCCCACCAATAGTGGAAGAGGGATCCATGTGTCCACACCCTCCGCAGCATTTGTAGTTTGTCGATTTTCTGATGATGCCCATTCTAACAGGTGTGAGGTGATACCTCATTGAAGTTTTGACTTGCATTTCTCTAATAATTAGTGATGTTGAGCAGCTTTTCATGTGCATCCTGGCCATCTCTGGGTCTCCTTTGAAGAAATGTCTATTTAGATATTCTACCCATTTTTGAAGTGGGTTGTATTTTTTTTAATATTAAGCTGCATGAGCTGTTTATATATATTGGAGATTAAACCTTTGTCCATTGATTCGTTTCCACATATTTCCTCCCATTCTGAGGGTTGCCTTTTTCCATTCCCGTTTTTTAACAAAAGAAAGAAAGAAAGAAAAAGAGGCAGAACACAAATGTCCGTAAAATATGCCTCTTGAAACTGTCGTTTTGAAATATGGAGGTGTTTTGAATTTTTTGGTCGGTATACGACCCCAGGATTTGTTTTCAGGGCAGGTCTCATTTACAGGCCTGCAATTATTTTGAATATCAACTGACCATTAGCGCTGGGATTAAAGCTGCTGTTGTGTGAAACGGCCACAAGGTGGCAGCAGTTCTCCTTTACCAAATCTGGTGACTAGGGCAACAGAGCCTCAATGGAAGTCGTGTTCTAGGTTGTAATTTAGAATGGAATGTGCCAGGAAAAAGACCCTTAAGTTTGTCTCACTATTTCTTGTTCGGTTTTTTTTTCATTTAATTTTTATTTTTTATCACAGCAAGTTTGATTACAATGTTTGGCTTGTTGTAGGTGTGCAAGATGTGGTTCTTTTACGCATATACATATGTCTGTTCTTCCTGGGATCCTTTTCCATGTACGTTATGACAGAATGTTGACTAATCTTCTCTTGGTATTCCGTAGGTGTTTGGTGTCTATATATTTCACCTGTGTTTGTATATGTCTCTTAACCCCAATATCCTAATGTATCCAATCCTCACACCTTTCCATTGGTGAACCATAAGTTTGTTTAATGAATCTGCGATTGCCCTTCTCTGTGGAAATATCTTCACTAGTATCAAGTTTTAGGTAACACCTATAAGTGATATCATACGATATGTGTCTTTCTCTTTCTGACTTACTACAAGTCACGTGATTACCTCTAGACTCATCTACGGTGCTGCAAATGGCATTGTGTCCTTTTTTTCCTTGGCTAATATTCTGTCTGTACATGTACCAGTTCTTCTTTGACCACTCATCTGTTGATGGACTTTTTGGTTGCTCCCATGTCATGGCTATTGTAATGCTGCGGCAATGCACATTTGCCTGCCTGTGTCTTTCCAATTCTGTCTTCTTAGGTTATAGGCCCAGGAGTTCGCCTGCTGGATCATATGGTAGCAAAATGTTTACCTTGTACAGGCACCGCCATTCTGTTCTCATTAGTGGCTCTTACCAGGTTACGTCCCACTTAAAGTTGAGGTGATGCTCTTCTCCACAACACCTTCAGCGTTTATTGTTTGGAGTATTTTTGCTGAAGTTTATTCTGACTAGTGTGAGCTGATACCACTTTGTGCTTGGATTTGCATGCGTCTCATAATACCTTGAAATTGAGCTTTCTGGCATGTCCTTTTTTTCTTCAAACTGTGAGTACAGCTTACCTCTTCAAATTGTTTTCGGGAAGTAGGTGTGACATTTAGAAATATTTTGGCCATTACCTCCCTCAAGACATTATGAGGGCAGGTTTCATTCACAGCCCTCCAGTACTGGTGCATATGAAGTGACCCTTAGCACAGGTTTTAAAGCTGCTGTTGCAGGTAACGGCCAGAGGGTGGCAGCATTTCTGCTTTTCCCAATCTGTTAACTAGGGAAACAGAACATCCTGGCAGTGGTGTTCCTCGGTTCTATATTAGAGTGGAATGTGCCCCCAAAAGCTGATGTCTCCTTACTTATGTTTGTTTTAGAAATCGAATTTCTCTATATTTTTTTATTGGAGTCATATTCCATTGTGTTCATGGACCACTTCTTCTTTGAGCATTCCTCTGTTGATGGACATTTTCGTAGCTTCCAAGTGTTGGCTATGGTAAATATTGCTGGAGTGCAGGATTGCCAGCATGTGTCTTTTCTTTTTTGTGGTACATGGGCCTCTCACTGCCGTGGGCCCTCCCATTGCAGAGCACAGGCTCCGGACGCACAGGCCCAGCAGCCATAGCTCACGGGAACAGCCGCTCCGCGGCATGTGGGATCTTCCCGAATCGGGGCATGAACCCATGTCCCCTGCACTGGCAGGCGGACTCTCATCCACTGCGCCACCAGTGAATCCCAGCCTGTCTTTTTGATTCTCATCCCCTCAGGCGAAAGGCCCAGCAGTGGGTATACTTGATTGAATGGTAGCTCAGTATTTATCTTTACAAGGCACGTCATTTTTGTTTTCATGACTGGCTCTTACCATGTCCCACGTTGAAGCAAGGGTAGGCATTTCTCCAAAACCCCTTCAGCATTTATTGTTTGCAGAATTTTTCCTGATGGGCATTCTGACTGCTGTGAGCTGATAGGTTTTTGTCATTTGGATTTACATATCTTTAATTATTCCTAATGTTTAGCATTTTCCCATGCCTTTTTAAATTTCTGGCAGAGAAAAACAGAAAAAAAAAACGGAGAGTACAGTTAAACTCTTGAAATTGTCTTCTTGGATGGTTGCCCTCTTTTGAATGTTCTGGTCAATTTTCGACCCCATGTTTGTTTTTGAGGGCAGGTGTTATTCACAGGCCTGCAATGAGTGTGACTATTTAGTGACCATTAGCAGTGGGTTTAAAGCTGCTGTTGTGGGAAATGGCCACAAGGCGGCAGCGTTTCTCCACTCCCAAGTCTGGTTCCTAGGGCAGCAGAGCCTTTCTGGGACCAATGGAATACAGAAGAAGGCATCATTGAAGTCTAATACAGAATACCATGTCCTGGTGGATGGTAGAATGACCAGTAGGGTCTAGGAATTAGGAACTACTGGATGTATATCCTCGGTGGCTTCACTGACTGTCCTAACATCCTTTACCAGGTCCCCAGCAGCCCACGGGGCTCTCGTGGTCAGGCCCCTCCCAGGATATGGGGCTCACCTGGGCAGGGCCCCAGCAGCCAACGGGGTTCTCATGTTCAGGCCACTCCCAGGGTATGGAGCTCAGCTGTGAAACTACCCAGCAGCCCATGAGGCTCTCGTGCTTAGGCACCTCCCATGATACAGAGCTCCCGTGGGCAGGTACCATGGCAGGGCTGGGCACACAGGAACCGTGCACATAGCCCTCATTGCAGAGCACCCCAGAACGCCTGTCACGCAGAGCTGACACAGAGCACCTCAGAGCAGGACTTGAACTAACCAACAGCAGCTCCGACAGGTCTCTGACCCTGGGCATCACTCTGTGCAGCCTCCCTCTGCCTGGTCTTCCAGAGACTTCCACTGCAGCCGGGGCACCAGGCCTTTGTCTCCAACCATCCCCCCTCCTCTCCCTGACTCCTGGGTTCCTCTCGCTAGGATTAGGTCTTCTTGAAATTGTCTCCCACTCATGGGCCAGATAAAATGATGAGAAAACAAGCCGGAGATGCAGCCCCTTGTCTATCCTGACTCTCAGGAGCCCACACCTGTTCCTTGGAACTGGCCGTTTCAGCGAGGTCCATTTTCTGCAATGTGAGCCACTGAGGGGTGAGGATTGGCTGACCGGAGCAGCCTGTCCCTACCGGCCAGCCCTCCCCAGGTGTGCCTGGGTTGAGGTCAATAGAAACACCGCTCCAGGGAGCAACAGCGCCTGCAGCTGTGCCTGACGCCATATTCTCTGCCCCGTCAGCAGTCTCGGGGCTGTGCTGGTGGGAGGGAGTGAGGGGGCACGGTTTTGTGGGTGGCCCGGTGTGAGAGGGGCTCTGCTGGACTTTCTGCAGGAGTTGCCAGACTGCCACCTGCTAAAGAAGAGGATGGGTCACCCATACCTTCCGCTGGAATTTCTCCGCGGGCAGAGGTGAGGGAGGAACAAAGCAGTGGGGGCCAAGACAGGACGGATATCTCAGGCAGGGAAATGGAAAGTTTTCAGAAGAGCGCCTGGGGCCAGGATCATCCTGGCTGGCCTGCAGGCACCAAGTCAGCCTGCATGCTTTCGCTGGTGTGGATCCACGGCCCTTCCTCTATGCTTTCAAGTCCTTGTACATATTCAGGTGTTTTACCTGGGAAGGGAGGGAACAGTTCAGCAGCAGCTGGCTGGGGGCTCAGCTCACGTTTACTCACAGACGCCTATGTACGGTCCCCCAGCTTTGCAATGAGGACGCTCCTTGCGGGGGTGGGGGGGGCTGCTGGCTGCATGGGAGATAATTCCCTACCTCTGACCAACTTCAGAATTGTTTACCACTGGAGCAAGTGCCCTGATAGGGTTTTCCTCTGTATAACTAGTGGGTTCTGTTTATTTTTTCTGTTTTGTTTCAAGCTAGATTTTATTCCTCATTTATGTATTTATAGATATAAGCATGGAAATAATTCATTCATACAAATAGATCTGTGTGAAGGGAAGAACGCTTTTCTGTTTTATTTTTAAATTTTATTTGTTTTCAAAAATTTTGAAATTTAATATTATTTATTTTTTTAGACAGCAGGTTATTATTAGTTATCTATTTTATACATATACATGTATACAGGTCAATCCCAATCTCCCAACTCATCCCACCACCACCACCCCATGGCTTCCCCCCCTTGGTTTCCATACGTTTGTTCTCTAACCCTGTGTCTCTAATTCTGCCCTGCAAACCGGTTCATCTGTACCAGTTTTCTAGGTTCCACATATATGCATTAATACACAATATTTGTTTTTCTCTTTCTGACTTACTTCTCTCGGTATGACAGTCTCTAGATCCATCCACGTCTCTACAAATGACCCCGTTTCATTCCTTTTTATGGCTGAGTAATATTCCATTTTATATATGTACCACATCTTTATCCATTCGTCTGTCTGTGGGCATTTAGGTTGCTTCCATTACCTGGCTATTGTAAATAGTGCTGCAATGAACATTGTGGTGAATGTGTCTTTTGGATTTATGGTTTTCTCTGGGTATATGCCCAGAAGTGGGATTGCTGGATCATATGGTAATTGTATTTTTAGTTTTTCTAATGAACCTCCATACTGTTCTCCATAGTGACTGTATCAATTGACATGCCCACCAATAGTGGAAGAGGGATCCATGTGTCCACACCCTCCGCAGCATTTGTAGTTTGTCGATTTTCTGATGATGCCCATTCTAACAGGTGTGAGGTGATACCTCATTGAAGTTTTGACTTGCATTTCTCTAATAATTAGTGATGTTGAGCAGCTTTTCATGTGCATCCTGGCCATCTCTGGGTCTCCTTTGAAGAAATGTCTATTTAGATATTCTACCCATTTTTGAAGTGGGTTGTATTTTTTTTAATATTAAGCTGCATGAGCTGTTTATATATATTGGAGATTAAACCTTTGTCCATTGATTCGTTTCCACATATTTCCTCCCATTCTGAGGGTTGCCTTTTTCCATTCCCGTTTTTTAACAAAAGAAAGAAAGAAAGAAAAAGAGGCAGAACACAAATGTCCGTAAAATATGCCTCTTGAAACTGTCGTTTTGAAATATGGAGGTGTTTTGAATTTTTTGGTCGGTATACGACCCCAGGATTTGTTTTCAGGGCAGGTCTCATTTACAGGCCTGCAATTATTTTGAATATCAACTGACCATTAGCGCTGGGATTAAAGCTGCTGTTGTGTGAAACGGCCACAAGGTGGCAGCAGTTCTCCTTTACCAAATCTGGTGACTAGGGCAACAGAGCCTCAATGGAAGTCGTGTTCTAGGTTGTAATTTAGAATGGAATGTGCCAGGAAAAAGACCCTTAAGTTTGTCTCACTATTTCTTGTTCGGTTTTTTTTTCATTTAATTTTTATTTTTTATCACAGCAAGTTTGATTACAATGTTTGGCTTGTTGTAGGTGTGCAAGATGTGGTTCTTTTACGCATATACATATGTCTGTTCTTCCTGGGATCCTTTTCCATGTACGTTATGACAGAATGTTGACTAATCTTCTCTTGGTATTCCGTAGGTGTTTGGTGTCTATATATTTCACCTGTGTTTGTATATGTCTCTTAACCCCAATATCCTAATGTATCCAATCCTCACACCTTTCCATTGGTGAACCATAAGTTTGTTTAATGAATCTGCGATTGCCCTTCTCTGTGGAAATATCTTCACTAGTATCAAGTTTTAGGTAACACCTATAAGTGATATCATACGATATGTGTCTTTCTCTTTCTGACTTACTACAAGTCACGTGATTACCTCTAGACTCATCTACGGTGCTGCAAATGGCATTGTGTCCTTTTTTTCCTTGGCTAATATTCTGTCTGTACATGTACCAGTTCTTCTTTGACCACTCATCTGTTGATGGACTTTTTGGTTGCTCCCATGTCATGGCTATTGTAATGCTGCGGCAATGCACATTTGCCTGCCTGTGTCTTTCCAATTCTGTCTTCTTAGGTTATAGGCCCAGGAGTTCGCCTGCTGGATCATATGGTAGCAAAATGTTTACCTTGTACAGGCACCGCCATTCTGTTCTCATTAGTGGCTCTTACCAGGTTACGTCCCACTTAAAGTTGAGGTGATGCTCTTCTCCACAACACCTTCAGCGTTTATTGTTTGGAGTATTTTTGCTGAAGTTTATTCTGACTAGTGTGAGCTGATACCACTTTGTGCTTGGATTTGCATGCGTCTCATAATACCTTGAAATTGAGCTTTCTGGCATGTCCTTTTTTTCTTCAAACTGTGAGTACAGCTTACCTCTTCAAATTGTTTTCGGGAAGTAGGTGTGACATTTAGAAATATTTTGGCCATTACCTCCCTCAAGACATTATGAGGGCAGGTTTCATTCACAGCCCTCCAGTACTGGTGCATATGAAGTGACCCTTAGCACAGGTTTTAAAGCTGCTGTTGCAGGTAACGGCCAGAGGGTGGCAGCATTTCTGCTTTTCCCAATCTGTTAACTAGGGAAACAGAACATCCTGGCAGTGGTGTTCCTCGGTTCTATATTAGAGTGGAATGTGCCCCCAAAAGCTGATGTCTCCTTACTTATGTTTGTTTTAGAAATCGAATTTCTCTATATTTTTTTATTGGAGTCATATTCCATTGTGTTCATGGACCACTTCTTCTTTGAGCATTCCTCTGTTGATGGACATTTTCGTAGCTTCCAAGTGTTGGCTATGGTAAATATTGCTGGAGTGCAGGATTGCCAGCATGTGTCTTTTCTTTTTTGTGGTACATGGGCCTCTCACTGCCGTGGGCCCTCCCATTGCAGAGCACAGGCTCCGGACGCACAGGCCCAGCAGCCATAGCTCACGGGAACAGCCGCTCCGCGGCATGTGGGATCTTCCCGAATCGGGGCATGAACCCATGTCCCCTGCACTGGCAGGCGGACTCTCATCCACTGCGCCACCAGTGAATCCCAGCCTGTCTTTTTGATTCTCATCCCCTCAGGCGAAAGGCCCAGCAGTGGGTATACTTGATTGAATGGTAGCTCAGTATTTATCTTTACAAGGCACGTCATTTTTGTTTTCATGACTGGCTCTTACCATGTCCCACGTTGAAGCAAGGGTAGGCATTTCTCCAAAACCCCTTCAGCATTTATTGTTTGCAGAATTTTTCCTGATGGGCATTCTGACTGCTGTGAGCTGATAGGTTTTTGTCATTTGGATTTACATATCTTTAATTATTCCTAATGTTTAGCATTTTCCCATGCCTTTTTAAATTTCTGGCAGAGAAAAACAGAAAAAAAAAACGGAGAGTACAGTTAAACTCTTGAAATTGTCTTCTTGGATGGTTGCCCTCTTTTGAATGTTCTGGTCAATTTTCGACCCCATGTTTGTTTTTGAGGGCAGGTGTTATTCACAGGCCTGCAATGAGTGTGACTATTTAGTGACCATTAGCAGTGGGTTTAAAGCTGCTGTTGTGGGAAATGGCCACAAGGCGGCAGCGTTTCTCCACTCCCAAGTCTGGTTCCTAGGGCAGCAGAGCCTTTCTGGGACCAATGGAATACAGAAGAAGGCATCATTGAAGTCTAATACAGAATACCATGTCCTGGTGGATGGTAGAATGACCAGTAGGGTCTAGGAATTAGGAACTACTGGATGTATATCCTCGGTGGCTTCACTGACTGTCCTAACATCCTTTACCAGGTCCCCAGCAGCCCACGGGGCTCTCGTGGTCAGGCCCCTCCCAGGATATGGGGCTCACCTGGGCAGGGCCCCAGCAGCCAACGGGGTTCTCATGTTCAGGCCACTCCCAGGGTATGGAGCTCAGCTGTGAAACTACCCAGCAGCCCATGAGGCTCTCGTGCTTAGGCACCTCCCATGATACAGAGCTCCCGTGGGCAGGTACCATGGCAGGGCTGGGCACACAGGAACCGTGCACATAGCCCTCATTGCAGAGCACCCCAGAACGCCTGTCACGCAGAGCTGACACAGAGCACCTCAGAGCAGGACTTGAACTAACCAACAGCAGCTCCGACAGGTCTCTGACCCTGGGCATCACTCTGTGCAGCCTCCCTCTGCCTGGTCTTCCAGAGACTTCCACTGCAGCCGGGGCACCAGGCCTTTGTCTCCAACCATCCCCCCTCCTCTCCCTGACTCCTGGGTTCCTCTCGTTAGGATTAGGTCTTCTTGAAATTGTCTCCCACTCATGGGCCAGATAAAATGATGAGAAAACAAGCCGGAGATGCAGCCCCTTGTCTATCCTGACTCTCAGGAGCCCACACCTGTTCCTTGGAACTGGCCGTTTCAGCGAGGTCCATTTTCTGCAATGTGAGCCACTGAGGGGTGAGGATTGGCTGACCGGAGCAGCCTGTCCCTACCGGCCAGCCCTCCCCAGGTGTGCCTGGGTTGAGGTCAATAGAAACACCGCTCCAGGGAGCAACAGCGCCTGCAGCTGTGCCTGACGCCATATTCTCTGCCCCGTCAGCAGTCTCGGGGCTGTGCTGGTGGGAGGGAGTGAGGGGGCACGGTTTTGTGGGTGGCCCGGTGTGAGAGGGGCTCTGCTGGACTTTCTGCAGGAGTTGCCAGACTGCCACCTGCTAAAGAAGAGGATGGGTCACCCATACCTTCCGCTGGAATTTCTCCGCGGGCAGAGGTGAGGGAGGAACAAAGCAGTGGGGGCCAAGACAGGACGGATATCTCAGGCAGGGAAATGGAAAGTTTTCAGAAGAGCGCCTGGGGCCAGGATCATCCTGGCTGGCCTGCAGGCACCAAGTCAGCCTGCATGCTTTCGCTGGTGTGGATCCACGGCCCTTCCTCTATGCTTTCAAGTCCTTGTACATATTCAGGTGTTTTACCTGGGAAGGGAGGGAACAGTTCAGCAGCAGCTGGCTGGGGGCTCAGCTCACGTTTACTCACAGACGCCTATGTACGGTCCCCCAGCTTTGCAATGAGGACGCTCCTTGCGGGGGTGGGGGGGGCTGCTGGCTGCATGGGAGATAATTCCCTACCTCTGACCAACTTCAGAATTGTTTACCACTGGAGCAAGTGCCCTGATAGGGTTTTCCTCTGTATAACTAGTGGGTTCTGTTTATTTTTTCTGTTTTGTTTCAAGCTAGATTTTATTCCTCATTTATGTATTTATAGATATAAGCATGGAAATAATTCATTCATACAAATAGATCTGTGTGAAGGGAAGAACGCTTTTCTGTTTTATTTTTAAATTTTATTTGTTTTCAAAAATTTTGAAATTTAATATTATTTATTTTTTTAGACAGCAGGTTATTATTAGTTATCTATTTTATACATATACATGTATACAGGTCAATCCCAATCTCCCAACTCATCCCACCACCACCACCCCATGGCTTCCCCCCCTTGGTTTCCATACGTTTGTTCTCTAACCCTGTGTCTCTAATTCTGCCCTGCAAACCGGTTCATCTGTACCAGTTTTCTAGGTTCCACATATATGCATTAATACACAATATTTGTTTTTCTCTTTCTGACTTACTTCTCTCGGTATGACAGTCTCTAGATCCATCCACGTCTCTACAAATGACCCCGTTTCATTCCTTTTTATGGCTGAGTAATATTCCATTTTATATATGTACCACATCTTTATCCATTCGTCTGTCTGTGGGCATTTAGGTTGCTTCCATTACCTGGCTATTGTAAATAGTGCTGCAATGAACATTGTGGTGAATGTGTCTTTTGGATTTATGGTTTTCTCTGGGTATATGCCCAGAAGTGGGATTGCTGGATCATATGGTAATTGTATTTTTAGTTTTTCTAATGAACCTCCATACTGTTCTCCATAGTGACTGTATCAATTGACATGCCCACCAATAGTGGAAGAGGGATCCATGTGTCCACACCCTCCGCAGCATTTGTAGTTTGTCGATTTTCTGATGATGCCCATTCTAACAGGTGTGAGGTGATACCTCATTGAAGTTTTGACTTGCATTTCTCTAATAATTAGTGATGTTGAGCAGCTTTTCATGTGCATCCTGGCCATCTCTGGGTCTCCTTTGAAGAAATGTCTATTTAGATATTCTACCCATTTTTGAAGTGGGTTGTATTTTTTTTAATATTAAGCTGCATGAGCTGTTTATATATATTGGAGATTAAACCTTTGTCCATTGATTCGTTTCCACATATTTCCTCCCATTCTGAGGGTTGCCTTTTTCCATTCCCGTTTTTTAACAAAAGAAAGAAAGAAAGAAAGAAAAAGAGGCAGAACACAAATGTCCGTAAAATATGCCTCTTGAAACTGTCGTTTTGAAATATGGAGGTGTTTTGAATTTTTTGGTCGGTATACGACCCCAGGATTTGTTTTCAGGGCAGGTCTCATTTACAGGCCTGCAATTATTTTGAATATCAACTGACCATTAGCGCTGGGATTAAAGCTGCTGTTGTGTGAAACGGCCACAAGGTGGCAGCAGTTCTCCTTTACCAAATCTGGTGACTAGGGCAACAGAGCCTCAATGGAAGTCGTGTTCTAGGTTGTAATTTAGAATGGAATGTGCCAGGAAAAAGACCATTATGTTTGTCTCACTATTTCTTGTTGGGTTTTTTTTCATTTAATTTTTATTTTTTATCACAGCAAGTTTGATTACAATGTTTGGCTTGTTGTAGGTGTGCAAGATGTGGTTCTTTTACGCATATACATATGTCTGTTCTTCCTGGGATCCTTTTCCATGTACGTTATGACAGAATGTTGACTAATCTTCTCTTGGTATTCCGTAGGTGTTTGGTGTCTATATATTTCACCTGTGTTTGTATATGTCTCTTAACCCCAATATCCTAATGTATCCAATCCTCACACCTTTCCATTGGTGAACCATAAGTTTGTTTAATGAATCTGCGATTGCCCTTCTCTGTGGAAATATCTTCACTAGTATCAAGTTTTAGGTAACACCTATAAGTGATATCATACGATATGTGTCTTTCTCTTTCTGACTTACTACAAGTCACGTGATTACCTCTAGACTCATCTACGGTGCTGCAGATGGCATTGTGTCCTTTTTTTCCTTGGCTAATATTCTGTCTGTACATGTACCAGTTCTTCTTTGACCACTCATCTGTTGATGGACTTTTTGGTTGCTCCCATGTCATGGCTATTGTAATGCTGCGGCAATGCACATTTGCCTGCCTGTGTCTTTCCAATTCTGTCTTCTTAGTTTATAGGCCCAGGAGTTCGCCTGCTGGATCATATGGTAGCAAAATGTTTACCTTGTACAGGCACCGCCATTCTGTTCTCATTAGTGGCTCTTACCAGGTTACGTCCCACTTAAAGTTGAGGTGATGCTCTTCTCCACAACACCTTCAGCGTTTATTGTTTGGAGTATTTTTGCTGAAGTTTATTCTGACTAGTGTGAGCTGATACCACTTTGTGCTTGGATTTGCATGCGTCTCATAATACCTTGAAATTGAGCTTTCTGGCATGTCCTTTTTTTCTTCAAACTGTGAGTACAGCTTACCTCTTCAAATTGTTTTCGGGAAGTAGGTGTGACATTTAGAAATATTTTGGCCATTACCTCCCTCAAGACATTATGAGGGCAGGTTTCATTCACAGCCCTCCAGTACTGGTGCATATGAAGTGACCCTTAGCACAGGTTTTAAAGCTGCTGTTGCAGGTAACGGCCAGAGGGTGGCAGCATTTCTGATTTTCCCAATCTGTTAACTAGGGAAACAGACCATCCTGGCAGTGGTGTTCCTCGGTTATATATTAGAGTGGAATGTGCCCCCAAAAGCTGATGTCTCCTTACTTATGTTTGTGTTAGAAATTGAATTTGTATATATTTTTTTATTGGAGTCATATTCCATTGTGTTCATGGACCACTTCTTCTTTGAGCATTCCTCTGTTGATGGACATTTTCGTAGCTTCCAAGTGTTGGCTATGGTAAATATTGCTGGAGTGCAGGATTGCCAGCATGTGTCTTTTCTTTTTTGTGGTACATGGGCCTCTCACTGCCGTGGGCCCTCCCATTGCAGAGCACAGGCTCCGGACGCACAGGCCCAGCAGCCATAGCTCACGGGAACAGCCGCTCCACGGCAAGTGGGATCTTCCCGAATCGGGGCATGAACCCATGTCCCCTGCACTGGCAGGCGGACTCTCATCCACTGCGCCACCAGTGAATCCCAGCCTGTCTTTTTGATTCTCATCCCCTCAGGCGAAAGGCCCAGCAGTGGGTATACTTGATTGAATGGTAGCTCAGTATTTATCTTTACAAGGCACGTCATTTTTGTTTTCATGACTGGCTCTTACCATGTCCCACGTTGAAGCAAGGGTAGGCATTTCTCCAAAACCCCTTCAGCATTTATTGTTTGCAGAATTTTTCCTGATGGGCATTCTGACTGCTGTGAGCTGATAGGTTTTTGTCATTTGGATTTACATATCTTTAATTATTCCTAATGTTTAGCATTTTCCCATGCCCTTTTAAATTTCTGGCAGAGAAAAACAGAAAAAAAAACGGAGAGTACAGTTAAACTCTTGAAATTGTCTTCTTGGATGGTTGCTCTCTTTTGAATGTTCTGGTCAATTTTCGACCCCATGTTTGTTTTTGAGGGCAGGTGTTATTCACAGGCCTGCAATGAGTGTGACTATTTAGTGACCATTAGCAGTGGGTTTAAAGCTGCTGTTGTGGGAAATGGCCACAAGGCGGCAGCGTTTCTCCACTCCCAAGTCTGGTTCCTAGGGCAGCAGAGCCTTTCTGGGACCAATGGAATACAGAAGAAGGCATCATTGAAGTCTAATACAGAATACCATGTCCTGGTGGATGGTAGAATGACCAGTAGGGTCTAGGAATTAGGAACTACTGGATGTATATCCTCGGTGGCTTCACTGACTGTCCTAACATCCTTTACCAGGTCCCCAGCAGCCCACGGGGCTCTCGTGGTCAGGCCCCTCCCAGGATATGGGGCTCACCTGGGCAGGGCCCCAGCAGCCAACGGGGTTCTCATGTTCAGGCCACTCCCAGGGTATGGAGCTCAGCTGTGAAACTACCCAGCAGCCCATGAGGCTCTCGTGCTTAGGCACCTCCCATGATACAGAGCTCCCGTGGGCAGGTACCATGGCAGGGCTGGGCACACAGGAACCGTGCACATAGCCCTCATTGCAGAGCACCCCAGAACACCTGTCACGCAGAGCTGACACAGAGCACTTCAGGGCAGGACTTGAACTAACCAACAGCAGCTCCGACAGGTCTCTGACCCTGGGCATCACTCTGTGCAGCCTCCCTCTGCCTGGTCTTCCAGAGACTTCCACTGCAGCCGGGGCACCAGGCCTTTGTCTCCAACCATCCCCCCTCCTCTCCCTGACTCCTGGGTTCCTCTCATTAGGATTAGGTCTTCTTGAAATTGTCTCCCACTCATGGGCCAGATAAAATGATGAGAAAACAAGCCGGAGATGCAGCCCCTTGTCTATCCTGACTCTCAGGAGCCCACACCTGTTCCTTGGAACTGGCCATTTCAGCGAGGTCCATTTTCTGCAATATGAGCCACTGAGGGGTGAGGATTGGCTGACCGGAGCAGCCTGTCCCTACCGGCCAGCCCTCCCCAGGTGTGCCTGGGTTGAGGTCAATAGAAACACCGCTCCAGGGAGCAACAGCGCCTGCAGCTGTGCCTGACGCCATATTCTCTGCCCCGTCAGCAGTCTCGGGGCTGTGCTGGTGGGAGGGAGTGAGGGGGCACGGTTTTGTGGGTGGCCCGGTGTGAGAGGGGCTCTGCTGGACTTTCTGCAGGAGTTGCCAGACTGCCACCTGCTAAAGAAGAGGATGGGTCACCCATACCTTCCGCTGGAATTTCTCCGCGGGCAGAGGTGAGGGAGGAACAAAGCAGTGGGGGCCAAGACAGGACGGATATCTCAGGCAGGGAAATGGAAAGTTTTCAGAAGAGCGCCTGGGGCCAGGATCATCCTGGCTGGCCTGCAGGCACCAAGTCAGCCTGCGTGCTTTCGCTGGTGTGGATCCACGGCCCTTCCTCTATGCTTTCAAGTCCTTGTACATATTCAGGTGTTTTACCTGGGAAGGGAGGGAACAGTTCAGCAGCAGCTGGCTGGGGGCTCAGCTCACGTTTACTCACAGACGCCTATGTACGGTCCCTCAGCTTTGCAATGAGGATGCTCCTTGCGGGGGTGGGGGGGGCTGCTGGCTGCATGGGAGATAATTCCATACCTCTGACCAACTTCAGAATTGTTTACCACTGGAGCAAGTGCCCTGATAGGGTTTTCCTCTGTATAACTAGTGGATTCTGTTTATTTTTTCTGTTTTGTTTCAAGGTAGATTTTATTCCTCATTTATGTATTTATAGATATAAGCATGGAAATAATTCATTCATACAAATACATCTGTGTGAAGGGAAGAACGTTTTTCTGTTTTATTTTTAAATTTTATTTGTTTTTAAAAATTTTGAAATTTAGTATTATTTATTTTTTTAGACAGCAGGTTATTATTAGTTATCTATTTTATACATATACATGTATACAGGTCAATCCCAATCTCCCAACTCATCCCACCACCACCACCCCATGGCTTCCCCCCCTTGGTTTCCATACGTTTGTTCTCTAACCCTGTGTCTCTAATTCTGCCCTGCAAACCGGTTCATCTGTACCAGTTTTCTAGGTTCCACATATATGCATTAATACACAATATTTGTTTTTCTCTTTCTGACTTACTTCTCTCGGTATGACAGTCTCTAGATCCATCCATGTCTCTACAAATGACCCCGTTTCATTCCTTTTTATGGCTGAGTAATATTCCATTTTATATATGTACCACATCTTTATCCATTCGTCTGTCTGTGGGCATTTAGGTTGCTTCCATTACCTGGCTATTGTAAATAGTGCTGCAATGAACATTGTGGTGAATGTGTCTTTTGGATTTATGGTTTTCTCTGGGTATATGCCCAGAAGTGGGATTGCTGGATCATATGGTAATTGTATTTTTAGTTTTTCTAATGAACCTCCATACTGTTCTCCATAGTGACTGTATCAATTGACATGCCCACCAATAGTGGAAGAGGGATCCATGTGTCCACACCCTCCGCAGCATTTGTAGTTTGTCGATTTTCTGATGATGCCCATTCTAACAGGTGTGAGGTGATACCTCATTGAAGTTTTGACTTGCATTTCTCTAATAATTAGTGATGTTGAGCAGCTTTTCATGTGCATCCTGGCCATCTCTGGGTCTCCTTTGAAGAAATGTCTATTTAGATATTCTACCCATTTTTGAAGTGGGTTGTATTTTTTTTAATATTAAGCTGCATGAGCTGTTTATATATATTGGAGATTAAACCTTTGTCCATTGATTCGTTTCCACATATTTCCTCCCATTCTGCGGGTTGCCTTTTTCCATTCCCGTTTTTTAACAAAAGAAAGAAAGAAAGAAAAAGAAGCAGAACACAAATGTCCGTAAAATATGCCTCTTGAAACTGTCGTTTTGAAATATGGAGGTGTTTTGAATTTTTTGGTCGGTATACGACCCCAGGATTTGTTTTCAGGGCAGGTCTCATTTACAGGCCTGCAATTATTTTGAATATCAACTGACCATTAGCGCTGGGATTAAAGCTGCTGTTGTGTGAAACGGCCACAAGGTGGCAGCAGTTCTCCTTTACCAAATCTGGTGACTAGGGCAACAGAGCCTCAATGGAAGTCGTGTTCTAGGTTGTAATTTAGAATGGAATGTGCCAGGAAAAAGACCCTTAAGTTTGTCTCACTATTTCTTGTTCGGTTTTTTTTTCATTTAATTTTTATTTTTTATCACAGCAAGTTTGATTACAATGATGGCTTGTTGTAGGTGTGTAAGATGTGGTTCTTTTACGCATATACATATGTCTGTTCTTCCTGGGATCCTTTTCCATGTACGTTATGACAGAATGTTGACTAATCTTCTCTTGGTATTCCGTAGGTGTTTGGTGTCTATATATTTCACCTGTGTTTGTATATGTCTCTTAACCCCAATATCCTAATGTATCCAATCCTCACACCTTTCCATTGGTGAACCATAAGTTTGTTTAATGAATCTGCGATTGCCCTTCTCTGTGGAAATATCTTCACTAGTATCAAGTTTTAGGTAACACCTATAAGTGATATCATACGATATGTGTCTTTCTCTTTCTGACTTACTACAAGTCACGTGATTACCTCTAGACTCATCTACGGTGCTGCAAATGGCATTGTGTCCTTTTTTTCCTTGGCTAATATTCTGTCTGTACATGTACCAGTTCTTCTTTGACCACTCATCTGTTGATGGACTTTTTGGTTGCTCCCATGTCATGGCTATTGTAATGCTGCGGCAATGCACATTTGCCTGCCTGTGTCTTTCCAATTCTGTCTTCTTAGGTTATAGGCCCAGGAGTTCGCCTGCTGGATCATATGGTAGCAAAATGTTTACCTTGTACAGGCACCGCCATTCTGTTCTCATTAGTGGCTCTTACCAGGTTACGTCCCCCTTAAAGTTGAGGTGATGCTCTTCTCCACAACACCTTCAGCGTTTATTGTTTGGAGTATTTTTGCTGAAGTTTATTCTGACTAGTGTGAGCTGATACCACTTTGTGCTTGGATTTGCATGCGTCTCATAATACCTTGAAATTGAGCTTTCTGGCATGTCCTTTTTTTCTTCAAACTGTGAGTACAGCTTACCTCTTCAAATTGTTTTCGGGAAGTAGGTGTGACATTTAGAAATATTTTGGCCATTACCTCCCTCATGAGGGCAGGTTTCATTCACAGCCCCCCAGTACTGGTGCATATGAAGTGACCCTTAGCACAGGTTTTAAAGCTGCTGTTGCAGGTAACGGCCAGAGGGTGGCAGCATTTCTGCTTTTCCCAATCTGTTAACTAGGGAAACAGACCATCCTGGCAGTGGTGTTCCTCGGTTCTATATTAGAGTGGAATGTGCCCCCAAAAGCTGATGTCTCCTTACTTATGTTTGTTTTAGAAATCGAATTTCTATATATTTTTTTATTGGAGTCATATTCCATTGTGTTCATGGACCACTTCTTCTTTGAGCATTCCTCTGTTGATGGACATTTTCGTAGCTTCCAAGTGTTGGCTATGGTAAATATTGCTGGAGTGCAGGATTGCCAGCATGTGTCTTTTCTTTTTTGTGGTACATGGGCCTCTCACTGCCGTGGGCCCTCCCATTGCAGAGCACAGGCTCCGGACGCACAGGCCCAGCAGCCATAGCTCACGGGAACAGCCGCTCCGCGGCATGTGGGATCTTCCCGAATCGGGGCATGAACCCATGTCCCCTGCACTGGCAGGCGGACTCTCATCCACTGCGCCACCAGTGAATCCCAGCCTGTCTTTTTGATTCTCATCCCCTCAGGCGAAAGGCCCAGCAGTGGGTATACTTGATTGAATGGTAGCTCAGTATTTATCTTTACAAGGCACGTCATTTTTGTTTTCATGACTGGCTCTTACCATGTCCCACGTTGAAGCAAGGGTAGGCATTTCTCCAAAACCCCTTCAGCATTTATTGTTTGCAGAATTTTTCCTGATGGGCATTCTGACTGCTGTGAGCTGATAGGTTTTTGTCATTTGGATTTACATATCTTTAATTATTCCTAATGTTTAGCATTTTCCCATGCCTTTTTAAATTTCTGGCAGAGAAAAACAGAAAAAAAAACGGAGAGTACAGTTAAACTCTTGAAATTGTCTTCTTGGATGGTTGCCCTCTTTTGAATGTTCTGGTCAATTTTCGACCCCATGTTTGTTTTTGAGGGCAGGTGTTATTCACAGGCCTGCAATGAGTGTGACTATTTAGTGACCATTAGCAGTGGGTTTAAAGCTGCTGTTGTGGGAAATGGCCACAAGGCGGCAGCGTTTCTCCACTCCCAAGTCTGGTTCCTAGGGCAGCAGAGCCTTTCTGGGACCAATGGAATACAGAAGAAGGCATCATTGAAGTCTAATACAGAATACCATGTCCTGGTGGATGGTAGAATGACCAGTAGGGTCTAGGAATTAGGAACTACTGGATGTATATCCTCGGTGGCTTCACTGACTGTCCTAACATCCTTTACCAGGTCCCCAGCAGCCCACGGGGCTCTCGTGGTCAGGCCCCTCCCAGGATATGGGGCTCACCTGGGCAGGGCCCCAGCAGCCAACGGGGTTCTCATGTTCAGGCCACTCCCAGGGTATGGAGCTCAGCTGTGAAACTACCCAGCAGCCCATGAGGCTCTCGTGCTTAGGCACCTCCCATGATACAGAGCTCCCGTGGGCAGGTACCATGGCAGGGCTGGGCACACAGGAACCGTGCACATAGCCCTCATTGCAGAGCACCCCAGAACGCCTGTCACGCAGAGCTGACACAGAGCACCTCAGAGCAGGACTTGAACTAACCAACAGCAGCTCCGACAGGTCTCTGACCCTGGGCATCACTCTGTGCAGCCTCCCTCTGCCTGGTCTTCCAGAGACTTCCACTGCAGCCGGGGCACCAGGCCTTTGTCTCCAACCATCCCCCCTCCTCTCCCTGACTCCTGGGTTCCTCTCGTTAGGATTAGGTCTTCTTGAAATTGTCTCCCACTCATGGGCCAGATAAAATGATGAGAAAACAAGCCGGAGATGCAGCCCCTTGTCTATCCTGACTCTCAGGAGCCCACACCTGTTCCTTGGAACTGGCCGTTTCAGCGAGGTCCATTTTCTGCAATGTGAGCCACTGAGGGGTGAGGATTGGCTGACCGGAGCAGCCTGTCCCTACCGGCCAGCCCTCCCCAGGTGTGCCTGG
Source organism: Mesoplodon mirus (assembly GCF_964341445.2). Lineage (NCBI taxonomy): Eukaryota > Metazoa > Chordata > Mammalia > Artiodactyla > Ziphiidae > Mesoplodon > Mesoplodon mirus. The sequence goes on from NC_138979.1 coordinate 92,637,495, forward strand.
GTTGAGGTCAATAGAAACACCGCTCCAGGGAGCAACAGCGCCTGCAGCTGTGCCTGACGCCATATTCTCTGCCCCGTCAGCAGTCTCGGGGCTGTGCTGGTGGGAGGGAGTGAGGGGGCACGGTTTTGTGGGTGGCCCGGTGTGAGAGGGGCTCTGCTGGACTTTCTGCAGGAGTTGCCAGACTGCCACCTGCTAAAGAAGAGGATGGGTCACCCATACCTTCCGCTGGAATTTCTCCGCGGGCAGAGGTGAGGGAGGAACAAAGCAGTGGGGGCCAAGACAGGACGGATATCTCAGGCAGGGAAATGGAAAGTTTTCAGAAGAGCGCCTGGGGCCAGGATCATCCTGGCTGGCCTGCAGGCACCAAGTCAGCCTGCGTGCTTTCGCTGGTGTGGATCCACGGCCCTTCCTCTATGCTTTCAAGTCCTTGTACATATTCAGGTGTTTTACCTGGGAAGGGAGGGAACAGTTCAGCAGCAGCTGGCTGGGGGCTCAGCTCACGTTTACTCACAGGCGCCTATGTACGGTCCCCCAGCTTTGCAATGAGGACGCTCCTTGCGGGGGTGGGGTGGGGCTGCTGGCTGCATGGGAGATAATTCCCTACCTCTGACCAACTTCAGAATTGTTTACCACTGGAGCAAGTGCCCTGATAGGGTTTTCCTCTGTATAACTAGTGGGTTCTGTTTATTTTTTCTGTTTTGTTTCAAGGTAGATTTTATTCCTCATTTATGTATTTATAGATATAAGCATGGAAATAATTCATTCATACAAATACATCTGTGTGAAGGGAAGAACGTTTTTCTGTTTTATTTTTAAAGTTTATTTGTTTTTAACAATTTTGAAATTTAGTATTATTTATTTTTTTAGACAGCAGGTTATTATTAGTTATCTATTTTATACATATACATGTATACAGGTCAATCCCAATCTCCCAACTCATCCCACCACCACCACCCCATGGCTTCCCCCCCTTGGTTTCCATACGTTTGTTCTCTAACCCTGTGTCTCTAATTCTGCCCTGCAAACCGGTTCATCTGTACCAGTTTTCTAGGTTCCACATATATGCATTAATACACAATATTTGTTTTTCTCTTTCTGACTTACTTCTCTCGGTATGACAGTCTCTAGATCCATCCACGTCTCTACAAATGACCCCGTTTCATTCCTTTTTATGGCTGAGTAATATTCCATTTTATATATGTACCACATCTTTATCCATTCGTCTGTCTGTGGGCATTTAGGTTGCTTCCATTACCTGGCTATTGTAAATAGTGCTGCAATGAACATTGTGGTGAATGTGTCTTTTGGATTTATGGTTTTCTCTGGGTATATGCCCAGAAGTGGGATTGCTGGATCATATGGTAATTGTATTTTTAGTTTTTCTAATGAACCTCCATACTGTTCTCCATAGTGACTGTATCAATTGACATGCCCACCAATAGTGGAAGAGGGATCCATGTGTCCACACCCTCCGCAGCATTTGTAGTTTGTAGATTTTCTGATGATGCCCATTCTAACAGGTGTGAGGTGATACCTCATTGAAGTTTTGACTTGCATTTCTCTAATAATTAGTGATGTTGAGCAGCTTTTCATGTGCATCCTGGCCATCTCTGGGTCTCCTTTGAAGAAATGTCTATTTAGATATTCTACCCATTTTTGAAGTGGGTTGTATTTTTTTTAATATTAAGCTGCATGAGCTGTTTATATATATTGGAGATTAAACCTTTGTCCATTGATTCGTTTTCACATATTTCCTCCCATTCTGAGGGTTGCCTTTTTCCATTCCCGTTTTTTAACAAAAGAAAGAAAGAAAGAAAAAGAAGCAGAACACAAATGTCCGTAAAATATGCCTCTTGAAACTGTCGTTTTGAAATATGGAGGTGTTTTGAATTTTTGGGTCGGTATACGACCCCAGGATTTGTTTTCAGGGCAGGTCTCATTTACAGGCCTGCAATTATTTTGAATATCAACTGACCATTAGCGCTGGGATTAAAGCTGCTGTTGTGTGAAACGGCCACAAGGTGGCAGCAGTTCTCCTTTACCAAATCTGGTGACTAGGGCAACAGAGCCTCAATGGAAGTCGTGTTCTAGGTTGTAATTTAGAATGGAATGTGCCAGGAAAAAGACCCTTAAGTTTGTCTCACTATTTCTTGTTCGGTTTTTTTTCATTAAATTTTTATTTTTTATCACAGCAAGTTTGATTACAATGTTTGGCTTGTTGTAGGTGTGCAAGATGTGGTTCTTTTACGCATATACATATGTCTGTTCTTCCTGGGATCCTTTTCCATGTACCTTATGACAGAATGTTGACTAATCTTCTCTTGGTATTCCGTAGGTGTTTGGTGTCTATATATTTCACCTGTGTTTGTATATGTCTCTTAACCCCAATATCCTAATGTATCCAATCCTCACACCTTTCCATTGGTGAACCGTAAGTTTGTTTAATGAATCTGCGATTGCCCTTCTCTGTGGAAATATCTTCACTAGTATCAAGTTTTAGGTAACACCTATAAGTGATATCATACGATATGTGTCTTTCTCTTTCTGACTTACTACAAGTCACGTGATTACCTCTAGACTCATCTACGGTGCTGCAAATGGCATTGTGTCCTTTTTTTCCTTGGCTAATATTCTGTCTGTACATGTACCAGTTCTTCTTTGACCACTCATCTGTTGATGGACTTTTTGGTTGCTCCCATGTCATGGCTATTGTAATGCTGCGGCAATGCACATTTGCCTGCCTGTGTCTTTCCAATTCTGTCTTCTTAGGTTATAGGCCCAGGAGTTCGCCTGCTGGATCATATGGTAGCAAAATGTTTACCTTGTACAGGCACCGCCATTCTGTTCTCATTAGTGGCTCTTACCAGGTTACGTCCCACTTAAAGTTGAGGTGATGCTCTTCTCCACAACACCTTCAGCGTTTATTGTTTGGAGTATTTTTGCTGAAGTTTATTCTGACTAGTGTGAGCTGATACCACTTTGTGCTTGGATTTGCATGCGTCTCATAATACCTTGAAATTGAGCTTTCTGGCATGTCCTTTTTTTCTTCAAACTGTGAGTACAGCTTACCTCTTCAAATTGTTTTCGGGAAGTAGGTGTGACATTTAGAAATATTTTGGCCATTACCTCCCTCAAGACATTATGAGGGCAGGTTTCATTCACAGCCCTCCAGTACTGGTGCATATGAAGTGACCCTTAGCACAGGTTTTAAAGCTGCTGTTGCAGGTAACGGCCAGAGGGTGGCAGCATTTCTGCTTTTCCCAATCTGTTAACTAGGGAAACAGACCATCCTGGCAGTGGTGTTCCTCGGTTCTATATTAGAGTGGAATGTGCCCCCAAAAGCTGATGTCTCCTTACTTATGTTTGTTTTAGAAATCGAATTTCTCTATATTTTTTTATTGGAGTCATATTCCATTGTGTTCATGGACCACTTCTTCTTTGAGCATTCCTCTGTTGATGGACATTTTCGTAGCTTCCAAGTGTTGGCTATGGTAAATATTGCTGGAGTGCAGGATTGCCAGCATGTGTCTTTTCTTTTTTGTGGTACATGGGCCTCTCACTGCCGTGGGCCCTCCCATTGCAGAGCACAGGCTCCGGACGCACAGGCCCAGCAGCCATAGCTCACGGGAACAGCCGCTCCGCGGCATGTGGGATCTTCCCGAATCGGGGCATGAACCCATGTCCCCTGCACTGGCAGGCGGACTCTCATCCACTGCGCCACCAGTGAATCCCAGCCTGTCTTTTTGATTCTCATCCCCTCAGGCGAAAGGCCCAGCAGTGGGTATACTTGATTGAATGGTAGCTCAGTATTTATCTTTACAAGGCACGTCATTTTTGTTTTCATGACTGGCTCTTACCATGTCCCACGTTGAAGCAAGGGTAGGCATTTCTCCAAAACCCCTTCAGCATTTATTGTTTGCAGAATTTTTCCTGATGGGCATTCTGACTGCTGTGAGCTGATAGGTTTTTGTCATTTGGATTTACATATCTTTAATTATTCCTAATGTTTAGCATTTTCCCATGCCTTTTTAAATTTCTGGCAGAGAAAAACAGAAAAAAAAAACGGAGAGTACAGTTAAACTCTTGAAATTGTCTTCTTGGATGGTTGCCCTCTTTTGAATGTTCTGGTCAATTTTCGACCCCATGTTTGTTTTTGAGGGCAGGTGTTATTCACAGGCCTGCAATGAGTGTGACTATTTAGTGACCATTAGCAGTGGGTTTAAAGCTGCTGTTGTGGGAAATGGCCACAAGGCGGCAGCGTTTCTCCACTCCCAAGTCTGGTTCCTAGGGCAGCAGAGCCTTTCTGGGACCAATGGAATACAGAAGAAGGCATCATTGAAGTCTAATACAGAATACCATGTCCTGGTGGATGGTAGAATGACCAGTAGGGTCTAGGAATTAGGAACTACTGGATGTATATCCTCGGTGGCTTCACTGACTGTCCTAACATCCTTTACCAGGTCCCCAGCAGCCCACGGGGCTCTCGTGGTCAGGCCCCTCCCAGGATATGGGGCTCACCTGGGCAGGGCCCCAGCAGCCAACGGGGTTCTCATGTTCAGGCCACTCCCAGGGTATGGAGCTCAGCTGTGAAACTACCCAGCAGCCCATGAGGCTCTCGTGCTTAGGCACCTCCCATGATACAGAGCTCCCGTGGGCAGGTACCATGGCAGGGCTGGGCACACAGGAACCGTGCACATAGCCCTCATTGCAGAGCACCCCAGAACGCCTGTCACGCAGAGCTGACACAGAGCACCTCAGAGCAGGACTTGAACTAACCAACAGCAGCTCCGACAGGTCTCTGACCCTGGGCATCACTCTGTGCAGCCTCCCTCTGCCTGGTCTTCCAGAGACTTCCACTGCAGCCGGGGCACCAGGCCTTTGTCTCCAACCATCCCCCCTCCTCTCCCTGACTCCTGGGTTCCTCTCGTTAGGATTAGGTCTTCTTGAAATTGTCTCCCACTCATGGGCCAGATAAAATGATGAGAAAACAAGCCGGAGATGCAGCCCCTTGTCTATCCTGACTCTCAGGAGCCCACACCTGTTCCTTGGAACTGGCCGTTTCAGCGAGGTCCATTTTCTGCAATGTGAGCCACTGAGGGGTGAGGATTGGCTGACCGGAGCAGCCTGTCCCTACCGGCCAGCCCTCCCCAGGTGTGCCTGGGTTGAGGTCAATAGAAACACCGCTCCAGGGAGCAACAGCGCCTGCAGCTGTGCCTGACGCCATATTCTCTGCCCCGTCAGCAGTCTCGGGGCTGTGCTGGTGGGAGGGAGTGAGGGGGCACGGTTTTGTGGGTGGCCCGGTGTGAGAGGGGCTCTGCTGGACTTTCTGCAGGAGTTGCCAGACTGCCACCTGCTAAAGAAGAGGATGGGTCACCCATACCTTCCGCTGGAATTTCTCCGCGGGCAGAGGTGAGGGAGGAACAAAGCAGTGGGGGCCAAGACAGGACGGATATCTCAGGCAGGGAAATGGAAAGTTTTCAGAAGAGCGCCTGGGGCCAGGATCATCCTGGCTGGCCTGCAGGCACCAAGTCAGCCTGCGTGCTTTCGCTGGTGTGGATCCACGGCCCTTCCTCTATGCTTTCAAGTCCTTGTACATATTCAGGTGTTTTACCTGGGAAGGGAGGGAACAGTTCAGCAGCAGCTGGCTGGGGGCTCAGCTCACGTTTACTCACAGACGCCTATGTACGGTCCCCCAGCTTTGCAATGAGGACGCTCCTTGCGGGGGTGGGGGGGGGCTGCTGGCTGCATGGGAGAAAATTCCCTACCTCTGACCAACTTCAGAATTGTTTACCACTGGAGCAAGTGCCTTGATAGGGTTTTCCTCTGTATAACTAGTGGGTTCTGTTTATTTTTTCTGTTTTGTTTCAAGGTAGATTTTATTCCTCATTTATGTATTTATAGATATAAGCATGGAAATAATTCATTCATACAAATACATCTGTGTGAAGGGAAGAACGTTTTTCTGTTTTATTTTTAAATTTTATTTGTTTTTAAAAATTTTGAAATTTAGTATTATTTATTTTTTTAGACAGCAGGTTATTATTAGTTATCTATTTTATACATATACATGTATACAGGTCAATCCCAATCTCCCAACTCATCCCACCACCACCACCCCATGGCTTCCCCCCCTTGGTTTCCATACGTTTGTTCTCTAACCCTGTGTCTCTAATTCTGCCCTGCAAACCGGTTCATCTGTACCAGTTTTCTAGGTTCCACATATATGCATTAATACACAATATTTGTTTTTCTCTTTCTGACTTACTTCTCTCGGTATGACAGTCTCTAGATCCATCCACGTCTCTACAAATGACCCCGTTTCATTCCTTTTTATGGCTGAGTAATATTCCATTTTATATATGTACCACATCTTTATCCATTCGTCTGTCTGTGGGCATTTAGGTTGCTTCCATTACCTGGCTATTGTAAATAGTGCTGCAATGAACATTGTGGTGAATGTGTCTTTTGGATTTATGGTTTTCTCTGGGTATATGCCCAGAAGTGGGATTGCTGGATCATATGGTAATTGTATTTTTAGTTTTTCTAATGAACCTCCATACTGTTCTCCATAGTGACTGTATCAATTGACATGCCCACCAATAGTGGAAGAGGGATCCATGTGTCCACACCCTCTGCAGCATTTGTAGTTTGTAGATTTTCTGATGATGCCCATTCTAACAGGTGTGAGGTGATACCTCATTGAAGTTTTGACTTGCATTTCTCTAATAATTAGTGATGTTGAGCAGCTTTTCATGTGCATCCTGGCCATCTCTGGGTCTCCTTTGAAGAAATGTCTATTTAGATATTCTACCCATTTTTGAAGTGGGTTGTATTTTTTTTAATATTAAGCTGCATGAGCTGTTTATATATATTGGAGATTAAACCTTTGTCCATTGATTCGTTTTCACATATTTCCTCCCATTCTGAGGGTTGCCTTTTTCCATTCCCGTTTTTTAACAAAAGAAAGAAAGAAAGAAAAAGAAGCAGAACACAAATGTCCGTAAAATATGCCTCTTGAAACTGTCGTTTTGAAATATGGAGGTGTTTTGAATTTTTTGGTCGGTATACGACCCCAGGATTTGTTTTCAGGGCAGGTCTCATTTACAGGCCTGCAATTATTTTGAATATCAACTGACCATTAGCGCTGGGATTAAAGCTGCTGTTGTGTGAAACGGCCACAAGGTGGCAGCAGTTCTCCTTTACCAAATCTGGTGACTAGGGCAACAGAGCCTCAATGGAAGTCGTGTTCTAGGTTGTAATTTAGAATGGAATGTGCCAGGAAAAAGACCCTTAAGTTTGTCTCACTATTTCTTGTTCGGTTTTTTTTTCATTTAATTTTTATTTTTTATCACAGCAAGTTTGATTACAATGTTTGGCTTGTTGTAGGTGTGCAAGATGTGGTTCTTTTACGCATATACATATGTCTGTTCTTCCTGGGATCCTTTTCCATGTACGTTATGACAGAATGTTGACTAATCTTCTCTTGGTATTCCGTAGGTGTTTGGTGTCTATATATTTCACCTGTGTTTGTATATGTCTCTTAACCCCAATATCCTAATGTATCCAATCCTCACACCTTTCCATTGGTGAACCGTAAGTTTGTTTAATGAATCTGCGATTGCCCTTCTCTGTGGAAATATCTTCACTAGTATCAAGTTTTAGGTAACACCTATAAGTGATATCATACGATATGTGTCTTTCTCTTTCTGACTTACTACAAGTCACGTGATTACCTCTAGACTCATCTACGGTGCTGCAAATGGCATTGTGTCCTTTTTTTCCTTGGCTAATATTCTGTCTGTACATGTACCAGTTCTTCTTTGACCACTCATCTGTTGATGGACTTTTTGGTTGCTCCCATGTCATGGCTATTGTAATGCTGCGGCAATGCACATTTGCCTGCCTGTGTCTTTCCAATTCTGTCTTCTTAGGTTATAGGCCCAGGAGTTCGCCTGCTGGATCATATGGTAGCAAAATGTTTACCTTGTACAGGCACCACCATTCTGTTCTCATTAGTGGCTCTTACCAGGTTACGTCCCACTTAAAGTTGAGGTGATGCTCTTCTCCACAACACCTTCAGCGTTTATTGTTTGGAGTATTTTTGCTGAAGTTTATTCTGACTAGTGTGAGCTGATACCACTTTGTGCTTGGATTTGCATGCGTCTCATAATACCTTGAAATTGAGCTTTCTGGCATGTCCTTTTTTTCTTCAAACTGTGAGTACAGCTTACCTCTTCAAATTGTTTTCAGGAAGTAGGTGTGACATTTAGAAATATTTTGGCCATTACCTCCCTCAAGACATTATGAGGGCAGGTTTCATTCACAGCCCTCCAGTACTGGTGCATATGAAGTGACCCTTAGCACAGGTTTTAAAGCTGCTGTTGCAGGTAACGGCCAGAGGGTGGCAGCATTTCTGCTTTTCCCAATCTGTTAACTAGGGAAACAGACCATCCTGGCAGTGGTGTTCCTCGGTTCTATATTAGAGTGGAATGTGCCCCCAAAAGCTGATGTCTCCTTACTTATGTTTGTTTTAGAAATCGAATTTCTATATATTTTTTTATTGGAGTCATATTCCATTGTGTTCATGGACCACTTCTTCTTTGAGCATTCCTCTGTTGATGGACATTTTCGTAGCTTCCAAGTGTTGGCTATGGTAAATATTGCTGGAGTGCAGGATTGCCAGCATGTGTCTTTTCTTTTTTGTGGTACATGGGCCTCTCACTGCCGTGGGCCCTCCCATTGCAGAGCACAGGCTCCGGACGCACAGGCCCAGCAGCCATAGCTCACGGGAACAGCCGCTCCGCGGCATGTGGGATCTTCCCGAATCGGGGCATGAACCCATGTCCCCTGCACTGGCAGGCGGACTCTCATCCACTGCGCCACCAGTGAATCCCAGCCTGTCTTTTTGATTCTCATCCCCTCAGGCGAAAGGCCCAGCAGTGGGTATACTTGATTGAATGGTAGCTCAGTATTTATCTTTACAAGGCACGTCATTTTTGTTTTCATGACTGGCTCTTACCATGTCCCACGTTGAAGCAAGGGTAGGCATTTCTCCAAAACCCCTTCAGCATTTATTGTTTGCAGAATTTTTCCTGATGGGCATTCTGACTGCTGTGAGCTGATAGGTTTTTGTCATTTGGATTTACATATCTTTAATTATTCCTAATGTTTAGCATTTTCCCATGCCTTTTTAAATTTCTGGCAGAGAAAAACAGAAAAAAAAACGGAGAGTACAGTTAAACTCTTGAAATTGTCTTCTTGGATGGTTGCCCTCTTTTGAATGTTCTGGTCAATTTTCGACCCCATGTTTGTTTTTGAGGGCAGGTGTTATTCACAGGCCTGCAATGAGTGTGACTATTTAGTGACCATTAGCAGTGGGTTTAAAGCTGCTGTTGTGGGAAATGGCCACAAGGCGGCAGCGTTTCTCCACTCCCAAGTCTGGTTCCTAGGGCAGCAGAGTCTTTCTGGGACCAATGGAATACAGAAGAAGGCATCATTGAAGTCTAATACAGAATACCATGTCCTGGTGGATGGTAGAATGACCAGTAGGGTCTAGGAATTAGGAACTACTGGATGTATATCCTCGGTGGCTTCACTGACTGTCCTAACATCCTTTACCAGGTCCCCAGCAGCCCACGGGGCTCTCGTGGTCAGGCCCCTCCCAGGATATGGGGCTCACCTGGGCAGGGCCCCAGCAGCCAACGGGGTTCTCATGTTCAGGCCACTCCCAGGGTATGGAGCTCAGCTGTGAAACTACCCAGCAGCCCATGAGGCTCTCGTGCTTAGGCACCTCCCATAATACAGAGCTCCCGTGGGCAGGTACCATGGCAGGGCTGGGCACACAGGAACCGTGCACATAGCCCTCATTGCAGAGCACCCCAGAACGCCTGTCACGCAGAGCTGACACAGAGCACCTCAGAGCAGGACTTGAACTAACCAACAGCAGCTCCGACAGGTCTCTGACCCTGGGCATCACTCTGTGCAGCCTCCCTCTGCCTGGTCTTCCAGAGACTTCCACTGCAGCCGGGGCACCAGGCCTTTGTCTCCAACCATCCCCCCTCCTCTCCCTGACTCCTGGGTTCCTCTCGTTAGGATTAGGTCTTCTTGAAATTGTCTCCCACTCATGGGCCAGATAAAATGATGAGAAAACAAGCCGGAGATGCAGCCCCTTGTCTATCCTGACTCTCAGGAGCCCACACCTGTTCCTTGGAACTGGCCGTTTCAGCGAGGTCCATTTTCTGCAATGTGAGCCACTGAGGGGTGAGGATTGGCTGACCGGAGCAGCCTGTCCCTACCGGCCAGCCCTCCCCAGGTGTGCCTGGGTTGAGGTCAATAGAAACACCGCTCCAGGGAGCAACAGCGCCTGCAGCTGTGCCTGACGCCATATTCTCTGCCCCGTCAGCAGTCTCGGGGCTGTGCTGGTGGGAGGGAGTGAGGGGGCACGGTTTTGTGGGTGGCCCGGTGTGAGAGGGGCTCTGCTGGACTTTCTGCAGGAGTTGCCAGACTGCCACCTGCTAAAGAAGAGGATGGGTCACCCATACCTTCCGCTGGAATTTCTCCGCGGGCAGAGGTGAGGGAGGAACAAAGCAGTGGGGGCCAAGACAGGACGGATATCTCAGGCAGGGAAATGGAAAGTTTTCAGAAGAGCGCCTGGGGCCAGGATCATCCTGGCTGGCCTGCAGGCACCAAGTCAGCCTGCGTGCTTTCGCTGGTGTGGATCCACGGCCCTTCCTCTATGCTTTCAAGTCCTTGTACATATTCAGGTGTTTTACCTGGGAAGGGAGGGAACAGTTCAGCAGCAGCTGGCTGGGGGCTCAGCTCACGTTTACTCACAGACGCCTATGTACGGTCCCCCAGCTTTGCAATGAGGACGCTCCTTGCGGGGGTGGGGGGGGGCTGCTGGCTGCATGGGAGAAAATTCCCTACCTCTGACCAACTTCAGAATTGTTTACCACTGGAGCAAGTGCCTTGATAGGGTTTTCCTCTGTATAACTAGTGGGTTCTGTTTATTTTTTCTGTTTTGTTTCAAGGTAGATTTTATTCCTCATTTATGTATTTATAGATATAAGCATGGAAATAATTCATTCATACAAATACATCTGTGTGAAGGGAAGAACGTTTTTCTGTTTTATTTTTAAATTTTATTTGTTTTTAAAAATTTTGAAATTTAGTATTATTTATTTTTTTAGACAGCAGGTTATTATTAGTTATCTATTTTATACATATACATGTATACAGGTCAATCCCAATCTCCCAACTCATCCCACCACCACCACCCCATGGCTTCCCCCCCTTGGTTTCCATACGTTTGTTCTCTAACCCTGTGTCTCTAATTCTGCCCTGCAAACCGGTTCATCTGTACCAGTTTTCTAGGTTCCACATATATGCATTAATACACAATATTTGTTTTTCTCTTTCTGACTTACTTCTCTCGGTATGACAGTCTCTAGATCCATCCACGTCTCTACAAATGACCCCGTTTCATTCCTTTTTATGGCTGAGTAATATTCCATTTTATATATGTACCACATCTTTATCCATTCGTCTGTCTGTGGGCATTTAGGTTGCTTCCATTACCTGGCTATTGTAAATAGTGCTGCAATGAACATTGTGGTGAATGTGTCTTTTGGATTTATGGTTTTCTCTGGGTATATGCCCAGAAGTGGGATTGCTGGATCATATGGTAATTGTATTTTTAGTTTTTCTAATGAACCTCCATACTGTTCTCCATAGTGACTGTATCAATTGACATGCCCACCAATAGTGGAAGAGGGATCCATGTGTCCACACCCTCCGCAGCATTTGTAGTTTGTAGATTTTCTGATGATGCCCATTCTAACAGGTGTGAGGTGATACCTCATTGAAGTTTTGACTTGCATTTCTCTAATAATTAGTGATGTTGAGCAGCTTTTCATGTGCATCCTGGCCATCTCTGGGTCTCCTTTGAAGAAATGTCTATTTAGATATTCTACCCATTTTTGAAGTGGGTTGTATTTTTTTTAATATTAAGCTGCATGAGCTGTTTATATATATTGGAGATTAAACCTTTGTCCATTGATTCGTTTTCACATATTTCCTCCCATTCTGAGGGTTGCCTTTTTCCATTCCCGTTTTTTAACAAAAGAAAGAAAGAAAGAAAAAGAAGCAGAACACAAATGTCCGTAAAATATGCCTCTTGAAACTGTCGTTTTGAAATATGGAGGTGTTTTGAATTTTTTGGTCGGTATACGACCCCAGGATTTGTTTTCAGGGCAGGTCTCATTTACAGGCCTGCAATTATTTTGAATATCAACTGACCATTAGCGCTGGGATTAAAGCTGCTGTTGTGTGAAACGGCCACAAGGTGGCAGCAGTTCTCCTTTACCAAATCTGGTGACTAGGGCAACAGAGCCTCAATGGAAGTCGTGTTCTAGGTTGTAATTTAGAATGGAATGTGCCAGGAAAAAGACCCTTAAGTTTGTCTCACTATTTCTTGTTCGGTTTTTTTTCATTTAATTTTTATTTTTTATCACAGCAAGTTTGATTACAATGTTTGGCTTGTTGTAGGTGTGCAAGATGTGGTTCTTTTACGCATATACATATGTCTGTTCTTCCTGGGATCCTTTTCCATGTACGTTATGACAGAATGTTGACTAATCTTCTCTTGGTATTCCGTAGGTGTTTGGTGTCTATATATTTCACCTGTGTTTGTATATGTCTCTTAACCCCAATATCCTAATGTATCCAATCCTCACACCTTTCCATTGGTGAACCGTAAGTTTGTTTAATGAATCTGCGATTGCCCTTCTCTGTGGAAATATCTTCACTAGTATCAAGTTTTAGGTAACACCTATAAGTGATATCATACGATATGTGTATTTCTCTTTCTGACTTACTACAAGTCACGTGATTACCTCTAGACTCATCTACGGTGCTGCAAATGGCATTGTGTCCTTTTTTTCCTTGGCTAATATTCTGTCTGTACATGTACCAGTTCTTCTTTGACCACTCATCTGTTGATGGACTTTTTGGTTGCTCCCATGTCATGGCTATTGTAATGCTGCGGCAATGCACATTTGCCTGCCTGTGTCTTTCCAATTCTGTCTTCTTAGGTTATAGGCCCAGGAGTTCGCCTGCTGGATCATATGGTAGCAAAATGTTTACCTTGTACAGGCACCACCATTCTGTTCTCATTAGTGGCTCTTACCAGGTTACGTCCCACTTAAAGTTGAGGTGATGCTCTTCTCCACAACACCTTCAGCGTTTATTGTTTGGAGTATTTTTGCTGAAGTTTATTCTGACTAGTGTGAGCTGATACCACTTTGTGCTTGGATTTGCATGCGTCTCATAATACCTTGAAATTGAGCTTTCTGGCATGTCCTTTTTTTCTTCAAACTGTGAGTACAGCTTACCTCTTCAAATTGTTTTCGGGAAGTAGGTGTGACATTTAGAAATATTTTGGCCATTACCTCCCTCAAGACATTATGAGGGCAGGTTTCATTCACAGCCCTCCAGTACTGGTGCATATGAAGTGACCCTTAGCACAGGTTTTAAAGCTGCTGTTGCAGGTAACGGCCAGAGGGTGGCAGCATTTCTGCTTTTCCCAATCTGTTAACTAGGGAAACAGACCATCCTGGCAGTGGTGTTCCTCGGTTCTATATTAGAGTGGAATGTGCCCCCAAAAGCTGATGTCTCCTTACTTATGTTTGTTTTAGAAATCGAATTTCTATATATTTTTTTATTGGAGTCATATTCCATTGTGTTCATGGACCACTTCTTCTTTGAGCATTCCTCTGTTGATGGACATTTTCGTAGCTTCCAAGTGTTGGCTATGGTAAATATTGCTGGAGTGCAGGATTGCCAGCATGTGTCTTTTCTTTTTTGTGGTACATGGGCCTCTCACTGCCGTGGGCCCTCCCATTGCAGAGCACAGGCTCCGGACGCACAGGCCCAGCAGCCATAGCTCACGGGAACAGCCGCTCCGCGGCATGTGGGATCTTCCCGAATCGGGGCATGAACCCATGTCCCCTGCACTGGCAGGCGGACTCTCATCCACTGCGCCACCAGTGAATCCCAGCCTGTCTTTTTGATTCTCATCCCCTCAGGCGAAAGGCCCAGCAGTGGGTATACTTGATTGAATGGTAGCTCAGTATTTATCTTTACAAGGCACGTCATTTTTGTTTTCATGACTGGCTCTTACCATGTCCCACGTTGAAGCAAGGGTAGGCATTTCTCCAAAACCCCTTCAGCATTTATTGTTTGCAGAATTTTTCCTGATGGGCATTCTGACTGCTGTGAGCTGATAGGTTTTTGTCATTTGGATTTACATATCTTTAATTATTCCTAATGTTTAGCATTTTCCCATGCCTTTTTAAATTTCTGGCAGAGAAAAACAGAAAAAGAAATGGAGAGTACAGTTAAACTCTTGAAATTGTCTTCTTGGATGGTTGCCCTCTTTTGAATGTTCTGGTCAATTTTCGACCCCATGTTTGTTTTTGAGGGCAGGTGTTATTCACAGGCCTGCAATGAGTGTGACTATTTAGTGACCATTAGCAGTGGGTTTAAAGCTGCTGTTGTGGGAAATGGCCACAAGGCGGCAGCGTTTCTCCACTCCCAAGTCTGGTTCCTAGGGCAGCAGAGCCTTTCTGGGACCAATGGAATACAGAAGAAGGCATCATTGAAGTCTAATACAGAATACCATGTCCTGGTGGATGGTAGAATGACCAGTAGGGTCTAGGAATTAGGAACTACTGGATGTATATCCTCGGTGGCTTCACTGACTGTCCTAACATCCTTTACCAGGTCCCCAGCAGCCCACGGGGCTCTCGTGGTCAGGCCCCTCCCAGGATATGGGGCTCACCTGGGCAGGGCCCCAGCAGCCAACGGGGTTCTCATGTTCAGGCCACTCCCAGGGTATGGAGCTCAGCTGTGAAACTACCCAGCAGCCCATGAGGCTCTCGTGCTTAGGCACCTCCCATGATACAGAGCTCCCGTGGGCAGGTACCATGGCAGGGCTGGGCACACAGGAACCGTGCACATAGCCCTCATTGCAGAGCACCCCAGAACGCCTGTCACGCAGAGCTGACACAGAGCACCTCAGAGCAGGACTTGAACTAACCAACAGCAGCTCCGACAGGTCTCTGACCCTGGGCATCACTCTGTGCAGCCTCCCTCTGCCTGGTCTTCCAGAGACTTCCACTGCAGCCGGGGCACCAGGCCTTTGTCTCCAACCATCCCCCCTCCTCTCCCTGACTCCTGGGTTCCTCTCATTAGGATTAGGTCTTCTTGAAATTGTCTCCCACTCATGGGCCAGATAAAATGATGAGAAAACAAGCCGGAGATGCAGCCCCTTGTCTATCCTGACTCTCAGGAGCCCACACCTGTTCCTTGGAACTGGCCGTTTCAGCGAGGTCCATTTTCTGCAATGTGAGCCACTGAGGGGTGAGGATTGGCTGACCGGAGCAGCCTGTCCCTACCGGCCAGCCCTCCCCAGGTGTGCCTGGGTTGAGGTCAATAGAAACACCGCTCCAGGGAGCAACAGCGCCTGCAGCTGTGCCTGACGCCATATTCTCTGCCCCGTCAGCAGTCTCGGGGCTGTGCTGGTGGGAGGGAGTGAGGGGGCACGGTTTTGTGGGTGGCCCGGTGTGAGAGGGGCTCTGCTGGACTTTCTGCAGGAGTTGCTAGACTGCCACCTGCTAAAGAAGAGGATGGGTCACCCATACCTTCCGCTGGAATTTCTCCGCGGGCAGAGGTGAGGGAGGAACAAAGCAGTGGGGGCCAAGACAGGACGGATATCTCAGGCAGGGAAATGGAAAGTTTTCAGAAGAGCGCCTGGGGCCAGGATCATCCTGGCTGGCCTGCAGGCACCAAGTCAGCCTGCGTGCTTTCGCTGGTGTGGATCCACGGCCCTTCCTCTATGCTTTCAAGTCCTTGTACATATTCAGGTGTTTTACCTGGGAAGGGAGGGAACAGTTCAGCAGCAGCTGGCTGGGGGCTCAGCTCACGTTTACTCACAGACGCCTATGTATGGTCCCCCAGCTTTGCAATGAGGATGCTCCTTGCGGGGGTGGGGGGGGGCTGCTGGCTGCATGGGAGATAATTCCCTACCTCTGACCAACTTCAGAATTGTTTACCACTGGAGCAAGTGCCCTGATAGGGTTTTCCTCTGTATAACTAGTGGGTTCTGTTTATTTTTTCTGTTTTGTTTCAAGGTAGATTTTATTCCTCATTTATGTATTTATAGATATAAGCATGGAAATAATTCATTCATACAAATACATCTGTGTGAAGGGAAGAACGTTTTTCTGTTTTATTTTTAAATTTTATTTGTTTTTAAAAATTTTGAAATTTAGTATTATTTATTTTTTTTAGACAGCAGGTTATTATTAGTTATCTATTTTATACATATACATGTATACAGGTCAATCCCAATCTCCCAACTCATCCCACCACCACCACCCCATGGCTTCCCCCCCTTGGTTTCCATACGTTTGTTCTCTAACCCTGTGTCTCTAATTCTGCCCTGCAAACCGGTTCATCTGTACCAGTTTTCTAGGTTCCACATATATGCATTAATACACAATATTTGTTTTTCTCTTTCTGACTTACTTCTCTCGGTATGACAGTCTCTAGATCCATCCACGTCTCTACAAATGACCCCGTTTCATTCCTTTTTATGGCTGAGTAATATTCCATTTTATATATGTACCACATCTTTATCCATTCGTCTGTCTGTGGGCATTTAGGTTGCTTCCATTACCTGGCTATTGTAAATAGTGCTGCAATGAACATTGTGGTGAATGTGTCTTTTGGATTTATGGTTTTCTCTGGGTATATGCCCAGAAGTGGGATTGCTGGATCATATGGTAATTGTATTTTTAGTTTTTCTAATGAACCTCCATACTGTTCTCCATAGTGACTGTATCAATTGACATGCCCACCAATAGTGGAAGAGGGATCCATGTGTCCACACCCTCCGCAGCATTTGTAGTTTGTAGATTTTCTGATGATGCCCATTCTAACAGGTGTGAGGTGATACCTCATTGAAGTTTTGACTTGCATTTCTCTAATAATTAGTGATGTTGAGCAGCTTTTCATGTGCATCCTGGCCATCTCTGGGTCTCCTTTGAAGAAATGTCTATTTAGATATTCTACCCATTTTTGAAGTGGGTTGTATTTTTTTAATATTAAGCTGCATGAGCTGTTTATATATATTGGAGATTAAACCTTTGTCCATTGATTCGTTTTCACATATTTCCTCCCATTCTGAGGGTTGCCTTTTTCCATTCCCGTTTTTTAACAAAAGAAAGAAAGAAAGAAAAAGAAGCAGAACACAAATGTCCGTAAAATATGCCTCTTGAAACTGTCGTTTTGAAATATGGAGGTGTTTTGAATTTTTTGGTCGGTATACGACCCCAGGATTTGTTTTCAGGGCAGGTCTCATTTACAGGCCTGCAATTATTTTGAATATCAACTGACCATTAGCGCTGGGATTAAAGCTGCTGTTGTGTGAAACGGCCACAAGGTGGCAGCAGTTCTCCTTTACCAAATCTGGTGACTAGGGCAACAGAGCCTCAATGGAAGTCGTGTTCTAGGTTGTAATTTAGAATGGAATGTGCCAGGAAAAAGACCCTTAAGTTTGTCTCACTATTTCTTTTTCGGTTTTTTTTCATTTAATTTTTATTTTTTATCACAGCAAGTTTGATTACAATGTTTGGCTTGTTGTAGGTGTGCAAGATGTGGTTCTTTTACGCATATACATATGTCTGTTCTTCCTGGGATCCTTTTCCATGTACGTTATGACAGAATGTTGACTAATCTTCTCTTGGTATTCCGTAGGTGTTTGGTGTCTATATATTTCACCTGTGTTTGTATATGTCTCTTAACCCCAATATCCTAATGTATCCAATCCTCACACCTTTCCATTGGTGAACCATAAGTTTGTTTAATGAATCTGCGATTGCCCTTCTCTGTGGAAATATCTTCACTAGTATCAAGTTTTAGGTAACACCTATAAGTGATATCATACGATATGTGTATTTCTCTTTCTGACTTACTACAAGTCACGTGATTACCTCTAGACTCATCTACGGTGCTGCAAATGGCATTGTGTCCTTTTTTTCCTTGGCTAATATTCTGTCTGTACATGTACCAGTTCTTCTTTGACCACTCATCTGTTGATGGACTTTTTGGTTGCTCCCATGTCATGGCTATTGTAATGCTGCGGCAATGCACATTTGCCTGCCTGTGTCTTTCCAATTCTGTCTTCTTAGGTTATAGGCCCAGGAGTTCGCCTGCTGGATCATATGGTAGCAAAATGTTTACCTTGTACAGGCACCGCCATTCTGTTCTCATTAGTGGCTCTTACCAGGTTACGTCCCACTTAAAGTTGAGGTGATGCTCTTCTCCACAACACCTTCAGCGTTTATTGTTTGGAGTATTTTTGCTGAAGTTTATTCTGACTAGTGTGAGCTGATACCACTTTGTGCTTGGATTTGCATGCGTCTCATAATACCTTGAAATTGAGCTTTCTGGCATGTCCTTTTTTTCTTCAAACTGTGAGTACAGCTTACCTCTTCAAATTGTTTTCGGGAAGTAGGTGTGACATTTAGAAATATTTTGGCCATTACCTCCCTCATGAGGGCAGGTTTCATTCACAGCCCTCCAGTACTGGTGCATATGAAGTGACCCTTAGCACAGGTTTTAAAGCTGCTGTTGCAGGTAACGGCCAGAGGGTGGCAGCATTTCTGCTTTTCCCAATCTGTTAACTAGGGAAACAGACCATCCTGGCAGTGGTGTTCCTCGGTTCTATATTAGAGTGGAATGTGCCCCCAAAAGCTGATGTCTCCTTACTTATGTTTGTTTTAGAAATCGAATTTCTATATATTTTTTTATTGGAGTCATATTCCATTGTGTTCATGGACCACTTCTTCTTTGAGCATTCCTCTGTTGATGGACATTTTCGTAGCTTCCAAGTGTTGGCTATGGTAAATATTGCTGGAGTGCAGGATTGCCAGCATGTGTCTTTTCTTTTTTGTGGTACATGGGCCTCTCACTGCCGTGGGCCCTCCCATTGCAGAGCACAGGCTCCGGACGCACAGGCCCAGCAGCCATAGCTCACGGGAACAGCCGCTCCGCGGCATGTGGGATCTTCCCGAATCGGGGCATGAACCCATGTCCCCTGCACTGGCAGGCGGACTCTCATCCACTGCGCCACCAGTGAATCCCAGCCTGTCTTTTTGATTCTCATCCCCTCAGGCGAAAGGCCCAGCAGTGGGTATACTTGATTGAATGGTAGCTCAGTATTTATCTTTACAAGGCACGTCATTTTTGTTTTCATGACTGGCTCTTACCATGTCCCACGTTGAAGCAAGGGTAGGCATTTCTCCAAAACCCCTTCAGCATTTATTGTTTGCAGAATTTTTCCTGATGGGCATTCTGACTGCTGTGAGCTGATAGGTTTTTGTCATTTGGATTTACATATCTTTAATTATTCCTAATGTTTAGCATTTTCCCATGCCTTTTTAAATTTCTGGCAGAGAAAAACAGAAAAAAAAACGGAGAGTACAGTTAAACTCTTGAAATTGTCTTCTTGGATGGTTGCCCTCTTTTGAATGTTCTGGTCAATTTTCGACCCCATGTTTGTTTTTGAGGGCAGGTGTTATTCACAGGCCTGCAATGAGTGTGACTATTTAGTGACCATTAGCAGTGGGTTTAAAGCTGCTGTTGTGGGAAATGGCCACAAGGCGGCAGCGTTTCTCCACTCCCAAGTCTGGTTCCTAGGGCAGCAGAGCCTTTCTGGGACCAATGGAATACAGAAGAAGGCATCATTGAAGTCTAATACAGAATACCATGTCCTGGTGGATGGTAGAATGACCAGTAGGGTCTAGGAATTAGGAACTACTGGATGTATATCCTCGGTGGCTTCACTGACTGTCCTAACATCCTTTACCAGGTCCCCAGCAGCCCACGGGGCTCTCGTGGTCAGGCCCCTCCCAGGATATGGGGCTCACCTGGGCAGGGCCCCAGCAGCCAACGGGGTTCTCATGTTCAGGCCACTCCCAGGGTATGGAGCTCAGCTGTGAAACTACCCAGCAGCCCATGAGGCTCTCGTGCTTAGGCACCTCCCATGATACAGAGCTCCCATGGGCAGGTACCATGGCAGGGCTGGGCACACAGGAACCGTGCACATAGCCCTCATTGCAGAGCACCCCAGAACGCCTGTCACGCAGAGCTGACACAGAGCACCTCAGAGCAGGACTTGAACTAACCAACAGCAGCTCCGACAGGTCTCTGACCCTGGGCATCACTCTGTGCAGCCTCCCTCTGCCTGGTCTTCCAGAGACTTCCACTGCAGCCGGGGCACCAGGCCTTTGTCTCCAACCATCCCCCCTCCTCTCCCTGACTCCTGGGTTCCTCTCGTTAGGATTAGGTCTTCTTGAAATTGTCTCCCACTCATGGGCCAGATAAAATGATGAGAAAACAAGCCGGAGATGCAGCCCCTTGTCTATCCTGACTCTCAGGAGCCCACACCTGTTCCTTGGAACTGGCCGTTTCAGCGAGGTCCATTTTCTGCAATGTGAGCCACTGAGGGGTGAGGATTGGCTGACCGGAGCAGCCTGTCCCTACCGGCCAGCCCTCCCCAGGTGTGCCTGGGTTGAGGTCAATAGAAACACCGCTCCAGGGAGCAACAGCGCCTGCAGCTGTGCCTGACGCCATATTCTCTGCCCCATCAGCAGTCTCGGGGCTGTGCTGGTGGGAGGGAGTGAGGGGGCACGGTTTTGTGGGTGGCCCGGTGTGAGAGGGGCTCTGCTGGACTTTCTGCAGGAGTTGCCAGACTGCCACCTGCTAAAGAAGAGGATGGGTCACCCATACCTTCCGCTGGAATTTCTCCGCGGGCAGAGGTGAGGGAGGAACAAAGCAGTGGGGGCCAAGACAGGACGGATATCTCAGGCAGGGAAATGGAAAGTTTTCAGAAGAGCGCCTGGGGCCAGGATCATCCTGGCTGGCCTGCAGGCACCAAGTCAGCCTGCGTGCTTTCGCTGGTGTGGATCCACGGCCCTTCCTCTATGCTTTCAAGTCCTTGTACATATTCAGGTGTTTTACCTGGGAAGGGAGGGAACAGTTCAGCAGCAGCTGGCTGGGGGCTCAGCTCACGTTTACTCACAGACGCCTATGTACGGTCCCCCAGCTTTGCAATGAGGACGCTCCTTGCGGGGGTGGGGGGGGGCTGCTGGCTGCATGGGAGATAATTCCCTACCTCTGACCAACTTCAGAATTGTTTACCACTGGAGCAAGTGCCCTGATAGGGTTTTCCTCTGTATAACTAGTGGGTTCTGTTTATTTTTTCTGTTTTGTTTCAAGGTAGATTTTATTCCTCATTTATGTATTTATAGATATAAGCATGGAAATAATTCATTCATACAAATACATCTGTGTGAAGGGAAGAACGTTTTTCTGTTTTATTTTTAAATTTTATTTGTTTTAAAAAATTTTGAAATTTAGTATTATTTATTTTTTTAGACAGCAGGTTATTAATAGTTATCTATTTTATACATATACATGTATACAGGTCAATCCCAATCTCCCAACTCATCCCACCACCACCACCCCATGGCTTCCCCCCCTTGGTTTCCATACGTTTGTTCTCTAACCCTGTGTCTCTAATTCTGCCCTGCAAACCGGTTCATCTGTACCAGTTTTCTAGGTTCCACATATATGCATTAATACACAATATTTGTTTTTCTCTTTCTGACTTACTTCTCTCGGTATGACAGTCTCTAGATCCATCCACGTCTCTACAAATGACCCCGTTTCATTCCTTTTTATGGCTGAGTAATATTCCATTTTATATATGTACCACATCTTTATCCATTCGTCTGTCTGTGGGCATTTAGGTTGCTTCCATTACCTGGCTATTGTAAATAGTGCTGCAATGAACATTGTGGTGAATGTGTCTTTTGGATTTATGGTTTTCTCTGGGTATATGCCCAGAAGTGGGATTGCTGGATCATATGGTAATTGTATTTTTAGTTTTTCTAATGAACCTCCATACTGTTCTCCATAGTGACTGTATCAATTGACATGCCCACCAATAGTGGAAGAGGGATCCATGTGTCCACACCCTCCGCAGCATTTGTAGTTTGTCGATTTTCTGATGATGCCCATTCTAACAGGTGTGAGGTGATACCTCATTGAAGTTTTGACTTGCATTTCTCTAATAATTAGTGATGTTGAGCAGCTTTTCATGTGCATCCTGGCCATCTCTGGGTCTCCTTTGAAGAAATGTCTATTTAGATATTCTACCCATTTTTGAAGTGGGTTGTATTTTTTTTAATATTAAGCTGCATGAGCTGTTTATATATATTGGAGATTAAACCTTTGTCCATTGATTCGTTTTCACATATTTCCTCCCATTCTGAGGGTTGCCTTTTTCCATTCCCGTTTTTTAACAAAAGAAAGAAAGAAAGAAAAAGAAGCAGAACACAAATGTCCGTAAAATATGCCTCTTGAAACTGTCGTTTTGAAATATGGAGGTGTTTTGAATTTTTTGGTCGGTATACGACCCCAGGATTTGTTTTCAGGGCAGGTCTCATTTACAGGCCTGCAATTATTTTGAATATCAACTGACCATTAGCGCTGGGATTAAAGCTGCTGTTGTGTGAAACGGCCACAAGGTGGCAGCAGTTCTCCTTTACCAAATCTGGTGACTAGGGCAACAGAGCCTCAATGGAAGTCGTGTTCTAGGTTGTAATTTAGAATGGAATGTGCCAGGAAAAAGACCCTTAAGTTTGTCTCACTATTTCTTGTTCGGTTTTTTTTCATTTAATTTTTATTTTTTATCACAGCAAGTTTGATTACAATGTTTGGCTTGTTGTAGGTGTGCAAGATGTGGTTCTTTTACGCATATACATATGTCTGTTCTTCCTGGGATCCTTTTCCATGTACGTTATGACAGAATGTTGACTAATCTTCTCTTGGTATTCCGTAGGTGTTTGGTGTCTATATATTTCACCTGTGTTTGTATATGTCTCTTAACCCCAATATCCTAATGTATCCAATCCTCACACCTTTCCATTGGTGAACCGTAAGTTTGTTTAATGAATCTGCGATTGCCCTTCTCTGTGGAAATATCTTCACTAGTATCAAGTTTTAGGTAACACCTATAAGTGATATCATACGATATGTGTCTTTCTCTTTCTGACTTACTACAAGTCACGTGATTACCTCTAGACTCATCTACGGTGCTGCAAATGGCATTGTGTCCTTTTTTTCCTTGGCTAATATTCTGTCTGTACATGTACCAGTTCTTCTTTGACCACTCATCTGTTGATGGACTTTTTGGTTGCTCCCATGTCATGGCTATTGTAATGCTGCGGCAATGCACATTTGCCTGCCTGTGTCTTTCCAATTCTGTCTTCTTAGGTTATAGGCCCAGGAGTTCGCCTGCTGGATCATATGGTAGCAAAATGTTTACCTTGTACAGGCACCACCATTCTGTTCTCATTAGTGGCTCTTACCAGGTTACGTCCCACTTAAAGTTGAGGTGATGCTCTTCTCCACAACACCTTCAGCGTTTATTGTTTGGAGTATTTTTGCTGAAGTTTATTCTGACTAGTGTGAGCTGATACCACTTTGTGCTTGGATTTGCATGCGTCTCATAATACCTTGAAATTGAGCTTTCTGGCATGTCCTTTTTTTCTTCAAACTGTGAGTACAGCTTACCTCTTCAAATTGTTTTTGGGAAGTAGGTGTGACATTTAGAAATATTTTGGCCATTACCTCCCTCAAGACATTATGAGGGCAGGTGTCATTCTCAGCCCTCCAGTACTGGTGCATATGAAGTGACCCTTAGCACAGGTTTTAAAGCTGCTGTTGCAGGTAACGGCCAGAGGGTGGCAGCATTTCTGCTTTTCCCAATCTGTTAACTAGGGAAACAGACCATCCTGGCAGTGGTGTTCCTCGGTTCTATATTAGAGTGGAATGTGCCCCCAAAAGCTGATGTCTCCTTACTTATGTTTGTTTTAGAAATCGAATTTCTATATATATTTTTTATTGGAGTCATATTCCATTGTGTTCATGGACCACTTCTTCTTTGAGCATTCCTCTGTTGATGGACATTTTCGTAGCTTCCAAGTGTTGGCTATGGTAAATATTGCTGGAGTGCAGGATTGCCAGCATGTGTCTTTTCTTTTTTGTGGTACATGGGCCTCTCACTGCCGTGGGCCCTCCCATTGCAGAGCACAGGCTCCGGACGCACAGGCCCAGCAGCCATAGCTCACGGGAACAGCTGCTCCGTGGCAAGTGGGATCTTCCCGAATCGGGGCATAAACCCATGTCCCCTGCACTGGCAGGCGGACTCTCATCCACTGCGCCACCAGTGAATCCCAGCCTGTCTTTTTGATTCTCATCCCCTCAGGCGAAAGGCCCAGCAGTGGGTATACTTGATTGAATGGTAGCTCAGTATTTATCTTTACAAGGCACGTCATTTTTGTTTTCATGACTGGCTCTTACCATGTCCCACGTTGAAGCAAGGGTAGGCATTTCTCCAAAACCCCTTCAGCATTTATTGTTTGCAGAATTTTTCCTGATGGGCATTCTGACTGCTGTGAGCTGATAGGTTTTTGTCATTTGGATTTACATATCTTTAATTATTCCTAATGTTTAGCATTTTCCCATGCCTTTTTAAATTTCTGGCAGAGAAAAACAGAAAAAAAAACGGAGAGTACAGTTAAACTCTTGAAATTGTCTTCTTGGATGGTTGCCCTCTTTTGAATGTTCTGGTCAATTTTCGACCCCATGTTTGTTTTTGAGGGCAGGTGTTATTCACAGGCCTGCAATGAGTGTGACTATTTAGTGACCATTAGCAGTGGGTTTAAAGCTGCTGTTGTGGGAAATGGCCACAAGGCGGCAGCGTTTCTCCACTCCCAAGTCTGGTTCCTAGGGCAGCAGAGCCTTTCTGGGACCAATGGAATACAGAAGAAGGCATCATTGAAGTCTAATACAGAATACCATGTCCTGGTGGATGGTAGAATGACCAGTAGGGTCTAGGAATTAGGAACTACTGGATGTATATCCTCGGTGGCTTCACTGACTGTCCTAACATCCTTTACCAGGTCCCCAGCAGCCCACGGGGCTCTCGTGGTCAGGCCCCTCCCAGGATATGGGGCTCACCTGGGCAGGGCCCCAGCAGCCAACGGGGTTCTCATGTTCAGGCCACTCCCAGGGTATGGAGCTCAGCTGTGAAACTACCCAGCAGCCCATGAGGCTCTCGTGCTTAGGCACCTCCCATGATACAGAGCTCCCGTGGGCAGGTACCATGGCAGGGCTGGGCACACAGGAACCGTGCACATAGCCCTCATTGCAGAGCACCCCAGAACGCCTGTCACGCAGAGCTGACACAGAGCACCTCAGAGCAGGACTTGAACTAACCAACAGCAGCTCCGACAGGTCTCTGACCCTGGGCATCACTCTGTGCAGCCTCCCTCTGCCTGGTCTTCCAGAGACTTCCACTGCAGCCGGGGCACCAGGCCTTTGTCTCCAACCATCCCCCCTCCTCTCCCTGACTCCTGGGTTCCTCTCATTAGGATTAGGTCTTCTTGAAATTGTCTCCCACTCATGGGCCAGATAAAATGATGAGAAAACAAGCCGGAGATGCAGCCCCTTGTCTATCCTGACTCTCAGGAGCCCACACCTGTTCCTTGGAACTGGCCGTTTCAGCGAGGTCCATTTTCTGCAATGTGAGCCACTGAGGGGTGAGGATTGGCTGATCGGAGCAGCCTGTCCCTACCGGCCAGCCCTCCCCAGGTGTGCCTGGGTTGAGGTCAATAGAAACACCGCTCCAGGGAGCAACAGCGCCTGCAGCTGTGCCTGACGCCATATTCTCTGCCCCGTCAGCAGTCTCGGGGCTGTGCTGGTGGGAGGGAGTGAGGGGGCACGGTTTTGTGGGTGGCCCGGTGTGAGAGGGGCTCTGCTGGACTTTCTGCAGGAGTTGCCAGACTGCCACCTGCTAAAGAAGAGGATGGGTCACCCATACCTTCCGCTGGAATTTCTCCGCGGGCAGAGGTGAGGGAGGAACAAAGCAGTGGGGGCCAAGACAGGACGGATATCTCAGGCAGGGAAATGGAAAGTTTTCAGAAGAGCGCCTGGGGCCAGGATCATCCTGGCTGGCCTGCAGGCACCAAGTCAGCCTGCGTGCTTTCGCTGGTGTGGATCCACGGCCCTTCCTCTATGCTTTCAAGTCCTTGTACATATTCAGGTGTTTTACCTGGGAAGGGAGGGAACAGTTCAGCAGCAGCTGGCTGGGGGCTCAGCTCACGTTTACTCACAGACGCCTATGTACGGTCCCCCAGCTTTGCAATGAGGACGCTCCTTGCGGGGGTGGGGGGGGGCTGCTGGCTGCATGGGAGATAATTCCCTACCTCTGACCAACTTCAGAATTGTTTACCACTGGAGCAAGTGCCCTGATAGGGTTTTCCTCTGTATAACTAGTGGGTTCTGTTTATTTTTTCTGTTTTGTTTCAAGGTAGATTTTATTCCTCATTTATGTATTTATAGATATAAGCATGGAAATAATTCATTCATACAAATACATCTGTGTGAAGGGAAGAACGTTTTTCTGTTTTATTTTTAAATTTTATTTGTTTTTAAAAATTTTGAAATTTAGTATTATTTATTTTTTTTAGACAGCAGGTTATTATTAGTTATCTATTTTATACATATACATGTATACAGGTCAATCCCAATCTCCCAACTCATCCCACCACCACCACCCCATGGCTTCCCCCCCTTGGTTTCCATAGGTTTGTTCTCTAACCCTGTGTCTCTAATTCTGCCCTGCAAACCGGTTCATCTGTACCAGTTTTCTAGGTTCCACATATATGCATTAATACACAATATTTGTTTTTCTCTTTCTGACTTACTTCTCTCGGTATGACAGTCTCTAGATCCATCCACGTCTCTACAAATGACCCCGTTTCATTCCTTTTTATGGCTGAGTAATATTCCATTTTATATATGTACCACATCTTTATCCATTCGTCTGTCTGTGGGCATTTAGGTTGCTTCCATTACCTGGCTATTGTAAATAGTGCTGCAATGAACATTGTGGTGAATGTGTCTTTTGGATTTATGGTTTTCTCTGGGTATATGCCCAGAAGTGGGATTGCTGGATCATATGGTAATTGTATTTTTAGTTTTTCTAATGAACCTCCATACTGTTCTCCATAGTGACTGTATCAATTGACATGCCCACCAATAGTGGAAGAGGGATCCATGTGTCCACACCCTCCGCAGCATTTGTAGTTTGTCGATTTTCTGATGATGCCCATTCTAACAGGTGTGAGGTGATACCTCATTGAAGTTTTGACTTGCATTTCTCTAATAATTAGTGATGTTGAGCAGCTTTTCATGTGCATCCTGGCCATCTCTGGGTCTCCTTTGAAGAAATGTCTATTTAGATATTCTACCCATTTTTGAAGTGGGTTGTATTTTTTTTAATATTAAGCTGCATGAGCTGTTTATATATATTGGAGATTAAACCTTTGTCCATTGATTCGTTTTCACATATTTCCTCCCATTCTGAGGGTTGCCTTTTTCCATTCCCGTTTTTTAACAAAAGAAAGAAAGAAAGAAAGAAAAAGAAGCAGAACACAAATGTCCATAAAATATGCCTCTTGAAACTGTCGTTTTGAAATATGGAGGTGTTTTGAATTTTTTGGTCGGTATACGACCCCAGGATTTGTTTTCAGGGCAGGTCTCATTTACAGGCCTGCAATTATTTTGAATATCAACTGACCATTAGCGCTGGGATTAAAGCTGCTGTTGTGTGAAACGGCCACAAGGTGGCAGCAGTTCTCCTTTACCAAATCTGGTGACTAGGGCAACAGAGCCTCAATGGAAGTCGTGTTCTAGGTTGTAATTTAGAATGGAATGTGCCAGGAAAAAGACCCTTAAGTTTGTCTCACTATTTCTTGTTCGGTTTTTTTTTCATTTAATTTTTATTTTTTATCACAGCAAGTTTGATTACAATGTTTGGCTTGTTGTAGGTGTGCAAGATGTGGTTCTTTTACGCATATACATATGTCTGTTCTTCCTGGGATCCTTTTCCATGTACGTTATGACAGAATGTTGACTAATCTTCTCTTGGTATTCCGTAGGTGTTTGGTGTCTATATATTTCACCTGTGTTTGTATATGTCTCTTAACCCCAATATCCTAATGTATCCAATCCTCACACCTTTCCATTGGTGAACCGTAAGTTTGTTTAATGAATCTGCGATTGCCCTTCTCTGTGGAAATATCTTCACTAGTATCAAGTTTTAGGTAACACCTATAAGTGATATCATACGATATGTGTATTTCTCTTTCTGACTTACTACAAGTCACGTGATTACCTCTAGACTCATCTACGGTGCTGCAAATGGCATTGTGTCCTTTTTTTCCTTGGCTAATATTCTGTCTGTACATGTACCAGTTCTTCTTTGACCACTCATCTGTTGATGGACTTTTTGGTTGCTCCCATGTCATGGCTATTGTAATGCTGCGGCAATGCACATTTGCCTGCCTGTGTCTTTCCAATTCTGTCTTCTTAGGTTATAGGCCCAGGAGTTCGCCTGCTGGATCATATGGTAGCAAAATGTTTACCTTGTACAGGCACCGCCATTCTGTTCTCATTAGTGGCTCTTACCAGGTTACGTCCCACTTAAAGTTGAGGTGATGCTCTTCTCCACAACACCTTCAGCGTTTATTGTTTGGAGTATTTTTGCTGAAGTTTATTCTGACTAGTGTGAGCTGATACCACTTTGTGCTTGGATTTGCATGCGTCTCATAATACCTTGAAATTGAGCTTTCTGGCATGTCCTTTTTTTCTTCAAACTGTGAGTACAGCTTACCTCTTCAAATTGTTTTCGGGAAGTAGGTGTGACATTTAGAAATATTTTGGCCATTACCTCCCTCATGAGGGCAGGTTTCATTCACAGCCCTCCAGTACTGGTGCATATGAAGTGACCCTTAGCACAGGTTTTAAAGCTGCTGTTGCAGGTAACGGCCAGAGGGTGGCAGCATTTCTGCTTTTCCCAATCTGTTAACTAGGGAAACAGACCATCCTGGCAGTGGTGTTCCTCGGTTCTATATTAGAGTGGAATGTGCCCCCAAAAGCTGATGTCTCCTTACTTATGTTTGTTTTAGAAATCGAATTTCTATATATTTTTTTATTGGAGTCATATTCCATTGTGTTCATGGACCACTTCTTCTTTGAGCATTCCTCTGTTGATGGACATTTTCGTAGCTTCCAAGTGTTGGCTATGGTAAATATTGCTGGAGTGCAGGATTGCCAGCATGTGTCTTTTCTTTTTTGTGGTACATGGGCCTCTCACTGCCGTGGGCCCTCCCATTGCAGAGCACAGGCTCCGGACGCACAGGCCCAGCAGCCATAGCTCACGGGAACAGCCGCTCCGCGGCATGTGGGATCTTCCCGAATCGGGGCATGAACCCATGTCCCCTGCACTGGCAGGCGGACTCTCATCCACTGCGCCACCAGTGAATCCCAGCCTGTCTTTTTGATTCTCATCCCCTCAGGCGAAAGGCCCAGCAGTGGGTATACTTGATTGAATGGTAGCTCAGTATTTATCTTTACAAGGCACGTCATTTTTGTTTTCATGACTGGCTCTTACCATGTCCCACGTTGAAGCAAGGGTAGGCATTTCTCCAAAACCCCTTCAGCATTTATTGTTTGCAGAATTTTTCCTGATGGGCATTCTGACTGCTGTGAGCTGATAGGTTTTTGTCATTTGGATTTACATATCTTTAATTATTCCTAATGTTTAGCATTTTCCCATGCCTTTTTAAATTTCTGGCAGAGAAAAACAGAAAAAAAAACGGAGAGTACAGTTAAACTCTTGAAATTGTCTTCTTGGATGGTTGCCCTCTTTTGAATGTTCTGGTCAATTTTCGACCCCATGTTTGTTTTTGAGGGCAGGTGTTATTCACAGGCCTGCAATGAGTGTGACTATTTAGTGACCATTAGCAGTGGGTTTAAAGCTGCTGTTGTGGGAAATGGCCACAAGGCGACAGCGTTTCTCCACTCCCAAGTCTGGTTCCTAGGGCAGCAGAGCCTTTCTGGGACCAATGGAATACAGAAGAAGGCATCATTGAAGTCTAATACAGAATACCATGTCCTGGTGGATGGTAGAATGACCAGTAGGGTCTAGGAATTAGGAACTACTGGATGTATATCCTCGGTGGCTTCACTGACTGTCCTAACATCCTTTACCAGGTCCCCAGCAGCCCACGGGGCTCTCGTGGTCAGGCCCCTCCCAGGATATGGGGCTCACCTGGGCAGGGCCCCAGCAGCCAACGGGGTTCTCATGTTCAGGCCACTCCCAGGGTATGGAGCTCAGCTGTGAAACTACCCAGCAGCCCATGAGGCTCTCGTGCTTAGGCACCTCCCATGATACAGAGCTCCCGTGGGCAGGTACCATGGCAGGGCTGGGCACACAGGAACCGTGCACATAGCCCTCATTGCAGAGCACCCCAGAACGCCTGTCACGCAGAGCTGACACAGAGCACCTCAGAGCAGGACTTGAACTAACCAACAGCAGCTCCGACAGGTCTCTGACCCTGGGCATCACTCTGTGCAGCCTCCCTCTGCCTGGTCTTCCAGAGACTTCCACTGCAGCCAGGGCACCAGGCCTTTGTCTCCAACCATCCCCCCTCCTCTCCCTGACTCCTGGGTTCCTCTCGTTAGGATTAGGTCTTCTTGAAATTGTCTCCCACTCATGGGCCAGATAAAATGATGAGAAAACAAGCCGGAGATGCAGCCCCTTGTCTATCCTGACTCTCAGGAGCCCACACCTGTTCCTTGGAACTGGCCGTTTCAGCGAGGTCCATTTTCTGCAATGTGAGCCACTGAGGGGTGAGGATTGGCTGACCGGAGCAGCCTGTCCCTACCGGCCAGCCCTCCCCAGGTGTGCCTGGGTTGAGGTCAATAGAAACACCGCTCCAGGGAGCAACAGCGCCTGCAGCTGTGCCTGACGCCATATTCTCTGCCCCATCAGCAGTCTCGGGGCTGTGCTGGTGGGAGGGAGTGAGGGGGCACGGTTTTGTGGGTGGCCCGGTGTGAGAGGGGCTCTGCTGGACTTTCTGCAGGAGTTGCCAGACTGCCACCTGCTAAAGAAGAGGATGGGTCACCCATACCTTCCGCTGGAATTTCTCCGCGGGCAGAGGTGAGGGAGGAACAAAGCAGTGGGGGCCAAGACAGGACGGATATCTCAGGCAGGGAAATGGAAAGTTTTCAGAAGAGCGCCTGGGGCCAGGATCATCCTGGCTGGCCTGCAGGCACCAAGTCAGCCTGCGTGCTTTCGCTGGTGTGGATCCACGGCCCTTCCTCTATGCTTTCAAGTCCTTGTACATATTCAGGTGTTTTACCTGGGAAGGGAGGGAACAGTTCAGCAGCAGCTGGCTGGGGGCTCAGCTCACGTTTACTCACAGACGCCTATGTACGGTCCCCCAGCTTTGCAATGAGGACGCTCCTTGCGGGGGTGGGGGGGGGGCTGCTGGCTGCATGGGAGATAATTCCCTACCTCTGACCAACTTCAGAATTGTTTACCACTGGAGCAAGTGCCCTGATAGGGTTTTCCTCTGTATAACTAGTGGGTTCTGTTTATTTTTTCTGTTTTGTTTCAAGGTAGATTTTATTCCTCATTTATGTATTTATAGATATAAGCATGGAAATAATTCATTCATACAAATACATCTGTGTGAAGGGAAGAACGTTTTTCTGTTTTATTTTTAAATTTTATTTGTTTTAAAAAATTTTGAAATTTAGTATTATTTATTTTTTTAGACAGCAGGTTATTAATAGTTATCTATTTTATACATATACATGTATACAGGTCAATCCCAATCTCCCAACTCATCCCACCACCACCACCCCATGGCTTCCCCCCCTTGGTTTCCATACGTTTGTTCTCTAACCCTGTGTCTCTAATTGTGCCCTGCAAACCGGTTCATCTGTACCAGTTTTCTAGGTTCCACATATATGCATTAATACACAATATTTGTTTTTCTCTTTCTGACTTACTTCTCTCGGTATGACAGTCTCTAGATCCATCCACGTCTCTACAAATGACCCCGTTTCATTCCTTTTTATGGCTGAGTAATATTCCATTTTATATATGTACCACATCTTTATCCATTCGTCTGTCTGTGGGCATTTAGGTTGCTTCCATTACCTGGCTATTGTAAATAGTGCTGCAATGAACATTGTGGTGAATGTGTCTTTTGGATTTATGGTTTTCTCTGGGTATATGCCCAGAAGTGGGATTGCTGGATCATATGGTAATTGTATTTTTAGTTTTTCTAATGAACCTCCATACTGTTCTCCATAGTGACTGTATCAATTGACATGCCCACCAATAGTGGAAGAGGGATCCATGTGTCCACACCCTCCGCAGCATTTGTAGTTTGTCGATTTTCTGATGATGCCCATTCTAACAGGTGTGAGGTGATACCTCATTGAAGTTTTGACTTGCATTTCTCTAATAATTAGTGATGTTGAGCAGCTTTTCATGTGCATCCTGGCCATCTCTGGGTCTCCTTTGAAGAAATGTCTATTTAGATATTCTACCCATTTTTGAAGTGGGTTGTATTTTTTTTAATATTAAGCTGCATGAGCTGTTTATATATATTGGAGATTAAACCTTTGTCCATTGATTCGTTTTCACATATTTCCTCCCATTCTGAGGGTTGCCTTTTTCCATTCCCGTTTTTTAACAAAAGAAAGAAAGAAAGAAAGAAAAAGAAGCAGAACACAAATGTCCGTAAAATATGCCTCTTGAAACTGTCGTTTTGAAATATGGAGGTGTTTTGAATTTTTTGGTCGGTATACGACCCCAGGATTTGTTTTCAGGGCAGGTCTCATTTACAGGCCTGCAATTATTTTGAATATCAACTGACCATTAGCGCTGGGATTAAAGCTGCTGTTGTGTGAAACGGCCACAAGGTGGCAGCAGTTCTCCTTTACCAAATCTGGTGACTAGGGCAACAGAGCCTCAATGGAAGTCGTGTTCTAGGTTGTAATTTAGAATGGAATGTGCCAGGAAAAAGACCCTTAAGTTTGTCTCACTATTTCTTGTTCGGTTTTTTTTTCATTTAATTTTTATTTTTTATCACAGCAAGTTTGATTACAATGTTTGGCTTGTTGTAGGTGTGCAAGATGTGGTTCTTTTACGCATATACATATGTCTGTTCTTCCTGGGATCCTTTTCCATGTACGTTATGACAGAATGTTGACTAATCTTCTCTTGGTATTCCGTAGGTGTTTGGTGTCTATATATTTCACCTGTGTTTGTATATGTCTCTTAACCCCAATATCCTAATGTATCCAATCCTCACACCTTTCCATTGGTGAACCGTAAGTTTGTTTAATGAATCTGCGATTGCCCTTCTCTGTGGAAATATCTTCACTAGTATCAAGTTTTAGGTAACACCTATAAGTGATATCATACGATATGTGTATTTCTCTTTCTGACTTACTACAAGTCACGTGATTACCTCTAGACTCATCTACGGTGCTGCAAATGGCATTGTGTCCTTTTTTTCCTTGGCTAATATTCTGTCTGTACATGTACCAGTTCTTCTTTGACCACTCATCTGTTGATGGACTTTTTGGTTGCTCCCATGTCATGGCTATTGTAATGCTGCGGCAATGCACATTTGCCTGCCTGTGTCTTTCCAATTCTGTCTTCTTAGGTTATAGGCCCAGGAGTTCGCCTGCTGGATCATATGGTAGCAAAATGTTTACCTTGTACAGGCACCGCCATTCTGTTCTCATTAGTGGCTCTTACCAGGTTACGTCCCACTTAAAGTTGAGGTGATGCTCTTCTCCACAACACCTTCAGCGTTTATTGTTTGGAGTATTTTTGCTGAAGTTTATTCTGACTAGTGTGAGCTGATACCACTTTGTGCTTGGATTTGCATGCGTCTCATAATACCTTGAAATTGAGCTTTCTGGCATGTCCTTTTTTTCTTCAAACTGTGAGTACAGCTTACCTCTTCAAATTGTTTTCGGGAAGTAGGTGTGACATTTAGAAATATTTTGGCCATTACCTCCCTCATGAGGGCAGGTTTCATTCACAGCCCTCCAGTACTGGTGCATATGAAGTGACCCTTAGCACAGGTTTTAAAGCTGCTGTTGCAGGTAACGGCCAGAGGGTGGCAGCATTTCTGCTTTTCCCAATCTGTTAACTAGGGAAACAGACCATCCTGGCAGTGGTGTTCCTCGGTTCTATATTAGAGTGGAATGTGCCCCCAAAAGCTGATGTCTCCTTACTTATGTTTGTTTTAGAAATCGAATTTCTATATATTTTTTTATTGGAGTCATATTCCATTGTGTTCATGGACCACTTCTTCTTTGAGCATTCCTCTGTTGATGGACATTTTCGTAGCTTCCAAGTGTTGGCTATGGTAAATATTGCTGGAGTGCAGGATTGCCAGCATGTGTCTTTTCTTTTCTGTGGTACATGGGCCTCTCACTGCCGTGGGCCCTCCCATTGCAGAGCACAGGCTCCGGACGCACAGGCCCAGCAGCCATAGCTCACGGGAACAGCCGCTCCGCGGCATGTGGGATCTTCCCGAATCGGGGCATGAACCCATGTCCCCTGCACTGGCAGGCGGACTCTCATCCACTGCGCCACCAGTGAATCCCAGCCTGTCTTTTTGATTCTCATCCCCTCAGGCGAAAGGCCCAGCAGTGGGTATACTTGATTGAATGGTAGCTCAGTATTTATCTTTACAAGGCACGTCATTTTTGTTTTCATGACTGGCTCTTACCATGTCCCACGTTGAAGCAAGGGTAGGCATTTCTCCAAAACCCCTTCAGCATTTATTGTTTGCAGAATTTTTCCTGATGGGCATTCTGACTGCTGTGAGCTGATAGGTTTTTGTCATTTGGATTTACATATCTTTAATTATTCCTAATGTTTAGCATTTTCCCATGCC
This sequence comes from Mesoplodon mirus, assembly GCF_964341445.2. Classification (NCBI taxonomy): domain Eukaryota; kingdom Metazoa; phylum Chordata; class Mammalia; order Artiodactyla; family Ziphiidae; genus Mesoplodon; species Mesoplodon mirus. The sequence goes on from NC_138979.1 coordinate 92,672,471, forward strand.
TTTTTAAATTTCTGGCAGAGAAAAACAGAAAAAAAAAACGGAGAGTACAGTTAAACTCTTGAAATTGTCTTCTTGGATGGTTGCCCTCTTTTGAATGTTCTGGTCAATTTTCGACCCCATGTTTGTTTTTGAGGGCAGGTGTTATTCACAGGCCTGCAATGAGTGTGACTATTTAGTGACCATTAGCAGTGGGTTTAAAGCTGCTGTTGTGGGAAATGGCCACAAGGCGGCAGCGTTTCTCCACTCCCAAGTCTGGTTCCTAGGGCAGCAGAGCCTTTCTGGGACCAATGGAATACAGAAGAAGGCATCATTGAAGTCTAATACAGAATACCATGTCCTGGTGGATGGTAGAATGACCAGTAGGGTCTAGGAATTAGGAACTACTGGATGTATATCCTCGGTGGCTTCACTGACTGTCCTAACATCCTTTACCAGGTCCCCAGCAGCCCACGGGGCTCTCGTGGTCAGGCCCCTCCCAGGATATGGGGCTCACCTGGGCAGGGCCCCAGCAGCCAACGGGGTTCTCATGTTCAGGCCACTCCCAGGGTATGGAGCTCAGCTGTGAAACTACCCAGCAGCCCATGAGGCTCTCGTGCTTAGGCACCTCCCATGATACAGAGCTCCCGTGGGCAGGTACCATGGCAGGGCTGGGCACACAGGAACCGTGCACATAGCCCTCATTGCAGAGCACCCCAGAACGCCTGTCACGCAGAGCTGACACAGAGCACCTCAGAGCAGGACTTGAACTAACCAACAGCAGCTCCGACAGGTCTCTGACCCTGGGCATCACTCTGTGCAGCCTCCCTCTGCCTGGTCTTCCAGAGACTTCCACTGCAGCCGGGGCACCAGGCCTTTGTCTCCAACCATCCCCCCTCCTCTCCCTGACTCCTGGGTTCCTCTCATTAGGATTAGGTCTTCTTGAAATTGTCTCCCACTCATGGGCCAGATAAAATGATGAGAAAACAAGCCGGAGATGCAGCCCCTTGTCTATCCTGACTCTCAGGAGCCCACACCTGTTCCTTGGAACTGGCCGTTTCAGCGAGGTCCATTTTCTGCAATGTGAGCCACTGAGGGGTGAGGATTGGCTGACCGGAGCAGCCTGTCCCTACCGGCCAGCCCTCCCCAGGTGTGCCTGGGTTGAGGTCAATAGAAACACCGCTCCAGGGAGCAACAGCGCCTGCAGCTGTGCCTGACGCCATATTCTCTGCCCCGTCAGCAGTCTCGGGGCTGTGCTGGTGGGAGGGAGTGAGGGGCCACGGTTTTGTGGGTGGCCCGGTGTGAGAGGGGCTCTGCTGGACTTTCTGCAGGAGTTGTCAGACTGCCACCTGCTAAAGAAGAGGATGGGTCACCCATACCTACCGCTGGAATTTCTCCGCGGGCAGAGGTGAGGGAGGAACAAAGCAGTGGGGGCCAAGACAGGACGGATATCTCAGGCAGGGAAATGGAAAGTTTTCAGAAGAGCGCCTGGGGCCAGGATCATCCTGGCTGGCCTGCAGGCACCAAGTCAGCCTGCGTGCTTTCGCTGGTGTGGATCCACGGCCCTTCCTCTATGCTTTCAAGTCCTTGTACATATTCAGGTGTTTTACCTGGGAAGGGAGGGAACAGTTCAGCAGCAGCTGGCTGGGGGCTCAGCTCACGTTTACTCACAGACGCCTATGTACGGTCCCCCAGCTTTGCAATGAGGACGCTCCTTGCGGGGGTGGGGGGGGGCTGCTGGCTGCATGGGAGAAAATTCCCTACCTCTGACCAACTTCAGAATTGTTTACCACTGGAGCAAGTGCCTTGATAGGGTTTTCCTCTGTATAACTAGTGGGTTCTGTTTATTTTTTCTGTTTTGTTTCAAGGTAGATTTTATTCCTCATTTATGTATTTATAGATATAAGCATGGAAATAATTCATTCATACAAATACATCTGTGTGAAGGGAAGAACGTTTTTCTGTTTTATTTTTAAATTTTATTTGTTTTTAAAAATTTTGAAATTTAGTATTATTTATTTTTTTAGACAGCAGGTTATTATTAGTTATCTATTTTATACATATACATGTATACAGGTCAATCCCAATCTCCCAACTCATCCCACCACCACCACCCCATGGCTTCCCCCCCTTGGTTTCCATACGTTTGTTCTCTAACCCTGTGTCTCTAATTCTGCCCTGCAAACCGGTTCATCTGTACCAGTTTTCTAGGTTCCACATATATGCATTAATACACAATATTTGTTTTTCTCTTTCTGACTTACTTCTCTCGGTATGACAGTCTCTAGATCCATCCACGTCTCTACAAATGACCCCGTTTCATTCCTTTTTATGGCTGAGTAATATTCCATTTTATATATGTACCACATCTTTATCCATTCGTCTGTCTGTGGGCATTTAGGTTGCTTCCATTACCTGGCTATTGTAAATAGTGCTGCAATGAACATTGTGGTGAATGTGTCTTTTGGATTTATGGTTTTCTCTGGGTATATGCCCAGAAGTGGGATTGCTGGATCATATGGTAATTGTATTTTTAGTTTTTCTAATGAACCTCCATACTGTTCTCCATAGTGACTGTATCAATTGACATGCCCACCAATAGTGGAAGAGGGATCCATGTGTCCACACCCTCCGCAGCATTTGTAGTTTGTCGATTTTCTGATGATGCCCATTCTAACAGGTGTGAGGTGATACCTCATTGAAGTTTTGACTTGCATTTCTCTAATAATTAGTGATGTTGAGCAGCTTTTCATGTGCATCCTGGCCATCTCTGGGTCTCCTTTGAAGAAATGTCTATTTAGATATTCTACCCATTTTTGAAGTGGGTTGTATTTTTTTTAATATTAAGCTGCATGAGCTGTTTATATATATTGGAGATTAAACCTTTGTCCATTGATTCGTTTCCACATATTTCCTCCCATTCTGAGGGTTGCCTTTTTCCATTCCCGTTTTTTAACAAAAGAAAGAAAGAAAGAAAAAGAAGCAGAACACAAATGTCCGTAAAATATGCCTCTTGAAACTGTCGTTTTGAAATATGGAGGTGTTTTGAATTTTTTGGTCGGTATACGACCCCAGGATTTGTTTTCAGGGCAGGTCTCATTTACAGGCCTGCAATTATTTTGAATATCAACTGACCATTAGCGCTGGGATTAAAGCTGCTGTTGTGTGAAACGGCCACAAGGTGGCAGCAGTTCTCCTTTACCAAATCTGGTGACTAGGGCAACAGAGCCTCAATGGAAGTCGTGTTCTAGGTTGTAATTTAGAATGGAATGTGCCAGGAAAAAGACCCTTAAGTTTGTCTCACTATTTCTTGTTCGGTTTTTTTTTCATTTAATTTTTATTTTTTATCACAGCAAGTTTGATTACAATGTTTGGCTTGTTGTAGGTGTGCAAGATGTGGTTCTTTTACGCATATACATATGTCTGTTCTTCCTGGGATCCTTTTCCATGTACGTTATGACAGAATGTTGACTAATCTTCTCTTGGTATTCCGTAGGTGTTTGGTGTCTATATATTTCACCTGTGTTTGTATATGTCTCTTAACCCCAATATCCTAATGTATCCAATCCTCACACCTTTCCATTGGTGAACCGTAAGTTTGTTTAATGAATCTGCGATTGCCCTTCTCTGTGGAAATATCTTCACTAGTATCAAGTTTTAGGTAACACCTATAAGTGATATCATACGATATGTGTATTTCTCTTTCTGACTTACTACAAGTCACGTGATTACCTCTAGACTCATCTACGGTGCTGCAAATGGCATTGTGTCCTTTTTTTCCTTGGCTAATATTCTGTCTGTACATGTACCAGTTCTTCTTTGACCACTCATCTGTTGATGGACTTTTTGGTTGCTCCCATGTCATGGCTATTGTAATGCTGCGGCAATGCACATTTGCCTGCCTGTGTCTTTCCAATTCTGTCTTCTTAGGTTATAGGCCCAGGAGTTCGCCTGCTGGATCATATGGTAGCAAAATGTTTACCTTGTACAGGCACCGCCATTCTGTTCTCATTAGTGGCTCTTACCAGGTTACGTCCCACTTAAAGTTGAGGTGATGCTCTTCTCCACAACACCTTCAGCGTTTATTGTTTGGAGTATTTTTGCTGAAGTTTATTCTGACTAGTGTGAGCTGATACCACTTTGTGCTTGGATTTGCATGCGTCTCATAATACCTTGAAATTGAGCTTTCTGGCATGTCCTTTTTTTCTTCAAACTGTGAGTACAGCTTACCTCTTCAAATTGTTTTCGGGAAGTAGGTGTGACATTTAGAAATATTTTGGCCATTACCTCCCTCATGAGGGCAGGTTTCATTCACAGCCCTCCAGTACTGGTGCATATGAAGTGACCCTTAGCACAGGTTTTAAAGCTGCTGTTGCAGGTAACGGCCAGAGGGTGGCAGCATTTCTGCTTTTCCCAATCTGTTAACTAGGGAAACAGACCATCCTGGCAGTGGTGTTCCTCGGTTCTATATTAGAGTGGAATGTGCCCCCAAAAGCTGATGTCTCCTTACTTATGTTTGTTTTAGAAATCGAATTTCTATATATTTTTTTATTGGAGTCATATTCCATTGTGTTCATGGACCACTTCTTCTTTGAGCATTCCTCTGTTGATGGACATTTTCGTAGCTTCCAAGTGTTGGCTATGGTAAATATTGCTGGAGTGCAGGATTGCCAGCATGTGTCTTTTCTTTTCTGTGGTACATGGGCCTCTCACTGCCGTGGGCCCTCCCATTGCAGAGCACAGGCTCCGGACGCACAGGCCCAGCAGCCATAGCTCACGGGAACAGCCGCTCCGCGGCATGTGGGATCTTCCCGAATCGGGGCATGAACCCATGTCCCCTGCACTGGCAGGCGGACTCTCATCCACTGCGCCACCAGTGAATCCCAGCCTGTCTTTTTGATTCTCATCCCCTCAGGCGAAAGGCCCAGCAGTGGGTATACTTGATTGAATGGTAGCTCAGTATTTATCTTTACAAGGCACGTCATTTTTGTTTTCATGACTGGCTCTTACCATGTCCCACGTTGAAGCAAGGGTAGGCATTTCTCCAAAACCCCTTCAGCATTTATTGTTTGCAGAATTTTTCCTGATGGGCATTCTGACTGCTGTGAGCTGATAGGTTTTTGTCATTTGGATTTACATATCTTTAATTATTCCTAATGTTTAGCATTTTCCCATGCCTTTTTAAATTTCTGGCAGAGAAAAACAGAAAAAAAAACGGAGAGTACAGTTAAACTCTTGAAATTGTCTTCTTGGATGGTTGCCCTCTTTTGAATGTTCTGGTCAATTTTCGACCCCATGTTTGTTTTTGAGGGCAGGTGTTATTCACAGGCCTGCAATGAGTGTGACTATTTAGTGACCATTAGCAGTGGGTTTAAAGCTGCTGTTGTGGGAAATGGCCACAAGGCGGCAGCGTTTCTCCACTCCCAAGTCTGGTTCCTAGGGCAGCAGAGCCTTTCTGGGACCAATGGAATACAGAAGAAGGCATCATTGAAGTCTAATACAGAATACCATGTCCTGGTGGATGGTAGAATGACCAGTAGGGTCTAGGAATTAGGAACTACTGGATGTATATCCTCGGTGGCTTCACTGACTGTCCTAACATCCTTTACCAGGTCCCCAGCAGCCCACGGGGCTCTCGTGGTCAGGCCCCTCCCAGGATATGGGGCTCACCTGGGCAGGGCCCCAGCAGCCAACGGGGTTCTCATGTTCAGGCCACTCCCAGGGTATGGAGCTCAGCTGTGAAACTACCCAGCAGCCCATGAGGCTCTCGTGCTTAGGCACCTCCCATGATACAGAGCTCCCGTGGGCAGGTACCATGGCAGGGCTGGGCACACAGGAACCGTGCACATAGCCCTCATTGCAGAGCACCCCAGAACGCCTGTCACGCAGAGCTGACACAGAGCACCTCAGAGCAGGACTTGAACTAACCAACAGCAGCTCCGACAGGTCTCTGACCCTGGGCATCACTCTGTGCAGCCTCCCTCTGCCTGGTCTTCCAGAGACTTCCACTGCAGCCGGGGCACCAGGCCTTTGTCTCCAACCATCCCCCCTCCTCTCCCTGACTCCTGGGTTCCTCTCATTAGGATTAGGTCTTCTTGAAATTGTCTCCCACTCATGGGCCAGATAAAATGATGAGAAAACAAGCCGGAGATGCAGCCCCTTGTCTATCCTGACTCTCAGGAGCCCACACCTGTTCCTTGGAACTGGCCGTTTCAGCGAGGTCCATTTTCTGCAATGTGAGCCACTGAGGGGTGAGGATTGGCTGACCGGAGCAGCCTGTCCCTACCGGCCAGCCCTCCCCAGGTGTGCCTGGGTTGAGGTCAATAGAAACACCGCTCCAGGGAGCAACAGCGCCTGCAGCTGTGCCTGACGCCATATTCTCTGCCCCGTCAGCAGTCTCGGGGCTGTGCTGGTGGGAGGGAGTGAGGGGCCACGGTTTTGTGGGTGGCCCGGTGTGAGAGGGGCTCTGCTGGACTTTCTGCAGGAGTTGTCAGACTGCCACCTGCTAAAGAAGAGGATGGGTCACCCATACCTACCGCTGGAATTTCTCCGCGGGCAGAGGTGAGGGAGGAACAAAGCAGTGGGGGCCAAGACAGGACGGATATCTCAGGCAGGGAAATGGAAAGTTTTCAGAAGAGCGCCTGGGGCCAGGATCATCCTGGCTGGCCTGCAGGCACCAAGTCAGCCTGCGTGCTTTCGCTGGTGTGGATCCACGGCCCTTCCTCTATGCTTTCAAGTCCTTGTACATATTCAGGTGTTTTACCTGGGAAGGGAGGGAACAGTTCAGCAGCAGCTGGCTGGGGGCTCAGCTCACGTTTACTCACAGACGCCTATGTACGGTCCCCCAGCTTTGCAATGAGGACGCTCCTTGCGGGGGTGGGGGGGGGCTGCTGGCTGCATGGGAGAAAATTCCCTACCTCTGACCAACTTCAGAATTGTTTACCACTGGAGCAAGTGCCTTGATAGGGTTTTCCTCTGTATAACTAGTGGGTTCTGTTTATTTTTTCTGTTTTGTTTCAAGGTAGATTTTATTCCTCATTTATGTATTTATAGATATAAGCATGGAAATAATTCATTCATACAAATACATCTGTGTGAAGGGAAGAACGTTTTTCTGTTTTATTTTTAAATTTTATTTGTTTTTAAAAATTTTGAAATTTAGTATTATTTATTTTTTTAGACAGCAGGTTATTATTAGTTATCTATTTTATACATATACATGTATACAGGTCAATCCCAATCTCCCAACTCATCCCACCACCACCACCCCATGGCTTCCCCCCCTTGGTTTCCATACGTTTGTTCTCTAACCCTGTGTCTCTAATTCTGCCCTGCAAACCGGTTCATCTGTACCAGTTTTCTAGGTTCCACATATATGCATTAATACACAATATTTGTTTTTCTCTTTCTGACTTACTTCTCTCGGTATGACAGTCTCTAGATCCATCCACGTCTCTACAAATGACCCCGTTTCATTCCTTTTTATGGCTGAGTAATATTCCATTTTATATATGTACCACATCTTTATCCATTCGTCTGTCTGTGGGCATTTAGGTTGCTTCCATTACCTGGCTATTGTAAATAGTGCTGCAATGAACATTGTGGTGAATGTGTCTTTTGGATTTATGGTTTTCTCTGGGTATATGCCCAGAAGTGGGATTGCTGGATCATATGGTAATTGTATTTTTAGTTTTTCTAATGAACCTCCATACTGTTCTCCATAGTGACTGTATCAATTGACATGCCCACCAATAGTGGAAGAGGGATCCATGTGTCCACACCCTCCGCAGCATTTGTAGTTTGTCGATTTTCTGATGATGCCCATTCTAACAGGTGTGAGGTGATACCTCATTGAAGTTTTGACTTGCATTTCTCTAATAATTAGTGATGTTGAGCAGCTTTTCATGTGCATCCTGGCCATCTCTGGGTCTCCTTTGAAGAAATGTCTATTTAGATATTCTACCCATTTTTGAAGTGGGTTGTATTTTTTTTAATATTAAGCTGCATGAGCTGTTTATATATATTGGAGATTAAACCTTTGTCCATTGATTCGTTTTCACATATTTCCTCCCATTCTGAGGGTTGCCTTTTTCCATTCCCGTTTTTTAACAAAAGAAAGAAAGAAAGAAAGAAAAAGAAGCAGAACACAAATGTCCGTAAAATATGCCTCTTGAAACTGTCGTTTTGAAATATGGAGGTGTTTTGAATTTTTTGGTCGGTATACGACCCCAGGATTTGTTTTCAGGGCAGGTCTCATTTACAGGCCTGCAATTATTTTGAATATCAACTGACCATTAGCGCTGGGATTAAAGCTGCTGTTGTGTGAAACGGCCACAAGGTGGCAGCAGTTCTCCTTTACCAAATCTGGTGACTAGGGCAACAGAGCCTCAATGGAAGTCGTGTTCTAGGTTGTAATTTAGAATGGAATGTGCCAGGAAAAAGACCCTTAAGTTTGTCTCACTATTTCTTGTTCGGTTTTTTTTCATTTAATTTTTATTTTTTATCACAGCAAGTTTGATTACAATGTTTGGCTTGTTGTAGGTGTGCAAGATGTGGTTCTTTTACGCATATACATATGTCTGTTCTTCCTGGGATCCTTTTCCATGTACGTTATGACAGAATGTTGACTAATCTTCTCTTGGTATTCCGTAGGTGTTTGGTGTCTATATATTTCACCTGTGTTTGTATATGTCTCTTAACCCCAATATCCTAATGTATCCAATCCTCACACCTTTCCATTGGTGAACTGTAAGTTTGTTTAATGAATCTGCGATTGCCCTTCTCTGTGGAAATATCTTCACTAGTATCAAGTTTTAGGTAACACCTATAAGTGATATCATACGATATGTGTCTTTCTCTTTCTGACTTACTACAAGTCACGTGATTACCTCTAGACTCATCTACGGTGCTGCAAATGGCATTGTGTCCTTTTTTTCCTTGGCTAATATTCTGTCTGTACATGTACCAGTTCTTCTTTGACCACTCATCTGTTGATGGACTTTTTGGTTGCTCCCATGTCATGGCTATTGTAATGCTGCGGCAATGCACATTTGCCTGCCTGTGTCTTTCCAATTCTGTCTTCTTAGGTTATAGGCCCAGGAGTTCGCCTGCTGGATCATATGGTAGCAAAATGTTTACCTTGTACAGGCACCACCATTCTGTTCTCAATAGTGGCTCTTACCAGGTTACGTCCCACTTAAAGTTGAGGTGATGCTCTTCTCCACAACACCTTCAGCGTTTATTGTTTGGAGTATTTTTGCTGAAGTTTATTCTGACTAGTGTGAGCTGATACCACTTTGTGCTTGGATTTGCATGCGTCTCATAATACCTTGAAATTGAGCTTTCTGGCATGTCCTTTTTTTCTTCAAACTGTGAGTACAGCTTACCTCTTCAAATTGTTTTCGGGAAGTAGGTGTGACATTTAGAAATATTTTGGCCATTACCTCCCTCATGAGGGCAGGTTTCATTCACAGCCCTCCAGTACTGGTGCATATGAAGTGACCCTTAGCACAGGTTTTAAAGCTGCTGTTGCAGGTAACGGCCAGAGGGTGGCAGCATTTCTGCTTTTCCCAATCTGTTAACTAGGGAAACAGACCATCCTGGCAGTGGTGTTCCTCGGTTCTATATTAGAGTGGAATGTGCCCCCAAAAGCTGATGTCTCCTTACTTATGTTTGTTTTAGAAATCGAATTTCTATATATTTTTTTATTGGAGTCATATTCCATTGTGTTCATGGACCACTTCTTCTTTGAGCATTCCTCTGTTGATGGACATTTTCGTAGCTTCCAAGTGTTGGCTATGGTAAATATTGCTGGAGTGCAGGATTGCCAGCATGTGTCTTTTCTTTTCTGTGGTACATGGGCCTCTCACTGCCGTGGGCCCTCCCATTGCAGAGCACAGGCTCCGGACGCACAGGCCCAGCAGCCATAGCTCACGGGAACAGCCGCTCCACGGCATGTGGGATCTTCCCGAATCGGGGCATGAACCCATGTCCCCTGCACTGGCAGGCGGACTCTCATCCACTGCGCCACCAGTGAATCCCAGCCTGTCTTTTTGATTCTCATCCCCTCAGGCAAAAGGCCCAGCAGTGGGTATACTTGATTGAATGGTAGCTCAGTATTTATCTTTACAAGGCACGTCATTTTTGTTTTCATGACTGGCTCTTACCATGTCCCACGTTGAAGCAAGGGTAGGCATTTCTCCAAAACCCCTTCAGCATTTATTGTTTGCAGAATTTTTCCTGATGGGCATTCTGACTGCTGTGAGCTGATAGGTTTTTGTCATTTGGATTTACATATCTTTAATTATTCCTAATGTTTAGCATTTTCCCATGCCTTTTTAAATTTCTGGCAGAGAAAAACAGAAAAAAAAACGGAGAGTACAGTTAAACTCTTGAAATTGTCTTCTTGGATGGTTGCCCTCTTTTGAATGTTCTGGTCAATTTTCGACCCCATGTTTGTTTTTGAGGGCAGGTGTTATTCACAGGCCTGCAATGAGTGTGACTATTTAGTGACCATTAGCAGTGGGTTTAAAGCTGCTGTTGTGGGAAATGGCCACAAGGCGGCAGCGTTTCTCCACTCCCAAGTCTGGTTCCTAGGGCAGCAGAGCCTTTCTGGGACCAATGGAATACAGAAGAAGGCATCATTGAAGTCTAATACAGAATACCATGTCCTGGTGGATGGTAGAATGACCAGTAGGGTCTAGGAATTAGGAACTACTGGATGTATATCCTCGGTGGCTTCACTGACTGTCCTAACATCCTTTACCAGGTCCCCAGCAGCCCACGGGGCTCTCGTGGTCAGGCCCCTCCCAGGATATGGGGCTCACCTGGGCAGGGCCCCAGCAGCCAACGGGGTTCTCATGTTCAGGCCACTCCCAGGGTATGGAGCTCAGCTGTGAAACTACCCAGCAGCCCATGAGGCTCTCGTGCTTAGGCACCTCCCATGATACAGAGCTCCCGTGGGCAGGTACCATGGCAGGGCTGGGCACACAGGAACCGTGCACATAGCCCTCATTGCAGAGCACCCCAGAACGCCTGTCACGCAGAGCTGACACAGAGCACCTCAGAGCAGGACTTGAACTAACCAACAGCAGCTCCGACAGGTCTCTGACCCTGGGCATCACTCTGTGCAGCCTCCCTCTGCCTGGTCTTCCAGAGACTTCCACTGCAGCCGGGGCACCAGGCCTTTGTCTCCAACCATCCCCCCTCCTCTCCCTGACTCCTGGGTTCCTCTCATTAGGATTAGGTCTTCTTGAAATTGTCTCCCACTCATGGGCCAGATAAAATGATGAGAAAACAAGCCGGAGATGCAGCCCCTTGTCTATCCTGACTCTCAGGAGCCCACACCTGTTCCTTGGAACTGGCCGTTTCAGCGAGGTCCATTTTCTGCAATGTGAGCCACTGAGGGGTGAGGATTGGCTGACCGGAGCAGCCTGTCCCTACCGGCCAGCCCTCCCCAGGTGTGCCTGGGTTGAGGTCAATAGAAACACCGCTCCAGGGAGCAACAGCGCCTGCAGCTGTGCCTGACGCCATATTCTCTGCCCCGTCAGCAGTCTCGGGGCTGTGCTGGTGGGAGGGAGTGAGGGGCCACGGTTTTGTGGGTGGCCCGGTGTGAGAGGGGCTCTGCTGGACTTTCTGCAGGAGTTGTCAGACTGCCACCTGCTAAAGAAGAGGATGGGTCACCCATACCTACCGCTGGAATTTCTCCGCGGGCAGAGGTGAGGGAGGAACAAAGCAGTGGGGGCCAAGACAGGACGGATATCTCAGGCAGGGAAATGGAAAGTTTTCAGAAGAGCGCCTGGGGCCAGGATCATCCTGGCTGGCCTGCAGGCACCAAGTCAGCCTGCGTGCTTTCGCTGGTGTGGATCCACGGCCCTTCCTCTATGCTTTCAAGTCCTTGTACATATTCAGGTGTTTTACCTGGGAAGGGAGGGAACAGTTCAGCAGCAGCTGGCTGGGGGCTCAGCTCACGTTTACTCACAGACGCCTATGTACGGTCCCCCAGCTTTGCAATGAGGACGCTCCTTGCGGGGGTGGGGGGGGGCTGCTGGCTGCATGGGAGAAAATTCCCTACCTCTGACCAACTTCAGAATTGTTTACCACTGGAGCAAGTGCCTTGATAGGGTTTTCCTCTGTATAACTAGTGGGTTCTGTTTATTTTTTCTGTTTTGTTTCAAGGTAGATTTTATTCCTCATTTATGTATTTATAGATATAAGCATGGAAATAATTCATTCATACAAATACATCTGTGTGAAGGGAAGAACGTTTTTCTGTTTTATTTTTAAATTTTATTTGTTTTTAAAAATTTTGAAATTTAGTATTATTTATTTTTTTAGACAGCAGGTTATTATTAGTTATCTATTTTATACATATACATGTATACAGGTCAATCCCAATCTCCCAACTCATCCCACCACCACCACCCCATGGCTTCCCCCCCTTGGTTTCCATACGTTTGTTCTCTAACCCTGTGTCTCTAATTCTGCCCTGCAAACCGGTTCATCTGTACCAGTTTTCTAGGTTCCACATATATGCATTAATACACAATATTTGTTTTTCTCTTTCTGACTTACTTCTCTCGGTATGACAGTCTCTAGATCCATCCACGTCTCTACAAATGACCCCGTTTCATTCCTTTTTATGGCTGAGTAATATTCCATTTTATATATGTACCACATCTTTATCCATTCGTCTGTCTGTGGGCATTTAGGTTGCTTCCATTACCTGGCTATTGTAAATAGTGCTGCAATGAACATTGTGGTGAATGTGTCTTTTGGATTTATGGTTTTCTCTGGGTATATGCCCAGAAGTGGGATTGCTGGATCATATGGTAATTGTATTTTTAGTTTTTCTAATGAACCTCCATACTGTTCTCCATAGTGACTGTATCAATTGACATGCCCACCAATAGTGGAAGAGGGATCCATGTGTCCACACCCTCCGCAGCATTTGTAGTTTGTCGATTTTCTGATGATGCCCATTCTAACAGGTGTGAGGTGATACCTCATTGAAGTTTTGACTTGCATTTCTCTAATAATTAGTGATGTTGAGCAGCTTTTCATGTGCATCCTGGCCATCTCTGGGTCTCCTTTGAAGAAATGTCTATTTAGATATTCTACCCATTTTTGAAGTGGGTTGTATTTTTTTTAATATTAAGCTGCATGAGCTGTTTATATATATTGGAGATTAAACCTTTGTCCATTGATTCGTTTTCACATATTTCCTCCCATTCTGAGGGTTGCCTTTTTCCATTCCCGTTTTTTAACAAAAGAAAGAAAGAAAGAAAGAAAAAGAAGCAGAACACAAATGTCCGTAAAATATGCCTCTTGAAACTGTCGTTTTGAAATATGGAGGTGTTTTGAATTTTTTGGTCGGTATACGACCCCAGGATTTGTTTTCAGGGCAGGTCTCATTTACAGGCCTGCAATTATTTTGAATATCAACTGACCATTAGCGCTGGGATTAAAGCTGCTGTTGTGTGAAACGGCCACAAGGTGGCAGCAGTTCTCCTTTACCAAATCTGGTGACTAGGGCAACAGAGCCTCAATGGAAGTCGTGTTCTAGGTTGTAATTTAGAATGGAATGTGCCAGGAAAAAGACCCTTAAGTTTGTCTCACTATTTCTTGTTCGGTTTTTTTTCATTTAATTTTTATTTTTTATCACAGCAAGTTTGATTACAATGTTTGGCTTGTTGTAGGTGTGCAAGATGTGGTTCTTTTACGCATATACATATGTCTGTTCTTCCTGGGATCCTTTTCCATGTACGTTATGACAGAATGTTGACTAATCTTCTCTTGGTATTCCGTAGGTGTTTGGTGTCTATATATTTCACCTGTGTTTGTATATGTCTCTTAACCCCAATATCCTAATGTATCCAATCCTCACACCTTTCCATTGGTGAACCATAAGTTTGTTTAATGAATCTGCGATTGCCCTTCTCTGTGGAAATATCTTCACTAGTATCAAGTTTTAGGTAACACCTATAAGTGATATCATACGATATGTGTCTTTCTCTTTCTGACTTACTACAAGTCACGTGATTACCTCTAGACTCATCTACGGTGCTGCAAATGGCATTGTGTCCTTTTTTTCCTTGGCTAATATTCTGTCTGTACATGTACCAGTTCTTCTTTGACCACTCATCTGTTGATGGACTTTTTGGTTGCTCCCATGTCATGGCTATTGTAATGCTGCGGCAATGCACATTTGCCTGCCTGTGTCTTTCCAATTCTGTCTTCTTAGGTTATAGGCCCAGGAGTTCGCCTGCTGGATCATATGGTAGCAAAATGTTTACCTTGTACAGGCACCACCATTCTGTTCTCAATAGTGGCTCTTACCAGGTTACGTCCCACTTAAAGTTGAGGTGATGCTCTTCTCCACAACACCTTCAGCGTTTATTGTTTGGAGTATTTTTGCTGAAGTTTATTCTGACTAGTGTGAGCTGATACCACTTTGTGCTTGGATTTGCATGCGTCTCATAATACCTTGAAATTGAGCTTTCTGGCATGTCCTTTTTTTCTTCAAACTGTGAGTACAGCTTACCTCTTCAAATTGTTTTCGGGAAGTAGGTGTGACATTTAGAAATATTTTGGCCATTACCTCCCTCATGAGGGCAGGTTTCATTCACAGCCCTCCAGTACTGGTGCATATGAAGTGACCCTTAGCACAGGTTTTAAAGCTGCTGTTGCAGGTAACGGCCAGAGGGTGGCAGCATTTCTGCTTTTCCCAATCTGTTAACTAGGGAAACAGACCATCCTGGCAGTGGTGTTCCTCGGTTCTATATTAGAGTGGAATGTGCCCCCAAAAGCTGATGTCTCCTTACTTATGTTTGTTTTAGAAATCGAATTTCTATATATTTTTTTATTGGAGTCATATTCCATTGTGTTCATGGACCACTTCTTCTTTGAGCATTCCTCTGTTGATGGACATTTTCGTAGCTTCCAAGTGTTGGCTATGGTAAATATTGCTGGAGTGCAGGATTGCCAGCATGTGTCTTTTCTTTTCTGTGGTACATGGGCCTCTCACTGCCGTGGGCCCTCCCATTGCAGAGCACAGGCTCCGGACGCACAGGCCCAGCAGCCATAGCTCACGGGAACAGCCGCTCCACGGCATGTGGGATCTTCCCGAATCGGGGCATGAACCCATGTCCCCTGCACTGGCAGGCGGACTCTCATCCACTGCGCCACCAGTGAATCCCAGCCTGTCTTTTTGATTCTCATCCCCTCAGGCAAAAGGCCCAGCAGTGGGTATACTTGATTGAATGGTAGCTCAGTATTTATCTTTACAAGGCACGTCATTTTTGTTTTCATGACTGGCTCTTACCATGTCCCACGTTGAAGCAAGGGTAGGCATTTCTCCAAAACCCCTTCAGCATTTATTGTTTGCAGAATTTTTCCTGATGGGCATTCTGACTGCTGTGAGCTGATAGGTTTTTGTCATTTGGATTTACATATCTTTAATTATTCCTAATGTTTAGCATTTTCCCATGCCTTTTTAAATTTCTGGCAGAGAAAAACAGAAAAAAAAACGGAGAGTACAGTTAAACTCTTGAAATTGTCTTCTTGGATGGTTGCCCTCTTTTGAATGTTCTGGTCAATTTTCGACCCCATGTTTGTTTTTGAGGGCAGGTGTTATTCACAGGCCTGCAATGAGTGTGACTATTTAGTGACCATTAGCAGTGGGTTTAAAGCTGCTGTTGTGGGAAATGGCCACAAGGCGGCAGCGTTTCTCCACTCCCAAGTCTGGTTCCTAGGGCAGCAGAGCCTTTCTGGGACCAATGGAATACAGAAGAAGGCATCATTGAAGTCTAATACAGAATACCATGTCCTGGTGGATGGTAGAATGACCAGTAGGGTCTAGGAATTAGGAACTACTGGATGTATATCCTCGGTGGCTTCACTGACTGTCCTAACATCCTTTACCAGGTCCCCAGCAGCCCACGGGGCTCTCGTGGTCAGGCCCCTCCCAGGATATGGGGCTCACCTGGGCAGGGCCCCAGCAGCCAACGGGGTTCTCATGTTCAGGCCACTCCCAGGGTATGGAGCTCAGCTGTGAAACTACCCAGCAGCCCATGAGGCTCTCGTGCTTAGGCACCTCCCATGATACAGAGCTCCCGTGGGCAGGTACCATGGCAGGGCTGGGCACACAGGAACCGTGCACATAGCCCTCATTGCAGAGCACCCCAGAACGCCTGTCACGCAGAGCTGACACAGAGCACCTCAGAGCAGGACTTGAACTAACCAACAGCAGCTCCGACAGGTCTCTGACCCTGGGCATCACTCTGTGCAGCCTCCCTCTGCCTGGTCTTCCAGAGACTTCCACTGCAGCCGGGGCACCAGGCCTTTGTCTCCAACCATCCCCCCTCCTCTCCCTGACTCCTGGGTTCCTCTCATTAGGATTAGGTCTTCTTGAAATTGTCTCCCACTCATGGGCCAGATAAAATGATGAGAAAACAAGCCGGAGATGCAGCCCCTTGTCTATCCTGACTCTCAGGAGCCCACACCTGTTCCTTGGAACTGGCCGTTTCAGCGAGGTCCATTTTCTGCAATGTGAGCCACTGAGGGGTGAGGATTGGCTGACCGGAGCAGCCTGTCCCTACCGGCCAGCCCTCCCCAGGTGTGCCTGGGTTGAGGTCAATAGAAACACCGCTCCAGGGAGCAACAGCGCCTGCAGCTGTGCCTGACGCCATATTCTCTGCCCCGTCAGCAGTCTCGGGGCTGTGCTGGTGGGAGGGAGTGAGGGGCCACGGTTTTGTGGGTGGCCCGGTGTGAGAGGGGCTCTGCTGGACTTTCTGCAGGAGTTGTCAGACTGCCACCTGCTAAAGAAGAGGATGGGTCACCCATACCTACCGCTGGAATTTCTCCGCGGGCAGAGGTGAGGGAGGAACAAAGCAGTGGGGGCCAAGACAGGACGGATATCTCAGGCAGGGAAATGGAAAGTTTTCAGAAGAGCGCCTGGGGCCAGGATCATCCTGGCTGGCCTGCAGGCACCAAGTCAGCCTGCGTGCTTTCGCTGGTGTGGATCCACGGCCCTTCCTCTATGCTTTCAAGTCCTTGTACATATTCAGGTGTTTTACCTGGGAAGGGAGGGAACAGTTCAGCAGCAGCTGGCTGGGGGCTCAGCTCACGTTTACTCACAGACGCCTATGTACGGTCCCCCAGCTTTGCAATGAGGACGCTCCTTGCGGGGGTGGGGGGGGGCTGCTGGCTGCATGGGAGAAAATTCCCTACCTCTGACCAACTTCAGAATTGTTTACCACTGGAGCAAGTGCCTTGATAGGGTTTTCCTCTGTATAACTAGTGGGTTCTGTTTATTTTTTCTGTTTTGTTTCAAGGTAGATTTTATTCCTCATTTATGTATTTATAGATATAAGCATGGAAATAATTCATTCATACAAATACATCTGTGTGAAGGGAAGAACGTTTTTCTGTTTTATTTTTAAATTTTATTTGTTTTTAAAAATTTTGAAATTTAGTATTATTTATTTTTTTAGACAGCAGGTTATTATTAGTTATCTATTTTATACATATACATGTATACAGGTCAATCCCAATCTCCCAACTCATCCCACCACCACCACCCCATGGCTTCCCCCCCTTGGTTTCCATACGTTTGTTCTCTAACCCTGTGTCTCTAATTCTGCCCTGCAAACCGGTTCATCTGTACCAGTTTTCTAGGTTCCACATATATGCATTAATACACAATATTTGTTTTTCTCTTTCTGACTTACTTCTCTCGGTATGACAGTCTCTAGATCCATCCACGTCTCTACAAATGACCCCGTTTCATTCCTTTTTATGGCTGAGTAATATTCCATTTTATATATGTACCACATCTTTATCCATTCGTCTGTCTGTGGGCATTTAGGTTGCTTCCATTACCTGGCTATTGTAAATAGTGCTGCAATGAACATTGTGGTGAATGTGTCTTTTGGATTTATGGTTTTCTCTGGGTATATGCCCAGAAGTGGGATTGCTGGATCATATGGTAATTGTATTTTTAGTTTTTCTAATGAACCTCCATACTGTTCTCCATAGTGACTGTATCAATTGACATGCCCACCAATAGTGGAAGAGGGATCCATGTGTCCACACCCTCCGCAGCATTTGTAGTTTGTCGATTTTCTGATGATGCCCATTCTAACAGGTGTGAGGTGATACCTCATTGAAGTTTTGACTTGCATTTCTCTAATAATTAGTGATGTTGAGCAGCTTTTCATGTGCATCCTGGCCATCTCTGGGTCTCCTTTGAAGAAATGTCTATTTAGATATTCTACCCATTTTTGAAGTGGGTTGTATTTTTTTTAATATTAAGCTGCATGAGCTGTTTATATATATTGGAGATTAAACCTTTGTCCATTGATTCGTTTTCACATATTTCCTCCCATTCTGAGGGTTGCCTTTTTCCATTCCCGTTTTTTAACAAAAGAAAGAAAGAAAGAAAGAAAAAGAAGCAGAACACAAATGTCCGTAAAATATGCCTCTTGAAACTGTCGTTTTGAAATATGGAGGTGTTTTGAATTTTTTGGTCGGTATACGACCCCAGGATTTGTTTTCAGGGCAGGTCTCATTTACAGGCCTGCAATTATTTTGAATATCAACTGACCATTAGCGCTGGGATTAAAGCTGCTGTTGTGTGAAACGGCCACAAGGTGGCAGCAGTTCTCCTTTACCAAATCTGGTGACTAGGGCAACAGAGCCTCAATGGAAGTCGTGTTCTAGGTTGTAATTTAGAATGGAATGTGCCAGGAAAAAGACCCTTAAGTTTGTCTCACTATTTCTTGTTCGGTTTTTTTTCATTTAATTTTTATTTTTTATCACAGCAAGTTTGATTACAATGTTTGGCTTGTTGTAGGTGTGCAAGATGTGGTTCTTTTACGCATATACATATGTCTGTTCTTCCTGGGATCCTTTTCCATGTACGTTATGACAGAATGTTGACTAATCTTCTCTTGGTATTCCGTAGGTGTTTGGTGTCTATATATTTCACCTGTGTTTGTATATGTCTCTTAACCCCAATATCCTAATGTATCCAATCCTCACACCTTTCCATTGGTGAACCGTAAGTTTGTTTAATGAATCTGCGATTGCCCTTCTCTGTGGAAATATCTTCACTAGTATCAAGTTTTAGGTAACACCTATAAGTGATATCATACGATATGTGTCTTTCTCTTTCTGACTTACTACAAGTCACGTGATTACCTCTAGACTCATCTACGGTGCTGCAAATGGCATTGTGTCCTTTTTTTCCTTGGCTAATATTCTGTCTGTACATGTACCAGTTCTTCTTTGACCACTCATCTGTTGATGGACTTTTTGGTTGCTCCCATGTCATGGCTATTGTAATGCTGCGGCAATGCACATTTGCCTGCCTGTGTCTTTCCAATTCTGTCTTCTTAGGTTATAGGCCCAGGAGTTCGCCTGCTGGATCATATGGTAGCAAAATGTTTACCTTGTACAGGCACCACCATTCTGTTCTCAATAGTGGCTCTTACCAGGTTACGTCCCACTTAAAGTTGAGGTGATGCTCTTCTCCACAACACCTTCAGCGTTTATTGTTTGGAGTATTTTTGCTGAAGTTTATTCTGACTAGTGTGAGCTGATACCACTTTGTGCTTGGATTTGCATGCGTCTCATAATACCTTGAAATTGAGCTTTCTGGCATGTCCTTTTTTTCTTCAAACTGTGAGTACAGCTTACCTCTTCAAATTGTTTTCGGGAAGTAGGTGTGACATTTAGAAATATTTTGGCCATTACCTCCCTCATGAGGGCAGGTTTCATTCACAGCCCTCCAGTACTGGTGCATATGAAGTGACCCTTAGCACAGGTTTTAAAGCTGCTGTTGCAGGTAACGGCCAGAGGGTGGCAGCATTTCTGCTTTTCCCAATCTGTTAACTAGGGAAACAGACCATCCTGGCAGTGGTGTTCCTCGGTTCTATATTAGAGTGGAATGTGCCCCCAAAAGCTGATGTCTCCTTACTTATGTTTGTTTTAGAAATCGAATTTCTATATATTTTTTTATTGGAGTCATATTCCATTGTGTTCATGGACCACTTCTTCTTTGAGCATTCCTCTGTTGATGGACATTTTCGTAGCTTCCAAGTGTTGGCTATGGTAAATATTGCTGGAGTGCAGGATTGCCAGCATGTGTCTTTTCTTTTCTGTGGTACATGGGCCTCTCACTGCCGTGGGCCCTCCCATTGCAGAGCACAGGCTCCGGACGCACAGGCCCAGCAGCCATAGCTCACGGGAACAGCCGCTCCACGGCATGTGGGATCTTCCCGAATCGGGGCATGAACCCATGTCCCCTGCACTGGCAGGCGGACTCTCATCCACTGCGCCACCAGTGAATCCCAGCCTGTCTTTTTGATTCTCATCCCCTCAGGCAAAAGGCCCAGCAGTGGGTAT
This sequence comes from Mesoplodon mirus, assembly GCF_964341445.2. NCBI lineage: Eukaryota > Metazoa > Chordata > Mammalia > Artiodactyla > Ziphiidae > Mesoplodon > Mesoplodon mirus. Next base: position 92,692,853 of record NC_138979.1, read on the forward strand.
ACTTGATTGAATGGTAGCTCAGTATTTATCTTTACAAGGCACGTCATTTTTGTTTTCATGACTGGCTCTTACCATGTCCCACGTTGAAGCAAGGGTAGGCATTTCTCCAAAACCCCTTCAGCATTTATTGTTTGCAGAATTTTTCCTGATGGGCATTCTGACTGCTGTGAGCTGATAGGTTTTTGTCATTTGGATTTACATATCTTTAATTATTCCTAATGTTTAGCATTTTCCCATGCCCTTTTAAATTTCTGGCAGAGAAAAACAGAAAAAAAAACGGAGAGTACACTTAAACTCTTGAAATTGTCTTCTTGGATGGTTGCTCTCTTTTGAATGTTCTGGTCAATTTTCGACCCCATGTTTGTTTTTGAGGGCAGGTGTTATTCACAGGCCTGCAATGAGTGTGACTATTTAGTGACCATTAGCAGTGGGTTTAAAGCTGCTGTTGTGGGAAATGGCCACAAGGCGGCAGCGTTTCTCCACTCCCAAGTCTGGTTCCTAGGGCAGCAGAGCCTTTCTGGGACCAATGGAATACAGAAGAAGGCATCATTGAAGTCTAATACAGAATACCATGTCCTGGTGGATGGTAGAATGACCAGTAGGGTCTAGGAATTAGGAACTACTGGATGTATATCCTCGGTGGCTTCACTGACTGTCCTAACATCCTTTACCAGGTCCCCAGCAGCCCACGGGGCTCTCGTGGTCAGGCCCCTCCCAGGATATGGGGCTCACCTGGGCAGGGCCCCAGCAGCCAACGGGGTTCTCATGTTCAGGCCACTCCCAGGGTATGGAGCTCAGCTGTGAAACTACCCAGCAGCCCATGAGGCTCTCGTGCTTAGGCACCTCCCATGATACAGAGCTCCCGTGGGCAGGTACCATGGCAGGGCTGGGCACACAGGAACCGTGCACATAGCCCTCATTGCAGAGCACCCCAGAACGCCTGTCACGCAGAGCTGACACAGAGCACCTCAGAGCAGGACTTGAACTAACCAACAGCAGCTCCGACAGGTCTCTGACCCTGGGCATCACTCTGTGCAGCCTCCCTCTGCCTGGTCTTCCAGAGACTTCCACTGCAGCCGGGGCACCAGGCCTTTGTCTCCAACCATCCCCCCTCCTCTCCCTGACTCCTGGGTTCCTCTCATTAGGATTAGGTCTTCTTGAAATTGTCTCCCACTCATGGGCCAGATAAAATGATGAGAAAACAAGCCGGAGATGCAGCCCCTTGTCTATCCTGACTCTCAGGAGCCCACACCTGTTCCTTGGAACTGGCCGTTTCAGCGAGGTCCATTTTCTGCAATGTGAGCCACTGAGGGGTGAGGATTGGCTGACCGGAGCAGCCTGTCCCTACCGGCCAGCCCTCCCCAGGTGTGCCTGGGTTGAGGTCAATAGAAACACCGCTCCAGGGAGCAACAGCGCCTGCAGCTGTGCCTGACGCCATATTCTCTGCCCCGTCAGCAGTCTCGGGGCTGTGCTGGTGGGAGGGAGTGAGGGGGCACGGTTTTGTGGGTGGCCCGGTGTGAGAGGGGCTCTCCTGGACTTTCTGCAGGAGTTGCCAGACTGCCACCTGCTAAAGAAGAGGATGGGTCACCCATACCTTCCGCTGGAATTTCTCCGCGGGCAGAGGTGAGGGAGGAACAAAGCAGTGGGGGCCAAGACAGGACGGATATCTCAGGCAGGGAAATGGAAAGTTTTCAGAAGAGCGCCTGGGGCCAGGATCATCCTGGCTGGCCTGCAGGCACCAAGTCAGCCTGCGTGCTTTCGCTGGTGTGGATCCACGGCCCTTCCTCTATGCTTTCAAGTCCTTGTACATATTCAGGTGTTTTACCTGGGAAGGGAGGGAACAGTTCAGCAGCAGCTGGCTGGGGGCTCAGCTCACGTTTACTCACAGACGCCTATGTACGGTCCCTCAGCTTTGCAATGAGGATGCTCCTTGCGGGGGTGGGGGGGGCTGCTGGCTGCATGGGAGATAATTCCCTACCTCTGACCAACTTCAGAATTGTTTACCACTGGAGCAAGTGCCCTGATAGGGTTTTCCTCTGTATAACTAGTGGATTCTGTTTATTTTTTCTGTTTTGTTTCAAGGTAGATTTTATTCCTCATTTATGTATTTATAGATATAAGCATGGAAATAATTCATTCATACAAATACATCTGTGTGAAGGGAAGAACGTTTTTCTGTTTTATTTTTAAATTTTATTTGTTTTAAAAAATTTTGAAATTTAGTATTATTTATTTTTTTAGACAGCAGGTTATTATTAGTTATCTATTTTATACATATACATGTATACAGGTCAATCCCAATCTCCCAACTCATCCCACCACCACCACCCCATGGCTTCCCCCCCTTGGTTTCCATACGTTTGTTCTCTAACCCTGTGTCTCTAATTCTGCCCTGCAAACTGGTTCATCTGTACCAGATTTCTAGGTTCCACATATATGCATTAATACACAATATTTGTTTTTCTCTTTCTGACTTACTTCTCTCGGTATGACAGTCTCTAGATCCATCCACGTCTCTACAAATGACCCCGTTTCATTCCTTTTTATGGCTGAGTAATATTCCATTTTATATATGTACCACATCTTTATCCATTCGTCTGTCTGTGGGCATTTAGGTTGCTTCCATTACCTGGCTATTGTAAATAGTGCTGCAATGAACATTGTGGTGAATGTGTCTTTTGGATTTATGGTTTTCTCTGGGTATATGCCCAGAAGTGGGATTGCTGGATCATATGGTAATTGTATTTTTAGTTTTTCTAATGAACCTCCATACTGTTCTCCATAGTGACTGTATCAATTGACATGCCCACCAATAGTGGAAGAGGGATCCATGTGTCCACACCCTCCGCAGCATTTGTAGTTTGTCGATTTTCTGATGATGCCCATTCTAACAGGTGTGAGGTGATACCTCATTGAAGTTTTGACTTGCATTTCTCTAATAATTAGTGATGTTGAGCAGCTTTTCATGTGCATCCTGGCCATCTCTGGGTCTCCTTTGAAGAAATGTCTATTTAGATATTCTACCCATTTTTGAAGTGGGTTGTATTTTTTTTAATATTAAGCTGCATGAGCTGTTTATATATATTGGAGATTAAACCTTTGTCCATTGATTCGTTTTCACATATTTCCTCCCATTCTGAGGGTTGCCTTTTTCCATTCCCGTTTTTTAACAAAAGAAAGAAAGAAAGAAAGAAAAAGAAGCAGAACACAAATGTCCGTAAAATATGCCTCTTGAAACTGTCGTTTTGAAATATGGAGGTGTTTTGAATTTTTTGGTCGGTATACGACCCCAGGATTTGTTTTCAGGGCAGGTCTCATTTACAGGCCTGCAATTATTTTGAATATCAACTGACCATTAGCGCTGGGATTAAAGCTGCTGTTGTGTGAAACGGCCACAAGGTGGCAGCAGTTCTCCTTTACCAAATCTGGTGACTAGGGCAACAGAGCCTCAATGGAAGTCGTGTTCTAGGTTGTAATTTAGAATGGAATGTGCCAGGAAAAAGACCCTTAAGTTTGTCTCACTATTTCTTGTTCGGTTTTTTTTCATTTAATTTTTATTTTTTATCACAGCAAGTTTGATTACAATGTTTGGCTTGTTGTAGGTGTGCAAGATGTGGTTCTTTTACGCATATACATATGTCTGTTCTTCCTGGGATCCTTTTCCATGTACGTTATGACAGAATGTTGACTAATCTTCTCTTGGTATTCCGTAGGTGTTTGGTGTCTATATATTTCACCTGTGTTTGTATATGTCTCTTAACCCCAATATCCTAATGTATCCAATCCTCACACCTTTCCATTGGTGAACCGTAAGTTTGTTTAATGAATCTGCGATTGCCCTTCTCTGTGGAAATATCTTCACTAGTATCAAGTTTTAGGTAACACCTATAAGTGATATCATACGATATGTGTCTTTCTCTTTCTGACTTACTACAAGTCACGTGATTACCTCTAGACTCATCTACGGTGCTGCAAATGGCATTGTGTCCTTTTTTTCCTTGGCTAATATTCTGTCTGTACATGTACCAGTTCTTCTTTGACCACTCATCTGTTGATGGACTTTTTGGTTGCTCCCATGTCATGGCTATTGTAATGCTGCGGCAATGCACATTTGCCTGCCTGTGTCTTTCCAATTCTGTCTTCTTAGGTTATAGGCCCAGGAGTTCGCCTGCTGGATCATATGGTAGCAAAATGTTTACCTTGTACAGGCACCGCCATTCTGTTCTCAATAGTGGCTCTTACCAGGTTACGTCCCACTTAAAGTTGAGGTGATGCTCTTCTCCACAACACCTTCAGCGTTTATTGTTTGGAGTATTTTTGCTGAAGTTTATTCTGACTAGTGTGAGCTGATACCACTTTGTGCTTGGATTTGCATGCGTCTCATAATACCTTGAAATTGAGCTTTCTGGCATGTCCTTTTTTTCTTCAAACTGTGAGTACAGCTTACCTCTTCAAATTGTTTTCGGGAAGTAGGTGTGACATTTAGAAATATTTTGGCCATTACCTCCCTCATGAGGGCAGGTTTCATTCACAGCCCTCCAGTACTGGTGCATATGAAGTGACCCTTAGCACAGGTTTTAAAGCTGCTGTTGCAGGTAACGGCCAGAGGGTGGCAGCATTTCTGCTTTTCCCAATCTGTTAACTAGGGAAACAGACCATCCTGGCAGTGGTGTTCCTCGGTTCTATATTAGAGTGGAATGTGCCCCCAAAAGCTGATGTCTCCTTACTTATGTTTGTTTTAGAAATCGAATTTCTATATATTTTTTTATTGGAGTCATATTCCATTGTGTTCATGGACCACTTCTTCTTTGAGCATTCCTCTGTTGATGGACATTTTCGTAGCTTCCAAGTGTTGGCTATGGTAAATATTGCTGGAGTGCAGGATTGCCAGCATGTGTCTTTTCTTTTCTGTGGTACATGGGCCTCTCACTGCCGTGGGCCCTCCCATTGCAGAGCACAGGCTCCGGACGCACAGGCCCAGCAGCCATAGCTCACGGGAACAGCCGCTCCACGGCATGTGGGATCTTCCCGAATCGGGGCATGAACCCATGTCCCCTGCACTGGCAGGCGGACTCTCATCCACTGCGCCACCAGTGAATCCCAGCCTGTCTTTTTGATTCTCATCCCCTCAGGCAAAAGGCCCAGCAGTGGGTATACTTGATTGAATGGTAGCTCAGTATTTATCTTTACAAGGCACGTCATTTTTGTTTTCATGACTGGCTCTTACCATGTCCCACGTTGAAGCAAGGGTAGGCATTTCTCCAAAACCCCTTCAGCATTTATTGTTTGCAGAATTTTTCCTGATGGGCATTCTGACTGCTGTGAGCTGATAGGTTTTTGTCATTTGGATTTACATATCTTTAATTATTCCTAATGTTTAGCATTTTCCCATGCCTTTTTAAATTTCTGGCAGAGAAAAACAGAAAAAAAAACGGAGAGTACAGTTAAACTCTTGAAATTGTCTTCTTGGATGGTTGCCCTCTTTTGAATGTTCTGGTCAATTTTCGACCCCATGTTTGTTTTTGAGGGCAGGTGTTATTCACAGGCCTGCAATGAGTGTGACTATTTAGTGACCATTAGCAGTGGGTTTAAAGCTGCTGTTGTGGGAAATGGCCACAAGGCGGCAGCGTTTCTCCACTCCCAAGTCTGGTTCCTAGGGCAGCAGAGCCTTTCTGGGACCAATGGAATACAGAAGAAGGCATCATTGAAGTCTAATACAGAATACCATGTCCTGGTGGATGGTAGAATGACCAGTAGGGTCTAGGAATTAGGAACTACTGGATGTATATCCTCGGTGGCTTCACTGACTGTCCTAACATCCTTTACCAGGTCCCCAGCAGCCCACGGGGCTCTCGTGGTCAGGCCCCTCCCAGGATATGGGGCTCACCTGGGCAGGGCCCCAGCAGCCAACGGGGTTCTCATGTTCAGGCCACTCCCAGGGTATGGAGCTCAGCTGTGAAACTACCCAGCAGCCCATGAGGCTCTCGTGCTTAGGCACCTCCCATGATACAGAGCTCCCGTGGGCAGGTACCATGGCAGGGCTGGGCACACAGGAACCGTGCACATAGCCCTCATTGCAGAGCACCCCAGAACGCCTGTCATGCAGAGCTGACACAGAGCACCTCAGAGCAGGACTTGAACTAACCAACAGCAGCTCCGACAGGTCTCTGACCCTGGGCATCACTCTGTGCAGCCTCCCTCTGCCTGGTCTTCCAGAGACTTCCACTGCAGCCGGGGCACCAGGCCTTTGTCTCCAACCATCCCCCCTCCTCTCCCTGACTCCTGGGTTCCTCTCATTAGGATTAGGTCTTCTTGAAATTGTCTCCCACTCATGGGCCAGATAAAATGATGAGAAAACAAGCCGGAGATGCAGCCCCTTGTCTATCCTGACTCTCAAGAGCCCACACCTGTTCCTTGGAACTGGCCGTTTCAGCGAGGTCCATTTTCTGCAATGTGAGCCACTGAGGGGTGAGGATTGGCTGACCGGAGCAGCCTGTCCCTACCGGCCAGCCCTCCCCAGGTGTGCCTGGGTTGAGGTCAATAGAAACACCGCTCCAGGGAGCAACAGCGCCTGCAGCTGTGCCTGACGCCATATTCTCTGCCCCGTCAGCAGTCTCGGGGCTGTGCTGGTGGGAGGGAGTGAGGGGGCACGGTTTTGTGGGTGGCCCGGTGTGAGAGGGGCTCTGCTGGACTTTCTGCAGGAGTTGCCAGACTGCCACCTGCTAAAGAAGAGGATGGGTCACCCATACCTTCCGCTGGAATTTCTCCGCGGGCAGAGGTGAGGGAGGAACAAAGCAGTGGGGGCCAAGACAGGACGGATATCTCAGGCAGGGAAATGGAAAGTTTTCAGAAGAGCGCCTGGGGCCAGGATCATCCTGGCTGGCCTGCAGGCACCAAGTCAGCCTGCGTGCTTTCGCTGGTGTGGATCCACGGCCCTTCCTCTATGCTTTCAAGTCCTTGTACATATTCAGGTGTTTTACCTGGGAAGGGAGGGAACAGTTCAGCAGCAGCTGGCTGGGGGCTCAGCTCACGTTTACTCACAGACGCCTATGTACGGTCCCCCAGCTTTGCAATGAGGACGCTCCTTGCGGGGGTGGGGGGGGGCTGCTGGCTGCATGGGAGAAAATTCCCTACCTCTGACCAACTTCAGAATTGTTTACCACTGGAGCAAGTGCCTTGATAGGGTTTTCCTCTGTATAACTAGTGGGTTCTGTTTATTTTTTCTGTTTTGTTTCAAGGTAGATTTTATTCCTCATTTATGTATTTATAGATATAAGCATGGAAATAATTCATTCATACAAATACATCTGTGTGAAGGGAAGAACGTTTTTCTGTTTTATTTTTAAATTTTATTTGTTTTTAAAAATTTTGAAATTTAGTATTATTTATTTTTTTAGACAGCAGGTTATTATTAGTTATCTATTTTATACATATACATGTATACAGGTCAATCCCAATCTCCCAACTCATCCCACCACCACCACCCCATGGCTTCCCCCCCTTGGTTTCCATACGTTTGTTCTCTAACCCTGTGTCTCTAATTCTGCCCTGCAAACCGGTTCATCTGTACCAGTTTTCTAGGTTCCACATATATGCATTAATACACAATATTTGTTTTTCTCTTTCTGACTTACTTCTCTCGGTATGACAGTCTCTAGATCCATCCACGTCTCTACAAATGACCCCGTTTCATTCCTTTTTATGGCTGAGTAATATTCCATTTTATATATGTACCACATCTTTATCCATTCGTCTGTCTGTGGGCATTTAGGTTGCTTCCATTACCTGGCTATTGTAAATAGTGCTGCAATGAACATTGTGGTGAATGTGTCTTTTGGATTTATGGTTTTCTCTGGGTATATGCCCAGAAGTGGGATTGCTGGATCATATGGTAATTGTATTTTTAGTTTTTCTAATGAACCTCCATACTGTTCTCCATAGTGACTGTATCAATTGACATGCCCACCAATAGTGGAAGAGGGATCCATGTGTCCACACCCTCCGCAGCATTTGTAGTTTGTAGATTTTCTGATGATGCCCATTCTAACAGGTGTGAGGTGATACCTCATTGAAGTTTTGACTTGCATTTCTCTAATAATTAGTGATGTTGAGCAGCTTTTCATGTGCATCCTGGCCATCTCTGGGTCTCCTTTGAAGAAATGTCTATTTAGATATTCTACCCATTTTTGAAGTGGGTTGTATTTTTTTTAATATTAAGCTGCATGAGCTGTTTATATATATTGGAGATTAAACCTTTGTCCATTGATTCGTTTTCACATATTTCCTCCCATTCTGAGGGTTGCCTTTTTCCATTCCCGTTTTTTAACAAAAGAAAGAAAGAAAGAAAAAGAAGCAGAACACAAATGTCCGTAAAATATGCCTCTTGAAACTGTCGTTTTGAAATATGGAGGTGTTTTGAATTTTTTGGTCGGTATACGACCCCAGGATTTGTTTTCAGGGCAGGTCTCATTTACAGGCCTGCAATTATTTTGAATATCAACTGACCATTAGCGCTGGGATTAAAGCTGCTGTTGTGTGAAACGGCCACAAGGTGGCAGCAGTTCTCCTTTACCAAATCTGGTGACTAGGGCAACAGAGCCTCAATGGAAGTCGTGTTCTAGGTTGTAATTTAGAATGGAATGTGCCAGGAAAAAGACCCTTAAGTTTGTCTCACTATTTCTTGTTCGGTTTTTTTTCATTTAATTTTTATTTTTTATCACAGCAAGTTTGATTACAATGTTTGGCTTGTTGTAGGTGTGCAAGATGTGGTTCTTTTACGCATATACATATGTCTGTTCTTCCTGGGATCCTTTTCCATGTACGTTATGACAGAATGTTGACTAATCTTCTCTTGGTATTCCGTAGGTGTTTGGTGTCTATATATTTCACCTGTGTTTGTATATGTCTCTTAACCCCAATATCCTAATGTATCCAATCCTCACACCTTTCCATTGGTGAACCGTAAGTTTGTTTAATGAATCTGCGATTGCCCTTCTCTGTGGAAATATCTTCACTAGTATCAAGTTTTAGGTAACACCTATAAGTGATATCATACGATATGTGTCTTTCTCTTTCTGACTTACTACAAGTCACGTGATTACCTCTAGACTCATCTACGGTGCTGCAAATGGCATTGTGTCCTTTTTTTCCTTGGCTAATATTCTGTCTGTACATGTACCAGTTCTTCTTTGACCACTCATCTGTTGATGGACTTTTTGGTTGCTCCCATGTCATGGCTATTGTAATGCTGCGGCAATGCACATTTGCCTGCCTGTGTCTTTCCAATTCTGTCTTCTTAGGTTATAGGCCCAGGAGTTCGCCTGCTGGATCATATGGTAGCAAAATGTTTACCTTGTACAGGCACCGCCATTCTGTTCTCATTAGTGGCTCTTACCAGGTTACGTCCCACTTAAAGTTGAGGTGATGCTCTTCTCCACAACACCTTCAGCGTTTATTGTTTGGAGTATTTTTGCTGAAGTTTATTCTGACTAGTGTGAGCTGATACCACTTTGTGCTTGGATTTGCATGCGTCTCATAATACCTTGAAATTGAGCTTTCTGGCATGTCCTTTTTTTCTTCAAACTGTGAGTACAGCTTACCTCTTCAAATTGTTTTCGGGAAGTAGGTGTGACATTTAGAAATATTTTGGCCATTACCTCCCTCATGAGGGCAGGTTTCATTCACAGCCCCCCAGTACTGGTGCATATGAAGTGACCCTTAGCACAGGTTTTAAAGCTGCTGTTGCAGGTAACGGCCAGAGGGTGGCAGCATTTCTGCTTTTCCCAATCTGTTAACTAGGGAAACAGACCATCCTGGCAGTGGTGTTCCTCGGTTCTATATTAGAGTGGAATGTGCCCCCAAAAGCTGATGTCTCCTTACTTATGTTTATTTTAGAAATCGAATTTCTATATATTTTTTTATTGGAGTCATATTCCATTGTGTTCATGGACCACTTCTTCTTTGAGCATTCCTCTGTTGATGGACATTTTCGTAGCTTCCAAGTGTTGGCTATGGTAAATATTGCTGGAGTGCAGGATTGCCAGCATGTGTCTTTTCTTTTTTGTGGTACATGGGCCTCTCACTGCCGTGGGCCCTCCCATTGCAGAGCACAGGCTCCGGACGCACAGGCCCAGCAGCCATAGCTCACAGGAACAGCCGCTCCGCGGCATGTGGGATCTTCCCGAATCGGGGCATGAACCCATGTCCCCTGCACTGGCAGGCGGACTCTCATCCACTGCGCCACCAGTGAATCCCAGCCTGTCTTTTTGATTCTCATCCCCTCAGGCGAAAGGCCCAGCAGTGGGTATACTTGATTGAATGGTAGCTCAGTATTTATCTTTACAAGGCACGTCATTTTTGTTTTCATGACTGGCTCTTACCATGTCCCACGTTGAAGCAAGGGTAGGCATTTCTCCAAAACCCCTTCAGCATTTATTGTTTGCAGAATTTTTCCTGATGGGCATTCTGACTGCTGTGAGCTGATAGGTTTTTGTCATTTGGATTTACATATCTTTAATTATTCCTAATGTTTAGCATTTTCCCATGCCTTTTTAAATTTCTGGCAGAGAAAAACAGAAAAAAAAACGGAGAGTACAGTTAAACTCTTGAAATTGTCTTCTTGGATGGTTGCCCTCTTTTGAATGTTCTGGTCAATTTTCGACCCCATGTTTGTTTTTGAGGGCAGGTGTTATTCACAGGCCTGCAATGAGTGTGACTATTTAGTGACCATTAGCAGTGGGTTTAAAGCTGCTGTTGTGGGAAATGGCCACAAGGCGGCAGCGTTTCTCCACTCCCAAGTCTGGTTCCTAGGGCAGCAGAGCCTTTCTGGGACCAATGGAATACAGAAGAAGGCATCATTGAAGTCTAATACAGAATACCATGTCCTGGTGGATGGTAGAATGACCAGTAGGGTCTAGGAATTAGGAACTACTGGATGTATATCCTCGGTGGCTTCACTGACTGTCCTAACATCCTTTACCAGGTCCCCAGCAGCCCACGGGGCTCTCGTGGTCAGGCCCCTCCCAGGATATGGGGCTCACCTGGGCAGGGCCCCAGCAGCCAACGGGGTTCTCATGTTCAGGCCACTCCCAGGGTATGGAGCTCAGCTGTGAAACTACCCAGCAGCCCATGAGGCTCTCGTGCTTAGGCACCTCCCATGATACAGAGCTCCCGTGGGCAGGTACCATGGCAGGGCTGGGCACACAGGAACCGTGCACATAGCCCTCATTGCAGAGCACCCCAGAACGCCTGTCACGCAGAGCTGACACAGAGCACCTCAGAGCAGGACTTGAACTAACCAACAGCAGCTCCGACAGGTCTCTGACCCTGGGCATCACTCTGTGCAGCCTCCCTCTGCCTGGTCTTCCAGAGACTTCCACTGCAGCCGGGGCACCAGGCCTTTGTCTCCAACCATCCCCCCTCCTCTCCCTGACTCCTGGGTTCCTCTCATTAGGATTAGGTCTTCTTGAAATTGTCTCCCACTCATGGGCCAGATAAAATGATGAGAAAACAAGCCGGAGATGCAGCCCCTTGTCTATCCTGACTCTCAGGAGCCCACACCTGTTCCTTGGAACTGGCCGTTTCAGCGAGGTCCATTTTCTGCAATGTGAGCCACTGAGGGGTGAGGATTGGCTGACCGGAGCAGCCTGTCCCTACCGGCCAGCCCTCCCCAGGTGTGCCTGGGTTGAGGTCAATAGAAACACCGCTCCAGGGAGCAACAGCGCCTGCAGCTGTGCCTGACGCCATATTCTCTGCCCCGTCAGCAGTCTCGGGGCTGTGCTGGTGGGAGGGAGTGAGGGGGCACGGTTTTGTGGGTGGCCCGGTGTGAGAGGGGCTCTGCTGGACTTTCTGCAGGAGTTGCCAGACTGCCACCTGCTAAAGAAGAGGATGGGTCACCCATACCTTCCGCTGGAATTTCTCCGCGGGCAGAGGTGAGGGAGGAACAAAGCAGTGGGGGCCAAGACAGGACGGATATCTCAGGCAGGGAAATGGAAAGTTTTCAGAAGAGCGCCTGGGGCCAGGATCATCCTGGCTGGCCTGCAGGCACCAAGTCAGCCTGCGTGCTTTCGCTGGTGTGGATCCACGGCCCTTCCTCTATGCTTTCAAGTCCTTGTACATATTCAGGTGTTTTACCTGGGAAGGGAGGGAACAGTTCAGCAGCAGCTGGCTGGGGGCTCAGCTCACGTTTACTCACAGACGCCTATGTACGGTCCCCCAGCTTTGCAATGAGGACGCTCCTTGCGGGGGTGGGGGGGGCTGCTGGCTGCATGGGAGAAAATTCCCTACCTCTGACCAACTTCAGAATTGTTTACCACTGGAGCAAGTGCCTTGATAGGGTTTTCCTCTGTATAACTAGTGGGTTCTGTTTATTTTTTCTGTTTTGTTTCAAGGTAGATTTTATTCCTCATTTATGTATTTATAGATATAAGCATGGAAATAATTCATTCATACAAATACATCTGTGTGAAGGGAAGAACGTTTTTCTGTTTTATTTTTAAATTTTATTTGTTTTTAAAAATTTTGAAATTTAGTATTATTTATTTTTTTAGACAGCAGGTTATTATTAGTTATCTATTTTATACATATACATGTATACAGGTCAATCCCAATCTCCCAACTCATCCCACCACCACCACCCCATGGCTTCCCCCCCTTGGTTTCCATACGTTTGTTCTCTAACCCTGTGTCTCTAATTCTGCCCTGCAAACCGGTTCATCTGTACCAGTTTTCTAGGTTCCACATATATGCATTAATACACAATATTTGTTTTTCTCTTTCTGACTTACTTCTCTCGGTATGACAGTCTCTAGATCCATCCACGTCTCTACAAATGACCCCGTTTCATTCCTTTTTATGGCTGAGTAATATTCCATTTTATATATGTACCACATCTTTATCCATTCTCTGTCTGTGGGCATTTAGGTTGCTTCCATTACCTGGCTATTGTAAATAGTGCTGCAATGAACATTGTGGTGAATGTGTCTTTTGGATTTATGGTTTTCTCTGGGTATATGCCCAGAAGTGGGATTGCTGGATCATATGGTAATTGTATTTTTAGTTTTTCTAATGAACCTCCATACTGTTCTCCATAGTGACTGTATCAATTGACATGCCCACCAATAGTGGAAGAGGGATCCATGTGTCCACACCCTCCGCAGCATTTGTAGTTTGTCGATTTTCTGATGATGCCCATTCTAACAGGTGTGAGGTGATACCTCATTGAAGTTTTGACTTGCATTTCTCTAATAATTAGTGATGTTGAGCAGCTTTTCATGTGCATCCTGGCCATCTCTGGGTCTCCTTTGAAGAAATGTCTATTTAGATATTCTACCCATTTTTGAAGTGGGTTGTATTTTTTTTAATATTAAGCTGCATGAGCTGTTTATATATATTGGAGATTAAACCTTTGTCCATTGATTCGTTTTCACATATTTCCTCCCATTCTGAGGGTTGCCTTTTTCCATTCCCGTTTTTTAACAAAAGAAAGAAAGAAAGAAAGAAAAAGAAGCAGAACACAAATGTCCGTAAAATATGCCTCTTGAAACTGTCGTTTTGAAATATGGAGGTGTTTTGAATTTTTTGGTCGGTATACGACCCCAGGATTTGTTTTCAGGGCAGGTCTCATTTACAGGCCTGCAATTATTTTGAATATCAACTGACCATTAGCGCTGGGATTAAAGCTGCTGTTGTGTGAAACGGCCACAAGGTGGCAGCAGTTCTCCTTTACCAAATCTGGTGACTAGGGCAACAGAGCCTCAATGGAAGTCGTGTTCTAGGTTGTAATTTAGAATGGAATGTGCCAGGAAAAAGACCCTTAAGTTTGTCTCACTATTTCTTGTTCGGTTTTTTTTCATTTAATTTTTATTTTTTATCACAGCAAGTTTGATTACAATGTTTGGCTTGTTGTAGGTGTGCAAGATGTGGTTCTTTTACGCATATACATATGTCTGTTCTTCCTGGGATCCTTTTCCATGTACGTTATGACAGAATGTTGACTAATCTTCTCTTGGTATTCCGTAGGTGTTTGGTGTCTATATATTTCACCTGTGTTTGTATATGTCTCTTAACCCCAATATCCTAATGTATCCAATCCTCACACCTTTCCATTGGTGAACCGTAAGTTTGTTTAATGAATCTGCGATTGCCCTTCTCTGTGGAAATATCTTCACTAGTATCAAGTTTTAGGTAACACCTATAAGTGATATCATACGATATGTGTCTTTCTCTTTCTGACTTACTACAAGTCACGTGATTACCTCTAGACTCATCTACGGTGCTGCAAATGGCATTGTGTCCTTTTTTTCCTTGGCTAATATTCTGTCTGTACATGTACCAGTTCTTCTTTGACCACTCATCTGTTGATGGACTTTTTGGTTGCTCCCATGTCATGGCTATTGTAATGCTGCGGCAATGCACATTTGCCTGCCTGTGTCTTTCCAATTCTGTCTTCTTAGGTTATAGGCCCAGGAGTTCGCCTGCTGGATCATATGGTAGCAAAATGTTTACCTTGTACAGGCACCGCCATTCTGTTCTCATTAGTGGCTCTTACCAGGTTACGTCCCACTTAAAGTTGAGGTGATGCTCTTCTCCACAACACCTTCAGCGTTTATTGTTTGGAGTATTTTTGCTGAAGTTTATTCTGACTAGTGTGAGCTGATACCACTTTGTGCTTGGATTTGCATGCGTCTCATAATACCTTGAAATTGAGCTTTCTGGCATGTCCTTTTTTTCTTCAAACTGTGAGTACAGCTTACCTCTTCAAATTGTTTTCGGGAAGTAGGTGTGACATTTAGAAATATTTTGGCCATTACCTCCCTCATGAGGGCAGGTTTCATTCACAGCCCTCCAGTACTGGTGCATATGAAGTGACCCTTAGCACAGGTTTTAAAGCTGCTGTTGCAGGTAACGGCCAGAGGGTGGCAGCATTTCTGCTTTTCCCAATCTGTTAACTAGGGAAACAGACCATCCTGGCAGTGGTGTTCCTCGGTTCTATATTAGAGTGGAATGTGCCCCCAAAAGCTGATGTCTCCTTACTTATGTTTGTTTTAGAAATCGAATTTCTATATATTTTTTTATTGGAGTCATATTCCATTGTGTTCATGGACCACTTCTTCTTTGAGCATTCCTCTGTTGATGGACATTTTCGTAGCTTCCAAGTGTTGGCTATGGTAAATATTGCTGGAGTGCAGGATTGCCAGCATGTGTCTTTTCTTTTTTGTGGTACATGGGCCTCTCACTGCCGTGGGCCCTCCCATTGCAGAGCACAGGCTCCGGACGCACAGGCCCAGCAGCCATAGCTCACGGGAACAGCCGCTCCGCGGCATGTGGGATCTTCCCGAATCGGGGCATGAACCCATGTCCCCTGCACTGGCAGGCGGACTCTCATCCACTGCGCCACCAGTGAATCCCAGCCTGTCTTTTTGATTCTCATCCCCTCAGGCGAAAGGCCCAGCAGTGGGTATACTTGATTGAATGGTAGCTCAGTATTTATCTTTACAAGGCACGTCATTTTTGTTTTCATGACTGGCTCTTACCATGTCCCACGTTGAAGCAAGGGTAGGCATTTCTCCAAAACCCCTTCAGCATTTATTGTTTGCAGAATTTTTCCTGATGGGCATTCTGACTGCTGTGAGCTGATAGGTTTTTGTCATTTGGATTTACATATCTTTAATTATTCCTAATGTTTAGCATTTTCCCATGCCTTTTTAAATTTCTGGCAGAGAAAAACAGAAAAAAAAAACGGAGAGTACAGTTAAACTCTTGAAATTGTCTTCTTGGATGGTTGCCCTCTTTTGAATGTTCTGGTCAATTTTCGACCCCATGTTTGTTTTTGAGGGCAGGTGTTATTCACAGGCCTGCAATGAGTGTGACTATTTAGTGACCATTAGCAGTGGGTTTAAAGCTGCTGTTGTGGGAAATGGCCACAAGGCGGCAGCGTTTCTCCACTCCCAAGTCTGGTTCCTAGGGCAGCAGAGCCTTTCTGGGACCAATGGAATACAGAAGAAGGCATCATTGAAGTCTAATACAGAATACCATGTCCTGGTGGATGGTAGAATGACCAGTAGGGTCTAGGAATTAGGAACTACTGGATGTATATCCTCGGTGGCTTCACTGACTGTCCTAACATCCTTTACCAGGTCCCCAGCAGCCCACGGGGCTCTCGTGGTCAGGCCCCTCCCAGGATATGGGGCTCACCTGGGCAGGGCCCCAGCAGCCAACGGGGTTCTCATGTTCAGGCCACTCCCAGGGTATGGAGCTCAGCTGTGAAACTACCCAGCAGCCCATGAGGCTCTCGTGCTTAGGCACCTCCCATGATACAGAGCTCCCGTGGGCAGGTACCATGGCAGGGCTGGGCACACAGGAACCGTGCACATAGCCCTCATTGCAGAGCACCCCAGAACGCCTGTCACGCAGAGCTGACACAGAGCACCTCAGAGCAGGACTTGAACTAACCAACAGCAGCTCCGACAGGTCTCTGACCCTGGGCATCACTCTGTGCAGCCTCCCTCTGCCTGGTCTTCCAGAGACTTCCACTGCAGCCGGGGCACCAGGCCTTTGTCTCCAACCATCCCCCCTCCTCTCCCTGACTCCTGGGTTCCTCTCGTTAGGATTAGGTCTTCTTGAAATTGTCTCCCACTCATGGGCCAGATAAAATGATGAGAAAACAAGCCGGAGATGCAGCCCCTTGTCTATCCTGACTCTCAGGAGCCCACACCTGTTCCTTGGAACTGGCCGTTTCAGCGAGGTCCATTTTCTGCAATGTGAGCCACTGAGGGGTGAGGATTGGCTGACCGGAGCAGCCTGTCCCTACCGGCCAGCCCTCCCCAGGTGTGCCTGGGTTGAGGTCAATAGAAACACCGCTCCAGGGAGCAACAGCGCCTGCAGCTGTGCCTGACGCCATATTCTCTGCCCCGTCAGCAGTCTCGGGGCTGTGCTGGTGGGAGGGAGTGAGGGGGCACGGTTTTGTGGGTGTCCCGGTGTGAGAGGGGCTCTGCTGGACTTTCTGCAGGAGTTGCCAGACTGCCACCTGCTAAAGAAGAGGATGGGTCACCCATACCTTCCGCTGGAATTTCTCCGCGGGCAGAGGTGAGGGAGGAACAAAGCAGTGGGGGCCAAGACAGGACGGATATCTCAGGCAGGGAAATGGAAAGTTTTCAGAAGAGCGCCTGGGGCCAGGATCATCCTGGCTGGCCTGCAGGCACCAAGTCAGCCTGCGTGCTTTCGCTGGTGTGGATCCACGGCCCTTCCTCTATGCTTTCAAGTCCTTGTACATATTCAGGTGTTTTACCTGGGAAGGGAGGGAACAGTTCAGCAGCAGCTGGCTGGGGGCTCAGCTCACGTTTACTCACAGACGCCTATGTACGGTCCCCCAGCTTTGCAATGAGGACGCTCCTTGCGGGGGTGGGGGGGGGCTGCTGGCTGCATGGGAGATAATTCCCTACCTCTGACCAACTTCAGAATTGTTTACCACTGGAGCAAGTGCCCTGATAGGGTTTTCCTCTGTATAACTAGTGGGTTCTGTTTATTTTTTCTGTTTTGTTTCAAGGTAGATTTTATTCCTCATTTATGTATTTATAGATATAAGCATGGAAATAATTCATTCATACAAATACATCTGTGTGAAGGGAAGAACGTTTTTCTGTTTTATTTTTAAATTTTATTTGTTTTCAAAATTTTTGAAATTTAGTATTATTTATTTTTTTAGACAGCAGGTTATTATTAGTTATCTATTTTATACATATACATGTATACAGGTCAATCCCAATCTCCCAACTCATCCCACCACCACCACCCCATGGCTTCCCCCCCTTGGTTTCCATACGTTTGTTCTCTAACCCTGTGTCTCTAATTCTGCCCTGCAAACCGGTTCATCTGTACCAGTTTTCTAGGTTCCACATATATGCATTAATACACAATATTTGTTTTTCTCTTTCTGACTTACTTCTCTCGGTATGACAGTCTCTAGATCCATCCACGTCTCTACAAATGACCCCGTTTCATTCCTTTTTATGGCTGAGTAATATTCCATTTTATATATGTACCACATCTTTATCCATTCGTCTGTCTGTGGGCATTTAGGTTGCTTCCATTACCTGGCTATTGTAAATAGTGCTGCAATGAACATTGTGGTGAATGTGTCTTTTGGATTTATGGTTTTCTCTGGGTATATGCCCAGAAGTGGGATTGCTGGATCATATGGTAATTGTATTTTTAGTTTTTCTAATGAACCTCCATACTGTTCTCCATAGTGACTGTATCAATTGACATGCCCACCAATAGTGGAAGAGGGATCCATGTGTCCACACCCTCCGCAGCATTTGTAGTTTGTAGATTTTCTGATGATGCCCATTCTAACAGGTGTGAGGTGATACCTCATTGAAGTTTTGACTTGCATTTCTCTAATAATTAGTGATGTTGAGCAGCTTTTCATGTGCATCCTGGCCATCTCTGGGTCTCCTTTGAAGAAATGTCTATTTAGATATTCTACCCATTTTTGAAGTGGGTTGTATTTTTTTTAATATTAAGCTGCATGAGCTGTTTATATATATTGGAGATTAAACCTTTGTCCATTGATTCGTTTTCACATATTTCCTCCCATTCTGAGGGTTGCCTTTTTCCATTCCCGTTTTTTAACAAAAGAAAGAAAGAAAGAAAAAGAAGCAGAACACAAATGTCCGTAAAATATGCCTCTTGAAACTGTCGTTTTGAAATATGGAGGTGTTTTGAATTTTTTGGTCGGTATACGACCCCAGGATTTGTTTTCAGGGCAGGTCTCATTTACAGGCCTGCAATTATTTTGAATATCAACTGACCATTAGCGCTGGGATTAAAGCTGCTGTTGTGTGAAACGGCCACAAGGTGGCAGCAGTTCTCCTTTACCAAATCTGGTGACTAGGGCAACAGAGCCTCAATGGAAGTCGTGTTCTAGGTTGTAATTTAGAATGGAATGTGCCAGGAAAAAGACCCTTAAGTTTGTCTCACTATTTCTTGTTCGGTTTTTTTTCATTTAATTTTTATTTTTTATCACAGCAAGTTTGATTACAATGTTTGGCTTGTTGTAGGTGTGCAAGATGTGGTTCTTTTACGCATATACATATGTCTGTTCTTCCTGGGATCCTTTTCCATGTACGTTATGACAGAATGTTGACTAATCTTCTCTTGGTATTCCGTAGGTGTTTGGTGTCTATATATTTCACCTGTGTTTGTATATGTCTCTTAACCCCAATATCCTAATGTATCCAATCCTCACACCTTTCCATTGGTGAACCGTAAGTTTGTTTAATGAATCTGCGATTGCCCTTCTCTGTGGAAATATCTTCACTAGTATCAAGTTTTAGGTAACACCTATAAGTGATATCATACGATATGTGTCTTTCTCTTTCTGACTTACTATAAGTCACGTGATTACCTCTAGACTCATCTACGGTGCTGCAAATGGCATTGTGTCCTTTTTTTCCTTGGCTAATATTCTGTCTGTACATGTACCAGTTCTTCTTTGACCACTCATCTGTTGATGGACTTTTTGGTTGCTCCCATGTCATGGCTATTGTAATGCTGCGGCAATGCACATTTGCCTGCCTGTGTCTTTCCAATTCTGTCTTCTTAGGTTATAGGCCCAGGAGTTCGCCTGCTGGATCATATGGTAGCAAAATGTTTACCTTGTACAGGCACCACCATTCTGTTCTCATTAGTGGCTCTTACCAGGTTACGTCCCACTTAAAGTTGAGGTGATGCTCTTCTCCACAACACCTTCAGCGTTTATTGTTTGGAGTATTTTTGCTGAAGTTTATTCTGACTAGTGTGAGCTGATACCACTTTGTGCTTGGATTTGCATGCGTCTCATAATACCTTGAAATTGAGCTTTCTGGCATGTCCTTTTTTCCTTCAAACTGTGAGTACAGCTTACCTCTTCAAATTGTTTTCGGGAAGTAGGTGTGACATTTAGAAATATTTTGGCCATTACCTCCCTCAAGACATTATGAGGGCAGGTTTCATTCACAGCCCTCCAGTACTGGTGCATATGAAGTGACCCTTAGCACAGGTTTTAAAGCTGCTGTTGCAAGTAACGGCCAGACGGTGGCAGCATTTCTGCTTTTCCCAATCTGTTAACTAGGGAAACAGACCATCCTGGCAGTGGTGTTCCTCGGTTCTATATTAGAGTGGAATGTGCCCCCAAAAGCTGATGTCTCCTTACTTATGTTTGTTTTAGAAATCGAATTTCTATATATTTTTTTATTGGAGTCATATTCCATTGTGTTCATGGACCACTTCTTCTTTGAGCATTCCTCTGTTGATGGACATTTTCGTAGCTTCCAAGTGTTGGCTATGGTAAATATTGCTGGAGTGCAGGATTGCCAGCATGTGTCTTTTCTTTTTTGTGGTACATGGGCCTCTCACTGCCGTGGGCCCTCCCATTGCAGAGCACAGGCTCCGGACGCACAGGCCCAGCAGCCATAGCTCACGGGAACAGCCGCTCCGCGGCATGTGGGATCTTCCCGAATCGGGGCATGAACCCATGTCCCCTGCACTGGCAGGCGGACTCTCATCCACTGCGCCACCAGTGAATCCCAGCCTGTCTTTTTGATTCTCATCCCCTCAGGCGAAAGGCCCAGCAGTGGGTATACTTGATTGAATGGTAGCTCAGTATTTATCTTTACAAGGCACGTCATTTTTGTTTTCATGACTGGCTCTTACCATGTCCCACGTTGAAGCAAGGGTAGGCATTTCTCCAAAACCCCTTCAGCATTTATTGTTTGCAGAATTTTTCCTGATGGGCATTCTGACTGCTGTGAGCTGATAGGTTTTTGTCATTTGGATTTACATATCTTTAATTATTCCTAATGTTTAGCATTTTCCCATGCCTTTTTAAATTTCTGGCAGAGAAAAACAGAAAAAGAAATGGAGAGTACAGTTAAACTCTTGAAATTGTCTTCTTGGATGGTTGCCCTCTTTTGAATGTTCTGGTCAATTTTCGACCCCATGTTTGTTTTTGAGGGCAGGTGTTATTCACAGGCCTGCAATGAGTGTGACTATTTAGTGACCATTAGCAGTGGGTTTAAAGCTGCTGTTGTGGGAAATGGCCACAAGGCGGCAGCGTTTCTCCACTCCCAAGTCTGGTTCCTAGGGCAGCAGAGCCTTTCTGGGACCAATGGAATACAGAAGAAGGCATCATTGAAGTCTAATACAGAATACCATGTCCTGGTGGATGGTAGAATGACCAGTAGGGTCTAGGAATTAGGAACTACTGGATGTATATCCTCGGTGGCTTCACTGACTGTCCTAACATCCTTTACCAGGTCCCCAGCAGCCCACGGGGCTCTCGTGGTCAGGCCCCTCCCAGGATATGGGGCTCACCTGGGCAGGGCCCCAGCAGCCAACGGGGTTCTCATGTTCAGGCCACTCCCAGGGTATGGAGCTCAGCTGTGAAACTACCCAGCAGCCCATGAGGCTCTCGTGCTTAGGCACCTCCCATGATACAGAGCTCCCGTGGGCAGGTACCATGGCAGGGCTGGGCACACAGGAACCGTGCACATAGCCCTCATTGCAGAGCACCCCAGAACGCCTGTCACGCAGAGCTGACACAGAGCACCTCAGAGCAGGACTTGAACTAACCAACAGCAGCTCCGACAGGTCTCTGACCCTGGGCATCACTCTGTGCAGCCTCCCTCTGCCTGGTCTTCCAGAGACTTCCACTGCAGCCGGGGCACCAGGCCTTTGTCTCCAACCATCCCCCCTCCTCTCCCTGACTCCTGGGTTCCTCTCATTAGGATTAGGTCTTCTTGAAATTGTCTCCCACTCATGGGCCAGATAAAATGATGAGAAAACAAGCCGGAGATGCAGCCCCTTGTCTATCCTGACTCTCAGGAGCCCACACCTGTTCCTTGGAACTGGCCGTTTCAGCGAGGTCCATTTTCTGCAATGTGAGCCACTGAGGGGTGAGGATTGGCTGACCGGAGCAGCCTGTCCCTACCGGCCAGCCCTCCCCAGGTGTGCCTGGGTTGAGGTCAATAGAAACACCGCTCCAGGGAGCAACAGCGCCTGCAGCTGTGCCTGACGCCATATTCTCTGCCCCGTCAGCAGTCTCGGGGCTGTGCTGGTGGGAGGGAGTGAGGGGGCACGGTTTTGTGGGTGGCCCGGTGTGAGAGGGGCTCTGCTGGACTTTCTGCAGGAGTTGCCAGACTGCCACCTGCTAAAGAAGAGGATGGGTCACCCATACCTTCCGCTGGAATTTCTCCGCGGGCAGAGGTGAGGGAGGAACAAAGCAGTGGGGGCCAAGACAGGACGGATATCTCAGGCAGGGAAATGGAAAGTTTTCAGAAGAGCGCCTGGGGCCAGGATCATCCTGGCTGGCCTGCAGGCAACAAGTCAGCCTGCATGCTTTCGCTGGTGTGGATCCACGGCCCTTCCTCTATGCTTTCAAGTCCTTGTACATATTCAGGTGTTTTACCTGGGAAGGGAGGGAACAGTTCAGCAGCAGCTGGCTGGGGGCTCAGCTCACGTTTACTCACAGACGCCTATGTACGGTCCCCCAGCTTTGCAATGAGGACGCTCCTTGCGGGGGTGGGGGGGGGCTGCTGGCTGCATGGGAGATAATTCCCTACCTCTGACCAACTTCAGAATTGTTTACCACTGGAGCAAGTGCCCTGATAGGGTTTTCCTCTGTATAACTAGTGGGTTCTGTTTATTTTTTCTGTTTTGTTTCAAGGTAGATTTTATTCCTCATTTATGTATTTATAGATATAAGCATGGAAATAATTCATTCATACAAATACATCTGTGTGAAGGGAAGAACGTTTTTCTGTTTTATTTTTAAATTTTATTTGTTTTTAAAAATTTTGAAATTTAGTATTATTTATTTTTTTTAGACAGCAGGTTATTATTAGTTATCTATTTTATACATATACATGTATACAGGTCAATCCCAATCTCCCAACTCATCCCACCACCACCACCCCATGGCTTCCCCCCCTTGGTTTCCATACGTTTGTTCTCTAACCCTGTGTCTCTAATTCTGCCCTGCAAACCGGTTCATCTGTACCAGTTTTCTAGGTTCCACATATATGCATTAATACACAATATTTGTTTTTCTCTTTCTGACTTACTTCTCTCGGTATGACAGTCTCTAGATCCATCCACGTCTCTACAAATGACCCCGTTTCATTCCTTTTTATGGCTGAGTAATATTCCATTTTATATATGTACCACATCTTTATCCATTCGTCTGTCTGTGGGCATTTAGGTTGCTTCCATTACCTGGCTATTGTAAATAGTGCTGCAATGAACATTGTGGTGAATGTGTCTTTTGGATTTATGGTTTTCTCTGGGTATATGCCCAGAAGTGGGATTGCTGGATCATATGGTAATTGTATTTTTAGTTTTTCTAATGAACCTCCATACTGTTCTCCATAGTGACTGTATCAATTGACATGCCCACCAATAGTGGAAGAGGGATCCATGTGTCCACACCCTCCGCAGCATTTGTAGTTTGTAGATTTTCTGATGATGCCCATTCTAACAGGTGTGAGGTGATACCTCATTGAAGTTTTGACTTGCATTTCTCTAATAATTAGTGATGTTGAGCAGCTTTTCATGTGCATCCTGGCCATCTCTGGGTCTCCTTTGAAGAAATGTCTATTTAGATATTCTACCCATTTTTGAAGTGGGTTGTATTTTTTTTAATATTAAGCTGCATGAGCTGTTTATATATATTGGAGATTAAACCTTTGTCCATTGATTCGTTTTCACATATTTCCTCCCATTCTGAGGGTTGCCTTTTTCCATTCCCGTTTTTTAACAAAAGAAAGAAAGAAAGAAAGAAAAAGAAGCAGAACACAAATGTCCATAAAATATGCCTCTTGAAACTGTCGTTTTGAAATATGGAGGTGTTTTGAATTTTTTGGTCGGTATACGACCCCAGGATTTGTTTTCAGGGCAGGTCTCATTTACAGGCCTGCAATTATTTTGAATATCAACTGACCATTAGCGCTGGGATTAAAGCTGCTGTTGTGTGAAACGGCCACAAGGTGGCAGCAGTTCTCCTTTACCAAATCTGGTGACTAGGGCAACAGAGCCTCAATGGAAGTCGTGTTCTAGGTTGTAATTTAGAATGGAATGTGCCAGGAAAAAGACCCTTAAGTTTGTCTCACTATTTCTTGTTCGGTTTTTTTTCATTTAATTTTTATTTTTTATCACAGCAAGTTTGATTACAATGTTTGGCTTGTTGTAGGTGTGCAAGATGTGGTTCTTTTACGCATATACATATGTCTGTTCTTCCTGGGATCCTTTTCCATGTACGTTATGACAGAATGTTGACTAATCTTCTCTTGGTATTCCGTAGGTGTTTGGTGTCTATATATTTCACCTGTGTTTGTATATGTCTCTTAACCCCAATATCCTAATGTATCCAATCCTCACACCTTTCCATTGGTGAACCGTAAGTTTGTTTAATGAATCTGCGATTGCCCTTCTCTGTGGAAATATCTTCACTAGTATCAAGTTTTAGGTAACACCTATAAGTGATATCATACGATATGTGTCTTTCTCTTTCTGACTTACTACAAGTCACGTGATTACCTCTAGACTCATCTACGGTGCTGCAAATGGCATTGTGTCCTTTTTTTCCTTGGCTAATATTCTGTCTGTACATGTACCAGTTCTTCTTTGACCACTCATCTGTTGATGGACTTTTTGGTTGCTCCCATGTCATGGCTATTGTAATGCTGCGGCAATGCACATTTGCCTGCCTGTGTCTTTCCAATTCTGTCTTCTTAGGTTATAGGCCCAGGAGTTCGCCTGCTGGATCATATGGTAGCAAAATGTTTACCTTGTACAGGCACCGCCATTCTGTTCTCATTAGTGGCTCTTACCAGGTTACGTCCCACTTAAAGTTGAGGTGATGCTCTTCTCCACAACACCTTCAGCGTTTATTGTTTGGAGTATTTTTGCTGAAGTTTATTCTGACTAGTGTGAGCTGATACCACTTTGTGCTTGGATTTGCATGCGTCTCATAATACCTTGAAATTGAGCTTTCTGGCATGTCCTTTTTTTCTTCAAACTGTGAGTACAGCTTACCTCTTCAAATTGTTTTCGGGAAGTAGGTGTGACATTTAGAAATATTTTGGCCATTACCTCCCTCATGAGGGCAGGTTTCATTCACAGCCCTCCAGTACTGGTGCATATGAAGTGACCCTTAGCACAGGTTTTAAAGCTGCTGTTGCAGGTAACGGCCAGAGGGTGGCAGCATTTCTGCTTTTCCCAATCTGTTAACTAGGGAAACAGACCATCCTGGCAGTGGTGTTCCTCGGTTCTATATTAGAGTGGAATGTGCCCCCAAAAGCTGATGTCTCCTTACTTATGTTTGTTTTAGAAATCGAATTTCTATATATTTTTTTATTGGAGTCATATTCCATTGTGTTCATGGACCACTTCTTCTTTGAGCATTCCTCTGTTGATGGACATTTTCGTAGCTTCCAAGTGTTGGCTATGGTAAATATTGCTGGAGTGCAGGATTGCCAGCATGTGTCTTTTCTTTTTTGTGGTACATGGGCCTCTCACTGCCGTGGGCCCTCCCATTGCAGAGCACAGGCTCCGGACGCACAGGCCCAGCAGCCATAGCTCACGGGAACAGCCGCTCCGCGGCATGTGGGATCTTCCCGAATCGGGGCATGAACCCATGTCCCCTGCACTGGCAGGCGGACTCTCATCCACTGCGCCACCAGTGAATCCCAGCCTGTCTTTTTGATTCTCATCCCCTCAGGCGAAAGGCCCAGCAGTGGGTATACTTGATTGAATGGTAGCTCAGTATTTATCTTTACAAGGCACGTCATTTTTGTTTTCATGACTGGCTCTTACCATGTCCCACGTTGAAGCAAGGGTAGGCATTTCTCCAAAACCCCTTCAGCATTTATTGTTTGCAGAATTTTTCCTGATGGGCATTCTGACTGCTGTGAGCTGATAGGTTTTTGTCATTTGGATTTACATATCTTTAATTATTCCTAATGTTTAGCATTTTCCCATGCCTTTTTAAATTTCTGGCAGAGAAAAACAGAAAAAGAAACGGAGAGTACAGTTAAACTCTTGAAATTGTCTTCTTGGATGGTTGCCCTCTTTTGAATGTTCTGGTCAATTTTCGACCCCATGTTTGTTTTTGAGGGCAGGTGTTATTCACAGGCCTGCAATGAGTGTGACTATTTAGTGACCATTAGCAGTGGGTTTAAAGCTGCTGTTGTGGGAAATGGCCACAAGGCGGCAGCGTTTCTCCACTCCCAAGTCTGGTTCCTAGGGCAGCAGAGCCTTTCTGGGACCAATGGAATACAGAAGAAGGCATCATTGAAGTCTAATACAGAATACCATGTCCTGGTGGATGGTAGAATGACCAGTAGGGTCTAGGAATTAGGAACTACTGGATGTATATCCTCGGTGGCTTCACTGACTGTCCTAACATCCTTTACCAGGTCCCCAGCAGCCCACGGGGCTCTCGTGGTCAGGCCCCTCCCAGGATATGGGGCTCACCTGGGCAGGGCCCCAGCAGCCAACGGGGTTCTCATGTTCAGGCCACTCCCAGGGTATGGAGCTCAGCTGTGAAACTACCCAGCAGCCCATGAGGCTCTCGTGCTTAGGCACCTCCCATGATACAGAGCTCCCGTGGGCAGGTACCATGGCAGGGCTGGGCACACAGGAACCGTGCACATAGCCCTCATTGCAGAGCACCCCAGAACGCCTGTCACGCAGAGCTGACACAGAGCACCTCAGAGCAGGACTTGAACTAACCAACAGCAGCTCCGACAGGTCTCTGACCCTGGGCATCACTCTGTGCAGCCTCCCTCTGCCTGGTCTTCCAGAGACTTCCACTGCAGCCGGGGCACCAGGCCTTTGTCTCCAACCATCCCCCCTCCTCTCCCTGACTCCTGGGTTCCTCTCGTTAGGATTAGGTCTTCTTGAAATTGTCTCCCACTCATGGGCCAGATAAAATGATGAGAAAACAAGCCGGAGATGCAGCCCCTTGTCTATCCTGACTCTCAGGAGCCCACACCTGTTCCTTGGAACTGGCCGTTTCAGCGAGGTCCATTTTCTGCAATGTGAGCCACTGAGGGGTGAGGATTGGCTGACCGGAGCAGCCTGTCCCTACCGGCCAGCCCTCCCCAGGTGTGCCTGGGTTGAGGTCAATAGAAACACCGCTCCAGGGAGCAACAGCGCCTGCAGCTGTGCCTGACGCCATATTCTCTGCCCCGTCAGCAGTCTCGGGGCTGTGCTGGTGGGAGGGAGTGAGGGGGCACGGTTTTGTGGGTGGCCCGGTGTGAGAGGGGCTCTCCTGGACTTTCTGCAGGAGTTGCCAGACTGCCACCTGCTAAAGAAGAGGATGGGTCACCCATACCTTCCGCTGGAATTTCTCCGCGGGCAGAGGTGAGGGAGGAACAAAGCAGTGGGGGCCAAGACAGGACGGATATCTCAGGCAGGGAAATGGAAAGTTTTCAGAAGAGCGCCTGGGGCCAGGATCATCCTGGCTGGCCTGCAGGCACCAAGTCAGCCTGCGTGCTTTCGCTGGTGTGGATCCACGGCCCTTCCTCTATGCTTTCAAGTCCTTGTACATATTCAGGTGTTTTACCTGGGAAGGGAGGGAACAGTTCAGCAGCAGCTGGCTGGGGGCTCAGCTCACGTTTACTCACAGACGCCTATGTACGGTCCCCCAGCTTTGCAATGAGGACGCTCCTTGCGGGGGTGGGGGGGGGCTGCTGGCTGCATGGGAGAAAATTCCCTACCTCTGACCAACTTCAGAATTGTTTACCACTGGAGCAAGTGCCTTGATAGGGTTTTCCTCTGTATAACTAGTGGGTTCTGTTTATTTTTTCTGTTTTGTTTCAAGGTAGATTTTATTCCTCATTTATGTATTTATAGATATAAGCATGGAAATAATTCATTCATACAAATACATCTGTGTGAAGGGAAGAACGTTTTTCTGTTTTATTTTTAAATTTTATTTGTTTTTAAAAATTTTGAAATTTAGTATTATTTATTTTTTTAGACAGCAGGTTATTATTAGTTATCTATTTTATACATATACATGTATACAGGTCAATCCCAATCTCCCAACTCATCCCACCACCACCACCCCATGGCTTCCCCCCCTTGGTTTCCATACGTTTGTTCTCTAACCCTGTGTCTCTAATTCTGCCCTGCAAACCGGTTCATCTGTACCAGTTTTCTAGGTTCCACATATATGCATTAATACACAATATTTGTTTTTCTCTTTCTGACTTACTTCTCTCGGTATGACAGTCTCTAGATCCATCCACGTCTCTACAAATGACCCCGTTTCATTCCTTTTTATGGCTGAGTAATATTCCATTTTATATATGTACCACATCTTTATCCATTCTCTGTCTGTGGGCATTTAGGTTGCTTCCATTACCTGGCTATTGTAAATAGTGCTGCAATGAACATTGTGGTGAATGTGTCTTTTGGATTTATGGTTTTCTCTGGGTATATGCCCAGAAGTGGGATTGCTGGGTCATATGGTAATTGTATTTTTAGTTTTTCTAATGAACCTCCATACTGTTCTCCATAGTGACTGTATCAATTGACATGCCCACCAATAGTGGAAGAGGGATCCATGTGTCCACACCCTCCGCAGCATTTGTAGTTTGTAGATTTTCTGATGATGCCCATTCTAACAGGTGTGAGGTGATACCTCATTGAAGTTTTGACTTGCATTTCTCTAATAATTAGTGATGTTGAGCAGCTTTTCATGTGCATCCTGGCCATCTCTGGGTCTCCTTTGAAGAAATGTCTATTTAGATATTCTACCCATTTTTGAAGTGGGTTGTATTTTTTTTAATATTAAGCTGCATGAGCTGTTTATATATATTGGAGATTAAACCTTTGTCCATTGATTCGTTTTCACATATTTCCTCCCATTCTGAGGGTTGCCTTTTTCCATTCCCGTTTTTTAACAAAAGAAAGAAAGAAAGAAAAAGAAGCAGAACACAAATGTCCGTAAAATATGCCTCTTGAAACTGTCGTTTTGAAATATGGAGGTGTTTTGAATTTTTTGGTCGGTATACGACCCCAGGATTTGTTTTCAGGGCAGGTCTCATTTACAGGCCTGCAATTATTTTGAATATCAACTGACCATTAGCGCTGGGATTAAAGCTGCTGTTGTGTGAAACGGCCACAAGGTGGCAGCAGTTCTCCTTTACCAAATCTGGTGACTAGGGCAACAGAGCCTCAATGGAAGTCGTGTTCTAGGTTGTAATTTAGAATGGAATGTGCCAGGAAAAAGACCCTTAAGTTTGTCTCACTATTTCTTGTTCGGTTTTTTTTCATTTAATTTTTATTTTTTATCACAGCAAGTTTGATTACAATGTTTGGCTTGTTGTAGGTGTGCAAGATGTGGTTCTTTTACGCATATACATATGTCTGTTCTTCCTGGGATCCTTTTCCATGTACGTTATGACAGAATGTTGACTAATCTTCTCTTGGTATTCCGTAGGTGTTTGGTGTCTATATATTTCACCTGTGTTTGTATATGTCTCTTAACCCCAATATCCTAATGTATCCAATCCTCACACCTTTCCATTGGTGAACCGTAAGTTTGTTTAATGAATCTGCGATTGCCCTTCTCTGTGGAAATATCTTCACTAGTATCAAGTTTTAGGTAACACCTATAAGTGATATCATACGATATGTGTCTTTCTCTTTCTGACTTACTACAAGTCACGTGATTACCTCTAGACTCATCTACGGTGCTGCAAATGGCATTGTGTCCTTTTTTTCCTTGGCTAATATTCTGTCTGTACATGTACCAGTTCTTCTTTGACCACTCATCTGTTGATGGACTTTTTGGTTGCTCCCATGTCATGGCTATTGTAATGCTGCGGCAATGCACATTTGCCTGCCTGTGTCTTTCCAATTCTGTCTTCTTAGGTTATAGGCCCAGGAGTTCGCCTGCTGGATCATATGGTAGCAAAATGTTTACCTTGTACAGGCACCGCCATTCTGTTCTCAATAGTGGCTCTTACCAGGTTACGTCCCACTTAAAGTTGAGGTGATGCTCTTCTCCACAACACCTTCAGCGTTTATTGTTTGGAGTATTTTTGCTGAAGTTTATTCTGACTAGTGTGAGCTGATACCACTTTGTGCTTGGATTTGCATGCGTCTCATAATACCTTGAAATTGAGCTTTCTGGCATGTCCTTTTTTTCTTCAAACTGTGAGTACAGCTTACCTCTTCAAATTGTTTTCGGGAAGTAGGTGTGACATTTAGAAATATTTTGGCCATTACCTCCCTCATGAGGGCAGGTTTCATTCACAGCCCTCCAGTACTGGTGCATATGAAGTGACCCTTAGCACAGGTTTTAAAGCTGCTGTTGCAGGTAACGGCCAGAGGGTGGCAGCATTTCTGCTTTTCCCAATCTGTTAACTAGGGAAACAGACCATCCTGGCAGTGGTGTTCCTCGGTTCTATATTAGAGTGGAATGTGCCCCCAAAAGCTGATGTCTCCTTACTTATGTTTGTTTTAGAAATCGAATTTCTATATATTTTTTTATTGGAGTCATATTCCATTGTGTTCATGGACCACTTCTTCTTTGAGCATTCCTCTGTTGATGGACATTTTCGTAGCTTCCAAGTGTTGGCTATGGTAAATATTGCTGGAGTGCAGGATTGCCAGCATGTGTCTTTTCTTTTTTGTGGTACATGGGCCTCTCACTGCCGTGGGCCCTCCCATTGCAGAGCACAGGCTCCGGACGCACAGGCCCAGCAGCCATAGCTCACGGGAACAGCCGCTCCGCGGCATGTGGGATCTTCCCGAATCGGGGCATGAACCCATGTCCCCTGCACTGGCAGGCGGACTCTCATCCACTGCGCCACCAGTGAATCCCAGCCTGTCTTTTTGATTCTCATCCCCTCAGGCGAAAGGCCCAGCAGTGGGTATACTTGATTGAATGGTAGCTCAGTATTTATCTTTACAAGGCACGTCATTTTTGTTTTCATGACTGGCTCTTACCATGTCCCACATTGAAGCAAGGGTAGGCATTTCTCCAAAACCCCTTCAGCATTTATTGTTTGCAGAATTTTTCCTGATGGGCATTCTGACTGCTGTGAGCTGATAGGTTTTTGTCATTTGGATTTACATATCTTTAATTATTCCTAATGTTTAGCATTTTCCCATGCCTTTTTAAATTTCTGGCAGAGAAAAACAGAAAAAGAAACGGAGAGTACAGTTAAACTCTTGAAATTGTCTTCTTGGATGGTTGCCCTCTTTTGAATGTTCTGGTCAATTTTCGACCCCATGTTTGTTTTTGAGGGCAGGTGTTATTCACAGGCCTGCAATGAGTGTGACTATTTAGTGACCATTAGCAGTGGGTTTAAAGCTGCTGTTGTGGGAAATGGCCACAAGGCGGCAGCGTTTCTCCACTCCCAAGTCTGGTTCCTAGGGCAGCAGAGCCTTTCTGGGACCAATGGAATACAGAAGAAGGCATCATTGAAGTCTAATACAGAATACCATGTCCTGGTGGATGGTAGAATGACCAGTAGGGTCTAGGAATTAGGAACTACTGGATGTATATCCTCGGTGGCTTCACTGACTGTCCTAACATCCTTTACCAGGTCCCCAGCAGCCCACGGGGCTCTCGTGGTCAGGCCCCTCCCAGGATATGGGGCTCACCTGGGCAGGGCCCCAGCAGCCAACGGGGTTCTCATGTTCAGGCCACTCCCAGGGTATGGAGCTCAGCTGTGAAACTACCCAGCAGCCCATGAGGCTCTCGTGCTTAGGCACCTCCCATGATACAGAGCTCCCGTGGGCAGGTACCATGGCAGGGCTGGGCACACAGGAACCGTGCACATAGCCCTCATTGCAGAGCACCCCAGAACGCCTGTCACGCAGAGCTGACACAGAGCACCTCAGAGCAGGACTTGAACTAACCAACAGCAGCTCCGACAGGTCTCTGACCCTGGGCATCACTCTGTGCAGCCTCCCTCTGCCTGGTCTTCCAGAGACTTCCACTGCAGCCGGGGCACCAGGCCTTTGTCTCCAACCATCCCCCCTCCTCTCCCTGACTCCTGGGTTCCTCTCATTAGGATTAGGTCTTCTTGAAATTGTCTCCCACTCATGGGCCAGATAAAATGATGAGAAAACAAGCCGGAGATGCAGCCCCTTGTCTATCCTGACTCTCAGGAGCCCACACCTGTTCCTTGGAACTGGCCGTTTCAGCGAGGTCCATTTTCTGCAATGTGAGCCACTGAGGGGTGAGGATTGGCTGACCGGAGCAGCCTGTCCCTACCGGCCAGCCCTCCCCAGGTGTGCCTGGGTTGAGGTCAATAGAAACACCGCTCCAGGGAGCAACAGCGCCTGCAGCTGTGCCTGACGCCATATTCTCTGCCCCGTCAGCAGTCTCGGGGCTGTGCTGGTGGGAGGGAGTGAGGGGGCACGGTTTTGTGGGTGGCCCGGTGTGAGAGGGGCTCTGCTGGACTTTCTGCAGGAGTTGCCAGACTGCCACCTGCTAAAGAAGAGGATGGGTCACCCATACCTTCCGCTGGAATTTCTCCGCGGGCAGAGGTGAGGGAGGAACAAAGCAGTGGGGGCCAAGACAGGACGGATATCTCAGGCAGGGAAATGGAAAGTTTTCAGAAGAGCGCCTGGGGCCAGGATCATCCTGGCTGGCCTGCAGGCACCAAGTCAGCCTGCGTGCTTTCGCTGGTGTGGATCCAAGGCCCTTCCTCTATGCTTTCAAGTCCTTGTACATATTCAGGTGTTTTACCTGGGAAGGGAGGGAACAGTTCAGCAGCAGCTGGCTGGGGGCTCAGCTCACGTTTACTCACAGACGCCTATGTACGGTCCCCCAGCTTTGCAATGAGGACGCTCCTTGCGGGGGTGGGGGGGGGCTGCTGGCTGCATGGGAGATAATTCCCTACCTCTGACCAACTTCAGAATTGTTTACCACTGGAGCAAGTGCCCTGATAGGGTTTTCCTCTGTATAACTAGTGGGTTCTGTTTATTTTTTCTGTTTTGTTTCAAGGTAGATTTTATTCCTCATTTATGTATTTATAGATATAAGCATGGAAATAATTCATTCATACAAATACATCTGTGTGAAGGGAAGAACGTTTTTCTGTTTTATTTTTAAATTTTATTTGTTTTAAAAAATTTTGAAATTTAGTATTATTTATTTTTTTTAGACAGCAGGTTATTATTAGTTATCTATTTTATACATATACATGTATACAGGTCAATCCCAATCTCCCAACTCATCCCACCACCACCACCCCATGGCTTCCCCCCCTTGGTTTCCATACGTTTGTTCTCTAACCCTGTGTCTCTAATTCTGCTCTGCAAACCGGTTCATCTGTACCAGTTTTCTAGGTTCCACATATATGCATTAATACACAATATTTGTTTTTCTCTTTCTGACTTACTTCTCTCGGTATGACAGTCTCTAGATCCATCCACGTCTCTACAAATGACCCCGTTTCATTCCTTTTTATGGCTGAGTAATATTCCATTTTATATATGTACCACATCTTTATCCATTCGTCTGTCTGTGGGCATTTAGGTTGCTTCCATTACCTGGCTATTGTAAATAGTGCTGCAATGAACATTGTGGTGAATGTGTCTTTTGGATTTATGGTTTTCTCTGGGTATATGCCCAGAAGTGGGATTGCTGGATCATATGGTAATTGTATTTTTAGTTTTTCTAATGAACCTCCATACTGTTCTCCATAGTGACTGTATCAATTGACATGCCCACCAATAGTGGAAGAGGGATCCATGTGTCCACACCCTCCGCAGCATTTGTAGTTTGTAGATTTTCTGATGATGCCCATTCTAACAGGTGTGAGGTGATACCTCATTGAAGTTTTGACTTGCATTTCTCTAATAATTAGTGATGTTGAGCAGCTTTTCATGTGCATCCTGGCCATCTCTGGGTCTCCTTTGAAGAAATGTCTATTTAGATATTCTACCCATTTTTGAAGTGGGTTGTATTTTTTTTAATATTAAGCTGCATGAGCTGTTTATATATATTGGAGATTAAACCTTTGTCCATTGATTCGTTTTCACATATTTCCTCCCATTCTGAGGGTTGCCTTTTTCCATTCCCGTTTTTTAACAAAAGAAAGAAAGAAAGAAAAAGAAGCAGAACACAAATGTCCATAAAATATGCCTCTTGAAACTGTCGTTTTGAAATATGGAGGTGTTTTGAAATTTTGGTCGGTATACGACCCCAGGATTTGTTTTCAGGGCAGGTCTCATTTACAGGCCTGCAATTATTTTGAATATCAACTGACCATTAGCGCTGGGATTAAAGCTGCTGTTGTGTGAAACGGCCACAAGGTGGCAGCAGTTCTCCTTTACCAAATCTGGTGACTAGGGCAACAGAGCCTCAATGGAAGTCGTGTTCTAGGTTGTAATTTAGAATGGAATGTGCCAGGAAAAAGACCCTTAAGTTTGTCTCACTATTTCTTGTTCGGTTTTTTTTCATTTAATTTTTATTTTTTATCACAGCAAGTTTGATTACAATGTTTGGCTTGTTGTAGGTGTGCAAGATGTGGTTCTTTTACGCATATACATATGTCTGTTCTTCCTGGGATCCTTTTCCATGTACGTTATGACAGAATGTTGACTAATCTTCTCTTGGTATTCCGTAGGTGTTTGGTGTCTATATATTTCACCTGTGTTTGTATATGTCTCTTAACCCCAATATCCTAATGTATCCAATCCTCACACCTTTCCATTGGTGAACCGTAAGTTTGTTTAATGAATCTGCGATTGCCCTTCTCTGTGGAAATATCTTCACTAGTATCAAGTTTTAGGTAACACCTATAAGTGATATCATACGATATGTGTCTTTCTCTTTCTGACTTACTACAAGTCACGTGATTACCTCTAGACTCATCTACGGTGCTGCAAATGGCATTGTGTCCTTTTTTTCCTTGGCTAATATTCTGTCTGTACATGTACCAGTTCTTCTTTGACCACTCATCTGTTGATGGACTTTTTGGTTGCTCCCATGTCATGGCTATTGTAATGCTGCGGCAATGCACATTTGCCTGCCTGTGTCTTTCCAATTCTGTCTTCTTAGGTTATAGGCCCAGGAGTTCGCCTGCTGGATCATATGGTAGCAAAATGTTTACCTTGTACAGGCACCGCCATTCTGTTCTCATTAGTGGCTCTTACCAGGTTACGTCCCACTTAAAGTTGAGGTGATGCTCTTCTCCACAACACCTTCAGCGTTTATTGTTTGGAGTATTTTTGCTGAAGTTTATTCTGACTAGTGTGAGCTGATACCACTTTGTGCTTGGATTTGCATGGGTCTCATAATACCTTGAAATTGAGCTTTCTGGCATGTCCTTTTTTTCTTCAAACTGTGAGTACAGCTTACCTCTTCAAATTGTTTTCGGGAAGTAGGTGTGACATTTAGAAATATTTTGGCCATTACCTCCCTCATGAGGGCAGGTTTCATTCACAGCCCCCCAGTACTGGTGCATATGAAGTGACCCTTAGCACAGGTTTTAAAGCTGCTGTTGCAGGTAACGGCCAGAGGGTGGCAGCATTTCTGCTTTTCCCAATCTGTTAACTAGGGAAACAGACCATCCTGGCAGTGGTGTTCCTCGGTTCTATATTAGAGTGGAATGTGCCCCCAAAAGCTGATGTCTCCTTACTTATGTTTGTGTTAGAAATCGAATTTCTATATATTTTTTTATTGGAGTCATATTCCATTGTGTTCATGGACCACTTCTTCTTTGAGCATTCCTCTGTTGATGGACATTTTCGTAGCTTCCAAGTGTTGGCTATGGTAAATATTGCTGGAGTGCAGGATTGCCAGCATGTGTCTTTTCTTTTTTGTGGTACATGGGCCTCTCACTGCCGTGGGCCCTCCCATTGCAGAGCACAGGCTCCGGACGCACAGGCCCAGCAGCCATAGCTCACGGGAACAGCCGCTCCGCGGCATGTGGGATCTTCCCGAATCGGGGCATGAACCCATGTCCCCTGCACTGGCAGGCGGACTCTCATCCACTGCGCCACCAGTGAATCCCAGCCTGTCTTTTTGATTCTCATCCCCTCAGGCGAAAGGCCCAGCAGTGGGTATACTTGATTGAATGGTAGCTCAGTATTTATCTTTACAAGGCACGTCATTTTTGTTTTCATGACTGGCTCTTACCATGTCCCACGTTGAAGCAAGGGTAGGCATTTCTCCAAAACCCCTTCAGCATTTATTGTTTGCAGAATTTTTCCTGATGGGCATTCTGACTGCTGTGAGCTGATAGGTTTTTGTCATTTGGATTTACATATCTTTAATTATTCCTAATGTTTAGCATTTTCCCATGCCTTTTTAAATTTCTGGCAGAGAAAAACAGAAAAAGAAACGGAGAGTACAGTTAAACTCTTGAAATTGTCTTCTTGGATGGTTGCCCTCTTTTGAATGTTCTGGTCAATTTTCGACCCCATGTTTGTTTTTGAGGGCAGGTGTTATTCACAGGCCTGCAATGAGTGTGACTATTTAGTGACCATTAGCAGTGGGTTTAAAGCTGCTGTTGTGGGAAATGGCCACAAGGCGGCAGCGTTTCTCCACTCCCAAGTCTGGTTCCTAGGGCAGCAGAGCCTTTCTGGGACCAATGGAATACAGAAGAAGGCATCATTGAAGTCTAATACAGAATACCATGTCCTGGTGGATGGTAGAATGACCAGTAGGGTCTAGGAATTAGGAACTACTGGATGTATATCCTCGGTGGCTTCACTGACTGTCCTAACATCCTTTACCAGGTCCCCAGCAGCCCACGGGGCTCTCGTGGTCAGGCCCCTCCCAGGATATGGGGCTCACCTGGGCAGGGCCCCAGCAGCCAACGGGGTTCTCATGTTCAGGCCACTCCCAGGGTATGGAGCTCAGCTGTGAAACTACCCAGCAGCCCATGAGGCTCTCGTGCTTAGGCACCTCCCATGATACAGAGCTCCCGTGGGCAGGTACCATGGCAGGGCTGGGCACACAGGAACCGTGCACATAGCCCTCATTGCAGAGCACCCCAGAACGCCTGTCACGCAGAGCTGACACAGAGCACCTCAGAGCAGGACTTGAACTAACCAACAGCAGCTCTGACAGGTCTCTGACCCTGGGCATCACTCTGTGCAGCCTCCCTCTGCCTGGTCTTCCAGAGACTTCCACTGCAGCCGGGGCACCAGGCCTTTGTCTCCAACCATCCCCCCTCCTCTCCCTGACTCCTGGGTTCCTCTCATTAGGATTAGGTCTTCTTGAAATTGTCTCCCACTCATGGGCCAGATAAAATGATGAGAAAACAAGCCGGAGATGCAGCCCCTTGTCTATCCTGACTCTCAGGAGCCCACACCTGTTCCTTGGAACTGGCCGTTTCAGCGAGGTCCATTTTCTGCAATGTGAGCCACTGAGGGGTGAGGATTGGCTGACCGGAGCAGCCTGTCCCTACCGGCCAGCCCTCCCCAGGTGTGCCTGGGTTGAGGTCAATAGAAACACCGCTCCAGGGAGCAACAGCGCCTGCAGCTGTGCCTGACGCCATATTCTCTGCCCCGTCAGCAGTCTCGGGGCTGTGCTGGTGGGAGGGAGTGAGGGGGCACGGTTTTGTGGGTGGCCCGGTGTGAGAGGGGCTCTGCTGGACTTTCTGCAGGAGTTGCCAGACTGCCACCTGCTAAAGAAGAGGATGGGTCACCCATACCTTCCGCTGGAATTTCTCCGCGGGCAGAGGTGAGGGAGGAACAAAGCAGTGGGGGCCAAGACAGGACGGATATCTCAGGCAGGGAAATGGAAAGTTTTCAGAAGAGCGCCTGGGGCCAGGATCATCCTGGCTGGCCTGCAGGCACCAAGTCAGCCTGCGTGCTTTCGCTGGTGTGGATCCACGGCCCTTCCTCTATGCTTTCAAGTCCTTGTACATATTCAGGTGTTTTACCTGGGAAGGGAGGGAACAGTTCAGCAGCAGCTGGCTGGGGGCTCAGCTCACGTTTACTCACAGACGCCTATGTACGGTCCCCCAGCTTTGCAATGAGGACGCTCCTTGCGGGGGTGGGGGGGGGCTGCTGGCTGCATGGGAGATAATTCCCTACCTCTGACCAACTTCAGAATTGTTTACCACTGGAGCAAGTGCCCTGATAGGGTTTTCCTCTGTATAACTAGTGGGTTCTGTTTATTTTTTCTGTTTTGTTTCAAGGTAGATTTTATTCCTCATTTATGTATTTATAGATATAAGCATGGAAATAATTCATTCATACAAATACATCTGTGTGAAGGGAAGAACGTTTTTCTGTTTTATTTTTAAATTTTATTTGTTTTAAAAAATTTTGAAATTTAGTATTATTTATTTTTTTAGACAGCAGGTTATTATTAGTTATCTATTTTATACATATACATGTATACAGGTCAATCCCAATCTCCCAACTCATCCCACCACCACCACCCCATGGCTTCCCCCCCTTGGTTTCCATACGTTTGTTCTCTAACCCTGTGTCTCTAATTCTGCCCTGCAAACCGGTTCATCTGTACCAGTTTTCTAGGTTCCACATATATGCATTAATACACAATATTTGTTTT
Source organism: Mesoplodon mirus (assembly GCF_964341445.2). Taxonomy (NCBI): domain Eukaryota; kingdom Metazoa; phylum Chordata; class Mammalia; order Artiodactyla; family Ziphiidae; genus Mesoplodon; species Mesoplodon mirus. The sequence goes on from NC_138979.1 coordinate 92,731,398, forward strand.
TCTCTTTCTGACTTACTTCTCTCGGTATGACAGTCTCTAGATCCATCCACGTCTCTACAAATGACCCCGTTTCATTCCTTTTTATGGCTGAGTAATATTCCATTTTATATATGTACCACATCTTTATCCATTCGTCTGTCTGTGGGCATTTAGGTTGCTTCCATTACCTGGCTATTGTAAATAGTGCTGCAATGAACATTGTGGTGAATGTGTCTTTTGGATTTATGGTTTTCTCTGGGTATATGCCCAGAAGTGGGATTGCTGGATCATATGGTAATTGTATTTTTAGTTTTTCTAATGAACCTCCATACTGTTCTCCATAGTGACTGTATCAATTGACATGCCCACCAATAGTGGAAGAGGGATCCATGTGTCCACACCCTCCGCAGCATTTGTAGTTTGTCGATTTTCTGATGATGCCCATTCTAACAGGTGTGAGGTGATACCTCATTGAAGTTTTGACTTGCATTTCTCTAATAATTAGTGATGTTGAGCAGCTTTTCATGTGCATCCTGGCCATCTCTGGGTCTCCTTTGAAGAAATGTCTATTTAGATATTCTACCCATTTTTGAAGTGGGTTGTATTTTTTTTAATATTAAGCTGCATGAGCTGTTTATATATATTGGAGATTAAACCTTTGTCCATTGATTCGTTTTCACATATTTCCTCCCATTCTGAGGGTTGCCTTTTTCCATTCCCGTTTTTTAACAAAAGAAAGAAAGAAAGAAAGAAAAAGAAGCAGAACACAAATGTCCATAAAATATGCCTCTTGAAACTGTCGTTTTGAAATATGGAGGTGTTTTGAATTTTTTGGTCGGTATACGACCCCAGGATTTGTTTTCAGGGCAGGTCTCATTTACAGGCCTGCAATTATTTTGAATATCAACTGACCATTAGCGCTGGGATTAAAGCTGCTGTTGTGTGAAACGGCCACAAGGTGGCAGCAGTTCTCCTTTACCAAATCTGGTGACTAGGGCAACAGAGCCTCAATGGAAGTCGTGTTCTAGGTTGTAATTTAGAATGGAATGTGCCAGGAAAAAGACCCTTAAGTTTGTCTCACTATTTCTTGTTCGGTTTTTTTTCATTTAATTTTTATTTTTTATCACAGCAAGTTTGATTACAATGTTTGGCTTGTTGTAGGTGTGCAAGATGTGGTTCTTTTACGCATATACATATGTCTGTTCTTCCTGGGATCCTTTTCCATGTACGTTATGACAGAATGTTGACTAATCTTCTCTTGGTATTCCGTAGGTGTTTGGTGTCTATATATTTCACCTGTGTTTGTATATGTCTCTTAACCCCAATATCCTAATGTATCCAATCCTCACACCTTTCCATTGGTGAACCGTAAGTTTGTTTAATGAATCTGCGATTGCCCTTCTCTGTGGAAATATCTTCACTAGTATCAAGTTTTAGGTAACACCTATAAGTGATATCATACGATATGTGTCTTTCTCTTTCTGACTTACTACAAGTCACGTGATTACCTCTAGACTCATCTACGGTGCTGCAAATGGCATTGTGTCCTTTTTTTCCTTGGCTAATATTCTGTCTGTACATGTACCAGTTCTTCTTTGACCACTCATCTGTTGATGGACTTTTTGGTTGCTCCCATGTCATGGCTATTGTAATGCTGCGGCAATGCACATTTGCCTGCCTGTGTCTTTCCAATTCTGTCTTCTTAGGTTATAGGCCCAGGAGTTCGCCTGCTGGATCATATGGTAGCAAAATGTTTACCTTGTACAGGCACCGCCATTCTGTTCTCATTAGTGGCTCTTACCAGGTTACGTCCCACTTAAAGTTGAGGTGATGCTCTTCTCCACAACACCTTCAGCGTTTATTGTTTGGAGTATTTTTGCTGAAGTTTATTCTGACTAGTGTGAGCTGATACCACTTTGTGCTTGGATTTGCATGGGTCTCATAATACCTTGAAATTGAGCTTTCTGGCATGTCCTTTTTTTCTTCAAACTGTGAGTACAGCTTACCTCTTCAAATTGTTTTCGGGAAGTAGGTGTGACATTTAGAAATATTTTGGCCATTACCTCCCTCATGAGGGCAGGTTTCATTCACAGCCCCCCAGTACTGGTGCATATGAAGTGACCCTTAGCACAGGTTTTAAAGCTGCTGTTGCAGGTAACGGCCAGAGGGTGGCAGCATTTCTGCTTTTCCCAATCTGTTAACTAGGGAAACAGACCATCCTGGCAGTGGTGTTCCTCGGTTCTATATTAGAGTGGAATGTGCCCCCAAAAGCTGATGTCTCCTTACTTATGTTTGTGTTAGAAATCGAATTTCTATATATTTTTTTATTGGAGTCATATTCCATTGTGTTCATGGACCACTTCTTCTTTGAGCATTCCTCTGTTGATGGACATTTTCGTAGCTTCCAAGTGTTGGCTATGGTAAATATTGCTGGAGTGCAGGATTGCCAGCATGTGTCTTTTCTTTTTTGTGGTACATGGGCCTCTCACTGCCGTGGGCCCTCCCATTGCAGAGCACAGGCTCCGGACGCACAGGCCCAGCAGCCATAGCTCACGGGAACAGCCGCTCCGCGGCATGTGGGATCTTCCCGAATCGGGGCATGAACCCATGTCCCCTGCACTGGCAGGCGGACTCTCATCCACTGCGCCACCAGTGAATCCCAGCCTGTCTTTTTGATTCTCATCCCCTCAGGCGAAAGGCCCAGCAGTGGGTATACTTGATTGAATGGTAGCTCAGTATTTATCTTTACAAGGCACGTCATTTTTGTTTTCATGACTGGCTCTTACCATGTCCCACGTTGAAGCAAGGGTAGGCATTTCTCCAAAACCCCTTCAGCATTTATTGTTTGCAGAATTTTTCCTGATGGGCATTCTGACTGCTGTGAGCTGATAGGTTTTTGTCATTTGGATTTACATATCTTTAATTATTCCTCATGTTTAGCATTTTCCCATGCCCTTTTAAATTTCTGGCAGAGAAAAACAGAAAAAAAAACGGAGAGTACAGTTAAACTCTTGAAATTGTCTTCTTGGATGGTTGCCCTCTTTTGAATGTTCTGGTCAATTTTCGACCCCATGTTTGTTTTTGAGGGCAGGTGTTATTCACAGGCCTGCAATGAGTGTGACTATTTAGTGACCATTAGCAGTGGGTTTAAAGCTGCTGTTGTGGGAAATGGCCACAAGGCGGCAGCGTTTCTCCACTCCCAAGTCTGGTTCCTAGGGCAGCAGAGCCTTTCTGGGACCAATGGAATACAGAAGAAGGCATCATTGAAGTCTAATACAGAATACCATGTCCTGGTGGATGGTAGAATGACCAGTAGGGTCTAGGAATTAGGAACTACTGGATGTATATCCTCGGTGGCTTCACTGACTGTCCTAACATCCTTTACCAGGTCCCCAGCAGCCCACGGGGCTCTCGTGGTCAGGCCCCTCCCAGGATATGGGGCTCACCTGGGCAGGGCCCCAGCAGCCAACGGGGTTCTCATGTTCAGGCCACTCCCAGGGTATGGAGCTCAGCTGTGAAACTACCCAGCAGCCCATGAGGCTCTCGTGCTTAGGCACCTCCCATGATACAGAGCTCCCGTGGGCAGGTACCATGGCAGGGCTGGGCACACAGGAACCGTGCACATAGCCCTCATTGCAGAGCACCCCAGAACGCCTGTCACGCAGAGCTGACACAGAGCACCTCAGAGCAGGACTTGAACTAACCAACAGCAGCTCTGACAGGTCTCTGACCCTGGGCATCACTCTGTGCAGCCTCCCTCTGCCTGGTCTTCCAGAGACTTCCACTGCAGCCGGGGCACCAGGCCTTTGTCTCCAACCATCCCCCCTCCTCTCCCTGACTCCTGGGTTCCTCTCATTAGGATTAGGTCTTCTTGAAATTGTCTCCCACTCATGGGCCAGATAAAATGATGAGAAAACAAGCCGGAGATGCAGCCCCTTGTCTATCCTGACTCTCAGGAGCCCACACCTGTTCCTTGGAACTGGCCGTTTCAGCGAGGTCCATTTTCTGCAATGTGAGCCACTGAGGGGTGAGGATTGGCTGACCGGAGCAGCCTGTCCCTACCGGCCAGCCCTCCCCAGGTGTGCCTGGGTTGAGGTCAATAGAAACACCGCTCCAGGGAGCAACAGCGCCTGCAGCTGTGCCTGACGCCATATTCTCTGCCCCGTCAGCAGTCTCGGGGCTGTGCTGGTGGGAGGGAGTGAGGGGGCACGGTTTTGTGGGTGGCCCGGTGTGAGAGGGGCTCTGCTGGACTTTCTGCAGGAGTTGCCAGACTGCCACCTGCTAAAGAAGAGGATGGGTCACCCATACCTTCCGCTGGAATTTCTCCGCGGGCAGAGGTGAGGGAGGAACAAAGCAGTGGGGGCCAAGACAGGACGGATATCTCAGGCAGGGAAATGGAAAGTTTTCAGAAGAGCGCCTGGGGCCAGGATCATCCTGGCTGGCCTGCAGGCACCAAGTCAGCCTGCGTGCTTTCGCTGGTGTGGATCCACGGCCCTTCCTCTATGCTTTCAAGTCCTTGTACATATTCAGGTGTTTTACCTGGGAAGGGAGGGAACAGTTCAGCAGCATCTGGCTGGGGGCTCAGCTCACGTTTACTCACAGACGCCTATGTACGGTCCCCCAGCTTTGCAATGAGGACGCTCCTTGCGGGGGTGGGGGGGGGGCTGCTGGCTGCATGGGAGATAATTCCCTACCTCTGACCAACTTCAGAATTGTTTACCACTGGAGCAAGTGCCCTGATAGGGTTTTCCTCTGTATAACTAGTGGGTTCTGTTTATTTTTTCTGTTTTGTTTCAAGGTAGATTTTATTCCTCATTTATGTATTTATAGATATAAGCATGGAAATAATTCATTCATACAAATACATCTGTGTGAAGGGAAGAACGTTTTTCTGTTTTATTTTTCAATTTTATTTGTTTTAAAAAATTTTGAAATTTAGTATTATTTATTTTTTTAGACAGCAGGTTATTATTAGTTATCTATTTTATACATATACATGTATACAGGTCAATCCCAATCTCCCAACTCATCCCACCACCACCACCCCATGGCTTCCCCCCCTTGGTTTCCATACGTTTGTTCTCTAACCCTGTGTCTCTAATTCTGCCCTGCAAACCGGTTCATCTGTACCAGTTTTCTAGGTTCCACATATATGCATTAATACACAATATTTGTTTTTCTCTTTCTGACTTACTTCTCTCGGTATGACAGTCTCTAGATCCATCCACGTCTCTACAAATGACCCCGTTTCATTCCTTTTTATGGCTGAGTAATATTCCATTTTATATATGTACCACATCTTTATCCATTCGTCTGTCTGTGGGCATTTAGGTTGCTTCCATTACCTGGCTATTGTAAATAGTGCTGCAATGAACATTGTGGTGAATGTGTCTTTTGGATTTATGGTTTTCTCTGGGTATATGCCCAGAAGTGGGATTGCTGGGTCATATGGTAATTGTATTTTTAGTTTTTCTAATGAACCTCCATACTGTTCTCCATAGTGACTGTATCAATTGACATGCCCACCAATAGTGGAAGAGGGATCCATGTGTCCACACCCTCCGCAGCATTTGTAGTTTGTAGATTTTCTGATGATGCCCATTCTAACAGGTGTGAGGTGATACCTCATTGAAGTTTTGACTTGCATTTCTCTAATAATTAGTGATGTTGAGCAGCTTTTCATGTGCATCCTGGCCATCTCTGGGTCTCCTTTGAAGAAATGTCTATTTAGATATTCTACCCATTTTTGAAGTGGGTTGTATTTTTTTTAATATTAAGCTGCATGAGCTGTTTATATATATTGGAGATTAAACCTTTGTCCATTGATTCGTTTTCACATATTTCCTCCCATTCTGAGGGTTGCCTTTTTCCATTCCCGTTTTTTAACAAAAGAAAGAAAGAAAGAAAGAAAAAGAAGCAGAACACAAATGTCCATAAAATATGCCTCTTGAAACTGTCGTTTTGAAATATGGAGGTGTTTTGAATTTTTTGGTCGGTATACGACCCCAGGATTTGTTTTCAGGGCAGGTCTCATTTACAGGCCTGCAATTATTTTGAATATCAACTGACCATTAGCGCTGGGATTAAAGCTGCTGTTGTGTGAAACGGCCACAAGGTGGCAGCAGTTCTCCTTTACCAAATCTGGTGACTAGGGCAACAGAGCCTCAATGGAAGTCGTGTTCTAGGTTGTAATTTAGAATGGAATGTGCCAGGAAAAAGACCCTTAAGTTTGTCTCACTATTTCTTGTTGGGTTTTTTTTTCATTTAATTTTTATTTTTTATCACAGCAAGTTTGATTACAATGTTTGGCTTGTTGTAGGTGTGCAAGATGTGGTTCTTTTACGCATATACATATGTCTGTTCTTCCTGGGATCCTTTTCCATGTACGTTATGACAGAATGTTGACTAATCTTCTCTTGGTATTCCGTAGGTGTTTGGTGTCTATATATTTCACCTGTGTTTGTATATGTCTCTTAACCCCAATATCCTAATGTATCCAATCCTCACACCTTTCCATTGGTGAACCGTAAGTTTGTTTAATGAATCTGCGATTGCCCTTCTCTGTGGAAATATCTTCACTAGTATCAAGTTTTAGGTAACACCTATAAGTGATATCATACGATATGTGTCTTTCTCTTTCTGACTTACTACAAGTCACGTGATTACCTCTAGACTCATCTACGGTGCTGCAAATGGCATTGTGTCCTTTTTTTCCTTGGCTAATATTCTGTCTGTACATGTACCAGTTCTTCTTTGACCACTCATCTGTTGATGGACTTTTTGGTTGCTCCCATGTCATGGCTATTGTAATGCTGCGGCAATGCACATTTGCCTGCCTGTGTCTTTCCAATTCTGTCTTCTTAGGTTATAGGCCCAGGAGTTCGCCTGCTGGATCATATGGTAGCAAAATGTTTACCTTGTACAGGCACCGCCATTCTGTTCTCATTAGTGGCTCTTACCAGGTTACGTCCCACTTAAAGTTGAGGTGATGCTCTTCTCCACAACACCTTCAGCGTTTATTGTTTGGAGTATTTTTGCTGAAGTTTATTCTGACTAGTGTGAGCTGATACCACTTTGTGCTTGGATTTGCATGGGTCTCATAATACCTTGAAATTGAGCTTTCTGGCATGTCCTTTTTTTCTTCAAACTGTGAGTACAGCTTACCTCTTCAAATTGTTTTCGGGAAGTAGGTGTGACATTTAGAAATATTTTGGCCATTACCTCCCTCATGAGGGCAGGTTTCATTCACAGCCCCCCAGTACTGGTGCATATGAAGTGACCCTTAGCACAGGTTTTAAAGCTGCTGTTGCAGGTAACGGCCAGAGGGTGGCAGCATTTCTGCTTTTCCCAATCTGTTAACTAGGGAAACAGACCATCCTGGCAGTGGTGTTCCTCGGTTCTATATTAGAGTGGAATGTGCCCCCAAAAGCTGATGTCTCCTTACTTATGTTTGTTTTAGAAATCGAATTTCTATATATTTTTTTATTGGAGTCATATTCCATTGTGTTCATGGACCACTTCTTCTTTGAGCATTCCTCTGTTGATGGACATTTTCGTAGCTTCCAAGTGTTGGCTATGGTAAATATTGCTGGAGTGCAGGATTGCCAGCATGTGTCTTTTCTTTTTTGTGGTACATGGGCCTCTCACTGCCGTGGGCCCTCCCATTGCAGAGCACAGGCTCCGAACGCACAGGCCCAGCAGCCATAGCTCACGGGAACAGCCACTCCGCGGCATGTGGGATCTTCCCGAATCGGGGCATGAACCCATGTCCCCTGCACTGGCAGGCGGACTCTCATCCACTGCGCCACCAGTGAATCCCAGCCTGTCTTTTTGATTCTCATCCCCTCAGGCGAAAGGCCCAGCAGTGGGTATACTTGATTGAATGGTAGCTCAGTATTTATCTTTACAAGGCACGTCATTTTTGTTTTCATGACTGGCTCTTACCATGTCCCACGTTGAAGCAAGGGTAGGCATTTCTCCAAAACCCCTTCAGCATTTATTGTTTGCAGAATTTTTCCTGATGGGCATTCTGACTGCTGTGAGCTGATAGGTTTTTGTCATTTGGATTTACATATCTTTAATTATTCCTAATGTTTAGCATTTTCCCATGCCTTTTTAAATTTCTGGCAGAGAAAAACAGAAAAAAAAACGGAGAGTACAGTTAAACTCTTGAAATTGTCTTCTTGGATGGTTGCCCTCTTTTGAATGTTCTGGTCAATTTTCGACCCCATGTTTGTTTTTGAGGGCAGGTGTTATTCACAGGCCTGCAATGAGTGTGACTATTTAGTGACCATTAGCAGTGGGTTTAAAGCTGCTGTTGTGGGAAATGGCCACAAGGCGGCAGCGTTTCTCCACTCCCAAGTCTGGTTCCTAGGGCAGCAGAGCCTTTCTGGGACCAATGGAATACAGAAGAAGGCATCATTGAAGTCTAATACAGAATACCATGTCCTGGTGGATGGTAGAATGACCAGTAGGGTCTAGGAATTAGGAACTACTGGATGTATATCCTCGGTGGCTTCACTGACTGTCCTAACATCCTTTACCAGGTCCCCAGCAGCCCACGGGGCTCTCGTGGTCAGGCCCCTCCCAGGATATGGGGCTCACCTGGGCAGGGCCCCAGCAGCCAACGGGGTTCTCATGTTCAGGCCACTCCCAGGGTATGGAGCTCAGCTGTGAAACTACCCAGCAGCCCATGAGGCTCTCGTGCTTAGGCACCTCCCATGATACAGAGCTCCCGTGGGCAGGTACCATGGCAGGGCTGGGCACACAGGAACCGTGCACATAGCCCTCATTGCAGAGCACCCCAGAACGCCTGTCACGCAGAGCTGACACAGAGCACCTCAGAGCAGGACTTGAACTAACCAACAGCAGCTCCGACAGGTCTCTGACCCTGGGCATCACTCTGTGCAGCCTCCCTCTGCCTGGTCTTCCAGAGACTTCCACTGCAGCCGGGGCACCAGGCCTTTGTCTCCAACCATCCCCCCTCCTCTCCCTGACTCCTGGGTTCCTCTCATTAGGATTAGGTCTCCTTGAAATTGTCTCCCACTCATGGGCCAGATAAAATGATGAGAAAACAAGCCGGAGATGCAGCCCCTTGTCTATCCTGACTCTCAGGAGCCCACACCTGTTCCTTGGAACTGGCCGTTTCAGCGAGGTCCATTTTCTGCAATGTGAGCCACTGAGGGGTGAGGATTGGCTGACCGGAGCAGCCTGTCCCTACCGGCCAGCCCTCCCCAGGTGTGCCTGGGTTGAGGTCAATAGAAACACCGCTCCAGGGAGCAACAGCGCCTGCAGCTGTGCCTGACGCCATATTCTCTGCCCCGTCAGCAGTCTCGGGGCTGTGCTGGTGGGAGGGAGTGAGGGGGCACGGTTTTGTGGGTGGCCCGGTGTGAGAGGGGCTCTGCTGGACTTTCTGCAGGAGTTGCCAGACTGCCACCTGCTAAAGAAGAGGATGGGTCACCCATACCTTCCGCTGGAATTTCTCCGCGGGCAGAGGTGAGGGAGGAACAAAGCAGTGGGGGCCAAGACAGGACGGATATCTCAGGCAGGGAAATGGAAAGTTTTCAGAAGAGCGCCTGGGGCCAGGATCATCCTGGCTGGCCTGCAGGCACCAAGTCAGCCTGCGTGCTTTCGCTGGTGTGGATCCACGGCCCTTCCTCTATGCTTTCAAGTCCTTGTACATATTCAGGTGTTTTACCTGGGAAGGGAGGGAACAGTTCAGCAGCAGCTGGCTGGGGGCTCAGCTCACGTTTACTCACAGACGCCTATGTACGGTCCCCCAGCTTTGCAATGAGGACGCTCCTTGCGGGGGTGGGGGGGGGCTGCTGGCTGCATGGGAGATAATTCCCTACCTCTGACCAACTTCAGAATTGTTTACCACTGGAGCAAGTGCCCTGATAGGGTTTTCCTCTGTATAACTAGTGGGTTCTGTTTATTTTTTCTGTTTTGTTTCAAGGTAGATTTTATTCCTCATTTATGTATTTATAGATATAAGCATGGAAATAATTCATTCATACAAATACATCTGTGTGAAGGGAAGAACGTTTTTCTGTTTTATTTTTAAATTTTATTTGTTTTAAAAAATTTTGAAATTTAGTATTATTTATTTTTTTAGACAGCAGGTTATTATTAGTTATCTATTTTATACATATACATGTATACAGGTCAATCCCAATCTCCCAACTCATCCCACCACCACCACCCCATGGCTTCCCCCCCTTGGTTTCCATACGTTTGTTCTCTAACCCTGTGTCTCTAATTCTGCCCTGCAAACCGGTTCATCTGTACCAGTTTTCTAGGTTCCACATATATGCATTAATACACAATATTTGTTTTTCTCTTTCTGACTTACTTCTCTCGGTATGACAGTCTCTAGATCCATCCACGTCTCTACAAATGACCCCGTTTCATTCCTTTTTATGGCTGAGTAATATTCCATTTTATATATGTACCACATCTTTATCCATTCGTCTGTCTGTGGGCATTTAGGTTGCTTCCATTACCTGGCTATTGTAAATAGTGCTGCAATGAACATTGTGGTGAATGTGTCTTTTGGATTTATGGTTTTCTCTGGGTATATGCCCAGAAGTGGGATTGCTGGGTCATATGGTAATTGTATTTTTAGTTTTTCTAATGAACCTCCATACTGTTCTCCATAGTGACTGTATCAATTGACATGCCCACCAATAGTGGAAGAGGGATCCATGTGTCCACACCCTCCGCAGCATTTGTAGTTTGTAGATTTTCTGATGATGCCCATTCTAACAGGTGTGAGGTGATACCTCATTGAAGTTTTGACTTGCATTTCTCTAATAATTAGTGATGTTGAGCAGCTTTTCATGTGCATCCTGGCCATCTCTGGGTCTCCTTTGAAGAAATGTCTATTTAGATATTCTACCCATTTTTGAAGTGGGTTGTATTTTTTTTAATATTAAGCTGCATGAGCTGTTTATATATATTGGAGATTAAACCTTTGTCCATTGATTCGTTTTCACATATTTCCTCCCATTCTGAGGGTTGCCTTTTTCCATTCCCGTTTTTTAACAAAAGAAAGAAAGAAAGAAAGAAAAAGAAGCAGAACACAAATGTCCGTAAAATATGCCTCTTGAAACTGTCGTTTTGAAATATGGAGGTGTTTTGAACTTTTTGGTCGGTATACGACCCCAGGATTTGTTTTCAGGGCAGGTCTCATTTACAGGCCTGCAATTATTTTGAATATCAACTGACCATTAGCGCTGGGATTAAAGCTGCTGTTGTGTGAAACGGCCACAAGGTGGCAGCAGTTCTCCTTTACCAAATCTGGTGACTAGGGCAACAGAGCCTCAATGGAAGTCGTGTTCTAGGTTGTAATTTAGAATGGAATGTGCCAGGAAAAAGACCCTTAAGTTTGTCTCACTATTTCTTGTTCGGTTTTTTTTCATTTAATTTTTATTTTTTATCACAGCAAGTTTGATTACAATGTTTGGCTTGTTGTAGGTGTGCAAGATGTGGTTCTTTTACGCATATACATATGTCTGTTCTTCCTGGGATCCTTTTCCATGTACGTTATGACAGAATGTTGACTAATCTTCTCTTGGTATTCCGTAGGTGTTTGGTGTCTATATATTTCACCTGTGTTTGTATATGTCTCTTAACCCCAATATCCTAATGTATCCAATCCTCACACCTTTCCATTGGTGAACCGTAAGTTTGTTTAATGAATCTGCGATTGCCCTTCTCTGTGGAAATATCTTCACTAGTATCAAGTTTTAGGTAACACCTATAAGTGATATCATACGATATGTGTCTTTCTCTTTCTGACTTACTACAAGTCACGTGATTACCTCTAGACTCATCTACGGTGCTGCAAATGGCATTGTGTCCTTTTTTTCCTTGGCTAATATTCTGTCTGTACATGTACCAGTTCTTCTTTGACCACTCATCTCTTGATGGACTTTTTGGTTGCTCCCATGTCATGGCTATTGTAATGCTGCGGCAATGCACATTTGCCTGCCTGTGTCTTTCCAATTCTGTCTTCTTAGGTTATAGGCCCAGGAGTTCGCCTGCTGGATCATATGGTAGCAAAATGTTTACCTTGTACAGGCACCGCCATTCTGTTCTCATTAGTGGCTCTTACCAGGTTACGTCCCACTTAAAGTTGAGGTGATGCTCTTCTCCACAACACCTTCAGCGTTTATTGTTTGGAGTATTTTTGCTGAAGTTTATTCTGACTAGTGTGAGCTGATACCACTTTGTGCTTGGATTTGCATGGGTCTCATAATACCTTGAAATTGAGCTTTCTGGCATGTCCTTTTTTTCTTCAAACTGTGAGTACAGCTTACCTCTTCAAATTGTTTTCGGGAAGTAGGTGTGACATTTAGAAATATTTTGGCCATTACCTCCCTCATGAGGGCAGGTTTCATTCACAGCCCCCCAGTACTGGTGCATAGGAAGTGACCCTTAGCACAGGTTTTAAAGCTGCTGTTGCAGGTAACGGCCAGAGGGTGGCAGCATTTCTGCTTTTCCCAATCTGTTAACTAGGGAAACAGACCATCCTGGCAGTGGTGTTCCTCGGTTCTATATTAGAGTGGAATGTGCCCCCAAAAGCTGATGTCTCCTTACTTATGTTTGTTTTAGAAATCGAATTTCTATATATTTTTTTATTGGAGTCATATTCCATTGTGTTCATGGACCACTTCTTCTTTGAGCATTCCTCTGTTGATGGACATTTTCGTAGCTTCCAAGTGTTGGCTATGGTAAATATTGCTGGAGTGCAGGATTGCCAGCATGTGTCTTTTCTTTTTTGTGGTACATGGGCCTCTCACTGCCGTGGGCCCTCCCATTGCAGAGCACAGGCTCCGGACGCACAGGCCCAGCAGCCATAGCTCACGGGAACAGCCGCTCCGCGGCATGTGGGATCTTCCCGAATCGGGGCATGAACCCATGTCCCCTGCACTGGCAGGCGGACTCTCATCCACTGCGCCACCAGTGAATCCCAGCCTGTCTTTTTGATTCTCATCCCCTCAGGCGAAAGGCCCAGCAGTGGGTATACTTGATTGAATGGTAGCTCAGTATTTATCTTTACAAGGCACGTCATTTTTGTTTTCATGACTGGCTCTTACCATGTCCCACGTTGAAGCAAGGGTAGGCATTTCTCCAAAACCCCTTCAGCATTTATTGTTTGCAGAATTTTTCCTGATGGGCATTCTGACTGCTGTGAGCTGATAGGTTTTTGTCATTTGGATTTACATATCTTTAATTATTCCTAATGTTTAGCATTTTCCCATGCCCTTTTAAATTTCTGGCAGAGAAAAACAGAAAAAAAAACGGAGAGTACAGTTAAACTCTTGAAATTGTCTTCTTGGATGGTTGCCCTCTTTTGAATGTTCTGGTCAATTTTCGACCCCATGTTTGTTTTTGAGGGCAGGTGTTATTCACAGGCCTGCAATGAGTGTGACTATTTAGTGACCATTAGCAGTGGGTTTAAAGCTGCTGTTGTGGGAAATGGCCACAAGGCGGCAGCGTTTCTCCACTCCCAAGTCTGGTTCCTAGGGCAGCAGAGCCTTTCTGGGACCAATGGAATACAGAAGAAGGCATCATTGAAGTCTAATACAGAATACCATGTCCTGGTGGATGGTAGAATGACCAGTAGGGTCTAGGAATTAGGAACTACTGGATGTATATCCTCGGTGGCTTCACTGACTGTCCTAACATCCTTTACCAGGTCCCCAGCAGCCCACGGGGCTCTCGTGGTCAGGCCCCTCCCAGGATATGGGGCTCACCTGGGCAGGGCCCCAGCAGCCAACGGGGTTCTCATGTTCAGGCCACTCCCAGGGTATGGAGCTCAGCTGTGAAACTACCCAGCAGCCCATGAGGCTCTCGTGCTTAGGCACCTCCCATGATACAGAGCTCCCGTGGGCAGGTACCATGGCAGGGCTGGGCACACAGGAACCGTGCACATAGCCCTCATTGCAGAGCACCCCAGAACGCCTGTCACGCAGAGCTGACACAGAGCACCTCAGAGCAGGACTTGAACTAACCAACAGCAGCTCCGACAGGTCTCTGACCCTGGGCATCACTCTGTGCAGCCTCCCTCTGCCTGGTCTTCCAGAGACTTCCACTGCAGCCGGGGCACCAGGCCTTTGTCTCCAACCATCCCCCCTCCTCTCCCTGACTCCTGGGTTCCTCTCATTAGGATTAGGTCTTCTTGAAATTGTCTCCCACTCATGGGCCAGATAAAATGATGAGAAAACAAGCCGGAGATGCAGCCCCTTGTCTATCCTGACTCTCAGGAGCCCACACCTGTTCCTTGGAACTGGCCGTTTCAGCGAGGTCCATTTTCTGCAATGTGAGCCACTGAGGGGTGAGGATTGGCTGACCGGAGCAGCCTGTCCCTACCGGCCAGCCCTCCCCAGGTGTGCCTGGGTTGAGGTCAATAGAAACACCACTCCAGGGAGCAACAGCGCCTGCAGCTGTGCCTGACGCCATATTCTCTGCCCCGTCAGCAGTCTCGGGGCTGTGCTGGTGGGAGGGAGTGAGGGGGCACGGTTTTGTGGGTGGCCCGGTGTGAGAGGGGCTCTGCTGGACTTTCTGCAGGAGTTGCCAGACTGCCACCTGCTAAAGAAGAGGATGGGTCACCCATACCTTCCGCTGGAATTTCTCCGCGGGCAGAGGTGAGGGAGGAACAAAGCAGTGGGGGCCAAGACAGGACGGATATCTCAGGCAGGGAAATGGAAAGTTTTCAGAAGAGCGCCTGGGGCCAGGATCATCCTGGCTGGCCTGCAGGCACCAAGTCAGCCTGCGTGCTTTCGCTGGTGTGGATCCACGGCCCTTCCTCTATGCTTTCAAGTCCTTGTACATATTCAGGTGTTTTACCTGGGAAGGGAGGGAACAGTTCAGCAGCATCTGGCTGGGGGCTCAGCTCACGTTTACTCACAGACGCCTATGTACGGTCCCCCAGCTTTGCAATGAGGACGCTCCTTGCGGGGGTGGGGGGGGGCTGCTGGCTGCATGGGAGATAATTCCCTACCTCTGACCAACTTCAGAATTGTTTACCACTGGAGCAAGTGCCCTGATAGGGTTTTCCTCTGTATAACTAGTGGGTTCTGTTTATTTTTTCTGTTTTGTTTCAAGGTAGATTTTATTCCTCATTTATGTATTTATAGATATAAGCATGGAAATAATTCATTCATACAAATACATCTGTGTGAAGGGAAGAACGTTTTTCTGTTTTATTTTTAAATTTTATTTGTTTTAAAAAATTTTGAAATTTAGTATTATTTATTTTTTTAGACAGCAGGTTATTATTAGTTATCTATTTTATACATATACATGTATACAGGTCAATCCCAATCTCCCAACTCATCCCACCACCACCACCCCATGGCTTCCCCCCCTTGGTTTCCATACGTTTGTTCTCTAACCCTGTGTCTCTAATTCTGCCCTGCAAACCGGTTCATCTGTACCAGTTTTCTAGGTTCCACATATATGCATTAATACACAATATTTGTTTTTCTCTTTCTGACTTACTTCTCTCGGTATGACAGTCTCTAGATCCATCCACGTCTCTACAAATGACCCCGTTTCATTCCTTTTTATGGCTGAGTAATATTCCATTTTATATATGTACCACATCTTTATCCATTCGTCTGTCTGTGGGCATTTAGGTTGCTTCCATTACCTGGCTATTGTAAATAGTGCTGCAATGAACATTGTGGTGAATGTGTCTTTTGGATTTATGGTTTTCTCTGGGTATATGCCCAGAAGTGGGATTGCTGGGTCATATGGTAATTGTATTTTTAGTTTTTCTAATGAACCTCCATACTGTTCTCCATAGTGACTGTATCAATTGACATGCCCACCAATAGTGGAAGAGGGATCCATGTGTCCACACCCTCCGCAGCATTTGTAGTTTGTAGATTTTCTGATGATGCCCATTCTAACAGGTGTGAGGTGATACCTCATTGAAGTTTTGACTTGCATTTCTCTAATAATTAGTGATGTTGAGCAGCTTTTCATGTGCATCCTGGCCATCTCTGGGTCTCCTTTGAAGAAATGTCTATTTAGATATTCTACCCATTTTTGAAGTGGGTTGTATTTTTTTTAATATTAAGCTGCATGAGCTGTTTATATATATTGGAGATTAAACCTTTGTCCATTGATTCGTTTTCACATATTTCCTCCCATTCTGAGGGTTGCCTTTTTCCATTCCCGTTTTTTAACAAAAGAAAGAAAGAAAGAAAGAAAAAGAAGCAGAACACAAATGTCCGTAAAATATGCCTCTTGAAACTGTCGTTTTGAAATATGGAGGTGTTTTGAACTTTTTGGTCGGTATACGACCCCAGGATTTGTTTTCAGGGCAGGTCTCATTTACAGGCCTGCAATTATTTTGAATATCAACTGACCATTAGCGCTGGGATTAAAGCTGCTGTTGTGTGAAACGGCCACAAGGTGGCAGCAGTTCTCCTTTACCAAATCTGGTGACTAGGGCAACAGAGCCTCAATGGAAGTCGTGTTCTAGGTTGTAATTTAGAATGGAATGTGCCAGGAAAAAGACCCTTAAGTTTGTCTCACTATTTCTTGTTCGGTTTTTTTTCATTTAATTTTTATTTTTTATCACAGCAAGTTTGATTACAATGTTTGGCTTGTTGTAGGTGTGCAAGATGTGGTTCTTTTACGCATATACATATGTCTGTTCTTCCTGGGATCCTTTTCCATGTACGTTATGACAGAATGTTGACTAATCTTCTCTTGGTATTCCGTAGGTGTTTGGTGTCTATATATTTCACCTGTGTTTGTATATGTCTCTTAACCCCAATATCCTAATGTATCCAATCCTCACACCTTTCCATTGGTGAACCGTAAGTTTGTTTAATGAATCTGCGATTGCCCTTCTCTGTGGAAATATCTTCACTAGTATCAAGTTTTAGGTAACACCTATAAGTGATATCATACGATATGTGTCTTTCTCTTTCTGACTTACTACAAGTCACGTGATTACCTCTAGACTCATCTACGGTGCTGCAAATGGCATTGTGTCCTTTTTTTCCTTGGCTAATATTCTGTCTGTACATGTACCAGTTCTTCTTTGACCACTCATCTCTTGATGGACTTTTTGGTTGCTCCCATGTCATGGCTATTGTAATGCTGCGGCAATGCACATTTGCCTGCCTGTGTCTTTCCAATTCTGTCTTCTTAGGTTATAGGCCCAGGAGTTCGCCTGCTGGATCATATGGTAGCAAAATGTTTACCTTGTACAGGCACCGCCATTCTGTTCTCATTAGTGGCTCTTACCAGGTTACGTCCCACTTAAAGTTGAGGTGATGCTCTTCTCCACAACACCTTCAGCGTTTATTGTTTGGAGTATTTTTGCTGAAGTTTATTCTGACTAGTGTGAGCTGATACCACTTTGTGCTTGGATTTGCATGGGTCTCATAATACCTTGAAATTGAGCTTTCTGGCATGTCCTTTTTTTCTTCAAACTGTGAGTACAGCTTACCTCTTCAAATTGTTTTCGGGAAGTAGGTGTGACATTTAGAAATATTTTGGCCATTACCTCCCTCATGAGGGCAGGTTTCATTCACAGCCCCCCAGTACTGGTGCATATGAAGTGACCCTTAGCACAGGTTTTAAAGCTGCTGTTGCAGGTAACGGCCAGAGGGTGGCAGCATTTCTGCTTTTCCCAATCTGTTAACTAGGGAAACAGACCATCCTGGCAGTGGTGTTCCTCGGTTCTATATTAGAGTGGAATGTGCCCCCAAAAGCTGATGTCTCCTTACTTATGTTTGTTTTAGAAATCGAATTTCTATATATTTTTTTATTGGAGTCATATTCCATTGTGTTCATGGACCACTTCTTCTTTGAGCATTCCTCTGTTGATGGACATTTTCGTAGCTTCCAAGTGTTGGCTATGGTAAATATTGCTGGAGTGCAGGATTGCCAGCATGTGTCTTTTCTTTTTTGTGGTACATGGGCCTCTCACTGCCGTGGGCCCTCCCATTGCAGAGCACAGGCTCCGGACGCACAGGCCCAGCAGCCATAGCTCACGGGAACAGCCGCTCCGCGGCATGTGGGATCTTCCCGAATCGGGGCATGAACCCATGTCCCCTGCACTGGCAGGCGGACTCTCATCCACTGCGCCACCAGTGAATCCCAGCCTGTCTTTTTGATTCTCATCCCCTCAGGCGAAAGGCCCAGCAGTGGGTATACTTGATTGAATGGTAGCTCAGTATTTATCTTTACAAGGCACGTCATTTTTGTTTTCATGACTGGCTCTTACCATGTCCCACGTTGAAGCAAGGGTAGGCATTTCTCCAAAACCCCTTCAGCATTTATTGTTTGCAGAATTTTTCCTGATGGGCATTCTGACTGCTGTGAGCTGATAGGTTTTTGTCATTTGGATTTACATATCTTTAATTATTCCTAATGTTTAGCATTTTCCCATGCCCTTTTAAATTTCTGGCAGAGAAAAACAGAAAAAAAAACGGAGAGTACAGTTAAACTCTTGAAATTGTCTTCTTGGATGGTTGCCCTCTTTTGAATGTTCTGGTCAATTTTCGACCCCATGTTTGTTTTTGAGGGCAGGTGTTATTCACAGGCCTGCAATGAGTGTGACTATTTAGTGACCATTAGCAGTGGGTTTAAAGCTGCTGTTGTGGGAAATGGCCACAAGGCGGCAGCGTTTCTCCACTCCCAAGTCTGGTTCCTAGGGCAGCAGAGCCTTTCTGGGACCAATGGAATACAGAAGAAGGCATCATTGAAGTCTAATACAGAATACCATGTCCTGGTGGATGGTAGAATGACCAGTAGGGTCTAGGAATTAGGAACTACTGGATGTATATCCTCGGTGGCTTCACTGACTGTCCTAACATCCTTTACCAGGTCCCCAGCAGCCCACGGGGCTCTCGTGGTCAGGCCCCTCCCAGGATATGGGGCTCACCTGGGCAGGGCCCCAGCAGCCAACGGGGTTCTCATGTTCAGGCCACTCCCAGGGTATGGAGCTCAGCTGTGAAACTACCCAGCAGCCCATGAGGCTCTCGTGCTTAGGCACCTCCCATGATACAGAGCTCCCGTGGGCAGGTACCATGGCAGGGCTGGGCACACAGGAACCGTGCACATAGCCCTCATTGCAGAGCACCCCAGAACGCCTGTCACGCAGAGCTGACACAGAGCACCTCAGAGCAGGACTTGAACTAACCAACAGCAGCTCCGACAGGTCTCTGACCCTGGGCATCACTCTGTGCAGCCTCCCTCTGCCTGGTCTTCCAGAGACTTCCACTGCAGCCGGGGCACCAGGCCTTTGTCTCCAACCATCCCCCCTCCTCTCCCTGACTCCTGGGTTCCTCTCATTAGGATTAGGTCTTCTTGAAATTGTCTCCCACTCATGGGCCAGATAAAATGATGAGAAAACAAGCCGGAGATGCAGCCCCTTGTCTATCCTGACTCTCAGGAGCCCACACCTGTTCCTTGGAACTGGCCGTTTCAGCGAGGTCCATTTTCTGCAATGTGAGCCACTGAGGGGTGAGGATTGGCTGACCGGAGCAGCCTGTCCCTACCGGCCAGCCCTCCCCAGGTGTGCCTGGGTTGAGGTCAATAGAAACACCACTCCAGGGAGCAACAGCGCCTGCAGCTGTGCCTGACGCCATATTCTCTGCCCCGTCAGCAGTCTCGGGGCTGTGCTGGTGGGAGGGAGTGAGGGGGCACGGTTTTGTGGGTGGCCCGGTGTGAGAGGGGCTCTGCTGGACTTTCTGCAGGAGTTGCCAGACTGCCACCTGCTAAAGAAGAGGATGGGTCACCCATACCTTCCGCTGGAATTTCTCCGCGGGCAGAGGTGAGGGAGGAACAAAGCAGTGGGGGCCAAGACAGGACGGATATCTCAGGCAGGGAAATGGAAAGTTTTCAGAAGAGCGCCTGGGGCCAGGATCATCCTGGCTGGCCTGCAGGCACCAAGTCAGCCTGCGTGCTTTCGCTGGTGTGGATCCACGGCCCTTCCTCTATGCTTTCAAGTCCTTGTACATATTCAGGTGTTTTACCTGGGAAGGGAGGGAACAGTTCAGCAGCATCTGGCTGGGGGCTCAGCTCACGTTTACTCACAGACGCCTATGTACGGTCCCCCAGCTTTGCAATGAGGACGCTCCTTGCGGGGGTGGGGGGGGGCTGCTGGCTGCATGGGAGATAATTCCCTACCTCTGACCAACTTCAGAATTGTTTACCACTGGAGCAAGTGCCCTGATAGGGTTTTCCTCTGTATAACTAGTGGGTTCTGTTTATTTTTTCTGTTTTGTTTCAAGGTAGATTTTATTCCTCATTTATGTATTTATAGATATAAGCATGGAAATAATTCATTCATACAAATACATCTGTGTGAAGGGAAGAACGTTTTTCTGTTTTATTTTTAAATTTTATTTGTTTTAAAAAATTTTGAAATTTAGTATTATTTATTTTTTTAGACAGCAGGTTATTATTAGTTATCTATTTTATACATATACATGTATACAGGTCAATCCCAATCTCCCAACTCATCCCACCACCACCACCCCATGGCTTCCCCCCCTTGGTTTCCATACGTTTGTTCTCTAACCCTGTGTCTCTAATTCTGCCCTGCAAACCGGTTCATCTGTACCAGTTTTCTAGGTTCCACATATATGCATTAATACACAATATTTGTTTTTCTCTTTCTGACTTACTTCTCTCGGTATGACAGTCTCTAGATCCATCCACGTCTCTACAAATGACCCCGTTTCATTCCTTTTTATGGCTGAGTAATATTCCATTTTATATATGTACCACATCTTTATCCATTCGTCTGTCTGTGGGCATTTAGGTTGCTTCCATTACCTGGCTATTGTAAATAGTGTTGCAATGAACATTGTGGTGAATGTGTCTTTTGGATTTATGGTTTTCTCTGGGTATATGCCCAGAAGTGGGATTGCTGGGTCATATGGTAATTGTATTTTTAGTTTTTCTAATGAACCTCCATACTGTTCTCCATAGTGACTGTATCAATTGACATGCCCACCAATAGTGGAAGAGGGATCCATGTGTCCACACCCTCCGCAGCATTTGTAGTTTGTAGATTTTCTGATGATGCCCATTCTAACAGGTGTGAGGTGATACCTCATTGAAGTTTTGACTTGCATTTCTCTAATAATTAGTGATGTTGAGCAGCTTTTCATGTGCATCCTGGCCATCTCTGGGTCTCCTTTGAAGAAATGTCTATTTAGATATTCTACCCATTTTTGAAGTGGGTTGTATTTTTTTTAATATTAAGCTGCATGAGCTGTTTATATATATTGGAGATTAAACCTTTGTCCATTGATTCGTTTTCACATATTTCCTCCCATTCTGAGGGTTGCCTTTTTCCATTCCCGTTTTTTAACAAAAGAAAGAAAGAAAGAAAGAAAAAGAAGCAGAACACAAATGTCCATAAAATATGCCTCTTGAAACTGTCGTTTTGAAATATGGAGGTGTTTTGAATTTTTTGGTCGGTATACGACCCCAGGATTTGTTTTCAGGGCAGGTCTCATTTACAGGCCTGCAATTATTTTGAATATCAACTGACCATTAGCGCTGGGATTGAAGCTGCTGTTGTGTGAAACGGCCACAAGGTGGCAGCAGTTCTCCTTTACCAAATCTGGTGACTAGGGCAACAGAGCCTCAATGGAAGTCGTGTTCTAGGTTGTAATTTAGAATGGAATGTGCCAGGAAAAAGACCCTTAAGTTTGTCTCACTATTTCTTGTTGGGTTTTTTTTTCATTTAATTTTTATTTTTTATCACAGCAAGTTTGATTACAATGTTTGGCTTGTTGTAGGTGTGCAAGATGTGGTTCTTTTACGCATATACATATGTCTGTTCTTCCTGGGATCCTTTTCCATGTACGTTATGACAGAATGTTGACTAATCTTCTCTTGGTATTCCGTAGGTGTTTGGTGTCTATATATTTCACCTGTGTTTGTATATGTCTCTTAACCCCAATATCCTAATGTATCCAATCCTCACACCTTTCCATTGGTGAACCGTAAGTTTGTTTAATGAATCTGCGATTGCCCTTCTCTGTGGAAATATCTTCACTAGTATCAAGTTTTAGGTAACACCTATAAGTGATATCATACGATATGTGTCTTTCTCTTTCTGACTTACTACAAGTCACGTGATTACCTCTAGACTCATCTACGGTGCTGCAAATGGCATTGTGTCCTTTTTTTCCTTGGCTAATATTCTGTCTGTACATGTACCAGTTCTTCTTTGACCACTCATCTCTTGATGGACTTTTTGGTTGCTCCCATGTCATGGCTATTGTAATGCTGCGGCAATGCACATTTGCCTGCCTGTGTCTTTCCAATTCTGTCTTCTTAGGTTATAGGCCCAGGAGTTCGCCTGCTGGATCATATGGTAGCAAAATGTTTACCTTGTACAGGCACCGCCATTCTGTTCTCATTAGTGGCTCTTACCAGGTTACGTCCCACTTAAAGTTGAGGTGATGCTCTTCTCCACAACACCTTCAGCGTTTATTGTTTGGAGTATTTTTGCTGAAGTTTATTCTGACTAGTGTGAGCTGATACCACTTTGTGCTTGGATTTGCATGGGTCTCATAATACCTTGAAATTGAGCTTTCTGGCATGTCCTTTTTTTCTTCAAACTGTGAGTACAGCTTACCTCTTCAAATTGTTTTCGGGAAGTAGGTGTGACATTTAGAAATATTTTGGCCATTACCTCCCTCATGAGGGCAGGTTTCATTCACAGCCCCCCAGTACTGGTGCATATGAAGTGACCCTTAGCACAGGTTTTAAAGCTGCTGTTGCAGGTAACGGCCAGAGGGTGGCAGCATTTCTGCTTTTCCCAATCTGTTAACTAGGGAAACAGACCATCCTGGCAGTGGTGTTCCTCGGTTCTATATTAGAGTGGAATGTGCCCCCAAAAGCTGATGTCTCCTTACTTATGTTTGTTTTAGAAATCGAATTTCTATATATTTTTTTATTGGAGTCATATTCCATTGTGTTCATGGACCACTTCTTCTTTGAGCATTCCTCTGTTGATGGACATTTTCGTAGCTTCCAATTGTTGGCTATGGTAAATATTGCTGGAGTGCAGGATTGCCAGCATGTGTCTTTTCTTTTTTGTGGTACATGGGCCTCTCACTGCCGTGGGCCCTCCCATTGCAGAGCACAGGCTCCGGACGCACAGGCCCAGCAGCCATAGCTCACGGGAACAGCCACTCCGCGGCATGTGGGATCTTCCCGAATCGGGGCATGAACCCATGTCCCCTGCACTGGCAGGCGGACTCTCATCCACTGCGCCACCAGTGAATCCCAGCCTGTCTTTTTGATTCTCATCCCCTCAGGCGAAAGGCCCAGCAGTGGGTATACTTGATTGAATGGTAGCTCAGTATTTATCTTTACAAGGCACGTCATTTTTGTTTTCATGACTGGCTCTTACCATGTCCCACGTTGAAGCAAGGGTAGGCATTTCTCCAAAACCCCTTCAGCATTTATTGTTTGCAGAATTTTTCCTGATGGGCATTCTGACTGCTGTGAGCTGATAGGTTTTTGTCATTTGGATTTACATATCTTTAATTATTCCTCATGTTTAGCATTTTCCCATGCCTTTTTAAATTTCTGGCAGAGAAAAACAGAAAAAAAAACGGAGAGTACAGTTAAACTCTTGAAATTGTCTTCTTGGATGGTTGCCCTCTTTTGAATGTTCTGGTCAATTTTCGACCCCATGTTTGTTTTTGAGGGCAGGTGTTATTCACAGGCCTGCAATGAGTGTGACTATTTAGTGACCATTAGCAGTGGGTTTAAAGCTGCTGTTGTGGGAAATGGCCACAAGGCGGCAGCGTTTCTCCACTCCCAAGTCTGGTTCCTAGGGCAGCAGAGCCTTTCTGGGACCAATGGAATACAGAAGAAGGCATCATTGAAGTCTAATACAGAATACCATGTCCTGGTGGATGGTAGAATGACCAGTAGGGTCTAGGAATTAGGAACTACTGGATGTATATCCTCGGTGGCTTCACTGACTGTCCTAACATCCTTTACCAGGTCCCCAGCAGCCCACGGGGCTCTCGTGGTCAGGCCCCTCCCAGGATATGGGGCTCACCTGGGCAGGGCCCCAGCAGCCAACGGGGTTCTCATGTTCAGGCCACTCCCAGGGTATGGAGCTCAGCTGTGAAACTACCCAGCAGCCCATGAGGCTCTCGTGCTTAGGCACCTCCCATGATACAGAGCTCCCGTGGGCAGGTACCATGGCAGGGCTGGGCACACAGGAACCGTGCACATAGCCCTCATTGCAGAGCACCCCAGAACGCCTGTCACGCAGAGCTGACACAGAGCACCTCAGAGCAGGACTTGAACTAACCAACAGCAGCTCCGACAGGTCTCTGACCCTGGGCATCACTCTGTGCAGCCTCCCTCTGCCTGGTCTTCCAGAGACTTCCACTGCAGCCGGGGCACCAGGCCTTTGTCTCCAACCATCCCCCCTCCTCTCCCTGACTCCTGGGTTCCTCTCATTAGGATTAGGTCTTCTTGAAATTGTCTCCCACTCATGGGCCAGATAAAATGATGAGAAAACAAGCCGGAGATGCAGCCCCTTGTCTATCCTGACTCTCAGGAGCCCACACCTGTTCCTTGGAACTGGCCGTTTCAGCGAGGTCCATTTTCTGCAATGTGAGCCACTGAGGGGTGAGGATTGGCTGACCGGAGCAGCCTGTCCCTACCGGCCAGCCCTCCCCAGGTGTGCCTGGGTTGAGGTCAATAGAAACACCGCTCCAGGGAGCAACAGCGCCTGCAGCTGTGCCTGACGCCATATTCTCTGCCCCGTCAGCAGTCTCGGGGCTGTGCTGGTGGGAGGGAGTGAGGGGGCACGGTTTTGTGGGTGGCCCGGTGTGAGAGGGGCTCTGCTGGACTTTCTGCAGGAGTTGCCAGACTGCCACCTGCTAAAGAAGAGGATGGGTCACCCATACCTTCCGCTGGAATTTCTCCGCGGGCAGAGGTGAGGGAGGAACAAAGCAGTGGGGGCCAAGACAGGACGGATATCTCAGGCAGGGAAATGGAAAGTTTTCAGAAGAGCGCCTGGGGCCAGGATCATCCTGGCTGGCCTGCAGGCACCAAGTCAGCCTGCGTGCTTTCGCTGGTGTGGATCCACGGCCCTTCCTCTATGCTTTCAAGTCCTTGTACATATTCAGGTGTTTTACCTGGGAAGGGAGGGAACAGTTCAGCAGCAGCTGGCTGGGGGCTCAGCTCACGTTTACTCACAGACGCCTATGTACGGTCCCCCAGCTTTGCAATGAGGATGCTCCTTGCGGGGGTGGGGGGGGGCTGCTGGCTGCATGGGAGATAATTCCCTACCTCTGACCAACTTCAGAATTGTTTACCACTGGAGCAAGTGCCCTGATA
Organism: Mesoplodon mirus; assembly: GCF_964341445.2. Lineage (NCBI taxonomy): Eukaryota > Metazoa > Chordata > Mammalia > Artiodactyla > Ziphiidae > Mesoplodon > Mesoplodon mirus. The sequence continues at coordinate 92,756,745 of NC_138979.1, forward strand.
GGGTTTTCCTCTGTATAACTAGTGGGTTCTGTTTATTTTTTCTGTTTTGTTTCAAGGTAGATTTTATTCCTCATTTATGTATTTATAGATATAAGCATGGAAATAATTCATTCATACAAATACATCTGTGTGAAGGGAAGAACGTTTTTCTGTTTTATTTTTAAATTTTATTTGTTTTAAAAAATTTTGAAATTTAGTATTATTTATTTTTTTAGACAGCAGGTTATTATTAGTTATCTATTTTATACATATACATGTATACAGGTCAATCCCAATCTCCCAACTCATCCCACCACCACCACCCCATGGCTTCCCCCCCTTGGTTTCCATACGTTTGTTCTCTAACCCTGTGTCTCTAATTCTGCCCTGCAAACCGGTTCATCTGTACCAGTTTTCTAGGTTCCACATATATGCATTAATACACAATATTTGTTTTTCTCTTTCTGACTTACTTCTCTCGGTATGACAGTCTCTAGATCCATCCACGTCTCTACAAATGACCCCGTTTCATTCCTTTTTATGGCTGAGTAATATTCCATTTTATATATGTACCACATCTTTATCCATTCGTCTGTCTGTGGGCATTTAGGTTGCTTCCATTACCTGGCTATTGTAAATAGTGCTGCAATGAACATTGTGGTGAATGTGTCTTTTGGATTTATGGTTTTCTCTGGGTATATGCCCAGAAGTGGGATTGCTGGGTCATATGGTAATTGTATTTTTAGTTTTTCTAATGAACCTCCATACTGTTCTCCATAGTGACTGTATCAATTGACATGCCCACCAATAGTGGAAGAGGGATCCATGTGTCCACACCCTCCGCAGCATTTGTAGTTTGTAGATTTTCTGATGATGCCCATTCTAACAGGTGTGAGGTGATACCTCATTGAAGTTTTGACTTGCATTTCTCTAATAATTAGTGATGTTGAGCAGCTTTTCATGTGCATCCTGGCCATCTCTGGGTCTCCTTTGAAGAAATGTCTATTTAGATATTCTACCCATTTTTGAAGTGGGTTGTATTTTTTTTAATATTAAGCTGCATGAGCTGTTTATATATATTGGAGATTAAACCTTTGTCCATTGATTCGTTTTCACATATTTCCTCCCATTCTGAGGGTTGCCTTTTTCCATTCCCGTTTTTTAACAAAAGAAAGAAAGAAAGAAAGAAAAAGAAGCAGAACACAAATGTCCGTAAAATATGCCTCTTGAAACTGTCGTTTTGAAATATGGAGGTGTTTTGAACTTTTTGGTCGGTATACGACCCCAGGATTTGTTTTCAGGGCAGGTCTCATTTACAGGCCTGCAATTATTTTGAATATCAACTGACCATTAGCGCTGGGATTAAAGCTGCTGTTGTGTGAAACGGCCACAAGGTGGCAGCAGTTCTCCTTTACCAAATCTGGTGACTAGGGCAACAGAGCCTCAATGGAAGTCGTGTTCTAGGTTGTAATTTAGAATGGAATGTGCCAGGAAAAAGACCCTTAAGTTTGTCTCACTATTTCTTGTTCGGTTTTTTTTCATTTAATTTTTATTTTTTATCACAGCAAGTTTGATTACAATGTTTGGCTTGTTGTAGGTGTGCAAGATGTGGTTCTTTTACGCATATACATATGTCTGTTCTTCCTGGGATCCTTTTCCATGTACGTTATGACAGAATGTTGACTAATCTTCTCTTGGTATTCCGTAGGTGTTTGGTGTCTATATATTTCACCTGTGTTTGTATATGTCTCTTAACCCCAATATCCTAATGTATCCAATCCTCACACCTTTCCATTGGTGAACCGTAAGTTTGTTTAATGAATCTGCGATTGCCCTTCTCTGTGGAAATATCTTCACTAGTATCAAGTTTTAGGTAACACCTATAAGTGATATCATACGATATGTGTCTTTCTCTTTCTGACTTACTACAAGTCACGTGATTACCTCTAGACTCATCTACGGTGCTGCAAATGGCATTGTGTCCTTTTTTTCCTTGGCTAATATTCTGTCTGTACATGTACCAGTTCTTCTTTGACCACTCATCTGTTGATGGACTTTTTGGTTGCTCCCATGTCATGGCTATTGTAATGCTGCGGCAATGCACATTTGCCTGCCTGTGTCTTTCCAATTCTGTCTTCTTAGGTTATAGGCCCAGGAGTTCGCCTGCTGGATCATATGGTAGCAAAATGTTTACCTTGTACAGGCACCGCCATTCTGTTCTCATTAGTGGCTCTTACCAGGTTACGTCCCACTTAAAGTTGAGGTGATGCTCTTCTCCACAACACCTTCAGCGTTTATTGTTTGGAGTATTTTTGCTGAAGTTTATTCTGACTAGTGTGAGCTGATACCACTTTGTGCTTGGATTTGCATGGGTCTCATAATACCTTGAAATTGAGCTTTCTGGCATGTCCTTTTTTTCTTCAAACTGTGAGTACAGCTTACCTCTTCAAATTGTTTTCGGGAAGTAGGTGTGACATTTAGAAATATTTTGGCCATTACCTCCCTCATGAGGGCAGGTTTCATTCACAGCCCCCCAGTACTGGTGCATATGAAGTGACCCTTAGCACAGGTTTTAAAGCTGCTGTTGCAGGTAACGGCCAGAGGGTGGCAGCATTTCTGCTTTTCCCAATCTGTTAACTAGGGAAACAGACCATCCTGGCAGTGGTGTTCCTCGGTTCTATATTAGAGTGGAATGTGCCCCCAAAAGCTGATGTCTCCTTACTTATGTTTGTTTTAGAAATTGAATTTCTATATATTTTTTTATTGGAGTCATATTCCATTGTGTTCATGGACCACTTCTTCTTTGAGCATTCCTCTGTTGATGGACATTTTCGTAGCTTCCAAGTGTTGGCTATGGTAAATATTGCTGGAGTGCAGGATTGCCAGCATGTGTCTTTTCTTTTTTGTGGTACATGGGCCTCTCACTGCCGTGGGCCCTCCCATTGCAGAGCACAGGCTCCGGACGCACAGGCCCAGCAGCCATAGCTCACGGGAACAGCCGCTCCGTGGCATGTGGGTTCTTCCCGAATCAGGGCATGAACCCATGTCCCCTGCACTGGCAGGCGGACTCTCATCCACTGCGCCACCAGTGAATCCCAGCCTGTCTTTTTGATTCTCATCCCCTCAGGCGAAAGGCCCAGCAGTGGGTATACTTGATTGAATGGTAGCTCAGTATTTATCTTTACAAGGCACGTCATTTTTGTTTTCATGACTGGCTCTTACCATGTCCCACGTTGAAGCAAGGGTAGGCATTTCTCCAAAACCCCTTCAGCATTTATTGTTTGCAGAATTTTTCCTGATGGGCATTCTGACTGCTGTGAGCTGATAGGTTTTTGTCATTTGGATTTACATATCTTTAATTATTCCTAATGTTTAGCATTTTCCCATGCCTTTTTAAATTTCTGGCAGAGAAAAACAGAAAAAAAAACGGAGAGTACAGTTAAACTCTTGAAATTGTCTTCTTGGATGGTTGCCCTCTTTTGAATGTTCTGGTCAATTTTCGACCCCATGTTTGTTTTTGAGGGCAGGTGTTATTCACAGGCCTGCAATGAGTGTGACTATTTAGTGACCATTAGCAGTGGGTTTAAAGCTGCTGTTGTGGGAAATGGCCACAAGGCGGCAGCGTTTCTCCACTCCCAAGTCTGGTTCCTAGGGCAGCAGAGCCTTTCTGGGACCAATGGAATACAGAAGAAGGCATCATTGAAGTCTAATACAGAATACCATGTCCTGGTGGATGGTAGAATGACCAGTAGGGTCTAGGAATTAGGAACTACTGGATGTATATCCTCGGTGGCTTCACTGACTGTCCTAACATCCTTTACCAGGTCCCCAGCAGCCCACGGGGCTCTCGTGGTCAGGCCCCTCCCAGGATATGGGGCTCACCTGGGCAGGGCCCCAGCAGCCAACGGGGTTCTCATGTTCAGGCCACTCCCAGGGTATGGAGCTCAGCTGTGAAACTACCCAGCAGCCCATGAGGCTCTCGTGCTTAGGCACCTCCCATGATACAGAGCTCCCGTGGGCAGGTACCATGGCAGGGCTGGGCACACAGGAACCGTGCACATAGCCCTCATTGCAGAGCACCCCAGAACGCCTGTCACGCAGAGCTGACACAGAGCACCTCAGAGCAGGACTTGAACTAACCAACAGCAGCTCCGACAGGTCTCTGACCCTGGGCATCACTCTGTGCAGCCTCCCTCTGCCTGGTCTTCCAGAGACTTCCACTGCAGCCGGGGCACCAGGCCTTTGTCTCCAACCATCCCCCCTCCTCTCCCTGACTCCTGGGTTCCTCTCATTAGGATTAGGTCTTCTTGAAATTGTCTCCCACTCATGGGCCAGATAAAATGATGAGAAAACAAGCCGGAGATGCAGCCCCTTGTCTATCCTGACTCTCAGGAGCCCACACCTGTTCCTTGGAACTGGCCGTTTCAGCGAGGTCCATTTTCTGCAATGTGAGCCACTGAGGGGTGAGGATTGGCTGACCGGAGCAGCCTGTCCCTACCGGCCAGCCCTCCCCAGGTGTGCCTGGGTTGAGGTCAATAGAAACACCGCTCCAGGGAGCAACAGCGCCTGCAGCTGTGCCTGACGCCATATTCTCTGCCCCGTCAGCAGTCTCGGGGCTGTGCTGGTGGGAGGGAGTGAGGGGGCACGGTTTTGTGGGTGGCCCGGTGTGAGAGGGGCTCTGCTGGACTTTCTGCAGGAGTTGCCAGACTGCCACCTGCTAAAGAAGAGGATGGGTCACCCATACCTTCCGCTGGAATTTCTCCGCGGGCAGAGGTGAGGGAGGAACAAAGCAGTGGGGACCAAGACAGGACGGATATCTCAGGCAGGGAAATGGAAAGTTTTCAGAAGAGCGCCTGGGGCCAGGATCATCCTGGCTGGCCTGCAGGCACCAAGTCAGCCTGCGTGCTTTCGCTGGTGTGGATCCACGGCCCTTCCTCTATGCTTTCAAGTCCTTGTACATATTCAGGTGTTTTACCTGGGAAGGGAGGGAACAGTTCAGCAGCAGCTGGCTGGGGGCTCAGCTCACGTTTACTCACAGACGCCTATGTACGGTCCCCCAGCTTTGCAATGAGGATGCTCCTTGCGGGGGTGGGGGGGGGCTGCTGGCTGCATGGGAGATAATTCCCTACCTCTGACCAACTTCAGAATTGTTTACCACTGGAGCAAGTGCCCTGATAGGGTTTTCCTCTGTATAACTAGTGGGTTCTGTTTATTTTTTCTGTTTTGTTTCAAGGTAGATTTTATTCCTCATTTATGTATTTATAGATATAAGCATGGAAATAATTCATTCATACAAATACATCTGTGTGAAGGGAAGAACGTTTTTCTGTTTTATTTTTAAATTTTATTTGTTTTAAAAAATTTTGAAATTTAGTATTATTTATTTTTTTAGACAGCAGGTTATTATTAGTTATCTATTTTATACATATACATGTATACAGGTCAATCCCAATCTCCCAACTCATCCCACCACCACCACCCCATGGCTTCCCCCCCTTGGTTTCCATACGTTTGTTCTCTAACCCTGTGTCTCTAATTCTGCCCTGCAAACCGGTTCATCTGTACCAGTTTTCTAGGTTCCACATATATGCATTAATACACAATATTTGTTTTTCTCTTTCTGACTTACTTCTCTCGGTATGACAGTCTCTAGATCCATCCACGTCTCTACAAATGACCCCGTTTCATTCCTTTTTATGGCTGAGTAATATTCCATTTTATATATGTACCACATCTTTATCCATTCGTCTGTCTGTGGGCATTTAGGTTGCTTCCATTACCTGGCTATTGTAAATAGTGCTGCAATGAACATTGTGGTGAATGTGTCTTTTGGATTTATGGTTTTCTCTGGGTATATGCCCAGAAGTGGGATTGCTGGGTCATATGGTAATTGTATTTTTAGTTTTTCTAATGAACCTCCATACTGTTCTCCATAGTGACTGTATCAATTGACATGCCCACCAATAGTGGAAGAGGGATCCATGTGTCCACACCCTCCGCAGCATTTGTAGTTTGTAGATTTTCTGATGATGCCCATTCTAACAGGTGTGAGGTGATACCTCATTGAAGTTTTGACTTGCATTTCTCTAATAATTAGTGATGTTGAGCAGCTTTTCATGTGCATCCTGGCCATCTCTGGGTCTCCTTTGAAGAAATGTCTATTTAGATATTCTACCCATTTTTGAAGTGGGTTGTATTTTTTTTAATATTAAGCTGCATGAGCTGTTTATATATATTGGAGATTAAACCTTTGTCCATTGATTCGTTTTCACATATTTCCTCCCATTCTGAGGGTTGCCTTTTTCCATTCCCGTTTTTTAACAAAAGAAAGAAAGAAAGAAAGAAAAAGAAGCAGAACACAAATGTCCGTAAAATATGCCTCTTGAAACTGTCGTTTTGAAATATGGAGGTGTTTTGAACTTTTTGGTCGGTATACGACCCCAGGATTTGTTTTCAGGGCAGGTCTCATTTACAGGCCTGCAATTATTTTGAATATCAACTGACCATTAGCGCTGGGATTAAAGCTGCTGTTGTGTGAAACGGCCACAAGGTGGCAGCAGTTCTCCTTTACCAAATCTGGTGACTAGGGCAACAGAGCCTCAATGGAAGTCGTGTTCTAGGTTGTAATTTAGAATGGAATGTGCCAGGAAAAAGACCCTTAAGTTTGTCTCACTATTTCTTGTTCGGTTTTTTTTCATTTAATTTTTATTTTTTATCACAGCAAGTTTGATTACAATGTTTGGCTTGTTGTAGGTGTGCAAGATGTGGTTCTTTTACGCATATACATATGTCTGTTCTTCCTGGGATCCTTTTCCATGTACGTTATGACAGAATGTTGACTAATCTTCTCTTGGTATTCCGTAGGTGTTTGGTGTCTATATATTTCACCTGTGTTTGTATATGTCTCTTAACCCCAATATCCTAATGTATCCAATCCTCACACCTTTCCATTGGTGAACCGTAAGTTTGTTTAATGAATCTGCGATTGCCCTTCTCTGTGGAAATATCTTCACTAGTATCAAGTTTTAGGTAACACCTATAAGTGATATCATACGATATGTGTCTTTCTCTTTCTGACTTACTACAAGTCACGTGATTACCTCTAGACTCATCTACGGTGCTGCAAATGGCATTGTGTCCTTTTTTTCCTTGGCTAATATTCTGTCTGTACATGTACCAGTTCTTCTTTGACCACTCATCTCTTGATGGACTTTTTGGTTGCTCCCATGTCATGGCTATTGTAATGCTGCGGCAATGCACATTTGCCTGCCTGTGTCTTTCCAATTCTGTCTTCTTAGGTTATAGGCCCAGGAGTTCGCCTGCTGGATCATATGGTAGCAAAATGTTTACCTTGTACAGGCACCGCCATTCTGTTCTCATTAGTGGCTCTTACCAGGTTACGTCCCACTTAAAGTTGAGGTGATGCTCTTCTCCACAACACCTTCAGCGTTTATTGTTTGGAGTATTTTTGCTGAAGTTTATTCTGACTAGTGTGAGCTGATACCACTTTGTGCTTGGATTTGCATGGGTCTCATAATACCTTGAAATTGAGCTTTCTGGCATGTCCTTTTTTTCTTCAAACTGTGAGTACAGCTTACCTCTTCAAATTGTTTTCGGGAAGTAGGTGTGACATTTAGAAATATTTTGGCCATTACCTCCCTCATGAGGGCAGGTTTCATTCACAGCCCCCCAGTACTGGTGCATATGAAGTGACCCTTAGCACAGGTTTTAAAGCTGCTGTTGCAGGTAACGGCCAGAGGGTGGCAGCATTTCTGCTTTTCCCAATCTGTTAACTAGGGAAACAGACCATCCTGGCAGTGGTGTTCCTCGGTTCTATATTAGAGTGGAATGTGCCCCCAAAAGCTGATGTCTCCTTACTTATGTTTGTGTTAGAAATCGAATTTCTATATATTTTTTTATTGGAGTCATATTCCATTGTGTTCATGGACCACTTCTTCTTTGAGCATTCCTCTGTTGATGGACATTTTCGTAGCTTCCAAGTGTTGGCTATGGTAAATATTGCTGGAGTGCAGGATTGCCAGCATGTGTCTTTTCTTTTTTGTGGTACATGGGCCTCTCACTGCCGTGGGCCCTCCCATTGCAGAGCACAGGCTCCGGACGCACAGGCCCAGCAGCCATAGCTCACGGGAACAGCCGCTCCGCGGCATGTGGGATCTTCCCGAATCGGGGCATGAACCCATGTCCCCTGCACTGGCAGGCGGACTCTCATCCACTGCGCCACCAGTGAATCCCAGCCTGTCTTTTTGATTCTCATCCCCTCAGGCGAAAGGCCCAGCAGTGGGTATACTTGATTGAATGGTAGCTCAGTATTTATCTTTACAAGGCACGTCATTTTTGTTTTCATGACTGGCTCTTACCATGTCCCACGTTGAAGCAAGGGTAGGCATTTCTCCAAAACCCCTTCAGCATTTATTGTTTGCAGAATTTTTCCTGATGGGCATTCTGACTGCTGTGAGCTGATAGGTTTTTGTCATTTGGATTTACATATCTTTAATTATTCCTAATGTTTAGCATTTTCCCATGCCCTTTTAAATTTCTGGCAGAGAAAAACAGAAAAAAAAACGGAGAGTACAGTTAAACTCTTGAAATTGTCTTCTTGGATGGTTGCCCTCTTTTGAATGTTCTGGTCAATTTTCGACCCCATGTTTGTTTTTGAGGGCAGGTGTTATTCACAGGCCTGCAATGATTGTGACTATTTAGTGACCATTAGCAGTGGGTTTAAAGCTGCTGTTGTGGGAAATGGCCACAAGGCGGCAGCGTTTCTCCACTCCCAAGTCTGGTTCCTAGGGCAGCAGAGCCTTTCTGGGACCAATGGAATACAGAAGAAGGCATCATTGAAGTCTAATACAGAATACCATGTCCTGGTGGATGGTAGAATGACCAGTAGGGTCTAGGAATTAGGAACTACTGGATGTATATCCTCGGTGGCTTCACTGACTGTCCTAACATCCTTTACCAGGTCCCCAGCAGCCCACGGGGCTCTCGTGGTCAGGCCCCTCCCAGGATATGGGGCTCACCTGGGCAGGGCCCCAGCAGCCAACGGGGTTCTCATGTTCAGGCCACTCCCAGGGTATGGAGCTCAGCTGTGAAACTACCCAGCAGCCCATGAGGCTCTCGTGCTTAGGCACCTCCCATGATACAGAGCTCCCGTGGGCAGGTACCATGGCAGGGCTGGGCACACAGGAACCGTGCACATAGCCCTCATTGCAGAGCACCCCAGAACGCCTGTCACGCAGAGCTGACACAGAGCACCTCAGAGCAGGACTTGAACTAACCAACAGCAGCTCCGACAGGTCTCTGACCCTGGGCATCACTCTGTGCAGCCTCCCTCTGCCTGGTCTTCCAGAGACTTCCACTGCAGCCGGGGCACCAGGCCTTTGTCTCCAACCATCCCCCCTCCTCTCCCTGACTCCTGGGTTCCTCTCATTAGGATTAGGTCTTCTTGAAATTGTCTCCCACTCATGGGCCAGATAAAATGATGAGAAAACAAGCCGGAGATGCAGCCCCTTGTCTATCCTGACTCTCAGGAGCCCACACCTGTTCCTTGGAACTGGCCGTTTCAGCGAGGTCCATTTTCTGCAATGTGAGCCACTGAGGGGTGAGGATTGGCTGACCGGAGCAGCCTGTCCCTACCGGCCAGCCCTCCCCAGGTGTGCCTGGGTTGAGGTCAATAGAAACACCGCTCCAGGGAGCAACAGCGCCTGCAGCTGTGCCTGACGCCATATTCTCTGCCCCGTCAGCAGTCTCGGGGCTGTGCTGGTGGGAGGGAGTGAGGGGGCACGGTTTTGTGGGTGGCCCGGTGTGAGAGGGGCTCTGCTGGACTTTCTGCAGGAGTTGCCAGACTGCCACCTGCTAAAGAAGAGGATGGGTCACCCATACCTTCCGCTGGAATTTCTCCGCGGGCAGAGGTGAGGGAGGAACAAAGCAGTGGGGGCCAAGACAGGACGGATATCTCAGGCAGGGAAATGGAAAGTTTTCAGAAGAGCGCCTGGGGCCAGGATCATCCTGGCTGGCCTGCAGGCACCAAGTCAGCCTGCGTGCTTTCGCTGGTGTGGATCCACGGCCCTTCCTCTATGCTTTCAAGTCCTTGTACATATTCAGGTGTTTTACCTGGGAAGGGAGGGAACAGTTCAGCAGCAGCTGGCTGGGGGCTCAGCTCACGTTTACTCACAGACGCCTATGTACGGTCCCCCAGCTTTGCAATGAGGACGCTCCTTGCGGGGGTGGGGGTGGGGCTGCTGGCTGCATGGGAGATAATTCCCTACCTCTGACCAACTTCAGAATTGTTTACCACTGGAGCAAGTGCCCTGATAGGGTTTTCCTCTGTATAACTAGTGGGTTCTGTTTATTTTTTCTGTTTTGTTTCAAGGTAGATTTTATTCCTCATTTATGTATTTATAGATATAAGCATGGAAATAATTCATTCATACAAATACATCTGTGTGAAGGGAAGAACGTTTTTCTGTTTTATTTTTAAATTTTATTTGTTTTAAAAAATTTTGAAATTTAGTATTATTTATTTTTTTAGACAGCAGGTTATTATTAGTTATCTATTTTATACATATACATGTATACAGGTCAATCCCAATCTCCCAACTCATCCCACCACCACCACCCCATGGCTTCCCCCCCTTGGTTTCCATACGTTTGTTCTCTAACCCTGTGTCTCTAATTCTGCCCTGCAAACCGGTTCATCTGTACCAGTTTTCTAGGTTCCACATATATGCATTAATACACAATATTTGTTTTTCTCTTTCTGACTTACTTCTCTCGGTATGACAGTCTCTAGATCCATCCACGTCTCTACAAATGACCCCGTTTCATTCCTTTTTATGGCTGAGTAATATTCCATTTTATATATGTACCACATCTTTATCCATTCGTCTGTCTGTGGGCATTTAGGTTGCTTCCATTACCTGGCTATTGTAAATAGTGCTGCAATGAACATTGTGGTGAATGTGTCTTTTGGATTTATGGTTTTCTCTGGGTATATGCCCAGAAGTGGGATTGCTGGGTCATATGGTAATTGTATTTTTAGTTTTTCTAATGAACCTCCATACTGTTCTCCATAGTGACTGTATCAATTGACATGCCCACCAATAGTGGAAGAGGGATCCATGTGTCCACACCCTCCGCAGCATTTGTAGTTTGTAGATTTTCTGATGATGCCCATTCTAACAGGTGTGAGGTGATACCTCATTGAAGTTTTGACTTGCATTTCTCTAATAATTAGTGATGTTGAGCAGATTTTCATGTGCATCCTGGCCATCTCTGGGTCTCCTTTGAAGAAATGTCTATTTAGATATTCTACCCATTTTTGAAGTGGGTTGTATTTTTTTTAATATTAAGCTGCATGAGCTGTTTATATATATTGGAGATTAAACCTTTGTCCATTGATTCGTTTTCACATATTTCCTCCCATTCTGAGGGTTGCCTTTTTCCATTCCCGTTTTTTAACAAAAGAAAGAAAGAAAGAAAGAAAAAGAAGCAGAACACAAATGTCCGTAAAATATACCTCTTGAAACTGTCGTTTTGAAATATGGAGGTGTTTTGAATTTTTTGGTCGGTATACGACCCCAGGATTTGTTTTCAGGGCAGGTCTCATTTACAGGCCTGCAATTATTTTGAATATCAACTGACCATTAGCGCTGGGATTAAAGCTGCTGTTGTGTGAAACGGCCACAAGGTGGCAGCAGTTCTCCTTTACCAAATCTGGTGACTAGGGCAACAGAGCCTCAATGGAAGTCGTGTTCTAGGTTGTAATTTAGAATGGAATGTGCCAGGAAAAAGACCCTTAAGTTTGTCTCACTATTTCTTGTTGGGTTTTTTTTTCATTTAATTTTTATTTTTTATCACAGCAAGTTTGATTACAATGTTTGGCTTGTTGTAGGTGTGCAAGATGTGGTTCTTTTACGCATATACATATGTCTGTTCTTCCTGGGATCCTTTTCCATGTACGTTATGACAGAATGTTGACTAATCTTTTCTTGGTATTCCGTAGGTGTTTGGTGTCTATATATTTCACCTGTGTTTGTATATGTCTCTTAACCCCAATATCCTAATGTATCCAATCCTCACACCTTTCCATTGGTGAACCGTAAGTTTGTTTAATGAATCTGCGATTGCCCTTCTCTGTGGAAATATCTTCACTAGTATCAAGTTTTAGGTAACACCTATAAGTGATATCATACGATATGTGTCTTTCTCTTTCTGACTTACTACAAGTCACGTGATTACCTCTAGACTCATCTACGGTGCTGCAAATGGCATTGTGTCCTTTTTTTCCTTGGCTAATATTCTGTCTGTACATGTACCAGTTCTTCTTTGACCACTCATCTGTTGATGGACTTTTTGGTTGCTCCCATGTCATGGCTATTGTAATGCTGCGGCAATGCACATTTACCTGCCTGTGTCTTTCCAATTCTGTCTTCTTAGGTTATAGGCCCAGGAGTTCGCCTGCTGGATCATATGGTAGCAAAATGTTTACCTTGTACAGGCACCGCCATTCTGTTCTCATTAGTGGCTCTTACCAGGTTACGTCCCACTTAAAGTTGAGGTGATGCTCTTCTCCACAACACCTTCAGCGTTTATTGTTTGGAGTATTTTTGCTGAAGTTTATTCTGACTAGTGTGAGCTGATACCACTTTGTGCTTGGATTTGCATGCGTCTCATAATACCTTGAAATTGAGCTTTCTGGCATGTCCTTTTTTTCTTCAAACTGTGAGTACAGCTTACCTCTTCAAATTGTTTTCGGGAAGTAGGTGTGACATTTAGAAATATTTTGGCCATTACCTCCCTCAAGACATTATGAGGGCAGGTTTCATTCACAGCCCTCCAGTACTGGTGCATATGAAGTGACCCTTAGCACAGGTTTTAAAGCTGCTGTTGCAGGTAACGGCCAGAGGGTGGCAGCATTTCTGCTTTTCCCAATCTGTTAACTAGGGAAACAGACCATCCTGGCAGTGGTGTTCCTCGGTTATATATTAGAGTGGAATGTGCCCCCAAAAGCTGATGTCTCCTTACTTATGTTTGTGTTAGAAATCGAATTTCTATATATTTTTTTATTGGAGTCATATTCCATTGTGTTCATGGACCACTTCTTCTTTGAGCATTCCTCTGTTGATGGACATTTTCGTAGCTTCCAAGTGTTGGCTATGGTAAATATTGCTGGAGTGCAGGATTGCCAGCATGTGTCTTTTCTTTTTTGTGGTACATGGGCCTCTCACTGCCGTGGGCCCTCCCATTGCAGAGCACAGGCTCCGGACGCACAGGCCCAGCAGCCATAGCTCACGGGAACAGCCGCTCCGCGGCATGTGGGATCTTCCCGAATCGGGGCATGAACCCATGTCCCCTGCACTGGCAGGCGGACTCTCATCCACTGCGCCACCAGTGAATCCCAGCCTGTCTTTTTGATTCTCATCCCCTCAGGCGAAAGGCCCAGCAGTGGGTATACTTGATTGAATGGTAGCTCAGTATTTATCTTTACAAGGCACGTCATTTTTGTTTTCATGACTGGCTCTTACCATGTCCCACGTTGAAGCAAGGGTAGGCATTTCTCCAAAACCCCTTCAGCATTTATTGTTTGCAGAATTTTTCCTGATGGGCATTCTGACTGCTGTGAGCTGATAGGTTTTTGTCATTTGGATTTACATATCTTTAATTATTCCTCATGTTTAGCATTTTCCCATGCCTTTTTAAATTTCTGGCAGAGAAAAACAGAAAAAAAAACGGAGAGTACAGTTAAACTCTTGAAATTGTCTTCTTGGATGGTTGCCCTCTTTTGAATGTTCTGGTCAATTTTCGACCCCATGTTTGTTTTTGAGGGCAGGTGTTATTCACAGGCCTGCAATGAGTGTGACTATTTAGTGACCATTAGCAGTGGGTTTAAAGCTGCTGTTGTGGGAAATGGCCACAAGGCGGCAGCGTTTCTCCACTCCCAAGTCTGGTTCCTAGGGCAGCAGAGCCTTTCTGGGACCAATGGAATACAGAAGAAGGCATCATTGAAGTCTAATACAGAATACCATGTCCTGGTGGATGGTAGAATGACCAGTAGGGTCTAGGAATTAGGAACTACTGGATGTATATCCTCGGTGGCTTCACTGACTGTCCTAACATCCTTTACCAGGTCCCCAGCAGCCCACGGGGCTCTCGTGGTCAGGCCCCTCCCAGGATATGGGGCTCACCTGGGCAGGGCCCCAGCAGCCAACGGGGTTCTCATGTTCAGGCCACTCCCAGGGTATGGAGCTCAGCTGTGAAACTACCCAGCAGCCCATGAGGCTCTCGTGCTTAGGCACCTCCCATGATACAGAGCTCCCGTGGGCAGGTACCATGGCAGGGCTGGGCACACAGGAACCGTGCACATAGCCCTCATTGCAGAGCACCCCAGAACGCCTGTCACGCAGAGCTGACACAGAGCACCTCAGAGCAGGACTTGAACTAACCAACAGCAGCTCCGACAGGTCTCTGACCCTGGGCATCACTCTGTGCAGCCTCCCTCTGCCTGGTCTTCCAGAGACTTCCACTGCAGCCGGGGCACCAGGCCTTTGTCTCCAACCATCCCCCCTCCTCTCCCTGACTCCTGGGTTCCTCTCATTAGGATTAGGTCTTCTTGAAATTGTCTCCCACTCATGGGCCAGATAAAATGATGAGAAAACAAGCCGGAGATGCAGCCCCTTGTCTATCCTGACTCTCAGGAGCCCACACCTGTTCCTTGGAACTGGCCGTTTCAGCGAGGTCCATTTTCTGCAATGTGAGCCACTGAGGGGTGAGGATTGGCTGACCGGAGCAGCCTGTCCCTACCGGCCAGCCCTCCCCAGGTGTGCCTGGGTTGAGGTCAATAGAAACACCGCTCCAGGGAGCAACAGCGCCTGCAGCTGTGCCTGACGCCATATTCTCTGCCCCGTCAGCAGTCTCGGGGCTGTGCTGGTGGGAGGGAGTGAGGGGGCACGGTTTTGTGGGTGGCCCGGTGTGAGAGGGGCTCTGCTGGACTTTCTGCAGGAGTTGCCAGACTGCCACCTGCTAAAGAAGAGGATGGGTCACCCATACCTTCCGCTGGAATTTCTCCGCGGGCAGAGGTGAGGGAGGAACAAAGCAGTGGGGGCCAAGACAGGACGGATATCTCAGGCAGGGAAATGGAAAGTTTTCAGAAGAGCGCCTGGGGCCAGGATCATCCTGGCTGGCCTGCAGGCACCAAGTCAGCCTGCGTGCTTTCGCTGGTGTGGATCCACGGCCCTTCCTCTATGCTTTCAAGTCCTTGTACATATTCAGGTGTTTTACCTGGGAAGGGAGGGAACAGTTCAGCAGCAGCTGGCTGGGGGCTCAGCTCACGTTTACTCACAGACGCCTATGTACGGTCCCCCAGCTTTGCAATGAGGACGCTCCTTGCGGGGGTGGGGGTGGGGCTGCTGGCTGCATGGGAGATAATTCCCTACCTCTGACCAACTTCAGAATTGTTTACCACTGGAGCAAGTGCCCTGATAGGGTTTTCCTCTGTATAACTAGTGGGTTCTGTTTATTTTTTCTGTTTTGTTTCAAGGTAGATTTTATTCCTCATTTATGTATTTATAGATATAAGCATGGAAATAATTCATTCATACAAATACATCTGTGTGAAGGGAAGAACGTTTTTCTGTTTTATTTTTAAATTTTATTTGTTTTAAAAAATTTTGAAATTTAGTATTATTTATTTTTTTAGACAGCAGGTTATTATTAGTTATCTATTTTATACATATACATGTATACAGGTCAATCCCAATCTCCCAACTCATCCCACCACCACCACCCCATGGCTTCCCCCCCTTGGTTTCCATACGTTTGTTCTCTAACCCTGTGTCTCTAATTCTGCCCTGCAAACCGGTTCATCTGTACCAGTTTTCTAGGTTCCACATATATGCATTAATACACAATATTTGTTTTTCTCTTTCTGACTTACTTCTCTCGGTATGACAGTCTCTAGATCCATCCACGTCTCTACAAATGACCCCGTTTCATTCCTTTTTATGGCTGAGTAATATTCCATTTTATATATGTACCACATCTTTATCCATTTGTCTGTCTGTGGGCATTTAGGTTGCTTCCATTACCTGGCTATTGTAAATAGTGCTGCAATGAACATTGTGGTGAATGTGTCTTTTGGATTTATGGTTTTCTCTGGGTATATGCCCAGAAGTGGGATTGCTGGGTCATATGGTAATTGTATTTTTAGTTTTTCTAATGAACCTCCATACTGTTCTCCATAGTGACTGTATCAATTGACATGCCCACCAATAGTGGAAGAGGGATCCATGTGTCCACACCCTCCGCAGCATTTGTAGTTTGTCGATTTTCTGATGATGCCCATTCTAACAGGTGTGAGGTGATACCTCATTGAAGTTTTGACTTGCATTTCTCTAATAATTAGTGATGTTGAGCAGCTTTTCATGTGCATCCTGGCCATCTCTGGGTCTCCTTTGAAGAAATGTCTATTTAGATATTCTACCCATTTTTGAAGTGGGTTGTATTTTTTTTAATATTAAGCTGCATGAGCTGTTTATATATATTGGAGATTAAACCTTTGTCCATTGATTCGTTTTCACATATTTCCTCCCATTCTGAGGGTTGCCTTTTTCCATTCCCGTTTTTTAACAAAAGAAAGAAAGAAAGAAAGAAAAAGAAGCAGAACACAAATGTCCGTAAAATATGCCTCTTGAAACTGTCGTTTTGAAATATGGAGGTGTTTTGAATTTTTTGGTCGGTATACGACCCCAGGATTTGTTTTCAGGGCAGGTCTCATTTACAGGCCTGCAATTATTTTGAATATCAACTGACCATTAGCGCTGGGATTAAAGCTGCTGTTGTGTGAAACGGCCACAAGGTGGCAGCAGTTCTCCTTTACCAAATCTGGTGACTAGGGCAACAGAGCCTCAATGGAAGTCGTGTTCTAGGTTGTAATTTAGAATGGAATGTGCCAGGAAAAAGACCCTTATGTTTGTCTCACTATTTCTTGTTGGGTTTTTTTTCATTTAATTTTTATTTTTTATCACAGCAAGTTTGATTACAATGTTTGGCTTGTTGTAGGTGTGCAAGATGTGGTTCTTTTACGCATATACATATGTCTGTTCTTCCTGGGATCCTTTTCCATGTACGTTATGACAGAATGTTGACTAATCTTCTCTTGGTATTCCGTAGGTGTTTGGTGTCTATATATTTCACCTGTGTTTGTATATGTCTCTTAACCCCAATATCCTAATGTATCCAATCCTCACACCTTTCCATTGGTGAACCATAAGTTTGTTTAATTAATCTGCGATTGCCCTTCTCTGTGGAAATATCTTCACTAGTATCAAGTTTTAGGTAACACCTATAAGTGATATCATACGATATGTGTCTTTCTCTTTCTGACTTACTACAAGTCACGTGATTACCTCTAGACTCATCTACGGTGCTGCAGATGGCATTGTGTCCTTTTTTTCCTTGGCTAATATTCTGTCTGTACATGTACCAGTTCTTCTTTGACCACTCATCTGTTGATGGACTTTTTGGTTGCTCCCATGTCATGGCTATTTTAATGCTGCGGCAATGCACATTTGCCTGCCTGTGTCTTTCCAATTCTGTCTTCTTAGGTTATAGGCCCAGGAGTTCCCCTGCTGGATCATATGGTAGCAAAATGTTTACCTTGTACAGGCACCGCCATTCTGTTCTCATTAGTGGCTCTTACCAGGTTACGTCCCACTTAAAGTTGAGGTGATGCTCTTCTCCACAACACCTTCAGCGTTTATTGTTTGGAGTATTTTTGCTGAAGTTTATTCTGACTAGTGTGAGCTGATACCACTTTGTGCTTGGATTTGCATGCGTCTCATAATACCTTGAAATTGAGCTTTCTGGCATGTCCTTTTTTTCTTCAAACTGTGAGTACAGCTTACCTCTTCAAATTGTTTTCAGGAAGTAGGTGTGACATTTAGAAATATTTTGGCCATTACCTCCCTCAAGACATTATGAGGGCAGGTTTCATTCACAGCCCTCCAGTACTGGTGCATATGAAGTGACCCTTAGCACAGGTTTTAAAGCTGCTGTTGCAGGTAACGGCCAGAGGGTGGCAGCATTTCTGCTTTTCCCAATCTGTTAACTAGGGAAACAGACCATCCTGGCAGTGGTGTTCCTCGGTTATATATTAGAGTGGAATGTGCCCCCAAAAGCTGATGTCTCCTTACTTATGTTTGTGTTAGAAATTGAATTTGTATATATTTTTTTATTGGAGTCATATTCCATTGTGTTCATGGACCACTTCTTCTTTGAGCATTCCTCTGTTGATGGACATTTTCGTAGCTTCCAAGTGTTGGCTATGGTAAATATTGCTGGAGTGCAGGATTGCCAGCATGTGTCTTTTCTTTTTTGTGGTACATGGGCCTCTCACTGCCGTGGGCCCTCCCATTGCAGAGCACAGGCTCCGGACGCACAGGCCCAGCAGCCATAGCTCACGGGAACAGCCGCTCCGCGGCATGTGGGATCTTCCCGAATCGGGGCATGAACCCATGTCCCCTGCACTGGCAGGCGGACTCTCATCCACTGCGCCACCAGTGAATCCCAGCCTGTCTTTTTGATTCTCATCCCCTCAGGCGAAAGGCCCAGCAGTGGGTATACTTGATTGAATGGTAGCTCAGTATTTATCTTTACAAGGCACGTCATTTTTGTTTTCATGACTGGCTCTTACCATGTCCCACGTTGAAGCAAGGGTAGGCATTTCTCCAAAACCCCTTCAGCATTTATTGTTTGCAGAATTTTTCCTGATGGGCATTCTGACTGCTGTGAGCTGATAGGTTTTTGTCATTTGGATTTACATATCTTTAATTATTCCTAATGTTTAGCATTTTCCCATGCCTTTTTAAATTTCTGGCAGAGAAAAACAGAAAAAAAAACGGAGAGTACAGTTAAACTCTTGAAATTGTCTTCTTGGATGGTTGCCCTCTTTTGAATGTTCTGGTCAATTTTCGACCCCATGTTTGTTTTTGAGGGCAGGTGTTATTCACAGGCCTGCAATGAGTGTGACTATTTAGTGACCATTAGCAGTGGGTTTAAAGCTGCTGTTGTGGGAAATGGCCACAAGGCGGCAGCGTTTCTCCACTCCCAAGTCTGGTTCCTAGGGCAGCAGAGCCTTTCTGGGACCAATGGAATACAGAAGAAGGCATCATTGAAGTCTAATACAGAATACCATGTCCTGGTGGATGGTAGAATGACCAGTAGGGTCTAGGAATTAGGAACTACTGGATGTATATCCTCGGTGGCTTCACTGACTGTCCTAACATCCTTTACCAGGTCCCCAGCAGCCCACGGGGCTCTCGTGGTCAGGCCCCTCCCAGGATATGGGGCTCACCTGGGCAGGGCCCCAGCAGCCAACGGGGTTCTCATGTTCAGGCCACTCCCAGGGTATGGAGCTCAGCTGTGAAACTACCCAGCAGCCCATGAGGCTCTCGTGCTTAGGCACCTCCCATGATACAGAGCTCCCGTGGGCAGGTACCATGGCAGGGCTGGGCACACAGGAACCGTGCACATAGCCCTCATTGCAGAGCACCCCAGAACGCCTGTCACGCAGAGCTGACACAGAGCACCTCAGAGCAGGACTTGAACTAACCAACAGCAGCTCCGACAGGTCTCTGACCCTGGGCATCACTCTGTGCAGCCTCCCTCTGCCTGGTCTTCCAGAGACTTCCACTGCAGCCGGGGCACCAGGCCTTTGTCTCCAACCATCCCCCCTCCTCTCCCTGACTCCTGGGTTCCTCTCATTAGGATTAGGTCTTCTTGAAATTGTCTCCCACTCATGGGCCAGATAAAATGATGAGAAAACAAGCCGGAGATGCAGCCCCTTGTCTATCCTGACTCTCAGGAGCCCACACCTGTTCCTTGGAACTGGCCGTTTCAGCGAGGTCCATTTTCTGCAATGTGAGCCACTGAGGGGTGAGGATTGGCTGACCGGAGCAGCCTGTCCCTACCGGCCAGCCCTCCCCAGGTGTGCCTGGGTTGAGGTCAATAGAAACACCGCTCCAGGGAGCAACAGCGCCTGCAGCTGTGCCTGACGCCATATTCTCTGCCCCGTCAGCAGTCTCGGGGCTGTGCTGGTGGGAGGGAGTGAGGGGGCACGGTTTTGTGGGTGGCCCGGTGTGAGAGGGGCTCTGCTGGACTTTCTGCAGGAGTTGCCAGACTGCCACCTGCTAAAGAAGAGGATGGGTCACCCATACCTTCCGCTGGAATTTCTCCGCGGGCAGAGGTGAGGGAGGAACAAAGCAGTGGGGGCCAAGACAGGACGGATATCTCAGGCAGGGAAATGGAAAGTTTTCAGAAGAGCGCCTGGGGCCAGGATCATCCTGGCTGGCCTGCAGGCACCAAGTCAGCCTGCGTGCTTTCGCTGGTGTGGATCCACGGCCCTTCCTCTATGCTTTCAAGTCCTTGTACATATTCAGGTGTTTTACCTGGGAAGGGAGGGAACAGTTCAGCAGCAGCTGGCTGGGGGCTCAGCTCACGTTTACTCACAGACGCCTATGTACGGTCCCCCAGCTTTGCAATGAGGACGCTCCTTGCGGGGGTGGGGGTGGGGCTGCTGGCTGCATGGGAGATAATTCCCTACCTCTGACCAACTTCAGAATTGTTTACCACTGGAGCAAGTGCCCTGATAGGGTTTTCCTCTGTATAACTAGTGGGTTCTGTTTATTTTTTCTGTTTTGTTTCAAGGTAGATTTTATTCCTCATTTATGTATTTATAGATATAAGCATGGAAATAATTCATTCATACAAATACATCTGTGTGAAGGGAAGAACGTTTTTCTGTTTTATTTTTAAATTTTATTTGTTTTAAAAAATTTTGAAATTTAGTATTATTTATTTTTTTAGACAGCAGGTTATTATTAGTTATCTATTTTATACATATACATGTATACAGGTCAATCCCAATCTCCCAACTCATCCCACCACCACCACCCCATGGCTTCCCCCCCTTGGTTTCCATACGTTTGTTCTCTAACCCTGTGTCTCTAATTCTGCCCTGCAAACCGGTTCATCTGTACCAGTTTTCTAGGTTCCACATATATGCATTAATACACAATATTTGTTTTTCTCTTTCTGACTTACTTCTCTCGGTATGACAGTCTCTAGATCCATCCACGTCTCTACAAATGACCCCGTTTCATTCCTTTTTATGGCTGAGTAATATTCCATTTTATATATGTACCACATCTTTATCCATTTGTCTGTCTGTGGGCATTTAGGTTGCTTCCATTACCTGGCTATTGTAAATAGTGCTGCAATGAACATTGTGGTGAATGTGTCTTTTGGATTTATGGTTTTCTCTGGGTATATGCCCAGAAGTGGGATTGCTGGGTCATATGGTAATTGTATTTTTAGTTTTTCTAATGAACCTCCATACTGTTCTCCATAGTGACTGTATCAATTGACATGCCCACCAATAGTGGAAGAGGGATCCATGTGTCCACACCCTCCGCAGCATTTGTAGTTTGTCGATTTTCTGATGATGCCCATTCTAACAGGTGTGAGGTGATACCTCATTGAAGTTTTGACTTGCATTTCTCTAATAATTAGTGATGTTGAGCAGCTTTTCATGTGCATCCTGGCCATCTCTGGGTCTCCTTTGAAGAAATGTCTATTTAGATATTCTACCCATTTTTGAAGTGGGTTGTATTTTTTTTAATATTAAGCTGCATGAGCTGTTTATATATATTGGAGATTAAACCTTTGTCCATTGATTCGTTTTCACATATTTCCTCCCATTCTGAGGGTTGCCTTTTTCCATTCCCGTTTTTTAACAAAAGAAAGAAAGAAAGAAAGAAAAAGAAGCAGAACACAAATGTCCGTAAAATATGCCTCTTGAAACTGTCGTTTTGAAATATGGAGGTGTTTTGAATTTTTTGGTCGGTATACGACCCCAGGATTTGTTTTCAGGGCAGGTCTCATTTACAGGCCTGCAATTATTTTGAATATCAACTGACCATTAGCGCTGGGATTAAAGCTGCTGTTGTGTGAAACGGCCACAAGGTGGCAGCAGTTCTCCTTTACCAAATCTGGTGACTAGGGCAACAGAGCCTCAATGGAAGTCGTGTTCTAGGTTGTAATTTAGAATGGAATGTGCCAGGAAAAAGACCCTTATGTTTGTCTCACTATTTCTTGTTGGGTTTTTTTTCATTTAATTTTTATTTTTTATCACAGCAAGTTTGATTACAATGTTTGGCTTGTTGTAGGTGTGCAAGATGTGGTTCTTTTACGCATATACATATGTCTGTTCTTCCTGGGATCCTTTTCCATGTACGTTATGACAGAATGTTGACTAATCTTCTCTTGGTATTCCGTAGGTGTTTGGTGTCTATATATTTCACCTGTGTTTGTATATGTCTCTTAACCCCAATATCCTAATGTATCCAATCCTCACACCTTTCCATTGGTGAACCATAAGTTTGTTTAATTAATCTGCGATTGCCCTTCTCTGTGGAAATATCTTCACTAGTATCAAGTTTTAGGTAACACCTATAAGTGATATCATACGATATGTGTCTTTCTCTTTCTGACTTACTACAAGTCACGTGATTACCTCTAGACTCATCTACGGTGCTGCAGATGGCATTGTGTCCTTTTTTTCCTTGGCTAATATTCTGTCTGTACATGTACCAGTTCTTCTTTGACCACTCATCTGTTGATGGACTTTTTGGTTGCTCCCATGTCATGGCTATTTTAATGCTGCGGCAATGCACATTTGCCTGCCTGTGTCTTTCCAATTCTGTCTTCTTAGGTTATAGGCCCAGGAGTTCCCCTGCTGGATCATATGGTAGCAAAATGTTTACCTTGTACAGGCACCGCCATTCTGTTCTCATTAGTGGCTCTTACCAGGTTACGTCCCACTTAAAGTTGAGGTGATGCTCTTCTCCACAACACCTTCAGCGTTTATTGTTTGGAGTATTTTTGCTGAAGTTTATTCTGACTAGTGTGAGCTGATACCACTTTGTGCTTGGATTTGCATGCGTCTCATAATACCTTGAAATTGAGCTTTCTGGCATGTCCTTTTTTTCTTCAAACTGTGAGTACAGCTTACCTCTTCAAATTGTTTTCAGGAAGTAGGTGTGACATTTAGAAATATTTTGGCCATTACCTCCCTCAAGACATTATGAGGGCAGGTTTCATTCACAGCCCTCCAGTACTGGTGCATATGAAGTGACCCTTAGCACAGGTTTTAAAGCTGCTGTTGCAGGTAACGGCCAGAGGGTGGCAGCATTTCTGCTTTTCCCAATCTGTTAACTAGGGAAACAGACCATCCTGGCAGTGGTGTTCCTCGGTTATATATTAGAGTGGAATGTGCCCCCAAAAGCTGATGTCTCCTTACTTATGTTTGTGTTAGAAATTGAATTTGTATATATTTTTTTATTGGAGTCATATTCCATTGTGTTCATGGACCACTTCTTCTTTGAGCATTCCTCTGTTGATGGACATTTTCGTAGCTTCCAAGTGTTGGCTATGGTAAATATTGCTGGAGTGCAGGATTGCCAGCATGTGTCTTTTCTTTTTTGTGGTACATGGGCCTCTCACTGCCGTGGGCCCTCCCATTGCAGAGCACAGGCTCCGGACGCACAGGCCCAGCAGCCATAGCTCACGGGAACAGCCGCTCCGCGGCATGTGGGATCTTCCCGAATCGGGGCATGAACCCATGTCCCCTGCACTGGCAGGCGGACTCTCATCCACTGCGCCACCAGTGAATCCCAGCCTGTCTTTTTGATTCTCATCCCCTCAGGCGAAAGGCCCAGCAGTGGGTATACTTGATTGAATGGTAGCTCAGTATTTATCTTTACAAGGCACGTCATTTTTGTTTTCATGACTGGCTCTTACCATGTCCCACGTTGAAGCAAGGGTAGGCATTTCTCCAAAACCCCTTCAGCATTTATTGTTTGCAGAATTTTTCCTGATGGGCATTCTGACTGCTGTGAGCTGATAGGTTTTTGTCATTTGGATTTACATATCTTTAATTATTCCTCATGTTTAGCATTTTCCCATGCCTTTTTAAATTTCTGGCAGAGAAAAACAGAAAAAAAAACGGAGAGTACAGTTAAACTCTTGAAATTGTCTTCTTGGATGGTTGCCCTCTTTTGAATGTTCTGGTCAATTTTCGACCCCATGTTTGTTTTTGAGGGCAGGTGTTATTCACAGGCCTGCAATGAGTGTGACTATTTAGTGACCATTAGCAGTGGGTTTAAAGCTGCTGTTGTGGGAAATGGCCACAAGGCGGCAGCGTTTCTCCACTCCCAAGTCTGGTTCCTAGGGCAGCAGAGCCTTTCTGGGACCAATGGAATACAGAAGAAGGCATCATTGAAGTCTAATACAGAATACCATGTCCTGGTGGATGGTAGAATGACCAGTAGGGTCTAGGAATTAGGAACTACTGGATGTATATCCTCGGTGGCTTCACTGACTGTCCTAACATCCTTTACCAGGTCCCCAGCAGCCCACGGGGCTCTCGTGGTCAGGCCCCTCCCAGGATATGGGGCTCACCTGGGCAGGGCCCCAGCAGCCAACGGGGTTCTCATGTTCAGGCCACTCCCAGGGTATGGAGCTCAGCTGTGAAACTACCCAGCAGCCCATGAGGCTCTCGTGCTTAGGCACCTCCCATGATACAGAGCTCCCGTGGGCAGGTACCATGGCAGGGCTGGGCACACAGGAACCGTGCACATAGCCCTCATTGCAGAGCACCCCAGAACGCCTGTCACGCAGAGCTGACACAGAGCACCTCAGAGCAGGACTTGAACTAACCAACAGCAGCTCCGACAGGTCTCTGACCCTGGGCATCACTCTGTGCAGCCTCCCTCTGCCTGGTCTTCCAGAGACTTCCACTGCAGCCGGGGCACCAGGCCTTTGTCTCCAACCATCCCCCCTCCTCTCCCTGACTCCTGGGTTCCTCTCATTAGGATTAGGTCTTCTTGAAATTGTCTCCCACTCATGGGCCAGATAAAATGATGAGAAAACAAGCCGGAGATGCAGCCCCTTGTCTATCCTGACTCTCAGGAGCCCACACCTGTTCCTTGGAACTGGCCGTTTCAGCGAGGTCCATTTTCTGCAATGTGAGCCACTGAGGGGTGAGGATTGGCTGACCGGAGCAGCCTGTCCCTACCGGCCAGCCCTCCCCAGGTGTGCCTGGGTTGAGGTCAATAGAAACACCGCTCCAGGGAGCAACAGCGCCTGCAGCTGTGCCTGACGCCATATTCTCTGCCCCGTCAGCAGTCTCGGGGCTGTGCTGGTGGGAGGGAGTGAGGGGGCACGGTTTTGTGGGTGGCCCGGTGTGAGAGGGGCTCTGCTGGACTTTCTGCAGGAGTTGCCAGACTGCCACCTGCTAAAGAAGAGGATGGGTCACCCATACCTTCCGCTGGAATTTCTCCGCGGGCAGAGGTGAGGGAGGAACAAAGCAGTGGGGGCCAAGACAGGACGGATATCTCAGGCAGGGAAATGGAAAGTTTTCAGAAGAGCGCCTGGGGCCAGGATCATCCTGGCTGGCCTGCAGGCACCAAGTCAGCCTGCGTGCTTTCGCTGGTGTGGATCCACGGCCCTTCCTCTATGCTTTCAAGTCCTTGTACATATTCAGGTGTTTTACCTGGGAAGGGAGGGAACAGTTCAGCAGCAGCTGGCTGGGGGCTCAGCTCACGTTTACTCACAGACGCCTATGTACGGTCCCCCAGCTTTGCAATGAGGACGCTCCTTGCGGGGGTGGGGGTGGGGCTGCTGGCTGCATGGGAGATAATTCCCTACCTCTGACCAACTTCAGAATTGTTTACCACTGGAGCAAGTGCCCTGATAGGGTTTTCCTCTGTATAACTAGTGGGTTCTGTTTATTTTTTCTGTTTTGTTTCAAGGTAGATTTTATTCCTCATTTATGTATTTATAGATATAAGCATGGAAATAATTCATTCATACAAATACATCTGTGTGAAGGGAAGAACGTTTTTCTGTTTTATTTTTAAATTTTATTTGTTTTAAAAAATTTTGAAATTTAGTATTATTTATTTTTTTAGACAGCAGGTTATTATTAGTTATCTATTTTATACATATACATGTATACAGGTCAATCCCAATCTCCCAACTCATCCCACCACCACCACCCCATGGCTTCCCCCCCTTGGTTTCCATACGTTTGTTCTCTAACCCTGTGTCTCTAATTCTGCCCTGCAAACCGGTTCATCTGTACCAGTTTTCTAGGTTCCACATATATGCATTAATACACAATATTTGTTTTTCTCTTTCTGACTTACTTCTCTCGGTATGACAGTCTCTAGATCCATCCACGTCTCTACAAATGACCCCGTTTCATTCCTTTTTATGGCTGAGTAATATTCCATTTTATATATGTACCACATCTTTATCCATTCGTCTGTCTGTGGGCATTTAGGTTGCTTCCATTACCTGGCTATTGTAAATAGTGCTGCAATGAACATTGTGGTGAATGTGTCTTTTGGATTTATGGTTTTCTCTGGGTATATGCCCAGAAGTGGGATTGCTGGGTCATATGGTAATTGTATTTTTAGTTTTTCTAATGAACCTCCATACTGTTCTCCATAGTGACTGTATCAATTGACATGCCCACCAATAGTGGAAGAGGGATCCATGTGTCCACACCCTCCGCAGCATTTGTAGTTTGTCGATTTTCTGATGATGCCCATTCTAACAGGTGTGAGGTGATACCTCATTGAAGTTTTGACTTGCATTTCTCTAATAATTAGTGATGTTGAGCAGCTTTTCATGTGCATCCTGGCCATCTCTGGGTCTCCTTTGAAGAAATGTCTATTTAGATATTCTACCCATTTTTGAAGTGGGTTGTATTTTTTTTAATATTAAGCTGCATGAGCTGTTTATATATATTGGAGATTAAACCTTTGTCCATTGATTCGTTTTCACATATTTCCTCCCATTCTGAGGGTTGCCTTTTTCCATTCCCGTTTTTTAACAAAAGAAAGAAAGAAAGAAAGAAAAAGAAGCAGAACACAAATGTCCGTAAAATATGCCTCTTGAAACTGTCGTTTTGAAATATGGAGGTGTTTTGAATTTTTTGGTCGGTATACGACCCCAGGATTTGTTTTCAGGGCAGGTCTCATTTACAGGCCTGCAATTATTTTGAATATCAACTGACCATTAGCGCTGGGATTAAAGCTGCTGTTGTGTGAAACGGCCACAAGGTGGCAGCAGTTCTCCTTTACCAAATCTGGTGACTAGGGCAACAGAGCCTCAATGGAAGTCGTGTTCTAGGTTGTAATTTAGAATGGAATGTGCCAGGAAAAAGACCCTTATGTTTGTCTCACTATTTCTTGTTGGGTTTTTTTTCATTTAATTTTTATTTTTTATCACAGCAAGTTTGATTACAATGTTTGGCTTGTTGTAGGTGTGCAAGATGTGGTTCTTTTACGCATATACATATGTCTGTTCTTCCTGGGATCCTTTTCCATGTACGTTATGACAGAATGTTGACTAATCTTCTCTTGGTATTCCGTAGGTGTTTGGTGTCTATATATTTCACCTGTGTTTGTATATGTCTCTTAACCCCAATATCCTAATGTATCCAATCCTCACACCTTTCCATTGGTGAACCGTAAGTTTGTTTAATGAATCTGCGATTGCCCTTCTCTGTGGAAATATCTTCACTAGTATCAAGTTTTAGGTAACACCTATAAGTGATATCATACGATATGTGTCTTTCTCTTTCTGACTTACTACAAGTCACGTGATTACCTCTAGACTCATCTACGGTGCTGCAGATGGCATTGTGTCCTTTTTTTCCTTGGCTAATATTCTGTCTGTACATGTACCAGTTCTTCTTTGACCACTCATCTGTTGATGGACTTTTTGGTTGCTCCCATGTCATGGCTATTTTAATGCTGCGGCAATGCACATTTGCCTGCCTGTGTCTTTCCAATTCTGTCTTCTTAGGTTATAGGCCCAGGAGTTCCCCTGCTGGATCATATGGTAGCAAAATGTTTACCTTGTACAGGCACCGCCATTCTGTTCTCATTAGTGGCTCTTACCAGGTTACGTCCCACTTAAAGTTGAGGTGATGCTCTTCTCCACAACACCTTCAGCGTTTATTGTTTGGAGTATTTTTGCTGAAGTTTATTCTGACTAGTGTGAGCTGATACCACTTTGTGCTTGGATTTGCATGCGTCTCATAATACCTTGAAATTGAGCTTTCTGGCATGTCCTTTTTTTCTTCAAACTGTGAGTACAGCTTACCTCTTCAAATTGTTTTCGGGAAGTAGGTGTGACATTTAGAAATATTTTGGCCATTACCTCCCTCAAGACATTATGAGGGCAGGTTTCATTCACAGCCCTCCAGTACTGGTGCATATGAAGTGACCCTTAGCACAGGTTTTAAAGCTGCTGTTGCAGGTAACGGCCAGAGGGTGGCAGCATTTCTGCTTTTCCCAATCTGTTAACTAGGGAAACAGACCATCCTGGCAGTGGTGTTCCTCGGTTATATATTAGAGTGGAATGTGCCCCCAAAAGCTGATGTCTCCTTACTTATGTTTGTGTTAGAAATTGAATTTGTATATATTTTTTTATTGGAGTCATATTCCATTGTGTTCATGGACCACTTCTTCTTTGAGCATTCCTCTGTTGATGGACATTTTCGTAGCTTCCAAGTGTTGGCTATGGTAAATATTGCTGGAGTGCAGGATTGCCAGCATGTGTCTTTTCTTTTTTGTGGTACATGGGCCTCTCACTGCCGTGGGCCCTCCCATTGCAGAGCACAGGCTCCGGACGCACAGGCCCAGCAGCCATAGCTCACGGGAACAGCCGCTCCGCGGCATGTGGGATCTTCCCGAATCGGGGCATGAACCCATGTCCCCTGCACTGGCAGGCGGACTCTCATCCACTGCGCCACCAGTGAATCCCAGCCTGTCTTTTTGATTCTCATCCCCTCAGGCGAAAGGCCCAGCAGTGGGTATACTTGATTGAATGGTAGCTCAGTATTTATCTTTACAAGGCACGTCATTTTTGTTTTCATGACTGGCTCTTACCATGTCCCACGTTGAAGCAAGGGTAGGCATTTCTCCAAAACCCCTTCAGCATTTATTGTTTGCAGAATTTTTCCTGATGGGCATTCTGACTGCTGTGAGCTGATAGGTTTTTGTCATTTGGATTTACATATCTTTAATTATTCCTCATGTTTAGCATTTTCCCATGCCTTTTTAAATTTCTGGCAGAGAAAAACAGAAAAAAAAACGGAGAGTACAGTTAAACTCTTGAAATTGTCTTCTTGGATGGTTGCCCTCTTTTGAATGTTCTGGTCAATTTTCGACCCCATGTTTGTTTTTGAGGGCAGGTGTTATTCACAGGCCTGCAATGAGTGTGACTATTTAGTGACCATTAGCAGTGGGTTTAAAGCTGCTGTTGTGGGAAATGGCCACAAGGCGGCAGCGTTTCTCCACTCCCAAGTCTGGTTCCTAGGGCAGCAGAGCCTTTCTGGGACCAATGGAATACAGAAGAAGGCATCATTGAAGTCTAATACAGAATACCATGTCCTGGTGGATGGTAGAATGACCAGTAGGGCCTAGGAATTAGGAACTACTGGATGTATATCCTCGGTGGCTTCACTGACTGTCCTAACATCCTTTACCAGGTCCCCAGCAGCCCACGGGGCTCTCGTGGTCAGGCCCCTCCCAGGATATGGGGCTCACCTGGGCAGGGCCCCAGCAGCCAACGGGGTTCTCATGTTCAGGCCACTCCCAGGGTATGGAGCTCAGCTGTGAAACTACCCAGCAGCCCATGAGGCTCTCGTGCTTAGGCACCTCCCATGATACAGAGCTCCCGTGGGCAGGTACCATGGCAGGGCTGGGCACACAGGAACCGTGCACATAGCCCTCATTGCAGAGCACCCCAGAACGCCTGTCACGCAGAGCTGACACAGAGCACCTCAGAGCAGGACTTGAACTAACCAACAGCAGCTCCGACAGGTCTCTGACCCTGGGCATCACTCTGTGCAGCCTCCCTCTGCCTGGTCTTCCAGAGACTTCCACTGCAGCCGGGGCACCAGGCCTTTGTCTCCAACCATCCCCCCTCCTCTCCCTGACTCCTGGGTTCCTCTCATTAGGATTAGGTCTTCTTGAAATTGTCTCCCACTCATGGGCCAGATAAAATGATGAGAAAACAAGCCGGAGATGCAGCCCCTTGTCTATCCTGACTCTCAGGAGCCCACACCTGTTCCTTGGAACTGGCCGTTTCAGCGAGGTCCATTTTCTGCAATGTGAGCCACTGAGGGGTGAGGATTGGCTGACCGGAGCAGCCTGTCCCTACCGGCCAGCCCTCCCCAGGTGTGCCTGGGTTGAGGTCAATAGAAACACCGCTCCAGGGAGCAACAGCGCCTGCAGCTGTGCCTGACGCCATATTCTCTGCCCCGTCAGCAGTCTCGGGGCTGTGCTGGTGGGAGGGAGTGAGGGGGCACGGTTTTGTGGGTGGCCCGGTGTGAGAGGGGCTCTGCTGGACTTTCTGCAGGAGTTGCCAGACTGCCACCTGCTAAAGAAGAGGATGGGTCACCCATACCTTCCGCTGGAATTTCTCCGCGGGCAGAGGTGAGGGAGGAACAAAGCAGTGGGGGCCAAGACAGGACGGATATCTCAGGCAGGGAAATGGAAAGTTTTCAGAAGAGCGCCTGGGGCCAGGATCATCCTGGCTGGCCTGCAGGCACCAAGTCAGCCTGCGTGCTTTCGCTGGTGTGGATCCACGGCCCTTCCTCTATGCTTTCAAGTCCTTGTACATATTCAGGTGTTTTACCTGGGAAGGGAGGGAACAGTTCAGCAGCAGCTGGCTGGGGGCTCAGCTCACGTTTACTCACAGACGCCTATGTACGGTCCCCCAGCTTTGCAATGAGGACGCTCCTTGCGGGGGTGGGGGTGGGGCTGCTGGCTGCATGGGAGATAATTCCCTACCTCTGACCAACTTCAGAATTGTTTACCACTGGAGCAAGTGCCCTGATAGGGTTTTCCTCTGTATAACTAGTGGGTTCTGTTTATTTTTTCTGTTTTGTTTCAAGGTAGATTTTATTCCTCATTTATGTATTTATAGATATAAGCATGGAAATAATTCATTCATACAAATACATCTGTGTGAAGGGAAGAACGTTTTTCTGTTTTATTTTTAAATTTTATTTGTTTTTAAAAATTTTGAAATTTAGTAGTATTTATTTTTTTAGACAGCAGGTTATTATTAGTTATCTATTTTATACATATACATGTATACAGGTCAATCCCAATCTCCCAACTCATCCCACCACCACCACCCCATGGCTTCCCCCCCTTGGTTTCCATACGTTTGTTCTCTAACCCTGTGTCTCTAATTCTGCCCTGCAAACCGGTTCATCTGTACCAGTTTTCTAGGTTCCACATATATGCATTAATACACAATATTTGTTTTTCTCTTTCTGACTTACTTCTCTCGGTATGACAGTCTCTAGATCCATCCACGTCTCTACAAATGACCCCGTTTCATTCCTTTTTATGGCTGAGTAATATTCCATTTTATTTATGTACCACATCTTTATCCATTCGTCTGTCTGTGGGCATTTAGGTTGCTTCCATTACCTGGCTATTGTAAATAGTGCTGCAATGAACATTGTGGTGAATGTGTCTTTTGGATTTATGGTTTTCTCTGGGTATATGCCCAGAAGTGGGATTGCTGGGTCATATGGTAATTGTATTTTTAGTTTTTCTAATGAACCTCCATACTGTTCTCCATAGTGACTGTATCAATTGACATGCCCACCAATAGTGGAAGAGGGATCCATGTGTCCACACCCTCCGCAGCATTTGTAGTTTGTCGATTTTCTGATGATGCCCATTCTAACAGGTGTGAGGTGATACCTCATTGAAGTTTTGACTTGCATTTCTCTAATAATTAGTGATGTTGAGCAGCTTTTCATGTGCATCCTGGCCATCTCTGGGTCTCCTTTGAAGAAATGTCTATTTAGATATTCTACCCATTTTTGAAGTGGGTTGTATTTTTTTTAATATTAAGCTGCATGAGCTGTTTATATATATTGGAGATTAAACCTTTGTCCATTGATTCGTTTTCACATATTTCCTCCCATTCTGAGGGTTGCCTTTTTCCATTCCCGTTTTTTAACAAAAGAAAGAAAGAAAGAAAGAAAAAGAAGCAGAACACAAATGTCCGTAAAATATGCCTCTTGAAACTGTCGTTTTGAAATATGGAGGTGTTTTGAATTTTTTGGTCGGTATACGACCCCAGGATTTGTTTTCAGGGCAGGTCTCATTTACAGGCCTGCAATTATTTTGAATATCAACTGACCATTAGCGCTGGGATTAAAGCTGCTGTTGTGTGAAACGGCCACAAGGTGGCAGCAGTTCTCCTTTACCAAATCTGGTGACTAGGGCAACAGAGCCTCAATGGAAGTCGTGTTCTAGGTTGTAATTTAGAATGGAATGTGCCAGGAAAAAGACCCTTAAGTTTGTCTCACTATTTCTTGTTCGGTTTTTTTTCATTTAATTTTTATTTTTTATCACAGCAAGTTTGATTACAATGTTTGGCTTGTTGTAGGTGTGCAAGATGTGGTTCTTTTACGCATATACATATGTCTGTTCTTCCTGGGATCCTTTTCCATGTACGTTATGACAGAATGTTGACTAATCTTCTCTTGGTATTCCGTAGGTGTTTGGTGTCTATATATTTCACCTGTGTTTGTATATGTCTCTTAACCCCAATATCCTAATGTATCCAATCCTCACACCTTTCCATTGGTGAACCGTAAGTTTGTTTAATGAATCTGCGATTGCCCTTCTCTGTGGAAATATCTTCACTAGTATCAAGTTTTAGGTAACACCTATAAGTGATATCATACGATATGTGTCTTTCTCTTTCTGACTTACTACAAGTCACGTGATTACCTCTAGACTCATCTACGGTGCTGCAAATGGCATTGTGTCCTTTTTTTCCTTGGCTAATATTCTGTCTGTACATGTACCAGTTCTTCTTTGACCACTCATCTGTTGATGGACTTTTTGGTTGCTCCCATGTCATGGCTATTGTAATGCTGCGGCAATGCACATTTGCCTGCCTGTGTCTTTCCAATTCTGTCTTCTTAGGTTATAGGCCCAGGAGTTCGCCTGCTGGATCATATGGTAGCAAAATGTTTACCTTGTACAGGCACCGCCATTCTGTTCTCATTAGTGGCTCTTACCAGGTTACGTCCCACTTAAAGTTGAGGTGATGCTCTTCTCCACAACACCTTCAGCGTTTATTGTTTGGAGTATTTTTGCTGAAGTTTATTCTGACTAGTGTGAGCTGATACCACTTTGTGCTTGGATTTGCATGCGTCTCATAATACCTTGAAATTGAGCTTTCTGGCATGTCCTTTTTTTCTTCAAACTGTGAGTACAGCTTACCTCTTCAAATTGTTTTCGGGAAGTAGGTGTGACATTTAGAAATATTTTGGCCATTACCTCCCTCATGAGGGCAGGTTTCATTCACAGCCCTCCAGTACTGGTGCATATGAAGTGACCCTTAGCACAGGTTTTAAAGCTGCTGTTGCAGGTAACGGCCAGAGGGTGGCAGCATTTCTGCTTTTCCCAATCTGTTAACTAGGGAAACAGACCATCCTGGCAGTGGTGTTCCTCGGTTCTATATTAGAGTGGAATGTGCCCCCAAAAGCTGATGTCTCCTTACTTATGTTTGTTTTAGAAATCGAATTTGTATATATTTTTTTATTGGAGTCATATTCCATTGTGTTCATGGACCACTTCTTCTTTGAGCATTCCTCTGTTGATGGACATTTTCGTAGCTTCCAAGTGTTGGCTATGGTAAATATTGCTGGAGTGCAGGATTGCCAGCATGTGTCTTTTCTTTTTTGTGGTACATGGGCCTCTCACTGCCGTGGGCCCTCCCATTGCAGAGCACAGGCTCCGGACGCACAGGCCCAGCAGCCATAGCTCACGGGAACAGCCGCTCCGCGGCATGTGGGATCTTCCCGAATCGGGGCATGAACCCATGTCCCCTGCACTGGCAGGCGGACTCTCATCCACTGCGCCACCAGTGAATCCCAGCCTGTCTTTTTGATTCTCATCCCCTCAGGCGAAAGGCCCAGCAGTGGGTATACTTGATTGAATGGTAGCTCAGTATTTATCTTTACAAGGCACGTCATTTTTGTTTTCATGACTGGCTCTTACCATGTCCCACGTTGAAGCAAGGGTAGGCATTTCTCCAAAACCCCTTCAGCATTTATTGTTTGCAGAATTTTTCCTGATGGGCATTCTGACTGCTGTGAGCTGATAGGTTTTTGTCATTTGGATTTACATATCTTTAATTATTCCTCATGTTTAGCATTTTCCCATGCCTTTTTAAATTTCTGGCAGAGAAAAACAGAAAAAAAAACGGAGAGTACAGTTAAACTCTTGAAATTGTCTTCTTGGATGGTTGCCCTCTTTTGAATGTTCTGGTCAATTTTCGACCCCATGTTTGTTTTTGAGGGCAGGTGTTATTCACAGGCCTGCAATGAGTGTGACTATTTAGTGACCATTAGCAGTGGGTTTAAAGCTGCTGTTGTGGGAAATGGCCACAAGGCGGCAGCGTTTCTCCACTCCCAAGTCTGGTTCCTAGGGCAGCAGAGCCTTTCTGGGACCAATGGAATACAGAAGAAGGCATCATTGAAGTCTAATACAGAATACCATGTCCTGGTGGATGGTAGAATGACCAGTAGGGTCTAGGAATTAGGAACTACTGGATGTATATCCTCGGTGGCTTCACTGACTGTCCTAACATCCTTTACCAGGTCCCCAGCAGCCCACGGGGCTCTCGTGGTCAGGCCCCTCCCAGGATATGGGGCTCACCTGGGCAGGGCCCCAGCAGCCAACGGGGTTCTCATGTTCAGGCCACTCCCAGGGTATGGAGCTCAGCTGTGAAACTACCCAGCAGCCCATGAGGCTCTCGTGCTTAGGCACCTCCCATGATACAGAGCTCCCGTGGGCAGGTACCATGGCAGGGCTGGGCACACAGGAACCGTGCACATAGCCCTCATTGCAGAGCACCCCAGAACGCCTGTCACGCAGAGCTGACACAGAGCACCTCAGAGCAGGACTTGAACTAACCAACAGCAGCTCCGACAGGTCTCTGACCCTGGGCATCACTCTGTGCAGCCTCCCTCTGCCTGGTCTTCCAGAGACTTCCACTGCAGCCGGGGCACCAGGCCTTTGTCTCCAACCATCCCCCCTCCTCTCCCTGACTCCTGGGTTCCTCTCATTAGGATTAGGTCTTCTTGAAATTGTCTCCCACTCATGGGCCAGATAAAATGATGAGAAAACAAGCCGGAGATGCAGCCCCTTGTCTATCCTGACTCTCAGGAGCCCACACCTGTTCCTTGGAACTGGCCGTTTCAGCGAGGTCCATTTTCTGCAATGTGAGCCACTGAGGGGTGAGGATTGGCTGACCGGAGCAGCCTGTCCCTACCGGCCAGCCCTCCCCAGGTGTGCCTGGGTTGAGGTCAATAGAAACACCGCTCCAGGGAGCAACAGCGCCTGCAGCTGTGCCTGACGCCATATTCTCTGCCCCGTCAGCAGTCTCGGGGCTGTGCTGGTGGGAGGGAGTGAGGGGGCACGGTTTTGTGGGTGGCCCGGTGTGAGAGGGGCTCTGCTGGACTTTCTGCAGGAGTTGCCAGACTGCCACCTGCTAAAGAAGAGGATGGGTCACCCATACCTTCCGCTGGAATTTCTCCGCGGGCAGAGGTGAGGGAGGAACAAAGCAGTGGGGGCCAAGACAGGACGGATATCTCAGGCAGGGAAATGGAAAGTTTTCAGAAGAGCGCCTGGGGCCAGGATCATCCTGGCTGGCCTGCAGGCACCAAGTCAGCCTGCGTGCTTTCGCTGGTGTGGATCCACGGCCCTTCCTCTATGCTTTCAAGTCCTTGTACATATTCAGGTGTTTTACCTGGGAAGGGAGGGAACAGTTCAGCAGCAGCTGGCTGGGGGCTCAGCTCACGTTTACTCACAGACGCCTATGTACGGTCCCCCAGCTTTGCAATGAGGACGCTCCTTGCGGGGGTGGGGGGGGGCTGCTGGCTGCATGGGAGATAATTCCCTACCTCTGACCAACTTCAGAATTGTTTACCACTGGAGCAAGTGCCCTGATAGGGTTTTCCTCTGTATAACTAGTGGGTTCTGTTTATTTTTTCTGTTTTGTTTCAAGGTAGATTTTATTCCTCATTTATGTATTTATAGATATAAGCATGGAAATAATTCATTCATACAAATACATCTGTGTGAAGGGAAGAACGTTTTTCTGTTTTATTTTTAAATTTTATTTGTTTTTAAAAATTTTGAAATTTAGTATTATTTATTTTTTTAGACAGCAGGTTATTATTAGTTATCTATTTTATACATATACATGTATACAGGTCAATCCCAATCTCCCAACTCATCCCACCACCACCACCCCATGGCTTCCCCCCCTTGGTTTCCATACGTTTGTTCTCTAACCCTGTGTCTCTAATTCTGCCCTGCAAACCGGTTCATCTGTACCAGTTTTCTAGGTTCCACATATATGCATTAATACACAATATTTGTTTTTCTCTTTCTGACTTACTTCTCTCGGTATGACAGTCTCTAGATCCATCCACGTCTCTACAAATGACCCCGTTTCATTCCTTTTTATGGCTGAGTAATATTCCATTTTATATATGTACCACATCTTTATCCATTCGTCTGTCTGTGGGCATTTAGGTTGCTTCCATTACCTGGCTATTGTAAATAGTGCTGCAATGAACATTGTGGTGAATGTGTCTTTTGGATTTATGGTTTTCTCTGGGTATATGCCCAGAAGTGGGATTGCTGGGTCATATGGTAATTGTATTTTTAGTTTTTCTAATGAACCTCCATACTGTTCTCCATAGTGACTGTATCAATTGACATGCCCACCAATAGTGGAAGAGGGATCCATGTGTCCACACCCTCCGCAGCATTTGTAGTTTGTAGATTTTCTGATGATGCCCATTCTAACAGGTGTGAGGTGATACCTCATTGAAGTTTTGACTTGCATTTCTCTAATAATTAGTGATGTTGAGCAGCTTTTCATGTGCATCCTGGCCATCTCTGGGTCTCCTTTGAAGAAATGTCTATTTAGATATTCTACCCATTTTTGAAGTGGGTTGTATTTTTTTTAATATTAAGCTGCATGAGCTGTTTATATATATTGGAGATTAAACCTTTGTCCATTGATTCGTTTTCACATATTTCCTCCCATTCTGAGGGTTGCCTTTTTCCATTCCCGTTTTTTAACAAAAGAAAGAAAGAAAGAAAGAAAAAGAAGCAGAACACAAATGTCCGTAAAATATGCCTCTTGAAACTGTCGTTTTGAAATATGGAGGTGTTTTGAATTTTTTGGTCGGTATACGACCCCAGGATTTGTTTTCAGGGCAGGTCTCATTTACAGGCCTGCAATTATTTTGAATATCAACTGACCATTAGCGCTGGGATTAAAGCTGCTGTTGTGTGAAACGGCCACAAGGTGGCAGCAGTTCTCCTTTACCAAATCTGGTGACTAGGGCAACAGAGCCTCAATGGAAGTCGTGTTCTAGGTTGTAATTTAGAATGGAATGTGCCAGGAAAAAGACCCTTAAGTTTGTCTCACTATTTCTTGTTCGGTTTTTTTTCATTTAATTTTTATTATTTATCACAGCAAGTTTGATTACAATGTTTGGCTTGTTGTAGGTGTGCAAGATGTGGTTCTTTTACGCATATACATATGTCTGTTCTTCCTGGGATCCTTTTCCATGTACGTTATGACAGAATGTTGACTAATCTTCTCTTGGTATTCCGTAGGTGTTTGGTGTCTATATATTTCACCTGTGTTTGTATATGTCTCTTAACCCCAATATCCTAATGTATCCAATCCTCACACCTTTCCATTGGTGAACCGTAAGTTTGTTTAATGAATCTGCGATTGCCCTTCTCTGTGGAAATATCTTCACTAGTATCAAGTTTTAGGTAACACCTATAAGTGATATCATACGATATGTGTCTTTCTCTTTCTGACTTACTACAAGTCACGTGATTACCTCTAGACTCATCTACGGTGCTGCAAATGGCATTGTGTCCTTTTTTTCCTTGGCTAATATTCTGTCTGTACATGTACCAGTTCTTCTTTGACCACTCATCTGTTGATGGACTTTTTGGTTGCTCCCATGTCATGGCTATTGTAATGCTGCGGCAATGCACATTTGCCTGCCTGTGTCTTTCCAATTCTGTCTTCTTAGGTTATAGGCCCAGGAGTTCGCCTGCTGGATCATATGGTAGCAAAATGTTTACCTTGTACAGGCACCGCCATTCTGTTCTCATTAGTGGCTCTTACCAGGTTACGTCCCACTTAAAGTTGAGGTGATGCTCTTCTCCACAACACCTTCAGCGTTTATTGTTTGGAGTATTTTTGCTGAAGTTTATTCTGACTAGTGTGAGCTGATACCACTTTGTGCTTGGATTTGCATGCGTCTCATAATACCTTGAAATTGAGCTTTCTGGCATGTCCTTTTTTTCTTCAAACTGTGAGTACAGCTTACCTCTTCAAATTGTTTTCGGGAAGTAGGTGTGACATTTAGAAATATTTTGGCCATTACCTCCCTCATGAGGGCAGGTTTCATTCACAGCCCTCCAGTACTGGTGCATATGAAGTGACCCTTAGCACAGGTTTTAAAGCTGCTGTTGCAGGTAACGGCCAGAGGGTGGCAGCATTTATGCTTTTCCCAATCTGTTAACTAGGGAAACAGACCATCCTTGCAGTGGTGTTCCTCGGTTCTATATTAGAGTGGAATGTGCCCCCAAAAGCTGATGTCTCCTTACTTATGTTTGTTTTAGAAATTGAATTTCTATATATTTTTTTATTGGAGTCATATTCCATTGTGTTCATGGACCACTTCTTCTTTGAGCATTCCTCTGTTGATGGACATTTTCGTAGCTTCCAAGTGTTGGCTATGGTAAATATTGCTGGAGTGCAGGATTGCCAGCATGTGTCTTTTCTTTTTTGTGGTACATGGGCCTCTCACTGCCGTGGGCCCTCCCATTGCAGAGCACAGGCTCCGGACGCACAGGCCCAGCAGCCATAGCTCACGGGAACAGCCGCTCCGCGGCATGTGGGATCTTCCCGAATCGGGGCATGAACCCATGTCCCCTGCACTGGCAGGCGGACTCTCATCCACTGCGCCACCAGTGAATCCCAGCCTGTCTTTTTGATTCTCATCCCCTCAGGCGAAAGGCCCAGCAGTGGGTATACTTGATTGAATGGTAGCTCAGTATTTATCTTTACAAGGCACATCATTTTTGTTTTCATGACTGGCTCTTACCATGTCCCACGTTGAAGCAAGGGTAGGCATTTCTCCAAAACCCCTTCAGCATTTATTGTTTGCAGAATTTTTCCTGATGGGCATTCTGACTGCTGTGAGCTGATAGGTTTTTGTCATTTGGATTTACATATCTTTAATTATTCCTCATGTTTAGCATTTTCCCATGCCTTTTTAAATTTCTGGCAGAGAAAAACAGAAAAAAAAAACGGAGAGTACAGTTAAACTCTTGAAATTGTCTTCTTGGATGGTTGCCCTCTTTTGAATGTTCTGGTCAATTTTCGACCCCATGTTTGTTTTTGAGGGCAGGTGTTATTCACAGGCCTGCAATGAGTGTGACTATTTAGTGACCATTAGCAGTGGGTTTAAAGCTGCTGTTGTGGGAAATGGCCACAAGGCGGCAGCGTTTCTCCACTCCCAAGTCTGGTTCCTAGGGCAGCAGAGCCTTTCTGGGACCAATGGAATACAGAAGAAGGCATCATTGAAGTCTAATACAGAATACCATGTCCTGGTGGATGGTAGAATGACCAGTAGGGTCTAGGAATTAGGAACTACTGGATGTATATCCTCGGTGGCTTCACTGACTGTCCTAACATCCTTTACCAGGTCCCCAGCAGCCCACGGGGCTCTCGTGGTCAGGCCCCTCCCAGGATATGGGGCTCACCTGGGCAGGGCCCCAGCAGCCAACGGGGTTCTCATGTTCAGGCCACTCCCAGGGTATGGAGCTCAGCTGTGAAACTACCCAGCAGCCCATGAGGCTCTCGTGCTTAGGCACCTCCCATGATACAGAGCTCCCGTGGGCAGGTACCATGGCAGGGCTGGGCACACAGGAACCGTGCACATAGCCCTCATTGCAGAGCACCCCAGAACGCCTGTCACGCAGAGCTGACACAGAGCACCTCAGAGCAGGACTTGAACTAACCAACAGCAGCTCCGACAGGTCTCTGACCCTGGGCATCACTCTGTGCAGCCTCCCTCTGCCTGGTCTTCCAGAGACTTCCACTGCAGCCGGGGCACCAGGCCTTTGTCTCCAACCATCCCCCCTCCTCTCCCTGACTCCTGGGTTCCTCTCATTAGGATTAGGTCTTCTTGAAATTGTCTCCCACTCATGGGCCAGATAAAATGATGAGAAAACAAGCCGGAGATGCAGCCCCTTGTCTATCCTGACTCTCAGGAGCCCACACCTGTTCCTTGGAACTGGCCGTTTCAGCGAGGTCCATTTTCTGCAATGTGAGCCACTGAGGGGTGAGGATTGGCTGACCGGAGCAGCCTGTCCCTACCGGCCAGCCCTCCCCAGGTGTGCCTGGGTTGAGGTCAATAGAAACACCGCTCCAGGGAGCAACAGCGCCTGCAGCTGTGCCTGACGCCATATTCTCTGCCCCGTCAGCAGTCTCGGGGCTGTGCTGGTGGGAGGGAGTGAGGGGGCACGGTTTTGTGGGTGGCCCGGTGTGAGAGGGGCTCTGCTGGACTTTCTGCAGGAGTTGCCAGACTGCCACCTGCTAAAGAAGAGGATGGGTCACCCATACCTTCCGCTGGAATTTCTCCGCGGGCAGAGGTGAGGGAGGAACAAAGCAGTGGGGGCCAAGACAGGACGGATATCTCAGGCAGGGAAATGGAAAGTGTTCAGAAGAGCGCCTGGGGCCAGGATCATCCTGGCTGGCCTGCAGGCACCAAGTCAGCCTGCGTGCTTTCGCTGGTGTGGATCCACGGCCCTTCCTCTATGCTTTCAAGTCCTTGTACATATTCAGGTGTTTTACCTGGGAAGGGAGGGAACAGTTCAGCAGCAGCTGGCTGTGGGCTCGGCTCACGTTTACTCACAGACGCCTATGTACGGTCCCCCAGCTTTGCAATGAGGACGCTCCTTGCGGGGGTGGGGGGGGCTGCTGGCTGCATGGGAGATAATTCCCTACCTCTGACCAACTTCAGAATTGTTTACCACTGGAGCAAGTGCCCTGATAGGGTTTTCCTCTGTATAACTAGTGGGTTCTGTTTATTTTTTCTGTTTTGTTTCAAGGTAGATTTTATTCCTCATTTATGTATTTATAGATATAAGCATGGAAATAATTCATTCATACAAATACATCTGTGTGAAGGGAAGAACGTTTTTCTGTTTTATTTTTAAATTTTATTTGTTTTTAAAAATTTTGAAATTTAGTAGTATTTATTTT
Organism: Mesoplodon mirus; assembly: GCF_964341445.2. Taxonomy (NCBI): domain Eukaryota; kingdom Metazoa; phylum Chordata; class Mammalia; order Artiodactyla; family Ziphiidae; genus Mesoplodon; species Mesoplodon mirus. The sequence continues at coordinate 92,798,241 of NC_138979.1, forward strand.
TTTAGACAGCAGGTTATTATTAGTTATCTATTTTATACATATACATGTATACAGGTCAATCCCAATCTCCCAACTCATCCCACCACCACCACCCCATGGCTTCCCCCCCTTGGTTTCCATACGTTTGTTCTCTAACCCTGTGTCTCTAATTCTGCCCTGCAAACCGGTTCATCTGTACCAGTTTTCTAGGTTCCACATATATGCATTAATACACAATATTTGTTTTTCTCTTTCTGACTTACTTCTCTCGGTATGACAGTCTCTAGATCCATCCACGTCTCTACAAATGACCCCGTTTCATTCCTTTTTATGGCTGAGTAATATTCCATTTTATATATGTACCACATCTTTATCCATTCGTCTGTCTGTGGGCATTTAGGTTGCTTCCATTACCTGGCTATTGTAAATAGTGCTGCAATGAACATTGTGGTGAATGTGTCTTTTGGATTTATGGTTTTCTCTGGGTATATGCCCAGAAGTGGGATTGCTGGGTCATATGGTAATTGTATTTTTAGTTTTTCTAATGAACCTCCATACTGTTCTCCATAGTGACTGTATCAATTGACATGCCCACCAATAGTGGAAGAGGGATCCATGTGTCCACACCCTCCGCAGCATTTGTAGTTTGTAGATTTTCTGATGATGCCCATTCTAACAGGTGTGAGGTGATACCTCATTGAAGTTTTGACTTGCATTTCTCTAATAATTAGTGATGTTGAGCAGCTTTTCATGTGCATCCTGGCCATCTCTGGGTCTCCTTTGAAGAAATGTCTATTTAGATATTCTACCCATTTTTGAAGTGGGTTGTATTTTTTTTAATATTAAGCTGCATGAGCTGTTTATATATATTGGAGATTAAACCTTTGTCCATTGATTCGTTTTCACATATTTCCTCCCATTCTGAGGGTTGCCTTTTTCCATTCCCGTTTTTAACAAAAGAAAGAAAGAAAGAAAGAAAAAGAGGCAGAACACAAATGTCCGTAAAATATGCCTCTTGAAACTGTCGTTTTGAAATATGGAGGTGTTTTGAATTTTTTGGTCGGTATACGACCCCAGGATTTGTTTTCAGGGCAGGTCTCATTTACAGGCCTGCAATTATTTTGAATATCAACTGACCATTAGCGCTGGGATTAAAGCTGCTGTTGTGTGAAACGGCCACATGGTGGCAGCAGTTCTCCTTTACCAAATCTGGTGACTAGGGCAACAGAGCCTCAATAGAAGTCCTGTTCTAGGTTGTAATTTAGAATGGAATGTGCCAGGAAAAAAGACCCTTATGTTTGTCTCACTATTTCTTGTTGGGTTTTTTTTCATTTAATTTTTATTTTTTATCACAGCAAGTTTGATTACAATGTTTGGCTTGTTGTAGGTGTGCAAGATGTGGTTCTTTTACGCATATACATATGTCTGTTCTTCCTGGGATCCTTTTCCATGTACGTTATGACAGAATGTTGACTAATCTTCTCTTGGTATTCCGTAGGTGTTTGGTGTCTATATATTTCACCTGTGTTTGTATATGTCTCTTAACCCCAATATCCTAATGTATCCAATCCTCACACCTTTCCATTGGTGAACCGTAAGTTTGTTTAATGAATCTGCGATTGCCCTTCTCTGTGGAAATATCTTCACTAGTATCAAGTTTTAGGTAACACCTATAAGTGATATCATACGATATGTGTCTTTCTCTTTCTGACTTACTACAAGTCACGTGATTACCTCTACACTCATCTACGGTGCTGCAGATGGCATTGTGTCCTTATTTTCCTTGGCTAATATTCTGTCTGTACATGTACCAGTTCTTCTTTGACCAGTCATCTGTTGATGGACTTTTTGGTTGCTCCCATGTCATGGCTATTTTAATGCTGCGGCAATGCACATTTGCCTGCCTGTGTCTTTCCAATTCTGTCTTCTTAGGTTATAGGCCCAGGAGTTCCCCTGCTGGATCATATGGTAGCAAAATGTTTACCTTGTACGGGCACCGCCATTCTGTTCTCATTAGTGGCTCTTACCAGGTTACGTCCCACTTAAAGTTGAGGTGATGCTCTTCTCCACAACACCTTCAGCGTTTATTGTTTGGAGTATTTTTGCTGAAGTTTATTCTGACTAGTGTGAGCTGATACCACTTTGTGCTTGGATTTGCATGCGTCTCATAATACCTTGAAATTGAGCTTTCTGGCATGTCCTTTTTTTCTTCAAACTGTGAGTACAGCTTACCTCTTCAAATTGTTTTCGGGAAGTAGGTGTGACATTTAGAAATATTTTGGCCATTACCTCCCTCAAGACATTATGAGGGCAGGTTTCATTCACAGCCCTCCAGTACTGGTGCATATGAAGTGACCCTTAGCACAGGTTTTAAAGCTGCTGTTGCAGGTAACGGCCAGAGGGTGGCAGCATTTCTGCTTTTCCCAATCTGTTAACTAGGGAAACAGACCATCCTGGCAGTGGTGTTCCTCGGTTCTATATTAGAGTGGAATGTGCCCCCAAAAGCTGATGTCTCCTTACTTATGTTTGTGTTAGAAATTGAATTTGTATATATTTTTTTATTGGAGTCATATTCCATTGTGTTCATGGACCACTTCTTCTTTGAGCATTCCTCTGTTGATGGACATTTTCGTAGCTTCCAAGTGTTGGCTATGGTAAATATTGCTGGAGTGCAGGATTGCCAGCATGTGTCTTTTCTTTTTTGTGGTACATGGGCCTCTCACTGCCGTGGGCCCTCCCATTGCAGAGCACAGGCTCCGGACGCACAGGCCCAGCAGCCATAGCTCACGGGAACAGCCGCTCCGCGGCATGTGGGATCTTCCCGAATCGGGGCATGAACCAATGTCCCCTGCACTGGCAGGCGGACTCTCATCCACTGCGCCACCATTGAATCCCAGCCTGTCTTTTTGATTCTCATCCCCTCAGGCGAAAGGCCCAGCAGTGGGTATACTTGATTGAATGGTAGCTCAGTATTTATCTTTACAAGGCACGTCATTTTTGTTTTCATGACTGGCTCTTACCATGTCCCACGTTGAAGCAAGGGTAGGCATTTCTCCAAAACCCCTTCAGCATTTATTGTTTGCAGAATTTTCCCTGATGGGCATTCTGACTGCTGTGAGCTGATAGGTTTTTGTCATTTGGATTTACATATCTTTAATTATTCCTCATGTTTAGCATTTTCCCATGCCTTTTTAAATTTCTGGCAGAGAAAAACAGAAAAAAAAACGGAGAGTACAGTTAAACTCTTGAAATTGTCTTCTTGGATGGTTGCCCTCTTTTGAATGTTCTGGTCAATTTTCGACCCCATGTTTGTTTTTGAGGGCAGGTGTTATTCACAGGCCTGCAATGAGTGTGACTATTTAGTGACCATTAGCAGTGGGTTTAAAGCTGCTGTTGTGGGAAATGGCCACAAGGCGGCAGCGTTTCTCCACTCCCAAGTCTGGTTCCTAGGGCAGCAGAGCCTTTCTGGGACCAATGGAATACAGAAGAAGGCATCATTGAAGTCTAATACAGAATACCATGTCCTGGTGGATGGTAGAATGACCAGTAGGGTCTAGGAATTAGGAACTACTGGATGTATATCCTCGGTGGCTTCACTGACTGTCCTAACATCCTTTACCAGGTCCCCAGCAGCCCACGGGGCTCTCGTGGTCAGGCCCCTCCCAGGATATGGGGCTCACCTGGGCAGGGTCCCAGCAGCCAACGGGGTTCTCATGTTCAGGCCACTCCCAGGGTATGGAGCTCAGCTGTGAAACTACCCAGCAGCCCATGAGGCTCTCGTGCTTAGGCACCTCCCATGATACAGAGCTCCCGTGGGCAGGTACCATGGCAGGGCTGGGCACACAGGAACCGTGCACATAGCCCTCATTGCAGAGCACCCCAGAACGCCTGTCACGCAGAGCTGACACAGAGCACCTCAGAGCAGGACTTGAACTAACCAACAGCAGCTCCGACAGGTCTCTGACCCTGGGCATCACTCTGTGCAGCCTCCCTCTGCCTGGTCTTCCAGAGACTTCCACTGCAGCCGGGGCACCAGGCCTTTGTCTCCAACCATCCCCCCTCCTCTCCCTGACTCCTGGGTTCCTCTCATTAGGATTAGGTCTTCTTGAAATTGTCTCCCACTCATGGGCCAGATAAAATGATGAGAAAACAAGCCGGAGATGCAGCCCCTTGTCTATCCTGACTCTCAGGAGCCCACACCTGTTCCTTGGAACTGGCCGTTTCAGCGAGGTCCATTTTCTGCAATGTGAGCCACTGAGGGGTGAGGATTGGCTGACCGGAGCAGCCTGTCCCTACCGGCCAGCCCTCCCCAGGTGTGCCTGGGTTGAGGTCAATAGAAACACCGCTCCAGGGAGCAACAGCGCCTGCAGCTGTGCCTGACGCCATATTCTCTGCCCCGTCAGCAGTCTCGGGGCTGTGCTGGTGGGAGGGAGTGAGGGGGCACGGTTTTGTGGGTGGCCCGGTGTGAGAGGGGCTCTGCTGGACTTTCTGCAGGAGTTGCCAGACTGCCACCTGCTAAAGAAGAGGATGGGTCACCCATACCTTCCGCTGGAATTTCTCCGCGGGCAGAGGTGAGGGAGGAACAAAGCAGTGGGGGCCAAGACAGGACGGATATCTCAGGCAGGGAAATGGAAAGTTTTCAGAAGAGCGCCTGGGGCCAGGATCATCCTGGCTGGCCTGCAGGCACCAAGTCAGCCTGCGTGCTTTCGCTGGTGTGGATCCACGGCCCTTCCTCTATGCTTTCAAGTCCTTGTACATATTCAGGTGTTTTACCTGGGAAGGGAGGGAACAGTTCAGCAGCAGCTGGCTGGGGGCTCAGCTCACGTTTACTCACAGACGCCTATGTACGGTCCCCCAGCTTTGCAATGAGGACGCTCCTTGCGGGGGTGGGGGGGGGGCTGCTGGCTGCATGGGAGATAATTCCCTACCTCTGACCAACTTCAGAATTGTTTACCACTGGAGCAAGTGCCCTGATAGGGTTTTCCTCTGTATAACTAGTGGGTTCTGTTTATTTTTTTCTGTTTTGTTTCAAGGTAGATTTTATTCCTCATTTATGTATTTATAGATATAAGCATGGAAATAATTCATTCATACAAATACATCTGTGTGAAGGGAAGAACGTTTTTCTGTTTTATTTTTAAATTTTATTTGTTTTTTAAAATTTTGAAATTTAGTATTATTTATTTTTTTAGACAGCAGGTTATTATTAGTTATCTATTTTATACATATACATGTATACAGGTCAATCCCAATCTCCCAACTCATCCCACCACCACGACCCCATGGCTTCCCCACCTTGGTTTCCATACGTTTGTTCTCTAACCCTGTGTCTCTAATTCTGCCCTGCAAACCGGTTCATCTGTACCAGTTTTCTAGGTTCCACATATATGCATTAATACACAATATTTGTTTTTCTCTTTCTGACTTACTTCTCTCGGTATGACAGTCTCTAGATCCATCCACGTCTCTACAAATGACCCCGTTTCATTCCTTTTTATGGCTGAGTAATATTCCATTTTATATATGTACCACATCTTTATCCATTCGTCTGTCTGTGGGCATTTAGGTTGCTTCCATTACCTGGCTATTGTAAATAGTGCTGCAATGAACATTGTGGTGAATGTGTCTTTTGGATTTATGGTTTTCTCTGGGTATATGCCCAGAAGTGGGATTGCTGGGTCATATGGTAATTGTATTTTTAGTTTTTCTAATGAACCTCCATACTGTTCTCCATAGTGACTGTATCAATTGACATGCCCACCAATAGTGGAAGAGGGATCCATGTGTCCACACCCTCCGCAGCATTTGTAGTTTGTAGATTTTCTGATGATGCCCATTCTAACAGGTGTGAGGTGATACCTCATTGAAGTTTTGACTTGCATTTCTCTAATAATTAGTGATGTTGAGCAGCTTTTCATGTGCATCCTGGCCATCTCTGGGTCTCCTTTGAAGAAATGTCTATTTAGATATTCTACCCATTTTTGAAGTGGGTTGTATTTTTTTTAATATTAAGCTGCATGAGCTGTTTATATATATTGGAGATTAAACCTTTGTCCATTGATTCGTTTTCACATATTTCCTCCCATTCTGAGGGTTGCCTTTTTCCATTCCCGTTTTTAACAAAAGAAAGAAAGAAAGAAAGAAAAAGAGGCAGAACACAAATGTCCGTAAAATATGCCTCTTGAAACTGTCGTTTTGAAATATGGAGGTGTTTTGAATTTTTTGGTCGGTATACGACCCCAGGATTTGTTTTCAGGGCAGGTCTCATTTACAGGCCTGCAATTATTTTGAATATCAACTGACCATTAGCGCTGGGATTAAAGCTGCTGTTGTGTGAAACGGCCACATGGTGGCAGCAGTTCTCCTTTACCAAATCTGGTGACTAGGGCAACAGAGCCTCAATAGAAGTCCTGTTCTAGGTTGTAATTTAGAATGGAATGTGCCAGGAAAAAGACCCTTATGTTTGTCTCACTATTTCTTGTTGGGTTTTTTTTCATTTAATTTTTATTTTTTATCACAGCAAGTTTGATTACAATGTTTGGCTTGTTGTAGGTGTGCAAGATGTGGTTCTTTTACGCATATACATATGTCTGTTCTTCCTGGGATCCTTTTCCATGTACGTTATGACAGAATGTTGACTAATCTTCTCTTGGTATTCCGTAGGTGTTTGGTGTCTATATATTTCACCTGTGTTTGTATATGTCTCTTAACCCCAATATCCTAATGTATCCAATCCTCACACCTTTCCATTGGTGAACCGTAAGTTTGTTTAATGAATCTGCGATTGCCCTTCTCTGTGGAAATATCTTCACTAGTATCAAGTTTTAGGTAACACCTATAAGTGATATCATACGATATGTGTCTTTCTCTTTCTGACTTACTACAAGTCACGTGATTACCTCTAGACTCATCTACGGTGCTGCAGATGGCATTGTGTCCTTTTTTTCCTTGGCTAATATTCTGTCTGTACATGTACCAGTTCTTCTTTGACCACTCATCTGTTGATGGACTTTTTGGTTGCTCCCATGTCATGGCTATTTTAATGCTGCGGCAATGCACATTTGCCTGCCTGTGTCTTTCCAATTCTGTCTTCTTAGGTTATAGGCCCAGGAGTTCCCCTGCTGGATCATATGGTAGCAAAATGTTTACCTTGTACAGGCACCGCCATTCTGTTCTCATTAGTGGCTCTTACCAGGTTACGTCCCACTTAAAGTTGAGGTGATGCTCTTCTCCACAACACCTTCAGCGTTTATTGTTTGGAGTATTTTTGCTGAAGTTTATTCTGACTAGTGTGAGCTGATACCACTTTGTGCTTGGATTTGCATGCGTCTCATAATACCTTGAAATTGAGCTTTCTGGCATGTCCTTTTTTTCTTCAAACTGTGAGTACAGCTTACCTCTTCAAATTGTTTTCGGGAAGTAGGTGTGACATTTAGAAATATTTTGGCCATTACCTCCCTCAAGACATTATGAGGGCAGGTTTCATTCACAGCCCTCCAGTACTGGTGCATATGAAGTGACCCTTAGCACAGGTTTTAAAGCTGCTGTTGCAGGTAACGGCCAGAGGGTGGCAGCATTTCTGCTTTTCCCAATCTGTTAACTAGGGAAACAGACCATCCTGGCAGTGGTGTTCCTCGGTTCTATATTAGAGTGGAATGTGCCCCCAAAAGCTGATGTCTCCTTACTTATGTTTGTTTTAGAAATCGAATTTGTATATATTTTTTTATTGGAGTCATATTCCATTGTGTTCATGGACCACTTCTTCTTTGAGCATTCCTCTGTTGATGGACATTTTCGTAGCTTCCAAGTGTTGGCTATGGTAAATATTGCTGGAGTGCAGGATTGCCAGCATGTGTCTTTTCTTTTTTGTGGTACATGGGCCTCTCACTGCCGTGGGCCCTCCCATTGCAGAGCACAGGCTCCGGACGCACAGGCCCAGCAGCCATAGCTCACGGGAACAGCCGCTCCGCGGCATGTGGGATCTTCCCGAATCGGGGCATGAACCCATGTCCCCTGCACTGGCAGGCGGACTCTCATCCACTGCGCCACCAGTGAATCCCAGCCTGTCTTTTTGATTCTCATCCCCTCAGGCGAAAGGCCCAGCAGTGGGTATACTTGATTGAATGGTAGCTCAGTATTTATCTTTACAAGGCACGTCATTTTTGTTTTCATGACTGGCTCTTACCATGTCCCACGTTGAAGCAAGGGTAGGCATTTCTCCAAAACCCCTTCAGCATTTATTGTTTGCAGAATTTTTCCTGATGGGCATTCTGACTGCTGTGAGCTGATAGGTTTTTGTCATTTGGATTTACATATCTTTAATTATTCCTCATGTTTAGCATTTTCCCATGCCTTTTTAAATTTCTGGCAGAGAAAAACAGAAAAAAAAACGGAGAGTACAGTTAAACTCTTGAAATTGTCTTCTTGGATGGTTGCCCTCTTTTGAATGTTCTGGTCAATTTTCGACCCCATGTTTGTTTTTGAGGGCAGGTGTTATTCACAGGCCTGCAATGAGTGTGACTATTTAGTGACCATTAGCAGTGGGTTTAAAGCTGCTGTTGTGGGAAATGGCCACAAGGCGGCAGCGTTTCTCCACTCCCAAGTCTGGTTCCTAGGGCAGCAGAGCCTTTCTGGGACCAATGGAATACAGAAGAAGGCATCATTGAAGTCTAATACAGAATACCATGTCCTGGTGGATGGTAGAATGACCAGTAGGGTCTAGGAATTAGGAACTACTGGATGTATATCCTCGGTGGCTTCACTGACTGTCCTAACATCCTTTACCAGGTCCCCAGCAGCCCACGGGGCTCTCGTGGTCAGGCCCCTCCCAGGATATGGGGCTCACCTGGGCAGGGCCCCAGCAGCCAACGAGGTTCTCATGTTCAGGCCACTCCCAGGGTATGGAGCTCAGCTGTGAAACTACCCAGCAGCCCATGAGGCTCTCGTGCTTAGGCACCTCCCATGATACAGAGCTCCCGTGGGCAGGTACCATGGCAGGGCTGGGCACACAGGAACCGTGCACATAGCCCTCATTGCAGAGCACCCCAGAACGCCTGTCACGCAGAGCTGACACAGAGCACCTCAGAGCAGGACTTGAACTAACCAACAGCAGCTCCGACAGGTCTCTGACCCTGGGCATCACTCTGTGCAGCCTCCCTCTGCCTGGTCTTCCAGAGACTTCCACTGCAGCCGGGGCACCAGGCCTTTGTCTCCAACCATCCCCCCTCCTCTCCCTGACTCCTGGGTTCCTCTCATTAGGATTAGGTCTTCTTGAAATTGTCTCCCACTCATGGGCCAGATAAAATGATGAGAAAACAAGCCGGAGATGCAGCCCCTTGTCTATCCTGACTCTCAGGAGCCCACACCTGTTCCTTGGAACTGGCCGTTTCAGCGAGGTCCATTTTCTGCAATGTGAGCCACTGAGGGGTGAGGATTGGCTGACCGGAGCAGCCTGTCCCTACCGGCCAGCCCTCCCCAGGTGTGCCTGGGTTGAGGTCAATAGAAACACCGCTCCAGGGAGCAACAGCGCCTGCAGCTGTGCCTGACGCCATATTCTCTGCCCCGTCAGCAGTCTCGGGGCTGTGCTGGTGGGAGGGAGTGAGGGGGCACGGTTTTGTGGGTGGCCCGGTGTGAGAGGGGCTCTGCTGGACTTTCTGCAGGAGTTGCCAGACTGCCACCTGCTAAAGAAGAGGATGGGTCACCCATACCTTCCGCTGGAATTTCTCCGCGGGCAGAGGTGAGGGAGGAACAAAGCAGTGGGGGCCAAGACAGGACGGATATCTCAGGCAGGGAAATGGAAAGTGTTCAGAAGAGCGCCTGGGGCCAGGATCATCCTGGCTGGCCTGCAGGCACCAAGTCAGCCTGCGTGCTTTCGCTGGTGTGGATCCACGGCCCTTCCTCTATGCTTTCAAGTCCTTGTACATATTCAGGTGTTTTACCTGGGAAGGGAGGGAACAGTTCAGCAGCAGCTGGCTGTGGGCTCGGCTCACGTTTACTCACAGACGCCTATGTACGGTCCCCCAGGTTTGCAATGAGGACGCTCCTTGCGGGGGGGGGGGGGGGGCTGGCTGCATGGGAGATAATTCCCTACCTCTGACCAACTTCAGAATTGTTTACCACTGGAGCAAGTGCCCTGATAGGGTTTTCCTCTGTATAACTAGTGGGTTCTGTTTATTTTTTCTGTTTTGTTTCAAGGTAGATTTTATTCCTCATTTATGTATTTATAGATATAAGCATGGAAATAATTCATTCATACAAATACATCTGTGTGAAGGGAAGAACGTTTTTCTGTTTTATTTTTAAATTTTATTTGTTTTTAAAAATTTTGAAATTTAGTAGTATTTATTTTTTTAGACAGCAGGTTATTATTAGTTATCTATTTTATACATATACATGTATACAGGTCAATCCCAATCTCCCAACTCATCCCACCACCACCACCCCATGGCTTCCCCCCCTTGGTTTCCATACGTTTGTTCTCTAACCCTGTGTCTCTAATTCTGCCCTGCAAACCGGTTCATCTGTACCAGTTTTCTAGGTTCCACATATATGCATTAATACACAATATTTGTTTTTCTCTTTCTGACTTACTTCTCTCGGTATGACAGTCTCTAGATCCATCCACGTCTCTACAAATGACCCCGTTTCATTCCTTTTTATGGCTGAGTAATATTCCATTTTATATATGTACCACATCTTTATCCATTCGTCTGTCTGTGGGCATTTAGGTTGCTTCCATTACCTGGCTATTGTAAATAGTGCTGCAATGAACATTGTGGTGAATGTGTCTTTTGGATTTATGGTTTTCTCTGGGTATATGCCCAGAAGTGGGATTGCTGGGTCATATGGTAATTGTATTTTTAGTTTTTCTAATGAACCTCCATACTGTTCTCCATAGTGACTGTATCAATTGACATGCCCACCAATAGTGGAAGAGGGATCCATGTGTCCACACCCTCCGCAGCATTTGTAGTTTGTCGATTTTCTGATGATGCCCATTCTAACAGGTGTGAGGTGATACCTCATTGAAGTTTTGACTTGCATTTCTCTAATAATTAGTGATGTTGAGCAGCTTTTCATGTGCATCCTGGCCATCTCTGGGTCTCCTTTGAAGAAATGTCTATTTAGATATTCTACCCATTTTTGAAGTGGGTTGTATTTTTTTTAATATTAAGCTGCATGAGCTGTTTATATATATTGGAGATTAAACCTTTGTCCATTGATTCGTTTTCACATATTTCCTCCCATTCTGAGGGTTGCCTTTTTCCATTCCCGTTTTTAACAAAAGAAAGAAAGAAAGAAAGAAAAAGAGGCAGAACACAAATGTCCGTAAAATATGCCTCTTGAAACTGTCGTTTTGAAATATGGAGGTGTTTTGAATTTTTTGGTCGGTATACGACCCCAGGATTTGTTTTCAGGGCAGGTCTCATTTACAGGCCTGCAATTATTTTGAATATCAACTGACCATTAGCGCTGGGATTAAAGCTGCTGTTGTGTGAAACGGCCACATGGTGGCAGCAGTTCTCCTTTACCAAATCTGGTGACTAGGGCAACAGAGCCTCAATAGAAGTCCTGTTCTAGGTTGTAATTTAGAATGGAATGTGCCAGGAAAAAGACCCTTATGTTTGTCTCACTATTTCTTGTTGGGTTTTTTTTCATTTAATTTTTATTTTTTATCACAGCAAGTTTGATTACAATGTTTGGCTTGTTGTAGGTGTGCAAGATGTGGTTCTTTTACGCATATACATATGTCTGTTCTTCCTGGGATCCTTTTCCATGTACGTTATGACAGAATGTTGACTAATCTTCTCTTGGTATTCCGTAGGTGTTTGGTGTCTATATATTTCACCTGTGTTTGTATATGTCTCTTAACCCCAATATCCTAATGTATCCAATCCTCACACCTTTCCATTGGTGAACCGTAAGTTTGTTTAATGAATCTGCGATTGCCCTTCTCTGTGGAAATATCTTCACTAGTATCAAGTTTTAGGTAACACCTATAAGTGATATCATACGATATGTGTCTTTCTCTTTCTGACTTACTACAAGTCACGTGATTACCTCTAGACTCATCTACGGTGCTGCAGATGGCATTGTGTCCTTTTTTTCCTTGGCTAATATTCTGTCTGTACATGTACCAGTTCTTCTTTGACCACTCATCTGTTGATGGACTTTTTGGTTGCTCCCATGTCATGGCTATTTTAATGCTGCGGCAATGCACATTTTCCTGCCTGTGTCTTTCCAATTCTGTCTTCTTAGGTTATAGGCCCAGGAGTTCCCCTGCTGGATCATATGGTAGCAAAATGTTTACCTTGTACGGGCACCGCCATTCTGTTCTCATTAGTGGCTCTTACCAGGTTACGTCCCACTTAAAGTTGAGGTGATGCTCTTCTCCACAACAGCTTCAGCGTTTATTGTTTGGAGTATTTTTGCTGAAGTTTATTCTGACTAGTGTGAGCTGATACCACTTTGTGCTTGGATTTGCATGCGTCTCATAATACCTTGAAATTGAGCTTTCTGGCATGTCCTTTTTTTCTTCAAACTGTGAGTACAGCTTACCTCTTCAAATTGTTTTCGGGAAGTAGGTGTGACATTTAGAAATATTTTGGCCATTACCTCCCTCAAGACATTATGAGGGCAGGTTTCATTCACAGCCCTCCAGTACTGGTGCATATGAAGTGACCCTTAGCACAGGTTTTAAAGCTGCTGTTGCAGGTAACGGCCAGAGGGTGGCAGCATTTCTGCTTTTCCCAATCTGTTAACTAGGGAAACAGACCATCCTGGCAGTGGTGTTCCTCGGTTCTATATTAGAGTGGAATGTGCCCCCAAAAGCTGATGTCTCCTTACTTATGTTTGTGTTAGAAATTGAATTTGTATATATTTTTTTATTGGAGTCATATTCCATTGTGTTCATGGACCACTTCTTCTTTGAGCATTCCTCTGTTGATGGACATTTTCGTAGCTTCCAAGTGTTGGCTATGGTAAATATTGCTGGAGTGCAGGATTGCCAGCATGTGTCTTTTCTTTTTTGTGGTACATGGGCCTCTCACTGCCGTGGGCCCTCCCATTGCAGAGCACAGGCTCCGGACGCACAGGCCCAGCAGCCATAGCTCACGGGAACAGCCGCTCCGCGGCATGTGGGATCTTCCCGAATCGGGGCATGAACCCATGTCCCCTGCACTGGCAGGCGGACTCTCATCCACTGCACCACCAGTGAATCCCAGCCTGTCTTTTTGATTCTCATCCCCTCAGGCGAAAGGCCCAGCAGTGGGTATACTTGATTGAATGGTAGCTCAGTATTTATCTTTACAAGGCACGTCATTTTTGTTTTCATGACTGGCTCTTACCATGTCCCACGTTGAAGCAAGGGTAGGCATTTCTCCAAAACCCCTTCAGCATTTATTGTTTGCAGAATTTTTCCTGATGGGCATTCTGACTGCTGTGAGCTGATAGGTTTTTGTCATTTGGATTTACATATCTTTAATTATTCCTAATGTTTAGCATTTTCCCATGCCCTTTTAAATTTCTGGCAGAGAAAAACAGAAAAAAAAACGGAGAGTACAGTTAAACTCTTGAAATTGTCTTCTTGGATGGTTGCCCTCTTTTGAATGTTCTGGTCAATTTTCGACCCCATGTTTGTTTTTGAGGGCAGGTGTTATTCACAGGCCTGCAATGAGTGTGACTATTTAGTGACCATTAGCAGTGGGTTTAAAGCTGCTGTTGTGGGAAATGGCCACAAGGCGGCAGCGTTTCTCCACTCCCAAGTCTGGTTCCTAGGGCAGCAGAGCCTTTCTGGGACCAATGGAATACAGAAGAAGGCATCATTGAAGTCTAATACAGAATACCATGTCCTGGTGGATGGTAGAATGACCAGTAGGGTCTAGGAATTAGGAACTACTGGATGTATATCCTCGGTGGCTTCACTGACTGTCCTAACATCCTTTACCAGGTCCCCAGCAGCCCACGGGGCTCTCGTGGTCAGGCCCCTCCCAGGATATGGGGCTCACCTGGGCAGGGCCCCAGCAGCCAACGGGGTTCTCATGTTCAGGCCACTCCCAGGGTATGGAGCTCAGCTGTGAAACTACCCAGCAGCCCATGAGGCTCTCGTGCTTAGGCACCTCCCATGATACAGAGCTCCCGTGGGCAGGTACCATGGCAGGGCTGGGCACACAGGAACCGTGCACATAGCCCTCATTGCAGAGCACCCCAGAACGCCTGTCACGCAGAGCTGACACAGAGCACCTCAGAGCAGGACTTGAACTAACCAACAGCAGCTCCGACAGGTCTCTGACCCTGGGCATCACTCTGTGCAGCCTCCCTCTGCCTGGTCTTCCAGAGACTTCCACTGCAGCCGGGGCACCAGGCCTTTGTCTCCAACCATCCCCCCTCCTCTCCCTGACTCCTGGGTTCCTCTCATTAGGATTAGGTCTTCTTGAAATTGTCTCCCACTCATGGGCCAGATAAAATGATGAGAAAACAAGCCGGAGATGCAGCCCCTTGTCTATCCTGACTCTCAGGAGCCCACACCTGTTCCTTGGAACTGGCCGTTTCAGCGAGGTCCATTTTCTGCAATGTGAGCCACTGAGGGGTGAGGATTGGCTGACCGGAGCAGCCTGTCCCTACCGGCCAGCCCTCCCCAGGTGTGCCTGGGTTGAGGTCAATAGAAACACCGCTCCAGGGAGCAACAGCGCCTGCAGCTGTGCCTGACGCCATATTCTCTGCCCCGTCAGCAGTCTCGGGGCTGTGCTGGTGGGAGGGAGTGAGGGGGCACGGTTTTGTGGGTGGCCCGGTGTGAGAGGGGCTCTGCTGGACTTTCTGCAGGAGTTGCCAGACTGCCACCTGCTAAAGAAGAGGATGGGTCACCCATACCTTCCGCTGGAATTTCTCCGCGGGCAGAGGTGAGGGAGGAACAAAGCAGTGGGGGCCAAGACAGGACGGATATCTCAGGCAGGGAAATGGAAAGTTTTCAGAAGAGCGCCTGGGGCCAGGATCATCCTGGCTGGCCTGCAGGCACCAAGTCAGCCTGCGTGCTTTCGCTGGTGTGGATCCACGGCCCTTCCTCTATGCTTTCAAGTCCTTGTACATATTCAGGTGTTTTACCTGGGAAGGGAGGGAACAGTTCAGCAGCAGCTGGCTGGGGGCTCAGCTCACGTTTACTCACAGACGCCTATGTACGGTCCCCCAGCTTTGCAATGAGGACGCTCCTTGCGGGGGTGGGGGTGGGGCTGCTGGCTGCATGGGAGATAATTCCCTACCTCTGACCAACTTCAGAATTGTTTACCACTGGAGCAAGTGCCCTGATAGGGTTTTCCTCTGTATAACTAGTGGGTTCTGTTTATTTTTTCTGTTTTGTTTCAAGGTAGATTTTATTCCTCATTTATGTATTTATAGATATAAGCATGGAAATAATTCATTCATACAAATACATCTGTGTGAAGGGAAGAACGTTTTTCTGTTTTATTTTTAAATTTTATTTGTTTTTAAAAATTTTGAAATTTAGTAGTATTTATTTTTTTAGACAGCAGGTTATTATTAGTTATCTATTTTATACATATACATGTATACAGGTCAATCCCAATCTCCCAACTCATCCCACCACCACCACCCCATGGCTTCCCCCCCTTGGTTTCCATACGTTTGTTCTCTAACCCTGTGTCTCTAATTCTGCCCTGCAAACCGGTTCATCTGTACCAGTTTTCTAGGTTCCACATATATGCATTAATACAAAATATTTGTTTTTCTCTTTCTGACTTACTTCTCTCGGTATGACAGTCTCTAGATCCATCCACGTCTCTACAAATGACCCCGTTTCATTCCTTTTTATGGCTGAGTAATATTCCATTTTATATATGTACCACATCTTTATCCATTCGTCTGTCTGTGGGCATTTAGGTTGCTTCCATTACCTGGCTATTGTAAATAGTGCTGCAATGAACATTGTGGTGAATGTGTCTTTTGGATTTATGGTTTTCTCTGGGTATATGCCCAGAAGTGGGATTGCTGGGTCATATGGTAATTGTATTTTTAGTTTTTCTAATGAACCTCCATACTGTTCTCCATAGTGACTGTATCAATTGACATGCCCACCAATAGTGGAAGAGGGATCCATGTGTCCACACCCTCCGCAGCATTTGTAGTTTGTAGATTTTCTGATGATGCCCATTCTAACAGGTGTGAGGTGATACCTCATTGAAGTTTTGACTTGCATTTCTCTAATAATTAGTGATGTTGAGCAGCTTTTCATGTGCATCCTGGCCATCTCTGGGTCTCCTTTGAAGAAATGTCTATTTAGATATTCTACCCATTTTTGAAGTGGGTTGTATTTTTTTTTAATATTAAGCTGCATGAGCTGTTTATATATATTGGAGATTAAACCTTTGTCCATTGATTCGTTTTCACATATTTCCTCCCATTCTGAGGGTTGCCTTTTTCCATTCCCGTTTTTTAACAAAAGAAAGAAAGAAAGAAAGAAAAAGAAGCAGAACACAAATGTCCGTAAAATATGCCTCTTGAAACTGTCGTTTTGAAATATGGAGGTGTTTTGAATTTTTTGGTCGGTATACGACCCCAGGATTTGTTTTCAGGGCAGGTCTCATTTACAGGCCTGCAATTATTTTGAATATCAACTGACCATTAGCGCTGGGATTAAAGCTGCTGTTGTGTGAAACGGCCACAAGGTGGCAGCAGTTCTCCTTTACCAAATCTGGTGACTAGGGCAACAGAGCCTCAATGGAAGTCGTGTTCTAGGTTGTAATTTAGAATGGAATGTGCCAGGAAAAAGACCCTTAAGTTTGTCTCACTATTTCTTGTTCGGTTTTTTTTCATTTAACTTTTATTTTTTATCACAGCAAGTTTGATTACAATGTTTGGCTTGTTGTAGGTGTGCAAGATGTGGTTCTTTTACGCATATACATATGTCTGTTCTTCCTGGGATCCTTTTCCATGTACGTTATGACAGAATGTTGACTAATCTTCTCTTGGTATTCCGTAGGTGTTTGGTGTCTATATATTTCACCTGTGTTTGTATATGTCTCTTAACCCCAATATCCTAATGTATCCAATCCTCACACCTTTCCATTGGTGAACCGTAAGTTTGTTTAATGAATCTGCGATTGCCCTTCTCTGTGGAAATATCTTCACTAGTATCAAGTTTTAGGTAACACCTATAAGTGATATCATACGATATGTGTCTTTCTCTTTCTGACTTACTACAAGTCACGTGATTACCTCTAGACTCATCTACGGTGCTGCAGATGGCATTGTGTCCTTTTTTTCCTTGGCTAATATTCTGTCTGTACATGTACCAGTTCTTCTTTGACCACTCATCTGTTGATGGACTTTTTGGTTGCTCCCATGTCATGGCTATTGTAATGCTGCGGCAATGCACATTTGCCTGCCTGTGTCTTTCCAATTCTGTCTTCTTAGGTTATAGGCCCAGGAGTTCGCCTGCTGGATCATATGGTAGCAAAATGTTTACCTTGTACAGGCACCGCCATTCTGTTCTCATTAGTGGCTCTTACCAGGTTACGTCCCACTTAAAGTTGAGGTGATGCTCTTCTCCACAACACCTTCAGCGTTTATTGTTTGGAGTATTTTTGCTGAAGTTTATTCTGACTAGTGTGAGCTGATACCACTTTGTGCTTGGATTTGCATGCGTCTCATAATACCTTGAAATTGAGCTTTCTGGCATGTCCTTTTTTTCTTCAAACTGTGAGTACAGCTTACCTCTTCAAATTGTTTTCGGGAAGTAGGTGTGACATTTAGAAATATTTTGGCCATTACCTCCCTCAAGACATTATGAGGGCAGGTTTCATTCACAGCCCTCCAGTACTGGTGCATATGAAGTGACCCTTAGCACAGGTTTTAAAGCTGCTGTTGCAGGTAACGGCCAGAGGGTGGCAGCATTTCTGCTTTTCCCAATCTGTTAACTAGGGAAACAGACCATCCTGGCAGTGGTGTTCCTCGGTTCTATATTAGAGTGGAATGTGCCCCCAAAAGCTGATGTCTCCTTACTTATGTTTGTTTTAGAAATCGAATTTGTATATATTTTTTTATTGGAGTCATATTCCATTGTGTTCATGGACCACTTCTTCTTTGAGCATTCCTCTGTTGATGGACATTTTCGTAGCTTCCAAGTGTTGGCTATGGTAAATATTGCTGGAGTGCAGGATTGCCAGCATGTGTCTTTTCTTTTTTGTGGTACATGGGCCTCTCACTGCCGTGGGCCCTCCCATTGCAGAGCACAGGCTCCGGACGCACAGGCCCAGCAGCCATAGCTCACGGGAACAGCCGCTCCGCGGCATGTGGGATCTTCCCGAATCGGGGCATGAACCCATGTCCCCTGCACTGGCAGGCGGACTCTCATCCACTGCGCCACCAGTGAATCCCAGCCTGTCTTTTTGATTCTCATCCCCTCAGGCGAAAGGCCCAGCAGTGGGTATACTTGATTGAATGGTAGCTCAGTATTTATCTTTACAAGGCACGTCATTTTTGTTTTCATGACTGGCTCTTACCATGTCCCACGTTGAAGCAAGGGTAGGCATTTCTCCAAAACCCCTTCAGCATTTATTGTTTGCAGAATTTTTCCTGATGGGCATTCTGACTGCTGTGAGCTGATAGGTTTTTGTCATTTGGATTTACATATCTTTAATTATTCCTCATGTTTAGCATTTTCCCATGCCTTTTTAAATTTCTGGCAGAGAAAAACTGAAAAACAAAATGGAGAGTACAGTTAAACTCTTGAAATTGTCTTCTTGGATGGTTGCCCTCTTTTGAATGTTCTGGTCAATTTTCGACCCCATGTTTGTTTTTGAGGGCAGGTGTTATTCACAGGCCTGCAATGAGTGTGACTATTTAGTGACCATTAGCAGTGGGTTTAAAGCTGCTGTTGTGGGAAATGGCCACAAGGCGGCAGCGTTTCTCCACTCCCAAGTCTGGTTCCTAGGGCAGCAGAGCCTTTCTGGGACCAATGGAATACAGAAGAAGGCATCATTGAAGTCTAATACAGAATACCATGTCCTGGTGGATGGTAGAATGACCAGTAGGGTCTAGGAATTAGGAACTACTGGATGTATATCCTCGGTGGCTTCACTGACTGTCCTAACATCCTTTACCAGGTCCCCAGCAGCCCACGGGGCTCTCGTGGTCAGGCCCCTCCCAGGATATGGGGCTCACCTGGGCAGGGCCCCAGCAGCCAACGGGGTTCTCATGTTCAGGCCACTCCCAGGGTATGGAGCTCAGCTGTGAAACTACCCAGCAGCCCATGAGGCTCTCGTGCTTAGGCACCTCCCATGATACAGAGCTCCCGTGGGCAGGTACCATGGCAGGGCTGGGCACACAGGAACCGTGCACATAGCCCTCATTGCAGAGCACCCCAGAACGCCTGTCACGCAGAGCTGACACAGAGCACCTCAGAGCAGGACTTGAACTAACCAACAGCAGCTCCGACAGGTCTCTGACCCTGGGCATCACTCTGTGCAGCCTCCCTCTGCCTGGTCTTCCAGAGACTTCCACTGCAGCCGGGGCACCAGGCCTTTTTCTCCAACCATCCCCCCTCCTCTCCCTGACTCCTGGGTTCCTCTCATTAGGATTAGGTCTTCTTGAAATTGTCTCCCACTCATGGGCCAGATAAAATGATGAGAAAACAAGCCGGAGATGCAGCCCCTTGTCTATCCTGACTCTCAGGAGCCCACACCTGTTCCTTGGAACTGGCCGTTTCAGCGAGGTCCATTTTCTGCAATGTGAGCCACTGAGGGGTGAGGATTGGCTGACCGGAGCAGCCTGTCCCTACCGGCCAGCCCTCCCCAGGTGTGCCTGGGTTGAGGTCAATAGAAACACCGCTCCAGGGAGCAACAGCGCCTGCAGCTGTGCCTGACGCCATATTCTCTGCCCCGTCAGCAGTCTCGGGGCTGTGCTGGTGGGAGGGAGTGAGGGGGCACGGTTTTGTGGGTGGCCCGGTGTGAGAGGGGCTCTGCTGGACTTTCTGCAGGAGTTGCCAGACTGCCACCTGCTAAAGAAGAGGATGGGTCACCCATACCTTCCGCTGGAATTTCTCCGCGGGCAGAGGTGAGGGAGGAACAAAGCAGTGGGGGCCAAGACAGGACGGATATCTCAGGCAGGGAAATGGAAAGTTTTCAGAAGAGCGCCTGGGGCCAGGATCATCCTGGCTGGCCTGCAGGCACCAAGTCAGCCTGCGTGCTTTCGCTGGTGTGGATCCACGGCCCTTCCTCTATGCTTTCAAGTCCTTGTACATATTCAGGTGTTTTACCTGGGAAGGGAGGGAACAGTTCAGCAGCAGCTGGCTGTGGGCTCGGCTCACGTTTACTCACAGACGCCTATGTACGGTCCCCCAGGTTTGCAATGAGGACGCTCCTTGCGGGGGTGGGGGGGGCTGCTGGCTGCATGGGAGATAATTCCCTACCTCTGACCAACTTCAGAATTGTTTACCACTGGAGCAAGTGCCCTGATAGGGTTTTCCTCTGTATAACTAGTGGGTTCTGTTTATTTTTTCTGTTTTGTTTCAAGGTAGATTTTATTCCTCATTTATGTATTTATAGATATAAGCATGGAAATAATTCATTCATACAAATACATCTGTGTGAAGGGAAGAACGTTTTTCTGTTTTATTTTTAAATTTTATTTGTTTTTTAAAATTTTGAAATTTAGTATTATTTATTTTTTTAGACAGCAGGTTATTATTAGTTATCTATTTTATACATATACATGTATACAGGTCAATCCCAATCTCCCAACTCATCCCACCACCACCACCCCATGGCTTCCCCCCCTTGGTTTCCATACGTTTGTTCTCTAACCCTGTGTCTCTAATTCTGCCCTGCAAACCGGTTCATCTGTACCAGTTTTCTAGGTTCCACATATATGCATTAATACACAATATTTGTTTTTCTCTTTCTGACTTACTTCTCTCGGTATGACAGTCTCTAGATCCATCCACGTCTCTACAAATGACCCCGTTTCATTCCTTTTTATGGCTGAGTAATATTCCATTTTATTTATGTACCACATCTTTATCCATTCGTCTGTCTGTGGGCATTTAGGTTGCTTCCATTACCTGGCTATTGTAAATAGTGCTGCAATGAACATTGTGGTGAATGTGTCTTTTGGATTTATGGTTTTCTCTGGGTATATGCCCAGAAGTGGGATTGCTGGATCATATGGTAATTGTATTTTTAGTTTTTCTAATGAACCTCCATACTGTTCTCCATAGTGACTGTATCAATTGACATGCCCACCAATAGTGGAAGAGGGATCCATGTGTCCACACCCTCTGCAGCATTTGTAGTTTGTCGATTTTCTGATGATGCCCATTCTAACAGGTGTGAGGTGATACCTCATTGAAGTTTTGACTTGCATTTCTCTAATAATTAGTGATGTTGAGCAGCTTTTCATGTGCATCCTGGC
Organism: Mesoplodon mirus; assembly: GCF_964341445.2. Taxonomy (NCBI): domain Eukaryota; kingdom Metazoa; phylum Chordata; class Mammalia; order Artiodactyla; family Ziphiidae; genus Mesoplodon; species Mesoplodon mirus. Next base: position 92,819,640 of record NC_138979.1, read on the forward strand.
CATCTCTGGGTCTCCTTTGAAGAAATGTCTATTTAGATATTCTACCCATTTTTGAAGTGGGTTGTATTTTTTTTAATATTAAGCTGCATGAGCTGTTTATATATATTGGAGATTAAACCTTTGTCCATTGATTCGTTTTCACATATTTCCTCCCATTCTGAGGGTTGCCTTTTTCCATTCCCGTTTTTAACAAAAGAAAGAAAGAAAGAAAGAAAAAGAGGCAGAACACAAATGTCCGTAAAATATGCCTCTTGAAACTGTCGTTTTGAAATATGGAGGTGTTTTGAATTTTTTGGTCGGTATACGACCCCAGGATTTGTTTTCAGGGCAGGTCTCATTTACAGGCCTGCAATTATTTTGAATATCAACTGACCATTAGCGCTGGGATTAAAGCTGCTGTTGTGTGAAACGGCCACATGGTGGCAGCAGTTCTCCTTTACCAAATCTGGTGACTAGGGCAACAGAGCCTCAATAGAAGTCCTGTTCTAGGTTGTAATTTAGAATGGAATGTGCCAGGAAAAAGACCCTTATGTTTGTCTCACTATTTCTTGTTCGGTTTTTTTTCATTTAATTTTTATTTTTTATCACAGCAAGTTTGATTACAATGTTTGGCTTGTTGTAGGTGTGCAAGATGTGGTTCTTTTACGCATATACATATGTCTGTTCTTCCTGGGATCCTTTTCCATGTACGTTATGACAGAATGTTGACTAATCTTCTCTTGGTATTCCGTAGGTGTTTGGTGTCTATATATTTCACCTGTGTTTGTATATGTCTCTTAACCCCAATATCCTAATGTATCCAATCCTCACACCTTTCCATTGGTGAACCGTAAGTTTGTTTAATGAATCTGCGATTGCCCTTCTCTGTGGAAATATCTTCACTAGTATCAAGTTTTAGGTAACACCTATAAGTGATATCATACGATATGTGTCTTTCTCTTTCTGACTTACAAGTCACGTGATTACCTCTAGACTCATCTACGGTGCTGCAGATGGCATTGTGTCCTTTTTTTCCTTGGCTAATATTCTGTCTGTACATGTACCAGTTCTTCTTTGACCACTCATCTGTTGATGGACTTTTTGGTTGCTCCCATGTCATGGCTATTTTAATGCTGCGGCAATGCACATTTGCCTGCCTGTGTCTTTCCAATTCTGTCTTCTTAGGTTATAGGCCCAGGAGTTCCCCTGCTGGATCATATGGTAGCAAAATGTTTACCTTGTACAGGCACCGCCATTCTGTTCTCATTAGTGGCTCTTACCAGGTTACGTCCCACTTAAAGTTGAGGTGATGCTCTTCTCCACAACACCTTCAGCGTTTATTGTTTGGAGTATTTTTGCTGAAGTTTATTCTGACTAGTGTGAGCTGATACCACTTTGTGCTTGGATTTGCATGCGTCTCATAATACCTTGAAATTGAGCTTTCTGGCATGTCCTTTTTTTCTTCAAACTGTGAGTACAGCTTACCTCTTCAAATTGTTTTCGGGAAGTAGGTGTGACATTTAGAAATATTTTGGCCATTACCTCCCTCAAGACATTATGAGGGCAGGTTTCATTCACAGCCCTCCAGTACTGGTGCATATGAAGTGACCCTTAGCACAGGTTTTAAAGCTGCTGTTGCAGGTAACGGCCAGAGGGTGGCAGCATTTCTGCTTTTCCCAATCTGTTAACTAGGGAAACAGACCATCCTGGCAGTGGTGTTCCTCGGTTCTATATTAGAGTGGAATGTGCCCCCAAAAGCTGATGTCTCCTTACTTATGTTTGTTTTAGAAATCGAATTTCTATATATTTTTTTATTGGAGTCATATTCCATTGTGTTCATGGACCACTTCTTCTTTGAGCATTCCTCTGTTGATGGACATTTTCGTAGCTTCCAAGTGTTGGCTATGGTAAATATTGCTGGAGTGCAGGATTGCCAGCATGTGTCTTTTCTTTTTTGTGGTACATGGGCCTCTCACTGCCGTGGGCCCTCCCATTGCAGAGCACAGGCTCCGGACGCACAGGCCCAGCAGCCATAGCTCACGGGAACAGCCGCTCCGCGGCATGTGGGATCTTCCCGAATCGGGGCATGAACCCATGTCCCCTGCACTGGCAGGCGGACTCTCATCCACTGCGCCACCAGTGAATCCCAGCCTGTCTTTTTGATTCTCATCCCCTCAGGCGAAAGGCCCAGCAGTGGGTATACTTGATTGAATGGTAGCTCAGTATTTATCTTTACAAGGCACGTCATTTTTGTTTTCATGACTGGCTCTTACCATGTCCCACGTTGAAGCAAGGGTAGGCATTTCTCCAAAACCCCTTCAGCATTTATTGTTTGCAGAATTTTTCCTGATGGGCATTCTGACTGCTGTGAGCTGATAGGTTTTTGTCATTTGGATTTACATATCTTTAATTATTCCTAATGTTTAGCATTTTCCCATGCCCTTTTAAATTTCTGGCAGAGAAAAACAGAAAAAAAAACGGAGAGTACAGTTAAACTCTTGAAATTGTCTTCTTGGATGGTTGCCCTCTTTTGAATGTTCTGGTCAATTTTCGACCCCATGTTTGTTTTTGAGGGCAGGTGTTATTCACAGGCCTGCAATGAGTGTGACTATTTAGTGACCATTAGCAGTGGGTTTAAAGCTGCTGTTGTGGGAAATGGCCACAAGGCGGCAGCGTTTCTCCACTCCCAAGTCTGGTTCCTAGGGCAGCAGAGCCTTTCTGGGACCAATGGAATACAGAAGAAGGCATCATTGAAGTCTAATACAGAATACCATGTCCTGGTGGATGGTAGAATGACCAGTAGGGTCTAGGAATTAGGAACTACTGGATGTATATCCTCGGTGGCTTCACTGACTGTCCTAACATCCTTTACCAGGTCCCCAGCAGCCCACGGGGCTCTCGTGGTCAGGCCCCTCCCAGGATATGGGGCTCACCTGGGCAGGGCCCCAGCAGCCAACGGGGTTCTCATGTTCAGGCCACTCCCAGGGTATGGAGCTCAGCTGTGAAACTACCCAGCAGCCCATGAGGCTCTCGTGCTTAGGCACCTCCCATGATACAGAGCTCCCGTGGGCAGGTACCATGGCAGGGCTGGGCACACAGGAACCGTGCACATAGCCCTCATTGCAGAGCACCCCAGAACGCCTGTCACGCAGAGCTGACACAGAGCACCTCAGAGCAGGACTTGAACTAACCAACAGCAGCTCCGACAGGTCTCTGACCCTGGGCATCACTCTGTGCAGCCTCCCTCTGCCTGGTCTTCCAGAGACTTCCACTGCAGCCGGGGCACCAGGCCTTTGTCTCCAACCATCCCCCCTCCTCTCCCTGACTCCTGGGTTCCTCTCATTAGGATTAGGTCTTCTTGAAATTGTCTCCCACTCATGGGCCAGATAAAATGATGAGAAAACAAGCCGGAGATGCAGCCCCTTGTCTATCCTGACTCTCAGGAGCCCACACCTGTTCCTTGGAACTGGCCGTTTCAGCGAGGTCCATTTTCTGCAATGTGAGCCACTGAGGGGTGAGGATTGGCTGACCGGAGCAGCCTGTCCCTACCGGCCAGCCCTCCCCAGGTGTGCCTGGGTTGAGGTCAATAGAAACACAACTCCAGGGAGCAACAGCGCCTGCAGCTGTGCCTGACGCCATATTCTCTGCCCCGTCAGCAGTCTCGGGGCTGTGCTGGTGGGAGGGAGTGAGGGGGCACGGTTTTGTGGGTGGCCCGGTGTGAGAGGGGCTCTGCTGGACTTTCTGCAGGAGTTGCCAGACTGCCACCTGCTAAAGAAGAGGATGGGTCACCCATACCTTCCGCTGGAATTTCTCCGTGGGCAGAGGTGAGGGAGGAACAAAGCAGTGGGGGCCAAGACAGGACGGATATCTCAGGCAGGGAAATGGAAAGTTTTCAGAAGAGCGCCTGGGGCCAGGATCATCCTGGCTGGCCTGCAGGCACCAAGTCAGCCTGCGTGCTTTCGCTGGGGTGGATCCACGGCCCTTCCTCTATGCTTTCAAGTCCTTGTACATATTCAGGTGTTTTACCTGGGAAGGGAGGGAACAGTTCAGCAGCAGCTGGCTGGGGGCTCAGCTCACGTTTACTCACAGACGCCTATGTACGGTCCCCCAGCTTTGCAATGAGGACGCTCCTTGCGGGGGTGGGGGGGGGGCTGCTGGCTGCATGGGAGATAATTCCCTACCTCTGACCAACTTCAGAATTGTTTACCACTGGAGCAAGTGCCCTGATAGGGTTTTCCTCTGTATAACTAGTGGGTTCTGTTTATTTTTTCTGTTTTGTTTCAAGGTAGATTTTATTCCTCATTTATGTATTTATAGATATAAGCATGGAAATAATTCATTCATACAAATACATCTGTGTGAAGGGAAGAACGTTTTTCTGTTTTATTTTTAAATTTTATTTGTTTTAAAAAATTTTGAAATTTAGTATTATTTATTTTTTTAGACAGCAGGTTATTATTAGTTATCTATTTTATACATATACATGTATACAGGTCAATCCCAATCTCCCAACTCATCCCACCACCACCACCCCATGGCTTCCCCCCCTTGGTTTCCATACGTTTGTTCTCTAACCCTGTGTCTCTAATTCTGCCCTGCAAACCGGTTCATCTGTACCAGTTTTCTAGGTTCCACGTATATGCATTAATACACAATATTTGTTTTTCTCTTTCTGACTTACTTCTCTCGGTATGACAGTCTCTAGATCCATCCACGTCTCTACAAATGACCCCGTTTCATTCCTTTTTATGGCTGAGTAATATTCCATTTTATATATGTACCACATCTTTATCCATTCGTCTGTCTGTGGGCATTTAGGTTGCTTCCATTACCTGGCTATTGTAAATAGTGCTGCAATGAACATTGTGGTGAATGTGTCTTTTGGATTTATGGTTTTCTCTGGGTATATGCCCAGAAGTGGGATTGCTGGGTCATATGGTAATTGTATTTTTAGTTTTTCTAATGAACCTCCATACTGTTCTCCATAGTGACTGTATCAATTGACATGCCCACCAATAGTGGAAGAGGGATCCATGTGTCCACACCCTCCGCAGCATTTGTAGTTTGTCGATTTTCTGATGATGCCCATTCTAACAGGTGTGAGGTGATACCTCATTGAAGTTTTGACTTGCATTTCTCTAATAATTAGTGATGTTGAGCAGCTTTTCATGTGCATCCTGGCCATCTCTGGGTCTCCTTTGAAGAAATGTCTATTTAGATATTCTACCCATTTTTGAAGTGGGTTGTATTTTTTTTTAATATTAAGCTGCATGAGCTGTTTATATATATTGGAGATTAAACCTTTGTCCATTGATTCGTTTTCACATATTTCCTCCCATTCTGAGGGTTGCCTTTTTCCATTCCCGTTTTTTAACAAAAGAAAGAAAGAAAGAAAGAAAAAGAAGCAGAACACAAATGTCCGTAAAATATGCCTCTTGAAACTGTCGTTTTGAAATATGGAGGTGTTTTGAATTTTTTGGTCGGTATACGACCCCAGGATTTGTTTTCAGGGCAGGTCTCATTTACAGGCCTGCAATTATTTTGAATATCAACTGACCATTAGCGCTGGGATTAAAGCTGCTGTTGTGTGAAATGGCCACAAGGTGGCAGCAGTTCTCCTTTACCAAATCTGGTGACTAGGGCAACAGAGCCTCAATGGAAGTCGTGTTCTAGGTTGTAATTTAGAATGGAATGTGCCAGGAAAAAGACCCTTAAGTTTGTCTCACTATTTCTTGTTCGGTTTTTTTTCATTTAACTTTTATTTTTTATCACAGCAAGTTTGATTACAATGTTTGGCTTGTTGTAGGTGTGCAAGATGTGGTTCTTTTACGCATATACATATGTCTGTTCTTCCTGGGATCCTTTTCCATGTACGTTATGACAGAATGTTGACTAATCTTCTCTTGGTATTCCGTAGGTGTTTGGTGTCTATATATTTCACCTGTGTTTGTATATGTCTCTTAACCCCAATATCCTAATGTATCCAATCCTCACACCTTTCCATTGGTGAACCGTAAGTTTGTTTAATGAATCTGCGATTGCCCTTCTCTGTGGAAATATCTTCACTAGTATCAAGTTTTAGGTAACACCTATAAGTGATATCATACGATATGTGTCTTTCTCTTTCTGACTTACTACAAGTCACGTGATTACCTCTAGACTCATCTGCGGTGCTGCAAATGGCATTGTGTCCTTTTTTTCCTTGGCTAATATTCTGTCTGTACATGTACCAGTTCTTCTTTGACCACTCATCTGTTGATGGACTTTTTGGTTGCTCCCATGTCATGGCTATTGTAATGCTGCGGCAATGCACATTTGCCTGCCTGTGTCTTTCCAATTCTGTCTTCTTAGGTTATAGGCCCAGGAGTTCGCCTGCTGGATCATATGGTAGCAAAATGTTTACCTTGTACAGGCACCGCCATTCTGTTCTCATTAGTGGCTCTTACCAGGTTACGTCCCACTTAAAGTTGAGGTGATGCTCTTCTCCACAACACCTTCAGCGTTTATTGTTTGGAGTATTTTTGCTGAAGTTTATTCTGACTAGTGTGAGCTGATACCACTTTGTGGTTGGATTTGCATGCGTCTCATAATACCTTGAAATTGAGCTTTCTGGCATGTCCTTTTTTTCTTCAAACTGTGAGTACAGCTTACCTCTTCAAATTGTTTTCGGGAAGTATGTGTGACATTTAGAAATATTTTGGCCATTACCTCCCTCAAGACATTATGAGGGCAGGTTTCATTCACAGCCCTCCAGTACTGGTGCATATGAAGTGACCCTTAGCACAGGTTTTAAAGCTGCTGTTGCAGGTAACGGCCAGAGGGTGGCAGCATTTCTGCTTTTCCCAATCTGTTAACTAGGGAAACAGACCATCCTGGCAGTGGTGTTCCTCGGTTCTATATTAGAGTGGAATGTGCCCCCAAAAGCTGATGTCTCCTTACTTATGTTTGTTTTAGAAATCGAATTTCTATATATTTTTTTATTGGAGTCATATTCCATTGTGTTCATGGACCACTTCTTCTTTGAGCATTCCTCTGTTGATGGACATTTTCGTAGCTTCCAAGTGTTGGCTATGGTAAATATTGCTGGAGTGCAGGATTGCCAGCATGTGTCTTTTCTTTTTTGTGGTACATGGGCCTCTCACTGCCGTGGGCCCTCCCATTGCAGAGCACAGGCTCCGGACGCACAGGCCCAGCAGCCATAGCTCACGGGAACAACCGCTCCGCGGCATGTGGGATCTTCCCGAATCGGGGCATGAACCCATGTCCCCTGCACTGGCAGGCGGACTCTCATCCACTGCGCCACCAGTGAATCCCAGCCTGTCTTTTTGATTCTCATCCCCTCAGGCGAAAGGCCCAGCAGTGGGTATACTTGATTGAATGGTAGCTCAGTATTTATCTTTACAAGGCACGTCATTTTTGTTTTCATGACTGGCTCTTACCATGTCCCACGTTGAAGCAAGGGTAGGCATTTCTCCAAAACCCCTTCAGCATTTATTGTTTGCAGAATTTTTCCTGATGGGCATTCTGACTGCTGTGAGCTGATAGGTTTTTGTCATTTGGATTTACATATCTTTAATTATTCCTCATGTTTAGCATTTTCCCATGCCTTTTTAAATTTCTGGCAGAGAAAAACAGAAAAAAAAAACGGAGAGTACAGTTAAACTCTTGAAATTGTCTTCTTGGATGGTTGCCCTCTTTTCAATGTTCTGGTCAATTTTCGACCCCATGTTTGTTTTTGAGGGCAGGTGTTATTCACAGGCCTGCAATGAGTGTGACTATTTAGTGACCATTAGCAGTGGGTTTAAAGCTGCTGTTGTGGGAAATGGCCACAAGGTGGCAGCGTTTCTCCACTCCCAAGTCTGGTTCCTAGGGCAGCAGAGCCTTTCTGGGACCAATGGAATACAGAAGAAGGCATCATTGAAGTCTAATACAGAATACCATGTCCTGGTGGATGGTAGAATGACCAGTAGGGTCTAGGAATTAGGAACTACTGGATGTATATCCTCGGTGGCTTCACTGACTGTCCTAACATCCTTTACCAGGTCCCCAGCAGCCCACGGGGCTCTCGTGGTCAGGCCCCTCCCAGGATATGGGGCTCACCTGGGCAGGGCCCCAGCAGCCAACGAGGTTCTCATGTTCAGGCCACTCCCAGGGTATGGAGCTCAGCTGTGAAACTACCCAGCAGCCCATGAGGCTCTCGTGCTTAGGCACCTCCCATGATACAGAGCTCCCGTGGGCAGGTACCATGGCAGGGCTGGGCACACAGGAACCGTGCACATAGCCCTCATTGCAGAGCACCCCAGAACGCCTGTCACGCAGAGCTGACACAGAGCACCTCAGAGCAGGACTTGAACTAACCAACAGCAGCTCCGACAGGTCTCTGACCCTGGGCATCACTCTGTGCAGCCTCCCTCTGCCTGGTCTTCCAGAGACTTCCACTGCAGCCGGGGCACCAGGCCTTTTTCTCCAACCATCCCCCCTCCTCTCCCTGACTCCTGGGTTCCTCTCATTAGGATTAGGTCTTCTTGAAATTGTCTCCCACTCATGGGCCAGATAAAATGATGAGAAAACAAGCCGGAGATGCAGCCCCTTGTCTATCCTGACTCTCAGGAGCCCACACCTGTTCCTTGGAACTGGCCGTTTCAGCGAGGTCCATTTTCTGCAATGTGAGCCACTGAGGGGTGAGGATTGGCTGACCGGAGCAGCCTGTCCCTACCGGCCAGCCCTCCCCAGGTGTGCCTGGGTTGAGGTCAATAGAAACACCGCTCCAGGGAGCAACAGCGCCTGCAGCTGTGCCTGATGCCATATTCTCTGCCCCGTCAGCAGTCTCGGGGCTGTGCTGGTGGGAGGGAGTGAGGGGGCACGGTTTTGTGGGTGGCCCGGTGTGAGAGGGGCTCTGCTGGACTTTCTGCAGGAGTTGCCAGACTGCCACCTGCTAAAGAAGAGGATGGGTCACCCATACCTTCCGCTGGAATTTCTCCGCGGGCAGAGGTGAGGGAGGAACAAAGCAGTGGGGGCCAAGACAGGACGGATATCTCAGGCAGGGAAATGGAAAGTTTTCAGAAGAGCGCCTGGGGCCAGGATCATCCTGGCTGGCCTGCAGGCACCAAGTCAGCCTGCGTGCTTTCGCTGGGGTGGATCCACGGCCCTTCCTCTATGCTTTCAAGTCCTTGTACATATTCAGGTGTTTTACCTGGGAAGGGAGGGAACAGTTCAGCAGCAGCTGGCTGGGGGCTCAGCTCACATTTACTCACAGACGCCTATGTACGGTCCCCCAGCTTTGCAATGAGGACGCTCCTTGCGGGGGTGGGGGGGGCTGCTGGCTGCATGGGAGATAATTACCTACCTCTGACCAACTTCAGAATTGTTTACCACTGGAGCAAGTGCCCTGATAGGGTTTTCCTCTGTATAACTAGTGGGTTCTGTTTATTTTTTCTGTTTTGTTTCAAGGTAGATTTTATTCCTCATTTATGTATTTATAGATATAAGCATGGAAATAATTCATTCATACAAATACATCTGTGTGAAGGGAAGAACGTTTTTCTGTTTTATTTTAAAATTTTATTTGTTTTAAAAAATTTTGAAATTTAGTATTATTTATTTTTTTAGACAGCAGGTTATTATTAGTTATCTATTTTATACATATACATGTATACAGGTCAATCCCAATCTCCCAACTCATCCCACCACCACCACCCCATGGCTTCCCCCCCTTGGTTTCCATACGTTTGTTCTCTAACCCTGTGTCTCTAATTCTGCCCTGCAAACCGGTTCATCTGTACCAGTTTTCTAGGTTCCACATATATGCATTAATACACAATATTTGTTTTTCTCTTTCTGACTTACTTCTCTCGGTATGACAGTCTCTAGATCCATCCACGTCTCTACAAATGACCCCGTTTCATTCCTTTTTATGGCTGAGTAATATTCCATTTTATATATGTACCACATCTTTATCCATTCGTCTGTCTGTGGGCATTTAGGTTGCTTCCATTACCTGGCTATTGTAAATAGTGCTGCAATGAACATTGTGGTGAATGTGTCTTTTGGATTTATGGTTTTCTCTGGGTATATGCCCAGAAGTGGGATTGCTGGGTCATATGGTAATTGTATTTTTAGTTTTTCTAATGAACCTCCATACTGTTCTCCATAGTGACTGTATCAATTGACATGCCCACCAATAGTGGAAGAGGGATCCATGTGTCCACACCCTCCGCAGCATTTGTAGTTTGTCGATTTTCTGATGATGCCCATTCTAACAGGTGTGAGGTGATACCTCATTGAAGTTTTGACTTGCATTTCTCTAATAATTAGTGATGTTGAGCAGCTTTTCATGTGCATCCTGGCCATCTCTGGGTCTCCTTTGAAGAAATGTCTATTTAGATATTCTACCCATTTTTGAAGTGGGTTGTATTTTTTTTTAATATTAAGCTGCATGAGCTGTTTATATATATTGGAGATTAAACCTTTGTCCATTGATTCGTTTTCACATATTTCCTCCCATTCTGAGGGTTGCCTTTTTCCATTCCCGTTTTTTAACAAAAGAAAGAAAGAAAGAAAGAAAAAGAAGCAGAACACAAATGTCCGTAAAATATGCCTCTTGAAACTGTCGTTTTGAAATATGGAGGTGTTTTGAATTTTTTGGTCGGTATACGACCCCAGGATTTGTTTTCAGGGCAGGTCTCATTTACAGGCCTGCAATTATTTTGAATATCAACTGACCATTAGCGCTGGGATTAAAGCTGCTGTTGTGTGAAACGGCCACAAGGTGGCAGCAGTTCTCCTTTACCAAATCTGGTGACTAGGGCAACAGAGCCTCAATGGAAGTCGTGTTCTAGGTTGTAATTTAGAATGGAATGTGCCAGGAAAAAGACCCTTAAGTTTGTCTCACTATTTCTTGTTCGGTTTTTTTTCATTTAACTTTTATTTTTTATCACAGCAAGTTTGATTACAATGTTTGGCTTGTTGTAGGTGTGCAAGATGTGGTTCTTTTACGCATATACATATGTCTGTTCTTCCTGGGATCCTTTTCCATGTACGTTATGACAGAATGTTGACTAATCTTCTCTTGGTATTCCGTAGGTGTTTGGTGTCTATATATTTCACCTGTGTTTGTATATGTCTCTTAACCCCAATATCCTAATGTATCCAATCCTCACACCTTTCCATTGGTGAACCGTAAGTTTGTTTAATGAATCTGCGATTGCCCTTCTCTGTGGAAATATCTTCACTAGTATCAAGTTTTAGGTAACACCTATAAGTGATATCATACGATATGTGTCTTTCTCTTTCTGACTTACTACAAGTCACGTGATTACCTCTAGACTCATCTACGGTGCTGCAAATGGCATTGTGTCCTTTTTTTCCTTGGCTAATATTCTGTCTGTACATGTACCAGTTCTTCTTTGACCACTCATCTGTTGATGGACTTTTTGGTTGCTCCCATGTCATGGCTATTGTAATGCTGCGGCAATGCACATTTGCCTGCCTGTGTCTTTCCAATTCTGTCTTCTTAGGCTATAGGCCCAGGAGTTCGCCTGCTGGATCATATGGTAGCAAAATGTTTACCTTGTACAGGCACCGCCATTCTGTTCTCATTAGTGGCTCTTACCAGGTTACGTCCCACTTAAAGTTGAGGTGATGCTCTTCTCCACAACACCTTCAGCGTTTATTGTTTGGAGTATTTTTGCTGAAGTTTATTCTGACTAGTGTGAGCTGATACCACTTTGTGCTTGGATTTGCATGCGTCTCATAATACCTTGAAATTGAGCTTTCTGGCATGTCCTTTTTTTCTTCAAACTGTGAGTACAGCTTACCTCTTCAAATTGTTTTCGGGAAGTAGGTGTGACATTTAGAAATATTTTGGCCATTACCTCCCTCAAGACATTATGAGGGCAGGTTTCATTCACAGCCCTCCAGTACTGGTGCATATGAAGTGACCCTTAGCACAGGTTTTAAAGCTGCTGTTGCAGGTAACGGCCAGAGGGTGGCAGCATTTCTGCTTTTCCCAATCTGTTAACTAGGGAAACAGACCATCCTGGCAGTGGTGTTCCTCGGTTCTATATTAGAGTGGAATGTGCCCCCAAAAGCTGATGTCTCCTTACTTATGTTTGTTTTAGAAATCGAATTTCTATATATTTTTTTATTGGAGTCATATTCCATTGTGTTCATGGACCACTTCTTCTTTGAGCATTCCTCTGTTGATGGACATTTTCGTAGCTTCCAAGTGTTGGCTATGGTAAATATTGCTGGAGTGCAGGATTGCCAGCATGTGTCTTTTCTTTTTTGTGGTACATGGGCCTCTCACTGCCGTGGGCCCTCCCATTGCAGAGCACAGGCTCCGGACGCACAGGCCCAGCAGCCATAGCTCACGGGAACAGCCGCTCCGCGGCATGTGGGATCTTCCCGAATCGGGGCATGAACCCATGTCCCCTGCACTGGCAGGCGGACTCTCATCCACTGCGCCACCAGTGAATCCCAGCCTGTCTTTTTGATTCTCATCCCCTCAGGCGAAAGGCCCAGCAGTGGGTATACTTGATTGAATGGTAGCTCAGTATTTATCTTTACAAGGCACGTCATTTTTGTTTTCATGACTGGCTCTTACCATGTCCCACGTTGAAGCAAGGGTAGGCATTTCTCCAAAACCCCTTCAGCATTTATTGTTTGCAGAATTTTTCCTGATGGGCATTCTGACTGCTGTGAGCTGATAGGTTTTTGTCATTTGGATTTACATATCTTTAATTATTCCTCATGTTTAGCATTTTCCCATGCCTTTTTAAATTTCTGGCAGAGAAAAACAGAAAAAAAAAACGGAGAGTACAGTTAAACTCTTGAAATTGTCTTCTTGGATGGTTGCCCTCTTTTGAATGTTCTGGTCAATTTTCGACCCCATGTTTGTTTTTGAGGGCAGGTGTTATTCACAGGCCTGCAATGAGTGTGACTATTTAGTGACCATTAGCAGTGGGTTTAAAGCTGCTGTTGTGGGAAATGGCCACAAGGCGGCAGCGTTTCTCCACTCCCAAGTCTGGTTCCTAGGGCAGCAGAGCCTTTCTGGGACCAATGGAATACAGAAGAAGGCATCATTGAAGTCTAATACAGAATACCATGTCCTGGTGGATGGTAGAATGACCAGTAGGGTCTAGGAATTAGGAACTACTGGATGTATATCCTCGGTGGCTTCACTGACTGTCCTAACATCCTTTACCAGGTCCCCAGCAGCCCACGGGGCTCTCGTGGTCAGGCCCCTCCCAGGATATGGGGCTCACCTGGGCAGGGCCCCAGCAGCCAACGAGGTTCTCATGTTCAGGCCACTCCCAGGGTATGGAGCTCAGCTGTGAAACTACCCAGCAGCCCATGAGGCTCTCGTGCTTAGGCACCTCCCATGATACAGAGCTCCCGTGGGCAGGTACCATGGCAGGGCTGGGCACACAGGAACCGTGCACATAGCCCTCATTGCAGAGCACCCCAGAACGCCTGTCACGCAGAGCTGACACAGAGCACCTCAGAGCAGGACTTGAACTAACCAACAGCAGCTCCGACAGGTCTCTGACCCTGGGCATCACTCTGTGCAGCCTCCCTCTGCCTGGTCTTCCAGAGACTTCCACTGCAGCCGGGGCACCAGGCCTTTGTCTCCAACCATCCCCCCTCCTCTCCCTGACTCCTGGGTTCCTCTCATTAGGATTAGGTCTTCTTGAAATTGTCTCCCACTCATGGGCCAGATAAAATGATGAGAAAACAAGCCGGAGATGCAGCCCCTTGTCTATCCTGACTCTCAGGAGCCCACACCTGTTCCTTGGAACTGGCCGTTTCAGCGAGGTCCATTTTCTGCAATGTGAGCCACTGAGGGGTGAGGATTGGCTGACCGGAGCAGCCTGTCCCTACCGGCCAGCCCTCCCCAGGTGTGCCTGGGTTGAGGTCAATAGAAACACCGCTCCAGGGAGCAACAGCGCCTGCAGCTGTGCCTGATGCCATATTCTCTGCCCCGTCAGCAGTCTCGGGGCTGTGCTGGTGGGAGGGAGTGAGGGGGCACGGTTTTGTGGGTGGCCCGGTGTGAGAGGGGCTCTGCTGGACTTTCTGCAGGAGTTGCCAGACTGCCACCTGCTAAAGAAGAGGATGGGTCACCCATACCTTCCGCTGGAATTTCTCCGCGGGCAGAGGTGAGGGAGGAACAAAGCAGTGGGGGCCAAGACAGGACGGATATCTCAGGCAGGGAAATGGAAAGTGTTCAGAAGAGTGCCTGGGGCCAGGATCATCCTGGCTGGCCTGCAGGCACCAAGTCAGCCTGCGTGCTTTTGCTGGTGTGGATCCACGGCCCTTCCTCTATGCTTTCAAGTCCTTGTACATATTCAGGTGTTTTACCTGGGAAGGGAGGGAACAGTTCAGCAGCAGCTGGCTGTGGGCTCGGCTCACGTTTACTCACAGACGCCTATGTACGGTCCCCCAGGTTTGCAATGAGGACGCTCCTTGCGGGGGTGGGGGGGGCTGCTGGCTGCATGGGAGATAATTCCCTACCTCTGACCAACTTCAGAATTGTTTACCACTGGAGCAAGTGCCCTGATAGGGTTTTCCTCTGTATAACTAGTGGGTTCTGTTTATTTTTTCTGTTTTGTTTCAAGGTAGATTTTATTCCTCATTTATGTATTTATAGATATAAGCATGGAAATAATTCATTCATACAAATACATCTGTGTGAAGGGAAGAACGTTTTTCTGTTTTATTTTTAAATTTTATTTGTTTTAAAAAATTTTGAAATTTAGTATTATTTATTTTTTTAGACAGCAGGTTATTATTAGTTATCTATTTTATACATATACATGTATACAGGTCAATCCCAATCTCCCAACTCATCCCACCACCACCACCCCATGGCTTCCCCCCCTTGGTTTCCATACGTTTGTTCTCTAACCCTGTGTCTCTAATTCTGCCCTGCAAACCGGTTCATCTGTACCAGTTTTCTAGGTTCCACATATATGCATTAATACACAATATTTGTTTTTCTCTTTCTGACTTACTTCTCTCGGTATGACAGTCTCTAGATCCATCCACGTCTCTACAAATGACCCCGTTTCATTCCTTTTTATGGCTCAGTAATATTCCATTTTATATATGTACCACATCTTTATCCATTCGTCTGTCTGTGGGCATTTAGGTTGCTTCCATTACCTGGCTATTGTAAATAGTGCTGCAATGAACATTGTGGTGAATGTGTCTTTTGGATTTATGGTTTTCTCTGGGTATATGCCCAGAAGTGGGATTGCTGGATCATATGGTAATTGTATTTTTAGTTTTTCTAATGAACCTCCATACTGTTCTCCATAGTGACTGTATCAATTGACATGCCCACCAATAGTGGAAGAGGGATCCATGTGTCCACACCCTCCGCAGCATTTGTAGTTTGTCGATTTTCTGATGATGCCCATTCTAACAGGTGTGAGGTGATACCTCATTGAAGTTTTGACTTGCATTTCTCTAAAAATTAGTGATGTTGAGCAGCTTTTCATGTGCATCCTGGCCATCTCTGGGTCTCCTTTGAAGAAATGTCTATTTAGATATTCTACCCATTTTTGAAGTGGGTTGTATTTTTTTTAATATTAAGCTGCATGAGCTGTTTATATATATTGGAGATTAAACCTTTGTCCATTGATTCGTTTTCACATATTTCCTCCCATTCTGAGGGTTGCCTTTTTCCATTCCCGTTTTTAACAAAAGAAAGAAAGAAAGAAAGAAAAAGAGGCAGAACACAAATGTCCGTAAAATATGCCTCTTGAAACTGTCGTTTTGAAATATGGAGGTGTTTTGAATTTTTTGGTCGGTATACGACCCCAGGATTTGTTTTCAGGGCAGGTCTCATTTACAGGCCTGCAATTATTTTGAATATCAACTGACCATTAGCGCTGGGATTAAAGCTGCTGTTGTGTGAAACGGCCACATGGTGGCAGCAGTTCTCCTTTACCAAATCTGGTGACTAGGGCAACAGAGCCTCAATAGAAGTCCTGTTCTAGGTTGTAATTTAGAATGGAATGTGCCAGGAAAAAGACCCTTATGTTTGTCTCACTATTTCTTGTTGGGTTTTTTTTCATTTAATTTTTATTTTTTATCACAGCAAGTTTGATTACAATGTTTGGCTTGTTGTAGGTGTGCAAGATGTGGTTCTTTTACGCATATACATATGTCTGTTCTTCCTGGGATCCTTTTCCATGTACGTTATGACAGAATGTTGACTAATCTTCTCTTGGTATTCCGTAGGTGTTTGGTGTCTATATATTTCACCTGTGTTTGTATATGTCTCTTAACCCCAATATCCTAATGTATCCAATCCTCACACCTTTCCATTGGTGAACCGTAAGTTTGTTTAATGAATCTGCGATTGCCCTTCTCTGTGGAAATATCTTCACTAGTATCAAGTTTTAGGTAACACCTATAAGTGATATCATACGATATGTGTCTTTCTCTTTCTGACTTACTACAAGTCACGTGATTACCTCTAGACTCATCTACGGTGCTGCAGATGGCATTGTGTCCTTTTTTTCCTTGGCTAATATTCTGTCTGTACATGTACCAGTTCTTCTTTGACCACTCATCTGTTGATGGACTTTTTGGTTGCTCCCATGTCATGGCTATTGTAATGCTGCGGCAATGCACATTTGCCTGCCTGTGTCTTTCCAATTCTGTCTTCTTAGGTTATAGGCCCAGGAGTTCGCCTGCTGGATCATATGGTAGCAAAATGTTTACCTTGTACAGGCACCGCCATTCTGTTCTCATTAGTGGCTCTTACCAGGTTACGTCCCACTTAAAGTTGAGGTGATGCTCTTCTCCACAACACCTTCAGCGTTTATTGTTTGGAGTATTTTTGCTGAAGTTTATTCTGACTAGTGTGAGCTGATACCACTTTGTGCTTGGATTTGCATGCGTCTCATAATACCTTGAAATTGAGCTTTCTGGCATGTCCTTTTTTTCTTCAAACTGTGAGTACAGCTTACCTCTTCAAATTGTTTTCGGGAAGTAGGTGTGACATTTAGAAATATTTTGGCCATTACCTCCCTCAAGACATTATGAGGGCAGGTTTCATTCACAGCCCTCCAGTACTGGTGCATATGAAGTGACCCTTAGCACAGGTTTTAAAGCTGCTGTTGCAGGTAACGGCCAGAGGGTGGCAGCATTTCTGCTTTTCCCAATCTGTTAACTAGGGAAACAGACCATCCTGGCAGTGGTGTTCCTCGGTTCTATATTAGAGTGGAATGTGCCCCCAAAAGCTGATGTCTCCTTACTTATGTTTGTGTTAGAAATTGAATTTGTATATATTTTTTTATTGGAGTCATATTCCATTGTGTTCATGGACCACTTCTTCTTTGAGCATTCCTCTGTTGATGGACATTTTCGTAGCTTCCAAGTGTTGGCTATGGTAAATATTGCTGGAGTGCAGGATTGCCAGCATGTGTCTTTTCTTTTTTGTGGTACATGGGCCTCTCACTGCCGTGGGCCCTCCCATTGCAGAGCACAGGCTCCGGACGCACAGGCCCAGCAGCCATAGCTCACGGGAACAGCCGCTCCGCGGCATGTGGGATCTTCCCGAATCGGGGCATGAACCCATGTCCCCTGCACTGGCAGGCGGACTCTCATCCACTGCGCCACCAGTGAATCCCAGCCTGTCTTTTTGATTCTCATCCCCTCAGGCGAAAGGCCCAGCAGTGGGTATACTTGATTGAATGGTAGCTCAGTATTTATCTTTACAAGGCACGTCATTTTTGTTTTCATGACTGGCTCTTACCATGTCCCACGTTGAAGCAAGGGTAGGCATTTCTCCAAAACCCCTTCAGCATTTATTGTTTGCAGAATTTTTCCTGATGGGCATTCTGACTGCTGTGAGCTGATAGGTTTTTGTCATTTGGATTTACATATCTTTAATTATTCCTCATGTTTAGCATTTTCCCATGCCTTTTTAAATTTCTGGCAGAGAAAAACAGAAAAAAAAACGGAGAGTACAGTTAAACTCTTGAAATTGTCTTCTTGGATGGTTGCCCTCTTTTGAATGTTCTGGTCAATTTTCGACCCCATGTTTGTTTTTGAGGGCAGGTGTTATTCACAGGCCTGCAATGAGTGTGACTATTTAGTGACCATTAGCAGTGGGTTTAAAGCTGCTGTTGTGGGAAATGGCCACAAGGCGGCAGCGTTTCTCCACTCCCAAGTCTGGTTCCTAGGGCAGCAGAGCCTTTCTGGGACCAATGGAATACAGAAGAAGGCATCATTGAAGTCTAATACAGAATACCATGTCCTGGTGGATGGTAGAATGACCAGTAGGGTCTAGGAATTAGGAACTACTGGATGTATATCCTCGGTGGCTTCACTGACTGTCCTAACATCCTTTACCAGGTCCCCAGCAGCCCACGGGGCTCTCGTGGTCAGGCCCCTCCCAGGATATGGGGCTCACCTGGGCAGGGCCCCAGCAGCCAACGGGGTTCTCATGTTCAGGCCACTCCCAGGGTATGGAGCTCAGCTGTGAAACTACCCAGCAGCCCATGAGGCTCTCGTGCTTAGGCACCTCCCATGATACAGAGCTCCCGTGGGCAGGTACCATGGCAGGGCTGGGCACACAGGAACCGTGCACATAGCCCTCATTGCAGAGCACCCCAGAACGCCTGTCACGCAGAGCTGACACAGAGCACCTCAGAGCAGGACTTGAACTAACCAACAGCAGCTCCGACAGGTCTCTGACCCTGGGCATCACTCTGTGCAGCCTCCCTCTGCCTGGTCTTCCAGAGACTTCCACTGCAGCCGGGGCACCAGGCCTTTGTCTCCAACCATCCCCCCTCCTCTCCCTGACTCCTGGGTTCCTCTCATTAGGATTAGGTCTTCTTGAAATTGTCTCCCACTCATGGGCCAGATAAAATGATGAGAAAACAAGCCGGAGATGCAGCCCCTTGTCTATCCTGACTCTCAGGAGCCCACACCTGTTCCTTGGAACTGGCCATTTCAGCGAGGTCCATTTTCTGCAATGTGAGCCACTGAGGGGTGAGGATTGGCTGACCGGAGCAGCCTGTCCCTACCGGCCAGCCCTCCCCAGGTGTGCCTGGGTTGAGGTCAATAGAAACACCGCTCCAGGGAGCAACAGCGCCTGCAGCTGTGCCTGACGCCATATTCTCTGCCCCGTCAGCAGTCTCGGGGCTGTGCTGGTGGGAGGGAGTGAGGGGGCACGGTTTTGTGGGTGGCCCGGTGTGAGAGGGGCTCTGCTGGACTTTCTGCAGGAGTTGCCAGACTGCCACCTGCTAAAGAAGAGGATGGGTCACCCATACCTTCCGCTGGAATTTCTCCGCGGGCAGAGGTGAGGGAGGAACAAAGCAGTGGGGGCCAAGACAGGACGGATATCTCAGGCAGGGAAATGGAAAGTGTTCAGAAGAGCGCCTGGGGCCAGGATCATCCTGGCTGGCCTGCAGGCACCAAGTCTGCCTGCGTGCTTTCACTGGTGTGGATCCACGGCCCTTCCTCTATGCTTTCAAGTCCTTGTACATATTCAGGTGTTTTACCTGGGAAGGGAGGGAACAGTTCAGCAGCAGCTGGCTGGGGGCTCAGCTCACGTTTACTCACAGACGCCTATGTACGGTCCCCCAGGTTTGCAATGAGGACGCTCCTTGCGGTGGTGGGGGGGGGCTGCTGGCTGCATGGGAGATAATTCCCTACCTCTGACCAACTTCAGAATTGTTTACCACTGGAGCAAGTGCCCTGATAGGGTTTTCCTCTGTATAACTAGTGGGTTCTGTTTATTTTTTCTGTTTTGTTTCAAGGTAGATTTTATTCCTCATTTATGTATTTATAGATATAAGCATGGAAATAATTCATTCATACAAATACATCTGTGTGAATGGAAGAACGTTTTTCTGTTTTATTTTTAAATTTTATTTGTTTTTAAAAATTTTGAAATTTAGTATTATTTATTTTTTTAGACAGCAGGTTATTATTAGTTATCTATTTTATACATATACATGTATACAGGTCAATCCCAATCTCCCAACTCATCCCACCACCACCACCCCATGGCTTCCCCCCCTTGGTTTCCATACGTTTGTTCTCTAACCCTGTGTCTCTAATTCTGCCCTGCAAACCGGTTCATCTGTACCAGTTTTCTAGGTTCCACATATATGCATTAATACACAATATTTGTTTTTCTCTTTCTGACTTACTTCTCTCGGTATGACAGTCTCTAGATCCATCCACGTCTCTACAAATGACCCCGTTTCATTCCTTTTTATGGCTGAGTAATATTCCATTTTATATATGTACCACATCTTTATCCATTCGTCTGTCTGTGGGCATTTAGGTTGCTTCCATTACCTGGCTATTGTAAATAGTGCTGCAATGAACATTGTGGTGAATGTGTCTTTTGGATTTATGGTTTTCTCTGGGTATATGCCCAGAAGTGGGATTGCTGGGTCATATGGTAATTGTATTTTTAGTTTTTCTAATGAACCTCCATACTGTTCTCCATAGTGACTGTATCAATTGACATGCCCACCAATAGTGGAAGAGGGATCCATGTGTCCACACCCTCCGCAGCATTTGTAGTTTGTCGATTTTCTGATGATGCCCATTCTAACAGGTGTGAGGTGATACCTCATTGAAGTTTTGACTTGCATTTCTCTAATAATTAGTGATGTTGAGCAGCTTTTCATGTGCATCCTGGCCATCTCTGGGTCTCCTTTGAAGAAATGTCTATTTAGATATTCTACCCATTTTTGAAGTGGGTTGTATTTTTTTTTAATATTAAGCTGCATGAGCTGTTTATATATATTGGAGATTAAACCTTTGTCCATTGATTCATTTTCACATATTTCCTCCCATTCTGAGGGTTGCCTTTTTCCATTCCCGTTTTTTAACAAAAGAAAGAAAGAAAGAAAGAAAAAGAAGCAGAACACAAATGTCCGTAAAATATGCCTCTTGAAACTGTCGTTTTGAAATATGGAGGTGTTTTGAATTTTTTGGTCGGTATACGACCCCAGGATTTGTTTTCAGGGCAGGTCTCATTTACAGGCCTGCAATTATTTTGAATATCAACTGACCATTAGCGCTGGGATTAAAGCTGCTGTTGTGTGAAACGGCCACAAGGTGGCAGCAGTTCTCCTTTACCAAATCTGGTGACTAGGGCAACAGAGCCTCAATGGAAGTCATGTTCTAGGTTGTAATTTAGAATGGAATGTGCCAGGAAAAAGACCCTTAAGTTTGTCTCACTATTACTTGTTCGGTTTTTTTTCATTTAATTTTTATTTTTTATCACAGCAAGTTTGATTACAATGTTTGGCTTGTTGTAGGTGTGCAAGATGTGGTTCTTTTACGCATATACATATGTCTGTTCTTCCTGGGATCCTTTTCCATGTACGTTATGACAGAATGTTGACTAATCTTCTCTTGGTATTCCGTAGGTGTTTGGTGTCTATATATTTCACCTGTGTTTGTATATGTCTCTTAACCCCAATATCCTAATGTATCCAATCCTCACACCTTTCCATTGGTGAACCGTAAGTTTGTTTAATGAATCTGTGATTGCCCTTCTCTGTGGAAATATCTTCACTAGTATCAAGTTTTAGGTAACACCTATAAGTGATATCATACGATATGTGTCTTTCTCTTTCTGACTTACTACAAGTCACGTGATTACCTCTAGACTCATCTACGGTGCTGCAAATGGCATTGTGTCCTTTTTTTCCTTGGCTAATATTCTGTCTGTACATGTACCAGTTCTTCTTTGACCACTCATCTGTTGATGGACTTTTTGGTTGCTCCCATGTCATGGCTATTGTAATGCTGCGGCAATGCACATTTGCCTGCCTGTGTCTTTCCAATTCTGTCTTCTTAGGTTATAGGCCCAGGAGTTCGCCTGCTGGATCATATGGTAGCAAAATGTTTACCTTGTACAGGCACCACCATTCTGTTCTCATTAGTGGCTCTTACCAGGTTACGTCCCACTTAAAGTTGAGGTGATGCTCTTCTCCACAACACCTTCAGCGTTTATTGTTTGGAGTATTTTTGCTGAAGTTTATTCTGACTAGTGTGAGCTGATACCACTTTGTGCTTGGATTTGCATGCGTCTCATAATACCTTGAAATTGAGCTTTCTGGCATGTCCTTTTTTTCTTCAAACTGTGAGTACAGCTTACCTCTTCAAATTGTTTTCGGGAAGTAGGTGTGACATTTAGAAATATTTTGGCCATTACCTCCCTCAAGACATTATGAGGGCAGGTTTCATTCACAGCCCTCCAGTACTGGTGCATATGAAGTGACCCTTAGCACAGGTTTTAAAGCTGCTGTTGCAGGTAACGGCCAGAGGGTGGCAGCATTTCTGCTTTTCCCAATCTGTTAACTAGGGAAACAGACCATCCTGGCAGTGGTGTTCCTCGGTTCTATATTAGAGTGGAATGTGCCCCCAAAAGCTGATGTCTCCTTACTTATGTTTGTTTTAGAAATCGAATTTCTATATATTTTTTTATTGGAGTCATATTCCATTGTGTTCATGGACCACTTCTTCTTTGAGCATTCCTCTGTTGATGGACATTTTCGTAGCTTCCAAGTGTTGGCTATGGTAAATATTGCTGGAGTGCAGGATTGCCAGCATGTGTCTTTTCTTTTTTGTGGTACATGGGCCTCTCACTGCCGTGGGCCCTCCCATTGCAGAGCACAGGCTCCGGACGCACAGGCCCAGCAGCCATAGCTCACGGGAACAGCCGCTCCGCGGCATGTGGGATCTTCCCGAATCGGGGCATGAACCCATGTCCCCTGCACTGGCAGGCGGACTCTCATCCACTGCGCCACCAGTGAATCCCAGCCTGTCTTTTTGATTCTCATCCCCTCAGGCGAAAGGCCCAGCAGTGGGTATACTTGATTGAATGGTAGCTCAGTATTTATCTTTACAAGGCACGTCATTTTTGTTTTCATGACTGGCTCTTACCATGTCCCACGTTGAAGCAAGGGTAGGCATTTCTCCAAAACCCCTTCAGCATTTATTGTTTGCAGAATTTTTCCTGATGGGCATTCTGACTGCTGTGAGCTGATAGGTTTTTGTCATTTGGATTTACATATCTTTAATTATTCCTCATGTTTAGCATTTTCCCATGCCTTTTTAAATTTCTGGCAGAGAAAAACAGAAAAAAAAAACGGAGAGTACAGTTAAACTCTTGAAATTGTCTTCTTGGATGGTTGCCCTCTTTTGAATGTTCTGGTCAATTTTCGACCCCATGTTTGTTTTTGAGGGCAGGTGTTATTCACAGGCCTGCAATGAGTGTGACTATTTAGTGACCATTAGCAGTGGGTTTAAAGCTGCTGTTGTGGGAAATGGCCACAAGGCGGCAGCGTTTCTCCACTCCCAAGTCTGGTTCCTAGGGCAGCAGAGCCTTTCTGGGACCAATGGAATACAGAAGAAGGCATCATTGAAGTCTAATACAGAATACCATGTCCTGGTGGATGGTAGAATGACCAGTAGGGTCTAGGAATTAGGAACTACTGGATGTATATCCTCGGTGGCTTCACTGACTGTCCTAACATCCTTTACCAGGTCCCCAGCAGCCCACGGGGCTCTCGTGGTCAGGCCCCTCCCAGGATATGGGGCTCACCTGGGCAGGGCCCCAGCAGCCAACGGGGTTCTCATGTTCAGGCCACTCCCAGGGTATGGAGCTCAGCTGTGAAACTACCCAGCAGCCCATGAGGCTCTCGTGCTTAGGCACCTCCCATGATACAGAGCTCCCGTGGGCAGGTACCATGGCAGGGCTGGGCACACAGGAACCGTGCACATAGCCCTCATTGCAGAGCACCCCAGAACGCCTGTCACGCAGAGCTGACACAGAGCACCTCAGAGCAGGACTTGAACTAACCAACAGCAGCTCCGACAGGTCTCTGACCCTGGGCATCACTCTGTGCAGCCTCCCTCTGCCTGGTCTTCCAGAGACTTCCACTGCAGCCGGGGCACCAGGCCTTTGTCTCCAACCATCCCCCCTCCTCTCCCTGACTCCTGGGTTCCTCTCATTAGGATTAGGTCTTCTTGAAATTGTCTCCCACTCATGGGCCAGATAAAATGATGAGAAAACAAGCCGGAGATGCAGCCCCTTGTCTATCCTGACTCTCAGGAGCCCACACCTGTTCCTTGGAACTGGCCGTTTCAGCGAGGTCCATTTTCTGCAATGTGAGCCACTGAGGGGTGAGGATTGGCTGACCGGAGCAGCCTGTCCCTACCGGCCAGCCCTCCCCAGGTGTGCCTGGGTTGAGGTCAATAGAAACACCGCTCCAGGGAGCAACAGCGCCTGCAGCTGTGCCTGACGCCATATTCTCTGCCCCGTCAGCAGTCTCGGGGCTGTGCTGGTGGGAGGGAGTGAGGGGGCACGGTTTTGTGGGTGGCCCGGTGTGAGAGGGGCTCTGCTGGACTTTCTGCAGGAGTTGCCAGACTGCCACCTGCTAAAGAAGAGGATGGGTCACCCATACCTTCCGCTGGAATTTCTCCGCGGGCAGAGGTGAGGGAGGAACAAAGCAGTGGGGGCCAAGACAGGACGGATATCTCAGGCAGGGAAATGGAAAGTGTTCAGAAGAGCGCCTGGGGCCAGGATCATCCTGGCTGGCCTGCAGGCACCAAGTCAGCCTGCGTGCTTTCGCTGGTGTGGATCCACGGCCCTTCCTCTATGCTTTCAAGTCCTTGTACATATTCAGGTGTTTTACCTGGGAAGGGAGGGAACAGTTCAGCAGCAGCTGGCTGGGGGCTCAGCTCACATTTACTCACAGACGCCTATGTACGGTCCCCCAGCTTTGCAATGAGGACGCTCCTTGCGGGGGTGGGGGGGGCTGCTGGCTGCATGGGAGATAATTCCCTACCTCTGACCAACTTCAGAATTGTTTACCACTGGAGCAAGTGCCCTGATAGGGTTTTCCTCTGTATAACTAGTGGGTTCTGTTTATTTTTTCTGTTTTGTTTCAAGGTAGATTTTATTCCTCATTTATGTATTTATAGATATAAGCATGGAAATAATTCATTCATACAAATACATCTGTGTGAAGGGAAGAACGTTTTTCTGTTTTATTTTTAAATTTTATTTGTTTTAAAAAATTTTGAAATTTAGTATTATTTATTTTTTTAGACAGCAGGTTATTATTAGTTATCTATTTTATACATATACATGTATACAGGTCAATCCCAATCTCCCAACTCATCCCACCACCACCACCCCATGGCTTCCCCCCCTTGGTTTCCATACGTTTGTTCTCTAACCCTGTGTCTCTAATTCTGCCCTGCAAACCAGTTCATCTGTACCAGTTTTCTAGGTTCCACATATATGCATTAATACACAATATTTGTTTTTCTCTTTCTGACTTACTTCTCTCGGTATGACAGTCTCTAGATCAATCCACGTCTCTACAAATGACCCCGTTTCATTCCTTTTTATGGCTGAGTAATATTCCATTTTATATATGTACCACATCTTTATCCATTCGTCTGTCTGTGGGCATTTAGGTTGCTTCCATTACCTGGCTATTGTAAATAGTGCTGCAATGAACATTGTGGTGAATGTGTCTTTTGGATTTATGGTTTTCTCTGGGTATATGCCCAGAAGTGGGATTGCTGGATCATATGGTAATTGTATTTTTAGTTTTTCTAATGAACCTCCATACTGTTCTCCATAGTGACTGTATCAATTGACATGCCCACCAATAGTGGAAGAGGGATCCATGTGTCCACACCCTCCGCAGCATTTGTAGTTTGTCGATTTTCTGATGATGCCCATTCTAACAGGTGTGAGGTGATACCTCATTGAAGTTTTGACTTGCATTTCTCTAATAATTAGTGATGTTGAGCAGCTTTTCATGTGCATCCTGGCCATCTCTGGGTCTCCTTTGAAGAAATGTCTATTTAGATATTCTACCCATTTTTGAAGTGGGTTGTATTTTTTTTAATATTAAGCTGCATGAGCTGTTTATATATATTGGAGATTAAACCTTTGTCCATTGATTCGTTTCCACATATTTCCTCCCATTCTGAGGGTTGCCTTTTTCCATTCCCGTTTTTTAACAAAAGAAAGAAAGAAAGAAAAAGAAGCAGAACACAAATGTCCGTAAAATATGCCTCTTGAAACTGTCGTTTTGAAATATGGAGGTGTTTTGAATTTTTTGGTCGGTATACGACCCCAGGATTTGTTTTCAGGGCAGGTCTCATTTACAGGCCTGCAATTATTTTGAATATCAACTGACCATTAGCGCTGGGATTAAAGCTGCTGTTGTGTGAAACGGCCACAAGGTGGCAGCAGTTCTCCTTTACCAAATCTGGTGACTAGGGCAACAGAGCCTCAATGGAAGTCGTGTTCTAGGATGTAATTTAGAATGGAATGTGCCAGGAAAAAGACCCTTAAGTTTGTCTCACTATTTCTTGTTCGGTTTTTTTTTCATTTAATTTTTATTTTTTATCACAGCAAGTTTGATTACAATGTTTGGCTTGTTGTAGGTGTGCAAGATGTGGTTCTTTTATGCATATACATATGTCTGTTCTTCCTGGGATCCTTTTCCATGTACGTTATGACAGAATGTTGACTAATCTTCTCTTGGTATTCCGTAGGTGTTTGGTGTCTATATATTTCACCTGTGTTTGTATATGTCTCTTAACCCCAATATCCTAATGTATCCAATCCTCACACCTTTCCATTGGTGAACCGTAAGTTTGTTTAATGAATCTGCGATTGCCCTTCTCTGTGGAAATATCTTCACTAGTATCAAGTTTTAGGTAACACCTATAAGTGATATCATACGATATGTGTCTTTCTCTTTCTGACTTACTACAAGTCACGTGATTACCTCTAGACTCATCTACGGTGCTGCAAATGGCATTGTGTCCTTTTTTTCCTTGGCTAATATTCTGTCTGTACATGTACCAGTTCTTCTTTGACCACTCATCTGTTGATGGACTTTTTGGTTGCTCCCATGTCATGGCTATTGTAATGCTGCGGCAATGCACATTTGCCTGCCTGTGTCTTTCCAATTCTGTCTTCTTAGGTTATAGGCCCAGGAGTTCGCCTGCTGGATCATATGGTAGCAAAATGTTTACCTTGTACAGGCACCGCCATTCTGTTCTCATTAGTGGCTCTTACCAGGTTACGTCCCACTTAAAGTTGAGGTGATGCTCTTCTCCACAACACCTTCAGCGTTTATTGTTTGGAGTATTTTTGCTGAAGTTTATTCTGACTAGTGTGAGCTGATACCACTTTGTGCTTGGATTTGCATGCATCTCATAATACCTTGAAATTGAGCTTTCTGGCATGTCCTTTTTTTCTTCAAACTGTGAGTACAGCTTACCTCTTCAAATTGTTTTCGGGAAGTAGGTGTGACATTTAGAAATATTTTGGCCATTACCTCCCTCAAGACATTATGAGGGCAGGTTTCATTCACAGCCCTCCAGTACTGGTGCATATGAAGTGACCCTTAGCACAGGTTTTAAAGCTGCTGTTGCACGTAACGGCCAGAGGGTGGCAGCATTTATGCTTTTCCCAATCTGTTAACTAGGGAAACAGACCATCCTTGCAGTGGTGTTCCTCGGTTCTATATTAGAGTGGAATGTGCCCCCAAAAGCTGATGTCTCCTTACTTATGTTTGTTTTAGAAATTGAATTTCTATATATTTTTTTATTGGAGTCATATTCCATTGTGTTCATGGACCACTTCTTCTTTAAGCATTCCTCTGTTGATGGACATTTTCGTAGCTTCCAAGTGTTGGCTATGGTAAATATTGCTGGAGTGCAGGATTGCCAGCATGTGTCTTTTCTTTTTTGTGGTACATGGGCCTCTCACTGCCGTGGGCCCTCCCATTGCAGAGCACAGGCTCCGGACGCACAGGCCCAGCAGCCATAGCTCACGGGAACAGCCGCTCTGCGGCATGTGGGATCTTCCCGAATCGGGGCATGAACCCATGTCCCCTGCACTGGCAGGCGGACTCTCATCCACTGCGCCACCAGTGAATCCCAGCCTGTCTTTTTGATTCTCATCCCCTCAGGCGAAAGGCCCAGCAGTGGGTATACTTGATTGAATGGTAGCTCAGTATTTATCTTTACAAGGCACGTCATTTTTGTTTTCATGACTGGCTCTTACCATGTCCCACGTTGAAGCAAGGGTAGGCATTTCTCCAAAACCCCTTCAGCATTTATTGTTTGCAGAATTTTTCCTGATGGGCATTCTGACTGCTGTGAGCTGATAGGTTTTTGTCATTTGGATTTACATATCTTTAATTATTCCTCATGTTTAGCATTTTCCCATGCCTTTTTAAATTTCTGGCAGAGAAAAACAGAAAAAAAAAACGGAGAGTACAGTTAAACTCTTGAAATTGTCTTCTTGGATGGTTGCCCTCTTTTGAATGTTCTGGTCAATTTTCGACCCCATGTTTGTTTTTGAGGGCAGGTGTTATTCACAGGCCTGCAATGAGTGTGACTATTTAGTGACCATTAGCAGTGGGTTTAAAGCTGCTGTTGTGGGAAATGGCCACAAGGCGGCAGCGTTTCTCCACTCCCAAGTCTGGTTCCTAGGGCAGCAGAGCCTTTCTGGGACCAATGGAATACAGAAGAAGGCATCATTGAAGTCTAATACAGAATACCATGTCCTGGTGGATGGTAGAATGACCAGTAGGGTCTAGGAATTAGGAACTACTGGATGTATATCCTCGGTGGCTTCACTGACTGTCCTAACATCCTTTACCAGGTCCCCAGCAGCCCACGGGGCTCTCGTGGTCAGGCCCCTCCCAGGATATGGGGCTCACCTGGGCAGGGCCCCAGCAGCCAACGAGGTTCTCATGTTCAGGCCACTCCCAGGGTATGGAGCTCAGCTGTGAAACTACCCAGCAGCCCATGAGGCTCTCGTGCTTAGGCACCTCCCATGATACAGAGCTCCCGTGGGCAGGTACCATGGCAGGGCTGGGCACACAGGAACCGTGCACATAGCCCTCATTGCAGAGCACCCCAGAACGCCTGTCACGCAGAGCTGACACAGAGCACCTCAGAGCAGGACTTGAACTAACCAACAGCAGCTCCGACAGGTCTCTGACCCTGGGCATCACTCTGTGCAGCCTCCCTCTGCCTGGTCTTCCAGAGACTTCCACTGCAGCCGGGGCACCAGGCCTTTGTCTCCAACCATCCCCCCTCCTCTCCCTGACTCCTGGGTTCCTCTCATTAGGATTAGGTCTTCTTGAAATTGTCTCCCACTCATGGGCCAGATAAAATGATGAGAAAACAAGCCGGAAATGCAGCCCCTTGTCTATCCTGACTCTCAGGAGCCCACACCTGTTCCTTGGAACTGGCCGTTTCAGCGAGGTCCATTTTCTGCAATGTGAGCCACTGAGGGGTGAGGATTGGCTGACCGGAGCAGCCTGTCCCTACCGGCCAGCCCTCCCCAGGTGTGCCTGGGTTGAGGTCAATAGAAACACCGCTCCAGGGAGCAACAGCGCCTGCAGCTGTGCCTGACGCCATATTCTCTGCCCCGTCAGCAGTCTCGGGGCTGTGCTGGTGGGAGGGAGTGAGGGGGCACGGTTTTGTGGGTGGCCCGGTGTGAGAGGGGCTCTGCTGGACTTTCTGCAGGAGTTGCCAGACTGCCACCTGCTAAAGAAGAGGATGGGTCACCCATACCTTCCGCTGGAATTTCTCCGCGGGCAGAGGTGAGGGAGGAACAAAGCAGTGGGGGCCAAGACAGGACGGATATCTCAGGCAGGGAAATGGAAAGTTTTCAGAAGAGCGCCTGGGGCCAGGATCATCCTGGCTGGCCTGCAGGCACCAAGTCAGCCTGCGTGCTTTCGCTGGTGTGGATCCACGGCCCTTCCTCTATGCTTTCAAGTCCTTGTACATATTCAGGTGTTTTACCTGGGAAGGGAGGGAACAGTTCAGCAGCAGCTGGCTGGGGGCTCAGCTCACGTTTACTCACAGACGCCTATGTACGGTCCCCCAGCTTTGCAATGAGGACGCTCCTTGCGGGGGTGGGGGTGGGGTCTGCTGGCTGCATGGGAGATAATTCCCTACCTCTGACCAACTTCAGAATTGTTTACCACTGGAGCAAGTGCCCTGATAGGGTTTTCCTCTGTATAACTAGTGGGTTCTGTTTATTTTTTCTGTTTTGTTTCAAGGTAGATTTTATTCCTCATTTATGTATTTATAGATATAAGCATGGAAATAATTCATTCATACAAATACATCTGTGTGAAGGGAAGAACGTTTTTCTGTTTTATTTTAAAATTTTATTTGTTTTAAAAAATTTTGAAATTTAGTATTATTTATTTTTTTAGACAGCAGGTTATTATTAGTTATCTATTTTATACATATACATGTATACAGGTCAATCCCAATCTCCCAACTCATCCCACCACCACCACCCCATGGCTTCCCCCCCTTGGTTTCCATACGTTTGTTCTCTAACCCTGTGTCTCTAATTCTGCCCTGCAAACCGGTTCATCTGTACCAGTTTTCTAGGTTCCACATATATGCATTAATACACAATATTTGTTTTTCTCTTTCTGACTTACTTCTCTCGGTATGACAGTCTCTAGATCCATCCACGTCTCTACAAATGACCCCGTTTCATTCCTTTTTATGGCTGAGTAATATTCCATTTTATATATGTACCACATCTTTATCCATTCGTCTGTCTGTGGGCATTTAGGTTGCTTCCATTACCTGGCTATTGTAAATAGTGCTGCAATGAACATTGTGGTGAATGTGTCTTTTGGATTTATGGTTTTCTCTGGGTATATGCCCAGAAGTGGGATTGCTGGATCATATGGTAATTGTATTTTTAGTTTTTCTAATGAACCTCCATACTGTTCTCCATAGTGACTGTATCAATTGACATGCCCACCAATAGTGGAAGAGGGATCCATGTGTCCACACCCTCCGCAGCATTTGTAGTTTGTCGATTTTCTGATGATGCCCATTCTAACAGGTGTGAGGTGATACCTCATTGAAGTTTTGACTTGCATTTCTCTAATAATTAGTGATGTTGAGCAGCTTTTCATGTGCATCCTGGCCATCTCTGGGTCTCCTTTGAAGAAATGTCTATTTAGATATTCTACCCATTTTTGAAGTGGGTTGTATTTTTTTTAATATTAAGCTGCATGAGCTGTTTATATATATTGGAGATTAAACCTTTGTCCATTGATTCGTTTTCACATATTTCCTCCCATTCTGAGGGTTGCCTGTTTCCATTCCCGTTTTTAACATAAGAAAGAAAGAAAGAAAGAAAAAGAGGCAGAACACAAATGTCCGTAAAATATGCCTCTTGAAACTGTCGTTTTGAAATATGGAGGTGTTTTGAATTTTTTGGTCGGTATTCGACCCCAGGATTTGTTTTCAGGGCAGGTCTCATTTACAGGCCTGCAATTATTTTGAATATCAACTGACCATTAGCGCTGGGATTAAAGCTGCTGTTGTGTGAAACGGCCACATGGTGGCAGCAGTTCTCCTTTACCAAATCTGGTGACTAGGCCAACAGAGCCTCAATAGAAGTCCTGTTCTAGGTTGTAATTTAGAATGGAATGTGCCAGGAAAAAGACCCTTATGTTTGTCTCACTATTTCTTGTTGGGTTTTTTTTCATTTAATTTTTATTTTTTATCACAGCAAGTTTGATTACAATGTTTGGCTTGTTGTAGGTGTGCAAGATGTGGTTCTTTTACGCATATACATATGTCTGTTCTTCCTGGGATCCTTTTCCATGTACGTTATGACAGAATGTTGACTAATCTTCTCTTGGTATTCCGTAGGTGTTTGGTGTCTATATATTTCACCTGTGTTTGTATATGTCTCTTAACCCCAATATCCTAATGTATCCAATCCTCACACCTTTCCATTGGTGAACCGTAAGTTTGTTTAATGAATCTGCGATTGCCCTTCTCTGTGGAAATATCTTCACTAGTATCAAGTTTTAGGTAACACCTATAAGTGATATCATACGATATGTGTCTTTCTCTTTCTGACTTACTACAAGTCACGTGATTACCTCTAGACTCATCTGCGGTGCTGCAAATGGCATTGTGTCCTTTTTTTCCTTGGCTAATATTCTGTCTGTACATGTACCAGTTCTTCTTTGACCACTCATCTGTTGATGGACTTTTTGGTTGCTCCCATGTCATGGCTATTGTAATGCTGCGGCAATGCACATTTGCCTGCCTGTGTCTTTCCAATTCTGTCTTCTTAGGTTATAGGCCCAGGAGTTCGCCTGCTGGATCATATGGTAGCAAAATGTTTACCTTGTACAGGCACCGCCATTCTGTTCTCATTAGTGGCTCTTACCAGGTTACGTCCCACTTAAAGTTGAGGTGATGCTCTTCTCCACAACACCTTCAGCGTTTATTGTTTGGAGTATTTTTGCTGAAGTTTATTCTGACTAGTGTGAGCTGATACCACTTTGTGCTTGGATTTGCATGCGTCTCATAATACCTTGAAATTGAGCTTTCTGGCATGTCCTTTTTTTCTTCAAACTGTGAGTACAGCTTACCTCTTCAAATTGTTTTCGGGAAGTAGGTGTGACATTTAGAAATATTTTGGCCATTACCTCCCTCAAGACATTAGGAGGGCAGGTTTCATTCACAGCCCTCCAGTACTGGTGCATATGAAGTGACCCTTAGCACAGGTTTTAAAGCTGCTGTTGCAGGTAACGGCCAGAGGGTGGCAGCATTTCTGCTTTTCCCAATCTGTTAACTAGGGAAACAGACCATCCTGGCAGTGGTGTTCCTCGGTTATATATTAGAGTGGAATGTGCCCCCAAAAGCTGATGTCTCCTTACTTATGTTTGTGTTAGAAATTGAATTTGTATATATTTTTTTTATTGGAGTCATATTCCATTGTGTTCATGGACCACTTCTTCTTTGAGCATTCCTCTGTTGATGGACATTTTCGTAGCTTCCAAGTGTTGGCTATGGTAAATATTGCTGGAGTGCAGGATTGCCAGCATGTGTCTTTTCTTTTTTGTGGTACATGGGCCTCTCACTGCCGTGGGCCCTCCCATTGCAGAGCACAGGCTCCGGACGCACAGGCCCAGCAGCCATAGCTCACGGGAACAGCCGCTCCGCGGCATGTGGGATCTTCCCGAATCGGGGCATGAACCCATGTCCCCTGCACTGGCAGGCGGACTCTCATCCACTGCGCCACCAGTGAATCCCAGCCTGTCTTTTTGATTCTCATCCCCTCAGGCGAAAGGCCCAGCAGTGGGTATACTTGATTGAATGGTAGCTCAGTATTTATCTTTACAAGGCACGTCATTTTTGTTTTCATGACTGGCTCTTACCATGTCCCACGTTGAAGCAAGGGTAGGCATTTCTCCAAAACCCCTTCAGCATTTATTGTTTGCAGAATTTTTCCTGATGGGCATTCTGACTGCTGTGAGCTGATAGGTTTTTGTCATTTGGATTTACATATCTTTAATTATTCCTCATGTTTAGCATTTTCCCATGCCTTTTTAAATTTCTGGCAGAGAAAAACAGAAAAAAAAACGGAGAGTACAGTTAAACTCTTGAAATTGTCTTCTTGGATGGTTGCCCTCTTTTCAATGTTCTGGTCAATTTTCGACCCCATGTTTGTTTTTGAGGGCAGGTGTTATTCACAGGCCTGCAATGAGTGTGACTATTTAGTGACCATTAGCAGTGGGTTTAAAGCTGCTGTTGTGGGAAATGGCCACAAGGCGGCAGCGTTTCTCCACTCCCAAGTCTGGTTCCTAGGGCAGCAGAGCCTTTCTGGGACCAATGGAATACAGAAGAAGTCATCATTGAAGTCTAATACAGAATACCATGTCCTGGTGGATGGTAGAATGACCAGTAGGGTCTAGGAATTAGGAACTACTGGATGTATATCCTCGGTGGCTTCACTGACTGTCCTAACATCCTTTACCAGGTCCCCAGCAGCCCACGGGGCTCTCGTGGTCAGGCCCCTCCCAGGATATGGGGCTCACCTGGGCAGGGCCCCAGCAGCCAACGGGGTTCTCATGTTCAGGCCACTCCCAGGGTATGGAGCTCAGCTGTGAAACTACCCAGCAGCCCATGAGGCTCTCGTGCTTAGGCACCTCCCATGATACAGAGCTCCCGTGGGCAGGTACCATGGCAGGGCTGGGCACACAGGAACCGTGCACATAGCCCTCATTGCAGAGCACCCCAGAACGCCTGTCACGCAGAGCTGACACAGAGCACCTCAGAGCAGGACTTGAACTAACCAACAGCAGCTCCGACAGGTCTCTGACCCTGGGCATCACTCTGTGCAGCCTCCCTCTGCCTGGTCTTCCAGAGACTTCCACTGCAGCCGGGGCACCAGGCCTTTGTCTCCAACCATCCCCCCTCCTCTCCCTGACTCCTGGGTTCCTCTCATTAGGATTAGGTCTTCTTGAAATTGTCTCCCACTCATGGGCCAGATAAAATGATGAGAAAACAAGCCGGAGATGCAGCCCCTTGTCTATCCTGACTCTCAGGAGCCCACACCTGTTCCTTGGAACTGGCCGTTTCAGCGAGGTCCATTTTCTGCAATGTGAGCCACTGAGGGGTGAGGATTGGCTGACCGGAGCAGCCTGTCCCTACCGGCCAGCCCTCCCCAGGTGTGCCTGGGTTGAGGTCAATAGAAACACCGCTCCAGGGAGCAACAGCGCCTGCAGCTGTGCCTGACGCCATATTCTCTGCCCCGTCAGCAGTCTCGGGGCTGTGCTGGTGGGAGGGAGTGAGGGGGCACGGTTTTGTGGGTGGCCCGGTGTGAGAGGGGCTCTGCTGGACTTTCTGCAGGAGTTGCCAGACTGCCACCTGCTAAAGAAGAGGATGGGTCACCCATACCTTCCGCTGGAATTTCTCCGCGGGCAGAGGTGAGGGAGGAACAAAGCAGTGGGGGCCAAGACAGGACGGATATCTCAGGCAGGGAAATGGAAAGTGTTCAGAAGAGCGCCTGGGGCCAGGATCATCCTGGCTGGCCTGCAGGCACCAAGTCAGCCTGCGTGCTTTCGCTGGTGTGGATCCACGGCCCTTCCTCTATGCTTTCAAGTCCTTGTACATATTCAGGTGTTTTACCTGGGAAGGGAGGGAACAGTTCAGCAGCAGCTGGCTGGGGGCTCAGCTCACGTTTACTCACAGACGCTTATGTACGGTCCCCCAGCTTTGCAATGAGGACGCTCCTTGCGGGGGTGGGGGGGGCTGCTGGCTGCATGGGAGATAATTCCCTACCTCTGACCAACTTCAGAATTGTTTACCACTGGAGCAAGTGCCCTGATAGGGTTTTCCTCTGTATAACTAGTGGGTTCTGTTTATTTTTTCTGTTTTGTTTCAAGGTAGATTTTATTCCTCATTTATGTATTTATAGATATAAGCATGGAAATAATTCATTCATACAAATACATCTGTGTGAAGGGAAGAACGTTTTTCTTTTTTATTTTTAAATTTTATTTGTTTTTAAAAATTTTGAAATTTAGTATTATTTATTTTTTTAGACAGCAGGTTATTATTAGTTATCTATTTTATACATATACATGTATACAGGTCAATCCCAATCTCCCAACTCATCCCACCACCACCACCCCATGGCTTCCCCCCCTTGGTTTCCATACATTTGTTCTCTAACCCTGTGTCTCTAATTCTGCCCTGCAAACCGGTTCATCTGTATCAGTTTTCTAGGTTCCACATATATGCATTAATACACAATATTTGTTTTTCTCTTTCTGACTTACTTCTCTCGGTATGACAGTCTCTAGATCCATCCACGTCTCTACAAATGACCCCGTTTCATTCCTTTTTATGGCTGAGTAATATTCCATTTTATATATGTACCACATCTTTATCCATTCGTCTGTCTGTGGGCATTTAGGTTGCTTCCATTACCTGGCTATTGTAAATAGTGCTGCAATGAACATTGTGGTGAATGTGTCTTTTGGATTTATGGTTTTCTCTGGGTATATGCCCAGAAGTGGGATTGCTGGATCATATGGTAATTGTATTTTTAGTTTTTCTAATGAACCTCCATACTGTTCTCCATAGTGACTGTATCAATTGACATGCCCACCAATAGTGGAAGAGGGATCCATGTGTCCACACCCTCCGCAGCATTTGTAGTTTGTAGATTTTCTGATGATGCCCATTCTAACAGGTGTGAGGTGATACCTCATTGAAGTTTTGACTTGCATTTCTCTAATAATTAGTGATGTTGAGCAGCTTTTCATGTGCATCCTGGCCATCTCTGGGTCTCCTTTGAAGAAATTTCTATTTAGATATTCTACCCATTTTTGAAGTGGGTTGTATTTTTTTTAATATTAAGCTGCATGAGCTGTTTATATATATTGGAGATTAAACCTTTGTCCATTGATTCGTTTCCACATATTTCCTCCCATTCTGAGGGTTGCCTTTTTCCATTCCCGTTTTTTAACAAAAGAAAGAAAGAAAGAAAAAGAAGCAGAACACAAATGTCCGTAAAATATGCCTCTTGAAACTGTCGTTTTGAAATATGGAGGTGTTTTGAATTTTTTGGTCGGTATACGACCCCAGGATTTGTTTTCAGGGCAGGTCTCATTTACAGGCCTGCAATTATTTTGAATATCAACTGACCATTAGCTCTGGGATTAAAGCTGCTGTTGTGTGAAACGGCCACAAGGTGGCAGCAGTTCTCCTTTACCAAATCTGGTGACTAGGGCAACAGAGCCTCAATGGAAGTCGTGTTCTAGGTTGTAATTTAGAATGAAATGTGCCAGGAAAAAGACCCTTAAGTTTGTCTCACTATTTCTTGTTCGGTTTTTTTTTCATTTAATTTTTATTTTTTATCACAGCAAGTTTGATTACAATGTTTGGCTTGTTGTAGGTGTGCAAGATGTGGTTCTTTTACGCATATACATATGTCTGTTCTTCCTGGGATCCTTTTCCATGTACGTTATGACAGAATGTTGACTAATCTTCTCTTGGTATTCCGTAGGTGTTTGGTGTCTATATATTTCACCTGTGTTTGTATATGTCTCTTAACCCCAATATCCTAATGTATCCAATCCTCACACCTTTCCATTGGTGAACCGTAAGTTTGTTTAATGAATCTGCGATTGCCCTTCTCTGTGGAAATATCTTCACTAGTATCAAGTTTTAGGTAACACCTATAAGTGATATCATACGATATGTGTCTTTCTCTTTCTGACTTACTACAAGTCACGTGATTACCTCTAGACTCATCTACGGTGCTGCAAATGGCATTGTGTCCTTTTTTTCCTTGGCTAATATTCTGTCTGTACATGTACCAGTTCTTCTTTGACCACTCATCTGTTGATGGACTTTTTGGTTGCTCCCATGTCATGGCTATTGTAATGCTGCGGCAATGCACATTTGCCTGCCTGTGTCTTTCCAATTCTGTCTTCTTAGGTTATAGGCCCAGGAGTTCGCCTGCTGGATCATATGGTAGCAAAATGTTTACCTTGTACGGGCACCGCCATTCTGTTCTCATTAGTGGCTCTTACCAGGTTACGTCCCACTTAAAGTTGAGGTGATGCTCTTCTCCACAACACCTTCAGCGTTTATTGTTTGGAGTATTTTTGCTGAAGTTTATTCTGACTAGTGTGAGCTGATACCACTTTGTGCTTGGATTTGCATGCATCTCATAATACCTTGAAATTGAGCTTTCTGGCATGTCCTTTTTTTCTTCAAACTGTGAGTACAGCTTACCTCTTCAAATTGTTTTCGGGAAGTAGGTGTGACATTTAGAAATATTTTGGCCATTACCTCCCTCAAGACATTATGAGGGCAGGTTTCATTCACAGCCCTCCAGTACTGGTGCATATGAAGTGACCCTTAGCACAGGTTTTAAAGCTGCTGTTGCAGGTAACGGCCAGAGGGTGGCAGCATTTATGCTTTTCCCAATCTGTTAACTAGGGAAACAGACCATCCTTGCAGTGGTGTTCCTCGGTTCTATATTAGAGTGGAATGTGCCCCCAAAAGCTGATGTGTCCTTACTTATGTTTGTTTTAGAAATCGAATTTCTATATAATTTTTTATTGGAGTCATATTCCATTGTGTTCATGGACCACTTCTTCTTTGAGCATTCCTCTGTTGATGGACATTTTCGTAGCTTCCAAGTGTTGGCTATGGTAAATATTGCTGGAGTGCAGGATTGCCAGCATGTGTCTTTTCTTTTTTGTGGTACATGGGCCTCTCACTGCCGTGGGCCCTCCCATTGCAGAGCACAGGCTCCGGACGCACAGGCCCAGCAGCCGTAGCTCACGGGAACAGCCGCTCTGCGGCATGTGGGATCTTCCCGAATCGGGGCATGAACCCATGTCCCCTGCACTGGCAGGCGGACTCTCATCCACTGCGCCACCAGTGAATCCCAGCCTGTCTTTTTGATTCTCATCCCCTCAGGCGAAAGGCCCAGCAGTGGGTATACTTGATTGAATGGTAGCTCAGTATTTATCTTTACAAGGCACGTCATTTTTGTTTTCATGACTGGCTCTTACCATGTCCCACGTTGAAGCAAGGGTAGGCATTTCTCCAAAACCCCTTCAGCATTTATTGTTTGCAGAATTTTTCCTGATGGGCATTCTGACTGCTGTGAGCTGATAGGTTTTTGTCATTTGGATTTACATATCTTTAATTATTCCTCATGTTTAGCATTTTCCCATGCCTTTTTAAATTTCTGGCAGAGAAAAACAGAAAAAAAAACGGAGAGTACAGTTAAACTCTTGAAATTGTCTTCTTGGATGGTTGCCCTCTTTTCAATGTTCTGGTCAATTTTCGACCCCATGTTTGTTTTTGAGGGCAGGTGTTATTCACAGGCCTGCAATGAGTGTGACTATTTAGTGACCATTAGCAGTGGGTTTAAAGCTGCTGTTGTGGGAAATGGCCACAAGGCGGCAGCGTTTCTCCACTCCCAAGTCTGGTTCCTAGGGCAGCAGAGCCTTTCTGGGACCAATGGAATACAGAAGAAGGCATCATTGAAGTCTAATACAGAATACCATGTCCTGGTGGATGGTAGAATGACCAGTAGGGTCTAGGAATTAGGAACTACTGGATGTATATCCTCGGTGGCTTCACTGACTGTCCTAACATCCTTTACCAGGTCCCCAGCAGCCCACGGGGCTCTCGTGGTCAGGCCCCTCCCAGGATATGGGGCTCACCTGGGCAGGGCCCCAGCAGCCAACGGGGTTCTCATGTTCAGGCCACTCCCAGGGTATGGAGCTCAGCTGTGAAACTACCCAGCAGCCCATGAGGCTCTCGTGCTTAGGCACCTCCCATGATACAGAGCTCCCGTGGGCAGGTACCATGGCAGGGCTGGGCACACAGGAACCGTGCACATAGCCCTCATTGCAGAGCACCCCAGAACGCCTGTCACGCAGAGCTGACACAGAGCACCTCAGAGCAGGACTTGAACTAACCAACAGCAGCTCCGACAGGTCTCTGACCCTGGGCATCACTCTGTGCAGCCTCCCTCTGCCTGGTCTTCCAGAGACTTCCACTGCAGCCGGGGCACCAGGCCTTTGTCTCCAACCATCCCCCCTCCTCTCCCTGACTCCTGGGTTCCTCTCATTAGGATTAGGTCTTCTTGAAATTGTCTCCCACTCATGGGCCAGATAAAATGATGAGAAAACAAGCCGGAGATGCAGCCCCTTGTCTATCCTGACTCTCAGGAGCCCACACCTGTTCCTTGGAACTGGCCGTTTCAGCGAGGTCCATTTTCTGCAATGTGAGCCACTGAGGGGTGAGGATTGGCTGACCGGAGCAGCCTGTCCCTACCGGCCAGCCCTCCCTAGGTGTGCCTGGGTTGAGGTCAATAGAAACACCGCTCCAGGGAGCAACAGCGCCTGCAGCTGTGCCTGACGCCATATTCTCTGCCCCGTCAGCAGTCTCGGGGCTGTGCTGGTGGGAGGGAGTGAGGGGGCACGGTTTTGTGGGTGGCCCGGTGTGAGAGGGGCTCTGCTGGACTTTCTGCAGGAGTTGCCAGACTGCCACCTGCTAAAGAAGAGGATGGGTCACCCATACCTTCCGCTGGAATTTCTCCGCGGGCAGAGGTGAGGGAGGAACAAAGCAGTGGGGGCCAAGACAGGACGGATATCTCAGGCAGGGAAATGGAAAGTGTTCAGAAGAGCGCCTGGGGCCAGGATCATCCTGGCTGGCCTGCAGGCACCAAGTCAGCCTGCGTGCTTTCGCTGGTGTGGATCCACGGCCCTTCCTCTATGCTTTCAAGTCCTTGTACATATTCAGGTGTTTTACCTGGGAAGGGAGGGAACAGTTCAGCAGCAGCTGGCTGTGGGCTCGGCTCACGTTTACTCACAGACGCCTATGTACGGTCCCCCAGCTTTGCAATGAGGACGCTCCTTGCGGGGGTGGGGGGGGGGCTGCTGGCTGCATGGGAGATAATTCCCTACCTCTGACCAACTTCAGAATTGTTTACCACTGGAGCAAGTGCCCTGATAGGGTTTTCCTCTGTATAACTAGTGGGTTCTGTTTATTTTTTCTGTTTTGTTTCAAGGTAGATTTTATTCCTCATTTATGTATTTATAGATATAAGCATGGAAATAATTCATTCATACAAATACATCTGTGTGAAGGGAAGAACGTTTTTCTGTTTTATTTTAAAATTTTATTTGTTTTAAAAAATTTTGAAATTTAGTATTATTTATTTTTTTAGACAGCAGGTTATTATTAGTTATCTATTTTATACATATACATGTATACAGGTCAATCCCAATCTCCCAACTCATCCCACCACCACCACCCCATGGCTTCCCCCCCTTGGTTTCCATACGTTTGTTCTCTAACCCTGTGTCTCTAATTCTGCCCTGCAAACCGGTTCATCTGTACCAGTTTTCTAGGTTCCACATATATGCATTAATACACAATATTTGTTTTTCTCTTTCTGACTTACTTCTCTCGGTATGACAGTCTCTAGATCCATCCACGTCTCTACAAATGACCCCGTTTCATTCCTTTTTATGGCTGAGTAATATTCCATTTTATATATGTACCACATCTTTATCCATTCGTCTGTCTGTGGGCATTTAGGTTGCTTCCATTACCTGGCTATTGTAAATAGTGCTGCAATGAACATTGTGGTGAATGTGTCTTTTGGATTTATGGTTTTCTCTGGGTATATGCCCAGAAGTGGGAT
Organism: Mesoplodon mirus; assembly: GCF_964341445.2. Classification (NCBI taxonomy): domain Eukaryota; kingdom Metazoa; phylum Chordata; class Mammalia; order Artiodactyla; family Ziphiidae; genus Mesoplodon; species Mesoplodon mirus. The sequence goes on from NC_138979.1 coordinate 92,860,690, forward strand.
TGCTGGATCATATGGTAATTGTATTTTTAGTTTTTCTAATGAACCTCCATACTGTTCTCCATAGTGACTGTATCAATTGACATGCCCACCAATAGTGGAAGAGGGATCCATGTGTCCACACCCTCCGCAGCATTTGTAGTTTGTCGATTTTCTGATGATGCCCATTCTAACAGGTGTGAGGTGATACCTCATTGAAGTTTTGACTTGCATTTCTCTAATAATTAGTGATGTTGAGCAGCTTTTCATGTGCATCCTGGCCATCTCTGGGTCTCCTTTGAAGAAATGTCTATTTAGATATTCTACCCATTTTTGAAGTGGGTTGTATTTTTTTTAATATTAAGCTGCATGAGCTGTTTATATATATTGGAGATTAAACCTTTGTCCATTGATTCGTTTTCACATATTTCCTCCCATTCTGAGGGTTGCCTTTTTCCATTCCCGTTTTTAACAAAAGAAAGAAAGAAAGAAAGAAAAAGAGGCAGAACACAAATGTCCGTAAAATATGCCTCTTGAAACTGTCGTTTTGAAATATGGAGGTGTTTTGAATTTTTTGGTCGGTATACGACCCCAGGATTTGTTTTCAGGGCAGGTCTCATTTACAGGCCTGCAATTATTTTGAATATCAACTGACCATTAGCTCTGGGATTAAAGCTGCTGTTGTGTGAAACGGCCACAAGGTGGCAGCAGTTCTCCTTTACCAAATCTGGTGACTAGGGCAACAGAGCCTCAATGGAAGTCGTGTTCTAGGTTGTAATTTAGAATGAAATGTGCCAGGAAAAAGACCCTTAAGTTTGTCTCACTATTTCTTGTTCGGTTTTTTTTTCATTTAATTTTTATTTTTTATCACAGCAAGTTTGATTACAATGTTTGGCTTGTTGTAGGTGTGCAAGATGTGGTTCTTTTACGCATATACATATGTCTGTTCTTCCTGGGATCCTTTTCCATGTACGTTATGACAGAATGTTGACTAATCTTCTCTTGGTATTCCGTAGGTGTTTGGTGTCTATATATTTCACCTGTGTTTGTATATGTCTCTTAACCCCAATATCCTAATGTATCCAATCCTCACACCTTTCCATTGGTGAACCGTAAGTTTGTTTAATGAATCTGCGATTGCCCTTCTCTGTGGAAATATCTTCACTAGTATCAAGTTTTAGGTAACACCTATAAGTGATATCATACGATATGTGTCTTTCTCTTTCTGACTTACTACAAGTCACGTGATTACCTCTAGACTCATCTACGGTGCTGCAAATGGCATTGTGTCCTTTTTTTCCTTGGCTAATATTCTGTCTGTACATGTACCAGTTCTTCTTTGACCACTCATCTGTTGATGGACTTTTTGGTTGCTCCCATGTCATGGCTATTGTAATGCTGCGGCAATGCACATTTGCCTGCCTGTGTCTTTCCAATTCTGTCTTCTTAGGTTATAGGCCCAGGAGTTCGCCTGCTGGATCATATGGTAGCAAAATGTTTACCTTGTACGGGCACCGCCATTCTGTTCTCATTAGTGGCTCTTACCAGGTTACGTCCCACTTAAAGTTGAGGTGATGCTCTTCTCCACAACACCTTCAGCGTTTATTGTTTGGAGTATTTTTGCTGAAGTTTATTCTGACTAGTGTGAGCTGATACCACTTTGTGCTTGGATTTGCATGCATCTCATAATACCTTGAAATTGAGCTTTCTGGCATGTCCTTTTTTTCTTCAAACTGTGAGTACAGCTTACCTCTTCAAATTGTTTTCGGGAAGTAGGTGTGACATTTAGAAATATTTTGGCCATTACCTCCCTCAAGACATTATGAGGGCAGGTTTCATTCACAGCCCTCCAGTACTGGTGCATATGAAGTGACCCTTAGCACAGGTTTTAAAGCTGCTGTTGCAGGTAACGGCCAGAGGGTGGCAGCATTTATGCTTTTCCCAATCTGTTAACTAGGGAAACAGACCATCCTTGCAGTGGTGTTCCTCGGTTCTATATTAGAGTGGAATGTGCCCCCAAAAGCTGATGTGTCCTTACTTATGTTTTTTTTAGAAATTGAATTTCTATATAATTTTTTATTGGAGTCATATTCCATTGTGTTCATGGACCACTTCTTCTTTGAGCATTCTTCTGTTGATGGACATTTTCGTAGCTTCCAAGTGTTGGCTATGGTAAATATTGCTGGAGTGCAGGATTGCCAGCATGTGTCTTTTCTTTTTTGTGGTACATGGGCCTCTCACTGCCGTGGGCCCTCCCATTGCAGAGCACAGGCTCCGGACGCACAGGCCCAGCAGCCATAGCTCACGGGAACAGCCGCTCTGCGGCATGTGGGATCTTCCCGAATCGGGGCATGAACCCATGTCCCCTGCACTGGCAGGCGGACTCTCATCCACTGCGCCACCAGTGAATCCCAGCCTGTCTTTTTGATTCTCATCCCCTCAGGCGAAAGGCCCAGCAGTGGGTATACTTGATTGAATGGTAGCTCAGTATTTATCTTTACAAGGCACGTCATTTTTGTTTTCATGACTGGCTCTTACCATGTCCCACGTTGAAGCAAGGGTAGGCATTTCTCCAAAACCCCTTCAGCATTTATTGTTTGCAGAATTTTTCCTGATGGGCATTCTGACTGCTGTGAGCTGATAGGTTTTTGTCATTTGGATTTACATATCTTTAATTATTCCTCATGTTTAGCATTTTCCCATGCCTTTTTAAATTTCTGGCAGAGAAAAACAGAAAAAAAAACGGAGAGTACAGTTAAACTCTTGAAATTGTCTTCTTGGATGGTTGCCCTCTTTTGAATGTTCTGGTCAATTTTCGACCCCATGTTTGTTTTTGAGGGCAGGTGTTATTCACAGGCCTGCAATGAGTGTGACTATTTAGTGACCATTAGCAGTGGGTTTAAAGCTGCTGTTGTGGGAAATGGCCACAAGGCGGCAGCGTTTCTCCACTCCCAAGTCTGGTTCCTAGGGCAGCAGAGCCTTTCTGGGACCAATGGAATACAGAAGAAGGCATCATTGAAGTCTAATACAGAATACCATGTCCTGGTGGATGGTAGAATGACCAGTAGGGTCTAGGAATTAGGAACTACTGGATGTATATCCTCGGTGGCTTCACTGACTGTCCTAACATCCTTTACCAGGTCCCCAGCAGCCCACGGGGCTCTCGTGGTCAGGCCCCTCCCAGGATATGGGGCTCACCTGGGCAGGGCCCCAGCAGCCAACGGGGTTCTCATGTTCAGGCCACTCCCAGGGTATGGAGCTCAGCTGTGAAACTACCCAGCAGCCCATGAGGCTCTCGTGCTTAGGCACCTCCCATGATACAGAGCTCCCGTGGGCAGGTACCATGGCAGGGCTGGGCACACAGGAACCGTGCACATAGCCCTCATTGCAGAGCACCCCAGAACGCCTGTCACGCAGAGCTGACACAGAGCACCTCAGAGCAGGACTTGAACTAACCAACAGCAGCTCCGACAGGTCTCTGACCCTGGGCATCACTCTGTGCAGCCTCCCTCTGCCTGGTCTTCCAGAGACTTCCACTGCAGCCGGGGCACCAGGCCTTTGTCTCCAACCATCCCCCCTCCTCTCCCTGACTCCTGGGTTCCTCTCATTAGGATTAGGTCTTCTTGAAATTGTCTCCCACTCATGGGCCAGATAAAATGATGAGAAAACAAGCCGGAGATGCAGCCCCTTGTCTATCCTGACTCTCAGGAGCCCACACCTGTTCCTTGGAACTGGCCGTTTCAGCGAGGTCCATTTTCTGCAATGTGAGCCACTGAGGGGTGAGGATTGGCTGACCGGAGCAGCCTGTCCCTACCGGCCAGCCCTCCCTAGGTGTGCCTGGGTTGAGGTCAATAGAAACACCGCTCCAGGGAGCAACAGCGCCTGCAGCTGTGCCTGACGCCATATTCTCTGCCCCGTCAGCAGTCTCGGGGCTGTGCTGGTGGGAGGGAGTGAGGGGGCACGGTTTTGTGGGTGGCCCGGTGTGAGAGGGGCTCTGCTGGACTTTCTGCAGGAGTTGCCAGACTGCCACCTGCTAAAGAAGAGGATGGGTCACCCATACCTTCCGCTGGAATTTCTCCGCGGGCAGAGGTGAGGGAGGAACAAAGCAGTGGGGGCCAAGACAGGACGGATATCTCAGGCAGGGAAATGGAAAGTGTTCAGAAGAGCGCCTGGGGCCAGGATCATCCTGGCTGGCCTGCAGGCACCAAGTCAGCCTGCGTGCTTTCGCTGGTGTGGATCCACGGCCCTTCCTCTATGCTTTCAAGTCCTTGTACATATTCAGGTGTTTAACCTGGGAAGGGAGGGAACAGTTCAGCAGCAGCTGGCTGTGGGCTCGGCTCACGTTTACTCACAGACGCCTATGTACGGTCCCCCAGCTTTGCAATGAGGACGCTCCTTGCGGGGGTGGGGGGGGGCTGCTGGCTGCATGGGAGATAATTCCCTACCTCTGACCAACTTCAGAATTGTTTACCACTGGAGCAAGTGCCCTGATAGAGTTTTCCTCTGTATAACTAGTGGGTTCTGTTTATTTTTTCTGTTTTGTTTTAAGGTAGATTTTATTCCTCATTTATGTATTTATAGATATAAGCATGGAAATAATTCATTCATACAAATACATCTGTGTGAAGGGAAGAACGTTTTTCTGTTTTATTTTTAAATTTTATTTGTTTTTAAATATTTTGAAATTTAGTATTATTTATTTTTTTAGACAGCAGGTTATTATTAGTTATCTATTTTATACATATACATGTATACAGGTCAATCCCAATCTCCCAACTCATCCCACCACCACCACCCCATGGCTTCCCCCCCTTGGTTTCCATACGTTTGTTCTCTAACCATGTGTCTCTAATTCTGCCCTGCAAACCGGTTCATCTGTACCAGTTTTCTAGGTTCCACATATATGCATTAATACACAATATTTGTTTTTCTCTTTCTGACTTACTTCTCTCGGTATGACAGTCTCTAGATCCATCCACGTCTCTACAAATGACCCCGTTTCATTCCTTTTTATGGCTGAGTAATATTCCATTTTATATATGTACCACATCTTTATCCATTCGTCTGTCTGTGGGCATTTAGGTTGCTTCCATTACCTGGCTATTGTAAATAGTGCTGCAATGAACATTGTGGTGAATGTGTCTTTTGGATTTATGGTTTTCTCTGGGTATATGCCCAGAAGTGGGATTGCTGGATCATATGGTAATTGTATTTTTAGTTTTTCTAATGAACCTCCATACTGTTCTCCATAGTGACTGTATCAATTGACATGCCCACCAATAGTGGAAGAGGGATCCATGTGTCCACACCCTCCGCAGCATTTGTAGTTTGTCGATTTTCTGATGATGCCCATTCTAACAGGTGTGAGGTGATACCTCATTGAAGTTTTGACTTGCATTTCTCTAATAATTAGTGATGTTGAGCAGCTTTTCATGTGCATCCTGGCCATCTCTGGGTCTCCTTTGAAGAAATGTCTATTTAGATATTCTACCCATTTTTGAAGTGGGTTGTATTTTTTTTAATATTAAGCTGCATGAGCTGTTTATATATATTGGAGATTAAACCTTTGTCCATTGATTCGTTTTCACATATTTCCTCCCATTCTGAGGGTTGCCTTTTTCCATTCCCGTTTTTAACAAAAGAAAGAAAGAAAGAAAGAAAAAGAGGCAGAACACAAATGTCCGTAAAATATGCCTCTTGAAACTGTCGTTTTGAAATATGGAGGTGTTTTGAATTTTTTGGTCGGTATACGACCCCAGGATTTGTTTTCAGGGCAGGTCTCATTTACAGGCCTGCAATTATTTTGAATATCAACTGACCATTAGCGCTGGGATTAAAGCTGCTGTTGTGTGAAACGGCCACATGGTGGCAGCAGTTCTCCTTTACCAAATCTGGTGACTAGGGCAACAGAGCCTCAATAGAAGTCCTGTTCTAGGTTGTAATTTAGAATGGAATGTGCCAGGAAAAAGACCCTTATGTTTGTCTCACTATTTCTTGTTGGGTTTTTTTTCATTTAATTTTTATTTTTTATCACAGCAAGTTTGATTACAATGTTTGGCTTGTTGTAGGTGTGCAAGATGTGGTTCTTTTACGCATATACATATGTCTGTTCTTCCTGGGATCCTTTTCCATGTACGTTATGACAGAATGTTGACTAATCTTCTCTTGGTATTCCGTAGGTGTTTGGTGTCTATATATTTCACCTGTGTTTGTATATGTCTCTTAACCCCAATATCCTAATGTATCCAATCCTCACACCTTTCCATTGGTGAACCGTAAGTTTGTTTAATGAATCTGCGATTGCCCTTCTCTGTGGAAATATCTTCACTAGTATCAAGTTTTAGGTAACACCTATAAGTGATATCATACGATATGTGTCTTTCTCTTTCTGACTTACTACAAGTCACGTGATTACCTCTAGACTCATCTACGGTGCTGCAGATGGCATTGTGTCCTTTTTTTCCTTGGCTAATATTCTGTCTGTACATGTACCAGTTCTTCTTTGACCACTCATCTGTTGATGGACTTTTTGGTTGCTCCCATGTCATGGCTATTGTAATGCTGCGGCAATGCACATTTGCCTGCCTGTGTCTTTCCAATTCTGTCTTCTTAGGTTATAGGCCCAGGAGTTCGCCTGCTGGATCATATGGTAGCAAAATGTTTACCTTGTACAGGCACCGCCATTCTGTTCTCATTAGTGGCTCTTACCAGGTTACGTCCCACTTAAAGTTGAGGTGATGCTCTTCTCCACAACACCTTCAGCGTTTATTGTTTGGAGTATTTTTGCTGAAGTTTATTCTGACTAGTGTGAGCTGATACCACTTTGTGCTTGGATTTGCATGCGTCTCATAATACCTTGAAATTGAGCTTTCTGGCATGTCCTTTTTTTCTTCAAACTGTGAGTACAGCTTACCTCTTCAAATTGTTTTCGGGAAGTAGGTGTGACATTTAGAAATATTTTGGCCATTACCTCCCTCAAGACATTATGAGGGCAGGTTTCATTCACAGCCCTCCAGTACTGGTGCATATGAAGTGACCCTTAGCACAGGTTTTAAAGCTGCTGTTGCAGGTAACGGCCAGAGGGTGGCAGCATTTCTGCTTTTCCCAATCTGTTAACTAGGGAAACAGACCATCCTGGCAGTGGTGTTCCTCGGTTCTATATTAGAGTGGAATGTGCCCCCAAAAGCTGATGTCTCCTTACTTATGTTTGTGTTAGAAATTGAATTTGTATATATTTTTTTATTGGAGTCATATTCCATTGTGTTCATGGACCACTTCTTCTTTGAACATTCCTCTGTTGATGGACATTTTCGTAGCTTCCAAGTGTTGGCTATGGTAAATATTGCTGGAGTGCAGGATTGCCAGCATGTGTCTTTTCTTTTTTGTGGTACATGGGCCTCTCACTGCCGTGGGCCCTCCCATTGCAGAGCACAGGCTCCGGACGCACAGGCCCAGCAGCCATAGCTCACGGGAACAGCCGCTCCGCGGCATGTGGGATCTTCCCGAATCGGGGCATGAACCCATGTCCCCTGCACTGGCAGGCGGACTCTCATCCACTGCGCCACCAGTGAATCCCAGCCTGTCTTTTTGATTCTCATCCCCTCAGGCGAAAGGCCCAGCAGTGGGTATACTTGATTGAATGGTAGCTCAGTATTTATCTTTACAAGGCACGTCATTTTTGTTTTCATGACTGGCTCTTACCATGTCCCACGTTGAAGCAAGGGTAGGCATTTCTCCAAAACCCCTTCAGCATTTATTGTTTGCAGAATTTTTCCTGATGGGCATTCTGACTGCTGTGAGCTGATAGGTTTTTGTCATTTGGATTTACATATCTTTAATTATTCCTAATGTTTAGCATTTTCCCATGCCCTTTTAAATTTCTGGCAGAGAAAAACAGAAAAAAAAACGGAGAGTACAGTTAAACTCTTGAAATTGTCTTCTTGGATGGTTGCCCTCTTTTCAATGTTCTGGTCAATTTTCGACCCCATGTTTGTTTTTGAGGGCAGGTGTTATTCACAGGCCTGCAATGAGTGTGACTATTTAGTGACCATTAGCAGTGGGTTTAAAGCTGCTGTTGTGGGAAATGGCCACAAGGCGGCAGCGTTTCTCCACTCCCAAGTCTGGTTCCTAGGGCAGCAGAGCCTTTCTGGGACCAATGGAATACAGAAGAAGGCATCATTGAAGTCTAATACAGAATACCATGTCCTGGTGGATGGTAGAATGACCAGTAGGGTCTAGGAATTAGGAACTACTGGATGTATATCCTCGGTGGCTTCACTGACTGTCCTAACATCCTTTACCAGGTCCCCAGCAGCCCACGGGGCTCTCGTGGTCAGGCCCCTCCCAGGATATGGGGCTCACCTGGGCAGGGCCCCAGCAGCCAACGGGGTTCTCATGTTCAGGCCACTCCCAGGGTATGGAGCTCAGCTGTGAAACTACCCAGCAGCCCATGAGGCTCTCGTGCTTAGGCACCTCCCATGATACAGAGCTCCCGTGGGCAGGTACCATGGCAGGGCTGGGCACACAGGAACCGTGCACATAGCCCTCATTGCAGAGCACCCCAGAACACCTGTCACGCAGAGCTGACACAGAGCACCTCAGAGCAGGACTTGAACTAACCAACAGCAGCTCCGACAGGTCTCTGACCCTGGGCATCACTCTGTGCAGCCTCCCTCTGCCTGGTCTTCCAGAGACTTCCACTGCAGCCGGGGCACCAGGCCTTTGTCTCCAACCATCCCCCCTCCTCTCCCTGACTCCTGGGTTCCTCTCATTAGGATTAGGTCTTCTTGAAATTGTCTCCCACTCATGGGCCAGATAAAATGATGAGAAAACAAGCCGGAGATGCAGCCCCTTGTCTATCCTGACTCTCAGGAGCCCACACCTGTTCCTTGGAACTGGCCGTTTCAGCGAGGTCCATTTTCTGCAATGTGAGCCACTGAGGGGTGAGGATTGGCTGACCGGAGCAGCCTGTCCCTACCGGCCAGCCCTCCCCAGGTGTGCCTGGGTTGAGGTCAATAGAAACACCGCTCCAGGGAGCAACAGCGCCTGCAGCTGTGCCTGATGCCATATTCTCTGCCCCGTCAGCAGTCTCGGGGCTGTGCTGGTGGGAGGGAGTGAGGGGGCACGGTTTTGTGGGTGGCCCGGTGTGAGCGGGGCTCTGCTGGACTTTCTGCAGGAGTTGCCAGACTGCCACCTGCTAAAGAAGAGGATGGGTCACCCATACCTTCCGCTGGAATTTCTCCGCGGGCAGAGGTGAGGGAGGAACAAAGCAGTGGGGGCCAAGACAGGACGGATATCTCAGGCAGGGAAATGGAAAGTTTTCAGAAGAGCGCCTGGGGCCAGGATCATCCTGGCTGGCCTGCAGGCACCAAGTCAGCCTGCGTGCTTTCGCTGGTGTGGATCCACGGCCCTTCCTCTATGCTTTCAAGTCCTTGTACATATTCAGGTGTTTTACCTGGGAAGGGAGGGAACAGTTCAGCAGCAGCTGGCTGGGGGCTCAGCTCACGTTTACTCACAGACGCCTATGTATGGTCCCCCAGCTTTGCAATGAGGACGCTCCTTGCGGGGGTGGGGGGGGGCTGCTGGCTGCATGGGAGATAATTCCCTACCTCTGACCAACTTCAGAATTGTTTACCACTGGAGCAAGTGCCCTGATAGGGTTTTCCTCTGTATAACTAGTGGGTTCTGTTTATTTTTTCTGTTTTGTTTCAAGGTAGATTTTATTCCTCATTTATGTATTTATAGATATAAGCATGGAAATAATTCATTCATACAAATACATCTGTGTGAAGGGAAGAACGTTTTTCTGTTTTATTTTTAAATTTTATTTATTTTTAAAAATTTTGAAATTTAGTATTATTTATTTTTTTAGACAGCAGGTTATTATTAGTTATCTATTTTATACATATACATGTATACAGGTCAATCCCAATCTCCCAACTCATCCCACCACCACCACCCCATGGCTTCCCCCCCTTGGTTTCCATACATTTGTTCTCTAACCCTGTGTCTCTAATTCTGCCCTGCAAACCGGTTCATCTGTACCAGTTTTCTAGGTTCCACATATATGCATTAATACACAATATTTGTTTTTCTCTTTCTGACTTACTTCTCTCGGTATGACAGTCCCTAGATCCATCCATGTCTCTACAAATGACACCGTTTCATTCCTTTTTATGGCTGAGTAATATTCCATTTTATATATGTACCACATCTTTATCCATTCGTCTGTCTGTGGGCATTTAGGTTGCTTCCATTACCTGGCTATTGTAAATAGTGCTGCAATGAACATTGTGGTGAATGTGTCTTTTGGATTTATGGTTTTCTCTGGGTATATGCCCAGAAGTGGGATTGCTGGATCATATGGTAATTGTATTTTTAGTTTTTCTAATGAACCTCCATACTGTTCTCCATAGTGACTGTATCAATTGACATGCCCACCAATAGTGGAAGAGGGATCCATGTGTCCACACCCTCCGCAGCATTTGTAGTTTGTAGATTTTCTGATGATGCCCATTCTAACAGGTGTGAGGTGATACCTCATTGAAGTTTTGACTTGCATTTCTCTAATAATTAGTGATGTTGAGCAGCTTTTCATGTGCATCCTGGCCATCTCTGGGTCTCCTTTGAAGAAATGTCTATTTAGATATTCTACCCATTTTTGAACTGGGTTGTATTTTTTTTAATATTAAGCTGCATGAGCTGTTTATATATATTGGAGATTAAACCTTTGTCCATTGGTTCGTTTCCACATATTTCCTCCCATTCTGAGGGTTGCCTTTTTCCATTCCCGTTTTTTAACAAAAGAAAGAAAGAAAGAAAAAGAAGCAGAATACAAATGTCCGTAAAATATGCCTCTTGAAACTGTCGTTTTGAAATATGGAGGTGTTTTGAATTTTTTGGTCGGTATACGACCCCAGGATTTGTTTTCAGGGCAGGTCTCATTTACAGGCCTGCAATTATTTTGAATATCAACTGACCATTAGCGCTGGGATTAAAGCTGCTGTTGTGTGAAACGGCCACAAGGTGGCAGCAGTTCTCCTTTACCAAATCTGGTGACTAGGGCAACAGAGCCTCAATGGAAGTCGTGTTCTAGGTTGTAATTTAGAATGGAATGTGCCAGGAAAAAGACCCTTAAGTTTGTCTCACTATTTCTTGTTCGGTTTTTTTTTCATTTAATTTTTATTTTTTATCACAGCAAGTTTGATTACAATGTTTGGCTTGTTGTAGGTGTGCAAGATGTGGTTCTTTTACGCATATACATATGTCTGTTCTTCCTGGGATCCTTTTCCATGTACGTTATGACAGAATGTTGACTAATCTTCTCTTGGTATTCCGTAGGTGTTTGGTGTCTATATATTTCACCTGTGTTTGTATATGTCTCTTAACCCCAATATCCTAATGTATCCAATCCTCACACCTTTCCATTGGTGAACCGTAAGTTTGTTTAATGAATCTGCGATTGCCCTTCTCTGTGGAAATATCTTCACTAGTATCAAGTTTTAGGTAACACCTATAAGTGATATCATACGATATGTGTCTTTCTCTTTCTGACTTACTACAAGTCACGTGATTACCTCTAGACTCATCTACGGTGCTGCAAATGGCATTGTGTCCTTTTTTTCCTTGGCTAATATTCTGTCTGTACATGTACCAGTTCTTCTTTGACCACTCATCTGTTGATGGACTTTTTGGTTGCTCCCATGTCATGGCTATTGTAATGCTGCGGCAATGCACATTTGCCTGCCTGTGTCTTTCCAATTCTGTCTTCTTAGGTTATAGGCCCAGGAGTTCGCCTGCTGGATCATATGGTAGCAAAATGTTTACCTTGTACAGGCACCGCCATTCTGTTCTCATTAGTGGCTCTTACCAGGTTACGTCCCACTTAAAGTTGAGGTGATGCTCTTCTCCACAACACCTTCAGCGTTTATTGTTTGGAGTATTTTTGCTGAAGTTTATTCTGACTAGTGTGAGCTGATACCACTTTGTGCTTGGATTTGCATGCGTCTCATAATACCTTGAAATTGAGCTTTCTGGCATGTCCTTTTTTTCTTCAAACTGTGAGTACAGCTTACCTCTTCAAATTGTTTTCGGGAAGTAGGTGTGACATTTAGAAATATTTTGGCCATTACCTCCCTCAAGACATTATGAGGGCAGGTTTCATTCACAGCCCTCCAGTACTGGTGCATATGAAGTGACCCTTAGCACAGGTTTTAAAGCTGCTGTTGCAGGTAACGGCCAGAGGGTGGCAGCATTTCTGCTTTTCCCAATCTGTTAACTAGGGAAACAGACCATCCTGGCAGTGGTGTTCCTCGGTTCTATATTAGAGTGGAATGTGCCCCCAAAAGCTGATGTCTCCTTACTTATGTTTGTTTTAGAAATCGAATTTCTATATATTTTTTTATTGGAGTCATATTCCATTGTGTTCATGGACCACTTCTTCTTTGAGCATTCCTCTGTTGATGGACATTTTCGTAGCTTCCAAGTGTTGGCTATGGTAAATATTGCTGGAGTGCAGGATTGCCAGCATGTGTCTTTTCTTTTTTGTGGTACATGGGCCTCTCACTGCCGTGGGCCCTCCCATTGCAGAGCACAGGCTCCGGACGCACAGGCCCAGCAGCCATAGCTCACGGGAACAGCCGCTCCGCGGCAAGTGGGATCTTCCCGAATCGGGGCATGAACCCATGTCCCCTGCACTGGCAGGCGGACTCTCATCCACTGCGCCACCAGTGAATCCCAGCCTGTCTTTTTGATTCTCATCCCCTCAGGCGAAAGGCCCAGCAGTGGGTATACTTGATTGAATGGTAGCTTAGTATTTATCTTTACAAGGCACGTCATTTTTGTTTTCATGACTGGCTCTTACCATGTCCCACGTTGAAGCAAGGGTAGGCATTTCTCCAAAACCCCTTCAGCATTTATTGTTTGCAGAATTTTTCCTGATGGGCATTCTGACTGCTGTGAGCTGATAGGTTTTTGTCATTTGGATTTACATATCTTTAATTATTCCTCATGTTTAGCATTTTCCCATGCCTTTTTAAATTTCTGGCAGAGAAAAACAGAAAAAAAAACCGGAGAGTACAGTTAAACTCTTGAAATTGTCTTCTTGGATGGTTGCCCTCTTTTGAATGTTCTGGTCAATTTTCAACCCCATGTTTGTTTTTGAGGGCAGGTGTTATTCACAGGCCTGCAATGAGTGTGACTATTTAGTGACCATTAGCAGTGGGTTTAAAGCTGCTGTTGTGGGAAATGGCCACAAGGCGGCAGCGTTTCTCCACTCCCAAGTCTGGTTCCTAGGGCAGCAGAGCCTTTCTGGGACCAATGGAATACAGAAGAAGGCATCATTGAAGTCTAATACAGAATACCATGTCCTGGTGGATGGTAGAATGACCAGTAGGGTCTAGGAATTAGGAACTACTGGATGTATATCCTCGGTGGCTTCACTGACTGTCCTAACATCCTTTACCAGGTCCCCAGCAGCCCACGGGGCTCTCGTGGTCAGGCCCCTCCCAGGATATGGGGCTCACCTGGGCAGGGCCCCAGCAGCCAACGGGGTTCTCATGTTCAGGCCACTCCCAGGGTATGGAGCTCAGCTGTGAAACTACCCAGCAGCCCATGAGGCTCTCGTGCTTAGGCACCTCCCATGATACAGAGCTCCCGTGGGCAGGTACCATGGCAGGGCTGGGCACACAGGAACCGTGCACATAGCCCTCATTGCAGAGCACCCCAGAACGCCTGTCACGCAGAGCTGACACAGAGCACCTCAGAGCAGGACTTGAACTAACCAACAGCAGCTCCGACAGGTCTCTGACCCTGGGCATCACTCTGTGCAGCCTCCCTCTGCCTGGTCTTCCAGAGACTTCCACTGCAGCCGGGGCACCAGGCCTTTGTCTCCAACCATCCCCCCTCCTCTCCCTGACTCCTGGGTTCCTCTCATTAGGATTAGGTCTTCTTGAAATTGTCTCCCACTCATGGGCCAGATAAAATGATGAGAAAACAAGCCGGAGATGCAGCCCCTTGTCTATCCTGACTCTCAGGAGCCCACACCTGTTCCTTGGAACTGGCCGTTTCAGCGAGGTCCATTTTCTGCAATGTGAGCCACTGAGGGGTGAGGATTGGCTGACCGGAGCAGCCTGTCCCTACCGGCCAGCCCTCCCCAGGTGTGCCTGGGTTGAGGTCAATAGAAACACCACTCCAGGGAGCAACAGCGCCTGCAGCTGTGCCTGACGCCATATTCTCTGCCCCGTCAGCAGTCTCGGGGCTGTGCTGGTGGGAGGGAGTGAGGGGGCACGGTTTTGTGGGTGGCCCGGTGTGAGAGGGGCTCTGCTGGACTTTCTGCAGGAGTTGCCAGACTGCCACCTGCTAAAGAAGAGGATGGGTCACCCATACCTTCCGCTGGAATTTCTCCGCGGGCAGAGGTGAGGGAGGAACAAAGCAGTGGGGGCCAAGACAGGACGGATATCTCAGGCAGGGAAATGGAAAGTTTTCAGAAGAGCGCCTGGGGCCAGGATCATCCTGGCTGGCCTGCAGGCACCAAGTCAGCCTGCGTGCTTTCGCTGGTGTGGATCCACGGCCCTTCCTCTATGCTTTCAAGTCCTTGTACATATTCAGGTGTTTTACCTGGGAAGGGAGGGAACAGTTCAGCAGCAGCTGGCTGGGGGCTCAGCTCACGTTTACTCACAGACGCCTATGTACGGTCCCCCAGCTTTGCAATGAGGACGCTCCTTGCGGGGGTGGGGGGGGGGCTGCTGGCTGCATGGGAGATAATTCCCTACCTCTGACCAACTTCAGAATTGTTTACCACTGGAGCAAGTGCCCTGATAGGGTTTTCCTCTGTATAACTAGTGGGTTCTGTTTATTTTTTCTGTTTTGTTTCAAGGTAGATTTTATTCCTCATTTATGTATTTATAGATATAAGCATGGAAATAATTCATTAATACAAATACATCTGTGTGAAGGGAAGAACGTTTTTCTTTTTTATTTTTAAATTTTATTTGTTTTTAAAAATTTTGAAATTTAGTATTATTTATTTTTTTAGACAGCAGGTTATTATTAGTTATCTATTTTATACATATACATGTATACAGGTCAATCCCAATCTCCCAACTCATCCCACCACCACCACCCCATGGCTTCCCCCCCTTGGTTTCCATACATTTGTTCTCTAACCCTGTGTCTCTAATTCTGCCCTGCAAACCGGTTCATCTGTACCAGTTTTCTAGGTTCCACATATATGCATTAATACACAATATTTGTTTTTCTCTTTCTGACTTACTTCTCTCGGTATGACAGTCTCTAGATCCATCCATGTCTCTACAAATGACCCCGTTTCATTCCTTTTTATGGCTGAGTAATATTCCATTTTATATATGTACCACATCTTTATCCATTCGTCTGTCTGTGGGCATTTAGGTTGCTTCCATTACCTGGCTATTGTAAATAGTGCTGCAATGAACATTGTGGTGAATGTGTCTTTTGGATTTATGGTTTTCTCTGGGTATATGCCCAGAAGTGGGATTGCTGGGTCATATGGTAATTGTATTTTTAGTTTTTCTAATGAACCTCCATACTGTTCTCCATAGTGACTGTATCAATTGACATGCCCACCAATAGTGGAAGAGGGATCCATGTGTCCACACCCTCCGCAGCATTTGTAGTTTGTCGATTTTCTGATGATGCCCATTCTAACAGGTGTGAGGTGATACCTCATTGAAGTTTTGACTTGCATTTCTCTAATAATTAGTGATGTTGAGCAGCTTTTCATGTGCATCCTGGCCATCTCTGGGTCTCCTTTGAAGAAATGTCTATTTAGATATTCTACCCATTTTTGAAGTGGGTTGTATTTTTTTTAATATTAAGCTGCATGAGCTGTTTATATATATTGGAGATTAAACCTTTGTCCATTGATTCGTTTTCACATATTTCCTCCCATTCTGAGGGTTGCCTTTTTCCATTCCCGTTTTTTAACAAAAGAAAGAAAGAAAGAAAGAAAAAGAGGCAGAACACAAATGTCCGTAAAATATGCCTCTTGAAACTGTCGTTTTGAAATATGGAGGTGTTTTGAATTTTTTGGTCGGTATACGACCCCAGGATTTGTTTTCAGGGCAGGTCTCATTTACAGGCCTGCAATTATTTTGAATATCAACTGACCATTAGCGCTGGGATTAAAGCTGCTGTTGTGTGAAACGGCCACAAGGTGGCAGCAGTTCTCCTTTACCAAATCTGGTGACTAGGGCAACAGAGCCTCAATGGAAGTCGTGTTCTAGGTTGTAATTTAGAATGGAATGTGCCAGGAAAAAGACCCTTAAGTTTGTCTCACTATTTCTTGTTCGGTTTTTTTTTCATTTAATTTTTATTTTTTATCACAGCAAGTTTGATTACAATGTTTGGCTTGTTGTAGGTGTGCAAGATGTGGTTCTTTTACGCATATACATATGTCTGTTCTTCCTGGGATCCTTTTCCATGTACGTTATGACAGAATGTTGACTAATCTTCTCTTGGTATTCCGTAGGTGTTTGGTGTCTATATATTTCACCTGTGTTTGTATATGTCTCTTAACCCCAATATCCTAATGTATCCAATCCTCACACCTTTCCATTGGTGAACCGTAAGTTTGTTTAATGAATCTGCGATTGCCCTTCTCTGTGGAAATATCTTCACTAGTATCAATTTTTAGGTAACACCTATAAGTGATATCATACGATATGTGTCTTTCTCTTTCTGACTTACTACAAGTCACGTGATTACCTCTAGACTCATCTACGGTGCTGCAGATGGCATTGTGTCCTTTTTTTCCTTGGCTAATATTCTGTCTGTACATGTACCAGTTCTTCTTTGACCACTCATCTGTTGATGGACTTTTTGGTTGCTCCCATGTCATGGCTATTGTAATGCTGCGGCAATGCACATTTGCCTGCCTGTGTCTTTCCAATTCTGTCTTCTTAGGTTATAGGCCCAGGAGTTCGCCTGCTGGATCATATGGTAGCAAAATGTTTACCTTGTACAGGCACCGCCATCCTGTTCTCATTAGTGGCTCTTACCAGGTTACGTCCCACTTAAAGTTGAGGTGATGCTCTTCTCCACAACACCTTCAGCGTTTATTGTTTGGAGTATTTTTGCTGAAGTTTATTCTGACTAGTGTGAGCTGATACCACTTTGTGCTTGGATTTGCATGGGTCTCATAATACCTTGAAATTGAGCTTTCTGGCATGTCCTTTTTTTCTTCAAACTGTGAGTACAGCTTACCTCTTCAAATTGTTTTCGGGAAGTAGGTGTGACATTTAGAAATATTTTGGCCATTACCTCCCTCAAGACATTATGAGGGCAGGTTTCATTCACAGCCCTCCAGTACTGGTGCATATGAAGTGACCCTTAGCACAGGTTTTAAAGCTGCTGTTGCAGGTAACGGCCAGAGGGTGGCAGCATTTCTGCTTTTCCCAATCTGTTAACTAGGGAAACAGACCATCCTGGCAGTGGTGTTCCTCGGTTCTATATTAGAGTGGAATGTGCCCCCAAAAGCTGATGTCTCCTTACTTATGTTTGTTTTAGAAATCGAATTTCTATATATTTTTTTATTGGAGTCATATTCCATTGTGTTCATGGACCACTTCTTCTTTGAGCATTCCTCTGTTGATGGACATTTTCGTAGCTTCCAAGTGTTGGCTATGGTAAATATTGCTGGAGTGCAGGATTGCCAGCATGTGTCTTTTCTTTTTTGTGGTACATGGGCCTCTCACTGCCGTGGGCCCTCCCATTGCAGAGCACAGGCTCCGGACGCACAGGCCCAGCAGCCATAGCTCACGGGAACAGCCGCTCCGCGGCATGTGGGATCTTCCCGAATCGGGGCATGAACCCATGTCCCCTGCACTGGCAGGCGGACTCTCATCCACTGCGCCACCAGTGAATCCCAGCCTGTCTTTTTGATTCTCATCCCCTCAGGCGAAAGGCCCAGCAGTGGGTATACTTGATTGAATGGTAGCTCAGTATTTATCTTTACAAGGCACGTCATTTTTGTTTTCATGACTGGCTCTTACCATGTCCCACGTTGAAGCAAGGGTAGGCATTTCTCCAAAACCCCTTCAGCATTTATTGTTTGCAGAATTTTTCCTGATGGGCATTCTGACTGCTGTGAGCTGATAGGTTTTTGTCATTTGGATTTACATATCTTTAATTATTCCTAATGTTTAGCATTTTCCCATGCCTTTTTAAATTTCTGGCAGAGAAAAACAGAAAAAAAAACGGAGAGTACAGTTAAACTCTTGAAATTGTCTTCTTGGATGGTTGCCCTCTTTTCAATGTTCTGGTCAATTTTCGACCCCATGTTTGTTTTTGAGGGCAGGTGTTATTCACAGGCCTGCAATGAGTGTGACTATTTAGTGACCATTAGCAGTGGGTTTAAAGCTGCTGTTGTGGGAAATGGCCACAAGGCGGCAGCGTTTCTCCACTCCCAAGTCTGGTTCCTAGGGCAGCAGAGCCTTTCTGGGACCAATGGAATACAGAAGAAGGCATCATTGAAGTCTAATACAGAATACCATGTCCTGGTGGATGGTAGAATGACCAGTAGGGTCTAGGAATTAGGAACTACTGGATGTATATCCTCGGTGGCTTCACTGACTGTCCTAACATCCTTTACCAGGTCCCCAGCAGCCCACGGGGCTCTCGTGGTCAGGCCCCTCCCAGGATATGGGGCTCACCTGGGCAGGGCCCCAGCAGCCAACGGGGTTCTCATGTTCAGGCCACTCCCAGGGTATGGAGCTCACCTGTGAAACTACCCAGCAGCCCATGAGGCTCTCGTGCTTAGGCACCTCCCATGATACAGAGCTCCCGTGGGCAGGTACCATGGCAGGGCTGGGCACACAGGAACCGTGCACATAGCCCTCATTGCAGAGCACCCCAGAACGCCTGTCACGCAGAGCTGACACAGAGCACCTCAGAGCAGGACTTGAACTAACCAACAGCAGCTCCGACAGGTCTCTGACCCTGGGCATCACTCTGTGCAGCCTCCCTCTGCCTGGTCTTCCAGAGACTTCCACTGCAGCCGGGGCACCAGGCCTTTGTCTCCAACCATCCCCCCTCCTCTCCCTGACTCCTGGGTTCCTCTCATTAGGATTAGGTCTTCTTGAAATTGTCTCCCACTCATGGGCCAGATAAAATGATGAGAAAACAAGCCGGAGATGCAGCCCCTTGTCTATCCTGACTCTCAGGAGCCCACACCTGTTCCTTGGAACTGGCCGTTTCAGCGAGGTCCATTTTCTGCAATGTGAGCCACTGAGGGGTGAGGATTGGCTGACCGGAGCAGCCTGTCCCTACCGGCCAGCCCTCCCCAGGTGTGCCTGGGTTGAGGTCAATAGAAACACCGCTCCAGGGAGCAACAGCGCCTGCAGCTGTGCCTGACGCCATATTCTCTGCCCCGTCAGCAGTCTCGGGGCTGTGCTGGTGGGAGGGAGTGAGGGGGCACGGTTTTGTGGGTGGCCCGGTGTGAGAGGGGCTCTGCTGGACTTTCTGCAGGAGTTGCCAGACTGCCACCTGCTAAAGAAGAGGATGGGTCACCCATACCTTCCGCTGGAATTTCTCCGCGGGCAGAGGTGAGGGAGGAACAAAGCAGTGGGGGCCAAGACAGGACGGATATCTCAGGCAGGGAAATGGAAAGTTTTCAGAAGAGCGCCTGGGGCCAGGATCATCCTGGCTGGCCTGCAGGCACCAAGTCAGCCTGCGTGCTTTCGCTGGTGTGGATCCACGGCCCTTCCTCTATGCTTTCAAGTCCTTGTACATATTCAGGTGTTTTACCTGGGAAGGGAGGGAACAGTTCAGCAGCAGCTGGCTGGGGGCTCAGCTCACGTTTACTCACAGACGCCTATGTACGGTCCCCCAGCTTTGCAATGAGGACGCTCCTTGCGGGGGTGGGGGTGGGCTGCTGGCTGCATGGGAGATAATTGCCTACCTCTGACCAACTTCAGAATTGTTTACCACTGGAGCAAGTGCCCTGATAGGGTTTTCCTCTGTATAACTAGTGGGTTCTGTTTATTTTTTCTGTTTTGTTTCAAGGTAGATTTTATTCCTCATTTATGTATTTATAGATATAAGCATGGAAATAATTCATTCATACAAATACATCTGTGTGAAGGGAAGAACGTTTTTCTTTTTTATTTTTAAATTTTATTTGTTTTTAAAAATTTTGAAATTTAGTATTATTTATTTTTTTAGACAGCAGGTTATTATTAGTTATCTATTTTATACATATACATGTATACAGGTCAATCCCAATCTCCCAACTCATCCCACCACCACCACCCCATGGCTTCCCCCCCTTGGTTTCCATACGTTTGTTCTCTAACCCTGTGTCTCTAATTCTGCCCTGCAAACCGGTTCATCTGTACCAGTTTTCTAGGTTCCACATATATGCATTAATACACAATATTTGTTTTTCTCTTTCTGACTTACTTCTCTCGGTATGACAGTCTCTAGATCCATCCACGTCTCTACAAATGACCCCGTTTCATTCCTTTTTATGGCTGAGTAATATTCCATTTTATATATGTACCACATCTTTATCCATTCGTCTGTCTGTGGGCATTTAGGTTGCTTCCATTACCTGGCTATTGTAAATAGTGCTGCAATGAACATTGTGGTGAATGTGTCTTTTGGATTTATGGTTTTCTCTGGGTATATGCCCAGAAGTGGGATTGCTGGATCATATGGTAATTGTATTTTTAGTTTTTCTAATGAACCTCCATACTGTTCTCCATAGTGACTGTATCAATTGACATGCCCACCAATAGTGGAAGAGGGATCCATGTGTCCACACCCTCCGCAGCATTTGTAGTTTGTCGATTTTCTGATGATGCCCATTCTAACAGGTGTGAGGTGATACCTCATTGAAGTTTTGACTTGCATTTCTCTAATAATTAGTGATGTTGAGCAGCTTTTCATGTGCATCCTGGCCATCTCTGGGTCTCCTTTGAAGAAATGTCTATTTAGATATTCTACCCATTTTTGAAGTGGGTTGTATTTTTTTTAATATTAAGCTGCATGAGCTGTTTATATATATTGGAGATTAAACCTTTGTCCATTGATTCGTTTTCACATATTTCCTCCCATTCTGAGGGTTGCCTTTTTCCATTCCCGTTTTTTAACAAAAGAAAGAAAGAAAGAAAAAGAAGCAGAACACAAATGTCCGTAAAATATGCCTCTTGAAACTGTCGTTTTGAAATATGGAGGTGTTTTGAATTTTTTGGTCGGTATACGACCCCAGGATTTGTTTTCAGGGCAGGTCTCATTTACAGGCCTGCAATTATTTTGAATATGAACTGACCATTAGCGCTGGGATTAAAGCTGCTGTTGTGTGAAACGGCCACAAGGTGGCAGCAGTTCTCCTTTACCAAATCTGGTGACTAGGGCAACAGAGCCTCAATGGAAGTCATGTTCTAGGTTGTAATTTAGAATGGAATGTGCCAGGAAAAAGACCCTTAAGTTTGTCTCACTATTTCTTGTTCGGTTTTTTTTTCATTTAATTTTTATTTTTTATCACAGCAAGTTTGATTACAATGTTTGGCTTGTTGTAGGTGTGCAAGATGTGGTTCTTTTACGCATATACATATGTCTGTTCTTCCTGGGATCCTTTTCCATGTACGTTATGACAGAATGTTGACTAATCTTCTCTTGGTATTCCGTAGGTGTTTGGTGTCTATATATTTCACCTGTGTTTGTATATGTCTCTTAACCCCAATATCCTAATGTATCCAATCCTCACACCTTTCCATTGGTGAACCGTAAGTTTGTTTAATGAATCTGCGATTGCCCTTCTCTGTGGAAATATCTTCACTAGTATCAAGTTTTAGGTAACACCTATAAGTGATATCATACGATATGTGTCTTTCTCTTTCTGACTTACTACAAGTCACGTGATTACCTCTAGACTCATCTACGGTGCTGCAGATGGCATTGTGTCCTTTTTTTCCTTGGCTAATATTCTGTCTGTACATGTACCAGTTCTTCTTTGACCACTCATCTGTTGATGGACTTTTTGGTTGCTCCCATGTCATGGCTATTGTAATGCTGCGGCAATGCACATTTGCCTGCCTGTGTCTTTCCAATTCTGTCTTCTTAGGTTATAGGCCCAGGAGTTCGCCTGCTGGATCATATGGTAGCAAAATGTTTACCTTGTACAGGCACCGCCATTCTGTTCTCATTAGTGGCTCTTACCAGGTTACGTCCCACTTAAAGTTGAGGTGATGCTCTTCTCCACAACACCTTCAGCGTTTATTGTTTGGAGTATTTTTGCTGAAGTTTATTCTGACTAGTGTGAGCTGATACCACTTTGTGCTTGGATTTGCATGCGTCTCATAATACCTTGAAATTGAGCTTTCTGGCATGTCCTTTTTTTCTTCAAACTGTGAGTACAGCTTACCTCTTCAAATTGTTTTCGGGAAGTAGGTGTGACATTTAGAAATATTTTGGCCATTACCTCCCTCAAGACATTATGAGGGCAGGTTTCATTCACAGCCCTCCAGTACTGGTGCATATGAAGTGACCCTTAGCACAGGTTTTAAAGCTGCTGTTGCAGGTAACGGCCAGAGGGTGGCAGCATTTCTGCTTTTCCCAATCTGTTAACTAGGGAAACAGACCATCCTTGCAGTGGTGTTCCTCGGTTCTATATTAGAGTGGAATGTGCCCCCAAAAGCTGATGTCTCCTTACTTATGTTTGTTTTAGAAATCGAATTTCTATATATTTTTTTATTGGAGTCATATTCCATTGTGTTCATGGACCACTTCTTCTTTGAGCATTCCTCTGTTGATGGACATTTTCGTAGCTTCCAAGTGTTGGCTATGGTAAATATTGCTGGAGTGCAGGATTGCCAGCATGTGTCTTTTCTTTTTTGTGGTACATGGGCCTCTCACTGCCGTGGGCCCTCCCATTGCAGAGCACAGGCTCCGGACGCACAGGCCCAGCAGCCATAGCTCACGGGAACAGCCGCTCCGCGGCATGTGGGATCTTCCCGAATCGGGGCATGAACCCATGTCCCCTGCACTGGCAGGCGGACTCTCATCCACTGCGCCACCAGTGAATCCCAGCCTGTCTTTTTGATTCTCATCCCCTCAGGCGAAAGGCCCAGCAGTGGGTATACTTGATTGAATGGTAGCTCAGTATTTATCTTTACAAGGCACGTCATTTTTGTTTTCATGACTGGCTCTTACCATGTCCCACGTTGAAGCAAGGGTAGGCATTTCTCCAAAACCCCTTCAGCATTTATTGTTTGCAGAATTTTTCCTGATGGGCATTCTGACTGCTGTGAGCTGATAGGTTTTTGTCATTTTGATTTGCATATCTTTAATTATTCCTAATGTTTAGCATTTTCCCATGCCTTTTTAAATTTCTGGCAGAGAAAAACAGAAAAAAAAAAACGGAGAGTACAGTTAAACTCTTGAAATTGTCTTCTTGGATGGTTGCCCTCTTTTGAATGTTCTGGTCAATTTTCGACCCCATGTTTGTTTTTGAGGGCAGGTGTTATTCACAGGCCTGCAATGAGTGTGACTATTTAGTGACCATTAGCAGTGGGTTTAAAGCTGCTGTTGTGGGAAATGGCCACAAGGCGGCAGCGTTTCTCCACTCCCAAGTCTGGTTCCTAGGGCAGCAGAGCCTTTCTGGGACCAATGGAATACAGAAGAAGGCATCATTGAAGTCTAATACAGAATACCATGTCCTGGTGGATGGTAGAATGACCAGTAGGGTCTAGGAATTAGGAACTACTGGATGTATATCCTCGGTGGCTTCACTGACTGTCCTAACATCCTTTACCAGGTCCCCAGCAGCCCACGGGGCTCTCGTGGTCAGGCCCCTCCCAGGATATGGGGCTCACCTGGGCAGGGCCCCAGCAGCCAACGGGGTTCTCATGTTCAGGCCACTCCCAGGGTATGGAGCTCAGCTGTGAAACTACCCAGCAGCCCATGAGGCTCTCGTGCTTAGGCACCTCCCATGATACAGAGCTCCCGTGGGCAGGTACCATGGCAGGGCTGGGCACACAGGAACCGTGCACATAGCCCTCATTGCAGAGCACCCCAGAACGCCTGTCACGCAGAGCTGACACAGAGCACCTCAGAGCAGGACTTGAACTAACCAACAGCAGCTCCGACAGGTCTCTGACCCTGGGCATCACTCTGTGCAGCCTCCCTCTGCCTGGTCTTCCAGAGACTTCCACTGCAGCCGGGGCACCAGGCCTTTGTCTCCAACCATCCCCCCTCCTCTCCCTGACTCCTGGGTTCCTCTCATTAGGATTAGGTCTTCTTGAAATTGTCTCCCACTCATGGGCCAGATAAAATGATGAGAAAACAAGCCGGAGATGCAGCCCCTTGTCTATCCTGACTCTCAGGAGCCCACACCTGTTCCTTGGAACTGGCCGTTTCAGCGAGGTCCATTTTCTGCAATGTGAGCCACTGAGGGGTGAGGATTGGCTGACCGGAGCAGCCTGTCCCTACCGGCCAGCCCTCCCCAGGTGTGCCTGGGTTGAGGTCAATAGAAACACCACTCCAGGGAGCAACAGCGCCTGCAGCTGTGCCTGACGCCATATTCTCTGCCCCGTCAGCAGTCTCGGGGCTGTGCTGGTGGGAGGGAGTGAGGGGGCACGGTTTTGTGGGTGGCCCGGTGTGAGAGGGGCTCTGCTGGACTTTCTGCAGGAGTTGCCAGACTGCCACCTGCTAAAGAAGAGGATGGGTCACCCATACCTTCCGCTGGAATTTCTCCGCGGGCAGAGGTGAGGGAGGAACAAAGCAGTGGGGGCCAAGACAGGACGGATATCTCAGGCAGGGAAATGGAAAGTTTTCAGAAGAGCGCCTGGGGCCAGGATCATCCTGGCTGGCCTGCAGGCACCAAGTCAGCCTGCGTGCTTTCGCTGGTGTGGATCCACGGCCCTTCCTCTATGCTTTCAAGTCCTTGTACATATTCAGGTGTTTTACCTGGGAAGGGAGGGAACAGTTCAGCAGCAGCTGGCTGGGGGCTCAGCTCACGTTTACTCACAGACGCCTATGTACGGTCCCCCAGCTTTGCAATGAGGACGCTCCTTGCGGGGGTGGGGGTGGGCTGCTGGCTGCATGGGAGATAATTGCCTACCTCTGACCAACTTCAGAATTGTTTACCACTGGAGCAAGTGCCCTGATAGGGTTTTCCTCTGTATAACTAGTGGGTTCTGTTTATTTTTTCTGTTTTGTTTCAAGGTAGATTTTATTCCTCATTTATGTATTTATAGATATAAGCATGGAAATAATTCATTCATACAAATACATCTGTGTGAAGGGAAGAACGTTTTTCTTTTTTATTTTTAAATTTTATTTGTTTTTAAAAATTTTGAAATTTAGTATTATTTATTTTTTTAGACAGCAGGTTATTATTAGTTATCTATTTTATACATATACATGTATACAGGTCAATCCCAATCTCCCAACTCATCCCACCACCACCACCCCATGGCTTCCCCCCCTTGGTTTCCATACGTTTGTTCTCTAACCCTGTGTCTCTAATTCTGCCCTGCAAACCGGTTCATCTGTACCAGTTTTCTAGGTTCCACATATATGCATTAATACACAATATTTGTTTTTCTCTTTCTGACTTACTTCTCTCGGTATGACAGTCTCTAGATCCATCCACGTCTCTACAAATGACCCCGTTTCATTCCTTTTTATGGCTGAGTAATATTCCATTTTATATATGTACCACATCTTTATCCATTCGTCTGTCTGTGGGCATTTAGGTTGCTTCCATTACCTGGCTATTGTAAATAGTGCTGCAATGAACATTGTGGTGAATGTGTCTTTTGGATTTATGGTTTTCTCTGGGTATATGCCCAGAAGTGGGATTGCTGGATCATATGGTAATTGTATTTTTAGTTTTTCTAATGAACCTCCATACTGTTCTCCATAGTGACTGTATCAATTGACATGCCCACCAATAGTGGAAGAGGGATCCATGTGTCCACACCCTCCGCAGCATTTGTAGTTTGTCGATTTTCTGATGATGCCCATTCTAACAGGTGTGAGGTGATACCTCATTGAAGTTTTGACTTGCATTTCTCTAATAATTAGTGATGTTGAGCAGCTTTTCATGTGCATCCTGGCCATCTCTGGGTCTCCTTTGAAGAAATGTCTATTTAGATATTCTACCCATTTTTGAAGTGGGTTGTATTTTTTTTAATATTAAGCTGCATGAGCTGTTTATATATATTGGAGATTAAACCTTTGTCCATTGATTCGTTTTCACATATTTCCTCCCATTCTGAGGGTTGCCTTTTTCCATTCCCGTTTTTTAACAAAAGAAAGAAAGAAAGAAAAAGAAGCAGAACACAAATGTCCGTAAAATATGCCTCTTGAAACTGTCGTTTTGAAATATGGAGGTGTTTTGAATTTTTTGGTCGGTATACGACCCCAGGATTTGTTTTCAGGGCAGGTCTCATTTACAGGCCTGCAATTATTTTGAATATCAACTGACCATTAGCGCTGGGATTAAAGCTGCTGTTGTGTGAAACGGCCACAAGGTGGCAGCAGTTCTCCTTTACCAAATCTGGTGACTAGGGCAACAGAGCCTCAATGGAAGTCATGTTCTAGGTTGTAATTTAGAATGGAATGTGCCAGGAAAAAGACCCTTAAGTTTGTCTCACTATTTCTTGTTCGGTTTTTTTTTCATTTAATTTTTATTTTTTATCACAGCAAGTTTGATTACAATGTTTGGCTTGTTGTAGGTGTGCAAGATGTGGTTCTTTTACGCATATACATATGTCTGTTCTTCCTGGGATCCTTTTCCATGTACGTTATGACAGAATGTTGACTAATCTTCTCTTGGTATTCCGTAGGTGTTTGGTGTCTATATATTTCACCTGTGTTTGTATATGTCTCTTAACCCCAATATCCTAATGTATCCAATCC
Source organism: Mesoplodon mirus (assembly GCF_964341445.2). Lineage (NCBI taxonomy): Eukaryota > Metazoa > Chordata > Mammalia > Artiodactyla > Ziphiidae > Mesoplodon > Mesoplodon mirus. The sequence continues at coordinate 92,887,570 of NC_138979.1, forward strand.
TCACACCTTTCCATTGGTGAACCGTAAGTTTGTTTAATGAATCTGCGATTGCCCTTCTCTGTGGAAATATCTTCACTAGTATCAAGTTTTAGGTAACACCTATAAGTGATATCATACGATATGTGTCTTTCTCTTTCTGACTTACTACAAGTCACGTGATTACCTCTAGACTCATCTACGGTGCTGCAGATGGCATTGTGTCCTTTTTTTCCTTGGCTAATATTCTGTCTGTACATGTACCAGTTCTTCTTTGACCACTCATCTGTTGATGGACTTTTTGGTTGCTCCCATGTCATGGCTATTGTAATGCTGCGGCAATGCACATTTGCCTGCCTGTGTCTTTCCAATTCTGTCTTCTTAGGTTATAGGCCCAGGAGTTCGCCTGCTGGATCATATGGTAGCAAAATGTTTACCTTGTACAGGCACCGCCATTCTGTTCTCATTAGTGGCTCTTACCAGGTTACGTCCCACTTAAAGTTGAGGTGATGCTCTTCTCCACAACACCTTCAGCGTTTATTGTTTGGAGTATTTTTGCTGAAGTTTATTCTGACTAGTGTGAGCTGATACCACTTTGTGCTTGGATTTGCATGCGTCTCATAATACCTTGAAATTGAGCTTTCTGGCATGTCCTTTTTTTCTTCAAACTGTGAGTACAGCTTACCTCTTCAAATTGTTTTCGGGAAGTAGGTGTGACATTTAGAAATATTTTGGCCATTACCTCCCTCAAGACATTATGAGGGCAGGTTTCATTCACAGCCCTCCAGTACTGGTGCATATGAAGTGACCCTTAGCACAGGTTTTAAAGCTGCTGTTGCAGGTAACGGCCAGAGGGTGGCAGCATTTCTGCTTTTCCCAATCTGTTAACTAGGGAAACAGACCATCCTTGCAGTGGTGTTCCTCGGTTCTATATTAGAGTGGAATGTGCCCCCAAAAGCTGATGTCTCCTTACTTATGTTTGTTTTAGAAATCGAATTTCTATATATTTTTTTATTGGAGTCATATTCCATTGTGTTCATGGACCACTTCTTCTTTGAGCATTCCTCTGTTGATGGACATTTTCGTAGCTTCCAAGTGTTGGCTATGGTAAATATTGCTGGAGTGCAGGATTGCCAGCATGTGTCTTTTCTTTTTTGTGGTACATGGGCCTCTCACTGCCGTGGGCCCTCCCATTGCAGAGCACAGGCTCCGGACGCACAGGCCCAGCAGCCATAGCTCACGGGAACAGCCGCTCCGCGGCATGTGGGATCTTCCCGAATCGGGGCATGAACCCATGTCCCCTGCACTGGCAGGCGGACTCTCATCCACTGCGCCACCAGTGAATCCCAGCCTGTCTTTTTGATTCTCATCCCCTCAGGTGAAAGGCCCAGCAGTGGGTATACTTGATTGAATGGTAGCTCAGTATTTATCTTTACAAGGCACGTCATTTTTGTTTTCATGACTGGCTCTTACCATGTCCCACGTTGAAGCAAGGGTAGGCATTTCTCCAAAACCCCTTCAGCATTTATTGTTTGCAGAATTTTTCCTGATGGGCATTCTGACTGCTGTGAGCTGATAGGTTTTTGTCATTTTGATTTGCATATCTTTAATTATTCCTAATGTTTAGCATTTTCCCATGCCTTTTTAAATTTCTGGCAGAGAAAAACAGAAAAAAAAAACGGAGAGTACAGTTAAACTCTTGAAATTGTCTTCTTGGATGGTTGCCCTCTTTTGAATGTTCTGGTCAATTTTCGACCCCATGTTTGTTTTTGAGGGCAGGTGTTATTCACAGGCCTGCAATGAGTGTGACTATTTAGTGACCATTAGCAGTGGGTTTAAAGCTGCTGTTGTGGGAAATGGCCACAAGGCGGCAGCGTTTCTCCACTCCCAAGTCTGGTTCCTAGGGCAGCAGAGCCTTTCTGGGACCAATGGAATACAGAAGAAGGCATCATTGAAGTCTAATACAGAATACCATGTCCTGGTGGATGGTAGAATGACCAGTAGGGTCTAGGAATTAGGAACTACTGGATGTATATCCTCGGTGGCTTCACTGACTGTCCTAACATCCTTTACCAGGTCCCCAGCAGCCCACGGGGCTCTCGTGGTCAGGCCCCTCCCAGGATATGGGGCTCACCTGGGCAGGGCCCCAGCAGCCAACGGGGTTCTCATGTTCAGGCCACTCCCAGGGTATGGAGCTCAGCTGTGAAACTACCCAGCAGCCCATGAGGCTCTCGTGCTTAGGCACCTCCCATGATACAGAGCTCCCGTGGGCAGGTACCATGGCAGGGCTGGGCACACAGGAACCGTGCACATAGCCCTCATTGCAGAGCACCCCAGAACGCCTGTCACGCAGAGCTGACACAGAGCACCTCAGAGCAGGACTTGAACTAACCAACAGCAGCTCCGACAGGTCTCTGACCCTGGGCATCACTCTGTGCAGCCTCCCTCTGCCTGGTCTTCCAGAGACTTCCACTGCAGCCGGGGCACCAGGCCTTTGTCTCCAACCATCCCCCCTCCTCTCCCTGACTCCTGGGTTCCTCTCATTAGGATTAGGTCTTCTTGAAATTGTCTCCCACTCATGGGCCAGATAAAATGATGAGAAAACAAGCCGGAGATGCAGCCCCTTGTCTATCCTGACTCTCAGGAGCCCACACCTGTTCCTTGGAACTGGCCGTTTCAGCGAGGTCCATTTTCTGCAATGTGAGCCACTGAGGGGTGAGGATTGGCTGACCGGAGCAGCCTGTCCCTACCGGCCAGCCCTCCCCAGGTGTGCCTGTGTTGAGGTCAATAGAAACACCACTCCAGGGAGCAACAGCGCCTGCAGCTGTGCCTGACGCCATATTCTCTGCCCCGTCAGCAGTCTCGGGGCTGTGCTGGTGGGAGGGAGTGAGGGGGCACGGTTTTGTGGGTGGCCCGGTGTGAGAGGGGCTCTGCTGGACTTTCTGCAGGAGTTGCCAGACTGCCACCTGCTAAAGAAGAGGATGGGTCACCCATACCTTCCGCTGGAATTTCTCCGCGGGCAGAGGTGAGGGAGGAACAAAGCAGTGGGGGCCAAGACAGGACGGATATCTCAGGCAGGGAAATGGAAAGTTTTCAGAAGAGCGCCTGGGGCCAGGATCATCCTGGCTGGCCTGCAGGCACCAAGTCAGCCTGCGTGCTTTCGCTGGTGTGGATCCACGGCCCTTCCTCTATGCTTTCAAGTCCTTGTACATATTCAGGTGTTTTACCTGGGAAGGGAGGGAACAGTTCAGCAGCAGCTGGCTGGGGGCTCAGCTCACGTTTACTCACAGACGCCTATGTACGGTCCCCCAGCTTTGCAATGAGGACGCTCCTTGCGGGGGTGGGGGTGGGCTGCTGGCTGCATGGGAGATAATTGCCTACCTCTGACCAACTTCAGAATTGTTTACCACTGGAGCAAGTGCCCTGATAGGGTTTTCCTCTGTATAACTAGTGGGTTCTGTTTATTTTTTCTGTTTTGTTTCAAGGTAGATTTTATTCCTCATTTATGTATTTATAGATATAAGCATGGAAATAATTCATTCATACAAATACATCTGTGTGAAGGGAAGAACGTTTTTCTTTTTTATTTTTTAATTTTATTTGTTTTTAAAAATTTTGAAATTTAGTATTATTTATTTTTTTAGACAGCAGGTTATTATTAGTTATCTATTTTATACATATACATGTATACAGGTCAATCCCAATCTCCCAACTCATCCCACCACCACCACCCCATGGCTTCCCCCCCTTGGTTTCCATACGTTTGTTCTCTAACCCTGTGTCTCTAATTCTGCCCTGCAAACCGGTTCATCTGTACCAGTTTTCTAGGTTCCACATATATGCATTAATACACAATATTTGTTTTTCTCTTTCTGACTTACTTCTCTCGGTATGACAGTCTCTAGATCCATCCACGTCTCTACAAATGACCCCGTTTCATTCCTTTTTATGGCTGAGTAATATTCCATTTTATATATGTACCACATCTTTATCCATTCGTCTGTCTGTGGGCATTTAGGTTGCTTCCATTACCTGGCTATTGTAAATAGTGCTGCAATGAACATTGTGGTGAATGTGTCTTTTGGATTTATGGTTTTCTCTGGGTATATGCCCAGAAGTGGGATTGCTGGATCATATGGTAATTGTATTTTTAGTTTTTCTAATGAACCTCCATACTGTTCTCCATAGTGACTGTATCAATTGACATGCCCACCAATAGTGGAAGAGGGATCCATGTGTCCACACCCTCCGCAGCATTTGTAGTTTGTCGATTTTCTGATGATGCCCATTCTAACAGGTGTGAGGTGATACCTCATTGAAGTTTTGACTTGCATTTCTCTAATAATTAGTGATGTTGAGCAGCTTTTCATGTGCATCCTGGCCATCTCTGGGTCTCCTTTGAAGAAATGTCTATTTAGATATTCTACCCATTTTTGAAGTGGGTTGTATTTTTTTTAATATTAAGCTGCATGAGCTGTTTATATATATTGGAGATTAAACCTTTGTCCATTGATTCGTTTTCACATATTTCCTCCCATTCTGAGGGTTGCCTTTTTCCATTCCCGTTTTTTAACAAAAGAAAGAAAGAAAGAAAAAGAAGCAGAACACAAATGTCCGTAAAATATGCCTCTTGAAACTGTCGTTTTGAAATATGGAGGTGTTTTGAATTTTTTGGTCGGTATACGACCCCAGGATTTGTTTTCAGGGCAGGTCTCATTTACAGGCCTGCAATTATTTTGAATATCAACTGACCATTAGCGCTGGGATTAAAGCTGCTGTTGTGTGAAACGGCCACAAGGTGGCAGCAGTTCTCCTTTACCAAATCTGGTGACTAGGGCAACAGAGCCTCAATGGAAGTCATGTTCTAGGTTGTAATTTAGAATGGAATGTGCCAGGAAAAAGACCCTTAAGTTTGTCTCACTATTTCTTGTTCGGTTTTTTTTTCATTTAATTTTTATTTTTTATCACAGCAAGTTTGATTACAATGTTTGGCTTGTTGTAGGTGTGCAAGATGTGGTTCTTTTACGCATATACATATGTCTGTTCTTCCTGGGATCCTTTTCCATGTACGTTATGACAGAATGTTGACTAATCTTCTCTTGGTATTCCGTAGGTGTTTGGTGTCTATATATTTCACCTGTGTTTGTATATGTCTCTTAACCCCAATATCCTAATGTATCCAATCCTCACACCTTTCCATTGGTGAACCGTAAGTTTGTTTAATGAATCTGCGATTGCCCTTCTCTGTGGAAATATCTTCACTAGTATCAAGTTTTAGGTAACACCTATAAGTGATATCATACGATATGTGTCTTTCTCTTTCTGACTTACTACAAGTCACGTGATTACCTCTAGACTCATCTACGGTGCTGCAGATGGCATTGTGTCCTTTTTTTCCTTGGCTAATATTCTGTCTGTACATGTACCAGTTCTTCTTTGACCACTCATCTGTTGATGGACTTTTTGGTTGCTCCCATGTCATGGCTATTGTAATGCTGCGGCAATGCACATTTGCCTGCCTGTGTCTTTCCAATTCTGTCTTCTTAGGTTATAGGCCCAGGAGTTCGCCTGCTGGATCATATGGTAGCAAAATGTTTACCTTGTACAGGCACCGCCATTCTGTTCTCATTAGTGGCTCTTACCAAGTTACGTCCCACTTAAAGTTGAGGTGATGCTCTTCTCCACAACACCTTCAGCGTTTATTGTTTGGAGTATTTTTGCTGAAGTTTATTCTGACTAGTGTGAGCTGATACCACTTTGTGCTTGGATTTGCATGCGTCTCATAATACCTTGAAATTGAGCTTTCTGGCATGTCCTTTTTTTCTTCAAACTGTGAGTACAGCTTACCTCTTCAAATTGTTTTCGGGAAGTAGGTGTGACATTTAGAAATATTTTGGCCATTACCTCCCTCAAGACATTATGAGGGCAGGTTTCATTCACAGCCCTCCAGTACTGGTGCATATGAAGTGACCCTTAGCACAGGTTTTAAAGCTGCTGTTGCAGGTAACGGCCAGAGGGTGGCAGCATTTCTGCTTTTCCCAATCTGTTAACTAGGGAAACAGACCATCCTTGCAGTGGTGTTCCTCGGTTCTATATTAGAGTGGAATGTGCCCCCAAAAGCTGATGTCTCCTTACTTATGTTTGTTTTAGAAATCGAATTTCTATATATTTTTTTATTGGAGTCATATTCCATTGTGTTCATGGACCACTTCTTCTTTGAGCATTCCTCTGTTGATGGACATTTTCGTAGCTTCCAAGTGTTGGCTATGGTAAATATTGCTGGAGTGCAGGATTGCCAGCATGTGTCTTTTCTTTTTTGTGGTACATGGGCCTCTCACTGCCGTGGGCCCTCCCATTGCAGAGCACAGGCTCCGGACGCACAGGCCCAGCAGCCATAGCTCACGGGAACAGCCGCTCCGCGGCATGTGGGATCTTCCCGAATCGGGGCATGAACCCATGTCCCCTGCACTGGCAGGCGGACTCTCATCCACTGCGCCACCAGTGAATCCCAGCCTGTCTTTTTGATTCTCATCCCCTCAGGCGAAAGGCCCAGCAGTGGGTATACTTGATTGAATGGTAGCTCAGTATTTATCTTTACAAGGCACGTCATTTTTGTTTTCATGACTGGCTCTTACCATGTCCCACGTTGAAGCAAGGGTAGGCATTTCTCCAAAACCCCTTCAGCATTTATTGTTTGCAGAATTTTTCCTGATGGGCATTCTGACTGCTGTGAGCTGATAGGTTTTTGTCATTTTGATTTGCATATCTTTAATTATTCCTAATGTTTAGCATTTTCCCATGCCTTTTTAAATTTCTGGCAGAGAAAAACAGAAAAAAAAAACGGAGAGTACAGTTAAACTCTTGAAATTGTCTTCTTGGATGGTTGCCCTCTTTTGAATGTTCTGGTCAATTTTCGACCCCATGTTTGTTTTTGAGGGCAGGTGTTATTCACAGGCCTGCAATGAGTGTGACTATTTAGTGACCATTAGCAGTGGGTTTAAAGCTGCTGTTGTGGGAAATGGCCACAAGGCGGCAGCGTTTCTCCACTCCCAAGTCTGGTTCCTAGGGCAGCAGAGCCTTTCTGGGACCAATGGAATACAGAAGAAGGCATCATTGAAGTCTAATACAGAATACCATGTCCTGGTGGATGGTAGAATGACCAGTAGGGTCTAGGAATTAGGAACTACTGGATGTATATCCTCGGTGGCTTCACTGACTGTCCTAACATCCTTTACCAGGTCCCCAGCAGCCCACGGGGCTCTCGTGGTCAGGCCCCTCCCAGGATATGGGGCTCACCTGGGCAGGGCCCCAGCAGCCAACGGGGTTCTCATGTTCAGGCCACTCCCAGGGTATGGAGCTCAGCTGTGAAACTACCCAGCAGCCCATGAGGCTCTCGTGCTTAGGCACCTCCCATGATACAGAGCTCCCGTGGGCAGGTACCATGGCAGGGCTGGGCACACAGGAACCGTGCACATAGCCCTCATTGCAGAGCACCCCAGAACGCCTGTCACGCAGAGCTGACACAGAGCACCTCAGAGCAGGACTTGAACTAACCAACAGCAGCTCCGACAGGTCTCTGACCCTGGGCATCACTCTGTGCAGCCTCCCTCTGCCTGGTCTTCCAGAGACTTCCACTGCAGCCGGGGCACCAGGCCTTTGTCTCCAACCATCCCCCCTCCTCTCCCTGACTCCTGGGTTCCTCTCATTAGGATTAGGTCTTCTTGAAATTGTCTCCCACTCATGGGCCAGATAAAATGATGAGAAAACAAGCCGGAGATGCAGCCCCTTGTCTATCCTGACTCTCAGGAGCCCACACCTGTTCCTTGGAACTGGCCGTTTCAGCGAGGTCCATTTTCTGCAATGTGAGCCACTGAGGGGTGAGGATTGGCTGACCGGAGCAGCCTGTCCCTACCGGCCAGCCCTCCCCAGGTGTGCCTGGGTTGAGGTCAATAGAAACACCACTCCAGGGAGCAACAGCGCCTGCAGCTGTGCCTGACGCCATATTCTCTGCCCCGTCAGCAGTCTCGGGGCTGTGCTGGTGGGAGGGAGTGAGGGGGCACGGTTTTGTGGGTGGCCCGGTGTGAGAGGGGCTCTGCTGGACTTTCTGCAGGAGTTGCCAGACTGCCACCTGCTAAAGAAGAGGATGGGTCACCCATACCTTCCGCTGGAATTTCTCCGCGGGCAGAGGTGAGGGAGGAACAAAGCAGTGGGGGCCAAGACAGGACGGATATCTCAGGCAGGGAAATGGAAAGTTTTCAGAAGAGCGCCTGGGGCCAGGATCATCCTGGCTGGCCTGCAGGCACCAAGTCAGCCTGCGTGCTTTCGCTGGTGTGGATCCACGGCCCTTCCTCTATGCTTTCAAGTCCTTGTACATATTCAGGTGTTTTACCTGGGAAGGGAGGGAACAGTTCAGCAGCAGCTGGCTGGGGGCTCAGCTCACGTTTACTCACAGACGCCTATGTACGGTCCCCCAGCTTTGCAATGAGGACGCTCCTTGCGGGGGGGGGGCTGCTGGCTGCATGGGAGATAATTCCCTACCTCTGACCAACTTCAGAATTGTTTACCACTGGAGCAAGTGCCCTGATAGGGTTTTCCTCTGTATAACTAGTGGGTTCTGTTTATTTTTTCTGTTTTGTTTCAAGGTAGATTTTATTCCTCATTTATGTATTTATAGATATAAGCATGGAAATAATTCATTCATACAAATACATCTGTGTGAAGGGAAGAACGCTTTTCTGTTTTATTTTTAAATTTTATTTGTTTTTAAAAATTTTGAAATTTAATATTATTTATTTTTTTAGACAGCAGGTTATTATTAGTTATCTATTTTATACATATACATGTATACAGGTCAATCCCAATCTCCCAACTCATCCCACCACCACCACCCCATGGCTTCCCCCCCTTGGTTTCCATACGTTTGTTCTCTAACCCTGTGTCTCTAATTCTGCCCTGCAAACCGGTTCATCTGTACCAGTTTTCTAGGTTCCACATATATGCATTAATACACAATATTTGTTTTTCTCTTTCTGACTTACTTCTCTCGGTATGACAGTCTCTAGATCCATCCACGTCTCTACAAATGACCCCGTTTCATTCCTTTTTATGGCTGAGTAATATTCCATTTTATATATGTACCACATCTTTATCCATTCGTCTGTCTGTGGGCATTTAGGTTGCTTCCATTACCTGGCTATTGTAAATAGTGCTGCAATGAACATTGTGGTGAATGTGTCTTTTGGATTTATGGTTTTCTCTGGGTATATGCCCAGAAGTGGGATTGCTGGATCATATGGTAATTGTATTTTTAGTTTTTCTAATGAACCTCCATACTGTTCTCCATAGTGACTGTATCAATTGACATGCTCACCAATAGTGGAAGAGGGATCCATGTGTCCACACCCTCCGCAGCATTTGTAGTTTGTAGATTTTCTGATGATGCCCATTCTAACAGGTGTGAGGTGATACCTCATTGAAGTTTTGACTTGCATTTCTCTAATAATTAGTGATGTTGAGCAGCTTTTCATGTGCATCCTGGCCATCTCTGGGTCTCCTTTGAAGAAATGTCTATTTAGATATTCTACCTATTTTTGAAGTGGGTTGTATTTTTTTTAATATTAAGCTGCATGAGCTGTTTATATATATTGGAGATTAAACCTTTGTCCATTGATTCGTTTTCACATATTTCCTCCCATTCTGAGGGTTGCCTTTTTCCATTCCCGTTTTTTAACAAAAGAAAGAAAGAAAGAAAGAAAAAGAGGCAGAACACAAATGTCCGTAAAATATGCCTCTTGAAACTGTCGTTTTGAAATATGGAGGTGTTTTGAATTTTTTGGTCGGTATACGACCCCAGGATTTGTTTTCAGGGCAGGTCTCATTTACAGGCCTGCAATTATTTTGAATATCAACTGACCATTAGCGCTGGGATTAAAGCTGCTGTTGTGTGAAACGGCCACAAGGTGGCAGCAGTTCTCCTTTACCAAATCTGGTGACTAGGGCAACAGAGCCTCAATGGAAGTCGTGTTCTAGGTTGTAATTTAGAATGGAATGTGCCAGGAAAAAGACCCTTATGTTTGTCTCACTATTTCTTATTGGGTTTTTTTTCATTTAATTTTTATTTTTTATCACAGCAAGTTTGATTACAATGTTTGGCTTGTTGTAGGTGTGCAAGATGTGGTTCTTTTACGCATATACATATGTCTGTTCTTCCTGGGATCCTTTTCCATGTACGTTATGACAGAATGTTGACTAATCTTCTCTTGGTATTCCGTAGGTGTTTGGTGTCTATATATTTCACCTGTGTTTGTATATGTCTCTTAACCCCAATATCCTAATGTATCCAATCCTCACACCTTTCCATTGGTGAACCGTAAGTTTGTTTAATGAATCTGCGATTGCCCTTCTCTGTGGAAATATCTTCACTAGTATCAATTTTTAGGTAACACCTATAAGTGATATCATACGATATGTGTCTTTCTCTTTCTGACTTACTACAAGTCACATGATTACCTCTAGACTCATCTACGGTGCTGCAGATGGCATTGTGTCCTTTTTTTCCTTGGCTAATATTCTGTCTGTACATGTACCAGTTCTTCTTTGACCACTCATCTGTTGATGGACTTTTTGGTTGCTCCCATGTCATGGCTATTGTAATGCTGCGGCAATGCACATTTGCCTGCCTGTGTCTTTCCAATTCTGTCTTCTTAGGTTATAGGCCCAGGAGTTCGCCTGCTGGATCATATGGTAGCAAAATGTTTACCTTGTACAGGCACCGCCATCCTGTTCTCATTAGTGGCTCTTACCAGGTTACGTCCCACTTAAAGTTGAGGTGATGCTCTTCTCCACAACACCTTCAGCGTTTATTGTTTGGAGTATTTTTGCTGAAGTTTATTCTGACTAGTGTGAGCTGATACCACTTTGTGCTTGGATTTGCATGCGTCTCATAATACCTTGAAATTGAGCTTTCTGGCATGTCCTTTTTTTCTTCAAACTGTGAGTACAGCTTACCTCTTCAAATTGTTTTCGGGAAGTAGGTGTGACATTTAGAAATATTTTGGCCATTACCTCCCTCAAGACATTATGAGGGCAGGTTTCATTCACAGCCCTCCAGTACTGGTGCATATGAAGTGACCCTTAGCACAGGTTTTAAAGCTGCTGTTGCAGGTAACGGCCAGAGGGTGGCAGCATTTCTGCTTTTCCCAATCTGTTAACTAGGGAAACAGACCATCCTGGCAGTGGTGTTCCTCGGTTATATATTAGAGTGGAATGTGCCCCCAAAAGCTGATGTCTCCTTACTTATGTTTGTGTTAGAAATCGAATTTCTATATATTTTTTTATTGGAGTCATATTCCATTGTGTTCATGGACCACTTCTTCTTTGAGCATTCCTCTGTTGATGGACATTTTCGTAGCTTCCAAGTGTTGGCTATGGTAAATATTGCTGGAGTGCAGGATTGCCAGCATGTGTCTTTTCTTTTTTGTGGTACATGGGCCTCTCACTGCCGTGGGCCCTCCCATTGCAGAGCACAGGCTCCGGACGCACAGGCCCAGCAGCCATAGCTCACGGGAACAGCCGCTCCGCGGCATGTGGGATCTTCCCGAATCGGGGCATGAACCCATGTCCCCTGCACTGGCAGGCGGACTCTCATCCACTGCGCCACCAGTGAATCCCAGCCTGTCTTTTTGATTCTCATCCCCTCAGGCGAAAGGCCCAGCAGTGGGTATACTTGATTGAATGGTAGCTCAGTATTTATCTTTACAAGGCACGTCATTTTTGTTTTCATGACTGGCTCTTACCATGTCCCACGTTGAAGCAAGGGTAGGCATTTCTCCAAAACCCCTTCAGCATTTATTGTTTGCAGAATTTTTCCTGATGGGCATTCTGACTGCTGTGAGCTGATAGGTTTTTGTCATTTGGATTTACATATCTTTAATTATTCCTAATGTTTAGCATTTTCCCATGCCTTTTTAAATTTCTGGCAGAGAAAAACAGAAAAAACAACGGAGAGTACAGTTAAACTCTTGAAATTGTCTTCTTGGATGGTTGCCCTCTTTTGAATGTTCTGGTCAATTTTCGACCCCATGTTTGTTTTTGAGGGCAGGTGTTATTCACAGGCCTGCAATGAGTGTGACTATTTAGTGACCATTAGCAGTGGGTTTAAAGCTGCTGTTGTGGGAAATGGCCACAAGGCGGCAGCGTTTCTCCACTCCCAAGTCTGGTTCCTAGGGCAGCAGAGCCTTTCTGGGACCAATGGAATACAGAAGAAGGCATCATTGAAGTCTAATACAGAATACCATGTCCTGGTGGATGGTAGAATGACCAGTAGGGTCTAGGAATTAGGAACTACTGGATGTATATCCTCGGTGGCTTCACTGACTGTCCTAACATCCTTTACCAGGTCCCCAGCAGCCCACGGGGCTCTCGTGGTCAGGCCCCTCCCAGGATATGGGGCTCACCTGGGCAGGGCCCCAGCAGCCAACGGGGTTCTCATGTTCAGGCCACTCCCAGGGTATGGAGCTCAGCTGTGAAACTACCCAGCAGCCCATGAGGCTCTCGTGCTTAGGCACCTCCCATGATACAGAGCTCCCGTGGGCAGGTACCATGGCAGGGCTGGGCACACAGGAACCGTGCACATAGCCCTCATTGCAGAGCACCCCAGAACGCCTGTCACGCAGAGCTGACACAGAGCACCTCAGAGCAGGACTTGAACTAACCAACAGCAGCTCCGACAGGTCTCTGACCCTGGGCATCACTCTGTGCAGCCTCCCTCTGCCTGGTCTTCCAGAGACTTCCACTGCAGCCGGGGCACCAGGCCTTTGTCTCCAACCATCCCCCCTCCTCTCCCTGACTCCTGGGTTCCTCTCATTAGGATTAGGTCTTCTTGAAATTGTCTCCCACTCATGGGCCAGATAAAATGATGAGAAAACAAGCCGGAGATGCAGCCCCTTGTCTATCCTGACTCTCAGGAGCCCACACCTGTTCCTTGGAACTGGCCGTTTCAGCGAGGTCCATTTTCTGCAATGTGAGCCACTGAGGGGTGAGGATTGGCTGACCGGAGCAGCCTGTCCCTACCGGCCAGCCCTCCCCAGGTGTGCCTGGGTTGAGGTCAATAGAAACACCACTCCAGGGAGCAACAGCGCCTGCAGCTGTGCCTGACGCCATATTCTCTGCCCCGTCAGCAGTCTCGGGGCTGTGCTGGTGGGAGGGAGTGAGGGGGCACGGTTTTGTGGGTGGCCCGGTGTGAGAGGGGCTCTGCTGGACTTTCTGCAGGAGTTGCCAGACTGCCACCTGCTAAAGAAGAGGATGGGTCACCCATACCTTCCGCTGGAATTTCTCCGCGGGCAGAGGTGAGGGAGGAACAAAGCAGTGGGGGCCAAGACAGGACGGATATCTCAGGCAGGGAAATGGAAAGTTTTCAGAAGAGCGCCTGGTGCCAGGATCATCCTGGCTGGCCTGCAGGCACCAAGTCAGCCTGCGTGCTTTCGCTGGTGTGGATCCACGGCCCTTCCTCTATGCTTTCAAGTCCTTGTACATATTCAGGTGTTTTACCTGGGAAGGGAGGGAACAGTTCAGCAGCAGCTGGCTGGGGGCTCAGCTCACGTTTACTCACAGACGCCTATGTACGGTCCCCCAGCTTTGCAATGAGGACGCTCCTTGCGGGGGTGGGGGGGGGGCTGCTGGCTGCATGGGAGATAATTCCCTACCTCTGACCAACTTCAGAATTGTTTACCACTGGAGCAAGTGCCCTGATAGGGTTTTCCTCTGTATAACTAGTGGGTTCTGTTTATTTTTTCTGTTTTGTTTCAAGGTAGATTTTATTCCTCATTTATGTATTTATAGATATAAGCATGGAAATAATTCATTCATACAAATACATCTGTGTGAAGGGAAGAACGTTTTTCTGTTTTATTTTTAAATTTTATTTGTTTTAAAAAATTTTGAAATTTAGTATTATTTATTTTTTTAGACAGCAGGTTATTATTAGTTATCTATTTTATACATATACATGTATACAGGTCAATCCCAATCTCCCAACTCATCCCACCACCACCACCCCATGGCTTCCCCCCCTTGGTTTCCATACGTTTGTTCTCTAACCCTGTGTCTCTAATTCTGCCCTGCAAACCGGTTCATCTGTACCAGTTTTCTAGGTTCCACATATATGCATTAATACACAATATTTGTTTTTCTCTTTCTGACTTACTTCTCTCGGTATGACAGTCTCTAGATCCATCCACGTCTCTACAAATGACCCCGTTTCATTCCTTTTTATGGCTGAGTAATATTCCATTTTATATATGTACCACATCTTTATCCATTCGTCTGTCTGTGGGCATTTAGGTTGCTTCCATTACCTGGCTATTGTAAATAGTGCTGCAATGAACATTGTGGTGAATGTGTCTTTTGGATTTATGGTTTTCTCTGGGTATATGCCCAGAAGTGGGATTGCTGGGTCATATGGTAATTGTATTTTTAGTTTTTCTAATGAACCTCCATACTGTTCTCCATAGTGACTGTATCAATTGACATGCCCACCAATAGTGGAAGAGGGATCCATGTGTCCACACCCTCCGCAGCATTTGTAGTTTGTAGATTTTCTGATGATGCCCATTCTAACAGGTGTGAGGTGATACCTCATTGAAGTTTTGACTTGCATTTCTCTAATAATTAGTGATGTTGAGCAGCTTTTCATGTGCATCCTGGCCATCTCTGGGTCTCCTTTGAAGAAATGTCTATTTAGATATTCTACCCATTTTTGAAGTGGGTTGTATTTTTTTTAATATTAAGCTGCATGAGCTGTTTATATATATTGGAGATTAAACCTTTGTCCATTGATTCGTTTTCACATATTTCCTCCCATTCTGAGGGTTGCCTTTTTCCATTCCCGTTTTTTAACAAAAGAAAGAAAGAAAGAAAGAAAAAGAAGCAGAACACAAATGTCCGTAAAATATGCCTCTTGAAACTGTCGTTTTGAAATATGGAGGTGTTTTGAATTTTTTGGTCGGTATACGACCCCAGGATTTGTTTTCAGGGCAGGTCTCATTTACAGGCCTGCAATTATTTTGAATATCAACTGACCATTAGCGCTGGGATTAAAGCTGCTGTTGTGTGAAACGGCCACAAGGTGGCAGCAGTTCTCCTTTACCAAATCTGGTGACTAGGGCAACAGAGCCTCAATGGAAGTCGTGTTCTAGGTTGTAATTTAGAATGGAATGTGCCAGGAAAAAGACCCTTAAGTTTGTCTCACTATTTCTTGTTCGGTTTTTTTTCATTTAATTTTTATTTTTTATCACAGCAAGTTTGATTACAATGTTTGGCTTGTTGTAGGTGTGCAAGATGTGGTTCTTTTACGCATATACATATGTCTGTTCTTCCTGGGATCCTTTTCCATGTACGTTATGACAGAATGTTGACTAATCTTCTCTTGGTATTCCGTAGGTGTTTGGTGTCTATATATTTCACCTGTGTTTGTATATGTCTCTTAACCCCAATATCCTAATGTATCCAATCCTCACACCTTTCCATTGGTGAACCGTAAGTTTGTTTAATGAATCTGCGATTGCCCTTCTCTGTGGAAATATCTTCACTAGTATCAAGTTTTAGGTAACACCTATAAGTGATATCATACGATATGTGTCTTTCTCTTTCTGACTTACTACAAGTCACGTGATTACCTCTAGACTCATCTACGGTGCTGCAAATGGCATTGTGTCCTTTTTTTCCTTGGCTAATATTCTGTCTGTACATGTACCAGTTCTTCTTTGACCACTCATCTGTTGATGGACTTTTTGGTTGCTCCCATGTCATGGCTATTGTAATGCTGCGGCAATGCACATTTGCCTGCCTGTGTCTTTCCAATTCTGTCTTCTTAGGTTATAGGCCCAGGAGTTCGCCTGCTGGATCATATGGTAGCAAAATGTTTACCTTGTACAGGCACCGCCATTCTGTTCTCATTAGTGGCTCTTACCAGGTTACGTCCCACTTAAAGTTGAGGTGATGCTCTTCTCCACAACACCTTCAGCGTTTATTGTTTGGAGTATTTTTGCTGAAGTTTATTCTGACTAGTGTGAGCTGATACCACTTTGTGCTTGGATTTGCATGCGTCTCATAATACCTTGAAATTGAGCTTTCTGGCATGTCCTTTTTTTCTTCAAACTGTGAGTACAGCTTACCTCTTCAAATTGTTTTCGGGAAGTAGGTGTGACATTTAGAAATATTTTGGCCATTACCTCCCTCATGAGGGCAGGTTTCATTCACAGCCCCCCAGTACTGGTGCATATGAAGTGACCCTTAGCACAGGTTTTAAAGCTGCTGTTGCAGGTAACGGCCAGAGGGTGGCAGCATTTCTGCTTTTCCCAATCTGTTAACTAGGGAAACAGACCATCCTGGCAGTGGTGTTCCTCGGTTCTATATTAGAGTGGAATGTGCCCCCAAAAGCTGATGTCTCCTTACTTATGTTTGTTTTAGAAATTGAATTTCTATATATTTTTTTATTGGAGTCATATTCCATTGTGTTCATGGACCACTTCTTCTTTGAGCATTCCTCTGTTGATGGACATTTTCGTAGCTTCCAAGTGTTGGCTATGGTAAATATTGCTGGAGTGCAGGATTGCCAGCATGTGTCTTTTCTTTTTTGTGGTACATGGGCCTCTCACTGCCGTGGGCCCTCCCATTGCAGAGCACAGGCTCCGGACGCACAGGCCCAGCAGCCATAGCTCACGGGAACAGCCGCTCCGTGGCATGTGGGATCTTCCCGAATCAGGGCATGAACCCATGTCCCCTGCACTGGCAGGCGGACTCTCATCCACTGCGCCACCAGTGAATCCCAGCCTGTCTTTTTGATTCTCATCCCCTCAGGCGAAAGGCCCAGCAGTGGGTATACTTGATTGAATGGTAGCTCAGTATTTATCTTTACAAGGCACGTCATTTTTGTTTTCATGACTGGCTCTTACCATGTCCCACGTTGAAGCAAGGGTAGGCATTTCTCCAAAACCCCTTCAGCATTTATTGTTTGCAGAATTTTTCCTGATGGGCATTCTGACTGCTGTGAGCTGATAGGTTTTTGTCATTTGGATTTACATATCTTTAATTATTCCTCATGTTTAGCATTTTCCCATGCCTTTTTAAATTTCTGGCAGAGAAAAACAGAAAAAAAAACGGAGAGTACAGTTAAACTCTTGAAATTGTCTTCTTGGATGGTTGCCCTCTTTTGAATGTTCTGGTCAATTTTCGACCCCATGTTTGTTTTTGAGGGCAGGTGTTATTCACAGGCCTGCAATGAGTGTGACTATTTAGTGACCATTAGCAGTGGGTTTAAAGCTGCTGTTGTGGGAAATGGCCACAAGGCGGCAGCGTTTCTCCACTCCCAAGTCTGGTTCCTAGGGCAGCAGAGCCTTTCTGGGACCAATGGAATACAGAAGAAGGCATCATTGAAGTCTAATACAGAATACCATGTCCTGGTGGATGGTAGAATGACCAGTAGGGTCTAGGAATTAGGAACTACTGGATGTATATCCTCGGTGGCTTCACTGACTGTCCTAACATCCTTTACCAGGTCCCCAGCAGCCCACGGGGCTCTCGTGGTCAGGCCCCTCCCAGGATATGGGGCTCACCTGGGCAGGGCCCCAGCAGCCAACGGGGTTCTCATGTTCAGGCCACTCCCAGGGTATGGAGCTCAGCTGTGAAACTACCCAGCAGCCCATGAGGCTCTCGTGCTTAGGCACCTCCCATGATACAGAGCTCCCGTGGGCAGGTACCATGGCAGGGCTGGGCACACAGGAACCGTGCACATAGCCCTCATTGCAGAGCACCCCAGAACGCCTGTCACGCAGAGCTGACACAGAGCACCTCAGAGCAGGACTTGAACTAACCAACAGCAGCTCCGACAGGTCTCTGACCCTGGGCATCACTCTGTGCAGCCTCCCTCTGCCTGGTCTTCCAGAGACTTCCACTGCAGCCGGGGCACCAGGCCTTTGTCTCCAACCATCCCCCCTCCTCTCCCTGACTCCTGGGTTCCTCTCATTAGGATTAGGTCTTCTTGAAATTGTCTCCCACTCATGGGCCAGATAAAATGATGAGAAAACAAGCCGGAGATGCAGCCCCTTGTCTATCCTGACTCTCAGGAGCCCACACCTGTTCCTTGGAACTGGCCGTTTCAGCGAGGTCCATTTTCTGCAATGTGAGCCACTGAGGGGTGAGGATTGGCTGACCGGAGCAGCCTGTCCCTACCGGCCAGCCCTCCCCAGGTGTGCCTGGGTTGAGGTCAATAGAAACACCGCTCCAGGGAGCAACAGCGCCTGCAGCTGTGCCTGACGCCATATTCTCTGCCCCGTCAGCAGTCTCGGGGCTGTGCTGGTGGGAGGGAGTGAGGGGGCACGGTTTTGTGGGTGGCCCGGTGTGAGAGGGGCTCTGCTGGACTTTCTGCAGGAGTTGCCAGACTGCCACCTGCTAAAGAAGAGGATGGGTCACCCATACCTTCCGCTGGAATTTCTCCGCGGGCAGAGGTGAGGGAGGAACAAAGCAGTGGGGGCCAAGACAGGACGGATATCTCAGGCAGGGAAATGGAAAGTTTTCAGAAGAGCGCCTGGGGCCAGGATCATCCTGGCTGGCCTGCAGGCACCAAGTCAGCCTGCGTGCTTTCGCTGGTGTGGATCCACGGCCCTTCCTCTATGCTTTCAAGTCCTTGTACATATTCAGGTGTTTTACCTGGGAAGGGAGGGAACAGTTCAGCAGCAGCTGGCTGGGGGCTCAGCTCACGTTTACTCACAGACGCCTATGTACGGTCCCCCAGCTTTGCAATGAGGACGCTCCTTGCGGGGGTGGGGGGGGGCTGCTGGCTGCATGGGAGATAATTCCCTACCTCTGACCAACTTCAGAATTGTTTACCACTGGAGCAAGTGCCCTGATAGGGTTTTCCTCTGTATAACTAGTGGGTTCTGTTTATTTTTTCTGTTTTGTTTCAAGGTAGATTTTATTCCTCATTTATGTATTTATAGATATAAGCATGGAAATAATTCATTCATACAAATACATCTGTGTGAAGGGAAGAACGTTTTTCTGTTTTATTTTTAAATTTTATTTGTTTTAAAAAATTTTGAAATTTAGTATTATTTATTTTTTTAGACAGCAGGTTATTATTAGTTATCTATTTTATACATATACATGTATACAGGTCAATCCCAATCTCCCAACTCATCCCACCACCACCACCCCATGGCTTCCCCCCCTTGGTTTCCATACGTTTGTTCTCTAACCCTGTGTCTCTAATTCTGCCCTGCAAACCGGTTCATCTGTACCAGTTTTCTAGGTTCCACATATATGCATTAATACACAATATTTGTTTTTCTCTTTCTGACTTACTTCTCTCGGTATGACAGTCTCTAGATCCATCCACGTCTCTACAAATGACCCCGTTTCATTCCTTTTTATGGCTGAGTAATATTCCATTTTATATATGTACCACATCTTTATCCATTCGTCTGTCTGTGGGCATTTAGGTTGCTTCCATTACCTGGCTATTGTAAATAGTGCTGCAATGAACATTGTGGTGAATGTGTCTTTTGGATTTATGGTTTTCTCTGGGTATATGCCCAGAAGTGGGATTGCTGGGTCATATGGTAATTGTATTTTTAGTTTTTCTAATGAACCTCCATACTGTTCTCCATAGTGACTGTATCAATTGACATGCCCACCAATAGTGGAAGAGGGATCCATGTGTCCACACCCTCCGCAGCATTTGTAGTTTGTCGATTTTCTGATGATGCCCATTCTAACAGGTGTGAGGTGATACCTCATTGAAGTTTTGACTTGCATTTCTCTAATAATTAGTGATGTTGAGCAGCTTTTCATGTGCATCCTGGCCATCTCTGGGTCTCCTTTGAAGAAATGTCTATTTAGATATTCTACCCATTTTTGAAGTGGGTTGTATTTTTTTTAATATTAAGCTGCATGAGCTGTTTATATATATTGGAGATTAAACCTTTGTCCATTGATTCGTTTTCACATATTTCCTCCCATTCTGAGGGTTGCCTTTTTCCATTCCCGTTTTTTAACAAAAGAAAGAAAGAAAGAAAGAAAAAGAAGCAGAACACAAATGTCCGTAAAATATGCCTCTTGAAACTGTCGTTTTGAAATATGGAGGTGTTTTGAATTTTTTGGTCGGTATACGACCCCAGGATTTGTTTTCAGGGCAGGTCTCATTTACAGGCCTGCAATTATTTTGAATATCAACTGACCATTAGCGCTGGGATTAAAGCTGCTGTTGTGTGAAACGGCCACAAGGTGGCAGCAGTTCTCCTTTACCAAATCTGGTGACTAGGGCAACAGAGCCTCAATGGAAGTCGTGTTCTAGGTTGTAATTTAGAATGGAATGTGCCAGGAAAAAGACCCTTAAGTTTGTCTCACTATTTCTTGTTGGGTTTTTTTTTCATTTAATTTTTATTTTTTATCACAGCAAGTTTGATTACAATGTTTGGCTTGTTGTAGGTGTGCAAGATGTGGTTCTTTTACGCATATACATATGTCTGTTCTTCCTGGGATCCTTTTCCATGTACGTTATGACAGAATGTTGACTAATCTTTTCTTGGTATTCCGTAGGTGTTTGGTGTCTATATATTTCACCTGTGTTTGTATATGTCTCTTAACCCCAATATCCTAATGTATCCAATCCTCACACCTTTCCATTGGTGAACCGTAAGTTTGTTTAATGAATCTGCGATTGCCCTTCTCTGTGGAAATATCTTCACTAGTATCAAGTTTTAGGTAACACCTATAAGTGATATCATACGATATGTGTCTTTCTCTTTCTGACTTACTACAAGTCACGTGATTACCTCTAGACTCATCTACGGTGCTGCAAATGGCATTGTGTCCTTTTTTTCCTTGGCTAATATTCTGTCTGTACATGTACCAGTTCTTCTTTGACCACTCATCTGTTGATGGACTTTTTGGTTGCTCCCATGTCATGGCTATTGTAATGCTGCGGCAATGCACATTTGCCTGCCTGTGTCTTTCCAATTCTGTCTTCTTAGGTTATAGGCCCAGGAGTTCGCCTGCTGGATCATATGGTAGCAAAATGTTTACCTTGTACAGGCACCGCCATTCTGTTCTCATTAGTGGCTCTTACCAGGTTACGTCCCACTTAAAGTTGAGGTGATGCTCTTCTCCACAACACCTTCAGCGTTTATTGTTTGGAGTATTTTTGCTGAAGTTTATTCTGACTAGTGTGAGCTGATACCACTTTGTGCTTGGATTTGCATGGGTCTCATAATACCTTGAAATTGAGCTTTCTGGCATGTCCTTTTTTTCTTCAAACTGTGAGTACAGCTTACCTCTTCAAATTGTTTTCGGGAAGTAGGTGTGACATTTAGAAATATTTTGGCCATTACCTCCCTCAAGACATTATGAGGGCAGGTTTCATTCACAGCCCTCCAGTACTGGTGCATATGAAGTGACCCTTAGCACAGGTTTTAAAGCTGCTGTTGCAGGTAACGGCCAGAGGGTGGCAGCATTTCTGCTTTTCCCAATCTGTTAACTAGGGAAACAGACCATCCTGGCAGTGGTGTTCCTCGGTTATATATTAGAGTGGAATGTGCCCCCAAAAGCTGATGTCTCCTTACTTATGTTTGTGTTAGAAATCGAATTTCTATATATTTTTTTATTGGAGTCATATTCCATTGTGTTCATGGACCACTTCTTCTTTGAGCATTCCTCTGTTGATGGACATTTTCGTAGCTTCCAAGTGTTGGCTATGGTAAATATTGCTGGAGTGCAGGATTGCCAGCATGTGTCTTTTCTTTTTTGTGGTACATGGGCCTCTCACTGCCGTGGGCCCTCCCATTGCAGAGCACAGGCTCCGGACGCACAGGCCCAGCAGCCATAGCTCACGGGAACAGCCACTCCGCGGCATGTGGGATCTTCCCGAATCGGGGCATGAACCCATGTCCCCTGCACTGGCAGGCGGACTCTCATCCACTGCGCCACCAGTGAATCCCAGCCTGTCTTTTTGATTCTCATCCCCTCAGGCGAAAGGCCCAGCAGTGGGTATACTTGATTGAATGGTAGCTCAGTATTTATCTTTACAAGGCACGTCATTTTTGTTTTCATGACTGGCTCTTACCATGTCCCACGTTGAAGCAAGGGTAGGCATTTCTCCAAAACCCCTTCAGCATTTATTGTTTGCAGAATTTTTCCTGATGGGCATTCTGACTGCTGTGAGCTGATAGGTTTTTGTCATTTGGATTTACATATCTTTAATTATTCCTCATGTTTAGCATTTTCCCATGCCTTTTTAAATTTCTGGCAGAGAAAAACAGAAAAAAAAAACGGAGAGTACAGTTAAACTCTTGAAATTGTCTTCTTGGATGGTTGCCCTCTTTTGAATGTTCTGGTCAATTTTCAACCCCATGTTTGTTTTTGAGGGCAGGTGTTATTCACAGGCCTGCAATGAGTGTGACTATTTAGTGACCATTAGCAGTGGGTTTAAAGCTGCTGTTGTGGGAAATGGCCACAAGGCGGCAGCGTTTCTCCACTCCCAAGTCTGGTTCCTAGGGCAGCAGAGCCTTTCTGGGACCAATGGAATACAGAAGAAGGCATCATTGAAGTCTAATACAGAATACCATGTCCTGGTGGATGGTAGAATGACCAGTAGGGTCTAGGAATTAGGAACTACTGGATGTATATCCTCGGTGGCTTCACTGACTGTCCTAACATCCTTTACCAGGTCCCCAGCAGCCCACGGGGCTCTCGTGGTCAGGCCCCTCCCAGGATATGGGGCTCACCTGGGCAGGGCCCCAGCAGCCAACGGGGTTCTCATGTTCAGGCCACTCCCAGGGTATGGAGCTCAGCTGTGAAACTACCCAGCAGCCCATGAGGCTCTCGTGCTTAGGCACCTCCCATGATACAGAGCTCCCGTGGGCAGGTACCATGGCAGGGCTGGGCACACAGGAACCGTGCACATAGCCCTCATTGCAGAGCACCCCAGAACGCCTGTCACGCAGAGCTGACACAGAGCACCTCAGAGCAGGACTTGAACTAACCAACAGCAGCTCCGACAGGTCTCTGACCCTGGGCATCACTCTGTGCAGCCTCCCTCTGCCTGGTCTTCCAGAGACTTCCACTGCAGCCGGGGCACCAGGCCTTTGTCTCCAACCATCCCCCCTCCTCTCCCTGACTCCTGGGTTCCTCTCATTAGGATTAGGTCTTCTTGAAATTGTCTCCCACTCATGGGCCAGATAAAATGATGAGAAAACAAGCCGGAGATGCAGCCCCTTGTCTATCCTGACTCTCAGGAGCCCACACCTGTTCCTTGGAACTGGCCGTTTCAGCGAGGTCCATTTTCTGCAATGTGAGCCACTGAGGGGTGAGGATTGGCTGACCGGAGCAGCCTGTCCCTACCGGCCAGCCCTCCCCAGGTGTGCCTGGGTTGAGGTCAATAGAAACACCGCTCCAGGGAGCAACAGCGCCTGCAGCTGTGCCTGACGCCATATTCTCTGCCCCGTCAGCAGTCTCGGGGCTGTGCTGGTGGGAGGGAGTGAGGGGGCACGGTTTTGTGGGTGGCCCGGTGTGAGAGGGGCTCTGCTGGACTTTCTGCAGGAGTTGCCAGACTGCCACCTGCTAAAGAAGAGGATGGGTCACCCATACCTTCCGCTGGAATTTCTCCGCGGGCAGAGGTGAGGGAGGAACAAAGCAGTGGGGGCCAAGACAGGACGGATATCTCAGGCAGGGAAATGGAAAGTTTTCAGAAGAGCGCCTGGGGCCAGGATCATCCTGGCTGGCCTGCAGGCACCAAGTCAGCCTGCGTGCTTTCGCTGGTGTGGATCCACGGCCCTTCCTCTATGCTTTCAAGTCCTTGTACATATTCAGGTGTTTTACCTGGGAAGGGAGGGAACAGTTCAGCAGCAGCTGGCTGGGGGCTCAGCTCACGTTTACTCACAGACGCCTATGTACGGTCCCCCAGCTTTGCAATGAGGACGCTCCTTGCGGGGGTGGGGGGGGGCTGCTGGCTGCATGGGAGATAATTCCCTACCTCTGACCAACTTCAGAATTGTTTACCACTGGAGCAAGTGCCCTGATAGGGTTTTCCTCTGTATAACTAGTGGGTTCTGTTTATTTTTTCTGTTTTGTTTCAAGGTAGATTTTATTCCTCATTTATGTATTTATAGATATAAGCATGGAAATAATTCATTCATACAAATACATCTGTGTGAAGGGAAGAACGTTTTTCTGTTTTATTTTTAAATTTTATTTGTTTTAAAAAATTTTGAAATTTAGTATTATTTATTTTTTTAGACAGCAGGTTATTATTAGTTATCTATTTTATACATATACATGTATACAGGTCAATCCCAATCTCCCAACTCATCCCACCACCACCACCCCATGGCTTCCCCCCCTTGGTTTCCATACGTTTGTTCTCTAACCCTGTGTCTCTAATTCTGCCCTGCAAACCGGTTCATCTGTACCAGTTTTCTAGGTTCCACATATATGCATTAATACACAATATTTGTTTTTCTCTTTCTGACTTACTTCTCTCGGTATGACAGTCTCTAGATCCATCCACGTCTCTACAAATGACCCCGTTTCATTCCTTTTTATGGCTGAGTAATATTCCATTTTATATATGTACCACATCTTTATCCATTCGTCTGTCTGTGGGCATTTAGGTTGCTTCCATTACCTGGCTATTGTAAATAGTGCTGCAATGAACATTGTGGTGAATGTGTCTTTTGGATTTATGGTTTTCTCTGGGTATATGCCCAGAAGTGGGATTGCTGGGTCATATGGTAATTGTATTTTTAGTTTTTCTAATGAACCTCCATACTGTTCTCCATAGTGACTGTATCAATTGACATGCCCACCAATAGTGGAAGAGGGATCCATGTGTCCACACCCTCCGCAGCATTTGTAGTTTGTAGATTTTCTGATGATGCCCATTCTAACAGGTGTGAGGTGATACCTCATTGAAGTTTTGACTTGCATTTCTCTAATAATTAGTGATGTTGAGCAGCTTTTCATGTGCATCCTGGCCATCTCTGGGTCTCCTTTGAAGAAATGTCTATTTAGATATTCTACCCATTTTTGAAGTGGGTTGTATTTTTTTTAATATTAAGCTGCATGAGCTGTTTATATATATTGGAGATTAAACCTTTGTCCATTGATTCGTTTTCACATATTTCCTCCCATTCTGAGGGTTGCCTTTTTCCATTCCCGTTTTTTAACAAAAGAAAGAAAGAAAGAAAGAAAAAGAAGCAGAACACAAATGTCCGTAAAATATGCCTCTTGAAACTGTCGTTTTGAAATATGGAGGTGTTTTGAATTTTTTGGTCGGTATACGACCCCAGGATTTGTTTTCAGGGCAGGTCTCATTTACAGGCCTGCAATTATTTTGAATATCAACTGACCATTAGCGCTGGGATTAAAGCTGCTGTTGTGTGAAACGGCCACAAGGTGGCAGCAGTTCTCCTTTACCAAATCTGGTGACTAGGGCAACAGAGCCTCAATGGAAGTCGTGTTCTAGGTTGTAATTTAGAATGGAATGTGCCAGGAAAAAGACCCTTAAGTTTGTCTCACTATTTCTTGTTGGGTTTTTTTTTCATTTAATTTTTATTTTTTATCACAGCAAGTTTGATTACAATGTTTGGCTTGTTGTAGGTGTGCAAGATGTGGTTCTTTTACGCATATACATATGTCTGTTCTTCCTGGGATCCTTTTCCATGTACGTTATGACAGAATGTTGACTAATCTTTTCTTGGTATTCCGTAGGTGTTTGGTGTCTATATATTTCACCTGTGTTTGTATATGTCTCTTAACCCCAATATCCTAATGTATCCAATCCTCACACCTTTCCATTGGTGAACCGTAAGTTTGTTTAATGAATCTGCGATTGCCCTTCTCTGTGGAAATATCTTCACTAGTATCAAGTTTTAGGTAACACCTATAAGTGATATCATACGATATGTGTCTTTCTCTTTCTGACTTACTACAAGTCACGTGATTACCTCTAGACTCATCTACGGTGCTGCAAATGGCATTGTGTCCTTTTTTTCCTTGGCTAATATTCTGTCTGTACATGTACCAGTTCTTCTTTGACCACTCATCTGTTGATGGACTTTTTGGTTGCTCCCATGTCATGGCTATTGTAATGCTGCGGCAATGCACATTTGCCTGCCTGTGTCTTTCCAATTCTGTCTTCTTAGGTTATAGGCCCAGGAGTTCGCCTGCTGGATCATATGGTAGCAAAATGTTTACCTTGTACAGGCACCGCCATTCTGTTCTCATTAGTGGCTCTTACCAGGTTACGTCCCACTTAAAGTTGAGGTGATGCTCTTCTCCACAACACCTTCAGCGTTTATTGTTTGGAGTATTTTTGCTGAAGTTTATTCTGACTAGTGTGAGCTGATACCACTTTGTGCTTGGATTTGCATGGGTCTCATAATACCTTGAAATTGAGCTTTCTGGCATGTCCTTTTTTTCTTCAAACTGTGAGTACAGCTTACCTCTTCAAATTGTTTTCGGGAAGTAGGTGTGACATTTAGAAATATTTTGGCCATTACCTCCCTCAAGACATTATGAGGGCAGGTTTCATTCACAGCCCTCCAGTACTGGTGCATATGAAGTGACCCTTAGCACAGGTTTTAAAGCTGCTGTTGCAGGTAACGGCCAGAGGGTGGCAGCATTTCTGCTTTTCCCAATCTGTTAACTAGGGAAACAGACCATCCTGGCAGTGGTGTTCCTCGGTTATATATTAGAGTGGAATGTGCCCCCAAAAGCTGATGTCTCCTTACTTATGTTTGTGTTAGAAATCGAATTTCTATATATTTTTTTATTGGAGTCATATTCCATTGTGTTCATGGACCACTTCTTCTTTGAGCATTCCTCTGTTGATGGACATTTTCGTAGCTTCCAAGTGTTGGCTATGGTAAATATTGCTGGAGTGCAGGATTGCCAGCATGTGTCTTTTCTTTTTTGTGGTACATGGGCCTCTCACTGCCGTGGGCCCTCCCATTGCAGAGCACAGGCTCCGGACGCACAGGCCCAGCAGCCATAGCTCACGGGAACAGCCACTCCGCGGCATGTGGGATCTTCCCGAATCGGGGCATGAACCCATGTCCCCTGCACTGGCAGGCGGACTCTCATCCACTGCGCCACCAGTGAATCCCAGCCTGTCTTTTTGATTCTCATCCCCTCAGGCGAAAGGCCCAGCAGTGGGTATACTTGATTGAATGGTAGCTCAGTATTTATCTTTACAAGGCACGTCATTTTTGTTTTCATGACTGGCTCTTACCATGTCCCACGTTGAAGCAAGGGTAGGCATTTCTCCAAAACCCCTTCAGCATTTATTGTTTGCAGAATTTTTCCTGATGGGCATTCTGACTGCTGTGAGCTGATAGGTTTTTGTCATTTGGATTTACATATCTTTAATTATTCCTCATGTTTAGCATTTTCCCATGCCTTTTTAAATTTCTGGCAGAGAAAAACAGAAAAAAAAAACGGAGAGTACAGTTAAACTCTTGAAATTGTCTTCTTGGATGGTTGCCCTCTTTTGAATGTTCTGGTCAATTTTCAACCCCATGTTTGTTTTTGAGGGCAGGTGTTATTCACAGGCCTGCAATGAGTGTGACTATTTAGTGACCATTAGCAGTGGGTTTAAAGCTGCTGTTGTGGGAAATGGCCACAAGGCGGCAGCGTTTCTCCACTCCCAAGTCTGGTTCCTAGGGCAGCAGAGCCTTTCTGGGACCAATGGAATACAGAAGAAGGCATCATTGAAGTCTAATACAGAATACCATGTCCTGGTGGATGGTAGAATGACCAGTAGGGTCTAGGAATTAGGAACTACTGGATGTATATCCTCGGTGGCTTCACTGACTGTCCTAACATCCTTTACCAGGTCCCCAGCAGCCCACGGGGCTCTCGTGGTCAGGCCCCTCCCAGGATATGGGGCTCACCTGGGCAGGGCCCCAGCAGCCAACGGGGTTCTCATGTTCAGGCCACTCCCAGGGTATGGAGCTCAGCTGTGAAACTACCCAGCAGCCCATGAGGCTCTCGTGCTTAGGCACCTCCCATGATACAGAGCTCCCGTGGGCAGGTACCATGGCAGGGCTGGGCACACAGGAACCGTGCACATAGCCCTCATTGCAGAGCACCCCAGAACGCCTGTCACGCAGAGCTGACACAGAGCACCTCAGAGCAGGACTTGAACTAACCAACAGCAGCTCCGACAGGTCTCTGACCCTGGGCATCACTCTGTGCAGCCTCCCTCTGCCTGGTCTTCCAGAGACTTCCACTGCAGCCGGGGCACCAGGCCTTTGTCTCCAACCATCCCCCCTCCTCTCCCTGACTCCTGGGTTCCTCTCATTAGGATTAGGTCTTCTTGAAATTGTCTCCCACTCATGGGCCAGATAAAATGATGAGAAAACAAGCCGGAGATGCAGCCCCTTGTCTATCCTGACTCTCAGGAGCCCACACCTGTTCCTTGGAACTGGCCGTTTCAGCGAGGTCCATTTTCTGCAATGTGAGCCACTGAGGGGTGAGGATTGGCTGACCGGAGCAGCCTGTCCCTACCGGCCAGCCCTCCCCAGGTGTGCCTGGGTTGAGGTCAATAGAAACACCGCTCCAGGGAGCAACAGCGCCTGCAGCTGTGCCTGACGCCATATTCTCTGCCCCGTCAGCAGTCTCGGGGCTGTGCTGGTGGGAGGGAGTGAGGGGGCACGGTTTTGTGGGTGGCCCGGTGTGAGAGGGGCTCTGCTGGACTTTCTGCAGGAGTTGCCAGACTGCCACCTGCTAAAGAAGAGGATGGGTCACCCATACCTTCCGCTGGAATTTCTCCGCGGGCAGAGGTGAGGGAGGAACAAAGCAGTGGGGGCCAAGACAGGACGGATATCTCAGGCAGGGAAATGGAAAGTTTTCAGAAGAGCGCCTGGGGCCAGGATCATCCTGGCTGGCCTGCAGGCACCAAGTCAGCCTGCGTGCTTTCGCTGGTGTGGATCCACGGCCCTTCCTCTATGCTTTCAAGTCCTTGTACATATTCAGGTGTTTTACCTGGGAAGGGAGGGAACAGTTCAGCAGCAGCTGGCTGGGGGCTCAGCTCACGTTTACTCACAGACGCCTATGTACGGTCCCCCAGCTTTGCAATGAGGACGCTCCTTGCGGGGGTGGGGGGGGGCTGCTGGCTGCATGGGAGATAATTCCCTACCTCTGACCAACTTCAGAATTGTTTACCACTGGAGCAAGTGCCCTGATAGGGTTTTCCTCTGTATAACTAGTGGGTTCTGTTTATTTTTTCTGTTTTGTTTCAAGGTAGATTTTATTCCTCATTTATGTATTTATAGATATAAGCATGGAAATAATTCATTCATACAAATACATCTGTGTGAAGGGAAGAACGTTTTTCTGTTTTATTTTTAAATTTTATTTGTTTTAAAAAATTTTGAAATTTAGTATTATTTATTTTTTTAGACAGCAGGTTATTATTAGTTATCTATTTTATACATATACATGTATACAGGTCAATCCCAATCTCCCAACTCATCCCACCACCACCACCCCATGGCTTCCCCCCCTTGGTTTCCATACGTTTGTTCTCTAACCCTGTGTCTCTAATTCTGCCCTGCAAACCGGTTCATCTGTACCAGTTTTCTAGGTTCCACATATATGCATTAATACACAATATTTGTTTTTCTCTTTCTGACTTACTTCTCTCGGTATGACAGTCTCTAGATCCATCCACGTCTCTACAAATGACCCCGTTTCATTCCTTTTTATGGCTGAGTAATATTCCATTTTATATATGTACCACATCTTTATCCATTCGTCTGTCTGTGGGCATTTAGGTTGCTTCCATTACCTGGCTATTGTAAATAGTGCTGCAATGAACATTGTGGTGAATGTGTCTTTTGGATTTATGGTTTTCTCTGGGTATATGCCCAGAAGTGGGATTGCTGGGTCATATGGTAATTGTATTTTTAGTTTTTCTAATGAACCTCCATACTGTTCTCCATAGTGACTGTATCAATTGACATGCCCACCAATAGTGGAAGAGGGATCCATGTGTCCACACCCTCCGCAGCATTTGTAGTTTGTCGATTTTCTGATGATGCCCATTCTAACAGGTGTGAGGTGATACCTCATTGAAGTTTTGACTTGCATTTCTCTAATAATTAGTGATGTTGAGCAGCTTTTCATGTGCATCCTGGCCATCTCTGGGTCTCCTTTGAAGAAATGTCTATTTAGATATTCTACCCATTTTTGAAGTGGGTTGTATTTTTTTTAATATTAAGCTGCATGAGCTGTTTATATATATTGGAGATTAAACCTTTGTCCATTGATTCGTTTTCACATATTTCCTCCCATTCTGAGGGTTGCCTTTTTCCATTCCCGTTTTTTAACAAAAGAAAGAAAGAAAGAAAGAAAAAGAAGCAGAACACAAATGTCCGTAAAATATGCCTCTTGAAACTGTCGTTTTGAAATATGGAGGTGTTTTGAATTTTTTGGTCGGTATACGACCCCAGGATTTGTTTTCAGGGCAGGTCTCATTTACAGGCCTGCAATTATTTTGAATATCAACTGACCATTAGCGCTGGGATTAAAGCTGCTGTTGTGTGAAACGGCCACAAGGTGGCAGCAGTTCTCCTTTACCAAATCTGGTGACTAGGGCAACAGAGCCTCAATGGAAGTCGTGTTCTAGGTTGTAATTTAGAATGGAATGTGCCAGGAAAAAGACCCTTATGTTTGTCTCACTATTTCTTGTTGGGTTTTTTTTCATTTAATTTTTATTTTTTATCACAGCAAGTTTGATTACAATGTTTGGCTTGTTGTAGGTGTGCAAGATGTGGTTCTTTTACGCATATACATATGTCTGTTCTTCCTGGGATCCTTTTCCATGTACGTTATGACAGAATGTTGACTAATCTTCTCTTGGTATTCCGTAGGTGTTTGGTGTCTATATATTTC
This sequence comes from Mesoplodon mirus, assembly GCF_964341445.2. Taxonomy (NCBI): domain Eukaryota; kingdom Metazoa; phylum Chordata; class Mammalia; order Artiodactyla; family Ziphiidae; genus Mesoplodon; species Mesoplodon mirus. Next base: position 92,918,494 of record NC_138979.1, read on the forward strand.
ACCTGTGTTTGTATATGTCTCTTAACCCCAATATCCTAATGTATCCAATCCTCACACCTTTCCATTGGTGAACCATAAGTTTGTTTAATGAATCTGCGATTGCCCTTCTCTGTGGAAATATCTTCACTAGTATCAAGTTTTAGGTAACACCTATAAGTGATATCATACGATATGTGTCTTTCTCTTTCTGACTTACTACAAGTCACGTGATTACCTCTAGACTCATCTACGGTGCTGCAGATGGCATTGTGTCCTTTTTTTCCTTGGCTAATATTCTGTCTGTACATGTACCAGTTCTTCTTTGACCACTCATCTGTTGATGGACTTTTTGGTTGCTCCCATGTCATGGCTATTTTAATGCTGCGGCAATGCACATTTGCCTGCCTGTGTCTTTCCAATTCTGTCTTCTTAGGTTATAGGCCCAGGAGTTCCCCTGCTGGATCATATGGTAGCAAAATGTTTACCTTGTACAGGCACCGCCATTCTGTTCTCATTAGTGGCTCTTACCAGGTTACGTCCCACTTAAAGTTGAGGTGATGCTCTTCTCCACAACACCTTCAGCGTTTATTGTTTGGAGTATTTTTGCTGAAGTTTATTCTGACTAGTGTGAGCTGATACCACTTTGTGCTTGGATTTGCATGCGTCTCATAATACCTTGAAATTGAGCTTTCTGGCATGTCCTTTTTTTCTTCAAACTGTGAGTACAGCTTACCTCTTCAAATTGTTTTCGGGAAGTAGGTGTGACATTTAGAAATATTTTGGCCATTACCTCCCTCAAGACATTATGAGGGCAGGTTTCATTCACAGCCCTCCAGTACTGGTGCATATGAAGTGACCCTTAGCACAGGTTTTAAAGCTGCTGTTGCAGGTAACGGCCAGAGGGTGGCAGCATTTCTGCTTTTCCCAATCTGTTAACTAGGGAAACAGACCATCCTGGCAGTGGTGTTCCTCGGTTATATATTAGAGTGGAATGTGCCCCCAAAAGCTGATGTCTCCTTACTTATGTTTGTGTTAGAAATCGAATTTCTATATATTTTTTTATTGGAGTCATATTCCATTGTGTTCATGGACCACTTCTTCTTTGAGCATTCCTCTGTTGATGGACATTTTCGTAGCTTCCAAGTGTTGGCTATGGTAAATATTGCTGGAGTGCAGGATTGCCAGCATGTGTCTTTTCTTTTTTGTGGTACATGGGCCTCTCACTGCCGTGGGCCCTCCCATTGCAGAGCACAGGCTCCGGACGCACAGGCCCAGCAGCCATAGCTCACGGGAACAGCCGCTCCGCGGCATGTGGGATCTTCCCGAATCGGGGCATGAACCCATGTCCCCTGCACTGGCAGGCGGACTCTCATCCACTGCGCCACCAGTGAATCCCAGCCTGTCTTTTTGATTCTCATCCCCTCAGGCGAAAGGCCCAGCAGTGGGTATACTTGATTGAATGGTAGCTCAGTATTTATCTTTACAAGGCACGTCATTTTTGTTTTCATGACTGGCTCTTACCATGTCCCACGTTGAAGCAAGGGTAGGCATTTCTCCAAAACCCCTTCAGCATTTATTGTTTGCAGAATTTTTCCTGATGGGCATTCTGACTGCTGTGAACTGATAGGTTTTTGTCATTTGGATTTACATATCTTTAATTATTCCTCATGTTTAGCATTTTCCCATGCCTTTTTAAATTTCTGGCAGAGAAAAACAGAAAAAAAAACGGAGAGTACAGTTAAACTCTTGAAATTGTCTTCTTGGATGGTTGCCCTCTTTTGAATGTTCTGGTCAATTTTCGACCCCATGTTTGTTTTTGAGGGCAGGTGTTATTCACAGGCCTGCAATGAGTGTGACTATTTAGTGACCATTAGCAGTGGGTTTAAAGCTGCTGTTGTGGGAAATGGCCACAAGGCGGCAGCGTTTCTCCACTCCCAAGTCTGGTTCCTAGGGCAGCAGAGCCTTTCTGGGACCAATGGAATACAGAAGAAGGCATCATTGAAGTCTAATACAGAATACCATGTCCTGGTGGATGGTAGAATGACCAGTAGGGTCTAGGAATTAGGAACTACTGGATGTATATCCTCGGTGGCTTCACTGACTGTCCTAACATCCTTTACCAGGTCCCCAGCAGCCCACGGGGCTCTCGTGGTCAGGCCCCTCCCAGGATATGGGGCTCACCTGGGCAGGGCCCCAGCAGCCAACGGGGTTCTCATGTTCAGGCCACTCCCAGGGTATGGAGCTCAGCTGTGAAACTACCCAGCAGCCCATGAGGCTCTCGTGCTTAGGCACCTCCCATGATACAGAGCTCCCGTGGGCAGGTACCATGGCAGGGCTGGGCACACAGGAACCGTGCACATAGCCCTCATTGCAGAGCACCCCAGAACGCCTGTCACGCAGAGCTGACACAGAGCACCTCAGAGCAGGACTTGAACTAACCAACAGCAGCTCCGACAGGTCTCTGACCCTGGGCATCACTCTGTGCAGCCTCCCTCTGCCTGGTCTTCCAGAGACTTCCACTGCAGCCGGGGCACCAGGCCTTTGTCTCCAACCATCCCCCCTCCTCTCCCTGACTCCTGGGTTCCTCTCATTAGGATTAGGTCTTCTTGAAATTGTCTCCCACTCATGGGCCAGATAAAATGATGAGAAAACAAGCCGGAGATGCAGCCCCTTGTCTATCCTGACTCTCAGGAGCCCACACCTGTTCCTTGGAACTGGCCGTTTCAGCGAGGTCCATTTTCTGCAATGTGAGCCACTGAGGGGTGAGGATTGGCTGACCGGAGCAGCCTGTCCCTACCGGCCAGCCCTCCCCAGGTGTGCCTGGGTTGAGGTCAATAGAAACACCGCTCCAGGGAGCAACAGCGCCTGCAGCTGTGCCTGACGCCATATTCTCTGCCCCGTCAGCAGTCTCGGGGCTGTGCTGGTGGGAGGGAGTGAGGGGGCACGGTTTTGTGGGTGGCCCGGTGTGAGAGGGGCTCTGCTGGACTTTCTGCAGGAGTTGCCAGACTGCCACCTGCTAAAGAAGAGGATGGGTCACCCATACCTTCCGCTGGAATTTCTCCGCGGGCAGAGGTGAGGGAGGAACAAAGCAGTGGGGGCCAAGACAGGACGGATATCTCAGGCAGGGAAATGGAAAGTTTTCAGAAGAGCGCCTGGGGCCAGGATCATCCTGGCTGGCCTGCAGGCACCAAGTCAGCCTGCGTGCTTTCGCTGGTGTGGATCCACGGCCCTTCCTCTATGCTTTCAAGTCCTTGTACATATTCAGGTGTTTTACCTGGGAAGGGAGGGAACAGTTCAGCAGCAGCTGGCTGGGGGCTCAGCTCACGTTTACTCACAGACGCCTATGTACGGTCCCCCAGCTTTGCAATGAGGACGCTCCTTGCGGGGGTGGGGGTGGGGCTGCTGGCTGCATGGGAGATAATTCCCTACCTCTGACCAACTTCAGAATTGTTTACCACTGGAGCAAGTGCCCTGATAGGGTTTTCCTCTGTATAACTAGTGGGTTCTGTTTATTTTTTCTGTTTTGTTTCAAGGTAGATTTTATTCCTCATTTATGTATTTATAGATATAAGCATGGAAATAATTCATTCATACAAATACATCTGTGTGAAGGGAAGAACGTTTTTCTGTTTTATTTTTAAATTTTATTTGTTTTTAAAAATTTTGAAATTTAGTATTATTTATTTTTTTAGACAGCAGGTTATTATTAGTTATCTATTTTATACATATACATATATACAGGTCAATCCCAATCTCCCAACTCATCCCACCACCACCACCCCATGGCTTCCCCCCCTTGGTTTCCATACGTTTGTTCTCTAACCCTGTGTCTCTAATTCTGCCCTGCAAACCGGTTCATCTGTACCAGTTTTCTAGGTTCCACATATATGCATTAATACACAATATTTGTTTTTCTCTTTCTGACTTACTTCTCTCGGTATGACAGTCTCTAGATCCATCCACGTCTCTACAAATGACCCCGTTTCATTCCTTTTTATGGCTGAGTAATATTCCATTTTATATATGTACCACATCTTTATCCATTCGTCTGTCTGTGGGCATTTAGGTTGCTTCCATTACCTGGCTATTGTAAATAGTGCTGCAATGAACATTGTGGTGAATGTGTCTTTTGGATTTATGGTTTTCTCTGGGTATATGCCCAGAAGTGGGATTGCTGGGTCATATGGTAATTGTATTTTTAGTTTTTCTAATGAACCTCCATACTGTTCTCCATAGTGACTGTATCAATTGACATGCCCACCAATAGTGGAAGAGGGATCCATGTGTCCACACCCTCCGCAGCATTTGTAGTTTGTCGATTTTCTGATGATGCCCATTCTAACAGGTGTGAGGTGATACCTCATTGAAGTTTTGACTTGCATTTCTCTAATAATTAGTGATGTTGAGCAGCTTTTCATGTGCATCCTGGCCATCTCTGGGTCTCCTTTGAAGAAATGTCTATTTAGATATTCTACCCATTTTTGAAGTGGGTTGTATTTTTTTTAATATTAAGCTGCATGAGCTGTTTATATATATTGGAGATTAAACCTTTGTCCATTGATTCGTTTTCACATATTTCCTCCCATTCTGAGGGTTGCCTTTTTCCATTCCCGTTTTTTAACAAAAGAAAGAAAGAAAGAAAGAAAAAGAAGCAGAACACAAATGTCCGTAAAATATGCCTCTTGAAACTGTCGTTTTGAAATATGGAGGTGTTTTGAATTTTTTGGTCGGTATACGACCCCAGGATTTGTTTTCAGGGCAGGTCTCATTTACAGGCCTGCAATTATTTTGAATATCAACTGACCATTAGCGCTGGGATTAAAGCTGCTGTTGTGTGAAACGGCCACAAGGTGGCAGCAGTTCTCCTTTACCAAATCTGGTGACTAGGGCAACAGAGCCTCAATGGAAGTCGTGTTCTAGGTTGTAATTTAGAATGGAATGTGCCAGGAAAAAGACCCTTAAGTTTGTCTCACTATTTCTTGTTCGGTTTTTTTTCATTTAATTTTTATTTTTTATCACAGCAAGTTTGATTACAATGTTTGGCTTGTTGTAGGTGTGCAAGATGTGGTTCTTTTACGCATATACATATGTCTGTTCTTCCTGGGATCCTTTTCCATGTACGTTATGACAGAATGTTGACTAATCTTCTCTTGGTATTCCGTAGGTGTTTGGTGTCTATATATTTCACCTGTGTTTGTATATGTCTCTTAACCCCAATATCCTAATGTATCCAATCCTCACACCTTTCCATTGGTGAACCGTAAGTTTGTTTAATGAATCTGCGATTGCCCTTCTCTGTGGAAATATCTTCACTAGTATCAAGTTTTAGGTAACACCTATAAGTGATATCATACGATATGTGTCTTTCTCTTTCTGACTTACTACAAGTCACGTGATTACCTCTAGACTCATCTACGGTGCTGCAAATGGCATTGTGTCCTTTTTTTCCTTGGCTAATATTCTGTCTGTACATGTACCAGTTCTTCTTTGACCACTCATCTGTTGATGGACTTTTTGGTTGCTCCCATGTCATGGCTATTGTAATGCTGCGGCAATGCACATTTGCCTGCCTGTGTCTTTCCAATTCTGTCTTCTTAGGTTATAGGCCCAGGAGTTCGCCTGCTGGATCATATGGTAGCAAAATGTTTACCTTGTACAGGCACCGCCATTCTGTTCTCATTAGTGGCTCTTACCAGGTTACGTCCCACTTAAAGTTGAGGTGATGCTCTTCTCCACAACACCTTCAGCGTTTATTGTTTGGAGTATTTTTGCTGAAGTTTATTCTGACTAGTGTGAGCTGATACCACTTTGTGCTTGGATTTGCATGGGTCTCATAATACCTTGAAATTGAGCTTTCTGGCATGTCCTTTTTTTCTTCAAACTGTGAGTACAGCTTACCTCTTCAAATTGTTTTCGGGAAGTAGGTGTGACATTTAGAAATATTTTGGCCATTACCTCCCTCATGAGGGCAGGTTTCATTCACAGCCCCCCAGTACTGGTGCATATGAAGTGACCCTTAGCACAGGTTTTAAAGCTGCTGTTGCAGGTAACGGCCAGAGGGTGGCAGCATTTCTGCTTTTCCCAATCTGTTAACTAGGGAAACAGACCATCCTGGCAGTGGTGTTCCTCGGTTCTATATTAGAGTGGAATGTGCCCCCAAAAGCTGATGTCTCCTTACTTATGTTTGTTTTAGAAATTGAATTTCTATATATTTTTTTATTGGAGTCATATTCCATTGTGTTCATGGACCACTTCTTCTTTGAGCATTCCTCTGTTGATGGACATTTTCGTAGCTTCCAAGTGTTGGCTATGGTAAATATTGCTGGAGTGCAGGATTGCCAGCATGTGTCTTTTCTTTTTTGTGGTACATGGGCCTCTCACTGCCGTGGGCCCTCCCATTGCAGAGCACAGGCTCCGGACGCACAGGCCCAGCAGCCATAGCTCACGGGAACAGCCGCTCCGTGGCATGTGGGATCTTCCCGAATCAGGGCATGAACCCATGTCCCCTGCACTGGCAGGCGGACTCTCATCCACTGCGCCACCAGTGAATCCCAGCCTGTCTTTTTGATTCTCATCCCCTCAGGCGAAAGGCCCAGCAGTGGGTATACTTGATTGAATGGTAGCTCAGTATTTATCTTTACAAGGCACGTCATTTTTGTTTTCATGACTGGCTCTTACCATGTCCCACGTTGAAGCAAGGGTAGGCATTTCTCCAAAACCCCTTCAGCATTTATTGTTTGCAGAATTTTTCCTGATGGGCATTCTGACTGCTGTGAGCTGATAGGTTTTTGTCATTTGGATTTACATATCTTTAATTATTCCTCATGTTTAGCATTTTCCCATGCCTTTTTAAATTTCTGGCAGAGAAAAACAGAAAAAAAAACGGAGAGTACAGTTAAACTCTTGAAATTGTCTTCTTGGATGGTTGCCCTCTTTTGAATGTTCTGGTCAATTTTCGACCCCATGTTTGTTTTTGAGGGCAGGTGTTATTCACAGGCCTGCAATGAGTGTGACTATTTAGTGACCATTAGCAGTGGGTTTAAAGCTGCTGTTGTGGGAAATGGCCACAAGGCGGCAGCGTTTCTCCACTCCCAAGTCTGGTTCCTAGGGCAGCAGAGCCTTTCTGGGACCAATGGAATACAGAAGAAGGCATCATTGAAGTCTAATACAGAATACCATGTCCTGGTGGATGGTAGAATGACCAGTAGGGTCTAGGAATTAGGAACTACTGGATGTATATCCTCGGTGGCTTCACTGACTGTCCTAACATCCTTTACCAGGTCCCCAGCAGCCCACGGGGCTCTCGTGGTCAGGCCCCTCCCAGGATATGGGGCTCACCTGGGCAGGGCCCCAGCAGCCAACGGGGTTCTCATGTTCAGGCCACTCCCAGGGTATGGAGCTCAGCTGTGAAACTACCCAGCAGCCCATGAGGCTCTCGTGCTTAGGCACCTCCCATGATACAGAGCTCCCGTGGGCAGGTACCATGGCAGGGCTGGGCACACAGGAACCGTGCACATAGCCCTCATTGCAGAGCACCCCAGAACGCCTGTCACGCAGAGCTGACACAGAGCACCTCAGAGCAGGACTTGAACTAACCAACAGCAGCTCCGACAGGTCTCTGACCCTGGGCATCACTCTGTGCAGCCTCCCTCTGCCTGGTCTTCCAGAGACTTCCACTGCAGCCGGGGCACCAGGCCTTTGTCTCCAACCATCCCCCCTCCTCTCCCTGACTCCTGGGTTCCTCTCATTAGGATTAGGTCTTCTTGAAATTGTCTCCCACTCATGGGCCAGATAAAATGATGAGAAAACAAGCCGGAGATGCAGCCCCTTGTCTATCCTGACTCTCAGGAGCCCACACCTGTTCCTTGGAACTGGCCGTTTCAGCGAGGTCCATTTTCTGCAATGTGAGCCACTGAGGGGTGAGGATTGGCTGACCGGAGCAGCCTGTCCCTACCGGCCAGCCCTCCCCAGGTGTGCCTGGGTTGAGGTCAATAGAAACACCGCTCCAGGGAGCAACAGCGCCTGCAGCTGTGCCTGACGCCATATTCTCTGCCCCGTCAGCAGTCTCGGGGCTGTGCTGGTGGGAGGGAGTGAGGGGGCACGGTTTTGTGGGTGGCCCGGTGTGAGAGGGGCTCTGCTGGACTTTCTGCAGGAGTTGCCAGACTGCCACCTGCTAAAGAAGAGGATGGGTCACCCATACCTTCCGCTGGAATTTCTCCGCGGGCAGAGGTGAGGGAGGAACAAAGCAGTGGGGGCCAAGACAGGACGGATATCTCAGGCAGGGAAATGGAAAGTTTTCAGAAGAGCGCCTGGGGCCAGGATCATCCTGGCTGGCCTGCAGGCACCAAGTCAGCCTGCGTGCTTTCGCTGGTGTGGATCCACGGCCCTTCCTCTATGCTTTCAAGTCCTTGTACATATTCAGGTGTTTTACCTGGGAAGGGAGGGAACAGTTCAGCAGCAGCTGGCTGGGGGCTCAGCTCACGTTTACTCACAGACGCCTATGTACGGTCCCCCAGCTTTGCAATGAGGACGCTCCTTGCGGGGGTGGGGGTGGGGCTGCTGGCTGCATGGGAGATAATTCCCTACCTCTGACCAACTTCAGAATTGTTTACCACTGGAGCAAGTGCCCTGATAGGGTTTTCCTCTGTATAACTAGTGGGTTCTGTTTATTTTTTCTGTTTTGTTTCAAGGTAGATTTTATTCCTCATTTATGTATTTATAGATATAAGCATGGAAATAATTCATTCATACAAATACATCTGTGTGAAGGGAAGAACGTTTTTCTGTTTTATTTTTAAATTTTATTTGTTTTAAAAAATTTTGAAATTTAGTATTATTTATTTTTTTAGACAGCAGGTTATTATTAGTTATCTATTTTATACATATACATGTATACAGGTCAATCCCAATCTCCCAACTCATCCCACCACCACCACCCCATGGCTTCCCCCCCTTGGTTTCCATACGTTTGTTCTCTAACCCTGTGTCTCTAATTCTGCCCTGCAAACCGGTTCATCTGTACCAGTTTTCTAGGTTCCACATATATGCATTAATACACAATATTTGTTTTTCTCTTTCTGACTTACTTCTCTCGGTATGACAGTCTCTAGATCCATCCACGTCTCTACAAATGACCCCGTTTCATTCCTTTTTATGGCTGAGTAATATTCCATTTTATATATGTACCACATCTTTATCCATTCGTCTGTCTGTGGGCATTTAGGTTGCTTCCATTACCTGGCTATTGTAAATAGTGCTGCAATGAACATTGTGGTGAATGTGTCTTTTGGATTTATGGTTTTCTCTGGGTATATGCCCAGAAGTGGGATTGCTGGGTCATATGGTAATTGTATTTTTAGTTTTTCTAATGAACCTCCATACTGTTCTCCATAGTGACTGTATCAATTGACATGCCCACCAATAGTGGAAGAGGGATCCATGTGTCCACACCCTCCGCAGCATTTGTAGTTTGTAGATTTTCTGATGATGCCCATTCTAACAGGTGTGAGGTGATACCTCATTGAAGTTTTGACTTGCATTTCTCTAATAATTAGTGATGTTGAGCAGCTTTTCATGTGCATCCTGGCCATCTCTGGGTCTCCTTTGAAGAAATGTCTATTTAGATATTCTACCCATTTTTGAAGTGGGTTGTATTTTTTTTAATATTAAGCTGCATGAGCTGTTTATATATATTGGAGATTAAACCTTTGTCCATTGATTCGTTTTCACATATTTCCTCCCATTCTGAGGGTTGCCTTTTTCCATTCCCGTTTTTTAACAAAAGAAAGAAAGAAAGAAAGAAAAAGAAGCAGAACACAAATGTCCGTAAAATATGCCTCTTGAAACTGTCGTTTTGAAATATGGAGGTGTTTTGAATTTTTTGGTCGGTATACGACCCCAGGATTTGTTTTCAGGGCAGGTCTCATTTACAGGCCTGCAATTATTTTGAATATCAACTGACCATTAGCGCTGGGATTAAAGCTGCTGTTGTGTGAAACGGCCACAAGGTGGCAGCAGTTCTCCTTTACCAAATCTGGTGACTAGGGCAACAGAGCCTCAATGGAAGTCGTGTTCTAGGTTGTAATTTAGAATGGAATGTGCCAGGAAAAAGACCCTTAAGTTTGTCTCACTATTTCTTGTTGGGTTTTTTTTTCATTTAATTTTTATTTTTTATCACAGCAAGTTTGATTACAATGTTTGGCTTGTTGTAGGTGTGCAAGATGTGGTTCTTTTACGCATATACATATGTCTGTTCTTCCTGGGATCCTTTTCCATGTACGTTATGACAGAATGTTGACTAATCTTTTCTTGGTATTCCGTAGGTGTTTGGTGTCTATATATTTCACCTGTGTTTGTATATGTCTCTTAACCCCAATATCCTAATGTATCCAATCCTCACACCTTTCCATTGGTGAACCGTAAGTTTGTTTAATGAATCTGCGATTGCCCTTCTCTGTGGAAATATCTTCACTAGTATCAAGTTTTAGGTAACACCTATAAGTGATATCATACGATATGTGTCTTTCTCTTTCTGACTTACTACAAGTCACGTGATTACCTCTAGACTCATCTACGGTGCTGCAAATGGCATTGTGTCCTTTTTTTCCTTGGCTAATATTCTGTCTGTACATGTACCAGTTCTTCTTTGACCACTCATCTGTTGATGGACTTTTTGGTTGCTCCCATGTCATGGCTATTGTAATGCTGCGGCAATGCACATTTGCCTGCCTGTGTCTTTCCAATTCTGTCTTCTTAGGTTATAGGCCCAGGAGTTCGCCTGCTGGATCATATGGTAGCAAAATGTTTACCTTGTACAGGCACCGCCATTCTGTTCTCATTAGTGGCTCTTACCAGGTTACGTCCCACTTAAAGTTGAGGTGATGCTCTTCTCCACAACACCTTCAGCGTTTATTGTTTGGAGTATTTTTGCTGAAGTTTATTCTGACTAGTGTGAGCTGATACCACTTTGTGCTTGGATTTGCATGGGTCTCATAATACCTTGAAATTGAGCTTTCTGGCATGTCCTTTTTTTCTTCAAACTGTGAGTACAGCTTACCTCTTCAAATTGTTTTCGGGAAGTAGGTGTGACATTTAGAAATATTTTGGCCATTACCTCCCTCAAGACATTATGAGGGCAGGTTTCATTCACAGCCCTCCAGTACTGGTGCATATGAAGTGACCCTTAGCACAGGTTTTAAAGCTGCTGTTGCAGGTAACGGCCAGAGGGTGGCAGCATTTCTGCTTTTCCCAATCTGTTAACTAGGGAAACAGACCATCCTGGCAGTGGTGTTCCTCGGTTATATATTAGAGTGGAATGTGCCCCCAAAAGCTGATGTCTCCTTACTTATGTTTGTGTTAGAAATCGAATTTCTATATATTTTTTTATTGGAGTCATATTCCATTGTGTTCATGGACCACTTCTTCTTTGAGCATTCCTCTGTTGATGGACATTTTCGTAGCTTCCAAGTGTTGGCTATGGTAAATATTGCTGGAGTGCAGGATTGCCAGCATGTGTCTTTTCTTTTTTGTGGTACATGGGCCTCTCACTGCCGTGGGCCCTCCCATTGCAGAGCACAGGCTCCGGACGCACAGGCCCAGCAGCCATAGCTCACGGGAACAGCCGCTCCGCGGCATGTGGGATCTTCCCGAATCGGGGCATGAACCCATGTCCCCTGCACTGGCAGGCGGACTCTCATCCACTGCGCCACCAGTGAATCCCAGCCTGTCTTTTTGATTCTCATCCCCTCAGGCGAAAGGCCCAGCAGTGGGTATACTTGATTGAATGGTAGCTCAGTATTTATCTTTACAAGGCACGTCATTTTTGTTTTCATGACTGGCTCTTACCATGTCCCACGTTGAAGCAAGGGTAGGCATTTCTCCAAAACCCCTTCAGCATTTATTGTTTGCAGAATTTTTCCTGATGGGCATTCTGACTGCTGTGAGCTGATAGGTTTTTGTCATTTGGATTTACATATCTTTAATTATTCCTCATGTTTAGCATTTTCCCATGCCTTTTTAAATTTCTGGCAGAGAAAAACAGAAAAAAAAACGGAGAGTACAGTTAAACTCTTGAAATTGTCTTCTTGGATGGTTGCCCTCTTTTGAATGTTCTGGTCAATTTTCGACCCCATGTTTGTTTTTGAGGGCAGGTGTTATTCACAGGCCTGCAATGAGTGTGACTATTTAGTGACCATTAGCAGTGGGTTTAAAGCTGCTGTTGTGGGAAATGGCCACAAGGCGGCAGCGTTTCTCCACTCCCAAGTCTGGTTCCTAGGGCAGCAGAGCCTTTCTGGGACCAATGGAATACAGAAGAAGGCATCATTGAAGTCTAATACAGAATACCATGTCCTGGTGGATGGTAGAATGACCAGTAGGGTCTAGGAATTAGGAACTACTGGATGTATATCCTCGGTGGCTTCACTGACTGTCCTAACATCCTTTACCAGGTCCCCAGCAGCCCACGGGGCTCTCGTGGTCAGGCCCCTCCCAGGATATGGGGCTCACCTGGGCAGGGCCCCAGCAGCCAACGGGGTTCTCATGTTCAGGCCACTCCCAGGGTATGGAGCTCAGCTGTGAAACTACCCAGCAGCCCATGAGGCTCTCGTGCTTAGGCACCTCCCATGATACAGAGCTCCCGTGGGCAGGTACCATGGCAGGGCTGGGCACACAGGAACCGTGCACATAGCCCTCATTGCAGAGCACCCCAGAACGCCTGTCACGCAGAGCTGACACAGAGCACCTCAGAGCAGGACTTGAACTAACCAACAGCAGCTCCGACAGGTCTCTGACCCTGGGCATCACTCTGTGCAGCCTCCCTCTGCCTGGTCTTCCAGAGACTTCCACTGCAGCCGGGGCACCAGGCCTTTGTCTCCAACCATCCCCCCTCCTCTCCCTGACTCCTGGGTTCCTCTCATTAGGATTAGGTCTTCTTGAAATTGTCTCCCACTCATGGGCCAGATAAAATGATGAGAAAACAAGCCGGAGATGCAGCCCCTTGTCTATCCTGACTCTCAGGAGCCCACACCTGTTCCTTGGAACTGGCCGTTTCAGCGAGGTCCATTTTCTGCAATGTGAGCCACTGAGGGGTGAGGATTGGCTGACCGGAGCAGCCTGTCCCTACCGGCCAGCCCTCCCCAGGTGTGCCTGGGTTGAGGTCAATAGAAACACCGCTCCAGGGAGCAACAGCGCCTGCAGCTGTGCCTGACGCCATATTCTCTGCCCCGTCAGCAGTCTCGGGGCTGTGCTGGTGGGAGGGAGTGAGGGGGCACGGTTTTGTGGGTGGCCCGGTGTGAGAGGGGCTCTGCTGGACTTTCTGCAGGAGTTGCCAGACTGCCACCTGCTAAAGAAGAGGATGGGTCACCCATACCTTCCGCTGGAATTTCTCCGCGGGCAGAGGTGAGGGAGGAACAAAGCAGTGGGGGCCAAGACAGGACGGATATCTCAGGCAGGGAAATGGAAAGTTTTCAGAAGAGCGCCTGGGGCCAGGATCATCCTGGCTGGCCTGCAGGCACCAAGTCAGCCTGCGTGCTTTCGCTGGTGTGGATCCACGGCCCTTCCTCTATGCTTTCAAGTCCTTGTACATATTCAGGTGTTTTACCTGGGAAGGGAGGGAACAGTTCAGCAGCAGCTGGCTGGGGGCTCAGCTCACGTTTACTCACAGACGCCTATGTACGGTCCCCCAGCTTTGCAATGAGGACGCTCCTTGCGGGGGTGGGGGGGGGGGCTGCTGGCTGCATGGGAGATAATTCCCTACCTCTGACCAACTTCAGAATTGTTTACCACTGGAGCAAGTGCCCTGATAGGGTTTTCCTCTGTATAACTAGTGGGTTCTGTTTATTTTTTCTGTTTTGTTTCAAGGTAGATTTTATTCCTCATTTATGTATTTATAGATATAAGCATGGAAATAATTCATTCATACAAATACATCTGTGTGAAGGGAAGAACGTTTTTCTGTTTTATTTTTAAATTTTATTTGTTTTAAAAAATTTTGAAATTTAGTATTATTTATTTTTTTAGACAGCAGGTTATTATTAGTTATCTATTTTATACATATACATGTATACAGGTCAATCCCAATCTCCCAACTCATCCCACCACCACCACCCCATGGCTTCCCCCCCTTGGTTTCCATACGTTTGTTCTCTAACCCTGTGTCTCTAATTCTGCCCTGCAAACCGGTTCATCTGTACCAGTTTTCTAGGTTCCACATATATGCATTAATACACAATATTTGTTTTTCTCTTTCTGACTTACTTCTCTCGGTATGACAGTCTCTAGATCCATCCACGTCTCTACAAATGACCCCGTTTCATTCCTTTTTATGGCTGAGTAATATTCCATTTTATATATGTACCACATCTTTATCCATTCGTCTGTCTGTGGGCATTTAGGTTGCTTCCATTACCTGGCTATTGTAAATAGTGCTGCAATGAACATTGTGGTGAATGTGTCTTTTGGATTTATGGTTTTCTCTGGGTATATGCCCAGAAGTGGGATTGCTGGGTCATATGGTAATTGTATTTTTAGTTTTTCTAATGAACCTCCATACTGTTCTCCATAGTGACTGTATCAATTGACATGCCCACCAATAGTGGAAGAGGGATCCATGTGTCCACACCCTCCGCAGCATTTGTAGTTTGTCGATTTTCTGATGATGCCCATTCTAACAGGTGTGAGGTGATACCTCATTGAAGTTTTGACTTGCATTTCTCTAATAATTAGTGATGTTGAGCAGCTTTTCATGTGCATCCTGGCCATCTCTGGGTCTCCTTTGAAGAAATGTCTATTTAGATATTCTACCCATTTTTGAAGTGGGTTGTATTTTTTTTAATATTAAGCTGCATGAGCTGTTTATATATATTGGAGATTAAACCTTTGTCCATTGATTCGTTTTCACATATTTCCTCCCATTCTGAGGGTTGCCTTTTTCCATTCCCGTTTTTTTAACAAAAGAAAGAAAGAAAGAAAGAAAAAGAAGCAGAACACAAATGTCCGTAAAATATGCCTCTTGAAACTGTCGTTTTGAAATATGGAGGTGTTTTGAATTTTTTGGTCGGTATACGACCCCAGGATTTGTTTTCAGGGCAGGTCTCATTTACAGGCCTGCAATTATTTTGAATATCAACTGACCATTAGCGCTGGGATTAAAGCTGCTGTTGTGTGAAACGGCCACAAGGTGGCAGCAGTTCTCCTTTACCAAATCTGGTGACTAGGGCAACAGAGCCTCAATGGAAGTCGTGTTCTAGGTTGTAATTTAGAATGGAATGTGCCAGGAAAAAGACCCTTATGTTTGTCTCACTATTTCTTGTTGGGTTTTTTTTCATTTAATTTTTATTTTTTATCACAGCAAGTTTGATTACAATGTTTGGCTTGTTGTAGGTGTGCAAGATGTGGTTCTTTTACGCATATACATATGTCTGTTCTTCCTGGGATCCTTTTCCATGTACGTTATGACAGAATGTTGACTAATCTTCTCTTGGTATTCCGTAGGTGTTTGGTGTCTATATATTTCACCTGTGTTTGTATATGTCTCTTAACCCCAATATCCTAATGTATCCAATCCTCACACCTTTCCATTGGTGAACCATAAGTTTGTTTAATGAATCTGCGATTGCCCTTCTCTGTGGAAATATCTTCACTAGTATCAAGTTTTAGGTAACACCTATAAGTGATATCATACGATATGTGTCTTTCTCTTTCTGACTTACTACAAGTCACGTGATTACCTCTAGACTCATCTACGGTGCTGCAGATGGCATTGTGTCCTTTTTTTCCTTGGCTAATATTCTGTCTGTACATGTACCAGTTCTTCTTTGACCACTCATCTGTTGATGGACTTTTTGGTTGCTCCCATGTCATGGCTATTTTAATGCTGCGGCAATGCACATTTGCCTGCCTGTGTCTTTCCAATTCTGTCTTCTTAGGTTATAGGCCCAGGAGTTCCCCTGCTGGATCATATGGTAGCAAAATGTTTACCTTGTACAGGCACCGCCATTCTGTTCTCATTAGTGGCTCTTACCAGGTTACGTCCCACTTAAAGTTGAGGTGATGCTCTTCTCCACAACACCTTCAGCGTTTATTGTTTGGAGTATTTTTGCTGAAGTTTATTCTGACTAGTGTGAGCTGATACCACTTTGTGCTTGGATTTGCATGCGTCTCATAATACCTTGAAATTGAGCTTTCTGGCATGTCCTTTTTTTCTTCAAACTGTGAGTACAGCTTACCTCTTCAAATTGTTTTCGGGAAGTAGGTGTGACATTTAGAAATATTTTGGCCATTACCTCCCTCAAGACATTATGAGGGCAGGTTTCATTCACAGCCCTCCAGTACTGGTGCATATGAAGTGACCCTTAGCACAGGTTTTAAAGCTGCTGTTGCAGGTAACGGCCAGAGGGTGGCAGCATTTCTGCTTTTCCCAATCTGTTAACTAGGGAAACAGACCATCCTGGCAGTGGTGTTCCTCGGTTATATATTAGAGTGGAATGTGCCCCCAAAAGCTGATGTCTCCTTACTTATGTTTGTGTTAGAAATTGAATTTGTATATATTTTTTTATTGGAGTCATATTCCATTGTGTTCATGGACCACTTCTTCTTTGAGCATTCCTCTGTTGATGGACATTTTCGTAGCTTCCAAGTGTTGGCTATGGTAAATATTGCTGGAGTGCAGGATTGCCAGCATGTGTCTTTTCTTTTTTGTGGTACATGGGCCTCTCACTGCCGTGGGCCCTCCCATTGCAGAGCACAGGCTCCGGACGCACAGGCCCAGCAGCCATAGCTCACGGGAACAGCCGCTCCGCGGCATGTGGGATCTTCCCGAATCGGGGCATGAACCCATGTCCCCTGCACTGGCAGGCGGACTCTCATCCACTGCGCCACCAGTGAATCCCAGCCTGTCTTTTTGATTCTCATCCCCTCAGGCGAAAGGCCCAGCAGTGGGTATACTTGATTGAATGGTAGCTCAGTATTTATCTTTACAAGGCACGTCATTTTTGTTTTCATGACTGGCTCTTACCATGTCCCACGTTGAAGCAAGGGTAGGCATTTCTCCAAAACCCCTTCAGCATTTATTGTTTGCAGAATTTTTCCTGATGGGCATTCTGACTGCTGTGAGCTGATAGGTTTTTGTCATTTGGATTTACATATCTTTAATTATTCCTCATGTTTAGCATTTTCCCATGCCTTTTTAAATTTCTGGCAGAGAAAAACAGAAAAAAAAACGGAGAGTACAGTTAAACTCTTGAAATTGTCTTCTTGGATGGTTGCCCTCTTTTGAATGTTCTGGTCAATTTTCGACCCCATGTTTGTTTTTGAGGGCAGGTGTTATTCACAGGCCTGCAATGAGTGTGACTATTTAGTGACCATTAGCAGTGGGTTTAAAGCTGCTGTTGTGGGAAATGGCCACAAGGCGGCAGCGTTTCTCCACTCCCAAGTCTGGTTCCTAGGGCAGCAGAGCCTTTCTGGGACCAATGGAATACAGAAGAAGGCATCATTGAAGTCTAATACAGAATACCATGTCCTGGTGGATGGTAGAATGACCAGTAGGGTCTAGGAATTAGGAACTACTGGATGTATATCCTCGGTGGCTTCACTGACTGTCCTAACATCCTTTACCAGGTCCCCAGCAGCCCACGGGGCTCTCGTGGTCAGGCCCCTCCCAGGATATGGGGCTCACCTGGGCAGGGCCCCAGCAGCCAACGGGGTTCTCATGTTCAGGCCACTCCCAGGGTATGGAGCTCAGCTGTGAAACTACCCAGCAGCCCATGAGGCTCTCGTGCTTAGGCACCTCCCATGATACAGAGCTCCCGTGGGCAGGTACCATGGCAGGGCTGGGCACACAGGAACCGTGCACATAGCCCTCATTGCAGAGCACCCCAGAACGCCTGTCACGCAGAGCTGACACAGAGCACCTCAGAGCAGGACTTGAACTAACCAACAGCAGCTCCGACAGGTCTCTGACCCTGGGCATCACTCTGTGCAGCCTCCCTCTGCCTGGTCTTCCAGAGACTTCCACTGCAGCCGGGGCACCAGGCCTTTGTCTCCAACCATCCCCCCTCCTCTCCCTGACTCCTGGGTTCCTCTCATTAGGATTAGGTCTTCTTGAAATTGTCTCCCACTCATGGGCCAGATAAAATGATGAGAAAACAAGCCGGAGATGCAGCCCCTTGTCTATCCTGACTCTCAGGAGCCCACACCTGTTCCTTGGAACTGGCCGTTTCAGCGAGGTCCATTTTCTGCAATGTGAGCCACTGAGGGGTGAGGATTGGCTGACCGGAGCAGCCTGTCCCTACCGGCCAGCCCTCCCCAGGTGTGCCTGGGTTGAGGTCAATAGAAACACCGCTCCAGGGAGCAACAGCGCCTGCAGCTGTGCCTGACGCCATATTCTCTGCCCCGTCAGCAGTCTCGGGGCTGTGCTGGTGGGAGGGAGTGAGGGGGCACGGTTTTGTGGGTGGCCCGGTGTGAGAGGGGCTCTGCTGGACTTTCTGCAGGAGTTGCCAGACTGCCACCTGCTAAAGAAGAGGATGGGTCACCCATACCTTCCGCTGGAATTTCTCCGCGGGCAGAGGTGAGGGAGGAACAAAGCAGTGGGGGCCAAGACAGGACGGATATCTCAGGCAGGGAAATGGAAAGTTTTCAGAAGAGCGCCTGGGGCCAGGATCATCCTGGCTGGCCTGCAGGCACCAAGTCAGCCTGCGTGCTTTCGCTGGTGTGGATCCACGGCCCTTCCTCTATGCTTTCAAGTCCTTGTACATATTCAGGTGTTTTACCTGGGAAGGGAGGGAACAGTTCAGCAGCAGCTGGCTGGGGGCTCAGCTCACGTTTACTCACAGACGCCTATGTACGGTCCCCCAGCTTTGCAATGAGGACGCTCCTTGCGGGGGTGGGGGTGGGGCTGCTGGCTGCATGGGAGATAATTCCCTACCTCTGACCAACTTCAGAATTGTTTACCACTGGAGCAAGTGCCCTGATAGGGTTTTCCTCTGTATAACTAGTGGGTTCTGTTTATTTTTTCTGTTTTGTTTCAAGGTAGATTTTATTCCTCATTTATGTATTTATAGATATAAGCATGGAAATAATTCATTCATACAAATACATCTGTGTGAAGGGAAGAACGTTTTTCTGTTTTATTTTTAAATTTTATTTGTTTTTAAAAATTTTGAAATTTAGTATTATTTATTTTTTTAGACAGCAGGTTATTATTAGTTATCTATTTTATACATATACATGTATACAGGTCAATCCCAATCTCCCAACTCATCCCACCACCACCACCCCATGGCTTCCCCCCCTTGGTTTCCATACGTTTGTTCTCTAACCCTGTGTCTCTAATTCTGCCCTGCAAACCGGTTCATCTGTACCAGTTTTCTAGGTTCCACATATATGCATTAATACACAATATTTGTTTTTCTCTTTCTGACTTACTTCTCTCGGTATGACAGTCTCTAGATCCATCCACGTCTCTACAAATGACCCCGTTTCATTCCTTTTTATGGCTGAGTAATATTCCATTTTATATATGTACCACATCTTTATCCATTCGTCTGTCTGTGGGCATTTAGGTTGCTTCCATTACCTGGCTATTGTAAATAGTGCTGCAATGAACATTGTGGTGAATGTGTCTTTTGGATTTATGGTTTTCTCTGGGTATATGCCCAGAAGTGGGATTGCTGGGTCATATGGTAATTGTATTTTTAGTTTTTCTAATGAACCTCCATACTGTTCTCCATAGTGACTGTATCAATTGACATGCCCACCAATAGTGGAAGAGGGATCCATGTGTCCACACCCTCCGCAGCATTTGTAGTTTGTCGATTTTCTGATGATGCCCATTCTAACAGGTGTGAGGTGATACCTCATTGAAGTTTTGACTTGCATTTCTCTAATAATTAGTGATGTTGAGCAGCTTTTCATGTGCATCCTGGCCATCTCTGGGTCTCCTTTGAAGAAATGTCTATTTAGATATTCTACCCATTTTTGAAGTGGGTTGTATTTTTTTTAATATTAAGCTGCATGAGCTGTTTATATATATTGGAGATTAAACCTTTGTCCATTGATTCGTTTTCACATATTTCCTCCCATTCTGAGGGTTGCCTTTTTCCATTCCCGTTTTTTAACAAAAGAAAGAAAGAAAGAAAGAAAAAGAAGCAGAACACAAATGTCCGTAAAATATGCCTCTTGAAACTGTCGTTTTGAAATATGGAGGTGTTTTGAATTTTTTGGTCGGTATACGACCCCAGGATTTGTTTTCAGGGCAGGTCTCATTTACAGGCCTGCAATTATTTTGAATATCAACTGACCATTAGCGCTGGGATTAAAGCTGCTGTTGTGTGAAACGGCCACAAGGTGGCAGCAGTTCTCCTTTACCAAATCTGGTGACTAGGGCAACAGAGCCTCAATGGAAGTCCTGTTCTAGGTTGTAATTTAGAATGGAATGTGCCAGGAAAAAGACCCTTAATTTTGTCTCACTATTTCTTGTTCGGTTTTTTTTCATTTAATTTTTATTTTTTATCACAGCAAGTTTGATTACAATGTTTGGCTTGTTGTAGGTGTGCAAGATGTGGTTCTTTTACGCATATACATATGTCTGTTCTTCCTGGGATCCTTTTCCATGTACGTTATGACAGAATGTTGACTAATCTTCTCTTGGTATTCCGTAGGTGTTTGGTGTCTATATATTTCACCTGTGTTTGTATATGTCTCTTAACCCCAATATCCTAATGTATCCAATCCTCACACCTTTCCATTGGTGAACCGTAAGTTTGTTTAATGAATCTGCGATTGCCCTTCTCTGTGGAAATATCTTCACTAGTATCAAGTTTTAGGTAACACCTATAAGTGATATCATACGATATGTGTCTTTCTCTTTCTGACTTACTACAAGTCACGTGATTACCTCTAGACTCATCTACGGTGCTGCAAATGGCATTGTGTCCTTTTTTTCCTTGGCTAATATTCTGTCTGTACATGTACCAGTTCTTCTTTGACCACTCATCTGTTGATGGACTTTTTGGTTGCTCCCATGTCATGGCTATTGTAATGCTGCGGCAATGCACATTTGCCTGCCTGTGTCTTTCCAATTCTGTCTTCTTAGGTTATAGGCCCAGGAGTTCGCCTGCTGGATCATATGGTAGCAAAATGTTTACCTTGTACAGGCACCGCCATTCTGTTCTCATTAGTGGCTCTTACCAGGTTACGTCCCACTTAAAGTTGAGGTGATGCTCTTCTCCACAACACCTTCAGCGTTTATTGTTTGGAGTATTTTTGCTGAAGTTTATTCTGACTAGTGTGAGCTGATACCACTTTGTGCTTGGATTTGCATGCGTCTCATAATACCTTGAAATTGAGCTTTCTGGCATGTCCTTTTTTTCTTCAAACTGTGAGTACAGCTTACCTCTTCAAATTGTTTTCGGGAAGTAGGTGTGACATTTAGAAATATTTTGGCCATTACCTCCCTCAAGACATTATGAGGGCAGGTTTCATTCACAGCCCTCCAGTACTGGTGCATATGAAGTGACCCTTAGCACAGGTTTTAAAGCTGCTGTTGCAGGTAACGGCCAGAGGGTGGCAGCATTTCTGCTTTTCCCAATCTGTTAACTAGGGAAACAGACCATCCTGGCAGTGGTGTTCCTCGGTTCTATATTAGAGTGGAATGTGCCCCCAAAAGCTGATGTCTCCTTACTTATGTTTGTGTTAGAAATTGAATTTGTATATATTTTTTTATTGGAGTCATATTCCATTGTGTTCATGGACCACTTCTTCTTTGAGCATTCCTCTGTTGATGGACATTTTCGTAGCTTCCAAGTGTTGGCTATGGTAAATATTGCTGGAGTGCAGGATTGCCAGCATGTGTCTTTTCTTTTTTGTGGTACATGGGCCTCTCACTGCCGTGGGCCCTCCCATTGCAGAGCACAGGCTCCGGACGCACAGGCCCAGCAGCCATAGCTCACGGGAACAGCCGCTCCGCGGCATGTGGGATCTTCCCGAATCGGGGCATGAACCCATGTCCCCTGCACTGGCAGGCGGACTCTCATCCACTGCGCCACCAGTGAATCCCAGCCTGTCTTTTTGATTCTCATCCCCTCAGGCGAAAGGCCCAGCAGTGGGTATACTTGATTGAATGGTAGCTCAGTATTTATCTTTACAAGGCACGTCATTTTTGTTTTCATGACTGGCTCTTACCATGTCCCACGTTGAAGCAAGGGTAGGCATTTCTCCAAAACCCCTTCAGCATTTATTGTTTGCAGAATTTTTCCTGATGGGCATTCTGACTGCTGTGAGCTGATAGGTTTTTGTCATTTGGATTTACATATCTTTAATTATTCCTCATGTTTAGCATTTTCCCATGCCTTTTTAAATTTCTGGCAGAGAAAAACAGAAAAAAAAACGGAGAGTACAGTTAAACTCTTGAAATTGTCTTCTTGGATGGTTGCCCTCTTTTGAATGTTCTGGTCAATTTTCGACCCCATGTTTGTTTTTGAGGGCAGGTGTTATTCACAGGCCTGCAATGAGTGTGACTATTTAGTGACCATTAGCAGTGGGTTTAAAGCTGCTGTTGTGGGAAATGGCCACAAGGCGGCAGCGTTTCTCCACTCCCAAGTCTGGTTCCTAGGGCAGCAGAGCCTTTCTGGGACCAATGGAATACAGAAGAAGGCATCATTGAAGTCTAATACAGAATACCATGTCCTGGTGGATGGTAGAATGACCAGTAGGGTCTAGGAATTAGGAACTACTGGATGTATATCCTCGGTGGCTTCACTGACTGTCCTAACATCCTTTACCAGGTCCCCAGCAGCCCACGGGGCTCTCGTGGTCAGGCCCCTCCCAGGATATGGGGCTCACCTGGGCAGGGCCCCAGCAGCCAACGGGGTTCTCATGTTCAGGCCACTCCCAGGGTATGGAGCTCAGCTGTGAAACTACCCAGCAGCCCATGAGGCTCTCGTGCTTAGGCACCTCCCATGATACAGAGCTCCCGTGGGCAGGTACCATGGCAGGGCTGGGCACACAGGAACCGTGCACATAGCCCTCATTGCAGAGCACCCCAGAACGCCTGTCACGCAGAGCTGACACAGAGCACCTCAGAGCAGGACTTGAACTAACCAACAGCAGCTCCGACAGGTCTCTGACCCTGGGCATCACTCTGTGCAGCCTCCCTCTGCCTGGTCTTCCAGAGACTTCCACTGCAGCCGGGGCACCAGGCCTTTGTCTCCAACCATCCCCCCTCCTCTCCCTGACTCCTGGGTTCCTCTCATTAGGATTAGGTCTTCTTGAAATTGTCTCCCACTCATGGGCCAGATAAAATGATGAGAAAACAAGCCGGAGATGCAGCCCCTTGTCTATCCTGACTCTCAGGAGCCCACACCTGTTCCTTGGAACTGGCCGTTTCAGCGAGGTCCATTTTCTGCAATGTGAGCCACTGAGGGGTGAGGATTGGCTGACCGGAGCAGCCTGTCCCTACCGGCCAGCCCTCCCCAGGTGTGCCTGGGTTGAGGTCAATAGAAACACCGCTCCAGGGAGCAACAGCGCCTGCAGCTGTGCCTGACGCCATATTCTCTGCCCCGTCAGCAGTCTCGGGGCTGTGCTGGTGGGAGGGAGTGAGGGGGCACGGTTTTGTGGGTGGCCCGGTGTGAGAGGGGCTCTGCTGGACTTTCTGCAGGAGTTGCCAGACTGCCACCTGCTAAAGAAGAGGATGGGTCACCCATACCTTCCGCTGGAATTTCTCCGCGGGCAGAGGTGAGGGAGGAACAAAGCAGTGGGGGCCAAGACAGGACGGATATCTCAGGCAGGGAAATGGAAAGTTTTCAGAAGAGCGCCTGGGGCCAGGATCATCCTGGCTGGCCTGCAGGCACCAAGTCAGCCTGCGTGCTTTCGCTGGTGTGGATCCACGGCCCTTCCTCTATGCTTTCAAGTCCTTGTACATATTCAGGTGTTTTACCTGGGAAGGGAGGGAACAGTTCAGCAGCAGCTGGCTGGGGGCTCAGCTCACGTTTACTCACAGACGCCTATGTACGGTCCCCCAGCTTTGCAATGAGGACGCTCCTTGCGGGGGTGGGGGGGGGCTGCTGGCTGCATGGGAGATAATTCCCTACCTCTGACCAACTTCAGAATTGTTTACCACTGGAGCAAGTGCCCTGATAGGGTTTTCCTCTGTATAACTAGTGGGTTCTGTTTATTTTTTCTGTTTTGTTTCAAGGTAGATTTTATTCCTCATTTATGTATTTATAGATATAAGCATGGAAATAATTCATTCATACAAATACATCTGTGTGAAGGGAAGAACGTTTTTCTGTTTTATTTTTAAATTTTATTTGTTTTAAAAAATTTTGAAATTTAGTATTATTTATTTTTTTAGACAGCAGGTTATTATTAGTTATCTATTTTATACATATACATGTATACAGGTCAATCCCAATCTCCCAACTCATCCCACCACCACCACCCCATGGCTTCCCCCCCTTGGTTTCCATACGTTTGTTCTCTAACCCTGTGTCTCTAATTCTGCCCTGCAAACCGGTTCATCTGTACCAGTTTTCTAGGTTCCACATATATGCATTAATACACAATATTTGTTTTTCTCTTTCTGACTTACTTCTCTCGGTATGACAGTCTCTAGATCCATCCACGTCTCTACAAATGACCCCGTTTCATTCCTTTTTATGGCTGAGTAATATTCCATTTTATATATGTACCACATCTTTATCCATTCGTCTGTCTGTGGGCATTTAGGTTGCTTCCATTACCTGGCTATTGTAAATAGTGCTGCAATGAACATTGTGGTGAATGTGTCTTTTGGATTTATGGTTTTCTCTGGGTATATGCCCAGAAGTGGGATTGCTGGGTCATATGGTAATTGTATTTTTAGTTTTTCTAATGAACCTCCATACTGTTCTCCATAGTGACTGTATCAATTGACATGCCCACCAATAGTGGAAGAGGGATCCATGTGTCCACACCCTCCGCAGCATTTGTAGTTTGTAGATTTTCTGATGATGCCCATTCTAACAGGTGTGAGGTGATACCTCATTGAAGTTTTGACTTGCATTTCTCTAATAATTAGTGATGTTGAGCAGCTTTTCATGTGCATCCTGGCCATCTCTGGGTCTCCTTTGAAGAAATGTCTATTTAGATATTCTACCCATTTTTGAAGTGGGTTGTATTTTTTTTAATATTAAGCTGCATGAGCTGTTTATATATATTGGAGATTAAACCTTTGTCCATTGATTCGTTTTCACATATTTCCTCCCATTCTGAGGGTTGCCTTTTTCCATTCCCGTTTTTTAACAAAAGAAAGAAAGAAAGAAAGAAAAAGAAGCAGAACACAAATGTCCGTAAAATATGCCTCTTGAAACTGTCGTTTTGAAATATGGAGGTGTTTTGAATTTTTTGGTCGGTATACGACCCCAGGATTTGTTTTCAGGGCAGGTCTCATTTACAGGCCTGCAATTATTTTGAATATCAACTGACCATTAGCGCTGGGATTAAAGCTGCTGTTGTGTGAAACGGCCACAAGGTGGCAGCAGTTCTCCTTTACCAAATCTGGTGACTAGGGCAACAGAGCCTCAATGGAAGTCGTGTTCTAGGTTGTAATTTAGAATGGAATGTGCCAGGAAAAAGACCCTTATGTTTGTCTCACTATTTCTTGTTGGGTTTTTTTTCATTTAATTTTTATTTTTTATCACAGCAAGTTTGATTACAATGTTTGGCTTGTTGTAGGTGTGCAAGATGTGGTTCTTTTACGCATATACATATGTCTGTTCTTCCTGGGATCCTTTTCCATGTACGTTATGACAGAATGTTGACTAATCTTCTCTTGGTATTCCGTAGGTGTTTGGTGTCTATATATTTCACCTGTGTTTGTATATGTCTCTTAACCCCAATATCCTAATGTATCCAATCCTCACACCTTTCCATTGGTGAACCGTAAGTTTGTTTAATGAATCTGCGATTGCCCTTCTCTGTGGAAATATCTTCACTAGTATCAAGTTTTAGGTAACACCTATAAGTGATATCATACGATATGTGTCTTTCTCTTTCTGACTTACTACAAGTCACGTGATTACCTCTAGACTCATCTACGGTGCTGCAGATGGCATTGTGTCCTTTTTTTCCTTGGCTAATATTCTGTCTGTACATGTACCAGTTCTTCTTTGACCACTCATCTGTTGATGGACTTTTTGGTTGCTCCCATGTCATGGCTATTTTAATGCTGCGGCAATGCACATTTGCCTGCCTGTGTCTTTCCAATTCTGTCTTCTTAGGTTATAGGCCCAGGAGTTCGCCTGCTGGATCATATGGTAGCAAAATGTTTACCTTGTACAGGCACCGCCATTCTGTTCTCATTAGTGGCTCTTACCAGGTTACGTCCCACTTAAAGTTGAGGTGATGCTCTTCTCCACAACACCTTCAGCGTTTATTGTTTGGAGTATTTTTGCTGAAGTTTATTCTGACTAGTGTGAGCTGATACCACTTTGTGCTTGGATTTGCATGCGTCTCATAATACCTTGAAATTGAGCTTTCTGGCATGTCCTTTTTTTCTTCAAACTGTGAGTACAGCTTACCTCTTCAAATTGTTTTCGGGAAGTAGGTGTGACATTTAGAAATATTTTGGCCATTACCTCCCTCAAGACATTATGAGGGCAGGTTTCATTCACAGCCCTCCAGTACTGGTGCATATGAAGTGACCCTTAGCACAGGTTTTAAAGCTGCTGTTGCAGGTAACGGCCAGAGGGTGGCAGCATTTCTGCTTTTCCCAATCTGTTAACTAGGGAAACAGACCATCCTGGCAGTGGTGTTCCTCGGTTCTATATTAGAGTGGAATGTGCCCCCAAAAGCTGATGTCTCCTTACTTATGTTTGTGTTAGAAATTGAATTTGTATATATTTTTTTATTGGAGTCATATTCCATTGTGTTCATGGACCACTTCTTCTTTGAGCATTCCTCTGTTGATGGACATTTTCGTAGCTTCCAAGTGTTGGCTATGGTAAATATTGCTGGAGTGCAGGATTGCCAGCATGTGTCTTTTCTTTTTTGTGGTACATGGGCCTCTCACTGCCGTGGGCCCTCCCATTGCAGAGCACAGGCTCCGGACGCACAGGCCCAGCAGCCATAGCTCACGGGAACAGCCGCTCCGCGGCATGTGGGATCTTCCCGAATCGGGGCATGAACCCATGTCCCCTGCACTGGCAGGCGGACTCTCATCCACTGCGCCACCAGTGAATCCCAGCCTGTCTTTTTGATTCTCATCCCCTCAGGCGAAAGGCCCAGCAGTGGGTATACTTGATTGAATGGTAGCTCAGTATTTATCTTTACAAGGCACGTCATTTTTGTTTTCATGACTGGCTCTTACCATGTCCCACGTTGAAGCAAGGGTAGGCATTTCTCCAAAACCCCTTCAGCATTTATTGTTTGCAGAATTTTTCCTGATGGGCATTCTGACTGCTGTGAGCTGATAGGTTTTTGTCATTTGGATTTACATATCTTTAATTATTCCTCATGTTTAGCATTTTCCCATGCCTTTTTAAATTTCTGGCAGAGAAAAACAGAAAAAAAAACGGAGAGTACAGTTAAACTCTTGAAATTGTCTTCTTGGATGGTTGCCCTCTTTTGAATGTTCTGGTCAATTTTCGACCCCATGTTTGTTTTTGAGGGCAGGTGTTATTCACAGGCCTGCAATGAGTGTGACTATTTAGTGACCATTAGCAGTGGGTTTAAAGCTGCTGTTGTGGGAAATGGCCACAAGGCGGCAGCGTTTCTCCACTCCCAAGTCTGGTTCCTAGGGCAGCAGAGCCTTTCTGGGACCAATGGAATACAGAAGAAGGCATCATTGAAGTCTAATACAGAATACCATGTCCTGGTGGATGGTAGAATGACCAGTAGGGTCTAGGAATTAGGAACTACTGGATGTATATCCTCGGTGGCTTCACTGACTGTCCTAACATCCTTTACCAGGTCCCCAGCAGCCCACGGGGCTCTCGTGGTCAGGCCCCTCCCAGGATATGGGGCTCACCTGGGCAGGGCCCCAGCAGCCAACGGGGTTCTCATGTTCAGGCCACTCCCAGGGTATGGAGCTCAGCTGTGAAACTACCCAGCAGCCCATGAGGCTCTCGTGCTTAGGCACCTCCCATGATACAGAGCTCCCGTGGGCAGGTACCATGGCAGGGCTGGGCACACAGGAACCGTGCACATAGCCCTCATTGCAGAGCACCCCAGAACGCCTGTCACGCAGAGCTGACACAGAGCACCTCAGAGCAGGACTTGAACTAACCAACAGCAGCTCCGACAGGTCTCTGACCCTGGGCATCACTCTGTGCAGCCTCCCTCTGCCTGGTCTTCCAGAGACTTCCACTGCAGCCGGGGCACCAGGCCTTTGTCTCCAACCATCCCCCCTCCTCTCCCTGACTCCTGGGTTCCTCTCATTAGGATTAGGTCTTCTTGAAATTGTCTCCCACTCATGGGCCAGATAAAATGATGAGAAAACAAGCCGGAGATGCAGCCCCTTGTCTATCCTGACTCTCAGGAGCCCACACCTGTTCCTTGGAACTGGCCGTTTCAGCGAGGTCCATTTTCTGCAATGTGAGCCACTGAGGGGTGAGGATTGGCTGACCGGAGCAGCCTGTCCCTACCGGCCAGCCCTCCCCAGGTGTGCCTGGGTTGAGGTCAATAGAAACACCGCTCCAGGGAGCAACAGCGCCTGCAGCTGTGCCTGACGCCATATTCTCTGCCCCGTCAGCAGTCTCGGGGCTGTGCTGGTGGGAGGGAGTGAGGGGGCACGGTTTTGTGGGTGGCCCGGTGTGAGAGGGGCTCTGCTGGACTTTCTGCAGGAGTTGCCAGACTGCCACCTGCTAAAGAAGAGGATGGGTCACCCATACCTTCCGCTGGAATTTCTCCGCGGGCAGAGGTGAGGGAGGAACAAAGCAGTGGGGGCCAAGACAGGACGGATATCTCAGGCAGGGAAATGGAAAGTTTTCAGAAGAGCGCCTGGGGCCAGGATCATCCTGGCTGGCCTGCAGGCACCAAGTCAGCCTGCGTGCTTTCGCTGGTGTGGATCCACGGCCCTTCCTCTATGCTTTCAAGTCCTTGTACATATTCAGGTGTTTTACCTGGGAAGGGAGGGAACAGTTCAGCAGCAGCTGGCTGGGGGCTCAGCTCACGTTTACTCACAGACGCCTATGTACGGTCCCCCAGCTTTGCAATGAGGACGCTCCTTGCGGGGGTGGGGGTGGGGCTGCTGGCTGCATGGGAGATAATTCCCTACCTCTGACCAACTTCAGAATTGTTTACCACTGGAGCAAGTGCCCTGATAGGGTTTTCCTCTGTATAACTAGTGGGTTCTGTTTATTTTTTCTGTTTTGTTTCAAGGTAGATTTTATTCCTCATTTATGTATTTATAGATATAAGCATGGAAATAATTCATTCATACAAATACATCTGTGTGAAGGGAAGAACGTTTTTCTGTTTTATTTTTAAATTTTATTTGTTTTTAAAAATTTTGAAATTTAGTATTATTTATTTTTTTAGACAGCAGGTTATTATTAGTTATCTATTTTATACATATACATGTATACAGGTCAATCCCAATCTCCCAACTCATCCCACCACCACCACCCCATGGCTTCCCCCCCTTGGTTTCCATACGTTTGTTCTCTAACCCTGTGTCTCTAATTCTGCCCTGCAAACCGGTTCATCTGTACCAGTTTTCTAGGTTCCACATATATGCATTAATACACAATATTTGTTTTTCTCTTTCTGACTTACTTCTCTCGGTATGACAGTCTCTAGATCCATCCACGTCTCTACAAATGACCCCGTTTCATTCCTTTTTATGGCTGAGTAATATTCCATTTTATATATGTACCACATCTTTATCCATTCGTCTGTCTGTGGGCATTTAGGTTGCTTCCATTACCTGGCTATTGTAAATAGTGCTGCAATGAACATTGTGGTGAATGTGTCTTTTGGATTTATGGTTTTCTCTGGGTATATGCCCAGAAGTGGGATTGCTGGGTCATATGGTAATTGTATTTTTAGTTTTTCTAATGAACCTCCATACTGTTCTCCATAGTGACTGTATCAATTGACATGCCCACCAATAGTGGAAGAGGGATCCATGTGTCCACACCCTCCGCAGCATTTGTAGTTTGTAGATTTTCTGATGATGCCCATTCTAACAGGTGTGAGGTGATACCTCATTGAAGTTTTGACTTGCATTTCTCTAATAATTAGTGATGTTGAGCAGCTTTTCATGTGCATCCTGGCCATCTCTGGGTCTCCTTTGAAGAAATGTCTATTTAGATATTCTACCCATTTTTGAAGTGGGTTGTATTTTTTTTAATATTAAGCTGCATGAGCTGTTTATATATATTGGAGATTAAACCTTTGTCCATTGATTCGTTTTCACATATTTCCTCCCATTCTGAGGGTTGCCTTTTTCCATTCCCGTTTTTTAACAAAAGAAAGAAAGAAAGAAAGAAAAAGAAGCAGAACACAAATGTCCGTAAAATATGCCTCTTGAAACTGTCGTTTTGAAATATGGAGGTGTTTTGAATTTTTTGGTCGGTATACGACCCCAGGATTTGTTTTCAGGGCAGGTCTCATTTACAGGCCTGCAATTATTTTGAATATCAACTGACCATTAGCGCTGGGATTAAAGCTGCTGTTGTGTGAAACGGCCACAAGGTGGCAGCAGTTCTCCTTTACCAAATCTGGTGACTAGGGCAACAGAGCCTCAATGGAAGTCCTGTTCTAGGTTGTAATTTAGAATGGAATGTGCCAGGAAAAAGACCCTTAAGTTTGTCTCACTATTTCTTGTTCGGTTTTTTTTCATTTAATTTTTATTTTTTATCACAGCAAGTTTGATTACAATGTTTGGCTTGTTGTAGGTGTGCAAGATGTGGTTCTTTTACGCATATACATATGTCTGTTCTTCCTGGGATCCTTTTCCATGTACGTTATGACAGAATGTTGACTAATCTTCTCTTGGTATTCCGTAGGTGTTTGGTGTCTATATATTTCACCTGTGTTTGTATATGTCTCTTAACCCCAATATCCTAATGTATCCAATCCTCACACCTTTCCATTGGTGAACCGTAAGTTTGTTTAATGAATCTGCGATTGCCCTTCTCTGTGGAAATATCTTCACTAGTATCAAGTTTTAGGTAACACCTATAAGTGATATCATACGATATGTGTCTTTCTCTTTCTGACTTACTACAAGTCACGTGATTACCTCTAGACTCATCTACGGTGCTGCAAATGGCATTGTGTCCTTTTTTTCCTTGGCTAATATTCTGTCTGTACATGTACCAGTTCTTCTTTGACCACTCATCTGTTGATGGACTTTTTGGTTGCTCCCATGTCATGGCTATTGTAATGCTGCGGCAATGCACATTTGCCTGCCTGTGTCTTTCCAATTCTGTCTTCTTAGGTTATAGGCCCAGGAGTTCGCCTGCTGGATCATATGGTAGCAAAATGTTTACCTTGTACAGGCACCGCCATTCTGTTCTCATTAGTGGCTCTTACCAGGTTACGTCCCACTTAAAGTTGAGGTGATGCTCTTCTCCACAACACCTTCAGCGTTTATTGTTTGGAGTATTTTTGCTGAAGTTTATTCTGACTAGTGTGAGCTGATACCACTTTGTGCTTGGATTTGCATGCGTCTCATAATACCTTGAAATTGAGCTTTCTGGCATGTCCTTTTTTTCTTCAAACTGTGAGTACAGCTTACCTCTTCAAATTGTTTTCAGGAAGTAGGTGTGACATTTAGAAATATTTTGGCCATTACCTCCCTCATGAGGGCAGGTTTCATTCACAGCCCTCCAGTACTGGTGCATATGAAGTGACCCTTAGCACAGGTTTTAAAGCTGCTGTTGCAGGTAACGGCCAGAGGGTGGCAGCATTTCTGCTTTTCCCAATCTGTTAACTAGGGAAACAGACCATCCTGGCAGTGGTGTTCCTCGGTTCTATATTAGAGTGGAATGTGCCCCCAAAAGCTGATGTCTCCTTACTTATGTTTGTTTTAGAAATCGAATTTCTATATATTTTTTTATTGGAGTCATATTCCATTGTGTTCATGGACCACTTCTTCTTTGAGCATTCCTCTGTTGATGGACATTTTCGTAGCTTCCAAGTGTTGGCTATGGTAAATATTGCTGGAGTGCAGGATTGCCAGCATGTGTCTTTTCTTTTTTGTGGTACATGGGCCTCTCACTGCCGTGGGCCCTCCCATTGCAGAGCACAGGCTCCGGACGCACAGGCCCAGCAGCCATAGCTCACGGGAACAGCCGCTCCGCGGCATGTGGGATCTTCCCGAATCGGGGCATGAACCCATGTCCCCTGCACTGGCAGGCGGACTCTCATCCACTGCGCCACCAGTGAATCCCAGCCTGTCTTTTTGATTCTCATCCCCTCAGGCGAAAGGCCCAGCAGTGGGTATACTTGATTGAATGGTAGCTCAGTATTTATCTTTACAAGGCACGTCATTTTTGTTTTCATGACTGGCTCTTACCATGTCCCACGTTGAAGCAAGGGTAGGCATTTCTCCAAAACCCCTTCAGCATTTATTGTTTGCAGAATTTTTCCTGATGGGCATTCTGACTGCTGTGAGCTGATAGGTTTTTGTCATTTGGATTTACATATCTTTAATTATTCCTCATGTTTAGCATTTTCCCATGCCTTTTTAAATTTCTGGCAGAGAAAAACAGAAAAAAAAACGGAGAGTACAGTTAAACTCTTGAAATTGTCTTCTTGGATGGTTGCCCTCTTTTGAATGTTCTGGTCAATTTTCGACCCCATGTTTGTTTTTGAGGGCAGGTGTTATTCACAGGCCTGCAATGAGTGTGACTATTTAGTGACCATTAGCAGTGGGTTTAAAGCTGCTGTTGTGGGAAATGGCCACAAGGCGGCAGCGTTTCTCCACTCCCAAGTCTGGTTCCTAGGGCAGCAGAGCCTTTCTGGGACCAATGGAATACAGAAGAAGGCATCATTGAAGTCTAATACAGAATACCATGTCCTGGTGGATGGTAGAATGACCAGTAGGGTCTAGGAATTAGGAACTACTGGATGTATATCCTCGGTGGCTTCACTGACTGTCCTAACATCCTTTACCAGGTCCCCAGCAGCCCACGGGGCTCTCGTGGTCAGGCCCCTCCCAGGATATGGGGCTCACCTGGGCAGGGCCCCAGCAGCCAACGGGGTTCTCATGTTCAGGCCACTCCCAGGGTATGGAGCTCAGCTGTGAAACTACCCAGCAGCCCATGAGGCTCTCGTGCTTAGGCACCTCCCATGATACAGAGCTCCCGTGGGCAGGTACCATGGCAGGGCTGGGCACACAGGAACCGTGCACATAGCCCTCATTGCAGAGCACCCCAGAACGCCTGTCACGCAGAGCTGACACAGAGCACCTCAGAGCAGGACTTGAACTAACCAACAGCAGCTCCGACAGGTCTCTGACCCTGGGCATCACTCTGTGCAGCCTCCCTCTGCCTGGTCTTCCAGAGACTTCCACTGCAGCCGGGGCACCAGGCCTTTGTCTCCAACCATCCCCCCTCCTCTCCCTGACTCCTGGGTTCCTCTCATTAGGATTAGGTCTTCTTGAAATTGTCTCCCACTCATGGGCCAGATAAAATGATGAGAAAACAAGCCGGAGATGCAGCCCCTTGTCTATCCTGACTCTCAGGAGCCCACACCTGTTCCTTGGAACTGGCCATTTCAGCGAGGTCCATTTTCTGCAATGTGAGCCACTGAGGGGTGAGGATTGGCTGACCGGAGCAGCCTGTCCCTACCGGCCAGCCCTCCCCAGGTGTGCCTGGGTTGAGGTCAATAGAAACACCGCTCCAGGGAGCAACAGCGCCTGCAGCTGTGCCTGACGCCATATTCTCTGCCCCGTCAGCAGTCTCGGGGCTGTGCTGGTGGGAGGGAGTGAGGGGGCACGGTTTTGTGGGTGGCCCGGTGTGAGAGGGGCTCTGCTGGACTTTCTGCAGGAGTTGCCAGACTGCCACCTGCTAAAGAAGAGGATGGGTCACCCATACCTTCCGCTGGAATTTCTCCGCGGGCAGAGGTGAGGGAGGAACAAAGCAGTGGGGGCCAAGACAGGACGGATATCTCAGGCAGGGAAATGGAAAGTTTTCAGAAGAGCGCCTGGGGCCAGGATCATCCTGGCTGGCCTGCAGGCACCAAGTCAGCCTGCGTGCTTTCGCTGGTGTGGATCCACGGCCCTTCCTCTATGCTTTCAAGTCCTTGTACATATTCAGGTGTTTTACCTGGGAAGGGAGGGAACAGTTCAGCAGCAGCTGGCTGGGGGCTCAGCTCACGTTTACTCACAGACGCCTATGTACGGTCCCCCAGCTTTGCAATGAGGACGCTCCTTGCGGGGGTGGGGGGGGGGCTGCTGGCTGCATGGGAGATAATTCCCTACCTCTGACCAACTTCAGAATTGTTTACCACTGGAGCAAGTGCCCTGATAGGGTTTTCCTCTGTATAACTAGTGGGTTCTGTTTATTTTTTCTGTTTTGTTTCAAGGTAGATTTTATTCCTCATTTATGTATTTATAGATATAAGCATGGAAATAATTCATTCATACAAATACATCTGTGTGAAGGGAAGAACGTTTTTCTGTTTTATTTTTAAATTTTATTTGTTTTTAAAAATTTTGAAATTTAGTAGTATTTATTTTTTTAGACAGCAGGTTATTATTAGTTATCTATTTTATACATATACATGTATACAGGTCAATCCCAATCTCCCAACTCATCCCACCACCACCACCCCATGGCTTCCCCCCCTTGGTTTCCATACGTTTGTTCTCTAACCCTGTGTCTCTAATTCTGCCCTGCAAACCGGTTCATCTGTACCAGTTTTCTAGGTTCCACATATATGCATTAATACACAATATTTGTTTTTCTCTTTCTGACTTACTTCTCTCGGTATGACAGTCTCTAGATCCATCCACGTCTCTACAAATGACCCCGTTTCATTCCTTTTTATGGCTGAGTAATATTCCATTTTATATATGTACCACATCTTTATCCATTCGTCTGTCTGTGGGCATTTAGGTTGCTTCCATTACCTGGCTATTGTAAATAGTGCTGCAATGAACATTGTGGTGAATGTGTCTTTTGGATTTATGGTTTTCTCTGGGTATATGCCCAGAAGTGGGATTGCTGGGTCATATGGTAATTGTATTTTTAGTTTTTCTAATGAACCTCCATACTGTTCTCCATAGTGACTGTATCAATTGACATGCCCACCAATAGTGGAAGAGGGATCCATGTGTCCACACCCTCCGCAGCATTTGTAGTTTGTCGATTTTCTGATGATGCCCATTCTAACAGGTGTGAGGTGATACCTCATTGAAGTTTTGACTTGCATTTCTCTAATAATTAGTGATGTTGAGCAGCTTTTCATGTGCATCCTGGCCATCTCTGGGTCTCCTTTGAAGAAATGTCTATTTAGATATTCTACCCATTTTTGAAGTGGGTTGTATTTTTTTTAATATTAAGCTGCATGAGCTGTTTATATATATTGGAGATTAAACCTTTGTCCATTGATTCGTTTTCACATATTTCCTCCCATTCTGAGGGTTGCCTTTTTCCATTCCCGTTTTTTAACAAAAGAAAGAAAGAAAGAAAGAAAAAGAAGCAGAACACAAATGTCCGTAAAATATGCCTCTTGAAACTGTCGTTTTGAAATATGGAGGTGTTTTGAATTTTTTGGTCGGTATACGACCCCAGGATTTGTTTTCAGGGCAGGTCTCATTTACAGGCCTGCAATTATTTTGAATATCAACTGACCATTAGCGCTGGGATTAAAGCTGCTGTTGTGTGAAACGGCCACAAGGTGGCAGCAGTTCTCCTTTACCAAATCTGGTGACTAGGGCAACAGAGCCTCAATGGAAGTCGTGTTCTAGGTTGTAATTTAGAATGGAATGTGCCAGGAAAAAGACCCTTAAGTTTGTCTCACTATTTCTTGTTCGGTTTTTTTTCATTTAATTTTTATTTTTTATCACAGCAAGTTTGATTACAATGTTTGGCTTGTTGTAGGTGTGCAAGATGTGGTTCTTTTACGCATATACATATGTCTGTTCTTCCTGGGATCCTTTTCCATGTACGTTATGACAGAATGTTGACTAATCTTCTCTTGGTATTCCGTAGGTGTTTGGTGTCTATATATTTCACCTGTGTTTGTATATGTCTCTTAACCCCAATATCCTAATGTATCCAATCCTCACACCTTTCCATTGGTGAACCGTAAGTTTGTTTAATGAATCTGCGATTGCCCTTCTCTGTGGAAATATCTTCACTAGTATCAAGTTTTAGGTAACACCTATAAGTGATATCATACGATATGTGTCTTTCTCTTTCTGACTTACTACAAGTCACGTGATTACCTCTAGACTCATCTACGGTGCTGCAAATGGCATTGTGTCCTTTTTTTCCTTGGCTAATATTCTGTCTGTACATGTACCAGTTCTTCTTTGACCACTCATCTGTTGATGGACTTTTTGGTTGCTCCCATGTCATGGCTATTGTAATGCTGCGGCAATGCACATTTGCCTGCCTGTGTCTTTCCAATTCTGTCTTCTTAGGTTATAGGCCCAGGAGTTCGCCTGCTGGATCATATGGTAGCAAAATGTTTACCTTGTACAGGCACCGCCATTCTGTTCTCATTAGTGGCTCTTACCAGGTTACGTCCCACTTAAAGTTGAGGTGATGCTCTTCTCCACAACACCTTCAGCGTTTATTGTTTGGAGTATTTTTGCTGAAGTTTATTCTGACTAGTGTGAGCTGATACCACTTTGTGCTTGGATTTGCATGCGTCTCATAATACCTTGAAATTGAGCTTTCTGGCATGTCCTTTTTTTCTTCAAACTGTGAGTACAGCTTACCTCTTCAAATTGTTTTCGGGAAGTAGGTGTGACATTTAGAAATATTTTGGCCATTACCTCCCTCATGAGGGCAGGTTTCATTCACAGCCCTCCAGTACTGGTGCATATGAAGTGACCCTTAGCACAGGTTTTAAAGCTGCTGTTACAGGTAACGGCCAGAGGGTGGCAGCATTTCTGCTTTTCCCAATCTGTTAACTAGGGAAACAGACCATCCTGGCAGTGGTGTTCCTCGGTTCTATATTAGAGTGGAATGTGCCCCCAAAAGCTGATGTCTCCTTACTTATGTTTGTGTTAGAAATTGAATTTGTATATATTTTTTTATTGGAGTCATATTCCATTGTGTTCATGGACCACTTCTTCTTTGAGCATTCCTCTGTTGATGGACATTTTCGTAGCTTCCAAGTGTTGGCTATGGTAAATATTGCTGGAGTGCAGGATTGCCAGCATGTGTCTTTTCTTTTTTGTGGTACATGGGCCTCTCACTGCCGTGGGCCCTCCCATTGCAGAGCACAGGCTCCGGACGCACAGGCCCAGCAGCCATAGCTCACGGGAACAGCCGCTCCGCGGCATGTGGGATCTTCCCGAATCGGGGCATGAACCCATGTCCCCTGCACTGGCAGGCGGACTCTCATCCACTGCGCCACCAGTGAATCCCAGCCTGTCTTTTTGATTCTCATCCCCTCAGGCGAAAGGCCCAGCAGTGGGTATACTTGATTGAATGGTAGCTCAGTATTTATCTTTACAAGGCACATCATTTTTGTTTTCATGACTGGCTCTTACCATGTCCCACGTTGAAGCAAGGGTAGGCATTTCTCCAAAACCCCTTCAGCATTTATTGTTTGCAGAATTTTTCCTGATGGGCATTCTGACTGCTGTGAGCTGATAGGTTTTTGTCATTTGGATTTACATATCTTTAATTATTCCTCATGTTTAGCATTTTCCCATGCCTTTTTAAATTTCTGGCAGAGAAAAACAGAAAAAAAAACGGAGAGTACAGTTAAACTCTTGAAATTGTCTTCTTGGATGGTTGCCCTCTTTTGAATGTTCTGGTCAATTTTCGACCCCATGTTTGTTTTTGAGGGCAGGTGTTATTCACAGGCCTGCAATGAGTGTGACTATTTAGTGACCATTAGCAGTGGGTTTAAAGCTGCTGTTGTGGGAAATGGCCACAAGGCGGCAGCGTTTCTCCACTCCCAAGTCTGGTTCCTAGGGCAGCAGAGCCTTTCTGGGACCAATGGAATACAGAAGAAGGCATCATTGAAGTCTAATACAGAATACCATGTCCTGGTGGATGGTAGAATGACCAGTAGGGTCTAGGAATTAGGAACTACTGGATGTATATCCTCGGTGGCTTCACTGACTGTCCTAACATCCTTTACCAGGTCCCCAGCAGCCCACGGGGCTCTCGTGGTCAGGCCCCTCCCAGGATATGGGGCTCACCTGGGCAGGGCCCCAGCAGCCAACGAGGTTCTCATTTTCAGGCCACTCCCAGGGTATGGAGCTCAGCTGTGAAACTACCCAGCAGCCCATGAGGCTCTCGTGCTTAGGCACCTCCCATGATACAGAGCTCCCGTGGGCAGGTACCATGGCAGGGCTGGGCACACAGGAACCGTGCACATAGCCCTCATTGCAGAGCACCCCAGAACGCCTGTCACGCAGAGCTGACACAGAGCACCTCAGAGCAGGACTTGAACTAACCAACAGCAGCTCCGACAGGTCTCTGACCCTGGGCATCACTCTGTGCAGCCTCCCTCTGCCTGGTCTTCCAGAGACTTCCACTGCAGCCGGGGCACCAGGCCTTTGTCTCCAACCATCCCCCCTCCTCTCCCTGACTCCTGGGTTCCTCTCATTAGGATTAGGTCTTCTTGAAATTGTCTCCCACTCATGGGCCAGATAAAATGATGAGAAAACAAGCCGGAGATGCAGCCCCTTGTCTATCCTGACTCTCAGGAGCCCACACCTGTTCCTTGGAACTGGCCGTTTCAGCGAGGTCCATTTTCTGCAATGTGAGCCACTGAGGGGTGAGGATTGGCTGACCGGAGCAGCCTGTCCCTACCGGCCAGCCCTCCCCAGGTGTGCCTGGGTTGAGGTCAATAGAAACACCGCTCCAGGGAGCAACAGCGCCTGCAGCTGTGCCTGACGCCATATTCTCTGCCCCGTCAGCAGTCTCGGGGCTGTGCTGGTGGGAGGGAGTGAGGGGGCACGGTTTTGTGGGTGGCCCGGTGTGAGAGGGGCTCTGCTGGACTTTCTGCAGGAGTTGCCAGACTGCCACCTGCTAAAGAAGAGGATGGGTCACCCATACCTTCCGCTGGAATTTCTCCGCGGGCAGAGGTGAGGGAGGAACAAAGCAGTGGGGGCCAAGACAGGACGGATATCTCAGGCAGGGAAATGGAAAGTTTTCAGAAGAGCGCCTGGGGCCAGGATCATCCTGGCTGGCCTGCAGGCACCAAGTCAGCCTGCGTGCTTTCGCTGGTGTGGATCCACGGCCCTTCCTCTATGCTTTCAAGTCCTTGTACATATTCAGGTGTTTTACCTGGGAAGGGAGGGAACAGTTCAGCAGCAGCTGGCTGTGGGCTCGGCTCACGTTTACTCACAGACGCCTATGTACGGTCCCCCAGGTTTGCAATGAGGACGCTCCTTGCGGGGGTGGGGGGGGCTGCTGGCTGCATGGGAGATAATTCCCTACCTCTGACCAACTTCAGAATTGTTTACCACTGGAGCAAGTGCCCTGATAGGGTTTTCCTCTGTATAACTAGTGGGTTCTGTTTATTTTTTCTGTTTTGTTTCAAGGTAGATTTTATTCCTCATTTATGTATTTATAGATATAAGCATGGAAATAATTCATTCATACAAATACATCTGTGTGAAGGGAAGAACGTTTTTCTGTTTTATTTTTAAATTTTATTTGTTTTTAAAAATTTTGAAATTTAGTAGTATTTATTTTTTTAGACAGCAGGTTATTATTAGTTATCTATTTTATACATATACATGTATACAGGTCAATCCCAATCTCCCAACTCATCCCACCACCACCACCCCATGGCTTCCCCCCCTTGGTTTCCATACGTTTGTTCTCTAACCCTGTGTCTCTAATTCTGCCCTGCAAACCGGTTCATCTGTACCAGTTTTCTAGGTTCCACATATATGCATTAATACACAATATTTGTTTTTCTCTTTCTGACTTACTTCTCTCGGTATGACAGTCTCTAGATCCATCCACGTCTCTACAAATGACCCCGTTTCATTCCTTTTTATGGCTGAGTAATATTCCATTTTATATATGTACCACATCTTTATCCATTCGTCTGTCTGTGGGCATTTAGGTTGCTTCCATTACCTGGCTATTGTAAATAGTGCTGCAATGAACATTGTGGTGAATGTGTCTTTTGGATTTATGGTTTTCTCTGGGTATATGCCCAGAAGTGGGATTGCTGGATCATATGGTAATTGTATTTTTAGTTTTTCTAATGAACCTCCATACTGTTCTCCATAGTGACTGTATCAATTGACATGCCCACCAATAGTGGAAGAGGGATCCATGTGTCCACACCCTCCGCAGCATTTGTAGTTTGTCGATTTTCTGATGATGCCCATTCTAACAGGTGTGAGGTGATACCTCATTGAAGTTTTGACTTGCATTTCTCTAATAATTAGTGATGTTGAGCAGCTTTTCATGTGCATCCTGGCCATCTCTGGGTCTCCTTTGAAGAAATGTCTATTTAGATATTCTACCCATTTTTGAAGTGGGTTGTATTTTTTTTAATATTAAGCTGCATGAGCTGTTTATATATATTGGAGATTAAACCTTTGTCCATTGATTCGTTTTCACATATTTCCTCCCATTCTGAGGGTTGCCTTTTTCCATTCCCGTTTTTAACAAAAGAAAGAAAGAAAGAAAGAAAAAGAGGCAGAACACAAATGTCCGTAAAATATGCCTCTTGAAACTGTCGTTTTGAAATATGGAGGTGTTTTGAATTTTTTGGTCGGTATACGACCCCAGGATTTGTTTTCAGGGCAGGTCTCATTTACAGGCCTGCAATTATTTTGAATATCAACTGACCATTAGCGCTGGGATTAAAGCTGCTGTTGTGTGAAACGGCCACATGGTGGCAGCAGTTCTCCTTTACCAAATCTGGTGACTAGGGCAACAGAGCCTCAATAGAAGTCCTGTTCTAGGTTGTAATTTAGAATGGAATGTGCCAGGAAAAAGACCCTTATGTTTGTCTCACTATTTCTTGTTGGGTTTTTTTTCATTTAATTTTTATTTTTTATCACAGCAAGTTTGATTACAATGTTTGGCTTGTTGTAGGTGTGCAAGATGTGGTTCTTTTACGCATATACATATGTCTGTTCTTCCTGGGATCCTTTTCCATGTACGTTATGACAGAATGTTGACTAATCTTCTCTTGGTATTCCGTAGGTGTTTGGTGTCTATATATTTCACCTGTGTTTGTATATGTCTCTTAACCCCAATATCCTAATGTATCCAATCCTCACACCATTCCATTGGTGAACCGTAAGTTTGTTTAATGAATCTGCGATTGCCCTTCTCTGTGGAAATATCTTCACTAGTATCAAGTTTTAGGTAACACCTATAAGTGATATCATACGATATGTGTCTTTCTCTTTCTGACTTACTACAAGTCACGTGATTACCTCTACACTCATCTACGGTGCTGCAGATGGCATTGTGTCCTTATTTTCCTTGGCTAATATTCTGTCTGTACATGTACCAGTTCTTCTTTGACCACTCATCTGTTGATGGACTTTTTGGTTGCTCCCATGTCATGGCTATTTTAATGCTGCGGCAATGCACATTTGCCTGCCTGTGTCTTTCCAATTCTGTCTTCTTAGGTTATAGGCCCAGGAGTTCCCCTGCTGGATCATATGGTAGCAAAATGTTTACCTTGTACGGGCACCGCCATTCTGTTCTCATTAGTGGCTCTTACCAGGTTACGTCCCACTTAAAGTTGAGGTGATGCTCTTCTCCACAACACCTTCAGCGTTTATTGTTTGGAGTATTTTTGCTGAAGTTTATTCTGACTAGTGTGAGCTGATACCACTTTGTGCTTGGATTTGCATGCGTCTCATAATACCTTGAAATTGAGCTTTCTGGCATGTCCTTTTTTTCTTCAAACTGTGAGTACAGCTTACCTCTTCAAATTGTTTTCGGGAAGTAGGTGTGACATTTAGAAATATTTTGGCCATTACCTCCCTCAAGACATTATGAGGGCAGGTTTCATTCACAGCCCTCCAGTACTGGTGCATATGAAGTGACCCTTAGCACAGGTTTTAAAGCTGCTGTTGCAGGTAACGGCCAGAGGGTGGCAGCATTTCTGCTTTTCCCAATCTGTTAACTAGGGAAACAGACCATCCTGGCAGTGGTGTTCCTCGGTTCTATATTAGAGTGGAATGTGCCCCCAAAAGCTGATGTCTCCTTACTTATGTTTGTGTTAGAAATTGAATTTGTATATATTTTTTTATTGGAGTCATATTCCATTGTGTTCATGGACCACTTCTTCTTTGAGCATTCCTCTGTTGATGGACATTTTCGTAGCTTCCAAGTGTTGGCTATGGTAAATATTGCTGGAGTGCAGGATTGCCAGCATGTGTCTTTTCTTTTTTGTGGTACATGGGCCTCTCACTGCCGTGGGCCCTCCCATTGCAGAGCACAGGCTCCGGACGCACAGGCCCAGCAGCCATAGCTCACGGGAACAGCCGCTCCGCGGCATGTGGGATCTTCCCGAATCGGGGCATGAACCCATGTCCCCTGCACTGGCAGGCGGACTCTCATCCACTGCGCCACCAGTGAATCCCAGCCTGTCTTTTTGATTCTCATCCCCTCAGGCGAAAGGCCCAGCAGTGGGTATACTTGATTGAATGGTAGCTCAGTATTTATCTTTACAAGGCACGTCATTTTTGTTTTCATGACTGGCTCTTACCATGTCCCACGTTGAAGCAAGGGTAGGCATTTCTCCAAAACCCCTTCAGCATTTATTGTTTGCAGAATTTTCCCTGATGGGCATTCTGACTGCTGTGAGCTGATAGGTTTTTGTCATTTGGATTTACATATCTTTAATTATTCCTCATGTTTAGCATTTTCCCATGCCTTTTTAAATTTCTGGCAGAGAAAAACAGAAAAAAAAACGGAGAGTACAGTTAAACTCTTGAAATTGTCTTCTTGGATGGTTGCCCTCTTTTGAATGTTCTGGTCAATTTTCGACCCCATGTTTGTTTTTGAGGGCAGGTGTTATTCACAGGCCTGCAATGAGTGTGACTATTTAGTGACCATTAGCAGTGGGTTTAAAGCTGCTGTTGTGGGAAATGGCCACAAGGCGGCAGCGTTTCTCCACTCCCAAGTCTGGTTCCTAGGGCAGCAGAGCCTTTCTGGGACCAATGGAATACAGAAGAAGGCATCATTGAAGTCTAATACAGAATACCATGTCCTGGTGGATGGTAGAATGACCAGTAGGGTCTAGGAATTAGGAACTACTGGATGTATATCCTCGGTGGCTTCACTGACTGTCCTAACATCCTTTACCAGGTCCCCAGCAGCCCACGGGGCTCTCGTGGTCAGGCCCCTCCCAGGATATGGGGCTCACCTG
Source organism: Mesoplodon mirus (assembly GCF_964341445.2). Lineage (NCBI taxonomy): Eukaryota > Metazoa > Chordata > Mammalia > Artiodactyla > Ziphiidae > Mesoplodon > Mesoplodon mirus. The sequence continues at coordinate 92,961,952 of NC_138979.1, forward strand.
GGCAGGGTCCCAGCAGCCAACGGGGTTCTCATGTTCAGGCCACTCCCAGGGTATGGAGCTCAGCTGTGAAACTACCCAGCAGCCCATGAGGCTCTCGTGCTTAGGCACCTCCCATGATACAGAGCTCCCGTGGGCAGGTACCATGGCAGGGCTGGGCACACAGGAACCGTGCACATAGCCCTCATTGCAGAGCACCCCAGAACGCCTGTCACGCAGAGCTGACACAGAGCACCTCAGAGCAGGACTTGAACTAACCAACAGCAGCTCCGACAGGTCTCTGACCCTGGGCATCACTCTGTGCAGCCTCCCTCTGCCTGGTCTTCCAGAGACTTCCACTGCAGCCGGGGCACCAGGCCTTTGTCTCCAACCATCCCCCCTCCTCTCCCTGACTCCTGGGTTCCTCTCATTAGGATTAGGTCTTCTTGAAATTGTCTCCCACTCATGGGCCAGATAAAATGATGAGAAAACAAGCCGGAGATGCAGCCCCTTGTCTATCCTGACTCTCAGGAGCCCACACCTGTTCCTTGGAACTGGCCGTTTCAGCGAGGTCCATTTTCTGCAATGTGAGCCACTGAGGGGTGAGGATTGGCTGACCGGAGCAGCCTGTCCCTACCGGCCAGCCCTCCCCAGGTGTGCCTGGGTTGAGGTCAATAGAAACACCGCTCCAGGGAGCAACAGCGCCTGCAGCTGTGCCTGACGCCATATTCTCTGCCCCGTCAGCAGTCTCGGGGCTGTGCTGGTGGGAGGGAGTGAGGGGGCACGGTTTTGTGGGTGGCCCGGTGTGAGAGGGGCTCTCCTGGACTTTCTGCAGGAGTTGCCAGACTGCCACCTGCTAAAGAAGAGGATGGGTCACCCATACCTTCCGCTGGAATTTCTCCGCGGGCAGAGGTGAGGGAGGAACAAAGCAGTGGGGGCCAAGACAGGACGGATATCTCAGGCAGGGAAATGGAAAGTTTTCAGAAGAGCGCCTGGGGCCAGGATCATCCTGGCTGGCCTGCAGGCACCAAGTCAGCCTGCGTGCTTTCGCTGGTGTGGATCCACGGCCCTTCCTCTATGCTTTCAAGTCCTTGTACATATTCAGGTGTTTTACCTGGGAAGGGAGGGAACAGTTCAGCAGCAGCTGGCTGGGGGCTCAGCTCACGTTTACTCACAGACGCCTATGTACGGTCCCCCAGCTTTGCAATGAGGACGCTCCTTGCGGGGGTGGGGGGGGGCTGCTGGCTGCATGGGAGATAATTCCCTACCTCTGACCAACTTCAGAATTGTTTACCACTGGAGCAAGTGCCCTGATAGGGTTTTCCTCTGTATAACTAGTGGGTTCTGTTTATTTTTTTCTGTTTTGTTTCAAGGTAGATTTTATTCCTCATTTATGTATTTATAGATATAAGCATGGAAATAATTCATTCATACAAATACATCTGTGTGAAGGGAAGAACGTTTTTCTGTTTTATTTTTAAATTTTATTTGTTTTAAAAAATTTTGAAATTTAGTATTATTTATTTTTTTAGACAGCAGGTTATTATTAGTTATCTATTTTATACATATACATGTATACAGGTCAATCCCAATCTCCCAACTCATCCCACCACCACGACCCCATGGCTTCCCCCCCTTGGTTTCCATACGTTTGTTCTCTAACCCTGTGTCTCTAATTCTGCCCTGCAAACCGGTTCATCTGTACCAGTTTTCTAGGTTCCACATATATGCATTAATACACAATATTTGTTTTTCTCTTTCTGACTTACTTCTCTCGGTATGACAGTCTCTAGATCCATCCACGTCTCTACAAATGACCCCGTTTCATTCCTTTTTATGGCTGAGTAATATTCCATTTTATATATGTACCACATCTTTATCCATTCGTCTGTCTGTGGGCATTTAGGTTGCTTCCATTACCTGGCTATTGTAAATAGTGCTGCAATGAACATTGTGGTGAATGTGTCTTTTGGATTTATGGTTTTCTCTGGGTATATGCCCAGAAGTGGGATTGCTGGGTCATATGGTAATTGTATTTTTAGTTTTTCTAATGAACCTCCATACTGTTCTCCATAGTGACTGTATCAATTGACATGCCCACCAATAGTGGAAGAGGGATCCATGTGTCCACACCCTCCGCAGCATTTGTAGTTTGTAGATTTTCTGATGATGCCCATTCTAACAGGTGTGAGGTGATACCTCATTGAAGTTTTGACTTGCATTTCTCTAATAATTAGTGATGTTGAGCAGCTTTTCATGTGCATCCTGGCCATCTCTGGGTCTCCTTTGAAGAAATGTCTATTTAGATATTCTACCCATTTTTGAAGTGGGTTGTATTTTTTTTAATATTAAGCTGCATGAGCTGTTTATATATATTGGAGATTAAACCTTTGTCCATTGATTCGTTTTCACATATTTCCTCCCATTCTGAGGGTTGCCTTTTTCCATTCCCGTTTTTAACAAAAGAAAGAAAGAAAGAAAGAAAAAGAGGCAGAACACAAATGTCCGTAAAATATGCCTCTTGAAACTGTCGTTTTGAAATATGGAGGTGTTTTGAATTTTTTGGTCGGTATACGACCCCAGGATTTGTTTTCAGGGCAGGTCTCATTTACAGGCCTGCAATTATTTTGAATATCAACTGACCATTAGCGCTGGGATTAAAGCTGCTGTTGTGTGAAACGGCCACATGGTGGCAGCAGTTCTCCTTTACCAAATCTGGTGACTAGGGCAACAGAGCCTCAATAGAAGTCCTGTTCTAGGTTGTAATTTAGAATGGAATGTGCCAGGAAAAAGACCCTTATGTTTGTCTCACTATTTCTTGTTGGGTTTTTTTTCATTTAATTTTTATTTTTTATCACAGCAAGTTTGATTACAATGTTTGGCTTGTTGTAGGTGTGCAAGATGTGGTTCTTTTACGCATATACATATGTCTGTTCTTCCTGGGATCCTTTTCCATGTACGTTATGACAGAATGTTGACTAATCTTCTCTTGGTATTCCGTAGGTGTTTGGTGTCTATATATTTCACCTGTGTTTGTATATGTCTCTTAACCCCAATATCCTAATGTATCCAATCCTCACACCTTTCCATTGGTGAACCGTAAGTTTGTTTAATGAATCTGCGATTGCCCTTCTCTGTGGAAATATCTTCACTAGTATCAAGTTTTAGGTAACACCTATAAGTGATATCATACGATATGTGTCTTTCTCTTTCTGACTTACTACAAGTCACGTGATTACCTCTAGACTCATCTACGGTGCTGCAGATGGCATTGTGTCCTTTTTTTCCTTGGCTAATATTCTGTCTGTACATGTACCAGTTCTTCTTTGACCACTCATCTGTTGATGGACTTTTTGGTTGCTCCCATGTCATGGCTATTTTAATGCTGCGGCAATGCACATTTGCCTGCCTGTGTCTTTCCAATTCTGTCTTCTTAGGTTATAGGCCCAGGAGTTCCCCTGCTGGATCATATGGTAGCAAAATGTTTACCTTGTACAGGCACCGCCATTCTGTTCTCATTAGTGGCTCTTACCAGGTTACGTCCCACTTAAAGTTGAGGTGATGCTCTTCTCCACAACACCTTCAGCGTTTATTGTTTGGAGTATTTTTGCTGAAGTTTATTCTGACTAGTGTGAGCTGATACCACTTTGTGCTTGGATTTGCATGCGTCTCATAATACCTTGAAATTGAGCTTTCTGGCATGTCCTTTTTTTCTTCAAACTGTGAGTACAGCTTACCTCTTCAAATTGTTTTCGGGAAGTAGGTGTGACATTTAGAAATATTTTGGCCATTACCTCCCTCAAGACATTATGAGGGCAGGTTTCATTCACAGCCCTCCAGTACTGGTGCATATGAAGTGACCCTTAGCACAGGTTTTAAAGCTGCTGTTGCAGGTAACGGCCAGAGGGTGGCAGCATTTCTGCTTTTCCCAATCTGTTAACTAGGGAAACAGACCATCCTGGCAGTGGTGTTCCTCGGTTATATATTAGAGTGGAATGTGCCCCCAAAAGCTGATGTCTCCTTACTTATGTTTGTGTTAGAAATCGAATTTCTATATATTTTTTTATTGGAGTCATATTCCATTGTGTTCATGGACCACTTCTTCTTTGAGCATTCCTCTGTTGATGGACATTTTCGTAGCTTCCAAGTGTTGGCTATGGTAAATATTGCTGGAGTGCAGGATTGCCAGCATGTGTCTTTTCTTTTTTGTGGTACATGGGCCTCTCACTGCCGTGGGCCCTCCCATTGCAGAGCACAGGCTCCGGACGCACAGGCCCAGCAGCCATAGCTCACGGGAACAGCCGCTCCGCGGCATGTGGGATCTTCCCGAATCGGGGCATGAACCCATGTCCCCTGCACTGGCAGGCGGACTCTCATCCACTGCGCCACCAGTGAATGCCAGCCTGTCTTTTTGATTCTCATCCCCTCAGGCGAAAGGCCCAGCAGTGGGTATACTTGATTGAATGGTAGCTCAGTATTTATCTTTACAAGGCACGTCATTTTTGTTTTCATGACTGGCTCTTACCATGTCCCACGTTGAAGCAAGGGTAGGCATTTCTCCAAAACCCCTTCAGCATTTATTGTTTGCAGAATTTTTCCTGATGGGCATTCTGACTGCTGTGAGCTGATAGGTTTTTGTCATTTGGATTTACATATCTTTAATTATTCCTCATGTTTAGCATTTTCCCATGCCTTTTTAAATTTCTGGCAGAGAAAAACAGAAAAAAAAACGGAGAGTACAGTTAAACTCTTGAAATTGTCTTCTTGGATGGTTGCCCTCTTTTGAATGTTCTGGTCAATTTTCGACCCCATGTTTGTTTTTGAGGGCAGGTGTTATTCACAGGCCTGCAATGAGTGTGACTATTTAGTGACCATTAGCAGTGGGTTTAAAGCTGCTGTTGTGGGAAATGGCCACAAGGCGGCAGCATTTCTCCACTCCCAAGTCTGGTTCCTAGGGCAGCAGAGCCTTTCTGGGACCAATGGAATACAGAAGAAGGCATCATTGAAGTCTAATACAGAATACCATGTCCTGGTGGATGGTAGAATGACCAGTAGGGTCTAGGAATTAGGAACTACTGGATGTATATCCTCGGTGGCTTCACTGACTGTCCTAACATCCTTTACCAGGTCCCCAGCAGCCCACGGGGCTCTCGTGGTCAGGCCCCTCCCAGGATATGGGGCTCACCTGGGCAGGGCCCCAGCAGCCAACGAGGTTCTCATGTTCAGGCCACTCCCAGGGTATGGAGCTCAGCTGTGAAACTACCCAGCAGCCCATGAGGCTCTCGTGCTTAGGCACCTCCCATGATACAGAGCTCCCGTGGGCAGGTACCATGGCAGGGCTGGGCACACAGGAACCGTGCACATAGCCCTCATTGCAGAGCACCCCAGAACGCCTGTCACGCAGAGCTGACACAGAGCACCTCAGAGCAGGACTTGAACTAACCAACAGCAGCTCCGATAGGTCTCTGACCCTGGGCATCACTCTGTGCAGCCTCCCTCTGCCTGGTCTTCCAGAGACTTCCACTGCAGCCGGGGCACCAGGCCTTTGTCTCCAACCATCCCCCCTCCTCTCCCTGACTCCTGGGTTCCTCTCATTAGGATTAGGTCTTCTTGAAATTGTCTCCCACTCATGGGCCAGATAAAATGATGAGAAAACAAGCCGGAGATGCAGCCCCTTGTCTATCCTGACTCTCAGGAGCCCACACCTGTTCCTTGGAACTGGCCGTTTCAGCGAGGTCCATTTTCTGCAATGTGAGCCACTGAGGGGTGAGGATTGGCTGACCGGAGCAGCCTGTCCCTACCGGCCAGCCCTCCCCAGGTGTGCCTGGGTTGAGGTCAATAGAAACACCGCTCCAGGGAGCAACAGCGCCTGCAGCTGTGCCTGACGCCATATTCTCTGCCCCGTCAGCAGTCTCGGGGCTGTGCTGGTGGGAGGGAGTGAGGGGGCACGGTTTTGTGGGTGGCCCGGTGTGAGAGGGGCTCTGCTGGACTTTCTGCAGGAGTTGCCAGACTGCCACCTGCTAAAGAAGAGGATGGGTCACCCATACCTTCCGCTGGAATTTCTCCGCGGGCAGAGGTGAGGGAGGAACAAAGCAGTGGGGGCCAAGACAGGACGGATATCTCAGGCAGGGAAATGGAAAGTGTTCAGAAGAGCGCCTGGGGCCAGGATCATCCTGGCTGGCCTGCAGGCACCAAGTCAGCCTGCGTGCTTTCGCTGGTGTGGATCCACGGCCCTTCCTCTATGCTTTCAAGTCCTTGTACATATTCACGTGTTTTACCTGGGAAGGGAGGGAACAGTTCAGCAGCAGCTGGCTGTGGGCTCGGCTCACGTTTACTCACAGACGCCTATGTACGGTCCCCCAGGTTTGCAATGAGGACGCTCCTTGCGGGGGGGGGGGGCTGGCTGCATGGGAGATAATTCCCTACCTCTGACCAACTTCAGAATTGTTTACCACTGGAGCAAGTGCCCTGATAGGGTTTTCCTCTGTATAACTAGTGGGTTCTGTTTATTTTTTCTGTTTTGTTTCAAGGTAGATTTTATTCCTCATTTATGTATTTATAGATATAAGCATGGAAATAATTCATTCATACAAATACATCTGTGTGAAGGGAAGAACGTTTTTCTGTTTTATTTTTAAATTTTATTTGTTTTTAAAAATTTTGAAATTTAGTAGTATTTATTTTTTTAGACAGCAGGTTATTATTAGTTATCTATTTTATACATATACATGTATACAGGTCAATCCCAATCTCCCAACTCATCCCACCACCACCACCCCATGGCTTCCCCCCCTTGGTTTCCATACGTTTGTTCTCTAACCCTGTGTCTCTAATTCTGCCCTGCAAACCGGTTCATCTGTACCAGTTTTCTAGGTTCCACATATATGCATTAATACACAATATTTGTTTTTCTCTTTCTGACTTACTTCTCTCGGTATGACAGTCTCTAGATCCATCCACGTCTCTACAAATGACCCCGTTTCATTCCTTTTTATGGCTGAGTAATATTCCATTTTATATATGTACCACATCTTTATCCATTCGTCTGTCTGTGGGCATTTAGGTTGCTTCCATTACCTGGCTATTGTAAATAGTGCTGCAATGAACATTGTGGTGAATGTGTCTTTTGGATTTATGGTTTTCTCTGGGTATATGCCCAGAAGTGGGATTGCTGGGTCATATGGTAATTGTATTTTTAGTTTTTCTAATGAACCTCCATACTGTTCTCCATAGTGACTGTATCAATTGACATGCCCACCAATAGTGGAAGAGGGATCCATGTGTCCACACCCTCCGCAGCATTTGTAGTTTGTAGATTTTCTGATGATGCCCATTCTAACAGGTGTGAGGTGATACCTCATTGAAGTTTTGACTTGCATTTCTCTAATAATTAGTGATGTTGAGCAGCTTTTCATGTGCATCCTGGCCATCTCTGGGTCTCCTTTGAAGAAATGTCTATTTAGATATTCTACCCATTTTTGAAGTGGGTTGTATTTTTTTTAATATTAAGCTGCATGAGCTGTTTATATATATTGGAGATTAAACCTTTGTCCATTGATTCGTTTTCACATATTTCCTCCCATTCTGAGGGTTGCCTTTTTCCATTCCCGTTTTTTAACAAAAGAAAGAAAGAAAGAAAGAAAAAGAAGCAGAACACAAATGTCCGTAAAATATGCCTCTTGAAACTGTCGTTTTGAAATATGGAGGTGTTTTGAATTTTTTGGTCGGTATACGACCCCAGGATTTGTTTTCAGGGCAGGTCTCATTTACAGGCCTGCAATTATTTTGAATATCAACTGACCATTAGCGCTGGGATTAAAGCTGCTGTTGTGTGAAACGGCCACATGGTGGCAGCAGTTCTCCTTTACCAAATCTGGTGACTAGGGCAACAGAGCCTCAATAGAAGTCCTGTTCTAGGTTGTAATTTAGAATGGAATGTGCCAGGAAAAAGACCCTTATGTTTGTCTCACTATTTCTTGTTGGGTTTTTTTTCATTTAATTTTTATTTTTTATCACAGCAAGTTTGATTACAATGTTTGGCTTGTTGTAGGTGTGCAAGATGTGGTTCTTTTACGCATATACATATGTCTGTTCTTCCTGGGATCCTTTTCCATGTACGTTATGACAGAATGTTGACTAATCTTCTCTTGGTATTCCGTAGGTGTTTGGTGTCTATATATTTCACCTGTGTTTGTATATGTCTCTTAACCCCAATATCCTAATGTATCCAATCCTCACACCTTTCCATTGGTGAACCGTAAGTTTGTTTAATGAATCTGCGATTGCCCTTCTCTGTGGAAATATCTTCACTAGTATCAAGTTTTAGGTAACACCTATAAGTGATATCATACGATATGTGTCTTTCTCTTTCTGACTTACTACAAGTCACGTGATTACCTCTAGACTCATCTACGGTGCTGCAGATGGCATTGTGTCCTTTTTTTCCTTGGCTAATATTCTGTCTGTACATGTACCAGTTCTTCTTTGACCACTCATCTGTTGATGGACTTTTTGGTTGCTCCCATGTCATGGCTATTTTAATGCTGCGGCAATGCACATTTTCCTGCCTGTGTCTTTCCAATTCTGTCTTCTTAGGTTATAGGCCCAGGAGTTCCCCTGCTGGATCATATGGTAGCAAAATGTTTACCTTGTACGGGCACCGCCATTCTGTTCTCATTAGTGAATCTTACCAGGTTAAGTCCCACTTAAAGTTGAGGTGATGCTCTTCTCCACAACACCTTCAGCGTTTATTGTTTGGAGTATTTTTGCTGAAGTTTATTCTGACTAGTGTGAGCTGATACCACTTTGTGCTTGGATTTGCATGCGTCTCATAATACCTTGAAATTGAGCTTTCTGGCATGTCCTTTTTTTCTTCAAATTGTGAGTACAGCTTACCTCTTCAAATTGTTTTCGGGAAGTAGGTGTGACATTTAGAAATATTTTGGCCATTACCTCCCTCAAGACATTATGAGGGCAGGTTTCATTCACAGCCCTCCAGTACTGGTGCATATGAAGTGACCCTTAGCACAGGTTTTAAAGCTGCTGTTGCAGGTAACGGCCAGAGGGTGGCAGCATTTCTGCTTTTCCCAATCTGTTAACTAGGGAAACAGACCATCCTGGCAGTGGTGTTCCTCGGTTCTATATTAGAGTGGAATGTGCCCCCAAAAGCTGATGTCTCCTTACTTATGTTTGTGTTAGAAATTGAATTTGTATATATTTTTTTATTGGAGTCATATTCCATTGTGTTCATGGACCACTTCTTCTTTGAGCATTCCTCTGTTGATGGACATTTTCGTAGCTTCCAAGTGTTGGCTATGGTAAATATTGCTGGAGTGCAGGATTGCCAGCATGTGTCTTTTCTTTTTTGTGGTACATGGGCCTCTCACTGCCGTGGGCCCTCCCATTGCAGAGCACAGGCTCCGGACGCACAGGCCCAGCAGCCATAGCTCACGGGAACAGCCGCTCCGCGGCATGTGGGATCTTCCCGAATCGGGGCATGAACCCATGTCCCCTGCACTGGCAGGCGGACTCTCATCCACTGCACCACCAGTGAATCCCAGCCTGTCTTTTTGATTCTCATCCCCTCAGGCGAAAGGCCCAGCAGTGGGTATACTTGATTGAATGGTAGCTCAGTATTTATCTTTACAAGGCACGTCATTTTTGTTTTCATGACTGGCTCTTACCATGTCCCACGTTGAAGCAAGGGTAGGCATTTCTCCAAAACCCCTTCAGCATTTATTGTTTGCAGAATTTTTCCTGATGGGCATTCTGACTGCTGTGAGCTGATAGGTTTTTGTCATTTGGATTTACATATCTTTAATTATTCCTAATGTTTAGCATTTTCCCATGCCCTTTTAAATTTCTGGCAGAGAAAAACAGAAAAAAAAACGGAGAGTACAGTTAAACTCTTGAAATTGTCTTCTTGGATGGTTGCCCTCTTTTGAATGTTCTGGTCAATTTTCGACCCCATGTTTGTTTTTGAGGGCAGGTGTTATTCACAGGCCTGCAATGAGTGTGACTATTTAGTGACCATTAGCAGTGGGTTTAAAGCTGCTGTTGTGGGAAATGGCCACAAGGCGGCAGCGTTTCTCCACTCCCAAGTCTGGTTCCTAGGGCAGCAGAGCCTTTCTGGGACCAATGGAATACAGAAGAAGGCATCATTGAAGTCTAATACAGAATACCATGTCCTGGTGGATGGTAGAATGACCAGTAGGGTCTAGGAATTAGGAACTACTGGATGTATATCCTCGGTGGCTTCACTGACTGTCCTAACATCCTTTACCAGGTCCCCAGCAGCCCACGGGGCTCTCGTGGTCAGGCCCCTCCCAGGATATGGGGCTCACCTGGGCAGGGCCCCAGCAGCCAACGGGGTTCTCATGTTCAGGCCACTCCCAGGGTATGGAGCTCAGCTGTGAAACTACCCAGCAGCCCATGAGGCTCTCGTGCTTAGGCACCTCCCATGATACAGAGCTCCCGTGGGCAGGTACCATGGCAGGGCTGGGCACACAGGAACCGTGCACATAGCCCTCATTGCAGAGCACCCCAGAACGCCTGTCACGCAGAGCTGACACAGAGCACCTCAGAGCAGGACTTGAACTAACCAACAGCAGCTCCGACAGGTCTCTGACCCTGGGCATCACTCTGTGCAGCCTCCCTCTGCCTGGTCTTCCAGAGACTTCCACTGCAGCCGGGGCACCAGGCCTTTGTCTCCAACCATCCCCCCTCCTCTCCCTGACTCCTGGGTTCCTCTCATTAGGATTAGGTCTTCTTGAAATTGTCTCCCACTCATGGGCCAGATAAAATGATGAGAAAACAAGCCGGAGATGCAGCCCCTTGTCTATCCTGACTCTCAGGAGCCCACACCTGTTCCTTGGAACTGGCCGTTTCAGCGAGGTCCATTTTCTGCAATGTGAGCCACTGAGGGGTGAGGATTGGCTGACCGGAGCAGCCTGTCCCTACCGGCCAGCCCTCCCCAGGTGTGCCTGGGTTGAGGTCAGGGAGCAACAGCGCCTGCAGCTGTGCCTGACGCCATATTCTCTGCCCCGTCAGCAGTCTCGGGGCTGTGCTGGTGGGAGGGAGTGAGGGGGCACGGTTTTGTGGGTGGCCCGGTGTGAGAGGGGCTCTGCTGGACTTTCTGCAGGAGTTGCCAGACTGCCACCTGCTAAAGAAGAGGATGGGTCACCCATACCTTCCGCTGGAATTTCTCCGCGGGCAGAGGTGAGGGAGGAACAAAGCAGTGGGGGCCAAGACAGGACGGATATCTCAGGCAGGGAAATGGAAAGTTTTCAGAAGAGCGCCTGGGGCCAGGATCATCCTGGCTGGCCTGCAGGCACCAAGTCAGCCTGCGTGCTTTCGCTGGTGTGGATCCACGGCCCTTCCTCTATGCTTTCAAGTCCTTGTACATATTCAGGTGTTTTACCTGGGAAGGGAGGGAACAGTTCAGCAGCAGCTGGCTGGGGGCTCAGCTCACGTTTACTCACAGACGCCTATGTACGGTCCCCCAGCTTTGCAATGAGGACGCTCCTTGCGGGGGTGGGGGTGGGGCTGCTGGCTGCATGGGAGATAATTCCCTACCTCTGACCAACTTCAGAATTGTTTACCACTGGAGCAAGTGCCCTGATAGGGTTTTCCTCTGTATAACTAGTGGGTTCTGTTTATTTTTTCTGTTTTGTTTCAAGGTAGATTTTATTCCTCATTTATGTATTTATAGATATAAGCATGGAAATAATTCATTCATACAAATACATCTGTGTGAAGGGAAGAACGTTTTTCTGTTTTATTTTTAAATTTTATTTGTTTTAAAAAATTTTGAAATTTAGTATTATTTATTTTTTTAGACAGCAGGTTATTATTAGTTATCTATTTTATACATATACATGTATACAGGTCAATCCCAATCTCCCAACTCATCCCACCACCACCACCCCATGGCTTCCCCCCCTTGGTTTCCATACGTTTGTTCTCTAACCCTGTGTCTCTAATTCTGCCCTGCAAACCGGTTCATCTGTACCAGTTTTCTAGGTTCCACATATATGCATTAATACAAAATATTTGTTTTTCTCTTTCTGACTTACTTCTCTCGGTATGACAGTCTCTAGATCCATCCACGTCTCTACAAATGACCCCGTTTCATTCCTTTTTATGGCTGAGTAATATTCCATTTTATATATGTACCACATCTTTATCCATTCGTCTGTCTGTGGGCATTTAGGTTGCTTCCATTACCTGGCTATTGTAAATAGTGCTGCAATGAACATTGTGGTGAATGTGTCTTTTGGATTTATGGTTTTCTCTGGGTATATGCCCAGAAGTGGGATTGCTGGGTCATATGGTAATTGTATTTTTAGTTTTTCTAATGAACCTCCATACTGTTCTCCATAGTGACTGTATCAATTGACATGCCCACCAATAGTGGAAGAGGGATCCATGTGTCCACACCCTCCGCAGCATTTGTAGTTTGTAGATTTTCTGATGATGCCCATTCTAACAGGTGTGAGGTGATACCTCATTGAAGTTTTGACTTGCATTTCTCTAATAATTAGTGATGTTGAGCAGCTTTTCATGTGCATCCTGGCCATCTCTGGGTCTCCTTTGAAGAAATGTCTATTTAGATATTCTACCCATTTTTGAAGTGGGTTGTATTTTTTTTTAATATTAAGCTGCATGAGCTGTTTATATATATTGGAGATTAAACCTTTGTCCATTGATTCGTTTTCACATATTTCCTCCCATTCTGAGGGTTGCCTTTTTCCATTCCCGTTTTTTAACAAAAGAAAGAAAGAAAGAAAGAAAAAGAAGCAGAACACAAATGTCCGTAAAATATGCCTCTTGAAACTGTCGTTTTGAAATATGGAGGTGTTTTGAATTTTTTGGTCGGTATACGACCCCAGGATTTGTTTTCAGGGCAGGTCTCATTTACAGGCCTGCAATTATTTTGAATATCAACTGACCATTAGCGCTGGGATTAAAGCTGCTGTTGTGTGAAACGGCCACAAGGTGGCAGCAGTTCTCCTTTACCAAATCTGGTGACTAGGGCAACAGAGCCTCAATGGAAGTCGTGTTCTAGGTTGTAATTTAGAATGGAATGTGCCAGGAAAAAGACCCTTAAGTTTGTCTCACTATTTCTTGTTCGGTTTTTTTTCATTTAACTTTTATTTTTTATCACAGCAAGTTTGATTACAATGTTTGGCTTGTTGTAGGTGTGCAAGATGTGGTTCTTTTACGCATATACATATGTCTGTTCTTCCTGGGATCCTTTTCCATGTACGTTATGACAGAATGTTGACTAATCTTCTCTTGGTATTCCGTAGGTGTTTGGTGTCTATATATTTCACCTGTGTTTGTATATGTCTCTTAACCCCAATATCCTAATGTATCCAATCCTCACACCTTTCCATTGGTGAACCGTAAGTTTGTTTAATGAATCTGCGATTGCCCTTCTCTGTGGAAATATCTTCACTAGTATCAAGTTTTAGGTAACACCTATAAGTGATATCATACGATATGTGTCTTTCTCTTTCTGACTTACTACAAGTCACGTGATTACCTCTAGACTCATCTACGGTGCTGCAAATGGCATTGTGTCCTTTTTTTCCTTGGCTAATATTCTGTCTGTACATGTACCAGTTCTTCTTTGACCACTCATCTGTTGATGGACTTTTTGGTTGCTCCCATGTCATGGCTATTGTAATGCTGCGGCAATGCACATTTGCCTGCCTGTGTCTTTCCAATTCTGTCTTCTTAGGTTATAGGCCCAGGAGTTCGCCTGCTGGATCATATGGTAGCAAAATGTTTACCTTGTACAGGCACCGCCATTCTGTTCTCATTAGTGGCTCTTACCAGGTTACGTCCCACTTAAAGTTGAGGTGATGCTCTTCTCCACAACACCTTCAGCGTTTATTGTTTGGAGTATTTTTGCTGAAGTTTATTCTGACTAGTGTGAGCTGATACCACTTTGTGCTTGGATTTGCATGCGTCTCATAATACCTTGAAATTGAGCTTTCTGGCATGTCCTTTTTTTCTTCAAACTGTGAGTACAGCTTACCTCTTCAAATTGTTTTCGGGAAGTAGGTGTGACATTTAGAAATATTTTGGCCATTACCTCCCTCAAGACATTATGAGGGCAGGTTTCATTCACAGCCCTCCAGTACTGGTGCATATGAAGTGACCCTTAGCACAGGTTTTAAAGCTGCTGTTGCAGGTAACGGCCAGAGGGTGGCAGCATTTCTGCTTTTCCCAATCTGTTAACTAGGGAAACAGACCATCCTGGCAGTGGTGTTCCTCGGTTCTATATTAGAGTGGAATGTGCCCCCAAAAGCTGATGTCTCCTTACTTATGTTTGTTTTAGAAATCGAATTTGTATATATTTTTTTATTGGAGTCATATTCCATTGTGTTCATGGACCACTTCTTCTTTGAGCATTCCTCTGTTGATGGACATTTTCGTAGCTTCCAAGTGTTGGCTATGGTAAATATTGCTGGAGTGCAGGATTGCCAGCATGTGTCTTTTCTTTTTTGTGGTACATGGGCCTCTCACTGCCGTGGGCCCTCCCATTGCAGAGCACAGGCTCCGGACGCACAGGCCCAGCAGCCATAGCTCACGGGAACAGCCGCTCCGCGGCATGTGGGATCTTCCCGAATCGGGGCATGAACCCATGTCCCCTGCACTGGCAGGCGGACTCTCATCCACTGCGCCACCAGTGAATCCCAGCCTGTCTTTTTGATTCTCATCCCCTCAGGCGAAAGGCCCAGCAGTGGGTATACTTGATTGAATGGTAGCTCAGTATTTATCTTTACAAGGCACGTCATTTTTGTTTTCATGACTGGCTCTTACCATGTCCCACGTTGAAGCAAGGGTAGGCATTTCTCCAAAACCCCTTCAGCATTTATTGTTTGCAGAATTTTTCCTGATGGGCATTCTGACTGCTGTGAGCTGATAGGTTTTTGTCATTTGGATTTACATATCTTTAATTATTCCTCATGTTTAGCATTTTCCCATGCCTTTTTAAATTTCTGGCAGAGAAAAACTGAAAAAAAAAATGGAGAGTACAGTTAAACTCTTGAAATTGTCTTCTTGGATGGTTGCCCTCTTTTGAATGTTCTGGTCAATTTTCGACCCCATGTTTGTTTTTGAGGGCAGGTGTTATTCACAGGCCTGCAATGAGTGTGACTATTTAGTGACCATTAGCAGTGGGTTTAAAGCTGCTGTTGTGGGAAATGGCCACAAGGCGGCAGCGTTTCTCCACTCCCAAGTCTGGTTCCTAGGGCAGCAGAGCCTTTCTGGGACCAATGGAATACAGAAGAAGGCATCATTGAAGTCTAATACAGAATACCATGTCCTGGTGGATGGTAGAATGACCAGTAGGGTCTAGGAATTAGGAACTACTGGATGTATATCCTCGGTGGCTTCACTGACTGTCCTAACATCCTTTACCAGGTCCCCAGCAGCCCACGGGGCTCTCGTGGTCAGGCCCCTCCCAGGATATGGGGCTCACCTGGGCAGGGCCCCAGCAGCCAACGGGGTTCTCATGTTCAGGCCACTCCCAGGGTATGGAGCTCAGCTGTGAAACTACCCAGCAGCCCATGAGGCTCTCGTGCTTAGGCACCTCCCATGATACAGAGCTCCCGTGGGCAGGTACCATGGCAGGGCTGGGCACACAGGAACCGTGCACATAGCCCTCATTGCAGAGCACCCCAGAACGCCTGTCACGCAGAGCTGACACAGAGCACCTCAGAGCAGGACTTGAACTAACCAACAGCAGCTCCGACAGGTCTCTGACCCTGGGCATCACTCTGTGCAGCCTCCCTCTGCCTGGTCTTCCAGAGACTTCCACTGCAGCCGGGGCACCAGGCCTTTTTCTCCAACCATCCCCCCTCCTCTCCCTGACTCCTGGGTTCCTCTCATTAGGATTAGGTCTTCTTGAAATTGTCTCCCACTCATGGGCCAGATAAAATGATGAGAAAACAAGCCGGAGATGCAGCCCCTTGTCTATCCTGACTCTCAGGAGCCCACACCTGTTCCTTGGAACTGGCCGTTTCAGCGAGGTCCATTTTCTGCAATGTGAGCCACTGAGGGGTGAGGATTGGCTGACCGGAGCAGCCTGTCCCTACCGGCCAGCCCTCCCCAGGTGTGCCTGGGTTGAGGTCAATAGAAACACCGCTCCAGGGAGCAACAGCGCCTGCAGCTGTGCCTGACGCCATATTCTCTGCCCCGTCAGCAGTCTCGGGGCTGTGCTGGTGGGAGGGAGTGAGGGGGCACGGTTTTGTGGGTGGCCCGGTGTGAGAGGGGCTCTGCTGGACTTTCTGCAGGAGTTGCCAGACTGCCACCTGCTAAAGAAGAGGATGGGTCACCCATACCTTCCGCTGGAATTTCTCCGCGGGCAGAGGTGAGGGAGGAACAAAGCAGTGGGGGCCAAGACAGGACGGATATCTCAGGCAGGGAAATGGAAAGTTTTCAGAAGAGCGCCTGGGGCCAGGATCATCCTGGCTGGCCTGCAGGCACCAAGTCAGCCTGCGTGCTTTCGCTGGTGTGGATCCACGGCCCTTCCTCTATGCTTTCAAGTCCTTGTACATATTCAGGTGTTTTACCTGGGAAGGGAGGGAACAGTTCAGCAGCAGCTGGCTGTGGGCTCGGCTCACGTTTACTCACAGACGCCTATGTACGGTCCCCCAGGTTTGCAATGAGGACGCTCCTTGCGGGGGTGGGGGGGGCTGCTGGCTGCATGGGAGATAATTCCCTACCTCTGACCAACTTCAGAATTGTTTACCACTGGAGCAAGTGCCCTGATAGGGTTTTCCTCTGTATAACTAGTGGGTTCTGTTTATTTTTTCTGTTTTGTTTCAAGGTAGATTTTATTCCTCATTTATGTATTTATAGATATAAGCATGGAAATAATTCATTCATACAAATACATCTGTGTGAAGGGAAGAACGTTTTTCTGTTTTATTTTTAAATTTTATTTGTTTTTAAAAATTTTGAAATTTAGTAGTATTTATTTTTTTAGACAGCAGGTTATTATTAGTTATCTATTTTATACATATACATGTATACAGGTCAATCCCAATCTCCCAACTCATCCCACCACCACCACCCCATGGCTTCCCCCCCTTGGTTTCCATACGTTTGTTCTCTAACCCTGTGTCTCTAATTCTGCCCTGCAAACCGGTTCATCTGTACCAGTTTTCTAGGTTCCACATATATGCATTAATACACAATATTTGTTTTTCTCTTTCTGACTTACTTCTCTCGGTATGACAGTCTCTAGATCCATCCACGTCTCTACAAATGACCCCGTTTCATTCCTTTTTATGGCTGAGTAATATTCCATTTTATTTATGTACCACATCTTTATCCATTCGTCTGTCTGTGGGCATTTAGGTTGCTTCCATTACCTGGCTATTGTAAATAGTGCTGCAATGAACATTGTGGTGAATGTGTCTTTTGGATTTATGGTTTTCTCTGGGTATATGCCCAGAAGTGGGATTGCTGGATCATATGGTAATTGTATTTTTAGTTTTTCTAATGAACCTCCATACTGTTCTCCATAGTGACTGTATCAATTGACATGCCCACCAATAGTGGAAGAGGGATCCATGTGTCCACACCCTCTGCAGCATTTGTAATTTGTCGATTTTCTGATGATGCCCATTCTAACAGGTGTGAGGTGATACCTCATTGAAGTTTTGACTTGCATTTCTCTAATAATTAGTGATGTTGAGCAGCTTTTCATGTGCATCCTGGCCATCTCTGGGTCTCCTTTGAAGAAATGTCTATTTAGATATTCTACCCATTTTTGAAGTGGGTTGTATTTTTTTAAATATTAAGCTGCATGAGCTGTTTATATATATTGGAGATTAAACCTTTGTCCATTGATTCGTTTTCACATATTTCCTCCCATTCTGAGGGTTGCCTTTTTCCATTCCCGTTTTTAACAAAAGAAAGAAAGAAAGAAAGAAAAAGAGGCAGAACACAAATGTCCGTAAAATATGCCTCTTGAAACTGTCGTTTTGAAATATGGAGGTGTTTTGAATTTTTTGGTCGGTATAGGACCCCAGGATTTGTTTTCAGGGCAGGTCTCATTTACAGGCCTGCAATTATTTTGAATATCAACTGACCATTAGCGCTGGGATTAAAGCTGCTGTTGTGTGAAACGGCCACATGGTGGCAGCAGTTCTCCTTTACCAAATCTGGTGACTAGGGCAACAGAGCCTCAATAGAAGTCCTGTTCTAGGTTGTAATTTAGAATGGAATGTGCCAGGAAAAAGACCCTTATGTTTGTCTCACTATTTCTTGTTGGGTTTTTTTTCATTTAATTTTTATTTTTTATCACAGCAAGTTTGATTACAATGTTTGGCTTGTTGTAGGTGTGCAAGATGTGGTTCTTTTACGCATATACATATGTCTGTTCTTCCTGGGATCCTTTTCCATGTACGTTATGACAGAATGTTGACTAATCTTCTCTTGGTATTCCGTAGGTGTTTGGTGTCTATATATTTCACCTGTGTTTGTATATGTCTCTTAACCCCAATATCCTAATGTATCCAATCCTCACACCTTTCCATTGGTGAACCGTAAGTTTGTTTAATGAATCTGCGATTGCCCTTCTCTGTGGAAATATCTTCACTAGTATCAAGTTTTAGGTAACACCTATAAGTGATATCATACGATATGTGTCTTTCTCTTTCTGACTTACAAGTCACGTGATTACCTCTAGACTCATCTACGGTGCTGCAGATGGCATTGTGTCCTTTTTTTCCTTGGCTAATATTCTGTCTGTACATGTACCAGTTCTTCTTTGACCACTCATCTGTTGATGGACTTTTTGGTTGCTCCCATGTCATGGCTATTTTAATGCTGCGGCAATGCACATTTGCCTGCCTGTGTCTTTCCAATTCTGTCTTCTTAGGTTATAGGCCCAGGAGTTCGCCTGCTGGATCATATGGTAGCAAAATGTTTACCTTGTACAGGCACCGCCATTCTGTTCTCATTAGTGGCTCTTACCAGGTTACGTCCCACTTAAAGTTGAGGTGATGCTCTTCTCCACAACACCTTCAGCGTTTATTGTTTGGAGTATTTTTGCTGAAGTTTATTCTGACTAGTGTGAGCTGATACCACTTTGTGCTTGGATTTGCATGCGTCTCATAATACCTTGAAATTGAGCTTTCTGGCATGTCCTTTTTTTCTTCAAACTGTGAGTACAGCTTACCTCTTCAAATTGTTTTCGGGAAGTAGGTGTGACATTTAGAAATATTTTGGCCATTACCTCCCTCAAGACATTATGAGGGCAGGTTTCATTCACAGCCCTCCAGTACTGGTGCATATGAAGTGACCCTTAGCACAGGTTTTAAAGCTGCTGTTGCAGGTAACGGCCAGAGGGTGGCAGCATTTCTGCTTTTCCCAATCTGTTAACTAGGGAAACAGACCATCCTGGCAGTGGTGTTCCTCGGTTCTATATTAGAGTGGAATGTGCCCCCAAAAGCTGATGTCTCCTTACTTATGTTTGTTTTAGAAATCGAATTTCTATATATTTTTTTATTGGAGTCATATTCCATTGTGTTCATGGACCACTTCTTCTTTGAGCATTCCTCTGTTGATGGACATTTTCGTAGCTTCCAAGTGTTGGCTATGGTAAATATTGCTGGAGTGCAGGATTGCCAGCATGTGTCTTTTCTTTTTTGTGGTACATGGGCCTCTCACTGCCGTGGGCCCTCCCATTGCAGAGCACAGGCTCCGGACGCACAGGCCCAGCAGCCATAGCTCACGGGAACAGCCGCTCCGCGGCATGTGGGATCTTCCCGAATCGGGGCATGAACCCATGTCCCCTGCACTGGCAGGCGGACTCTCATCCACTGCGCCACCAGTGAATCCCAGCCTGTCTTTTTGATTCTCATCCCCTCAGGCGAAAGGCCCAGCAGTGGGTATACTTGATTGAATGGTAGCTCAGTATTTATCTTTACAAGGCACGTCATTTTTGTTTTCATGACTGGCTCTTACCATGTCCCACGTTGAAGCAAGGGTAGGCATTTCTCCAAAACCCCTTCAGCATTTATTGTTTGCAGAATTTTTCCTGATGGGCATTCTGACTGCTGTGAGCTGATAGGTTTTTGTCATTTGGATTTACATATCTTTAATTATTCCTAATGTTTAGCATTTTCCCATGCCCTTTTAAATTTCTGGCAGAGAAAAACAGAAAAAAAAACGGAGAGTACAGTTAAACTCTTGAAATTGTCTTCTTGGATGGTTGCCCTCTTTTGAATGTTCTGGTCAATTTTCGACCCCATGTTTGTTTTTGAGGGCAGGTGTTATTCACAGGCCTGCAATGAGTGTGACTATTTAGTGACCATTAGCAGTGGGTTTAAAGCTGCTGTTGTGGGAAATGGCCACAAGGCGGCAGCGTTTCTCCACTCCCAAGTCTGGTTCCTAGGGCAGCAGAGCCTTTCTGGGACCAATGGAATACAGAAGAAGGCATCATTGAAGTCTAATACAGAATACCATGTCCTGGTGGATGGTAGAATGACCAGTAGGGTCTAGGAATTAGGAACTACTGGATGTATATCCTCGGTGGCTTCACTGACTGTCCTAACATCCTTTACCAGGTCCCCAGCAGCCCACGGGGCTCTCGTGGTCAGGCCCCTCCCAGGATATGGGGCTCACCTGGGCAGGGCCCCAGCAGCCAACGGGGTTCTCATGTTCAGGCCACTCCCAGGGTATGGAGCTCAGCTGTGAAACTACCCAGCAGCCCATGAGGCTCTCGTGCTTAGGCACCTCCCATGATACAGAGCTCCCGTGGGCAGGTACCATGGCAGGGCTGGGCACACAGGAACCGTGCACATAGCCCTCATTGCAGAGCACCCCAGAACGCCTGTCACGCAGAGCTGACACAGAGCACCTCAGAGCAGGACTTGAACTAACCAACAGCAGCTCCGACAGGTCTCTGACCCTGGGCATCACTCTGTGCAGCCTCCCTCTGCCTGGTCTTCCAGAGACTTCCACTGCAGCCGGGGCACCAGGCCTTTGTCTCCAACCATCCCCCCTCCTCTCCCTGACTCCTGGGTTCCTCTCATTAGGATTAGGTCTTCTTGAAATTGTCTCCCACTCATGGGCCAGATAAAATGATGAGAAAACAAGCCGGAGATGCAGCCCCTTGTCTATCCTGACTCTCAGGAGCCCACACCTGTTCCTTGGAACTGGCCGTTTCAGCGAGGTCCATTTTCTGCAATGTGAGCCACTGAGGGGTGAGGATTGGCTGACCGGAGCAGCCTGTCCCTACCGGCCAGCCCTCCCCAGGTGTGCCTGGGTTGAGGTCAATAGAAACACCGCTCCAGGGAGCAACAGCGCCTGCAGCTGTGCCTGACGCCATATTCTCTGCCCCGTCAGCAGTCTCGGGGCTGTGCTGGTGGGAGGGAGTGAGGGGGCACGGTTTTGTGGGTGGCCCGGTGTGAGAGGGGCTCTGCTGGACTTTCTGCAGGAGTTGCCAGACTGCCACCTGCTAAAGAAGAGGATGGGTCACCCATACCTTCCGCTGGAATTTCTCTGCGGGCAGAGGTGAGGGAGGAACAAAGCAGTGGGGGCCAAGACAGGACGGATATCTCAGGCAGGGAAATGGAAAGTTTTCAGAAGAGCGCCTGGGGCCAGGATCATCCTGGCTGGCCTGCAGGCACCAAGTCAGCCTGCGTGCTTTCGCTGGGGTGGATCCACGGCCCTTCCTCTATGCTTTCAAGTCCTTGTACATATTCAGGTGTTTTACCTGGGAAGGGAGGGAACAGTTCAGCAGCAGCTGGCTGGGGGCTCAGCTCACGTTTACTCACAGACGCCTATGTACGGTCCCCCAGCTTTGCAATGAGGACGCTCCTTGCGGGGGTGGGGGGGGGGCTGCTGGCTGCATGGGAGATAATTCCCTACCTCTGACCAACTTCAGAATTGTTTACCACTGGAGCAAGTGCCCTGATAGGGTTTTCCTCTGTATAACTAGTGGGTTCTGTTTATTTTTTCTGTTTTGTTTCAAGGTAGATTTTATTCCTCATTTATGTATTTATAGATATAAGCATGGAAATAATTCATTCATACAAATACATCTGTGTGAAGGGAAGAACGTTTTTCTGTTTTATTTTTAAATTTTATTTGTTTTAAAAAATTTTTAAATTTAGTATTATTTATTTTTTTAGACAGCAGGTTATTATTAGTTATCTATTTTATACATATACATGTATACAGGTCAATCCCAATCTCCCAACTCATCCCACCACCACCACCCCATGGCTTCCCCCCCTTGGTTTCCATACGTTTGTTCTCTAACCCTGTGTCTCTAATTCTGCC
This sequence comes from Mesoplodon mirus, assembly GCF_964341445.2. Classification (NCBI taxonomy): domain Eukaryota; kingdom Metazoa; phylum Chordata; class Mammalia; order Artiodactyla; family Ziphiidae; genus Mesoplodon; species Mesoplodon mirus. The sequence continues at coordinate 92,984,242 of NC_138979.1, forward strand.
CTGCAAACCGGTTCATCTGTACCAGTTTTCTAGGTTCCACATATATGCATTAATACAAAATATTTGTTTTTCTCTTTCTGACTTACTTCTCTCGGTATGACAGTCTCTAGATCCATCCACGTCTCTACAAATGACCCCGTTTCATTCCTTTTTATGGCTGAGTAATATTCCATTTTATATATGTACCACATCTTTATCCATTCGTCTGTCTGTGGGCATTTAGGTTGCTTCCATTACCTGGCTATTGTAAATAGTGCTGCAATGAACATTGTGGTGAATGTGTCTTTTGGATTTATGGTTTTCTCTGGGTATATGCCCAGAAGTGGGATTGCTGGGTCATATGGTAATTGTATTTTTAGTTTTTCTAATGAACCTCCATACTGTTCTCCATAGTGACTGTATCAATTGACATGCCCACCAATAGTGGAAGAGGGATCCATGTGTCCACACCCTCCGCAGCATTTGTAGTTTGTCGATTTTCTGATGATGCCCATTCTAACAGGTGTGAGGTGATACCTCATTGAAGTTTTGACTTGCATTTCTCTAATAATTAGTGATGTTGAGCAGCTTTTCATGTGCATCCTGGCCATCTCTGGGTCTCCTTTGAAGAAATGTCTATTTAGATATTCTACCCATTTTTGAAGTGGGTTGTATTTTTTTTTAATATTAAGCTGCATGAGCTGTTTATATATATTGGAGATTAAACCTTTGTCCATTGATTCGTTTTCACATATTTCCTCCCATTCTGAGGGTTGCCTTTTTCCATTCCCGTTTTTTAACAAAAGAAAGAAAGAAAGAAAGAAAGAAAAAGAAGCAGAACACAAATGTCCGTAAAATATGCCTCTTGAAACTGTCGTTTTGAAATATGGAGGTGTTTTGAATTTTTTGGTCGGTATACGACCCCAGGATTTGTTTTCAGGGCAGGTCTCATTTACAGGCCTGCAATTATTTTGAATATCAACTGACCATTAGCGCTGGGATTAAAGCTGCTGTTGTGTGAAATGGCCACAAGGTGGCAGCAGTTCTCCTTTACCAAATCTGGTGACTAGGGCAACAGAGCCTCAATGGAAGTCGTGTTCTAGGTTGTAATTTAGAATGGAATGTGCCAGGAAAAAGACCCTTAAGTTTGTCTCACTATTTCTTGTTCGGTTTTTTTTCATTTAACTTTTATTTTTTATCACAGCAAGTTTGATTACAATGTTTGGCTTGTTGTAGGTGTGCAAGATGTGGTTCTTTTACGCATATACATATGTCTGTTCTTCCTGGGATCCTTTTCCATGTACGTTATGACAGAATGTTGACTAATCTTCTCTTGGTATTCCGTAGGTGTTTGGTGTCTATATATTTCACCTGTGTTTGTATATGTCTCTTAACCCCAATATCCTAATGTATCCAATCCTCACACCTTTCCATTGGTGAACCGTAAGTTTGTTTAATGAATCTGCGATTGCCCTTCTCTGTGGAAATATCTTCACTAGTATCAAGTTTTAGGTAACACCTATAAGTGATATCATACGATATGTGTCTTTCTCTTTCTGACTTACTACAAGTCACGTGATTACCTCTAGACTCATCTACGGTGCTGCAAATGGCATTGTGTCCTTTTTTTCCTTGGCTAATATTCTGTCTGTACATGTACCAGTTCTTCTTTGACCACTCATCTGTTGATGGACTTTTTGGTTGCTCCCATGTCATGGCTATTGTAATGCTGCGGCAATGCACATTTGCCTGCCTGTGTCTTTCCAATTCTGTCTTCTTAGGTTATAGGCCCAGGAGTTCGCCTGCTGGATCATATGGTAGCAAAATGTTTACCTTGTACAGGCACCGCCATTCTGTTCTCATTAGTGGCTCTTACCAGGTTACGTCCCACTTAAAGTTGAGGTGATGCTCTTCTCCACAACACCTTCAGCGTTTATTGTTTGGAGTATTTTTGCTGAAGTTTATTCTGACTAGTGTGAGCTGATACCACTTTGTGCTTGGATTTGCATGCGTCTCATAATACCTTGAAATTGAGCTTTCTGGCATGTCCTTTTTTTCTTCAAACTGTGAGTACAGCTTACCTCTTCAAATTGTTTTCGGGAAGTAGGTGTGACATTTAGAAATATTTTGGCCATTACCTCCCTCAAGACATTATGAGGGCAGGTTTCATTCACAGCCCTCCAGTACTGGTGCATATGAAGTGACCCTTAGCACAGGTTTTAAAGCTGCTGTTGCAGGTAACGGCCAGAGGGTGGCAGCATTTCTGCTTTTCCCAATCTGTTAACTAGGGAAACAGACCATCCTGGCAGTGGTGTTCCTCGGTTCTATATTAGAGTGGAATGTGCCCCCAAAAGCTGATGTCTCCTTACTTATGTTTGTTTTAGAAATCGAATTTCTATATATTTTTTTATTGGAGTCATATTCCATTGTGTTCATGGACCACTTCTTCTTTGAGCATTCCTCTGTTGATGGACATTTTCGTAGCTTCCAAGTGTTGGCTATGGTAAATATTGCTGGAGTGCAGGATTGCCAGCATGTGTCTTTTCTTTTTTGTGGTACATGGGCCTCTCACTGCCGTGGGCCCTCCCATTGCAGAGCACAGGCTCCGGACGCACAGGCCCAGCAGCCATAGCTCACGGGAACAACCGCTCCGCGGCATGTGGGATCTTCCCGAATCGGGGCATGAACCCATGTCCCCTGCACTGGCAGGCGGACTCTCATCCACTGCGCCACCAGTGAATCCCAGCCTGTCTTTTTGATTCTCATCCCCTCAGGCGAAAGGCCCAGCAGTGGGTATACTTGATTGAATGGTAGCTCAGTATTTATCTTTACAAGGCACGTCATTTTTGTTTTCATGACTGGCTCTTACCATGTCCCACGTTGAAGCAAGGGTAGGCATTTCTCCAAAACCCCTTCAGCATTTATTGTTTGCAGAATTTTTCCTGATGGGCATTCTGACTGCTGTGAGCTGATAGGTTTTTGTCATTTGGATTTACATATCTTTAATTATTCCTCATGTTTAGCATTTTCCCATGCCTTTTTAAATTTCTGGCAGAGAAAAACAGAAAAAAAAAACGGAGAGTACAGTTAAACTCTTGAAATTGTCTTCTTGGATGGTTGCCCTCTTTTGAATGTTCTGGTCAATTTTCGACCCCATGTTTGTTTTTGAGGGCAGGTGTTATTCACAGGCCTGCAATGAGTGTGACTATTTAGTGACCATTAGCAGTGGGTTTAAAGCTGCTGTTGTGGGAAATGGCCACAAGGCGGCAGCGTTTCTCCACTCCCAAGTCTGGTTCCTAGGGCAGCAGAGCCTTTCTGGGACCAATGGAATACAGAAGAAGGCATCATTGAAGTCTAATACAGAATACCATGTCCTGGTGGATGGTAGAATGACCAGTAGGGTCTAGGAATTAGGAACTACTGGATGTATATCCTCGGTGGCTTCACTGACTGTCCTAACATCCTTTACCAGGTCCCCAGCAGCCCACGGGGCTCTCGTGGTCAGGCCCCTCCCAGGATATGGGGCTCACCTGGGCAGGGCCCCAGCAGCCAACGAGGTTCTCATGTTCAGGCCACTCCCAGGGTATGGAGCTCAGCTGTGAAACTACCCAGCAGCCCATGAGGCTCTCGTGCTTAGGCACCTCCCATGATACAGAGCTCCCGTGGGCAGGTACCATGGCAGGGCTGGGCACACAGGAACCGTGCACATAGCCCTCATTGCAGAGCACCCCAGAACGCCTGTCACGCAGAGCTGACACAGAGCACCTCAGAGCAGGACTTGAACTAACCAACAGCAGCTCCGACAGGTCTCTGACCCTGGGCATCACTCTGTGCAGCCTCCCTCTGCCTGGTCTTCCAGAGACTTCCACTGCAGCCGGGGCACCAGGCCTTTTTCTCCAACCATCCCCCCTCCTCTCCCTGACTCCTGGGTTCCTCTCATTAGGATTAGGTCTTCTTGAAATTGTCTCCCACTCATGGGCCAGATAAAATGATGAGAAAACAAGCCGGAGATGCAGCCCCTTGTCTATCCTGACTCTCAGGAGCCCACACCTGTTCCTTGGAACTGGCCGTTTCAGCGAGGTCCATTTTCTGCAATGTGAGCCACTGAGGGGTGAGGATTGGCTGACCGGAGCAGCCTGTCCCTACCGGCCAGCCCTCCCCAGGTGTGCCTGGGTTGAGGTCAATAGAAACACCGCTCCAGGGAGCAACAGCGCCTGCAGCTGTGCCTGATGCCATATTCTCTGCCCCGTCAGCAGTCTCGGGGCTGTGCTGGTGGGAGGGAGTGAGGGGGCACGGTTTTGTGGGTGGCCCGGTGTGAGAGGGGCTCTGCTGGACTTTCTGCAGGAGTTGCCAGACTGCCACCTGCTAAAGAAGAGGATGGGTCACCCATACCTTCCGCTGGAATTTCTCCGCGGGCAGAGGTGAGGGAGGAACAAAGCAGTGGGGGCCAAGACAGGACGGATATCTCAGGCAGGGAAATGGAAAGTTTTCAGAAGAGCGCCTGGGGCCAGGATCATCCTGGCTGGCCTGCAGGCACCAAGTCAGCCTGCATGCTTTCGCTGGGGTGGATCCACGGCCCTTCCTCTATGCTTTCAAGTCCTTGTACATATTCAGGTGTTTTACCTGGGAAGGGAGGGAACAGTTCAGCAGCAGCTGGCTGTGGGCTCGGCTCACGTTTACTCACAGACGCCTATGTACGGTCCCCCAGCTTTGCAATGAGGACGCTCCTTGCGGGGGTGGGGGGGGGCTGCTGGCTGCATGGGAGATAATTCCCTACCTCTGACCAACTTCAGAATTGTTTACCACTGGAGCAAGTGCCCTGATAGGGTTTTCCTCTGTATAACTAGTGGGTTCTGTTTATTTTTTCTGTTTTGTTTCAAGGTAGATTTTATTCCTCATTTATGTATTTATAGATATAAGCATGGAAATAATTCATTCATACAAATACATCTGTGTGAAGGGAAGAACGTTTTTCTGTTTTATTTTAAAATTTTATTTGTTTTAAAAAATTTTGAAATTTAGTATTATTTATTTTTTTAGACAGCAGGTTATTATTAGTTATCTATTTTATACATATACATGTATACAGGTCAATCCCAATCTCCCAACTCATCCCACCACCACCACCCCATGGCTTCCCCCCCTTGGTTTCCATACGTTTGTTCTCTAACCCTGTGTCTCTAATTCTGCCCTGCAAACCGGTTCATCTGTACCAGTTTTCTAGGTTCCACATATATGCATTAATACACAATATTTGTTTTTCTCTTTCTGACTTACTTCTCTCGGTATGACAGTCTCTAGATCCATCCACGTCTCTACAAATGACCCCGTTTCATTCCTTTTTATGGCTGAGTAATATTCCATTTTATATATGTACCACATCTTTATCCATTCGTCTGTCTGTGGGCATTTAGGTTGCTTCCATTACCTGGCTATTGTAAATAGTGCTGCAATGAACATTGTGGTGAATGTGTCTTTTGGATTTATGGTTTTCTCTGGGTATATGCCCAGAAGTGGGATTGCTGGGTCATATGGTAATTGTATTTTTAGTTTTTCTAATGAACCTCCATACTGTTCTCCATAGTGACTGTATCAATTGACATGCCCACCAATAGTGGAAGAGGGATCCATGTGTCCACACCCTCCGCAGCATTTGTAGTTTGTCGATTTTCTGATGATGCCCATTCTAACAGGTGTGAGGTGATACCTCATTGAAGTTTTGACTTGCATTTCTCTAATAATTAGTGATGTTGAGCAGCTTTTCATGTGCATCCTGGCCATCTCTGGGTCTCCTTTGAAGAAATGTCTATTTAGATATTCTACCCATTTTTGAAGTGGGTTGTATTTTTTTTTAATATTAAGCTGCATGAGCTGTTTATATATATTGGAGATTAAACCTTTGTCCATTGATTCTTTTTCACATATTTCCTCCCATTCTGAGGGTTGCCTTTTTCCATTCCCGTTTTTTAACAAAAGAAAGAAAGAAAGAAAGAAAAAGAAGCAGAACACAAATGTCCGTAAAATATGCCTCTTGAAACTGTCGTTTTGAAATATGGAGGTGTTTTGAATTTTTTGGTCGGTATACGACCCCAGGATTTGTTTTCAGGGCAGGTCTCATTTACAGGCCTGCAATTATTTTGAATATCAACTGACCATTAGCGCTGGGATTAAAGCTGCTGTTGTGTGAAACGGCCACAAGGTGGCAGCAGTTCTCCTTTACCAAATCTGGTGACTAGGGCAACAGAGCCTCAATGGAAGTCGTGTTCTAGGTTGTAATTTAGAATGGAATGTGCCAGGAAAAAGACCCTTAAGTTTGTCTCACTATTTCTTGTTCGGTTTTTTTTCATTTAACTTTTATTTTTTATCACAGCAAGTTTGATTACAATGTTTGGCTTGTTGTAGGTGTGCAAGATGTGGTTCTTTTACGCATATACATATGTCTGTTCTTCCTGGGATCCTTTTCCATGTACGTTATGACAGAATGTTGACTAATCTTCTCTTGGTATTCCGTAGGTGTTTGGTGTCTATATATTTCACCTGTGTTTGTATATGTCTCTTAACCCCAATATCCTAATGTATCCAATCCTCACACCTTTCCATTGGTGAACCGTAAGTTTGTTTAATGAATCTGCGATTGCCCTTCTCTGTGGAAATATCTTCACTAGTATCAAGTTTTAGGTAACACCTATAAGTGATATCATACGATATGTGTCTTTCTCTTTCTGACTTACTACAAGTCACGTGATTACCTCTAGACTCATCTACGGTGCTGCAAATGGCATTGTGTCCTTTTTTTCCTTGGCTAATATTCTGTCTGTACATGTACCAGTTCTTCTTTGACCACTCATCTGTTGATGGACTTTTTGGTTGCTCCCATGTCATGGCTATTGTAATGCTGCGGCAATGCACATTTGCCTGCCTGTGTCTTTCCAATTCTGTCTTCTTAGGCTATAGGCCCAGGAGTTCGCCTGCTGGATCATATGGTAGCAAAATGTTTACCTTGTACAGGCACCGCCATTCTGTTCTCATTAGTGGCTCTTACCAGGTTACGTCCCACTTAAAGTTGAGGTGATGCTCTTCTCCACAACACCTTCAGCGTTTATTGTTTGGAGTATTTTTGCTGAAGTTTATTCTGACTAGTGTGAGCTGATACCACTTTGTGCTTGGATTTGCATGCGTCTCATAATACCTTGAAATTGAGCTTTCTGGCATGTCCTTTTTTTCTTCAAACTGTGAGTACAGCTTACCTCTTCAAATTGTTTTCGGGAAGTAGGTGTGACATTTAGAAATATTTTGGCCATTACCTCCCTCAAGACATTATGAGGGCAGGTTTCATTCACAGCCCTCCAGTACTGGTGCATATGAAGTGACCCTTAGCACAGGTTTTAAAGCTGCTGTTGCAGGTAACGGCCAGAGGGTGGCAGCATTTCTGCTTTTCCCAATCTGTTAACTAGGGAAACAGACCATCCTGGCAGTGGTGTTCCTCGGTTCTATATTAGAGTGGAATGTGCCCCCAAAAGCTGATGTCTCCTTACTTATGTTTGTTTTAGAAATCGAATTTCTATATATTTTTTTATTGGAGTCATATTCCATTGTGTTCATGGACCACTTCTTCTTTGAGCATTCCTCTGTTGATGGACATTTTCGTAGCTTCCAAGTGTTGGCTATGGTAAATATTGCTGGAGTGCAGGATTGCCAGCATGTGTCTTTTCTTTTTTGTGGTACATGGGCCTCTCACTGCCGTGGGCCCTCCCATTGCAGAGCACAGGCTCCGGACGCACAGGCCCAGCAGCCATAGCTCACGGGAACAGCCGCTCCGCGGCATGTGGGATCTTCCCGAATCGGGGCATGAACCCATGTCCCCTGCACTGGCAGGCGGACTCTCATCCACTGCGCCACCAGTGAATCCCAGCCTGTCTTTTTGATTCTCATCCCCTCAGGCGAAAGGCCCAGCAGTGGGTATACTTGATTGAATGGTAGCTCAGTATTTATCTTTACAAGGCACGTCATTTTTGTTTTCATGACTGGCTCTTACCATGTCCCACGTTGAAGCAAGGGTAGGCATTTCTCCAAAACCCCTTCAGCATTTATTGTTTGCAGAATTTTTCCTGATGGGCATTCTGACTGCTGTGAGCTGATAGGTTTTTGTCATTTGGATTTACATATCTTTAATTATTCCTCATGTTTAGCATTTTCCCATGCCTTTTTAAATTTCTGGCAGAGAAAAACAGAAAAAAAAAACGGAGAGTACAGTTAAACTCTTGAAATTGTCTTCTTGGATGGTTGCCCTCTTTTGAATGTTCTGGTCAATTTTCGACCCCATGTTTGTTTTTGAGGGCAGGTGTTATTCACAGGCCTGCAATGAGTGTGACTATTTAGTGACCATTAGCAGTGGGTTTAAAGCTGCTGTTGTGGGAAATGGCCACAAGGCGGCAGCGTTTCTCCACTCCCAAGTCTGGTTCCTAGGGCAGCAGAGCCTTTCTGGGACCAATGGAATACAGAAGAAGGCATCATTGAAGTCTAATACAGAATACCATGTCCTGGTGGATGGTAGAATGACCAGTAGGGTCTAGGAATTAGGAACTACTGGATGTATATCCTCGGTGGCTTCACTGACTGTCCTAACATCCTTTACCAGGTCCCCAGCAGCCCACGGGGCTCTCGTGGTCAGGCCCCTCCCAGGATATGGGGCTCACCTGGGCAGGGCCCCAGCAGCCAACGAGGTTCTCATGTTCAGGCCACTCCCAGGGTATGGAGCTCAGCTGTGAAACTACCCAGCAGCCCATGAGGCTCTCGTGCTTAGGCACCTCCCATGATACAGAGCTCCCGTGGGCAGGTACCATGGCAGGGCTGGGCACACAGGAACCGTGCACATAGCCCTCATTGCAGAGCACCCCAGAACGCCTGTCACGCAGAGCTGACACAGAGCACCTCAGAGCAGGACTTGAACTAACCAACAGCAGCTCCGACAGGTCTCTGACCCTGGGCATCACTCTGTGCAGCCTCCCTCTGCCTGGTCTTCCAGAGACTTCCACTGCAGCCGGGGCACCAGGCCTTTGTCTCCAACCATCCCCCCTCCTCTCCCTGACTCCTGGGTTCCTCTCATTAGGATTAGGTCTTCTTGAAATTGTCTCCCACTCATGGGCCAGATAAAATGATGAGAAAACAAGCCGGAGATGCAGCCCCTTGTCTATCCTGACTCTCAGGAGCCCACACCTGTTCCTTGGAACTGGCCGTTTCAGCGAGGTCCATTTTCTGCAATGTGAGCCACTGAGGGGTGAGGATTGGCTGACCGGAGCAGCCTGTCCCTACCGGCCAGCCCTCCCCAGGTGTGCCTGGGTTGAGGTCAATAGAAACACCGCTCCAGGGAGCAACAGCGCCTGCAGCTGTGCCTGACGCCATATTCTCTGCCCCGTCAGCAGTCTCGGGGCTGTGCTGGTGGGAGGGAGTGAGGGGGCACGGTTTTGTGGGTGGCCCGGTGTGAGAGGGGCTCTGCTGGACTTTCTGCAGGAGTTGCCAGACTGCCACCTGCTAAAGAAGAGGATGGGTCACCCATACCTTCCGCTGGAATTTCTCCGCGGGCAGAGGTGAGGGAGGAACAAAGCAGTGGGGGCCAAGACAGGACGGATATCTCAGGCAGGGAAATGGAAAGTGTTCAGAAGAGTGCCTGGGGCCAGGATCATCCTGGCTGGCCTGCAGGCACCAAGTCAGCCTGCGTGCTTTCGCTGGTGTGGATCCACGGCCCTTCCTCTATGCTTTCAAGTCCTTGTACATATTCAGGTGTTTTACCTGGGAAGGGAGGGAACAGTTCAGCAGCAGCTGGCTGTGGGCTCGGCTCACGTTTACTCACAGACGCCTATGTACGGTCCCCCAGGTTTGCAATGAGGACGCTCCTTGCGGGGGTGGGGGTGGGCTGCTGGCTGCATGGGAGATAATTCCCTACCTCTGACCAACTTCAGAATTGTTTACCACTGGAGCAAGTGCCCTGATAGGGTTTTCCTCTGTATAACTAGTGGGTTCTGTTTATTTTTTCTGTTTTGTTTCAAGGTAGATTTTATTCCTCATTTATGTATTTATAGATATAAGCATGGAAATAATTCATTCATACAAATACATCTGTGTGAAGGGAAGAACGTTTTTCTGTTTTATTTTTAAATTTTATTTGTTTTTTAAAATTTTGAAATTTAGTATTATTTATTTTTTTAGACAGCCGGTTATTATTAGTTATCTATTTTATACATATACATGTATACAGGTCAATCCCAATCTCCCAACTCATCCCACCACCACCACCCCATGGCTTCCCCCCCTTGGTTTCCATACGTTTGTTCTCTAACCCTGTGTCTCTAATTCTGCCCTGCAAACCGGTTCATCTGTACCAGTTTTCTAGGTTCCACATATATGCATTAATACACAATATTTGTTTTTCTCTTTCTGACTTACTTCTCTCGGTATGACAGTCTCTAGATCCATCCACGTCTCTACAAATGACCCCGTTTCATTCCTTTTTATGGCTCAGTAATATTCCATTTTATATATGTACCACATCTTTATCCATTCGTCTGTCTGTGGGCATTTAGGTTGCTTCCATTACCTGGCTATTGTAAATAGTGCTGCAATGAACATTGTGGTGAATGTGTCTTTTGGATTTATGGTTTTCTCTGGGTATATGCCCAGAAGTGGGATTGCTGGATCATATGGTAATTGTATTTTTAGTTTTTCTAATGAACCTCCATACTGTTCTCCATAGTGACTGTATCAATTGACATGCCCACCAATAGTGGAAGAGGGATCCATGTGTCCACACCCTCCGCAGCATTTGTAGTTTGTCGATTTTCTGATGATGCCCATTCTAACAGGTGTGAGGTGATACCTCATTGAAGTTTTGACTTGCATTTCTCTAAAAATTAGTGATGTTGAGCAGCTTTTCATGTGCATCCTGGCCATCTCTGGGTCTCCTTTGAAGAAATGTCTATTTAGATATTCTACCCATTTTTGAAGTGGGTTGTATTTTTTTTAATATTAAGCTGCATGAGCTGTTTATATATATTGGAGATTAAACCTTTGTCCATTGATTCGTTTTCACATATTTCCTCCCATTCTGAGGGTTGCCTTTTTCCATTCCCGTTTTTAACAAAAGAAAGAAAGAAAGAAAGAAAAAGAGGCAGAACACAAATGTCCGTAAAATATGCCTCTTGAAACTGTCGTTTTGAAATATGGAGGTGTTTTGAATTTTTTGGTCGGTATACGACCCCAGGATTTGTTTTCAGGGCAGGTCTCATTTACAGGCCTGCAATTATTTTGAATATCAACTGACCATTAGCGCTGGGATTAAAGCTGCTGTTGTGTGAAACGGCCACATGGTGGCAGCAGTTCTCCTTTACCAAATCTGGTGACTAGGGCAACAGAGCCTCAATAGAAGTCCTGTTCTAGGTTGTAATTTAGAATGGAATGTGCCAGGAAAAAGACCCTTATGTTTGTCTCACTATTTCTTGTTGGGTTTTTTTTCATTTAATTTTTATTTTTTATCACAGCAAGTTTGATTACAATGTTTGGCTTGTTGTAGGTGTGCAAGATGTGGTTCTTTTACGCATATACATATGTCTGTTCTTCCTGGGATCCTTTTCCATGTACGTTATGACAGAATGTTGACTAATCTTCTCTTGGTATTCCGTAGGTGTTTGGTGTCTATATATTTCACCTGTGTTTGTATATGTCTCTTAACCCCAATATCCTAATGTATCCAATCCTCACACCTTTCCATTGGTGAACCGTAAGTTTGTTTAATGAATCTGCGATTGCCCTTCTCTGTGGAAATATCTTCACTAGTATCAAGTTTTAGGTAACACCTATAAGTGATATCATACGATATGTGTCTTTCTCTTTCTGACTTACTACAAGTCACGTGATTACCTCTAGACTCATCTACGGTGCTGCAGATGGCATTGTGTCCTTTTTTTCCTTGGCTAATATTCTGTCTGTACATGTACCAGTTCTTCTTTGACCACTCATCTGTTGATGGACTTTTTGGTTGCTCCCATGTCATGGCTATTGTAATGCTGCGGCAATGCACATTTGCCTGCCTGTGTCTTTCCAATTCTGTCTTCTTAGGTTATAGGCCCAGGAGTTCGCCTGCTGGATCATATGGTAGCAAAATGTTTACCTTGTACAGGCTCCGCCATTCTGTTCTCATTAGTGGCTCTTACCAGGTTACGTCCCACTTAAAGTTGAGGTGATGCTCTTCTCCACAACACCTTCAGCGTTTATTGTTTGGAGTATTTTTGCTGAAGTTTATTCTGACTAGTGTGAGCTGATACCACTTTGTGCTTGGATTTGCATGCGTCTCATAATACCTTGAAATTGAGCTTTCTGGCATGTCCTTTTTTTCTTCAAACTGTGAGTACAGCTTACCTCTTCAAATTGTTTTCGGGAAGTAGGTGTGACATTTAGAAATATTTTGGCCATTACCTCCCTCAAGACATTATGAGGGCAGGTTTCATTCACAGCCCTCCAGTACTGGTGCATATGAAGTGACCCTTAGCACAGGTTTTAAAGCTGCTGTTGCAGGTAACGGCCAGAGGGTGGCAGCATTTCTGCTTTTCCCAATCTGTTAACTAGGGAAACAGACCATCCTGGCAGTGGTGTTCCTCGGTTCTATATTAGAGTGGAATGTGCCCCCAAAAGCTGATGTCTCCTTACTTATGTTTGTGTTAGAAATTGAATTTGTATATATTTTTTTATTGGAGTCATATTCCATTGTGTTCATGGACCACTTCTTCTTTGAGCATTCCTCTGTTGATGGACATTTTCGTAGCTTCCAAGTGTTGGCTATGGTAAATATTGCTGGAGTGCAGGATTGCCAGCATGTGTCTTTTCTTTTTTGTGGTACATGGGCCTCTCACTGCCGTGGGCCCTCCCATTGCAGAGCACAGGCTCCGGACGCACAGGCCCAGCAGCCATAGCTCACGGGAACAGCCGCTCCGCGGCATGTGGGATCTTCCCGAATCGGGGCATGAACCCATGTCCCCTGCACTGGCAGGCGGACTCTCATCCACTGCGCCACCAGTGAATCCCAGCCTGTCTTTTTGATTCTCATCCCCTCAGGCGAAAGGCCCAGCAGTGGGTATACTTGATTGAATGGTAGCTCAGTATTTATCTTTACAAGGCACGTCATTTTTGTTTTCATGACTGGCTCTTACCATGTCCCACGTTGAAGCAAGGGTAGGCATTTCTCCAAAACCCCTTCAGCATTTATTGTTTGCAGAATTTTTCCTGATGGGCATTCTGACTGCTGTGAGCTGATAGGTTTTTGTCATTTGGATTTACATATCTTTAATTATTCCTAATGTTTAGCATTTTCCCATGCCTTTTTAAATTTCTGGCAGAGAAAAACAGAAAAAAAAACGGAGAGTACAGTTAAACTCTTGAAATTGTCTTCTTGGATGGTTGCCCTCTTTTGAATGTTCTGGTCAATTTTCGACCCCATGTTTGTTTTTGAGGGCAGGTGTTATTCACAGGCCTGCAATGAGTGTGACTATTTAGTGACCATTAGCAGTGGGTTTAAAGCTGCTGTTGTGGGAAATGGCCACAAGGCGGCAGCGTTTCTCCACTCCCAAGTCTGGTTCCTAGGGCAGCAGAGCCTTTCTGGGACCAATGGAATACAGAAGAAGGCATCATTGAAGTCTAATACAGAATACCATGTCCTGGTGGATGGTAGAATGACCAGTAGGGTCTAGGAATTAGGAACTACTGGATGTATATCCTCGGTGGCTTCACTGACTGTCCTAACATCCTTTACCAGGTCCCCAGCAGCCCACGGGGCTCTCGTGGTCAGGCCCCTCCCAGGATATGGGGCTCACCTGGGCAGGGCCCCAGCAGCCAACGGGGTTCTCATGTTCAGGCCACTCCCAGGGTATGGAGCTCAGCTGTGAAACTACCCAGCAGCCCATGAGGCTCTCGTGCTTAGGCACCTCCCATGATACAGAGCTCCCGTGGGCAGGTACCATGGCAGGGCTGGGCACACAGGAACCGTGCACATAGCCCTCATTGCAGAGCACCCCAGAACGCCTGTCACGCAGAGCTGACACAGAGCACCTCAGAGCAGGACTTGAACTAACCAACAGCAGCTCCGACAGGTCTCTGACCCTGGGCATCACTCTGTGCAGCCTCCCTCTGCCTGGTCTTCCAGAGACTTCCACTGCAGCCGGGGCACCAGGCCTTTGTCTCCAACCATCCCCCCTCCTCTCCCTGACTCCTGGGTTCCTCTCATTAGGATTAGGTCTTCTTGAAATTGTCTCCCACTCATGGGCCAGATAAAATGATGAGAAAACAAGCCGGAGATGCAGCCCCTTGTCTATCCTGACTCTCAGGAGCCCACACCTGTTCCTTGGAACTGGCCATTTCAGCGAGGTCCATTTTCTGCAATGTGAGCCACTGAGGGGTGAGGATTGGCTGACCGGAGCAGCCTGTCCCTACCGGCCAGCCCTCCCCAGGTGTGCCTGGGTTGAGGTCAATAGAAACACCGCTCCAGGGAGCAACAGCGCCTGCAGCTGTGCCTGACGCCATATTCTCTGCCCCGTCAGCAGTCTCGGGGCTGTGCTGGTGGGAGGGAGTGAGGGGGCACGGTTTTGTGGGTGGCCCGGTGTGAGAGGGGCTCTGCTGGACTTTCTGCAGGAGTTGCCAGACTGCCACCTGCTAAAGAAGAGGATGGGTCACCCATACCTTCCGCTGGAATTTCTCCGCGGGCAGAGGTGAGGGAGGAACAAAGCAGTGGGGGCCAAGACAGGACGGATATCTCAGGCAGGGAAATGGAAAGTGTTCAGAAGAGCGCCTGGGGCCAGGATCATCCTGGCTGGCCTGCAGGCACCAAGTCTGCCTGCGTGCTTTCACTGGTGTGGATCCACGGCCCTTCCTCTATGCTTTCAAGTCCTTGTACATATTCAGGTGTTTTACCTGGGAAGGGAGGGAACAGTTCAGCAGCAGCTGGCTGGGGGCTCAGCTCACGTTTACTCACAGACGCCTATGTACGGTCCCCCAGGTTTGCAATGAGGACGCTCCTTGCGGGGGTGGGGGGGGGCTGCTGGCTGCATGGGAGATAATTCCCTACCTCTGACCAACTTCAGAATTGTTTACCACTGGAGCAAGTGCCCTGATAGGGTTTTCCTCTGTATAACTAGTGGGTTCTGTTTATTTTTTCTGTTTTGTTTCAAGGTAGATTTTATTCCTCATTTATGTATTTATAGATATAAGCATGGAAATAATTCATTCATACAAATACATCTGTGTGAAGGGAAGAACGTTTTTCTGTTTTATTTTTAAATTTTATTTGTTTTTAAAAATTTTGAAATTTAGTATTATTTATTTTTTTAGACAGCAGGTTATTATTAGTTATCTATTTTATACATATACATGTATACAGGTCAATCCCAATCTCCCAACTCATCCCACCACCACCACCCCATGGCTTCCCCCCCTTGGTTTCCATACGTTTGTTCTCTAACCCTGTGTCTCTAATTCTGCCCTGCAAACCGGTTCATCTGTACCAGTTTTCTAGGTTCCACATATATGCATTAATACACAATATTTGTTTTTCTCTTTCTGACTTACTTCTCTCGGTATGACAGTCTCTAGATCCATCCACGTCTCTACAAATGACCCCGTTTCATTCCTTTTTATGGCTGAGTAATATTCCATTTTATATATGTACCACATCTTTATCCATTCGTCTGTCTGTGGGCATTTAGGTTGCTTCCATTACCTGGCTATTGTAAATAGTGCTGCAATGAACATTGTGGTGAATGTGTCTTTTGGATTTATGGTTTTCTCTGGGTATATGCCCAGAAGTGGGATTGCTGGGTCATATGGTAATTGTATTTTTAGTTTTTCTAATGAACCTCCATACTGTTCTCCATAGTGACTGTATCAATTGACATGCCCACCAATAGTGGAAGAGGGATCCATGTGTCCACACCCTCCGCAGCATTTGTAGTTTGTCGATTTTCTGATGATGCCCATTCTAACAGGTGTGAGGTGATACCTCATTGAAGTTTTGACTTGCATTTCTCTAATAATTAGTGATGTTGAGCAGCTTTTCATGTGCATCCTGGCCATCTCTGGGTCTCCTTTGAAGAAATGTCTATTTAGATATTCTACCCATTTTTGAAGTGGGTTGTATTTTTTTTTAATATTAAGCTGCATGAGCTGTTTATATATATTGGAGATTAAACCTTTGTCCATTGATTCATTTTCACATATTTCCTCCCATTCTGAGGGTTGCCTTTTTCCATTCCCGTTTTTTAACAAAAGAAAGAAAGAAAGAAAGAAAAAGAAGCAGAACACAAATGTCCGTAAAATATGCCTCTTGAAACTGTCGTTTTGAAATATGGAGGTGTTTTGAATTTTTTGGTCGGTATACGACCCCAGGATTTGTTTTCAGGGCAGGTCTCATTTACAGGCCTGCAATTATTTTGAATATCAACTGACCATTAGCGCTGGGATTAAAGCTGCTGTTGTGTGAAACGGCCACAAGGTGGCAGCAGTTCTCCTTTACCAAATCTGGTGACTAGGGCAACAGAGCCTCAATGGAAGTCATGTTCTAGGTTGTAATTTAGAATGGAATGTGCCAGGAAAAAGACCCTTAAGTTTGTCTCACTATTTCTTGTTCGGTTTTTTTTCATTTAATTTTTATTTTTTATCACAGCAAGTTTGATTACAATGTTTGGCTTGTTGTAGGTGTGCAAGATGTGGTTCTTTTACGCATATACATATGTCTGTTCTTCCTGGGATCCTTTTCCATGTACGTTATGACAGAATGTTGACTAATCTTCTCTTGGTATTCCGTAGGTGTTTGGTGTCTATATATTTCACCTGTGTTTGTATATGTCTCTTAACCCCAATATCCTAATGTATCCAATCCTCACACCTTTCCATTGGTGAACCGTAAGTTTGTTTAATGAATCTGCGATTGCCCTTCTCTGTGGAAATATCTTCACTAGTATCAAGTTTTAGGTAACACCTATAAGTGATATCATACGATATGTGTCTTTCTCTTTCTGACTTACTACAAGTCACGTGATTACCTCTAGACTCATCTACGGTGCTGCAAATGGCATTGTGTCCTTTTTTTCCTTGGCTAATATTCTGTCTGTACATGTACCAGTTCTTCTTTGACCACTCATCTGTTGATGGACTTTTTGGTTGCTCCCATGTCATGGCTATTGTAATGCTGCGGCAATGCACATTTGCCTGCCTGTGTCTTTCCAATTCTGTCTTCTTAGGTTATAGGCCCAGGAGTTCGCCTGCTGGATCATATGGTAGCAAAATGTTTACCTTGTACAGGCACCACCATTCTGTTCTCATTAGTGGCTCTTACCAGGTTACGTCCCACTTAAAGTTGAGGTGATGCTCTTCTCCACAACACCTTCAGCGTTTATTGTTTGGAGTATTTTTGCTGAAGTTTATTCTGACTAGTGTGAGCTGATACCACTTTGTGCTTGGATTTGCATGCGTCTCATAATACCTTGAAATTGAGCTTTCTGGCATGTCCTTTTTTTCTTCAAACTGTGAGTACAGCTTACCTCTTCAAATTGTTTTCGGGAAGTAGGTGTGACATTTAGAAATATTTTGGCCATTACCTCCCTCAAGACATTATGAGGGCAGGTTTCATTCACAGCCCTCCAGTACTGGTGCATATGAAGTGACCCTTAGCACAGGTTTTAAAGCTGCTGTTGCAGGTAACGGCCAGAGGGTGGCAGCATTTCTGCTTTTCCCAATCTGTTAACTAGGGAAACAGACCATCCTGGCAGTGGTGTTCCTCGGTTCTATATTAGAGTGGAATGTGCCCCCAAAAGCTGATGTCTCCTTACTTATGTTTGTTTTAGAAATCGAATTTCTATATATTTTTTTATTGGAGTCATATTCCATTGTGTTCATGGACCACTTCTTCTTTAAGCATTCCTCTGTTGATGGACATTTTCGTAGCTTCCAAGTGTTGGCTATGGTAAATATTGCTGGAGTGCAGGATTGCCAGCATGTGTCTTTTCTTTTTTGTGGTACATGGGCCTCTCACTGCCGTGGGCCCTCCCATTGCAGAGCACAGGCTCCGGACGCACAGGCCCAGCAGCCATAGCTCACGGGAACAGCCGCTCCGCGGCATGTGGGATCTTCCCGAATCGGGGCATGAACCCATGTCCCCTGCACTGGCAGGCGGACTCTCATCCACTGCGCCACCAGTGAATCCCAGCCTGTCTTTTTGATTCTCATCCCCTCAGGCGAAAGGCCCAGCAGTGGGTATACTTGATTGAATGGTAGCTCAGTATTTATCTTTACAAGGCACGTCATTTTTGTTTTCATGACTGGCTCTTACCATGTCCCACGTTGAAGCAAGGGTAGGCATTTCTCCAAAACCCCTTCAGCATTTATTGTTTGCAGAATTTTTCCTGATGGGCATTCTGACTGCTGTGAGCTGATAGGTTTTTGTCATTTGGATTTACATATCTTTAATTATTCCTCATGTTTAGCATTTTCCCATGCCTTTTTAAATTTCTGGCAGAGAAAAACAGAAAAAAAAAACGGAGAGTACAGTTAAACTCTTGAAATTGTCTTCTTGGATGGTTGCCCTCTTTTGAATGTTCTGGTCAATTTTCGACCCCATGTTTGTTTTTGAGGGCAGGTGTTATTCACAGGCCTGCAATGAGTGTGACTATTTAGTGACCATTAGCAGTGGGTTTAAAGCTGCTGTTGTGGGAAATGGCCACAAGGCGGCAGCGTTTCTCCACTCCCAAGTCTGGTTCCTAGGGCAGCAGAGCCTTTCTGGGACCAATGGAATACAGAAGAAGGCATCATTGAAGTCTAATACAGAATACCATGTCCTGGTGGATGGTAGAATGACCAGTAGGGTCTAGGAATTAGGAACTACTGGATGTATATCCTCGGTGGCTTCACTGACTGTCCTAACATCCTTTACCAGGTCCCCAGCAGCCCACGGGGCTCTCGTGGTCAGGCCCCTCCCAGGATATGGGGCTCACCTGGGCAGGGCCCCAGCAGCCAACGGGGTTCTCATGTTCAGGCCACTCCCAGGGTATGGAGCTCAGCTGTGAAACTACCCAGCAGCCCATGAGGCTCTCGTGCTTAGGCACCTCCCATGATACAGAGCTCCCGTGGGCAGGTACCATGGCAGGGCTGGGCACACAGGAACCGTGCACATAGCCCTCATTGCAGAGCACCCCAGAACGCCTGTCACGCAGAGCTGACACAGAGCACCTCAGAGCAGGACTTGAACTAACCAACAGCAGCTCCGACAGGTCTCTGACCCTGGGCATCACTCTGTGCAGCCTCCCTCTGCCTGGTCTTCCAGAGACTTCCACTGCAGCCGGGGCACCAGGCCTTTGTCTCCAACCATCCCCCCTCCTCTCCCTGACTCCTGGGTTCCTCTCATTAGGATTAGGTCTTCTTGAAATTGTCTCCCACTCATGGGCCAGATAAAATGATGAGAAAACAAGCCGGAGATGCAGCCCCTTGTCTATCCTGACTCTCAGGAGCCCACACCTGTTCCTTGGAACTGGCCGTTTCAGCGAGGTCCATTTTCTGCAATGTGAGCCACTGAGGGGTGAGGATTGGCTGACCGGAGCAGCCTGTCCCTACCGGCCAGCCCTCCCCAGGTGTGCCTGGGTTGAGGTCAATAGAAACACCGCTCCAGGGAGCAACAGCGCCTGCAGCTGTGCCTGACGCCATATTCTCTGCCCCGTCAGCAGTCTCGGGGCTGTGCTGGTGGGAGGGAGTGAGGGGGCACGGTTTTGTGGGTGGCCCGGTGTGAGAGGGGCTCTGCTGGACTTTCTGCAGGAGTTGCCAGACTGCCACCTGCTAAAGAAGAGGATGGGTCACCCATACCTTCCGCTGGAATTTCTCCGCGGGCAGAGGTGAGGGAGGAACAAAGCAGTGGGGGCCAAGACAGGACGGATATCTCAGGCAGGGAAATGGAAAGTGTTCAGAAGAGCGCCTGGGGCCAGGATCATCCTGGCTGGCCTGCAGGCACCAAGTCAGCCTGCGTGCTTTCGCTGGTGTGGATCCACGGCCCTTCCTCTATGCTTTCAAGTCCTTGTACATATTCAGGTGTTTTACCTGGGAAGGGAGGGAACAGTTCAGCAGCAGCTGGCTGGGGGCTCAGCTCACGTTTACTCACAGACGCCTATGTACGGTCCCCCAGGTTTGCAATGAGGACGCTCCTTGCGGGGGTGGGGGGGGGCTGCTGGCTGCATGGGAGATAATTCCCTACCTCTGACCAACTTCAGAATTGTTTACCACTGGAGCAAGTGCCCTGATAGGGTTTTCCTCTGTATAACTAGTGGGTTCTGTTTATTTTTTCTGTTTTGTTTCAAGGTAGATTTTATTCCTCATTTATGTATTTATAGATATAAGCATGGAAATAATTCATTCATACAAATACATCTGTGTGAAGGGAAGAACGTTTTTCTGTTTTATTTTTAAATTTTATTTGTTTTTAAAAATTTTGAAATTTAGTATTATTTATTTTTTTAGACAGCAGGTTATTATTAGTTATCTATTTTATACATATACA
This sequence comes from Mesoplodon mirus, assembly GCF_964341445.2. Classification (NCBI taxonomy): domain Eukaryota; kingdom Metazoa; phylum Chordata; class Mammalia; order Artiodactyla; family Ziphiidae; genus Mesoplodon; species Mesoplodon mirus. The sequence continues at coordinate 93,004,796 of NC_138979.1, forward strand.
TGTATACAGGTCAATCCCAATCTCCCAACTCATCCCACCACCACCACCCCATGGCTTCCCCCCCTTGGTTTCCATACGTTTGTTCTCTAACCCTGTGTCTCTAATTCTGCCCTGCAAACCGGTTCATCTGTACCAGTTTTCTAGGTTCCACATATATGCATTAATACACAATATTTGTTTTTCTCTTTCTGACTTACTTCTCTCGGTATGACAGTCTCTAGATCCATCCACGTCTCTACAAATGACCCCGTTTCATTCCTTTTTATGGCTGAGTAATATTCCATTTTATATATGTACCACATCTTTATCCATTCGTCTGTCTGTGGGCATTTAGGTTGCTTCCATTACCTGGCTATTGTAAATAGTGCTGCAATGAACATTGTGGTGAATGTGTCTTTTGGATTTATGGTTTTCTCTGGGTATATGCCCAGAAGTGGGATTGCTGGGTCATATGGTAATTGTATTTTTAGTTTTTCTAATGAACCTCCATACTGTTCTCCATAGTGACTGTATCAATTGACATGCCCACCAATAGTGGAAGAGGGATCCATGTGTCCACACCCTCCGCAGCATTTGTAGTTTGTCGATTTTCTGATGATGCCCATTCTAACAGGTGTGAGGTGATACCTCATTGAAGTTTTGACTTGCATTTCTCTAATAATTAGTGATGTTGAGCAGCTTTTCATGTGCATCCTGGCCATCTCTGGGTCTCCTTTGAAGAAATGTCTATTTAGATATTCTACCCATTTTTGAAGTGGGTTGTATTTTTTTTTTTAATATTAAGCTGCATGAGCTGTTTATATATATTGGAGATTAAACCTTTGTCCATTGATTCATTTTCACATATTTCCTCCCATTCTGAGGGTTGCCTTTTTCCATTCCCGTTTTTTAACAAAAGAAAGAAAGAAAGAAAGAAAAAGAAGCAGAACACAAATGTCCGTAAAATATGCCTCTTGAAACTGTCGTTTTGAAATATGGAGGTGTTTTGAATTTTTTGGTCGGTATACGACCCCAGGATTTGTTTTCAGGGCAGGTCTCATTTACAGGCCTGCAATTATTTTGAATATCAACTGACCATTAGCGCTGGGATTAAAGCTGCTGTTGTGTGAAACGGCCACAAGGTGGCAGCAGTTCTCCTTTACCAAATCTGGTGACTAGGGCAACAGAGCCTCAATGGAAGTCATGTTCTAGGTTGTAATTTAGAATGGAATGTGCCAGGAAAAAGACCCTTAAGTTTGTCTCACTATTTCTTGTTCGGTTTTTTTTCATTTAATTTTTATTTTTTATCACAGCAAGTTTGATTACAATGTTTGGCTTGTTGTAGGTGTGCAAGATGTGGTTCTTTTACGCATATACATATGTCTGTTCTTCCTGGGATCCTTTTCCATGTACGTTATGACAGAATGTTGACTAATCTTCTCTTGGTATTCCGTAGGTGTTTGGTGTCTATATATTTCACCTGTGTTTGTATATGTCTCTTAACCCCAATATCCTAATGTATCCAATCCTCACACCTTTCCATTGGTGAACCGTAAGTTTGTTTAATGAATCTGCGATTGCCCTTCTCTGTGGAAATATCTTCACTAGTATCAAGTTTTAGGTAACACCTATAAGTGATATCATACGATATGTGTCTTTCTCTTTCTGACTTACTACAAGTCACGTGATTACCTCTAGACTCATCTACGGTGCTGCAAATGGCATTGTGTCCTTTTTTTCCTTGGCTAATATTCTGTCTGTACATGTACCAGTTCTTCTTTGACCACTCATCTGTTGATGGACTTTTTGGTTGCTCCCATGTCATGGCTATTGTAATGCTGCGGCAATGCACATTTGCCTGCCTGTGTCTTTCCAATTCTGTCTTCTTAGGTTATAGGCCCAGGAGTTCGCCTGCTGGATCATATGGTAGCAAAATGTTTACCTTGTACAGGCACCACCATTCTGTTCTCATTAGTGGCTCTTACCAGGTTACGTCCCACTTAAAGTTGAGGTGATGCTCTTCTCCACAACACCTTCAGCGTTTATTGTTTGGAGTATTTTTGCTGAAGTTTATTCTGACTAGTGTGAGCTGATACCACTTTGTGCTTGGATTTGCATGCGTCTCATAATACCTTGAAATTGAGCTTTCTGGCATGTCCTTTTTTTCTTCAAACTGTGAGTACAGCTTACCTCTTCAAATTGTTTTCGGGAAGTAGGTGTGACATTTAGAAATATTTTGGCCATTACCTCCCTCAAGACATTATGAGGGCAGGTTTCATTCACAGCCCTCCAGTACTGGTGCATATGAAGTGACCCTTAGCACAGGTTTTAAAGCTGCTGTTGCAGGTAACGGCCAGAGGGTGGCAGCATTTCTGCTTTTCCCAATCTGTTAACTAGGGAAACAGACCATCCTGGCAGTGGTGTTCCTCGGTTCTATATTAGAGTGGAATGTGCCCCCAAAAGCTGATGTCTCCTTACTTATGTTTGTTTTAGAAATCGAATTTCTATATATTTTTTTATTGGAGTCATATTCCATTGTGTTCATGGACCACTTCTTCTTTAAGCATTCCTCTGTTGATGGACATTTTCGTAGCTTCCAAGTGTTGGCTATGGTAAATATTGCTGGAGTGCAGGATTGCCAGCATGTGTCTTTTCTTTTTTGTGGTACATGGGCCTCTCACTGCCGTGGGCCCTCCCATTGCAGAGCACAGGCTCCGGACGCACAGGCCCAGCAGCCATAGCTCACGGGAACAGCCGCTCCGCGGCATGTGGGATCTTCCCGAATCGGGGCATGAACCCATGTCCCCTGCACTGGCAGGCGGACTCTCATCCACTGCGCCACCAGTGAATCCCAGCCTGTCTTTTTGATTCTCATCCCCTCAGGCGAAAGGCCCAGCAGTGGGTATACTTGATTGAATGGTAGCTCAGTATTTATCTTTACAAGGCACGTCATTTTTGTTTTCATGACTGGCTCTTACCATGTCCCACGTTGAAGCAAGGGTAGGCATTTCTCCAAAACCCCTTCAGCATTTATTGTTTGCAGAATTTTTCCTGATGGGCATTCTGACTGCTGTGAGCTGATAGGTTTTTGTCATTTGGATTTACATATCTTTAATTATTCCTCATGTTTAGCATTTTCCCATGCCTTTTTAAATTTCTGGCAGAGAAAAACAGAAAAAAAAAACGGAGAGTACAGTTAAACTCTTGAAATTGTCTTCTTGGATGGTTGCCCTCTTTTCAATGTTCTGGTCAATTTTCGACCCCATGTTTGTTTTTGAGGGCAGGTGTTATTCACAGGCCTGCAATGAGTGTGACTATTTAGTGACCATTAGCAGTGGGTTTAAAGCTGCTGTTGTGGGAAATGGCCACAAGGCGGCAGCGTTTCTCCACTCCCAAGTCTGGTTCCTAGGGCAGCAGAGCCTTTCTGGGACCAATGGAATACAGAAGAAGGCATCATTGAAGTCTAATACAGAATACCATGTCCTGGTGGATGGTAGAATGACCAGTAGGGTCTAGGAATTAGGAACTACTGGATGTATATCCTCGGTGGCTTCACTGACTGTCCTAACATCCTTTACCAGGTCCCCAGCAGCCCACGGGGCTCTCGTGGTCAGGCCCCTCCCAGGATATGGGGCTCACCTGGGCAGGGCCCCAGCAGCCAACGGGGTTCTCATGTTCAGGCCACTCCCAGGGTATGGAGCTCAGCTGTGAAACTACCCAGCAGCCCATGAGGCTCTCGTGCTTAGGCACCTCCCATGATACAGAGCTCCCGTGGGCAGGTACCATGGCAGGGCTGGGCACACAGGAACCGTGCACATAGCCCTCATTGCAGAGCACCCCAGAACGCCTGTCACGCAGAGCTGACACAGAGCACCTCAGAGCAGGACTTGAACTAACCAACAGCAGCTCCGACAGGTCTCTGACCCTGGGCATCACTCTGTGCAGCCTCCCTCTGCCTGGTCTTCCAGAGACTTCCACTGCAGCCGGGGCACCAGGCCTTTGTCTCCAACCATCCCCCCTCCTCTCCCTGACTCCTGGGTTCCTCTCATTAGGATTAGGTCTTCTTGAAATTGTCTCCCACTCATGGGCCAGATAAAATGATGAGAAAACAAGCCGGAGATGCAGCCCCTTGTCTATCCTGACTCTCAGGAGCCCACACCTGTTCCTTGGAACTGGCCGTTTCAGCGAGGTCCATTTTCTGCAATGTGAGCCACTGAGGGGTGAGGATTGGCTGACCGGAGCAGCCTGTCCCTACCGGCCAGCCCTCCCCAGGTGTGCCTGGGTTGAGGTCAATAGAAACACCGCTCCAGGGAGCAACAGCGCCTGCAGCTGTGCCTGATGCCATATTCTCTGCCCCGTCAGCAGTCTCGGGGCTGTGCTGGTGGGAGGGAGTGAGGGGGCACGGTTTTGTGGGTGGCCCGGTGTGAGAGGGGCTCTGCTGGACTTTCTGCAGGAGTTGCCAGACTGCCACCTGCTAAAGAAGAGGATGGGTCACCCATACCTTCCGCTGGAATTTCTCCGCGGGCAGAGGTGAGGGAGGAACAAAGCAGTGGGGGCCAAGACAGGACGGATATCTCAGGCAGGGAAATGGAAAGTGTTCAGAAGAGTGCCTGGGGCCAGGATCATCCTGGCTGGCCTGCAGGCACCAAGTCAGCCTGCGTGCTTTCGCTGGTGTGGATCCACGGCCCTTCCTCTATGCTTTCAAGTCCTTGTACATATTCAGGTGTTTTACCTGGGAAGGGAGGGAACAGTTCAGCAGCAGCTGGCTGTGGGCTCGGCTCACGTTTACTCACAGACGCCTATGTACGGTCCCCCAGGTTTGCAATGAGGACGCTCCTTGCGGGGGTGGGGGGGGGCTGCTGGCTGCATGGGAGATAATTCCCTACCTCTGACCAACTTCAGAATTGTTTACCACTGGAGCAAGTGCCCTGATAGGGTTTTCCTCTGTATAACTAGTGGGTTCTGTTTATTTTTTCTGTTTTGTTTCAAGGTAGATTTTATTCCTCATTTATGTATTTATAGATATAAGCATGGAAATAATTCATTCATACAAATACATCTGTGTGAAGGGAAGAACGTTTTTCTGTTTTATTTTTAAATTTTATTTGTTTTTTAAAATTTTGAAATTTAGTATTATTTATTTTTTTAGACAGCCGGTTATTATTAGTTATCTATTTTATACATATACATGTATACAGGTCAATCCCAATCTCCCAACTCATCCCACCACCACCACCCCATGGCTTCCCCCCCTTGGTTTCCATACGTTTGTTCTCTAACCCTGTGTCTCTAATTCTGCCCTGCAAACCGGTTCATCTGTACCAGTTTTCTAGGTTCCACATATATGCATTAATACACAATATTTGTTTTTCTCTTTCTGACTTACTTCTCTCGGTATGACAGTCTCTAGATCCATCCACGTCTCTACAAATGACCCCGTTTCATTCCTTTTTATGGCTCAGTAATATTCCATTTTATATATGTACCACATCTTTATCCATTCGTCTGTCTGTGGGCATTTAGGTTGCTTCCATTACCTGGCTATTGTAAATAGTGCTGCAATGAACATTGTGGTGAATGTGTCTTTTGGATTTATGGTTTTCTCTGGGTATATGCCCAGAAGTGGGATTGCTGGATCATATGGTAATTGTATTTTTAGTTTTTCTAATGAACCTCCATACTGTTCTCCATAGTGACTGTATCAATTGACATGCCCACCAATAGTGGAAGAGGGATCCATGTGTCCACACCCTCCGCAGCATTTGTAGTTTGTCGATTTTCTGATGATGCCCATTCTAACAGGTGTGAGGTGATACCTCATTGAAGTTTTGACTTGCATTTCTCTAAAAATTAGTGATGTTGAGCAGCTTTTCATGTGCATCCTGGCCATCTCTGGGTCTCCTTTGAAGAAATGTCTATTTAGATATTCTACCCATTTTTGAAGTGGGTTGTATTTTTTTTAATATTAAGCTGCATGAGCTGTTTATATATATTGGAGATTAAACCTTTGTCCATTGATTCGTTTTCACATATTTCCTCCCATTCTGAGGGTTGCCTTTTTCCATTCCCGTTTTTAACAAAAGAAAGAAAGAAAGAAAGAAAAAGAGGCAGAACACAAATGTCCGTAAAATATGCCTCTTGAAACTGTCGTTTTGAAATATGGAGGTGTTTTGAATTTTTTGGTCGGTATACGACCCCAGGATTTGTTTTCAGGGCAGGTCTCATTTACAGGCCTGCAATTATTTTGAATATCAACTGACCATTAGCGCTGGGATTAAAGCTGCTGTTGTGTGAAACGGCCACATGGTGGCAGCAGTTCTCCTTTACCAAATCTGGTGACTAGGGCAACAGAGCCTCAATAGAAGTCCTGTTCTAGGTTGTAATTTAGAATGGAATGTGCCAGGAAAAAGACCCTTATGTTTGTCTCACTATTTCTTGTTGGGTTTTTTTTCATTTAATTTTTATTTTTTATCACAGCAAGTTTGATTACAATGTTTGGCTTGTTGTAGGTGTGCAAGATGTGGTTCTTTTACGCATATACATATGTCTGTTCTTCCTGGGATCCTTTTCCATGTACGTTATGACAGAATGTTGACTAATCTTCTCTTGGTATTCCGTAGGTGTTTGGTGTCTATATATTTCACCTGTGTTTGTATATGTCTCTTAACCCCAATATCCTAATGTATCCAATCCTCACACCTTTCCATTGGTGAACCGTAAGTTTGTTTAATGAATCTGCGATTGCCCTTCTCTGTGGAAATATCTTCACTAGTATCAAGTTTTAGGTAACACCTATAAGTGATATCATACGATATGTGTCTTTCTCTTTCTGACTTACTACAAGTCACGTGATTACCTCTAGACTCATCTACGGTGCTGCAGATGGCATTGTGTCCTTTTTTTCCTTGGCTAATATTCTGTCTGTACATGTACCAGTTCTTCTTTGACCACTCATCTGTTGATGGACTTTTTGGTTGCTCCCATGTCATGGCTATTGTAATGCTGCGGCAATGCACATTTGCCTGCCTGTGTCTTTCCAATTCTGTCTTCTTAGGTTATAGGCCCAGGAGTTCGCCTGCTGGATCATATGGTAGCAAAATGTTTACCTTGTACAGGCACCGCCATTCTGTTCTCATTAGTGGCTCTTACCAGGTTACGTCCCACTTAAAGTTGAGGTGATGCTCTTCTCCACAACACCTTCAGCGTTTATTGTTTGGAGTATTTTTGCTGAAGTTTATTCTGACTAGTGTGAGCTGATACCACTTTGTGCTTGGATTTGCATGCGTCTCATAATACCTTGAAATTGAGCTTTCTGGCATGTCCTTTTTTTCTTCAAACTGTGAGTACAGCTTACCTCTTCAAATTGTTTTCGGGAAGTAGGTGTGACATTTAGAAATATTTTGGCCATTACCTCCCTCAAGACATTATGAGGGCAGGTTTCATTCACAGCCCTCCAGTACTGGTGCATATGAAGTGACCCTTAGCACAGGTTTTAAAGCTGCTGTTGCAGGTAACGGCCAGAGGGTGGCAGCATTTCTGCTTTTCCCAATCTGTTAACTAGGGAAACAGACCATCCTGGCAGTGGTGTTCCTCGGTTCTATATTAGAGTGGAATGTGCCCCCAAAAGCTGATGTCTCCTTACTTATGTTTGTGTTAGAAATTGAATTTGTATATATTTTTTTATTGGAGTCATATTCCATTGTGTTCATGGACCACTTCTTCTTTGAGCATTCCTCTGTTGATGGACATTTTCGTAGCTTCCAAGTGTTGGCTATGGTAAATATTGCTGGAGTGCAGGATTGCCAGCATGTGTCTTTTCTTTTTTGTGGTACATGGGCCTCTCACTGCCGTGGGCCCTCCCATTGCAGAGCACAGGCTCCGGACGCACAGGCCCAGCAGCCATAGCTCACGGGAACAGCCGCTCCGCGGCATGTGGGATCTTCCCGAATCGGGGCATGAACCCATGTCCCCTGCACTGGCAGGCGGACTCTCATCCACTGCGCCACCAGTGAATCCCAGCCTGTCTTTTTGATTCTCATCCCCTCAGGCGAAAGGCCCAGCAGTGGGTATACTTGATTGAATGGTAGCTCAGTATTTATCTTTACAAGGCACGTCATTTTTGTTTTCATGACTGGCTCTTACCATGTCCCACGTTGAAGCAAGGGTAGGCATTTCTCCAAAACCCCTTCAGCATTTATTGTTTGCAGAATTTTTCCTGATGGGCATTCTGACTGCTGTGAGCTGATAGGTTTTTGTCATTTGGATTTACATATCTTTAATTATTCCTAATGTTTAGCATTTTCCCATGCCTTTTTAAATTTCTGGCAGAGAAAAACAGAAAAAAAAACGGAGAGTACAGTTAAACTCTTGAAATTGTCTTCTTGGATGGTTGCCCTCTTTTGAATGTTCTGGTCAATTTTCGACCCCATGTTTGTTTTTGAGGGCAGGTGTTATTCACAGGCCTGCAATGAGTGTGACTATTTAGTGACCATTAGCAGTGGGTTTAAAGCTGCTGTTGTGGGAAATGGCCACAAGGCGGCAGCGTTTCTCCACTCCCAAGTCTGGTTCCTAGGGCAGCAGAGCCTTTCTGGGACCAATGGAATACAGAAGAAGGCATCATTGAAGTCTAATACAGAATACCATGTCCTGGTGGATGGTAGAATGACCAGTAGGGTCTAGGAATTAGGAACTACTGGATGTATATCCTCGGTGGCTTCACTGACTGTCCTAACATCCTTTACCAGGTCCCCAGCAGCCCACGGGGCTCTCGTGGTCAGGCCCCTCCCAGGATATGGGGCTCACCTGGGCAGGGCCCCAGCAGCCAACGGGGTTCTCATGTTCAGGCCACTCCCAGGGTATGGAGCTCAGCTGTGAAACTACCCAGCAGCCCATGAGGCTCTCGTGCTTAGGCACCTCCCATGATACAGAGCTCCCGTGGGCAGGTACCATGGCAGGGCTGGGCACACAGGAACCGTGCACATAGCCCTCATTGCAGAGCACCCCAGAACGCCTGTCACGCAGAGCTGACACAGAGCACCTCAGAGCAGGACTTGAACTAACCAACAGCAGCTCCGACAGGTCTCTGACCCTGGGCATCACTCTGTGCAGCCTCCCTCTGCCTGGTCTTCCAGAGACTTCCACTGCAGCCGGGGCACCAGGCCTTTGTCTCCAACCATCCCCCCTCCTCTCCCTGACTCCTGGGTTCCTCTCATTAGGATTAGGTCTTCTTGAAATTGTCTCCCACTCATGGGCCAGATAAAATGATGAGAAAACAAGCCGGAGATGCAGCCCCTTGTCTATCCTGACTCTCAGGAGCCCACACCTGTTCCTTGGAACTGGCCATTTCAGCGAGGTCCATTTTCTGCAATGTGAGCCACTGAGGGGTGAGGATTGGCTGACCGGAGCAGCCTGTCCCTACCGGCCAGCCCTCCCCAGGTGTGCCTGGGTTGAGGTCAATAGAAACACCGCTCCAGGGAGCAACAGCGCCTGCAGCTGTGCCTGACGCCATATTCTCTGCCCCGTCAGCAGTCTCGGGGCTGTGCTGGTGGGAGGGAGTGAGGGGGCACGGTTTTGTGGGTGGCCCGGTGTGAGAGGGGCTCTGCTGGACTTTCTGCAGGAGTTGCCAGACTGCCACCTGCTAAAGAAGAGGATGGGTCACCCATACCTTCCGCTGGAATTTCTCCGCGGGCAGAGGTGAGGGAGGAACAAAGCAGTGGGGGCCAAGACAGGACGGATATCTCAGGCAGGGAAATGGAAAGTGTTCAGAAGAGCGCCTGGGGCCAGGATCATCCTGGCTGGCCTGCAGGCACCAAGTCTGCCTGCGTGCTTTCACTGGTGTGGATCCACGGCCCTTCCTCTATGCTTTCAAGTCCTTGTACATATTCAGGTGTTTTACCTGGGAAGGGAGGGAACAGTTCAGCAGCAGCTGGCTGGGGGCTCAGCTCACGTTTACTCACAGACGCCTATGTACGGTCCCCCAGGTTTGCAATGAGGACGCTCCTTGCGGGGGTGGGGGGGGGCTGCTGGCTGCATGGGAGATAATTCCCTACCTCTGACCAACTTCAGAATTGTTTACCACTGGAGCAAGTGCCCTGATAGGGTTTTCCTCTGTATAACTAGTGGGTTCTGTTTATTTTTTCTGTTTTGTTTCAAGGTAGATTTTATTCCTCATTTATGTATTTATAGATATAAGCATGGAAATAATTCATTCATACAAATACATCTGTGTGAAGGGAAGAACGTTTTTCTGTTTTATTTTTAAATTTTATTTGTTTTTAAAAATTTTGAAATTTAGTATTATTTATTTTTTTAGACAGCAGGTTATTATTAGTTATCTATTTTATACATATACATGTATACAGGTCAATCCCAATCTCCCAACTCATCCCACCACCACCACCCCATGGCTTCCCCCCCTTGGTTTCCATACGTTTGTTCTCTAACCCTGTGTCTCTAATTCTGCCCTGCAAACCGGTTCATCTGTACCAGTTTTCTAGGTTCCACATATATGCATTAATACACAATATTTGTTTTTCTCTTTCTGACTTACTTCTCTCGGTATGACAGTCTCTAGATCCATCCACGTCTCTACAAATGACCCCGTTTCATTCCTTTTTATGGCTGAGTAATATTCCATTTTATATATGTACCACATCTTTATCCATTCGTCTGTCTGTGGGCATTTAGGTTGCTTCCATTACCTGGCTATTGTAAATAGTGCTGCAATGAACATTGTGGTGAATGTGTCTTTTGGATTTATGGTTTTCTCTGGGTATATGCCCAGAAGTGGGATTGCTGGATCATATGGTAATTGTATTTTTAGTTTTTCTAATGAACCTCCATACTGTTCTCCATAGTGACTGTATCAATTGACATGCCCACCAATAGTGGAAGAGGGATCCATGTGTCCACACCCTCCGCAGCATTTGTAGTTTGTAGATTTTCTGATGATGCCCATTCTAACAGGTGTGAGGTGATACCTCATTGAAGTTTTGACTTGCATTTCTCTAATAATTAGTGATGTTGAGCAGCTTTTCATGTGCATCCTGGCCATCTCTGGGTCTCCTTTGAAGAAATGTCTATTTAGATATTCTACCCATTTTTGAAGTGGGTTGTATTTTTTTTAATATTAAGCTGCATGAGCTGTTTATATATATTGGAGATTAAACCTTTGTCCATTGATTCGTTTTCACATATTTCCTCCCATTCTGAGGGTTGCCTGTTTCCATTCCCGTTTTTAACAAAAGAAAGAAAGAAAGAAAGAAAAAGAGGCAGAACACAAATGTCCGTAAAATATGCCTCTTGAAACTGTCGTTTTGAAATATGGAGGTGTTTTGAATTTTTTGGTCGGTATACGACCCCAGGATTTGTTTTCAGGGCAGGTCTCATTTACAGGCCTGCAATTATTTTGAATATCAACTGACCATTAGCGCTGGGATTAAAGCTGCTGTTGTGTGAAACGGCCACATGGTGGCAGCAGTTCTCCTTTACCAAATCTGGTGACTAGGGCAACAGAGCCTCAATAGAAGTCCTGTTCTAGGTTGTAATTTAGAATGGAATGTGCCAGGAAAAAGACCCTTATGTTTGTCTCACTATTTCTTGTTGGGTTTTTTTTTCATTTAATTTTTATTTTTTATCACAGCAAGTTTGATTACAATGTTTGGCTTGTTGTAGGTGTGCAAGATGTGGTTCTTTTACGCATATACATATTTCTGTTCTTCCTGGGATCCTTTTCCATGTACGTTATGACAGAATGTTGACTAATCTTCTCTTGGTATTCCGTAGGTGTTTGGTGTCTATATATTTCACCTGTGTTTGTATATGTCTCTTAACCCCAATATCCTAATGTATCCAATCCTCACACCTTTCCATTGGTGAACCGTAAGTTTGTTTAATGAATCTGCGATTGCCCTTCTCTGTGGAAATATCTTCACTAGTATCAAGTTTTAGGTAACACCTATAAGTGATATCATACGATATGTGTCTTTCTCTTTCTGACTTACTACAAGTCACGTGATTACCTCTAGACTCATCTACGGTGCTGCAGATGGCATTGTGTCCTTTTTTTCCTTGGCTAATATTCTGTCTGTACATGTACCAGTTCTTCTTTGACCACTCATCTGTTGATGGACTTTTTGGTTGCTCCCATGTCATGGCTATTGTAATGCTGCGGCAATGCACATTTGCCTGCCTGTGTCTTTCCAATTCTGTCTTCTTAGGTTATAGGCCCAGGAGTTCGCCTGCTGGATCATATGGTAGCAAAATGTTTACCTTGTACAGGCACCGCCATTCTGTTCTCATTAGTGGCTCTTACCAGGTTACGTCCCACTTAAAGTTGAGGTGATGCTCTTCTCCACAACACCTTCAGCGTTTATTGTTTGGAGTATTTTTGCTGAAGTTTATTCTGACTAGTGTGAGCTGATACCACTTTGTGCTTGGATTTGCATGCGTCTCATAATACCTTGAAATTGAGCTTTCTGGCATGTCCTTTTTTTCTTCAAACTGTGAGTACAGCTTACCTCTTCAAATTGTTTTCGGGAAGTAGGTGTGACATTTAGAAATATTTTGGCCATTACCTCCCTCAAGACATTATGAGGGCAGGTTTCATTCACAGCCCTCCAGTACTGGTGCATATGAAGTGACCCTTAGCACAGGTTTTAAAGCTGCTGTTGCAGGTAACGGCCAGAGGGTGGCAGCATTTCTGCTTTTCCCAATCTGTTAACTAGGGAAACAGACCATCCTGGCAGTGGTGTTCCTCGGTTCTATATTAGAGTGGAATGTGCCCCCAAAAGCTGATGTCTCCTTACTTATGTTTGTGTTAGAAATTGAATTTGTATATATTTTTTTATTGGAGTCATATTCCATTGTGTTCATGGACCACTTCTTCTTTGAGCATTCCTCTGTTGATGGACATTTTCGTAGCTTCCAAGTGTTGGCTATGGTAAATATTGCTGGAGTGCAGGATTGCCAGCATGTGTCTTTTCTTTTTTGTGGTACATGGGCCTCTCACTGCCGTGGGCCCTCCCATTGCAGAGCACAGGCTCCGGACGCACAGGCCCAGCAGCCATAGCTCACGGGAACAGCCGCTCCGCGGCATGTGGGATCTTCCCGAATCGGGGCATGAACCCATGTCCCCTGCACTGGCAGGCGGACTCTCATCCACTGCGCCACCAGTGAATCCCAGCCTGTCTTTTTGATTCTCATCCCCTCAGGCGAAAGGCCCAGCAGTGGGTATACTTGATTGAATGGTAGCTCAGTATTTATCTTTACAAGGCACGTCATTTTTGTTTTCATGACTGGCTCTTACCATGTCCCACGTTGAAGCAAGGGTAGGCATTTCTCCAAAACCCCTTCAGCATTTATTGTTTGCAGAATTTTTCCTGATGGGCATTCTGACTGCTGTGAGCTGATAGGTTTTTGTCATTTGGATTTACATATCTTTAATTATTCCTAATGTTTAGCATTTTCCCATGCCTTTTTAAATTTCTGGCAGAGAAAAACAGAAAAAAAAACGGAGAGTACAGTTAAACTCTTGAAATTGTCTTCTTGGATGGTTGCCCTCTTTTGAATGTTCTGGTCAATTTTCGACCCCATGTTTGTTTTTGAGGGCAGGTGTTATTCACAGGCCTGCAATGAGTGTGACTATTTAGTGACCATTAGCAGTGGGTTTAAAGCTGCTGTTGTGGGAAATGGCCACAAGGCGGCAGCGTTTCTCCACTCCCAAGTCTGGTTCCTAGGGCAGCAGAGCCTTTCTGGGACCAATGGAATACAGAAGAAGGCATCATTGAAGTCTAATACAGAATACCATGTCCTGGTGGATGGTAGAATGACCAGTAGGGTCTAGGAATTAGGAACTACTGGATGTATATCCTCGGTGGCTTCACTGACTGTCCTAACATCCTTTACCAGGTCCCCAGCAGCCCACGGGGCTCTCGTGGTCAGGCCCCTCCCAGGATATGGGGCTCACCTGGGCAGGGCCCCAGCAGCCAACGGGGTTCTCATGTTCAGGCCACTCCCAGGGTATGGAGCTCAGCTGTGAAACTACCCAGCAGCCCATGAGGCTCTCGTGCTTAGGCACCTCCCATGATACAGAGCTCCCGTGGGCAGGTACCATGGCAGGGCTGGGCACACAGGAACCGTGCACATAGCCCTCATTGCAGAGCACCCCAGAACGCCTGTCACGCAGAGCTGACACAGAGCACCTCAGAGCAGGACTTGAACTAACCAACAGCAGCTCCGACAGGTCTCTGACCCTGGGCATCACTCTGTGCAGCCTCCCTCTGCCTGGTCTTCCAGAGACTTCCACTGCAGCCGGGGCACCAGGCCTTTGTCTCCAACCATCCCCCCTCCTCTCCCTGACTCCTGGGTTCCTCTCATTAGGATTAGGTCTTCTTGAAATTGTCTCCCACTCATGGGCCAGATAAAATGATGAGAAAACAAGCCGGAGATGCAGCCCCTTGTCTATCCTGACTCTCAGGAGCCCACACCTGTTCCTTGGAACTGGCCATTTCAGCGAGGTCCATTTTCTGCAATGTGAGCCACTGAGGGGTGAGGATTGGCTGACCGGAGCAGCCTGTCCCTACCGGCCAGCCCTCCCCAGGTGAGCCTGGGTTGAGGTCAATAGAAACACCGCTCCAGGGAGCAACAGCGCCTGCAGCTGTGCCTGACGCCATATTCTCTGCCCCGTCAGCAGTCTCGGGGCTGTGCTGGTGGGAGGGAGTGAGGGGGCACGGTTTTGTGGGTGGCCCGGTGTGAGAGGGGCTCTGCTGGACTTTCTGCAGGAGTTGCCAGACTGCCACCTGCTAAAGAAGAGGATGGGTCACCCATACCTTCCGCTGGAATTTCTCCGCGGGCAGAGGTGAGGGAGGAACAAAGCAGTGGGGGCCAAGACAGGACGGATATCTCAGGCAGGGAAATGGAAAGTGTTCAGAAGAGCGCCTGGGGCCAGGATCATCCTGGCTGGCCTGCAGGCACCAAGTCTGCCTGCGTGCTTTCACTGGTGTGGATCCATGGCCCTTCCTCTATGCTTTCAAGTCCTTGTACATATTCAGGTGTTTTACCTGGGAAGGGAGGGAACAGTTCAGCAGCAGCTGGCTGGGGGCTCAGCTCACGTTTACTCACAGACGCCTATGTACGGTCCCCCAGGTTTGCAATGAGGACGCTCCTTGCGGGGGTGGGGGGGGGCTGCTGGCTGCATGGGAGATAATTCCCTACCTCTGACCAACTTCAGAATTGTTTACCACTGGAGCAAGTGCCCTGATAGGGTTTTCCTCTGTATAACTAGTGGGTTCTGTTTATTTTTTCTGTTTTGTTTCAAGGTAGATTTTATTCCTCATTTATGTATTTATAGATATAAGCATGGAAATAATTCATTCATACAAATACATCTGTGTGAAGGGAAGAACGTTTTTCTGTTTTATTTTTAAATTTTATTTGTTTTTAAAAATTTTGAAATTTAGTATTATTTATTTTTTTAGACAGCAGGTTATTATTAGTTATCTATTTTATACATATACATGTATACAGGTCAATCCCAATCTCCCAACTCATCCCACCACCACCACCCCATGGCTTCCCCCCCTTGGTTTCCATACGTTTGTTCTCTAACCCTGTGTCTCTAATTCTGCCCTGCAAACCGGTTCATCTGTACCAGTTTTCTAGGTTCCACATATATGCATTAATACACAATATTTGTTTTTCTCTTTCTGACTTACTTCTCTCGGTATGACAGTCTCTAGATCCATCCACGTCTCTACAAATGACCCCGTTTCATTCCTTTTTATGGCTGAGTAATATTCCATTTTATATATGTACCACATCTTTATCCATTCGTCTGTCTGTGGGCATTTAGGTTGCTTCCATTACCTGGCTATTGTAAATAGTGCTGCAATGAACATTGTGGTGAATGTGTCTTTTGGATTTATGGTTTTCTCTGGGTATATGCCCAGAAGTGGGATTGCTGGGTCATATGGTAATTGTATTTTTAGTTTTTCTAATGAACCTCCATACTGTTCTCCATAGTGACTGTATCAATTGACATGCCCACCAATAGTGGAAGAGGGATCCATGTGTCCACACCCTCCGCAGCATTTGTAGTTTGTCGATTTTCTGATGATGCCCATTCTAACAGGTGTGAGGTGATACCTCATTGAAGTTTTGACTTGCATTTCTCTAATAATTAGTGATGTTGAGCAGCTTTTCATGTGCATCCTGGCCATCTCTGGGTCTCCTTTGAAGAAATGTCTATTTAGATATTCTACCCATTTTTGAAGTGGGTTGTATTTTTTTTTAATATTAAGCTGCATGAGCTGTTTATATATATTGGAGATTAAACCTTTGTCCATTGATTCATTTTCACATATTTCCTCCCATTCTGAGGGTTGCCTTTTTCCATTCCCGTTTTTTAACAAAAGAAAGAAAGAAAGAAAGAAAAAGAAGCAGAACACAAATGTCCGTAAAATATGCCTCTTGAAACTGTCGTTTTGAAATATGGAGGTGTTTTGAATTTTTTGGTCGGTATACGACCCCAGGATTTGTTTTCAGGGCAGGTCTCATTTACAGGCCTGCAATTATTTTGAATATCAACTGACCATTAGCGCTGGGATTAAAGCTGCTGTTGTGTGAAACGGCCACAAGGTGGCAGCAGTTCTCCTTTACCAAATCTGGTGACTAGGGCAACAGAGCCTCAATGGAAGTCATGTTCTAGGTTGTAATTTAGAATGGAATGTGCCAGGAAAAAGACCCTTAAGTTTGTCTCACTATTTCTTGTTCGGTTTTTTTTCATTTAATTTTTATTTTTTATCACAGCAAGTTTGATTACAATGTTTGGCTTGTTGTAGGTGTGCAAGATGTGGTTCTTTTACGCATATACATATGTCTGTTCTTCCTGGGATCCTTTTCCATGTACGTTATGACAGAATGTTGACTAATCTTCTCTTGGTATTCCGTAGGTGTTTGGTGTCTATATATTTCACCTGTGTTTGTATATGTCTCTTAACCCCAATATCCTAATGTATCCAATCCTCACACCTTTCCATTGGTGAACCGTAAGTTTGTTTAATGAATCTGCGATTGCCCTTCTCTGTGGAAATATCTTCACTAGTATCAAGTTTTAGGTAACACCTATAAGTGATATCATACGATATGTGTCTTTCTCTTTCTGACTTACTACAAGTCACGTGATTACCTCTAGACTCATCTACGGTGCTGCAAATGGCATTGTGTCCTTTTTTTCCTTGGCTAATATTCTGTCTGTACATGTACCAGTTCTTCTTTGACCACTCATCTGTTGATGGACTTTTTGGTTGCTCCCATGTCATGGCTATTGTAATGCTGCGGCAATGCACATTTGCCTGCCTGTGTCTTTCCAATTCTGTCTTCTTAGGTTATAGGCCCAGGAGTTCGCCTGCTGGATCATATGGTAGCAAAATGTTTACCTTGTACAGGCACCACCATTCTGTTCTCATTAGTGGCTCTTACCAGGTTACGTCCCACTTAAAGTTGAGGTGATGCTCTTCTCCACAACACCTTCAGCGTTTATTGTTTGGAGTATTTTTGCTGAAGTTTATTCTGACTAGTGTGAGCTGATACCACTTTGTGCTTGGATTTGCATGCGTCTCATAATACCTTGAAATTGAGCTTTCTGGCATGTCCTTTTTTTCTTCAAACTGTGAGTACAGCTTACCTCTTCAAATTGTTTTCGGGAAGTAGGTGTGACATTTAGAAATATTTTGGCCATTACCTCCCTCAAGACATTATGAGGGCAGGTTTCATTCACAGCCCTCCAGTACTGGTGCATATGAAGTGACCCTTAGCACAGGTTTTAAAGCTGCTGTTGCAGGTAACGGCCAGAGGGTGGCAGCATTTCTGCTTTTCCCAATCTGTTAACTAGGGAAACAGACCATCCTGGCAGTGGTGTTCCTCGGTTCTATATTAGAGTGGAATGTGCCCCCAAAAGCTGATGTCTCCTTACTTATGTTTGTTTTAGAAATCGAATTTCTATATATTTTTTTATTGGAGTCATATTCCATTGTGTTCATGGACCACTTCTTCTTTAAGCATTCCTCTGTTGATGGACATTTTCGTAGCTTCCAAGTGTTGGCTATGGTAAATATTGCTGGAGTGCAGGATTGCCAGCATGTGTCTTTTCTTTTTTGTGGTACATGGGCCTCTCACTGCCGTGGGCCCTCCCATTGCAGAGCACAGGCTCCGGACGCACAGGCCCAGCAGCCATAGCTCACGGGAACAGCCGCTCCGCGGCATGTGGGATCTTCCCGAATCGGGGCATGAACCCATGTCCCCTGCACTGGCAGGCGGACTCTCATCCACTGCGCCACCAGTGAATCCCAGCCTGTCTTTTTGATTCTCATCCCCTCAGGCGAAAGGCCCAGCAGTGGGTATACTTGATTGAATGGTAGCTCAGTATTTATCTTTACAAGGCACGTCATTTTTGTTTTCATGACTGGCTCTTACCATGTCCCACGTTGAAGCAAGGGTAGGCATTTCTCCAAAACCCCTTCAGCATTTATTGTTTGCAGAATTTTTCCTGATGGGCATTCTGACTGCTGTGAGCTGATAGGTTTTTGTCATTTGGATTTACATATCTTTAATTATTCCTCATGTTTAGCATTTTCCCATGCCTTTTTAAATTTCTGGCAGAGAAAAACAGAAAAAAAAAACGGAGAGTACAGTTAAACTCTTGAAATTGTCTTCTTGGATGGTTGCCCTCTTTTGAATGTTCTGGTCAATTTTCGACCCCATGTTTGTTTTTGAGGGCAGGTGTTATTCACAGGCCTGCAATGAGTGTGACTATTTAGTGACCATTAGCAGTGGGTTTAAAGCTGCTGTTGTGGGAAATGGCCACAAGGCGGCAGCGTTTCTCCACTCCCAAGTCTGGTTCCTAGGGCAGCAGAGCCTTTCTGGGACCAATGGAATACAGAAGAAGGCATCATTGAAGTCTAATACAGAATACCATGTCCTGGTGGATGGTAGAATGACCAGTAGGGTCTAGGAATTAGGAACTACTGGATGTATATCCTCGGTGGCTTCACTGACTGTCCTAACATCCTTTACCAGGTCCCCAGCAGCCCACGGGGCTCTCGTGGTCAGGCCCCTCCCAGGATATGGGGCTCACCTGGGCAGGGCCCCAGCAGCCAACGGGGTTCTCATGTTCAGGCCACTCCCAGGGTATGGAGCTCAGCTGTGAAACTACCCAGCAGCCCATGAGGCTCTCGTGCTTAGGCACCTCCCATGATACAGAGCTCCCGTGGGCAGGTACCATGGCAGGGCTGGGCACACAGGAACCGTGCACATAGCCCTCATTGCAGAGCACCCCAGAACGCCTGTCACGCAGAGCTGACACAGAGCACCTCAGAGCAGGACTTGAACTAACCAACAGCAGCTCCGACAGGTCTCTGACCCTGGGCATCACTCTGTGCAGCCTCCCTCTGCCTGGTCTTCCAGAGACTTCCACTGCAGCCGGGGCACCAGGCCTTTGTCTCCAACCATCCCCCCTCCTCTCCCTGACTCCTGGGTTCCTCTCATTAGGATTAGGTCTTCTTGAAATTGTCTCCCACTCATGGGCCAGATAAAATGATGAGAAAACAAGCCGGAGATGCAGCCCCTTGTCTATCCTGACTCTCAGGAGCCCACACCTGTTCCTTGGAACTGGCCGTTTCAGCGAGGTCCATTTTCTGCAATGTGAGCCACTGAGGGGTGAGGATTGGCTGACCGGAGCAGCCTGTCCCTACCGGCCAGCCCTCCCCAGGTGTGCCTGGGTTGAGGTCAATAGAAACACCGCTCCAGGGAGCAACAGCGCCTGCAGCTGTGCCTGACGCCATATTCTCTGCCCCGTCAGCAGTCTCGGGGCTGTGCTGGTGGGAGGGAGTGAGGGGGCACGGTTTTGTGGGTGGCCCGGTGTGAGAGGGGCTCTGCTGGACTTTCTGCAGGAGTTGCCAGACTGCCACCTGCTAAAGAAGAGGATGGGTCACCCATACCTTCCGCTGGAATTTCTCCGCGGGCAGAGGTGAGGGAGGAACAAAGCAGTGGGGGCCAAGACAGGACGGATATCTCAGGCAGGGAAATGGAAAGTGTTCAGAAGAGCGCCTGGGGCCAGGATCATCCTGGCTGGCCTGCAGGCACCAAGTCAGCCTGCGTGCTTTCGCTGGTGTGGATCCACGGCCCTTCCTCTATGCTTTCAAGTCCTTGTACATATTCAGGTGTTTTACCTGGGAAGGGAGGGAACAGTTCAGCAGCAGCTGGCTGGGGGCTCAGCTCACGTTTACTCACAGACGCCTATGTACGGTCCCCCAGGTTTGCAATGAGGACGCTCCTTGCGGGGGTGGGGGGGGGCTGCTGGCTGCATGGGAGATAATTCCCTACCTCTGACCAACTTCAGAATTGTTTACCACTGGAGCAAGTGCCCTGATAGGGTTTTCCTCTGTATAACTAGTGGGTTCTGTTTATTTTTTCTGTTTTGTTTCAAGGTAGATTTTATTCCTCATTTATGTATTTATAGATATAAGCATGGAAATAATTCATTCATACAAATACATCTGTGTGAAGGGAAGAACGTTTTTCTGTTTTATTTTTAAATTTTATTTGTTTTTAAAAATTTTGAAATTTAGTATTATTTATTTTTTTAGACAGCAGGTTATTATTAGTTATCTATTTTATACATATACATGTATACAGGTCAATCCCAATCTCCCAACTCATCCCACCACCACCACCCCATGGCTTCCCCCCCTTGGTTTCCATACGTTTGTTCTCTAACCCTGTGTCTCTAATTCTGCCCTGCAAACCGGTTCATCTGTACCAGTTTTCTAGGTTCCACATATATGCATTAATACACAATATTTGTTTTTCTCTTTCTGACTTACTTCTCTCGGTATGACAGTCTCTAGATCCATCCACGTCTCTACAAATGACCCCGTTTCATTCCTTTTTATGGCTGAGTAATATTCCATTTTATATATGTACCACATCTTTATCCATTCGTCTGTCTGTGGGCATTTAGGTTGCTTCCATTACCTGGCTATTGTAAATAGTGCTGCAATGAACATTGTGGTGAATGTGTCTTTTGGATTTATGGTTTTCTCTGGGTATATGCCCAGAAGTGGGATTGCTGGGTCATATGGTAATTGTATTTTTAGTTTTTCTAATGAACCTCCATACTGTTCTCCATAGTGACTGTATCAATTGACATGCCCACCAATAGTGGAAGAGGGATCCATGTGTCCACACCCTCCGCAGCATTTGTAGTTTGTCGATTTTCTGATGATGCCCATTCTAACAGGTGTGAGGTGATACCTCATTGAAGTTTTGACTTGCATTTCTCTAATAATTAGTGATGTTGAGCAGCTTTTCATGTGCATCCTGGCCATCTCTGGGTCTCCTTTGAAGAAATGTCTATTTAGATATTCTACCCATTTTTGAAGTGGGTTGTATTTTTTTTTAATATTAAGCTGCATGAGCTGTTTATATATATTGGAGATTAAACCTTTGTCCATTGATTCATTTTCACATATTTCCTCCCATTCTGAGGGTTGCCTTTTTCCATTCCCGTTTTTTAACAAAAGAAAGAAAGAAAGAAAGAAAAAGAAGCAGAACACAAATGTCCGTAAAATATGCCTCTTGAAACTGTCGTTTTGAAATATGGAGGTGTTTTGAATTTTTTGGTCGGTATACGACCCCAGGATTTGTTTTCAGGGCAGGTCTCATTTACAGGCCTGCAATTATTTTGAATATCAACTGACCATTAGCGCTGGGATTAAAGCTGCTGTTGTGTGAAACGGCCACAAGGTGGCAGCAGTTCTCCTTTACCAAATCTGGTGACTAGGGCAACAGAGCCTCAATGGAAGTCATGTTCTAGGTTGTAATTTAGAATGGAATGTGCCAGGAAAAAGACCCTTAAGTTTGTCTCACTATTTCTTGTTCGGTTTTTTTTCATTTAATTTTTATTTTTTATCACAGCAAGTTTGATTACAATGTTTGGCTTGTTGTAGGTGTGCAAGATGTGGTTCTTTTACGCATATACATATGTCTGTTCTTCCTGGGATCCTTTTCCATGTACGTTATGACAGAATGTTGACTAATCTTCTCTTGGTATTCCGTAGGTGTTTGGTGTCTATATATTTCACCTGTGTTTGTATATGTCTCTTAACCCCAATATCCTAATGTATCCAATCCTCACACCTTTCCATTGGTGAACCGTAAGTTTGTTTAATGAATCTGCGATTGCCCTTCTCTGTGGAAATATCTTCACTAGTATCAAGTTTTAGGTAACACCTATAAGTGATATCATACGATATGTGTCTTTCTCTTTCTGACTTACTACAAGTCACGTGATTACCTCTAGACTCATCTACGGTGCTGCAAATGGCATTGTGTCCTTTTTTTCCTTGGCTAATATTCTGTCTGTACATGTACCAGTTCTTCTTTGACCACTCATCTGTTGATGGACTTTTTGGTTGCTCCCATGTCATGGCTATTGTAATGCTGCGGCAATGCACATTTGCCTGCCTGTGTCTTTCCAATTCTGTCTTCTTAGGTTATAGGCCCAGGAGTTCGCCTGCTGGATCATATGGTAGCAAAATGTTTACCTTGTACAGGCACCACCATTCTGTTCTCATTAGTGGCTCTTACCAGGTTACGTCCCACTTAAAGTTGAGGTGATGCTCTTCTCCACAACACCTTCAGCGTTTATTGTTTGGAGTATTTTTGCTGAAGTTTATTCTGACTAGTGTGAGCTGATACCACTTTGTGCTTGGATTTGCATGCGTCTCATAATACCTTGAAATTGAGCTTTCTGGCATGTCCTTTTTTTCTTCAAACTGTGAGTACAGCTTACCTCTTCAAATTGTTTTCGGGAAGTAGGTGTGACATTTAGAAATATTTTGGCCATTACCTCCCTCAAGACATTATGAGGGCAGGTTTCATTCACAGCCCTCCAGTACTGGTGCATATGAAGTGACCCTTAGCACAGGTTTTAAAGCTGCTGTTGCAGGTAACGGCCAGAGGGTGGCAGCATTTCTGCTTTTCCCAATCTGTTAACTAGGGAAACAGACCATCCTGGCAGTGGTGTTCCTCGGTTCTATATTAGAGTGGAATGTGCCCCCAAAAGCTGATGTCTCCTTACTTATGTTTGTTTTAGAAATCGAATTTCTATATATTTTTTTATTGGAGTCATATTCCATTGTGTTCATGGACCACTTCTTCTTTAAGCATTCCTCTGTTGATGGACATTTTCGTAGCTTCCAAGTGTTGGCTATGGTAAATATTGCTGGAGTGCAGGATTGCCAGCATGTGTCTTTTCTTTTTTGTGGTACATGGGCCTCTCACTGCCGTGGGCCCTCCCATTGCAGAGCACAGGCTCCGGACGCACAGGCCCAGCAGCCATAGCTCACGGGAACAGCCGCTCCGCGGCATGTGGGATCTTCCCGAATCGGGGCATGAACCCATGTCCCCTGCACTGGCAGGCGGACTCTCATCCACTGCGCCACCAGTGAATCCCAGCCTGTCTTTTTGATTCTCATCCCCTCAGGCGAAAGGCCCAGCAGTGGGTATACTTGATTGAATGGTAGCTCAGTATTTATCTTTACAAGGCACGTCATTTTTGTTTTCATGACTGGCTCTTACCATGTCCCACGTTGAAGCAAGGGTAGGCATTTCTCCAAAACCCCTTCAGCATTTATTGTTTGCAGAATTTTTCCTGATGGGCATTCTGACTGCTGTGAGCTGATAGGTTTTTGTCATTTGGATTTACATATCTTTAATTATTCCTCATGTTTAGCATTTTCCCATGCCTTTTTAAATTTCTGGCAGAGAAAAACAGAAAAAAAAAACGGAGAGTACAGTTAAACTCTTGAAATTGTCTTCTTGGATGGTTGCCCTCTTTTCAATGTTCTGGTCAATTTTCGACCCCATGTTTGTTTTTGAGGGCAGGTGTTATTCACAGGCCTGCAATGAGTGTGACTATTTAGTGACCATTAGCAGTGGGTTTAAAGCTGCTGTTGTGGGAAATGGCCACAAGGCGGCAGCGTTTCTCCACTCCCAAGTCTGGTTCCTAGGGCAGCAGAGCCTTTCTGGGACCAATGGAATACAGAAGAAGGCATCATTGAAGTCTAATACAGAATACCATGTCCTGGTGGATGGTAGAATGACCAGTAGGGTCTAGGAATTAGGAACTACTGGATGTATATCCTCGGTGGCTTCACTGACTGTCCTAACATCCTTTACCAGGTCCCCAGCAGCCCACGGGGCTCTCGTGGTCAGGCCCCTCCCAGGATATGGGGCTCACCTGGGCAGGGCCCCAGCAGCCAACGGGGTTCTCATGTTCAGGCCACTCCCAGGGTATGGAGCTCAGCTGTGAAACTACCCAGCAGCCCATGAGGCTCTCGTGCTTAGGCACCTCCCATGATACAGAGCTCCCGTGGGCAGGTACCATGGCAGGGCTGGGCACACAGGAACCGTGCACATAGCCCTCATTGCAGAGCACCCCAGAACGCCTGTCACGCAGAGCTGACACAGAGCACCTCAGAGCAGGACTTGAACTAACCAACAGCAGCTCCGACAGGTCTCTGACCCTGGGCATCACTCTGTGCAGCCTCCCTCTGCCTGGTCTTCCAGAGACTTCCACTGCAGCCGGGGCACCAGGCCTTTGTCTCCAACCATCCCCCCTCCTCTCCCTGACTCCTGGGTTCCTCTCATTAGGATTAGGTCTTCTTGAAATTGTCTCCCACTCATGGGCCAGATAAAATGATGAGAAAACAAGCCGGAGATGCAGCCCCTTGTCTATCCTGACTCTCAGGAGCCCACACCTGTTCCTTGGAACTGGCCGTTTCAGCGAGGTCCATTTTCTGCAATGTGAGCCACTGAGGGGTGAGGATTGGCTGACCGGAGCAGCCTGTCCCTACCGGCCAGCCCTCCCCAGGTGTGCCTGGGTTGAGGTCAATAGAAACACCGCTCCAGGGAGCAACAGCGCCTGCAGCTGTGCCTGACGCCATATTCTCTGCCCCGTCAGCAGTCTCGGGGCTGTGCTGGTGGGAGGGAGTGAGGGGGCACGGTTTTGTGGGTGGCCCGGTGTGAGAGGGGCTCTGCTGGACTTTCTGCAGGAGTTGCCAGACTGCCACCTGCTAAAGAAGAGGATGGGTCACCCATACCTTCCGCTGGAATTTCTCCGCGGGCAGAGGTGAGGGAGGAACAAAGCAGTGGGGGCCAAGACAGGACGGATATCTCAGGCAGGGAAATGGAAAGTGTTCAGAAGAGCGCCTGGGGCCAGGATCATCCTGGCTGGCCTGCAGGCACCAAGTCAGCCTGCGTGCTTTCGCTGGTGTGGATCCACGGCCCTTCCTCTATGCTTTCAAGTCCTTGTACATATTCAGGTGTTTTACCTGGGAAGGGAGGGAACAGTTCAGCAGCAGCTGGCTGGGGGCTCAGCTCACATTTACTCACAGACGCCTATGTACGGTCCCCCAGCTTTGCAATGAGGACGCTCCTTGCGGGGGTGGGGGGGGCTGCTGGCTGCATGGGAGATAATTCCCTACCTCTGACCAACTTCAGAATTGTTTACCACTGGAGCAAGTGCCCTGATAGGGTTTTCCTCTGTATAACTAGTGGGTTCTGTTTATTTTTTCTGTTTTGTTTCAAGGTAGATTTTATTCCTCATTTATGTATTTATAGATATAAGCATGGAAATAATTCATTCATACAAATACATCTGTGTGAAGGGAAGAACGTTTTTCTGTTTTATTTTTAAATTTTATTTGTTTTAAAAAATTTTGAAATTTAGTATTATTTATTTTTTTAGACAGCAGGTTATTATTAGTTATCTATTTTATACATATACATGTATACAGGTCAATCCCAATCTCCCAACTCATCCCACCACCACCACCCCATGGCTTCCCCCCCTTGGTTTCCATACGTTTGTTCTCTAACCCTGTGTCTCTAATTCTGCCCTTCAAACCAGTTCATCTGTACCAGTTTTCCAGGTTCCACATATATGCATTAATACACAATATTTGTTTTTCTCTTTCTGACTTACTTCTCTCGGTATGACAGTCTCTAGATCCATCCACGTCTCTACAAATGACCCCGTTTCATTCCTTTTTATGGCTGAGTAATATTCCATTTTATATATGTACCACATCTTTATCCATTCGTCTGTCTGTGGGCATTTAGGTTGCTTCCATTACCTGGCTATTGTAAATAGTGCTGCAATGAACATTGTGGTGAATGTGTCTTTTGGATTTATGGTTTTCTCTGGGTATATGCCCAGAAGTGGGATTGCTGGATCATATGGTAATTGTATTTTTAGTTTTTCTAATGAACCTCCATACTGTTCTCCATAGTGACTGTATCAATTGACATGCCCACCAATAGTGGAAGAGGGATCCATGTGTCCACACCCTCCGCAGCATTTGTAGTTTGTCGATTTTCTGATGATGCCCATTCTAACAGGTGTGAGGTGATACCTCATTGAAGTTTTGACTTGCATTTCTCTAATAATTAGTGATGTTGAGCAGCTTTTCATGTGCATCCTGGCCATCTCTGGGTCTCCTTTGAAGAAATGTCTATTTAGATATTCTACCCATTTTTGAAGTGGGTTGTATTTTTTTTAATATTAAGCTGCATGAGCTGTTTATATATATTGGAGATTAAACCTTTGTCCATTGATTCGTTTCCACATATTTCCTCCCATTCTGAGGGTTGCCTTTTTCCATTCCCGTTTTTTAACAAAAGAAAGAAAGAAAGAAAAAGAAGCAGAACACAAATGTCCGTAAAATATGCCTCTTGAAACTGTCGTTTTGAAATATGGAGGTGTTTTGAATTTTTTGGTCGGTATACGACCCCAGGATTTGTTTTCAGGGCAGGTCTCATTTACAGGCCTGCAATTATTTTGAATATCAACTGACCATTAGCGCTGGGATTAAAGCTGCTGTTGTGTGAAACGGCCACAAGGTGGCAGCAGTTCTCCTTTACCAAATCTGGTGACTAGGGCAACAGAGCCTCAATGGAAGTCGTGTTCTAGGATGTAATTTAGAATGGAATGTGCCAGGAAAAAGACCCTTAAGTTTGTCTCACTATTTCTTGTTCGGTTTTTTTTTCATTTAATTTTTATTTTTTATCACAGCAAGTTTGATTACAATGTTTGGCTTGTTGTAGGTGTGCAAGATGTGGTTCTTTTATGCATATACATATGTCTGTTCTTCCTGGGATCCTTTTCCATGTACGTTATGACAGAATGTTGACTAATCTTCTCTTGGTATTCCGTAGGTGTTTGGTGTCTATATATTTCACCTGTGTTTGTATATGTCTCTTAACCCCAATATCCTAATGTATCCAATCCTCACACCTTTCCATTGGTGAACCGTAAGTTTGTTTAATGAATCTGCGATTGCCCTTCTCTGTGGAAATATCTTCACTAGTATCAAGTTTTAGGTAACACCTATAAGTGATATCATACGATATGTGTCTTTCTCTTTCTGACTTACTACAAGTCACGTGATTACCTCTAGACTCATCTACGGTGCTGCAAATGGCATTGTGTCCTTTTTTTCCTTGGCTAATATTCTGTCTGTACATGTACCAGTTCTTCTTTGACCACTCATCTGTTGATGGACTTTTTGGTTGCTCCCATGTCATGGCTATTGTAATGCTGCGGCAATGCACATTTGCCTGCCTGTGTCTTTCCAATTCTGTCTTCTTAGGTTATAGGCCCAGGAGTTCGCCTGCTGGATCATATGGTAGCAAAATGTTTACCTTGTACAGGCACCGCCATTCTGTTCTCATTAGTGGCTCTTACCAGGTTACGTCCCACTTAAAGTTGAGGTGATGCTCTTCTCCACAACACCTTCAGCGTTTATTGTTTGGAGTATTTTTGCTGAAGTTTATTCTGACTAGTGTGAGCTGATACCACTTTGTGCTTGGATTTGCATGCATCTCATAATACCTTGAAATTGAGCTTTCTGGCATGTCCTTTTTTTCTTCAAACTGTGAGTACAGCTTACCTCTTCAAATTGTTTTCGGGAAGTAGGTGTGACATTTAGAAATATTTTGGCCATTACCTCCCTCAAGACATTATGAGGGCAGGTTTCATTCACAGCCCTCCAGTACTGGTGCATATGAAGTGACCCTTAGCACAGGTTTTAAAGCTGCTGTTGCAGGTAACGGCCAGAGGGTGGCAGCATTTATGCTTTTCCCAATCTGTTAACTAGGGAAACAGACCATCCTTGCAGTGGTGTTCCTCGGTTCTATATTAGAGTGGAATGTGCCCCCAAAAGCTGATGTCTCCTTACTTATGTTTGTTTTAGAAATTGAATTTCTATATATTTTTTTATTGGAGTCATATTCCATTGTGTTCATGGACCACTTCTTCTTTAAGCATTCCTCTGTTGATGGACATTTTCGTAGCTTCCAAGTGTTGGCTATGGTAAATATTGCTGGAGTGCAGGATTGCCAGCATGTGTCTTTTCTTTTTTGTGGTACATGGGCCTCTCACTGCCGTGGGCCCTCCCATTGCAGAGCACAGGCTCCGGACGCACAGGCCCAGCAGCCATAGCTCACGGGAACAGCCGCTCTGCGGCATGTGGGATCTTCCCGAATCGGGGCATGAACCCATGTCCCCTGCACTGGCAGGCGGACTCTCATCCACTGCGCCACCAGTGAATCCCAGCCTGTCTTTTTGATTCTCATCCCCTCAGGCGAAAGGCCCAGCAGTGGGTATACTTGATTGAATGGTAGCTCAGTATTTATCTTTACAAGGCACGTCATTTTTGTTTTCATGACTGGCTCTTACCATGTCCCACGTTGAAGCAAGGGTAGGCATTTCTCCAAAACCCCTTCAGCATTTATTGTTTGCAGAATTTTTCCTGATGGGCATTCTGACTGCTGTGAGCTGATAGGTTTTTGTCATTTGGATTTACATATCTTTAATTATTCCTCATGTTTAGCATTTTCCCATGCCTTTTTAAATTTCTGGCAGAGAAAAACAGAAAAAAAAAACGGAGAGTACAGTTAAACTCTTGAAATTGTCTTCTTGGATGGTTGCCCTCTTTTGAATGTTCTGGTCAATTTTCGACCCCATGTTTGTTTTTGAGGGCAGGTGTTATTCACAGGCCTGCAATGAGTGTGACTATTTAGTGACCATTAGCAGTGGGTTTAAAGCTGCTGTTGTGGGAAATGGCCACAAGGCGGCAGCGTTTCTCCACTCCCAAGTCTGGTTCCTAGGGCAGCAGAGCCTTTCTGGGACCAATGGAATACAGAAGAAGGCATCATTGAAGTCTAATACAGAATACCATGTCCTGGTGGATGGTAGAATGACCAGTAGGGTCTAGGAATTAGGAACTACTGGATGTATATCCTCGGTGGCTTCACTGACTGTCCTAACATCCTTTACCAGGTCCCCAGCAGCCCACGGGGCTCTCCTGGTCAGGCCCCTCCCAGGATATGGGGCTCACCTGGGCAGGGCCCCAGCAGCCAACGAGGTTCTCATGTTCAGGCCACTCCCAGGGTATGGAGCTCAGCTGTGAAACTACCCAGCAGCCCATGAGGCTCTCGTGCTTAGGCACCTCCCATGATACAGAGCTCCCGTGGGCAGGTACCATGGCAGGGCTGGGCACACAGGAACCGTGCACATAGCCCTCATTGCAGAGCACCCCAGAACGCCTGTCACGCAGAGCTGACACAGAGCACCTCAGAGCAGGACTTGAACTAACCAACAGCAGCTCCGACAGGTCTCTGACCCTGGGCATCACTCTGTGCAGCCTCCCTCTGCCTGGTCTTCCAGAGACTTCCACTGCAGCCGGGGCACCAGGCCTTTGTCTCCAACCATCCCCCCTCCTCTCCCTGACTCCTGGGTTCCTCTCATTAGGATTAGGTCTTCTTGAAATTGTCTCCCACTCATGGGCCAGATAAAATGATGAGAAAACAAGCCGGAGATGCAGCCCCTTGTCTATCCTGACTCTCAGGAGCCCACACCTGTTCCTTGGAACTGGCCGTTTCAGCGAGGTCCATTTTCTGCAATGTGAGCCACTGAGGGGTGAGGATTGGCTGACCGGAGCAGCCTGTCCCTACCGGCCAGCCCTCCCCAGGTGTGCCTGGGTTGAGGTCAATAGAAACACCGCTCCAGGGAGCAACAGCGCCTGCAGCTGTGCCTGACGCCATATTCTCTGCCCCGTCAGCAGTCTCGGGGCTGTGCTGGTGGGAGGGAGTGAGGGGGCACGGTTTTGTGGGTGGCCCGGTGTGAGAGGGGCTCTGCTGGACTTTCTGCAGGAGTTGCCAGACTGCCACCTGCTAAAGAAGAGGATGGGTCACCCATACCTTCCGCTGGAATTTCTCCGCGGGCAGAGGTGAGGGAGGAACAAAGCAGTGGGGGCCAAGACAGGACGGATATCTCAGGCAGGGAAATGGAAAGTTTTCAGAAGAGCGCCTGGGGCCAGGATCATCCTGGCTGGCCTGCAGGCACCAAGTCAGCCTGCGTGCTTTCGCTGGTGTGGATCCACGGCCCTTCCTCTATGCTTTCAAGTCCTTGTACATATTCAGGTGTTTTACCTGGGAAGGGAGGGAACAGTTCAGCAGCAGCTGGCTGGGGGCTCAGCTCACGTTTACTCACAGACGCCTATGTACGGTCCCCCAGCTTTGCAATGAGGACGCTCCTTGCGGGGGTGGGGGTGGGGTCTGCTGGCTGCATGGGAGATAATTCCCTACCTCTGACCAACTTCAGAATTGTTTACCACTGGAGCAAGTGCCCTGATAGGGTTTTCCTCTGTATAACTAGTGGGTTCTGTTTATTTTTTCTGTTTTGTTTCAAGGTAGATTTTATTCCTCATTTATGTATTTATAGATATAAGCATGGAAATAATTCATTCATACAAATACATCTGTGTGAAGGGAAGAACGTTTTTCTGTTTTATTTTTAAATTTTATTTGTTTTAAAAAATTTTGAAATTTAGTATTATTTATTTTTTTAGACAGCAGGTTATTATTAGTTATCTATTTTATACATATACATGTATACAGGTCAATCCCAATCTCCCAACTCATCCCACCACCACCACCCCATGGCTTCCCCCCCTTGGTTTCCATACGTTTGTTCTCTAACCCTGTGTCTCTAATTCTGCCCTGCAAACCGGTTCATCTGTACCAGTTTTCTAGGTTCCACATATATGCATTAATACACAATATTTGTTTTTCTCTTTCTGACTTACTT
Source organism: Mesoplodon mirus (assembly GCF_964341445.2). NCBI lineage: Eukaryota > Metazoa > Chordata > Mammalia > Artiodactyla > Ziphiidae > Mesoplodon > Mesoplodon mirus. Next base: position 93,035,985 of record NC_138979.1, read on the forward strand.
CTCTCGGTATGACAGTCTCTAGATCCATCCACGTCTCTACAAATGACCCCGTTTCATTCCTTTTTATGGCTGAGTAATATTCCATTTTATATATGTACCACATCTTTATCCATTCGTCTGTCTGTGGGCATTTAGGTTGCTTCCATTACCTGGCTATTGTAAATAGTGCTGCAATGAACATTGTGGTGAATGTGTCTTTTGGATTTATGGTTTTCTCTGGGTATATGCCCAGAAGTGGGATTGCTGGATCATATGGTAATTGTATTTTTAGTTTTTCTAATGAACCTCCATACTGTTCTCCATAGTGACTGTATCAATTGACATGCCCACCAATAGTGGAAGAGGGATCCATGTGTCCACACCCTCCGCAGCATTTGTAGTTTGTAGATTTTCTGATGATGCCCATTCTAACAGGTGTGAGGTGATACCTCATTGAAGTTTTGACTTGCATTTCTCTAATAATTAGTGATGTTGAGCAGCTTTTCATGTGCATCCTGGCCATCTCTGGGTCTCCTTTGAAGAAATGTCTATTTAGATATTCTACCCATTTTTGAAGTGGGTTGTATTTTTTTTAATATTAAGCTGCATGAGCTGTTTATATATATTGGAGATTAAACCTTTGTCCATTGATTCGTTTTCACATATTTCCTCCCATTCTGAGGGTTGCCTGTTTCCATTCCCGTTTTTAACAAAAGAAAGAAAGAAAGAAAGAAAAAGAGGCAGAACACAAATGTCCGTAAAATATGCCTCTTGAAACTGTCGTTTTGAAATATGGAGGTGTTTTGAATTTTTTGGTCGGTATACGACCCCAGGATTTGTTTTCAGGGCAGGTCTCATTTACAGGCCTGCAATTATTTTGAATATCAACTGACCATTAGCGCTGGGATTAAAGCTGCTGTTGTGTGAAACGGCCACATGGTGGCAGCAGTTCTCCTTTACCAAATCTGGTGACTAGGGCAACAGAGCCTCAATAGAAGTCCTGTTCTAGGTTGTAATTTAGAATGGAATGTGCCAGGAAAAAGACCCTTATGTTTGTCTCACTATTTCTTGTTGGGTTTTTTTTCATTTAATTTTTATTTTTTATCACAGCAAGTTTGATTACAATGTTTGGCTTGTTGTAGGTGTGCAAGATGTGGTTCTTTTACGCATATACATATGTCTGTTCTTCCTGGGATCCTTTTCCATGTACGTTATGACAGAATGTTGACTAATCTTCTCTTGGTATTCCGTAGGTGTTTGGTGTCTATATATTTCACCTGTGTTTGTATATGTCTCTTAACCCCAATATCCTAATGTATCCAATCCTCACACCTTTCCATTGGTGAACCGTAAGTTTGTTTAATGAATCTGCGATTGCCCTTCTCTGTGGAAATATCTTCACTAGTATCAAGTTTTAGGTAACACCTATAAGTGATATCATACGATATGTGTCTTTCTCTTTCTGACTTACTACAAGTCACGTGATTACCTCTAGACTCATCTACGGTGCTGCAGATGGCATTGTGTCCTTTTTTTCCTTGGCTAATATTCTGTCTGTACATGTACCAGTTCTTCTTTGACCACTCATCTGTTGATGGACTTTTTGGTTGCTCCCATGTCATGGCTATTGTAATGCTGCGGCAATGCACATTTGCCTGCCTGTGTCTTTCCAATTCTGTCTTCTTAGGTTATAGGCCCAGGAGTTCGCCTGCTGGATCATATGGTAGCAAAATGTTTACCTTGTACAGGCACCGCCATTCTGTTCTCATTAGTGGCTCTTACCAGGTTACGTCCCACTTAAAGTTGAGGTGATGCTCTTCTCCACAACACCTTCAGCGTTTATTGTTTGGAGTATTTTTGCTGAAGTTTATTCTGACTAGTGTGAGCTGATACCACTTTGTGCTTGGATTTGCATGCGTCTCATAATACCTTGAAATTGAGCTTTCTGGCATGTCCTTTTTTTCTTCAAACTGTGAGTACAGCTTACCTCTTCAAATTGTTTTCGGGAAGTAGGTGTGACATTTAGAAATATTTTGGCCATTACCTCCCTCAAGACATTAGGAGGGCAGGTTTCATTCACAGCCCTCCAGTACTGGTGCATATGAAGTGACCCTTAGCACAGGTTTTAAAGCTGCTGTTGCAGGTAACGGCCAGAGGGTGGCAGCATTTCTGCTTTTCCCAATCTGTTAACTAGGGAAACAGACCATCCTGGCAGTGGTGTTCCTCGGTTATATATTAGAGTGGAATGTGCCCCCAAAAGCTGATGTCTCCTTACTTATGTTTGTGTTAGAAATTGAATTTGTATATATTTTTTTATTGGAGTCATATTCCATTGTGTTCATGGACCACTTCTTCTTTGAACATTCCTCTGTTGATGGACATTTTCGTAGCTTCCAAGTGTTGGCTATGGTAAATATTGCTGGAGTGCAGGATTGCCAGCATGTGTCTTTTCTTTTTTGTGGTACATGGGCCTCTCACTGCCGTGGGCCCTCCCATTGCAGAGCACAGGCTCCGGACGCACAGGCCCAGCAGCCATAGCTCACGGGAACAGCCGCTCCGCGGCATGTGGGATCTTCCCGAATCGGGGCATGAACCCATGTCCCCTGCACTGGCAGGCGGACTCTCATCCACTGCGCCACCAGTGAATCCCAGCCTGTCTTTTTGATTCTCATCCCCTCAGGCGAAAGGCCCAGCAGTGGGTATACTTGATTGAATGGTAGCCCAGTATTTATCTTTACAAGGCACGTCATTTTTGTTTTCATGACTGGCTCTTACCATGTCCCACGTTGAAGCAAGGGTAGGCATTTCTCCAAAACCCCTTCAGCATTTATTGTTTGCAGAATTTTTCCTGATGGGCATTCTGACTGCTGTGAGCTGATAGGTTTTTGTCATTTGGATTTACATATCTTTAATTATTCCTAATGTTTAGCATTTTCCCATGCCTTTTTAAATTTCTGGCAGAGAAAAACAGAAAAAAAAACGGAGAGTACAGTTAAACTCTTGAAATTGTCTTCTTGGATGGTTGCCCTCTTTTCAATGTTCTGGTCAATTTTCGACCCCATGTTTGTTTTTGAGGGCAGGTGTTATTCACAGGCCTGCAATGAGTGTGACTATTTAGTGACCATTAGCAGTGGGTTTAAAGCTGCTGTTGTGGGAAATGGCCACAAGGCGGCAGCGTTTCTCCACTCCCAAGTCTGGTTCCTAGGGCAGCAGAGCCTTTCTGGGACCAATGGAATACAGAAGAAGGCATCATTGAAGTCTAATACAGAATACCATGTCCTGGTGGATGGTAGAATGACCAGTAGGGTCTAGGAATTAGGAACTACTGGATGTATATCCTCGGTGGCTTCACTGACTGTCCTAACATCCTTTACCAGGTCCCCAGCAGCCCACGGGGCTCTCGTGGTCAGGCCCCTCCCAGGATATGGGGCTCACCTGGGCAGGGCCCCAGCAGCCAACGGGGTTCTCATGTTCAGGCCACTCCCAGGGTATGGAGCTCAGCTGTGAAACTACCCAGCAGCCCATGAGGCTCTCGTGCTTAGGCACCTCCCATGATACAGAGCTCCCGTGGGCAGGTACCATGGCAGGGCTGGGCACACAGGAACCGTGCACATAGCCCTCATTGCAGAGCACCCCAGAACGCCTGTCACGCAGAGCTGACACAGAGCACCTCAGAGCAGGACTTGAACTAACCAACAGCAGCTCCGACAGGTCTCTGACCCTGGGCATCACTCTGTGCAGCCTCCCTCTGCCTGGTCTTCCAGAGACTTCCACTGCAGCCGGGGCACCAGGCCTTTTTCTCCAACCATCCCCCCTCCTCTCCCTGACTCCTGGGTTCCTCTCATTAGGATTAGGTCTTCTTGAAATTGTCTCCCACTCATGGGCCAGATAAAATGATGAGAAAACAAGCCGGAGATGCAGCCCCTTGTCTATCCTGACTCTCAGGAGCCCACACCTGTTCCTTGGAACTGGCCGTTTCAGCGAGGTCCATTTTCTGCAATGTGAGCCACTGAGGGGTGAGGATTGGCTGACCGGAGCAGCCTGTCCCTACCGGCCAGCCCTCCCCAGGTGTGCCTGGGTTGAGGTCAATAGAAACACCGCTCCAGGGAGCAACAGCGCCTGCAGCTGTGCCTGACGCCATATTCTCTGCCCCGTCAGCAGTCTCGGGGCTGTGCTGGTGGGAGGGAGTGAGGGGGCACGGTTTTGTGGGTGGCCCGGTGTGAGAGGGGCTCTGCTGGACTTTCTGCAGGAGTTGCCAGACTGCCACCTGCTAAAGAAGAGGATGGGTCACCCATACCTTCCGCTGGAATTTCTCCGCGGGCAGAGGTGAGGGAGGAACAAAGCAGTGGGGGCCAAGACAGGACGGATATCTCAGGCAGGGAAATGGAAAGTTTTCAGAAGAGCGCCTGGGGCCAGGATCATCCTGGCTGGCCTGCAGGCACCAAGTCAGCCTGCGTGCTTTCGCTGGTGTGGATCCACGGCCCTTCCTCTATGCTTTCAAGTCCTTGTACATATTCAGGTGTTTTACCTGGGAAGGGAGGGAACAGTTCAGCAGCAGCTGGCTGGGGGCTCAGCTCACGTTTACTCACAGACGCCTATGTACGGTCCCCCAGCTTTGCAATGAGGACGCTCCTTGCGGGGGTGGGGGGGGGCTGCTGGCTGCATGGGAGATAATTCCCTACCTCTGACCAACTTCAGAATTGTTTACCACTGGAGCAAGTGCCCTGATAGGGTTTTCCTCTGTATAACTAGTGGGTTCTGTTTATTTTTTCTGTTTTGTTTCAAGGTAGATTTTATTCCTCATTTATGTATTTATAGATATAAGCATGGAAATAATTCATTCATACAAATACATCTGTGTGAAGGGAAGAACGTTTTTCTTTTTTATTTTTAAATTTTATTTGTTTTTAAAAATTTTGAAATTTAGTATTATTTATTTTTTTAGACAGCAGGTTATTATTAGTTATCTATTTTATACATATACATGTATACAGGTCAATCCCAATCTCCCAACTCATCCCACCACCACCACCCCATGGCTTCCCCCCCTTGGTTTCCATACGTTTGTTCTCTAACCCTGTGTCTCTAATTCTGCCCTGCAAACCGGTTCATCTGTACCAGTTTTCTAGGTTCCACATATATGCATTAATACACAATATTTGTTTTTCTCTTTCTGACTTACTTCTCTCGGTATGACAGTCTCTAGATCCATCCACGTCTCTACAAATGACCCCGTTTCATTCCTTTTTATGGCTGAGTAATATTCCATTTTATATATGTACCACATCTTTATCCATTCGTCTGTCTGTGGGCATTTAGGTTGCTTCCATTACCTGGCTATTGTAAATAGTGCTGCAATGAACATTGTGGTGAATGTGTCTTTTGGATTTATGGTTTTCTCTGGGTATATGCCCAGAAGTGGGATTGCTGGATCATATGGTAATTGTATTTTTAGTTTTTCTAATGAACCTCCATACTGTTCTCCATAGTGACTGTATCAATTGACATGCCCACCAATAGTGGAAGAGGGATCCATGTGTCCACACCCTCCGCAGCATTTGTAGTTTGTCGATTTTCTGATGATGCCCATTCTAACAGGTGTGAGGTGATACCTCATTGAAGTTTTGACTTGCATTTCTCTAATAATTAGTGATGTTGAGCAGCTTTTCATGTGCATCCTGGCCATCTCTGGGTCTCCTTTGAAGAAATGTCTATTTAGATATTCTACCCATTTTTGAAGTGGGTTGTATTTTTTTTAATATTAAGCTGCATGAGCTGTTTATATATATTGGAGATTAAACCTTTGTCCATTGATTCGTTTCCACATATTTCCTCCCATTCTGAGGGTTGCCTTTTTCCATTCCCGTTTTTTAACAAAAGAAAGAAAGAAAGAAAAAGAAGCAGAACACAAATGTCCGTAAAATATGCCTCTTGAAACTGTCGTTTTGAAATATGGAGGTGTTTTGAATTTTTTGGTCGGTATACGACCCCAGGATTTGTTTTCAGGGCAGGTCTCATTTACAGGCCTGCAATTATTTTGAATATCAACTGACCATTAGCTCTGGGATTAAAGCTGCTGTTGTGTGAAACGGCCACAAGGTGGCAGCAGTTCTCCTTTACCAAATCTGGTGACTAGGGCAACAGAGCCTCAATGGAAGTCGTGTTCTAGGTTGTAATTTAGAATGAAATGTGCCAGGAAAAAGACCCTTAAGTTTGTCTCACTATTTCTTGTTCGGTTTTTTTTTCATTTAATTTTTATTTTTTATCACAGCAAGTTTGATTACAATGTTTGGCTTGTTGTAGGTGTGCAAGATGTGGTTCTTTTACGCATATACATATGTCTGTTCTTCCTGGGATCCTTTTCCATGTACGTTATGACAGAATGTTGACTAATCTTCTCTTGGTATTCCGTAGGTGTTTGGTGTCTATATATTTCACCTGTGTTTGTATATGTCTCTTAACCCCAATATCCTAATGTATCCAATCCTCACACCTTTCCATTGGTGAACCGTAAGTTTGTTTAATGAATCTGCGATTGCCCTTCTCTGTGGAAATATCTTCACTAGTATCAAGTTTTAGGTAACACCTATAAGTGATATCATACGATATGTGTCTTTCTCTTTCTGACTTACTACAAGTCACGTGATTACCTCTAGACTCATCTACGGTGCTGCAAATGGCATTGTGTCCTTTTTTTCCTTGGCTAATATTCTGTCTGTACATGTACCAGTTCTTCTTTGACCACTCATCTGTTGATGGACTTTTTGGTTGCTCCCATGTCATGGCTATTGTAATGCTGCGGCAATGCACATTTGCCTGCCTGTGTCTTTCCAATTCTGTCTTCTTAGGTTATAGGCCCAGGAGTTCGCCTGCTGGATCATATGGTAGCAAAATGTTTACCTTGTACGGGCACCGCCATTCTGTTCTCATTAGTGGCTCTTACCAGGTTACGTCCCACTTAAAGTTGAGGTGATGCTCTTCTCCACAACACCTTCAGCGTTTATTGTTTGGAGTATTTTTGCTGAAGTTTATTCTGACTAGTGTGAGCTGATACCACTTTGTGCTTGGATTTGCATGCATCTCATAATACCTTGAAATTGAGCTTTCTGGCATGTCCTTTTTTTCTTCAAACTGTGAGTACAGCTTACCTCTTCAAATTGTTTTCGGGAAGTAGGTGTGACATTTAGAAATATTTTGGCCATTACCTCCCTCAAGACATTATGAGGGCAGGTTTCATTCACAGCCCTCCAGTACTGGTGCATATGAAGTGACCCTTAGCACAGGTTTTAAAGCTGCTGTTGCAGGTAACGGCCAGAGGGTGGCAGCATTTATGCTTTTCCCAATCTGTTAACTAGGGAAACAGACCATCCTTGCAGTGGTGTTCCTCGGTTCTATATTAGAGTGGAATGTGCCCCCAAAAGCTGATGTGTCCTTACTTATGTTTGTTTTAGAAATTGAATTTCTATATAATTTTTTATTGGAGTCATATTCCATTGTGTTCATGGACCACTTCTTCTTTGAGCATTCCTCTGTTGATGGACATTTTCGTAGCTTCCAAGTGTTGGCTATGGTAAATATTGCTGGAGTGCAGGATTGCCAGCATGTGTCTTTTCTTTTTTGTGGTACATGGGCCTCTCACTGCCGTGGGCCCTCCCATTGCAGAGCACAGGCTCCGGACGCACAGGCCCAGCAGCCGTAGCTCACGGGAACAGCCGCTCTGCGGCATGTGGGATCTTCCCGAATCGGGGCATGAACCCATGTCCCCTGCACTGGCAGGCGGACTCTCATCCACTGCGCCACCAGTGAATCCCAGCCTGTCTTTTTGATTCTCATCCCCTCAGGCGAAAGGCCCAGCAGTGGGTATACTTGATTGAATGGTAGCTCAGTATTTATCTTTACAAGGCACGTCATTTTTGTTTTCATGACTGGCTCTTACCATGTCCCACGTTGAAGCAAGGGTAGGCATTTCTCCAAAACCCCTTCAGCATTTATTGTTTGCAGAATTTTTCCTGATGGGCATTCTGACTGCTGTGAGCTGATAGGTTTTTGTCATTTGGATTTACATATCTTTAATTATTCCTCATGTTTAGCATTTTCCCATGCCTTTTTAAATTTCTGGCAGAGAAAAACAGAAAAAAAAAACGGAGAGTACAGTTAAACTCTTGAAATTGTCTTCTTGGATGGTTGCCCTCTTTTCAATGTTCTGGTCAATTTTCGACCCCATGTTTGTTTTTGAGGGCAGGTGTTATTCACAGGCCTGCAATGAGTGTGACTATTTAGTGACCATTAGCAGTGGGTTTAAAGCTGCTGTTGTGGGAAATGGCCACAAGGCGGCAGCGTTTCTCCACTCCCAAGTCTGGTTCCTAGGGCAGCAGAGCCTTTCTGGGACCAATGGAATACAGAAGAAGGCATCATTGAAGTCTAATACAGAATACCATGTCCTGGTGGATGGTAGAATGACCAGTAGGGTCTAGGAATTAGGAACTACTGGATGTATATCCTCGGTGGCTTCACTGACTGTCCTAACATCCTTTACCAGGTCCCCAGCAGCCCACGGGGCTCTCGTGGTCAGGCCCCTCCCAGGATATGGGGCTCACCTGGGCAGGGCCCCAGCAGCCAACGGGGTTCTCATGTTCAGGCCACTCCCAGGGTATGGAGCTCAGCTGTGAAACTACCCAGCAGCCCATGAGGCTCTCGTGCTTAGGCACCTCCCATGATACAGAGCTCCCGTGGGCAGGTACCATGGCAGGGCTGGGCACACAGGAACCGTGCACATAGCCCTCATTGCAGAGCACCCCAGAACGCCTGTCACGCAGAGCTGACACAGAGCACCTCAGAGCAGGACTTGAACTAACCAACAGCAGCTCCGACAGGTCTCTGACCCTGGGCATCACTCTGTGCAGCCTCCCTCTGCCTGGTCTTCCAGAGACTTCCACTGCAGCCGGGGCACCAGGCCTTTGTCTCCAACCATCCCCCCTCCTCTCCCTGACTCCTGGGTTCCTCTCATTAGGATTAGGTCTTCTTGAAATTGTCTCCCACTCATGGGCCAGATAAAATGATGAGAAAACAAGCCGGAGATGCAGCCCCTTGTCTATCCTGACTCTCAGGAGCCCACACCTGTTCCTTGGAACTGGCCGTTTCAGCGAGGTCCATTTTCTGCAATGTGAGCCACTGAGGGGTGAGGATTGGCTGACCGGAGCAGCCTGTCCCTACCGGCCAGCCCTCCCTAGGTGTGCCTGGGTTGAGGTCAATAGAAACACCGCTCCAGGGAGCAACAGCGCCTGCAGCTGTGCCTGACGCCATATTCTCTGCCCCGTCAGCAGTCTCGGGGCTGTGCTGGTGGGAGGGAGTGAGGGGGCACGGTTTTGTGGGTGGCCCGGTGTGAGAGGGGCTCTGCTGGACTTTCTGCAGGAGTTGCCAGACTGCCACCTGCTAAAGAAGAGGATGGGTCACCCATACCTTCCGCTGGAATTTCTCCGCGGGCAGAGGTGAGGGAGGAACAAAGCAGTGGGGGCCAAGACAGGACGGATATCTCAGGCAGGGAAATGGAAAGTGTTCAGAAGAGCGCCTGGGGCCAGGATCATCCTGGCTGGCCTGCAGGCACCAAGTCAGCCTGCGTGCTTTCGCTGGTGTGGATCCACGGCCCTTCCTCTATGCTTTCAAGTCCTTGTACATATTCAGGTGTTTTACCTGGGAAGGGAGGGAACAGTTCAGCAGCAGCTGGCTGTGGGCTCGGCTCACGTTTACTCACAGACGCCTATGTACGGTCCCCCAGCTTTGCAATGAGGACGCTCCTTGCGGGGGTGGGGGGGGGGGCTGCTGGCTGCATGGGAGATAATTCCCTACCTCTGACCAACTTCAGAATTGTTTACCACTGGAGCAAGTGCCCTGATAGGGTTTTCCTCTGTATAACTAGTGGGTTCTGTTTATTTTTTCTGTTTTGTTTCAAGGTAGATTTTATTCCTCATTTATGTATTTATAGATATAAGCATGGAAATAATTCATTCATACAAATACATCTGTGTGAAGGGAAGAACGTTTTTCTGTTTTATTTTAAAATTTTATTTGTTTTAAAAAATTTTGAAATTTAGTATTATTTATTTTTTTAGACAGCAGGTTATTATTAGTTATCTATTTTATACATATACATGTATACAGGTCAATCCCAATCTCCCAACTCATCCCACCACCACCACCCCATGGCTTCCCCCCCTTGGTTTCCATACGTTTGTTCTCTAACCCTGTGTCTCTAATTCTGCCCTGCAAACCGGTTCATCTGTACCAGTTTTCTAGGTTCCACATATATGCATTAATACACAATATTTGTTTTTCTCTTTCTGACTTACTTCTCTCGGTATGACAGTCTCTAGATCCATCCACGTCTCTACAAATGACCCCGTTTCATTCCTTTTTATGGCTGAGTAATATTCCATTTTATATATGTACCACATCTTTATCCATTCGTCTGTCTGTGGGCATTTAGGTTGCTTCCATTACCTGGCTATTGTAAATAGTGCTGCAATGAACATTGTGGTGAATGTGTCTTTTGGATTTATGGTTTTCTCTGGGTATATGCCCAGAAGTGGGATTGCTGGATCATATGGTAATTGTATTTTTAGTTTTTCTAATGAACCTCCATACTGTTCTCCATAGTGACTGTATCAATTGACATGCCCACCAATAGTGGAAGAGGGATCCATGTGTCCACACCCTCCGCAGCATTTGTAGTTTGTCGATTTTCTGATGATGCCCATTCTAACAGGTGTGAGGTGATACCTCATTGAAGTTTTGACTTGCATTTCTCTAATAATTAGTGATGTTGAGCAGCTTTTCATGTGCATCCTGGCCATCTCTGGGTCTCCTTTGAAGAAATGTCTATTTAGATATTCTACCCATTTTTGAAGTGGGTTGTATTTTTTTTAATATTAAGCTGCATGAGCTGTTTATATATATTGGAGATTAAACCTTTGTCCATTGATTCGTTTTCACATATTTCCTCCCATTCTGAGGGTTGCCTTTTTCCATTCCCGTTTTTAACAAAAGAAAGAAAGAAAGAAAGAAAAAGAGGCAGAACACAAATGTCCGTAAAATATGCCTCTTGAAACTGTCGTTTTGAAATATGGAGGTGTTTTGAATTTTTTGGTCGGTATACGACCCCAGGATTTGTTTTCAGGGCAGGTCTCATTTACAGGCCTGCAATTATTTTGAATATCAACTGACCATTAGCTCTGGGATTAAAGCTGCTGTTGTGTGAAACGGCCACAAGGTGGCAGCAGTTCTCCTTTACCAAATCTGGTGACTAGGGCAACAGAGCCTCAATGGAAGTCGTGTTCTAGGTTGTAATTTAGAATGAAATGTGCCAGGAAAAAGACCCTTAAGTTTGTCTCACTATTTCTTGTTCGGTTTTTTTTTCATTTAATTTTTATTTTTTATCACAGCAAGTTTGATTACAATGTTTGGCTTGTTGTAGGTGTGCAAGATGTGGTTCTTTTACGCATATACATATGTCTGTTCTTCCTGGGATCCTTTTCCATGTACGTTATGACAGAATGTTGACTAATCTTCTCTTGGTATTCCGTAGGTGTTTGGTGTCTATATATTTCACCTGTGTTTGTATATGTCTCTTAACCCCAATATCCTAATGTATCCAATCCTCACACCTTTCCATTGGTGAACCGTAAGTTTGTTTAATGAATCTGCGATTGCCCTTCTCTGTGGAAATATCTTCACTAGTATCAAGTTTTAGGTAACACCTATAAGTGATATCATACGATATGTGTCTTTCTCTTTCTGACTTACTACAAGTCACGTGATTACCTCTAGACTCATCTACGGTGCTGCAAATGGCATTGTGTCCTTTTTTTCCTTGGCTAATATTCTGTCTGTACATGTACCAGTTCTTCTTTGACCACTCATCTGTTGATGGACTTTTTGGTTGCTCCCATGTCATGGCTATTGTAATGCTGCGGCAATGCACATTTGCCTGCCTGTGTCTTTCCAATTCTGTCTTCTTAGGTTATAGGCCCAGGAGTTCGCCTGCTGGATCATATGGTAGCAAAATGTTTACCTTGTACGGGCACCGCCATTCTGTTCTCATTAGTGGCTCTTACCAGGTTACGTCCCACTTAAAGTTGAGGTGATGCTCTTCTCCACAACACCTTCAGCGTTTATTGTTTGGAGTATTTTTGCTGAAGTTTATTCTGACTAGTGTGAGCTGATACCACTTTGTGCTTGGATTTGCATGCATCTCATAATACCTTGAAATTGAGCTTTCTGGCATGTCCTTTTTTTCTTCAAACTGTGAGTACAGCTTACCTCTTCAAATTGTTTTCGGGAAGTAGGTGTGACATTTAGAAATATTTTGGCCATTACCTCCCTCAAGACATTATGAGGGCAGGTTTCATTCACAGCCCTCCAGTACTGGTGCATATGAAGTGACCCTTAGCACAGGTTTTAAAGCTGCTGTTGCAGGTAACGGCCAGAGGGTGGCAGCATTTATGCTTTTCCCAATCTGTTAACTAGGGAAACAGACCATCCTTGCAGTGGTGTTCCTCGGTTCTATATTAGAGTGGAATGTGCCCCCAAAAGCTGATGTGTCCTTACTTATGTTTGTTTTAGAAATTGAATTTCTATATAATTTTTTATTGGAGTCATATTCCATTGTGTTCATGGACCACTTCTTCTTTGAGCATTCCTCTGTTGATGGACATTTTCGTAGCTTCCAAGTGTTGGCTATGGTAAATATTGCTGGAGTGCAGGATTGCCAGCATGTGTCTTTTCTTTTTTGTGGTACATGGGCCTCTCACTGCCGTGGGCCCTCCCATTGCAGAGCACAGGCTCCGGACGCACAGGCCCAGCAGCCATAGCTCACGGGAACAGCCGCTCTGCGGCATGTGGGATCTTCCCGAATCGGGGCATGAACCCATGTCCCCTGCACTGGCAGGCGGACTCTCATCCACTGCGCCACCAGTGAATCCCAGCCTGTCTTTTTGATTCTCATCCCCTCAGGCGAAAGGCCCAGCAGTGGGTATACTTGATTGAATGGTAGCTCAGTATTTATCTTTACAAGGCACGTCATTTTTGTTTTCATGACTGGCTCTTACCATGTCCCACGTTGAAGCAAGGGTAGGCATTTCTCCAAAACCCCTTCAGCATTTATTGTTTGCAGAATTTTTCCTGATGGGCATTCTGACTGCTGTGAGCTGATAGGTTTTTGTCATTTGGATTTACATATCTTTAATTATTCCTCATGTTTAGCATTTTCCCATGCCTTTTTAAATTTCTGGCAGAGAAAAACAGAAAAAAAAACGGAGAGTACAGTTAAACTCTTGAAATTGTCTTCTTGGATGGTTGCCCTCTTTTGAATGTTCTGGTCAATTTTCGACCCCATGTTTGTTTTTGAGGGCAGGTGTTATTCACAGGCCTGCAATGAGTGTGACTATTTAGTGACCATTAGCAGTGGGTTTAAAGCTGCTGTTGTGGGAAATGGCCACAAGGCGGCAGCGTTTCTCCACTCCCAAGTCTGGTTCCTAGGGCAGCAGAGCCTTTCTGGGACCAATGGAATACAGAAGAAGGCATCATTGAAGTCTAATACAGAATACCATGTCCTGGTGGATGGTAGAATGACCAGTAGGGTCTAGGAATTAGGAACTACTGGATGTATATCCTCGGTGGCTTCACTGACTGTCCTAACATCCTTTACCAGGTCCCCAGCAGCCCACGGGGCTCTCGTGGTCAGGCCCCTCCCAGGATATGGGGCTCACCTGGGCAGGGCCCCAGCAGCCAACGGGGTTCTCATGTTCAGGCCACTCCCAGGGTATGGAGCTCAGCTGTGAAACTACCCAGCAGCCCATGAGGCTCTCGTGCTTAGGCACCTCCCATGATACAGAGCTCCCGTGGGCAGGTACCATGGCAGGGCTGGGCACACAGGAACCGTGCACATAGCCCTCATTGCAGAGCACCCCAGAACGCCTGTCACGCAGAGCTGACACAGAGCACCTCAGAGCAGGACTTGAACTAACCAACAGCAGCTCCGACAGGTCTCTGACCCTGGGCATCACTCTGTGCAGCCTCCCTCTGCCTGGTCTTCCAGAGACTTCCACTGCAGCCGGGGCACCAGGCCTTTGTCTCCAACCATCCCCCCTCCTCTCCCTGACTCCTGGGTTCCTCTCATTAGGATTAGGTCTTCTTGAAATTGTCTCCCACTCATGGGCCAGATAAAATGATGAGAAAACAAGCCGGAGATGCAGCCCCTTGTCTATCCTGACTCTCAGGAGCCCACACCTGTTCCTTGGAACTGGCCGTTTCAGCGAGGTCCATTTTCTGCAATGTGAGCCACTGAGGGGTGAGGATTGGCTGACCGGAGCAGCCTGTCCCTACCGGCCAGCCCTCCCTAGGTGTGCCTGGGTTGAGGTCAATAGAAACACCGCTCCAGGGAGCAACAGCGCCTGCAGCTGTGCCTGACGCCATATTCTCTGCCCCGTCAGCAGTCTCGGGGCTGTGCTGGTGGGAGGGAGTGAGGGGGCACGGTTTTGTGGGTGGCCCGGTGTGAGAGGGGCTCTGCTGGACTTTCTGCAGGAGTTGCCAGACTGCCACCTGCTAAAGAAGAGGATGGGTCACCCATACCTTCCGCTGGAATTTCTCCGCGGGCAGAGGTGAGGGAGGAACAAAGCAGTGGGGGCCAAGACAGGACGGATATCTCAGGCAGGGAAATGGAAAGTGTTCAGAAGAGCGCCTGGGGCCAGGATCATCCTGGCTGGCCTGCAGGCACCAAGTCAGCCTGCGTGCTTTCGCTGGTGTGGATCCACGGCCCTTCCTCTATGCTTTCAAGTCCTTGTACATATTCAGGTGTTTTACCTGGGAAGGGAGGGAACAGTTCAGCAGCAGCTGGCTGTGGGCTCGGCTCACGTTTACTCACAGACGCCTATGTACGGTCCCCCAGCTTTGCAATGAGGACGCTCCTTGCGGGGGTGGGGGGGGGCTGCTGGCTGCATGGGAGATAATTCCCTACCTCTGACCAACTTCAGAATTGTTTACCACTGGAGCAAGTGCCCTGATAGGGTTTTCCTCTGTATAACTAGTGGGTTCTGTTTATTTTTTCTGTTTTGTTTCAAGGTAGATTTTATTCCTCATTTATGTATTTATAGATATAAGCATGGAAATAATTCATTCATACAAATACATCTGTGTGAAGGGAAGAACGTTTTTCTGTTTTATTTTTAAATTTTATTTGTTTTTAAATATTTTGAAATTTAGTATTATTTATTTTTTTAGACAGCAGGTTATTATTAGTTATCTATTTTATACATATACATGTATACAGGTCAATCCCAATCTCCCAACTCATCCCACCACCACCACCCCATGGCTTCCCCCCCTTGGTTTCCATACGTTTGTTCTCTAACCCTGTGTCTCTAATTCTGCCCTGCAAACCGGTTCATCTGTACCAGTTTTCTAGGTTCCACATATATGCATTAATACACAATATTTGTTTTTCTCTTTCTGACTTACTTCTCTCGGTATGACAGTCTCTAGATCCATCCACGTCTCTACAAATGACCCCGTTTCATTCCTTTTTATGGCTGAGTAATATTCCATTTTATATATGTACCACATCTTTATCCATTCGTCTGTCTGTGGGCATTTAGGTTGCTTCCATTACCTGGCTATTGTAAATAGTGCTGCAATGAACATTGTGGTGAATGTGTCTTTTGGATTTATGGTTTTCTCTGGGTATATGCCCAGAAGTGGGATTGCTGGATCATATGGTAATTGTATTTTTAGTTTTTCTAATGAACCTCCATACTGTTCTCCATAGTGACTGTATCAATTGACATGCCCACCAATAGTGGAAGAGGGATCCATGTGTCCACACCCTCCGCAGCATTTGTAGTTTGTAGATTTTCTGATGATGCCCATTCTAACAGGTGTGAGGTGATACCTCATTGAAGTTTTGACTTGCATTTCTCTAATAATTAGTGATGTTGAGCAGCTTTTCATGTGCATCCTGGCCATCTCTGGGTCTCCTTTGAAGAAATGTCTATTTAGATATTCTACCCATTTTTGAAGTGGGTTGTATTTTTTTTAATATTAAGCTGCATGAGCTGTTTATATATATTGGAGATTAAACCTTTGTCCATTGATTCGTTTTCACATATTTCCTCCCATTCTGAGGGTTGCCTTTTTCCATTCCCGTTTTTAACAAAAGAAAGAAAGAAAGAAAGAAAAAGAGGCAGAACACAAATGTCCGTAAAATATGCCTCTTGAAACTGTCGTTTTGAAATATGGAGGTGTTTTGAATTTTTTGGTCGGTATACGACCCCAGGATTTGTTTTCAGGGCAGGTCTCATTTACAGGCCTGCAATTATTTTGAATATCAACTGACCATTAGCGCTGGGATTAAAGCTGCTGTTGTGTGAAACGGCCACATGGTGGCAGCAGTTCTCCTTTACCAAATCTGGTGACTAGGGCAACAGAGCCTCAATAGAAGTCCTGTTCTAGGTTGTAATTTAGAATGGAATGTGCCAGGAAAAAGACCCTTATGTTTGTCTCACTATTTCTTGTTGGGTTTTTTTTCATTTAATTTTTATTTTTTATCACAGCAAGTTTGATTACAATGTTTGGCTTGTTGTAGGTGTGCAAGATGTGGTTCTTTTACGCATATACATATGTCTGTTCTTCCTGGGATCCTTTTCCATGTACGTTATGACAGAATGTTGACTAATCTTCTCTTGGTATTCCGTAGGTGTTTGGTGTCTATATATTTCACCTGTGTTTGTATATGTCTCTTAACCCCAATATCCTAATGTATCCAATCCTCACACCTTTCCATTGGTGAACCGTAAGTTTGTTTAATGAATCTGCGATTGCCCTTCTCTGTGGAAATATCTTCACTAGTATCAAGTTTTAGGTAACACCTATAAGTGATATCATACGATATGTGTCTTTCTCTTTCTGACTTACTACAAGTCACGTGATTACCTCTAGACTCATCTACGGTGCTGCAGATGGCATTGTGTCCTTTTTTTCCTTGGCTAATATTCTGTCTGTACATGTACCAGTTCTTCTTTGACCACTCATCTGTTGATGGACTTTTTGGTTGCTCCCATGTCATGGCTATTGTAATGCTGCGGCAATGCACATTTGCCTGCCTGTGTCTTTCCAATTCTGTCTTCTTAGGTTATAGGCCCAGGAGTTCGCCTGCTGGATCATATGGTAGCAAAATGTTTACCTTGTACAGGCACCGCCATTCTGTTCTCATTAGTGGCTCTTACCAGGTTACGTCCCACTTAAAGTTGAGGTGATGCTCTTCTCCACAACACCTTCAGCGTTTATTGTTTGGAGTATTTTTGCTGAAGTTTATTCTGACTAGTGTGAGCTGATACCACTTTGTGCTTGGATTTGCATGCGTCTCATAATACCTTGAAATTGAGCTTTCTGGCATGTCCTTTTTTTCTTCAAACTGTGAGTACAGCTTACCTCTTCAAATTGTTTTCGGGAAGTAGGTGTGACATTTAGAAATATTTTGGCCATTACCTCCCTCAAGACATTATGAGGGCAGGTTTCATTCACAGCCCTCCAGTACTGGTGCATATGAAGTGACCCTTAGCACAGGTTTTAAAGCTGCTGTTGCAGGTAACGGCCAGAGGGTGGCAGCATTTCTGCTTTTCCCAATCTGTTAACTAGGGAAACAGACCATCCTGGCAGTGGTGTTCCTCGGTTATATATTAGAGTGGAATGTGCCCCCAAAAGCTGATGTCTCCTTACTTATGTTTGTGTTAGAAATTGAATTTGTATATATTTTTTTATTGGAGTCATATTCCATTGTGTTCATGGACCACTTCTTCTTTGAACATTCCTCTGTTGATGGACATTTTCGTAGCTTCCAAGTGTTGGCTATGGTAAATATTGCTGGAGTGCAGGATTGCCAGCATGTGTCTTTTCTTTTTTGTGGTACATGGGCCTCTCACTGCCGTGGGCCCTCCCATTGCAGAGCACAGGCTCCGGACGCACAGGCCCAGCAGCCATAGCTCACGGGAACAGCCGCTCCGCGGCAAGTGGGATCTTCCCGAATCGGGGCATGAACCCATGTCCCCTGCACTGGCAGGCGGACTCTCATCCACTGCGCCACCAGTGAATCCCAGCCTGTCTTTTTGATTCTCATCCCCTCAGGCGAAAGGCCCAGCAGTGGGTATACTTGATTGAATGGTAGCCCAGTATTTATCTTTACAAGGCACGTCATTTTTGTTTTCATGACTGGCTCTTACCATGTCCCACGTTGAAGCAAGGGTAGGCATTTCTCCAAAACCCCTTCAGCATTTATTGTTTGCAGAATTTTTCCTGATGGGCATTCTGACTGCTGTGAGCTGATAGGTTTTTGTCATTTGGATTTACATATCTTTAATTATTCCTAATGTTTAGCATTTTCCCATGCCCTTTTAAATTTCTGGCAGAGAAAAACAGAAAAAAAAACGGAGAGTACAGTTAAACTCTTGAAATTGTCTTCTTGGATGGTTGCCCTCTTTTCAATGTTCTGGTCAATTTTCGACCCCATGTTTGTTTTTGAGGGCAGGTGTTATTCACAGGCCTGCAATGAGTGTGACTATTTAGTGACCATTAGCAGTGGGTTTAAAGCTGCTGTTGTGGGAAATGGCCACAAGGCGGCAGCGTTTCTCCACTCCCAAGTCTGGTTCCTAGGGCAGCAGAGCCTTTCTGGGACCAATGGAATACAGAAGAAGGCATCATTGAAGTCTAATACAGAATACCATGTCCTGGTGGATGGTAGAATGACCAGTAGGGTCTAGGAATTAGGAACTACTGGATGTATATCCTCGGTGGCTTCACTGACTGTCCTAACATCCTTTACCAGGTCCCCAGCAGCCCACGGGGCTCTCGTGGTCAGGCCCCTCCCAGGATATGGGGCTCACCTGGGCAGGGCCCCAGCAGCCAACGGGGTTCTCATGTTCAGGCCACTCCCAGGGTATGGAGCTCAGCTGTGAAACTACCCAGCAGCCCATGAGGCTCTCGTGCTTAGGCACCTCCCATGATACAGAGCTCCCGTGGGCAGGTACCATGGCAGGGCTGGGCACACAGGAACCGTGCACATAGCCCTCATTGCAGAGCACCCCAGAACGCCTGTCACGCAGAGCTGACACAGAGCACCTCAGAGCAGGACTTGAACTAACCAACAGCAGCTCCGACAGGTCTCTGACCCTGGGCATCACTCTGTGCAGCCTCCCTCTGCCTGGTCTTCCAGAGACTTCCACTGCAGCCGGGGCACCAGGCCTTTGTCTCCAACCATCCCCCCTCCTCTCCCTGACTCCTGGGTTCCTCTCATTAGGATTAGGTCTTCTTGAAATTGTCTCCCACTCATGGGCCAGATAAAATGATGAGAAAACAAGCCGGAGATGCAGCCCCTTGTCTATCCTGACTCTCAGGAGCCCACACCTGTTCCTTGGAACTGGCCGTTTCAGCGAGGTCCATTTTCTGCAATGTGAGCCACTGAGGGGTGAGGATTGGCTGACCGGAGCAGCCTGTCCCTACCGGCCAGCCCTCCCTAGGTGTGCCTGGGTTGAGGTCAATAGAAACACCGCTCCAGGGAGCAACAGCGCCTGCAGCTGTGCCTGACGCCATATTCTCTGCCCCGTCAGCAGTCTCGGGGCTGTGCTGGTGGGAGGGAGTGAGGGGGCACGGTTTTGTGGGTGGCCCGGTGTGAGAGGGGCTCTGCTGGACTTTCTGCAGGAGTTGCCAGACTGCCACCTGCTAAAGAAGAGGATGGGTCACCCATACCTTCCGCTGGAATTTCTCCGCGGGCAGAGGTGAGGGAGGAACAAAGCAGTGGGGGCCAAGACAGGACGGATATCTCAGGCAGGGAAATGGAAAGTGTTCAGAAGAGCGCCTGGGGCCAGGATCATCCTGGCTGGCCTGCAGGCACCAAGTCAGCCTGCGTGCTTTCGCTGGTGTGGATCCACGGCCCTTCCTCTATGCTTTCAAGTCCTTGTACATATTCAGGTGTTTTACCTGGGAAGGGAGGGAACAGTTCAGCAGCAGCTGGCTGTGGGCTCGGCTCACGTTTACTCACAGACGCCTATGTACGGTCCCCCAGCTTTGCAATGAGGACGCTCCTTGCGGGGGTGGGGGGGGGCTGCTGGCTGCATGGGAGATAATTCCCTACCTCTGACCAACTTCAGAATTGTTTACCACTGGAGCAAGTGCCCTGATAGGGTTTTCCTCTGTATAACTAGTGGGTTCTGTTTATTTTTTCTGTTTTGTTTCAAGGTAGATTTTATTCCTCATTTATGTATTTATAGATATAAGCATGGAAATAATTCATTCATACAAATACATCTGTGTGAAGGGAAGAACGTTTTTCTGTTTTATTTTTAAATTTTATTTGTTTTTAAATATTTTGAAATTTAGTATTATTTATTTTTTTAGACAGCAGGTTATTATTAGTTATCTATTTTATACATATACATGTATACAGGTCAATCCCAATCTCCCAACTCATCCCACCACCACCACCCCATGGCTTCCCCCCCTTGGTTTCCATACGTTTGTTCTCTAACCCTGTGTCTCTAATTCTGCCCTGCAAACCGGTTCATCTGTACCAGTTTTCTAGGTTCCACATATATGCATTAATACACAATATTTGTTTTTCTCTTTCTGACTTACTTCTCTCGGTATGACAGTCTCTAGATCCATCCACGTCTCTACAAATGACCCCGTTTCATTCCTTTTTATGGCTGAGTAATATTCCATTTTATATATGTACCACATCTTTATCCATTCGTCTGTCTGTGGGCATTTAGGTTGCTTCCATTACCTGGCTATTGTAAATAGTGCTGCAATGAACATTGTGGTGAATGTGTCTTTTGGATTTATGGTTTTCTCTGGGTATATGCCCAGAAGTGGGATTGCTGGATCATATGGTAATTGTATTTTTAGTTTTTCTAATGAACCTCCATACTGTTCTCCATAGTGACTGTATCAATTGACATGCCCACCAATAGTGGAAGAGGGATCCATGTGTCCACACCCTCCGCAGCATTTGTAGTTTGTAGATTTTCTGATGATGCCCATTCTAACAGGTGTGAGGTGATACCTCATTGAAGTTTTGACTTGCATTTCTCTAATAATTAGTGATGTTGAGCAGCTTTTCATGTGCATCCTGGCCATCTCTGGGTCTCCTTTGAAGAAATGTCTATTTAGATATTCTACCCATTTTTGAAGTGGGTTGTATTTTTTTTAATATTAAGCTGCATGAGCTGTTTATATATATTGGAGATTAAACCTTTGTCCATTGATTCGTTTTCACATATTTCCTCCCATTCTGAGGGTTGCCTTTTTCCATTCCCGTTTTTAACAAAAGAAAGAAAGAAAGAAAGAAAAAGAGGCAGAACACAAATGTCCGTAAAATATGCCTCTTGAAACTGTCGTTTTGAAATATGGAGGTGTTTTGAATTTTTTGGTCGGTATACGACCCCAGGATTTGTTTTCAGGGCAGGTCTCATTTACAGGCCTGCAATTATTTTGAATATCAACTGACCATTAGCGCTGGGATTAAAGCTGCTGTTGTGTGAAACGGCCACATGGTGGCAGCAGTTCTCCTTTACCAAATCTGGTGACTAGGGCAACAGAGCCTCAATAGAAGTCCTGTTCTAGGTTGTAATTTAGAATGGAATGTGCCAGGAAAAAGACCCTTATGTTTGTCTCACTATTTCTTGTTGGGTTTTTTTTCATTTAATTTTTATTTTTTATCACAGCAAGTTTGATTACAATGTTTGGCTTGTTGTAGGTGTGCAAGATGTGGTTCTTTTACGCATATACATATGTCTGTTCTTCCTGGGATCCTTTTCCATGTACGTTATGACAGAATGTTGACTAATCTTCTCTTGGTATTCCGTAGGTGTTTGGTGTCTATATATTTCACCTGTGTTTGTATATGTCTCTTAACCCCAATATCCTAATGTATCCAATCCTCACACCTTTCCATTGGTGAACCGTAAGTTTGTTTAATGAATCTGCGATTGCCCTTCTCTGTGGAAATATCTTCACTAGTATCAAGTTTTAGGTAACACCTATAAGTGATATCATACGATATGTGTCTTTCTCTTTCTGACTTACTACAAGTCACGTGATTACCTCTAGACTCATCTACGGTGCTGCAGATGGCATTGTGTCCTTTTTTTCCTTGGCTAATATTCTGTCTGTACATGTACCAGTTCTTCTTTGACCACTCATCTGTTGATGGACTTTTTGGTTGCTCCCATGTCATGGCTATTGTAATGCTGCGGCAATGCACATTTGCCTGCCTGTGTCTTTCCAATTCTGTCTTCTTAGGTTATAGGCCCAGGAGTTCGCCTGCTGGATCATATGGTAGCAAAATGTTTACCTTGTACAGGCACCGCCATTCTGTTCTCATTAGTGGCTCTTACCAGGTTACGTCCCACTTAAAGTTGAGGTGATGCTCTTCTCCACAACACCTTCAGCGTTTATTGTTTGGAGTATTTTTGCTGAAGTTTATTCTGACTAGTGTGAGCTGATACCACTTTGTGCTTGGATTTGCATGCGTCTCATAATACCTTGAAATTGAGCTTTCTGGCATGTCCTTTTTTTCTTCAAACTGTGAGTACAGCTTACCTCTTCAAATTGTTTTCGGGAAGTAGGTGTGACATTTAGAAATATTTTGGCCATTACCTCCCTCAAGACATTATGAGGGCAGGTTTCATTCACAGCCCTCCAGTACTGGTGCATATGAAGTGACCCTTAGCACAGGTTTTAAAGCTGCTGTTGCAGGTAACGGCCAGAGGGTGGCAGCATTTCTGCTTTTCCCAATCTGTTAACTAGGGAAACAGACCATCCTGGCAGTGGTGTTCCTCGGTTATATATTAGAGTGGAATGTGCCCCCAAAAGCTGATGTCTCCTTACTTATGTTTGTGTTAGAAATTGAATTTGTATATATTTTTTTATTGGAGTCATATTCCATTGTGTTCATGGACCACTTCTTCTTTGAACATTCCTCTGTTGATGGACATTTTCGTAGCTTCCAAGTGTTGGCTATGGTAAATATTGCTGGAGTGCAGGATTGCCAGCATGTGTCTTTTCTTTTTTGTGGTACATGGGCCTCTCACTGCCGTGGGCCCTCCCATTGCAGAGCACAGGCTCCGGACGCACAGGCCCAGCAGCCATAGCTCACGGGAACAGCCGCTCCGCGGCAAGTGGGATCTTCCCGAATCGGGGCATGAACCCATGTCCCCTGCACTGGCAGGCGGACTCTCATCCACTGCGCCACCAGTGAATCCCAGCCTGTCTTTTTGATTCTCATCCCCTCAGGCGAAAGGCCCAGCAGTGGGTATACTTGATTGAATGGTAGCCCAGTATTTATCTTTACAAGGCACGTCATTTTTGTTTTCATGACTGGCTCTTACCATGTCCCACGTTGAAGCAAGGGTAGGCATTTCTCCAAAACCCCTTCAGCATTTATTGTTTGCAGAATTTTTCCTGATGGGCATTCTGACTGCTGTGAGCTGATAGGTTTTTGTCATTTGGATTTACATATCTTTAATTATTCCTAATGTTTAGCATTTTCCCATGCCCTTTTAAATTTCTGGCAGAGAAAAACAGAAAAAAAAACGGAGAGTACAGTTAAACTCTTGAAATTGTCTTCTTGGATGGTTGCCCTCTTTTCAATGTTCTGGTCAATTTTCGACCCCATGTTTGTTTTTGAGGGCAGGTGTTATTCACAGGCCTGCAATGAGTGTGACTATTTAGTGACCATTAGCAGTGGGTTTAAAGCTGCTGTTGTGGGAAATGGCCACAAGGCGGCAGCGTTTCTCCACTCCCAAGTCTGGTTCCTAGGGCAGCAGAGCCTTTCTGGGACCAATGGAATACAGAAGAAGGCATCATTGAAGTCTAATACAGAATACCATGTCCTGGTGGATGGTAGAATGACCAGTAGGGTCTAGGAATTAGGAACTACTGGATGTATATCCTCGGTGGCTTCACTGACTGTCCTAACATCCTTTACCAGGTCCCCAGCAGCCCACGGGGCTCTCGTGGTCAGGCCCCTCCCAGGATATGGGGCTCACCTGGGCAGGGCCCCAGCAGCCAACGGGGTTCTCATGTTCAGGCCACTCCCAGGGTATGGAGCTCAGCTGTGAAACTACCCAGCAGCCCATGAGGCTCTCGTGCTTAGGCACCTCCCATGATACAGAGCTCCCGTGGGCAGGTACCATGGCAGGGCTGGGCACACAGGAACCGTGCACATAGCCCTCATTGCAGAGCACCCCAGAACACCTGTCACGCAGAGCTGACACAGAGCACCTCAGAGCAGGACTTGAACTAACCAACAGCAGCTCCGACAGGTCTCTGACCCTGGGCATCACTCTGTGCAGCCTCCCTCTGCCTGGTCTTCCAGAGACTTCCACTGCAGCCGGGGCACCAGGCCTTTGTCTCCAACCATCCCCCCTCCTCTCCCTGACTCCTGGGTTCCTCTCATTAGGATTAGGTCTTCTTGAAATTGTCTCCCACTCATGGGCCAGATAAAATGATGAGAAAACAAGCCGGAGATGCAGCCCCTTGTCTATCCTGACTCTCAGGAGCCCACACCTGTTCCTTGGAACTGGCCGTTTCAGCGAGGTCCATTTTCTGCAATGTGAGCCACTGAGGGGTGAGGATTGGCTGACCGGAGCAGCCTGTCCCTACCGGCCAGCCCTCCCTAGGTGTGCCTGGGTTGAGGTCAATAGAAACACCGCTCCAGGGAGCAACAGCGCCTGCAGCTGTGCCTGACGCCATATTCTCTGCCCCGTCAGCAGTCTCGGGGCTGTGCTGGTGGGAGGGAGTGAGGGGGCACGGTTTTGTGGGTGGCCCGGTGTGAGAGGGGCTCTGCTGGACTTTCTGCAGGAGTTGCCAGACTGCCACCTGCTAAAGAAGAGGATGGGTCACCCATACCTTCCGCTGGAATTTCTCCGCGGGCAGAGGTGAGGGAGGAACAAAGCAGTGGGGGCCAAGACAGGACGGATATCTCAGGCAGGGAAATGGAAAGTGTTCAGAAGAGCGCCTGGGGCCAGGATCATCCTGGCTGGCCTGCAGGCACCAAGTCAGCCTGCGTGCTTTCGCTGGTGTGGATCCACGGCCCTTCCTCTATGCTTTCAAGTCCTTGTACATATTCAGGTGTTTTACCTGGGAAGGGAGGGAACAGTTCAGCAGCAGCTGGCTGGGGGCTCGGCTCACGTTTACTCACAGACGCCTATGTACGGTCCCCCAGCTTTGCAATGAGGACGCTCCTTGCGGGGGTGGGGGGGGGGCTGCTGGCTGCATGGGAGATAATTCCCTACCTCTGACCAACTTCAGAATTGTTTACCACTGGAGCAAGTGCCCTGATAGGGTTTTCCTCTGTATAACTAGTGGGTTCTGTTTATTTTTTCTGTTTTGTTTCAAGGTAGATTTTATTCCTCATTTATGTATTTATAGATATAAGCATGGAAATAATTCATTCATACAAATACATCTGTGTGAAGGGAAGAACGTTTTTCTGTTTTATTTTTAAATTTTATTTGTTTTTAAATATTTTGAAATTTAGTATTATTTATTTTTTTAGACAGCAGGTTATTATTAGTTATCTATTTTATACATATACATGTATACAGGTCAATCCCAATCTCCCAACTCATCCCACCACCACCACCCCATGGCTTCCCCCCCTTGGTTTCCATACGTTTGTTCTCTAACCCTGTGTCTCTAATTCTGCCCTGCAAACCGGTTCATCTGTACCAGTTTTCTAGGTTCCACATATATGCATTAATACACAATATTTGTTTTTCTCTTTCTGACTTACTTCTCTCGGTATGACAGTCTCTAGATCCATCCACGTCTCTACAAATGACCCCGTTTCATTCCTTTTTATGGCTGAGTAATATTCCATTTTATATATGTACCACATCTTTATCCATTCGTCTGTCTGTGGGCATTTAGGTTGCTTCCATTACCTGGCTATTGTAAATAGTGCTGCAATGAACATTGTGGTGAATGTGTCTTTTGGATTTATGGTTTTCTCTGGGTATATGCCCAGAAGTGGGATTGCTGGATCATATGGTAATTGTATTTTTAGTTTTTCTAATGAACCTCCATACTGTTCTCCATAGTGACTGTATCAATTGACATGCCCACCAATAGTGGAAGAGGGATCCATGTGTCCACACCCTCCGCAGCATTTGTAGTTTGTAGATTTTCTGATGATGCCCATTCTAACAGGTGTGAGGTGATACCTCATTGAAGTTTTGACTTGCATTTCTCTAATAATTAGTGATGTTGAGCAGCTTTTCATGTGCATCCTGGCCATCTCTGGGTCTCCTTTGAAGAAATGTCTATTTAGATATTCTACCCATTTTTGAAGTGGGTTGTATTTTTTTTAATATTAAGCTGCATGAGCTGTTTATATATATTGGAGATTAAACCTTTGTCCATTGATTCGTTTTCACATATTTCCTCCCATTCTGAGGGTTGCCTTTTTCCATTCCCGTTTTTAACAAAAGAAAGAAAGAAAGAAAGAAAAAGAGGCAGAACACAAATGTCCGTAAAATATGCCTCTTGAAACTGTCGTTTTGAAATATGGAGGTGTTTTGAATTTTTTGGTCGGTATACGACCCCAGGATTTGTTTTCAGGGCAGGTCTCATTTACAGGCCTGCAATTATTTTGAATATCAACTGACCATTAGCGCTGGGATTAAAGCTGCTGTTGTGTGAAACGGCCACATGGTGGCAGCAGTTCTCCTTTACCAAATCTGGTGACTAGGGCAACAGAGCCTCAATAGAAGTCCTGTTCTAGGTTGTAATTTAGAATGGAATGTGCCAGGAAAAAGACCCTTATGTTTGTCTCACTATTTCTTGTTGGGTTTTTTTTCATTTAATTTTTATTTTTTATCACAGCAAGTTTGATTACAATGTTTGGCTTGTTGTAGGTGTGCAAGATGTGGTTCTTTTACGCATATACATATGTCTGTTCTTCCTGGGATCCTTTTCCATGTACGTTATGACAGAATGTTGACTAATCTTCTCTTGGTATTCCGTAGGTGTTTGGTGTCTATATATTTCACCTGTGTTTGTATATGTCTCTTAACCCCAATATCCTAATGTATCCAATCCTCACACCTTTCCATTGGTGAACCGTAAGTTTGTTTAATGAATCTGCGATTGCCCTTCTCTGTGGAAATATCTTCACTAGTATCAAGTTTTAGGTAACACCTATAAGTGATATCATACGATATGTGTCTTTCTCTTTCTGACTTACTACAAGTCACGTGATTACCTCTAGACTCATCTACGGTGCTGCAGATGGCATTGTGTCCTTTTTTTCCTTGGCTAATATTCTGTCTGTACATGTACCAGTTCTTCTTTGACCACTCATCTGTTGATGGACTTTTTGGTTGCTCCCATGTCATGGCTATTGTAATGCTGCGGCAATGCACATTTGCCTGCCTGTGTCTTTCCAATTCTGTCTTCTTAGGTTATAGGCCCAGGAGTTCGCCTGCTGGATCATATGGTAGCAAAATGTTTACCTTGTACAGGCACCGCCATTCTGTTCTCATTAGTGGCTCTTACCAGGTTACGTCCCACTTAAAGTTGAGGTGATGCTCTTCTCCACAACACCTTCAGCGTTTATTGTTTGGAGTATTTTTGCTGAAGTTTATTCTGACTAGTGTGAGCTGATACCACTTTGTGCTTGGATTTGCATGCATCTCATAATACCTTGAAATTGAGCTTTCTGGCATGTCCTTTTTTTCTTCAAACTGTGAGTACAGCTTACCTCTTCAAATTGTTTTCGGGAAGTAGGTGTGACATTTAGAAATATTTTGGCCATTACCTCCCTCAAGACATTATGAGGGCAGGTTTCATTCACAGCCCTCCAGTACTGGTGCATATGAAGTGACCCTTAGCACAGGTTTTAAAGCTGCTGTTGCAGGTAACGGCCAGAGGGTGGCAGCATTTCTGCTTTTCCCAATCTGTTAACTAGGGAAACAGACCATCCTGGCAGTGGTGTTCCTCGGTTCTATATTAGAGTGGAATGTGCCCCCAAAAGCTGATGTCTCCTTACTTATGTTTGTTTTAGAAATCGAATTTCTATATATTTTTTTATTGGAGTCATATTCCATTGTGTTCATGGACCACTTCTTCTTTGAGCATTCCTCTGTTGATGGACATTTTCGTAGCTTCCAAGTGTTGGCTATGGTAAATATTGCTGGAGTGCAGGATTGCCAGCATGTGTCTTTTCTTTTTTGTGGTACATGGGCCTCTCACTGCCGTGGGCCCTCCCATTGCAGAGCACAGGCTCCGGACGCACAGGCCCAGCAGCCATAGCTCACGGGAACAGCCGCTCCGCGGCAAGTGGGATCTTCCCGAATCGGGGCATGAACCCATGTCCCCTGCACTGGCAGGCGGACTCTCATCCACTGCGCCACCAGTGAATCCCAGCCTGTCTTTTTGATTCTCATCCCCTCAGGCGAAAGGCCCAGCAGTGGGTATACTTGATTGAATGGTAGCTTAGTATTTATCTTTACAAGGCACGTCATTTTTGTTTTCATGACTGGCTCTTACCATGTCCCACGTTGAAGCAAGGGTAGGCATTTCTCCAAAACCCCTTCAGCATTTATTGTTTGCAGAATTTTTCCTGATGGGCATTCTGACTGCTGTGAGCTGATAGGTTTTTGTCATTTGGATTTACATATCTTTAATTATTCCTCATGTTTAGCATTTTCCCATGCCTTTTTAAATTTCTGGCAGAGAAAAACAGAAAAAAAAAACGGAGAGTACAGTTAAACTCTTGAAATTGTCTTCTTGGATGGTTGCCCTCTTTTGAATGTTCTGGTCAATTTTCAACCCCATGTTTGTTTTTGAGGGCAGGTGTTATTCACAGGCCTGCAATGAGTGTGACTATTTAGTGACCATTAGCAGTGGGTTTAAAGCTGCTGTTGTGGGAAATGGCCACAAGGCGGCAGCGTTTCTCCACTCCCAAGTCTGGTTCCTAGGGCAGCAGAGCCTTTCTGGGACCAATGGAATACAGAAGAAGGCATCATTGAAGTCTAATACAGAATACCATGTCCTGGTGGATGGTAGAATGACCAGTAGGGTCTAGGAATTAGGAACTACTGGATGTATATCCTCGGTGGCTTCACTGACTGTCCTAACATCCTTTACCAGGTCCCCAGCAGCCCACGGGGCTCTCGTGGTCAGGCCCCTCCCAGGATATGGGGCTCACCTGGGCAGGGCCCCAGCAGCCAACGGGGTTCTCATGTTCAGGCCACTCCCAGGGTATGGAGCTCAGCTGTGAAACTACCCAGCAGCCCATGAGGCTCTCGTGCTTAGGCACCTCCCATGATACAGAGCTCCCGTGGGCAGGTACCATGGCAGGGCTGGGCACACAGGAACCGTGCACATAGCCCTCATTGCAGAGCACCCCAGAACGCCTGTCACGCAGAGCTGACACAGAGCACCTCAGAGCAGGACTTGAACTAACCAACAGCAGCTCCGACAGGTCTCTGACCCTGGGCATCACTCTGTGCAGCCTCCCTCTGCCTGGTCTTCCAGAGACTTCCACTGCAGCCGGGGCACCAGGCCTTTGTCTCCAACCATCCCCCCTCCTCTCCCTGACTCCTGGGTTCCTCTCATTAGGATTAGGTCTTCTTGAAATTGTCTCCCACTCATGGGCCAGATAAAATGATGAGAAAACAAGCCGGAGATGCAGCCCCTTGTCTATCCTGACTCTCAGGAGCCCACACCTGTTCCTTGGAACTGGCCGTTTCAGCGAGGTCCATTTTCTGCAATGTGAGCCACTGAGGGGTGAGGATTGGCTGACCGGAGCAGCCTGTCCCTACCGGCCAGCCCTCCCCAGGTGTGCCTGGGTTGAGGTCAATAGAAACACCGCTCCAGGGAGCAACAGCGCCTGCAGCTGTGCCTGACGCCATATTCTCTGCCCCGTCAGCAGTCTCGGGGCTGTGCTGGTGGGAGGGAGTGAGGGGGCACGGTTTTGTGGGTGGCCCGGTGTGAGAGGGGCTCTGCTGGACTTTCTGCAGGAGTTGCCAGACTGCCACCTGCTAAAGAAGAGGATGGGTCACCCATACCTTCCGCTGGAATTTCTCCGCGGGCAGAGGTGAGGGAGGAACAAAGCAGTGGGGGCCAAGACAGGACGGATATCTCAGGCAGGGAAATGGAAAGTTTTCAGAAGAGCGCCTGGGGCCAGGATCATCCTGGCTGGCCTGCAGGCACCAAGTCAGCCTGCATGCTTTCGCTGGTGTGGATCCACGGCCCTTCCTCTATGCTTTCAAGTCCTTGTACATATTCAGGTGTTTTACCTGGGAAGGGAGGGAACAGTTCAGCAGCAGCTGGCTGGGGGCTCAGCTCACGTTTACTCACAGACGCCTATGTACGGTCCCCCAGCTTTGCAATGAGGACGCTCCTTGCGGGGGTGGGGGGGGGGCTGCTGGCTGCATGGGAGATAATTCCCTACCTCTGACCAACTTCAGAATTGTTTACCACTGGAGCAAGTGCCCTGATAGGGTTTTCCTCTGTATAACTAGTGGGTTCTGTTTATTTTTTCTGTTTTGTTTCAAGGTAGATTTTATTCCTCATTTATGTATTTATAGATATAAGCATGGAAATAATTCATTAATACAAATACATCTGTGTGAAGGGAAGAACGTTTTTCTTTTTTATTTTTAAATTTTATTTGTTTTTAAAAATTTTGAAATTTAGTATTATTTATTTTTTTAGACAGCAGGTTATTATTAGTTATCTATTTTATACATATACATGTATACAGGTCAATCCCAATCTCCCAACTCATCCCACCACCACCACCCCATGGCTTCCCCCCCTTGGTTTCCATACATTTGTTCTCTAACCCTGTGTCTCTAATTCTGCCCTGCAAACCGGTTCATCTGTACCAGTTTTCTAGGTTCCACATATATGCATTAATACACAATATTTGTTTTTCTCTTTCTGACTTACTTCTCTCGGTATGACAGTCTCTAGATCCATCCATGTCTCTACAAATGACCCCGTTTCATTCCTTTTTATGGCTGAGTAATATTCCATTTTATATATGTACCACATCTTTATCCATTCGTCTGTCTGTGGGCATTTAGGTTGCTTCCATTACCTGGCTATTGTAAATAGTGCTGCAATGAACATTGTGGTGAATGTGTCTTTTGGATTTATGGTTTTCTCTGGGTATATGCCCAGAAGTGGGATTGCTGGATCATATGGTAATTGTATTTTTAGTTTTTCTAATGAACCTCCATACTGTTCTCCATAGTGACTGTATCAATTGACATGCCCACCAATAGTGGAAGAGGGATCCATGTGTCCACACCCTCCGCAGCATTTGTACTTTGTAGATTTTCTGATGATGCCCATTCTAACAGGTGTGAGGTGATACCTCATTGAAGTTTTGACTTGCATTTCTCTAATAATTAGTGATGTTGAGCAGCTTTTCATGTGCATCCTGGCCATCTCTGGGTCTCCTTTGAAGAAATGTCTATTTAGATATTCTACCCATTTTTGAAGTGGGTTGTATTTTTTTTAATATTAAGCTGCATGAGCTGTTTATATATATTGGAGATTAAACCTTTGTCCATTGATTCGTTTTCACATATTTCCTCCCATTCTGAGGGTTGCCTTTTTCCATTCCCGTTTTTTAACAAAAGAAAGAAAGAAAGAAAGAAAAAGAGGCAGAACACAAATGTCCGTAAAATATGCCTCTTGAAACTGTCGTTTTGAAATATGGAGGTGTTTTGAATTTTTTGGTCGGTATACGACCCCAGGATTTGTTTTCAGGGCAGGTCTCATTTACAGGCCTGCAATTATTTTGAATATCAACTGACCATTAGCGCTGGGATTAAAGCTGCTGTTGTGTGAAACGGCCACAAGGTGGCAGCAGTTCTCCTTTACCAAATCTGGTGACTAGGGCAACAGAGCCTCAATGGAAGTCGTGTTCTAGGTTGTAATTTAGAATGGAATGTGCCAGGAAAAAGACCCTTATGTTTGTCTCACTATTTCTTATTGGGTTTTTTTTCATTTAATTTTTATTTTTTATCACAGCAAGTTTGATTACAATGTTTGGCTTGTTGTAGGTGTGCAAGATGTGGTTCTTTTACGCATATACATATGTCTGTTCTTCCTGGGATCCTTTTCCATGTACGTTATGACAGAATGTTGACTAATCTTCTCTTGGTATTCCGTAGGTGTTTGGTGTCTATATATTTCACCTGTGTTTGTATATGTCTCTTAACCCCAATATCCTAATGTATCCAATCCTCACACCTTTCCATTGGTGAACCGTAAGTTTGTTTAATGAATCTGCGATTGCCCTTCTCTGTGGAAATATCTTCACTAGTATCATTTTTTAGGTAACACCTATAAGTGATATCATACGATATGTGTCTTTCTCTTTCTGACTTACTACAAGTCACGTGATTACCTCTAGACTCATCTACGGTGCTGCAGATGGCATTGTGTCCTTTTTTTCCTTGGCTAATATTCTGTCTGTACATGTACCAGTTCTTCTTTGACCACTCATCTGTTGATGGACTTTTTGGTTGCTCCCATGTCATGGCTATTGTAATGCTGCGGCAATGCACATTTGCCTGCCTGTGTC
Organism: Mesoplodon mirus; assembly: GCF_964341445.2. Taxonomy (NCBI): domain Eukaryota; kingdom Metazoa; phylum Chordata; class Mammalia; order Artiodactyla; family Ziphiidae; genus Mesoplodon; species Mesoplodon mirus. The sequence continues at coordinate 93,068,614 of NC_138979.1, forward strand.
TTTCCAATTCTGTCTTCTTAGGTTATAGGCCCAGGAGTTCGCCTGCTGGATCATATGGTAGCAAAATGTTTACCTTGTACAGGCACCGCCATTCTGTTCTCATTAGTGGCTCTTACCAGGTTACGTCCCACTTAAAGTTGAGGTGATGCTCTTCTCCACAACACCTTCAGCGTTTATTGTTTGGAGTATTTTTGCTGAAGTTTATTCTGACTAGTGTGAGCTGATACCACTTTGTGCTTGGATTTGCATGCGTCTCATAATACCTTGAAATTGAGCTTTCTGGCATGTCCTTTTTTTCTTCAAACTGTGAGTACAGCTTACCTCTTCAAATTGTTTTCGGGAAGTAGGTGTGACATTTAGAAATATTTTGGCCATTACCTCCCTCAAGACATTATGAGGGCAGGTTTCATTCACAGCCCTCCAGTACTGGTGCATATGAAGTGACCCTTAGCACAGGTTTTAAAGCTGCTGTTGCAGGTAACGGCCAGAGGGTGGCAGCATTTCTGCTTTTCCCAATCTGTTAACTAGGGAAACAGACCATCCTGGCAGTGGTGTTCCTCGGTTATATATTAGAGTGGAATGTGCCCCCAAAAGCTGATGTCTCCTTACTTATGTTTGTGTTAGAAATTGAATTTGTATATATTTTTTTATTGGAGTCATATTCCATTGTGTTCATGGACCACTTCTTCTTTGAACATTCCTCTGTTGATGGACATTTTCGTAGCTTCCAAGTGTTGGCTATGGTAAATATTGCTGGAGTGCAGGATTGCCAGCATGTGTCTTTTCTTTTTTGTGGTACATGGGCCTCTCACTGCCGTGGGCCCTCCCATTGCAGAGCACAGGCTCCGGACGCACAGGCCCAGCAGCCATAGCTCACGGGAACAGCCGCTCCGCGGCAAGTGGGATCTTCCCGAATCGGGGCATGAACCCATGTCCCCTGCACTGGCAGGCGGACTCTCATCCACTGCGCCACCAGTGAATCCCAGCCTGTCTTTTTGATTCTCATCCCCTCAGGCGAAAGGCCCAGCAGTGGGTATACTTGATTGAATGGTAGCCCAGTATTTATCTTTACAAGGCACGTCATTTTTGTTTTCATGACTGGCTCTTACCATGTCCCACGTTGAAGCAAGGGTAGGCATTTCTCCAAAACCCCTTCAGCATTTATTGTTTGCAGAATTTTTCCTGATGGGCATTCTGACTGCTGTGAGCTGATAGGTTTTTGTCATTTGGATTTACATATCTTTAATTATTCCTAATGTTTAGCATTTTCCCATGCCCTTTTAAATTTCTGGCAGAGAAAAACAGAAAAAAAAACGGAGAGTACAGTTAAACTCTTGAAATTGTCTTCTTGGATGGTTGCCCTCTTTTCAATGTTCTGGTCAATTTTCGACCCCATGTTTGTTTTTGAGGGCAGGTGTTATTCACAGGCCTGCAATGAGTGTGACTATTTAGTGACCATTAGCAGTGGGTTTAAAGCTGCTGTTGTGGGAAATGGCCACAAGGCGGCAGCGTTTCTCCACTCCCAAGTCTGGTTCCTAGGGCAGCAGAGCCTTTCTGGGACCAATGGAATACAGAAGAAGGCATCATTGAAGTCTAATACAGAATACCATGTCCTGGTGGATGGTAGAATGACCAGTAGGGTCTAGGAATTAGGAACTACTGGATGTATATCCTCGGTGGCTTCACTGACTGTCCTAACATCCTTTACCAGGTCCCCAGCAGCCCACGGGGCTCTCGTGGTCAGGCCCCTCCCAGGATATGGGGCTCACCTGGGCAGGGCCCCAGCAGCCAACGGGGTTCTCATGTTCAGGCCACTCCCAGGGTATGGAGCTCAGCTGTGAAACTACCCAGCAGCCCATGAGGCTCTCGTGCTTAGGCACCTCCCATGATACAGAGCTCCCGTGGGCAGGTACCATGGCAGGGCTGGGCACACAGGAACCGTGCACATAGCCCTCATTGCAGAGCACCCCAGAACGCCTGTCACGCAGAGCTGACACAGAGCACCTCAGAGCAGGACTTGAACTAACCAACAGCAGCTCCGACAGGTCTCTGACCCTGGGCATCACTCTGTGCAGCCTCCCTCTGCCTGGTCTTCCAGAGACTTCCACTGCAGCCGGGGCACCAGGCCTTTGTCTCCAACCATCCCCCCTCCTCTCCCTGACTCCTGGGTTCCTCTCATTAGGATTAGGTCTTCTTGAAATTGTCTCCCACTCATGGGCCAGATAAAATGATGAGAAAACAAGCCGGAGATGCAGCCCCTTGTCTATCCTGACTCTCAGGAGCCCACACCTGTTCCTTGGAACTGGCCGTTTCAGCGAGGTCCATTTTCTGCAATGTGAGCCACTGAGGGGTGAGGATTGGCTGACCGGAGCAGCCTGTCCCTACCGGCCAGCCCTCCCCAGGTGTGCCTGGGTTGAGGTCAATAGAAACACCGCTCCAGGGAGCAACAGCGCCTGCAGCTGTGCCTGACGCCATATTCTCTGCCCCGTCAGCAGTCTCGGGGCTGTGCTGGTGGGAGGGAGTGAGGGGGCACGGTTTTGTGGGTGGCCCGGTGTGAGAGGGGCTCTGCTGGACTTTCTGCAGGAGTTGCCAGACTGCCACCTGCTAAAGAAGAGGATGGGTCACCCATACCTTCCGCTGGAATTTCTCCGCGGGCAGAGGTGAGGGAGGAACAAAGCAGTGGGGGCCAAGACAGGACGGATATCTCAGGCAGGGAAATGGAAAGTTTTCAGAAGAGCGCCTGGGGCCAGGATCATCCTGGCTGGCCTGCAGGCACCAAGTCAGCCTGCGTGCTTTCGCTGGTGTGGATCCACGGCCCTTCCTCTATGCTTTCAAGTCCTTGTACATATTCAGGTGTTTTACCTGGGAAGGGAGGGAACAGTTCAGCAGCAGCTGGCTGGGGGCTCAGCTCACGTTTACTCACAGACGCCTATGTACGGTCCCCCAGCTTTGCAATGAGGACGCTCCTTGCGGGGGTGGGGGTGGGCTGCTGGCTGCATGGGAGATAATTGCCTACCTCTGACCAACTTCAGAATTGTTTACCACTGGAGCAAGTGCCCTGATAGGGTTTTCCTCTGTATAACTAGTGGGTTCTGTTTATTTTTTCTGTTTTGTTTCAAGGTAGATTTTATTCCTCATTTATGTATTTATAGATATAAGCATGGAAATAATTCATTCATACAAATACATCTGTGTGAAGGGAAGAACGTTTTTCTTTTTTATTTTTAAATTTTATTTGTTTTTAAAAATTTTGAAATTTAGTATTATTTATTTTTTTAGACAGCAGGTTATTATTAGTTATCTATTTTATACATATACATGTATACAGGTCAATCCCAATCTCCCAACTCATCCCACCACCACCACCCCATGGCTTCCCCCCCTTGGTTTCCATACGTTTGTTCTCTAACCCTGTGTCTCTAATTCTGCCCTGCAAACCGGTTCATCTGTACCAGTTTTCTAGGTTCCACATATATGCATTAATACACAATATTTGTTTTTCTCTTTCTGACTTACTTCTCTCGGTATGACAGTCTCTAGATCCATCCACGTCTCTACAAATGACCCCGTTTCATTCCTTTTTATGGCTGAGTAATATTCCATTTTATATATGTACCACATCTTTATCCATTCGTCTGTCTGTGGGCATTTAGGTTGCTTCCATTACCTGGCTATTGTAAATAGTGCTGCAATGAACATTGTGGTGAATGTGTCTTTTGGATTTATGGTTTTCTCTGGGTATATGCCCAGAAGTGGGATTGCTGGATCATATGGTAATTGTATTTTTAGTTTTTCTAATGAACCTCCATACTGTTCTCCATAGTGACTGTATCAATTGACATGCCCACCAATAGTGGAAGAGGGATCCATGTGTCCACACCCTCCGCAGCATTTGTAGTTTGTAGATTTTCTGATGATGCCCATTCTAACAGGTGTGAGGTGATACCTCATTGAAGTTTTGACTTGCATTTCTCTAATAATTAGTGATGTTGAGCAGCTTTTCATGTGCATCCTGGCCATCTCTGGGTCTCCTTTGAAGAAATGTCTATTTAGATATTCTACCCATTTTTGAAGTGGGTTGTATTTTTTTTAATATTAAGCTGCATGAGCTGTTTATATATATTGGAGATTAAACCTTTGTCCATTGATTCGTTTTCACATATTTCCTCCCATTCTGAGGGTTGCCTTTTTCCATTCCCGTTTTTTAACAAAAGAAAGAAAGAAAGAAAAAGAAGCAGAACACAAATGTCCGTAAAATATGCCTCTTGAAACTGTCGTTTTGAAATATGGAGGTGTTTTGAATTTTTTGGTCGGTATACGACCCCAGGATTTGTTTTCAGGGCAGGTCTCATTTACAGGCCTGCAATTATTTTGAATATGAACTGACCATTAGCGCTGGGATTAAAGCTGCTGTTGTGTGAAACGGCCACAAGGTGGCAGCAGTTCTCCTTTACCAAATCTGGTGACTAGGGCAACAGAGCCTCAATGGAAGTCATGTTCTAGGTTGTAATTTAGAATGGAACGTGCCAGGAAAAAGACCCTTAAGTTTGTCTCACTATTTCTTGTTCGGTTTTTTTTCATTTAATTTTTATTTTTTATCACAGCAAGTTTGATTACAATGTTTGGCTTGTTGTAGGTGTGCAAGATGTGGTTCTTTTACGCATATACATATGTCTGTTCTTCCTGGGATCCTTTTCCATGTACGTTATGACAGAATGTTGACTAATCTTCTCTTGGTATTCCGTAGGTGTTTGGTGTCTATATATTTCACCTGTGTTTGTATATGTCTCTTAACCCCAATATCCTAATGTATCCAATCCTCACACCTTTCCATTGGTGAACCGTAAGTTTGTTTAATGAATCTGCGATTGCCCTTCTCTGTGGAAATATCTTCACTAGTATCAAGTTTTAGGTAACACCTATAAGTGATATCATACGATATGTGTCTTTCTCTTTCTGACTTACTACAAGTCACGTGATTACCTCTAGACTCATCTACGGTGCTGCAGATGGCATTGTGTCCTTTTTTTCCTTGGCTAATATTCTGTCTGTACATGTACCAGTTCTTCTTTGACCACTCATCTGTTGATGGACTTTTTGGTTGCTCCCATGTCATGGCTATTGTAATGCTGCGGCAATGCACATTTGCCTGCCTGTGTCTTTCCAATTCTGTCTTCTTAGGTTATAGGCCCAGGAGTTCGCCTGCTGGATCATATGGTAGCAAAATGTTTACCTTGTACAGGCACCGCCATTCTGTTCTCATTAGTGGCTCTTACCAGGTTACGTCCCACTTAAAGTTGAGGTGATGCTCTTCTCCACAACACCTTCAGCGTTTATTGTTTGGAGTATTTTTGCTGAAGTTTATTCTGACTAGTGTGAGCTGATACCACTTTGTCCTTGGATTTGCATGCATCTCATAATACCTTGAAATTGAGCTTTCTGGCATGTCCTTTTTTTCTTCAAACTGTGAGTACAGCTTACCTCTTCAAATTGTTTTCGGGAAGTAGGTGTGACATTTAGAAATATTTTGGCCATTACCTCCCTCAAGACATTATGAGGGCAGGTTTCATTCACAGCCCTCCAGTACTGGTGCATATGAAGTGACCCTTAGCACAGGTTTTAAAGCTGCTGTTGCAGGTAACGGCCAGAGGGTGGCAGCATTTCTGCTTTTCCCAATCTGTTAACTAGGGAAACAGACCATCCTTGCAGTGGTGTTCCTCGGTTCTATATTAGAGTGGAATGTGCCCCCAAAAGCTGATGTCTCCTTACTTATGTTTGTTTTAGAAATCGAATTTCTATATATTTTTTTATTGGAGTCATATTCCATTGTGTTCATGGACCACTTCTTCTTTGAGCATTCCTCTGTTGATGGACATTTTCGTAGCTTCCAAGTGTTGGCTATGGTAAATATTGCTGGAGTGCAGGATTGCCAGCATGTGTCTTTTCTTTTTTGTGGTACATGGGCCTCTCACTGCCGTGGGCCCTCCCATTGCAGAGCACAGGCTCCGGACGCACAGGCCCAGCAGCCATAGCTCACGGGAACAGCCGCTCCGCGGCATGTGGGATCTTCCCGAATCGGGGCATGAACCCATGTCCCCTGCACTGGCAGGCGGACTCTCATCCACTGCGCCACCAGTGAATCCCAGCCTGTCTTTTTGATTCTCATCCCCTCAGGCGAAAGGCCCAGCAGTGGGTATACTTGATTGAATGGTAGCTCAGTATTTATCTTTACAAGGCACGTCATTTTTGTTTTCATGACTGGCTCTTACCATGTCCCACGTTGAAACAAGGGTAGGCATTTCTCCAAAACCCCTTCAGCATTTATTGTTTGCAGAATTTTTCCTGATGGGCATTCTGACTGCTGTGAGCTGATAGGTTTTTGTCATTTTGATTTGCATATCTTTAATTATTCCTAATGTTTAGCATTTTCCCATGCCTTTTTAAATTTCTGGCAGAGAAAAACAGAAAAAAAAAAACGGAGAGTACAGTTAAACTCTTGAAATTGTCTTCTTGGATGGTTGCCCTCTTTTGAATGTTCTGGTCAATTTTCGACCCCATGTTTGTTTTTGAGGGCAGGTGTTATTCACAGGCCTGCAATGAGTGTGACTATTTAGTGACCATTAGCAGTGGGTTTAAAGCTGCTGTTGTGGGAAATGGCCACAAGGCGGCAGCGTTTCTCCACTCCCAAGTCTGGTTCCTAGGGCAGCAGAGCCTTTCTGGGACCAATGGAATACAGAAGAAGGCATCATTGAAGTCTAATACAGAATACCATGTCCTGGTGGATGGTAGAATGACCAGTAGGGTCTAGGAATTAGGAACTACTGGATGTATATCCTCGGTGGCTTCACTGACTGTCCTAACATCCTTTACCAGGTCCCCAGCAGCCCACGGGGCTCTCGTGGTCAGGCCCCTCCCAGGATATGGGGCTCACCTGGGCAGGGCCCCAGCAGCCAACGGGGTTCTCATGTTCAGGCCACTCCCAGGGTATGGAGCTCAGCTGTGAAACTACCCAGCAGCCCATGAGGCTCTCGTGCTTAGGCACCTCCCATGATACAGAGCTCCCGTGGGCAGGTACCATGGCAGGGCTGGGCACACAGGAACCGTGCACATAGCCCTCATTGCAGAGCACCCCAGAACGCCTGTCACGCAGAGCTGACACAGAGCACCTCAGAGCAGGACTTGAACTAACCAACAGCAGCTCCGACAGGTCTCTGACCCTGGGCATCACTCTGTGCAGCCTCCCTCTGCCTGGTCTTCCAGAGACTTCCACTGCAGCCGGGGCACCAGGCCTTTGTCTCCAACCATCCCCCCTCCTCTCCCTGACTCCTGGGTTCCTCTCATTAGGATTAGGTCTTCTTGAAATTGTCTCCCACTCATGGGCCAGATAAAATGATGAGAAAACAAGCCGGAGATGCAGCCCCTTGTCTATCCTGACTCTCAGGAGCCCACACCTGTTCCTTGGAACTGGCCGTTTCAGCGAGGTCCATTTTCTGCAATGTGAGCCACTGAGGGGTGAGGATTGGCTGACCGGAGCAGCCTGTCCCTACCGGCCAGCCCTCCCCAGGTGTGCCTGGGTTGAGGTCAATAGAAACACCACTCCAGGGAGCAACAGCGCCTGCAGCTGTGCCTGACGCCATATTCTCTGCCCCGTCAGCAGTCTCGGGGCTGTGCTGGTGGGAGGGAGTGAGGGGGCACGGTTTTGTGGGTGGCCCGGTGTGAGAGGGGCTCTGCTGGACTTTCTGCAGGAGTTGCCAGACTGCCACCTGCTAAAGAAGAGGATGGGTCACCCATACCTTCCGCTGGAATTTCTCCGCGGGCAGAGGTGAGGGAGGAACAAAGCAGTGGGGGCCAAGACAGGACGGATATCTCAGGCAGGGAAATGGAAAGTTTTCAGAAGAGCGCCTGGGGCCAGGATCATCCTGGCTGGCCTGCAGGCACCAAGTCAGCCTGCGTGCTTTCGCTGGTGTGGATCCACGGCCCTTCCTCTATGCTTTCAAGTCCTTGTACATATTCAGGTGTTTTACCTGGGAAGGGAGGGAACAGTTCAGCAGCAGCTGGCTGGGGGCTCAGCTCACGTTTACTCACAGACGCCTATGTACGGTCCCCCAGCTTTGCAATGAGGACGCTCCTTGCGGGGGTGGGGGTGGGCTGCTGGCTGCATGGGAGATAATTGCCTACCTCTGACCAACTTCAGAATTGTTTACCACTGGAGCAAGTGCCCTGATAGGGTTTTCCTCTGTATAACTAGTGGGTTCTGTTTATTTTTTCTGTTTTGTTTCAAGGTAGATTTTATTCCTCATTTATGTATTTATAGATATAAGCATGGAAATAATTCATTCATACAAATACATCTGTGTGAAGGGAAGAACGTTTTTCTTTTTTATTTTTAAATTTTATTTGTTTTTAAAAATTTTGAAATTTAGTATTATTTATTTTTTTAGACAGCAGGTTATTATTAGTTATCTATTTTATACATATACATGTATACAGGTCAATCCCAATCTCCCAACTCATCCCACCACCACCACCCCATGGCTTCCCCCCCTTGGTTTCCATACGTTTGTTCTCTAACCCTGTGTCTCTAATTCTGCCCTGCAAACCGGTTCATCTGTACCAGTTTTCTAGGTTCCACATATATGCATTAATACACAATATTTGTTTTTCTCTTTCTGACTTACTTCTCTCGGTATGACAGTCTCTAGATCCATCCACGTCTCTACAAATGACCCCGTTTCATTCCTTTTTATGGCTGAGTAATATTCCATTTTATATATGTACCACATCTTTATCCATTCGTCTGTCTGTGGGCATTTAGGTTGCTTCCATTACCTGGCTATTGTAAATAGTGCTGCAATGAACATTGTGGTGAATGTGTCTTTTGGATTTATGGTTTTCTCTGGGTATATGCCCAGAAGTGGGATTGCTGGATCATATGGTAATTGTATTTTTAGTTTTTCTAATGAACCTCCATACTGTTCTCCATAGTGACTGTATCAATTGACATGCCCACCAATAGTGGAAGAGGGATCCATGTGTCCACACCCTCCGCAGCATTTGTAGTTTGTCGATTTTCTGATGATGCCCATTCTAACAGGTGTGAGGTGATACCTCATTGAAGTTTTGACTTGCATTTCTCTAATAATTAGTGATGTTGAGCAGCTTTTCATGTGCATCCTGGCCATCTCTGGGTCTCCTTTGAAGAAATGTCTATTTAGATATTCTACCCATTTTTGAAGTGGGTTGTATTTTTTTTAATATTAAGCTGCATGAGCTGTTTATATATATTGGAGATTAAACCTTTGTCCATTGATTCGTTTCCACATATTTCCTCCCATTCTGAGGGTTGCCTTTTTCCATTCCCGTTTTTTAACAAAAGAAAGAAAGAAAGAAAAAGAAGCAGAACACAAATGTCCGTAAAATATGCCTCTTGAAACTGTCGTTTTGAAATATGGAGGTGTTTTGAATTTTTTGGTCGGTATACGACCCCAGGATTTGTTTTCAGGGCAGGTCTCATTTACAGGCCTGCAATTATTTTGAATATCAACTGACCATTAGCGCTGGGATTAAAGCTGCTGTTGTGTGAAACGGCCACAAGGTGGCAGCAGTTCTCCTTTACCAAATCTGGTGACTAGGGCAACAGAGCCTCAATGGAATTCATGTTCTAGGTTGTAATTTAGAATGGAATGTGCCAGGAAAAAGACCCTTAAGTTTGTCTCACTATTTCTTGTTCGGTTTTTTTTTCATTTAATTTTTATTTTTTATCACAGCAAGTTTGATTACAATGTTTGGCTTGTTGTAGGTGTGCAAGATGTGGTTCTTTTACGCATATACATATGTCTGTTCTTCCTGGGATCCTTTTCCATGTACGTTATGACAGAATGTTGACTAATCTTCTCTTGGTATTCCGTAGGTGTTTGGTGTCTATATATTTCACCTGTGTTTGTATATGTCTCTTAACCCCAATATCCTAATGTATCCAATCCTCACACCTTTCCATTGGTGAACCGTAAGTTTGTTTAATGAATCTGCGATTGCCCTTCTCTGTGGAAATATCTTCACTAGTATCAAGTTTTAGGTAACACCTATAAGTGATATCATACGATATGTGTCTTTCTCTTTCTGACTTACTACAAGTCACGTGATTACCTCTAGACTCATCTACGGTGCTGCAGATGGCATTGTGTCCTTTTTTTCCTTGGCTAATATTCTGTCTGTACATGTACCAGTTCTTCTTTGACCACTCATCTGTTGATGGACTTTTTGGTTGCTCCCATGTCATGGCTATTGTAATGCTGCGGCAATGCACATTTGCCTGCCTGTGTCTTTCCAATTCTGTCTTCTTAGGTTATAGGCCCAGGAGTTCGCCTGCTGGATCATATGGTAGCAAAATGTTTACCTTGTACAGGCACCGCCATTCTGTTCTCATTAGTGGCTCTTACCAGGTTACGTCCCACTTAAAGTTGAGGTGATGCTCTTCTCCACAACACCTTCAGCGTTTATTGTTTGGAGTATTTTTGCTGAAGTTTATTCTGACTAGTGTGAGCTGATACCACTTTGTGCTTGGATTTGCATGCGTCTCATAATACCTTGAAATTGAGCTTTCTGGCATGTCCTTTTTTTCTTCAAACTGTGAGTACAGCTTACCTCTTCAAATTGTTTTCGGGAAGTAGGTGTGACATTTAGAAATATTTTGGCCATTACCTCCCTCAAGACATTATGAGGGCAGGTTTCATTCACAGCCCTCCAGTACTGGTGCATATGAAGTGACCCTTAGCACAGGTTTTAAAGCTGCTGTTGCAGGTAACGGCCAGAGGGTGGCAGCATTTCTGCTTTTCCCAATCTGTTAACTAGGGAAACAGACCATCCTTGCAGTGGTGTTCCTCGGTTCTATATTAGAGTGGAATGTGCCCCCAAAAGCTGATGTCTCCTTACTTATGTTTGTTTTAGAAATCGAATTTCTATATATTTTTTTATTGGAGTCATATTCCATTGTGTTCATGGACCACTTCTTCTTTGAGCATTCCTCTGTTGATGGACATTTTCGTAGCTTCCAAGTGTTGGCTATGGTAAATATTGCTGGAGTGCAGGATTGCCAGCATGTGTCTTTTCTTTTTTGTGGTACATGGGCCTCTCACTGCCGTGGGCCCTCCCATTGCAGAGCACAGGCTCCGGACGCACAGGCCCAGCAGCCATAGCTCACGGGAACAGCCGCTCCGCGGCATGTGGGATCTTCCCGAATCGGGGCATGAACCCATGTCCCCTGCACTGGCAGGCGGACTCTCATCCACTGCGCCACCAGTGAATCCCAGCCTGTCTTTTTGATTCTCATCCCCTCAGGCGAAAGGCCCAGCAGTGGGTATACTTGATTGAATGGTAGCTCAGTATTTATCTTTACAAGGCACGTCATTTTTGTTTTCATGACTGGCTCTTACCATGTCCCACGTTGAAGCAAGGGTAGGCATTTCTCCAAAACCCCTTCAGCATTTATTGTTTGCAGAATTTTTCCTGATGGGCATTCTGACTGCTGTGAGCTGATAGGTTTTTGTCATTTTGATTTGCATATCTTTAATTATTCCTAATGTTTAGCATTTTCCCATGCCTTTTTAAATTTCTGGCAGAGAAAAACAGAAAAAAAAAACGGAGAGTACAGTTAAACTCTTGAAATTGTCTTCTTGGATGGTTGCCCTCTTTTCAATGTTCTGGTCAATTTTCGACCCCATGTTTGTTTTTGAGGGCAGGTGTTATTCACAGGCCTGCAATGAGTGTGACTATTTAGTGACCATTAGCAGTGGGTTTAAAGCTGCTGTTGTGGGAAATGGCCACAAGGCGGCAGCGTTTCTCCACTCCCAAGTCTGGTTCCTAGGGCAGCAGAGCCTTTCTGGGACCAATGGAATACAGAAGAAGGCATCATTGAAGTCTAATACAGAATACCATGTCCTGGTGGATGGTAGAATGACCAGTAGGGTCTAGGAATTAGGAACTACTGGATGTATATCCTCGGTGGCTTCACTGACTGTCCTAACATCCTTTACCAGGTCCCCAGCAGCCCACGGGGCTCTCGTGGTCAGGCCCCTCCCAGGATATGGGGCTCACCTGGGCAGGGCCCCAGCAGCCAACGGGGTTCTCATGTTCAGGCCACTCCCAGGGTATGGAGCTCAGCTGTGAAACTACCCAGCAGCCCATGAGGCTCTCGTGCTTAGGCACCTCCCATGATACAGAGCTCCCGTGGGCAGGTACCATGGCAGGGCTGGGCACACAGGAACCGTGCACATAGCCCTCATTGCAGAGCACCCCAGAACGCCTGTCACGCAGAGCTGACACAGAGCACCTCAGAGCAGGACTTGAACTAACCAACAGCAGCTCCGACAGGTCTCTGACCCTGGGCATCACTCTGTGCAGCCTCCCTCTGCCTGGTCTTCCAGAGACTTCCACTGCAGCCGGGGCACCAGACCTTTGTCTCCAACCATCCCCCCTCCTCTCCCTGACTCCTGGGTTCCTCTCATTAGGATTAGGTCTTCTTGAAATTGTCTCCCACTCATGGGCCAGATAAAATGATGAGAAAACAAGCCAGAGATGCAGCCCCTTGTCTATCCTGACTCTCAGGAGCCCACACCTGTTCCTTGGAACTGGCCGTTTCAGCGAGGTCCATTTTCTGCAATGTGAGCCACTGAGGGGTGAGGATTGGCTGACCGGAGCAGCCTGTCCCTACCGGCCAGCCCTCCCCAGGTGTGCCTGGGTTGAGGTCAATAGAAACACCACTCCAGGGAGCAACAGCGCCTGCAGCTGTGCCTGACGCCATATTCTCTGCCCCGTCAGCAGTCTCGGGGCTGTGCTGGTGGGAGGGAGTGAGGGGGCACGGTTTTGTGGGTGGCCCGGTGTGAGAGGGGCTCTGCTGGACTTTCTGCAGGAGTTGCCAGACTGCCACCTGCTAAAGAAGAGGATGGGTCACCCATACCTTCCGCTGGAATTTCTCCGCGGGCAGAGGTGAGGGAGGAACAAAGCAGTGGGGGCCAAGACAGGACGGATATCTCAGGCAGGGAAATGGAAAGTTTTCAGAAGAGCGCCTGGGGCCAGGATCATCCTGGCTGGCCTGCAGGCACCAAGTCAGCCTGCGTGCTTTCGCTGGTGTGGATCCACGGCCCTTCCTCTATGCTTTCAAGTCCTTGTACATATTCAGGTGTTTTACCTGGGAAGGGAGGGAACAGTTCAGCAGCAGCTGGCTGGGGGCTCAGCTCACGTTTACTCACAGACGCCTATGTACGGTCCCCCAGCTTTGCAATGAGGACGCTCCTTGCGGGGGGGGGGGGCTGCTGGCTGCATGGGAGATAATTCCCTACCTCTGACCAACTTCAGAATTGTTTACCACTGGAGCAAGTGCCCTGATAGGGTTTTCCTCTGTATAACTAGTGGGTTCTGTTTATTTTTTCTGTTTTGTTTCAAGGTAGATTTTATTCCTCATTTATGTATTTATAGATATAAGCATGGAAATAATTCATTCATACAAATACATCTGTGTGAAGGGAAGAACGCTTTTCTGTTTTATTTTTAAATTTTATTTGTTTTTAAAAATTTTGAAATTTAATATTATTTATTTTTTTAGACAGCAGGTTATTATTAGTTATCTATTTTATACATATACATGTATACAGGTCAATCCCAATCTCCCAACTCATCCCACCACCACCACCCCATGGCTTCCCCCCCTTGGTTTCCATACGTTTGTTCTCTAACCCTGTGTCTCTAATTCTGCCCTGCAAACCGGTTCATCTGTACCAGTTTTCTAGGTTCCACATATATGCATTAATACACAATATTTGTTTTTCTCTTTCTGACTTACTTCTCTCGGTATGACAGTCTCTAGATCCATCCACGTCTCTACAAATGACCCCGTTTCATTCCTTTTTATGGCTGAGTAATATTCCATTTTATATATGTACCACATCTTTATCCATTCGTCTGTCTGTGGGCATTTAGGTTGCTTCCATTACCTGGCTATTGTAAATAGTGCTGCAATGAACATTGTGGTGAATGTGTCTTTTGGATTTATGGTTTTCTCTGGGTATATGCCCAGAAGTGGGATTGCTGGATCATATGGTAATTGTATTTTTAGTTTTTCTAATGAACCTCCATACTGTTCTCCATAGTGACTGTATCAATTGACATGCTCACCAATAGTGGAAGAGGGATCCATGTGTCCACACCCTCCGCAGCATTTGTAGTTTGTAGATTTTCTGATGATGCCCATTCTAACAGGTGTGAGGTGATACCTCATTGAAGTTTTGACTTGCATTTCTCTAATAATTAGTGATGTTGAGCAGCTTTTCATGTGCATCCTGGCCATCTCTGGGTCTCCTTTGAAGAAATGTCTATTTAGATATTCTACCTATTTTTGAAGTGGGTTGTATTTTTTTTAATATTAAGCTGCATGAGCTGTTTATATATATTGGAGATTAAACCTTTGTCCATTGATTCGTTTTCACATATTTCCTCCCATTCTGAGGGTTGCCTTTTTCCATTCCCGTTTTTTAACAAAAGAAAGAAAGAAAGAAAGAAAAAGAGGCAGAACACAAATGTCCGTAAAATATGCCTCTTGAAACTGTCGTTTTGAAATATGGAGGTGTTTTGAATTTTTTGGTCGGTATACGACCCCAGGATTTGTTTTCAGGGCAGGTCTCATTTACAGGCCTGCAATTATTTTGAATATCAACTGACCATTAGCGCTGGGATTAAAGCTGCTGTTGTGTGAAACGGCCACAAGGTGGCAGCAGTTCTCCTTTACCAAATCTGGTGACTAGGGCAACAGAGCCTCAATGGAAGTCGTGTTCTAGGTTGTAATTTAGAATGGAATGTGCCAGGAAAAAGACCCTTATGTTTGTCTCACTATTTCTTATTGGGTTTTTTTTCATTTAATTTTTATTTTTTATCACAGCAAGTTTGATTACAATGTTTGGCTTGTTGTAGGTGTGCAAGATGTGGTTCTTTTACGCATATACATATGTCTGTTCTTCCTGGGATCCTTTTCCATGTACGTTATGACAGAATGTTGACTAATCTTCTCTTGGTATTCCGTAGGTGTTTGGTGTCTATATATTTCACCTGTGTTTGTATATGTCTCTTAACCCCAATATCCTAATGTATCCAATCCTCACACCTTTCCATTGGTGAACCGTAAGTTTGTTTAATGAATCTGCGATTGCCCTTCTCTGTGGAAATATCTTCACTAGTATCATTTTTTAGGTAACACCTATAAGTGATATCATACGATATGTGTCTTTCTCTTTCTGACTTACTACAAGTCACGTGATTACCTCTAGACTCATCTACGGTGCTGCAGATGGCATTGTGTCCTTTTTTTCCTTGGCTAATATTCTGTCTGTACATGTACCAGTTCTTCTTTGACCACTCATCTGTTGATGGACTTTTTGGTTGCTCCCATGTCATGGCTATTGTAATGCTGCGGCAATGCACATTTGCCTGCCTGTGTCTTTCCAATTCTGTCTTCTTAGGTTATAGGCCCAGGAGTTCGCCTGCTGGATCATATGGTAGCAAAATGTTTACCTTGTACAGGCACCGCCATTCTGTTCTCATTAGTGGCTCTTACCAGGTTACGTCCCACTTAAAGTTGAGGTGATGCTCTTCTCCACAACACCTTCAGCGTTTATTGTTTGGAGTATTTTTGCTGAAGTTTATTCTGACTAGTGTGAGCTGATACCACTTTGTGCTTGGATTTGCATGCGTCTCATAATACCTTGAAATTGAGCTTTCTGGCATGTCCTTTTTTTCTTCAAACTGTGAGTACAGCTTACCTCTTCAAATTGTTTTCGGGAAGTAGGTGTGACATTTAGAAATATTTT
Organism: Mesoplodon mirus; assembly: GCF_964341445.2. Taxonomy (NCBI): domain Eukaryota; kingdom Metazoa; phylum Chordata; class Mammalia; order Artiodactyla; family Ziphiidae; genus Mesoplodon; species Mesoplodon mirus. The sequence goes on from NC_138979.1 coordinate 93,084,468, forward strand.
GGCCATTACCTCCCTCAAGACATTATGAGGGCAGGTTTCATTCACAGCCCTCCAGTACTGGTGCATATGAAGTGACCCTTAGCACAGGTTTTAAAGCTGCTGTTGCAGGTAACGGCCAGAGGGTGGCAGCATTTCTGCTTTTCCCAATCTGTTAACTAGGGAAACAGACCATCCTGGCAGTGGTGTTCCTCGGTTCTATATTAGAGTGGAATGTGCCCCCAAAAGCTGATGTCTCCTTACTTATGATTGTTTTAGAAATCGAATTTCTATATATTTTTTTATTGGAGTCATATTCCATTGTGTTCATGGACCACTTCTTCTTTGAGCATTCCTCTGTTGATGGACATTTTCGTAGCTTCCAAGTGTTGGCTATGGTAAATATTGCTGGAGTGCAGGATTGCCAGCATGTGTCTTTTCTTTTTTGTGGTACATGGGCCTCTCACTGCCGTGGGCCCTCCCATTGCAGAGCACAGGCTCCGGACGCACAGGCCCAGCAGCCATAGCTCACGGGAACAGCCGCTCCGCGGCATGTGGGATCTTCCCGAATCGGGGCATGAACCCATGTCCCCTGCACTGGCAGGCGGACTCTCATCCACTGCGCCACCAGTGAATCCCAGCCTGTCTTTTTGATTCTCATCCCCTCAGGCGAAAGGCCCAGCAGTGGGTATACTTGATTGAATGGTAGCTCAGTATTTATCTTTACAAGGCACGTCATTTTTGTTTTCATGACTGGCTCTTACCATGTCCCACGTTGAAGCAAGGGTAGGCATTTCTCCAAAACCCCTTCAGCATTTATTGTTTGCAGAATTTTTCCTGATGGGCATTCTGACTGCTGTGAGCTGATAGGTTTTTGTCATTTGGATTTACATATCTTTAATTATTCCTCATGTTTAGCATTTTCCCATGCCTTTTTAAATTTCTGGCAGAGAAAAACAGAAAAAAAAACGGAGAGTACAGTTAAACTCTTGAAATTGTCTTCTTGGATGGTTGCCCTCTTTTCAATGTTCTGGTCAATTTTCGACCCCATGTTTGTTTTTGAGGGCAGGTGTTATTCACAGGCCTGCAATGAGTGTGACTATTTAGTGACCATTAGCAGTGGGTTTAAAGCTGCTGTTGTGGGAAATGGCCACAAGGCGGCAGCGTTTCTCCACTCCCAAGTCTGGTTCCTAGGGCAGCAGAGCCTTTCTGGGACCAATGGAATACAGAAGAAGGCATCATTGAAGTCTAATACAGAATACCATGTCCTGGTGGATGGTAGAATGACCAGTAGGGTCTAGGAATTAGGAACTACTGGATGTATATCCTCGGTGGCTTCACTGACTGTCCTAACATCCTTTACCAGGTCCCCAGCAGCCCACGGGGCTCTCGTGGTCAGGCCCCTCCCAGGATATGGGGCTCACCTGGGCAGGGCCCCAGCAGCCAACGGGGTTCTCATGTTCAGGCCACTCCCAGGGTATGGAGCTCAGCTGTGAAACTACCCAGCAGCCCATGAGGCTCTCGTGCTTAGGCACCTCCCATGATACAGAGCTCCCGTGGGCAGGTACCATGGCAGGGCTGGGCACACAGGAACCGTGCACATAGCCCTCATTGCAGAGCACCCCAGAACGCCTGTCACGCAGAGCTGACACAGAGCACCTCAGAGCAGGACTTGAACTAACCAACAGCAGCTCCGACAGGTCTCTGACCCTGGGCATCACTCTGTGCAGCCTCCCTCTGCCTGGTCTTCCAGAGACTTCCACTGCAGCCGGGGCACCAGGCCTTTGTCTCCAACCATCCCCCCTCCTCTCCCTGACTCCTGGGTTCCTCTCATTAGGATTAGGTCTTCTTGAAATTGTCTCCCACTCATGGGCCAGATAAAATGATGAGAAAACAAGCCGGAGATGCAGCCCCTTGTCTATCCTGACTCTCAGGAGCCCACACCTGTTCCTTGGAACTGGCCGTTTCAGCGAGGTCCATTTTCTGCAATGTGAGCCACTGAGGGGTGAGGATTGGCTGACCGGAGCAGCCTGTCCCTACCGGCCAGCCCTCCCCAGGTGTGCCTGGGTTGAGGTCAATAGAAACACCGCTCCAGGGAGCAACAGCGCCTGCAGCTGTGCCTGACGCCATATTCTCTGCCCCGTCAGCAGTCTCGGGGCTGTGCTGGTGGGAGGGAGTGAGGGGGCACGGTTTTGTGGGTGGCCCGGTGTGAGAGGGGCTCTGCTGGACTTTCTGCAGGAGTTGCCAGACTGCCACCTGCTAAAGAAGAGGATGGGTCACCCATACCTTCCGCTGGAATTTCTCCGCGGGCAGAGGTGAGGGAGGAACAAAGCAGTGGGGGCCAAGACAGGACGGATATCTCAGGCAGGGAAATGGAAAGTTTTCAGAAGAGCGCCTGGGGCCAGGATCATCCTGGCTGGCCTGCAGGCACCAAGTCAGCCTGCGTGCTTTCGCTGGTGTGGATCCACGGCCCTTCCTCTATGCTTTCAAGTCCTTGTACATATTCAGGTGTTTTACCTGGGAAGGGAGGGAACAGTTCAGCAGCAGCTGGCTGGGGGCTCAGCTCACGTTTACTCACAGACGCCTATGTACGGTCCCCCAGCTTTGCAATGAGGACGCTCCTTGCGGGGGTGGGGGTGGGCTGCTGGCTGCATGGGAGATAATTGCCTACCTCTGACCAACTTCAGAATTGTTTACCACTGGAGCAAGTGCCCTGATAGGGTTTTCCTCTGTATAACTAGTGGGTTCTGTTTATTTTTTCTGTTTTGTTTCAAGGTAGATTTTATTCCTCATTTATGTATTTATAGATATAAGCATGGAAATAATTCATTCATACAAATACATCTGTGTGAAGGGAAGAACGTTTTTCTTTTTTATTTTTAAATTTTATTTGTTTTTAAAAATTTTGAAATTTAGTATTATTTATTTTTTTAGACAGCAGGTTATTATTAGTTATCTATTTTATACATATACATGTATACAGGTCAATCCCAATCTCCCAACTCATCCCACCACCACCACCCCATGGCTTCCCCCCCTTGGTTTCCATACGTTTGTTCTCTAACCCTGTGTCTCTAATTCTGCCCTGCAAACCGGTTCATCTGTACCAGTTTTCTAGGTTCCACATATATGCATTAATACACAATATTTGTTTTTCTCTTTCTGACTTACTTCTCTCGGTATGACAGTCTCTAGATCCATCCACGTCTCTACAAATGACCCCGTTTCATTCCTTTTTATGGCTGAGTAATATTCCATTTTATATATGTACCACATCTTTATCCATTCGTCTGTCTGTGGGCATTTAGGTTGCTTCCATTACCTGGCTATTGTAAATAGTGCTGCAATGAACATTGTGGTGAATGTGTCTTTTGGATTTATGGTTTTCTCTGGGTATATGCCCAGAAGTGGGATTGCTGGATCATATGGTAATTGTATTTTTAGTTTTTCTAATGAACCTCCATACTGTTCTCCATAGTGACTGTATCAATTGACATGCCCACCAATAGTGGAAGAGGGATCCATGTGTCCACACCCTCCGCAGCATTTGTAGTTTGTAGATTTTCTGATGATGCCCATTCTAACAGGTGTGAGGTGATACCTCATTGAAGTTTTGACTTGCATTTCTCTAATAATTAGTGATGTTGAGCAGCTTTTCATGTGCATCCTGGCCATCTCTGGGTCTCCTTTGAAGAAATGTCTATTTAGATATTCTACCCATTTTTGAAGTGGGTTGTATTTTTTTTAATATTAAGCTGCATGAGCTGTTTATATATATTGGAGATTAAACCTTTGTCCATTGATTCGTTTTCACATATTTCCTCCCATTCTGAGGGTTGCCTTTTTCCATTCCCGTTTTTTAACAAAAGAAAGAAAGAAAGAAAAAGAAGCAGAACACAAATGTCCGTAAAATATGCCTCTTGAAACTGTCGTTTTGAAATATGGAGGTGTTTTGAATTTTTTGGTCGGTATACGACCCCAGGATTTGTTTTCAGGGCAGGTCTCATTTACAGGCCTGCAATTATTTTGAATATGAACTGACCATTAGCGCTGGGATTAAAGCTGCTGTTGTGTGAAACGGCCACAAGGTGGCAGCAGTTCTCCTTTACCAAATCTGGTGACTAGGGCAACAGAGCCTCAATGGAAGTCATGTTCTAGGTTGTAATTTAGAATGGAACGTGCCAGGAAAAAGACCCTTAAGTTTGTCTCACTATTTCTTGTTCGGTTTTTTTTCATTTAATTTTTATTTTTTATCACAGCAAGTTTGATTACAATGTTTGGCTTGTTGTAGGTGTGCAAGATGTGGTTCTTTTACGCATATACATATGTCTGTTCTTCCTGGGATCCTTTTCCATGTACGTTATGACAGAATGTTGACTAATCTTCTCTTGGTATTCCGTAGGTGTTTGGTGTCTATATATTTCACCTGTGTTTGTATATGTCTCTTAACCCCAATATCCTAATGTATCCAATCCTCACACCTTTCCATTGGTGAACCGTAAGTTTGTTTAATGAATCTGCGATTGCCCTTCTCTGTGGAAATATCTTCACTAGTATCAAGTTTTAGGTAACACCTATAAGTGATATCATACGATATGTGTCTTTCTCTTTCTGACTTACTACAAGTCACGTGATTACCTCTAGACTCATCTACGGTGCTGCAGATGGCATTGTGTCCTTTTTTTCCTTGGCTAATATTCTGTCTGTACATGTACCAGTTCTTCTTTGACCACTCATCTGTTGATGGACTTTTTGGTTGCTCCCATGTCATGGCTATTGTAATGCTGCGGCAATGCACATTTGCCTGCCTGTGTCTTTCCAATTCTGTCTTCTTAGGTTATAGGCCCAGGAGTTCGCCTGCTGGATCATATGGTAGCAAAATGTTTACCTTGTACAGGCACCGCCATTCTGTTCTCATTAGTGGCTCTTACCAGGTTACGTCCCACTTAAAGTTGAGGTGATGCTCTTCTCCACAACACCTTCAGCGTTTATTGTTTGGAGTATTTTTGCTGAAGTTTATTCTGACTAGTGTGAGCTGATACCACTTTGTGCTTGGATTTGCATGCATCTCATAATACCTTGAAATTGAGCTTTCTGGCATGTCCTTTTTTTCTTCAAACTGTGAGTACAGCTTACCTCTTCAAATTGTTTTCGGGAAGTAGGTGTGACATTTAGAAATATTTTGGCCATTACCTCCCTCAAGACATTATGAGGGCAGGTTTCATTCACAGCCCTCCAGTACTGGTGCATATGAAGTGACCCTTAGCACAGGTTTTAAAGCTGCTGTTGCAGGTAACGGCCAGAGGGTGGCAGCATTTCTGCTTTTCCCAATCTGTTAACTAGGGAAACAGACCATCCTTGCAGTGGTGTTCCTCGGTTCTATATTAGAGTGGAATGTGCCCCCAAAAGCTGATGTCTCCTTACTTATGTTTGTTTTAGAAATCGAATTTCTATATATTTTTTTATTGGAGTCATATTCCATTGTGTTCATGGACCACTTCTTCTTTGAGCATTCCTCTGTTGATGGACATTTTCGTAGCTTCCAAGTGTTGGCTATGGTAAATATTGCTGGAGTGCAGGATTGCCAGCATGTGTCTTTTCTTTTTTGTGGTACATGGGCCTCTCACTGCCGTGGGCCCTCCCATTGCAGAGCACAGGCTCCGGACGCACAGGCCCAGCAGCCATAGCTCACGGGAACAGCCGCTCCGCGGCATGTGGGATCTTCCCGAATCGGGGCATGAACCCATGTCCCCTGCACCGGCAGGCGGACTCTCATCCACTGCGCCACCAGTGAATCCCAGCCTGTCTTTTTGATTCTCATCCCCTCAGGCGAAAGGCCCAGCAGTGGGTATACTTGATTGAATGGTAGCTCAGTATTTATCTTTACAAGGCACGTCATTTTTGTTTTCATGACTGGCTCTTACCATGTCCCACGTTGAAACAAGGGTAGGCATTTCTCCAAAACCCCTTCAGCATTTATTGTTTGCAGAATTTTTCCTGATGGGCATTCTGACTGCTGTGAGCTGATAGGTTTTTGTCATTTTGATTTGCATATCTTTAATTATTCCTAATGTTTAGCATTTTCCCATGCCTTTTTAAATTTCTGGCAGAGAAAAACAGAAAAAAAAAAACGGAGAGTACAGTTAAACTCTTGAAATTGTCTTCTTGGATGGTTGCCCTCTTTTGAATGTTCTGGTCAATTTTCGACCCCATGTTTGTTTTTGAGGGCAGGTGTTATTCACAGGCCTGCAATGAGTGTGACTATTTAGTGACCATTAGCAGTGGGTTTAAAGCTGCTGTTGTGGGAAATGGCCACAAGGCGGCAGCGTTTCTCCACTCCCAAGTCTGGTTCCTAGGGCAGCAGAGCCTTTCTGGGACCAATGGAATACAGAAGAAGGCATCATTGAAGTCTAATACAGAATACCATGTCCTGGTGGATGGTAGAATGACCAGTAGGGTCTAGGAATTAGGAACTACTGGATGTATATCCTCGGTGGCTTCACTGACTGTCCTAACATCCTTTACCAGGTCCCCAGCAGCCCACGGGGCTCTCGTGGTCAGGCCCCTCCCAGGATATGGGGCTCACCTGGGCAGGGCCCCAGCAGCCAACGGGGTTCTCATGTTCAGGCCACTCCCAGGGTATGGAGCTCAGCTGTGAAACTACCCAGCAGCCCATGAGGCTCTCGTGCTTAGGCACCTCCCATGATACAGAGCTCCCGTGGGCAGGTACCATGGCAGGGCTGGGCACACAGGAACCGTGCACATAGCCCTCATTGCAGAGCACCCCAGAACGCCTGTCACGCAGAGCTGACACAGAGCACCTCAGAGCAGGACTTGAACTAACCAACAGCAGCTCCGACAGGTCTCTGACCCTGGGCATCACTCTGTGCAGCCTCCCTCTGCCTGGTCTTCCAGAGACTTCCACTGCAGCCGGGGCACCAGGCCTTTGTCTCCAACCATCCCCCCTCCTCTCCCTGACTCCTGGGTTCCTCTCATTAGGATTAGGTCTTCTTGAAATTGTCTCCCACTCATGGGCCAGATAAAATGATGAGAAAACAAGCCGGAGATGCAGCCCCTTGTCTATCCTGACTCTCAGGAGCCCACACCTGTTCCTTGGAACTGGCCGTTTCAGCGAGGTCCATTTTCTGCAATGTGAGCCACTGAGGGGTGAGGATTGGCTGACCGGAGCAGCCTGTCCCTACCGGCCAGCCCTCCCCAGGTGTGCCTGGGTTGAGGTCAATAGAAACACCACTCCAGGGAGCAACAGCGCCTGCAGCTGTGCCTGACGCCATATTCTCTGCCCCGTCAGCAGTCTCGGGGCTGTGCTGGTGGGAGGGAGTGAGGGGGCACGGTTTTGTGGGTGGCCCGGTGTGAGAGGGGCTCTGCTGGACTTTCTGCAGGAGTTGCCAGACTGCCACCTGCTAAAGAAGAGGATGGGTCACCCATACCTTCCGCTGGAATTTCTCCGCGGGCAGAGGTGAGGGAGGAACAAAGCAGTGGGGGCCAAGACAGGACGGATATCTCAGGCAGGGAAATGGAAAGTTTTCAGAAGAGCGCCTGGGGCCAGGATCATCCTGGCTGGCCTGCAGGCACCAAGTCAGCCTGCGTGCTTTCGCTGGTGTGGATCCACGGCCCTTCCTCTATGCTTTCAAGTCCTTGTACATATTCAGGTGTTTTACCTGGGAAGGGAGGGAACAGTTCAGCAGCAGCTGGCTGGGGGCTCAGCTCACGTTTACTCACAGACGCCTATGTACGGTCCCCCAGCTTTGCAATGAGGACGCTCCTTGCGGGGGTGGGGGTGGGCTGCTGGCTGCATGGGAGATAATTGCCTACCTCTGACCAACTTCAGAATTGTTTACCACTGGAGCAAGTGCCCTGATAGGGTTTTCCTCTGTATAACTAGTGGGTTCTGTTTATTTTTTCTGTTTTGTTTCAAGGTAGATTTTATTCCTCATTTATGTATTTATAGATATAAGCATGGAAATAATTCATTCATACAAATACATCTGTGTGAAGGGAAGAACGTTTTTCTTTTTTATTTTTAAATTTTATTTGTTTTTAAAAATTTTGAAATTTAGTATTATTTATTTTTTTAGACAGCAGGTTATTATTAGTTATCTATTTTATACATATACATGTATACAGGTCAATCCCAATCTCCCAACTCATCCCACCACCACCACCCCATGGCTTCCCCCCCTTGGTTTCCATACGTTTGTTCTCTAACCCTGTGTCTCTAATTCTGCCCTGCAAACCGGTTCATCTGTACCAGTTTTCTAGGTTCCACATATATGCATTAATACACAATATTTGTTTTTCTCTTTCTGACTTACTTCTCTCGGTATGACAGTCTCTAGATCCATCCACGTCTCTACAAATGACCCCGTTTCATTCCTTTTTATGGCTGAGTAATATTCCATTTTATATATGTACCACATCTTTATCCATTCGTCTGTCTGTGGGCATTTAGGTTGCTTCCATTACCTGGCTATTGTAAATAGTGCTGCAATGAACATTGTGGTGAATGTGTCTTTTGGATTTATGGTTTTCTCTGGGTATATGCCCAGAAGTGGGATTGCTGGATCATATGGTAATTGTATTTTTAGTTTTTCTAATGAACCTCCATACTGTTCTCCATAGTGACTGTATCAATTGACATGCCCACCAATAGTGGAAGAGGGATCCATGTGTCCACACCCTCCGCAGCATTTGTAGTTTGTCGATTTTCTGATGATGCCCATTCTAACAGGTGTGAGGTGATACCTCATTGAAGTTTTGACTTGCATTTCTCTAATAATTAGTGATGTTGAGCAGCTTTTCATGTGCATCCTGGCCATCTCTGGGTCTCCTTTGAAGAAATGTCTATTTAGATATTCTACCCATTTTTGAAGTGGGTTGTATTTTTTTTAATATTAAGCTGCATGAGCTGTTTATATATATTGGAGATTAAACCTTTGTCCATTGATTCGTTTCCACATATTTCCTCCCATTCTGAGGGTTGCCTTTTTCCATTCCCGTTTTTTAACAAAAGAAAGAAAGAAAGAAAAAGAAGCAGAACACAAATGTCCGTAAAATATGCCTCTTGAAACTGTCGTTTTGAAATATGGAGGTGTTTTGAATTTTTTGGTCGGTATACGACCCCAGGATTTGTTTTCAGGGCAGGTCTCATTTACAGGCCTGCAATTATTTTGAATATCAACTGACCATTAGCGCTGGGATTAAAGCTGCTGTTGTGTGAAACGGCCACAAGGTGGCAGCAGTTCTCCTTTACCAAATCTGGTGACTAGGGCAACAGAGCCTCAATGGAATTCATGTTCTAGGTTGTAATTTAGAATGGAATGTGCCAGGAAAAAGACCCTTAAGTTTGTCTCACTATTTCTTGTTCGGTTTTTTTTTCATTTAATTTTTATTTTTTATCACAGCAAGTTTGATTACAATGTTTGGCTTGTTGTAGGTGTGCAAGATGTGGTTCTTTTACGCATATACATATGTCTGTTCTTCCTGGGATCCTTTTCCATGTACGTTATGACAGAATGTTGACTAATCTTCTCTTGGTATTCCGTAGGTGTTTGGTGTCTATATATTTCACCTGTGTTTGTATATGTCTCTTAACCCCAATATCCTAATGTATCCAATCCTCACACCTTTCCATTGGTGAACCGTAAGTTTGTTTAATGAATCTGCGATTGCCCTTCTCTGTGGAAATATCTTCACTAGTATCAAGTTTTAGGTAACACCTATAAGTGATATCATACGATATGTGTCTTTCTCTTTCTGACTTACTACAAGTCACGTGATTACCTCTAGACTCATCTACGGTGCTGCAGATGGCATTGTGTCCTTTTTTTCCTTGGCTAATATTCTGTCTGTACATGTACCAGTTCTTCTTTGACCACTCATCTGTTGATGGACTTTTTGGTTGCTCCCATGTCATGGCTATTGTAATGCTGCGGCAATGCACATTTGCCTGCCTGTGTCTTTCCAATTCTGTCTTCTTAGGTTATAGGCCCAGGAGTTCGCCTGCTGGATCATATGGTAGCAAAATGTTTACCTTGTACAGGCACCGCCATTCTGTTCTCATTAGTGGCTCTTACCAGGTTACGTCCCACTTAAAGTTGAGGTGATGCTCTTCTCCACAACACCTTCAGCGTTTATTGTTTGGAGTATTTTTGCTGAAGTTTATTCTGACTAGTGTGAGCTGATACCACTTTGTGCTTGGATTTGCATGCGTCTCATAATACCTTGAAATTGAGCTTTCTGGCATGTCCTTTTTTTCTTCAAACTGTGAGTACAGCTTACCTCTTCAAATTGTTTTCGGGAAGTAGGTGTGACATTTAGAAATATTTTGGCCATTACCTCCCTCAAGACATTATGAGGGCAGGTTTCATTCACAGCCCTCCAGTACTGGTGCATATGAAGTGACCCTTAGCACAGGTTTTAAAGCTGCTGTTGCAGGTAACGGCCAGAGGGTGGCAGCATTTCTGCTTTTCCCAATCTGTTAACTAGGGAAACAGACCATCCTTGCAGTGGTGTTCCTCGGTTCTATATTAGAGTGGAATGTGCCCCCAAAAGCTGATGTCTCCTTACTTATGTTTGTTTTAGAAATCGAATTTCTATATATTTTTTTATTGGAGTCATATTCCATTGTGTTCATGGACCACTTCTTCTTTGAGCATTCCTCTGTTGATGGACATTTTCGTAGCTTCCAAGTGTTGGCTATGGTAAATATTGCTGGAGTGCAGGATTGCCAGCATGTGTCTTTTCTTTTTTGTGGTACATGGGCCTCTCACTGCCGTGGGCCCTCCCATTGCAGAGCACAGGCTCCGGACGCACAGGCCCAGCAGCCATAGCTCACGGGAACAGCCGCTCCGCGGCATGTGGGATCTTCCCGAATCGGGGCATGAACCCATGTCCCCTGCACTGGCAGGCGGACTCTCATCCACTGCGCCACCAGTGAATCCCAGCCTGTCTTTTTGATTCTCATCCCCTCAGGCGAAAGGCCCAGCAGTGGGTATACTTGATTGAATGGTAGCTCAGTATTTATCTTTACAAGGCACGTCATTTTTGTTTTCATGACTGGCTCTTACCATGTCCCACGTTGAAGCAAGGGTAGGCATTTCTCCAAAACCCCTTCAGCATTTATTGTTTGCAGAATTTTTCCTGATGGGCATTCTGACTGCTGTGAGCTGATAGGTTTTTGTCATTTTGATTTGCATATCTTTAATTATTCCTAATGTTTAGCATTTTCCCATGCCTTTTTAAATTTCTGGCAGAGAAAAACAGAAAAAAAAAACGGAGAGTACAGTTAAACTCTTGAAATTGTCTTCTTGGATGGTTGCCCTCTTTTCAATGTTCTGGTCAATTTTCGACCCCATGTTTGTTTTTGAGGGCAGGTGTTATTCACAGGCCTGCAATGAGTGTGACTATTTAGTGACCATTAGCAGTGGGTTTAAAGCTGCTGTTGTGGGAAATGGCCACAAGGCGGCAGCGTTTCTCCACTCCCAAGTCTGGTTCCTAGGGCAGCAGAGCCTTTCTGGGACCAATGGAATACAGAAGAAGGCATCATTGAAGTCTAATACAGAATACCATGTCCTGGTGGATGGTAGAATGACCAGTAGGGTCTAGGAATTAGGAACTACTGGATGTATATCCTCGGTGGCTTCACTGACTGTCCTAACATCCTTTACCAGGTCCCCAGCAGCCCACGGGGCTCTCGTGGTCAGGCCCCTCCCAGGATATGGGGCTCACCTGGGCAGGGCCCCAGCAGCCAACGGGGTTCTCATGTTCAGGCCACTCCCAGGGTATGGAGCTCAGCTGTGAAACTACCCAGCAGCCCATGAGGCTCTCGTGCTTAGGCACCTCCCATGATACAGAGCTCCCGTGGGCAGGTACCATGGCAGGGCTGGGCACACAGGAACCGTGCACATAGCCCTCATTGCAGAGCACCCCAGAACGCCTGTCACGCAGAGCTGACACAGAGCACCTCAGAGCAGGACTTGAACTAACCAACAGCAGCTCCGACAGGTCTCTGACCCTGGGCATCACTCTGTGCAGCCTCCCTCTGCCTGGTCTTCCAGAGACTTCCACTGCAGCCGGGGCACCAGGCCTTTGTCTCCAACCATCCCCCCTCCTCTCCCTGACTCCTGGGTTCCTCTCATTAGGATTAGGTCTTCTTGAAATTGTCTCCCACTCATGGGCCAGATAAAATGATGAGAAAACAAGCCAGAGATGCAGCCCCTTGTCTATCCTGACTCTCAGGAGCCCACACCTGTTCCTTGGAACTGGCCGTTTCAGCGAGGTCCATTTTCTGCAATGTGAGCCACTGAGGGGTGAGGATTGGCTGACCGGAGCAGCCTGTCCCTACCGGCCAGCCCTCCCCAGGTGTGCCTGGGTTGAGGTCAATAGAAACACCACTCCAGGGAGCAACAGCGCCTGCAGCTGTGCCTGACGCCATATTCTCTGCCCCGTCAGCAGTCTCGGGGCTGTGCTGGTGGGAGGGAGTGAGGGGGCACGGTTTTGTGGGTGGCCCGGTGTGAGAGGGGCTCTGCTGGACTTTCTGCAGGAGTTGCCAGACTGCCACCTGCTAAAGAAGAGGATGGGTCACCCATACCTTCCGCTGGAATTTCTCCGCGGGCAGAGGTGAGGGAGGAACAAAGCAGTGGGGGCCAAGACAGGACGGATATCTCAGGCAGGGAAATGGAAAGTTTTCAGAAGAGCGCCTGGGGCCAGGATCATCCTGGCTGGCCTGCAGGCACCAAGTCAGCCTGCGTGCTTTCGCTGGTGTGGATCCACGGCCCTTCCTCTATGCTTTCAAGTCCTTGTACATATTCAGGTGTTTTACCTGGGAAGGGAGGGAACAGTTCAGCAGCAGCTGGCTGGGGGCTCAGCTCACGTTTACTCACAGACGCCTATGTACGGTCCCCCAGCTTTGCAATGAGGACGCTCCTTGCGGGGGGGGGGGGCTGCTGGCTGCATGGGAGATAATTCCCTACCTCTGACCAACTTCAGAATTGTTTACCACTGGAGCAAGTGCCCTGATAGGGTTTTCCTCTGTATAACTAGTGGGTTCTGTTTATTTTTTCTGTTTTGTTTCAAGGTAGATTTTATTCCTCATTTATGTATTTATAGATATAAGCATGGAAATAATTCATTCATACAAATACATCTGTGTGAAGGGAAGAACGCTTTTCTGTTTTATTTTTAAATTTTATTTGTTTTTAAAAATTTTGAAATTTAATATTATTTATTTTTTTAGACAGCAGGTTATTATTAGTTATCTATTTTATACATATACATGTATACAGGTCAATCCCAATCTCCCAACTCATCCCACCACCACCACCCCATGGCTTCCCCCCCTTGGTTTCCATACGTTTGTTCTCTAACCCTGTGTCTCTAATTCTGCCCTGCAAACCGGTTCATCTGTACCAGTTTTCTAGGTTCCACATATATGCATTAATACACAATATTTGTTTTTCTCTTTCTGACTTACTTCTCTCGGTATGACAGTCTCTAGATCCATCCACGTCTCTACAAATGACCCCGTTTCATTCCTTTTTATGGCTGAGTAATATTCCATTTTATATATGTACCACATCTTTATCCATTCGTCTGTCTGTGGGCATTTAGGTTGCTTCCATTACCTGGCTATTGTAAATAGTGCTGCAATGAACATTGTGGTGAATGTGTCTTTTGGATTTATGGTTTTCTCTGGGTATATGCCCAGAAGTGGGATTGCTGGATCATATGGTAATTGTATTTTTAGTTTTTCTAATGAACCTCCATACTGTTCTCCATAGTGACTGTATCAATTGACATGCTCACCAATAGTGGAAGAGGGATCCATGTGTCCACACCCTCCGCAGCATTTGTAGTTTGTAGATTTTCTGATGATGCCCATTCTAACAGGTGTGAGGTGATACCTCATTGAAGTTTTGACTTGCATTTCTCTAATAATTAGTGATGTTGAGCAGCTTTTCATGTGCATCCTGGCCATCTCTGGGTCTCCTTTGAAGAAATGTCTATTTAGATATTCTACCTATTTTTGAAGTGGGTTGTATTTTTTTTAATATTAAGCTGCATGAGCTGTTTATATATATTGGAGATTAAACCTTTGTCCATTGATTCGTTTTCACATATTTCCTCCCATTCTGAGGGTTGCCTTTTTCCATTCCCGTTTTTTAACAAAAGAAAGAAAGAAAGAAAGAAAAAGAGGCAGAACACAAATGTCCGTAAAATATGCCTCTTGAAACTGTCGTTTTGAAATATGGAGGTGTTTTGAATTTTTTGGTCGGTATACGACCCCAGGATTTGTTTTCAGGGCAGGTCTCATTTACAGGCCTGCAATTATTTTGAATATCAACTGACCATTAGCGCTGGGATTAAAGCTGCTGTTGTGTGAAACGGCCACAAGGTGGCAGCAGTTCTCCTTTACCAAATCTGGTGACTAGGGCAACAGAGCCTCAATGGAAGTCGTGTTCTAGGTTGTAATTTAGAATGGAATGTGCCAGGAAAAAGACCCTTATGTTTGTCTCACTATTTCTTATTGGGTTTTTTTTCATTTAATTTTTATTTTTTATCACAGCAAGTTTGATTACAATGTTTGGCTTGTTGTAGGTGTGCAAGATGTGGTTCTTTTACGCATATACATATGTCTGTTCTTCCTGGGATCCTTTTCCATGTACGTTATGACAGAATGTTGACTAATCTTCTCTTGGTATTCCGTAGGTGTTTGGTGTCTATATATTTCACCTGTGTTTGTATATGTCTCTTAACCCCAATATCCTAATGTATCCAATCCTCACACCTTTCCATTGGTGAACCGTAAGTTTGTTTAATGAATCTGCGATTGCCCTTCTCTGTGGAAATATCTTCACTAGTATCAATTTTTAGGTAACACCTATAAGTGATATCATACGATATGTGTCTTTCTCTTTCTGACTTACTACAAGTCACATGATTACCTCTAGACTCATCTACGGTGCTGCAGATGGCATTGTGTCCTTTTTTTCCTTGGCTAATATTCTGTCTGTACATGTACCAGTTCTTCTTTGACCACTCATCTGTTGATGGACTTTTTGGTTGCTCCCATGTCATGGCTATTGTAATGCTGCGGCAATGCACATTTGCCTGCCTGTGTCTTTCCAATTCTGTCTTCTTAGGTTATAGGCCCAGGAGTTCGCCTGCTGGATCATATGGTAGCAAAATGTTTACCTTGTACAGGCACCGCCATCCTGTTCTCATTAGTGGCTCTTACCAGGTTACGTCCCACTTAAAGTTGAGGTGATGCTCTTCTCCACAACACCTTCAGCGTTTATTGTTTGGAGTATTTTTGCTGAAGTTTATTCTGACTAGTGTGAGCTGATACCACTTTGTGCTTGGATTTGCATGCGTCTCATAATACCTTGAAATTGAGCTTTCTGGCATGTCCTTTTTTTCTTCAAACTGTGAGTACAGCTTACCTCTTCAAATTGTTTTCGGGAAGTAGGTGTGACATTTAGAAATATTTTGGCCATTACCTCCCTCAAGACATTATGAGGGCAGGTTTCATTCACAGCCCTCCAGTACTGGTGCATATGAAGTGACCCTTAGCACAGGTTTTAAAGCTGCTGTTGCAGGTAACGGCCAGAGGGTGGCAGCATTTCTGCTTTTCCCAATCTGTTAACTAGGGAAACAGACCATCCTGGCAGTGGTGTTCCTCGGTTCTATATTAGAGTGGAATGTGCCCCCAAAAGCTGATGTCTCCTTACTTATGTTTGTTTTAGAAATCGAATTTCTATATATTTTTTTATTGGAGTCATATTCCATTGTGTTCATGGACCACTTCTTCTTTGAGCATTCCTCTGTTGATGGACATTTTCGTAGCTTCCAAGTGTTGGCTATGGTAAATATTGCTGGAGTGCAGGATTGCCAGCATGTGTCTTTTCTTTTTTGTGGTACATGGGCCTCTCACTGCCGTGGGCCCTCCCATTGCAGAGCACAGGCTCCGGACGCACAGGCCCAGCAGCCATAGCTCACGGGAACAGCCGCTCCGCGGCATGTGGGATCTTCCCGAATCGGGGCATGAACCCATGTCCCCTGCACTGGCAGGCGGACTCTCATCCACTGCGCCACCAGTGAATCCCAGCCTGTCTTTTTGATTCTCATCCCCTCAGGCGAAAGGCCCAGCAGTGGGTATACTTGATTGAATGGTAGCTCAGTATTTATCTTTACAAGGCACGTCATTTTTGTTTTCATGACTGGCTCTTACCATGTCCCACGTTGAAGCAAGGGTAGGCATTTCTCCAAAACCCCTTCAGCATTTATTGTTTGCAGAATTTTTCCTGATGGGCATTCTGACTGCTGTGAGCTGATAGGTTTTTGTCATTTGGATTTACATATCTTTAATTATTCCTAATGTTTAGCATTTTCCCATGCCTTTTTAAATTTCTGGCAGAGAAAAACAGAAAAAACAACGGAGAGTACAGTTAAACTCTTGAAATTGTCTTCTTGGATGGTTGCCCTCTTTTGAATGTTCTGGTCAATTTTCGACCCCATGTTTGTTTTTGAGGGCAGGTGTTATTCACAGGCCTGCAATGAGTGTGACTATTTAGTGACCATTAGCAGTGGGTTTAAAGCTGCTGTTGTGGGAAATGGCCACAAGGCGGCAGCGTTTCTCCACTCCCAAGTCTGGTTCCTAGGGCAGCAGAGCCTTTCTGGGACCAATGGAATACAGAAGAAGGCATCATTGAAGTCTAATACAGAATACCATGTCCTGGTGGATGGTAGAATGACCAGTAGGGTCTAGGAATTAGGAACTACTGGATGTATATCCTCGGTGGCTTCACTGACTGTCCTAACATCCTTTACCAGGTCCCCAGCAGCCCACGGGGCTCTCGTGGTCAGGCCCCTCCCAGGATATGGGGCTCACCTGGGCAGGGCCCCAGCAGCCAACGGGGTTCTCATGTTCAGGCCACTCCCAGGGTATGGAGCTCAGCTGTGAAACTACCCAGCAGCCCATGAGGCTCTCGTGCTTAGGCACCTCCCATGATACAGAGCTCCCGTGGGCAGGTACCATGGCAGGGCTGGGCACACAGGAACCGTGCACATAGCCCTCATTGCAGAGCACCCCAGAACGCCTGTCACGCAGAGCTGACACAGAGCACCTCAGAGCAGGACTTGAACTAACCAACAGCAGCTCCGACAGGTCTCTGACCCTGGGCATCACTCTGTGCAGCCTCCCTCTGCCTGGTCTTCCAGAGACTTCCACTGCAGCCGGGGCACCAGGCCTTTGTCTCCAACCATCCCCCCTCCTCTCCCTGACTCCTGGGTTCCTCTCATTAGGATTAGGTCTTCTTGAAATTGTCTCCCACTCATGGGCCAGATAAAATGATGAGAAAACAAGCCGGAGATGCAGCCCCTTGTCTATCCTGACTCTCAGGAGCCCACACCTGTTCCTTGGAACTGGCCGTTTCAGCGAGGTCCATTTTCTGCAATGTGAGCCACTGAGGGGTGAGGATTGGCTGACCGGAGCAGCCTGTCCCTACCGGCCAGCCCTCCCCAGGTGTGCCTGGGTTGAGGTCAATAGAAACACCACTCCAGGGAGCAACAGCGCCTGCAGCTGTGCCTGACGCCATATTCTCTGCCCCGTCAGCAGTCTCGGGGCTGTGCTGGTGGGAGGGAGTGAGGGGGCACGGTTTTGTGGGTGGCCCGGTGTGAGAGGGGCTCTGCTGGACTTTCTGCAGGAGTTGCCAGACTGCCACCTGCTAAAGAAGAGGATGGGTCACCCATACCTTCCGCTGGAATTTCTCCGCGGGCAGAGGTGAGGGAGGAACAAAGCAGTGGGGGCCAAGACAGGACGGATATCTCAGGCAGGGAAATGGAAAGTTTTCAGAAGAGCGCCTGGTGCCAGGATCATCCTGGCTGGCCTGCAGGCACCAAGTCAGCCTGCGTGCTTTCGCTTGTGTGGATCCACGGCCCTTCCTCTATGCTTTCAAGTCCTTGTACATATTCAGGTGTTTTACCTGGGAAGGGAGGGAACAGTTCAGCAGCAGCTGGCTGGGGGCTCAGCTCACGTTTACTCACAGACGCCTATGTACGGTCCCCCAGCTTTGCAATGAGGACGCTCCTTGCGGGGGTGGGGGGGGGGCTGCTGGCTGCATGGGAGATAATTCCCTACCTCTGACCAACTTCAGAATTGTTTACCACTGGAGCAAGTGCCCTGATAGGGTTTTCCTCTGTATAACTAGTGGGTTCTGTTTATTTTTTCTGTTTTGTTTCAAGGTAGATTTTATTCCTCATTTATGTATTTATAGATATAAGCATGGAAATAATTCATTCATACAAATACATCTGTGTGAAGGGAAGAACGCTTTTCTGTTTTATTTTTAAATTTTATTTGTTTTTAAAAATTTTGAAATTTAATATTATTTATTTTTTTAGACAGCAGGTTATTATTAGTTATCTATTTTATACATATACATGTATACAGGTCAATCCCAATCTCCCAACTCATCCCACCACCACCACCCCATGGCTTCCCCCCCTTGGTTTCCATACGTTTGTTCTCTAACCCTGTGTCTCTAATTCTGCCCTGCAAACCGGTTCATCTGTACCAGTTTTCTAGGTTCCACATATATGCATTAATACACAATATTTGTTTTTCTCTTTCTGACTTACTTCTCTCGGTATGACAGTCTCTAGATCCATCCACGTCTCTACAAATGACCCCGTTTCATTCCTTTTTATGGCTGAGTAATATTCCATTTTATATATGTACCACATCTTTATCCATTCGTCTGTCTGTGGGCATTTAGGTTGCTTCCATTACC
Organism: Mesoplodon mirus; assembly: GCF_964341445.2. NCBI lineage: Eukaryota > Metazoa > Chordata > Mammalia > Artiodactyla > Ziphiidae > Mesoplodon > Mesoplodon mirus. Next base: position 93,103,253 of record NC_138979.1, read on the forward strand.
TGGCTATTGTAAATAGTGCTGCAATGAACATTGTGGTGAATGTGTCTTTTGGATTTATGGTTTTCTCTGGGTATATGCCCAGAAGTGGGATTGCTGGATCATATGGTAATTGTATTTTTAGTTTTTCTAATGAACCTCCATACTGTTCTCCATAGTGACTGTATCAATTGACATGCCCACCAATAGTGGAAGAGGGATCCATGTGTCCACACCCTCCGCAGCATTTGTAGTTTGTAGATTTTCTGATGATGCCCATTCTAACAGGTGTGAGGTGATACGTCATTGAAGTTTTGACTTGCATTTCTCTAATAATTAGTGATGTTGAGCAGCTTTTCATGTGCATCCTGGCCATCTCTGGGTCTCCTTTGAAGAAATGTCTATTTAGATATTCTACCTATTTTTGAAGTGGGTTGTATTTTTTTAATATTAAGCTGCATGAGCTGTTTATATATATTGGAGATTAAACCTTTGTCCATTGATTCGTTTTCACATATTTCCTCCCATTCTGAGGGTTGCCTTTTTCCATTCCCGTTTTTTAACAAAAGAAAGAAAGAAAGAAAGAAAAAGAGGCAGAACACAAATGTCCGTAAAATATGCCTCTTGAAACTGTCGTTTTGAAATATGGAGGTGTTTTGAATTTTTTGGTCGGTATACGACCCCAGGATTTGTTTTCAGGGCAGGTCTCATTTACAGGCCTGCAATTATTTTGAATATCAACTGACCATTAGCGCTGGGATTAAAGCTGCTGTTGTGTGAAACGGCCACAAGGTGGCAGCAGTTCTCCTTTACCAAATCTGGTGACTAGGGCAACAGAGCCTCAATGGAAGTCGTGTTCTAGGTTGTAATTTAGAATGGAATGTGCCAGGAAAAAGACCCTTATGTTTGTCTCACTATTTCTTATTGGGTTTTTTTTCATTTAATTTTTATTTTTTATCACAGCAAGTTTGATTACAATGTTTGGCTTGTTGTAGGTGTGCAAGATGTGGTTCTTTTACGCATATACATATGTCTGTTCTTCCTGGGATCCTTTTCCATGTACGTTATGACAGAATGTTGACTAATCTTCTCTTGGTATTCCGTAGGTGTTTGGTGTCTATATATTTCACCTGTGTTTGTATATGTCTCTTAACCCCAATATCCTAATGTATCCAATCCTCACACCTTTCCATTGGTGAACCGTAAGTTTGTTTAATGAATCTGCGATTGCCCTTCTCTGTGGAAATATCTTCACTAGTATCAATTTTTAGGTAACACCTATAAGTGATATCATACGATATGTGTCTTTCTCTTTCTGACTTACTACAAGTCACGTGATTACCTCTAGACTCATCTACGGTGCTGCAGATGGCATTGTGTCCTTTTTTTCCTTGGCTAATATTCTGTCTGTACATGTACCAGTTCTTCTTTGACCACTCATCTGTTGATGGACTTTTTGGTTGCTCCCATGTCATGGCTATTGTAATGCTGCGGCAATGCACATTTGCCTGCCTGTGTCTTTCCAATTCTGTCTTCTTAGGTTATAGGCCCAGGAGTTCGCCTGCTGGATCATATGGTAGCAAAATGTTTACCTTGTACAGGCACCGCCATCCTGTTCTCATTAGTGGCTCTTACCAGGTTACGTCCCACTTAAAGTTGAGGTGATGCTCTTCTCCACAACACCTTCAGCGTTTATTGTTTGGAGTATTTTTGCTGAAGTTTATTCTGACTAGTGTGAGCTGATACCACTTTGTGCTTGGATTTGCATGCGTCTCATAATACCTTGAAATTGAGCTTTCTGGCATGTCCTTTTTTTCTTCAAACTGTGAGTACAGCTTACCTCTTCAAATTGTTTTCGGGAAGTAGGTGTGACATTTAGAAATATTTTGGCCATTACCTCCCTCAAGACATTATGAGGGCAGGTTTCATTCACAGCCCTCCAGTACTGGTGCATATGAAGTGACCCTTAGCACAGGTTTTAAAGCTGCTGTTGCAGGTAACGGCCAGAGGGTGGCAGCATTTCTGCTTTTCCCAATCTGTTAACTAGGGAAACAGACCATCCTGGCAGTGGTGTTCCTCGGTTCTATATTAGAGTGGAATGTGCCCCCAAAAGCTGATGTCTCCTTACTTATGTTTGTTTTAGAAATCGAATTTCTATATATTTTTTTATTGGAGTCATATTCCATTGTGTTCATGGACCACTTCTTCTTTGAGCATTCCTCTGTTGATGGACATTTTCGTAGCTTCCAAGTGTTGGCTATGGTAAATATTGCTGGAGTGCAGGATTGCCAGCATGTGTCTTTTCTTTTTTGTGGTACATGGGCCTCTCACTGCCGTGGGCCCTCCCATTGCAGAGCACAGGCTCCGGACGCACAGGCCCAGCAGCCATAGCTCACGGGAACAGCCGCTCCGCGGCATGTGGGATCTTCCCGAATCGGGGCATGAACCCATGTCCCCTGCACTGGCAGGCGGACTCTCATCCACTGCGCCACCAGTGAATCCCAGCCTGTCTTTTTGATTCTCATCCCCTCAGGCGAAAGGCCCAGCAGTGGGTATACTTGATTGAATGGTAGCTCAGTATTTATCTTTACAAGGCACGTCATTTTTGTTTTCATGACTGGCTCTTACCATGTCCCACGTTGAAGCAAGGGTAGGCATTTCTCCAAAACCCCTTCAGCATTTATTGTTTGCAGAATTTTTCCTGATGGGCATTCTGACTGCTGTGAGCTGATAGGTTTTTGTCATTTGGATTTACATATCTTTAATTATTCCTAATGTTTAGCATTTTCCCATGCCTTTTTAAATTTCTGGCAGAGAAAAACAGAAAAAACAACGGAGAGTACAGTTAAACTCTTGAAATTGTCTTCTTGGATGGTTGCCCTCTTTTGAATGTTCTGGTCAATTTTCGACCCCATGTTTGTTTTTGAGGGCAGGTGTTATTCACAGGCCTGCAATGAGTGTGACTATTTAGTGACCATTAGCAGTGGGTTTAAAGCTGCTGTTGTGGGAAATGGCCACAAGGCGGCAGCGTTTCTCCACTCCCAAGTCTGGTTCCTAGGGCAGCAGAGCCTTTCTGGGACCAATGGAATACAGAAGAAGGCATCATTGAAGTCTAATACAGAATACCATGTCCTGGTGGATGGTAGAATGACCAGTAGGGTCTAGGAATTAGGAACTACTGGATGTATATCCTCGGTGGCTTCACTGACTGTCCTAACATCCTTTACCAGGTCCCCAGCAGCCCACGGGGCTCTCGTGGTCAGGCCCCTCCCAGGATATGGGGCTCACCTGGGCAGGGCCCCAGCAGCCAACGGGGTTCTCATGTTCAGGCCACTCCCAGGGTATGGAGCTCAGCTGTGAAACTACCCAGCAGCCCATGAGGCTCTCGTGCTTAGGCACCTCCCATGATACAGAGCTCCCGTGGGCAGGTACCATGGCAGGGCTGGGCACACAGGAACCGTGCACATAGCCCTCATTGCAGAGCACCCCAGAACGCCTGTCACGCAGAGCTGACACAGAGCACCTCAGAGCAGGACTTGAACTAACCAACAGCAGCTCCGACAGGTCTCTGACCCTGGGCATCACTCTGTGCAGCCTCCCTCTGCCTGGTCTTCCAGAGACTTCCACTGCAGCCGGGGCACCAGGCCTTTGTCTCCAACCATCCCCCCTCCTCTCCCTGACTCCTGGGTTCCTCTCATTAGGATTAGGTCTTCTTGAAATTGTCTCCCACTCATGGGCCAGATAAAATGATGAGAAAACAAGCCGGAGATGCAGCCCCTTGTCTATCCTGACTCTCAGGAGCCCACACCTGTTCCTTGGAACTGGCCGTTTCAGCGAGGTCCATTTTCTGCAATGTGAGCCACTGAGGGGTGAGGATTGGCTGACCGGAGCAGCCTGTCCCTACCGGCCAGCCCTCCCCAGGTGTGCCTGGGTTGAGGTCAATAGAAACACCACTCCAGGGAGCAACAGCGCCTGCAGCTGTGCCTGACGCCATATTCTCTGCCCCGTCAGCAGTCTCGGGGCTGTGCTGGTGGGAGGGAGTGAGGGGGCACGGTTTTGTGGGTGGCCCGGTGTGAGAGGGGCTCTGCTGGACTTTCTGCAGGAGTTGCCAGACTGCCACCTGCTAAAGAAGAGGATGGGTCACCCATACCTTCCGCTGGAATTTCTCCGCGGGCAGAGGTGAGGGAGGAACAAAGCAGTGGGGGCCAAGACAGGACGGATATCTCAGGCAGGGAAATGGAAAGTTTTCAGAAGAGCGCCTGGTGCCAGGATCATCCTGGCTGGCCTGCAGGCACCAAGTCAGCCTGCGTGCTTTCGCTGGTGTGGATCCACGGCCCTTCCTCTATGCTTTCAAGTCCTTGTACATATTCAGGTGTTTTACCTGGGAAGGGAGGGAACAGTTCAGCAGCAGCTGGCTGGGGGCTCAGCTCACGTTTACTCACAGACGCCTATGTACGGTCCCCCAGCTTTGCAATGAGGACGCTCCTTGCGGGGGTGGGGGGGGGGCTGCTGGCTGCATGGGAGATAATTCCCTACCTCTGACCAACTTCAGAATTGTTTACCACTGGAGCAAGTGCCCTGATAGGGTTTTCCTCTGTATAACTAGTGGGTTCTGTTTATTTTTTCTGTTTTGTTTCAAGGTAGATTTTATTCCTCATTTATGTATTTATAGATATAAGCATGGAAATAATTCATTCATACAAATACATCTGTGTGAAGGGAAGAACGCTTTTCTGTTTTATTTTTAAATTTTATTTGTTTTTAAAAATTTTGAAATTTAATATTATTTATTTTTTTAGACAGCAGGTTATTATTAGTTATCTATTTTATACATATACATGTATACAGGTCAATCCCAATCTCCCAACTCATCCCACCACCACCACCCCATGGCTTCCCCCCCTTGGTTTCCATACGTTTGTTCTCTAACCCTGTGTCTCTAATTCTGCCCTGCAAACCGGTTCATCTGTACCAGTTTTCTAGGTTCCACATATATGCATTAATACACAATATTTGTTTTTCTCTTTCTGACTTACTTCTCTCGGTATGACAGTCTCTAGATCCATCCACGTCTCTACAAATGACCCCGTTTCATTCCTTTTTATGGCTGAGTAATATTCCATTTTATATATGTACCACATCTTTATCCATTCGTCTGTCTGTGGGCATTTAGGTTGCTTCCATTACCTGGCTATTGTAAATAGTGCTGCAATGAACATTGTGGTGAATGTGTCTTTTGGATTTATGGTTTTCTCTGGGTATATGCCCAGAAGTGGGATTGCTGGATCATATGGTAATTGTATTTTTAGTTTTTCTAATGAACCTCCATACTGTTCTCCATAGTGACTGTATCAATTGACATGCCCACCAATAGTGGAAGAGGGATCCATGTGTCCACACCCTCCGCAGCATTTGTAGTTTGTAGATTTTCTGATGATGCCCATTCTAACAGGTGTGAGGTGATACGTCATTGAAGTTTTGACTTGCATTTCTCTAATAATTAGTGATGTTGAGCAGCTTTTCATGTGCATCCTGGCCATCTCTGGGTCTCCTTTGAAGAAATGTCTATTTAGATATTCTACCTATTTTTGAAGTGGGTTGTATTTTTTTTAATATTAAGCTGCATGAGCTGTTTATATATATTGGAGATTAAACCTTTGTCCATTGATTCGTTTTCACATATTTCCTCCCATTCTGAGGGTTGCCTTTTTCCATTCCCGTTTTTTAACAAAAGAAAGAAAGAAAGAAAGAAAAAGAGGCAGAACACAAATGTCCGTAAAATATGCCTCTTGAAACTGTCGTTTTGAAATATGGAGGTGTTTTGAATTTTTTGGTCGGTATACGACCCCAGGATTTGTTTTCAGGGCAGGTCTCATTTACAGGCCTGCAATTATTTTGAATATCAACTGACCATTAGCGCTGGGATTAAAGCTGCTGTTGTGTGAAACGGCCACAAGGTGGCAGCAGTTCTCCTTTACCAAATCTGGTGACTAGGGCAACAGAGCCTCAATGGAAGTCGTGTTCTAGGTTGTAATTTAGAATGGAATGTGCCAGGAAAAAGACCCTTATGTTTGTCTCACTATTTCTTATTGGGTTTTTTTTCATTTAATTTTTATTTTTTATCACAGCAAGTTTGATTACAATGTTTGGCTTGTTGTAGGTGTGCAAGATGTGGTTCTTTTACGCATATACATATGTCTGTTCTTCCTGGGATCCTTTTCCATGTACGTTATGACAGAATGTTGACTAATCTTCTCTTGGTATTCCGTAGGTGTTTGGTGTCTATATATTTCACCTGTGTTTGTATATGTCTCTTAACCCCAATATCCTAATGTATCCAATCCTCACACCTTTCCATTGGTGAACCGTAAGTTTGTTTAATGAATCTGCGATTGCCCTTCTCTGTGGAAATATCTTCACTAGTATCAATTTTTAGGTAACACCTATAAGTGATATCATACGATATGTGTCTTTCTCTTTCTGACTTACTACAAGTCACATGATTACCTCTAGACTCATCTACGGTGCTGCAGATGGCATTGTGTCCTTTTTTTCCTTGGCTAATATTCTGTCTGTACATGTACCAGTTCTTCTTTGACCACTCATCTGTTGATGGACTTTTTGGTTGCTCCCATGTCATGGCTATTGTAATGCTGCGGCAATGCACATTTGCCTGCCTGTGTCTTTCCAATTCTGTCTTCTTAGGTTATAGGCCCAGGAGTTCGCCTGCTGGATCATATGGTAGCAAAATGTTTACCTTGTACAGGCACCGCCATCCTGTTCTCATTAGTGGCTCTTACCAGGTTACGTCCCACTTAAAGTTGAGGTGATGCTCTTCTCCACAACACCTTCAGCGTTTATTGTTTGGAGTATTTTTGCTGAAGTTTATTCTGACTAGTGTGAGCTGATACCACTTTGTGCTTGGATTTGCATGCGTCTCATAATACCTTGAAATTGAGCTTTCTGGCATGTCCTTTTTTTCTTCAAACTGTGAGTACAGCTTACCTCTTCAAATTGTTTTCGGGAAGTAGGTGTGACATTTAGAAATATTTTGGCCATTACCTCCCTCAAGACATTATGAGGGCAGGTTTCATTCACAGCCCTCCAGTACTGGTGCATATGAAGTGACCCTTAGCACAGGTTTTAAAGCTGCTGTTGCAGGTAACGGCCAGAGGGTGGCAGCATTTCTGCTTTTCCCAATCTGTTAACTAGGGAAACAGACCATCCTGGCAGTGGTGTTCCTCGGTTCTATATTAGAGTGGAATGTGCCCCCAAAAGCTGATGTCTCCTTACTTATGTTTGTTTTAGAAATCGAATTTCTATATATTTTTTTATTGGAGTCATATTCCATTGTGTTCATGGACCACTTCTTCTTTGAGCATTCCTCTGGTGATGGACATTTTCGTAGCTTCCAAGTGTTGGCTATGGTAAATATTGCTGGAGTGCAGGATTGCCAGCATGTGTCTTTTCTTTTTTGTGGTACATGGGCCTCTCACTGCCGTGGGCCCTCCCATTGCAGAGCACAGGCTCCGGACGCACAGGCCCAGCAGCCATAGCTCACGGGAACAGCCGCTCCGCGGCATGTGGGATGTTCCCGAATCGGGGCATGAACCCATGTCCCCTGCACTGGCAGGCGGACTCTCATCCACTGCGCCACCAGTGAATCCCAGCCTGTCTTTTTGATTCTCATCCCCTCAGGCGAAAGGCCCAGCAGTGGGTATACTTGATTGAATGGTAGCTCAGTATTTATCTTTACAAGGCACGTCATTTTTGTTTTCATGACTGGCTCTTACCATGTCCCACGTTGAAGCAAGGGTAGGCATTTCTCCAAAACCCCTTCAGCATTTATTGTTTGCAGAATTTTTCCTGATGGGCATTCTGACTGCTGTGAGCTGATAGGTTTTTGTCATTTGGATTTACATATCTTTAATTATTCCTAATGTTTAGCATTTTCCCATGCCTTTTTAAATTTCTGGCAGAGAAAAACAGAAAAAAAAACGGAGAGTACAGTTAAACTCTTGAAATTGTCTTCTTGGATGGTTGCCCTCTTTTGAATGTTCTGGTCAATTTTCGACCCCATGTTTGTTTTTGAGGGCAGGTGTTATTCACAGGCCTGCAATGAGTGTGACTATTTAGTGACCATTAGCAGTGGGTTTAAAGCTGCTGTTGTGGGAAATGGCCACAAGGCGGCAGCGTTTCTCCACTCCCAAGTCTGGTTCCTAGGGCAGCAGAGCCTTTCTGGGACCAATGGAATACAGAAGAAGGCATCATTGAAGTCTAATACAGAATACCATGTCCTGGTGGATGGTAGAATGACCAGTAGGGTCTAGGAATTAGGAACTACTGGATGTATATCCTCGGTGGCTTCACTGACTGTCCTAACATCCTTTACCAGGTCCCCAGCAGCCCACGGGGCTCTCGTGGTCAGGCCCCTCCCAGGATATGGGGCTCACCTGGGCAGGGCCCCAGCAGCCAACGGGGTTCTCATGTTCAGGCCACTCCCAGGGTATGGAGCTCAGCTGTGAAACTACCCAGCAGCCCATGAGGCTCTCGTGCTTAGGCACCTCCCATGATACAGAGCTCCCGTGGGCAGGTACCATGGCAGGGCTGGGCACACAGGAACCGTGCACATAGCCCTCATTGCAGAGCACCCCAGAACGCCTGTCACGCAGAGCTGACACAGAGCACCTCAGAGCAGGACTTGAACTAACCAACAGCAGCTCCGACAGGTCTCTGACCCTGGGCATCACTCTGTGCAGCCTCCCTCTGCCTGGTCTTCCAGAGACTTCCACTGCAGCCGGGGCACCAGGCCTTTGTCTCCAACCATCCCCCCTCCTCTCCCTGACTCCTGGGTTCCTCTCATTAGGATTAGGTCTTCTTGAAATTGTCTCCCACTCATGGGCCAGATAAAATGATGAGAAAACAAGCCGGAGATGCAGCCCCTTGTCTATCCTGACTCTCAGGAGCCCACACCTGTTCCTTGGAACTGGCCGTTTCAGCGAGGTCCATTTTCTACAATGTGAGCCACTGAGGGGTGAGGATTGGCTGACCGGAGCAGCCTGTCCCTACCGGCCAGCCCTCCCCAGGTGTGCCTGGATTGAGGTCAATAGAAACACCGCTCCAGGGAGCAACAGCGCCTGCAGCTGTGCCTGACGCCATATTCTCTGCCCCGTCAGCAGTCTCGGGGCTGTGCTGGTGGGAGGGAGTGAGGGGGCACGGTTTTGTGGGTGGCCCGGTGTGAGAGGGGCTCTGCTGGACTTTCTGCAGGAGTTGCCAGACTGCCACCTGCTAAAGAAGAGGATGGGTCACCCATACCTTCCGCTGGAATTTCTCCGCGGGCAGAGGTGAGGGAGGAACAAAGCAGTGGGGGCCAAGACAGGACGGATATCTCAGGCAGGGAAATGGAAAGTTTTCAGAAGAGCGCCTGGGGCCAGGATCATCCTGGCTGGCCTGCAGGCACCAAGTCAGCCTGCGTGCTTTCGCTGGTGTGGATCCACGGCCCTTCCTCTATGCTTTCAAGTCCTTGTACATATTCAGGTGTTTTACCTGGGAAGGGAGGGAACAGTTCAGCAGCAGCTGGCTGGGGGCTCAGCTCACGTTTACTCACAGACGCCTATGTACGGTCCCCCAGCTTTGCAATGAGGACGCTCCTTGCGGGGGTGGGGGGGGGCTGCTGGCTGCATGGGAGATAATTCCCTACCTCTGACCAACTTCAGAAATGTTTACCACTGGAGCAAGTGCCCTGATAGGGTTTTCCTCTGTATAACTAGTGGGTTCTGTTTATTTTTTCTGTTTTGTTTCAAGGTAGATTTTATTCCTCATTTATGTATTTATAGATATAAGCATGGAAATAATTCATTCATACAAATACATCTGTGTGAAGGGAAGAACGCTTTTCTGTTTTATTTTTAAATTTTATTTGTTTTTAAAAATTTTGAAATTTAATATTATTTATTTTTTTAGACAGCAGGTTATTATTAGTTATCTATTTTATACATATACATGTATACAGGTCAATCCCAATCTCCCAACTCATCCCACCACCACCACCCCATGGCTTCCCCCCCTTGGTTTCCATACGTTTGTTCTCTAACCCTGTGTCTCTAATTCTGCCCTGCAAACCGGTTCATCTGTACCAGTTTTCTAGGTTCCACATATATGCATTAATACACAATATTTGTTTTTCTCTTTCTGACTTACTTCTCTCGGTATGACAGTCTCTAGATCCATCCACGTCTCTACAAATGACCCCGTTTCATTCCTTTTTATGGCTGAGTAATATTCCATTTTATATATGTACCACATCTTTATCCATTCGTCTGTCTGTGGGCATTTAGGTTGCTTCCATTACCTGGCTATTGTAAATAGTGCTGCAATGAACATTGTGGTGAATGTGTCTTTTGGATTTATGGTTTTCTCTGGGTATATGCCCAGAAGTGGGATTGCTGGATCATATGGTAATTGTATTTTTAGTTTTTCTAATGAACCTCCATACTGTTCTCCATAGTGACTGTATCAATTGACATGCCCACCAATAGTGGAAGAGGGATCCATGTGTCCACACCCTCCGCAGCATTTGTAGTTTGTAGATTTTCTGATGATGCCCATTCTAACAGGTGTGAGGTGATACCTCATTGAAGTTTTGACTTGCATTTCTCTAATAATTAGTGATGTTGAGCAGCTTTTCATGTGCATCCTGGCCATCTCTGGGTCTCCTTTGAAGAAATGTCTATTTAGATATTCTACCCATTTTTGAAGTGGGTTGTATTTTTTTTAATATTAAGCTGCATGAGCTGTTTATATATATTGGAGATTAAACCTTTGTCCATTGATTCGTTTCCACATATTTCCTCCCATTCTGAGGGTTGCCTTTTTCCATTCCCGTTTTTTAACAAAAGAAAGAAAGAAAGAAAGAAAAAGAAGCAGAACACAAATGTCCATAAAATATGCCTCTTGAAACTGTCGTTTTGAAATATGGAGGTGTTTTGAATTTTTTGGTCGGTATACGACCCCAGGATTTGTTTTCAGGGCAGGTCTCATTTACAGGCCTGCAATTATTTTGAATATCAACTGACCATTAGCGCTGGGATTAAAGCTGCTGTTGTGTGAAACGGCCACAAGGTGGCAGCAGTTCTCCTTTACCAAATCTGGTGACTAGGGCAACAGAGCCTCAATGGAAGTCGTGTTCTAGGTTGTAATTTAGAATGGAATGTGCCAGGAAAAAGACCCTTAAGTTTGTCTCACTATTTCTTGTTCGGTTTTTTTTTCATTTAATTTTTATTTTTTATCACAGCAAGTTTGATTACAATGTTTGGCTTGTTGTAGGTGTGCAAGATGTGGTTCTTTTACGCATATACATATATCTGTTCTTCCTGGGATCCTTTTCCATGTACGTTATGACAGAATGTTGACTAATCTTCTCTTGGTATTCCGTAGGTGTTTGGTGTCTATATATTTCACCTGTGTTTGTATATGTCTCTTAACCCCAATATCCTAATGTATCCAATCCTCACACCTTTCCATTGGTGAACCGTAAGTTTGTTTAATGAATCTGCGATTGCCCTTCTCTGTGGAAATATCTTCACTAGTATCAAGTTTTAGGTAACACCTATAAGTGATATCATACGATATGTGTCTTTCTCTTTCTGACTTACTACAAGTCACGTGATTACCTCTAGACTCATCTACGGTGCTGCAGATGGCATTGTGTCCTTTTTTTCCTTGGCTAATATTCTGTCTGTACATGTACCAGTTCTTCTTTGACCACTCATCTGTTGATGGACTTTTTGGTTGCTCCCATGTCATGGCTATTGTAATGCTGCGGCAATGCACATTTGCCTGCCTGTGTCTTTCCAATTCTGTCTTCTTAGGTTATAGGCCCAGGAGTTCGCCTGCTGGATCATATGGTAGCAAAATGTTTACCTTGTACAGGCACCGCCATCCTGTTCTCATTAGTGGCTCTTACCAGGTTACGTCCCACTTAAAGTTGAGGTGATGCTCTTCTCCACAACACCTTCAGCGTTTATTGTTTGGAGTATTTTTGCTGAAGTTTATTCTGACTAGTGTGAGCTGATACCACTTTGTGCTTGGATTTGCATGCGTCTCATAATACCTTGAAATTGAGCTTTCTGGCATGTCCTTTTTTTCTTCAAACTGTGAGTACAGCTTACCTCTTCAAATTGTTTTCGGGAAGTAGGTGTGACATTTAGAAATATTTTGGCCATTACCTCCCTCAAGACATTATGAGGGCAGGTTTCATTCACAGCCCTCCAGTACTGGTGCATATGAAGTGACCCTTAGCACAGGTTTTAAAGCTGCTGTTGCAGGTAACGGCCAGAGGGTGGCAGCATTTCTGCTTTTCCCAATCTGTTAACTAGGGAAACAGACCATCCTGGCAGTGGTGTTCCTCGGTTCTATATTAGAGTGGAATGTGCCCCCAAAAGCTGATGTCTCCTTACTTATGTTTGTTTTAGAAATCGAATTTCTATATATTTTTTTATTGGAGTCATATTCCATTGTGTTCATGGACCACTTCTTCTTTGAGCATTCCTCTGTTGATGGACATTTTCGTAGCTTCCAAGTGTTGGCTATGGTAAATATTGCTGGAGTGCAGGATTGCCAGCATGTGTCTTTTCTTTTTTGTGGTACATGGGCCTCTCACTGCCGTGGGCCCTCCCATTGCAGAGCACAGGCTCCGGACGCACAGGCCCAGCAGCCATAGCTCACGGGAACAGCCGCTCCGCGGCATGTGGGATCTTCCCGAATCGGGGCATGAACCCATGTCCCCTGCACTGGCAGGCGGACTCTCATCCACTGCGCCACCAGTGAATCCCAGCCTGTCTTTTTGATTCTCATCCCCTCAGGCGAAAGGCCCAGCAGTGGGTATACTTGATTGAATGGTAGCTCAGTATTTATCTTTACAAGGCACGTCATTTTTGTTTTCATGACTGGCTCTTACCATGTCCCACGTTGAAGCAAGGGTAGGCATTTCTCCAAAACCCCTTCAGCATTTATTGTTTGCAGAATTTTTCCTGATGGGCATTCTGACTGCTGTGAGCTGATAGGTTTTTGTCATTTGGATTTACATATCTTTAATTATTCCTAATGTTTAGCATTTTCCCATGCCTTTTTAAATTTCTGGCAGAGAAAAACAGAAAAAACAACGGAGAGTACAGTTAAACTCTTGAAATTGTCTTCTTGGATGGTTGCCCTCTTTTGAATGTTCTGGTCAATTTTCGACCCCATGTTTGTTTTTGAGGGCAGGTGTTATTCACAGGCCTGCAATGAGTGTGACTATTTAGTGACCATTAGCAGTGGGTTTAAAGCTGCTGTTGTGGGAAATGGCCACAAGGCGGCAGCGTTTCTCCACTCCCAAGTCTGGTTCCTAGGGCAGCAGAGCCTTTCTGGGACCAATGGAATACAGAAGAAGGCATCATTGAAGTCTAATACAGAATACCATGTCCTGGTGGATGGTAGAATGACCAGTAGGGTCTAGGAATTAGGAACTACTGGATGTATATCCTCGGTGGCTTCACTGACTGTCCTAACATCCTTTACCAGGTCCCCAGCAGCCCACGGGGCTCTCGTGGTCAGGCCCCTCCCAGGATATGGGGCTCACCTGGGCAGGGCCCCAGCAGCCAACGGGGTTCTCATGTTCAGGCCACTCCCAGGGTATGGAGCTCAGCTGTGAAACTACCCAGCAGCCCATGAGGCTCTCGTGCTTAGGCACCTCCCATGATACAGAGCTCCCGTGGGCAGGTACCATGGCAGGGCTGGGCACACAGGAACCGTGCACATAGCCCTCATTGCAGAGCACCCCAGAACGCCTGTCACGCAGAGCTGACACAGAGCACCTCAGAGCAGGACTTGAACTAACCAACAGCAGCTCCGACAGGTCTCTGACCCTGGGCATCACTCTGTGCAGCCTCCCTCTGCCTGGTCTTCCAGAGACTTCCACTGCAGCCGGGGCACCAGGCCTTTGTCTCCAACCATCCCCCCTCCTCTCCCTGACTCCTGGGTTCCTCTCATTAGGATTAGGTCTTCTTGAAATTGTCTCCCACTCATGGGCCAGATAAAATGATGAGAAAACAAGCCGGAGATGCAGCCCCTTGTCTATCCTGACTCTCAGGAGCCCACACCTGTTCCTTGGAACTGGCCGTTTCAGCGAGGTCCATTTTCTGCAATGTGAGCCACTGAGGGGTGAGGATTGGCTGACCGGAGCAGCCTGTCCCTACCGGCCAGCCCTCCCCAGGTGTGCCTGGGTTGAGGTCAATAGAAACACCACTCCAGGGAGCAACAGCGCCTGCAGCTGTGCCTGACGCCATATTCTCTGCCCCGTCAGCAGTCTCGGGGCTGTGCTGGTGGGAGGGAGTGAGGGGGCACGGTTTTGTGGGTGGCCCGGTGTGAGAGGGGCTCTGCTGGACTTTCTGCAGGAGTTGCCAGACTGCCACCTGCTAAAGAAGAGGATGGGTCACCCATACCTTCCGCTGGAATTTCTCCGCGGGCAGAGGTGAGGGAGGAACAAAGCAGTGGGGGCCAAGACAGGACGGATATCTCAGGCAGGGAAATGGAAAGTTTTCAGAAGAGCGCCTGGTGCCAGGATCATCCTGGCTGGCCTGCAGGCACCAAGTCAGCCTGCGTGCTTTCGCTTGTGTGGATCCACGGCCCTTCCTCTATGCTTTCAAGTCCTTGTACATATTCAGGTGTTTTACCTGGGAAGGGAGGGAACAGTTCAGCAGCAGCTGGCTGGGGGCTCAGCTCACGTTTACTCACAGATGCCTATGTACGGTCCCCCAGCTTTGCAATGAGGACGCTCCTTGCGGGGGTGGGGGGGGGGCTGCTGGCTGCATGGGAGATAATTCCCTACCTCTGACCAACTTCAGAATTGTTTACCACTGGAGCAAGTGCCCTGATAGGGTTTTCCTCTGTATAACTAGTGGGTTCTGTTTATTTTTTCTGTTTTGTTTCAAGGTAGATTTTATTCCTCATTTATGTATTTATAGATATAAGCATGGAAATAATTCATTCATACAAATACATCTGTGTGAAGGGAAGAACGCTTTTCTGTTTTATTTTTAAATTTTATTTGTTTTTAAAAATTTTGAAATTTAATATTATTTATTTTTTTAGACAGCAGGTTATTATTAGTTATCTATTTTATACATATACATGTATACAGGTCAATCCCAATCTCCCAACTCATCCCACCACCACCACCCCATGGCTTCCCCCCCTTGGTTTCCATACGTTTGTTCTCTAACCCTGTGTCTCTAATTCTGCCCTGCAAACCGGTTCATCTGTACCAGTTTTCTAGGTTCCACATATATGCATTAATACACAATATTTGTTTTTCTCTTTCTGACTTACTTCTCTCGGTATGACAGTCTCTAGATCCATCCACGTCTCTACAAATGACCCCGTTTCATTCCTTTTTATGGCTGAGTAATATTCCATTTTATATATGTACCACATCTTTATCCATTCGTCTGTCTGTGGGCATTTAGGTTGCTTCCATTACCTGGCTATTGTAAATAGTGCTGCAATGAACATTGTGGTGAATGTGTCTTTTGGATTTATGGTTTTCTCTGGGTATATGCCCAGAAGTGGGATTGCTGGATCATATGGTAATTGTATTTTTAGTTTTTCTAATGAACCTCCATACTGTTCTCCATAGTGACTGTATCAATTGACATGCCCACCAATAGTGGAAGAGGGATCCATGTGTCCACACCCTCCGCAGCATTTGTAGTTTGTAGATTTTCTGATGATGCCCATTCTAACAGGTGTGAGGTGATACGTCATTGAAGTTTTGACTTGCATTTCTCTAATAATTAGTGATGTTGAGCAGCTTTTCATGTGCATCCTGGCCATCTCTGGGTCTCCTTTGAAGAAATGTCTATTTAGATATTCTACCTATTTTTGAAGTGGGTTGTATTTTTTTAATATTAAGCTGCATGAGCTGTTTATATATATTGGAGATTAAACCTTTGTCCATTGATTCGTTTTCACATATTTCCTCCCATTCTGAGGGTTGCCTTTTTCCATTCCCGTTTTTTAACAAAAGAAAGAAAGAAAGAAAGAAAAAGAGGCAGAACACAAATGTCCGTAAAATATGCCTCTTGAAACTGTCGTTTTGAAATATGGAGGTGTTTTGAATTTTTTGGTCGGTATACGACCCCAGGATTTGTTTTCAGGGCAGGTCTCATTTACAGGCCTGCAATTATTTTGAATATCAACTGACCATTAGCGCTGGGATTAAAGCTGCTGTTGTGTGAAACGGCCACAAGGTGGCAGCAGTTCTCCTTTACCAAATCTGGTGACTAGGGCAACAGAGCCTCAATGGAAGTCGTGTTCTAGGTTGTAATTTAGAATGGAATGTGCCAGGAAAAAGACCCTTATGTTTGTCTCACTATTTCTTATTGGGTTTTTTTTCATTTAATTTTTATTTTTTATCACAGCAAGTTTGATTACAATGTTTGGCTTGTTGTAGGTGTGCAAGATGTGGTTCTTTTACGCATATACATATGTCTGTTCTTCCTGGGATCCTTTTCCATGTACGTTATGACAGAATGTTGACTAATCTTCTCTTGGTATTCCGTAGGTGTTTGGTGTCTATATATTTCACCTGTGTTTGTATATGTCTCTTAACCCCAATATCCTAATGTATCCAATCCTCACACCTTTCCATTGGTGAACCGTAAGTTTGTTTAATGAATCTGCGATTGCCCTTCTCTGTGGAAATATCTTCACTAGTATCAATTTTTAGGTAACACCTATAAGTGATATCATACGATATGTGTCTTTCTCTTTCTGACTTACTACAAGTCACGTGATTACCTCTAGACTCATCTACGGTGCTGCAGATGGCATTGTGTCCTTTTTTTCCTTGGCTAATATTCTGTCTGTACATGTACCAGTTCTTCTTTGACCACTCATCTGTTGATGGACTTTTTGGTTGCTCCCATGTCATGGCTATTGTAATGCTGCAGCAATGCACATTTGCCTGCCTGTGTCTTTCCAATTCTGTCTTCTTAGGTTATAGGCCCAGGAGTTCGCCTGCTGGATCATATGGTAGCAAAATGTTTACCTTGTACAGGCACCGCCATCCTGTTCTCATTAGTGGCTCTTACCAGGTTACGTCCCACTTAAAGTTGAGGTGATGCTCTTCTCCACAACACCTTCAGCGTTTATTGTTTGGAGTATTTTTGCTGAAGTTTATTCTGACTAGTGTGAGCTGATACCACTTTGTGCTTGGATTTGCATGCGTCTCATAATACCTTGAAATTGAGCTTTCTGGCATGTCCTTTTTTTCTTCAAACTGTGAGTACAGCTTACCTCTTCAAATTGTTTTCGGGAAGTAGGTGTGACATTTAGAAATATTTTGGCCATTACCTCCCTCAAGACATTATGAGGGCAGGTTTCATTCACAGCCCTCCAGTACTGGTGCATATGAAGTGACCCTTAGCACAGGTTTTAAAGCTGCTGTTGCAGGTAACGGCCAGAGGGTGGCAGCATTTCTGCTTTTCCCAATCTGTTAACTAGGGAAACAGACCATCCTGGCAGTGGTGTTCCTCGGTTCTATATTAGAGTGGAATGTGCCCCCAAAAGCTGATGTCTCCTTACTTATGTTTGTTTTAGAAATCGAATTTCTATATATTTTTTTATTGGAGTCATATTCCATTGTGTTCATGGACCACTTCTTCTTTGAGCATTCCTCTGTTGATGGACATTTTCGTAGCTTCCAAGTGTTGGCTATGGTAAATATTGCTGGAGTGCAGGATTGCCAGCATGTGTCTTTTCTTTTTTGTGGTACATGGGCCTCTCACTGCCGTGGGCCCTCCCATTGCAGAGCACAGGCTCCGGACGCACAGGCCCAGCAGCCATAGCTCACGGGAACAGCCGCTCCGCGGCATGTGGGATCTTCCCGAATCGGGGCATGAACCCATGTCCCCTGCACTGGCAGGCGGACTCTCATCCACTGCGCCACCAGTGAATCCCAGCCTGTCTTTTTGATTCTCATCCCCTCAGGCGAAAGGCCCAGCAGTGGGTATACTTGATTGAATGGTAGCTCAGTATTTATCTTTACAAGGCACGTCATTTTTGTTTTCATGACTGGCTCTTACCATGTCCCACGTTGAAGCAAGGGTAGGCATTTCTCCAAAACCCCTTCAGCATTTATTGTTTGCAGAATTTTTCCTGATGGGCATTCTGACTGCTGTGAGCTGATAGGTTTTTGTCATTTGGATTTACATATCTTTAATTATTCCTAATGTTTAGCATTTTCCCATGCCTTTTTAAATTTCTGGCAGAGAAAAACAGAAAAAACAACGGAGAGTACAGTTAAACTCTTGAAATTGTCTTCTTGGATGGTTGCCCTCTTTTGAATGTTCTGGTCAATTTTCGACCCCATGTTTGTTTTTGAGGGCAGGTGTTATTCACAGGCCTGCAATGAGTGTGACTATTTAGTGACCATTAGCAGTGGGTTTAAAGCTGCTGTTGTGGGAAATGGCCACAAGGCGGCAGCGTTTCTCCACTCCCAAGTCTGGTTCCTAGGGCAGCAGAGCCTTTCTGGGACCAATGGAATACAGAAGAAGGCATCATTGAAGTCTAATACAGAATACCATGTCCTGGTGGATGGTAGAATGACCAGTAGGGTCTAGGAATTAGGAACTACTGGATGTATATCCTCGGTGGCTTCACTGACTGTCCTAACATCCTTTACCAGGTCCCCAGCAGCCCACGGGGCTCTCGTGGTCAGGCCCCTCCCAGGATATGGGGCTCACCTGGGCAGGGCCCCAGCAGCCAACGGGGTTCTCATGTTCAGGCCACTCCCAGGGTATGGAGCTCAGCTGTGAAACTACCCAGCAGCCCATGAGGCTCTCGTGCTTAGGCACCTCCCATGATACAGAGCTCCCGTGGGCAGGTACCATGGCAGGGCTGGGCACACAGGAACCGTGCACATAGCCCTCATTGCAGAGCACCCCAGAACGCCTGTCACGCAGAGCTGACACAGAGCACCTCAGAGCAGGACTTGAACTAACCAACAGCAGCTCCGACAGGTCTCTGACCCTGGGCATCACTCTGTGCAGCCTCCCTCTGCCTGGTCTTCCAGAGACTTCCACTGCAGCCGGGGCACCAGGCCTTTGTCTCCAACCATCCCCCCTCCTCTCCCTGACTCCTGGGTTCCTCTCATTAGGATTAGGTCTTCTTGAAATTGTCTCCCACTCATGGGCCAGATAAAATGATGAGAAAACAAGCCGGAGATGCAGCCCCTTGTCTATCCTGACTCTCAGGAGCCCACACCTGTTCCTTGGAACTGGCCGTTTCAGCGAGGTCCATTTTCTGCAATGTGAGCCACTGAGGGGTGAGGATTGGCTGACCGGAGCAGCCTGTCCCTACCGGCCAGCCCTCCCCAGGTGTGCCTGGGTTGAGGTCAATAGAAACACCACTCCAGGGAGCAACAGCGCCTGCAGCTGTGCCTGACGCCATATTCTCTGCCCCGTCAGCAGTCTCGGGGCTGTGCTGGTGGGAGGGAGTGAGGGGGCACGGTTTTGTGGGTGGCCCGGTGTGAGAGGGGCTCTGCTGGACTTTCTGCAGGAGTTGCCAGACTGCCACCTGCTAAAGAAGAGGATGGGTCACCCATACCTTCCGCTGGAATTTCTCCGCGGGCAGAGGTGAGGGAGGAACAAAGCAGTGGGGGCCAAGACAGGACGGATATCTCAGGCAGGGAAATGGAAAGTTTTCAGAAGAGCGCCTGGTGCCAGGATCATCCTGGCTGGCCTGCAGGCACCAAGTCAGCCTGCGTGCTTTCGCTGGTGTGGATCCACGGCCCTTCCTCTATGCTTTCAAGTCCTTGTACATATTCAGGTGTTTTACCTGGGAAGGGAGGGAACAGTTCAGCAGCAGCTGGCTGGGGGCTCAGCTCACGTTTACTCACAGACGCCTATGTACGGTCCCCCAGCTTTGCAATGAGGACGCTCCTTGCGGGGGTGGGGGGGGGGCTGCTGGCTGCATGGGAGATAATTCCCTACCTCTGACCAACTTCAGAATTGTTTACCACTGGAGCAAGTGCCCTGATAGGGTTTTCCTCTGTATAACTAGTGGGTTCTGTTTATTTTTTCTGTTTTGTTTCAAGGTAGATTTTATTCCTCATTTATGTATTTATAGATATAAGCATGGAAATAATTCATTCATACAAATACATCTGTGTGAAGGGAAGAACGCTTTTCTGTTTTATTTTTAAATTTTATTTGTTTTTAAAAATTTTGAAATTTAATATTATTTATTTTTTTAGACAGCAGGTTATTATTAGTTATCTATTTTATACATATACATGTATACAGGTCAATCCCAATCTCCCAACTCATCCCACCACCACCACCCCATGGCTTCCCCCCCTTGGTTTCCATACGTTTGTTCTCTAACCCTGTGTCTCTAATTCTGCCCTGCAAACCGGTTCATCTGTACCAGTTTTCTAGGTTCCACATATATGCATTAATACACAATATTTGTTTTTCTCTTTCTGACTTACTTCTCTCGGTATGACAGTCTCTAGATCCATCCACGTCTCTACAAATGACCCCGTTTCATTCCTTTTTATGGCTGAGTAATATTCCATTTTATATATGTACCACATCTTTATCCATTCGTCTGTCTGTGGGCATTTAGGTTGCTTCCATTACCTGGCTATTGTAAATAGTGCTGCAATGAACATTGTGGTGAATGTGTCTTTTGGATTTATGGTTTTCTCTGGGTATATGCCCAGAAGTGGGATTGCTGGATCATATGGTAATTGTATTTTTAGTTTTTCTAATGAACCTCCATACTGTTCTCCATAGTGACTGTATCAATTGACATGCCCACCAATAGTGGAAGAGGGATCCATGTGTCCACACCCTCCGCAGCATTTGTAGTTTGTAGATTTTCTGATGATGCCCATTCTAACAGGTGTGAGGTGATACGTCATTGAAGTTTTGACTTGCATTTCTCTAATAATTAGTGATGTTGAGCAGCTTTTCATGTGCATCCTGGCCATCTCTGGGTCTCCTTTGAAGAAATGTCTATTTAGATATTCTACCTATTTTTGAAGTGGGTTGTATTTTTTTTAATATTAAGCTGCATGAGCTGTTTATATATATTGGAGATTAAACCTTTGTCCATTGATTCGTTTTCACATATTTCCTCCCATTCTGAGGGTTGCCTTTTTCCATTCCCGTTTTTTAACAAAAGAAAGAAAGAAAGAAAGAAAAAGAGGCAGAACACAAATGTCCGTAAAATATGCCTCTTGAAACTGTCGTTTTGAAATATGGAGGTGTTTTGAATTTTTTGGTCGGTATACGACCCCAGGATTTGTTTTCAGGGCAGGTCTCATTTACAGGCCTGCAATTATTTTGAATATCAACTGACCATTAGCGCTGGGATTAAAGCTGCTGTTGTGTGAAACGGCCACAAGGTGGCAGCAGTTCTCCTTTACCAAATCTGGTGACTAGGGCAACAGAGCCTCAATGGAAGTCGTGTTCTAGGTTGTAATTTAGAATGGAATGTGCCAGGAAAAAGACCCTTATGTTTGTCTCACTATTTCTTATTGGGTTTTTTTTCATTTAATTTTTATTTTTTATCACAGCAAGTTTGATTACAATGTTTGGCTTGTTGTAGGTGTGCAAGATGTGGTTCTTTTACGCATATACATATGTCTGTTCTTCCTGGGATCCTTTTCCATGTACGTTATGACAGAATGTTGACTAATCTTCTCTTGGTATTCCGTAGGTGTTTGGTGTCTATATATTTCACCTGTGTTTGTATATGTCTCTTAACCCCAATATCCTAATGTATCCAATCCTCACACCTTTCCATTGGTGAACCGTAAGTTTGTTTAATGAATCTGCGATTGCCCTTCTCTGTGGAAATATCTTCACTAGTATCAATTTTTAGGTAACACCTATAAGTGATATCATACGATATGTGTCTTTCTCTTTCTGACTTACTACAAGTCACATGATTACCTCTAGACTCATCTACGGTGCTGCAGATGGCATTGTGTCCTTTTTTTCCTTGGCTAATATTCTGTCTGTACATGTACCAGTTCTTCTTTGACCACTCATCTGTTGATGGACTTTTTGGTTGCTCCCATGTCATGGCTATTGTAATGCTGCGGCAATGCACATTTGCCTGCCTGTGTCTTTCCAATTCTGTCTTCTTAGGTTATAGGCCCAGGAGTTCGCCTGCTGGATCATATGGTAGCAAAATGTTTACCTTGTACAGGCACCGCCATCCTGTTCTCATTAGTGGCTCTTACCAGGTTACGTCCCACTTAAAGTTGAGGTGATGCTCTTCTCCACAACACCTTCAGCGTTTATTGTTTGGAGTATTTTTGCTGAAGTTTATTCTGACTAGTGTGAGCTGATACCACTTTGTGCTTGGATTTGCATGCGTCTCATAATACCTTGAAATTGAGCTTTCTGGCATGTCCTTTTTTTCTTCAAACTGTGAGTACAGCTTACCTCTTCAAATTGTTTTCGGGAAGTAGGTGTGACATTTAGAAATATTTTGGCCATTACCTCCCTCAAGACATTATGAGGGCAGGTTTCATTCACAGCCCTCCAGTACTGGTGCATATGAAGTGACCCTTAGCACAGGTTTTAAAGCTGCTGTTGCAGGTAACGGCCAGAGGGTGGCAGCATTTCTGCTTTTCCCAATCTGTTAACTAGGGAAACAGACCATCCTGGCAGTGGTGTTCCTCGGTTCTATATTAGAGTGGAATGTGCCCCCAAAAGCTGATGTCTCCTTACTTATGTTTGTTTTAGAAATCGAATTTCTATATATTTTTTTATTGGAGTCATATTCCATTGTGTTCATGGACCACTTCTTCTTTGAGCATTCCTCTGGTGATGGACATTTTCGTAGCTTCCAAGTGTTGGCTATGGTAAATATTGCTGGAGTGCAGGATTGCCAGCATGTGTCTTTTCTTTTTTGTGGTACATGGGCCTCTCACTGCCGTGGGCCCTCCCATTGCAGAGCACAGGCTCCGGACGCACAGGCCCAGCAGCCATAGCTCACGGGAACAGCCGCTCCGCGGCATGTGGGATGTTCCCGAATCGGGGCATGAACCCATGTCCCCTGCACTGGCAGGCGGACTCTCATCCACTGCGCCACCAGTGAATCCCAGCCTGTCTTTTTGATTCTCATCCCCTCAGGCGAAAGGCCCAGCAGTGGGTATACTTGATTGAATGGTAGCTCAGTATTTATCTTTACAAGGCACGTCATTTTTGTTTTCATGACTGGCTCTTACCATGTCCCACGTTGAAGCAAGGGTAGGCATTTCTCCAAAACCCCTTCAGCATTTATTGTTTGCAGAATTTTTCCTGATGGGCAT
Organism: Mesoplodon mirus; assembly: GCF_964341445.2. Lineage (NCBI taxonomy): Eukaryota > Metazoa > Chordata > Mammalia > Artiodactyla > Ziphiidae > Mesoplodon > Mesoplodon mirus. The sequence continues at coordinate 93,126,600 of NC_138979.1, forward strand.
TCTGACTGCTGTGAGCTGATAGGTTTTTGTCATTTGGATTTACATATCTTTAATTATTCCTAATGTTTAGCATTTTCCCATGCCTTTTTAAATTTCTGGCAGAGAAAAACAGAAAAAAAAACGGAGAGTACAGTTAAACTCTTGAAATTGTCTTCTTGGATGGTTGCCCTCTTTTGAATGTTCTGGTCAATTTTCGACCCCATGTTTGTTTTTGAGGGCAGGTGTTATTCACAGGCCTGCAATGAGTGTGACTATTTAGTGACCATTAGCAGTGGGTTTAAAGCTGCTGTTGTGGGAAATGGCCACAAGGCGGCAGCGTTTCTCCACTCCCAAGTCTGGTTCCTAGGGCAGCAGAGCCTTTCTGGGACCAATGGAATACAGAAGAAGGCATCATTGAAGTCTAATACAGAATACCATGTCCTGGTGGATGGTAGAATGACCAGTAGGGTCTAGGAATTAGGAACTACTGGATGTATATCCTCGGTGGCTTCACTGACTGTCCTAACATCCTTTACCAGGTCCCCAGCAGCCCACGGGGCTCTCGTGGTCAGGCCCCTCCCAGGATATGGGGCTCACCTGGGCAGGGCCCCAGCAGCCAACGGGGTTCTCATGTTCAGGCCACTCCCAGGGTATGGAGCTCAGCTGTGAAACTACCCAGCAGCCCATGAGGCTCTCGTGCTTAGGCACCTCCCATGATACAGAGCTCCCGTGGGCAGGTACCATGGCAGGGCTGGGCACACAGGAACCGTGCACATAGCCCTCATTGCAGAGCACCCCAGAACGCCTGTCACGCAGAGCTGACACAGAGCACCTCAGAGCAGGACTTGAACTAACCAACAGCAGCTCCGACAGGTCTCTGACCCTGGGCATCACTCTGTGCAGCCTCCCTCTGCCTGGTCTTCCAGAGACTTCCACTGCAGCCGGGGCACCAGGCCTTTGTCTCCAACCATCCCCCCTCCTCTCCCTGACTCCTGGGTTCCTCTCATTAGGATTAGGTCTTCTTGAAATTGTCTCCCACTCATGGGCCAGATAAAATGATGAGAAAACAAGCCGGAGATGCAGCCCCTTGTCTATCCTGACTCTCAGGAGCCCACACCTGTTCCTTGGAACTGGCCGTTTCAGCGAGGTCCATTTTCTACAATGTGAGCCACTGAGGGGTGAGGATTGGCTGACCGGAGCAGCCTGTCCCTACCGGCCAGCCCTCCCCAGGTGTGCCTGGATTGAGGTCAATAGAAACACCGCTCCAGGGAGCAACAGCGCCTGCAGCTGTGCCTGACGCCATATTCTCTGCCCCGTCAGCAGTCTCGGGGCTGTGCTGGTGGGAGGGAGTGAGGGGGCACGGTTTTGTGGGTGGCCCGGTGTGAGAGGGGCTCTGCTGGACTTTCTGCAGGAGTTGCCAGACTGCCACCTGCTAAAGAAGAGGATGGGTCACCCATACCTTCCGCTGGAATTTCTCCGCGGGCAGAGGTGAGGGAGGAACAAAGCAGTGGGGGCCAAGACAGGACGGATATCTCAGGCAGGGAAATGGAAAGTTTTCAGAAGAGCGCCTGGGGCCAGGATCATCCTGGCTGGCCTGCAGGCACCAAGTCAGCCTGCGTGCTTTCGCTGGTGTGGATCCACGGCCCTTCCTCTATGCTTTCAAGTCCTTGTACATATTCAGGTGTTTTACCTGGGAAGGGAGGGAACAGTTCAGCAGCAGCTGGCTGGGGGCTCAGCTCACGTTTACTCACAGACGCCTATGTACGGTCCCCCAGCTTTGCAATGAGGACGCTCCTTGCGGGGGTGGGGGGGGGCTGCTGGCTGCATGGGAGATAATTCCCTACCTCTGACCAACTTCAGAAATGTTTACCACTGGAGCAAGTGCCCTGATAGGGTTTTCCTCTGTATAACTAGTGGGTTCTGTTTATTTTTTCTGTTTTGTTTCAAGGTAGATTTTATTCCTCATTTATGTATTTATAGATATAAGCATGGAAATAATTCATTCATACAAATACATCTGTGTGAAGGGAAGAACGCTTTTCTGTTTTATTTTTAAATTTTATTTGTTTTTAAAAATTTTGAAATTTAATATTATTTATTTTTTTAGACAGCAGGTTATTATTAGTTATCTATTTTATACATATACATGTATACAGGTCAATCCCAATCTCCCAACTCATCCCACCACCACCACCCCATGGCTTCCCCCCCTTGGTTTCCATACGTTTGTTCTCTAACCCTGTGTCTCTAATTCTGCCCTGCAAACCGGTTCATCTGTACCAGTTTTCTAGGTTCCACATATATGCATTAATACACAATATTTGTTTTTCTCTTTCTGACTTACTTCTCTCGGTATGACAGTCTCTAGATCCATCCACGTCTCTACAAATGACCCCGTTTCATTCCTTTTTATGGCTGAGTAATATTCCATTTTATATATGTACCACATCTTTATCCATTCGTCTGTCTGTGGGCATTTAGGTTGCTTCCATTACCTGGCTATTGTAAATAGTGCTGCAATGAACATTGTGGTGAATGTGTCTTTTGGATTTATGGTTTTCTCTGGGTATATGCCCAGAAGTGGGATTGCTGGATCATATGGTAATTGTATTTTTAGTTTTTCTAATGAACCTCCATACTGTTCTCCATAGTGACTGTATCAATTGACATGCCCACCAATAGTGGAAGAGGGATCCATGTGTCCACACCCTCCGCAGCATTTGTAGTTTGTAGATTTTCTGATGATGCCCATTCTAACAGGTGTGAGGTGATACCTCATTGAAGTTTTGACTTGCATTTCTCTAATAATTAGTGATGTTGAGCAGCTTTTCATGTGCATCCTGGCCATCTCTGGGTCTCCTTTGAAGAAATGTCTATTTAGATATTCTACCCATTTTTGAAGTGGGTTGTATTTTTTTTAATATTAAGCTGCATGAGCTGTTTATATATATTGGAGATTAAACCTTTGTCCATTGATTCGTTTCCACATATTTCCTCCCATTCTGAGGGTTGCCTTTTTCCATTCCCGTTTTTTAACAAAAGAAAGAAAGAAAGAAAGAAAAAGAAGCAGAACACAAATGTCCATAAAATATGCCTCTTGAAACTGTCGTTTTGAAATATGGAGGTGTTTTGAATTTTTTGGTCGGTATACGACCCCAGGATTTGTTTTCAGGGCAGGTCTCATTTACAGGCCTGCAATTATTTTGAATATCAACTGACCATTAGCGCTGGGATTAAAGCTGCTGTTGTGTGAAACGGCCACAAGGTGGCAGCAGTTCTCCTTTACCAAATCTGGTGACTAGGGCAACAGAGCCTCAATGGAAGTCGTGTTCTAGGTTGTAATTTAGAATGGAATGTGCCAGGAAAAAGACCCTTAAGTTTGTCTCACTATTTCTTGTTCGGTTTTTTTTTCATTTAATTTTTATTTTTTATCACAGCAAGTTTGATTACAATGTTTGGCTTGTTGTAGGTGTGCAAGATGTGGTTCTTTTACGCATATACATATATCTGTTCTTCCTGGGATCCTTTTCCATGTACGTTATGACAGAATGTTGACTAATCTTCTCTTGGTATTCCGTAGGTGTTTGGTGTCTATATATTTCACCTGTGTTTGTATATGTCTCTTAACCCCAATATCCTAATGTATCCAATCCTCACACCTTTCCATTGGTGAACCGTAAGTTTGTTTAATGAATCTGCGATTGCCCTTCTCTGTGGAAATATCTTCACTAGTATCAAGTTTTAGGTAACACCTATAAGTGATATCATACGATATGTGTCTTTCTCTTTCTGACTTACTACAAGTCACGTGATTACCTCTAGACTCATCTACGGTGCTGCAGATGGCATTGTGTCCTTTTTTTCCTTGGCTAATATTCTGTCTGTACATGTACCAGTTCTTCTTTGACCACTCATCTGTTGATGGACTTTTTGGTTGCTCCCATGTCATGGCTATTGTAATGCTGCGGCAATGCACATTTGCCTGCCTGTGTCTTTCCAATTCTGTCTTCTTAGGTTATAGGCCCAGGAGTTCGCCTGCTGGATCATATGGTAGCAAAATGTTTACCTTATACAGGCACCGCCATTCTGTTCTCATTAGTGGCTCTTACCAGGTTACGTCCCACTTAAAGTTGAGGTGATGCTCTTCTCCACAACACCTTCAGCGTTTATTGTTTGGAGTATTTTTGCTGAAGTTTATTCTGACTAGTGTGAGCTGATACCACTTTGTGCTTGGATTTGCATGCATCTCATAATACCTTGAAATTGAGCTTTCTGGCATGTCCTTTTTTTCTTCAAACTGTGAGTACAGCTTACCTCTTCAAATTGTTTTCGGGAAGTAGGTGTGACATTTAGAAATATTTTGGCCATTACCTCCCTCAAGACATTATGAGGGCAGGTTTCATTCACAGCCCTCCAGTACTGGTGCATATGAAGTGACCCTTAGCACAGGTTTTAAAGCTGCTGTTGCAGGTAACGGCCAGAGGGTGGCAGCATTTCTGCTTTTCCCAATCTGTTAACTAGGGAAACAGACCATCCTGGCAGTGGTGTTCCTCGGTTCTATATTAGAGTGGAATGTGCCCCCAAAAGCTGATGTCTCCTTACTTATGTTTGTTTTAGAAATCGAATTTCTATATATTTTTTTTATTGGAGTCATATTCCATTGTGTTCATGGACCACTTCTTCTTTGAGCATTCCTCTGTTGATAGACATTTTCGTAGCTTCCAAGTGTTGGCTATGGTAAATATTGCTGGAGTGCAGGATTGCCAGCATGTGTCTTTTCTTTTTTGTGGTACATGGGCCTCTCACTGCCGTGGGCCCTCCCATTGCAGAGCACAGGCTCCGGACGCACAGGCCCAGCAGCCATAGCTCACGGGAACAGCCGCTCCGCGGCAAGTGGGATCTTCCCGAATCGGGGCATGAACCCATGTCCCCTGCACTGGCAGGCGGACTCTCATCCACTGCGCCACCAGTGAATCCCAGCCTGTCTTTTTGATTCTCATCCCCTCAGGCGAAAGGCCCAGCAGTGGGTATACTTGATTGAATGGTAACTCAGTATTTATCTTTACAAGGCACGTCATTTTTGTTTTCATGACTGGCTCTTACCATGTCCCACGTTGAAGCAAGGGTAGGCATTTCTCCAAAACCCCTTCAGCATTTATTGTTTGCAGAATTTTTCCTGATGGGCATTCTGACTGCTGTGAGCTGATAGGTTTTTGTCATTTGGATTTACATATCTTTAATTATTCCTCATGTTTAGCATTTTCCCATGCCTTTTTAAATTTCTGGCAGAGAAAAACAGAAAAAAAAACGGAGAGTACAGTTAAACTCTTGAAATTGTCTTCTTGGATGGTTGCCCTCTTTTGAATGTTCTGGTCAATTTTCGACCCCATGTTTGTTTTTGAGGGCAGGTGTTATTCACAGGCCTGCAATGAGTGTGACTATTTAGTGACCATTAGCAGTGGGTTTAAAGCTGCTGTTGTGGGAAATGGCCACAAGGCGGCAGCGTTTCTCCACTCCCAAGTCTGGTTCCTAGGGCAGCAGAGCCTTTCTGGGACCAATGGAATACAGAAGAAGGCATCATTGAAGTCTAATACAGAATACCATGTCCTGGTGGATGGTAGAATGACCAGTAGGGTCTAGGAATTAGGAACTACTGGATGTATATCCTCGGTGGCTTCACTGACTGTCCTAACATCCTTTACCAGGTCCCCAGCAGCCCACGGGGCTCTCGTGGTCAGGCCCCTCCCAGGATATGGGGCTCACCTGGGCAGGGCCCCAGCAGCCAACGGGGTTCTCATGTTCAGGCCACTCCCAGGGTATGGAGCTCAGCTGTGAAACTACCCAGCAGCCCATGAGGCTCTCGTGCTTAGGCACCTCCCATGATACAGAGCTCCCGTGGGCAGGTACCATGGCAGGGCTGGGCACACAGGAACCGTGCACATAGCCCTCATTGCAGAGCACCCCAGAACGCCTGTCACGCAGAGCTGACACAGAGCACCTCAGAGCAGGACTTGAACTAACCAACAGCAGCTCCGACAGGTCTCTGACCCTGGGCATCACTCTGTGCAGCCTCCCTCTGCCTGGTCTTCCAGAGACTTCCACTGCAGCCGGGGCACCAGGCCTTTGTCTCCAACCATCCCCCCTCCTCTCCCTGACTCCTGGGTTCCTCTCATTAGGATTAGGTCTTCTTGAAATTGTCTCCCACTCATGGGCCAGATAAAATGATGAGAAAACAAGCCGGAGATGCAGCCCCTTGTCTATCCTGACTCTCAGGAGCCCACACCTGTTCCTTGGAACTGGCCATTTCAGCGAGGTCCATTTTCTGCAATGTGAGCCACTGAGGGGTGAGGATTGGCTGACCGGAGCAGCCTGTCCCTACCGGCCAGCCCTCCCCAGGTGTGCCTGGATTGAGGTCAATAGAAACACCGCTCCAGGGAGCAACAGCGCCTGCAGCTGTGCCTGACGCCATATTCTCTGCCCCGTCAGCAGTCTCGGGGCTGTGCTGGTGGGAGGGAGTGAGGGGGCACGGTTTTGTGGGTGGCCCGGTGTGAGAGGGGCTCTGCTGGACTTTCTGCAGGAGTTGCCAGACTGCCACCTGCTAAAGAAGAGGATGGGTCACCCATACCTTCCGCTGGAATTTCTCCGCGGGCAGAGGTGAGGGAGGAACAAAGCAGTGGGGGCCAAGACAGGACGGATATCTCAGGCAGGGAAATGGAAAGTTTTCAGAAGAGCGCCTGGGGCCAGGATCATCCTGGCTGGCCTGCAGGCACCAAGTCAGCCTGCGTGCTTTCGCTGGTGTGGATCCACGGCCCTTCCTCTATGCTTTCAAGTCCTTGTACATATTCAGGTGTTTTACCTGGGAAGGGAGGGAACAGTTCAGCAGCAGCTGGCTGGGGGCTCAGCTCACGTTTACTCACAGACGCCTATGTACGGTCCCCCAGCTTTGCAATGAGGACGCTCCTTGCGGGGGTGTGGGGGGGGGGGCTGCTGGCTGCATGGGAGATAATTCCCTACCTCTGACCAACTTCAGAATTGTTTACCACTGGAGCAAGTGCCCTGATAGGGTTTTCCTCTGTATAACTAGTGGGTTCTGTTTATTTTTTCTGTTTTGTTTCAAGGTAGATTTTATTCCTCATTTATGTATTTATAGATATAAGCATGGAAATAATTCATTCATACAAATACATCTGTGTGAAGGGAAGAACGCTTTTCTGTTTTATTTTTAAATTTTATTTGTTTTTAAAAATTTTGAAATTTAATATTATTTATTTTTTTAGACAGCAGGTTATTATTAGTTATCTATTTTATACATATACATGTATACAGGTCAATCCCAATCTCCCAACTCATCCCACCACCACCACCCCATGGCTTCCCCCCCTTGGTTTCCATACGTTTGTTCTCTAACCCTGTGTCTCTAATTCTGCCCTGCAAACCGGTTCATCTGTACCAGTTTTCTAGGTTCCACATATATGCATTAATACACAATATTTGTTTTTCTCTTTCTGACTTACTTCTCTCGGTATGACAGTCTCTAGATCCATCCACGTCTCTACAAATGACCCCGTTTCATTCCTTTTTATGGCTGAGTAATATTCCATTTTATATATGTACCACATCTTTATCCATTCGTCTGTCTGTGGGCATTTAGGTTGCTTCCATTACCTGGCTATTGTAAATAGTGCTGCAATGAACATTGTGGTGAATGTGTCTTTTGGATTTATGGTTTTCTCTGGGTATATGCCCAGAAGTGGGATTGCTGGATCATATGGTAATTGTATTTTTAGTTTTTCTAATGAACCTCCATACTGTTCTCCATAGTGACTGTATCAATTGACATGCCCACCAATAGTGGAAGAGGGATCCATGTGTCCACACCCTCCGCAGCATTTGTAGTTTGTAGATTTTCTGATGATGCCCATTCTAACAGGTGTGAGGTGATACGTCATTGAAGTTTTGACTTGCATTTCTCTAATAATTAGTGATGTTGAGCAGCTTTTCATGTGCATCCTGGCCATCTCTGGGTCTCCTTTGAAGAAATGTCTATTTAGATATTCTACCCATTTTTGAAGTGGGTTGTATTTTTTTTAATATTAAGCTGCATGAGCTGTTTATATATATTGGAGATTAAACCTTTGTCCATTGATTCGTTTCCACATATTTCCTCCCATTCTGAGGGTTGCCTTTTTCCATTCCCGTTTTTTAACAAAAGAAAGAAAGAAAGAAAGAAAAAGAAGCAGAACACAAATGTCCATAAAATATGCCTCTTGAAACTGTCGTTTTGAAATATGGAGGTGTTTTGAATTTTTTGGTCGGTATACGACCCCAGGATTTGTTTTCAGGGCAGGTCTCATTTACAGGCCTGCAATTATTTTGAATATCAACTGACCATTAGCGCTGGGATTAAAGCTGCTGTTGTGTGAAACGGCCACAAGGTGGCAGCAGTTCTCCTTTACCAAATCTGGTGACTAGGGCAACAGAGCCTCAATGGAAGTCGTGTTCTAGGTTGTAATTTAGAATGGAATGTGCCAGGAAAAAGACCCTTAAGTTTGTCTCACTATTTCTTGTTCGGTTTTTTTTTCATTTAATTTTTATTTTTTATCACAGCAAGTTTGATTACAATGTTTGGCTTGTTGTAGGTGTGCAAGATGTGGTTCTTTTACGCATATACATATATCTGTTCTTCCTGGGATCCTTTTCCATGTACGTTATGACAGAATGTTGACTAATCTTCTCTTGGTATTCCGTAGGTGTTTGGTGTCTATATATTTCACCTGTGTTTGTATATGTCTCTTAACCCCAATATCCTAATGTATCCAATCCTCACACCTTTCCATTGGTGAACCGTAAGTTTGTTTAATGAATCTGCGATTGCCCTTCTCTGTGGAAATATCTTCACTAGTATCAAGTTTTAGGTAACACCTATATGTGATATCATACGATATGTGTCTTTCTCTTTCTGACTTACTACAAGTCACGTGATTACCTCTAGACTCATCTACGGTGCTGCAGATGGCATTGTGTCCTTTTTTTCCTTGGCTAATATTCTGTCTGTACATGTACCAGTTCTTCTTTGACCACTCATCTGTTGATGGACTTTTTGGTTGCTCCCATGTCCTGGCTATTGTAATGCTGCGGCAATGCACATTTGCCTGCCTGTGTCTTTCCAATTCTGTCTTCTTAGGTTATAGGCCCAGGAGTTCGCCTGCTGGATCATATGGTAGCAAAATGTTTACCTTATACAGGCACCGCCATCCTGTTCTCATTAGTGGCTCTTACCAGGTTACGTCCCACTTAAAGTTGAGGTGATGCTCTTCTCCACAACACCTTCAGCGTTTATTGTTTGGAGTATTTTTGCTGAAGTTTATTCTGACTAGTGTGAGCTGATACCACTTTGTGCTTGGATTTGCATGCATCTCATAATACCTTGAAATTGAGCTTTCTGGCATGTCCTTTTTTTCTTCAAACTGTGAGTACAGCTTACCTCTTCAAATTGTTTTCGGGAAGTAGGTGTGACATTTAGAAATATTTTGGCCATTACCTCCCTCAAGACATTATGAGGGCAGGTTTCATTCACAGCCCTCCAGTACTGGTGCATATGAAGTGACCCTTAGCACAGGTTTTAAAGCTGCTGTTGCAGGTAACGGCCAGAGGGTGGCAGCATTTCTGCTTTTCCCAATCTGTTAACTAGGGAAACAGACCATCCTGGCAGTGGTGTTCCTCGGTTCTATATTAGAGTGGAATGTGCCCCCAAAAGCTGATGTGTCCTTACTTATGTTTGTTTTAGAAATCGAATTTCTATATATTTTTTTATTGGAGTCATATTCCATTGTGTTCATGGACCACTTCTTCTTTGAGCATTCCTCTGTTGATGGACATTTTCGTAGCTTCCAAGTGTTGGCTATGGTAAATATTGCTGGAGTGCAGGATTGCCAGCATGTGTCTTTTCTTTTTTGTGGTACATGGGCCTCTCACTGCCGTGGGCCCTCCCATTGCAGAGCACAGGCTCCGGACGCACAGGCCCAGCAGCCATAGCTCACGGGAACAGCCGCTCCGCGGCATGTGGGATCTTCCCGAATTGGGGCATGAACCCATGTCCCCTGCACTGGCAGGCGGACTCTCATCCACTGCGCCACCAGTGAATCCCAGCCTGTCTTTTTGATTCTCATCCCCTCAGGCGAAAGGCCCAGCAGTGGGTATACTTGATTGAATGGTAGCTCAGTATTTATCTTTACAAGGCACGTCATTTTTGTTTTCATGACTGGCTCTTACCATGTCCCACGTTGAAGCAAGGGTAGGCATTTCTCCAAAACCCCTTCAGCATTTATTGTTTGCAGAATTTTTCCTGATGGGCATTCTGACTGCTGTGAGCTGATAGGTTTTTGTCATTTGGATTTACATATCTTTAATTATTCCTCATGTTTAGCATTTTCCCATGCCTTTTTAAATTTCTGGCAGAGAAAAACAGAAAAAAAAACGGAGAGTACAGTTAAACTCTTGAAATTGTCTTCTTGGATGGTTGCCCTCTTTTCAATGTTCTGGTCAATTTTCGACCCCATGTTTGTTTCTGAGGGCAGGTGTTATTCACAGGCCTGCAATGAGTGTGACTATTTAGTGACCATTAGCAGTGGGTTTAAAGCTGCTGTTGTGGGAAATGGCCACAAGGCGGCAGCGTTTCTCCACTCCCAAGTCTGGTTCCTAGGGCAGCAGAGCCTTTCTGGGACCAATGGAATACAGAAGAAGGCATCATTGAAGTCTAATACAGAATACCATGTCCTGGTGGATGGTAGAATGACCAGTAGGGTCTAGGAATTAGGAACTACTGGATGTATATCCTCGGTGGCTTCACTGACTGTCCTAACATCCTTTACCAGGTCCCCAGCAGCCCACGGGGCTCTCGTGGTCAGGCCCCTCCCAGGATATGGGGCTCACCTGGGCAGGGCCCCAGCAGCCAACGGGGTTCTCATGTTCAGGCCACTCCCAGGGTATGGAGCTCAGCTGTGAAACTACCCAGCAGCCCATGAGGCTCTCGTGCTTAGGCACCTCCCATGATACAGAGCTCCCGTGGGCAGGTACCATGGCAGGGCTGGGCACACAGGAACCGTGCACATAGCCCTCATTGCAGAGCACCCCAGAACGCCTGTCACGCAGAGCTGACACAGAGCACCTCAGAGCAGGACTTGAACTAACCAACAGCAGCTCCGACAGGTCTCTGACCCTGGGCATCACTCTGTGCAGCCTCCCTCTGCCTGGTCTTCCAGAGACTTCCACTGCAGCCGGGGCACCAGGCCTTTGTCTCCAACCATCCCCCCTCCTCTCCCTGACTCCTGGGTTCCTCTCATTAGGATTAGGTCTTCTTGAAATTGTCTCCCACTCATGGGCCAGATAAAATGATGAGAAAACAAGCCGGAGATGCAGCCCCTTGTCTATCCTGACTCTCAGGAGCCCACACCTGTTCCTTGGAACTGGCCGTTTCAGCGAGGTCCATTTTCTGCAATGTGAGCCACTGAGGGGTGAGGATTGGCTGACCGGAGCAGCCTGTCCCTACCGGCCAGCCCTCCCCAGGTGTGCCTGGGTTGAGGTCAATAGAAACACCACTCCAGGGAGCAACAGCGCCTGCAGCTGTGCCTGACGCCATATTCTCTGCCCCGTCAGCAGTCTCGGGGCTGTGCTGGTGGGAGGGAGTGAGGGGGCACGGTTTTGTGGGTGGCCCGGTGTGAGAGGGGCTCTGCTGGACTTTCTGCAGGAGTTGCCAGACTGCCACCTGCTAAAGAAGAGGATGGGTCACCCATACCTTCCGCTGGAATTTCTCCGCGGGCAGAGGTGAGGGAGGAACAAAGCAGTGGGGGCCAAGACAGGACGGATATCTCAGGCAGGGAAATGGAAAGTTTTCAGAAGAGCGCCTGGTGCCAGGATCATCCTGGCTGTCCTGCAGGCACCAAGTCAGCCTGCGTGCTTTCGCTGGTGTGGATCCACGGCCCTTCCTCTATGCTTTCAAGTCCTTGTACATATTCAGGTGTTTTACCTGGGAAGGGAGGGAACAGTTCAGCAGCAGCTGGCTGGGGGCTCAGCTCACGTTTACTCACAGACGCCTATGTACGGTCCCCCAGCTTTGCAATGAGGACGCTCCTTGCGGGGGTGTGGGGGGGGGCTGCTGGCTGCATGGGAGATAATTCCCTACCTCTGACCAACTTCAGAATTGTTTACCACTGGAGCAAGTGCCCTGATAGGGTTTTCCTCTGTATAACTAGTTGGTTCTGTTTATTTTTTCTGTTTTGTTTCAAGGTAGATTTTATTCCTCATTTATGTATTTATAGATATAAGCATGGAAATAATTCATTCATACAAATACATCTGTGTGAAGGGAAGAACGCTTTTCTGTTTTATTTTTAAATTTTATTTGTTTTTAAAAATTTTGAAATTTAATATTATTTATTTTTTTAGACAGCAGGTTATTATTAGTTATCTATTTTATACATATACATGTATACAGGTCAATCCCAATCTCCCAACTCATCCCACCACCACCACCCCATGGCTTCCCCCCCTTGGTTTCCATACGTTTGTTCTCTAACCCTGTGTCTCTAATTCTGCCCTGCAAACCGGTTCATCTGTACCAGTTTTCTAGGTTCCACATATATGCATTAATACACAATATTTGTTTTTCTCTTTCTGACTTACTTCTCTCGGTATGACAGTCTCTAGATCCATCCACGTCTCTACAAATGACCCCGTTTCATTCCTTTTTATGGCTGAGTAATATTCCATTTTATATATGTACCACATCTTTATCCATTCGTCTGTCTGTGGGCATTTAGGTTGCTTCCATTACCTGGCTATTGTAAATAGTGCTGCAATGAACATTGTGGTGAATGTGTCTTTTGGATTTATGGTTTTCTCTGGGTATATGCCCAGAAGTGGGATTGCTGGATCATATGGTAATTGTATTTTTAGTTTTTCTAATGAACCTCCATACTGTTCTCCATAGTGACTGTATCAATTGACATGCCCACCAATAGTGGAAGAGGGATCCATGTGTCCACACCCTCCGCAGCATTTGTAGTTTGTCGATTTTCTGATGATGCCCATTCTAACAGGTGTGAGGTGATACGTCATTGAAGTTTTGACTTGCATTTCTCTAATAATTAGTGATGTTGAGCAGCTTTTCATGTGCATCCTGGCCATCTCTGGGTCTCCTTTGAAGAAATGTCTATTTAGATATTCTACCTATTTTTGAAGTGGGTTGTATTTTTTTTAATATTAAGCTGCATGAGCTGTTTATATATATTGGAGATTAAACCTTTGTCCATTGATTCGTTTTCACATATTTCCTCCCATTCTGAGGGTTGCCTTTTTCCATTCCCGTTTTTTAACAAAAGAAAGAAAGAAAGAAAGAAAAAGAGGCAGAACACAAATGTCCGTAAAATATGCCTCTTGAAACTGTCGTTTTGAAATATGGAGGTGTTTTGAATTTTTTGGTCGGTATACGACCCCAGGATTTGTTTTCAGGGCAGGTCTCATTTACAGGCCTGCAATTATTTTGAATATCAACTGACCATTAGCGCTGGGATTAAAGCTGCTGTTGTGTGAAACGGCCACAAGGTGGCAGCAGTTCTCCTTTACCAAATCTGGTGACTAGGGCAACAGAGCCTCAATGGAAGTCGTGTTCTAGGTTGTAATTTAGAATGGAATGTGCCAGGAAAAAGACCCTTATGTTTGTCTCACTATTTCTTATTGGGTTTTTTTTCATTTAATTTTTATTTTTTATCACAGCAAGTTTGATTACAATGTTTGGCTTGTTGTAGGTGTGCAAGATGTGGTTCTTTTACGCATATACATATATCTGTTCTTCCTGGGATCCTTTTCCATGTACGTTATGACAGAATGTTGACTAATCTTCTCTTGGTATTCCGTAGGTGTTTGGTGTCTATATATTTCACCTGTGTTTGTATATGTCTCTTAACCCCAATATCCTAATGTATCCAATCCTCACACCTTTCCATTGGTGAACCGTAAGTTTGTTTAATGAATCTGCGATTGCCCTTCTCTGTGGAAATATCTTCACTAGTATCAATTTTTAGGTAACACCTATAAGTGATATCATACGATATGTGTCTTTCTCTTTCTGACTTACTACAAGTCACATGATTACCTCTAGACTCATCTACGGTGCTGCAGATGGCATTGTGTCCTTTTTTTCCTTGGCTAATATTCTGTCTGTACATGTACCAGTTCTTCTTTGACCACTCATCTGTTGATGGACTTTTTGGTTGCTCCCATGTCCTGGCTATTGTAATGCTGCGGCAATGCACATTTGCCTGCCTGTGTCTTTCCAATTCTGTCTTCTTAGGTTATAGGCCCAGGAGTTCGCCTGCTGGATCATATGGTAGCAAAATGTTTACCTTGTACAGGCACCGCCATCCTGTTCTCATTAGTGGCTCTTACCAGGTTACATTCCACTTAAAGTTGAGGTGATGCTCTTCTCCACAACACCTTCAGCGTTTATTGTTTGGAGTATTTTTGCTGAAGTTTATTCTGACTAGTGTGAGCTGATACCACTTTGTGCTTGGATTTGCATGCGTCTCATAATACCTTGAAATTGAGCTTTCTGGCATGTCCTTTTTTTCTTCAAACTGTGAGTACAGCTTACCTCTTCAAATTGTTTTCGGGAAGTAGGTGTGACATTTAGAAATATTTTGGCCATTACCTCCCTCAAGACATTATGAGGGCAGGTTTCATTCACAGCCCTCCAGTACTGGTGCATATGAAGTGACCCTTAGCACAGGTTTTAAAGCTGCTGTTGCAGGTAACGGCCAGAGGGTGGCAGCATTTCTGCTTTTCCCAATCTGTTAACTAGGGAAACAGACCATCCTGGCAGTGGTGTTCCTCGGTTCTATATTAGAGTGGAATGTGCCCCCAAAAGCTGATGTCTCCTTACTTATGTTTGTTTTAGAAATCGAATTTCTATATATTTTTTTATTGGAGTCATATTCCATTGTGTTCATGGACCACTTCTTCTTTGAGCATTCCTCTGTTGATGGACATTTTCGTAGCTTCCAAGTGTTGGCTATGGTAAATATTGCTGGAGTGCAGGATTGCCAGCATGTGTCTTTTCTTTTTTGTGGTACATGGGCCTCTCACTGCCGTGGGCCCTCCCATTGCAGAGCACAGGCTCCGGACGCACAGGCCCAGCAGCCATAGCTCACGGGAACAGCCGCTCCGCGGCATGTGGGATCTTCCCGAATCGGGGCATGAACCCATGTCCCCTGCACTGGCAGGCGGACTCTCATCCACTGCGCCACCAGTGAATCCCAGCCTGTCTTTTTGATTCTCATCCCCTCAGGCGAAAGGCCCAGCAGTGGGTATACTTGATTGAATGGTAGCTCAGTATTTATCTTTACAAGGCACGTCATTTTTGTTTTCATGACTGGCTCTTACCATGTCCCACGTTGAAGCAAGGGTAGGCATTTCTCCAAAACCCCTTCAGCATTTATTGTTTGCAGAATTTTTCCTGATGGGCATTCTGACTGCTGTGAGCTGATAGGTTTTTGTCATTTGGATTTACATATCTTTAATTATTCCTCATGTTTAGCATTTTCCCATGCCTTTTTAAATTTCTGGCAGAGAAAAACAGAAAAAAAAACGGAGAGTACAGTTAAACTCTTGAAATTGTCTTCTTGGATGGTTGCCCTCTTTTCAATGTTCTGGTCAATTTTCGACCCCATGTTTGTTTTTGAGGGCAGGTGTTATTCACAGGCCTGCAATGAGTGTGACTATTTAGTGACCATTAGCAGTGGGTTTAAAGCTGCTGTTGTGGGAAATGGCCACAAGGCGGCAGCGTTTCTCCACTCCCAAGTCTGGTTCCTAGGGCAGCAGAGCCTTTCTGGGACCAATGGAATACAGAAGAAGGCATCATTGAAGTCTAATACAGAATACCATGTCCTGGTGGATGGTAGAATGACCAGTAGGGTCTAGGAATTAGGAACTACTGGATGTATATCCTCGGTGGCTTCACTGACTGTCCTAACATCCTTTACCAGGTCCCCAGCAGCCCACGGGGCTCTCGTGGTCAGGCCCCTCCCAGGATATGGGGCTCACCTGGGCAGGGCCCCAGCAGCCAACGGGGTTCTCATGTTCAGGCCACTCCCAGGGTATGGAGCTCAGCTGTGAAACTACCCAGCAGCCCATGAGGCTCTCGTGCTTAGGCACCTCCCATGATACAGAGCTCCCGTGGGCAGGTACCATGGCAGGGCTGGGCACACAGGAACCGTGCACATAGCCCTCATTGCAGAGCACCCCAGAACGCCTGTCACGCAGAGCTGACACAGAGCACCTCAGAGCAGGACTTGAACTAACCAACAGCAGCTCCGACAGGTCTCTGACCCTGGGCATCACTCTGTGCAGCCTCCCTCTGCCTGGTCTTCCAGAGACTTCCACTGCAGCCGGGGCACCAGGCCTTTGTCTCCAACCATCCCCCCTCCTCTCCCTGACTCCTGGGTTCCTCTCATTAGGATTAGGTCTTCTTGAAATTGTCTCCCACTCATGGGCCAGATAAAATGATGAGAAAACAAGCCGGAGATGCAGCCCCTTGTCTATCCTGACTCTCAGGAGCCCACACCTGTTCCTTGGAACTGGCCATTTCAGCGAGGTCCATTTTCTGCAATGTGAGCCACTGAGGGGTGAGGATTGGCTGACCGGAGCAGCCTGTCCCTACCGGCCAGCCCTCCCCAGGTGTGCCTGGATTGAGGTCAATAGAAACACCGCTCCAGGGAGCAACAGCGCCTGCAGCTGTGCCTGACGCCATATTCTCTGCCCCGTCAGCAGTCTCGGGGCTGTGCTGGTGGGAGGGAGTGAGGGGGCACGGTTTTGTGGGTGGCCCGGTGTGAGAGGGGCTCTGCTGGACTTTCTGCAGGAGTTGCCAGACTGCCACCTGCTAAAGAAGAGGATGGGTCACCCATACCTTCCGCTGGAATTTCTCCGCGGGCAGAGGTGAGGGAGGAACAAAGCAGTGGGGGCCAAGACAGGACGGATATCTCAGGCAGGGAAATGGAAAGTTTTCAGAAGAGCGCCTGGGGCCAGGATCATCCTGGCTGGCCTGCAGGCACCAAGTCAGCCTGCGTGCTTTCGCTGGTGTGGATCCACGGCCCTTCCTCTATGCTTTCAAGTCCTTGTACATATTCAGGTGTTTTACCTGGGAAGGGAGGGAACAGTTCAGCAGCAGCTGGCTGGGGGCTCAGCTCACGTTTACTCACAGACGCCTATGTACGGTCCCCCAGCTTTGCAATGAGGACGCTCCTTGCGGGGGTGTGGGGGGGGGGGCTGCTGGCTGCATGGGAGATAATTCCCTACCTCTGACCAACTTCAGAATTGTTTACCACTGGAGCAAGTGCCCTGATAGGGTTTTCCTCTGTATAACTAGTGGGTTCTGTTTATTTTTTCTGTTTTGTTTCAAGGTAGATTTTATTCCTCATTTATGTATTTATAGATATAAGCATGGAAATAATTCATTCATACAAATACATCTGTGTGAAGGGAAGAACGCTTTTCTGTTTTATTTTTAAATTTTATTTGTTTTTAAAAATTTTGAAATTTAATATTATTTATTTTTTTAGACAGCAGGTTATTATTAGTTATCTATTTTATACATATACATGTATACAGGTCAATCCCAATCTCCCAACTCATCCCACCACCACCACCCCATGGCTTCCCCCCCTTGGTTTCCATACGTTTGTTCTCTAACCCTGTGTCTCTAATTCTGCCCTGCAAACCGGTTCATCTGTACCAGTTTTCTAGGTTCCACATATATGCATTAATACACAATATTTGTTTTTCTCTTTCTGACTTACTTCTCTCGGTATGACAGTCTCTAGATCCATCCACGTCTCTACAAATGACCCCGTTTCATTCCTTTTTATGGCTGAGTAATATTCCATTTTATATATGTACCACATCTTTATCCATTCGTCTGTCTGTGGGCATTTAGGTTGCTTCCATTACCTGGCTATTGTAAATAGTGCTGCAATGAACATTGTGGTGAATGTGTCTTTTGGATTTATGGTTTTCTCTGGGTATATGCCCAGAAGTGGGATTGCTGGATCATATGGTAATTGTATTTTTAGTTTTTCTAATGAACCTCCATACTGTTCTCCATAGTGACTGTATCAATTGACATGCCCACCAATAGTGGAAGAGGGATCCATGTGTCCACACCCTCCGCAGCATTTGTAGTTTGTCGATTTTCTGATGATGCCCATTCTAACAGGTGTGAGGTGATACGTCATTGAAGTTTTGACTTGCATTTCTCTAATAATTAGTGATGTTGAGCAGCTTTTCATGTGCATCCTGGCCATCTCTGGGTCTCCTTTGAAGAAATGTCTATTTAGATATTCTACCCATTTTTGAAGTGGGTTGTATTTTTTTTAATATTAAGCTGCATGAGCTGTTTATATATATTGGAGATTAAACCTTTGTCCATTGATTCGTTTCCACATATTTCCTCCCATTCTGAGGGTTGCCTTTTTCCATTCCCGTTTTTTAACAAAAGAAAGAAAGAAAGAAAGAAAAAGAAGCAGAACACAAATGTCCATAAAATATGCCTCTTGAAACTGTCGTTTTGAAATATGGAGGTGTTTTGAATTTTTTGGTCGGTATACGACCCCAGGATTTGTTTTCAGGGCAGGTCTCATTTACAGGCCTGCAATTATTTTGAATATCAACTGACCATTAGCGCTGGGATTAAAGCTGCTGTTGTGTGAAACGGCCACAAGGTGGCAGCAGTTCTCCTTTACCAAATCTGGTGACTAGGGCAACAGAGCCTCAATGGAAGTCGTGTTCTAGGTTGTAATTTAGAATGGAATGTGCCAGGAAAAAGACCCTTAAGTTTGTCTCACTATTTCTTGTTCGGTTTTTTTTTCATTTAATTTTTATTTTTTATCACAGCAAGTTTGATTACAATGTTTGGCTTGTTGTAGGTGTGCAAGATGTGGTTCTTTTACGCATATACATATATCTGTTCTTCCTGGGATCCTTTTCCATGTACGTTATGACAGAATGTTGACTAATCTTCTCTTGGTATTCCGTAGGTGTTTGGTGTCTATATATTTCACCTGTGTTTGTATATGTCTCTTAACCCCAATATCCTAATGTATCCAATCCTCACACCTTTCCATTGGTGAACCGTAAGT
The DNA here is from genome assembly GCF_964341445.2 of Mesoplodon mirus. Lineage (NCBI taxonomy): Eukaryota > Metazoa > Chordata > Mammalia > Artiodactyla > Ziphiidae > Mesoplodon > Mesoplodon mirus. The sequence continues at coordinate 93,145,766 of NC_138979.1, forward strand.
TTGTTTAATGAATCTGCGATTGCCCTTCTCTGTGGAAATATCTTCACTAGTATCAAGTTTTAGGTAACACCTATATGTGATATCATACGATATGTGTCTTTCTCTTTCTGACTTACTACAAGTCACGTGATTACCTCTAGACTCATCTACGGTGCTGCAGATGGCATTGTGTCCTTTTTTTCCTTGGCTAATATTCTGTCTGTACATGTACCAGTTCTTCTTTGACCACTCATCTGTTGATGGACTTTTTGGTTGCTCCCATGTCCTGGCTATTGTAATGCTGCGGCAATGCACATTTGCCTGCCTGTGTCTTTCCAATTCTGTCTTCTTAGGTTATAGGCCCAGGAGTTCGCCTGCTGGATCATATGGTAGCAAAATGTTTACCTTATACAGGCACCGCCATCCTGTTCTCATTAGTGGCTCTTACCAGGTTACGTCCCACTTAAAGTTGAGGTGATGCTCTTCTCCACAACACCTTCAGCGTTTATTGTTTGGAGTATTTTTGCTGAAGTTTATTCTGACTAGTGTGAGCTGATACCACTTTGTGCTTGGATTTGCATGCATCTCATAATACCTTGAAATTGAGCTTTCTGGCATGTCCTTTTTTTCTTCAAACTGTGAGTACAGCTTACCTCTTCAAATTGTTTTCGGGAAGTAGGTGTGACATTTAGAAATATTTTGGCCATTACCTCCCTCAAGACATTATGAGGGCAGGTTTCATTCACAGCCCTCCAGTACTGGTGCATATGAAGTGACCCTTAGCACAGGTTTTAAAGCTGCTGTTGCAGGTAACGGCCAGAGGGTGGCAGCATTTCTGCTTTTCCCAATCTGTTAACTAGGGAAACAGACCATCCTGGCAGTGGTGTTCCTCGGTTCTATATTAGAGTGGAATGTGCCCCCAAAAGCTGATGTGTCCTTACTTATGTTTGTTTTAGAAATCGAATTTCTATATATTTTTTTATTGGAGTCATATTCCATTGTGTTCATGGACCACTTCTTCTTTGAGCATTCCTCTGTTGATGGACATTTTCGTAGCTTCCAAGTGTTGGCTATGGTAAATATTGCTGGAGTGCAGGATTGCCAGCATGTGTCTTTTCTTTTTTGTGGTACATGGGCCTCTCACTGCCGTGGGCCCTCCCATTGCAGAGCACAGGCTCCGGACGCACAGGCCCAGCAGCCATAGCTCACGGGAACAGCCGCTCCGCGGCATGTGGGATCTTCCCGAATTGGGGCATGAACCCATGTCCCCTGCACTGGCAGGCGGACTCTCATCCACTGCGCCACCAGTGAATCCCAGCCTGTCTTTTTGATTCTCATCCCCTCAGGCGAAAGGCCCAGCAGTGGGTATACTTGATTGAATGGTAGCTCAGTATTTATCTTTACAAGGCACGTCATTTTTGTTTTCATGACTGGCTCTTACCATGTCCCACGTTGAAGCAAGGGTAGGCATTTCTCCAAAACCCCTTCAGCATTTATTGTTTGCAGAATTTTTCCTGATGGGCATTCTGACTGCTGTGAGCTGATAGGTTTTTGTCATTTGGATTTACATATCTTTAATTATTCCTCATGTTTAGCATTTTCCCATGCCTTTTTAAATTTCTGGCAGAGAAAAACAGAAAAAAAAACGGAGAGTACAGTTAAACTCTTGAAATTGTCTTCTTGGATGGTTGCCCTCTTTTCAATGTTCTGGTCAATTTTCGACCCCATGTTTGTTTCTGAGGGCAGGTGTTATTCACAGGCCTGCAATGAGTGTGACTATTTAGTGACCATTAGCAGTGGGTTTAAAGCTGCTGTTGTGGGAAATGGCCACAAGGCGGCAGCGTTTCTCCACTCCCAAGTCTGGTTCCTAGGGCAGCAGAGCCTTTCTGGGACCAATGGAATACAGAAGAAGGCATCATTGAAGTCTAATACAGAATACCATGTCCTGGTGGATGGTAGAATGACCAGTAGGGTCTAGGAATTAGGAACTACTGGATGTATATCCTCGGTGGCTTCACTGACTGTCCTAACATCCTTTACCAGGTCCCCAGCAGCCCACGGGGCTCTCGTGGTCAGGCCCCTCCCAGGATATGGGGCTCACCTGGGCAGGGCCCCAGCAGCCAACGGGGTTCTCATGTTCAGGCCACTCCCAGGGTATGGAGCTCAGCTGTGAAACTACCCAGCAGCCCATGAGGCTCTCGTGCTTAGGCACCTCCCATGATACAGAGCTCCCGTGGGCAGGTACCATGGCAGGGCTGGGCACACAGGAACCGTGCACATAGCCCTCATTGCAGAGCACCCCAGAACGCCTGTCACGCAGAGCTGACACAGAGCACCTCAGAGCAGGACTTGAACTAACCAACAGCAGCTCCGACAGGTCTCTGACCCTGGGCATCACTCTGTGCAGCCTCCCTCTGCCTGGTCTTCCAGAGACTTCCACTGCAGCCGGGGCACCAGGCCTTTGTCTCCAACCATCCCCCCTCCTCTCCCTGACTCCTGGGTTCCTCTCATTAGGATTAGGTCTTCTTGAAATTGTCTCCCACTCATGGGCCAGATAAAATGATGAGAAAACAAGCCGGAGATGCAGCCCCTTGTCTATCCTGACTCTCAGGAGCCCACACCTGTTCCTTGGAACTGGCCGTTTCAGCGAGGTCCATTTTCTGCAATGTGAGCCACTGAGGGGTGAGGATTGGCTGACCGGAGCAGCCTGTCCCTACCGGCCAGCCCTCCCCAGGTGTGCCTGGGTTGAGGTCAATAGAAACACCACTCCAGGGAGCAACAGCGCCTGCAGCTGTGCCTGACGCCATATTCTCTGCCCCGTCAGCAGTCTCGGGGCTGTGCTGGTGGGAGGGAGTGAGGGGGCACGGTTTTGTGGGTGGCCCGGTGTGAGAGGGGCTCTGCTGGACTTTCTGCAGGAGTTGCCAGACTGCCACCTGCTAAAGAAGAGGATGGGTCACCCATACCTTCCGCTGGAATTTCTCCGCGGGCAGAGGTGAGGGAGGAACAAAGCAGTGGGGGCCAAGACAGGACGGATATCTCAGGCAGGGAAATGGAAAGTTTTCAGAAGAGCGCCTGGTGCCAGGATCATCCTGGCTGTCCTGCAGGCACCAAGTCAGCCTGCGTGCTTTCGCTGGTGTGGATCCACGGCCCTTCCTCTATGCTTTCAAGTCCTTGTACATATTCAGGTGTTTTACCTGGGAAGGGAGGGAACAGTTCAGCAGCAGCTGGCTGGGGGCTCAGCTCACGTTTACTCACAGACGCCTATGTACGGTCCCCCAGCTTTGCAATGAGGACGCTCCTTGCGGGGGTGTGGGGGGGGGCTGCTGGCTGCATGGGAGATAATTCCCTACCTCTGACCAACTTCAGAATTGTTTACCACTGGAGCAAGTGCCCTGATAGGGTTTTCCTCTGTATAACTAGTGGGTTCTGTTTATTTTTTCTGTTTTGTTTCAAGGTAGATTTTATTCCTCATTTATGTATTTATAGATATAAGCATGGAAATAATTCATTCATACAAATACATCTGTGTGAAGGGAAGAACGCTTTTCTGTTTTATTTTTAAATTTTATTTGTTTTTAAAAATTTTGAAATTTAATATTATTTATTTTTTTAGACAGCAGGTTATTATTAGTTATCTATTTTATACATATACATGTATACAGGTCAATCCCAATCTCCCAACTCATCCCACCACCACCACCCCATGGCTTCCCCCCCTTGGTTTCCATACGTTTGTTCTCTAACCCTGTGTCTCTAATTCTGCCCTGCAAACCGGTTCATCTGTACCAGTTTTCTAGGTTCCACATATATGCATTAATACACAATATTTGTTTTTCTCTTTCTGACTTACTTCTCTCGGTATGACAGTCTCTAGATCCATCCACGTCTCTACAAATGACCCCGTTTCATTCCTTTTTATGGCTGAGTAATATTCCATTTTATATATGTACCACATCTTTATCCATTCGTCTGTCTGTGGGCATTTAGGTTGCTTCCATTACCTGGCTATTGTAAATAGTGCTGCAATGAACATTGTGGTGAATGTGTCTTTTGGATTTATGGTTTTCTCTGGGTATATGCCCAGAAGTGGGATTGCTGGATCATATGGTAATTGTATTTTTAGTTTTTCTAATGAACCTCCATACTGTTCTCCATAGTGACTGTATCAATTGACATGCCCACCAATAGTGGAAGAGGGATCCATGTGTCCACACCCTCCGCAGCATTTGTAGTTTGTAGATTTTCTGATGATGCCCATTCTAACAGGTGTGAGGTGATACGTCATTGAAGTTTTGACTTGCATTTCTCTAATAATTAGTGATGTTGAGCAGCTTTTCATGTGCATCCTGGCCATCTCTGGGTCTCCTTTGAAGAAATGTCTATTTAGATATTCTACCTATTTTTGAAGTGGGTTGTATTTTTTTTAATATTAAGCTGCATGAGCTGTTTATATATATTGGAGATTAAACCTTTGTCCATTGATTCGTTTTCACATATTTCCTCCCATTCTGAGGGTTGCCTTTTTCCATTCCCGTTTTTTAACAAAAGAAAGAAAGAAAGAAAGAAAAAGAGGCAGAACACAAATGTCCGTAAAATATGCCTCTTGAAACTGTCGTTTTGAAATATGGAGGTGTTTTGAATTTTTTGGTCGGTATACGACCCCAGGATTTGTTTTCAGGGCAGGTCTCATTTACAGGCCTGCAATTATTTTGAATATCAACTGACCATTAGCGCTGGGATTAAAGCTGCTGTTGTGTGAAACGGCCACAAGGTGGCAGCAGTTCTCCTTTACCAAATCTGGTGACTAGGGCAACAGAGCCTCAATGGAAGTCGTGTTCTAGGTTGTAATTTAGAATGGAATGTGCCAGGAAAAAGACCCTTATGTTTGTCTCACTATTTCTTATTGGGTTTTTTTTCATTTAATTTTTATTTTTTATCACAGCAAGTTTGATTACAATGTTTGGCTTGTTGTAGGTGTGCAAGATGTGGTTCTTTTACGCATATACATATATCTGTTCTTCCTGGGATCCTTTTCCATGTACGTTATGACAGAATGTTGACTAATCTTCTCTTGGTATTCCGTAGGTGTTTGGTGTCTATATATTTCACCTGTGTTTGTATATGTCTCTTAACCCCAATATCCTAATGTATCCAATCCTCACACCTTTCCATTGGTGAACCGTAAGTTTGTTTAATGAATCTGCGATTGCCCTTCTCTGTGGAAATATCTTCACTAGTATCAATTTTTAGGTAACACCTATAAGTGATATCATACGATATGTGTCTTTCTCTTTCTGACTTACTACAAGTCACATGATTACCTCTAGACTCATCTACGGTGCTGCAGATGGCATTGTGTCCTTTTTTTCCTTGGCTAATATTCTGTCTGTACATGTACCAGTTCTTCTTTGACCACTCATCTGTTGATGGACTTTTTGGTTGCTCCCATGTCCTGGCTATTGTAATGCTGCGGCAATGCACATTTGCCTGCCTGTGTCTTTCCAATTCTGTCTTCTTAGGTTATAGGCCCAGGAGTTCGCCTGCTGGATCATATGGTAGCAAAATGTTTACCTTGTACAGGCACCGCCATCCTGTTCTCATTAGTGGCTCTTACCAGGTTACATTCCACTTAAAGTTGAGGTGATGCTCTTCTCCACAACACCTTCAGCGTTTATTGTTTGGAGTATTTTTGCTGAAGTTTATTCTGACTAGTGTGAGCTGATACCACTTTGTGCTTGGATTTGCATGCGTCTCATAATACCTTGAAATTGAGCTTTCTGGCATGTCCTTTTTTTCTTCAAACTGTGAGTACAGCTTACCTCTTCAAATTGTTTTCGGGAAGTAGGTGTGACATTTAGAAATATTTTGGCCATTACCTCCCTCAAGACATTATGAGGGCAGGTTTCATTCACAGCCCTCCAGTACTGGTGCATATGAAGTGACCCTTAGCACAGGTTTTAAAGCTGCTGTTGCAGGTAACGGCCAGAGGGTGGCAGCATTTCTGCTTTTCCCAATCTGTTAACTAGGGAAACAGACCATCCTGGCAGTGGTGTTCCTCGGTTCTATATTAGAGTGGAATGTGCCCCCAAAAGCTGATGTCTCCTTACTTATGTTTGTTTTAGAAATCGAATTTCTATATATTTTTTTATTGGAGTCATATTCCATTGTGTTCATGGACCACTTCTTCTTTGAGCATTCCTCTGTTGATGGACATTTTCGTAGCTTCCAAGTGTTGGCTATGGTAAATATTGCTGGAGTGCAGGATTGCCAGCATGTGTCTTTTCTTTTTTGTGGTACATGGGCCTCTCACTGCCGTGGGCCCTCCCATTGCAGAGCACAGGCTCCGGACGCACAGGCCCAGCAGCCATAGCTCACGGGAACAGCCGCTCCGCGGCATGTGGGATCTTCCCGAATCGGGGCATGAACCCATGTCCCCTGCACTGGCAGGCGGACTCTCATCCACTGCGCCACCAGTGAATCCCAGCCTGTCTTTTTGATTCTCATCCCCTCAGGCGAAAGGCCCAGCAGTGGGTATACTTGATTGAATGGTAGCTCAGTATTTATCTTTACAAGGCACGTCATTTTTGTTTTCATGACTGGCTCTTACCATGTCCCACGTTGAAGCAAGGGTAGGCATTTCTCCAAAACCCCTTCAGCATTTATTGTTTGCAGAATTTTTCCTGATGGGCATTCTGACTGCTGTGAGCTGATAGGTTTTTGTCATTTGGATTTACATATCTTTAATTATTCCTCATGTTTAGCATTTTCCCATGCCTTTTTAAATTTCTGGCAGAGAAAAACAGAAAAAAAAACGGAGAGTACAGTTAAACTCTTGAAATTGTCTTCTTGGATGGTTGCCCTCTTTTCAATGTTCTGGTCAATTTTCGACCCCATGTTTGTTTTTGAGGGCAGGTGTTATTCACAGGCCTGCAATGAGTGTGACTATTTAGTGACCATTAGCAGTGGGTTTAAAGCTGCTGTTGTGGGAAATGGCCACAAGGCGGCAGCGTTTCTCCACTCCCAAGTCTGGTTCCTAGGGCAGCAGAGCCTTTCTGGGACCAATGGAATACAGAAGAAGGCATCATTGAAGTCTAATACAGAATACCATGTCCTGGTGGATGGTAGAATGACCAGTAGGGTCTAGGAATTAGGAACTACTGGATGTATATCCTCGGTGGCTTCACTGACTGTCCTAACATCCTTTACCAGGTCCCCAGCAGCCCACGGGGCTCTCGTGGTCAGGCCCCTCCCAGGATATGGGGCTCACCTGGGCAGGGCCCCAGCAGCCAACGGGGTTCTCATGTTCAGGCCACTCCCAGGGTATGGAGCTCAGCTGTGAAACTACCCAGCAGCCCATGAGGCTCTCGTGCTTAGGCACCTCCCATGATACAGAGCTCCCGTGGGCAGGTACCATGGCAGGGCTGGGCACACAGGAACCGTGCACATAGCCCTCATTGCAGAGCACCCCAGAACGCCTGTCACGCAGAGCTGACACAGAGCACCTCAGAGCAGGACTTGAACTAACCAACAGCAGCTCCGACAGGTCTCTGACCCTGGGCATCACTCTGTGCAGCCTCCCTCTGCCTGGTCTTCCAGAGACTTCCACTGCAGCCGGGGCACCAGGCCTTTGTCTCCAACCATCCCCCCTCCTCTCCCTGACTCCTGGGTTCCTCTCATTAGGATTAGGTCTTCTTGAAATTGTCTCCCACTCATGGGCCAGATAAAATGATGAGAAAACAAGCCGGAGATGCAGCCCCTTGTCTATCCTGACTCTCAGGAGCCCACACCTGTTCCTTGGAACTGGCCGTTTCAGCGAGGTCCATTTTCTGCAATGTGAGCCACTGAGGGGTGAGGATTGGCTGACCGGAGCAGCCTGTCCCTACCGGCCAGCCCTCCCCAGGTGTGCCTGGATTGAGGTCAATAGAAACACCGCTCCAGGGAGCAACAGCGCCTGCAGCTGTGCCTGACGCCATATTCTCTACCCCGTCAGCAGTCTCGGGGCTGTGCTGGTGGGAGGGAGTGAGGGGGCACGGTTTTGTGGGTGGCCCGGTGTGAGAGGGGCTCTGCTGAACTTTCTGCAGGAGTTGCCAGACTGCCACCTGCTAAAGAAGAGGATGGGTCACCCATACCTTCCGCTGGAATTTCTCCGCGGGCAGAGGTGAGGGAGGAACAAAGCAGTGGGGGCCAAGACAGGACGGATATCTCAGGCAGGGAAATGGAAAGTTTTCAGAAGAGCGCCTGGGGCCAGGATCATCCTGGCTGGCCTGCAGGCACCAAGTCAGCCTGCGTGCTTTCGCTGGTGTGGATCCACGGCCCTTCCTCTATGCTTTCAAGTCCTTGTACATATTCAGGTGTTTTACCTGGGAAGGGAGGGAACAGTTCAGCAGCAGCTGGCTGGGGGCTCAGCTCACGTTTACTCACAGACGCCTATGTACGGTCCCCCAGCTTTGCAATGAGGACGCTCCTTGCGGGGGTGGGGGGGGCTGCTGGCTGCATGGGAGATAATTCCCTACCTCTGACCAACTTCAGAAATGTTTACCACTGGAGCAAGTGCCCTGATAGGGTTTTCCTCTGTATAACTAGTGGGTTCTGTTTATTTTTTCTGTTTTGTTTCAAGGTAGATTTTATTCCTCATTTATGTATTTATAGATATAAGCATGGAAATAATTCATTCATACAAATACATCTGTGTGAAGGGAAGAACGCTTTTCTGTTTTATTTTTAAATTTTATTTGTTTTTAAAAATTTTGAAATTTAATATTATTTATTTTTTTAGACAGCAGGTTATTATTAGTTATCTATTTTATACATATACATGTATACAGGTCAATCCCAATCTCCCAACTCATCCCACCACCACCACCCCATGGCTTCCCCCCCTTGGTTTCCATACGTTTGTTCTCTAACCCTGTGTCTCTAATTCTGCCCTGCAAACCGGTTCATCTGTACCAGTTTTCTAGGTTCCACATATATGCATTAATACACAATATTTGTTTTTCTCTTTCTGACTTACTTCTCTCGGTATGACAGTCTCTAGATCCATCCACGTCTCTACAAATGACCCCGTTTCATTCCTTTTTATGGCTGAGTAATATTCCATTTTATATATGTACCACATCTTTATCCATTCGTCTGTCTGTGGGCATTTAGGTTGCTTCCATTACCTGGCTATTGTAAATAGTGCTGCAATGAACATTGTGGTGAATGTGTCTTTTGGATTTATGGTTTTCTCTGGGTATATGCCCAGAAGTGGGATTGCTGGATCATATGGTAATTGTATTTTTAGTTTTTCTAATGAACCTCCATACTGTTCTCCATAGTGACTGTATCAATTGACATGCCCACCAATAGTGGAAGAGGGATCCATGTGTCCACACCCTCCGCAGCATTTGTAGTTTGTAGATTTTCTGATGATGCCCATTCTAACAGGTGTGAGGTGATACCTCATTGAAGTTTTGACTTGCATTTCTCTAATAATTAGTGATGTTGAGCAGCTTTTCATGTGCATCCTGGCCATCTCTGGGTCTCCTTTGAAGAAATGTCTATTTAGATATTCTACCCATTTTTGAAGTGGGTTGTATTTTTTTTAATATTAAGCTGCATGAGCTGTTTATATATATTGGAGATTAAACCTTTGTCCATTGATTCGTTTCCACATATTTCCTCCCATTCTGAGGGTTGCCTTTTTCCATTCCCGTTTTTTAACAAAAGAAAGAAAGAAAGAAAGAAAAAGAAGCAGAACACAAATGTCCATAAAATATGCCTGTTGAAACTGTCGTTTTGAAATATGGAGGTGTTTTGAATTTTTTGGTCGGTATACGACCCCAGGATTTGTTTTCAGGGCAGGTCTCATTTACAGGCCTGCAATTATTTTGAATATCAACTGACCATTAGCGCTGGGATTAAAGCTGCTGTTGTGTGAAACGGCCACAAGGTGGCAGCAGTTCTCCTTTACCAAATCTGGTGACTAGGGCAACAGAGCCTCAATGGAAGTCGTGTTCTAGGTTGTAATTTAGAATGGAATGTGCCAGGAAAAAGACCCTTAAGTTTGTCTCACTATTTCTTGTTCGGTTTTTTTTTCATTTAATTTTTATTTTTTATCACAGCAAGTTTGATTACAATGTTTGGCTTGTTGTAGGTGTGCAAGATGTGGTTCTTTCACGCATATACATATATCTGTTCTTCCTGGGATCCTTTTCCATGTACGTTATGACAGAATGTTGACTAATCTTCTCTTGGTATTCCGTAGGTGTTTGGTGTCTATATATTTCACCTGTGTTTGTATATGTCTCTTAACCCCAATATCCTAATGTATCCAATCCTCACACCTTTCCATTGGTGAACCGTAAGTTTGTTTAATGAATCTGCGATTGCCCTTCTCTGTGGAAATATCTTCACTAGTATCAAGTTTTAGGTAACACCTATAAGTGATATCATACGATATGTGTCTTTCTCTTTCTGACTTACTACAAGTCACGTGATTACCTCTAGACTCATCTACGGTGCTGCAGATGGCATTGTGTCCTTTTTTTCCTTGGCTAATATTCTGTCTGTACATGTACCAGTTCTTCTTTGACCACTCATCTGTTGATGGACTTTTTGGTTGCTCCCATGTCATGGCTATTGTAATGCTGCGGCAATGCACATTTGCCTGCCTGTGTCTTTCCAATTCTGTCTTCTTAGGTTATAGGCCCAGGAGTTCGCCTGCTGGATCATATGGTAGCAAAATGTTTACCTTGTACAGGCACCGCCATTCTGTTCTCATTAGTGGCTCTTACCAGGTTACGTCCCACTTAAAGTTGAGGTGATGCTCTTCTCCACAACACCTTCAGCGTTTATTGTTTGGAGTAGTTTTGCTGAAGTTTATTCTGACTAGTGTGAGCTGATACCACTTTGTGCTTGGATTTGCATGTGTCTCATAATACCTTGAAATTGAGCTTTCTGGCATGTCCTTTTTTTCTTCAAACTGTGAGTACAGCTTACCTCTTCAAATTGTTTTCGGGAAGTAGGTGTGACATTTAGAAATATTTTGGCCATTACCTCCCTCAAGACATTATGAGGGCAGGTTTCATTCACAGCCCTCCAGTACTGGTGCATATGAAGTGACCCTTAGCACAGGTTTTAAAGCTGCTGTTGCAGGTAACGGCCAGAGGGTGGCAGCATTTCTGCTTTTCCCAATCTGTTAACTAGGGAAACAGACCATCCTGGCAGTGGTGTTCCTCGGTTCTATATTAGAGTGGAATGTGCCCCCAAAAGCTGATGTCTCCTTACTTATGTTTGTTTTAGAAATCGAATTTCTATATATTTTTTTATTGGAGTCATATTCCATTGTGTTCATGGACCACTTCTTCTTTGAGCATTCCTCTGTTGATGGACATTTTCGTAGCTTCCAAGTGTTGGCTATGGTAAATATTGCTGGAGTGCAGGATTGCCAGCATGTGTCTTTTCTTTTTTGTGGTACATGGGCCTCTCACTGCCGTGGGCCCTCCCATTGCAGAGCACAGGCTCCGGACGCACAGGCCCAGCAGCCATAGCTCACGGGAACAGCCGCTCCGCGGCATGTGGGATCTTCCCGAATCGGGGCATGAACCCATGTCCCCTGCACTGGCAGGCGGACTCTCATCCACTGCGCCACCAGTGAATCCCAGCCTGTCTTTTTGATTCTCATCCCCTCAGGCGAAAGGCCCAGCAGTGGGTATACTTGATTGAATGGTAGCTCAGTATTTATCTTTACAAGGCACGTCATTTTTGTTTTCATGACTGGCTCTTACCATGTCCCACGTTGAAGCAAGGGTAGGCATTTCTCCAAAACCCCTTCAGCATTTATTGTTTGCAGAATTTTTCCTGATGGGCATTCTGACTGCTGTGAGCTGATAGGTTTTTGTCATTTGGATTTACATATCTTTAATTATTCCTAATGTTTAGCATTTTCCCATGCCTTTTTAAATTTCTGGCAGAGAAAAACAGAAAAAAAAACGGAGAGTACAGTTAAACTCTTGAAATTGTCTTCTTGGATGGTTGCCCTCTTTTCAATGTTCTGGTCAATTTTCGACCCCATGTTTGTTTTTGAGGGCAGGTGTTATTCACAGGCCTGCAATGAGTGTGACTATTTAGTGACCATTAGCAGTGGGTTTAAAGCTGCTGTTGTGGGAAATGGCCACAAGGCGGCAGCGTTTCTCCACTCCCAAGTCTGGTTCCTAGGGCAGCAGAGCCTTTCTGGGACCAATGGAATACAGAAGAAGGCATCATTGAAGTCTAATACAGAATACCATGTCCTGGTGGATGGTAGAATGACCAGTAGGGTCTAGGAATTAGGAACTACTGGATGTATATCCTCGGTGGCTTCACTGACTGTCCTAAAATCCTTTACCAGGTCCCCATCAGCCCACGGGGCTCTCGTGGTCAGGCCCCTCCCAGGATATGGGGCTCACCTGAGCAGGGCCCCAGCAGCCAATGGGGTTCTCATGTTCAGGCCACTCCCAGGGTATGGAGCTCAGCTGTGAAACTACCCAGCAGCCCATGAGGCTCTCGTGCTTAGGCACCTCCCATGATACAGAGCTCCCGTGGGCAGGTACCATGGCAGGGCTGGGCACACAGGAACCGTGCACATAGCCCTCATTGCAGAGCACCCCAGAACGCCTGTCACGCAGAGCTGACACAGAGCACCTCAGAGCAGGACTTGAACTAACCAACAGCAGCTCCGACAGGTCTCTGACCCTGGGCATCACTCTGTGCAGCCTCCCTCTGCCTGGTCTTCCAGAGACTTCCACTGCAGCCGGGGCACCAGGCCTTTGTCTCCAACCATCCCCCCTCCTCTCCCTGACTCCTGGGTTCCTCTCATTAGGATTAGGTCTTCTTGAAATTGTCTCCCACTCATGGGCCAGATAAAATGATGAGAAAACAAGCCGGAGATGCAGCCCCTTGTCTATCCTGACTCTCAGGAGCCCACACCTGTTCCTTGGAACTGGCCGTTTCAGCGAGGTCCATTTTCTGCAATGTGAGCCACTGAGGGGTGAGGATTGGCTGACCGGAGCAGCCTGTCCCTACCGGCCAGCCCTCCCCAGGTGTGCCTGGATTGAGGTCAATAGAAACACCACTCCAGGGAGCAACAGCGCCTGCAGCTGTGCCTGACGCCATATTCTCTGCCCCGTCAGCAGTCTCGGGGCTGTGCTGGTGGGAGGGAGTGAGGGGGCACGGTTTTGTGGGTGGCCCGGTGTGAGAGGGGCTCTGCTGGACTTTCTGCAGGAGTTGCCAGACTGCCACCTGCTAAAGAAGAGGATGGGTCACCCATACCTTCCGCTGGAATTTCTCCGTGGGCAGAGGTGAGGGAGGAACAAAGCAGTGGGGGCCAAGACAGGACGGATATCTCAGGCAGGGAAATGGAAAGTTTTCAGAAGAGCGCCTGGTGCCAGGATCATCCTGGCTGGCCTGCAGGCACCAAGTCAGCCTGCGTGCTTTCGCTGGTGTGGATCCACGGCCCTTCCTCTATGCTTTCAAGTCCTTGTACATATTCAGATGTTTTACCTGGGAAGGGAGGGAACAGTTCAGCAGCAGCTGGCTGGGGGCTCAGCTCACGTTTACTCACAGACGCCTATGTACGGTCCCCCAGCTTTGCAATGAGGACGCTCCTTGCGGGGGTGGGGGGGGGCTGCTGGCTGCATGGGAGATAATTCCCTACCTCTGACCAACTTCAGAATTGTTTACCACTGGAGCAAGTGCCCTGATAGGGTTTTCCTCTGTATAACTAGTGGGTTCTGTTTATTTTTTCTGTTTTGTTTCAAGGTAGATTTTATTCCTCATTTATGTATTTATAGATATAAGCATGGAAATAATTCATTCATACAAATACATCTGTGTGAAGGGAAGAACGCTTTTCTGTTTTATTTTTAAATTTTATTTGTTTTTAAAAATTTTGAAATTTAATATTATTTATTTTTTTAGACAGCAGGTTATTATTAGTTATCTATTTTATACATATACATGTATACAGGTCAATCCCAATCTCCCAACTCATCCCACCACCACCACCCCATGGCTTCCCCCCCTTGGTTTCCATACGTTTGTTCTCTAACCCTGTGTCTCTAATTCTGCCCTGCAAACCGGTTCATCTGTACCAGTTTTCTAGGTTCCACATATATGCATTAATACACAATATTTGTTTTTCTCTTTCTGACTTACTTCTCTCGGTATGACAGTCTCTAGATCCATCCACGTCTCTACAAATGACCCCGTTTCATTCCTTTTTATGGCTGAGTAATATTCCATTTTATATATGTACCACATCTTTATCCATTCGTCTGTCTGTGGGCATTTAGGTTGCTTCCATTACCTGGCTATTGTAAATAGTGCTGCAATGAACATTGTGGTGAATGTGTCTTTTGGATTTATGGTTTTCTCTGGGTATATGCCCAGAAGTGGGATTGCTGGATCATATGGTAATTGTATTTTTAGTTTTTCTAATGAACCTCCATACTGTTCTCCATAGTGACTGTATCAATTGACATGCCCACCAATAGTGGAAGAGGGATCCATGTGTCCACACCCTCCGCAGCATTTGTAGTTTGTAGATTTTCTGATGATGCCCATTCTAACAGGTGTGAGGTGATACGTCATTGAAGTTTTGACTTGCATTTCTCTAATAATTAGTGATGTTGAGCAGCTTTTCATGTGCATCCTGGCCATCTCTGGGTCTCCTTTGAAGAAATGTCTATTTAGATATTCTACCTATTTTTGAAGTGGGTTGTATTTTTTTAATATTAAGCTGCATGAGCTGTTTATATATATTGGAGATTAAACCTTTGTCCATTGATTCGTTTTCACATATTTCCTCCCATTCTGAGGGTTGCCTTTTTCCATTCCCGTTTTTTAACAAAAGAAAGAAAGAAAGAAAGAAAAAGAGGCAGAACACAAATGTCCGTAAAATATGCCTCTTGAAACTGTCGTTTTGAAATATGGAGGTGTTTTGAATTTTTTGGTCGGTATACGACCCCAGGATTTGTTTTCAGGGCAGGTCTCATTTACAGGCCTGCAATTATTTTGAATATCAACTGACCATTAGCGCTGGGATTAAAGCTGCTGTTGTGTGAAACGGCGACAAGGTGGCAGCAGTTCTCCTTTACCAAATCTGGTGACTAGGGCAACAGAGCCTCAATGGAAGTCGTGTTCTAGGTTGTAATTTAGAATGGAATGTGCCAGGAAAAAGACCCTTATGTTTGTCTCACTATTTCTTATTGGGTTTTTTTTCATTTAATTTTTATTTTTTATCACAGCAAGTTTGATTACAATGTTTGGCTTGTTGTAGGTGTGCAAGATGTGGTTCTTTTACGCATATACATATGTCTGTTCTTCCTGGGATCCTTTTCCATGTACGTTATGACAGAATGTTGACTAATCTTCTCTTGGTATTCCGTAGGTGTTTGGTGTCTATATATTTCACCTGTGTTTGTATATGTCTCTTAACCCCAATATCCTAATGTATCCAATCCTCACACCTTTCCATTGGTGAACGGTAAGTTTGTTTAATGAATCTGCGATTGCCCTTCTCTGTGGAAATATCTTCACTAGTATCAATTTTTAGGTAACACCTATAAGTGATATCATACGATATGTGTCTTTCTCTTTCTGACTTACTACAAGTCACATGATTACCTCTAGACTCATCTACGGTGCTGCAGATGGCATTGTGTCCTTTTTTTCCTTGGCTAATATTCTGTCTGTACATGTACCAGTTCTTCTTTGACCACTCATCTGTTGATGGACTTTTTGGTTGCTCCCATGTCCTGGCTATTGTAATGCTGCGGCAATGCACATTTGCCTGCCTGTGTCTTTCCAATTCTGTCTTCTTAGGTTATAGGCCCAGGAGTTCGCCTGCTGGATCATATGGTAGCAAAATGTTTACCTTGTACAGGCACCGCCATCCTGTTCTCATTAGTGGCTCTTACCAGGTTACGTCCCACTTAAAGTTGAGGTGATGCTCTTCTCCACAACACCTTCAGCGTTTATTGTTTGGAGTATTTTTGCTGAAGTTTATTCTGACTAGTGTGAGCTGATACCACTTTGTGCTTGGATTTGCATGCGTCTCATAATACCTTGAAATTGAGCTTTCTGGCATGTCCTTTTTTTCTTCAAACTGTGAGTACAGCTTACCTCTTCAAATTGTTTTCGGGAAGTAGGTGTGACATTTAGAAATATTTTGGCCATTACCTCCCTCAAGACATTATGAGGGCAGGTTTCATTCACAGCCCTCCAGTACTGGTGCATATGAAGTGACCCTTAGCACAGGTTTTAAAGCTGCTGTTGCAGGTAACGGCCAGAGGGTGGCAGCATTTCTGCTTTTCCCAATCTGTTAACTAGGGAAACAGACCATCCTGGCAGTGGTGTTCCTCGGTTCTATATTAGAGTGGAATGTGCCCCCAAAAGCTGATGTCTCCTTACTTATGTTTGTTTTAGAAATCGAATTTCTATATATTTTTTTATTGGAGTCATATTCCATTGTGTTCATGGACCACTTCTTCTTTGAGCATTCCTCTGTTGATGGACATTTTCGTAGCTTCCAAGTGTTGGCTATGGTAAATATTGCTGGAGTGCAGGATTGCCAGCATGTGTCTATTCTTTTTTGTGGTACATGGGCCTCTCACTGCCGTGGGCCCTCCCATTGCAGAGCACAGGCTCCGGACGCACAGGCCCAGCAGCCATAGCTCACGGGAACAGCCGCTCCGCGGCATGTGGGATCTTCCCGAATCGGGGCATGAACCCATGTCCCCTGCACTGGCAGGCGGACTCTCATCCACTGCGCCACCAGTGAATCCCAGCCTGTCTTTTTGATTCTCATCCCCTCAGGCGAAAGGCCCAGCAGTGGGTATACTTGATTGAATGGTAGCTCAGTATTTATCTTTACAAGGCACGTCATTTTTGTTTTCATGACTGGCTCTTACCATGTCCCACGTTGAAGCAAGGGTAGGCATTTCTCCAAAACCCCTTCAGCATTTATTGTTTGCAGAATTTTTCCTGATGGGCATTCTGACTGCTGTGAGCTGATAGGTTTTTGTCATTTGGATTTACATATCTTTAATTATTCCTAATGTTTAGCATTTTCCCATGCCTTTTTAAATTTCTGGCAGAGAAAAACAGAAAAAAAAACGGAGAGTACAGTTAAACTCTTGAAATTGTCTTCTTGGATGGTTGCCCTCTTTTGAATGTTCTGGTCAATTTTCGACCCCATGTTTGTTTTTGAGGGCAGGTGTTATTCACAGGCCTGCAATGAGTGTGACTATTTAGTGACCATTAGCAGTGGGTTTAAAGCTGCTGTTGTGGGAAATGGCCACAAGGCGGCAGCGTTTCTCCACTCCCAAGTCTGGTTCCTAGGGCAGCAGAGCCTTTCTGGGACCAATGGAATACAGAAGAAGGCATCATTGAAGTCTAATACAGAATACCATGTCCTGGTGGATGGTAGAATGACCAGTAGGGTCTAGGAATTAGGAACTACTGGATGTATATCCTCGGTGGCTTCACTGACTGTCCTAACATCCTTTACCAGGTCCCCAGCAGCCCACGGGGCTCTCGTGGTCAGGCCCCTCCCAGGATATGGGGCTCACCTGGGCAGGGCCCCAGCAGCCAACGGGGTTCTCATGTTCAGGCCACTCCCAGGGTATGGAGCTCAGCTGTGAAACTACCCAGCAGCCCATGAGGCTCTCGTGCTTAGGCACCTCCCATGATACAGAGCTCCCGTGGGCAGGTACCATGGCAGGGCTGGGCACACAGGAACCGTGCACATAGCCCTCATTGCAGAGCACCCCAGAACGCCTGTCACGCAGAGCTGACACAGAGCACCTCAGAGCAGGACTTGAACTAACCAACAGCAGCTCCGACAGGTCTCTGACCCTGGGCATCACTCTGTGCAGCCTCCCTCTGCCTGGTCTTCCAGAGACTTCCACTGCAGCCGGGGCACCAGGCCTTTGTCTCCAACCATCCCCCCTCCTCTCCCTGACTCCTGGGTTCCTCTCATTAGGATTAGGTCTTCTTGAAATTGTCTCCCACTCATGGGCCAGATAAAATGATGAGAAAACAAGCCGGAGATGCAGGCCCCTTGTCTATCCTGACTCTCAGGAGCCCACACCTGTTCCTTGGAACTGGCCGTTTCAGCGAGGTCCATTTTCTGCAATGTGAGCCACTGAGGGGTGAGGATTGGCTGACCGGAGCAGCCTGTCCCTACCGGCCAGCCCTCCCCAGGTGTGCCTGGGTTGAGGTCAATAGAAACACCGCTCCAGGGAGCAACAGCGCCTGCAGCTGTGCCTGACGCCATATTCTCTGCCCCGTCAGCAGTCTCGGGGCTGTGCTGGTGGGAGGGAGTGAGGGGGCACGGTTTTGTGGGTGGCCCGGTGTGAGAGGGGCTCTGCTGGACTTTCTGCAGGAGTTGCCAGACTGCCACCTGCTAAAGAAGAGGATGGGTCACCCATACCTTCCGCTGGAATTTCTCCGCGGGCAGAGGTGAGGGAGGAACAAAGCAGTGGGGGCCAAGACAGGACGGATATCTCAGGCAGGGAAATGGAAAGTTTTCAGAAGAGCGCCTGGGGCCAGGATCATCCTGGCTGGCCTGCAGGCACCAAGTCAGCCTGCGTGCTTTCGCTGGTGTGGATCCACGGCCCTTCCTCTATGCTTTCAAGTCCTTGTACATATTCAGGTGTTTTACCTGGGAAGGGAGGGAACAGTTCAGCAGCAGCTGGCTGGGGGCTCAGCTCACGTTTACTCACAGACGCCTATGTACGGTCCCCCAGCTTTGCAATGAGGACGCTCCTTGCGGGGGTGGGGGGGGCTGCTGGCTGCATGGGAGATAATTCCCTACCTCTGACCAACTTCAGAATTGTTTACCACTGGAGCAAGTGCCCTGATAGGGTTTTCCTCTGTATAACTAGTGGGTTCTGTTTATTTTTTCTGTTTTGTTTCAAGGTAGATTTTATTCCTCATTTATGTATTTATAGATATAAGCATGGAAATAATTCATTCATACAAATACATCTGTGTGAAGGGAAGAACGCTTTTCTGTTTTATTTTTAAATTTTATTTGTTTTTAAAAATTTTGAAATTTAGTATTATTTATTTTTTTAGACAGCAGGTTATTATTAGTTATCTATTTTATACATATACATGTATACAGGTCAATCCCAATCTCCCAACTCATCCCACCACCACCACCCCATGGCTTCCCCCCCTTGGTTTCCATACGTTTGTTCTCTAACCCTGTGTCTCTAATTCTGCCCTGCAAACCGGTTCATCTGTACCAGTTTTCTAGGTTCCACATATATGCATTAATACACAATATTTGTTTTTCTCTTTCTGACTTACTTCTCTCGGTATGACAGTCTCTAGATCCATCCACGTCTCTACAAATGACCCCGTTTCATTCCTTTTTATGGCTGAGTAATATTCCATTTTATATATGTACCACATCTTTATCCATTCGTCTGTCTGTGGGCATTTAGGTTGCTTCCATTACCTGGCTATTGTAAATAGTGCTGCAATGAACATTGTGGTGAATGTGTCTTTTGGATTTATGGTTTTCTCTGGGTATATGCCCAGAAGTGGGATTGCTGGATCATATGGTAATTGTATTTTTAGTTTTTCTAATGAACCTCCATACTGTTCTCCATAGTGACTGTATCAATTGACATGCCCACCAATAGTGGAAGAGGGATCCATGTGTCCACACCCTCCGCAGCATTTGTAGTTTGTAGATTTTCTGATGATGCCCATTCTAACAGGTGTGAGGTGATACCTCATTGAAGTTTTGACTTGCATTTCTCTAATAATTAGTGATGTTGAGCAGCTTTTCATGTGCATCCTGGCCATCTCTGGGTCTCCTTTGAAGAAATGTTTATTTAGATATTCTACCCATTTTTGAAGTGGGTTGTATTTTTTTTAATATTAAGCTGCATGAGCTGTTTATATATATTGGAGATTAAACCTTTGTCCATTGATTCGTTTTCACATATTTCCTCCCATTCTGAGGGTTGCCTTTTTCCATTCCCGTTTTTTAACAAAAGAAAGAAAGAAAGAAAAAGAAGCAGAACACAAATGTCCGTAAAATATGCCTCTTGAAACTGTCGTTTTGAAATATGGAGGTGTTTTGAATTTTTTGGTCGGTATACGACCCCAGGATTTTTTTCAGGGCAGGTCTCATTTACAGGCCTGCAATTATTTTGAATATCAACTGACCATTAGCGCTGGGATTAAAGCTGCTGTTGTGTGAAACGGCCACAAGGTGGCAGCAGTTCTCCTTTACCAAATCTGGTGACTAGGGCAACAGAGCCTCAATGGAAGTCGTGTTCTAGGTTGTAATTTAGAATGGAATGTGCCAGGAAAAAGACCCTTAAGTTTGTCTCACTATTTCTTGTTCGGTTTTTTTTTCATTTAATTTTTATTTTTTATCACAGCAAGTTTGATTACAATGTTTGGCTTGTTGTAGGTGTGCAAGATGTGGTTCTTTTACGCATATACATATGTCTGTTCTTCCTGGGATCCTTTTCCATGTACGTTATGACAGAATGTTGACTAATCTTCTCTTGGTATTCCGTAGGTGTTTGGTGTCTATATATTTCACCTGTGTTTGTATATGTCTCTTAACCCCAATATCCTAATGTATCCAATCCTCACACCTTTCCATTGGTGAACGGTAAGTTTGTTTAATGAATCTGCGATTGCCCTTCTCTGTGGAAATATCTTCACTAGTATCAAGTTTTAGGTAACACCTATAAGTGATATCATACGATATGTGTCTTTCTCTTTCTGACTTACTACAAGTCACGTGATTACCTCTAGACTCATCTACGGTGCTGCAGATGGCATTGTGTCCTTTTTTTCCTTGGCTAATATTCTGTCTGTACATGTACCAGTTCTTCTTTGACCACTCATCTGTTGATGGACTTTTTGGTTGCTCCCATGTCATGGCTATTGTAATGCTGCGGCAATGCACATTTGCCTGCCTGTGTCTTTCCAATTCTGTCTTCTTAGGTTATAGGCCCAGGAGTTCGCCTGCTGGATCATATGGTAGCAAAATGTTTACCTTGTACAGGCACCGCCATTCTGTTCTCATTAGTGGCTCTTACCAGGTTACGTCCCACTTAAAGTTGAGGTGATGCTCTTCTCCACAACACCTTCAGCGTTTATTGTTTGGAGTAGTTTTGCTGAAGTTTATTCTGACTAGTGTGAGCTGATACCACTTTGTGCTTGGATTTGCATGTGTCTCATAATACCTTGAAATTGAGCTTTCTGGCATGTCCTTTTTTTCTTCAAACTGTGAGTACAGCTTACCTCTTCAAATTGTTTTCGGGAAGTAGGTGTGACATTTAGAAATATTTTGGCCATTACCTCCCTCAAGACATTATGAGGGCAGGTTTCATTCACAGCCCTCCAGTACTGGTGCATATGAAGTGACCCTTAGCACAGGTTTTAAAGCTGCTGTTGCAGGTAACGGCCAGAGGGTGGCAGCATTTCTGCTTTTCCCAATCTGTTAACTAGGGAAACAGACCATCCTGGCAGTGGTGTTCCTCGGTTCTATATTAGAGTGGAATGTGCCCCCAAAAGCTGATGTCTCCTTACTTATGTTTGTTTTAGAAATCGAATTTCTATATATTTTTTTATTGGAGTCATATTCCATTGTGTTCATGGACCACTTCTTCTTTGAGCATTCCTCTGTTGATGGACATTTTCGTAGCTTCCAAGTGTTGGCTATGGTAAATATTGCTGGAGTGCAGGATTGCCAGCATGTGTCTTTTCTTTTTTGTGGTACATGGGCCTCTCACTGCCGTGGGCCCTCCCATTGCAGAGCACAGGCTCCGGACGCACAGGCCCAGCAGCCATAGCTCACGGGAACAGCCGCTCCGCGGCATGTGGGATCTTCCCGAATCGGGGCATGAACCCATGTCCCCTGCACTGGCAGGCGGACTCTCATCCACTGCGCCACCAGTGAATCCCAGCCTGTCTTTTTGATTCTCATCCCCTCAGGCGAAAGGCCCAGCAGTGGGTATACTTGATTGAATGGTAGCTCAGTATTTATCTTTACAAGGCACGTCATTTTTGTTTTCATGACTGGCTCTTACCATGTCCCACGTTGAAGCAAGGGTAGGCATTTCTCCAAAACCCCTTCAGCATTTATTGTTTGCAGAATTTTTCCTGATGGGCATTCTGACTGCTGTGAGCTGATAGGTTTTTGTCATTTGGATTTACATATCTTTAATTATTCCTAATGTTTAGCATTTTCCCATGCCTTTTTAAATTTCTGGCAGAGAAAAACAGAAAAAAAAAACGGAGAGTACAGTTAAACTCTTGAAATTGTCTTCTTGGATGGTTGCCCTCTTTTGAATGTTCTGGTCAATTTTCGACCCCATGTTTGTTTTTGAGGGCAGGTGTTATTCACAGGCCTGCAATGAGTGTGACTATTTAGTGACCATTAGCAGTGGGTTTAAAGCTGCTGTTGTGGGAAATGGCCACAAGGCGGCAGCGTTTCTCCACTCCCAAGTCTGGTTCCTAGGGCAGCAGAGCCTTTCTGGGACCAATGGAATACAGAAGAAGGCATCATTGAAGTCTAATACAGAATACCATGTCCTGGTGGATGGTAGAATGACCAGTAGGGTCTAGGAATTAGGAACTACTGGATGTATATCCTCGGTGGCTTCACTGACTGTCCTAACATCCTTTACCAGGTCCCCAGCAGCCCACGGGGCTCTCGTGGTCAGGCCCCTCCCAGGATATGGGGCTCACCTGGGCAGGGCCCCAGCAGCCAACGGGGTTCTCATGTTCAGGCCACTCCCAGGGTATGGAGCTCAGCTGTGAAACTACCCAGCAGCCCATGAGGCTCTCGTGCTTAGGCACCTCCCATGATACAGAGCTCCCGTGGGCAGGTACCATGGCAGGGCTGGGCACACAGGAACCGTGCACATAGCCCTCATTGCAGAGCACCCCAGAACGCCTGTCACGCAGAGCTGACACAGAGCACCTCAGAGCAGGACTTGAACTAACCAACAGCAGCTCCGACAGGTCTCTGACCCTGGGCATCACTCTGTGCAGCCTCCCTCTGCCTGGTCTTCCAGAGACTTCCACTGCAGCCGGGGCACCAGGCCTTTGTCTCCAACCATCCCCCCTCCTCTCCCTGACTCCTGGGTTCCTCTCATTAGGATTAGGTCTTCTTGAAATTGTCTCCCACTCATGGGCCAGATAAAATGATGAGAAAACAAGCCGGAGATGCAGCCCCTTGTCTATCCTGACTCTCAGGAGCCCACACCTGTTCCTTGGAACTGGCCGTTTCAGCGAGGTCCATTTTCTGCAATGTGAGCCACTGAGGGGTGAGGATTGGCTGACCGGAGCAGCCTGTCCCTACCGGCCAGCCCTCCCCAGGTGTGCCTGGGTTGAGGTCAATAGAAACACCGCTCCAGGGAGCAACAGCGCCTGCAGCTGTGCCTGATGCCATATTCTCTGCCCCGTCAGCAGTCTCGGGGCTGTGCTGGTGGGAGGGAGTGAGGGGGCACGGTTTTGTGGGTGGCCCGGTGTGAGAGGGGCTCTGCTGGACTTTCTGCAGGAGTTGCCAGACTGCCACCTGCTAAAGAAGAGGATGGGTCACCCATACCTTCCGCTGGAATTTCTCCGCGGGCAGAGGTGAGGGAGGAACAAAGCAGTGGGGGCCAAGACAGGACGGATATCTCAGGCAGGGAAATGGAAAGTTTTCAGAAGAGCGCCTGGGGCCAGGATCATCCTGGCTGGCCTGCAGGCACCAAGTCAGCCTGCGTGCTTTCGCTGGTGTGGATCCACGGCCCTTCCTCTATGCTTTCAAGTCCTTGTACATATTCAGGTGTTTTACCTGGGAAGGGAGGGAACAGTTCAGCAGCAGCTGGCTGGGGGCTCAGCTCACGTTTACTCACAGACGCCTATGTACGGTCCCCCAGCTTTGCAATGAGGACGCTCCTTGCGGGGGTGGGGGGGGGCTGCTGGCTGCATGGGAGATAATTCCCTACCTCTGACCAACTTCAGAATTGTTTACCACTGGAGCAAGTGCCCTGATAGGGTTTTCCTCTGTATAACTAGTGGGTTCTGTTTATTTTTTCTGTTTTGTTTCAAGGTAGATTTTATTCCTCATTTATGTATTTATAGATATAAGCATGGAAATAATTCATTCATACAAATACATCTGTGTGAAGGGAAGAACGCTTTTCTGTTTTATTTTTAAATTTTATTTGTTTTTAAAAATTTTGAAATTTAATATTATTTATTTTTTTAGACAGCAGGTTATTATTAGTTATCTATTTTATACATATACATGTATACAGGTCAATCCCAATCTCCCAACTCATCCCACCACCACCACCCCATGGCTTCCCCCCCTTGGTTTCCATACGTTTGTTCTCTAACCCTGTGTCTCTAATTCTGCCCTGCAAACCGGTTCATCTGTACCAGTTTTCTAGGTTCCACATATATGCATTAATACACAATATTTGTTTTTCTCTTTCTGACTTACTTCTCTCGGTATGACAGTCTCTAGATCCATCCACGTCTCTACAAATGACCCCGTTTCATTCCTTTTTATGGCTGAGTAATATTCCATTTTATATATGTACCACATCTTTATCCATTCGTCTGTCTGTGGGCATTTAGGTTGCTTCCATTACCTGGCTATTGTAAATAGTGCTGCAATGAACATTGTGGTGAATGTGTCTTTTGGATTTATGGTTTTCTCTGGGTATATGCCCAGAAGTGGGATTGCTGGATCATATGGTAATTGTATTTTTAGTTTTTCTAATGAACCTCCATACTGTTCTCCATAGTGACTGTATCAATTGACATGCCCACCAATAGTGGAAGAGGGATCCATGTGTCCACACCCTCCGCAGCATTTGTAGTTTGTAGATTTTCTGATGATGCCCATTCTAACAGGTGTGAGGTGATACGTCATTGAAGTTTTGACTTGCATTTCTCTAATAATTAGTGATGTTGAGCAGCTTTTCATGTGCATCCTGGCCATCTCTGGGTCTCCTTTGAAGAAATGTCTATTTAGATATTCTACCTATTTTTGAAGTGGGTTGTATTTTTTTTAATATTAAGCTGCATGAGCTGTTTATATATATTGGAGATTAAACCTTTGTCCATTGATTCGTTTTCACATATTTCCTCCCATTCTGAGGGTTGCCTTTTTCCATTCCCGTTTTTTAACAAAAGAAAGAAAGAAAGAAAGAAAAAGAGGCAGAACACAAATGTCCGTAAAATATGCCTCTTGAAACTGTCGTTTTGAAATATGGAGGTGTTTTGAATTTTTTGGTCGGTATACGACCCCAGGATTTGTTTTCAGGGCAGGTCTCATTTACAGGCCTGCAATTATTTTGAATATCAACTGACCATTAGCGCTGGGATTAAAGCTGCTGTTGTGTGAAACGGCCACAAGGTGGCAGCAGTTCTCCTTTACCAAATCTGGTGACTAGGGCAACAGAGCCTCAATGGAAGTCGTGTTCTAGGTTGTAATTTAGAATGGAATGTGCCAGGAAAAAGACCCTTAAGTTTGTCTCACTATTTCTTGTTCGGTTTTTTTTTCATTTAATTTTTATTTTTTATCACAGCAAGTTTGATTACAATGTTTGGCTTGTTGTAGGTGTGCAAGATGTGGTTCTTTTACGCATATACATATGTCTGTTCTTCCTGGGATCCTTTTCCATGTACGTTATGACAGAATGTTGACTAATCTTCTCTTGGTATTCCGTAGGTGTTTGGTGTCTATATATTTCACCTGTGTTTGTATATGTCTCTTAACCCCAATATCCTAATGTATCCAATCCTCACACCTTTCCATTGGTGAACCGTAAGTTTGTTTAATGAATCTGCGATTGCCCTTCTCTGTGGAAATATCTTCACTAGTATCAAGTTTTAGGTAACACCTATAAGTGATATCATACGATATGTGTCTTTCTCTTTCTGACTTACTACAAGTCACGTGATTACCTCTAGACTCATCTACGGTGCTGCAGATGGCATTGTGTCCTTTTTTTCCTTGGCTAATATTCTGTCTGTACATGTACCAGTTCTTCTTTGACCACTCATCTGTTGATGGACTTTTTGGTTGCTCCCATGTCATGGCTATTGTAATGCTGCGGCAATGCACATTTGCCTGCCTGTGTCTTTCCAATTCTGTCTTCTTAGGTTATAGGCCCAGGAGTTCGCCTGCTGGATCATATGGTAGCAAAATGTTTACCTTGTACAGGCACCGCCATCCTGTTCTCATTAGTGGCTCTTACCAGGTTACGTCCCACTTAAAGTTGAGGTGATGCTCTTCTCCACAACACCTTCAGCGTTTATTGTTTGGAGTATTTTTGCTGAAGTTTATTCTGACTAGTGTGAGCTGATACCACTTTGTGCTTGGATTTGCATGCGTCTCATAATACCTTGAAATTGAGCTTTCTGGCATGTCCTTTTTTTCTTCAAACTGTGAGTACAGCTTACCTCTTCAAATTGTTTTCGGGAAGTAGGTGTGACATTTAGAAATATTTTGGCCATTACCTCCCTCAAGACATTATGAGGGCAGGTTTCATTCACAGCCCTCCAGTACTGGTGCATATGAAGTGACCCTTAGCACAGGTTTTAAAGCTGCTGTTGCAGGTAACGGCCAGAGGGTGGCAGCATTTCTGCTTTTCCCAATCTGTTAACTAGGGAAACAGACCATCCTGGCAGTGGTGTTCCTCGGTTCTATATTAGAGTGGAATGTGCCCCCAAAAGCTGATGTCTCCTTACTTATGTTTGTTTTAGAAATCGAATTTCTATATATTTTTTTATTGGAGTCATATTCCATTGTGTTCATGGACCACTTCTTCTTTGAGCATTCCTCTGTTGATGGACATTTTCGTAGCTTCCAAGTGTTGGCTATGGTAAATATTGCTGGAGTGCAGGATTGCCAGCATGTGTCTTTTCTTTTTTGTGGTACATGGGCCTCTCACTGCCGTGGGCCCTCCCATTGCAGAGCACAGGCTCCGGACGCACAGGCCCAGCAGCCATAGCTCACGGGAACAGCCGCTCCGCGGCATGTGGGATCTTCCCGAATCGGGGCATGAACCCATGTCCCCTGCACTGGCAGGCGGACTCTCATCCACTGCGCCACCAGTGAATCCCAGCCTGTCTTTTTGATTCTCATCCCCTCAGGCGAAAGGCCCAGCAGTGGGTATACTTGATTGAATGGTAGCTCAGTATTTATCTTTACAAGGCACGTCATTTTTGTTTTCATGACTGGCTCTTACCATGTCCCACGTTGAAGCAAGGGTAGGCATTTCTCCAAAACCCCTTCAGCATTTATTGTTTGCAGAATTTTTCCTGATGGGCATTCTGACTGCTGTGAGCTGATAGGTTTTTGTCATTTGGATTTACATATCTTTAATTATTCCTAATGTTTAGCATTTTCCCATGCCTTTTTAAATTTCTGGCAGAGAAAAACAGAAAAAAAAACGGAGAGTACAGTTAAACTCTTGAAATTGTCTTCTTGGATGGTTGCCCTCTTTTGAATGTTCTGGTCAATTTTCGACCCCATGTTTGTTTTTGAGGGCAGGTGTTATTCACAGGCCTGCAATGAGTGTGACTATTTAGTGACCATTAGCAGTGGGTTTAAAGCTGCTGTTGTGGGAAATGGCCACAAGGCGGCAGCGTTTCTCCACTCCCAAGTCTGGTTCCTAGGGCAGCAGAGCCTTTCTGGGACCAATGGAATACAGAAGAAGGCATCATTGAAGTCTAATACAGAATACCATGTCCTGGTGGATGGTAGAATGACCAGTAGGGTCTAGGAATTAGGAACTACTGGATGTATATCCTCGGTGGCTTCACTGACTGTCCTAACATCCTTTACCAGGTCCCCAGCAGCCCACGGGGCTCTCGTGGTCAGGCCCCTCCCAGGATATGGGGCTCACCTGGGCAGGGCCCCAGCAGCCAACGGGGTTCTCATGTTCAGGCCACTCCCAGGGTATGGAGCTCACCTGTGAAACTACCCAGCAGCCCATGAGGCTCTCGTGCTTAGGCACCTCCCATGATACAGAGCTCCCGTGGGCAGGTACCATGGCAGGGCTGGGCACACAGGAACCGTGCACATAGCCCTCATTGCAGAGCACCCCAGAACGCCTGTCACGCAGAGCTGACACAGAGCACCTCAGAGCAGGACTTGAACTAACCAACAGCAGCTCCGACAGGTCTCTGACCCTGGGCATCACTCTGTGCAGCCTCCCTCTGCCTGGTCTTCCAGAGACTTCCACTGCAGCCGGGGCACCAGGCCTTTGTCTCCAACCATCCCCCCTCCTCTCCCTGACTCCTGGGTTCCTCTCATTAGGATTAGGTCTTCTTGAAATTGTCTCCCACTCATGGGCCAGATAAAATGATGAGAAAACAAGCCGGAGATGCAGCCCCTTGTCTATCCTGACTCTCAGGAGCCCACACCTGTTCCTTGGAACTGGCCGTTTCAGCGAGGTCCATTTTCTGCAATGTGAGCCACTGAGGGGTGAGGATTGGCTGACCGGAGCAGCCTGTCCCTACCGGCCAGCCCTCCCCAGGTGTGCCTGGGTTGAGGTCAATAGAAACACCGCTCCAGGGAGCAACAGCGCCTGCAGCTGTGCCTGACGCCATATTCTCTGCCCCGTCAGCAGTCTCGGGGCTGTGCTGGTGGGAGGGAGTGAGGGGGCACGGTTTTGTGGGTGGCCCGGTGTGAGAGGGGCTCTGCTGGACTTTCTGCAGGAGTTGCCAGACTGCCACCTGCTAAAGAAGAGGATGGGTCACCCATACCTACCGCTGGAATTTCTCCGCGGGCAGAGGTGAGGGAGGAACAAAGCAGTGGGGGCCAAGACAGGACGGATATCTCAGGCAGGGAAATGGAAAGTTTTCAGAAGAGCGCCTGGGGCCAGGATCATCCTGGCTGGCCTGCAGGCACCAAGTCAGCCTGCGTGCTTTCGCTGGTGTGGATCCACGGCCCTTCCTCTATGCTTTCAAGTCCTTGTACATATTCAGGTGTTTTACCTGGGAAGGGAGGGAACAGTTCAGCAGCAGCTGGCTGGGGGCTCAGCTCACGTTTACTCACAGACGCCTATGTACGGTCCCCCAGCTTTGCAATGAGGACGCTCCTTGCGGGGGTGGGGGGGGCTGCTGGCTGCATGGGAGATAATTCCCTACCTCTGACCAACTTCAGAATTGTTTACCACTGGAGCAAGTGCCCTGATAGGGTTTTCCTCTGTATAACTAGTGGGTTCTGTTTATTTTTTCTGTTTCGTTTCAAGGTAGATTTTATTCCTCATTTATGTATTTATAGATATAAGCATGGAAATAATTCATTCATACAAATACATCTGTGTGAAGGGAAGAACGTTTTTCTGTTTTATTTTTAAATTTTATTTGTTTTTAAAAATTTTGAAATTTAGTATTATTTATTTTTTTAGACAGCAGGTTATTATTAGTTATCTATTTTATACATATACATGTATACAGGTCAATCCCAATCTCCCAACTCATCCCACCACCACCACCCCATGGCTTCCCCCCCTTGGTTTCCATACGTTTGTTCTCTAACCCTGTGTCTCTAATTCTGCCCTGCAAACCGGTTCATCTGTACCAGTTTTCTAGGTTCCACATATATGCATTAATACACAATATTTGTTTTTCTCTTTCTGACTTACTTCTCTCGGTATGACAGTCTCTAGATCCATCCACGTCTCTACAAATGACCCCGTTTCATTCCTTTTTATGGCTGAGTAATATTCCATTTTATATATGTACCACATCTTTATCCATTCGTCTGTCTGTGGGCATTTAGGTTGCTTCCATTACCTGGCTATTGTAAATAGTGCTGCAATGAACATTGTGGTGAATGTGTCTTTTGGATTTATGGTTTTCTCTGGGTATATGCCCAGAAGTGGGATTGCTGGATCATATGGTAATTGTATTTTTAGTTTTTCTAATGAACCTCCATACTGTTCTCCATAGTGACTGTATCAATTGACATGCCCACCAATAGTGGAAGAGGGATCCATGTGTCCACACCCTCCGCAGCATTTGTAGTTTGTAGATTTTCTGATGATGCCCATTCTAACAGGTGTGAGGTGATACGTCATTGAAGTTTTGACTTGCATTTCTCTAATAATTAGTGATGTTGAGCAGCTTTTCATGTGCATCCTGGCCATCTCTGGGTCTCCTTTGAAGAAATGTCTATTTAGATATTCTACCTATTTTTGAAGTGGGTTGTATTTTTTTTAATATTAAGCTGCATGAGCTGTTTATATATATTGGAGATTAAACCTTTGTCCATTGATTCGTTTTCACATATTTCCTCCCATTCTGAGGGTTGCCTTTTTCCATTCCCGTTTTTTAACAAAAGAAAGAAAGAAAGAAAGAAAAAGAGGCAGAACACAAATGTCCGTAAAATATGCCTCTTGAAACTGTCGTTTTGAAATATGGAGGTGTTTTGAATTTTTTGGTCGGTATACGACCCCAGGATTTGTTTTCAGGGCAGGTCTCATTTACAGGCCTGCAATTATTTTGAATATCAACTGACCATTAGCGCTGGGATTAAAGCTGCTGTTGTGTGAAACGGCCACAAGGTGGCAGCAGTTCTCCTTTACCAAATCTGGTGACTAGGGCAACAGAGCCTCAATGGAAGTCGTGTTCTAGGTTGTAATTTAGAATGGAATGTGCCAGGAAAAAGACCCTTATGTTTGTCTCACTATTTCTTATTGGGTTTTTTTTCATTTAATTTTTATTTTTTATCACAGCAAGTTTGATTACAATGTTTGGCTTGTTGTAGGTGTGCAAGATGTGGTTCTTTTACGCATATACATATGTCTGTTCTTCCTGGGATCCTTTTCCATGTACGTTATGACAGAATGTTGACTAATCTTCTCTTGGTATTCCGTAGGTGTTTGGTGTCTATATATTTCACCTGTGTTTGTATATGTCTCTTAACCCCAATATCCTAATGTATCCAATCCTCACACCTTTCCATTGGTGAACCGTAAGTTTGTTTAATGAATCTGCGATTGCCCTTCTCTGTGGAAATATCTTCACTAGTATCAATTTTTAGGTAACACCTATAAGTGATATCATACGATATGTGTCTTTCTCTTTCTGACTTACTACAAGTCACATGATTACCTCTAGACTCATCTACGGTGCTGCAGATGGCATTGTGTCCTTTTTTTCCTTGGCTAATATTCTGTCTGTACATGTACCAGTTCTTCTTTGACCACTCATCTGTTGATGGACTTTTTGGTTGCTCCCATGTCATGGCTATTGTAATGCTGCGGCAATGCACATTTGCCTGCCTGTGTCTTTCCAATTCTGTCTTCTTAGGTTATAGGCCCAGGAGTTCGCCTGCTGGATCATATGGTAGCAAAATGTTTACCTTGTACAGGCACCGCCATCCTGTTCTCATTAGTGGCTCTTACCAGGTTACGTCCCACTTAAAGTTGAGGTGATGCTCTTCTCCACAACACCTTCAGCGTTTATTGTTTGGAGTATTTTTGCTGAAGTTTATTCTGACTAGTGTGAGCTGATACCACTTTGTGCTTGGATTTGCATGCGTCTCATAATACCTTGAAATTGAGCTTTCTGGCATGTCCTTTTTTTCTTCAAACTGTGAGTACAGCTTACCTCTTCAAATTGTTTTCGGGAAGTAGGTGTGACATTTAGAAATATTTTGGCCATTACCTCCCTCAAGACATTATGAGGGCAGGTTTCATTCACAGCCCTCCAGTACTGGTGCATATGAAGTGACCCTTAGCACAGGTTTTAAAGCTGCTGTTGCAGGTAACGGCCAGAGGGTGGCAGCATTTCTGCTTTTCCCAATCTGTTAACTAGGGAAACAGACCATCCTGGCAGTGGTGTTCCTCGGTTCTATATTAGAGTGGAATGTGCCCCCAAAAGCTGATGTCTCCTTACTTATGTTTGTTTTAGAAATCGAATTTCTATATATTTTTTTATTGGAGTCATATTCCATTGTGTTCATGGACCACTTCTTCTTTGAGCATTCCTCTGTTGATGGACATTTTCGTAGCTTCCAAGTGTTGGCTATGGTAAATATTGCTGGAGTGCAGGATTGCCAGCATGTGTCTTTTCTTTTTTGTGGTACATGGGCCTCTCACTGCCGTGGGCCCTCCCATTGCAGAGCACAGGCTCCGGACGCACAGGCCCAGCAGCCATAGCTCACGGGAACAGCCGCTCCGCGGCATGTGGGATCTTCCCGAATCGGGGCATGAACCCATGTCCCCTGCACTGGCAGGCGGACTCTCATCCACTGCGCCACCAGTGAATCCCAGCCTGTCTTTTTGATTCTCATCCCCTCAGGCGAAAGGCCCAGCAGTGGGTATACTTGATTGAATGGTAGCTCAGTATTTATCTTTACAAGGCACGTCATTTTTGTTTTCATGACTGGCTCTTACCATGTCCCACGTTGAAGCAAGGGTAGGCATTTCTCCAAAACCCCTTCAGCATTTATTGTTTGCAGAATTTTTCCTGATGGGCATTCTGACTGCTGTGAGCTGATAGGTTTTTGTCATTTGGATTTACATATCTTTAATTATTCCTAATGTTTAGCATTTTCCCATGCCTTTTTAAATTTCTGGCAGAGAAAAACAGAAAAAAAAACGGAGAGTACAGTTAAACTCTTGAAATTGTCTTCTTGGATGGTTGCCCTCTTTTGAATGTTCTGGTCAATTTTCGACCCCATGTTTGTTTTTGAGGGCAGGTGTTATTCACAGGCCTGCAATGAGTGTGACTATTTAGTGACCATTAGCAGTGGGTTTAAAGCTGCTGTTGTGGGAAATGGCCACAAGGCGGCAGCGTTTCTCCACTCCCAAGTCTGGTTCCTAGGGCAGCAGAGCCTTTCTGGGACCAATGGAATACAGAAGAAGGCATCATTGAAGTCTAATACAGAATACCATGTCCTGGTGGATGGTAGAATGACCAGTAGGGTCTAGGAATTAGGAACTACTGGATGTATATCCTCGGTGGCTTCACTGACTGTCCTAACATCCTTTACCAGGTCCCCAGCAGCCCACGGGGCTCTCGTGGTCAGGCCCCTCCCAGGATATGGGGCTCACCTGGGCAGGGCCCCAGCAGCCAACGGGGTTCTCATGTTCAGGCCACTCCCAGGGTATGGAGCTCAGCTGTGAAACTACCCAGCAGCCCATGAGGCTCTCGTGCTTAGGCACCTCCCATGATACAGAGCTCCCGTGGGCAGGTACCATGGCAGGGCTGGGCACACAGGAACCGTGCACATAGCCCTCATTGCAGAGCACCCCAGAACGCCTGTCACGCAGAGCTGACACAGAGCACCTCAGAGCAGGACTTGAACTAACCAACAGCAGCTCCGACAGGTCTCTGACCCTGGGCATCACTCTGTGCAGCCTCCCTCTGCCTGGTCTTCCAGAGACTTCCACTGCAGCCGGGGCACCAGGCCTTTGTCTCCAACCATCCCCCCTCCTCTCCCTGACTCCTGGGTTCCTCTCATTAGGATTAGGTCTTCTTGAAATTGTCTCCCACTCATGGGCCAGATAAAATGATGAGAAAACAAGCCGGAGATGCAGCCCCTTGTCTATCCTGACTCTCAGGAGCCCACACCTGTTCCTTGGAACTGGCCGTTTCAGCGAGGTCCATTTTCTGCAATGTGAGCCACTGAGGGGTGAGGATTGGCTGACCGGAGCAGCCTGTCCCTACCGGCCAGCCCTCCCCAGGTGTGCCTGGGTTGAGGTCAATAGAAACACCGCTCCAGGGAGCAACAGCGCCTGCAGCTGTGCCTGACGCCATATTCTCTGCCCCGTCAGCAGTCTCGGGGCTGTGCTGGTGGGAGGGAGTGAGGGGCCACGGTTTTGTGGGTGGCCCGGTGTGAGAGGGGCTCTGCTGGACTTTCTGCAGGAGTTGCCAGACTGCCACCTGCTAAAGAAGAGGATGGGTCACCCATACCTACCGCTGGAATTTCTCCGCGGGCAGAGGTGAGGGAGGAACAAAGCAGTGGGGGCCAAGACAGGACGGATATCTCAGGCAGGGAAATGGAAAGTTTTCAGAAGAGCGCCTGGGGCCAGGATCATCCTGGCTGGCCTGCAGGCACCAAGTCAGCCTGCGTGCTTTCGCTGGTGTGGATCCACGGCCCTTCCTCTATGCTTTCAAGTCCTTGTACATATTCAGGTGTTTTACCTGGGAAGGGAGGGAACAGTTCAGCAGCAGCTGGCTGGGGGCTCAGCTCACGTTTACTCACAGACGCCTATGTACGGTCCCCCAGCTTTGCAATGAGGACGCTCCTTGCGGGGGTGGGGGGGGCTGCTGGCTGCATGGGAGATAATTCCCTACCTCTGACCAACTTCAGAATTGTTTACCACTGGAGCAAGTGCCCTGATAGGGTTTTCCTCTGTATAACTAGTGGGTTCTGTTTATTTTTTCTGTTTCGTTTCAAGGTAGATTTTATTCCTCATTTATGTATTTATAGATATAAGCATGGAAATAATTCATTCATACAAATACATCTGTGTGAAGGGAAGAACGTTTTTCTGTTTTATTTTTAAATTTTATTTGTTTTTAAAAATTTTGAAATTTAGTATTATTTATTTTTTTAGACAGCAGGTTATTATTAGTTATCTATTTTATACATATACATGTATACAGGTCAATCCCAATCTCCCAACTCATCCCACCACCACCACCCCATGGCTTCCCCCCCTTGGTTTCCATACGTTTGTTCTCTAACCCTGTGTCTCTAATTCTGCCCTGCAAACCGGTTCATCTGTACCAGTTTTCTAGGTTCCACATATATGCATTAATACACAATATTTGTTTTTCTCTTTCTGACTTACTTCTCTCGGTATGACAGTCTCTAGATCCATCCACGTCTCTACAAATGACCCCGTTTCATTCCTTTTTATGGCTGAGTAATATTCCATTTTATATATGTACCACATCTTTATCCATTCGTCTGTCTGTGGGCATTTAGGTTGCTTCCATTACCTGGCTATTGTAAATAGTGCTGCAATGAACATTGTGGTGAATGTGTCTTTTGGATTTATGGTTTTCTCTGGGTATATGCCCAGAAGTGGGATTGCTGGATCATATGGTAATTGTATTTTTAGTTTTTCTAATGAACCTCCATACTGTTCTCCATAGTGACTGTATCAATTGACATGCCCACCAATAGTGGAAGAGGGATCCATGTGTCCACACCCTCCGCAGCATTTGTAGTTTGTAGATTTTCTGATGATGCCCATTCTAACAGGTGTGAGGTGATACCTCATTGAAGTTTTGACTTGCATTTCTCTAATAATTAGTGATGTTGAGCAGCTTTTCATGTGCATCCTGGCCATCTCTGGGTCTCCTTTGAAGAAATGTCTATTTAGATATTCTACCTATTTTTGAAGTGGGTTGTATTTTTTTTAATATTAAGCTGCATGAGCTGTTTATATATATTGGAGATTAAACCTTTGTCCATTGATTCGTTTTCACATATTTCCTCCCATTCTGAGGGTTGCCTTTTTCCATTCCCGTTTTTTAACAAAAGAAAGAAAGAAAGAAAGAAAAAGAGGCAGAACACAAATGTCCGTAAAATATGCCTCTTGAAACTGTCGTTTTGAAATATGGAGGTGTTTTGAATTTTTTGGTCGGTATACGACCCCAGGATTTGTTTTCAGGGCAGGTCTCATTTACAGGCCTGCAATTATTTTGAATATCAACTGACCATTAGCGCTGGGATTAAAGCTGCTGTTGTGTGAAACGGCCACAAGGTGGCAGCAGTTCTCCTTTACCAAATCTGGTGACTAGGGCAACAGAGCCTCAATGGAAGTCGTGTTCTAGGTTGTAATTTAGAATGGAATGTGCCAGGAAAAAGACCCTTATGTTTGTCTCACTATTTCTTATTGGGTTTTTTTTCATTTAATTTTTATTTTTTATCACAGCAAGTTTGATTACAATGTTTGGCTTGTTGTAGGTGTGCAAGATGTGGTTCTTTTACGCATATACATATGTCTGTTCTTCCTGGGATCCTTTTCCATGTACGTTATGACAGAATGTTGACTAATCTTCTCTTGGTATTCCGTAGGTGTTTGGTGTCTATATATTTCACCTGTGTTTGTATATGTCTCTTAACCCCAATATCCTAATGTATCCAATCCTCACACCTTTCCATTGGTGAACCGTAAGTTTGTTTAATGAATCTGCGATTGCCCTTCTCTGTGGAAATATCTTCACTAGTATCAATTTTTAGGTAACACCTATAAGTGATATCATACGATATGTGTCTTTCTCTTTCTGACTTACTACAAGTCACATGATTACCTCTAGACTCATCTACGGTGCTGCAGATGGCATTGTGTCCTTTTTTTCCTTGGCTAATATTCTGTCTGTACATGTACCAGTTCTTCTTTGACCACTCATCTGTTGATGGACTTTTTGGTTGCTCCCATGTCATGGCTATTGTAATGCTGCGGCAATGCACATTTGCCTGCCTGTGTCTTTCCAATTCTGTCTTCTTAGGTTATAGGCCCAGGAGTTCGCCTGCTGGATCATATGGTAGCAAAATGTTTACCTTGTACAGGCACCGCCATCCTGTTCTCATTAGTGGCTCTTACCAGGTTACGTCCCACTTAAAGTTGAGGTGATGCTCTTCTCCACAACACCTTCAGCGTTTATTGTTTGGAGTATTTTTGCTGAAGTTTATTCTGACTAGTGTGAGCTGATACCACTTTGTGCTTGGATTTGCATGCGTCTCATAATACCTTGAAATTGAGCTTTCTGGCATGTCCTTTTTTTCTTCAAACTGTGAGTACAGCTTACCTCTTCAAATTGTTTTCGGGAAGTAGGTGTGACATTTAGAAATATTTTGGCCATTACCTCCCTCAAGACATTATGAGGGCAGGTTTCATTCACAGCCCTCCAGTACTGGTGCATATGAAGTGACCCTTAGCACAGGTTTTAAAGCTGCTGTTGCAGGTAACGGCCAGAGGGTGGCAGCATTTCTGCTTTTCCCAATCTGTTAACTAGGGAAACAGACCATCCTGGCAGTGGTGTTCCTCGGTTCTATATTAGAGTGGAATGTGCCCCCAAAAGCTGATGTCTCCTTACTTATGTTTGTTTTAGAAATCGAATTTCTATATATTTTTTTATTGGAGTCATATTCCATTGTGTTCATGGACCACTTCTTCTTTGAGCATTCCTCTGTTGATGGACATTTTCGTAGCTTCCAAGTGTTGGCTATGGTAAATATTGCTGGAGTGCAGGATTGCCAGCATGTGTCTTTTCTTTTTTGTGGTACATGGGCCTCTCACTGCCGTGGGCCCTCCCATTGCAGAGCACAGGCTCCGGACGCACAGGCCCAGCAGCCATAGCTCACGGGAACAGCCGCTCCGCGGCATGTGGGATCTTCCCGAATCGGGGCATGAACCCATGTCCCCTGCACTGGCAGGCGGACTCTCATCCACTGCGCCACCAGTGAATCCCAGCCTGTCTTTTTGATTCTCATCCCCTCAGGCGAAAGGCCCAGCAGTGGGTATACTTGATTGAATGGTAGCTCAGTATTTATCTTTACAAGGCACGTCATTTTTGTTTTCATGACTGGCTCTTACCATGTCCCACGTTGAAGCAAGGGTAGGCATTTCTCCAAAACCCCTTCAGCATTTATTGTTTGCAGAATTTTTCCTGATGGGCATTCTGACTGCTGTGAGCTGATAGGTTTTTGTCATTTGGATTTACATATCTTTAATTATTCCTAATGTTTAGCATTTTCCCATGCCTTTTTAAATTTCTGGCAGAGAAAAACAGGAAAAAAAAACGGAGAGTACAGTTAAACTCTTGAAATTGTCTTCTTGGATGGTTGCCCTCTTTTGAATGTTCTGGTCAATTTTCGACCCCATGTTTGTTTTTGAGGGCAGGTGTTATTCACAGGCCTGCAATGAGTGTGACTATTTAGTGACCATTAGCAGTGGGTTTAAAGCTGCTGTTGTGGGAAATGGCCACAAGGCGGCAGCGTTTCTCCACTCCCAAGTCTGGTTCCTAGGGCAGCAGAGCCTTTCTGGGACCAATGGAATACAGAAGAAGGCATCATTGAAGTCTAATACAGAATACCATGTCCTGGTGGATGGTAGAATGACCAGTAGGGTCTAGGAATTAGGAACTACTGGATGTATATCCTCGGTGGCTTCACTGACTGTCCTAACATCCTTTACCAGGTCCCCAGCAGCCCACGGGGCTCTCGTGGTCAGGCCCCTCCCAGGATATGGGGCTCACCTGGGCAGGGCCCCAGCAGCCAACGGGGTTCTCATGTTCAGGCCACTCCCAGGGTATGGAGCTCAGCTGTGAAACTACCCAGCAGCCCATGAGGCTCTCGTGCTTAGGCACCTCCCATGATACAGAGCTCCCGTGGGCAGGTACCATGGCAGGGCTGGGCACACAGGAACCGTGCACATAGCCCTCATTGCAGAGCACCCCAGAACGCCTGTCACGCAGAGCTGACACAGAGCACCTCAGAGCAGGACTTGAACTAACCAACAGCAGCTCCGACAGGTCTCTGACCCTGGGCATCACTCTGTGCAGCCTCCCTCTGCCTGGTCTTCCAGAGACTTCCACTGCAGCCGGGGCACCAGGCCTTTGTCTCCAACCATCCCCCCTCCTCTCCCTGACTCCTGGGTTCCTCTCATTAGGATTAGGTCTTCTTGAAATTGTCTCCCACTCATGGGCCAGATAAAATGATGAGAAAACAAGCCGGAGATGCAGCCCCTTGTCTATCCTGACTCTCAGGAGCCCACACCTGTTCCTTGGAACTGGCCGTTTCAGCGAGGTCCATTTTCTGCAATGTGAGCCACTGAGGGGTGAGGATTGGCTGACCGGAGCAGCCTGTCCCTACCGGCCAGCCCTCCCCAGGTGTGCCTGGGTTGAGGTCAATAGAAACACCGCTCCAGGGAGCAACAGCGCCTGCAGCTGTGCCTGACGCCATATTCTCTGCCCCGTCAGCAGTCTCGGGGCTGTGCTGGTGGGAGGGAGTGAGGGGGCACGGTTTTGTGGGTGGCCCGGTGTGAGAGGGGCTCTGCTGGACTTTCTGCAGGAGTTGCCAGACTGCCACCTGCTAAAGAAGAGGATGGGTCACCCATACCTTCCGCTGGAATTTCTCCGCGGGCAGAGGTGAGGGAGGAACAAAGCAGTGGGGGCCAAGACAGGACGGATATCTCAGGCAGGGAAATGGAAAGTGTTCAGAAGAGCGCCTGGGGCCAGGATCATCCTGGCTGGCCTGCAGGCACCAAGTCAGCCTGCGTGCTTTCGCTGGTGTGGATCCACGGCCCTTCCTCTATGCTTTCAAGTCCTTGTACATATTCAGGTGTTTTACCTGGGAAGGGAGGGAACAGTTCAGCAGCAGCTGGCTGGGGGCTCAGTTCACGTTTACTCACAGACGCCTATGTACGGTCCCCCAGCTTTGCAATGAGGACGCTCCTTGCCGGGGTGGGGGGGGGCTGCTGGCTGCATGGGAGATAATTCCCTACCTCTGACCAACTTCAGAATTGTTTACCACTGGAGCAAGTGCCCTGATAGGGTTTTCCTCTGTATAACTAGTGGGTTCTGTTTATTTTTTCTGTTTTGTTTCAAGGTAGATTTTATTCCTCATTTATGTATTTATAGATATAAGCATGGAAATAATTCATTCATACAAATACATCTGTGTGAAGGGAAGAACGTTTTTCTGTTTTATTTTTAAATTTTATTTGTTTTTAAAAATTTTGAAATTTAGTATTATTTATTTTTTTAGACAGCAGGTTATTATTAGTTATCTATTTTATACATATACATGTATACAGGTCAATCCCAATCTCCCAACTCATCCCACCACCACCACCCCATGGCTTCCCCCCCTTGGTTTCCATACGTTTGTTCTCTAACCCTGTGTCTCTAATTCTGCCCTGCAAACCGGTTCATCTGTACCAGTTTTCTAGGTTCCACATATATGCATTAATACACAATATTTGTTTTTCTCTTTCTGACTTACTTCTCTCGGTATGACAGTCTCTAGATCCATCCACGTCTCTACAAATGACCCCGTTTCATTCCTTTTTATGGCTGAGTAATATTCCATTTTATATATGTACCACATCTTTATCCATTCGTCTGTCTGTGGGCATTTAGGTTGCTTCCATTACCTGGCTATTGTAAATAGTGCTGCAATGAACATTGTGGTGAATGTGTCTTTTGGATTTATGGTTTTCTCTGGGTATATGCCCAGAAGTGGGATTGCTGGATCATATGGTAATTGTATTTTTAGTTTTTCTAATGAACCTCCATACTGTTCTCCATAGTGACTGTATCAATTGACATGCCCACCAATAGTGGAAGAGGGATCCATGTGTCCACACCCTCCGCAGCATTTGTAGTTTGTAGATTTTCTGATGATGCCCATTCTAACAGGTGTGAGGTGATACCTCATTGAAGTTTTGACTTGCATTTCTCTAATAATTAGTGATGTTGAGCAGCTTTTCATGTGCATCCTGGCCATCTCTGGGTCTCCTTTGAAGAAATGTTTATTTAGATATTCTACCCATTTTTGAAGTGGGTTGTATTTTTTTTAATATTAAGCTGCATGAGCTGTTTATATATATTGGAGATTAAACCTTTGTCCATTGATTCGTTTTCACATATTTCCTCCCATTCTGAGGGTTGCCTTTTTCCATTCCCGTTTTTTAACAAAAGAAAGAAAGAAAGAAAAAGAAGCAGAACACAAATGTCCGTAAAATATGCCTCTTGAAACTGTCGTTTTGAAATATGGAGGTGTTTTGAATTTTTTGGTCGGTATACGACCCCAGGATTTTTTTCAGGGCAGGTCTCATTTACAGGCCTGCAATTATTTTGAATATCAACTGACCATTAGCGCTGGGATTAAAGCTGCTGTTGTGTGAAACGGCCACAAGGTGGCAGCAGTTCTCCTTTACCAAATCTGGTGACTAGGGCAACAGAGCCTCAATGGAAGTCGTGTTCTAGGTTGTAATTTAGAATGGAATGTGCCAGGAAAAAGACCCTTAAGTTTGTCTCACTATTTCTTGTTGGGGTTTTTTTTCATTTAATTTTTATTTTTTATCACAGCAAGTTTGATTACAATGTTTGGCTTGTTGTAGGTGTGCAAGATGTGGTTCTTTTACGCATATACATATGTCTGTTCTTCCTGGGATCCTTTTCCATGTACGTTATGACAGAATGTTGACTAATCTTCTCTTGGTATTCCGTAGGTGTTTGGTGTCTATATATTTCACCTGTGTTTGTATATGTCTCTTAACCCCAATATCCTAATGTATCCAATCCTCACACCTTTCCATTGGTGAACCGTAAGTTTGTTTAATGAATCTGCGATTGCCCTTCTCTGTGGAAATATCTTCACTAGTATCAAGTTTTAGGTAACACCTATAAGTGATATCATACGATATGTGTCTTTCTCTTTCTGACTTACTACAAGTCACGTGATTACCTCTAGACTCATCTACGGTGCTGCAGATGGCATTGTGTCCTTTTTTTCCTTGGCTAATATTCTGTCTGTACATGTACCAGTTCTTCTTTGACCACTCATCTGTTGATGGACTTTTTGGTTGCTCCCATGTCCTGGCTATTGTAATGCTGCGGCAATGCACATTTGCCTGCCTGTGTCTTTCCAATTCTGTCTTCTTAGGTTATAGGCCCAGGAGTTCGCCTGCTGGATCATATGGTAGCAAAATGTTTACCTTGTACAGGCACCGCCATTCTGTTCTCATTAGTGGCTCTTACCAGGTTCCGTCCCACTTAAAGTTGAGGTGATGCTCTTCTCCACAACACCTTCAGCGTTTATTGTTTGGAGTATTTTTGCTGAAGTTTATTCTGACTAGTGTGAGCTGATACCACTTTGTGCTTGGATTTGCATGCGTCTCATAATACCTTGAAATTGAGCTTTCTGGCATGTCCTTTTTTTCTTCAAACTGTGAGTACAGCTTACCTCTTCAAATTGTTTTCGGGAAGTAGGTGTGACATTTAGAAATATTTTGGCCATTACCTCCCTCAAGACATTATGAGGGCAGGTTTCATTCACAGCCCTCCAGTACTGGTGCATATGAAGTGACCCTTAGCACAGGTTTTAAAGCTGCTGTTGCAGGTAACGGCCAGAGGGTGGCAGCATTTCTGCTTTTCCCAATCTGTTAACTAGGGAAACAGACCATCCTGGCAGTGGTGTTCCTCGGTTCTATATTAGAGTGGAATGTGCCCCCAAAAGCTGATGTCTCCTTACTTATGTTTGTTTTAGAAATCGAATTTCTATATATTTTTTTATTGGAGTCATATTCCATTGTGTTCATGGACCACTTCTTCTTTGAGCATTCCTCTGTTGATGGACATTTTCGTAGCTTCCAAGTGTTGGCTATGGTAAATATTGCTGGAGTGCAGGATTGCCAGCATGTGTCTTTTCTTTTTTGTGGTACATGGGCCTCTC
This sequence comes from Mesoplodon mirus, assembly GCF_964341445.2. Taxonomy (NCBI): domain Eukaryota; kingdom Metazoa; phylum Chordata; class Mammalia; order Artiodactyla; family Ziphiidae; genus Mesoplodon; species Mesoplodon mirus. The sequence goes on from NC_138979.1 coordinate 93,188,193, forward strand.
ACTGCCGTGGGCCCTCCCATTGCAGAGCACAGGCTCCGGACGCACAGGCCCAGCAGCCATAGCTCACGGGAACAGCCGCTCCGCGGCATGTGGGATCTTCCCGAATCGGGGCATGAACCCATGTCCCCTGCACTGGCAGGCGGACTCTCATCCACTGCGCCACCAGTGAATCCCAGCCTGTCTTTTTGATTCTCATCCCCTCAGGCGAAAGGCCCAGCAGTGGGTATACTTGATTGAATGGTAGCTCAGTATTTATCTTTACAAGGCACGTCATTTTTGTTTTCATGACTGGCTCTTACCATGTCCCACGTTGAAGCAAGGGTAGGCATTTCTCCAAAACCCCTTCAGCATTTATTGTTTGCAGAATTTTTCCTGATGGGCATTCTGACTGCTGTGAGCTGATAGGTTTTTGTCATTTGGATTTACATATCTTTAATTATTCCTAATGTTTAGCATTTTCCCATGCCTTTTTAAATTTCTGGCAGAGAAAAACAGGAAAAAAAAACGGAGAGTACAGTTAAACTCTTGAAATTGTCTTCTTGGATGGTTGCCCTCTTTTGAATGTTCTGGTCAATTTTCGACCCCATGTTTGTTTTTGAGGGCAGGTGTTATTCACAGGCCTGCAATGAGTGTGACTATTTAGTGACCATTAGCAGTGGGTTTAAAGCTGCTGTTGTGGGAAATGGCCACAAGGCGGCAGCGTTTCTCCACTCCCAAGTCTGGTTCCTAGGGCAGCAGAGCCTTTCTGGGACCAATGGAATACAGAAGAAGGCATCATTGAAGTCTAATACAGAATACCATGTCCTGGTGGATGGTAGAATGACCAGTAGGGTCTAGGAATTAGGAACTACTGGATGTATATCCTCGGTGGCTTCACTGACTGTCCTAACATCCTTTACCAGGTCCCCAGCAGCCCACGGGGCTCTCGTGGTCAGGCCCCTCCCAGGATATGGGGCTCACCTGGGCAGGGCCCCAGCAGCCAACGGGGTTCTCATGTTCAGGCCACTCCCAGGGTATGGAGCTCAGCTGTGAAACTACCCAGCAGCCCATGAGGCTCTCGTGCTTAGGCACCTCCCATGATACAGAGCTCCCGTGGGCAGGTACCATGGCAGGGCTGGGCACACAGGAACCGTGCACATAGCCCTCATTGCAGAGCACCCCAGAACGCCTGTCACGCAGAGCTGACACAGAGCACCTCAGAGCAGGACTTGAACTAACCAACAGCAGCTCCGACAGGTCTCTGACCCTGGGCATCACTCTGTGCAGCCTCCCTCTGCCTGGTCTTCCAGAGACTTCCACTGCAGCCGGGGCACCAGGCCTTTGTCTCCAACCATCCCCCCTCCTCTCCCTGACTCCTGGGTTCCTCTCATTAGGATTAGGTCTTCTTGAAATTGTCTCCCACTCATGGGCCAGATAAAATGATGAGAAAACAAGCCGGAGATGCAGCCCCTTGTCTATCCTGACTCTCAGGAGCCCACACCTGTTCCTTGGAACTGGCCGTTTCAGCGAGGTCCATTTTCTGCAATGTGAGCCACTGAGGGGTGAGGATTGGCTGACCGGAGCAGCCTGTCCCTACCGGCCAGCCCTCCCCAGGTGTGCCTGGGTTGAGGTCAATAGAAACACCGCTCCAGGGAGCAACAGCGCCTGCAGCTGTGCCTGACGCCATATTCTCTGCCCCGTCAGCAGTCTCGGGGCTGTGCTGGTGGGAGGGAGTGAGGGGGCACGGTTTTGTGGGTGGCCCGGTGTGAGAGGGGCTCTGCTGGACTTTCTGCAGGAGTTGCCAGACTGCCACCTGCTAAAGAAGAGGATGGGTCACCCATACCTTCCGCTGGAATTTCTCCGCGGGCAGAGGTGAGGGAGGAACAAAGCAGTGGGGGCCAAGACAGGACGGATATCTCAGGCAGGGAAATGGAAAGTTTTCAGAAGAGCGCCTGGGGCCAGGATCATCCTGGCTGGCCTGCAGGCACCAAGTCAGCCTGCGTGCTTTCGCTGGTGTGGATCCACGGCCCTTCCTCTATGCTTTCAAGTCCTTGTACATATTCAGGTGTTTTACCTGGGAAGGGAGGGAACAGTTCAGCAGCAGCTGGCTGGGGGCTCAGTTCACGTTTACTCACAGACGCCTATGTACGGTCCCCCAGCTTTGCAATGAGGACGCTCCTTGCGGGGGTGGGGGGGGGGCTGCTGGCTGCATGGGAGATAATTCCCTACCTCTAACCAACTTCAGAATTGTTTACCACTGGAGCAAGTGCCCTGATAGGGTTTTCCTCTGTATAACTAGTGGGTTCTGTTTATTTTTTCTGTTTTGTTTCAAGGTAGATTTTATTCCTCATTTATGTATTTATAGATATAAGCATGGAAATAATTCATTCATACAAATACATCTGTGTGAAGGGAAGAACGTTTTTCTGTTTTATTTTTAAATTTTATTTGTTTTTAAAAATTTTGAAATTTAGTATTATTTATTTTTTTAGACAGCAGGTTATTATTAGTTATCTATTTTATACATATACATGTATACAGGTCAATCCCAATCTCCCAACTCATCCCACCACCACCACCCCATGGCTTCCCCCCCTTGGTTTCCATACGTTTGTTCTCTAACCCTGTGTCTCTAATTCTGCCCTGCAAACCGGTTCATCTGTACCAGTTTTCTAGGTTCCACATATATGCATTAATACACAATATTTGTTTTTCTCTTTCTGACTTACTTCTCTCGGTATGACAGTCTCTAGATCCATCCACGTCTCTACAAATGACCCCGTTTCATTCCTTTTTATGGCTGAGTAATATTCCATTTTATATATGTACCACATCTTTATCCATTCGTCTGTCTGTGGGCATTTAGGTTGCTTCCATTACCTGGCTATTGTAAATAGTGCTGCAATGAACATTGTGGTGAATGTGTCTTTTGGATTTATGGTTTTCTCTGGGTATATGCCCAGAAGTGGGATTGCTGGATCATATGGTAATTGTATTTTTAGTTTTTCTAATGAACCTCCATACTGTTCTCCATAGTGACTGTATCAATTGACATGCCCACCAATAGTGGAAGAGGGATCCATGTGTCCACACCCTCCGCAGCATTTGTAGTTTGTCGATTTTCTGATGATGCCCATTCTAACAGGTGTGAGGTGATACCTCATTGAAGTTTTGACTTGCATTTCTCTAATAATTAGTGATGTTGAGCAGCTTTTCATGTGCATCCTGGCCATCTCTGGGTCTCCTTTGAAGAAATGTTTATTTAGATATTCTACCCATTTTTGAAGTGGGTTGTATTTTTTTTAATATTAAGCTGCATGAGCTGTTTATATATATTGGAGATTAAACCTTTGTCCATTGATTCGTTTTCACATATTTCCTCCCATTCTGAGGGTTGCCTTTTTCCATTCCCGTTTTTTAACAAAAGAAAGAAAGAAAGAAAAAGAAGCAGAACACAAATGTCCGTAAAATATGCCTCTTGAAACTGTCGTTTTGAAATATGGAGGTGTTTTGAATTTTTTGGTCGGTATACGACCCCAGGATTTTTTTCAGGGCAGGTCTCATTTACAGGCCTGCAATTATTTTGAATATCAACTGACCATTAGCGCTGGGATTAAAGCTGCTGTTGTGTGAAACGGCCACAAGGTGGCAGCAGTTCTCCTTTACCAAATCTGGTGACTAGGGCAACAGAGCCTCAATGGAAGTCGTGTTCTAGGTTGTAATTTAGAATGGAATGTGCCAGGAAAAAGACCCTTAAGTTTGTCTCACTATTTCTTGTTGGGGTTTTTTTTCATTTAATTTTTATTTTTTATCACAGCAAGTTTGATTACAATGTTTGGCTTGTTGTAGGTGTGCAAGATGTGGTTCTTTTACGCATATACATATGTCTGTTCTTCCTGGGATCCTTTTCCATGTACGTTATGACAGAATGTTGACTAATCTTCTCTTGGTATTCCGTAGGTGTTTGGTGTCTATATATTTCACCTGTGTTTGTATATGTCTCTTAACCCCAATATCCTAATGTATCCAATCCTCACACCTTTCCATTGGTGAACCGTAAGTTTGTTTAATGAATCTGCGATTGCCCTTCTCTGTGGAAATATCTTCACTAGTATCAAGTTTTAGGTAACACCTATAAGTGATATCATACGATATGTGTCTTTCTCTTTCTGACTTACTACAAGTCACGTGATTACCTCTAGACTCATCTACGGTGCTGCAGATGGCATTGTGTCCTTTTTTTCCTTGGCTAATATTCTGTCTGTACATGTACCAGTTCTTCTTTGACCACTCATCTGTTGATGGACTTTTTGGTTGCTCCCATGTCATGGCTATTGTAATGCTGCGGCAATGCACATTTGCCTGCCTGTGTCTTTCCAATTCTGTCTTCTTAGGTTATAGGCCCAGGAGTTCGCCTGCTGGATCATATGGTAGCAAAATGTTTACCTTGTACAGGCACCGCCATTCTGTTCTCATTAGTGGCTCTTACCAGGTTACGTCCCACTTAAAGTTGAGGTGATGCTCTTCTCCACAACACCTTCAGCGTTTATTGTTTGGAGTATTTTTGCTGAAGTTTATTCTGACTAGTGTGAGCTGATACCACTTTGTGCTTGGATTTGCATGCGTCTCATAATACCTTGAAATTGAGCTTTCTGGCATGTCCTTTTTTTCTTCAAACTGTGAGTACAGCTTACCTCTTCAAATTGTTTTCGGGAAGTAGGTGTGACATTTAGAAATATTTTGGCCATTACCTCCCTCAAGACATTATGAGGGCAGGTTTCATTCACAGCCCTCCAGTACTGGTGCATATGAAGTGACCCTTAGCACAGGTTTTAAAGCTGCTGTTGCAGGTAACGGCCAGAGGGTGGCAGCATTTCTGCTTTTCCCAATCTGTTAACTAGGGAAACAGACCATCCTGGCAGTGGTGTTCCTCGGTTCTATATTAGAGTGGAATGTGCCCCCAAAAGCTGATGTCTCCTTACTTATGTTTGTTTTAGAAATCGAATTTCTATATATTTTTTTATTGGAGTCATATTCCATTGTGTTCATGGACCACTTCTTCTTTGAGCATTCCTCTGTTGATGGACATTTTCGTAGCTTCCAAGTGTTGGCTATGGTAAATATTGCTGGAGTGCAGGATTGCCAGCATGTGTCTTTTCTTTTTTGTGGTACATGGGCCTCTCACTGCCGTGGGCCCTCCCATTGCAGAGCACAGGCTCCGGACGCACAGGCCCAGCAGCCATAGCTCACGGGAACAGCCGCTCCGCGGCATGTGGGATCTTCCCGAATCGGGGCATGAACCCATGTCCCCTGCACTGGCAGGCGGACTCTCATCCACTGCGCCACCAGTGAATCCCAGCCTGTCTTTTTGATTCTCATCCCCTCAGGCGAAAGGCCCAGCAGTGGGTATACTTGATTGAATGGTAGCTCAGTATTTATCTTTACAAGGCACGTCATTTTTGTTTTCATGACTGGCTCTTACCATGTCCCACGTTGAAGCAAGGGTAGGCATTTCTCCAAAACCCCTTCAGCATTTATTGTTTGCAGAATTTTTCCTGATGGGCATTCTGACTGCTGTGAGCTGATAGGTTTTTGTCATTTGGATTTACATATCTTTAATTATTCCTAATGTTTAGCATTTTCCCATGCCTTTTTAAATTTCTGGCAGAGAAAAACAGGAAAAAAAAACGGAGAGTACAGTTAAACTCTTGAAATTGTCTTCTTGGATGGTTGCCCTCTTTTGAATGTTCTGGTCAATTTTCGACCCCATGTTTGTTTTTGAGGGCAGGTGTTATTCACAGGCCTGCAATGAGTGTGACTATTTAGTGACCATTAGCAGTGGGTTTAAAGCTGCTGTTGTGGGAAATGGCCACAAGGCGGCAGCGTTTCTCCACTCCCAAGTCTGGTTCCTAGGGCAGCAGAGCCTTTCTGGGACCAATGGAATACAGAAGAAGGCATCATTGAAGTCTAATACAGAATACCATGTCCTGGTGGATGGTAGAATGACCAGTAGGGTCTAGGAATTAGGAACTACTGGATGTATATCCTCGGTGGCTTCACTGACTGTCCTAACATCCTTTACCAGGTCCCCAGCAGCCCACGGGGCTCTCGTGGTCAGGCCCCTCCCAGGATATGGGGCTCACCTGGGCAGGGCCCCAGCAGCCAACGGGGTTCTCATGTTCAGGCCACTCCCAGGGTATGGAGCTCAGCTGTGAAACTACCCAGCAGCCCATGAGGCTCTCGTGCTTAGGCACCTCCCATGATACAGAGCTCCCGTGGGCAGGTACCATGGCAGGGCTGGGCACACAGGAACCGTGCACATAGCCCTCATTGCAGAGCACCCCAGAACGCCTGTCACGCAGAGCTGACACAGAGCACCTCAGAGCAGGACTTGAACTAACCAACAGCAGCTCCGACAGGTCTCTGACCCTGGGCATCACTCTGTGCAGCCTCCCTCTGCCTGGTCTTCCAGAGACTTCCACTGCAGCCGGGGCACCAGGCCTTTGTCTCCAACCATCCCCCCTCCTCTCCCTGACTCCTGGGTTCCTCTCATTAGGATTAGGTCTTCTTGAAATTGTCTCCCACTCATGGGCCAGATAAAATGATGAGAAAACAAGCCGGAGATGCAGCCCCTTGTCTATCCTGACTCTCAGGAGCCCACACCTGTTCCTTGGAACTGGCCGTTTCAGCGAGGTCCATTTTCTGCAATGTGAGCCACTGAGGGGTGAGGATTGGCTGACCGGAGCAGCCTGTCCCTACCGGCCAGCCCTCCCCAGGTGTGCCTGGGTTGAGGTCAATAGAAACACCGCTCCAGGGAGCAACAGCGCCTGCAGCTGTGCCTGACGCCATATTCTCTGCCCCGTCAGCAGTCTCGGGGCTGTGCTGGTGGGAGGGAGTGAGGGGCCACGGTTTTGTGGGTGGCCCGGTGTGAGAGGGGCTCTGCTGGACTTTCTGCAGGAGTTGCCAGACTGCCACCTGCTAAAGAAGAGGATGGGTCACCCATACCTACCGCTGGAATTTCTCCGCGGGCAGAGGTGAGGGAGGAACAAAGCAGTGGGGGCCAAGACAGGACGGATATCTCAGGCAGGGAAATGGAAAGTTTTCAGAAGAGCGCCTGGGGCCAGGATCATCCTGGCTGGCCTGCAGGCACCAAGTCAGCCTGCGTGCTTTCGCTGGTGTGGATCCACGGCCCTTCCTCTATGCTTTCAAGTCCTTGTACATATTCAGGTGTTTTACCTGGGAAGGGAGGGAACAGTTCAGCAGCAGCTGGCTGGGGGCTCAGCTCACGTTTACTCACAGACGCCTATGTACGGTCCCCCAGCTTTGCAATGAGGACGCTCCTTGCGGGGGTGGGGGGGGGGCTGCTGGCTGCATGGGAGATAATTCCCTACCTCTGACCAACTTCAGAATTGTTTACCACTGGAGCAAGTGCCCTGATAGGGTTTTCCTCTGTATAACTAGTGGGTTCTGTTTATTTTTTCTGTTTTGTTTCAAGGTAGATTTTATTCCTCATTTATGTATTTATAGATATAAGCATGGAAATAATTCATTCATACAAATACATCTGTGTGAAGGGAAGAACGTTTTTCTGTTTTATTTTTAAATTTTATTTGTTTTTAAATATTTTGAAATTTAGTATTATTTATTTTTTTAGACAGCAGGTTATTATTAGTTATCTATTTTATACATATACATGTATACAGGTCAATCCCAATCTCCCAACTCATCCCACCACCACCACCCCATGGCTTCCCCCCCTTGGTTTCCATACGTTTGTTCTCTAACCCTGTGTCTCTAATTCTGCCCTGCAAACCGGTTCATCTGTACCAGTTTTCTAGGTTCCACATATATGCATTAATACACAATATTTGTTTTTCTCTTTCTGACTTACTTCTCTCGGTATGACAGTCTCTAGATCCATCCACGTCTCTACAAATGACCCCGTTTCATTCCTTTTTATGGCTGAGTAATATTCCATTTTATATATGTACCACATCTTTATCCATTCGTCTGTCTGTGGGCATTTAGGTTGCTTCCATTACCTGGCTATTGTAAATAGTGCTGCAATGAACATTGTGGTGAATGTGTCTTTTGGATTTATGGTTTTCTCTGGGTATATGCCCAGAAGTGGGATTGCTGGATCATATGGTAATTGTATTTTTAGTTTTTCTAATGAACCTCCATACTGTTCTCCATAGTGACTGTATCAATTGACATGCCCACCAATAGTGGAAGAGGGATCCATGTGTCCACACCCTCCGCAGCATTTGTAGTTTGTCGATTTTCTGATGATGCCCATTCTAACAGGTGTGAGGTGATACCTCATTGAAGTTTTGACTTGCATTTCTCTAATAATTAGTGATGTTGAGCAGCTTTTCATGTGCATCCTGGCCATCTCTGGGTCTCCTTTGAAGAAATGTTTATTTAGATATTCTACCCATTTTTGAAGTGGGTTGTATTTTTTTTAATATTAAGCTGCATGAGCTGTTTATATATATTGGAGATTAAACCTTTGTCCATTGATTCGTTTTCACATATTTCCTCCCATTCTGAGGGTTGCCTTTTTCCATTCCCGTTTTTTAACAAAAGAAAGAAAGAAAGAAAAAGAAGCAGAACACAAATGTCCGTAAAATATGCCTCTTGAAACTGTCGTTTTGAAATATGGAGGTGTTTTGAATTTTTTGGTCGGTATACGACCCCAGGATTTTTTTCAGGGCAGGTCTCATTTACAGGCCTGCAATTATTTTGAATATCAACTGACCATTAGCGCTGGGATTAAAGCTGCTGTTGTGTGAAACGGCCACAAGGTGGCAGCAGTTCTCCTTTACCAAATCTGGTGACTAGGGCAACAGAGCCTCAATGGAAGTCGTGTTCTAGGTTGTAATTTAGAATGGAATGTGCCAGGAAAAAGACCCTTAAGTTTGTCTCACTATTTCTTGTTCGGTTTTTTTTTCATTTAATTTTTATTTTTTATCACAGCAAGTTTGATTACAATGTTTGGCTTGTTGTAGGTGTGCAAGATGTGGTTCTTTTACGCATATACATATGTCTGTTCTTCCTGGGATCCTTTTCCATGTACGTTATGACAGAATGTTGACTAATCTTCTCTTGGTATTCCGTAGGTGTTTGGTGTCTATATATTTCACCTGTGTTTGTATATGTCTCTTAACCCCAATATCCTAATGTATCCAATCCTCACACCTTTCCATTGGTGAACCATAAGTTTGTTTAATGAATCTGCGATTGCCCTTCTCTGTGGAAATATCTTCACTAGTATCAAGTTTTAGGTAACACCTATAAGTGATATCATACGATATGTGTCTTTCTCTTTCTGACTTACTACAAGTCACGTGATTACCTCTAGACTCATCTACGGTGCTGCAGATGGCATTGTGTCCTTTTTTTCCTTGGCTAATATTCTGTCTGTACATGTACCAGTTCTTCTTTGACCACTCATCTGTTGATGGACTTTTTGGTTGCTCCCATGTCATGGCTATTGTAATGCTGCGGCAATGCACATTTGCCTGCCTGTGTCTTTCCAATTCTGTCTTCTTAGGTTATAGGCCCAGGAGTTCGCCTGCTGGATCATATGGTAGCAAAATGTTTACCTTGTACAGGCACCGCCATTCTGTTCTCATTAGTGGCTCTTACCAGGTTACGTCCCACTTAAAGTTGAGGTGATGCTCTTCTCCACAACACCTTCAGCGTTTATTGTTTGGAGTATTTTTGCTGAAGTTTATTCTGACTAGTGTGAGCTGATACCACTTTGTGCTTGGATTTGCATGCGTCTCATAATACCTTGAAATTGAGCTTTCTGGCATGTCCTTTTTTTCTTCAAACTGTGAGTACAGCTTACCTCTTCAAATTGTTTTCGGGAAGTAGGTGTGACATTTAGAAATATTTTGGCCATTACCTCCCTCAAGACATTATGAGGGCAGGTTTCATTCACAGCCCTCCAGTACTGGTGCATATGAAGTGACCCTTAGCACAGGTTTTAAAGCTGCTGTTGCAGGTAACGGCCAGAGGGTGGCAGCATTTCTGCTTTTCCCAATCTGTTAACTAGGGAAACAGACCATCCTGGCAGTGGTGTTCCTCGGTTCTATATTAGAGTGGAATGTGCCCCCAAAAGCTGATGTCTCCTTACTTATGTTTGTTTTAGAAATCGAATTTCTATATATTTTTTTATTGGAGTCATATTCCATTGTGTTCATGGACCACTTCTTCTTTGAGCATTCCTCTGTTGATGGACATTTTCGTAGCTTCCAAGTGTTGGCTATGGTAAATATTGCTGGAGTGCAGGATTGCCAGCATGTGTCTTTTCTTTTTTGTGGTACATGGGCCTCTCACTGCCGTGGGCCCTCCCATTGCAGAGCACAGGCTCCGGACGCACAGGCCCAGCAGCCATAGCTCACGGGAACAGCCGCTCCGCGGCATGTGGGATCTTCCCGAATCGGGGCATGAACCCATGTCCCCTGCACTGGCAGGCGGACTCTCATCCACTGCGCCACCAGTGAATCCCAGCCTGTCTTTTTGATTCTCATCCCCTCAGGCGAAAGGCCCAGCAGTGGGTATACTTGATTGAATGGTAGCTCAGTATTTATCTTTACAAGGCACGTCATTTTTGTTTTCATGACTGGCTCTTACCATGTCCCACGTTGAAGCAAGGGTAGGCATTTCTCCAAAACCCCTTCAGCATTTATTGTTTGCAGAATTTTTCCTGATGGGCATTCTGACTGCTGTGAGCTGATAGGTTTTTGTCATTTGGATTTACATATCTTTAATTATTCCTAATGTTTAGCATTTTCCCATGCCTTTTTAAATTTCTGGCAGAGAAAAACAGGAAAAAAAAACGGAGAGTACAGTTAAACTCTTGAAATTGTCTTCTTGGATGGTTGCCCTCTTTTGAATGTTCTGGTCAATTTTCGACCCCATGTTTGTTTTTGAGGGCAGGTGTTATTCACAGGCCTGCAATGAGTGTGACTATTTAGTGACCATTAGCAGTGGGTTTAAAGCTGCTGTTGTGGGAAATGGCCACAAGGCGGCAGCGTTTCTCCACTCCCAAGTCTGGTTCCTAGGGCAGCAGAGCCTTTCTGGGACCAATGGAATACAGAAGAAGGCATCATTGAAGTCTAATACAGAATACCATGTCCTGGTGGATGGTAGAATGACCAGTAGGGTCTAGGAATTAGGAACTACTGGATGTATATCCTCGGTGGCTTCACTGACTGTCCTAACATCCTTTACCAGGTCCCCAGCAGCCCACGGGGCTCTCGTGGTCAGGCCCCTCCCAGGATATGGGGCTCACCTGGGCAGGGCCCCAGCAGCCAACGGGGTTCTCATGTTCAGGCCACTCCCAGGGTATGGAGCTCAGCTGTGAAACTACCCAGCAGCCCATGAGGCTCTCGTGCTTAGGCACCTCCCATGATACAGAGCTCCCGTGGGCAGGTACCATGGCAGGGCTGGGCACACAGGAACCGTGCACATAGCCCTCATTGCAGAGCACCCCAGAACGCCTGTCACGCAGAGCTGACACAGAGCACCTCAGAGCAGGACTTGAACTAACCAACAGCAGCTCCGACAGGTCTCTGACCCTGGGCATCACTCTGTGCAGCCTCCCTCTGCCTGGTCTTCCAGAGACTTCCACTGCAGCCGGGGCACCAGGCCTTTGTCTCCAACCATCCCCCCTCCTCTCCCTGACTCCTGGGTTCCTCTCATTAGGATTAGGTCTTCTTGAAATTGTCTCCCACTCATGGGCCAGATAAAATGATGAGAAAACAAGCCGGAGATGCAGCCCCTTGTCTATCCTGACTCTCAGGAGCCCACACCTGTTCCTTGGAACTGGCCGTTTCAGCGAGGTCCATTTTCTGCAATGTGAGCCACTGAGGGGTGAGGATTGGCTGACCGGAGCAGCCTGTCCCTACCGGCCAGCCCTCCCCAGGTGTGCCTGGGTTGAGGTCAATAGAAACACCGCTCCAGGGAGCAACAGCGCCTGCAGCTGTGCCTGACGCCATATTCTCTGCCCCGTCAGCAGTCTCGGGGCTGTGCTGGTGGGAGGGAGTGAGGGGGCACGGTTTTGTGGGTGGCCCGGTGTGAGAGGGGCTCTGCTGGACTTTCTGCAGGAGTTGCCAGACTGCCACCTGCTAAAGAAGAGGATGGGTCACCCATACCTTCCGCTGGAATTTCTCCGCGGGCAGAGGTGAGGGAGGAACAAAGCAGTGGGGGCCAAGACAGGACGGATATCTCAGGCAGGGAAATGGAAAGTTTTCAGAAGAGCGCCTGGGGCCAGGATCATCCTGGCTGGCCTGCAGGCACCAAGTCAGCCTGCGTGCTTTCGCTGGTGTGGATCCACGGCCCTTCCTCTATGCTTTCAAGTCCTTGTACATATTCAGGTGTTTTACCTGGGAAGGGAGGGAACAGTTCAGCAGCAGCTGGCTGGGGGCTCAGTTCACGTTTACTCACAGACGCCTATGTACGGTCCCCCAGCTTTGCAATGAGGACGCTCCTTGCGGGGGTGGGGGGGGGCTGCTGGCTGCATGGGAGATAATTCCCTACCTCTGACCAACTTCAGAATTGTTTACCACTGGAGCAAGTGCCCTGATAGGGTTTTCCTCTGTATAACTAGTGGGTTCTGTTTATTTTTTCTGTTTTGTTTCAAGGTAGATTTTATTCCTCATTTATGTATTTATAGATATAAGCATGGAAATAATTCATTCATACAAATACATCTGTGTGAAGGGAAGAACGTTTTTCTGTTTTATTTTTAAATTTTATTTGTTTTTAAAAATTTTGAAATTTAGTATTATTTATTTTTTTAGACAGCAGGTTATTATTAGTTATCTATTTTATACATATACATGTATACAGGTCAATCCCAATCTCCCAACTCATCCCACCACCACCACCCCATGGCTTCCCCCCCTTGGTTTCCATACGTTTGTTCTCTAACCCTGTGTCTCTAATTCTGCCCTGCAAACCGGTTCATCTGTACCAGTTTTCTAGGTTCCACATATATGCATTAATACACAATATTTGTTTTTCTCTTTCTGACTTACTTCTCTCGGTATGACAGTCTCTAGATCCATCCACGTCTCTACAAATGACCCCGTTTCATTCCTTTATATGGCTGAGTAATATTCCATTTTATATATGTACCACATCTTTATCCATTCGTCTGTCTGTGGGCATTTAGGTTGCTTCCATTACCTGGCTATTGTAAATAGTGCTGCAATGAACATTGTGGTGAATGTGTCTTTTGGATTTATGGTTTTCTCTGGGTATATGCCCAGAAGTGGGATTGCTGGATCATATGGTAATTGTATTTTTAGTTTTTCTAATGAACCTCCATACTGTTCTCCATAGTGACTGTATCAATTGACATGCCCACCAATAGTGGAAGAGGGATCCATGTGTCCACACCCTCCGCAGCATTTGTAGTTTGTCGATTTTCTGATGATGCCCATTCTAACAGGTGTGAGGTGATACCTCATTGAAGTTTTGACTTGCATTTCTCTAATAATTAGTGATGTTGAGCAGCTTTTCATGTGCATCCTGGCCATCTCTGGGTCTCCTTTGAAGAAATGTTTATTTAGATATTCTACCCATTTTTGAAGTGGGTTGTATTTTTTTTAATATTAAGCTGCATGAGCTGTTTATATATATTGGAGATTAAACCTTTGTCCATTGATTCGTTTTCACATATTTCCTCCCATTCTGAGGGTTGCCTTTTTCCATTCCCGTTTTTTAACAAAAGAAAGAAAGAAAGAAAAAGAAGCAGAACACAAATGTCCGTAAAATATGCCTCTTGAAACTGTCGTTTTGAAATATGGAGGTGTTTTGAATTTTTTGGTCGGTATACGACCCCAGGATTTTTTTCAGGGCAGGTCTCATTTACAGGCCTGCAATTATTTTGAATATCAACTGACCATTAGCGCTGGGATTAAAGCTGCTGTTGTGTGAAACGGCCACAAGGTGGCAGCAGTTCTCCTTTACCAAATCTGGTGACTAGGGCAACAGAGCCTCAATGGAAGTCGTGTTCTAGGTTGTAATTTAGAATGGAATGTGCCAGGAAAAAGACCCTTAAGTTTGTCTCACTATTTCTTGTTGGGGTTTTTTTTCATTTAATTTTTATTTTTTATCACAGCAAGTTTGATTACAATGTTTGGCTTGTTGTAGGTGTGCAAGATGTGGTTCTTTTACGCATATACATATGTCTGTTCTTCCTGGGATCCTTTTCCATGTACGTTATGACAGAATGTTGACTAATCTTCTCTTGGTATTCCGTAGGTGTTTGGTGTCTATATATTTCACCTGTGTTTGTATATGTCTCTTAACCCCAATATCCTAATGTATCCAATCCTCACACCTTTCCATTGGTGAACCGTAAGTTTGTTTAATGAATCTGCGATTGCCCTTCTCTGTGGAAATATCTTCACTAGTATCAAGTTTTAGGTAACACCTATAAGTGATATCATACGATATGTGTCTTTCTCTTTCTGACTTACTACAAGTCACGTGATTACCTCTAGACTCATCTACGGTGCTGCAGATGGCATTGTGTCCTTTTTTTCCTTGGCTAATATTCTGTCTGTACATGTACCAGTTCTTCTTTGACCACTCATCTGTTGATGGACTTTTTGGTTGCTCCCATGTCATGGCTATTGTAATGCTGCGGCAATGCACATTTGCCTGCCTGTGTCTTTCCAATTCTGTCTTCTTAGGTTATAGGCCCAGGAGTTCGCCTGCTGGATCATATGGTAGCAAAATGTTTACCTTGTACAGGCACCGCCATTCTGTTCTCATTAGTGGCTCTTACCAGGTTACGTCCCACTTAAAGTTGAGGTGATGCTCTTCTCCACAACACCTTCAGCGTTTATTGTTTGGAGTATTTTTGCTGAAGTTTATTCTGACTAGTGTGAGCTGATACCACTTTGTGCTTGGATTTGCATGCGTCTCATAATACCTTGAAATTGAGCTTTCTGGCATGTCCTTTTTTTCTTCAAACTGTGAGTACAGCTTACCTCTTCAAATTGTTTTCGGGAAGTAGGTGTGACATTTAGAAATATTTTGGCCATTACCTCCCTCAAGACATTATGAGGGCAGGTTTCATTCACAGCCCTCCAGTACTGGTGCATATGAAGTGACCCTTAGCACAGGTTTTAAAGCTGCTGTTGCAGGTAACGGCCAGAGGGTGGCAGCATTTCTGCTTTTCCCAATCTGTTAACTAGGGAAACAGACCATCCTGGCAGTGGTGTTCCTCGGTTCTATATTAGAGTGGAATGTGCCCCCAAAAGCTGATGTCTCCTTACTTATGTTTGTTTTAGAAATCGAATTTCTATATATTTTTTTATTGGAGTCATATTCCATTGTGTTCATGGACCACTTCTTCTTTGAGCATTCCTCTGTTGATGGACATTTTCGTAGCTTCCAAGTGTTGGCTATGGTAAATATTGCTGGAGTGCAGGATTGCCAGCATGTGTCTTTTCTTTTTTGTGGTACATGGGCCTCTCACTGCCGTGGGCCCTCCCATTGCAGAGCACAGGCTCCGGACGCACAGGCCCAGCAGCCATAGCTCACGGGAACAGCCGCTCCGCGGCATGTGGGATCTTCCCGAATCGGGGCATGAACCCATGTCCCCTGCACTGGCAGGCGGACTCTCATCCACTGCGCCACCAGTGAATCCCAGCCTGTCTTTTTGATTCTCATCCCCTCAGGCGAAAGGCCCAGCAGTGGGTATACTTGATTGAATGGTAGCTCAGTATTTATCTTTACAAGGCACGTCATTTTTGTTTTCATGACTGGCTCTTACCATGTCCCACGTTGAAGCAAGGGTAGGCATTTCTCCAAAACCCCTTCAGCATTTATTGTTTGCAGAATTTTTCCTGATGGGCATTCTGACTGCTGTGAGCTGATAGGTTTTTGTCATTTGGATTTACATATCTTTAATTATTCCTAATGTTTAGCATTTTCCCATGCCTTTTTAAATTTCTGGCAGAGAAAAACAGGAAAAAAAAACGGAGAGTACAGTTAAACTCTTGAAATTGTCTTCTTGGATGGTTGCCCTCTTTTGAATGTTCTGGTCAATTTTCGACCCCATGTTTGTTTTTGAGGGCAGGTGTTATTCACAGGCCTGCAATGAGTGTGACTATTTAGTGACCATTAGCAGTGGGTTTAAAGCTGCTGTTGTGGGAAATGGCCACAAGGCGGCAGCGTTTCTCCACTCCCAAGTCTGGTTCCTAGGGCAGCAGAGCCTTTCTGGGACCAATGGAATACAGAAGAAGGCATCATTGAAGTCTAATACAGAATACCATGTCCTGGTGGATGGTAGAATGACCAGTAGGGTCTAGGAATTAGGAACTACTGGATGTATATCCTCGGTGGCTTCACTGACTGTCCTAACATCCTTTACCAGGTCCCCAGCAGCCCACGGGGCTCTCGTGGTCAGGCCCCTCCCAGGATATGGGGCTCACCTGGGCAGGGCCCCAGCAGCCAACGGGGTTCTCATGTTCAGGCCACTCCCAGGGTATGGAGCTCAGCTGTGAAACTACCCAGCAGCCCATGAGGCTCTCGTGCTTAGGCACCTCCCATGATACAGAGCTCCCGTGGGCAGGTACCATGGCAGGGCTGGGCACACAGGAACCGTGCACATAGCCCTCATTGCAGAGCACCCCAGAACGCCTGTCACGCAGAGCTGACACAGAGCACCTCAGAGCAGGACTTGAACTAACCAACAGCAGCTCCGACAGGTCTCTGACCCTGGGCATCACTCTGTGCAGCCTCCCTCTGCCTGGTCTTCCAGAGACTTCCACTGCAGCCGGGGCACCAGGCCTTTGTCTCCAACCATCCCCCCTCCTCTCCCTGACTCCTGGGTTCCTCTCATTAGGATTAGGTCTTCTTGAAATTGTCTCCCACTCATGGGCCAGATAAAATGATGAGAAAACAAGCCGGAGATGCAGCCCCTTGTCTATCCTGACTCTCAGGAGCCCACACCTGTTCCTTGGAACTGGCCGTTTCAGCGAGGTCCATTTTCTGCAATGTGAGCCACTGAGGGGTGAGGATTGGCTGACCGGAGCAGCCTGTCCCTACCGGCCAGCCCTCCCCAGGTGTGCCTGGGTTGAGGTCAATAGAAACACCGCTCCAGGGAGCAACAGCGCCTGCAGCTGTGCCTGACGCCATATTCTCTGCCCCGTCAGCAGTCTCGGGGCTGTGCTGGTGGGAGGGAGTGAGGGGCCACGGTTTTGTGGGTGGCCCGGTGTGAGAGGGGCTCTGCTGGACTTTCTGCAGGAGTTGCCAGACTGCCACCTGCTAAAGAAGAGGATGGGTCACCCATACCTACCGCTGGAATTTCTCCGCGGGCAGAGGTGAGGGAGGAACAAAGCAGTGGGGGCCAAGACAGGACGGATATCTCAGGCAGGGAAATGGAAAGTTTTCAGAAGAGCGCCTGGGGCCAGGATCATCCTGGCTGGCCTGCAGGCACCAAGTCAGCCTGCGTGCTTTCGCTGGTGTGGATCCACGGCCCTTCCTCTATGCTTTCAAGTCCTTGTACATATTCAGGTGTTTTACCTGGGAAGGGAGGGAACAGTTCAGCAGCAGCTGGCTGGGGGCTCAGCTCACGTTTACTCACAGACGCCTATGTACGGTCCCCCAGCTTTGCAATGAGGACGCTCCTTGCGGGGGTGGGGGGGGGGGCTGCTGGCTGCATGGGAGATAATTCCCTACCTCTGACCAACTTCAGAATTGTTTACCACTGGAGCAAGTGCCCTGATAGGGTTTTCCTCTGTATAACTAGTGGGTTCTGTTTATTTTTTCTGTTTTGTTTCAAGGTAGATTTTATTCCTCATTTATGTATTTATAGATATAAGCATGGAAATAATTCATTCATACAAATACATCTGTGTGAAGGGAAGAACGTTTTTCTGTTTTATTTTTAAATTTTATTTGTTTTTAAAAATTTTGAAATTTAGTATTATTTATTTTTTTAGACAGCAGGTTATTATTAGTTATCTATTTTATACATATACATGTATACAGGTCAATCCCAATCTCCCAACTCATCCCACCACCACCACCCCATGGCTTCCCCCCCTTGGTTTCCATACGTTTGTTCTCTAACCCTGTGTCTCTAATTCTGCCCTGCAAACCGGTTCATCTGTACCAGTTTTCTAGGTTCCACATATATGCATTAATACACAATATTTGTTTTTCTCTTTCTGACTTACTTCTCTCGGTATGACAGTCTCTAGATCCATCCACGTCTCTACAAATGACCCCGTTTCATTCCTTTTTATGGCTGAGTAATATTCCATTTTATATATGTACCACATCTTTATCCATTCGTCTGTCTGTGGGCATTTAGGTTGCTTCCATTACCTGGCTATTGTAAATAGTGCTGCAATGAACATTGTGGTGAATGTGTCTTTTGGATTTATGGTTTTCTCTGGGTATATGCCCAGAAGTGGGATTGCTGGATCATATGGTAATTGTATTTTTAGTTTTTCTAATGAACCTCCATACTGTTCTCCATAGTGACTGTATCAATTGACATGCCCACCAATAGTGGAAGAGGGATCCATGTGTCCACACCCTCCGCAGCATTTGTAGTTTGTAGATTTTCTGATGATGCCCATTCTAACAGGTGTGAGGTGATACCTCATTGAAGTTTTGACTTGCATTTCTCTAATAATTAGTGATGTTGAGCAGCTTTTCATGTGCATCCTGGCCATCTCTGGGTCTCCTTTGAAGAAATGTTTATTTAGATATTCTACCCATTTTTGAAGTGGGTTGTATTTTTTTTAATATTAAGCTGCATGAGCTGTTTATATATATTGGAGATTAAACCTTTGTCCATTGATTCGTTTTCACATATTTCCTCCCATTCTGAGGGTTGCCTTTTTCCATTCCCGTTTTTTAACAAAAGAAAGAAAGAAAGAAAAAGAAGCAGAACACAAATGTCCGTAAAATATGCCTCTTGAAACTGTCGTTTTGAAATATGGAGGTGTTTTGAATTTTTTGGTCGGTATACGACCCCAGGATTTTTTTCAGGGCAGGTCTCATTTACAGGCCTGCAATTATTTTGAATATCAACTGACCATTAGCGCTGGGATTAAAGCTGCTGTTGTGTGAAACGGCCACAAGGTGGCAGCAGTTCTCCTTTACCAAATCTGGTGACTAGGGCAACAGAGCCTCAATGGAAGTCGTGTTCTAGGTTGTAATTTAGAATGGAATGTGCCAGGAAAAAGACCCTTAAGTTTGTCTCACTATTTCTTGTTGGGGTTTTTTTTCATTTAATTTTTATTTTTTATCACAGCAAGTTTGATTACAATGTTTGGCTTGTTGTAGGTGTGCAAGATGTGGTTCTTTTACGCATATACATATGTCTGTTCTTCCTGGGATCCTTTTCCATGTACGTTATGACAGAATGTTGACTAATCTTCTCTTGGTATTCCGTAGGTGTTTGGTGTCTATATATTTCACCTGTGTTTGTATATGTCTCTTAACCCCAATATCCTAATGTATCCAATCCTCACACCTTTCCATTGGTGAACCGTAAGTTTGTTTAATGAATCTGCGATTGCCCTTCTCTGTGGAAATATCTTCACTAGTATCAAGTTTTAGGTAACACCTATAAGTGATATCATACGATATGTGTCTTTCTCTTTCTGACTTACTACAAGTCACGTGATTACCTCTAGACTCATCTACGGTGCTGCAGATGGCATTGTGTCCTTTTTTTCCTTGGCTAATATTCTGTCTGTACATGTACCAGTTCTTCTTTGACCACTCATCTGTTGATGGACTTTTTGGTTGCTCCCATGTCATGGCTATTGTAATGCTGCGGCAATGCACATTTGCCTGCCTGTGTCTTTCCAATTCTGTCTTCTTAGGTTATAGGCCCAGGAGTTCGCCTGCTGGATCATATGGTAGCAAAATGTTTACCTTGTACAGGCACCGCCATTCTGTTCTCATTAGTGGCTCTTACCAGGTTACGTCCCACTTAAAGTTGAGGTGATGCTCTTCTCCACAACACCTTCAGCGTTTATTGTTTGGAGTATTTTTGCTGAAGTTTATTCTGACTAGTGTGAGCTGATACCACTTTGTGCTTGGATTTGCATGCGTCTCATAATACCTTGAAATTGAGCTTTCTGGCATGTCCTTTTTTTCTTCAAACTGTGAGTACAGCTTACCTCTTCAAATTGTTTTCGGGAAGTAGGTGTGACATTTAGAAATATTTTGGCCATTACCTCCCTCAAGACATTATGAGGGCAGGTTTCATTCACAGCCCTCCAGTACTGGTGCATATGAAGTGACCCTTAGCACAGGTTTTAAAGCTGCTGTTGCAGGTAACGGCCAGAGGGTGGCAGCATTTCTGCTTTTCCCAATCTGTTAACTAGGGAAACAGACCATCCTGGCAGTGGTGTTCCTCGGTTCTATATTAGAGTGGAATGTGCCCCCAAAAGCTGATGTCTCCTTACTTATGTTTGTTTTAGAAATCGAATTTCTATATATTTTTTTATTGGAGTCATATTCCATTGTGTTCATGGACCACTTCTTCTTTGAGCATTCCTCTGTTGATGGACATTTTCGTAGCTTCCAAGTGTTGGCTATGGTAAATATTGCTGGAGTGCAGGATTGCCAGCATGTGTCTTTTCTTTTTTGTGGTACATGGGCCTCTCACTGCCGTGGGCCCTCCCATTGCAGAGCACAGGCTCCGGACGCACAGGCCCAGCAGCCATAGCTCACGGGAACAGCCGCTCCGCGGCATGTGGGATCTTCCCGAATCGGGGCATGAACGCATGTCCCCTGCACTGGCAGGCGGACTCTCATCCACTGCGCCACCAGTGAATCCCAGCCTGTCTTTTTGATTCTCATCCCCTCAGGCGAAAGGCCCAGCAGTGGGTATACTTGATTGAATGGTAGCTCAGTATTTATCTTTACAAGGCACGTCATTTTTGTTTTCATGACTGGCTCTTACCATGTCCCACGTTGAAGCAAGGGTAGGCATTTCTCCAAAACCCCTTCAGCATTTATTGTTTGCAGAATTTTTCCTGATGGGCATTCTGACTGCTGTGAGCTGATAGGTTTTTGTCATTTGGATTTACATATCTTTAATTATTCCTAATGTTTAGCATTTTCCCATGCCTTTTTAAATTTCTGGCAGAGAAAAACAGGAAAAAAAAACGGAGAGTACAGTTAAACTCTTGAAATTGTCTTCTTGGATGGTTGCCCTCTTTTGAATGTTCTGGTCAATTTTCGACCCCATGTTTGTTTTTGAGGGCAGGTGTTATTCACAGGCCTGCAATGAGTGTGACTATTTAGTGACCATTAGCAGTGGGTTTAAAGCTGCTGTTGTGGGAAATGGCCACAAGGCGGCAGCGTTTCTCCACTCCCAAGTCTGGTTCCTAGGGCAGCAGAGCCTTTCTGGGACCAATGGAATACAGAAGAAGGCATCATTGAAGTCTAATACAGAATACCATGTCCTGGTGGATGGTAGAATGACCAGTAGGGTCTAGGAATTAGGAACTACTGGATGTATATCCTCGGTGGCTTCACTGACTGTCCTAACATCCTTTACCAGGTCCCCAGCAGCCCACGGGGCTCTCGTGGTCAGGCCCCTCCCAGGATATGGGGCTCACCTGGGCAGGGCCCCAGCAGCCAACGGGGTTCTCATGTTCAGGCCACTCCCAGGGTATGGAGCTCAGCTGTGAAACTACCCAGCAGCCCATGAGGCTCTCGTGCTTAGGCACCTCCCATGATACAGAGCTCCCGTGGGCAGGTACCATGGCAGGGCTGGGCACACAGGAACCGTGCACATAGCCCTCATTGCAGAGCACCCCAGAACGCCTGTCACGCAGAGCTGACACAGAGCACCTCAGAGCAGGACTTGAACTAACCAACAGCAGCTCCGACAGGTCTCTGACCCTGGGCATCACTCTGTGCAGCCTCCCTCTGCCTGGTCTTCCAGAGACTTCCACTGCAGCCGGGGCACCAGGCCTTTGTCTCCAACCATCCCCCCTCCTCTCCCTGACTCCTGGGTTCCTCTCATTAGGATTAGGTCTTCTTGAAATTGTCTCCCACTCATGGGCCAGATAAAATGATGAGAAAACAAGCCGGAGATGCAGCCCCTTGTCTATCCTGACTCTCAGGAGCCCACACCTGTTCCTTGGAACTGGCCGTTTCAGCGAGGTCCATTTTCTGCAATGTGAGCCACTGAGGGGTGAGGATTGGCTGACCGGAGCAGCCTGTCCCTACCGGCCAGCCCTCCCCAGGTGTGCCTGGGTTGAGGTCAATAGAAACACCGCTCCAGGGAGCAACAGCGCCTGCAGCTGTGCCTGACGCCATATTCTCTGCCCCGTCAGCAGTCTCGGGGCTGTGCTGGTGGGAGGGAGTGAGGGGGCACGGTTTTGTGGGTGGCCCGGTGTGAGAGGGGCTCTGCTGGACTTTCTGCAGGAGTTGCCAGACTGCCACCTGCTAAAGAAGAGGATGGGTCACCCATACCTTCCGCTGGAATTTCTCCGCGGGCAGAGGTGAGGGAGGAACAAAGCAGTGGGGGCCAAGACAGGACGGATATCTCAGGCAGGGAAATGGAAAGTTTTCAGAAGAGCGCCTGGGGCCAGGATCATCCTGGCTGGCCTGCAGGCACCAAGTCAGCCTGCGTGCTTTCGCTGGTGTGGATCCACGGCCCTTCCTCTATGCTTTCAAGTCCTTGTACATATTCAGGTGTTTTACCTGGGAAGGGAGGGAACAGTTCAGCAGCAGCTGGCTGGGGGCTCAGTTCACGTTTACTCACAGACGCCTATGTACGGTCCCCCAGCTTTGCAATGAGGACGCTCCTTGCGGGGGTGGGGGGGGGCTGCTGGCTGCATGGGAGATAATTCCCTACCTCTGACCAACTTCAGAATTGTTTACCACTGGAGCAAGTGCCCTGATAGGGTTTTCCTCTGTATAACTAGTGGGTTCTGTTTATTTTTTCTGTTTTGTTTCAAGGTAGATTTTATTCCTCATTTATGTATTTATAGATATAAGCATGGAAATAATTCATTCATACAAATACATCTGTGTGAAGGGAAGAACGTTTTTCTGTTTTATTTTTAAATTTTATTTGTTTTTAAAAATTTTGAAATTTAGTATTATTTATATTTTTAGACAGCAGGTTATTATTAGTTATCTATTTTATACATATACATGTATACAGGTCAATCCCAATCTCCCAACTCATCCCACCACCACCACCCCATGGCTTCCCCCCCTTGGTTTCCATACGTTTGTTCTCTAACCCTGTGTCTCTAATTCTGCCCTGCAAACCGGTTCATCTGTACCAGTTTTCTAGGTTCCACATATATGCATTAATACACAATATTTGTTTTTCTCTTTCTGACTTACTTCTCTCGGTATGACAGTCTCTAGATCCATCCACGTCTCTACAAATGACCCCGTTTCATTCCTTTATATGGCTGAGTAATATTCCATTTTATATATGTACCACATCTTTATCCATTCGTCTGTCTGTGGGCATTTAGGTTGCTTCCATTACCTGGCTATTGTAAATAGTGCTGCAATGAACATTGTGGTGAATGTGTCTTTTGGATTTATGGTTTTCTCTGGGTATATGCCCAGAAGTGGGATTGCTGGATCATATGGTAATTGTATTTTTAGTTTTTCTAATGAACCTCCATACTGTTCTCCATAGTGACTGTATCAATTGACATGCCCACCAATAGTGGAAGAGGGATCCATGTGTCCACACCCTCCGCAGCATTTGTAGTTTGTCGATTTTCTGATGATGCCCATTCTAACAGGTGTGAGGTGATACCTCATTGAAGTTTTGACTTGCATTTCTCTAATAATTAGTGATGTTGAGCAGCTTTTCATGTGCATCCTGGCCATCTCTGGGTCTCCTTTGAAGAAATGTTTATTTAGATATTCTACCCATTTTTGAAGTGGGTTGTATTTTTTTTAATATTAAGCTGCATGAGCTGTTTATATATATTGGAGATTAAACCTTTGTCCATTGATTCGTTTTCACATATTTCCTCCCATTCTGAGGGTTGCCTTTTTCCATTCCCGTTTTTTAACAAAAGAAAGAAAGAAAGAAAAAGAAGCAGAACACAAATGTCCGTAAAATATGCCTCTTGAAACTGTCGTTTTGAAATATGGAGGTGTTTTGAATTTTTTGGTCGGTATACGACCCCAGGATTTTTTTCAGGGCAGGTCTCATTTACAGGCCTGCAATTATTTTGAATATCAACTGACCATTAGCGCTGGGATTAAAGCTGCTGTTGTGTGAAACGGCCACAAGGTGGCAGCAGTTCTCCTTTACCAAATCTGGTGACTAGGGCAACAGAGCCTCAATGGAAGTCGTGTTCTAGGTTGTAATTTAGAATGGAATGTGCCAGGAAAAAGACCCTTAAGTTTGTCTCACTATTTCTTGTTGGGTTTTTTTTTTCATTTAATTTTTATTTTTTATCACAGCAAGTTTGATTACAATGTTTGGCTTGTTGTAGGTGTGCAAGATGTGGTTCTTTTACGCATATACATATGTCTGTTCTTCCTGGGATCCTTTTCCATGTACGTTATGACAGAATGTTGACTAATCTTCTCTTGGTATTCCGTAGGTGTTTGGTGTCTATATATTTCACCTGTGTTTGTATATGTCTCTTAACCCCAATATCCTAATGTATCCAATCCTCACACCTTTCCATTGGTGAACCGTAAGTTTGTTTAATGAATCTGCGATTGCCCTTCTCTGTGGAAATATCTTCACTAGTATCAAGTTTTAGGTAACACCTATAAGTGATATCATACGATATGTGTCTTTCTCTTTCTGACTTACTACAAGTCACGTGATTACCTCTAGACTCATCTACGGTGCTGCAGATGGCATTGTGTCCTTTTTTTCCTTGGCTAATATTCTGTCTGTACATGTACCAGTTCTTCTTTGACCACTCATCTGTTGATGGACTTTTTGGTTGCTCCCATGTCATGGCTATTGTAATGCTGCGGCAATGCACATTTGCCTGCCTGTGTCTTTCCAATTCTGTCTTCTTAGGTTATAGGCCCAGGAGTTCGCCTGCTGGATCATATGGTAGCAAAATGTTTACCTTGTACAGGCACCGCCATTCTGTTCTCATTAGTGGCTCTTACCAGGTTACGTCCCACTTAAAGTTGAGGTGATGCTCTTCTCCACAACACCTTCAGCGTTTATTGTTTGGAGTATTTTTGCTGAAGTTTATTCTGACTAGTGTGAGCTGATACCACTTTGTGCTTGGATTTGCATGCGTCTCATAATACCTTGAAATTGAGCTTTCTGGCATGTCCTTTTTTTCTTCAAACTGTGAGTACAGCTTACCTCTTCAAATTGTTTTCGGGAAGTAGGTGTGACATTTAGAAATATTTTGGCCATTACCTCCCTCAAGACATTATGAGGGCAGGTTTCATTCACAGCCCTCCAGTACTGGTGCATATGAAGTGACCCTTAGCACAGGTTTTAAAGCTGCTGTTGCAGGTAACGGCCAGAGGGTGGCAGCATTTCTGCTTTTCCCAATCTGTTAACTAGGGAAACAGACCATCCTGGCAGTGGTGTTCCTCGGTTCTATATTAGAGTGGAATGTGCCCCCAAAAGCTGATGTCTCCTTACTTATGTTTGTTTTAGAAATCGAATTTCTATATATTTTTTTATTGGAGTCATATTCCATTGTGTTCATGGACCACTTCTTCTTTGAGCATTCCTCTGTTGATGGACATTTTCGTAGCTTCCAAGTGTTGGCTATGGTAAATATTGCTGGAGTGCAGGATTGCCAGCATGTGTCTTTTCTTTTTTGTGGTACATGGGCCTCTCACTGCCGTGGGCCCTCCCATTGCAGAGCACAGGCTCCGGACGCACAGGCCCAGCAGCCATAGCTCACGGGAACAGCCGCTCCGCGGCATGTGGGATCTTCCCGAATCGGGGCATGAACCCATGTCCCCTGCACTGGCAGGCGGACTCTCATCCACTGCGCCACCAGTGAATCCCAGCCTGTCTTTTTGATTCTCATCCCCTCAGGCGAAAGGCCCAGCAGTGGGTATACTTGATTGAATGGTAGCTCAGTATTTATCTTTACAAGGCACGTCATTTTTGTTTTCATGACTGGCTCTTACCATGTCCCACGTTGAAGCAAGGGTAGGCATTTCTCCAAAACCCCTTCAGCATTTATTGTTTGCAGAATTTTTCCTGATGGGCATTCTGACTGCTGTGAGCTGATAGGTTTTTGTCATTTGGATTTACATATCTTTAATTATTCCTAATGTTTAGCATTTTCCCATGCCTTTTTAAATTTCTGGCAGAGAAAAACAGGAAAAAAAAACGGAGAGTACAGTTAAACTCTTGAAATTGTCTTCTTGGATGGTTGCCCTCTTTTGAATGTTCTGGTCAATTTTCGACCCCATGTTTGTTTTTGAGGGCAGGTGTTATTCACAGGCCTGCAATGAGTGTGACTATTTAGTGACCATTAGCAGTGGGTTTAAAGCTGCTGTTGTGGGAAATGGCCACAAGGCGGCAGCGTTTCTCCACTCCCAAGTCTGGTTCCTAGGGCAGCAGAGCCTTTCTGGGACCAATGGAATACAGAAGAAGGCATCATTGAAGTCTAATACAGAATACCATGTCCTGGTGGATGGTAGAATGACCAGTAGGGTCTAGGAATTAGGAACTACTGGATGTATATCCTCGGTGGCTTCACTGACTGTCCTAACATCCTTTACCAGGTCCCCAGCAGCCCACGGGGCTCTCGTGGTCAGGCCCCTCCCAGGATATGGGGCTCACCTGGGCAGGGCCCCAGCAGCCAACGGGGTTCTCATGTTCAGGCCACTCCCAGGGTATGGAGCTCAGCTGTGAAACTACCCAGCAGCCCATGAGGCTCTCGTGCTTAGGCACCTCCCATGATACAGAGCTCCCGTGGGCAGGTACCATGGCAGGGCTGGGCACACAGGAACCGTGCACATAGCCCTCATTGCAGAGCACCCCAGAACGCCTGTCACGCAGAGCTGACACAGAGCACCTCAGAGCAGGACTTGAACTAACCAACAGCAGCTCCGACAGGTCTCTGACCCTGGGCATCACTCTGTGCAGCCTCCCTCTGCCTGGTCTTCCAGAGACTTCCACTGCAGCCGGGGCACCAGGCCTTTGTCTCCAACCATCCCCCCTCCTCTCCCTGACTCCTGGGTTCCTCTCATTAGGATTAGGTCTTCTTGAAATTGTCTCCCACTCATGGGCCAGATAAAATGATGAGAAAACAAGCCGGAGATGCAGCCCCTTGTCTATCCTGACTCTCAGGAGCCCACACCTGTTCCTTGGAACTGGCCGTTTCAGCGAGGTCCATTTTCTGCAATGTGAGCCACTGAGGGGTGAGGATTGGCTGACCGGAGCAGCCTGTCCCTACCGGCCAGCCCTCCCCAGGTGTGCCTGGGTTGAGGTCAATAGAAACACCGCTCCAGGGAGCAACAGCGCCTGCAGCTGTGCCTGACGCCATATTCTCTGCCCCGTCAGCAGTCTCGGGGCTGTGCTGGTGGGAGGGAGTGAGGGGGCACGGTTTTGTGGGTGGCCCGGTGTGAGAGGGGCTCTGCTGGACTTTCTGCAGGAGTTGCCAGACTGCCACCTGCTAAAGAAGAGGATGGGTCACCCATACCTTCCGCTGGAATTTCTCCGCGGGCAGAGGTGAGGGAGGAACAAAGCAGTGGGGGCCAAGACAGGACGGATATCTCAGGCAGGGAAATGGAAAGTTTTCAGAAGAGCGCCTGGGGCCAGGATCATCCTGGCTGGCCTGCAGGCACCAAGTCAGCCTGCGTGCTTTCGCTGGTGTGGATCCACGGCCCTTCCTCTATGCTTTCAAGTCCTTGTACATATTCAGGTGTTTTACCTGGGAAGGGAGGGAACAGTTCAGCAGCAGCTGGCTGGGGGCTCAGTTCACGTTTACTCACAGACGCCTATGTACGGTCCCCCAGCTTTGCAATGAGGACGCTCCTTGCGGGGGTGGGGGGGGGGCTGCTGGCTGCATGGGAGATAATTCCCTACCTCTGACCAACTTCAGAATTGTTTACCACTGGAGCAAGTGCCCTGATAGGGTTTTCCTCTGTATAACTAGTGGGTTCTGTTTATTTTTTCTGTTTTGTTTCAAGGTAGATTTTATTCCTCATTTATGTATTTATAGATATAAGCATGGAAATAATTCATTCATACAAATACATCTGTGTGAAGGGAAGAACGTTTTTCTGTTTTATTTTTAAATTTTATTTGTTTTTAAAAATTTTGAAATTTAGTATTATTTATTTTTTTAGACAGCAGGTTATTATTAGTTATCTATTTTATACATATACATGTATACAGGTCAATCCCAATCTCCCAACTCATCCCACCACCACCACCCCATGGCTTCCCCCCCTTGGTTTCCATACGTTTGTTCTCTAACCCTGTGTCTCTAATTCTGCCCTGCAAACCGGTTCATCTGTACCAGTTTTCTAGGTTCCACATATATGCATTAATACACAATATTTGTTTTTCTCTTTCTGACTTACTTCTCTCGGTATGACAGTCTCTAGATCCATCCACGTCTCTACAAATGACCCCGTTTCATTCCTTTTTATGGCTGAGTAATATTCCATTTTATATATGTACCACATCTTTATCCATTCGTCTGTCTGTGGGCATTTAGGTTGCTTCCATTACCTGGCTATTGTAAATAGTGCTGCAATGAACATTGTGGTGAATGTGTCTTTTGGATTTATGGTTTTCTCTGGGTATATGCCCAGAAGTGGGATTGCTGGATCATATGGTAATTGTATTTTTAGTTTTTCTAATGAACCTCCATACTGTTCTCCATAGTGACTGTATCAATTGACATGCCCACCAATAGTGGAAGAGGGATCCATGTGTCCACACCCTCCGCAGCATTTGTAGTTTGTCGATTTTCTGATGATGCCCATTCTAACAGGTGTGAGGTGATACCTCATTGAAGTTTTGACTTGCATTTCTCTAATAATTAGTGATGTTGAGCAGCTTTTCATGTGCATCCTGGCCATCTCTGGGTCTCCTTTGAAGAAATGTTTATTTAGATATTCTACCCATTTTTGAAGTGGGTTGTATTTTTTTTAATATTAAGCTGCATGAGCTGTTTATATATATTGGAGATTAAACCTTTGTCCATTGATTCGTTTTCACATATTTCCTCCCATTCTGAGGGTTGCCTTTTTCCATTCCCGTTTTTTAACAAAAGAAAGAAAGAAAGAAAAAGAAGCAGAACACAAATGTCCGTAAAATATGCCTCTTGAAACTGTCGTTTTGAAATATGGAGGTGTTTTGAATTTTTTGGTCGGTATACGACCCCAGGATTTTTTTCAGGGCAGGTCTCATTTACAGGCCTGCAATTATTTTGAATATCAACTGACCATTAGCGCTGGGATTAAAGCTGCTGTTGTGTGAAACGGCCACAAGGTGGCAGCAGTTCTCCTTTACCAAATCTGGTGACTAGGGCAACAGAGCCTCAATGGAAGTCGTGTTCTAGGTTGTAATTTAGAATGGAATGTGCCAGGAAAAAGACCCTTAAGTTTGTCTCACTATTTCTTGTTGGGGTTTTTTTTCATTTAATTTTTATTTTTTATCACAGCAAGTTTGATTACAATGTTTGGCTTGTTGTAGGTGTGCAAGATGTGGTTCTTTTACGCATATACATATGTCTGTTCTTCCTGGGATCCTTTTCCATGTACGTTATGACAGAATGTTGACTAATCTTCTCTTGGTATTCCGTAGGTGTTTGGTGTCTATATATTTCACCTGTGTTTGTATATGTCTCTTAACCCCAATATCCTAATGTATCCAATCCTCACACCTTTCCATTGGTGAACCGTAAGTTTGTTTAATGAATCTGCGATTGCCCTTCTCTGTGGAAATATCTTCACTAGTATCAAGTTTTAGGTAACACCTATAAGTGATATCATACGATATGTGTCTTTCTCTTTCTGACTTACTACAAGTCACGTGATTACCTCTAGACTCATCTACGGTGCTGCAGATGGCATTGTGTCCTTTTTTTCCTTGGCTAATATTCTGTCTGTACATGTACCAGTTCTTCTTTGACCACTCATCTGTTGATGGACTTTTTGGTTGCTCCCATGTCATGGCTATTGTAATGCTGCGGCAATGCACATTTGCCTGCCTGTGTCTTTCCAATTCTGTCTTCTTAGGTTATAGGCCCAGGAGTTCGCCTGCTGGATCATATGGTAGCAAAATGTTTACCTTGTACAGGCACCGCCATTCTGTTCTCATTAGTGGCTCTTACCAGGTTACGTCCCACTTAAAGTTGAGGTGATGCTCTTCTCCACAACACCTTCAGCGTTTATTGTTTGGAGTATTTTTGCTGAAGTTTATTCTGACTAGTGTGAGCTGATACCACTTTGTGCTTGGATTTGCATGCGTCTCATAATACCTTGAAATTGAGCTTTCTGGCATGTCCTTTTTTTCTTCAAACTGTGAGTACAGCTTACCTCTTCAAATTGTTTTCGGGAAGTAGGTGTGACATTTAGAAATATTTTGGCCATTACCTCCCTCAAGACATTATGAGGGCAGGTTTCATTCACAGCCCTCCAGTACTGGTGCATATGAAGTGACCCTTAGCACAGGTTTTAAAGCTGCTGTTGCAGGTAACGGCCAGAGGGTGGCAGCATTTCTGCTTTTCCCAATCTGTTAACTAGGGAAACAGACCATCCTGGCAGTGGTGTTCCTCGGTTCTATATTAGAGTGGAATGTGCCCCCAAAAGCTGATGTCTCCTTACTTATGTTTGTTTTAGAAATCGAATTTCTATATATTTTTTTATTGGAGTCATATTCCATTGTGTTCATGGACCACTTCTTCTTTGAGCATTCCTCTGTTGATGGACATTTTCGTAGCTTCCAAGTGTTGGCTATGGTAAATATTGCTGGAGTGCAGGATTGCCAGCATGTGTCTTTTCTTTTTTGTGGTACATGGGCCTCTCACTGCCGTGGGCCCTCCCATTGCAGAGCACAGGCTCCGGACGCACAGGCCCAGCAGCCATAGCTCACGGGAACAGCCGCTCCGCGGCATGTGGGATCTTCCCGAATCGGGGCATGAACCCATGTCCCCTGCACTGGCAGGCGGACTCTCATCCACTGCGCCACCAGTGAATCCCAGCCTGTCTTTTTGATTCTCATCCCCTCAGGCGAAAGGCCCAGCAGTGGGTATACTTGATTGAATGGTAGCTCAGTATTTATCTTTACAAGGCACGTCATTTTTGTTTTCATGACTGGCTCTTACCATGTCCCACGTTGAAGCAAGGGTAGGCATTTCTCCAAAACCCCTTCAGCATTTATTGTTTGCAGAATTTTTCCTGATGGGCATTCTGACTGCTGTGAGCTGATAGGTTTTTGTCATTTGGATTTACATATCTTTAATTATTCCTAATGTTTAGCATTTTCCCATGCCTTTTTAAATTTCTGGCAGAGAAAAACAGGAAAAAAAAACGGAGAGTACAGTTAAACTCTTGAAATTGTCTTCTTGGATGGTTGCCCTCTTTTGAATGTTCTGGTCAATTTTCGACCCCATGTTTGTTTTTGAGGGCAGGTGTTATTCACAGGCCTGCAATGAGTGTGACTATTTAGTGACCATTAGCAGTGGGTTTAAAGCTGCTGTTGTGGGAAATGGCCACAAGGCGGCAGCGTTTCTCCACTCCCAAGTCTGGTTCCTAGGGCAGCAGAGCCTTTCTGGGACCAATGGAATACAGAAGAAGGCATCATTGAAGTCTAATACAGAATACCATGTCCTGGTGGATGGTAGAATGACCAGTAGGGTCTAGGAATTAGGAACTACTGGATGTATATCCTCGGTGGCTTCACTGACTGTCCTAACATCCTTTACCAGGTCCCCAGCAGCCCACGGGGCTCTCGTGGTCAGGCCCCTCCCAGGATATGGGGCTCACCTGGGCAGGGCCCCAGCAGCCAACGGGGTTCTCATGTTCAGGCCACTCCCAGGGTATGGAGCTCAGCTGTGAAACTACCCAGCAGCCCATGAGGCTCTCGTGCTTAGGCACCTCCCATGATACAGAGCTCCCGTGGGCAGGTACCATGGCAGGGCTGGGCACACAGGAACCGTGCACATAGCCCTCATTGCAGAGCACCCCAGAACGCCTGTCACGCAGAGCTGACACAGAGCACCTCAGAGCAGGACTTGAACTAACCAACAGCAGCTCCGACAGGTCTCTGACCCTGGGCATCACTCTGTGCAGCCTCCCTCTGCCTGGTCTTCCAGAGACTTCCACTGCAGCCGGGGCACCAGGCCTTTGTCTCCAACCATCCCCCCTCCTCTCCCTGACTCCTGGGTTCCTCTCATTAGGATTAGGTCTTCTTGAAATTGTCTCCCACTCATGGGCCAGATAAAATGATGAGAAAACAAGCCGGAGATGCAGCCCCTTGTCTATCCTGACTCTCAGGAGCCCACACCTGTTCCTTGGAACTGGCCGTTTCAGCGAGGTCCATTTTCTGCAATGTGAGCCACTGAGGGGTGAGGATTGGCTGACCGGAGCAGCCTGTCCCTACCGGCCAGCCCTCCCCAGGTGTGCCTGGGTTGAGGTCAATAGAAACACCGCTCCAGGGAGCAACAGCGCCTGCAGCTGTGCCTGACGCCATATTCTCTGCCCCGTCAGCAGTCTCGGGGCTGTGCTGGTGGGAGGGAGTGAGGGGGCACGGTTTTGTGGGTGGCCCGGTGTGAGAGGGGCTCTGCTGGACTTTCTGCAGGAGTTGCCAGACTGCCACCTGCTAAAGAAGAGGATGGGTCACCCATACCTTCCGCTGGAATTTCTCCGCGGGCAGAGGTGAGGGAGGAACAAAGCAGTGGGGGCCAAGACAGGACGGATATCTCAGGCAGGGAAATGGAAAGTTTTCAGAAGAGCGCCTGGGGCCAGGATCATCCTGGCTGGCCTGCAGGCACCAAGTCAGCCTGCGTGCTTTCGCTGGTGTGGATCCACGGCCCTTCCTCTATGCTTTCAAGTCCTTGTACATATTCAGGTGTTTTACCTGGGAAGGGAGGGAACAGTTCAGCAGCAGCTGGCTGGGGGCTCAGCTCACGTTTACTCACAGACGCCTATGTACGGTCCCCCAGCTTTGCAATGAGGACGCTCCTTGCGGGGGTGGGGGGGGGGCTGCTGGCTGCATGGGAGATAATTCCCTACCTCTGACCAACTTCAGAATTGTTTACCACTGGAGCAAGTGCCCTGATAGGGTTTTCCTCTGTATAACTAGTGGGTTCTGTTTATTTTTTCTGTTTTGTTTCAAGGTAGATTTTATTCCTCATTTATGTATTTATAGATATAAGCATGGAAATAATTCATTCATACAAATACATCTGTGTGAAGGGAAGAACGTTTTTCTGTTTTATTTTTAAATTTTATTTGTTTTTAAAAATTTTGAAATTTAGTATTATTTATTTTTTTAGACAGCAGGTTATTATTAGTTATCTATTTTATACATATACATGTATACAGGTCAATCCCAATCTCCCAACTCATCCCACCACCACCACCCCATGGCTTCCCCCCCTTGGTTTCCATACGTTTGTTCTCTAACCCTGTGTCTCTAATTCTGCCCTGCAAACCGGTTCATCTGTACCAGTTTTCTAGGTTCCACATATATGCATTAATACACAATATTTGTTTTTCTCTTTCTGACTTACTTCTCTCGGTATGACAGTCTCTAGATCCATCCACGTCTCTACAAATGACCCCGTTTCATTCCTTTTTATGGCTGAGTAATATTCCATTTTATATATGTACCACATCTTTATCCATTCGTCTGTCTGTGGGCATTTAGGTTGCTTCCATTACCTGGCTATTGTAAATAGTGCTGCAATGAACATTGTGGTGAATGTGTCTTTTGGATTTATGGTTTTCTCTGGGTATATGCCCAGAAGTGGGATTGCTGGATCATATGGTAATTGTATTTTTAGTTTTTCTAATGAACCTCCATACTGTTCTCCATAGTGACTGTATCAATTGACATGCCCACCAATAGTGGAAGAGGGATCCATGTGTCCACACCCTCCGCAGCATTTGTAGTTTGTAGATTTTCTGATGATGCCCATTCTAACAGGTGTGAGGTGATACCTCATTGAAGTTTTGACTTGCATTTCTCTAATAATTAGTGATGTTGAGCAGCTTTTCATGTGCATCCTGGCCATCTCTGGGTCTCCTTTGAAGAAATGTTTATTTAGATATTCTACCCATTTTTGAAGTGGGTTGTATTTTTTTTAATATTAAGCTGCATGAGCTGTTTATATATATTGGAGATTAAACCTTTGTCCATTGATTCGTTTTCACATATTTCCTCCCATTCTGAGGGTTGCCTTTTTCCATTCCCGTTTTTTAACAAAAGAAAGAAAGAAAGAAAGAAAAAGAGGCAAAACACAAATGTCCGTAAAATATGCCTCTTGAAACTGTCGTTTTGAAATATGGAGGTGTTTTGAATTTTTTGGTCGGTATACGACCCCAGGATTTTTTTCAGGGCAGGTCTCATTTACAGGCCTGCAATTATTTTGAATATCAACTGACCATTAGCGCTGGGATTAAAGCTGCTGTTGTGTGAAACGGCCACAAGGTGGCAGCAGTTCTCCTTTACCAAATCTGGTGACTAGGGCAACAGAGCCTCAATGGAAGTCGTGTTCTAGGTTGTAATTTAGAATGGAATGTGCCAGGAAAAAGACCCTTAAGTTTGTCTCACTATTTCTTGTTCGGTTTTTTTTTCATTTAATTTTTATTTTTTATCACAGCCAGTTTGATTACAATGTTTGGCTTGTTGTAGGTGTGCAAGATGTGGTTCCTTTACGCATATACATATGTCTGTTCTTCCTGGGATCCTTTTCCATGTACGTTATGACAGAATGTTGACTAATCTTCTCTTGGTATTCCGTAGGTGTTTGGTGTCTATATATTTCACCTGTGTTTGTATATGTCTCTTAACCCCAATATCCTAATGTATCCAATCCTCACACCTTTCCATTGGTGAACCGTAAGTTTGTTTAATGAATCTGCGATTGCCCTTCTCTGTGGAAATATCTTCACTAGTATCAAGTTTTAGGTAACACCTATAAGTGATATCATACGATATGTGTCTTTCTCTTTCTGACTTACTACAAGTCACGTGATTACCTCTAGACTCATCTACGGTGCTGCAGATGGCATTGTGTCCTTTTTTTCCTTGGCTAATATTCTGTCTGTACATGTACCAGTTCTTCTTTGACCACTCATCTGTTGATGGACTTTTTGGTTGCTCCCATGTCATGGCTATTGTAATGCTGCGGCAATGCACATTTGCCTGCCTGTGTCTTTCCAATTCTGTCTTCTTAGGTTATAGGCCCAGGAGTTCGCCTGCTGGATCATATGGTAGCAAAATGTTTACCTTGTACAGGCACCGCCATTCTGTTCTCATTAGTGGCTCTTACCAGGTTACGTCCCACTTAAAGTTGAGGTGATGCTCTTCTCCACAACACCTTCAGCGTTTATTGTTTGGAGTATTTTTGCTGAAGTTTATTCTGACTAGTGTGAGCTGATACCACTTTGTGCTTGGATTTGCATGCGTCTCATAATACCTTGAAATTGAGCTTTCTGGCATGTCCTTTTTTTCTTCAAACTGTGAGTACAGCTTACCTCTTCAAATTGTTTTCGGGAAGTAGGTGTGACATTTAGAAATATTTTGGCCATTACCTCCCTCAAGACATTATGAGGGCAGGTTTCATTCACAACCCTCCAGTACTGGTGCATATGAAGTGACCCTTAGCACAGGTTTTAAAGCTGCTGTTGCAGGTAACGGCCAGAGGGTGGCAGCATTTCTGCTTTTCCCAATCTGTTAACTAGGGAAACAGACCATCCTGGCAGTGGTGTTCCTCGGTTCTATATTAGAGTGGAATGTGCCCCCAAAAGCTGATGTCTCCTTACTTATGTTTGTTTTAGAAATCGAATTTCTATATATTTTTTTATTGGAGTCATATTCCATTGTGTTCATGGACCACTTCTTCTTTGAGCATTCCTCTGTTGATGGACATTTTCGTAGCTTCCAAGTGTTGGCTATGGTAAATATTGCTGGAGTGCAGGATTGCCAGCATGTGTCTTTTCTTTTTTGTGGTACATGGGCCTCTCACTGCCGTGGGCCCTCCCATTGCAGAGCACAGGCTCCGGACGCACAGGCCCAGCAGCCATAGCTCACGGGAACAGCCGCTCCGCGGCATGTGGGATCTTCCCGAATCGGGGCATGAACCCATGTCCCCTGCACTGGCAGGCGGACTCTCATCCACTGCGCCACCAGTGAATCCCAGCCTGTCTTTTTGATTCTCATCCCCTCAGGCGAAAGGCCCAGCAGTGGGTATACTTGATTGAATGGTAGCTCAGTATTTATCTTTACAAGGCACGTCATTTTTGTTTTCATGACTGGCTCTTACCATGTCCCACGTTGAAGCAAGGGTAGGCATTTCTCCAAAACCCCTTCAGCATTTATTGTTTGCAGAATTTTTCCTGATGGGCATTCTGACTGCTGTGAGCTGATAGGTTTTTGTCATTTGGATTTACATATCTTTAATTATTCCTAATGTTTAGCATTTTCCCATGCCTTTTTAAATTTCTGGCAGAGAAAAACAGGAAAAAAAAACGGAGAGTACAGTTAAACTCTTGAAATTGTCTTCTTGGATGGTTGCCCTCTTTTGAATGTTCTGGTCAATTTTCGACCCCATGTTTGTTTTTGAGGGCAGGTGTTATTCACAGGCCTGCAATGAGTGTGACTATTTAGTGACCATTAGCAGTGGGTTTAAAGCTGCTGTTGTGGGAAATGGCCACAAGGCGGCAGCGTTTCTCCACTCCCAAGTCTGGTTCCTAGGGCAGCAGAGCCTTTCTGGGACCAATGGAATACAGAAGAAGGCATCATTGAAGTCTAATACAGAATACCATGTCCTGGTGGATGGTAGAATGACCAGTAGGGTCTAGGAATTAGGAACTACTGGATGTATATCCTCGGTGGCTTCACTGACTGTCCTAACATCCTTTACCAGGTCCCCAGCAGCCCACGGGGCTCTCGTGGTCAGGCCCCTCCCAGGATATGGGGCTCACCTGGGCAGGGCCCCAGCAGCCAACGGGGTTCTCATGTTCAGGCCACTCCCAGGGTATGGAGCTCAGCTGTGAAACTACCCAGCAGCCCATGAGGCTCTCGTGCTTAGACACCTCCCATGATACAGAGCTCCCGTGGGCAGGTACCATGGCAGGGCTGGGCACACAGGAACCGTGCACATAGCCCTCATTGCAGAGCACCCCAGAACGCCTGTCACGCAGAGCTGACACAGAGCACCTCAGAGCAGGACTTGAACTAACCAACAGCAGCTCCGACAGGTCTCTGACCCTGGGCATCACTCTGTGCAGCCTCCCTCTGCCTGGTCTTCCAGAGACTTCCACTGCAGCCGGGGCACCAGGCCTTTGTCTCCAACCATCCCCCCTCCTCTCCCTGACTCCTGGGTTCCTCTCATTAGGATTAGGTCTTCTTGAAATTGTCTCCCACTCATGGGCCAGATAAAATGATGAGAAAACAAGCCGGAGATGCAGCCCCTTGTCTATCCTGACTCTCAGGAGCCCACACCTGTTCCTTGGAACTGGCCGTTTCAGCGAGGTCCATTTTCTGCAATGTGAGCCACTGAGGGGTGAGGATTGGCTGACCGGAGCAGCCTGTCCCTACCGGCCAGCCCTCCCCAGGTGTGCCTGGGTTGAGGTCAATAGAAACACCACTCCAGGGAGCAACAGCGCCTGCAGCTGTGCCTGACGCCATATTCTCTGCCCCGTCAGCAGTCTCGGGGCTGTGCTGGTGGGAGGGAGTGAGGGGGCACGGTTTTGTGGGTGGCCCGGTGTGAGAGGGGCTCTGCTGGACTTTCTGCAGGAGTTGCCAGACTGCCACCTGCTAAAGAAGAGGATGGGTCACCCATACCTTCCGCTGGAATTTCTCCGCGGGCAGAGGTGAGGGAGGAACAAAGCAGTGGGGGCCAAGACAGGACGGATATCTCAGGCAGGGAAATGGAAAGTTTTCAGAAGAGCGCCTGGGGCCAGGATCATCCTGGCTGGCCTGCAGGCACCAAGTCAGCCTGCGTGCTTTCGCTGGTGTGGATCCACGGCCCTTCCTCTATGCTTTCAAGTCCTTGTACATATTCAGGTGTTTTACCTGGGAAGGGAGGGAACAGTTCAGCAGCAGCTGGCTGGGGGCTCAGCTCACGTTTACTCACAGACGCCTATGTACGGTCCCCCAGCTTTGCAATGAGGACGCTCCTTGCGGGGGTGGGGGGGGCTGCTGGCTGCATGGGAGATAATTGCCTACCTCTGACCAACTTCAGAATTGTTTACCACTGGAGCAAGTGCCCTGATAGGGTTTTCCTCTGTATAACTAGTGGGTTCTGTTTATTTTTTCTGTTTTGTTTCAAGGTAGATTTTATTCCTCATTTATGTATTTATAGATATAAGCATGGAAATAATTCATTCATACAAATACATCTGTGTGAAGGGAAGAATGTTTTTCTGTTTTATTTTTAAATTTTATTTGTTTTTAAAAATTTTGAAATTTAATATTATTTATTTTTTTAGACAGCAGGTTATTATTAGTTATCTATTTTATACATATACATGTATACAGGTCAATCCCAATCTCCCAACTCATCCCACCACCACCACCCCATGGCTTCCCCCCCTTGGTTTCCATACGTTTGTTCTCTAACCCTGTGTCTCTAATTCTGCCCTGCAAACCGGTTCATCTGTACCAGTTTTCTAGGTTCCACATATATGCATTAATACACAATATTTGTTTTTCTCTTTCTGACTTACTTCT
Source organism: Mesoplodon mirus (assembly GCF_964341445.2). Lineage (NCBI taxonomy): Eukaryota > Metazoa > Chordata > Mammalia > Artiodactyla > Ziphiidae > Mesoplodon > Mesoplodon mirus. Next base: position 93,227,041 of record NC_138979.1, read on the forward strand.
CTCGGTATGACAGTCTCTAGATCCATCCACGTCTCTACAAATGACCCCGTTTCATTCCTTTTTATGGCTGAGTAATATTCCATTTTATATATGTACCACATCTTTATCCATTCGTCTGTCTGTGGGCATTTAGGTTGCTTCCATTACCTGGCTATTGTAAATAGTGCTGCAATGAACATTGTGGTGAATGTGTCTTTTGGATTTATGGTTTTCTCTGGGTATATGCCCAGAAGTGGGATTGCTGGATCATATGGTAATTGTATTTTTAGTTTTTCTAATGAACCTCCATACTGTTCTCCATAGTGACTGTATCAATTGACATGCCCACCAATAGTGGAAGAGGGATCCATGTGTCCACACCCTCCGCAGCATTTGTAGTTTGTAGATTTTCTGATGATGCCCATTCTAACAGGTGTGAGGTGATACCTCATTGAAGTTTTGACTTGCATTTCTCTAATAATTAGTGATGTTGAGCAGCTTTTCATGTGCATCCTGGCCATCTCTGGGTCTCCTTTGAAGAAATGTTTATTTAGATATTCTACCCATTTTTGAAGTGGGTTGTATTTTTTTTAATATTAAGCTGCATGAGCTGTTTATATATATTGGAGATTAAACCTTTGTCCATTGATTCGTTTTCACATATTTCCTCCCATTCTGAGGGTTGCCTTTTTCCATTCCCGTTTTTTAACAAAAGAAAGAAAGAAAGAAAGAAAAAGAGGCAGAACACAAATGTCCGTAAAATATGCCTCTTGAAACTGTCGTTTTGAAATATGGAGGTGTTTTGAATTTTTTGGTCGGTATACGACCCCAGGATTTTTTTCAGGGCAGGTCTCATTTACAGGCCTGCAATTATTTTGAATATCAACTGACCATTAGCGCTGGGATTAAAGCTGCTGTTGTGTGAAACGGCCACAAGGTGGCAGCAGTTCTCCTTTACCAAATCTGGTGACTAGGGCAACAGAGCCTCAATGGAAGTCGTGTTCTAGGTTGTAATTTAGAATGGAATGTGCCAGGAAAAAGACCCTTAAGTTTGTCTCACTATTTCTTGTTCGGTTTTTTTTTCATTTAATTTTTATTTTTTATCACAGCCAGTTTGATTACAATGTTTGGCTTGTTGTAGGTGTGCAAGATGTGGTTCCTTTATGCATATACATATGTCTGTTCTTCCTGGGATCCTTTTCCATGTACGTTATGACAGAATGTTGACTAATCTTCTCTTGGTATTCCGTAGGTGTTTGGTGTCTATATATTTCACCTGTGTTTGTATATGTCTCTTAACCCCAATATCCTAATGTATCCAATCCTCACACCTTTCCATTGGTGAACCGTAAGTTTGTTTAATGAATCTGCGATTGCCCTTCTCTGTGGAAATATCTTCACTAGTATCAAGTTTTAGGTAACACCTATAAGTGATATCATACGATATGTGTCTTTCTCTTTCTGACTTACTACAAGTCACGTGATTACCTCTAGACTCATCTACGGTGCTGCAGATGGCATTGTGTCCTTTTTTTCCTTGGCTAATATTCTGTCTGTACATGTACCAGTTCTTCTTTGACCACTCATCTGTTGATGGACTTTTTGGTTGCTCCCATGTCATGGCTATTGTAATGCTGCGGCAATGCACATTTGCCTGCCTGTGTCTTTCCAATTCTGTCTTCTTAGGTTATAGGCCCAGGAGTTCGCCTGCTGGATCATATGGTAGCAAAATGTTTACCTTGTACAGGCACCGCCATTCTGTTCTCATTAGTGGCTCTTACCAGGTTACGTCCCACTTAAAGTTGAGGTGATGCTCTTCTCCACAACACCTTCAGCGTTTATTGTTTGGAGTATTTTTGCTGAAGTTTATTCTGACTAGTGTGAGCTGATACCACTTTGTGCTTGGATTTGCATGCGTCTCATAATACCTTGAAATTGAGCTTTCTGGCATGTCCTTTTTTTCTTCAAACTGTGAGTACAGCTTACCTCTTCAAATTGTTTTCGGGAAGTAGGTGTGACATTTAGAAATATTTTGGCCATTACCTCCCTCAAGACATTATGAGGGCAGGTTTCATTCACAGCCCTCCAGTACTGGTGCATATGAAGTGACCCTTAGCACAGGTTTTAAAGCTGCTGTTGCAGGTAACGGCCAGAGGGTGGCAGCATTTCTGCTTTTCCCAATCTGTTAACTAGGGAAACAGACCATCCTGGCAGTGGTGTTCCTCGGTTCTATATTAGAGTGGAATGTGCCCCCAAAAGCTGATGTCTCCTTACTTATGTTTGTTTTAGAAATCGAATTTCTATATATTTTTTTATTGGAGTCATATTCCATTGTGTTCATGGACCACTTCTTCTTTGAGCATTCCTCTGTTGATGGACATTTTCGTAGCTTCCAAGTGTTGGCTATGGTAAATATTGCTGGAGTGCAGGATTGCCAGCATGTGTCTTTTCTTTTTTGTGGTACATGGGCCTCTCACTGCCGTGGGCCCTCCCATTGCAGAGCACAGGCTCCGGACGCACAGGCCCAGCAGCCATAGCTCACGGGAACAGCCGCTCCGCGGCATGTGGGATCTTCCCGAATCGGGGCATGAACCCATGTCCCCTGCACTGGCAGGCGGACTCTCATCCACTGCGCCACCAGTGAATCCCAGCCTGTCTTTTTGATTCTCATCCCCTCAGGCGAAAGGCCCAGCAGTGGGTATACTTGATTGAATGGTAGCTCAGTATTTATCTTTACAAGGCACGTCATTTTTGTTTTCATGACTGGCTCTTACCATGTCCCACGTTGAAGCAAGGGTAGGCATTTCTCCAAAACCCCTTCAGCATTTATTGTTTGCAGAATTTTTCCTGATGGGCATTCTGACTGCTGTGAGCTGATAGGTTTTTGTCATTTGGATTTACATATCTTTAATTATTCCTAATGTTTAGCATTTTCCCATGCCTTTTTAAATTTCTGGCAGAGAAAAACAGGAAAAAAAAACGGAGAGTACAGTTAAACTCTTGAAATTGTCTTCTTGGATGGTTGCCCTCTTTTGAATGTTCTGGTCAATTTTCGACCCCATGTTTGTTTTTGAGGGCAGGTGTTATTCACAGGCCTGCAATGAGTGTGACTATTTAGTGACCATTAGCAGTGGGTTTAAAGCTGCTGTTGTGGGAAATGGCCACAAGGCGGCAGCGTTTCTCCACTCCCAAGTCTGGTTCCTAGGGCAGCAGAGCCTTTCTGGGACCAATGGAATACAGAAGAAGGCATCATTAAAGTCTAATACAGAATACCATGTCCTGGTGGATGGTAGAATGACCAGTAGGGTCTAGGAATTAGGAACTACTGGATGTATATCCTCGGTGGCTTCACTGACTGTCCTAACATCCTTTACCAGGTCCCCAGCAGCCCACGGGGCTCTCGTGGTCAGGCCCCTCCCAGGATATGGGGCTCACCTGGGCAGGGCCCCAGCAGCCAACGGGGTTCTCATGTTCAGGCCACTCCCAGGGTATGGAGCTCAGCTGTGAAACTACCCAGCAGCCCATGAGGCTCTCGTGCTTAGACACCTCCCATGATACAGAGCTCCCGTGGGCAGGTACCATGGCAGGGCTGGGCACACAGGAACCGTGCACATAGCCCTCATTGCAGAGCACCCCAGAACGCCTGTCACGCAGAGCTGACACAGAGCACCTCAGAGCAGGACTTGAACTAACCAACAGCAGCTCCGACAGGTCTCTGACCCTGGGCATCACTCTGTGCAGCCTCCCTCTGCCTGGTCTTCCAGAGACTTCCACTGCAGCCGGGGCACCAGGCCTTTGTCTCCAACCATCCCCCCTCCTCTCCCTGACTCCTGGGTTCCTCTCATTAGGATTAGGTCTTCTTGAAATTGTCTCCCACTCATGGGCCAGATAAAATGATGAGAAAACAAGCCGGAGATGCAGCCCCTTGTCTATCCTGACTCTCAGGAGCCCACACCTGTTCCTTGGAACTGGCCGTTTCAGCGAGGTCCATTTTCTGCAATGTGAGCCACTGAGGGGTGAGGATTGGCTGACCGGAGCAGCCTGTCCCTACCGGCCAGCCCTCCCCAGGTGTGCCTGGGTTGAGGTCAATAGAAACACCACTCCAGGGAGCAACAGCGCCTGCAGCTGTGCCTGACGCCATATTCTCTGCCCCGTCAGCAGTCTCGGGGCTGTGCTGGTGGGAGGGAGTGAGGGGGCACGGTTTTGTGGGTGGCCCGGTGTGAGAGGGGCTCTGCTGGACTTTCTGCAGGAGTTGCCAGACTGCCACCTGCTAAAGAAGAGGATGGGTCACCCATACCTTCCGCTGGAATTTCTCCGCGGGCAGAGGTGAGGGAGGAACAAAGCAGTGGGGGCCAAGACAGGACGGATATCTCAGGCAGGGAAATGGAAAGTTTTCAGAAGAGCGCCTGGGGCCAGGATCATCCTGGCTGGCCTGCAGGCACCAAGTCAGCCTGCGTGCTTTCGCTGGTGTGGATCCACGGCCCTTCCTCTATGCTTTCAAGTCCTTGTACATATTCAGGTGTTTTACCTGGGAAGGGAGGGAACAGTTCAGCAGCAGCTGGCTGGGGGCTCAGCTCACGTTTACTCACAGACGCCTATGTACGGTCCCCCAGCTTTGCAATGAGGACGCTCCTTGCGGGGGTGGGGGGGGCTGCTGGCTGCATGGGAGATAATTGCCTACCTCTGACCAACTTCAGAATTGTTTACCACTGGAGCAAGTGCCCTGATAGGGTTTTCCTCTGTATAACTAGTGGGTTCTGTTTATTTTTTCTGTTTTGTTTCAAGGTAGATTTTATTCCTCATTTATGTATTTATAGATATAAGCATGGAAATAATTCATTCATACAAATACATCTGTGTGAAGGGAAGAATGTTTTTCTGTTTTATTTTTAAATTTTATTTGTTTTTAAAAATTTTGAAATTTAATATTATTTATTTTTTTAGACAGCAGGTTATTATTAGTTATCTATTTTATACATATACATGTATACAGGTCAATCCCAATCTCCCAACTCATCCCACCACCACCACCCCATGGCTTCCCCCCCTTGGTTTCCATACGTTTGTTCTCTAACCCTGTGTCTCTAATTCTGCCCTGCAAACCGGTTCATCTGTACCAGTTTTCTAGGTTCCACATATATGCATTAATACACAATATTTGTTTTTCTCTTTCTGACTTACTTCTCTCGGTATGACAGTCTCTAGATCCATCCACGTCTCTACAAATGACCCCGTTTCATTCCTTTTTATGGCTGAGTAATATTCCATTTTATATATGTACCACATCTTTATCCATTCGTCTGTCTGTGGGCATTTAGGTTGCTTCCATTACCTGGCTATTGTAAATAGTGCTGCAATGAACATTGTGGTGAATGTGTCTTTTGGATTTATGGTTTTCTCTGGGTATATGCCCAGAAGTGGGATTGCTGGATCATATGGTAATTGTATTTTTAGTTTTTCTAATGAACCTCCATACTGTTCTCCATAGTGACTGTATCAATTGACATGCCCACCAATAGTGGAAGAGGGATCCATGTGTCCACACCCTCCGCAGCATTTGTAGTTTGTAGATTTTCTGATGATGCCCATTCTAACAGGTGTGAGGTGATACCTCATTGAAGTTTTGACTTGCATTTCTCTAATAATTAGTGATGTTGAGCAGCTTTTCATGTGCATCCTGGCCATCTCTGGGTCTCCTTTGAAGAAATGTTTATTTAGATATTCTACCCATTTTTGAAGTGGGTTGTATTTTTTTTAATATTAAGCTGCATGAGCTGTTTATATATATTGGAGATTAAACCTTTGTCCATTGATTCGTTTTCACATATTTCCTCCCATTCTGAGGGTTGCCTTTTTCCATTCCCGTTTTTTAACAAAAGAAAGAAAGAAAGAAAGAAAAAGAGGCAGAACACAAATGTCCGTAAAATATGCCTCTTGAAACTGTCGTTTTGAAATATGGAGGTGTTTTGAATTTTTTGGTCGGTATACGACCCCAGGATTTTTTTCAGGGCAGGTCTCATTTACAGGCCTGCAATTATTTTGAATATCAACTGACCATTAGCGCTGGGATTAAAGCTGCTGTTGTGTGAAACGGCCACAAGGTGGCAGCAGTTCTCCTTTACCAAATCTGGTGACTAGGGCAACAGAGCCTCAATGGAAGTCGTGTTCTAGGTTGTAATTTAGAATGGAATGTGCCAGGAAAAAGACCCTTAAGTTTGTCTCACTATTTCTTGTTCGGTTTTTTTTTCATTTAATTTTTATTTTTTATCACAGCCAGTTTGATTACAATGTTTGGCTTGTTGTAGGTGTGCAAGATGTGGTTCTTTTACGCATATACATATGTCTGTTCTTCCTGGGATCCTTTTCCATGTACGTTATGACAGAATGTTGACTAATCTTCTCTTGGTATTCCGTAGGTGTTTGGTGTCTATATATTTCACCTGTGTTTGTATATGTCTCTTAACCCCAATATCCTAATGTATCCAATCCTCACACCTTTCCATTGGTGAACCGTAAGTTTGTTTAATGAATCTGCGATTGCCCTTCTCTGTGGAAATATCTTCACTAGTATCAAGTTTTAGGTAACACCTATAAGTGATATCATACGATATGTGTCTTTCTCTTTCTGACTTACTACAAGTCACGTGATTACCTCTAGACTCATCTACGGTGCTGCAGATGGCATTGTGTCCTTTTTTTCCTTGGCTAATATTCTGTCTGTACATGTACCAGTTCTTCTTTGACCACTCATCTGTTGATGGACTTTTTGGTTGCTCCCATGTCATGGCTATTGTAATGCTGCGGCAATGCACATTTGCCTGCCTGTGTCTTTCCAATTCTGTCTTCTTAGGTTATAGGCCCAGGAGTTCGCCTGCTGGATCATATGGTAGCAAAATGTTTACCTTGTACAGGCACCGCCATTCTGTTCTCATTAGTGGCTCTTACCAGGTTACGTCCCACTTAAAGTTGAGGTGATGCTCTTCTCCACAACACCTTCAGCGTTTATTGTTTGGAGTATTTTTGCTGAAGTTTATTCTGACTAGTGTGAGCTGATACCACTTTGTGCTTGGATTTGCATGCGTCTCATAATACCTTGAAATTGAGCTTTCTGGCATGTCCTTTTTTTCTTCAAACTGTGAGTACAGCTTACCTCTTCAAATTGTTTTCGGGAAGTAGGTGTGACATTTAGAAATATTTTGGCCATTACCTCCCTCAAGACATTATGAGGGCAGGTTTCATTCACAGCCCTCCAGTACTGGTGCATATGAAGTGACCCTTAGCACAGGTTTTAAAGCTGCTGTTGCAGGTAACGGCCAGAGGGTGGCAGCATTTCTGCTTTTCCCAATCTGTTAACTAGGGAAACAGACCATCCTGGCAGTGGTGTTCCTCGGTTCTATATTAGAGTGGAATGTGCCCCCAAAAGCTGATGTCTCCTTACTTATGTTTGTTTTAGAAATCGAATTTCTATATATTTTTTTATTGGAGTCATATTCCATTGTGTTCATGGACCACTTCTTCTTTGAGCATTCCTCTGTTGATGGACATTTTCGTAGCTTCCAAGTGTTGGCTATGGTAAATATTGCTGGAGTGCAGGATTGCCAGCATGTGTCTTTTCTTTTTTGTGGTACATGGGCCTCTCACTGCCGTGGGCCCTCCCATTGCAGAGCACAGGCTCCGGACGCACAGGCCCAGCAGCCATAGCTCACGGGAACAGCCGCTCCGCGGCATGTGGGATCTTCCCGAATCGGGGCATGAACCCATGTCCCCTGCACTGGCAGGCGGACTCTCATCCACTGCGCCACCAGTGAATCCCAGCCTGTCTTTTTGATTCTCATCCCCTCAGGCGAAAGGCCCAGCAGTGGGTATACTTGATTGAATGGTAGCTCAGTATTTATCTTTACAAGGCACGTCATTTTTGTTTTCATGACTGGCTCTTACCATGTCCCACGTTGAAGCAAGGGTAGGCATTTCTCCAAAACCCCTTCAGCATTTATTGTTTGCAGAATTTTTCCTGATGGGCATTCTGACTGCTGTGAGCTGATAGGTTTTTGTCATTTGGATTTACATATCTTTAATTATTCCTAATGTTTAGCATTTTCCCATGCCTTTTTAAATTTCTGGCAGAGAAAAACAGGAAAAAAAAACGGAGAGTACAGTTAAACTCTTGAAATTGTCTTCTTGGATGGTTGCCCTCTTTTGAATGTTCTGGTCAATTTTCGACCCCATGTTTGTTTTTGAGGGCAGGTGTTATTCACAGGCCTGCAATGAGTGTGACTATTTAGTGACCATTAGCAGTGGGTTTAAAGCTGCTGTTGTGGGAAATGGCCACAAGGCGGCAGCGTTTCTCCACTCCCAAGTCTGGTTCCTAGGGCAGCAGAGCCTTTCTGGGACCAATGGAATACAGAAGAAGGCATCATTGAAGTCTAATACAGAATACCATGTCCTGGTGGATGGTAGAATGACCAGTAGGGTCTAGGAATTAGGAACTACTGGATGTATATCCTCGGTGGCTTCACTGACTGTCCTAACATCCTTTACCAGGTCCCCAGCAGCCCACGGGGCTCTCGTGGTCAGGCCCCTCCCAGGATATGGGGCTCACCTGGGCAGGGCCCCAGCAGCCAACGGGGTTCTCATGTTCAGGCCACTCCCAGGGTATGGAGCTCAGCTGTGAAACTACCCAGCAGCCCATGAGGCTCTCGTGCTTAGGCACCTCCCATGATACAGAGCTCCCGTGGGCAGGTACCATGGCAGGGCTGGGCACACAGGAACCGTGCACATAGCCCTCATTGCAGAGCACCCCAGAACGCCTGTCACGCAGAGCTGACACAGAGCACCTCAGAGCAGGACTTGAACTAACCAACAGCAGCTCCGACAGGTCTCTGACCCTGGGCATCACTCTGTGCAGCCTCCCTCTGCCTGGTCTTCCAGAGACTTCCACTGCAGCCGGGGCACCAGGCCTTTGTCTCCAACCATCCCCCCTCCTCTCCCTGACTCCTGGGTTCCTCTCATTAGGATTAGGTCTTCTTGAAATTGTCTCCCACTCATGGGCCAGATAAAATGATGAGAAAACAAGCCGGAGATGCAGCCCCTTGTCTATCCTGACTCTCAGGAGCCCACACCTGTTCCTTGGAACTGGCCGTTTCAGCGAGGTCCATTTTCTGCAATGTGAGCCACTGAGGGGTGAGGATTGGCTGACCGGAGCAGCCTGTCCCTACCGGCCAGCCCTCCCCAGGTGTGCCTGGGTTGAGGTCAATAGAAACACCACTCCAGGGAGCAACAGCGCCTGCAGCTGTGCCTGACGCCATATTCTCTGCCCCGTCAGCAGTCTCGGGGCTGTGCTGGTGGGAGGGAGTGAGGGGGCACGGTTTTGTGGGTGGCCCGGTGTGAGAGGGGCTCTGCTGGACTTTCTGCAGGAGTTGCCAGACTGCCACCTGCTAAAGAAGAGGATGGGTCACCCATACCTTCCGCTGGAATTTCTCCGCGGGCAGAGGTGAGGGAGGAACAAAGCAGTGGGGGCCAAGACAGGACGGATATCTCAGGCAGGGAAATGGAAAGTTTTCAGAAGAGCGCCTGGGGCCAGGATCATCCTGGCTGGCCTGCAGGCACCAAGTCAGCCTGCGTGCTTTCGCTGGTGTGGATCCACGGCCCTTCCTCTATGCTTTCAAGTCCTTGTACATATTCAGGTGTTTTACCTGGGAAGGGAGGGAACAGTTCAGCAGCAGCTGGCTGGGGGCTCAGCTCACGTTTACTCACAGACGCCTATGTACGGTCCCCCAGCTTTGCAATGAGGACGCTCCTTGCGGGGGTGGGGGGGGCTGCTGGCTGCATGGGAGATAATTGCCTACCTCTGACCAACTTCAGAATTGTTTACCACTGGAGCAAGTGCCCTGATAGGGTTTTCCTCTGTATAACTAGTGGGTTCTGTTTATTTTTTCTGTTTTGTTTCAAGGTAGATTTTATTCCTCATTTATGTATTTATAGATATAAGCATGGAAATAATTCATTCATACAAATACATCTGTGTGAAGGGAAGAATGTTTTTCTGTTTTATTTTTAAATTTTATTTGTTTTTAAAAATTTTGAAATTTAATATTATTTATTTTTTTAGACAGCAGGTTATTATTAGTTATCTATTTTATACATATACATGTATACAGGTCAATCCCAATCTCCCAACTCATCCCACCACCACCACCCCATGGCTTCCCCCCCTTGGTTTCCATACGTTTGTTCTCTAACCCTGTGTCTCTAATTCTGCCCTGCAAACCGGTTCATCTGTACCAGTTTTCTAGGTTCCACATATATGCATTAATACACAATATTTGTTTTTCTCTTTCTGACTTACTTCTCTCGGTATGACAGTCTCTAGATCCATCCACGTCTCTACAAATGACCCCGTTTCATTCCTTTTTATGGCTGAGTAATATTCCATTTTATATATGTACCACATCTTTATCCATTCGTCTGTCTGTGGGCATTTAGGTTGCTTCCATTACCTGGCTATTGTAAATAGTGCTGCAATGAACATTGTGGTGAATGTGTCTTTTGGATTTATGGTTTTCTCTGGGTATATGCCCAGAAGTGGGATTGCTGGATCATATGGTAATTGTATTTTTAGTTTTTCTAATGAACCTCCATACTGTTCTCCATAGTGACTGTATCAATTGACATGCCCACCAATAGTGGAAGAGGGATCCATGTGTCCACACCCTCCGCAGCATTTGTAGTTTGTAGATTTTCTGATGATGCCCATTCTAACAGGTGTGAGGTGATACCTCATTGAAGTTTTGACTTGCATTTCTCTAATAATTAGTGATGTTGAGCAGCTTTTCATGTGCATCCTGGCCATCTCTGGGTCTCCTTTGAAGAAATGTTTATTTAGATATTCTACCCATTTTTGAAGTGGGTTGTATTTTTTTTAATATTAAGCTGCATGAGCTGTTTATATATATTGGAGATTAAACCTTTGTCCATTGATTCGTTTTCACATATTTCCTCCCATTCTGAGGGTTGCCTTTTTCCATTCCCGTTTTTTAACAAAAGAAAGAAAGAAAGAAAGAAAAAGAGGCAGAACACAAATGTCCGTAAAATATGCCTCTTGAAACTGTCGTTTTGAAATATGGAGGTGTTTTGAATTTTTTGGTCGGTATACGACCCCAGGATTTTTTTCAGGGCAGGTCTCATTTACAGGCCTGCAATTATTTTGAATATCAACTGACCATTAGCGCTGGGATTAAAGCTGCTGTTGTGTGAAACGGCCACAAGGTGGCAGCAGTTCTCCTTTACCAAATCTGGTGACTAGGGCAACAGAGCCTCAATGGAAGTCGTGTTCTAGGTTGTAATTTAGAATGGAATGTGCCAGGAAAAAGACCCTTAAGTTTGTCTCACTATTTCTTGTTCGGTTTTTTTTTCATTTAATTTTTATTTTTTATCACAGCAAGTTTGATTACAATGTTTGGCTTGTTGTAGGTGTGCAAGATGTGGTTCTTTTACGCATATACATATGTCTGTTCTTCCTGGGATCCTTTTCCATGTACGTTATGACAGAATGTTGACTAATCTTCTCTTGGTATTCCGTAGGTGTTTGGTGTCTATATATTTCACCTGTGTTTGTATATGTCTCTTAACCCCAATATCCTAATGTATCCAATCCTCACACCTTTCCATTGGTGAACCGTAAGTTTGTTTAATGAATCTGCGATTGCCCTTCTCTGTGGAAATATCTTCACTAGTATCAAGTTTTAGGTAACACCTATAAGTGATATCATACGATATGTGTCTTTCTCTTTCTGACTTACTACAAGTCACGTGATTACCTCTAGACTCATCTACGGTGCTGCAGATGGCATTGTGTCCTTTTTTTCCTTGGCTAATATTCTGTCTGTACATGTACCAGTTCTTCTTTGACCACTCATCTGTTGATGGACTTTTTGGTTGCTCCCATGTCATGGCTATTGTAATGCTGCGGCAATGCACATTTGCCTGCCTGTGTCTTTCCAATTCTGTCTTCTTAGGTTATAGGCCCAGGAGTTCGCCTGCTGGATCATATGGTAGCAAAATGTTTACCTTGTACAGGCACCGCCATTCTGTTCTCATTAGTGGCTCTTACCAGGTTACGTCCCACTTAAAGTTGAGGTGATGCTCTTCTCCACAACACCTTCAGCGTTTATTGTTTGGAGTATTTTTGCTGAAGTTTATTCTGACTAGTGTGAGCTGATACCACTTTGTGCTTGGATTTGCATGCGTCTCATAATACCTTGAAATTGAGCTTTCTGGCATGTCCTTTTTTTCTTCAAACTGTGAGTACAGCTTACCTCTTCAAATTGTTTTCGGGAAGTAGGTGTGACATTTAGAAATATTTTGGCCATTACCTCCCTCAAGACATTATGAGGGCAGGTTTCATTCACAGCCCTCCAGTACTGGTGCATATGAAGTGACCCTTAGCACAGGTTTTAAAGCTGCTGTTGCAGGTAACGGCCAGAGGGTGGCAGCATTTCTGCTTTTCCCAATCTGTTAACTAGGGAAACAGACCATCCTGGCAGTGGTGTTCCTCGGTTCTATATTAGAGTGGAATGTGCCCCCAAAAGCTGATGTCTCCTTACTTATGTTTGTTTTAGAAATCGAATTTCTATATATTTTTTTATTGGAGTCATATTCCATTGTGTTCATGGACCACTTCTTCTTTGAGCATTCCTCTGTTGATGGACATTTTCGTAGCTTCCAAGTGTTGGCTATGGTAAATATTGCTGGAGTGCAGGATTGCCAGCATGTGTCTTTTCTTTTTTGTGGTACATGGGCCTCTCACTGCCGTGGGCCCTCCCATTGCAGAGCACAGGCTCCGGACGCACAGGCCCAGCAGCCATAGCTCACGGGAACAGCCGCTCCGCGGCATGTGGGATCTTCCCGAATCGGGGCATGAACCCATGTCCCCTGCACTGGCAGGCGGACTCTCATCCACTGCGCCACCAGTGAATCCCAGCCTGTCTTTTTGATTCTCATCCCCTCAGGCGAAAGGCCCAGCAGTGGGTATACTTGATTGAATGGTAGCTCAGTATTTATCTTTACAAGGCACGTCATTTTTGTTTTCATGACTGGCTCTTACCATGTCCCACGTTGAAGCAAGGGTAGGCATTTCTCCAAAACCCCTTCAGCATTTATTGTTTGCAGAATTTTTCCTGATGGGCATTCTGACTGCTGTGAGCTGATAGGTTTTTGTCATTTGGATTTACATATCTTTAATTATTCCTAATGTTTAGCATTTTCCCATGCCTTTTTAAATTTCTGGCAGAGAAAAACAGGAAAAAAAAACGGAGAGTACAGTTAAACTCTTGAAATTGTCTTCTTGGATGGTTGCCCTCTTTTGAATGTTCTGGTCAATTTTCGACCCCATGTTTGTTTTTGAGGGCAGGTGTTATTCACAGGCCTGCAATGAGTGTGACTATTTAGTGACCATTAGCAGTGGGTTTAAAGCTGCTGTTGTGGGAAATGGCCACAAGGCGGCAGCGTTTCTCCACTCCCAAGTCTGGTTCCTAGGGCAGCAGAGCCTTTCTGGGACCAATGGAATACAGAAGAAGGCATCATTGAAGTCTAATACAGAATACCATGTCCTGGTGGATGGTAGAATGACCAGTAGGGTCTAGGAATTAGGAACTACTGGATGTATATCCTCGGTGGCTTCACTGACTGTCCTAACATCCTTTACCAGGTCCCCAGCAGCCCACGGGGCTCTCGTGGTCAGGCCCCTCCCAGGATATGGGGCTCACCTGGGCAGGGCCCCAGCAGCCAACGGGGTTCTCATGTTCAGGCCACTCCCAGGGTATGGAGCTCAGCTGTGAAACTACCCAGCAGCCCATGAGGCTCTCGTGCTTAGGCACCTCCCATGATACAGAGCTCCCGTGGGCAGGTACCATGGCAGGGCTGGGCACACAGGAACCGTGCACATAGCCCTCATTGCAGAGCACCCCAGAACGCCTGTCACGCAGAGCTGACACAGAGCACCTCAGAGCAGGACTTGAACTAACCAACAGCAGCTCCGACAGGTCTCTGACCCTGGGCATCACTCTGTGCAGCCTCCCTCTGCCTGGTCTTCCAGAGACTTCCACTGCAGCCGGGGCACCAGGCCTTTGTCTCCAACCATCCCCCCTCCTCTCCCTGACTCCTGGGTTCCTCTCATTAGGATTAGGTCTTCTTGAAATTGTCTCCCACTCATGGGCCAGATAAAATGATGAGAAAACAAGCCGGAGATGCAGCCCCTTGTCTATCCTGACTCTCAGGAGCCCACACCTGTTCCTTGGAACTGGCCGTTTCAGCGAGGTCCATTTTCTGCAATGTGAGCCACTGAGGGGTGAGGATTGGCTGACCGGAGCAGCCTGTCCCTACCGGCCAGCCCTCCCCAGGTGTGCCTGGGTTGAGGTCAATAGAAACACCACTCCAGGGAGCAACAGCGCCTGCAGCTGTGCCTGACGCCATATTCTCTGCCCCGTCAGCAGTCTCGGGGCTGTGCTGGTGGGAGGGAGTGAGGGGGCACGGTTTTGTGGGTGGCCCGGTGTGAGAGGGGCTCTGCTGGACTTTCTGCAGGAGTTGCCAGACTGCCACCTGCTAAAGAAGAGGATGGGTCACCCATACCTTCCGCTGGAATTTCTCCGCGGGCAGAGGTGAGGGAGGAACAAAGCAGTGGGGGCCAAGACAGGACGGATATCTCAGGCAGGGAAATGGAAAGTTTTCAGAAGAGCGCCTGGGGCCAGGATCATCCTGGCTGGCCTGCAGGCACCAAGTCAGCCTGCGTGCTTTCGCTGGTGTGGATCCACGGCCCTTCCTCTATGCTTTCAAGTCCTTGTACATATTCAGGTGTTTTACCTGGGAAGGGAGGGAACAGTTCAGCAGCAGCTGGCTGGGGGCTCAGCTCACGTTTACTCACAGACGCCTATGTACGGTCCCCCAGCTTTGCAATGAGGACGCTCCTTGCGGGGGTGGCGGGGCTGCTGGCTGCATGGGAGATAATTGCCTACCTCTGACCAACTTCAGAATTGTTTACCACTGGAGCAAGTGCCCTGATAGGGTTTTCCTCTGTATAACTAGTGGGTTCTGTTTATTTTTTCTGTTTTGTTTCAAGGTAGATTTTATTCCTCATTTATGTATTTATAGATATAAGCATGGAAATAATTCATTCATACAAATACATCTGTGTGAAGGGAAGAACGTTTTTCTGTTTTATTTTTAAATTTTATTTGTTTTTAAAAATTTTGAAATTTAATATTATTTATTTTTTTAGACAGCAGGTTATTATTAGTTATCTATTTTATACATATACATGTATACAGGTCAATCCCAATCTCCCAACTCATCCCACCACCACCACCCCATGGCTTCCCCCCCTTGGTTTCCATACGTTTGTTCTCTAACCCTGTGTCTCTAATTCTGCCCTGCAAACCGGTTCATCTGTACCAGTTTTCTAGGTTCCACATATATGAATTAATACACAATATTTGTTTTTCTCTTTCTGACTTACTTCTCTCGGTATGACAGTCTCTAGATCCATCCACGTCTCTACAAATGACCCCGTTTCATTCCTTTTTATGGCTGAGTAATATTCCATTTTATATATGTACCACATCTTTATCCATTCGTCTGTCTGTGGGCATTTAGGTTGCTTCCATTACCTGGCTATTGTAAATAGTGCTGCAATGAACATTGTGGTGAATGTGTCTTTTGGATTTATGGTTTTCTCTGGGTATATGCCCAGAAGTGGGATTGCTGGATCATATGGTAATTGTATTTTTAGTTTTTCTAATGAACCTCCATACTGTTCTCCATAGTGACTGTATCAATTGACATGCCCACCAATAGTGGAAGAGGGATCCATGTGTCCACACCCTCTGCAGCATTTGTAGTTTGTAGATTTTCTGATGATGCCCATTCTAACAGGTGTGAGGTGATACCTCATTGAAGTTTTGACTTGCATTTCTCTAATAATTAGTGATGTTGAGCAGCTTTTCATGTGCATCCTGGCCATCTCTGGGTCTCCTTTGAAGAAATGTTTATTTAGATATTCTACCCATTTTTGAAGTGGGTTGTATTTTTTTTAATATTTAGCTGCATGAGCTGTTTATATGTATTGGAGATTAAACCTTTGTCCATTGATTCGTTTTCACATATTTCCTCCCATTCTGAGGGTTGCCTTTTTCCATTCCCGTTTTTTAACAAAAGAAAGAAAGAAAGAAAGAAAAAGAGGCAGAACACAAATGTCCGTAAAATATGCCTCTTGAAACTGTCGTTTTGAAATATGGAGGTGTTTTGAATTTTTTGGTCGGTATACGACCCCAGGATTTTTTTCAGGGCAGGTCTCATTTACAGGCCTGCAATTATTTTGAATATCAACTGACCATTAGCGCTGGGATTAAAGCTGCTGTTGTGTGAAACGGCCACAAGGTGGCAGCAGTTCTCCTTTACCAAATCTGGTGACTAGGGCAACAGAGCCTCAATGGAAGTCGTGTTCTAGGTTGTAATTTAGAATGGAATGTGCCAGGAAAAAGACCCTTAAGTTTGTCTCACTATTTCTTGTTCGGTTTTTTTTTCATTTAATTTTTATTTTTTATCACAGCAAGTTTGATTACAATGTTTGGCTTGTTGTAGGTGTGCAAGATGTGGTTCTTTTACGCATATACATATGTCTGTTCTTCCTGGGATCCTTTTCCATGTACGTTATGACAGAATGTTGACTAATCTTCTCTTGGTATTCCGTAGGTGTTTGGTGTCTATATATTTCACCTGTGTTTGTATATGTCTCTTAACCCCAATATCCTAATGTATCCAATCCTCACACCTTTCCATTGGTGAACCGTAAGTTTGTTTAATGAATCTGCGATTGCCCTTCTCTGTGGAAATATCTTCACTAGTATCAAGTTTTAGGTAACACCTATAAGTGATATCATACGATATGTGTCTTTCTCTTTCTGACTTACTACAAGTCACGTGATTACCTCTAGACTCATCTACGGTGCTGCAGATGGCATTGTGTCCTTTTTTTCCTTGGCTAATATTCTGTCTGTACATGTACCAGTTCTTCTTTGACCACTCATCTGTTGATGGACTTTTTGGTTGCTCCCATGTCATGGCTATTGTAATGCTGCGGCAATGCACATTTGCCTGCCTGTGTCTTTCCAATTCTGTCTTCTTAGGTTATAGGCCCAGGAGTTCGCCTGCTGGATCATATGGTAGCAAAATGTTTACCTTGTACAGGCACCGCCATTCTGTTCTCATTAGTGGCTCTTACCGGGTTACGTCCCACTTAAAGTTGAGGTGATGCTCTTCTCCACAACACCTTCAGCGTTTATTGTTTGGAGTATTTTTGCTGAAGTTTATTCTGACTAGTGTGAGCTGATACCACTTTGTGCTTGGATTTGCATGCGTCTCATAATACCTTGAAATTGAGCTTTCTGGCATGTCCTTTTTTTCTTCAAACTGTGAGTACAGCTTACCTCTTCAAATTGTTTTCGGGAAGTAGGTGTGACATTTAGAAATATTTTGGCCATTACCTCCCTCAAGACATTATGAGGGCAGGTTTCATTCACAGCCCTCCAGTACTGGTGCATATGAAGTGACCCTTAGCACAGGTTTTAAAGCTGCTGTTGCAGGTAACGGCCAGAGGGTGGCAGCATTTCTGCTTTTCCCAATCTGTTAACTAGGGAAACAGACCATCCTGGCAGTGGTGTTCCTCGGTTCTATATTAGAGTGGAATGTGCCCCCAAAAGCTGATGTCTCCTTACTTATGTTTGTTTTAGAAATCGAATTTCTATATATTTTTTTATTGGAGTCATATTCCATTGTGTTCATGGACCACTTCTTCTTTGAGCATTCCTCTGTTGATGGACATTTTCGTAGCTTCCAAGTGTTGGCTATGGTAAATATTGCTGGAGTGCAGGATTGCCAGCATGTGTCTTTTCTTTTTTGTGGTACATGGGCCTCTCACTGCCGTGGGCCCTCCCATTGCAGAGCACGGGCTCCGGACGCACAGGCCCAGCAGCCATAGCTCACGGGAACAGCCGCTCCGCGGCATGTGGGATCTTCCCGAATCGGGGCATGAACCCATGTCCCCTGCACTGGCAGGCGGACTCTCATCCACTGCGCCACCAGTGAATCCCAGCCTGTCTTTTTGATTCTCATCCCCTCAGGCGAAAGGCCCAGCAGTGGGTGTACTTGATTGAATGGTAGCTCAGTATTTATCTTTACAAGGCACGTCATTTTTGTTTTCATGACTGGCTCTTACCATGTCCCACGTTGAAGCAAGGGTAGGCATTTCTCCAAAACCCCTTCAGCATTTATTGTTTGCAGAATTTTTCCTGATGGGCATTCTGACTGCTGTGAGCTGATAGGTTTTTGTCATTTGGATTTACATATCTTTAATTATTCCTAATGTTTAGCATTTTCCCATGCCTTTTTAAATTTCTGGCAGAGAAAAACAGGAAAAAAAAACGGAGAGTACAGTTAAACTCTTGAAATTGTCTTCTTGGATGGTTGCCCTCTTTTGAATGTTCTGGTCAATTTTCGACCCCATGTTTGTTTTTGAGGGCAGGTGTTATTCACAGGCCTGCAATGAGTGTGACTATTTAGTGACCATTAGCAGTGGGTTTAAAGCTGCTGTTGTGGGAAATGGCCACAAGGCGGCAGCGTTTCTCCACTCCCAAGTCTGGTTCCTAGGGCAGCAGAGCCTTTCTGGGACCAATGGAATACAGAAGAAGGCATCATTGAAGTCTAATACAGAATACCATGTCCTGGTGGATGGTAGAATGACCAGTAGGGTCTAGGAATTAGGAACTACTGGATGTATATCCTCGGTGGCTTCACTGACTGTCCTAACATCCTTTACCAGGTCCCCAGCAGCCCACGGGGCTCTCGTGGTCAGGCCCCTCCCAGGATATGGGGCTCACCTGGGCAGGGCCCCAGCAGCCAACGGGGTTCTCATGTTCAGGCCACTCCCAGGGTATGGAGCTCAGCTGTGAAACTACCCAGCAGCCCATGAGGCTCTCGTGCTTAGGCACCTCCCATGATACAGAGCTCCCGTGGGCAGGTACCATGGCAGGGCTGGGCACACAGGAACCGTGCACATAGCCCTCATTGCAGAGCACCCCAGAACGCCTGTCACGCAGAGCTGACACAGAGCACCTCAGAGCAGGACTTGAACTAACCAACAGCAGCTCCGACAGGTCTCTGACCCTGGGCATCACTCTGTGCAGCCTCCCTCTGCCTGGTCTTCCAGAGACTTCCACTGCAGCCGGGGCACCAGGCCTTTGTCTCCAACCATCCCCCCTCCTCTCCCTGACTCCTGGGTTCCTCTCATTAGGATTAGGTCTTCTTGAAATTGTCTCCCACTCATGGGCCAGATAAAATGATGAGAAAACAAGCCGGAGATGCAGCCCCTTGTCTATCCTGACTCTCAGGAGCCCACACCTGTTCCTTGGAACTGGCCGTTTCAGCGAGGTCCATTTTCTGCAATGTGAGCCAGTGAGGGGTGAGGATTGGCTGACCGGAGCAGCCTGTCCCTACCGGCCAGCCCTCCCCAGGTGTGCCTGGGTTGAGGTCAATAGAAACACCACTCCAGGGAGCAACAGCGCCTGCAGCTGTGCCTGACGCCATATTCTCTGCCCCGTCAGCAGTCTCGGGGCTGTGCTGGTGGGAGGGAGTGAGGGGGCACGGTTTTGTGGGTGGCCCGGTGTGAGAGGGGCTCTGCTGGACTTTCTGCAGGAGTTGCCAGACTGCCACCTGCTAAAGAAGAGGATGGGTCACCCATACCTTCCGCTGGAATTTCTCCGCGGGCAGAGGTGAGGGAGGAACAAAGCAGTGGGGGCCAAGACAGGACGGATATCTCAGGCAGGGAAATGGAAAGTTTTCAGAAGAGCGCCTGGGGCCAGGATCATCCTGGCTGGCCTGCAGGCACCAAGTCAGCCTGCGTGCTTTCGCTGGTGTGGATCCACGGCCCTTCCTCTATGCTTTCAAGTCCTTGTACATATTCAGGTGTTTTACCTGGGAAGGGAGGGAACAGTTCAGCAGCAGCTGGCTGGGGGCTCAGCTCACGTTTACTCACAGACGCCTATGTACGGTCCCCCAGCTTTGCAATGAGGACGCTCCTTGCGGGGGTGGGGGGGCTGCTGGCTGCATGGGAGATAATTGCCTACCTCTGACCAACTTCAGAATTGTTTACCACTGGAGCAAGTGCCCTGATAGGGTTTTCCTCTGTATAACTAGTGGGTTCTGTTTATTTTTTCTGTTTTGTTTCAAGGTAGATTTTATTCCTCATTTATGTATTTATAGATATAAGCATGGAAATAATTCATTCATACAAATACATCTGTGTGAAGGGAAGAACGTTTTTCTGTTTTATTTTTAAATTTTATTTGTTTTTAAAAATTTTGAAATTTAATATTATTTATTTTTTTAGACAGCAGGTTATTATTAGTTATCTATTTTATACATATACATGTATACAGGTCAATCCCAATCTCCCAACTCATCCCACCACCACCACCCCATGGCTTCCCCCCCTTGGTTTCCATACGTTTGTTCTCTAACCCTGTGTCTCTAATTCTGCCCTGCAAACCGGTTCATCTGTACCAGTTTTCTAGGTTCCACATATATGCATTAATACACAATATTTGTTTTTCTCTTTCTGACTTACTTCTCTCGGTATGACAGTCTCTAGATCCATCCACGTCTCTACAAATGACCCCGTTTCATTCCTTTTTATGGCTGAGTAATATTCCATTTTATATATGTACCACATCTTTATCCATTCGTCTGTCTGTGGGCATTTAGGTTGCTTCCATTACCTGGCTATTGTAAATAGTGCTGCAATGAACATTGTGGTGAATGTGTCTTTTGGATTTATGGTTTTCTCTGGGTATATGCCCAGAAGTGGGATTGCTGGATCATATGGTAATTGTATTTTTAGTTTTTCTAATGAACCTCCATACTGTTCTCCATAGTGACTGTATCAATTGACATGCCCACCAATAGTGGAAGAGGGATCCATGTGTCCACACCCTCCGCAGCATTTGTAGTTTGTCGATTTTCTGATGATGCCCATTCTAACAGGTGTGAGGTGATACCTCATTGAAGTTTTGACTTGCATTTCTCTAATAATTAGTGATGTTGAGCAGCTTTTCATGTGCATCCTGGCCATCTCTGGGTCTCCTTTGAAGAAATGTTTATTTAGATATTCTACCCATTTTTGAAGTGGGTTGTATTTTTTTTAATATTAAGCTGCATGAGCTGTTTATATATATTGGAGATTAAACCTTTGTCCATTGATTCGTTTTCACATATTTCCTCCCATTCTGAGGGTTGCCTTTTTCCATTCCCGTTTTTTAACAAAAGAAAGAAAGAAAGAAAAAGAAGCAGAACACAAATGTCCGTAAAATATGCCTCTTGAAACTGTCGTTTTGAAATATGGAGGTGTTTTGAATTTTTTGGTCGGTATACGACCCCAGGATTTTTTTCAGGGCAGGTCTCATTTACAGGCCTGCAATTATTTTGAATATCAACTGACCATTAGCGCTGGGATTAAAGCTGCTGTTGTGTGAAACGGCCACAAGGTGGCAGCAGTTCTCCTTTACCAAATCTGGTGACTAGGGCAACAGAGCCTCAATGGAAGTCGTGTTCTAGGTTGTAATTTAGAATGGAATGTGCCAGGAAAAAGACCCTTAAGTTTGTCTCACTATTTCTTGTTCGGTTTTTTTTTCATTTAATTTTTATTTTTTATCACAGCAAGTTTGATTACAATGTTTGGCTTGTTGTAGGTGTGCAAGATGTGGTTCTTTTACGCATATACATATGTCTGTTCTTCCTGGGATCCTTTTCCATGTACGTTATGACAGAATGTTGACTAATCTTCTCTTGGTATTCCGTAGGTGTTTGGTGTCTATATATTTCACCTGTGTTTGTATATGTCTCTTAACCCCAATATCCTAATGTATCCAATCCTCACACCTTTCCATTGGTGAACCGTAAGTTTGTTTAATGAATCTGCGATTGCCCTTCTCTGTGGAAATATCTTCACTAGTATCAAGTTTTAGGTAACACCTATAAGTGATATCATACGATATGTGTCTTTCTCTTTCTGACTTACTACAAGTCACGTGATTACCTCTAGACTCATCTACGGTGCTGCAGATGGCATTGTGTCCTTTTTTTCCTTGGCTAATATTCTGTCTGTACATGTACCAGTTCTTCTTTGACCACTCATCTGTTGATGGACTTTTTGGTTGCTCCCATGTCATGGCTATTGTAATGCTGCGGCAATGCACATTTGCCTGCCTGTGTCTTTCCAATTCTGTCTTCTTAGGTTATAGGCCCAGGAGTTCGCCTGCTGGATCATATGGTAGCAAAATGTTTACCTTGTACAGGCACCGCCATTCTGTTCTCATTAGTGGCTCTTACCAGGTTACGTCCCACTTAAAGTTGAGGTGATGCTCTTCTCCACAACACCTTCAGCGTTTATTGTTTGGAGTATTTTTGCTGAAGTTTATTCTGACTAGTGTGAGCTGATACCACTTTGTGCTTGGATTTGCATGCGTCTCATAATACCTTGAAATTGAGCTTTCTGGCATGTCCTTTTTTTCTTCAAACTGTGAGTACAGCTTACCTCTTCAAATTGTTTTCGGGAAGTAGGTGTGACATTTAGAAATATTTTGGCCATTACCTCCCTCAAGACATTATGAGGGCAGGTTTCATTCACAGCCCTCCAGTACTGGTGCATATGAAGTGACCCTTAGCACAGGTTTTAAAGCTGCTGTTGCAGGTAACGGCCAGAGGGTGGCAGCATTTCTGCTTTTCCCAATCTGTTAACTAGGGAAACAGACCATCCTGGCAGTGGTGTTCCTCGGTTCTATATTAGAGTGGAATGTGCCCCCAAAAGCTGATGTCTCCTTACTTATGTTTGTTTTAGAAATCGAATTTCTATATATTTTTTTATTGGAGTCATATTCCATTGTGTTCATGGACCACTTCTTCTTTGAGCATTCCTCTGTTGATGGACATTTTCGTAGCTTCCAAGTGTTGGCTATGGTAAATATTGCTGGAGTGCAGGATTGCCAGCATGTGTCTTTTCTTTTTTGTGGTACATGGGCCTCTCACTGCCGTGGGCCCTCCCATTGCAGAGCACGGGCTCCGGACGCACAGGCCCAGCAGCCATAGCTCACGGGAACAGCCGCTCCGCGGCATGTGGGATCTTCCCGAATCGGGGCATGAACCCATGTCCCCTGCACTGGCAGGCGGACTCTCATCCACTGCGCCACCAGTGAATCCCAGCCTGTCTTTTTGATTCTCATCCCCTCAGGCGAAAGGCCCAGCAGTGGGTGTACTTGATTGAATGGTAGCTCAGTATTTATCTTTACAAGGCACGTCATTTTTGTTTTCATGACTGGCTCTTACCATGTCCCACGTTGAAGCAAGGGTAGGCATTTCTCCAAAACCCCTTCAGCATTTATTGTTTGCAGAATTTTTCCTGATGGGCATTCTGACTGCTGTGAGCTGATAGGTTTTTGTCATTTGGATTTACATATCTTTAATTATTCCTAATGTTTAGCATTTTCCCATGCCTTTTTAAATTTCTGGCAGAGAAAAACAGAAAAAAAAACGGAGAGTACAGTTAAACTCTTGAAATTGTCTTCTTGGATGGTTGCCCTCTTTTGAATGTTCTGGTCAATTTTCGACCCCATGTTTGTTTTTGAGGGCAGGTGTTATTCACAGGCCTGCAATGAGTGTGACTATTTAGTGACCATTAGCAGTGGGTTTAAAGCTGCTGTTGTGGGAAATGGCCACAAGGCAGCAGCGTTTCTCCACTCCCAAGTCTGGTTCCTAGGGCAGCAGAGCCTTTCTGGGACCAATGGAATACAGAAGAAGGCATCATTGAAGTCTAATACAGAATACCATGTCCTGGTGGATGGTAGAATGACCAGTAGGGTCTAGGAATTAGGAACTACTGGATGTATATCCTCGGTGGCTTCACTGACTGTCCTAACATCCTTTACCAGGTCCCCAGCAGCCCACGGGGCTCTCGTGGTCAGGCCCCTCCCAGGATATGGGGCTCACCTGGGCAGGGCCCCAGCAGCCAACGGGGTTCTCATGTTCAGGCCACTCCCAGGGTATGGAGCTCAGCTGTGAAACTACCCAGCAGCCCATGAGGCTCTCGTGCTTAGGCACCTCCCATGATACAGAGCTCCCGTGGGCAGGTACCATGGCAGGGCTGGGCACACAGGAACCGTGCACATAGCCCTCATTGCAGAGCACCCCAGAACGCCTGTCACGCAGAGCTGACACAGAGCACCTCAGAGCAGGACTTGAACTAACCAACAGCAGCTCCGACAGGTCTCTGACCCTGGGCATCACTCTGTGCAGCCTCCCTCTGCCTGGTCTTCCAGAGACTTCCACTGCAGCCGGGGCACCAGGCCTTTGTCTCCAACCATCCCCCCTCCTCTCCCTGACTCCTGGGTTCCTCTCATTAGGATTAGGTCTTCTTGAAATTGTCTCCCACTCATGGGCCAGATAAAATGATGAGAAAACAAGCCGGAGATGCAGCCCCTTGTCTATCCTGACTCTCAGGAGCCCACACCTGTTCCTTGGAACTGGCCGTTTCAGCGAGGTCCATTTTCTGCAATGTGAGCCACTGAGGGGTGAGGATTGGCTGACCGGAGCAGCCTGTCCCTACCGGCCAGCCCTCCCCAGGTGTGCCTGGGTTGAGGTCAATAGAAACACCGCTCCAGGGAGCAACAGCGCCTGCAGCTGTGCCTGACGCCATATTCTCTGCCCCGTCAGCAGTCTCGGGGCTGTGCTGGTGGGAGGGAGTGAGGGGGCACGGTTTTGTGGGTGGCCCGGTGTGAGAGGGGCTCTGCTGGACTTTCTGCAGGAGTTGCCAGACTGCCACCTGCTAAAGAAGAGGATGGGTCACCCATACCTTCCGCTGGAATTTCTCCGCGGGCAGAGGTGAGGGAGGAACAAAGCAGTGGGGGCCAAGACAGGACGGATATCTCAGGCAGGGAAATGGAAAGTTTTCAGAAGAGCGCCTGGGGCCAGGATCATCCTGGCTGGCCTGCAGGCACCAAGTCAGCCTGCGTGCTTTCGCTGGTGTGGATCCACGGCCCTTCCTCTATGCTTTCAAGTCCTTGTACATATTCAGGTGTTTTACCTGGGAAGGGAGGGAACAGTTCAGCAGCAGCTGGCTGGGGGCTCAGCTCACGTTTACTCACAGACGCCTATGTACGGTCCCCCAGCTTTGCAATGAGGACGCTCCTTGCGGGGGTGGGGGGGGCTGCTGGCTGCATGGGAGATAATTCCCTACCTCTGACCAACTTCAGAATTGTTTACCACTGGAGCAAGTGCCCTGATAGGGTTTTCCTCTGTATAACTAGTGGGTTCTGTTTATTTTTTCTGTTTTGTTTCAAGGTAGATTTTATTCCTCATTTATGTATTTATAGATATAAGCATGGAAATAATTCATTCATACAAATACATCTGTGTGAAGGGAAGAACGTTTTTCTGTTTTATTTTTAAATTTTATTTGTTTTTAAAAATTTTGAAATTTAGTATTATTTATTTTTTTAGACAGCAGGTTATTATTAGTTATCTATTTTATACATATACATGTATACAGGTCAATCCCAATCTCCCAACTCATCCCACCACCACCACCCCATGGCTTCCCCCCCTTGGTTTCCATACGTTTGTTCTCTAACCCTGTGTCTCTAATTCTGCCCTGCAAACCGGTTCATCTGTACCAGTTTTCTAGGTTCCACATATATGCATTAATACACAATATTTGTTTTTCTCTTTCTGACTTACTTCTCTCGGTATGACAGTCTCTAGATCCATCCACGTCTCTACAAATGACCCCGTTTCATTCCTTTTTATGGCTGAGTAATATTCCATTTTATATATGTACCACATCTTTATCCATTCGTCTGTCTGTGGGCATTTAGGTTGCTTCCATTACCTGGCTATTGTAAATAGTGCTGCAATGAACATTGTGGTGAATGTGTCTTTTGGATTTATGGTTTTCTCTGGGTATATGCCCAGAAGTGGGATTGCTGGATCATATGGTAATTGTATTTTTAGTTTTTCTAATGAACCTCCATACTGTTCTCCATAGTGACTGTATCAATT
The DNA here is from genome assembly GCF_964341445.2 of Mesoplodon mirus. Classification (NCBI taxonomy): domain Eukaryota; kingdom Metazoa; phylum Chordata; class Mammalia; order Artiodactyla; family Ziphiidae; genus Mesoplodon; species Mesoplodon mirus. The sequence continues at coordinate 93,253,171 of NC_138979.1, forward strand.
GACATGCCCACCAATAGTGGAAGAGGGATCCATGTGTCCACACCCTCCGCAGCATTTGTAGTTTGTCGATTTTCTGATGATGCCCATTCTAACAGGTGTGAGGTGATACCTCATTGAAGTTTTGACTTGCATTTCTCTAATAATTAGTGATGTTGAGCAGCTTTTCATGTGCATCCTGGCCATCTCAGGGTCTCCTTTGAAGAAATGTCTATTTAGATATTCTACCCATTTTTGAAGTGGGTTGTATTTTTTTTAATATTAAGCTGCATGAGCTGTTTATATATATTGGAGATTAAACCTTTGTCCATTGATTCGTTTTCACATATTTCCTCCCATTCTGAGGGTTGCCTTTTTCCATTCCCGTTTTTTAACAAAAGAAAGAAAGAAAGAAAAAGAAGCAGAACACAAATGTCCGTAAAATATGCCTCTTGAAACTGTCGTTTTGAAATATGGAGGTGTTTTGAATTTTTTGGTCGGTATACGACCCCAGGATTTGTTTTCAGGGCAGGTCTCATTTACAGGCCTGCAATTATTTTGAATATCAACTGACCATTAGCGCTGGGATTAAAGCTGCTGTTGTGTGAAACGGCCACAAGGTGGCAGCAGTTCTCCTTTACCAAATCTGGTGACTAGGGCAACAGAGCCTCAATGGAAGTCGTGTTCTAGGTTGTAATTTAGAATGGAATGTGCCAGGAAAAAGACCCTTAAGTTTGTCTCACTATTTCTTGTTCGGTTTTTTTTCATTTAATTTTTATTTTTTATCACAGCAAGTTTGATTACAATGTTTGGCTTGTTGTAGGTGTGCAAGATGTGGTTCTTTTACGCATATACATATGTCTGTTCTTCCTGGGATCCTTTTCCATGTACGTTATGACAGAATGTTGACTAATCTTCTCTTGGTATTCCGTAGGTGTTTGGTGTCTATATATTTCACCTGTGTTTGTATATGTCTCTTAACCCCAATATCCTAATGTATCCAATCCTCACACCTTTCCATTGGTGAACCGTAAGTTTGTTTAATGAATCTGCGATTGCCCTTCTCTGTGGAAATATCTTCACTAGTATCAAGTTTTAGGTAACACCTATAAGTGATATCATACGATATGTGTCTTTCTCTTTCTGACTTACTACAAGTCACGTGATTACCTCTAGACTCATCTACGGTGCTGCAAATGGCATTGTGTCCTTTTTTTCCTTGGCTAATATTCTGTCTGTACATGTACCAGTTCTTCTTTGACCACTCATCTGTTGATGGACTTTTTGGTTGCTCCCATGTCATGGCTATTGTAATGCTGCGGCAATGCACATTTGCCTGCCTGTGTCTTTCCAATTCTGTCTTCTTAGGTTATAGGCCCAGGAGTTCGCCTGCTGGATCATATGGTAGCAAAATGTTTACCTTGTACAGGCACCGCCATTCTGTTCTCATTAGTGGCTCTTACCAGGTTACATCCCACTTAAAGTTGAGGTGATGCTCTTCTCCACAACACCTTCAGCGTTTATTGTTTGGAGTATTTTTGCTGAAGTTTATTCTGACTAGTGTGAGCTGATACCACTTTGTGCTTGGATTTGCATGCGTCTCATAATACCTTGAAATTGAGCTTTCTGGCATGTCCTTTTTTTCTTCAAACTGTGAGTACAGCTTACCTCTTCAAATTGTTTTCGGGAAGTAGGTGTGACATTTAGAAATATTTTGGCCATTACCTCCCTCAAGACATTATGAGGGCAGGTTTCATTCACAGCCCTCCAGTACTGGTGCATATGAAGTGACCCTTAGCACAGGTTTTAAAGCTGCTGTTGCAGGTACCGGCCAGAGGGTGGCAGCATTTCTGCTTTTCCCAATCTGTTAACTAGGGAAACAGACCACCCTGGCAGTGGTGTTCCTCGGTTATATGTTAGAGTGGAATGTGCCCCCAAAAGCTGATGTCTCCTTACTTATGTTTGTTTTAGAAATTGAATTTCTATATATTTTTTTATTGGAGTCATATTCCATTGTGTTCATGGACCACTTCTTCTTTGAGCATTCCTCTGTTGATGGACATTTTCGTAGCTTCCAAGTGTTGGCTATGGTAAATATTGCTGGAGTGCAGGATTGCCAGCATGTGTCTTTTCTTTTTTGTGGTACATGGGCCTCTCACTGCCGTGGGCCCTCCCATTGCAGAGCACAGGCTCCGGACGCACAGGCCCAGCAGCCATAGCTCACGGGAACAGCCGCTCCGCGGCAAGTGGGATCTTCCCGAATCGGGGCATGAACCCATGTCCCCTGCACTGGCAGGCGGACTCTCATCCACTGCGCCACCAGTGAATCCCAGCCTGTCTTTTTGATTCTCATCCCCTCAGGCGAAAGGCCCAGCAGTGGGTATACTTGATTGAATGGTAGCTCAGTATTTATCTTTACAAGGCACGTCATTTTTGTTTTCATGACTGGCTCTTACCATGTCCCACGTTGAAGCAAGGGTAGGCATTTCTCCAAAACCCCTTCAGCATTTATTGTTTGCAGAATTTTTCCTGATGGGCATTCTGACTGCTGTGAGCTGATAGGTTTTTGTCATTTGGATTTACATATCTTTAATTATTCCTAATGTTTAACATTTTCCCATGCCTTTTTAAATTTCTGGCAGAGAAAAACAGAAAAAAAAACGGAGAGTACAGTTAAACTCTTGAAATTGTCTTCTTGGATGGTTGCCCTCTTTTGAATGTTCTGGTCAATTTTCGACCCCATGTTTGTTTTTGAGGGCAGGTGTTATTCACAGGCCTGCAATGAGTGTGACTATTTAGTGACCATTAGCAGTGGGTTTAAAGCTGCTGTTGTGGGAAATGGCCACAAGGCGGCAGCGTTTCTCCACTCCCAAGTCTGGTTCCTAGGGCAGCAGAGCCTTTCTGGGACCAATGGAATACAGAAGAAGGCATCATTGAAGTCTAATACAGAATACCATGTCCTGGTGGATGGTAGAATGACCAGTAGGGTCTAGGAATTAGGAACTACTGGATGTATATCCTCGGTGGCTTCACTGACTGTCCTAACATCCTTTACCAGGTCCCCAGCAGCCCACGGGGCTCTCGTGGTCAGGCCCCTCCCAGGATATGGGGCTCACCTGGGCAGGGCCCCAGCAGCCAACGGGGTTCTCATGTTCAGGCCACTCCCAGGGTATGGAGCTCAGCTGTGAAACTACCCAGCAGCCCATGAGGCTCTCGTGCTTAGGCACCTCCCATGATACAGAGCTCCCGTGGGCAGGTACCATGGCAGGGCTGGGCACACAGGAACCGTGCACATAGCCCTCATTGCAGAGCACCCCAGAACGCCTGTCACACAGAGCTGACACAGAGCACCTCAGAGCAGGACTTGAACTAACCAACAGCAGCTCCGACAGGTCTCTGACCCTGGGCATCACTCTGTGCAGCCTCCCTCTGCCTGGTCTTCCAGAGACTTCCACTGCAGCCGGGGCACCAGGCCTTTGTCTCCAACCATCCCCCCTCCTCTCCCTGACTCCTGGGTTCCTCTCATTAGGATTAGGTCTTCTTGAAATTGTCTCCCACTCATGGGCCAGATAAAATGATGAGAAAACAAGCCGGAGATGCAGCCCCTTGTCTATCCTGACTCTCAGGAGCCCACACCTGTTCCTTGGAACTGGCCGTTTCAGCGAGGTCCATTTTCTGCAATGTGAGCCACTGAGGGGTGAGGATTGGCTGACCGGAGCAGCCTGTCCCTACCGGCCAGCCCTCCCCAGGTGTGCCTGGGTTGAGGTCAATAGAAACACCGCTCCAGGGAGCAACAGCGCCTGCAGCTGTGCCTGACGCCATATTCTCTGCCCCGTCAGCAGTCTCGGGGCTGTGCTGGTGGGAGGGAGTGAGGGGGCACGGTTTTGTGGGTGGCCCGGTGTGAGAGGGGCTCTGCTGGACTTTCTGCAGGAGTTGCCAGACTGCCACCTGCTAAAGAAGAGGATGGGTCACCCATACCTTCCGCTGGAATTTCTCCGCGGGCAGAGGTGAGGGAGGAACAAAGCAGTGGGGGCCAAGACAGGACGGATATCTCAGGCAGGGAAATGGAAAGTTTTCAGAAGAGCGCCTGGGGCCAGGATCATCCTGGCTGGCCTGCAGGCACCAAGTCAGCCTGCGTGCTTTCGCTGGTGTGGATCCACGGCCCTTCCTCTATGCTTTCAAGTCCTTGTACATATTCAGGTGTTTTACCTGGGAAGGGAGGGAACAGTTCAGCAGCAGCTGGCTGGGGGCTCAGCTCACGTTTACTCACAGACGCCTATGTACGGTCCCCCAGCTTTGCAATGAGGACGCTCCTTGCGGGGGTGGGGGGGGGGGCTGCTGGCTGCATGGGAGATAATTCCCTACCTCTGACCAACTTCAGAATTGTTTACCACTGGAGCAAGTGCCCTGATAGGGTTTTCCTCTGTATAACTAGTGGGTTCTGTTTATTTTTTCTGTTTTGTTTCAAGGTAGATTTTATTCCTCATTTATGTATTTATAGATATAAGCATGGAAATAATTCATTCATACAAATACATCTGTGTGAAGGGAAGAACGCTTTTCTGTTTTATTTTTAAATTTTATTTGTTTTTAAAAATTTTGAAATTTAATATTATTTATTTTTTTAGACAGCAGGTTATTATTAGTTATCTATTTTATACATATACATGTATACAGGTCAATCCCAATCTCCCAACTCATCCCACCACCACCACCCCATGGCTTCCCCCCCTTGGTTTCCATACGTTTGTTCTCTAACCCTGTGTCTCTAATTCTGCCCTGCAAACCGGTTCATCTGTACCAGTTTTCTAGGTTCCACATATATGCATTAATACACAATATTTGTTTTTCTCTTTCTGACTTACTTCTCTCGGTATGACAGTCTCTAGATCCATCCACGTCTCTACAAATGACCCCGTTTCATTCCTTTTTATGGCTGAGTAATATTCCATTTTATATATGTACCACATCTTTATCCATTCGTCTGTCTGTGGGCATTTAGGTTGCTTCCATTACCTGGCTATTGTAAATAGTGCTGCAATGAACATTGTGGTGAATGTGTCTTTTGGATTTATGGTTTTCTCTGGGTATATGCCCAGAAGTGGGATTGCTGGATCATATGGTAATTGTATTTTTAGTTTTTCTAATGAACCTCCATACTGTTCTCCATAGTGACTGTATCAATTGACATGCCCACCAATAGTGGAAGAGGGATCCATGTGTCCACACCCTCCGCAGCATTTGTAGTTTGTCGATTTTCTGATGATGCCCATTCTAACAGGTGTGAGGTGATACCTCATTGAAGTTTTGACTTGCATTTCTCTAATAATTAGTGATGTTGAGCAGCTTTTCATGTGCATCCTGGCCATCTCTGGGTCTCCTTTGAAGAAATGTCTATTTAGATATTCTACCCATTTTTGAAGTGGGTTGTATTTTTTTTAATATTAAGCTGCATGAGCTGTTTATATATATTGGAGATTAAACCTTTGTCCATTGATTCGTTTCCACATATTTCCTCCCATTCTGAGGGTTGCCTTTTTCCATTCCCGTTTTTTAACAAAAGAAAGAAAGAAAGAAAAAGAAGCAGAACACAAATGTCCGTAAAATATGCCTCTTGAAACTGTCGTTTTGAAATATGGAGGTGTTTTGAATTTTTTGGTCGGTATACGACCCCAGGATTTGTTTTCAGGGCAGGTCTCATTTACAGGCCTGCAATTATTTTGAATATCAACTGACCATTAGCGCTGGGATTAAAGCTGCTGTTGTGTGAAACGGCCACAAGGTGGCAGCAGTTCTCCTTTACCAAATCTGGTGACTAGGGCAACAGAGCCTCAATGGAAGTCGTGTTCTAGGTTGTAATTTAGAATGGAATGTGCCAGGAAAAAGACCCTTAAGTTTGTCTCACTATTTCTTGTTCGGTTTTTTTTTCATTTAATTTTTATTTTTTATCACAGCAAGTTTGATTACAATGTTTGGCTTGTTGTAGGTGTGCAAGATGTGGTTCTTTTACGCATATACATATGTCTGTTCTTCCTGGGATCCTTTTCCATGTACGTTATGACAGAATGTTGACTAATCTTCTCTTGGTATTCCGTAGGTGTTTGGTGTCTATATATTTCACCTGTGTTTGTATATGTCTCTTAACCCCAATATCCTAATGTATCCAATCCTCACACCTTTCCATTGGTGAACCGTAAGTTTGTTTAATGAATCTGCGATTGCCCTTCTCTGTGGAAATATCTTCACTAGTATCAAGTTTTAGGTAACACCTATAAGTGATATCATACGATATGTGTCTTTCTCTTTCTGACTTACTACAAGTCACGTGATTACCTCTAGACTCATCTACGGTGCTGCAAATGGCATTGTGTCCTTTTTTTCCTTGGCTAATATTCTGTCTGTACATGTACCAGTTCTTCTTTGACCACTCATCTGTTGATGGACTTTTTGGTTGCTCCCATGTCATGGCTATTGTAATGCTGCGGCAATGCACATTTGCCTGCCTGTGTCTTTCCAATTCTGTCTTCTTAGGTTATAGGCCCAGGAGTTCGCCTGCTGGATCATATGGTAGCAAAATGTTTACCTTGTACAGGCACCGCCATTCTGTTCTCATTAGTGGCTCTTACCAGGTTACGTCCCACTTAAAGTTGAGGTGATGCTCTTCTCCACAACACCTTCAGCGTTTATTGTTTGGAGTATTTTTGCTGAAGTTTATTCTGACTAGTGTGAGCTGATACCACTTTGTGCTTGGATTTGCATGCGTCTCATAATACCTTGAAATTGAGCTTTCTGGCATGTCCTTTTTTTCTTCAAACTGTGAGTACAGCTTACCTCTTCAAACTGTTTTCGGGAAGTAGGTGTGACATTTAGAAATATTTTGGCCATTACCTCCCTCAAGACATTATGAGGGCAGGTTTCATTCACAGCCCTCCAGTACTGGTGCATATGAAGTGACCCTTAGCACAGGTTTTAAAGCTGCTGTTGCAGGTAACGGCCAGAGGGTGGCAGCATTTCTGCTTTTCCCAATCTGTTAACTAGGGAAATAGACCACCCTGGCAGTGGTGTTCCTCGGTTATATGTTAGAGTGGAATGTGCCCCCAAAAGCTGATGTCTCCTTACTTATGTTTGTTTTAGAAATTGAATTTCTATATATTTTTTTATTGGAGTCATATTCCATTGTGTTCATGGACCACTTCTTCTTTGAGCATTCCTCTGTTGATGGACATTTTCGTAGCTTCCAAGTGTTGGCTATGGTAAATATTGCTGGAGTGCAGGATTGCCAGCATGTGTCTTTTCTTTTTTGTGGTACATGGGCCTCTCACTGCCGTGGGCCCTCCCATTGCAGAGCACAGGCTCCGGACGCACAGGCCCAGCAGCCATAGCTCACGGGAACAGCCGCTCCGCGGCAAGTGGGATCTTCCCGAATCGGGGCATGAACCCATGTCCCCTGCACTGGCAGGCGGACTCTCATCCACTGCGCCACCAGTGAATCCCAGCCTGTCTTTTTGATTCTCATCCCCTCAGGCGAAAGGCCCAGCAGTGGGTATACTTGATTGAATGGTAGCTCAGTATTTATCTTTACAAGGCACGTCATTTTTGTTTTCATGACTGGCTCTTACCATGTCCCACGTTGAAGCAAGGGTAGGCATTTCTCCAAAACCCCTTCAGCATTTATTGTTTGCAGAATTTTTCCTGATGGGCATTCTGACTGCTGTGAGCTGATAGGTTTTTGTCATTTGGATTTACATATCTTTAATTATTCCTAATGTTTAGCATTTTCCCATGCCTTTTTAAATTTCTGGCAGAGAAAAACAGAAAAAAAAACGGAGAGTACAGTTAAACTCTTGAAATTGTCTTCTTGGATGGTTGCCCTCTTTTGAATGTTCTGGTCAATTTTCGACCCCATGTTTGTTTTTGAGGGCAGGTGTTATTCACAGGCCTGCAATGAGTGTGACTATTTAGTGACCATTAGCAGTGGGTTTAAAGCTGCTGTTGTGGGAAATGGCCACAAGGCGGCAGCGTTTCTCCACTCCCAAGTCTGGTTCCTAGGGCAGCAGAGCCTTTCTGGGACCAATGGAATACAGAAGAAGGCATCATTGAAGTCTAATACAGAATACCATGTCCTGGTGGATGGTAGAATGACCAGTAGGGTCTAGGAATTAGGAACTACTGGATGTATATCCTCGGTGGCTTCACTGACTGTCCTAACATCCTTTACCAGGTCCCCAGCAGCCCACGGGGCTCTCGTGGTCAGGCCCCTCCCAGGATATGGGGCTCACCTGGGCAGGGCCCCAGCAGCCAACGGGGTTCTCATGTTCAGGCCACTCCCAGGGTATGGAGCTCAGCTGTGAAACTACCCAGCAGCCCATGAGGCTCTCGTGCTTAGGCACCTCCCATGATACAGAGCTCCCGTGGGCAGGTACCATGGCAGGGCTGGGCACACAGGAACCGTGCACATAGCCCTCATTGCAGAGCACCCCAGAACGCCTGTCACGCAGAGCTGACACAGAGCACCTCAGAGCAGGACTTGAACTAACCAACAGCAGCTCCGACAGGTCTCTGACCCTGGGCATCACTCTGTGCAGCCTCCCTCTGCCTGGTCTTCCAGAGACTTCCACTGCAGCCGGGGCACCAGGCCTTTGTCTCCAACCATCCCCCCTCCTCTCCCTGACTCCTGGGTTCCTCTCATTAGGATTAGGTCTTCTTGAAATTGTCTCCCACTCATGGGCCAGATAAAATGATGAGAAAACAAGCCGGAGATGCAGCCCCTTGTCTATCCTGACTCTCAGGAGCCCACACCTGTTCCTTGGAACTGGCCGTTTCAGCGAGGTCCATTTTCTGCAATGTGAGCCACTGAGGGGTGAGGATTGGCTGACCGGAGCAGCCTGTCCCTACCGGCCAGCCCTCCCCAGGTGTGCCTGGGTTGAGGTCAATAGAAACACCGCTCCAGGGAGCAACAGCGCCTGCAGCTGTGCCTGACGCCATATTCTCTGCCCCGTCAGCAGTCTCGGGGCTGTGCTGGTGGGAGGGAGTGAGGGGGCACGGTTTTGTGGGTGGCCCGGTGTGAGAGGGGCTCTGCTGGACTTTCTGCAGGAGTTGCCAGACTGCCACCTGCTAAAGAAGAGGATGGGTCACCCATACCTTCCGCTGGAATTTCTCCGCGGGCAGAGGTGAGGGAGGAACAAAGCAGTGGGGGCCAAGACAGGACGGATATCTCAGGCAGGGAAATGGAAAGTTTTCAGAAGAGCGCCTGGGGCCAGGATCATCCTGGCTGGCCTGCAGGCACCAAGTCAGCCTGCGTGCTTTCGCTGGTGTGGATCCACGGCCCTTCCTCTATGCTTTCAAGTCCTTGTACATATTCAGGTGTTTTACCTGGAAAGGGAGGGAACAGTTCAGCAGCAGCTGGCTGGGGGCTCAGCTCACGTTTACTCACAGACGCCTATGTACGGTCCCCCAGCTTTGCAATGAGGACGCTCCTTGCGGGGGTGGGGGGGGGGCTGCTGGCTGCATGGGAGATAATTCCCTACCTCTGACCAACTTCAGAATTGTTTACCACTGGAGCAAGTGCCCTGATAGGGTTTTCCTCTGTATAACTAGTGGGTTCTGTTTATTTTTTCTGTTTTGTTTCAAGGTAGATTTTATTCCTCATTTATGTATTTATAGATATAAGCATGGAAATAATTCATTCATACAAATACATCTGTGTGAAGGGAAGAACGCTTTTCTGTTTTATTTTTAAATTTTATTTGTTTTTAAAAATTTTGAAATTTAATATTATTTATTTTTTTAGACAGCAGGTTATTATTAGTTATCTATTTTATACATATACATGTATACAGGTCAATCCCAATCTCCCAACTCATCCCACCACCACCACCCCATGGCTTCCCCCCCTTGGTTTCCATACGTTTGTTCTCTAACCCTGTGTCTCTAATTCTGCCCTGCAAACCGGTTCATCTGTACCAGTTTTCTAAGTTCCACATATATGCATTAATACACAATATTTGTTTTTCTCTTTCTGACTTACTTCTCTCGGTATGACAGTCTCTAGATCCATCCACGTCTCTACAAATGACCCCGTTTCATTCCTTTTTATGGCTGAGTAATATTCCATTTTATATATGTACCACATCTTTATCCATTCGTCTGTCTGTGGGCATTTAGGTTGCTTCCATTACCTGGCTATTGTAAATAGTGCTGCAATGAACATTGTGGTGAATGTGTCTTTTGGATTTATGGTTTTCTCTGGGTATATGCCCAGAAGTGGGATTGCTGGATCATATGGTAATTGTATTTTTAGTTTTTCTAATGAACCTCCATACTGTTCTCCATAGTGACTGTATCAATTGACATGCCCACCAATAGTGGAAGAGGGATCCATGTGTCCACACCCTCCGCAGCATTTGTAGTTTGTCGATTTTCTGATGATGCCCATTCTAACAGGTGTGAGGTGATACCTCATTGAAGTTTTGACTTGCATTTCTCTAATAATTAGTGATGTTGAGCAGCTTTTCATGTGCATCCTGGCCATCTCTGGGTCTCCTTTGAAGAAATGTCTATTTAGATATTCTACCCATTTTTGAAGTGGGTTGTATTTTTTTTAATATTAAGCTGCATGAGCTGTTTATATATATTGGAGATTAAACCTTTGTCCATTGATTCGTTTCCACATATTTCCTCCCATTCTGAGGGTTGCCTTTTTCCATTCCCGTTTTTTAACAAAAGAAAGAAAGAAAGAAAAAGAAGCAGAACACAAATGTCCGTAAAATATGCCTCTTGAAACTGTCGTTTTGAAATATGGAGGTGTTTTGAATTTTTTGGTCGGTATACGACCCCAGGATTTGTTTTCAGGGCAGGTCTCATTTACAGGCCTGCAATTATTTTGAATATGAACTGACCATTAGCGCTGGGATTAAAGCTGCTGTTGTGTGAAACGGCCACAAGGTGGCAGCAGTTCTCCTTTACCAAATCTGGTGACTAGGGCAACAGAGCCTCAATGGAAGTCGTGTTCTAGGTTGTAATTTAGAATGGAATGTGCCAGGAAAAAGACCCTTAAGTTTGTCTCACTATTTCTTGTTCGTTTTTTTTTTCATTTAATTTTTATTTTTTATCACAGCAAGTTTGATTACAATGTTTGGCTTGTTGTAGGTGTGCAAGATGTGGTTCTTTTACGCATATACATATGTCTGTTCTTCCTGGGATCCTTTTCCATGTACGTTATGACAGAATGTTGACTAATCTTCTCTTGGTATTCCGTAGGTGTTTGGTGTCTATATATTTCACCTGTGTTTGTATATGTCTCTTAACCCCAATATCCTAATGTATCCAATCCTCACACCTTTCCATTGGTGAACCGTAAGTTTGTTTAATGAATCTGCGATTGCCCTTCTCTTTGGAAATATCTTCACTAGTATCAAGTTTTAGGTAACACCTATAAGTGATATCATACGATATGTGTCTTTCTCTTTCTGACTTACTACAAGTCACGTGATTACCTCTAGACTCATCTACGGTGCTGCAAATGGCATTGTGTCCTTTTTTTCCTTGGCTAATATTCTGTCTGTACATGTACCAGTTCTTCTTTGACCACTCATCTGTTGATGGACTTTTTGGTTGCTCCCATGTCATGGCTATTGTAATGCTGCGGCAATGCACATTTGCCTGCCTGTGTCTTTCCAATTCTGTCTTCTTAGGTTATAGGCCCAGGAGTTCGCCTGCTGGATCATATGGTAGCAAAATGTTTACCTTGTACAGGCACCGCCATTCTGTTCTCATTAGTGGCTCTTACCAGGTTACGTCCCACTTAAAGTTGAGGTGATGCTCTTCTCCACAACACCTTCAGCGTTTATTGTTTGGAGTATTTTTGCTGAAGTTTATTCTGACTAGTGTGAGCTGATACCACTTTGTGCTTGGATTTGCATGCGTCTCATAATACCTTGAAATTGAGCTTTCTGGCATGTCCTTTTTTTCTTCAAACTGTGAGTACAGCTTACCTCTTCAAACTGTTTTCGGGAAGTAGGTGTGACATTTAGAAATATTTTGGCCATTACCTCCCTCAAGACATTATGAGGGCAGGTTTCATTCACAGCCCTCCAGTACTGGTGCATATGAAGTGACCCTTAGCACAGGTTTTAAAGCTGCTGTTGCAGGTAACGGCCAGAGGGTGGCAGCATTTCTGCTTTTCCCAATCTGTTAACTAGGGAAACAGACCATCCTGGCAGTGGTGTTCCTCGGTTCTATATTAGAGTGGAATGTGCCCCCAAAAGCTGATGTCTCCTTACTTATGTTTGTTTTAGAAATCGAATTTCTCTATATTTTTTTATTGGAGTCATATTCCATTGTGTTCATGGACCACTTCTTCTTTGAGCATTCCTCTGTTGATGGACATTTTCGTAGCTTCCAAGTGTTGGCTATGGTAAATATTGCTGGAGTGCAGGATTGCCAGCATGTGTCTTTTCTTTTTTGTGGTACATGGGCCTCTCACTGCCGTGGGCCCTCCCATTGCAGAGCACAGGCTCCGGACGCACAGGCCCAGCAGCCATAGCTCACGGGAACAGCCGCTCCGCGGCAAGTGGGATCTTCCCGAATCGGGGCATGAACCCATGTCCCCTGCACTGGCAGGCGGACTCTCATCCACTGCGCCACCAGTGAATCCCAGCCTGTCTTTTTGATTCTCATCCCCTCAGGCGAAAGGCCCAGCAGTGGGTATACTTGATTGAATGGTAGCTCAGTATTTATCTTTACAAGGCACGTCATTTTTGTTTTCATGACTGGCTCTTACCATGTCCCACGTTGAAGCAAGGGTAGGCATTTCTCCAAAACCCCTTCAGCATTTATTGTTTGCAGAATTTTTCCTGATGGGCATTCTGACTGCTGTGAGCTGATAGGTTTTTGTCATTTTGATTTGCATATCTTTAATTATTCCTAATGTTTAGCATTTTCCCATGCCTTTTTAAATTTCTGGCAGAGAAAAACAGAAAAAAAAAACGGAGAGTACAGTTAAACTCTTGAAATTGTCTTCTTGGATGGTTGCCCTCTTTTGAATGTTCTGGTCAATTTTCGACCCCATGTTTGTTTTTGAGGGCAGGTGTTATTCACAGGCCTGCAATGAGTGTGACTATTTAGTGACCATTAGCAGTGGGTTTAAAGCTGCTGTTGTGGGAAATGGCCACAAGGCGGCAGCGTTTCTCCACTCCCAAGTCTGGTTCCTAGGGCAGCAGAGCCTTTCTGGGACCAATGGAATACAGAAGAAGGCATCATTGAAGTCTAATACAGAATACCATGTCCTGGTGGATGGTAGAATGACCAGTAGGGTCTAGGAATTAGGAACTACTGGATGTATATCCTCGGTGGCTTCACTGACTGTCCTAACATCCTTTACCAGGTCCCCAGCAGCCCACGGGGCTCTCGTGGTCAGGCCCCTCCCAGGATATGGGGCTCACCTGGGCAGGGCCCCAGCAGCCAACGGGGTTCTCATGTTCAGGCCACTCCCAGGGTATGGAGCTCAGCTGTGAAACTACCCAGCAGCCCATGAGGCTCTCGTGCTTAGGCACCTCCCATGATACAGAGCTCCCGTGGGCAGGTACCATGGCAGGGCTGGGCACACAGGAACCGTGCACATAGCCCTCATTGCAGAGCACCCCAGAACGCCTGTCACACAGAGCTGACACAGAGCACCTCAGAGCAGGACTTGAACTAACCAACAGCAGCTCCGACAGGTCTCTGACCCTGGGCATCACTCTGTGCAGCCTCCCTCTGCCTGGTCTTCCAGAGACTTCCACTGCAGCCGGGGCACCAGGCCTTTGTCTCCAACCATCCCCCCTCCTCTCCCTGACTCCTGGGTTCCTCTCATTAGGATTAGGTCTTCTTGAAATTGTCTCCCACTCATGGGCCAGATAAAATGATGAGAAAACAAGCCGGAGATGCAGCCCCTTGTCTATCCTGACTCTCAGGAGCCCACACCTGTTCCTTGGAACTGGCCGTTTCAGCGAGGTCCATTTTCTGCAATGTGAGCCACTGAGGGGTGAGGATTGGCTGACCGGAGCAGCCTGTCCCTACCGGCCAGCCCTCCCCAGGTGTGCCTGGGTTGAGGTCAATAGAAACACCGCTCCAGGGAGCAACAGCGCCTGCAGCTGTGCCTGACGCCATATTCTCTGCCCCGTCAGCAGTCTCGGGGCTGTGCTGGTGGGAGGGAGTGAGGGGGCACGGTTTTGTGGGTGGCCCGGTGTGAGAGGGGCTCTGCTGGACTTTCTGCAGGAGTTGCCAGACTGCCACCTGCTAAAGAAGAGGATGGGTCACCCATACCTTCCGCTGGAATTTCTCCGCGGGCAGAGGTGAGGGAGGAACAAAGCAGTGGGGGCCAAGACAGGACGGATATCTCAGGCAGGGAAATGGAAAGTTTTCAGAAGAGCGCCTGGGGCCAGGATCATCCTGGCTGGCCTGCAGGCACCAAGTCAGCCTGCGTGCTTTCGCTGGTGTGGATCCACGGCCCTTCCTCTATGCTTTCAAGTCCTTGTACATATTCAGGTGTTTTACCTGGGAAGGGAGGGAACAGTTCAGCAGCAGCTGGCTGCGGGCTCAGCTCACGTTTACTCACAGACGCCTATGTACGGTCCCCCAGCTTTGCAATGAGGACGCTCCTTGCGGGGGTGGGGTGGGGCTGCTGGCTGCATGGGAGATAATTCCCTACCTCTGACCAACTTCAGAATTGTTTACCACTGGAGCAAGTGCCCTGATAGGGTTTTCCTCTGTATAACTAGTGGGTTCTGTTTATTTTTTCTGTTTTGTTTCAAGGTAGATTTTATTCCTCATTTATGTATTTATAGATATAAGCATGGAAATAATTCATTCATACAAATACATCTGTGTGAAGGGAAGAACGTTTTTCTGTTTTATTTTTAAATTTTATTTGTTTTTAAATATTTTGAAATTTAGTATTATTTATTTTTTAGACAGCAGGTTATTATTAGTTATCTATTTTATACATATACATGTATACAGGTCAATCCCAATCTCCCAACTCATCCCACCACCACCACCCCATGGCTTCCCCCCCTTGGTTTCCATACGTTTGTTCTCTAACCCTGTGTCTCTAATTCTGCCCTGCAAACCGGTTCATCTGTACCAGTTTTCTAGGTTCCACATATATGCATTAATACACAATATTTGTTTTTCTCTTTCTGACTTACTTCTCTCGGTATGACAGTCTCTAGATCCATCCACGTCTCTACAAATGACCCCGTTTCATTCCTTTTTATGGCTGAGTAATATTCCATTTTATATATGTACCACATCTTTATCCATTCGTCTGTCTGTGGGCATTTAGGTTGCTTCCATTACCTGGCTATTGTAAATAGTGCTGCAATGAACATTGTGGTGAATGTGTCTTTTGGATTTATGGTTTTCTCTGGGTATATGCCCAGAAGTGGGATTGCTGGGTCATATGGTAATTGTATTTTTAGTTTTTCTAATGAACCTCCATACTGTTCTCCATAGTGACTGTATCAATTGACATGCCCACCAATAGTGGAAGAGGGATCCATGTGTCCACACCCTCCGCAGCATTTGTAGTTTGTCGATTTTCTGATGATGCCCATTCTAACAGGTGTGAGGTGATACCTCATTGAAGTTTTGACTTGCATTTCTCTAATAATTAGTGATGTTGAGCAGCTTTTCATGTGCATCCTGGCCATCTCTGGGTCTCCTTTGAAGAAATGTCTATTTAGATATTCTACCCATTTTTGAAGTGGGTTGTATTTTTTTTAATATTAAGCTGCATGAGCTGTTTATATATATTGGAGATTAAACCTTTGTCCATTGATTCGTTTCCACATATTTCCTCCCATTCTGAGGGTTGCCTTTTTCCATTCCCGTTTTTTAACAAAAGAAAGAAAGAAAGAAAAAGAAGCAGAACACAAATGTCCGTAAAATATGCCTCTTGAAACTGTCGTTTTGAAATATGGAGGTGTTTTGAATTTTTTGGTCGGTATACGACCCCAGGATTTGTTTTCAGGGCAGGTCTCATTTACAGGCCTGCAATTATTCTGAATATCAACTGACCATTAGCGCTGGGATTAAAGCTGCTGTTGTGTGAAACGGCCACAAGGTGGCAGCAGTTCTCCTTTACCAAATCTGGTGACTAGGGCAACAGAGCCTCAATGGAAGTCGTGTTCTAGGTTGTAATTTAGAATGGAATGTGCCAGGAAAAAGACCCTTAAGTTTGTCTCACTATTTCTTGTTCGGTTTTTTTTTCATTTAATTTTTATTTTTTATCACAGCAAGTTTGATTACAATGTTTGGCTTGTTGTAGGTGTGCAAGATGTGGTTCTTTTACGCATATACATATGTCTGTTCTTCCTGGGATCCTTTTCCATGTACGTTATGACAGAATGTTGACTAATCTTCTCTTGGTATTCCGTAGGTGTTTGGTGTCTATATATTTCACCTGTGTTTGTATATGTCTCTTAACCCCAATATCCTAATGTATCCAATCCTCACACCTTTCCATTGGTGAACCGTAAGTTTGTTTAATGAATCTGCGATTGCCCTTCTCTGTGGAAATATCTTCACTAGTATCAAGTTTTAGGTAACACCTATAAGTGATATCATACGATATGTGTCTTTCTCTTTCTGACTTACTACAAGTCACGTGATTACCTCTAGACTCATCTACGGTGCTGCAGATGGCATTGTGTCCTTTTTTTCCTTGGCTAATATTCTGTCTGTACATGTACCAGTTCTTCTTTGACCACTCATCTGTTGATGGACTTTTTGGTTGCTCCCATGTCATGGCTATTGTAATGCTGCGGCAATGCACATTTGCCTGCCTGTGTCTTTCCAATTCTGTCTTCTTAGGTTATAGGCCCAGGAGTTCGCCTGCTGGATCATATGGTAGCAAAATGTTTACCTTGTACAGGCACCGCCATTCTGTTCTCATTAGTGGCTCTTACCAGGTTACGTCCCACTTAAAGTTGAGGTGATGCTCTTCTCCACAACACCTTCAGCGTTTATTGTTTGGAGTATTTTTGCTGAAGTTTATTCTGACTAGTGTGAGCTGATACCACTTTGTGCTTGGATTTGCATGCGTCTCATAATACCTTGAAATTGAGCTTTCTGGCATGTCCTTTTTTTCTTCAAACTGTGAGTACAGCTTACCTCTTCAAACTGTTTTCGGGAAGTAGGTGTGACATTTAGAAATATTTTGGCCATTACCTCCCTCAAGACATTATGAGGGCAGGTTTCATTCACAGCCCTCCAGTACTGGTGCATATGAAGTGACCCTTAGCACAGGTTTTAAAGCTGCTGTTGCAGGTAACGGCCAGAGGGTGGCAGCATTTCTGCTTTTCCCAATCTGTTAACTAGGGAAACAGACCATCCTGGCAGTGGTGTTCCTCGGTTCTATATTAGAGTGGAATGTGCCCCCAAAAGCTGATGTCTCCTTACTTATGTTTGTTTTAGAAATCGAATTTCTCTATATTTTTTTATTGGAGTCATATTCCATTGTGTTCATGGACCACTTCTTCTTTGAGCATTCCTCTGTTGATGGACATTTTCGTAGCTTCCAAGTGTTGGCTATGGTAAATATTGCTGGAGTGCAGGATTGCCAGCATGTGTCTTTTCTTTTTTGTGGTACATGGGCCTCTCACTGCCGTGGGCCCTCCCATTGCAGAGCACAGGCTCCGGACGCACAGGCCCAGCAGCCATAGCTCACGGGAACAGCCGCTCCGCGGCAAGTGGGATCTTCCCGAATCGGGGCATGAACCCATGTCCCCTGCACTGGCAGGCGGACTCTCATCCACTGCGCCACCAGTGAATCCCAGCCTGTCTTTTTGATTCTCATCCCCTCAGGCGAAAGGCCCAGCAGTGGGTATACTTGATTGAATGGTAGCTCAGTATTTATCTTTACAAGGCACGTCATTTTTGTTTTCATGACTGGCTCTTACCATGTCCCACGTTGAAGCAAGGGTAGGCATTTCTCCAAAACCCCTTCAGCATTTATTGTTTGCAGAATTTTTCCTGATGGGCATTCTGACTGCTGTGAGCTGATAGGTTTTTGTCATTTTGATTTGCATATCTTTAATTATTCCTAATGTTTAGCATTTTCCCATGCCTTTTTAAATTTCTGGCAGAGAAAAACAGAAAAAAAAAACGGAGAGTACAGTTAAACTCTTGAAATTGTCTTCTTGGATGGTTGCCCTCTTTTGAATGTTCTGGTCAATTTTCGACCCCATGTTTGTTTTTGAGGGCAGGTGTTATTCACAGGCCTGCAATGAGTGTGACTATTTAGTGACCATTAGCAGTGGGTTTAAAGCTGCTGTTGTGGGAAATGGCCACAAGGCGGCAGCGTTTCTCCACTCCCAAGTCTGGTTCCTAGGGCAGCAGAGCCTTTCTGGGACCAATGGAATACAGAAGAAGGCATCATTGAAGTCTAATACAGAATACCATGTCCTGGTGGATGGTAGAATGACCAGTAGGGTCTAGGAATTAGGAACTACTGGATGTATATCCTCGGTGGCTTCACTGACTGTCCTAACATCCTTTACCAGGTCCCCAGCAGCCCACGGGGCTCTCGTGGTCAGGCCCCTCCCAGGATATGGGGCTCACCTGGGCAGGGCCCCAGCAGCCAACGGGGTTCTCATGTTCAGGCCACTCCCAGGGTATGGAGCTCAGCTGTGAAACTACCCAGCAGCCCATGAGGCTCTCGTGCTTAGGCACCTCCCATGATACAGAGCTCCCGTGGGCAGGTACCATGGCAGGGCTGGGCACACAGGAACCGTGCACATAGCCCTCATTGCAGAGCACCCCAGAACGCCTGTCACGCAGAGCTGACACAGAGCACCTCAGAGCAGGACTTGAACTAACCAACAGCAGCTCCGACAGGTCTCTGACCCTGGGCATCACTCTGTGCAGCCTCCCTCTGCCTGGTCTTCCAGAGACTTCCACTGCAGCCGGGGCACCAGGCCTTTGTCTCCAACCATCCCCCCTCCTCTCCCTGACTCCTGGGTTCCTCTCATTAGGATTAGGTCTTCTTGAAATTGTCTCCCACTCATGGGCCAGATAAAATGATGAGAAAACAAGCCGGAGATGCAGCCCCTTGTCTATCCTGACTCTCAGGAGCCCACACCTGTTCCTTGGAACTGGCCGTTTCAGCGAGGTCCATTTTCTGCAATGTGAGCCACTGAGGGGTGAGGATTGGCTGACCGGAGCAGCCTGTCCCTACCGGCCAGCCCTCCCCAGGTGTGCCTGGGTTGAGGTCAATAGAAACACCGCTCCAGGGAGCAACAGCGCCTGCAGCTGTGCCTGATGCCATATTCTCTGCCCCGTCAGCAGTCTCGGGGCTGTGCTGGTGGGAGGGAGTGAGGGGGCACGGTTTTGTGGGTGGCCCGGTGTGAGAGGGGCTCTGCTGGACTTTCTGCAGGAGTTGCCAGACTGCCACCTGCTAAAGAAGAGGATGGGTCACCCATACCTTCCGCTGGAATTTCTCCGCGGGCAGAGGTGAGGGAGGAACAAAGCAGTGGGGGCCAAGACAGGACGGATATCTCAGGCAGGGAAATGGAAAGTTTTCAGAAGAGCGCCTGGGGCCAGGATCATCCTGGCTGGCCTGCAGGCACCAAGTCAGCCTGCGTGCTTTCGCTGGTGTGGATCCACGGCCCTTCCTCTATGCTTTCAAGTCCTTGTACATATTCAGGTGTTTTACCTGGGAAGGGAGGGAACAGTTCAGCAGCAGCTGGCTGCGGGCTCAGCTCACGTTTACTCACAGACGCCTATGTACGGTCCCCCAGCTTTGCAATGAGGACGCTCCTTGCGGGGGTGGGGGGGGCTGCTGGCTGCATGGGAGATAATTCCCTACCTCTGACCAACTTCAGAATTGTTTACCACTGGAGCAAGTGCCCTGATAGGGTTTTCCTCTGTATAACTAGTGGGTTCTGTTTATTTTTTCTGTTTTGTTTCAAGGTAGATTTTATTCCTCATTTATGTATTTATAGATATAAGCATGGAAATAATTCATTCATACAAATACATCTGTGTGAAGGGAAGAACGTTTTTCTGTTTTATTTTTAAATTTTATTTGTTTTTAAAAATTTTGAAATTTAGTATTATTTATTTTTTTAGACAGCAGGTTATTATTAGTTATCTATTTTATACATATACATGTATACAGGTCAATCCCAATCTCCCAACTCATCCCACCACCACCACCCCATGGCTTCCCCCCCTTGGTTTCCATACGTTTGTTCTCTAACCCTGTGTCTCTAATTCTGCCCTGCAAACCGGTTCATCTGTACCAGTTTTCTAGGTTCCACATATATGCATTAATACACAATATTTGTTTTTCTCTTTCTGACTTACTTCTCTCGGTATGACAGTCTCTAGATCCATCCACGTCTCTACAAATGACCCCGTTTCATTCCTTTTTATGGCTGAGTAATATTCCATTTTATATATGTACCACATCTTTATCCATTCGTCTGTCTGTGGGCATTTAGGTTGCTTCCATTACCTGGCTATTGTAAATAGTGCTGCAATGAACATTGTGGTGAATGTGTCTTTTGGATTTATGGTTTTCTCTGGGTATATGCCCAGAAGTGGGATTGCTGGATCATATGGTAATTGTATTTTTAGTTTTTCTAATGAACCTCCATACTGTTCTCCATAGTGACTGTATCAATTGACATGCCCACCAATAGTGGAAGAGGGATCCATGTGTCCACACCCTCCGCAGCATTTGTAGTTTGTCGATTTTCTGATGATGCCCATTCTAACAGGTGTGAGGTGATACCTCATTGAAGTTTTGACTTGCATTTCTCTAATAATTAGTGATGTTGAGCAGCTTTTCATGTGCATCCTGGCCATCTCTGGGTCTCCTTTGAAGAAATGTCTATTTAGATATTCTACCCATTTTTGAAGTGGGTTGTATTTTTTTTAATATTAAGCTGCATGAGCTGTTTATATATATTGGAGATTAAACCTTTGTCCATTGATTCGTTTTCACATATTTCCTCCCATTCTGAGGGTTGCCTTTTTCCATTCCCGTTTTTTAACAAAAGAAAGAAAGAAAGAAAAAGAAGCAGAACACAAATGTCCGTAAAATATGCCTCTTGAAACTGTCGTTTTGAAATATGGAGGTGTTTTGAATTTTTTGGTCGGTATACGACCCCAGGATTTGTTTTCAGGGCAGGTCTCATTTACAGGCCTGCAATTATTTTGAATATCAACTGACCATTAGCGCTGGGATTAAAGCTGCTGTTGTGTGAAACGGCCACAAGGTGGCAGCAGTTCTCCTTTACCAAATCTGGTGACTAGGGCAACAGAGCCTCAATGGAAGTCGTGTTCTAGGTTGTAATTTAGAATGGAATGTGCCAGGAAAAAGACCCATAAGTTTGTCTCACTATTTCTTGTTCGGTTTTTTTTCATTTAATTTTTATTTTTTATCACAGCAAGTTTGATTACAATGTTTGGCTTGTTGTAGGTGTGCAAGATGTGGTTCTTTTACGCATATACATATGTCTGTTCTTCCTGGGATCCTTTTCCATGTACGTTATGACAGAATGTTGACTAATCTTCTCTTGGTATTCCGTAGGTGTTTGGTGTCTATATATTTCACCTGTGTTTGTATATGTCTCTTAACCCCAATATCCTAATGTATCCAATCCTCACACCTTTCCATTGGTGAACCGTAAGTTTGTTTAATGAATCTGCGATTGCCCTTCTCTGTAGAAATATCTTCACTAGTATCAAGTTTTAGGTAACACCTATAAGTGATATCATACGATATGTGTCTTTCTCTTTCTGACTTACTACAAGTCACGTGATTACCTCTAGACTCATCTACGGTGCTGCAAATGGCATTGTGTCCTTTTTTTCCTTGGCTAATATTCTGTCTGTACATGTACCAGTTCTTCTTTGACCACTCATCTGTTGATGGACTTTTTGGTTGCTCCCATGTCATGGCTATTGTAATGCTGCGGCAATGCACATTTGCCTGCCTGTGTCTTTCCAATTCTGCCTTCTTAGGTTATAGGCCCAGGAGTTCGCCTGCTGGATCATATGGTAGCAAAATGTTTACCTTGTACAGGCACCGCCATTCTGTTCTCATTAGTGGCTCTTACCAGGTTACATCCCACTTAAAGTTGAGGTGATGCTCTTCTCCACAACACCTTCAGCGTTTATTGTTTGGAGTATTTTTGCTGAAGTTTATTCTGACTAGTGTGAGCTGATACCACTTTGTGCTTGGATTTGCATGCGTCTCATAATACCTTGAAATTGAGCTTTCTGGCATGTCCTTTTTTTCTTCAAACTGTGAGTACAGCTTACCTCTTCAAATTGTTTTCGGGAAGTAGGTGTGACATTTAGAAATATTTTGGCCATTACCTCCCTCAAGACATTATGAGGGCAGGTTTCATTCACAGCCCTCCAGTACTGGTGCATATGAAGTGACCCTTAGCACAGGTTTTAAAGCTGCTGTTGCAGGTACCGGCCAGAGGGTGGCAGCATTTCTGCTTTTCCCAATCTGTTAACTAGGGAAACAGACCACCCTGGCAGTGGTGTTCCTCGGTTATATGTTAGAGTGGAATGTGCCCCCAAAAGCTGATGTCTCCTTACTTATGTTTGTTTTAGAAATTGAATTTCTATATATTTTTTTATTGGAGTCATATTCCATTGTGTTCATGGACCACTTCTTCTTTGAGCATTCCTCTGTTGATGGACATTTTCGTAGCTTCCAAGTGTTGGCTATGGTAAATATTGCTGGAGTGCAGGATTGCCAGCATGTGTCTTTTCTTTTTTGTGGTACATGGGCCTCTCACTGCCGTGGGCCCTCCCATTGCAGAGCACAGGCTCCGGACGCACAGGCCCAGCAGCCATAGCTCACGGGAACAGCCGCTCCGCGGCAAGTGGGATCTTCCCGAATCGGGGCATGAACCCATGTCCCCTGCACTGGCAGGCGGACTCTCATCCACTGCGCCACCAGTGAATCCCAGCCTGTCTTTTTGATTCTCATCCCCTCAGGCGAAAGGCCCAGCAGTGGGTATACTTGATTGAATGGTAGCTCAGTATTTATCTTTACAAGGCACGTCATTTTTGTTTTCATGACTGGCTCTTACCATGTCCCACGTTGAAGCAAGGGTAGGCATTTCTCCAAAACCCCTTCAGCATTTATTGTTTGCAGAATTTTTCCTGATGGGCATTCTGACTGCTGTGAGCTGATAGGTTTTTGTCATTTGGATTTACATATCTTTAATTATTCCTAATGTTTAGCATTTTCCCATGCCTTTTTAAATTTCTGGCAGAGAAAAACAGAAAAAAAAACGGAGAGTACAGTTAAACTCTTGAAATTGTCTTCTTGGATGGTTGCCCTCTTTTGAATGTTCTGGTCAATTTTCGACCCCATGTTTGTTTTTGAGGGCAGGTGTTATTCACAGGCCTGCAATGAGTGTGACTATTTAGTGACCATTAGCAGTGGGTTTAAAGCTGCTGTTGTGGGAAATGGCCACAAGGCGGCAGCGTTTCTCCACTCCCAAGTCTGGTTCCTAGGGCAGCAGAGCCTTTCTGGGACCAATGGAATACAGAAGAAGGCATCATTGAAGTCTAATACAGAATACCATGTCCTGGTGGATGGTAGAATGACCAGTAGGGTCTAGGAATTAGGAACTACTGGATGTATATCCTCGGTGGCTTCACTGACTGTCCTAACATCCTTTACCAGGTCCCCAGCAGCCCACGGGGCTCTCGTGGTCAGGCCCCTCCCAGGATATGGGGCTCACCTGGGCAGGGCCCCAGCAGCCAACGGGGTTCTCATGTTCAGGCCACTCCCAGGGTATGGAGCTCAGCTGTGAAACTACCCAGCAGCCCATGAGGCTCTCGTGCTTAGGCACCTCCCATGATACAGAGCTCCCGTGGGCAGGTACCATGGCAGGGCTGGGCACACAGGAACCGTGCACATAGCCCTCATTGCAGAGCACCCCAGAACGCCTGTCACGCAGAGCTGACACAGAGCACCTCAGAGCAGGACTTGAACTAACCAACAGCAGCTCCGACAGGTCTCTGACCCTGGGCATCACTCTGTGCAGCCTCCCTCTGCCTGGTCTTCCAGAGACTTCCACTGCAGCCGGGGCACCAGGCCTTTGTCTCCAACCATCCCCCCTCCTCTCCCTGACTCCTGGGTTCCTCTCATTAGGATTAGGTCTTCTTGAAATTGTCTCCCACTCATGGGCCAGATAAAATGATGAGAAAACAAGCCGGAGATGCAGCCCCTTGTCTATCCTGACTCTCAGGAGCCCACACCTGTTCCTTGGAACTGGCCGTTTCAGCGAGGTCCATTTTCTGCAATGTGAGCCACTGAGGGGTGAGGATTGGCTGACCGGAGCAGCCTGTCCCTACCGGCCAGCCCTCCCCAGGTGTGCCTGGGTTGAGGTCAATAGAAACACCGCTCCAGGGAGCAACAGCGCCTGCAGCTGTGCCTGACGCCATATTCTCTGCCCCGTCAGCAGTCTCGGGGCTGTGCTGGTGGGAGGGAGTGAGGGGGCACGGTTTTGTGGGTGGCCCGGTGTGAGAGGGGCTCTGCTGGACTTTCTGCAGGAGTTGCCAGACTGCCACCTGCTAAAGAAGAGGATGGGTCACCCATACCTTCCGCTGGAATTTCTCCGCGGGCAGAGGTGAGGGAGGAACAAAGCAGTGGGGGCCAAGACAGGACGGATATCTCAGGCAGGGAAATGGAAAGTTTTCAGAAGAGCGCCTGGGGCCAGGATCATCCTGGCTGGCCTGCAGGCACCAAGTCAGCCTGCGTGCTTTCGCTGGTGTGGATCCACGGCCCTTCCTCTATGCTTTCAAGTCCTTGTACATATTCAGGTGTTTTACCTGGGAAGGGAGGGAACAGTTCAGCAGCAGCTGGCTGGGGGCTCAGCTCACGTTTACTCACAGACGCCTATGTACGGTCCCCCAGCTTTGCAATGAGGACGCTCCTTGCGGGGGTGGGGGTGGGGCTGCTGGCTGCATGGGAGATAATTCCCTACCTCTGACCAACTTCAGAATTGTTTACCACTGGAGCAAGTGCCCTGATAGGGTTTTCCTCTGTATAACTAGTGGGTTCTGTTTATTTTTTCTGTTTTGTTTCAAGGTAGATTTTATTCCTCATTTATGTATTTATAGATATAAGCATGGAAATAATTCATTCATACAAATACATCTGTGTGAAGGGAAGAACGCTTTTCTGTTTTATTTTTAAATTTTATTTGTTTTTAAAAATTTTGAAATTTAATATTATTTATTTTTTTAGACAGCAGGTTATTATTAGTTATCTATTTTATACATATACATGTATACAGGTCAATCCCAATCTCCCAACTCATCCCACCACCACCACCCCATGGCTTCCCCCCCTTGGTTTCCATACGTTTGTTCTCTAACCCTGTGTCTCTAATTCTGCCCTGCAAACCGGTTCATCTGTACCAGTTTTCTAGGTTCCACATATATGCATTAATACACAATATTTGTTTTTCTCTTTCTGACTTACTTCTCTCGGTATGACAGTCTCTAGATCCATCCACGTCTCTACAAATGACCCCGTTTCATTCCTTTTTATGGCTGAGTAATATTCCATTTTATATATGTACCACATCTTTATCCATTCGTCTGTCTGTGGGCATTTAGGTTGCTTCCATTACCTGGCTATTGTAAATAGTGCTGCAATGAACATTGTGGTGAATGTGTCTTTTGGATTTATGGTTTTCTCTGGGTATATGCCCAGAAGTGGGATTGCTGGATCATATGGTAATTGTATTTTTAGTTTTTCTAATGAACCTCCATACTGTTCTCCATAGTGACTGTATCAATTGACATGCCCACCAATAGTGGAAGAGGGATCCATGTGTCCACACCCTCCGCAGCATTTGTAGTTTGTCGATTTTCTGATGATGCCCATTCTAACAGGTGTGAGGTGATACCTCATTGAAGTTTTGACTCGCATTTCTCTAATAATTAGTGATGTTGAGCAGCTTTTCATGTGCATCCTGGCCATCTCTGGGTCTCCTTTGAAGAAATGTCTATTTAGATATTCTACCCATTTTTGAAGTGGGTTGTATTTTTTTTAATATTAAGCTGCATGAGCTGTTTATATATATTGGAGATTAAACCTTTGTCCATTGATTCGTTTCCACATATTTCCTCCCATTCTGAGGGTTGCCTTTTTCCATTCCCGTTTTTTAACAAAAGAAAGAAAGAAAGAAAAAGAAGCAGAACACAAATGTCCGTAAAATATGCCTCTTGAAACTGTCGTTTTGAAATATGGAGGTGTTTTGAATTTTTTGGTCGGTATACGACCCCAGGATTTGTTTTCAGGGCAGGTCTCATTTACAGGCCTGCAATTATTTTGAATATCAACTGACCATTAGCGCTGGGATTAAAGCTGCTGTTGTGTGAAACGGCCACAAGGTGGCAGCAGTTCTCCTTTACCAAATCTGGTGACTAGGGCAACAGAGCCTCAATGGAAGTCGTGTTCTAGGTTGTAATTTAGAATGGAATGTGCCAGGAAAAAGACCCTTAAGTTTGTCTCACTATTTCTTGTTCGGTTTTTTTTTCATTTAATTTTTATTTTTTATCACAGCAAGTTTGATTACAATGTTTGGCTTGTTGTAGGTGTGCAAGATGTGGTTCTTTTACGCATATACATATGTCTGTTCTTCCTGGGATCCTTTTCCATGTACGTTATGACAGAATGTTGACTAATCTTCTCTTGGTATTCCGTAGGTGTTTGGTGTCTATATATTTCACCTGTGTTTGTATATGTCTCTTAACCCCAATATCCTAATGTATCCAATCCTCACACCTTTCCATTGGTGAACCGTAAGTTTGTTTAATGAATCTGCGATTGCCCTTCTCTGTGGAAATATCTTCACTAGTATCAAGTTTTAGGTAACACCTATAAGTGATATCATACGATATGTGTCTTTCTCTTTCTGACTTACTACAAGTCACGTGATTACCTCTAGACTCATCTACGGTGCTGCAAATGGCATTGTGTCCTTTTTTTCCTTGGCTAATATTCTGTCTGTACATGTACCAGTTCTTCTTTGACCACTCATCTGTTGATGGACTTTTTGGTTGCTCCCATGTCATGGCTATTGTAATGCTGCGGCAATGCACATTTGCCTGCCTGTGTCTTTCCAATTCTGTCTTCTTAGGTTATAGGCCCAGGAGTTCGCCTGCTGGATCATATGGTAGCAAAATGTTTACCTTGTACAGGCACCGCCATTCTGTTCTCATTAGTGGCTCTTACCAGGTTACGTCCCACTTAAAGTTGAGGTGATGCTCTTCTCCACAACACCTTCAGCGTTTATTGTTTGGAGTATTTTTGCTGAAGTTTATTCTGACTAGTGTGAGCTGATACCACTTTGTGCTTGGATTTGCATGCGTCTCATAATACCTTGAAATTGAGCTTTCTGGCATGTCCTTTTTTTCTTCAAACTGTGAGTACAGCTTACCTCTTCAAACTGTTTTCGGGAAGTAGGTGTGACATTTAGAAATATTTTGGCCATTACCTCCCTCAAGACATTATGAGGGCAGGTTTCATTCACAGCCCTCCAGTACTGGTGCATATGAAGTGACCCTTAGCACAGGTTTTAAAGCTGCTGTTGCAGGTAACGGCCAGAGGGTGGCAGCATTTCTGCTTTTCCCAATCTGTTAACTAGGGAAACAGACCATCCTGGCAGTGGTGTTCCTCGGTTCTATATTAGAGTGGAATGTGCCCCCAAAAGCTGATGTCTCCTTACTTATGTTTGTTTTAGAAATCGAATTTCTCTATATTTTTTTATTGGAGTCATATTCCATTGTGTTCATGGACCACTTCTTCTTTGAGCATTCCTCTGTTGATGGACATTTTCGTAGCTTCCAAGTGTTGGCTATGGTAAATATTGCTGGAGTGCAGGATTGCCAGCATGTGTCTTTTCTTTTTTGTGGTACATGGGCCTCTCACTGCCGTGGGCCCTCCCATTGCAGAGCACAGGCTCCGGACGCACAGGCCCAGCAGCCATAGCTCACGGGAACAGCCGCTCCGCGGCAAGTGGGATCTTCCCGAATCGGGGCATGAACCCATGTCCCCTGCACTGGCAGGCGGACTCTCATCCACTGCGCCACCAGTGAATCCCAGCCTGTCTTTTTGATTCTCATCCCCTCAGGCGAAAGGCCCAGCAGTGGGTATACTTGATTGAATGGTAGCTCAGTATTTATCTTTACAAGGCACGTCATTTTTGTTTTCATGACTGGCTCTTACCATGTCCCACGTTGAAGCAAGGGTAGGCATTTCTCCAAAACCCCTTCAGCATTTATTGTTTGCAGAATTTTTCCTGATGGGCATTCTGACTGCTGTGAGCTGATAGGTTTTTGTCATTTTGATTTGCATATCTTTAATTATTCCTAATGTTTAGCATTTTCCCATGCCTTTTTAAATTTCTGGCAGAGAAAAACAGAAAAAAAAACGGAGAGTACAGTTAAACTCTTGAAATTGTCTTCTTGGATGGTTGCCCTCTTTTGAATGTTCTGGTCAATTTTCGACCCCATGTTTGTTTTTGAGGGCAGGTGTTATTCACAGGCCTGCAATGAGTGTGACTATTTAGTGACCATTAGCAGTGGGTTTAAAGCTGCTGTTGTGGGAAATGGCCACAAGGCGGCAGCGTTTCTCCACTCCCAAGTCTGGTTCCTAGGGCAGCAGAGCCTTTCTGGGACCAATGGAATACAGAAGAAGGCATCATTGAAGTCTAATACAGAATACCATGTCCTGGTGGATGGTAGAATGACCAGTAGGGTCTAGGAATTAGGAACTACTGGATGTATATCCTCGGTGGCTTCACTGACTGTCCTAACATCCTTTACCAGGTCCCCAGCAGCCCACGGGGCTCTCGTGGTCAGGCCCCTCCCAGGATATGGGGCTCACCTGGGCAGGGCCCCAGCAGCCAACGGGGTTCTCATGTTCAGGCCACTCCCAGGGTATGGAGCTCAGCTGTGAAACTACCCAGCAGCCCATGAGGCTCTCGTGCTTAGGCACCTCCCATGATACAGAGCTCCCGTGGGCAGGTACCATGGCAGGGCTGGGCACACAGGAACCGTGCACATAGCCCTCATTGCAGAGCACCCCAGAACGCCTGTCACGCAGAGCTGACACAGAGCACCTCAGAGCAGGACTTGAACTAACCAACAGCAGCTCCGACAGGTCTCTGACCCTGGGCATCACTCTGTGCAACCTCCCTCTGCCTGGTCTTCCAGAGACTTCCACTGCAGCCGGGGCACCAGGCCTTTGTCTCCAACCATCCCCCCTCCTCTCCCTGACTCCTGGGTTCCTCTCATTAGGATTAGGTCTTCTTGAAATTGTCTCCCACTCATGGGCCAGATAAAATGATGAGAAAACAAGCCGGAGATGCAGCCCCTTGTCTATCCTGACTCTCAGGAGCCCACACCTGTTCCTTGGAACTGGCCGTTTCAGCGAGGTCCATTTTCTGCAATGTGAGCCACTGAGGGGTGAGGATTGGCTGACCGGAGCAGCCTGTCCCTACCGGCCAGCCCTCCCCAGGTGTGCCTGGGTTGAGGTCAATAGAAACACCGCTCCAGGGAGCAACAGCGCCTGCAGCTGTGCCTGACGCCATATTCTCTGCCCCGTCAGCAGTCTCGGGGCTGTGCTGGTGGGAGGGAGTGAGGGGGCACGGTTTTGTGGGTGGCCCGGTGTGAGAGGGGCTCTGCTGGACTTTCTGCAGGAGTTGCCAGACTGCCACCTGCTAAAGAAGAGGATGGGTCACCCATACCTTCCGCTGGAATTTCTCCGCGGGCAGAGGTGAGGGAGGAACAAAGCAGTGGGGGCCAAGACAGGACGG
This sequence comes from Mesoplodon mirus, assembly GCF_964341445.2. Classification (NCBI taxonomy): domain Eukaryota; kingdom Metazoa; phylum Chordata; class Mammalia; order Artiodactyla; family Ziphiidae; genus Mesoplodon; species Mesoplodon mirus. The sequence goes on from NC_138979.1 coordinate 93,283,002, forward strand.
ATATCTCAGGCAGGGAAATGGAAAGTTTTCAGAAGAGCGCCTGGGGCCAGGATCATCCTGGCTGGCCTGCAGGCACCAAGTCAGCCTGCGTGCTTTCGCTGGTGTGGATCCACGGCCCTTCCTCTATGCTTTCAAGTCCTTGTACATATTCAGGTGTTTTACCTGGGAAGGGAGGGAACAGTTCAGCAGCAGCTGGCTGGGGGCTCAGCTCACGTTTACTCACAGACGCCTATGTACGGTCCCCCAGCTTTGCAATGAGGACGCTCCTTGCGGGGGTGGGGGGGGCTGCTGGCTGCATGGGAGATAATTCCCTACCTCTGACCAACTTCAGAATTGTTTACCACTGGAGCAAGTGCCCTGATAGGGTTTTCCTCTGTATAACTAGTGGGTTCTGTTTATTTTTTCTGTTTTGTTTCAAGGTAGATTTTATTCCTCATTTATGTATTTATAGATATAAGCATGGAAATAATTCATTCATACAAATACATCTGTGTGAAGGGAAGAACGTTTTTCTGTTTTATTTTTAAATTTTATTTGTTTTTAAAAATTTTGAAATTTAGTATTATTTATTTTTTTAGACAGCAGGTTATTATTAGTTATCTATTTTATACATATACATGTATACAGGTCAATCCCAATCTCCCAACTCATCCCACCACCACCACCCCATGGCTTCCCCCCCTTGGTTTCCATACGTTTGTTCTCTAACCCTGTGTCTCTAATTCTGCCCTGCAAACCGGTTCATCTGTACCAGTTTTCTAGGTTCCACATATATGCATTAATACACAATATTTGTTTTTCTCTTTCTGACTTACTTCTCTCGGTATGACAGTCTCTAGATCCATCCACGTCTCTACAAATGACCCCGTTTCATTCCTTTTTATGGCTGAGTAATATTCCATTTTATATATGTACCACATCTTTATCCATTCGTCTGTCTGTGGGCATTTAGGTTGCTTCCATTACCTGGCTATTGTAAATAGTGCTGCAATGAACATTGTGGTGAATGTGTCTTTTGGATTTATGGTTTTCTCTGGGTATATGCCCAGAAGTGGGATTGCTGGATCATATGGTAATTGTATTTTTAGTTTTTCTAATGAACCTCCATACTGTTCTCCATAGTGACTGTATCAATTGACATGCCCACCAATAGTGGAAGAGGGATCCATGTGTCCACACCCTCCGCAGCATTTGTAGTTTGTCGATTTTCTGATGATGCCCATTCTAACAGGTGTGAGGTGATACCTCATTGAAGTTTTGACTTGCATTTCTCTAATAATTAGTGATGTTGAGCAGCTTTTCATGTGCATCCTGGCCATCTCTGGGTCTCCTTTGAAGAAATGTCTATTTAGATATTCTACCCATTTTTGAAGTGGGTTGTATTTTTTTTAATATTAAGCTGCATGAGCTGTTTATATATATTGGAGATTAAACCTTTGTCCATTGATTCGTTTTCACATATTTCCTCCCATTCTGAGGGTTGCCTTTTTCCATTCCCGTTTTTTAACAAAAGAAAGAAAGAAAGAAAAAGAAGCAGAACACAAATGTCCGTAAAATATGCCTCTTGAAACTGTCGTTTTGAAATATGGAGGTGTTTTGAATTTTTTGGTCGGTATACGACCCCAGGATTTGTTTTCAGGGCAGGTCTCATTTACAGGCCTGCAATTATTTTGAATATCAACTGACCATTAGCGCTGGGATTAAAGCTGCTGTTGTGTGAAACGGCCACAAGGTGGCAGCAGTTCTCCTTTACCAAATCTGGTGACTAGGGCAACAGAGCCTCAATGGAAGTCGTGTTCTAGGTTGTAATTTAGAATGGAATGTGCCAGGAAAAAGACCCTTAAGTTTGTCTCACTATTTCTTGTTCGGTTTTTTTTCATTTAATTTTTATTTTTTATCACAGCAAGTTTGATTACAATGTTTGGCTTGTTGTAGGTGTGCAAGATGTGGTTCTTTTACGCATATACATATGTCTGTTCTTCCTGGGATCCTTTTCCATGTACGTTATGACAGAATGTTGACTAATCTTCTCTTGGTATTCCGTAGGTGTTTGGTGTCTATATATTTCACCTGTGTTTGTATATGTCTCTTAACCCCAATATCCTAATGTATCCAATCCTCACACCTTTCCATTGGTGAACCGTAAGTTTGTTTAATGAATCTGCGATTGCCCTTCTCTGTGGAAATATCTTCACTAGTATCAAGTTTTAGGTAACACCTATAAGTGATATCATACGATATGTGTCTTTCTCTTTCTGACTTACTACAAGTCACGTGATTACCTCTAGACTCATCTACGGTGCTGCAAATGGCATTGTGTCCTTTTTTTCCTTGGCTAATATTCTGTCTGTACATGTACCAGTTCTTCTTTGACCACTCATCTGTTGATGGACTTTTTGGTTGCTCCCATGTCATGGCTATTGTAATGCTGCGGCAATGCACATTTGCCTGCCTGTGTCTTTCCAATTCTGCCTTCTTAGGTTATAGGCCCAGGAGTTCGCCTGCTGGATCATATGGTAGCAAAATGTTTACCTTGTACAGGCACCGCCATTCTGTTCTCATTAGTGGCTCTTACCAGGTTACATCCCACTTAAAGTTGAGGTGATGCTCTTCTCCACAACACCTTCAGCGTTTATTGTTTGGAGTATTTTTGCTGAAGTTTATTCTGACTAGTGTGAGCTGATACCACTTTGTGCTTGGATTTGCATGCGTCTCATAATACCTTGAAATTGAGCTTTCTGGCATGTCCTTTTTTTCTTCAAACTGTGAGTACAGCTTACCTCTTCAAATTGTTTTCGGGAAGTAGGTGTGACATTTAGAAATATTTTGGCCATTACCTCCCTCAAGACATTATGAGGGCAGGTTTCATTCACAGCCCTCCAGTACTGGTGCATATGAAGTGACCCTTAGCACAGGTTTTAAAGCTGCTGTTGCAGGTAACGGCCAGAGGGTGGCAGCATTTCTGCTTTTCCCAATCTGTTAACTAGGGAAACAGACCACCCTGGCAGTGGTGTTCCTCGGTTATATGTTAGAGTGGAATGTGCCCCCAAAAGCTGATGTCTCCTTACTTATGTTTGTTTTAGAAATTGAATTTCCATATATTTTTTTATTGGAGTCATATTCCATTGTGTTCATGGACCACTTCTTCTTTGAGCATTCCTCTGTTGATGGACATTTTCGTAGCTTCCAAGTGTTGGCTATGGTAAATATTGCTGGAGTGCAGGATTGCCAGCATGTGTCTTTTCTTTTTTGTGGTACATGGGCCTCTCACTGCCGTGGGCCCTCCCATTGCAGAGCACAGGCTCCAGACGCACAGGCCCAGCAGCCATAGCTCACGAGAACAGCCGCTCCGTGGCAAGTGGGATCTTCCCGAATCGGGGCATGAACCCATGTCCCCTGCACTGGCAGGCGGACTCTCATCCACTGCGCCACCAGTGAATCCCAGCCTGTCTTTTTGATTCTCATCCCCTCAGGCGAAAGGCCCAGCAGTGGGTATACTTGATTGAATGGTAGCTCAGTATTTATCTTTACAAGGCACGTCATTTTTGTTTTCATGACTGGCTCTTACCATGTCCCACGTTGAAGCAAGGGTAGGCATTTCTCCAAAACCCCTTCAGCATTTATTGTTTGCAGAATTTTTCCTGATGGGCATTCTGACTGCTGTGAGCTGATAGGTTTTTGTCATTTGGATTTACATATCTTTAATTATTCCTAATGTTTAGCATTTTCCCATGCCTTTTTAAATTTCTGGCAGAGAAAAACAGAAAAAAAAAACGGAGAGTACAGTTAAACTCTTGAAATTGTCTTCTTGGATGGTTGCCCTCTTTTGAATGTTCTGGTCAATTTTCGACCCCATGTTTGTTTTTGAGGGCAGGTGTTATTCACAGGCCTGCAATGAGTGTGACTATTTAGTGACCATTAGCAGTGGGTTTAAAGCTGCTGTTGTGGGAAATGGCCACAAGGCGGCAGCGTTTCTCCACTCCCAAGTCTGGTTCCTAGGGCAGCAGAGCCTTTCTGGGACCAATGGAATACAGAAGAAGGCATCATTGAAGTCTAATACAGAATACCATGTCCTGGTGGATGGTAGAATGACCAGTAGGGTCTAGGAATTAGGAACTACTGGATGTATATCCTCGGTGGCTTCACTGACTGTCCTAACATCCTTTACCAGGTCCCCAGCAGCCCACGGGGCTCTCGTGGTCAGGCCCCTCCCAGGATATGGGGCTCACCTGGGCAGGGCCCCAGCAGCCAACGGGGTTCTCATGTTCAGGCCACTCCCAGGGTATGGAGCTCAGCTGTGAAACTACCCAGCAGCCCATGAGGCTCTCGTGCTTAGACACCTCCCATGATACAGAGCTCCCGTGGGCAGGTACCATGGCAGGGCTGGGCACACAGGAACCGTGCACATAGCCCTCATTGCAGAGCACCCCAGAACGCCTGTCACGCAGAGCTGACACAGAGCACCTCAGAGCAGGACTTGAACTAACCAACAGCAGCTCCGACAGGTCTCTGACCCTGGGCATCACTCTGTGCAGCCTCCCTCTGCCTGGTCTTCCAGAGACTTCCACTGCAGCCGGGGCACCAGGCCTTTGTCTCCAACCATCCCCCCTCCTCTCCCTGACTCCTGGGTTCCTCTCATTAGGATTAGGTCTTCTTGAAATTGTCTCCCACTCATGGGCCAGATAAAATGATGAGAAAACAAGCCGGAGATGCAGCCCCTTGTCTATCCTGACTCTCAGGAGCCCACACCTGTTCCTTGGAACTGGCCGTTTCAGCGAGGTCCATTTTCTGCAATGTGAGCCACTGAGGGGTGAGGATTGGCTGACCGGAGCAGCCTGTCCCTACCGGCCAGCCCTCCCCAGGTGTGCCTGGGTTGAGGTCAATAGAAACACCGCTCCAGGGAGCAACAGCGCCTGCAGCTGTGCCTGACGCCATATTCTCTGCCCCGTCAGCAGTCTCGGGGCTGTGCTGGTGGGAGGGAGTGAGGGGGCACGGTTTTGTGGGTGGCCCGGTGTGAGAGGGGCTCTGCTGGACTTTCTGCAGGAGTTGCCAGACTGCCACCTGCTAAAGAAGAGGATGGGTCACCCATACCTTCCGCTGGAATTTCTCCGCGGGCAGAGGTGAGGGAGGAACAAAGCAGTGGGGGCCAAGACAGGACGGATATCTCAGGCAGGGAAATGGAAAGTTTTCAGAAGAGCGCCTGGGGCCAGGATCATCCTGGCTGGCCTGCAGGCACCAAGTCAGCCTGCGTGCTTTCGCTGGTGTGGATCCACGGCCCTTCCTCTATGCTTTCAAGTCCTTGTACATATTCAGGTGTTTTACCTGGGAAGGGAGGGAACAGTTCAGCAGCAGCTGGCTGGGGGCTCAGCTCACGTTTACTCACAGACGCCTATGTACGGTCCCCCAGCTTTGCAATGAGGACGCTCCTTGCGGGGGTGGGGGGGGGGCTGCTGGCTGCATGGGAGATAATTCCCTACCTCTGACCAACTTCAGAATTGTTTACCACTGGAGCAAGTGCCCTGATAGGGTTTTCCTCTGTATAACTAGTGGGTTCTGTTTATTTTTTCTGTTTTGTTTCAAGGTAGATTTTATTCCTCATTTATGTATTTATAGATATAAGCATGGAAATAATTCATTCATACAAATACATCTGTGTGAAGGGAAGAACGCTTTTCTGTTTTATTTTTAAATTTTATTTGTTTTTAAAAATTTTGAAATTTAATATTATTTATTTTTTTAGACAGCAGGTTATTATTAGTTATCTATTTTATACATATACATGTATACAGGTCAATCCCAATCTCCCAACTCATCCCACCACCACCACCCCATGGCTTCCCCCCCTTGGTTTCCATACGTTTGTTCTCTAACCCTGTGTCTCTAATTCTGCCCTGCAAACCGGTTCATCTGTACCAGTTTTCTAGGTTCCACATATATGCATTAATACACAATATTTGTTTTTCTCTTTCTGACTTACTTCTCTCGGTATGACAGTCTCTAGATCCATCCACGTCTCTACAAATGACCCCGTTTCATTCCTTTTTATGGCTGAGTAATATTCCATTTTATATATGTACCACATCTTTATCCATTCGTCTGTCTGTGGGCATTTAGGTTGCTTCCATTACCTGGCTATTGTAAATAGTGCTGCAATGAACATTGTGGTGAATGTGTCTTTTGGATTTATGGTTTTCTCTGGGTATATGCCCAGAAGTGGGATTGCTGGATCATATGGTAATTGTATTTTTAGTTTTTCTAATGAACCTCCATACTGTTCTCCATAGTGACTGTATCAATTGACATGCCCACCAATAGTGGAAGAGGGATCCATGTGTCCACACCCTCCGCAGCATTTGTAGTTTGTCGATTTTCTGATGATGCCCATTCTAACAGGTGTGAGGTGATACCTCATTGAAGTTTTGACTTGCATTTCTCTAATAATTAGTGATGTTGAGCAGCTTTTCATGTGCATCCTGGCCATCTCTGGGTCTCCTTTGAAGAAATGTCTATTTAGATATTCTACCCATTTTTGAAGTGGGTTGTATTTTTTTTAATATTAAGCTGCATGAGCTGTTTATATATATTGGAGATTAAACCTTTGTCCATTGATTCGTTTCCACATATTTCCTCCCATTCTGAGGGTTGCCTTTTTCCATTCCCGTTTTTTAACAAAAGAAAGAAAGAAAGAAAAAGAAGCAGAACACAAATGTCCATAAAATATGCCTCTTGAAACTGTCGTTTTGAAATATGGAGGTGTTTTGAATTTTTTGGTCGGTATACGACCCCAGGATTTGTTTTCAGGGCAGGTCTCATTTACAGGCCTGCAATTATTTTGAATATGAACTGACCATTAGCACTGGGATTAAAGCTGCTGTTGTGTGAAACGGCCACAAGGTGGCAGCAGTTCTCCTTTACCAAATCTGGTGACTAGGGCAACAGAGCCTCAATGGAAGTCGTGTTCTAGGTTGTAATTTAGAATGGAATGTGCCAGGAAAAAGACCCTTAAGTTTGTCTCACTATTTCTTGTTCGGTTTTTTTTTCATTTAATTTTTATTTTTTATCACAGCAAGTTTGATTACAATGTTTGGCTTGTTGTAGGTGTGCAAGATGTGGTTCTTTTACGCATATACATATGTCTGTTCTTCCTGGGATCCTTTTCCATGTACGTTATGACAGAATGTTGACTAATCTTCTCTTGGTATTCCGTAGGTGTTTGGTGTCTATATATTTCACCTGTGTTTGTATATGTCTCTTAACCCCAATATCCTAATGTATCCAATCCTCACACCTTTCCATTGGTGAACCATAAGTTTGTTTAATGAATCTGCGATTGCCCTTCTCTGTGGAAATATCTTCACTAGTATCAAGTTTTAGGTAACACCTATAAGTGATATCATACGATATGTGTCTTTCTCTTTCTGACTTACTACAAGTCACGTGATTACCTCTAGACTCATCTACGGTGCTGCAAATGGCATTGTGTCCTTTTTTTCCTTGGCTAATATTCTGTCTGTACATGTACCAGTTCTTCTTTGACCACTCATCTGTTGATGGACTTTTTGGTTGCTCCCATGTCATGGCTATTGTAATGCTGCGGCAATGCACATTTGCCTGCCTGTGTCTTTCCAATTCTGTCTTCTTAGGTTATAGGCCCAGGAGTTCGCCTGCTGGATCATATGGTAGCAAAATGTTTACCTTGTACAGGCACCGCCATTCTGTTCTCATTAGTGGCTCTTACCAGGTTACGTCCCACTTAAAGTTGAGGTGATGCTCTTCTCCACAACACCTTCAGCGTTTATTGTTTGGAGTATTTTTGCTGAAGTTTATTCTGACTAGTGTGAGCTGATACCACTTTGTGCTTGGATTTGCATGCGTCTCATAATACCTTGAAATTGAGCTTTCTGGCATGTCCTTTTTTTCTTCAAACTGTGAGTACAGCTTACCTCTTCAAATTGTTTTCGGGAAGTAGGTGTGACATTTAGAAATATTTTGGCCATTACCTCCCTCAAGACATTATGAGGGCAGGTTTCATTCACAGCCCTCCAGTACTGGTGCATATGAAGTGACCCTTAGCACAGGTTTTAAAGCTGCTGTTGCAGGTAACGGCCAGAGGGTGGCAGCATTTCTGCTTTTCCCAATCTGTTAACTAGGGAAACAGACCATCCTGGCAGTGGTGTTCCTCGGTTCTATATTAGAGTGGAATGTGCCCCCAAAAGCTGATGTCTCCTTACTTATGTTTGTTTTAGAAATCGAATTTCTATATATTTTTTTATTGGAGTCATATTCCATTGTGTTCATGGACCACTTCTTCTTTGAGCATTCCTCTGTTGATGGACATTTTCGTAGCTTCCAAGTGTTGGCTATGGTAAATATTGCTGGAGTGCAGGATTGCCAGCATGTGTCTTTTCTTTTTTGTGGTACATGGGCCTCTCACTGCCGTGGGCCCTCCCATTGCAGAGCACAGGCTCCGGACGCACAGGCCCAGCAGCCATAGCTCACGGGAACAGCCGCTCCGTGGCAAGTGGGATCTTCCCGAATCGGGGCATGAACCCATGTCCCCTGCACTGGCAGGCGGACTCTCATCCACTGCGCCACCAGTGAATCCCAGCCTGTCTTTTTGATTCTCATCCCCTCAGGCGAAAGGCCCAGCAGTGGGTATACTTGATTGAATGGTAGCTCAGTATTTATCTTTACAAGGCACGTCATTTTTGTTTTCATGACTGGCTCTTACCATGTCCCACGTTGAAGCAAGGGTAGGCATTTCTCCAAAACCCCTTCAGCATTTATTGTTTGCAGAATTTTTCCTGATGGGCATTCTGACTGCTGTGAGCTGATAGGTTTTTGTCATTTTGATTTGCATATCTTTAATTATTCCTAATGTTTAGCATTTTCCCATGCCTTTTTAAATTTCTGGCAGAGAAAAACAGAAAAAAAAAACGGAGAGTACAGTTAAACTCTTGAAATTGTCTTCTTGGATGGTTGCCCTCTTTTGAATGTTCTGGTCAATTTTCGACCCCATGTTTGTTTTTGAGGGCAGGTGTTATTCACAGGCCTGCAATGAGTGTGACTATTTAGTGACCATTAGCAGTGGGTTTAAAGCTGCTGTTGTGGGAAATGGCCACAAGGCGGCAGCGTTTCTCCACTCCCAAGTCTGGTTCCTAGGGCAGCAGAGCCTTTCTGGGACCAATGGAATACAGAAGAAGGCATCATTGAAGTCTAATACAGAATACCATGTCCTGGTGGATGGTAGAATGACCAGTAGGGTCTAGGAATTAGGAACTACTGGATGTATATCCTCGGTGGCTTCACTGACTGTCCTAACATCCTTTACCAGGTCCCCAGCAGCCCACGGGGCTCTCGTGGTCAGGCCCCTCCCAGGATATGGGGCTCACCTGGGCAGGGCCCCAGCAGCCAACGGGGTTCTCATGTTCAGGCCACTCCCAGGGTATGGAGCTCAGCTGTGAAACTACCCAGCAGCCCATGAGGCTCTCGTGCTTAGGCACCTCCCATGATACAGAGCTCCCGTGGGCAGGTACCATGGCAGGGCTGGGCACACAGGAACCGTGCACATAGCCCTCATTGCAGAGCACCCCAGAACGCCTGTCACGCAGAGCTGACACAGAGCACCTCAGAGCAGGACTTGAACTAACCAACAGCAGCTCCGACAGGTCTCTGACCCTGGGCATCACTCTGTGCAGCCTCCCTCTGCCTGGTCTTCCAGAGACTTCCACTGCAGCCGGGGCACCAGGCCTTTGTCTCCAACCATCCCCCCTCCTCTCCCTGACTCCTGGGTTCCTCTCATTAGGATTAGGTCTTCTTGAAATTGTCTCCCACTCATGGGCCAGATAAAATGATGAGAAAACAAGCCGGAGATGCAGCCCCTTGTCTATCCTGACTCTCAGGAGCCCACACCTGTTCCTTGGAACTGGCCGTTTCAGCGAGGTCCATTTTCTGCAATGTGAGCCACTGAGGGGTGAGGATTGGCTGACCGGAGCAGCCTGTCCCTACCGGCCAGCCCTCCCCAGGTGTGCCTGGGTTGAGGTCAATAGAAACACCGCTCCAGGGAGCAACAGCGCCTGCAGCTGTGCCTGACGCCATATTCTCTGCCCCGTCAGCAGTCTCGGGGCTGTGCTGGTGGGAGGGAGTGAGGGGGCACGGTTTTGTGGGTGGCCCGGTGTGAGAGGGGCTCTGCTGGACTTTCTGCAGGAGTTGCCAGACTGCCACCTGCTAAAGAAGAGGATGGGTCACCCATACCTTCCGCTGGAATTTCTCCGCGGGCAGAGGTGAGGGAGGAACAAAGCAGTGGGGGCCAAGACAGGACGGATATCTCAGGCAGGGAAATGGAAAGTTTTCAGAAGAGCGCCTGGGGCCAGGATCATCCTGGCTGGCCTGCAGGCACCAAGTCAGCCTGCGTGCTTTCGCTGGTGTGGATCCACGGCCCTTCCTCTATGCTTTCAAGTCCTTGTACATATTCAGGTGTTTTACCTGGGAAGGGAGGGAACAGTTCAGCAGCAGCTGGCTGGGGGCTCAGCTCACGTTTACTCACAGACGCCTATGTACGGTCCCCCAGCTTTGCAATGAGGACGCTCCTTGCGGGGGTGGGGGGGGGGCTGCTGGCTGCATGGGAGATAATTCCCTACCTCTGACCAACTTCAGAATTGTTTACCACTGGAGCAAGTGCCCTGATAGGGTTTTCCTCTGTATAACTAGTGGGTTCTGTTTATTTTTTCTGTTTTGTTTCAAGGTAGATTTTATTCCTCATTTATGTATTTATAGATATAAGCATGGAAATAATTCATTCATACAAATACATCTGTGTGAAGGGAAGAACGCTTTTCTGTTTTATTTTTAAATTTTATTTGTTTTTAAAAATTTTGAAATTTAATATTATTTATTTTTTTAGACAGCAGGTTATTATTAGTTATCTATTTTATACATATACATGTATACAGGTCAATCCCAATCTCCCAACTCATCCCACCACCACCACCCCATGGCTTCCCCCCCTTGGTTTCCATACGTTTGTTCTCTAACCCTGTGTCTCTAATTCTGCCCTGCAAACCGGTTCATCTGTACCAGTTTTCTAGGTTCCACATATATGCATTAATACACAATATTTGTTTTTCTCTTTCTGACTTACTTCTCTCGGTATGACAGTCTCTAGATCCATCCACGTCTCTACAAATGACCCCGTTTCATTCCTTTTTATGGCTGAGTAATATTCCATTTTATATATGTACCACATCTTTATCCATTCGTCTGTCTGTGGGCATTTAGGTTGCTTCCATTACCTGGCTATTGTAAATAGTGCTGCAATGAACATTGTGGTGAATGTGTCTTTTGGATTTATGGTTTTCTCTGGGTATATGCCCAGAAGTGGGATTGCTGGATCATATGGTAATTGTATTTTTAGTTTTTCTAATGAACCTCCATACTGTTCTCCATAGTGACTGTATCAATTGACATGCCCACCAATAGTGGAAGAGGGATCCATGTGTCCACACCCTCCGCAGCATTTGTAGTTTGTCGATTTTCTGATGATGCCCATTCTAACAGGTGTGAGGTGATACCTCATTGAAGTTTTGACTTGCATTTCTCTAATAATTAGTGATGTTGAGCAGCTTTTCATGTGCATCCTGGCCATCTCTGGGTCTCCTTTGAAGAAATGTCTATTTAGATATTCTACCCATTTTTGAAGTGGGTTGTATTTTTTTTAATATTAAGCTGCATGAGCTGTTTATATATATTGGAGATTAAACCTTTGTCCATTGATTCGTTTCCACATATTTCCTCCCATTCTGAGGGTTGCCTTTTTCCATTCCCGTTTTTTAACAAAAGAAAGAAAGAAAGAAAAAGAAGCAGAACACAAATGTCCATAAAATATGCCTCTTGAAACTGTCGTTTTGAAATATGGAGGTGTTTTGAATTTTTTGGTCGGTATACGACCCCAGGATTTGTTTTCAGGGCAGGTCTCATTTACAGGCCTGCAATTATTTTGAATATGAACTGACCATTAGCGCTGGGATTAAAGCTGCTGTTGTGTGAAACGGCCACAAGGTGGCAGCAGTTCTCCTTTACCAAATCTGGTGACTAGGGCAACAGAGCCTCAATGGAAGTCGTGTTCTAGGTTGTAATTTAGAATGGAATGTGCCAGGAAAAAGACCCTTAAGTTTGTCTCACTATTTCTTGTTCGGTTTTTTTTTCATTTAATTTTTATTTTTTATCACAGCAAGTTTGATTACAATGTTTGGCTTGTTGTAGGTGTGCAAGATGTGGTTCTTTTACGCATATACATATGTCTGTTCTTCCTGGGATCCTTTTCCATGTACGTTATGACAGAATGTTGACTAATCTTCTCTTGGTATTCCGTAGGTGTTTGGTGTCTATATATTTCACCTGTGTTTGTATATGTCTCTTAACCCCAATATCCTAATGTATCCAATCCTCACACCTTTCCATTGGTGAACCATAAGTTTGTTTAATGAATCTGCGATTGCCCTTCTCTGTGGAAATATCTTCACTAGTATCAAGTTTTAGGTAACACCTATAAGTGATATCATACGATATGTGTCTTTCTCTTTCTGACTTACTACAAGTCACGTGATTACCTCTAGACTCATCTACGGTGCTGCAAATGGCATTGTGTCCTTTTTTTCCTTGGCTAATATTCTGTCTGTACATGTACCAGTTCTTCTTTGACCACTCATCTGTTGATGGACTTTTTGGTTGCTCCCATGTCATGGCTATTGTAATGCTGCGGCAATGCACATTTGCCTGCCTGTGTCTTTCCAATTCTGTCTTCTTAGGTTATAGGCCCAGGAGTTCGCCTGCTGGATCATATGGTAGCAAAATGTTTACCTTGTACAGGCACCGCCATTCTGTTCTCATTAGTGGCTCTTACCAGGTTACGTCCCACTTAAAGTTGAGGTGATGCTCTTCTCCACAACACCTTCAGCGTTTATTGTTTGGAGTATTTTTGCTGAAGTTTATTCTGACTAGTGTGAGCTGATACCACTTTGTGCTTGGATTTGCATGCGTCTCATAATACCTTGAAATTGAGCTTTCTGGCATGTCCTTTTTTTCTTCAAACTGTGAGTACAGCTTACCTCTTCAAATTGTTTTCGGGAAGTAGGTGTGACATTTAGAAATATTTTGGCCATTACCTCCCTCAAGACATTATGAGGGCAGGTTTCATTCACAGCCCTCCAGTACTGGTGCATATGAAGTGACCCTTAGCACAGGTTTTAAAGCTGCTGTTGCAGGTAACGGCCAGAGGGTGGCAGCATTTCTGCTTTTCCCAATCTGTTAACTAGGGAAACAGACCATCCTGGCAGTGGTGTTCCTCGGTTCTATATTAGAGTGGAATGGGCCCCCAAAAGCTGATGTCTCCTTACTTATGTTTGTTTTAGAAATCGAATTTCTATATATTTTTTTATTGGAGTCATATTCCATTGTGTTCATGGACCACTTCTTCTTTGAGCATTCCTCTGTTGATGGACATTTTCGTAGCTTCCAAGTGTTGGCTATGGTAAATATTGCTGGAGTGCAGGATTGCCAGCATGTGTCTTTTCTTTTTTGTGGTACATGGGCCTCTCACTGCCGTGGGCCCTCCCATTGCAGAGCACAGGCTCCGGACGCACAGGCCCAGCAGCCATAGCTCACGGGAACAGCCGCTCCGTGGCAAGTGGGATCTTCCCGAATCGGGGCATGAACCCATGTCCCCTGCACTGGCAGGCGGACTCTCATCCACTGCGCCACCAGTGAATCCCAGCCTGTCTTTTTGATTCTCATCCCCTCAGGCGAAAGGCCCAGCAGTGGGTATACTTGATTGAATGGTAGCTCAGTATTTATCTTTACAAGGCACGTCATTTTTGTTTTCATGACTGGCTCTTACCATGTCCCACGTTGAAGCAAGGGTAGGCATTTCTCCAAAACCCCTTCAGCATTTATTGTTTGCAGAATTTTTCCTGATGGGCATTCTGACTGCTGTGAGCTGATAGGTTTTTGTCATTTTGATTTGCATATCTTTAATTATTCCTAATGTTTAGCATTTTCCCATGCCTTTTTAAATTTCTGGCAGAGAAAAACAGAAAAAAAAAAACGGAGAGTACAGTTAAACTCTTGAAATTGTCTTCTTGGATGGTTGCCCTCTTTTGAATGTTCTGGTCAATTTTCGACCCCATGTTTGTTTTTGAGGGCAGGTGTTATTCACAGGCCTGCAATGAGTGTGACTATTTAGTGACCATTAGCAGTGGGTTTAAAGCTGCTGTTGTGGGAAATGGCCACAAGGCGGCAGCGTTTCTCCACTCCCAAGTCTGGTTCCTAGGGCAGCAGAGCCTTTCTGGGACCAATGGAATACAGAAGAAGGCATCATTGAAGTCTAATACAGAATACCATGTCCTGGTGGATGGTAGAATGACCAGTAGGGTCTAGGAATTAGGAACTACTGGATGTATATCCTCGGTGGCTTCACTGACTGTCCTAACATCCTTTACCAGGTCCCCAGCAGCCCACGGGGCTCTCGTGGTCAGGCCCCTCCCAGGATATGGGGCTCACCTGGGCAGGGCCCCAGCAGCCAACGGGGTTCTCATGTTCAGGCCACTCCCAGGGTATGGAGCTCAGCTGTGAAACTACCCAGCAGCCCATGAGGCTCTCGTGCTTAGGCACCTCCCATGATACAGAGCTCCCGTGGGCAGGTACCATGGCAGGGCTGGGCACACAGGAACCGTGCACATAGCCCTCATTGCAGAGCACCCCAGAACGCCTGTCACGCAGAGCTGACACAGAGCACCTCAGAGCAGGACTTGAACTAACCAACAGCAGCTCCGACAGGTCTCTGACCCTGGGCATCACTCTGTGCAGCCTCCCTCTGCCTGGTCTTCCAGAGACTTCCACTGCAGCCGGGGCACCAGGCCTTTGTCTCCAACCATCCCCCCTCCTCTCCCTGACTCCTGGGTTCCTCTCATTAGGATTAGGTCTTCTTGAAATTGTCTCCCACTCATGGGCCAGATAAAATGATGAGAAAACAAGCCGGAGATGCAGCCCCTTGTCTATCCTGACTCTCAGGAGCCCACACCTGTTCCTTGGAACTGGCCGTTTCAGCGAGGTCCATTTTCTGCAATGTGAGCCACTGAGGGGTGAGGATTGGCTGACCGGAGCAGCCTGTCCCTACCGGCCAGCCCTCCCCAGGTGTGCCTGGGTTGAGGTCAATAGAAACACCGCTCCAGGGAGCAACAGCGCCTGCAGCTGTGCCTGACGCCATATTCTCTGCCCCGTCAGCAGTCTCGGGGCTGTGCTGGTGGGAGGGAGTGAGGGGGCACGGTTTTGTGGGTGGCCCGGTGTGAGAGGGGCTCTGCTGGACTTTCTGCAGGAGTTGCCAGACTGCCACCTGCTAAAGAAGAGGATGGGTCACCCATACCTTCCGCTGGAATTTCTCCGCGGGCAGAGGTGAGGGAGGAACAAAGCAGTGGGGGCCAAGACAGGACGGATATCTCAGGCAGGGAAATGGAAAGTTTTCAGAAGAGCGCCTGGGGCCAGGATCATCCTGGCTGGCCTGCAGGCACCAAGTCAGCCTGCGTGCTTTCGCTGGTGTGGATCCACGGCCCTTCCTCTATGCTTTCAAGTCCTTGTACATATTCAGGTGTTTTACCTGGGAAGGGAGGGAACAGTTCAGCAGCAGCTGGCTGGGGGCTCAGCTCACGTTTACTCACAGACGCCTATGTACGGTCCCCCAGCTTTGCAATGAGGACGCTCCTTGCGGGGGTGGGGGGGGGCTGCTGGCTGCATGGGAGATAATTCCCTACCTCTGACCAACTTCAGAATTGTTTACCACTGGAGCAAGTGCCCTGATAGGGTTTTCCTCTGTATAACTAGTGGGTTCTGTTTATTTTTTCTGTTTTGTTTCAAGGTAGATTTTATTCCTCATTTATGTATTTATAGATATAAGCATGGAAATAATTCATTCATACAAATACATCTGTGTGAAGGGAAGAACGCTTTTCTGTTTTATTTTTAAATTTTATTTGTTTTTAAAAATTTTGAAATTTAATATTATTTATTTTTTTAGACAGCAGGTTATTATTAGTTATCTATTTTATACATATACATGTATACAGGTCAATCCCAATCTCCCAACTCATCCCACCACCACCACCCCATGGCTTCCCCCCCTTGGTTTCCATACGTTTGTTCTCTAACCCTGTGTCTCTAATTCTGCCCTGCAAACCGGTTCATCTGTACCAGTTTTCTAGGTTCCACATATATGCATTAATACACAATATTTGTTTTTCTCTTTCTGACTTACTTCTCTCGGTATGACAGTCTCTAGATCCATCCACGTCTCTACAAATGACCCCGTTTCATTCCTTTTTATGGCTGAGTAATATTCCATTTTATATATGTACCACATCTTTATCCATTCGTCTGTCTGTGGGCATTTAGGTTGCTTCCATTACCTGGCTATTGTAAATAGTGCTGCAATGAACATTGTGGTGAATGTGTCTTTTGGATTTATGGTTTTCTCTGGGTATATGCCCAGAAGTGGGATTGCTGGATCATATGGTAATTGTATTTTTAGTTTTTCTAATGAACCTCCATACTGTTCTCCATAGTGACTGTATCAATTGACATGCCCACCAATAGTGGAAGAGGGATCCATGTGTCCACACCCTCCGCAGCATTTGTAGTTTGTCGATTTTCTGATGATGCCCATTCTAACAGGTGTGAGGTGATACCTCATTGAAGTTTTGACTTGCATTTCTCTAATAATTAGTGATGTTGAGCAGCTTTTCATGTGCATCCTGGCCATCTCTGGGTCTCCTTTGAAGAAATGTCTATTTAGATATTCTACCCATTTTTGAAGTGGGTTGTATTTTTTTTAATATTAAGCTGCATGAGCTGTTTATATATATTGGAGATTAAACCTTTGTCCATTGATTCGTTTCCACATATTTCCTCCCATTCTGAGGGTTGCCTTTTTCCATTCCCGTTTTTTAACAAAAGAAAGAAAGAAAGAAAAAGAAGCAGAACACAAATGTCCATAAAATATGCCTCTTGAAACTGTCGTTTTGAAATATGGAGGTGTTTTGAATTTTTTGGTCGGTATACGACCCCAGGATTTGTTTTCAGGGCAGGTCTCATTTACAGGCCTGCAATTATTTTGAATATGAACTGACCATTAGCGCTGGGATTAAAGCTGCTGTTGTGTGAAACGGCCACAAGGTGGCAGCAGTTCTCCTTTACCAAATCTGGTGACTAGGGCAACAGAGCCTCAATGGAAGTCGTGTTCTAGGTTGTAATTTAGAATGGAATGTGCCAGGAAAAAGACCCTTAAGTTTGTCTCACTATTTCTTGTTCGGTTTTTTTTTCATTTAATTTTTATTTTTTATCACAGCAAGTTTGATTACAATGTTTGGCTTGTTGTAGGTGTGCAAGATGTGGTTCTTTTACGCATATACATATGTCTGTTCTTCCTGGGATCCTTTTCCATGTACGTTATGACAGAATGTTGACTAATCTTCTCTTGGTATTCCGTAGGTGTTTGGTGTCTATATATTTCACCTGTGTTTGTATATGTCTCTTAACCCCAATATCCTAATGTATCCAATCCTCACACCTTTCCATTGGTGAACCATAAGTTTGTTTAATGAATCTGCGATTGCCCTTCTCTGTGGAAATATCTTCACTAGTATCAAGTTTTAGGTAACACCTATAAGTGATATCATACGATATGTGTCTTTCTCTTTCTGACTTACTACAAGTCACGTGATTACCTCTAGACTCATCTACGGTGCTGCAAATGGCATTGTGTCCTTTTTTTCCTTGGCTAATATTCTGTCTGTACATGTACCAGTTCTTCTTTGACCACTCATCTGTTGATGGACTTTTTGGTTGCTCCCATGTCATGGCTATTGTAATGCTGCGGCAATGCACATTTGCCTGCCTGTGTCTTTCCAATTCTGTCTTCTTAGGTTATAGGCCCAGGAGTTCGCCTGCTGGATCATATGGTAGCAAAATGTTTACCTTGTACAGGCACCGCCATTCTGTTCTCATTAGTGGCTCTTACCAGGTTACGTCCCACTTAAAGTTGAGGTGATGCTCTTCTCCACAACACCTTCAGCGTTTATTGTTTGGAGTATTTTTGCTGAAGTTTATTCTGACTAGTGTGAGCTGATACCACTTTGTGCTTGGATTTGCATGCGTCTCATAATACCTTGAAATTGAGCTTTCTGGCATGTCCTTTTTTTCTTCAAACTGTGAGTACAGCTTACCTCTTCAAATTGTTTTCGGGAAGTAGGTGTGACATTTAGAAATATTTTGGCCATTACCTCCCTCAAGACATTATGAGGGCAGGTTTCATTCACAGCCCTCCAGTACTGGTGCATATGAAGTGACCCTTAGCACAGGTTTTAAAGCTGCTGTTGCAGGTAACGGCCAGAGGGTGGCAGCATTTCTGCTTTTCCCAATCTGTTAACTAGGGAAACAGACCATCCTGGCAGTGGTGTTCCTCGGTTCTATATTAGAGTGGAATGTGCCCCCAAAAGCTGATGTCTCCTTACTTATGTTTGTTTTAGAAATCGAATTTCTCTATATTTTTTTATTGGAGTCATATTCCATTGTGTTCATGGACCACTTCTTCTTTGAGCATTCCTCTGTTGATGGACATTTTCGTAGCTTCCAAGTGTTGGCTATGGTAAATATTGCTGGAGTGCAGGATTGCCAGCATGTGTCTTTTCTTTTTTGTGGTACATGGGCCTCTCACTGCCGTGGGCCCTCCCATTGCAGAGCACAGGCTCCGGACGCACAGGCCCAGCAGCCATAGCTCACGGGAACAGCCGCTCCGCGGCATGTGGGATCTTCCCGAATCGGGGCATGAACCCATGTCCCCTGCACTGGCAGGCGGACTCTCATCCACTGCGCCACCAGTGAATCCCAGCCTGTCTTTTTGATTCTCATCCCCTCAGGCGAAAGGCCCAGCAGTGGGTATACTTGATTGAATGGTAGCTCAGTATTTATCTTTACAAGGCACGTCATTTTTGTTTTCATGACTGGCTCTTACCATGTCCCACGTTGAAGCAAGGGTAGGCATTTCTCCAAAACCCCTTCAGCATTTATTGTTTGCAGAATTTTTCCTGATGGGCATTCTGACTGCTGTGAGCTGATAGGTTTTTGTCATTTTGATTTGCATATCTTTAATTATTCCTAATGTTTAGCATTTTCCCATGCCTTTTTAAATTTCTGGCAGAGAAAAACAGAAAAAAAAAACGGAGAGTACAGTTAAACTCTTGAAATTGTCTTCTTGGATGGTTGCCCTCTTTTGAATGTTCTGGTCAATTTTCGACCCCATGTTTGTTTTTGAGGGCAGGTGTTATTCACAGGCCTGCAATGAGTGTGACTATTTAGTGACCATTAGCAGTGGGTTTAAAGCTGCTGTTGTGGGAAATGGCCACAAGGCGGCAGCGTTTCTCCACTCCCAAGTCTGGTTCCTAGGGCAGCAGAGCCTTTCTGGGACCAATGGAATACAGAAGAAGGCATCATTGAAGTCTAATACAGAATACCATGTCCTGGTGGATGGTAGAATGACCAGTAGGGTCTAGGAATTAGGAACTACTGGATGTATATCCTCGGTGGCTTCACTGACTGTCCTAACATCCTTTACCAGGTCCCCAGCAGCCCACGGGGCTCTCGTGGTCAGGCCCCTCCCAGGATATGGGGCTCACTTGGGCAGGGCCCCAGCAGCCAACGGGGTTCTCATGTTCAGGCCACTCCCAGGGTATGGAGCTCAGCTGTGAAACTACCCAGCAGCCCATGAGGCTCTCGTGCTTAGGCACCTCCCATGATACAGAGCTCCCGTGGGCAGGTACCATGGCAGGGCTGGGCACACAGGAACCGTGCACATAGCCCTCATTGCAGAGCACCCCAGAACGCCTGTCACGCAGAGCTGACACAGAGCACCTCAGAGCAGGACTTGAACTAACCAACAGCAGCTCCGACAGGTCTCTGACCCTGGGCATCACTCTGTGCAGCCTCCCTCTGCCTGGTCTTCCAGAGACTTCCACTGCAGCCGGGGCACCAGGCCTTTGTCTCCAACCATCCCCCCTCCTCTCCCTGACTCCTGGGTTCCTCTCATTAGGATTAGGTCTTCTTGAAATTGTCTCCCACTCATGGGCCAGATAAAATGATGAGAAAACAAGCCGGAGATGCAGCCCCTTGTCTATCCTGACTCTCAGGAGCCCACACCTGTTCCTTGGAACTGGCCGTTTCAGCGAGGTCCATTTTCTGCAATGTGAGCCACTGAGGGGTGAGGATTGGCTGACCGGAGCAGCCTGTCCCTACCGGCCAGCCCTCCCCAGGTGTGCCTGGGTTGAGGTCAATAGAAACACCGCTCCAGGGAGCAACAGCGCCTGCAGCTGTGCCTGACGCCATATTCTCTGCCCCGTCAGCAGTCTCGGGGCTGTGCTGGTGGGAGGGAGTGAGGGGGCACGGTTTTGTGGGTGGCCCGGTGTGAGAGGGGCTCTGCTGGACTTTCTGCAGGAGTTGCCAGACTGCCACCTGCTAAAGAAGAGGATGGGTCACCCATACCTTCCGCTGGAATTTCTCCGCGGGCAGAGGTGAGGGAGGAACAAAGCAGTGGGGGCCAAGACAGGACGGATATCTCAGGCAGGGAAATGGAAAGTTTTCAGAAGAGCGCCTGGGGCCAGGATCATCCTGGCTGGCCTGCAGGCACCAAGTCAGCCTGCGTGCTTTCGCTGGTGTGGATCCACGGCCCTTCCTCTATGCTTTCAAGTCCTTGTACATATTCAGGTGTTTTACCTGGGAAGGGAGGGAACAGTTCAGCAGCAGCTGGCTGGGGGCTCAGCTCACGTTTACTCACAGACGCCTATGTACGGTCCCCCAGCTTTGCAATGAGGACGCTCCTTGCGGGGGTGGGGGGGGGCTGCTGGCTGCATGGGAGATAATTCCCTACCTCTGACCAACTTCAGAATTGTTTACCACTGGAGCAAGTGCCCTGATAGGGTTTTCCTCTGTATAACTAGTGGGTTCTGTTTATTTTTTCTGTTTTGTTTCAAGGTAGATTTTATTCCTCATTTATGTATTTATAGATATAAGCATGGAAATAATTCATTCATACAAATACATCTGTGTGAAGGGAAGAACGCTTTTCTGTTTTATTTTTAAATTTTATTTGTTTTTAAAAATTTTGAAATTTAATATTATTTATTTTTTTAGACAGCAGGTTATTATTAGTTATCTATTTTATACATATACATGTATACAGGTCAATCCCAATCTCCCAACTCATCCCACCACCACCACCCCATGGCTTCCCCCCCTTGGTTTCCATACGTTTGTTCTCTAACCCTGTGTCTCTAATTCTGCCCTGCAAACCGGTTCATCTGTACCAGTTTTCTAGGTTCCACATATATGCATTAATACACAATATTTGTTTTTCTCTTTCTGACTTACTTCTCTCGGTATGACAGTCTCTAGATCCATCCACGTCTCTACAAATGACCCCGTTTCATTCCTTTTTATGGCTGAGTAATATTCCATTTTATATATGTACCACATCTTTATCCATTCGTCTGTCTGTGGGCATTTAGGTTGCTTCCATTACCTGGCTATTGTAAATAGTGCTGCAATGAACATTGTGGTGAATGTGTCTTTTGGATTTATGGTTTTCTCTGGGTATATGCCCAGAAGTGGGATTGCTGGATCATATGGTAATTGTATTTTTAGTTTTTCTAATGAACCTCCATACTGTTCTCCATAGTGACTGTATCAATTGACATGCCCACCAATAGTGGAAGAGGGATCCATGTGTCCACACCCTCCGCAGCATTTGTAGTTTGTCGATTTTCTGATGATGCCCATTCTAACAGGTGTGAGGTGATACCTCATTGAAGTTTTGACTTGCATTTCTCTAATAATTAGTGATGTTGAGCAGCTTTTCATGTGCATCCTGGCCATCTCTGGGTCTCCTTTGAAGAAATGTCTATTTAGATATTCTACCCATTTTTGAAGTGGGTTGTATTTTTTTTAATATTAAGCTGCATGAGCTGTTTATATATATTGGAGATTAAACCTTTGTCCATTGATTCGTTTCCACATATTTCCTCCCATTCTGAGGGTTGCCTTTTTCCATTCCCGTTTTTTAACAAAAGAAAGAAAGAAAGAAAAAGAAGCAGAACACAAATGTCCATAAAATATGCCTCTTGAAACTGTCGTTTTGAAATATGGAGGTGTTTTGAATTTTTTGGTCGGTATACGACCCCAGGATTTGTTTTCAGGGCAGGTCTCATTTACAGGCCTGCAATTATTTTGAATATGAACTGACCATTAGCGCTGGGATTAAAGCTGCTGTTGTGTGAAACGGCCACAAGGTGGCAGCAGTTCTCCTTTACCAAATCTGGTGACTAGGGCAACAGAGCCTCAATGGAAGTCGTGTTCTAGGTTGTAATTTAGAATGGAATGTGCCAGGAAAAAGACCCTTAAGTTTGTCTCACTATTTCTTGTTCGGTTTTTTTTTCATTTAATTTTTATTTTTTATCACAGCAAGTTTGATTACAATGTTTGGCTTGTTGTAGGTGTGCAAGATGTGGTTCTTTTACGCATATACATATGTCTGTTCTTCCTGGGATCCTTTTCCATGTACGTTATGACAGAATGTTGACTAATCTTCTCTTGGTATTCCGTAGGTGTTTGGTGTCTATATATTTCACCTGTGTTTGTATATGTCTCTTAACCCCAATATCCTAATGTATCCAATCCTCACACCTTTCCATTGGTGAACCATAAGTTTGTTTAATGAATCTGCGATTGCCCTTCTCTGTGGAAATATCTTCACTAGTATCAAGTTTTAGGTAACACCTATAAGTGATATCATACGATATGTGTCTTTCTCTTTCTGACTTACTACAAGTCACGTGATTACCTCTAGACTCATCTACGGTGCTGCAAATGGCATTGTGTCCTTTTTTTCCTTGGCTAATATTCTGTCTGTACATGTACCAGTTCTTCTTTGACCACTCATCTGTTGATGGACTTTTTGGTTGCTCCCATGTCATGGCTATTGTAATGCTGCGGCAATGCACATTTGCCTGCCTGTGTCTTTCCAATTCTGTCTTCTTAGGTTATAGGCCCAGGAGTTCGCCTGCTGGATCATATGGTAGCAAAATGTTTACCTTGTACAGGCACCGCCATTCTGTTCTCATTAGTGGCTCTTACCAGGTTACGTCCCACTTAAAGTTGAGGTGATGCTCTTCTCCACAACACCTTCAGCGTTTATTGTTTGGAGTATTTTTGCTGAAGTTTATTCTGACTAGTGTGAGCTGATACCACTTTGTGCTTGGATTTGCATGCGTCTCATAATACCTTGAAATTGAGCTTTCTGGCATGTCCTTTTTTTCTTCAAACTGTGAGTACAGCTTACCTCTTCAAATTGTTTTCGGGAAGTAGGTGTGACATTTAGAAATATTTTGGCCATTACCTCCCTCAAGACATTATGAGGGCAGGTTTCATTCACAGCCCTCCAGTACTGGTGCATATGAAGTGACCCTTAGCACAGGTTTTAAAGCTGCTGTTGCAGGTAACGGCCAGAGGGTGGCAGCATTTCTGCTTTTCCCAATCTGTTAACTAGGGAAACAGACCATCCTGGCAGTGGTGTTCCTCGGTTCTATATTAGAGTGGAATGTGCCCCCAAAAGCTGATGTCTCCTTACTTATGTTTGTTTTAGAAATCGAATTTCTCTATATTTTTTTATTGGAGTCATATTCCATTGTGTTCATGGACCACTTCTTCTTTGAGCATTCCTCTGTTGATGGACATTTTCGTAGCTTCCAAGTGTTGGCTATGGTAAATATTGCTGGAGTGCAGGATTGCCAGCATGTGTCTTTTCTTTTTTGTGGTACATGGGCCTCTCACTGCCGTGGGCCCTCCCATTGCAGAGCACAGGCTCCGGACGCACAGGCCCAGCAGCCATAGCTCACGGGAACAGCCGCTCCGCGGCATGTGGGATCTTCCCGAATCGGGGCATGAACCCATGTCCCCTGCACTGGCAGGCGGACTCTCATCCACTGCGCCACCAGTGAATCCCAGCCTGTCTTTTTGATTCTCATCCCCTCAGGCGAAAGGCCCAGCAGTGGGTATACTTGATTGAATGGTAGCTCAGTATTTATCTTTACAAGGCACGTCATTTTTGTTTTCATGACTGGCTCTTACCATGTCCCACGTTGAAGCAAGGGTAGGCATTTCTCCAAAACCCCTTCAGCATTTATTGTTTGCAGAATTTTTCCTGATGGGCATTCTGACTGCTGTGAGCTGATAGGTTTTTGTCATTTTGATTTGCATATCTTTAATTATTCCTAATGTTTAGCATTTTCCCATGCCTTTTTAAATTTCTGGCAGAGAAAAACAGAAAAAAAAAACGGAGAGTACAGTTAAACTCTTGAAATTGTCTTCTTGGATGGTTGCCCTCTTTTGAATGTTCTGGTCAATTTTCGACCCCATGTTTGTTTTTGAGGGCAGGTGTTATTCACAGGCCTGCAATGAGTGTGACTATTTAGTGACCATTAGCAGTGGGTTTAAAGCTGCTGTTGTGGGAAATGGCCACAAGGCGGCAGCGTTTCTCCACTCCCAAGTCTGGTTCCTAGGGCAGCAGAGCCTTTCTGGGACCAATGGAATACAGAAGAAGGCATCATTGAAGTCTAATACAGAATACCATGTCCTGGTGGATGGTAGAATGACCAGTAGGGTCTAGGAATTAGGAACTACTGGATGTATATCCTCGGTGGCTTCACTGACTGTCCTAACATCCTTTACCAGGTCCCCAGCAGCCCACGGGGCTCTCGTGGTCAGGCCCCTCCCAGGATATGGGGCTCACCTGGGCAGGGCCCCAGCAGCCAACGGGGTTCTCATGTTCAGGCCACTCCCAGGGTATGGAGCTCAGCTGTGAAACTACCCAGCAGCCCATGAGGCTCTCGTGCTTAGGCACCTCCCATGATACAGAGCTCCCGTGGGCAGGTACCATGGCAGGGCTGGGCACACAGGAACCGTGCACATAGCCCTCATTGCAGAGCACCCCAGAACGCCTGTCACGCAGAGCTGACACAGAGCACCTCAGAGCAGGACTTGAACTAACCAACAGCAGCTCCGACAGGTCTCTGACCCTGGGCATCACTCTGTGCAGCCTCCCTCTGCCTGGTCTTCCAGAGACTTCCACTGCAGCCGGGGCACCAGGCCTTTGTCTCCAACCATCCCCCCTCCTCTCCCTGACTCCTGGGTTCCTCTCATTAGGATTAGGTCTTCTTGAAATTGTCTCCCACTCATGGGCCAGATAAAATGATGAGAAAACAAGCCGGAGATGCAGCCCCTTGTCTATCCTGACTCTCAGGAGCCCACACCTGTTCCTTGGAACTGGCCGTTTCAGCGAGGTCCATTTTCTGCAATGTGAGCCACTGAGGGGTGAGGATTGGCTGACCGGAGCAGCCTGTCCCTACCGGCCAGCCCTCCCCAGGTGTGCCTGGGTTGAGGTCAATAGAAACACCGCTCCAGGGAGCAACAGCGCCTGCAGCTGTGCCTGACGCCATATTCTCTGCCCCGTCAGCAGTCTCGGGGCTGTGCTGGTGGGAGGGAGTGAGGGGGCACGGTTTTGTGGGTGGCCCGGTGTGAGAGGGGCTCTGCTGGACTTTCTGCAGGAGTTGCCAGACTGCCACCTGCTAAAGAAGAGGATGGGTCACCCATACCTTCCGCTGGAATTTCTCCGCGGGCAGAGGTGAGGGAGGAACAAAGCAGTGGGGGCCAAGACAGGACGGATATCTCAGGCAGGGAAATGGAAAGTTTTCAGAAGAGCGCCTGGGGCCAGGATCATCCTGGCTGGCCTGCAGGCACCAAGTCAGCCTGCGTGCTTTCGCTGGTGTGGATCCACGGCCCTTCCTCTATGCTTTCAAGTCCTTGTACATATTCAGGTGTTTTACCTGGGAAGGGAGGGAACAGTTCAGCAGCAGCTGGCTGGGGGCTCAGCTCACGTTTACTCACAGACGCCTATGTACGGTCCCCCAGCTTTGCAATGAGGACGCTCCTTGCGGGGGTGGGGGGGGGCTGCTGGCTGCATGGGAGATAATTCCCTACCTCTGACCAACTTCAGAATTGTTTACCACTGGAGCAAGTGCCCTGATAGGGTTTTCCTCTGTATAACTAGTGGGTTCTGTTTATTTTTTCTGTTTTGTTTCAAGGTAGATTTTATTCCTCATTTATGTATTTATAGATATAAGCATGGAAATAATTCATTCATACAAATACATCTGTGTGAAGGGAAGAACGCTTTTCTGTTTTATTTTTAAATTTTATTTGTTTTTAAAAATTTTGAAATTTAATATTATTTATTTTTTTAGACAGCAGGTTATTATTAGTTATCTATTTTATACATATACATGTATACAGGTCAATCCCAATCTCCCAACTCATCCCACCACCACCACCCCATGGCTTCCCCCCCTTGGTTTCCATACGTTTGTTCTCTAACCCTGTGTCTCTAATTCTGCCCTGCAAACCGGTTCATCTGTACCAGTTTTCTAGGTTCCACATATATGCATTAATACACAATATTTGTTTTTCTCTTTCTGACTTACTTCTCTCGGTATGACAGTCTCTAGATCCATCCACGTCTCTACAAATGACCCCGTTTCATTCCTTTTTATGGCTGAGTAATATTCCATTTTATATATGTACCACATCTTTATCCATTCGTCTGTCTGTGGGCATTTAGGTTGCTTCCATTACCTGGCTATTGTAAATAGTGCTGCAATGAACATTGTGGTGAATGTGTCTTTTGGATTTATGGTTTTCTCTGGGTATATGCCCAGAAGTGGGATTGCTGGATCATATGGTAATTGTATTTTTAGTTTTTCTAATGAACCTCCATACTGTTCTCCATAGTGACTGTATCAATTGACATGCCCACCAATAGTGGAAGAGGGATCCATGTGTCCACACCCTCCGCAGCATTTGTAGTTTGTCGATTTTCTGATGATGCCCATTCTAACAGGTGTGAGGTGATACCTCATTGAAGTTTTGACTTGCATTTCTCTAATAATTAGTGATGTTGAGCAGCTTTTCATGTGCATCCTGGCCATCTCTGGGTCTCCTTTGAAGAAATGTCTATTTAGATATTCTACCCATTTTTGAAGTGGGTTGTATTTTTTTTAATATTAAGCTGCATGAGCTGTTTATATATATTGGAGATTAAACCTTTGTCCATTGATTCGTTTCCACATATTTCCTCCCATTCTGAGGGTTGCCTTTTTCCATTCCCGTTTTTTAACAAAAGAAAGAAAGAAAGAAAAAGAAGCAGAACACAAATGTCCATAAAATATGCCTCTTGAAACTGTCGTTTTGAAATATGGAGGTGTTTTGAATTTTTTGGTCGGTATACGACCCCAGGATTTGTTTTCAGGGCAGGTCTCATTTACAGGCCTGCAATTATTTTGAATATGAACTGACCATTAGCGCTGGGATTAAAGCTGCTGTTGTGTGAAACGGCCACAAGGTGGCAGCAGTTCTCCTTTACCAAATCTGGTGACTAGGGCAACAGAGCCTCAATGGAAGTCGTGTTCTAGGTTGTAATTTAGAATGGAATGTGCCAGGAAAAAGACCCTTAAGTTTGTCTCACTATTTCTTGTTCGGTTTTTTTTTCATTTAATTTTTATTTTTTATCACAGCAAGTTTGATTACAATGTTTGGCTTGTTGTAGGTGTGCAAGATGTGGTTCTTTTACGCATATACATATGTCTGTTCTTCCTGGGATCCTTTTCCATGTACGTTATGACAGAATGTTGACTAATCTTCTCTTGGTATTCCGTAGGTGTTTGGTGTCTATATATTTCACCTGTGTTTGTATATGTCTCTTAACCCCAATATCCTAATGTATCCAATCCTCACACCTTTCCATTGGTGAACCATAAGTTTGTTTAATGAATCTGCGATTGCCCTTCTCTGTGGAAATATCTTCACTAGTATCAAGTTTTAGGTAACACCTATAAGTGATATCATACGATATGTGTCTTTCTCTTTCTGACTTACTACAAGTCACGTGATTACCTCTAGACTCATCTACGGTGCTGCAAATGGCATTGTGTCCTTTTTTTCCTTGGCTAATATTCTGTCTGTACATGTACCAGTTCTTCTTTGACCACTCATCTGTTGATGGACTTTTTGGTTGCTCCCATGTCATGGCTATTGTAATGCTGCGGCAATGCACATTTGCCTGCCTGTGTCTTTCCAATTCTGTCTTCTTAGGTTATAGGCCCAGGAGTTCGCCTGCTGGATCATATGGTAGCAAAATGTTTACCTTGTACAGGCACCGCCATTCTGTTCTCATTAGTGGCTCTTACCAGGTTACGTCCCACTTAAAGTTGAGGTGATGCTCTTCTCCACAACACCTTCAGCGTTTATTGTTTGGAGTATTTTTGCTGAAGTTTATTCTGACTAGTGTGAGCTGATACCACTTTGTGCTTGGATTTGCATGCGTCTCATAATACCTTGAAATTGAGCTTTCTGGCATGTCCTTTTTTTCTTCAAACTGTGAGTACAGCTTACCTCTTCAAATTGTTTTCGGGAAGTAGGTGTGACATTTAGAAATATTTTGGCCATTACCTCCCTCAAGACATTATGAGGGCAGGTTTCATTCACAGCCCTCCAGTACTGGTGCATATGAAGTGACCCTTAGCACAGGTTTTAAAGCTGCTGTTGCAGGTAACGGCCAGAGGGTGGCAGCATTTCTGCTTTTCCCAATCTGTTAACTAGGGAAACAGACCATCCTGGCAGTGGTGTTCCTCGGTTCTATATTAGAGTGGAATGTGCCCCCAAAAGCTGATGTCTCCTTACTTATGTTTGTTTTAGAAATCGAATTTCTCTATATTTTTTTATTGGAGTCATATTCCATTGTGTTCATGGACCACTTCTTCTTTGAGCATTCCTCTGTTGATGGACATTTTCGTAGCTTCCAAGTGTTGGCTATGGTAAATATTGCTGGAGTGCAGGATTGCCAGCATGTGTCTTTTCTTTTTTGTGGTACATGGGCCTCTCACTGCCGTGGGCCCTCCCATTGCAGAGCACAGGCTCCGGACGCACAGGCCCAGCAGCCATAGCTCACGGGAACAGCCGCTCCGCGGCATGTGGGATCTTCCCGAATCGGGGCATGAACCCATGTCCCCTGCACTGGCAGGCGGACTCTCATCCACTGCGCCACCAGTGAATCCCAGCCTGTCTTTTTGATTCTCATCCCCTCAGGCGAAAGGCCCAGCAGTGGGTATACTTGATTGAATGGTAGCTCAGTATTTATCTTTACAAGGCACGTCATTTTTGTTTTCATGACTGGCTCTTACCATGTCCCACGTTGAAGCAAGGGTAGGCATTTCTCCAAAACCCCTTCAGCATTTATTGTTTGCAGAATTTTTCCTGATGGGCATTCTGACTGCTGTGAGCTGATAGGTTTTTGTCATTTTGATTTGCATATCTTTAATTATTCCTAATGTTTAGCATTTTCCCATGCCTTTTTAAATTTCTGGCAGAGAAAAACAGAAAAAAAAAACGGAGAGTACAGTTAAACTCTTGAAATTGTCTTCTTGGATGGTTGCCCTCTTTTGAATGTTCTGGTCAATTTTCGACCCCATGTTTGTTTTTGAGGGCAGGTGTTATTCACAGGCCTGCAATGAGTGTGACTATTTAGTGACCATTAGCAGTGGGTTTAAAGCTGCTGTTGTGGGAAATGGCCACAAGGCGGCAGCGTTTCTCCACTCCCAAGTCTGGTTCCTAGGGCAGCAGAGCCTTTCTGGGACCAATGGAATACAGAAGAAGGCATCATTGAAGTCTAATACAGAATACCATGTCCTGGTGGATGGTAGAATGACCAGTAGGGTCTAGGAATTAGGAACTACTGGATGTATATGCTCGGTGGCTTCACTGACTGTCCTAACATCCTTTACCAGGTCCCCAGCAGCCCACGGGGCTCTCGTGGTCAGGCCCCTCCCAGGATATGGGGCTCACCTGGGCAGGGCCCCAGCAGCCAACGGGGTTCTCATGTTCAGGCCACTCCCAGGGTATGGAGCTCAGCTGTGAAACTACCCAGCAGCCCATGAGGCTCTCGTGCTTAGGCACCTCCCATGATACAGAGCTCCCGTGGGCAGGTACCATGGCAGGGCTGGGCACACAGGAACCGTGCACATAGCCCTCATTGCAGAGCACCCCAGAACGCCTGTCACGCAGAGCTGACACAGAGCACCTCAGAGCAGGACTTGAACTAACCAACAGCAGCTCCGACAGGTCTCTGACCCTGGGCATCACTCTGTGCAGCCTCCCTCTGCCTGGTCTTCCAGAGACTTCCACTGCAGCCGGGGCACCAGGCCTTTGTCTCCAACCATCCCCCCTCCTCTCCCTGACTCCTGGGTTCCTCTCATTAGGATTAGGTCTTCTTGAAATTGTCTCCCACTCATGGGCCAGATAAAATGATGAGAAAACAAGCCGGAGATGCAGCCCCTTGTCTATCCTGACTCTCAGGAGCCCACACCTGTTCCTTGGAACTGGCCGTTTCAGCGAGGTCCATTTTCTGCAATGTGAGCCACTGAGGGGTGAGGATTGGCTGACCGGAGCAGCCTGTCCCTACCGGCCAGCCCTCCCCAGGTGTGCCTGGGTTGAGGTCAATAGAAACACCGCTCCAGGGAGCAACAGCGCCTGCAGCTGTGCCTGACGCCATATTCTCTGCCCCGTCAGCAGTCTCGGGGCTGTGCTGGTGGGAGGGAGTGAGGGGGCACGGTTTTGTGGGTGGCCCGGTGTGAGAGGGGCTCTGCTGGACTTTCTGCAGGAGTTGCCAGACTGCCACCTGCTAAAGAAGAGGATGGGTCACCCATACCTTCCGCTGGAATTTCTCCGCGGGCAGAGGTGAGGGAGGAACAAAGCAGTGGGGGCCAAGACAGGACGGATATCTCAGGCAGGGAAATGGAAAGTTTTCAGAAGAGCGCCTGGGGCCAGGATCATCCTGGCTGGCCTGCAGGCACCAAGTCAGCCTGCGTGCTTTCGCTGGTGTGGATCCACGGCCCTTCCTCTATGCTTTCAAGTCCTTGTACATATTCAGGTGTTTTACCTGGGAAGGGAGGGAACAGTTCAGCAGCAGCTGGCTGCGGGCTCAGCTCACGTTTACTCACAGACGCCTATGTACGGTCCCCCAGCTTTGCAATGAGGACGCTCCTTGCGGGGGTGGGGGGGGCTGCTGGCTGCATGGGAGATAATTCCCTACCTCTGACCAACTTCAGAATTGTTTACCACTGGAGCAAGTGCCCTGATAGGGTTTTCCTCTGTATAACTAGTGGGTTCTGTTTATTTTTTCTGTTTTGTTTCAAGGTAGATTTTATTCCTCATTTATGTATTTATAGATATAAGCATGGAAATAATTCATTCATACAAATACATCTGTGTGAAGGGAAGAACGTTTTTCTGTTTTATTTTTAAATTTTATTTGTTTTTAAAAATTTTGAAATTTAGTATTATTTATTTTTTTAGACAGCAGGTTATTATTAGTTATCTATTTTATACATATACATGTATACAGGTCAATCCCAATCTCCCAACTCATCCCACCACCACCACCCCATGGCTTCCCCCCCTTGGTTTCCATACGTTTGTTCTCTAACCCTGTGTCTCTAATTCTGCCCTGCAAACCGGTTCATCTGTACCAGTTTTCTAGGTTCCACATATATGCATTAATACACAATATTTGTTTTTCTCTTTCTGACTTACTTCTCTCGGTATGACAGTCTCTAGATCCATCCACGTCTCTACAAATGACCCCGTTTCATTCCTTTTTATGGCTGAGTAATATTCCATTTTATATATGTACCACATCTTTATCCATTCGTCTGTCTGTGGGCATTTAGGTTGCTTCCATTACCTGGCTATTGTAAATAGTGCTGCAATGAACATTGTGGTGAATGTGTCTTTTGGATTTATGGTTTTCTCTGGGTATATGCCCAGAAGTGGGATTGCTGGATCATATGGTAATTGTATTTTTAGTTTTTCTAATGAACCTCCATACTGTTCTCCATAGTGACTGTATCAATTGACATGCCCACCAATAGTGGAAGAGGGATCCATGTGTCCACACCCTCCGCAGCATTTGTAGTTTGTCGATTTTCTGATGATGCCCATTCTAACAGGTGTGAGGTGATACCTCATTGAAGTTTTGACTTGCATTTCTCTAATAATTAGTGATGTTGAGCAGCTTTTCATGTGCATCCTGGCCATCTCTGGGTCTCCTTTGAAGAAATGTCTATTTAGATATTCTACCCATTTTTGAAGTGGGTTGTATTTTTTTTAATATTAAGCTGCATGAGCTGTTTATATATATTGGAGATTAAACCTTTGTCCATTGATTCGTTTCCACATATTTCCTCCCATTCTGAGGGTTGCCTTTTTCCATTCCCGTTTTTTAACAAAAGAAAGAAAGAAAGAAAAAGAAGCAGAACACAAATGTCCGTAAAATATGCCTCTTGAAACTGTCGTTTTGAAATATGGAGGTGTTTTGAATTTTTTGGTCAGTATACGACCCCAGGATTTGTTTTCAGGGCAGGTCTCATTTACAGGCCTGCAATTATTTTGAATATCAACTGACCATTAGCGCTGGGATTAAAGCTGCTGTTGTGTGAAACGGCCACAAGGTGGCAGCAGTTCTCCTTTACCAAATCTGGTGACTAGGGCAACAGAGCCTCAATGGAAGTCGTGTTCTAGGTTGTAATTTAGAATGGAATGTGCCAGGAAAAAGACCCTTAAGTTTGTCTCACTATTTCTTGTTCGGTTTTTTTTTAATTTAATTTTTATTTTTTATCACAGCAAGTTTGATTACAATGTTTGGCTTGTTGTAGGTGTGCAAGATGTGGTTCTTTTACGCATATACATATGTCTGTTCTTCCTGGGATCCTTTTCCATGTACGTTATGACAGAATGTTGACTAATCTTCTCTTGGTATTCCGTAGGTGTTTGGTGTCTATATATTTCACCTGTGTTTGTATATGTCTCTTAACCCCAATATCCTAATGTATCCAATCCTCACACCTTTCCATTGGTGAACCATAAGTTTGTTTAATGAATCTGCGATTGCCCTTCTCTGTGGAAATATCTTCACTAGTATCAAGTTTTAGGTAACACCTATAAGTGATATCATACGATATGTGTCTTTCTCTTTCTGACTTACTACAAGTCACGTGATTACCTCTAGACTCATCTACGGTGCTGCAGATGGCATTGTGTCCTTTTTTTCCTTGGCTAATATTCTGTCTGTACATGTACCAGTTCTTCTTTGACCACTCATCTGTTGATGGACTTTTTGGTTGCTCCCATGTCATGGCTATTGTAATGCTGCGGCAATGCACATTTGCCTGCCTGTGTCTTTCTAATTCTGTCTTCTTAGGTTATAGGCCCAGGAGTTCGCCTGCTGGATCATATGGTAGCAAAATGTTTACCTTGTACAGGCACCGCCATTCTGTTCTCATTAGTGGCTCTTACCAGGTTACGTCCCACTTAAAGTTGAGGTGATGCTCTTCTCCACAACACCTTCAGCGTTTATTGTTTGGAGTATTTTTGCTGAAGTTTATTCTGACTAGTGTGAGCTGATACCACTTTGTGCTTGGATTTGCATGCGTCTCATAATACCTTGAAATTGAGCTTTCTGGCATGTCCTTTTTTTCTTCAAACTGTGAGTACAGCTTACCTCTTCAAATTGTTTTCGGGAAGTAGGTGTGACATTTAGAAATATTTTGGCCATTACCTCCCTCAAGACATTATGAGGGCAGGTTTCATTCACAGCCCTCCAGTACTGGTGCATATGAAGTGACCCTTAGCACAGGTTTTAAAGCTGCTGTTGCAGGTAACGGCCAGAGGGTGGCAGCATTTCTGCTTTTCCCAATCTGTTAACTAGGGAAACAGACCATCCTGGCAGTGGTGTTCCTCGGTTCTATATTAGAGTGGAATGTGCCCCCAAAAGCTGATGTCTCCTTACTTATGTTTGTTTTAGAAATCGAATTTCTATATATTTTTTTATTGGAGTCATATTCCATTGTGTTCATGGACCACTTCTTCTTTGAGCATTCCTCTGTTGATGGACATTTTCGTAGCTTCCAAGTGTTGGCTATGGTAAATATTGCTGGAGTGCAGGATTGCCAGCATGTGTCTTTTCTTTTTTGTGGTACATGGGCCTCTCACTGCCGTGGGCCCTCCCATTGCAGAGCACAGGCTCCGGACGCACAGGCCCAGCAGCCATAGCTCACGGGAACAGCCGCTCCGCGGCAAGTGGGATCTTCCCGAATCGGGGCATGAACCCATGTCCCCTGCACTGGCAGGCGGACTCTCATCCACTGCGCCACCAGTGAATCCCAGCCTGTCTTTTTGATTCTCATCCCCTCAGGCGAAAGGCCCAGCAGTGGGTATACTTGATTGAATGGTAGCTCAGTATTTATCTTTACAAGGCACGTCATTTTTGTTTTCATGACTGGCTCTTACCATGTCCCACGTTGAAGCAAGGGTAGGCATTTCTCCAAAACCCCTTCAGCATTTATTGTTTGCAGAATTTTTCCTGATGGGCATTCTGACTGCTGTGAGCTGATAGGTTTTTGTCATTTTGATTTGCATATCTTTAATTATTCCTAATGTTTAGCATTTTCCCATGCCTTTTTAAATTTCTGGCAGAGAAAAACAGAAAAAAAAAACGGAGAGTACAGTTAAACTCTTGAAATTGTCTTCTTGGATGGTTGCCCTCTTTTGAATGTTCTGGTCAATTTTCGACCCCATGTTTGTTTTTGAGGGCAGGTGTTATTCACAGGCCTGCAATGAGTGTGACTATTTAGTGACCATTAGCAGTGGGTTTAAAGCTGCTGTTGTGGGAAATGGCCACAAGGCGGCAGCGTTTCTCCACTCCCAAGTCTGGTTCCTAGGGCAGCAGAGCCTTTCTGGGACCAATGGAATACAGAAGAAGGCATCATTGAAGTCTAATACAGAATACCATGTCCTGGTGGATGGTAGAATGACCAGTAGGGTCTAGGAATTAGGAACTACTGGATGTATATCCTCGGTGGCTTCACTGACTGTCCTAACATCCTTTACCAGGTCCCCAGCAGCCCACGGGGCTCTCGTGGTCAGGCCCCTCCCAGGATATGGGGCTCACCTGGGCAGGGCCCCAGCAGCCAACGGGGTTCTCATGTTCAGGCCACTCCCAGGGTATGGAGCTCAGCTGTGAAACTACCCAGCAGCCCATGAGGCTCTCGTGCTTAGGCACCTCCCATGATACAGAGCTCCCGTGGGCAGGTACCATGGCAGGGCTGGGCACACAGGAACCGTGCACATAGCCCTCATTGCAGAGCACCCCAGAACGCCTGTCACGCAGAGCTGACACAGAGCACCTCAGAGCAGGACTTGAACTAACCAACAGCAGCTCCGACAGGTCTCTGACCCTGGGCATCACTCTGTGCAGCCTCCCTCTGCCTGGTCTTCCAGAGACTTCCACTGCAGCCGGGGCACCAGGCCTTTGTCTCCAACCATCCCCCCTCCTCTCCCTGACTCCTGGGTTCCTCTCATTAGGATTAGGTCTTCTTGAAATTGTCTCCCACTCATGGGCCAGATAAAATGATGAGAAAACAAGCCGGAGATGCAGCCCCTTGTCTATCCTGACTCTCAGGAGCCCACACCTGTTCCTTGGAACTGGCCGTTTCAGCGAGGTCCATTTTCTGCAATGTGAGCCACTGAGGGGTGAGGATTGGCTGACCGGAGCAGCCTGTCCCTACCGGCCAGCCCTCCCCAGGTGTGCCTGGGTTGAGGTCAATAGAAACACCGCTCCAGGGAGCAACAGCGCCTGCAGCTGTGCCTGACGCCATATTCTCTGCCCCGTCAGCAGTCTCGGGGCTGTGCTGGTGGGAGGGAGTGAGGGGGCACGGTTTTGTGGGTGGCCCGGTGTGAGAGGGGCTCTGCTGGACTTTCTGCAGGAGTTGCCAGACTGCCACCTGCTAAAGAAGAGGATGGGTCACCCATACCTTCCGCTGGAATTTCTCCGCGGGCAGAGGTGAGGGAGGAACAAAGCAGTGGGGGCCAAGACAGGACGGATATCTCAGGCAGGGAAATGGAAAGTTTTCAGAAGAGCGCCTGGGGCCAGGATCATCCTGGCTGGCCTGCAGGCACCAAGTCAGCCTGCGTGCTTTCGCTGGTGTGGATCCACGGCCCTTCCTCTATGCTTTCAAGTCCTTGTACATATTCAGGTGTTTTACCTGGGAAGGGAGGGAACAGTTCAGCAGCAGCTGGCTGCGGGCTCAGCTCACGTTTACTCACAGACGCCTATGTACGGTCCCCCAGCTTTGCAATGAGGACGCTCCTTGCGGGGGTGGGGGGGGCTGCTGGCTGCATGGGAGATAATTCCCTACCTCTGACCAACTTCAGAATTGTTTACCACTGGAGCAAGTGCCCTGATAGGGTTTTCCTCTGTATAACTAGTGGGTTCTGTTTATTTTTTCTGTTTTGTTTCAAGGTAGATTTTATTCCTCATTTATGTATTTATAGATATAAGCATGGAAATAATTCATTCATACAAATACATCTGTGTGAAGGGAAGAACGTTTTTCTGTTTTATTTTTAAATTTTATTTGTTTTTAAAAATTTTGAAATTTAGTATTATTTATTTTTTTAGACAGCAGGTTATTATTAGTTATCTATTTTATACATATACATGTATACAGGTCAATCCCAATCTCCCAACTCATCCCACCACCACCACCCCATGGCTTCCCCCCTTGGTTTCCATACGTTTGTTCTCTAACCCTGTGTCTCTAATTCTGCCCTGCAAACCGGTTCATCTGTACCAGTTTTCTAGGTTCCACATATATGCATTAATACACAATATTTGTTTTTCTCTTTCTGACTTACTTCTCTCGGTATGACAGTCTCTAGATCCATCCACGTCTCTACAAATGACCCCGTTTCATTCCTTTTTATGGCTGAGTAATATTCCATTTTATATATGTACCACATCTTTATCCATTCGTCTGTCTGTGGGCATTTAGGTTGCTTCCATTACCTGGCTATTGTAAATAGTGCTGCAATGAACATTGTGGTGAATGTGTCTTTTGGATTTATGGTTTTCTCTGGGTATATGCCCAGAAGTGGGATTGCTGGATCATATGGTAATTGTATTTTTAGTTTTTCTAATGAACCTCCATACTGTTCTCCATAGTGACTGTATCAATTGACATGCCCACCAATAGTGGAAGAGGGATCCATGTGTCCACACCCTCCGCAGCATTTGTAGTTTGTCGATTTTCTGATGATGCCCATTCTAACAGGTGTGAGGTGATACCTCATTGAAGTTTTGACTTGCATTTCTCTAATAATTAGTGATGTTGAGCAGCTTTTCATGTGCATCCTGGCCATCTCTGGGTCTCCTTTGAAGAAATGTCTATTTAGATATTCTACCCATTTTTGAAGTGGGTTGTATTTTTTTTAATATTAAGCTGCATGAGCTGTTTATATATATTGGAGATTAAACCTTTGTCCATTGATTCGTTTCCACATATTTCCTCCCATTCTGAGGGTTGCCTTTTTCCATTCCCGTTTTTTAACAAAAGAAAGAAAGAAAGAAAAAGAAGCAGAACACAAATGTCCGTAAAATATGCCTCTTGAAACTGTCGTTTTGAAATATGGAGGTGTTTTGAATTTTTTGGTCAGTATACGACCCCAGGATTTGTTTTCAGGGCAGGTCTCATTTACAGGCCTGCAATTATTTTGAATATCAACTGACCATTAGTGCTGGGATTAAAGCTGCTGTTGTGTGAAACGGCCACAAGGTGGCAGCAGTTCTCCTTTACCAAATCTGGTGACTAGGGCAACAGAGCCTCAATGGAAGTCGTGTTCTAGGTTGTAATTTAGAATGGAATGTGCCAGGAAAAAGACCCTTAAGTTTGTCTCACTATTTCTTGTTCGGTTTTTTTTTAATTTAATTTTTATTTTTTATCACAGCCAGTTTGATTACAATGTTTGGCTTGTTGTAGGTGTGCAAGATGTGGTTCTTTTACGCATATACATATGTCTGTTCTTCCTGGGATCCTTTTCCATGTACGTTATGACAGAATGTTGACTAATCTTCTCTTGGTATTCCGTAGGTGTTTGGTGTCTATATATTTCACCTGTGTTTGTATATGTCTCTTAACCCCAATATCCTAATGTATCCAATCCTCACACCTTTCCATTGGTGAACCATAAGTTTGTTTAATGAATCTGCGATTGCCCTTCTCTGTGGAAATATCTTCAGTAGTATCAAGTTTTAGGTAACACCTATAAGTGATATCATACGATATGTGTCTTTCTCTTTCTGACTTACTACAAGTCACGTGATTACCTCTAGACTCATCTACGGTGCTGCAGATGGCATTGTGTCCTTTTTTTCCTTGGCTAATATTCTGTCTGTACATGTACCAGTTCTTCTTTGACCACTCATCTGTTGATGGACTTTTTGGTTGCTCCCATGTCATGGCTATTGTAATGCTGCGGCAATGCACATTTGCCTGCCTGTGTCTTTCCAATTCTGTCTTCTTAGGTTATAGGCCCAGGAGTTCGCCTGCTGGATCATATGGTAGCAAAATGTTTACCTTGTACAGGCACCGCCATTCTGTTCTCATTAGTGGCTCTTACCAGGTTACGTCCCACTTAAAGTTGAGGTGATGCTCTTCTCCACAACACCTTCAGCGTTTATTGTTTGGAGTATTTTTGCTGAAGTTTATTCTGACTAGTGTGAGCTGATACCACTTTGTGCTTGGATTTGCATGCGTCTCATAATACCTTGAAATTGAGCTTTCTGGCATGTCCTTTTTTTCTTCAAACTGTGAGTACAGCTTACCTCTTCAAATTGTTTTCGGGAAGTAGGTGTGACATTTAGAAATATTTTGGCCATTACCTCCCTCAAGACATTATGAGGGCAGGTTTCATTCACAGCCCTCCAGTACTGGTGCATATGAAGTGACCCTTAGCACAGGTTTTAAAGCTGCTGTTGCAGGTAACGGCCAGAGGGTGGCAGCATTTCTGCTTTTCCCAATCTGTTAACTAGGGAAACAGACCATCCTGGCAGTGGTGTTCCTCGGTTCTATATTAGAGTGGAATGTGCCCCCAAAAGCTGATGTCTCCTTACTTATGTTTGTTTTAGAAATCGAATTTCTATATATTTTTTTATTGGAGTCATATTCCATTGTGTTCATGGACCACTTCTTCTTTGAGCATTCCTCTGTTGATGGACATTTTCGTAGCTTCCAAGTGTTGGCTATGGTAAATATTGCTGGAGTGCAGGATTGCCAGCATGTGTCTTTTCTTTTTTGTGGTACATGGGCCTCTCACTGCCGTGGGCCCTCCCATTGCAGAGCACAGGCTCCGGACGCACAGGCCCAGCAGCCATAGCTCACGGGAACAGCCGCTCCGCGGCAAGTGGGATCTTCCCGAATCGGGGCATGAACCCATGTCCCCTGCACTGGCAGGCGGACTCTCATCCACTGCGCCACCAGTGAATCCCAGCCTGTCTTTTTGATTCTCATCCCCTCAGGCGAAAGGCCCAGCAGTGGGTATACTTGATTGAATGGTAGCTCAGTATTTATCTTTACAAGGCACGTCATTTTTGTTTTCATGACTGGCTCTTACCATGTCCCACGTTGAAGCAAGGGTAGGCATTTCTCCAAAACCCCTTCAGCATTTATTGTTTGCAGAATTTTTCCTGATGGGCATTCTGACTGCTGTGAGCTGATAGGTTTTTGTCATTTTGATTTGCATATCTTTAATTATTCCTAATGTTTAGCATTTTCCCATGCCTTTTTAAATTTCTGGCAGAGAAAAACAGAAAAAAAAAACGGAGAGTACAGTTAAACTCTTGAAATTGTCTTCTTGGATGGTTGCCCTCTTTTGAATGTTCTGGTCAATTTTCGACCCCATGTTTGTTTTTGAGGGCAGGTGTTATTCACAGGCCTGCAATGAGTGTGACTATTTAGTGACCATTAGCAGTGGGTTTAAAGCTGCTGTTGTGGGAAATGGCCACAAGGCGGCAGCGTTTCTCCACTCCCAAGTCTGGTTCCTAGGGCAGCAGAGCCTTTCTGGGACCAATGGAATACAGAAGAAGGCATCATTGAAGTCTAATACAGAATACCATGTCCTGGTGGATGGTAGAATGACCAGTAGGGTCTAGGAATTAGGAACTACTGGATGTATATCCTCGGTGGCTTCACTGACTGTCCTAACATCCTTTACCAGGTCCCCAGCAGCCCACGGGGCTCTCGTGGTCAGGCCCCTCCCAGGATATGGGGCTCACCTGGGCAGGGCCCCAGCAGCCAACGGGGTTCTCATGTTCAGGCCACTCCCAGGGTATGGAGCTCAGCTGTGAAACTACCCAGCAGCCCATGAGGCTCTCGTGCTTAGGCACCTCCCATGATACAGAGCTCCCGTGGGCAGGTACCATGGCAGGGCTGGGCACACAGGAACCGTGCACATAGCCCTCATTGCAGAGCACCCCAGAACGCCTGTCATGCAGAGCTGACACAGAGCACCTCAGAGCAGGACTTGAACTAACCAACAGCAGCTCCGACAGGTCTCTGACCCTGGGCATCACTCTGTGCAGCCTCCCTCTGCCTGGTCTTCCAGAGACTTCCACTGCAGCCGGGGCACCAGGCCTTTGTCTCCAACCATCCCCCCTCCTCTCCCTGACTCCTGGGTTCCTCTCATTAGGATTAGGTCTTCTTGAAATTGTCTCCCACTCATGGGCCAGATAAAATGATGAGAAAACAAGCCGGAGATGCAGCCCCTTGTCTATCCTGACTCTCAGGAGCCCACACCTGTTCCTTGGAACTGGCCGTTTCAGCGAGGTCCATTTTCTGCAATGTGAGCCACTGAGGGGTGAGGATTGGCTGACCGGAGCAGCCTGTCCCTACCGGCCAGCCCTCCCCAGGTGTGCCTGGGTTGAGGTCAATAGAAACACCGCTCCAGGGAGCAACAGCGCCTGCAGCTGTGCCTGACGCCATATTCTCTGCCCCGTCAGCAGTCTCGGGGCTGTGCTGGTGGGAGGGAGTGAGGGGGCACGGTTTTGTGGGTGGCCCGGTGTGAGAGGGGCTCTGCTGGACTTTCTGCAGGAGTTGCCAGACTGCCACCTGCTAAAGAAGAGGATGGGTCACCCATACCTTCCGCTGGAATTTCTCCGCGGGCAGAGGTGAGGGAGGAACAAAGCAGTGGGGGCCAAGACAGGACGGATATCTCAGGCAGGGAAATGGAAAGTTTTCAGAAGAGCGCCTGGGGCCAGGATCATCCTGGCTGGCCTGCAGGCACCAAGTCAGCCTGCGTGCTTTCGCTGGTGTGGATCCACGGCCCTTCCTCTATGCTTTCAAGTCCTTGTACATATTCAGGTGTTTTACCTGGGAAGGGAGGGAACAGTTCAGCAGCAGCTGGCTGCGGGCTCAGCTCACGTTTACTCACAGACGCCTATGTACGGTCCCCCAGCTTTGCAATGAGGACGCTCCTTGCGGGGGTGGGGTGGGGCTGCTGGCTGCATGGGAGATAATTCCCTACCTCTGACCAACTTCAGAATTGTTTACCACTGGAGCAAGTGCCCTGATAGGGTTTTCCTCTGTATAACTAGTGGGTTCTGTTTATTTTTTCTGTTTTCTTTCAAGGTAGATTTTATTCCTCATTTATGTATTTATAGATATAAGCATGGAAATAATTCATTCATACAAATACATCTGTGTGAAGGGAAGAACGTTTTTCTGTTTTATTTTTAAATTTTATTTGTTTTTAAAAATTTTGAAATTTAGTATTATTTATTTTTTTAGACAGCAGGTTATTATTAGTTATCTATTTTATACATATACATGTATACAGGTCAATCCCAATCTCCCAACTCATCCCACCACCACCACCCCATGGCTTCCCCCCCTTGGTTTCCATACGTTTGTTCTCTAACCCTGTGTCTCTAATTCTGCCCTGCAAACCGGTTCATCTGTACCAGTTTTCTAGGTTCCACATATATGCATTAATACACAATATTTGTTTTTCTCTTTCTGACTTACTTCTCTCGGTATGACAGTCTCTAGATCCATCCACGTCTCTACAAATGACCCCGTTTCATTCCTTTTTATGGCTGAGTAATATTCCATTTTATATATGTACCACATCTTTATCCATTCGTCTGTCTGTGGGCATTTAGGTTGCTTCCATTACCTGGCTATTGTAAATAGTGCTGCAATGAACATTGTGGTGAATGTGTCTTTTGGATTTATGGTTTTCTCTGGGTATATGCCCAGAAGTGGGATTGCTGGATCATATGGTAATTGTATTTTTAGTTTTTCTAATGAACCTCCATACTGTTCTCCATAGTGACTGTATCAATTGACATGCCCACCAATAGTGGAAGAGGGATCCATGTGTCCACACCCTCCGCAGCATTTGTAGTTTGTCGATTTTCTGATGATGCCCATTCTAACAGGTGTGAGGTGATACCTCATTGAAGTTTTGACTTGCATTTCTCTAATAATT
This sequence comes from Mesoplodon mirus, assembly GCF_964341445.2. NCBI lineage: Eukaryota > Metazoa > Chordata > Mammalia > Artiodactyla > Ziphiidae > Mesoplodon > Mesoplodon mirus. Next base: position 93,325,578 of record NC_138979.1, read on the forward strand.
AGTGATGTTGAGCAGCTTTTCATGTGCATCCTGGCCATCTCTGGGTCTCCTTTGAAGAAATGTCTATTTAGATATTCTACCCATTTTTGAAGTGGGTTGTATTTTTTTTAATATTAAGCTGCATGAGCTGTTTATATATATTGGAGATTAAACCTTTGTCCATTGATTCGTTTCCACATATTTCCTCCCATTCTGAGGGTTGCCTTTTTCCATTCCCGTTTTTTAACAAAAGAAAGAAAGAAAGAAAAAGAAGCAGAACACAAATGTCCGTAAAATATGCCTCTTGAAACTGTCGTTTTGAAATATGGAGGTGTTTTGAATTTTTTGGTCAGTATACGACCCCAGGATTTGTTTTCAGGGCAGGTCTCATTTACAGGCCTGCAATTATTTTGAATATCAACTGACCATTAGCGCTGGGATTAAAGCTGCTGTTGTGTGAAACGGCCACAAGGTGGCAGCAGTTCTCCTTTACCAAATCTGGTGACTAGGGCAACAGAGCCTCAATGGAAGTCGTGTTCTAGGTTGTAATTTAGAATGGAATGTGCCAGGAAAAAGACCCTTAAGTTTGTCTCACTATTTCTTGTTCGGTTTTTTTTTAATTTAATTTTTATTTTTTATCACAGCCAGTTTGATTACAATGTTTGGCTTGTTGTAGGTGTGCAAGATGTGGTTCTTTTACGCATATACATATGTCTGTTCTTCCTGGGATCCTTTTCCATGTACGTTATGACAGAATGTTGACTAATCTTCTCTTGGTATTCCGTAGGTGTTTGGTGTCTATATATTTCACCTGTGTTTGTATATGTCTCTTAACCCCAATATCCTAATGTATCCAATCCTCACACCTTTCCATTGGTGAACCATAAGTTTGTTTAATGAATCTGCGATTGCCCTTCTCTGTGGAAATATCTTCACTAGTATCAAGTTTTAGGTAACACCTATAAGTGATATCATACGATATGTGTCTTTCTCTTTCTGACTTACTACAAGTCACGTGATTACCTCTAGACTCATCTACGGTGCTGCAGATGGCATTGTGTCCTTTTTTTCCTTGGCTAATATTCTGTCTGTACATGTACCAGTTCTTCTTTGACCACTCATCTGTTGATGGACTTTTTGGTTGCTCCCATGTCATGGCTATTGTAATGCTGCGGCAATGCACATTTGCCTGCCTGTGTCTTTCCAATTCTGTCTTCTTAGGTTATAGGCCCAGGAGTTCGCCTGCTGGATCATATGGTAGCAAAATGTTTACCTTGTACAGGCACCGCCATTCTGTTCTCATTAGTGGCTCTTACCAGGTTACGTCCCACTTAAAGTTGAGGTGATGCTCTTCTCCACAACACCTTCAGCGTTTATTGTTTGGAGTATTTTTGCTGAAGTTTATTCTGACTAGTGTGAGCTGATACCACTTTGTGCTTGGATTTGCATGCGTCTCATAATACCTTGAAATTGAGCTTTCTGGCATGTCCTTTTTTTCTTCAAACTGTGAGTACAGCTTACCTCTTCAAATTGTTTTCGGGAAGTAGGTGTGACATTTAGAAATATTTTGGCCATTACCTCCCTCAAGACATTATGAGGGCAGGTTTCATTCACAGCCCTCCAGTACTGGTGCATATGAAGTGACCCTTAGCACAGGTTTTAAAGCTGCTGTTGCAGGTAACGGCCAGAGGGTGGCAGCATTTCTGCTTTTCCCAATCTGTTAACTAGGGAAACAGACCATCCTGGCAGTGGTGTTCCTCGGTTCTATATTAGAGTGGAATGTGCCCCCAAAAGCTGATGTCTCCTTACTTATGTTTGTTTTAGAAATCGAATTTCTATATATTTTTTTATTGGAGTCATATTCCATTGTGTTCATGGACCACTTCTTCTTTGAGCATTCCTCTGTTGATGGACATTTTCGTAGCTTCCAAGTGTTGGCTATGGTAAATATTGCTGGAGTGCAGGATTGCCAGCATGTGTCTTTTCTTTTTTGTGGTACATGGGCCTCTCACTGCCGTGGGCCCTCCCATTGCAGAGCACAGGCTCCGGACGCACAGGCCCAGCAGCCATAGCTCACGGGAACAGCCGCTCCGCGGCAAGTGGGATCTTCCCGAATCGGGGCATGAACCCATGTCCCCTGCACTGGCAGGCGGACTCTCATCCACTGCGCCACCAGTGAATCCCAGCCTGTCTTTTTGATTCTCATCCCCTCAGGCGAAAGGCCCAGCAGTGGGTATACTTGATTGAATGGTAGCTCAGTATTTATCTTTACAAGGCACGTCATTTTTGTTTTCATGACTGGCTCTTACCATGTCCCACGTTGAAGCAAGGGTAGGCATTTCTCCAAAACCCCTTCAGCATTTATTGTTTGCAGAATTTTTCCTGATGGGCATTCTGACTGCTGTGAGCTGATAGGTTTTTGTCATTTTGATTTGCATATCTTTAATTATTCCTAATGTTTAGCATTTTCCCATGCCTTTTTAAATTTCTGGCAGAGAAAAACAGAAAAAAAAAACGGAGAGTACAGTTAAACTCTTGAAATTGTCTTCTTGGATGGTTGCCCTCTTTTGAATGTTCTGGTCAATTTTCGACCCCATGTTTGTTTTTGAGGGCAGGTGTTATTCACAGGCCTGCAATGAGTGTGACTATTTAGTGACCATTAGCAGTGGGTTTAAAGCTGCTGTTGTGGGAAATGGCCACAAGGCGGCAGCGTTTCTCCACTCCCAAGTCTGGTTCCTAGGGCAGCAGAGCCTTTCTGGGACCAATGGAATACAGAAGAAGGCATCATTGAAGTCTAATACAGAATACCATGTCCTGGTGGATGGTAGAATGACCAGTAGGGTCTAGGAATTAGGAACTACTGGATGTATATCCTCGGTGGCTTCACTGACTGTCCTAACATCCTTTACCAGGTCCCCAGCAGCCCACGGGGCTCTCGTGGTCAGGCCCCTCCCAGGATATGGGGCTCACCTGGGCAGGGCCCCAGCAGCCAACGGGGTTCTCATGTTCAGGCCACTCCCAGGGTATGGAGCTCAGCTGTGAAACTACCCAGCAGCCCATGAGGCTCTCGTGCTTAGGCACCTCCCATGATACAGAGCTCCCGTGGGCAGGTACCATGGCAGGGCTGGGCACACAGGAACCGTGCACATAGCCCTCATTGCAGAGCACCCCAGAACGCCTGTCACGCAGAGCTGACACAGAGCACCTCAGAGCAGCACTTGAACTAACCAACAGCAGCTCCGACAGGTCTCTGACCCTGGGCATCACTCTGTGCAGCCTCCCTCTGCCTGGTCTTCCAGAGACTTCCACTGCAGCCGGGGCACCAGGCCTTTGTCTCCAACCATCCCCCCTCCTCTCCCTGACTCCTGGGTTCCTCTCATTAGGATTAGGTCTTCTTGAAATTGTCTCCCACTCATGGGCCAGATAAAATGATGAGAAAACAAGCCGGAGATGCAGCCCCTTGTCTATCCTGACTCTCAGGAGCCCACACCTGTTCCTTGGAACTGGCCGTTTCAGCGAGGTCCATTTTCTGCAATGTGAGCCACTGAGGGGTGAGGATTGGCTGACCGGAGCAGCCTGTCCCTACCGGCCAGCCCTCCCCAGGTGTGCCTGGGTTGAGGTCAATAGAAACACCGCTCCAGGGAGCAACAGCGCCTGCAGCTGTGCCTGACGCCATATTCTCTGCCCCGTCAGCAGTCTCGGGGCTGTGCTGGTGGGAGGGAGTGAGGGGGCACGGTTTTGTGGGTGGCCCGGTGTGAGAGGGGCTCTGCTGGACTTTCTGCAGGAGTTGCCAGACTGCCACCTGCTAAAGAAGAGGATGGGTCACCCATACCTTCCGCTGGAATTTCTCCGCGGGCAGAGGTGAGGGAGGAACAAAGCAGTGGGGGCCAAGACAGGACGGATATCTCAGGCAGGGAAATGGAAAGTTTTCAGAAGAGCGCCTGGGGCCAGGATCATCCTGGCTGGCCTGCAGGCACCAAGTCAGCCTGCGTGCTTTCGCTGGTGTGGATCCACGGCCCTTCCTCTATGCTTTCAAGTCCTTGTACATATTCAGGTGTTTTACCTGGGAAGGGAGGGAACAGTTCAGCAGCAGCTGGCTGCGGGCTCAGCTCACGTTTACTCACAGACGCCTATGTACGGTCCCCCAGCTTTGCAATGAGGACGCTCCTTGCGGGGGTGGGGTGGGGCTGCTGGCTGCATGGGAGATAATTCCCTACCTCTGACCAACTTCAGAATTGTTTACCACTGGAGCAAGTGCCCTGATAGGGTTTTCCTCTGTATAACTAGTGGGTTCTGTTTATTTTTTCTGTTTTGTTTCAAGGTAGATTTTATTCCTCATTTATGTATTTATAGATATAAGCATGGAAATAATTCATTCATACAAATACATCTGTGTGAAGGGAAGAACGTTTTTCTGTTTTATTTTTAAATTTTATTTGTTTTTAAAAATTTTGAAATTTAGTATTATTTATTTTTTTAGACAGCAGGTTATTATTAGTTATCTATTTTATACATATACATGTATACAGGTCAATCCCAATCTCCCAACTCATCCCACCACCACCACCCCATGGCTTCCCCCCCTTGGTTTCCATACGTTTGTTCTCTAACCCTGTGTCTCTAATTCTGCCCTGCAAACCGGTTCATCTGTACCAGTTTTCTAGGTTCCACATATATGCATTAATACACAATATTTGTTTTTCTCTTTCTGACTTACTTCTCTCGGTATGACAGTCTCTAGATCCATCCACGTCTCTACAAATGACCCCGTTTCATTCCTTTTTATGGTTGAGTAATATTCCATTTTATATATGTACCACATCTTTATCCATTCGTCTGTCTGTGGGCATTTAGGTTGCTTCCATTACCTGGCTATTGTAAATAGTGCTGCAATGAACATTGTGGTGAATGTGTCTTTTGGATTTATGGTTTTCTCTGGGTATATGCCCAGAAGTGGGATTGCTGGATCATATGGTAATTGTATTTTTAGTTTTTCTAATGAACCTCCATACTGTTCTCCATAGTGACTGTATCAATTGACATGCCCACCAATAGTGGAAGAGGGATCCATGTGTCCACACCCTCCGCAGCATTTGTAGTTTGTCGATTTTCTGATGATGCCCATTCTAACAGGTGTGAGGTGATACCTCATTGAAGTTTTGACTTGCATTTCTCTAATAATTAGTGATGTTGAGCAGCTTTTCATGTGCATCCTGGCCATCTCTGGGTCTCCTTTGAAGAAATGTCTATTTAGATATTCTACCCATTTTTGAAGTGGGTTGTATTTTTTTTAATATTAAGCTGCATGAGCTGTTTATATATATTGGAGATTAAACCTTTGTCCATTGATTCGTTTTCACATATTTCCTCCCATTCTGAGGGTTGCCTTTTTCCATTCCCGTTTTTTAACAAAAGAAAGAAAGAAAGAAAAAGAAGCAGAACACAAATGTCCGTAAAATATGCCTCTTGAAACTGTCGTTTTGAAATATGGAGGTGTTTTGAATTTTTTGGTCAGTATACGACCCCAGGATTTGTTTTCAGGGCAGGTCTCATTTACAGGCCTGCAATTATTTTGAATATCAACTGACCATTAGCGCTGGGATTAAAGCTGCTGTTGTGTGAAACGGCCACAAGGTGGCAGCAGTTCTCCTTTACCAAATCTGGTGACTAGGGCAACAGAGCCTCAATGGAAGTCGTGTTCTAGGTTGTAATTTAGAATGGAATGTGCCAGGAAAAAGACCCTTAAGTTTGTCTCACTATTTCTTGTTCGGTTTTTTTTTAATTTAATTTTTATTTTTTATCACAGCCAGTTTGATTACAATGTTTGGCTTGTTGTAGGTGTGCAAGATGTGGTTCTTTTACGCATATACATATGTCTGTTCTTCCTGGGATCCTTTTCCATGTACGTTATGACAGAATGTTGACTAATCTTCTCTTGGTATTCCGTAGGTGTTTGGTGTCTATATATTTCACCTGTGTTTGTATATGTCTCTTAACCCCAATATCCTAATGTATCCAATCCTCACACCTTTCCATTGGTGAACCATAAGTTTGTTTAATGAATCTGCGATTGCCCTTCTCTGTGGAAATATCTTCACTAGTATCAAGTTTTAGGTAACACCTATAAGTGATATCATACGATATGTGTCTTTCTCTTTCTGACTTACTACAAGTCACGTGATTACCTCTAGACTCATCTACGGTGCTGCAGATGGCATTGTGTCCTTTTTTTCCTTGGCTAATATTCTGTCTGTACATGTACCAGTTCTTCTTTGACCACTCATCTGTTGATGGACTTTTTGGTTGCTCCCATGTCATGGCTATTGTAATGCTGCGGCAATGCACATTTGCCTGCCTGTGTCTTTCCAATTCTGTCTTCTTAGGTTATAGGCCCAGGAGTTCGCCTGCTGGATCATATGGTAGCAAAATGTTTACCTTGTACAGGCACCGCCATTCTGTTCTCATTAGTGGCTCTTACCAGGTTACGTCCCACTTAAAGTTGAGGTGATGCTCTTCTCCACAACACCTTCAGCGTTTATTGTTTGGAGTATTTTTGCTGAAGTTTATTCTGACTAGTGTGAGCTGATACCACTTTGTGCTTGGATTTGCATGCGTCTCATAATACCTTGAAATTGAGCTTTCTGGCATGTCCTTTTTTTCTTCAAACTGTGAGTACAGCTTACCTCTTCAAATTGTTTTCGGGAAGTAGGTGTGACATTTAGAAATATTTTGGCCATTACCTCCCTCAAGACATTATGAGGGCAGGTTTCATTCACAGCCCTCCAGTACTTGTGCATATGAAGTGACCCTTAGCACAGGTTTTAAAGCTGCTGTTGCAGGTAACGGCCAGAGGGTGGCAGCATTTCTGTTTTTCCCAATCTGTTAACTAGGGAAACAGACCATCCTGGCAGTGGTGTTCCTCGGTTATATATTAGAGTGGAATGTGCCCCCCAAAGCTGATGTCTCCTTACTTATGTTTGTTTTAGAAATTGAATTTCTATATATTTTTTTATTGGAGTCATATTCCATTGTGTTCATGGACCACTTCTTCTTTGAGCATTCCTCTGTTGATGGACATTTTCGTAGCTTCCAAGTGTTGGCTATGGTAAATATTGCTGGAGTGCAGGATTGCCAGCATGTGTCTTTTCTTTTTTGTGGTACATGGGCCTCTCACTGCCGTGGGCCCTCCCATTGCAGAGCACAGGCTCCGGACGCACAGGCCCAGCAGCCATAGCTCACGGGAACAGCCGCTCCGTGGCAAGTGGGATCTTCCCGAATCGGGGCATGAACCCATGTCCCCTGCACTGGCAGGCAGACTCTCATCCACTGCGCCACCAGTGAATCCCAGCCTGTCTTTTTGATTCTCATCCCCTCAGGCGAAAGGCCCAGCAGTGGGTATACTTGATTGAATGGTAGCTCAGTATTTATCTTTACAAGGCACGTCATTTTTGTTTTCATGACTGGCTCTTACCATGTCCCACGTTGAAGCAAGGGTAGGCATTTCTCCAAAACCCCTTCAGCATTTATTGTTTGCAGAATTTTTCCTGATGGGCATTCTGACTGCTGTGAGCTGATAGGTTTTTGTCATTTGGATTTACATATCTTTAATTATTCCTAATGTTTAGCATTTTCCCATGCCTTTTTAAATTTCTGGCAGAGAAAAACAGAAAAAAAAACGGAGAGTACAGTTAAACTCTTGAAATTGTCTTCTTGGAAGGTTGCCCTCTTTTGAATGTTCTGGTCAATTTTCAACCCCATGTTTGTTTTTGAGGGCAGGTGTTATTCACAGGCCTGCAATGAGTGTGACTATTTAGTGACCATTAGCAGTGGGTTTAAAGCTGCTGTTGTGGGAAATGGCCACAAGGCGGCAGCGTTTCTCCACTCCCAAGTCTGGTTCCTAGGGCAGCAGAGCCTTTCTGGGACCAATGGAATACAGAAGAAGGCATCATTGAAGTCTAATACAGAATACCATGTCCTGGTGGATGGTAGAATGACCAGTAGGGTCTAGGAATTAGGAACTACTGGATGTATATGCTCGGTGGCTTCACTGACTGTCCTAACATCCTTTACCAGGTCCCCAGCAGCCCAGGGGGCTCTCGTGGTCAGGCCCCTCCCAGGATATGGGGCTCACCTGGGCAGGGCCCCAGCAGCCAACGGGGTTCTCATGTTCAGGCCACTCCCAGGGTATGGAGCTCAGCTGTGAAACTACCCAGCAGCCCATGAGGCTCTCGTGCTTAGGCACCTCCCATGATACAGAGCCCCTGTGGGCAGGTACCATGGCAGGGCTGGGCACACAGGAACCGTGCACATAGCCCTCATTGCAGAGCACCCCAGAACGCCTGTCACGCAGAGCTGACACAGAGCACCTCAGAGCAGGACTTGAACTAACCAACAGCAGCTCCGACAGGTCTCTGACCCTGGGCATCACTCTGTGCAGCCTCCCTCTGCCTGGTCTTCCAGAGACTTCCACTGCAGCCGGGGCACCAGGCCTTTGTCTCCAACCATCCCCCCTCCTCTCCCTGACTCCTGGGTTCCTCTCATTAGGATTAGGTCTTCTTGAAATTGTCTCCCACTCATGGGCCAGATAAAATGATGAGAAAACAAGCCGGAGATGCAGCCCCTTGTCTATCCTGACTCTCAGGAGCCCACACCTGTTCCTTGGAACTGGCCGTTTCAGCGAGATCCATTTTCTGCAATGTGAGCCACTGAGGGGTGAGGATTGGCTGACCGGAGCAGCCTGTCCCTACCGGCCAGCCCTCCCCAGGTGTGCCTGGGTTGAGGTCAATAGAAACACCGCTCCAGGGAGCAACAGCGCCTGCAGCTGTGCCTGACGCCATATTCTCTGCCCCGTCAGCAGTCTCGGGGCTGTGCTGGTGGGAGGGAGTGAGGGGGCACGGTTTTGTGGGTGGCCCGGTGTGAGAGGGGCTCTGCTGGACTTTCTGCAGGAGTTGCCAGACTGCCACCTGCTAAAGAAGAGGATGGGTCACCCATACCTTCCGCTGGAATTTCTCCGCGGGCAGAGGTGAGGGAGGAACAAAGCAGTGGGGGCCAAGACAGGACGGATATCTCAGGCAGGGAAATGGAAAGTTTTCAGAAGAGCGCCTGGGGCCAGGATCATCCTGGCTGGCCTGCAGGCACCAAGTCAGCCTGCGTGCTTTCGCTGGTGTGGATCCACGGCCCTTCCTCTATGCTTTCAAGTCCTTGTACATATTCAGGTGTTTTACCTGGGAAGGGAGGGAACAGTTCAGCAGCAGCTGGCTGGGGGCTCAGCTCACGTTTACTCACAGACGCCTATGTACGGTCCCCCAGCTTTGCAATGAGGACGCTCCTTGCGGGGGTGGGGGGGGGCTGCTGGCTGCATGGGAGATAATTCCCTACCTCTGACCAACTTCAGAATTGTTTACCACTGGAGCAAGTGCCCTGATAGGGTTTTCCTCTGTATAACTAGTGGGTTCTGTTTATTTTTTCTGTTTTGTTTCAAGGTAGATTTTATTCCTCATTTATGTATTTATAGATATAAGCATGGAAATAATTCATTCATACAAATACATCTGTGTGAAGGGAAGAACGTTTTTCTGTTTTATTTTTAAATTTTATTTGTTTTTAAAAATTTTGAAATTTAGTATTATTTATTTTTTTAGACAGCAGGTTATTATTAGTTATCTATTTTATACATATACATGTATACAGGTCAATCCCAATCTCCCAACTCATCCCACCACCACCACCCCATGGCTTCCCCCCCTTGGTTTCCATACGTTTGTTCTCTAACCCTGTGTCTCTAATTCTGCCCTGCAAACCGGTTCATCTGTACCAGTTTTCTAGGTTCCACATATATGCATTAATACACAATATTTGTTTTTCTCTTTCTGACTTACTTCTCTCGGTATGACAGTCTCTAGATCCATCCACGTCTCTACAAATGACCCCGTTTCATTCCTTTTTATGGCTGAGTAATATTCCATTTTATATATGTACCACATCTTTATCCATTCGTCTGTCTGTGGGCATTTAGGTTGCTTCCATTACCTGGCTATTGTAAATAGTGCTGCAATGAACATTGTGGTGAATGTGTCTTTTGGATTTATGGTTTTCTCTGGGTATATGCCCAGAAGTGGGATTGCTGGATCATATGGTAATTGTATTTTTAGTTTTTCTAATGAACCTCCATACTGTTCTCCATAGTGACTGTATCAATTGACATGCCCACCAATAGTGGAAGAGGGATCCATGTGTCCACACCCTCCGCAGCATTTGTAGTTTGTCGATTTTCTGATGATGCCCATTCTAACAGGTGTGAGGTGATACCTCATTGAAGTTTTGACTTGCATTTCTCTAATAATTAGTGATGTTGAGCAGCTTTTCATGTGCATCCTGGCCATCTCTGGGTCTCCTTTGAAGAAATGTCTATTTAGATATTCTACCCATTTTTGAAGTGGGTTGTATTTTTTTTAATATTAAGCTGCATGAGCTGTTTATATATATTGGAGATTAAACCTTTGTCCATTGATTCGTTTTCACATATTTCCTCCCATTCTGAGGGTTGCCTTTTTCCATTCCCGTTTTTTAACAAAAGAAAGAAAGAAAGAAAGAAAAAGAGGCAGAACACAAATGTCCGTAAAATATGCCTCTTGAAACTGTCGTTTTGAAATATGGAGGTGTTTTGAATTTTTTGGTTGGTATACGACCCCAGGATTTGTTTTCAGGGCAGGTCTCATTTACAGGCCTGCAATTATTTTGAATATCAACTGACCATTAGCGCTGGGATTAAAGCTGCTGTTGTGTGAAACGGCCACAAGGTGGCAGCAGTTCTCCTTTACCAAATCTGGTGACTAGGGCAACAGAGCCTCAATGGAAGTCGTGTTCTAGGTTGTAATTTAGAATGGAATGTGCCAGGAAAAAGACCCTTAAGTTTGTCTCACTATTTCTTGTTCGTTTTTTTTTTCATTTAATTTTTATTTTTTATCACAGCAAGTTTGATTACAATGTTTGGCTTGTTGTAGGTGTGCAAGATGTGGTTCTTTTACGCATATACATATGTCTGTTCTTCCTGGGATCCTTTTCCATGTACGTTATGACAGAATGTTGACTAATCTTCTCTTGGTATTCCGTAGGTGTTTGGTGTCTATATATTTCACCTGTGTTTGTATATGTCTCTTAACCCCAATATCCTAATGTATCCAATCCTCACACCTTTCCATTGGTGAACCGTAAGTTTGTTTAATGAATCTGCGATTGCCCTTCTCTTTGGAAATATCTTCACTAGTATCAAGTTTTAGGTAACACCTATAAGTGATATCATACGATATGTGTCTTTCTCTTTCTGACTTACTACAAGTCACGTGATTACCTCTAGACTCATCTATGGTGCTGCAAATGGCATTGTGTCCTTTTTTTCCTTGGCTAATATTCTGTCTGTACATGTACCAGTTCTTCTTTGACCACTCATCTGTTGATGGACTTTTTGGTTGCTCCCATGTCATGGCTATTGTAATGCTGCGGCAATGCACATTTGCCTGCCTGTGTCTTTCCAATTCTGTCTTCTTAGGTTATAGGCCCAGGAGTTCGCCTGCTGGATCATATGGTAGCAAAATGTTTACCTTGTACAGGCACCGCCATTCTGTTCTCATTAGTGGCTCTTACCAGGTTACGTCCCACTTAAAGTTGAGGTGATGCTCTTCTCCACAACACCTTCAGCGTTTATTGTTTGGAGTATTTTTGCTGAAGTTTATTCTGACTAGTGTGAGCTGATACCACTTTGTGCTTGGATTTGCATGCGTCTCATAATACCTTGAAATTGAGCTTTCTGGCATGTCCTTTTTTTCTTCAAACTGTGAGTACAGCTTACCTCTTCAAATTGTTTTCGGGAAGTAGGTGTGACATCTAGAAATATTTTGGCCATTACCTCCCTCAAGACATTATGAGGGCAGGTTTCATTCACAGCCCTCCAGTACTGGTGCATATGAAGTGACCCTTAGCACAGGTTTTAAAGCTGCTGTTGCAGGTAACGGCCAGAGGGTGGCAGCATTTCTGCTTTTCCCAATCTGTTAACTAGGGAAACAGACCATCCTGGCAGTGGTGTTCCTCGGTTATATATTAGAGTGGAATGTGCCCCCAAAAGCTGATGTCTCCTTACTTATGTTTGTTTTAGAAATCGAATTTCTATATATTTATTTTATTGGAGTCATATTCCATTGTGTTCATGGACCACTTCTTCTTTGAGCATTCCTCTGTTGATGGACATTTTCGTAGCTTCCAAGTGTTGGCTATGGTAAATATTGCTGGAGTGCAGGATTGCCAGCATGTGTCTTTTCTTTTTTGTGGCACATGGGCCTCTCACTGCCGTGGGCCCTCCCATTGCAGAGCACAGGCTCCGGACGCACAGGCCCAGCAGCCATAGCTCACGGGAACAGCCGCTCCGTGGCAAGTGGGATCTTCCCGAATCGGGGCATGAACCCATGTCCCCTGCACTGGCAGGCGGACTCTCATCCACTGCGCCACCAGTGAATCCCAGCCTGTCTTTTTGATTCTCATCCCCTCAGGCGAAAGGCCCAGCAGTGGGTATACTTGATTGAATGGTAGCTCAGTATTTATCTTTACAAGGCACGTCATTTTTGTTTTCATGACTGGCTCTTACCATGTCCCACGTTGAAGCAAGGGTAGGCATTTCTCCAAAACCCCTTCAGCATATATTGTTTGCAGAATTTTTCCTGATGGGCATTCTGACTGCTGTGAGCTGATAGGTTTTTGTCATTTGGATTTACATATCTTTAATTATTCCTAATGTTTAGCATTTTCCCATGCCTTTTTAAATTTCTGGCAGAGAAAAACAGGAAAAAAAACGGAGAGTACAGTTAAACTCTTGAAATTGTCTTCTTGGATGGTTGCCCTCTTTTGAATGTTCTGGTCAATTTTCGACCCCATGTTTGTTTTTGAGGGCAGGTGTTATTCACAGGCCTGCAATGAGTGTGACTATTTAGTGACCATTAGCAGTGGGTTTAAAGCTGCTGTTGTGGGAAATGGCCACAAGGCGGCAGCGTTTCTCCACTCCCAAGTCTGGTTCCTAGGGCAGCAGAGCCTTTCTGGGACCAATGGAGTACAGAAGAAGGCATCATTGAAGTCTAATACAGAATACCATGTCCTGGTGGATGGTAGAATGACCAGTAGGGTCTAGGAATTAGGAACTACTGGATGTATATCCTCGGTGGCTTCACTGACTGTCCTAACATCCTTTACCAGGTCCCCAGCAGCCCACGGGGCTCTCGTGGTCAGGCCCCTCCCAGGATATGGGGCTCACCTGGGCAGGGCCCCAGCAGCCAACGGTGTTCTCATGTTCAGGCCACTCCCAGGGTATGGAGCTCAGCTGTGAAACTACCCAGCAGCCCATGAGGCTCTCGTGCTTAGGCACCTCCCATGATACAGAGCTCCCGTGGGCAGGTACCATGGCAGGGCTGGGCACACAGGAACCGTGCACATAGCCCTCATTGCAGAGCACCCCAGAACGCCTGTCACGCAGAGCTGACACAGAGCACCTCAGAGCAGCACTTGAACTAACCAACAGCAGCTCCGACAGGTCTCTGACCCTGGGCATCACTCTGTGCAGCCTCCCTCTGCCTGGTCTTCCAGAGACTTCCACTGCAGCCGGGGCACCAGGCCTTTGTCTCCAACCATCCCCCCTCCTCTCCCTGACTCCTGGGTTCCTCTCATTAGGATTAGGTCTTCTTGAAATTGTCTCCCACTCATGGGCCAGATAAAATGATGAGAAAACAAGCCGGAGATGCAGCCCCTTGTCTATCCTGACTCTCAGGAGCCCACACCTGTTCCTTGGAACTGGCCGTTTCAGCGAGGTCCATTTTCTGCAATGTGAGCCACTGAGGGGTGAGGATTGGCTGACCGGAGCAGCCTGTCCCTACCGGCCAGCCCTCCCCAGGTGTGCCTGGGTTGAGGTCAATAGAAACACCGCTCCAGGGAGCAACAGCGCCTGCAGCTGTGCCTGACGCCATATTCTCTGCCCCGTCAGCAGTCTCGGGGCTGTGCTGGTGGGAGGGAGTGAGGGGGCACGGTTTTGTGGGTGGCCCGGTGTGAGAGGGGCTCTGCTGGACGTTCTGCAGGAGTTGCCAGACTGCCACCTGCTAAAGAAGAGGATGGGTCACCCATACCTTCCGCTGGAATTTCTCTGCGGGCAGAGGTGAGGGAGGAACAAAGCAGTGGGGGCCAAGACAGGACGGATATCTCAGGCAGGGAAATGGAAAGTTTTCAGAAGAGCGCCTGGGGCCAGGATCATCCTGGCTGGCCTGCAGGCACCAAGTCAGCCTGCGTGCTTTCGCTGGTGTGGATCCACGGCCCTTCCTCTATGCTTTCAAGTCCTTGTACATATTCAGGTGTTTTACCTGGGAAGGGAGGGAACAGTTCAGCAGCAGCTGGCTGGGGGCTCAGTTCACGTTTACTCACAGACGCCTATGTACGGTCCCCCAGCTTTGCAATGAGGACGCTCCTTGCGGGGGTGGGGGGGGCTGCTGGCTGCATGGGAGATAATTCCCTACCTCTGACCAACTTCAGAATTGTTTACCACTGGAGCAAGTGCCCTGATAGGGTTTTCCTCTGTATAACTAGTGGGTTCTGTTTATTTTTTCTGTTTTGTTTCAAGGTAGATTTTATTCCTCATTTATGTATTTATAGATATAAGCATGGAAATAATTCATTCATACAAATACATCTGTGTGAAGGGAAGAACGTTTTTCTGTTTTATTTTTAAATTTTATTTGTTTTTAAAAATTTTGAAATTTAGTATTATTTATTTTTTTAGACAGCAGGTTATTATTAGTTATCTATTTTATACATATACATGTATACAGGTCAATCCCAATCTCCCAACTCATCCCACCACCACCACCCCATGGCTTCCCCCCCTTGGTTTCCATACGTTTGTTCTCTAACCCTGTGTCTCTAATTCTGCCCTGCAAACCGGTTCATCTGTACCAGTTTTCTAGGTTCCACATATATGCATTAATACACAATATTTGTTTTTCTCTTTCTGACTTACTTCTCTCGGTATGACAGTCTCTAGATCCATCCACGTCTCTACAAATGACCCCGTTTCATTCCTTTTTATGGCTGAGTAATATTCCATTTTATATATGTACCACATCTTTATCCATTCGTCTGTCTGTGGGCATTTAGGTTGCTTCCATTACCTGGCTATTGTAAATAGTGCTGCAATGAACATTGTGGTGAATGTGTCTTTTGGATTTATGGTTTTCTCTGGGTATATGCCCAGAAGTGGGATTGCTGGATCATATGGTAATTGTATTTTTAGTTTTTCTAATGAACCTCCATACTGTTCTCCATAGTGACTGTATCAATTGACATGCCCACCAATAGTGGAAGAGGGATCCATGTGTCCACACCCTCCGCAGCATTTGTAGTTTGTCGATTTTCTGATGATGCCCATTCTAACAGGTGTGAGGTGATACCTCATTGAAGTTTTGACTTGCATTTCTCTAATAATTAGTGATGTTGAGCAGCTTTTCATGTGCATCCTGGCCATCTCTGGGTCTCCTTTGAAGAAATGTCTATTTAGATATTCTACCCATTTTTGAAGTGGGTTGTATTTTTTTTAATATTAAGCTGCATGAGCTGTTTATATATATTGGAGATTAAACCTTTGTCCATTGATTCGTTTTCACATATTTCCTCCCATTCTGAGGGTTGCCTTTTTCCATTCCCGTTTTTTAACAAAAGAAAGAAAGAAAGAAAGAAAAAGAGGCAGAACACAAATGTCCGTAAAATATGCCTCTTGAAACTGTCGTTTTGAAATATGGAGGTGTTTTGAATTTTTTGGTCGGTATACGACCCCAGGATTTGTTTTCAGGGCAGGTCTCATTTACAGGCCTGCAATTATTTTGAATATCAACTGACCATTAGCGCTGGGATTAAAGCTGCTGTTGTGTGAAACGGCCACAAGGTGGCAGCAGTTCTCCTTTACCAAATCTGGTGACTAGGGCAACAGAGCCTCAATGGAAGTCGTGTTCTAGGTTGTAATTTAGAATGGAATGTGCCAGGAAAAAGACCCTTATGTTTGTCTCACTATTTCTTATTGGGTTTTTTTTCATTTAATTTTTATTTTTTATCACAGCAAGTTTGATTACAATGTTTGGCTTGTTGTAGGTGTGCAAGATGTGGTTCTTTTACGCATATACATATGTCTGTTCTTCCTGGGATCCTTTTCCATGTACGTTATGACAGAATGTTGACTAATCTTCTCTTGGTATTCCGTAGGTGTTTGGTGTCTATATATTTCACCTGTGTTTGTATATGTCTCTTAACCCCAATATCCTAATGTATCCAATCCTCACACCTTTCCATTGGTGAACCGTAAGTTTGTTTAATGAATCTGCGATTGCCCTTCTCTGTGGAAATATCTTCACTAGTATCAAGTTTTAGGTAACACCTATAAGTGATATCATACGATATGTGTCTTTCTCTTTCTGACTTACTACAAGTCACGTGATTACCTCTAGACTCATCTACGGTGCTGCAGATGGCATTGTGTCCTTTTTTTCCTTGGCTAATATTCTGTCTGTACATGTACCAGTTCTTCTTTGACCACTCATCTGTTGATGGACTTTTTGGTTGCTCCCATGTCATGGCTATTGTAATGCTGCGGCAATGCACATTTGCCTGCCTGTGTCTTTCCAATTCTGTCTTCTTAGGTTATAGGCCCAGGAGTTCGCCTGCTGGATCATATGGTAGCAAAATGTTTACCTTGTACAGGCACCGCCATTCTGTTCTCATTAGTGGCTCTTACCAGGTTACGTCCCACTTAAAGTTGAGGTGATGCTCTTCTCCACAACACCTTCAGCATTTATTGTTTGGAGTATTTTTGCTGAAGTTTATTCTGACTAGTGTGAGCTGATACCACTTTGTGCTTGGATTTGCATGCGTCTCATAATACCTTGAAATTGAGCTTTCTGGCATGTCCTTTTTTTCTTCACACTGTGAGTACAGCTTACCTCTTCAAATTGTTTTCGGGAAGTAGGTGTGACATTTAGAAATATTTTGGCCATTACCTCCCTCAAGACATTATGAGGGCAGGTTTCATTCACAGCCCTCCAGTACTGGTGCATATGAAGTGACCCTTAGCACAGGTTTTAAAGCTGCTGTTGCAGGTAACGGCCAGAGGGTGGCAGCATTTCTGCTTTTCCCAATCTGTTAACTAGGGAAACAGACCATCCTGGCAGTGGTGTTCCTCGGTTCTATATTAGAGTGGAATGTGCCCCCAAAAGCTGATGTCTCCTTACTTATGTTTGTGTTAGAAATTGAATTTGTATATATTTTTTTATTGGAGTCATATTCCATTGTGTTCATGGACCACTTCTTCTTTGAGCATTCCTCTGTTGATGGACATTTTCGTAGCTTCCAAGTGTTGGCTATGGTAAATATTGCTGGAGTGCAGGATTGCCAGCATGTGTCTTTTCTTTTTTGTGGTACATGGGCCTCTCACTGCCGTGGGCCCTCCCATTGCAGAGCACAGGCTCCGGACGCACAGGCCCAGCAGCCATAGCTCACGGGAACAGCCGCTCCGCGGCAAGTGGGATCTTCCCGAATCGGCGCGTGAACCCATGTCCCCTGTAATGGCAGGCGGACTCTCATCCACTGCGCCACCAGTGAATCCCAGCCTGTCTTTTTGATTCTCATCCCCTCAGGCGAAAGGCCCAGCAGTGGGTATACTTGATTGAATGGTAGCTCAGTATTTATCTTTACAAGGCACGTCATTTTTGTTTTCATGACTGGCTCTTACCCTGTCCCACGTTGAAGCAAGGGTAGGCATTTCTCCAAAACCCCTTCAGCATTTATTGTTTGCAGAATTTTTCCTGATGGGCATTCTGACTGCAGTGAGCTGATAGGTTTTTGTCATTTGGATTTACATATCTTTAATTATTCCTAATGTTTAGCATTTTCCCATGCCTTTTTAAATTTCTGGCAGAGAAAAACAGAAAAAAAAAAACGGAGAGTACAGTTAAACTCTTGAAATTGTCTTCTTGGATGGTTGCCCTCTTTTGAATGTTCTGGTCAATTTTCGACCCCATGTTTGTTTTTGAGGGCAGGTGTTATTCACAGGCCTGCAATGAGTGTGACTATTTAGTGACCATTAGCAGTGGGTTTAAAGCTGCTGTTGTGGGAAATGGCCACAAGGCGGCAGCGTTTCTCCACTCCCAAGTCTGGTTCCTAGGGCAGCAGAGCCTTTCTGGGACCAATGGAATACAGAAGAAGGCATCATTGAAGTCTAATACAGAATACCATGTCCTGGTGGATGGTAGAATGACCAGTAGGGTCTAGGAATTAGGAACTACTGGATGTATATCCTCGGTGGCTTCACTGACTGTCCTAACATCCTTTACCAGGTCCCCAGCAGCCCACGGGGCTCTCGTGGTCAGGCCCCTCCCAGGATATGGGGCTCACCTGGGCAGGGCCCCAGCAGCCAACGGGGTTCTCATGTTCAGGCCACTCCCAGGGTATGGAGCTCAGCTGTGAAACTACCCAGCAGCCCATGAGGCTCTCGTGCTTAGGCACCTCCCATGATACAGAGCTCCCGTGGGCAGGTACCATGGCAGGGCTGGGCACACAGGAACCGTGCACATAGCCCTCATTGCAGAGCACCCCAGAACGCCTGTCACGCAGAGCTGACACAGAGCACCTCAGAGCAGGACTTGAACTAACCAACAGCAGCTCCGACAGGTCTCTGACCCTGGGCATCACTCTGTGCAGCCTCCCTCTGCCTGGTCTTCCAGAGACTTCCACTGCAGCCGGGGCACCAGGCCTTTGTCTCCAACCATCCCCCCTCCTCTCCCTGACTCCTGGGTTCCTCTCATTAGGATTAGGTCTTCTTGAAATTGTCTCCCACTCATGGGCCAGATAAAATGATGAGAAAACAAGCCGGAGATGCAGCCCCTTGTCTATCCTGACTCTCAGGAGCCCACACCTGTTCCTTGGAACTGGCCGTTTCAGCGAGGTCCATTTTCTGCAATGTGAGCCACTGAGGGGTGAGGATTGGCTGACCGGAGCAGCCTGTCCCTACCGGCCAGCCCTCCCCAGGTGTGCCTGGGTTGAGGTCAATAGAAACACCGCTCCAGGGAGCAACAGCGCCTGCAGCTGTGCCTGACGCCATATTCTCTGCCCCGTCAGCAGTCTCGGGGCTGTGCTGGTGGGAGGGAGTGAGGGGGCACGGTTTTGTGGGTGGCCCGGTGTGAGAGGGGCTCTGCTGGACTTTCTGCAGGAGTTGCCAGACTGCCACCTGCTAAAGAAGAGGATGGGTCACCCATACCTTCCGCTGGAATTTCTCCGCGGGCAGAGGTGAGGGAGGAGCAAAGCAGTGGGGGCCAAGACAGGACGGATATCTCAGGCAGGGAAATGGAAAGTTTTCAGAAGAGCGCCTGGGGCCAGGATCATCCTGGCTGGCCTGCAGGCACCAAGTCAGCCTGCGTGCTTTCGCTGGTGTGGATCCACGGCCCTTCCTCTATGCTTTCAAGTCCTTGTACATATTCAGGTGTTTTACCTGGGAAGGGAGGGAACAGTTCAGCAGCAGCTGGCTGGGGGCTCAGTTCACGTTTACTCACAGACGCCTATGTACGGTCCCCCAGCTTTGCAATGAGGACGCTCCTTGCGGGGGTGGGGGGGGCTGCTGGCTGCATGGGAGATAATTCCCTACCTCTGACCAACTTCAGAATTGTTTACCACTGGAGCAAGTGCCCTGATAGGGTTTTCCTCTGTATAACTAGTGGGTTCTGTTTATTTTTTCTGTTTTGTTTCAAGGTAGATTTTATTCCTCATTTATGTATTTATAGATATAAGCATGGAAATAATTCATTCATACAAATACATCTGTGTGAAGGGAAGAACGTTTTTCTGTTTTATTTTTAAATTTTATTTGTTTTTTAAAATTTTGAAATTTAGTATTATTTATTTTTTTAGACAGCAGGTTATTATTAGTTATCTATTTTATACATATACATGTATACAGGTCAATCCCAATCTCCCAACTCATCCCACCACCACCACCCCATGGCTTCCCCCCCTTGGTTTCCATACGTTTGTTCTCTAACCCTGTGTCTCTAATTCTGCCCTGCAAACCGGTTCATCTGTACCAGTTTTCTAGGTTCCACATATATGCATTAATACACAATATTTGTTTTTCTCTTTCTGACTTACTTCTCTCGGTATGACAGTCTCTAGATCCATCCACGTCTCTACAAATGACCCCGTTTCATTCCTTTTTATGGCTGAGTAATATTCCATTTTATATATGTACCACATCTTTATCCATTCGTCTGTCTGTGGGCATTTAGGTTGCTTCCATTACCTGGCTATTGTAAATAGTGCTGCAATGAACATTGTGGTGAATGTGTCTTTTGGATTTATGGTTTTCTCTGGGTATATGCCCAGAAGTGGGATTGCTGGATCATATGGTAATTGTATTTTTAGTTTTTCTAATGAACCTCCATACTGTTCTCCATAGTGACTGTATCAATTGACATGCCCACCAATAGTGGAAGAGGGATCCATGTGTCCACACCCTCCGCAGCATTTGTAGTTTGTCGATTTTCTGATGATGCCCATTCTAACAGGTGTGAGGTGATACCTCATTGAAGTTTTGACTTGCATTTCTCTAATAATTAGTGATGTTGAGCAGCTTTTCATGTGCATCCTGGCCATCTCTGGGTCTCCTTTGAAGAAATGTCTATTTAGATATTCTACCCATTTTTGAAGTGGGTTGTATTTTTTTTAATATTAAGCTGCATGAGCTGTTTATATATATTGGAGATTAAACCTTTGTCCATTGATTCGTTTTCACATATTTCCTCCCATTCTGAGGGTTGCCTTTTTCCATTCCCGTTTTTTAACAAAAGAAAGAAAGAAAGAAAGAAAAAGAGGCAGAACACAAATGTCCGTAAAATATGCCTCTTGAAACTGTCGTTTTGAAATATGGAGGTGTTTTGAATTTTTTGGTCGGTATACGACCCCAGGATTTGTTTTCAGGGCAGGTCTCATTTACAGGCCTGCAATTATTTTGAATATCAACTGACCATTAGCGCTGGGATTAAAGCTGCTGTTGTGTGAAACGGCCACAAGGTGGCAGCAGTTCTCCTTTACCAAATCTGGTGACTAGGGCAACAGAGCCTCAATGGAAGTCGTGTTCTAGGTTGTAATTTAGAATGGAATGTGCCAGGAAAAAGACCCTTAAGTTTGTCTCACTATTTCTTATTGGGTTTTTTTTCATTTAATTTTTATTTTTTATCACAGCAAGTTTGATTACAATGTTTGGCTTGTTGTAGGTGTGCAAGATGTGGTTCTTTTACGCATATACATATGTCTGTTCTTCCTGGGATCCTTTTCCATGTACGTTATGACAGAATGTTGACTAATCTTCTCTTGGTATTCCGTAGGTGTTTGGTGTCTATATATTTCACCTGTGTTTGTATATGTCTCTTAACCCCAATATCCTAATGTATCCAATCCTCACACATTTCCATTGGTGAACCGTAAGTTTGTTTAATGAATCTGCGATTGCCCTTCTCTGTGGAAATATCTTCACTAGTATCAAGTTTTAGGTAACACCTATAAGTGATATCATACGATATGTGTCTTTCTCTTTCTGACTTACTACAAGTCACGTGATTACCTCTAGACTCATCTACGGTGCTGCAGATGGCATTGTGTCCTATTTTTCCTTGGCTAATATTCTGTCTGTACATGTACCAGTTCTTCTTTGACCACTCATCTGTTGATGGACTTTTTGGTTGCTCCCATGTCATGGCTATTGTAATGCTGCGGCAATGCACATTTGCCTGCCTGTGTCTTTCCAATTCTGTCTTCTTAGGTTATAGGCCCAGGAGTTCGCCTGCTGGATCATATGGTAGCAAAATGTTTACCTTGTACAGGCACCGCCATTCTGTTCTCATTAGTGGCTCTTACCAGGTTACGTCCCACTTAAAGTTGAGGTGATGCTCTTCTCCACAACACCTTCAGCGTTTATTGTTTGGAGTATTTTTGCTGAAGTTTATTCTGACTAGTGTGAGCTGATACCACTTTGTGCTTGGATTTGCATGCGTCTCATAATACCTTGAAATTGAGCTTTCTGGCATGTCCTTTTTTTCTTCAAACTGTGAGTACAGCTTACCTCTTCAAATTGTTTTCGGGAAGTAGGGGTGACATTTAGAAATATTTTGGCCATTACCTCCCTCAAGACATTATGAGGGCAGGTTTCATTCACAGCCCTCCAGTACTGGTGCATATGAAGTGACCCTTAGCACAGGTTTTAAAGCTGCTGTTGCAGGTAACGGCCAGAGGGTGGCAGCATTTCTGCTTTTCCCAATCTGTTAACTAGGGAAACAGACCATCCTGGCAGTGGTGTTCCTCGGTTCTATATTAGAGTGGAATGTGCCCCCAAAAGCTGATGTCTCCTTACTTATGTTTGTGTTAGAAATTGAATTTGTATATATTTTTTTATTGGAGTCATATTCCATTGTGTTCATGGACCACTTCTTCTTTGAGCATTCCTCTGTTGATGGACATTTTCGTAGCTTCCAAGTGTTGGCTATGGTAAATATTGCTGGAGTGCAGGATTGCCAGCATGTGTCTTTTCTTTTTTGTGGTACATGGGCCTCTCACTGCCGTGGGCCCTCCCATTGCAGAGCACAGGCTCCGGACGCACAGGCCCAGCAGCCATAGCTCACGGGAACAGCCGCTCCGCGGCAAGTGGGATCTTCCCGAATCGGCGCGTGAACCCATGTCCCCTGTAATGGCAGGCGGACTCTCATCCACTGCACCACCAGTGAATCCCAGCCTGTCTTTTTGATTCTCATCCCCTCAGGCGAAAGGCCCAGCAGTGGGTATACTTGATTGAATGGTAGCTCAGTATTTATCTTTACAAGGCACGTCATTTTTGTTTTCATGACTGGCTCTTACCATGTCCCACGTTGAAGCAAGGGTAGGCATTTCTCCAAAACCCCTTCAGCATTTATTGTTTGCAGAATTTTTCCTGATGGGCATTCTGACTGCTGTGAGCTGATAGGTTTTTGTCATTTGGATTTACATATCTTTAATTATTCCTAATGTTTAGCATTTTCCCATGCCCTTTTAAATTTCTGGCAGAGAAAAACAGAAAAAGAAATGGAGAGTACAGTTAAACTCTTGAAATTGTCTTCTTGGATGGTTGCCCTCTTTTGAATGTTCTGGTCAATTTTCGACCCCATGTTTGTTTTTGAGGGCAGGTGTTATTCACAGGCCTGCAATGAGTGTGACTATTTAGTGACCATTAGCAGTGGGTTTAAAGCTGCTGTTGTGGGAAATGGCCACAAGGCGGCAGCGTTTCTCCACTCCCAAGTCTGGTTCCTAGGGCAGCAGAGCCTTTCTGGGACCAATGGAATACAGAAGAAGGCATCATTGAAGTCTAATACAGAATACCATGTCCTGGTGGATGGTAGAATGACCAGTAGGGTCTAGGAATTAGGAACTACTGGATGTATATCCTCGGTGGCTTCACTGACTGTCCTAACATCCTTTACCAGGTCCCCAGCAGCCCACGGGGCTCTCGTGGTCAGGCCCTCCCAGGATATGGGGCTCACCTGGGCAGGGCCCCAGCAGCCAACGGGGTTCTCATGTTCAGGCCACTCCCAGGGTATGGAGCTCAGCTGTGAAACTACCCAGCAGCCCATGAGGCTCTCGTGCTTAGGCACCTCCCATGATACAGAGCTCCCGTGGGCAGGTACCATGGCAGGGCTGGGCACACAGGAACCGTGCTCATAGCCCACATTGCAGAGCACCCCAGAACACCTGTCACGCAGAGCTGACACAGAGCACCTCAGAGCAGGACTTGAACTAACCAACAGCAGCTCCGACAGGTCTCTGACCCTGGGCATCACTCTGTGCAGCCTCCCTCTGCCTGGTCTTCCAGAGACTTCCACTGCAGCCGGGGCACCAGGCCTTTGTCTCCAACCATCCCCCCTCCTCTCCCTGACTCCTGGGTTCCTCTCATTAGGATTAGGTCTTCTTGAAATTGTCTCCCACTCATGGGCCAGATAAAATGATGAGAAAACAAGCCGGAGATGCAGCCCCTTGTCTATCCTGACTCTCAGGAGCCCACACCTGTTCCTTGGAACTGGCCGTTTCAGCGAGGTCCATTTTCTGCAATGTGAGCCACTGAGGGGTGAGGATTGGCTGACCGGAGCAGCCTGTCCCTACCGGCCAGCCCTCCCCAGGTGTGCCTGGGTTGAGGTCAATAGAAACACCACTCCAGGGAGCAACAGCGCCTGCAGCTGTGCCTGACGCCATATTCTCTGCCCCGTCAGCAGTCTCGGGGCTGTGCTGGTGGGAGGGAGTGAGGGGGCACGGTTTTGTGGGTGGCCCGGTGTGAGAGGGGCTCTGCTGGACTTTCTGCAGGAGTTGCCAGACTGCCACCTGCTAAAGAAGAGGATGGGTCACCCATACCTTCCGCTGGAATTTCTCCGCGGGCAGAGGTGAGGGAGGAACAAAGCAGTGGGGGCCAAGACAGGACGGATATCTCAGGCAGGGAAATGGAAAGTTTTCAGAAGAGCGCCTGGGGCCAGGATCATCCTGGCTGGCCTGCAGGCACCAAGTCAGCCTGCGTGCTTTCGCTGGTGTGGATCCACGGCCCTTCCTCTATGCTTTCAAGTCCTTGTACATATTCAGGTGTTTTACCTGGGAAGGGAGGGAACAGTTCAGCAGCAGCTGGCTGGGGGCTCAGCTCACGTTTACTCACAGACGCCTATGTACGGTCCCCCAGCTTTGCAATGAGGACGCTCCTTGCGGGGGTGGGGGGGGGCTGCTGGCTGCATGGGAGATAATTCCCTACCTCTGACCAACTTCAGAATTGTTTACCACTGGAGCAAGTGCCCTGATAGGGTTTTCCTCTGTATAACTAGTGGGTTCTGTTTATTTTTTCTGTTTTGTTTCAAGGTAGATTTTATTCCTCATTTATGTATTTATAGATATAAGCATGGAAATAATTCATTCATACAAATACATCTGTGTGAAGGGAAGAACGTTTTTCTGTTTTATTTTTAAATTTTATTTGTTTTTAAAAATTTTGAAATTTAGTATTATTTATTTTTTTAGACAGCAGGTTATTATTAGTTATCTATTTTATACATATACATGTATACAGGTCAATCCCAATCTCCCAACTCATCCCACCACCACCACCCCATGGCTTCCCCCCCTTGGTTTCCATACGTTTGTTCTCTAACCCTGTGTCTCTAATTCTGCCCTGCAAACCGGTTCATCTGTACCAGTTTTCTAGGTTCCACATATATGCATTAATACACAATATTTGTTTTTCTCTTTCTGACTTACTTCTCTCGGTATGACAGTCTCTAGATCCATCCACGTCTCTACAAATGACCCCGTTTCATTCCTTTTTATGGCTGAGTAATATTCCATTTTATATATGTACCACATCTTTATCCATTCGTCTGTCTGTGGGCATTTAGGTTGCTTCCATTACCTGGCTATTGTAAATAGTGCTGCAATGAACATTGTGGTGAATGTGTCTTTTGGATTTATGGTTTTCTCTGGGTATATGCCCAGAAGTGGGATTGCTGGATCATATGGTAATTGTATTTTTAGTTTTTCTAATGAACCTCCATACTGTTCTCCATAGTGACTGTATCAATTGACATGCCCACCAATAGTGGAAGAGGGATCCATGTGTCCACACCCTCCGCAGCATTTGTAGTTTGTAGATTTTCTGATGATGCCCATTCTAACAGGTGTGAGGTGATACCTCATTGAAGTTTTGACTTGCATTTCTCTAATAATTAGTGATGTTGAGCAGCTTTTCATGTGCATCCTGGCCATCTCTGGGTCTCCTTTGAAGAAATGTCTATTTAGATATTCTACCCATTTTTGAAGTGGGTTGTATTTTTTTTAATATTAAGCTGCATGAGCTGTTTATATATATTGGAGATTAAACCTTTGTCCATTGATTCGTTTCCACATATTTCCTCCCATTCTGAGGGTTGCCTTTTTCCATTCCCGTTTTTTAACAAAAGAAAGAAAGAAAGAAAAAGAGGCAGAACACAAATGTCCGTAAAATATGCCTCTTGAAACTGTCGTTTTGAAATATGGAGGTGTTTTGAATTTTTTGGTCGGTATACGACCCCAGGATTTGTTTTCAGGGCAGGTCTCATTTACAGGCCTGCAATTATTTTGAATATCAACTGACCATTAGCGCTGGGATTAAAGCTGCTGTTGTGTGAAACGGCCACAAGGTGGCAGCAGTTCTCCTTTACCAAATCTGGTGACTAGGGCAACAGAGCCTCAATGGAAGTCGTGTTCTAGGTTGTAATTTAGAATGGAATGTGCCAGGAAAAAGACCCTTAAGTTTGTCTCACTATTTCTTGTTCGGTTTTTTTTCATTTAATTTTTATTTTTTATCACAGCAAGTTTGATTACAATGTTTGGCTTGTTGTAGGTGTGCAAGATGTGGTTCTTTTACGCATATACATATGTCTGTTCTTCCTGGGATCCTTTTCCATGTACGTTATGACAGAATGTTGACTAATCTTCTCTTGGTATTCCGTAGGTGTTTGGTGTCTATATATTTCACCTGTGTTTGTATATGTCTCTTAACCCCAATATCCTAATGTATCCAATCCTCACACCTTTCCATTGGTGAACCGTAAGTTTGTTTAATGAATCTGCGATTGCCCTTCTCTGTGGAAATATCTTCACTAGTATCAAGTTTTAGGTAACACCTATAAGTGATATCATACGATATGTGTCTTTCTCTTTCTCACTTACTACAAGTCACGTGATTACCTCTAGACTCATCTACGGTGCTGCAGATGGCATTGTGTCCTTTTTTTCCTTGGCTAATATTCTGTCTGTACATGTACCAGTTCTTCTTTGACCACTCATCTGTTGATGGACTTTTTGGTTGCTCCCATGTCATGGCTATTGTAATGCTGCGGCAATGCACATTTGCCTGCCTGTGTCTTTCCAATTCTGTCTTCTTAGGTTATAGGCCCAGGAGTTCGCCTGCTGGATCATATGGTAGCAAAATGTTTACCTTGTACAGGCACCGCCATTCTGTTCTCATTAGTGGCTCTTACCAGGTTACATCCCACTTAAAGTTGAGGTGATGCTCTTCTCCACAACACCTTCAGCGTTTATTGTTTGGAGTATTTTTGCTGAAGTTTATTCTGACTAGTGTGAGCTGATACCACTTTGTGCTTGGATTTGCATGCGTCTCATAATACCTTGAAATTGAGCTTTCTGGCATGTCCTTTTTTTCTTCAAACTGTGAGTACAGCTTACCTCTTCAAATTGTTTTCGGGAAGTAGGTGTGACATTTAGAAATATTTTGGCCATTACCTCCCTCAAGACATTATGAGGGCAGGTTTCATTCACAGCCCTCCAGTACTGGTGCATATGAAGTGACCCTTAGCACAGGTTTTAAAGCTGCTGTTGCAGGTAACGGCCAGAGGGTGGCAGCATTTCTGCTTTTCCCAATCTGTTAACTAGGGAAACAGACCATCCTGGCAGTGGTGTTCCTCGGTTCTATATTAGAGTGGAATGTGCCCCCAAAAGCTGATGTCTCCTTACTTATGTTTGTTTTAGAAATCGAATTTCTATATATTTTTTTATTGGAGTCATATTCCATTGTGTTCATGGACCACTTCTTCTTTGAGCATTCCTCTGTTGATGGACATTTTCGTAGCTTCCAAGTGTTGGCTATGGTAAATATTGCTGGAGTGCAGGATTGCCAGCATGTGTCTTTTCTTTTTTGTGGTACATGGGCCTCTCACTGCCGTGGGCCCTCCCATTGCAGAGCACAGGCTCCGGACGCACAGGCCCAGCAGCCATAGCTCACGGGAACAGCCGCTCCGTGGCAAGTGGGATCTTCCCGAATCGGGGCATGAACCCATGTCCCCTGCACTGGCAGGCGGACTCTCATCCACTGCGCCACCAGTGAATCCCAGCCTGTCTTTTTGATTCTCATCCCCTCAGGCGAAAGGCCCAGCAGTGGGTATACTTGATTGAATGGTAGCTCAGTATTTATCTTTACAAGGCACGTCATTTTTGTTTTCATGACTGGCTCTTACCATGTCCCACGTTGAAGCAAGGGTAGGCATTTCTCCAAAACCCCTTCAGCATTTATTGTTTGCAGAATTTTTCCTGATGGGCATTCTGACTGCTGTGAGCTGATAGGTTTTTGTCATTTTGATTTGCATATCTTTAATTATTCCTAATGTTTAGCATTTTCCCATGCCTTTTTAAATTTCTGGCAGAGAAAAACAGAAAAAAAAAACGGAGAGTACAGTTAAACTCTTGAAATTGTCTTCTTGGATGGTTGCCCTCTTTTGAATGTTCTGGTCAATTTTCGACCCCATGTTTGTTTTTGAGGGCAGGTGTTATTCACAGGCCTGCAATGAGTGTGACTATTTAGTGACCATTAGCAGTGGGTTTAAAGCTGCTGTTGTGGGAAATGGCCACAAGGCGGCAGCGTTTCTCCACTCCCAAGTCTGGTTCCTAGGGCAGCAGAGCCTTTCTGGGACCAATGGAATACAGAAGAAGGCATCATTGAAGTCTAATACAGAATACCATGTCCTGGTGGATGGTAGAATGACCAGTAGGGTCTAGGAATTAGGAACTACTGGATGTATATCCTCGGTGGCTTCACTGACTGTCCTAACATCCTTTACCAGGTCCCCAGCAGCCCACGGGGCTCTCGTGGTCAGGCCCCTCCCAGGATATGGGGCTCACCTGGGCAGGGCCCCAGCAGCCAACGGGGTTCTCATGTTCAGGCCACTCCCAGGGTATGGAGCTCAGCTGTGAAACTACCCAGCAGCCCATGAGGCTCTCGTGCTTAGGCACCTCCCATGATACAGAGCCCCTGTGGGCAGGTACCATGGCAGGGCTGGGCACACAGGAACCGTGCACATAGCCCTCATTGCAGAGCACCCCAGAACGCCTGTCACGCAGAGCTGACACAGAGCACCTCAGAGCAGGACTTGAACTAACCAACAGCAGCTCCGACAGGTCTCTGACCCTGGGCATCACTCTGTGCAGCCTCCCTCTGCCTGGTCTTCCAGAGACTTCCACTGCAGCCGGGGCACCAGGCCTTTGTCTCCAACCATCCCCCCTCCTCTCCCTGACTCCTGGGTTCCTCTCATTAGGATTAGGTCTTCTTGAAATTGTCTCCCACTCATGGGCCAGATAAAATGATGAGAAAACAAGCCGGAGATGCAGCCCCTTGTCTATCCTGACTCTCAGGAGCCCACACCTGTTCCTTGGAACTGGCCGTTTCAGCGAGGTCCATTTTCTGCAATGTGAGCCACTGAGGGGTGAGGATTGGCTGACCGGAGCAGCCTGTCCCTACCGGCCAGCCCTCCCCAGGTGTGCCTGGGTTGAGGTCAATAGAAACACCGCTCCAGGGAGCAACAGCGCCTGCAGCTGTGCCTGACGCCATATTCTCTGCCCTGTCAGCAGTCTCGGGGCTGTGCTGGTGGGAGGGAGTGAGGGGGCACGGTTTTGTGGGTGGCCCGGTGTGAGAGGGGCTCTGCTGGACTTTCTGCAGGAGTTGCCAGACTGCCACCTGCTAAAGAAGAGGATGGGTCACCCATACCTTCCGCTGGAATTTCTCCGCGGGCAGAGGTGAGGGAGGAACAAAGCAGTGGGGGCCAAGACAGGACGGATATCTCAGGCAGGGAAATGGAAAGTTTTCAGAAGAGCGCCTGGGGCCAGGATCATCCTGGCTGGCCTGCAGGCACCAAGTCAGCCTGCGTGCTTTCGCTGGTGTGGATCCACGGCCCTTCCTCTATGCTTTCAAGTCCTTGTACATATTCAGGTGTTTTACCTGGGAAGGGAGGGAACAGTTCAGCAGCAGCTGGCTGGGGGCTCAGCTCACGTTTACTCACAGACGCCTATGTACGGTCCCCCAGCTTTGCAATGAGGACGCTCCTTGCGGGGGTGGGGGGGGGCTGCTGGCTGCATGGGAGATAATTCCCTACCTCTGACCAACTTCAGAATTGTTTACCACTGGAGCAAGTGCCCTGATAGGGTTTTCCTCTGTATAACTAGTGGGTTCTGTTTATTTTTTCTGTTTTGTTTCAAGGTAGATTTTATTCCTCATTTATGTATTTATAGATATAAGCATGGAAATAATTCATTCATACAAATACATCTGTGTGAAGGGAAGAACGTTTTTCTGTTTTATTTTTAAATTTTATTTGTTTTTAAAAATTTTGAAATTTAGTATTATTTATTTTTTTAGACAGCAGGTTATTATTAGTTATCTATTTTATACATATACATGTATACAGGTCAATCCCAATCTCCCAACTCATCCCACCACCACCACCCCATGGCTTCCCCCCCTTGGTTTCCATACGTTTGTTCTCTAACCCTGTGTCTCTAATTCTGCCCTGCAAACCGGTTCATCTGTACCAGTTTTCTAGGTTCCACATATATGCATTAATACACAATATTTGTTTTTCTCTTTCTGACTTACTTCTCTCGGTATGACAGTCTCTAGATCCATCCACGTCTCTACAAATGACCCCGTTTCATTCCTTTTTATGGCTGAGTAATATTCCATTTTATATATGTACCACATCTTTATCCATTCGTCTGTCTGTGGGCATTTAGGTTGCTTCCATTACCTGGCTATTGTAAATAGTGCTGCAATGAACATTGTGGTGAATGTGTCTTTTGGATTTATGGTTTTCTCTGGGTATATGCCCAGAAGTGGGATTGCTGGATCATATGGTAATTGTATTTTTAGTTTTTCTAATGAACCTCCATACTGTTCTCCATAGTGACTGTATCAATTGACATGCCCACCAATAGTGGAAGAGGGATCCATGTGTCCACACCCTCCGCAGCATTTGTAGTTTGTCGATTTTCTGATGATGCCCATTCTAACAGGTGTGAGGTGATACCTCATTGAAGTTTTGACTTGCATTTCTCTAATAATTAGTGATGTTGAGCAGCTTTTCATGTGCATCCTGGCCATCTCTGGGTCTCCTTTGAAGAAATGTCTATTTAGATATTCTACCCATTTTTGAAGTGGGTTGTATTTTTTTTAATATTAAGCTGCATGAGCTGTTTATATATATTGGAGATTAAACCTTTGTCCATTGATTCGTTTCCACATATTTCCTCCCATTCTGAGGGTTGCCTTTTTCCATTCCCGTTTTTTAACAAAAGAAAGAAAGAAAGAAAAAGAAGCAGAACACAAATGTCCGTAAAATATGCCTCTTGAAACTGTCGTTTTGAAATATGGAGGTGTTTTGAATTTTTTGGTCGGTATACGACCCCAGGATTTGTTTTCAGGGCAGGTCTCATTTACAGGCCTGCAATTATTTTGAATATCAACTGACCATTAGCGCTGGGATTAAAGCTGCTGTTGTGTGAAACGGCCACAAGGTGGCAGCAGTTCTCCTTTACCAAATCTGGTGACTAGGGCAACAGAGCCTCAATGGAAGTCGTGTTCTAGGTTGTAATTTAGAATGGAATGTGCCAGGAAAAAGACCCTTAAGTTTGTCTCACTATTTCTTGTTCGGTTTTTTTTTCATTTAATTTTTATTTTTTATCACAGCAAGTTTGATTACAATGTTTGGCTTGTTGTAGGTGTGCAAGATGTGGTTCTTTTACGCATATACATATGTCTGTTCTTCCTGGGATCCTTTTCCATGTACGTTATGACAGAATGTTGACTAATCTTCTCTTGGTATTCCGTAGGTGTTTGGTGTCTATATATTTCACCTGTGTTTGTATATGTCTCTTAACCCCAATATCCTAATGTATCCAATCCTCACACCTTTCCATTGGTGAACCATAAGTTTGTTTAATGAATCTGCGATTGCCCTTCTCTGTGGAAATATCTTCACTAGTATCAAGTTTTAGGTAACACCTATAAGTGATATCATACGATATGTGTCTTTCTCTTTCTGACTTACTACAAGTCACGTGATTACCTCTAGACTCATCTACGGTGCTGCAGATGGCATTGTGTCCTTTTTTTCCTTGGCTAATATTCTGTCTGTACATGTACCAGTTCTTCTTTGACCACTCATCTGTTGATGGACTTTTTGGTTGCTCCCATGTCATGGCTATTGTAATGCTGCGGCAATGCACATTTGCCTGCCTGTGTCTTTCCAATTCTGTCTTCTTAGGTTATAGGCCCAGGAGTTCGCCTGCTGGATCATATGGTAGCAAAATGTTTACCTTGTACAGGCACCGCCATTCTGTTCTCATTAGTGGCTCTTACCAGGTTACGTCCCACTTAAAGTTGAGGTGATGCTCTTCTCCACAACACCTTCAGCGTTTATTGTTTGGAGTATTTTTGCTGAAGTTTATTCTGACTAGTGTGAGCTGATACCACTTTGTGCTTGGATTTGCATGCGTCTCATAATACCTTGAAATTGAGCTTTCTGGCATGTCCTTTTTTTCTTCAAACTGTGAGTACAGCTTACCTCTTCAAACTGTTTTCGGGAAGTAGGTGTGACATTTAGAAATATTTTGGCCATTACCTCCCTCAAGACATTATGAGGGCAGGTTTCATTCACAGCCCTCCAGTACTGGTGCATATGAAGTGACCCTTAGCACAGGTTTTAAAGCTGCTGTTGCAGGTAACGGCCAGAGGGTGGCAGCATTTCTGCTTTTCCCAATCTGTTAACTAGGGAAACAGACCATCCTGGCAGTGGTGTTCCTCGGTTCTATATTAGAGTGGAATGTGCCCCCAAATTCTGATGTCTCCTTACTTATGTTTGTTTTAGAAATCGAATTTCTCTATATTTTTTTATTGGAGTCATATTCCATTGTGTTCATGGACCACTTCTTCTTTGAGCATTCCTCTGTTGATGGACATTTTCGTAGCTTCCAAGTGTTGGCTATGGTAAATATTGCTGGAGTGCAGGATTGCCAGCATGTGTCTTTTCTTTTTTGTGGTACATGGGCCTCTCACTGCCGTGGGCCCTCCCATTGCAGAGCACAGGCTCCGGACGCACAGGCCCAGCAGCCATAGCTCACGGGAACAGCCGCTCCGCGGCAAGTGGGATCTTCCCGAATCGGGGCATGAACCCATGTCCCCTGCACTGGCAGGCGGACTCTCATCCACTGCGCCACCAGTGAATCCCAGCCTGTCTTTTTGATTCTCATCCCCTCAGGCGAAAGGCCCAGCAGTGGGTATACTTGATTGAATGGTAGCTCAGTATTTATCTTTACAAGGCACGTCATTTTTGTTTTCATGACTGGCTCTTACCATGTCCCACGTTGAAGCAAGGGTAGGCATTTCTCCAAAACCCCTTCAGCATTTATTGTTTGCAGAATTTTTCCTGATGGGCATTCTGACTGCTGTGAGCTGATAGGTTTTTGTCATTTTGATTTGCATATCTTTAATTATTCCTAATGTTTAGCATTTTCCCATGCCTTTTTAAATTTCTGGCAGAGAAAAACAGAAAAAAAAAACGGAGAGTACAGTTAAACTCTTGAAATTGTCTTCTTGGATGGTTGCCCTCTTTTGAATGTTCTGGTCAATTTTCGACCCCATGTTTGTTTTTGAGGGCAGGTGTTATTCACAGGCCTGCAATGAGTGTGACTATTTAGTGACCATTAGCAGTGGGTTTAAAGCTGCTGTTGTGGGAAATGGCCACAAGGCGGCAGCGTTTCTCCACTCCCAAGTCTGGTTCCTAGGGCAGCAGAGCCTTTCTGGGACCAATGGAATACAGAAGAAGGCATCATTGAAGTCTAATACAGAATACCATGTCCTGGTGGATGGTAGAATGACCAGTAGGGTCTAGGAATTAGGAACTACTGGATGTATATCCTCGGTGGCTTCACTGACTGTCCTAACATCCTTTACCAGGTCCCCAGCAGCCCACGGGGCTCTCGTGGTCAGGCCCCTCCCAGGATATGGGGCTCACCTGGGCAGGGCCCCAGCAGCCAACGGGGTTCTCATGTTCAGGCCACTCCCAGGGTATGGAGCTCAGCTGTGAAACTACCCAGCAGCCCATGAGGCTCTCGTGCTTAGGCACCTCCCATGATACAGAGCTCCCGTGGGCAGGTACCATGGCAGGGCTGGGCACACAGGAACCGTGCACATAGCCCTCATTGCAGAGCACCCCAGAACGCCTGTCACGCAGAGCTGACACAGAGCACCTCAGAGCAGGACTTGAACTAACCAACAGCAGCTCCGACAGGTCTCTGACCCTGGGCATCACTCTGTGCAGCCTCCCTCTGCCTGGTCTTCCAGAGACTTCCACTGCAGCCGGGGCACCAGGCCTTTGTCTCCAACCATCCCCCCTCCTCTCCCTGACTCCTGGGTTCCTCTCATTAGGATTAGGTCTTCTTGAAATTGTCTCCCACTCATGGGCCAGATAAAATGATGAGAAAACAAGCCGGAGATGCAGCCCCTTGTCTATCCTGACTCTCAGGAGCCCACACCTGTTCCTTGGAACTGGCCATTTCAGCGAGGTCCATTTTCTGCAATGTGAGCCACTGAGGGGTGAGGATTGGCTGACCGGAGCAGCCTGTCCCTACCGGCCAGCCCTCCCCAGGTGTGCCTGGGTTGAGGTCAATAGAAACACCGCTCCAGGGAGCAACAGCGCCTGCAGCTGTGCCTGACGCCATATTCTCTGCCCCGTCAGCAGTCTCGGGGCTGTGCTGGTGGGAGGGAGTGAGGGGGCACGGTTTTGTGGGTGGCCCGGTGTGAGAGGGGCTCTGCTGGACTTTCTGCAGGAGTTGCCAGACTGCCACCTGCTAAAGAAGAGGATGGGTCACCCATACCTTCCGCTGGAATTTCTCCGCGGGCAGAGGTGAGGGAGGAACAAAGCAGTGGGGGCCAAGACAGGACGGATATCTCAGGCAGGGAAATGGAAAGTTTTCAGAAGAGCGCCTGGGGCCAGGATCATCCTGGCTGGCCTGCAGGCACCAAGTCAGCCTGCGTGCTTTCGCTGGTGTGGATCCACGGCCCTTCCTCTATGCTTTCAAGTCCTTGTACATATTCAGGTGTTTTACCTGGGAAGGGAGGGAACAGTTCAGCAGCAGCTGGCTGGGGGCTCAGCTCACGTTTACTCACAGACGCCTATGTACGGTCCCCCAGCTTTGCAATGAGGACGCTCCTTGCGGGGGTGGGGGGGGCTGCTGGCTGCATGGGAGATAATTCCCTACCTCTGACCAACTTCAGAATTGTTTACCACTGGAGCAAGTGCCCTGATAGGGTTTTCCTCTGTATAACTAGTGGGTTCTGTTTATTTTTTCTGTTTTGTTTCAAGGTAGATTTTATTCCTCATTTATGTATTTATAGATATAAGCATGGAAATAATTCATTCATACAAATACATCTGTGTGAAGGGAAGAACGTTTTTCTGTTTTATTTTTAAATTTTATTTGTTTTTAAAAATTTTGAAATTTAGTATTATTTATTTTTTTAGACAGCAGGTTATTATTAGTTATCTATTTTATACATATACATGTATACAGGTCAATCCCAATCTCCCAACTCATCCCACCACCACCACCCCATGGCTTCCCCCCCTTGGTTTCCATACGTTTGTTCTCTAACCCTGTGTCTCTAATTCTGCCCTGCAAACCGGTTCATCTGTACCAGTTTTCTAGGTTCCACATATATGCATTAATACACAATATTTGTTTTTCTCTTTCTGACTTACTTCTCTCGGTATGACAGTCTCTAGATCCATCCACGTCTCTACAAATGACCCCGTTTCATTCCTTTTTATGGCTGAGTAATATTCCATTTTATATATGTACCACATCTTTATCCATTCGTCTGTCTGTGGGCATTTAGGTTGCTTCCATTACCTGGCTATTGTAAATAGTGCTGCAATGAACATTGTGGTGAATGTGTCTTTTGGATTTATGGTTTTCTCTGGGTATATGCCCAGAAGTGGGATTGCTGGATCATATGGTAATTGTATTTTTAGTTTTTCTAATGAACCTCCATACTGTTCTCCATAGTGACTGTATCAATTGACATGCCCACCAATAGTGGAAGAGGGATCCATGTGTCCACACCCTCCGCAGCATTTGTAGTTTGTCGATTTTCTGATGATGCCCATTCTAACAGGTGTGAGGTGATACCTCATTGAAGTTTTGACTTGCATTTCTCTAATAATTAGTGATGTTGAGCAGCTTTTCATGTGCATCCTGGCCATCTCTGGGTCTCCTTTGAAGAAATGTCTATTTAGATATTCTACCCATTTTTGAAGTGGGTTGTATTTTTTTTAATATTAAGCTGCATGAGCTGTTTATATATATTGGAGATTAAACCTTTGTCCATTGATTCGTTTCCACATATTTCCTCCCATTCTGAGGGTTGCCTTTTTCCATTCCCGTTTTTTAACAAAAGAAAGAAAGAAAGAAAAAGAAGCAGAACACAAATGTCCGTAAAATATGCCTCTTGAAACTGTCGTTTTGAAATATGGAGGTGTTTTGAATTTTTTGGTCGGTATACGACCCCAGGATTTGTTTTCAGGGCAGGTCTCATTTACAGGCCTGCAATTATTTTGAATATCAACTGACCATTAGCGCTGGGATTAAAGCTGCTGTTGTGTGAAACGGCCACAAGGTGGCAGCAGTTCTCCTTTACCAAATCTGGTGACTAGGGCAACAGAGCCTCAATGGAAGTCGTGTTCTAGGTTGTAATTTAGAATGGAATGTGCCAGGAAAAAGACCCTTAAGTTTGTCTCACTATTTCTTGTTCGGTTTTTTTTTCATTTAATTTTTATTTTTTATCACAGCCAGTTTGATTACAATGTTTGGCTTGTTGTAGGTGTGCAAGATGTGGTTCTTTTACGCATATACATATGTCTGTTCTTCCTGGGATCCTTTTCCATGTACGTTATGACAGAATGTTGACTAATCTTCTCTTGGTATTCCGTAGGTGTTTGGTGTCTATATATTTCACCTGTGTTTGTATATGTCTCTTAACCCCAATATCCTAATGTATCCAATCCTCACACCTTTCCATTGGTGAACCATAAGTTTGTTTAATGAATCTGCGATTGCCCTTCTCTGTGGAAATATCTTCACTAGTATCAAGTTTTAGGTAACACCTGTAAGTGATATCATACGATATGTGTCTTTCTCTTTCTGACTTACTACAAGTCACGTGATTACCTCTAGACTCATCTACGGTGCTGCAAATGGCATTCTGTCCTTTTTTTCCTTGGCTAATATTCTGTCTGTACATGTACCAGTTCTTCTTTGACCACTCATCTGTTGATGGACTTTTTGGTTGCTCCCATGTCATGGCTATTGTAATGCTGCGGCAATGCACATTTGCCTGCCTGTGTCTTTCCAATTCTGTCTTCTTAGGTTATAGGCCCAGGAGTTCGCCTGCTGGATCATATGGTAGCAAAATGTTTACCTTGTACAGGCACCGCCATTCTGTTCTCATTAGTGGCTCTTACCAGGTTACGTCCCACTTAAAGTTGAGGTGATGCTCTTCTCCACAACACCTTCAGCGTTTATTGTTTGGAGTATTTTTGCTGAAGTTTATTCTGACTAGTGTGAGCTGATACCACTTTGTGCTTGGATTTGCATGCGTCTCATAATACCTTGAAATTGAGCTTTCTGGCATGTCCTTTTTTTCTTCAAACTGTGAGTACAGCTTACCTCTTCAAACTGTTTTCGGGAAGTAGGTGTGACATTTAGAAATATTTTGGCCATTACCTCCCTCAAGACATTATGAGGGCAGGTTTCATTCACAGCCCTCCAGTACTGGTGCATATGAAGTGACCCTTAGCACAGGTTTTAAAGCTGCTGTTGCAGGTAACGGCCAGAGGGTGGCAGCATTTCTGCTTTTCCCAATCTGTTAACTAGGGAAACAGACCATCCTGGCAGTGGTGTTCCTCGGTTCTATATTAGAGTGGAATGTGCCCCCAAAAGCTGATGTCTCCTTACTTATGTTTGTTTTAGAAATCGAATTTCTCTATATTTTTTTATTGGAGTCATATTCCATTGTGTTCATGGACCACTTCTTCTTTGAGCATTCCTCTGTTGATGGACATTTTCGTAGCTTCCAAGTGTTGGCTATGGTAAATATTGCTGGAGTGCAGGATTGCCAGCATGTGTCTTTTCTTTTTTGTGGTACATGGGCCTCTCACTGCCGTGGGCCCTCCCATTGCAGAGCACAGGCTCCGGACGCACAGGCCCAGCAGCCATAGCTCACGGGAACAGCCGCTCTGCGGCAAGTGGGATCTTCCCGAATCGGGGCATGAACCCATGTCCCCTGCACTGGCAGGCGGACTCTCATCCACTGCGCCACCAGTGAATCCCAGCCTGTCTTTTTGATTCTCATCCCCTCAGGCGAAAGGCCCAGCAGTGGGTATACTTGATTGAATGGTAGCTCAGTATTTATCTTTACAAGGCACGTCATTTTTGTTTTCATGACTGGCTCTTACCATGTCCCACGTTGAAGCAAGGGTAGGCATTTCTCCAAAACCCCTTCAGCATTTATTGTTTGCAGAATTTTTCCTGATGGGCATTCTGACTGCTGTGAGCTGATAGGTTTTTGTCATTTTGATTTGCATATCTTTAATTATTCCTAATGTTTAGCATTTTCCCATGCCTTTTTAAATTTCTGGCAGAGAAAAACAGAAAAAAAAAACGGAGAGTACAGTTAAACTCTTGAAATTGTCTTCTTGGATGGTTGCCCTCTTTTGAATGTTCTGGTCAATTTTCGACCCCATGTTTGTTTTTGAGGGCAGGTGTTATTCACAGGCCTGCAATGAGTGTGACTATTTAGTGACCATTAGCAGTGGGTTTAAAGCTGCTGTTGTGGGAAATGGCCACAAGGCGGCAGCGTTTCTCCACTCCCAAGTCTGGTTCCTAGGGCAGCAGAGCCTTTCTGGGACCAATGGAATACAGAAGAAGGCATCATTGAAGTCTAATACAGAATACCATGTCCTGGTGGATGGTAGAATGACCAGTAGGGTCTAGGAATTAGGAACTACTGGATGTATATCCTCGGTGGCTTCACTGACTGTCCTAACATCCTTTACCAGGTCCCCAGCAGCCCACGGGGCTCTCGTGGTCAGGCCCCTCCCAGGATATGGGGCTCACCTGGGCAGGGCCCCAGCAGCCAACGGGGTTCTCATGTTCAGGCCACTCCCAGGGTATGGAGCTCAGCTGTGAAACTACCCAGCAGCCCATGAGGCTCTCGTGCTTAGGCACCTCCCATGATACAGAGCTCCCGTGGGCAGGTACCATGGCAGGGCTGGGCACACAGGAACCGTGCACATAGCCCTCATTGCAGAGCACCCCAGAACGCCTGTCACGCAGAGCTGACACAGAGCACCTCAGAGCAGGACTTGAACTAACCAACAGCAGCTCCGACAGGTCTCTGACCCTGGGCATCACTCTGTGCAGCCTCCCTCTGCCTGGTCTTCCAGAGACTTCCACTGCAGCCGGGGCACCAGGCCTTTGTCTCCAACCATCCCCCCTCCTCTCCCTGACTCCTGGGTTCCTCTCATTAGGATTAGGTCTTCTTGAAATTGTCTCCCACTCATGGGCCAGATAAAATGATGAGAAAACAAGCCGGAGATGCAGCCCCTTGTCTATCCTGACTCTCAGGAGCCCACACCTGTTCCTTGGAACTGGCCGTTTCAGCGAGGTCCATTTTCTGCAATGTGAGCCACTGAGGGGTGAGGATTGGCTGACCGGAGCAGCCTGTCCCTACCGGCCAGCCCTCCCCAGGTGTGCCTGGGTTGAGGTCAATAGAAACACCGCTCCAGGGAGCAACAGCGCCTGCAGCTGTGCCTGACGCCATATTCTCTGCCCCGTCAGCAGTCTCGGGGCTGTGCTGGTGGGAGGGAGTGAGGGGGCACGGTTTTGTGGGTGGCCCGGTGTGAGAGGGGCTCTGCTGGACTTTCTGCAGGAGTTGCCAGACTGCCACCTGCTAAAGAAGAGGATGGGTCACCCATACCTTCCGCTGGAATTTCTCCGCGGGCAGAGGTGAGGGAGGAACAAAGCAGTGGGGGCCAAGACAGGACGGATATCTCAGGCAGGGAAATGGAAAGTTTTCAGAAGAGCGCCTGGGGCCAGGATCATCCTGGCTGGCCTGCAGGCACCAAGTCAGCCTGCGTGCTTTCGCTGGTGTGGATCCACGGCCCTTCCTCTATGCTTTCAAGTCCTTGTACATATTCAGGTGTTTTACCTGGGAAGGGAGGGAACAGTTCAGCAGCAGCTGGCTGCGGGCTCAGCTCACGTTTACTCACAGACGCCTATGTACGGTCCCCCAGCTTTGCAATGAGGACGCTCCTTGCGGGGGTGGGGGGGGCTGCTGGCTGCATGGGAGATAATTCCCTACCTCTGACCAACTTCAGAATTGTTTACCACTGGAGCAAGTGCCCTGATAGGGTTTTCCTCTGTATAACTAGTGGGTTCTGTTTATTTTTTCTGTTTTGTTTCAAGGTAGATTTTATTCCTCATTTATGTATTTATAGATATAAGCATGGAAATAATTCATTCATACAAATACATCTGTGTGAAGGGAAGAACGCTTTTCTGTTTTATTTTTAAATTTTATTTGTTTTTAAAAATTTTGAAATTTAGTATTATTTATTTTTTTAGACAGCAGGTTATTATTAGTTATCTATTTTATACATATACATGTATACAGGTCAATCCCAATCTCCCAACTCATCCCACCACCACCACCCCATGGCTTCCCCCCCTTGGTTTCCATACGTTTGTTCTCTAACCCTGTGTCTCTAATTCTGCCCTGCAAACCGGTTCATCTGTACCAGTTTTCTAGGTTCCACATATATGCATTAATACACAATATTTGTTTTTCTCTTTCTGACTTACTTCTCTCGGTATGACAGTCTCTAGATCCATCCACGTCTCTACAAATGACCCCGTTTCATTCCTTTTTATGGCTGAGTAATATTCCATTTTATATATGTACCACATCTTTATCCATTCGTCTGTCTGTGGGCATTTAGGTTGCTTCCATTACCTGGCTATTGTAAATAGTGCTGCAGTGAACATTGTGGTGAATGTGTCTTTTGGATTTATGGTTTTCTCTGGGTATATGCCCAGAAGTGGGATTGCTGGATCATATGGTAATTGTATTTTTAGTTTTTCTAATGAACCTCCATACTGTTCTCCATAGTGACTGTATCAATTGACATGCCCACCAATAGTGGAAGAGGGATCCATGTGTCCACACCCTCCGCAGCATTTGTAGTTTGTCGATTTTCTGATGATGCCCATTCTAACAGGTGTGAGGTGATACCTCATTGAAGTTTTGACTTGCATTTCTCTAATAATTAGTGATGTTGAGCAGCTTTTCATGTGCATCCTGGCCATCTCTGGGTCTCCTTTGAAGAAATGTCTATTTAGATATTCTACCCATTTTTGAAGTGGGTTGTATTTTTTTTAATATTAAGCTGCATGAGCTGTTTATATATATTGGAGATTAAACCTTTGTCCATTGATTCGTTTTCACATATTTCCTCCCAATCTGAGGGTTGCCTTTTTCCATTCCCGTTTTTTAACAAAAGAAAGAAAGAAAGAAAAAGAAGCAGAACACAAATGTCCGTAAAATATGCCTCTTGAAACTGTCGTTTTGAAATATGGAGGTGTTTTGAATTTTTTGGTCGGTATACGACCCCAGGATTTGTTTTCAGGGCAGGTCTCATTTACAGGCCTGCAATTATTTTGAATATCAACTGACCATTAGCGCTGGGATTAAAGCTGCTGTTGTGTGAAACGGCCACAAGGTGGCAGCAGTTCTCCTTTACCAAATCTGGTGACTAGGGCAACAGAGCCTCAATGGAAGTCGTGTTCTAGGTTGTAATTTAGAATGGAATGTGCCAGGAAAAAGACCCTTAAGTTTGTCTCACTATTTCTTGTTCGGTTTTTTTTCATTTAATTTTTATTTTTTATCACAGCAAGTTTGATTACAATGTTTGGCTTGTTGTAGGTGTGCAAGATGTGGTTCTTTTACGCATATACATATGTCTGTTCTTCCTGGGATCCTTTTCCATGTACGTTATGACAGAATGTTGACTAATCTTCTCTTGGTATTCCGTAGGTGTTTGGTGTCTATATATTTCACCTGTGTTTGTATATGTCTCTTAACCCCAATATCCTAATGTATCCAATCCTCACACCTTTCCATTGGTGAACCGTAAGTTTGTTTAATGAATCTGCGATTGCCCTTCTCTGTGGAAATATCTTCACTAGTATCAAGTTTTAGGTAACACCTATAAGTGATATCATACGATATGTGTCTTTCTCTTTCTGACTTACTACAAGTCACGTGATTACCTCTAGACTCATCTACGGTGCTGCAAATGGCATTGTGTCCTTTTTTTCCTTGGCTAATATTCTGTCTGTACATGTACCAGTTCTTCTTTGACCACTCATCTGTTGATGGACTTTTTGGTTGCTCCCATGTCATGGCTATTGTAATGCTGCGGCAATGCACATTTGCCTGCCTGTGTCTTTCCAATTCTGTCTTCTTAGGTTATAGGCCCAGGAGTTCGCCTGCTGGATCATATGGTAGCAAAATGTTTACCTTGTACAGGCACCGCCATTCTGTTCTCATTAGTGGCTCTTACCAGGTTACATCCCACTTAAAGTTGAGGTGATGCTCTTCTCCACAACACCTTCAGCGTTTATTGTTTGGAGTATTTTTGCTGAAGTTTATTCTGACTAGTGTGAGCTGATACCACTTTGTGCTTGGATTTGCATGCGTCTCATAATACCTTGAAATTGAGCTTTCTGGCATGTCCTTTTTTTCTTCAAACTGTGAGTACAGCTTACCTCTTCAAATTGTTTTCGGGAAGTAGGTGTGACATTTAGAAATATTTTGGCCATTACCTCCCTCAAGACATTATGAGGGCAGGTTTCATTCACAGCCCTCCAGTACTGGTGCATATGAAGTGACCCTTAGCACAGGTTTTAAAGCTGCTGTTGCAGGTAACGGCCAGAGGGTGGCAGCATTTCTGCTTTTCCCAATCTGTTAACTAGGGAAACAGACCACCCTGGCAGTGGTGTTCCTCGGTTATATGTTAGAGTGGAATGTGCCCCCAAAAGCTGATGTCTCCTTACTTATGTTTGTTTTAGAAATTGAATTTCCATATATTTTTTTATTGGAGTCATATTCCATTGTGTTCATGGACCACTTCTTCTTTGAGCATTCCTCTGTTGATGGACATTTTCGTAGCTTCCAAGTGTTGGCTATGGTAAATATTGCTGGAGTGCAGGATTGCCAGCATGTGTCTTTTCTTTTTTGTGGTACATGGGCCTCTCACTGCCGTGGGCCCTCCCATTGCAGAGCACAGGCTCCAGACGCACAGGCCCAGCAGCCATAGCTCACGAGAACAGCCGCTCCGTGGCAAGTGGGATCTTCCCGAATCGGGGCATGAACCCATGTCCCCTGCACTGGCAGGCGGACTC
Organism: Mesoplodon mirus; assembly: GCF_964341445.2. Classification (NCBI taxonomy): domain Eukaryota; kingdom Metazoa; phylum Chordata; class Mammalia; order Artiodactyla; family Ziphiidae; genus Mesoplodon; species Mesoplodon mirus. Next base: position 93,369,012 of record NC_138979.1, read on the forward strand.
TCATCCACTGCGCCACCAGTGAATCCCAGCCTGTCTTTTTGATTCTCATCCCCTCAGGCGAAAGGCCCAGCAGTGGGTATACTTGATTGAATGGTAGCTCAGTATTTATCTTTACAAGGCACGTCATTTTTGTTTTCATGACTGGCTCTTACCATGTCCCACGTTGAAGCAAGGGTAGGCATTTCTCCAAAACCCCTTCAGCATTTATTGTTTGCAGAATTTTTCCTGATGGGCATTCTGACTGCTGTGAGCTGATAGGTTTTTGTCATTTGGATTTACATATCTTTAATTATTCCTAATGTTTAGCATTTTCCCATGCCTTTTTAAATTTCTGGCAGAGAAAAACAGAAAAAAAAAACGGAGAGTACAGTTAAACTCTTGAAATTGTCTTCTTGGATGGTTGCCCTCTTTTGAATGTTCTGGTCAATTTTCAACCCCATGTTTGTTTTTGAGGGCAGGTGTTATTCACAGGCCTGCAATGAGTGTGACTATTTAGTGACCATTAGCAGTGGGTTTAAAGCTGCTGTTGTGGGAAATGGCCACAAGGCGGCAGCGTTTCTCCACTCCCAAGTCTGGTTCCTAGGGCAGCAGAGCCTTTCTGGGACCAATGGAATACAGAAGAAGGCATCATTGAAGTCTAATACAGAATACCATGTCCTGGTGGATGGTAGAATGACCAGTAGGGTCTAGGAATTAGGAACTACTGGATGTATATGCTCGGTGGCTTCACTGACTGTCCTAACATCCTTTACCAGGTCCCCAGCAGCCCAGGGGGCTCTCGTGGTCAGGCCCCTCCCAGGATATGGGGCGCACCTGGGCAGGGCCCCAGCAGCCAACGGGGTTCTCATGTTCAGGCCACTCCCAGGGTATGGAGCTCAGCTGTGAAACTACCCAGCAGCCCATGAGGCTCTCGTGCTTAGGCACCTCCCATGATACAGAGCCCCTGTGGGCAGGTACCATGGCAGGGCTGGGCACACAGGAACCGTGCACATAGCCCTCATTGCAGAGCACCCCAGAACGCCTGTCACGCAGAGCTGACACAGAGCACCTCAGAGCAGGACTTGAACTAACCAACAGCAGCTCCGACAGGTCTCTGACCCTGGGCATCACTCTGTGCAGCCTCCCTCTGCCTGGTCTTCCAGAGACTTCCACTGCAGCCGGGGCACCAGGCCTTTGTCTCCAACCATCCCCCCTCCTCTCCCTGACTCCTGGGTTCCTCTCATTAGGATTAGGTCTTCTTGAAATTGTCTCCCACTCATGGGCCAGATAAAATGATGAGAAAACAAGCCGGAGATGCAGCCCCTTGTCTATCCTGACTCTCAGGAGCCCACACCTGTTCCTTGGAACTGGCCGTTTCAGCGAGGTCCATTTTCTGCAATGTGAGCCACTGAGGGGTGAGGATTGGCTGACCGGAGCAGCCTGTCCCTACCGGCCAGCCCTCCCCAGGTGTGCCTGGGTTGAGGTCAATAGAAACACCGCTCCAGGGAGCAACAGTGCCTGCAGCTGTGCCTGACGCCATATTCTCTGCCCCGTCAGCAGTCTCGGGGCTGTGCTGGTGGGAGGGAGTGAGGGGGCACGGTTTTGTGGGTGGCCCGGTGTGAGAGGGGCTCTGCTGGACTTTCTGCAGGAGTTGCCAGACTGCCACCTGCTAAAGAAGAGGATGGGTCACCCATACCTTCCGCTGGAATTTCTCTGCGGGCAGAGGTGAGGGAGGAACAAAGCAGTGGGGGCCAAGACAGGACGGATATCTCAGGCAGGGAAATGGAAAGTTTTCAGAAGAGCGCCTGGGGCCAGGATCATCCTGGCTGGCCTGCAGGCACCAAGTCAGCCTGCGTGCTTTCGCTGGTGTGGATCCACGGCCCTTCCTCTATGCTTTCAAGTCCTTGTACATATTCAGGTGTTTTACCTGGGAAGGGAGGGAACAGTTCAGCAGCAGCTGGCTGGGGGCTCAGCTCACGTTTACTCACAGACGCCTATGTACGGTCCCCCAGCTTTGCAATGAGGACGCTCCTTGCGGGGGTGGGGGTGGGGCTGCTGGCTGCATGGGAGATAATTCCCTACCTCTGACCAACTTCAGAATTGTTTACCACTGGAGCAAGTGCCCTGATAGGGTTTTCCTCTGTATAACTAGTGGGTTCTGTTTATTTTTTCTGTTTTGTTTCAAGGTAGATTTTATTCCTCATTTATGTATTTATAGATATAAGCATGGAAATAATTCATTCATACAAATACATCTGTGTGAAGGGAAGAACGCTTTTCTGTTTTATTTTTAAATTTTATTTGTTTTTAAAAATTTTGAAATTTAATATTATTTATTTTTTTAGACAGCAGGTTATTATTAGTTATCTATTTTATACATATACATGTATACAGGTCAATCCCAATCTCCCAACTCATCCCACCGCCACCACCCCATGGCTTCCCCCCCTTGGTTTCCATACGTTTGTTCTCTAACCCTGTGTCTCTAATTCTGCCCTGCAAACCGGTTCATCTGTACCAGTTTTCTAGGTTCCACATATATGCATTAATACACAATATTTGTTTTTCTCTTTCTGACTTACTTCTCTCGGTATGACAGTCTCTAGATCCATCCACGTCTCTACAAATGACCCCGTTTCATTCCTTTTTATGGCTGAGTAATATTCCATTTTATATATGTACCACATCTTTATCCATTCGTCTGTCTGTGGGCATTTAGGTTGCTTCCATTACCTGGCTATTGTAAATAGTGCTGCAATGAACATTGTGGTGAATGTGTCTTTTGGATTTATGGTTTTCTCTGGGTATATGCCCAGAAGTGGGATTGCTGGATCATATGGTAATTGTATTTTTAGTTTTTCTAATGAACCTCCATACTGTTCTCCATAGTGACTGTATCAATTGACATGCCCACCAATAGTGGAAGAGGGATCCATGTGTCCACACCCTCCGCAGCATTTGTAGTTTGTCGATTTTCTGATGATGCCCATTCTAACAGGTGTGAGGTGATACCTCATTGAAGTTTTGACTTGCATTTCTCTAATAATTAGTGATGTTGAGCAGCTTTTCATGTGCATCCTGGCCATCTCTGGGTCTCCTTTGAAGAAATGTCTATTTAGATATTCTACCCATTTTTGAAGTGGGTTGTATTTTTTTTAATATTAAGCTGCATGAGCTGTTTATATATATTGGAGATTAAACCTTTGTCCATTGATTCGTTTCCACATATTTCCTCCCATTCTGAGGGTTGCCTTTTTCCATTCCCGTTTTTTAACAAAAGAAAGAAAGAAAGAAAAAGAAGCAGAACACAAATGTCCGTAAAATATGCCTCTTGAAACTGTCGTTTTGAAATATGGAGGTGTTTTGAATTTTTTGGTCGGTATACGACCCCAGGATTTGTTTTCAGGGCAGGTCTCATTTACAGGCCTGCAATTATTTTGAATATCAACTGACCATTAGCGCTGGGATTAAAGCTGCTGTTGTGTGAAACGGCCACAAGGTGGCAGCAGTTCTCCTTTACCAAATCTGGTGACTAGGGCAACAGAGCCTCAATGGAAGTCGTGTTCTAGGTTGTAATTTAGAATGGAATGTGCCAGGAAAAAGACCCTTAAGTTTGTCTCACTATTTCTTGTTCGGTTTTTTTTCATTTAATTTTTATTTTTTATCACAGCCAGTTTGATTACAATGTTTGGCTTGTTGTAGGTGTGCAAGATGTGGTTCTTTTACGCATATACATATGTCTGTTCTTCCTGGGATCCTTTTCCATGTACGTTATGACAGAATGTTGACTAATCTTCTCTTGGTATTCCGTAGGTGTTTGGTGTCTATATATTTCACCTGTGTTTGTATATGTCTCTTAACCCCAATATCCTAATGTATCCAATCCTCACACCTTTCCATTGGTGAACCGTAAGTTTGTTTAATGAATCTGCGATTGCCCTTCTCTGTGGAAATATCTTCACTAGTATCAAGTTTTAGGTAACACCTATAAGTGATATCATACGATATGTGTCTTTCTCTTTCTGACTTACTACAAGTCACGTGATTACCTCTAGACTCATCTACGGTGCTGCAAATGGCATTGTGTCCTTTTTTTCCTTGGCTAATATTCTGTCTGTACATGTACCAGTTCTTCTTTGACCACTCATCTGTTGATGGACTTTTTGGTTGCTCCCATGTCATGGCTATTGTAATGCTGCGGCAATGCACATTTGCCTGCCTGTGTCTTTCCAATTCTGTCTTCTTAGGTTATAGGCCCAGGAGTTCGCCTGCTGGATCATATGGTAGCAAAATGTTTACCTTGTACAGGCACCGCCATTCTGTTCTCATTAGTGGCTCTTACCAGGTTACGTCCCACTTAAAGTTGAGGTGATGCTCTTCTCCACAACACCTTCAGCGTTTATTGTTTGGAGTATTTTTGCTGAAGTTTATTCTGACTAGTGTGAGCTGATACCACTTTGTGCTTGGATTTGCATGCGTCTCATAATACCTTGAAATTGAGCTTTCTGGCATGTCCTTTTTTTCTTCAAACTGTGAGTACAGCTTACCTCTTCAAACTGTTTTCGGGAAGTAGGTGTGACATTTAGAAATATTTTGGCCATTACCTCCCTCAAGACATTATGAGGGCAGGTTTCATTCACAGCCCTCCAGTACTGGTGCATATGAAGTGACCCTTAGCACAGGTTTTAAAGCTGCTGTTGCAGGTAACGGCCAGAGGGTGGCAGCATTTCTGCTTTTCCCAATCTGTTAACTAGGGAAACAGACCATCCTGGCAGTGGTGTTCCTCGGTTCTATATTAGAGTGGAATGTGCCCCCAAAAGCTGATGTCTCCTTACTTATGTTTGTTTTAGAAATCGAATTTCTATATATTTTTTTATTGGAGTCATATTCCATTGTGTTCATGGACCACTTCTTCTTTGAGCATTCCTCTGTTGATGGACATTTTCGTAGCTTCCAAGTGTTGGCTATGGTAAATATTGCTGGAGTGCAGGATTGCCAGCATGTGTCTTTTCTTTTTTGTGGTACATGGGCCTCTCACTGCCGTGGGCCCTCCCATTGCAGAGCACAGGCTCTGGACGCACAGGCCCAGCAGCCATAGCTCACGGGAACAGCCACTCCGTGGCAAGTGGGATCTTCCCGAATTGGGGCATGAACCCATGTCCCCTGCACTGGCAGGCGGACTCTCATCCACTGCGCCACCAGTGAATCCCAGCCTGTCTTTTTGATTCTCATCCCCTCAGGCGAAAGGCCCAGCAGTGGGTATACTTGATTGAATGGTAGCTCAGTATTTATCTTTACAAGGCACGTCATTTTTGTTTTCATGACTGGCTCTTACCATGTCCCACGTTGAAGCAAGGGTAGGCATTTCTCCAAAACCCCTTCAGCATTTATTGTTTGCAGAATTTTTCCTGATGGGCATTCTGACTGCTGTGAGCTGATAGGTTTTTGTCATTTTGATTTGCATATCTTTAATTATTCCTAATGTTTAGCATTTTCCCATGCCTTTTTAAATTTCTGGCAGAGAAAAACAGAAAAATAAAACGGAGAGTACAGTTAAACTCTTGAAATTGTCTTCTTGGATGGTTGCCCTCTTTTGAATGTTCTGGTCAATTTTCGACCCCATGTTTGTTTTTGAGGGCAGGTGTTATTCACAGGCCTGCAATGAGTGTGACTATTTAGTGACCATTAGCAGTGGGTTTAAAGCTGCTGTTGTGGGAAATGGCCACAAGGCGGCAGCGTTTCTCCACTCCCAAGTCTGGTTCCTAGGGCAGCAGAGCCTTTCTGGGACCAATGGAATACAGAAGAAGGCATCATTGAAGTCTAATACAGAATACCATGTCCTGGTGGATGGTAGAATGACCAGTAGGGTCTAGGAATTAGGAACTACTGGATGTATATCCTCGGTGGCTTCACTGACTGTCCTAACATCCTTTACCAGGTCCCCAGCAGCCCACGGGGCTCTCGTGGTCAGGCCCCTCCCAGGATATGGGGCTCACCTGGGCAGGGCCCCAGCAGCCAACGGGGTTCTCATGTTCAGGCCACTCCCAGGGTATGGAGCTCAGCTGTGAAACTACCCAGCAGCCCATGAGGCTCTCGTGCTTAGGCACCTCCCATGATACAGAGCTCCCGTGGGCAGGTACCATGGCAGGGCTGGGCACACAGGAACCGTGCACATAGCCCTCATTGCAGAGCACCCCAGAACGCCTGTCACGCAGAGCTGACACAGAGCACCTCAGAGCAGGACTTGAACTAACCAACAGCAGCTCCGACAGGTCTCTGACCCTGGGCATCACTCTGTGCAGCCTCCCTCTGCCTGGTCTTCCAGAGACTTCCACTGCAGCCGGGGCACCAGGCCTTTGTCTCCAACCATCCCCCCTCCTCTCCCTGACTCCTGGGTTCCTCTCATTAGGATTAGGTCTTCTTGAAATTGTCTCCCACTCATGGGCCAGATAAAATGATGAGAAAACAAGCCGGAGATGCAGCCCCTTGTCTATCCTGACTCTCAGGAGCCCACACCTGTTCCTTGGAACTGGCCGTTTCAGCGAGGTCCATTTTCTGCAATGTGAGCCACTGAGGGGTGAGGATTGGCTGACCGGAGCAGCCTGTCCCTACCGGCCAGCCCTCCCCAGGTGTGCCTGGGTTGAGGTCAATAGAAACACCGCTCCAGGGAGCAACAGTGCCTGCAGCTGTGCCTGACGCCATATTCTCTGCCCCGTCAGCAGTCTCGGGGCTGTGCTGGTGGGAGGGAGTGAGGGGGCACGGTTTTGTGGGTGGCCCGGTGTGAGAGGGGCTCTGCTGGACTTTCTGCAGGAGTTGCCAGACTGCCACCTGCTAAAGAAGAGGATGGGTCACCCATACCTTCCGCTGGAATTTCTCCGCGGGCAGAGGTGAGGGAGGAACAAAGCAGTGGGGGCCAAGACAGGACGGATATCTCAGGCAGGGAAATGGAAAGTTTTCAGAAGAGCGCCTGGGGCCAGGATCATCCTGGCTGGCCTGCAGGCACCAAGTCAGCCTGCGTGCTTTCGCTGGTGTGGATCCACGGCCCTTCCTCTATGCTTTCAAGTCCTTGTACATATTCAGGTGTTTTACCTGGGAAGGGAGGGAACAGTTCAGCAGCAGCTGGCTGGGGGCTCAGCTCACGTTTACTCACAGACGCCTATGTACGGTCCCCCAGCTTTGCAATGAGGACGCTCCTTGCGGGGGTGGGGGTGGGGCTGCTGGCTGCATGGGAGATAATTCCCTACCTCTGACCAACTTCAGAATTGTTTACCACTGGAGCAAGTGCCCTGATAGGGTTTTCCTCTGTATAACTAGTGGGTTCTGTTTATTTTTTCTGTTTTGTTTCAAGGTAGATTTTATTCCTCATTTATGTATTTATAGATATAAGCATGGAAATAATTCATTCATACAAATACATCTGTGTGAAGGGAAGAACGCTTTTCTGTTTTATTTTTAAATTTTATTTGTTTTTAAAAATTTTGAAATTTAATATTATTTATTTTTTTAGACAGCAGGTTATTATTAGTTATCTATTTTATACATATACATGTATACAGGTCAATCCCAATCTCCCAACTCATCCCACCACCACCACCCCATGGCTTCCCCCCCTTGGTTTCCATACGTTTGTTCTCTAACCCTGTGTCTCTAATTCTGCCCTGCAAACCGGTTCATCTGTACCAGTTTTCTAGGTTCCACATATATGCATTAATACACAATATTTGTTTTTCTCTTTCTGACTTACTTCTCTCGGTATGACAGTCTCTAGATCCATCCACGTCTCTACAAATGACCCCGTTTCATTCCTTTTTATGGCTGAGTAATATTCCATTTTATATATGTACCACATCTTTATCCATTCGTCTGTCTGTGGGCATTTAGGTTGCTTCCATTACCTGGCTATTGTAAATAGTGCTGCAATGAACATTGTGGTGAATGTGTCTTTTGGATTTATGGTTTTCTCTGGGTATATGCCCAGAAGTGGGATTGCTGGATCATATGGTAATTGTATTTTTAGTTTTTCTAATGAACCTCCATACTGTTCTCCATAGTGACTGTATCAATTGACATGCCCACCAATAGTGGAAGAGGGATCCATGTGTCCACACCCTCCGCAGCATTTGTAGTTTGTCGATTTTCTGATGATGCCCATTCTAACAGGTGTGAGGTGATACCTCATTGAAGTTTTGACTTGCATTTCTCTAATAATTAGTGATGTTGAGCAGCTTTTCATGTGCATCCTGGCCATCTCTGGGTCTCCTTTGAAGAAATGTCTATTTAGATATTCTACCCATTTTTGAAGTGGGTTGTATTTTTTTTAATATTAAGCTGCATGAGCTGTTTATATATATTGGAGATTAAACCTTTGTCCATTGATTCGTTTCCACATATTTCCTCCCATTCTGAGGGTTGCCTTTTTCCATTCCCGTTTTTTAACAAAAGAAAGAAAGAAAGAAAAAGAAGCAGAACACAAATGTCCGTAAAATATGCCTCTTGAAACTGTCGTTTTGAAATATGGAGGTGTTTTGAATTTTTTGGTCGGTATACGACCCCAGGATTTGTTTTCAGGGCAGGTCTCATTTACAGGCCTGCAATTATTTTGAATATCAACTGACCATTAGCGCTGGGATTAAAGCTGCTGTTGTGTGAAACGGCCACAAGGTGGCAGCAGTTCTCCTTTACCAAATCTGGTGACTAGGGCAACAGAGCCTCAATGGAAGTCGTGTTCTAGGTTGTAATTTAGAATGGAATGTGCCAGGAAAAAGACCCTTAAGTTTGTCTCACTATTTCTTGTTCGGTTTTTTTTCATTTAATTTTTATTTTTTATCACAGCCAGTTTGATTACAATGTTTGGCTTGTTGTAGGTGTGCAAGATGTGGTTCTTTTACGCATATACATATGTCTGTTCTTCCTGGGATCCTTTTCCATGTACGTTATGACAGAATGTTGACTAATCTTCTCTTGGTATTCCGTAGGTGTTTGGTGTCTATATATTTCACCTGTGTTTGTATATGTCTCTTAACCCCAATATCCTAATGTATCCAATCCTCACACCTTTCCATTGGTGAACCGTAAGTTTGTTTAATGAATCTGCGATTGCCCTTCTCTGTGGAAATATCTTCACTAGTATCAAGTTTTAGGTAACACCTATAAGTGATATCATACGATATGTGTCTTTCTCTTTCTGACTTACTACAAGTCACGTGATTACCTCTAGACTCATCTACGGTGCTGCAAATGGCATTGTGTCCTTTTTTTCCTTGGCTAATATTCTGTCTGTACATGTACCAGTTCTTCTTTGACCACTCATCTGTTGATGGACTTTTTGGTTGCTCCCATGTCATGGCTATTGTAATGCTGCGGCAATGCACATTTGCCTGCCTGTGTCTTTCCAATTCTGTCTTCTTAGGTTATAGGCCCAGGAGTTCGCCTGCTGGATCATATGGTAGCAAAATGTTTACCTTGTACAGGCACCGCCATTCTGTTCTCATTAGTGGCTCTTACCAGGTTACGTCCCACTTAAAGTTGAGGTGATGCTCTTCTCCACAACACCTTCAGCGTTTATTGTTTGGAGTATTTTTGCTGAAGTTTATTCTGACTAGTGTGAGCTGATACCACTTTGTGCTTGGATTTGCATGCGTCTCATAATACCTTGAAATTGAGCTTTCTGGCATGTCCTTTTTTTCTTCAAACTGTGAGTACAGCTTACCTCTTCAAACTGTTTTCGGGAAGTAGGTGTGACATTTAGAAATATTTTGGCCATTACCTCCCTCAAGACATTATGAGGGCAGGTTTCATTCACAGCCCTCCAGTACTGGTGCATATGAAGTGACCCTTAGCACAGGTTTTAAAGCTGCTGTTGCAGGTAACGGCCAGAGGGTGGCAGCATTTCTGCTTTTCCCAATCTGTTAACTAGGGAAACAGACCATCCTGGCAGTGGTGTTCCTCGGTTCTATATTAGAGTGGAATGTGCCCCCAAAAGCTGATGTCTCCTTACTTATGTTTGTTTTAGAAATCGAATTTCTATATATTTTTTTATTGGAGTCATATTCCATTGTGTTCATGGACCACTTCTTCTTTGAGCATTCCTCTGTTGATGGACATTTTCGTAGCTTCCAAGTGTTGGCTATGGTAAATATTGCTGGAGTGCAGGATTGCCAGCATGTGTCTTTTCTTTTTTGTGGTACATGGGCCTCTCACTGCCGTGGGCCCTCCCATTGCAGAGCACAGGCTCTGGACGCACAGGCCCAGCAGCCATAGCTCACGGGAACAGCCACTCCGTGGCAAGTGGGATCTTCCCGAATTGGGGCATGAACCCATGTCCCCTGCACTGGCAGGCGGACTCTCATCCACTGCGCCACCAGTGAATCCCAGCCTGTCTTTTTGATTCTCATCCCCTCAGGCGAAAGGCCCAGCAGTGGGTATACTTGATTGAATGGTAGCTCAGTATTTATCTTTACAAGGCACGTCATTTTTGTTTTCATGACTGGCTCTTACCATGTCCCACGTTGAAGCAAGGGTAGGCATTTCTCCAAAACCCCTTCAGCATTTATTGTTTGCAGAATTTTTCCTGATGGGCATTCTGACTGCTGTGAGCTGATAGGTTTTTGTCATTTTGATTTGCATATCTTTAATTATTCCTAATGTTTAGCATTTTCCCATGCCTTTTTAAATTTCTGGCAGAGAAAAACAGAAAAATAAAACGGAGAGTACAGTTAAACTCTTGAAATTGTCTTCTTGGATGGTTGCCCTCTTTTGAATGTTCTGGTCAATTTTCGACCCCATGTTTGTTTTTGAGGGCAGGTGTTATTCACAGGCCTGCAATGAGTGTGACTATTTAGTGACCATTAGCAGTGGGTTTAAAGCTGCTGTTGTGGGAAATGGCCACAAGGCGGCAGCGTTTCTCCACTCCCAAGTCTGGTTCCTAGGGCAGCAGAGCCTTTCTGGGACCAATGGAATACAGAAGAAGGCATCATTGAAGTCTAATACAGAATACCATGTCCTGGTGGATGGTAGAATGACCAGTAGGGTCTAGGAATTAGGAACTACTGGATGTATATCCTCGGTGGCTTCACTGACTGTCCTAACATCCTTTACCAGGTCCCCAGCAGCCCACGGGGCTCTCGTGGTCAGGCCCCTCCCAGGATATGGGGCTCACCTGGGCAGGGCCCCAGCAGCCAACGGGGTTCTCATGTTCAGGCCACTCCCAGGGTATGGAGCTCAGCTGTGAAACTACCCAGCAGCCCATGAGGCTCTCGTGCTTAGGCACCTCCCATGATACAGAGCTCCCGTGGGCAGGTACCATGGCAGGGCTGGGCACACAGGAACCGTGCACATAGCCCTCATTGCAGAGCACCCCAGAACGCCTGTCACGCAGAGCTGACACAGAGCACCTCAGAGCAGGACTTGAACTAACCAACAGCAGCTCCGACAGGTCTCTGACCCTGGGCATCACTCTGTGCAGCCTCCCTCTGCCTGGTCTTCCAGAGACTTCCACTGCAGCCGGGGCACCAGGCCTTTGTCTCCAACCATCCCCCCTCCTCTCCCTGACTCCTGGGTTCCTCTCATTAGGATTAGGTCTTCTTGAAATTGTCTCCCACTCATGGGCCAGATAAAATGATGAGAAAACAAGCCGGAGATGCAGCCCCTTGTCTATCCTGACTCTCAGGAGCCCACACCTGTTCCTTGGAACTGGCCGTTTCAGCGAGGTCCATTTTCTGCAATGTGAGCCACTGAGGGGTGAGGATTGGCTGACCGGAGCAGCCTGTCCCTACCGGCCAGCCCTCCCCAGGTGTGCCTGGGTTGAGGTCAATAGAAACACCGCTCCAGGGAGCAACAGCGCCTGCAGCTGTGCCTGACGCCATATTCTCTGCCCCGTCAGCAGTCTCGGGGCTGTGCTGGTGGGAGGGAGTGAGGGGGCACGGTTTTGTGGGTGGCCCGGTGTGAGAGGGGCTCTGCTGGACTTTCTGCAGGAGTTGCCAGACTGCCACCTGCTAAAGAAGAGGATGGGTCACCCATACCTTCCGCTGGAATTTCTCCGCGGGCAGAGGTGAGGGAGGAACAAAGCAGTGGGGGCCAAGACAGGACGGATATCTCAGGCAGGGAAATGGAAAGTTTTCAGAAGAGCGCCTGGGGCCAGGATCATCCTGGCTGGCCTGCAGGCACCAAGTCAGCCTGCGTGCTTTCGCTGGTGTGGATCCACGGCCCTTCCTCTATGCTTTCAAGTCCTTGTACATATTCAGGTGTTTTACCTGGGAAGGGAGGGAACAGTTCAGCAGCAGCTGGCTGGGGGCTCAGCTCACGTTTACTCACAGACGCCTATGTACGGTCCCCCAGCTTTGCAATGAGGACGCTCCTTGCGGGGGTGGGGTGGGGCTGCTGGCTGCATGGGAGATAATTCCCTACCTCTGACCAACTTCAGAATTGTTTACCACTGGAGCAAGTGCCCTGATAGGGTTTTCCTCTGTATAACTAGTGGGTTCTGTTTATTTTTTCTGTTTTGTTTCAAGGTAGATTTTATTCCTCATTTATGTATTTATAGATATAAGCATGGAAATAATTCATTCATACAAATACATCTGTGTGAAGGGAAGAACGTTTTTCTGTTTTATTTTTAAATTTTATTTGTTTTTAAAAATTTTGAAATTTAGTATTATTTATTTTTTTAGACAGCAGGTTATTATTAGTTATCTATTTTATACATATACATGTATACAGGTCAATCCCAATCTCCCAACTCATCCCACCACCACCACCCCATGGCTTCCCCCCCTTGGTTTCCATACGTTTGTTCTCTAACCCTGTGTCTCTAATTCTGCCCTGCAAACCGGTTCATCTGTACCAGTTTTCTAGGTTCCACATATATGCATTAATACACAATATTTGTTTTTCTCTTTCTGACTTACTTCTCTCGGTATGACAGTCTCTAGATCCATCCACGTCTCTACAAATGACCCCGTTTCATTCCTTTTTATGGCTGAGTAATATTCCATTTTATATATGTACCACATCTTTATCCATTCGTCTGTCTGTGGGCATTTAGGTTGCTTCCATTACCTGGCTATTGTAAATAGTGCTGCAATGAACATTGTGGTGAATGTGTCTTTTGGATTTATGGTTTTCTCTGGGTATATGCCCAGAAGTGGGATTGCTGGATCATATGGTAATTGTATTTTTAGTTTTTCTAATGAACCTCCATACTGTTCTCCATAGTGACTGTATCAATTGACATGCCCACCAATAGTGGAAGAGGGATCCATGTGTCCACACCCTCCGCAGCGTTTGTAGTTTGTCGATTTTCTGATGATGCCCATTCTAACAGGTGTGAGGTGATACCTCATTGAAGTTTTGACTTGCATTTCTCTAATAATTAGTGATGTTGAGCAGCTTTTCATGTGCATCCTGGCCATCTCTGGGTCTCCTTTGAAGAAATGTCTATTTAGATATTCTACCCATTTTTGAAGTGGGTTGTATTTTTTTTAATATTAAGCTGCATGAGCTGTTTATATATATTGGAGATTAAACCTTTGTCCATTGATTCGTTTCCACATATTTCCTCCCATTCTGAGGGTTGCCTTTTTCCATTCCCGTTTTTTAACAAAAGAAAGAAAGAAAGAAAAAGAAGCAGAACACAAATGTCCGTAAAATATGCCTCTTGAAACTGTCGTTTTGAAATATGGAGGTGTTTTGAATTTTTTGGTCAGTATACGACCCCAGGATTTGTTTTCAGGGCAGGTCTCATTTACAGGCCTGCAATTATTTTGAATATCAACTGACCATTAGCGCTGGGATTAAAGCTGCTGTTGTGTGAAACGGCCACAAGGTGGCAGCAGTTCTCCTTTACCAAATCTGGTGACTAGGGCAACAGAGCCTCAATGGAAGTCGTGTTCTAGGTTGTAATTTAGAATGGAATGTGCCAGGAAAAAGACCCTTAAGTTTGTCTCACTATTTCTTGTTCGGTTTTTTTTTCATTTAATTTTTATTTTTTATCACAGCCAGTTTGATTACAATGTTTGGCTTGTTGTAGGTGTGCAAGATGTGGTTCTTTTACGCATATACATATGTCTGTTCTTCCTGGGATCCTTTTCCATGTACGTTATGACAGAATGTTGACTAATCTTCTCTTGGTATTCCGTAGGTGTTTGGTGTCTATATATATCACCTGTGTTTGTATATGTCTCTTAACCCCAATATCCTAATGTATCCAATCCTCACACCTTTCCATTGGTGAACCATAAGTTTGTTTAATGAATCTGCGATTGCCCTTCTCTGTGGAAATATCTTCACTAGTATCAAGTTTTAGGTAACACCTATAAGTGATATCATACGATATGTGTCTTTCTCTTTCTGACTTACTACAAGTCACGTGATTACCTCTAGACTCATCTACGGTGCTGCAGATGGCATTGTGTCCTTTTTTTCCTTGGCTAATATTCTGTCTGTACATGTACCAGTTCTTCTTTGACCACTCATCTGTTGATGGACTTTTTGGTTGCTCCCATGTCATGGCTATTGTAATGCTGCGGCAATGCACATTTGCCTGCCTGTGTCTTTCCAATTCTGTCTTCTTAGGTTATAGGCCCAGGAGTTCGCCTGCTGGATCATATGGTAGCAAAATGTTTACCTTGTACAGGCACCGCCATTCTGTTCTCATTAGTGGCTCTTACCAGGTTACGTCCCACTTAAAGTTGAGGTGATGCTCTTCTCCACAACACCTTCAGCGTTTATTGTTTGGAGTATTTTTGCTGAAGTTTATTCTGACTAGTGTGAGCTGATACCACTTTGTGCTTGGATTTGCATGCGTCTCATAATACCTTGAAATTGAGCTTTCTGGCATGTCCTTTTTTTCTTCAAACTGTGAGTACAGCTTACCTCTTCAAATTGTTTTCGGGAAGTAGGTGTGACATTTAGAAATATTTTGGCCATTACCTCCCTCAAGACATTATGAGGGCAGGTTTCATTCACAGCCCTCCAGTACTGGTGCATATGAAGTGACCCTTAGCACAGGTTTTAAAGCTGCTGTTGCAGGTAACGGCCAGAGGGTGGCAGCATTTCTGCTTTTCCCAATCTGTTAACTAGGGAAACAGACCATCCTGGCAGTGGTGTTCCTCGGTTCTATATTAGAGTGGAATGTGCCCCCAAAAGCTGATGTCTCCTTACTTATGTTTGTTTTAGAAATCGAATTTCTATATATTTTTTTATTGGAGTCATATTCCATTGTGTTCATGGACCACTTCTTCTTTGAGCATTCCTCTGTTGATGGACATTTTCGTAGCTTCCAAGTGTTGGCTATGGTAAATATTGCTGGAGTGCAGGATTGCCAGCATGTGTCTTTTCTTTTTTGTGGTACATGGGCCTCTCACTGCCGTGGGCCCTCCCATTGCAGAGCACAGGCTCCGGACGCACAGGCCCAGCAGCCATAGCTCACGGGAACAGCCGCTCCGTGGCAAGTGGGATCTTCCCGAATCGGGGCATGAACCCATGTCCCCTGCACTGGCAGGCGGACTCTCATCCACTGCGCCACCAGTGAATCCCAGCCTGTCTTTTTGATTCTCATCCCCTCAGGCGAAAGGCCCAGCAGTGGGTATACTTGATTGAATGGTAGCTCAGTATTTATCTTTACAAGGCACGTCATTTTTGTTTTCATGACTGGCTCTTACGATGTCCCACGTTGAAGCAAGGGTAGGCATTTCTCCAAAACCCCTTCAGCATTTATTGTTTGCAGAATTTTTCCTGATGGGCATTCTGACTGCTGTGAGCTGATAGGTTTTTGTCATTTGGATTTGCATATCTTTAATTATTCCTAATGTTTAGCATTTTCCCATGCCTTTTTAAATTTCTGGCAGAGAAAAACAGAAAAAAAAAACGGAGAGTACAGTTAAACTCTTGAAATTGTCTTCTTGGATGGTTGCCCTCTTTTGAATGTTCTGGTCAATTTTCGACCCCATGTTTGTTTTTGAGGGCAGGTGTTATTCACAGGCCTGCAATGAGTGTGACTATTTAGTGACCATTAGCAGTGGGTTTAAAGCTGCTGTTGTGGGAAATGGCCACAAGGCGGCAGCGTTTCTCCACTCCCAAGTCTGGTTCCTAGGGCAGCAGAGCCTTTCTGGGACCAATGGAATACAGAAGAAGGCATCATTGAAGTCTAATACAGAATACCATGTCCTGGTGGATGGTAGAATGACCAGTAGGGTCTAGGAATTAGGAACTACTGGATGTATATCCTCGGTGGCTTCACTGACTGTCCTAACATCCTTTACCAGGTCCCCAGCAGCCCACGGGGCTCTCGTGGTCAGGCCCCTCCCAGGATATGGGGCTCACCTGGGCAGGGCCCCAGCAGCCAACGGGGTTCTCATGTTCAGGCCACTCCCAGGGTATGGAGCTCAGCTGTGAAACTACCCAGCAGCCCATGAGGCTCTCGTGCTTAGGCACCTCCCATGATACAGAGCTCCCGTGGGCAGGTACCATGGCAGGGCTGGGCACACAGGAACCGTGCACATAGCCCTCATTGCAGAGCACCCCAGAACGCCTGTCACGCAGAGCTGACACAGAGCACCTCAGAGCAGGACTTGAACTAACCAACAGCAGCTCCGACAGGTCTCTGACCCTGGGCATCACTCTGTGCAGCCTCCCTCTGCCTGGTCTTCCAGAGACTTCCACTGCAGCCGGGGCACCAGGCCTTTGTCTCCAACCATCCCCCCTCCTCTCCCTGACTCCTGGGTTCCTCTCATTAGGATTAGGTCTTCTTGAAATTGTCTCCCACTCATGGGCCAGATAAAATGATGAGAAAACAAGCCGGAGATGCAGCCCCTTGTCTATCCTGACTCTCAGGAGCCCACACCTGTTCCTTGGAACTGGCCGTTTCAGCGAGGTCCATTTTCTGCAATGTGAGCCACTGAGGGGTGAGGATTGGCTGACCGGAGCAGCCTGTCCCTACCGGCCAGCCCTCCCCAGGTGTGCCTGGGTTGAGGTCAATAGAAACACCGCTCCAGGGAGCAACAGCGCCTGCAGCTGTGCCTGACGCCATATTCTCTGCCCCGTCAGCAGTCTCGGGGCTGTGCTGGTGGGAGGGAGTGAGGGGGCACGGTTTTGTGGGTGGCCCGGTGTGAGAGGGGCTCTGCTGGACTTTCTGCAGGAGTTGCCAGACTGCCACCTGCTAAAGAAGAGGATGGGTCACCCATACCTTCCGCTGGAATTTCTCCGCGGGCAGAGGTGAGGGAGGAACAAAGCAGTGGGGGCCAAGACAGGACGGATATCTCAGGCAGGGAAATGGAAAGTTTTCAGAAGAGCGCCTGGGGCCAGGATCATCCTGGCTGGCCTGCAGGCACCAAGTCAGCCTGCGTGCTTTCGCTGGTGTGGATCCACGGCCCTTCCTCTATGCTTTCAAGTCCTTGTACATATTCAGGTGTTTTACCTGGGAAGGGAGGGAACAGTTCAGCAGCAGCTGGCTGGGGGCTCAGCTCACGTTTACTCACAGACGCCTATGTACGGTCCCCCAGCTTTGCAATGAGGACGCTCCTTGCGGGGGTGGGGGGGGGGCTGCTGGCTGCATGGGAGATAATTCCCTACCTCTGACCAACTTCAGAATTGTTTACCACTGGAGCAAGTGCCCTGATAGGGTTTTCCTCTGTATAACTAGTGGGTTCTGTTTATTTTTTCTGTTTTGTTTCAAGGTAGATTTTATTCCTCATTTATGTATTTATAGATATAAGCATGGAAATAATTCATTCATACAAATACATCTGTGTGAAGGGAAGAACGCTTTTCTGTTTTATTTTTAAATTTTATTTGTTTTTAAAAATTTTGAAATTTAATATTATTTATTTTTTTAGACAGCAGGTTATTATTAGTTATCTATTTTATACATATACATGTATACAGGTCAATCCCAATCTCCCAACTCATCCCACCACCACCACCCCATGGCTTCCCCCCCTTGGTTTCCATACGTTTGTTCTCTAACCCTGTGTCTCTAATTCTGCCCTGCAAACCGGTTCATCTGTACCAGTTTTCTAGGTTCCACATATATGCATTAATACACAATATTTGTTTTTCTCTTTCTGACTTACTTCTCTCGGTATGACAGTCTCTAGATCCATCCACGTCTCTACAAATGACCCCGTTTCATTCCTTTTTATGGCTGAGTAATATTCCATTTTATATATGTACCACATCTTTATCCATTCGTCTGTCTGTGGGCATTTAGGTTGCTTCCATTACCTGGCTATTGTAAATAGTGCTGCAATGAACATTGTGGTGAATGTGTCTTTTGGATTTATGGTTTTCTCTGGGTATATGCCCAGAAGTGGGATTGCTGGATCATATGGTAATTGTATTTTTAGTTTTTCTAATGAACCTCCATACTGTTCTCCATAGTGACTGTATCAATTGACATGCCCACCAATAGTGGAAGAGGGATCCATGTGTCCACACCCTCCGCAGCATTTGTAGTTTGTCGATTTTCTGATGATGCCCATTCTAACAGGTGTGAGGTGATACCTCATTGAAGTTTTGACTTGCATTTCTCTAATAATTAGTGATGTTGAGCAGCTTTTCATGTGCATCCTGGCCATCTCTGGGTCTCCTTTGAAGAAATGTCTATTTAGATATTCTACCCATTTTTGAAGTGGGTTGTATTTTTTTTAATATTAAGCTGCATGAGCTGTTTATATATATTGGAGATTAAACCTTTGTCCATTGATTCGTTTCCACATATTTCCTCCCATTCTGAGGGTTGCCTTTTTCCATTCCCGTTTTTTAACAAAAGAAAGAAAGAAAGAAAAAGAAGCAGAACACAAATGTCCGTAAAATATGCCTCTTGAAACTGTCGTTTTGAAATATGGAGGTGTTTTGAATTTTTTGGTCGGTATACGACCCCAGGATTTGTTTTCAGGGCAGGTCTCATTTACAGGCCTGCAATTATTTTGAATATCAACTGACCATTAGCGCTGGGATTAAAGCTGCTGTTGTGTGAAACGGCCACAAGGTGGCAGCAGTTCTCCTTTACCAAATCTGGTGACTAGGGCAACAGAGCCTCAATGGAAGTCGTGTTCTAGGTTGTAATTTAGAATGGAATGTGCCAGGAAAAAGACCCTTAAGTTTGTCTCACTATTTCTTGTTCGGTTTTTTTTCATTTAATTTTTATTTTTTATCACAGCCAGTTTGATTACAATGTTTGGCTTGTTGTAGGTGTGCAAGATGTGGTTCTTTTACGCATATACATATGTCTGTTCTTCCTGGGATCCTTTTCCATGTACGTTATGACAGAATGTTGACTAATCTTCTCTTGGTATTCCGTAGGTGTTTGGTGTCTATATATTTCACCTGTGTTTGTATATGTCTCTTAACCCCAATATCCTAATGTATCCAATCCTCACACCTTTCCATTGGTGAACCGTAAGTTTGTTTAATGAATCTGCGATTGCCCTTCTCTGTGGAAATATCTTCACTAGTATCAAGTTTTAGGTAACACCTATAAGTGATATCATACGATATGTGTCTTTCTCTTTCTGACTTACTACAAGTCACGTGATTACCTCTAGACTCATCTACGGTGCTGCAAATGGCATTGTGTCCTTTTTTTCCTTGGCTAATATTCTGTCTGTACATGTACCAGTTCTTCTTTGACCACTCATCTGTTGATGGACTTTTTGGTTGCTCCCATGTCATGGCTATTGTAATGCTGCGGCAATGCACATTTGCCTGCCTGTGTCTTTCCAATTCTGTCTTCTTAGGTTATAGGCCCAGGAGTTCGCCTGCTGGATCATATGGTAGCAAAATGTTTACCTTGTACAGGCACCGCCATTCTGTTCTCATTAGTGGCTCTTACCAGGTTACGTCCCACTTAAAGTTGAGGTGATGCTCTTCTCCACAACACCTTCAGCGTTTATTGTTTGGAGTATTTTTGCTGAAGTTTATTCTGACTAGTGTGAGCTGATACCACTTTGTGCTTGGATTTGCATGCGTCTCATAATACCTTGAAATTGAGCTTTCTGGCATGTCCTTTTTTTCTTCAAACTGTGAGTACAGCTTACCTCTTCAAACTGTTTTCGGGAAGTAGGTGTGACATTTAGAAATATTTTGGCCATTACCTCCCTCAAGACATTATGAGGGCAGGTTTCATTCACAGCCCTCCAGTACTGGTGCATATGAAGTGACCCTTAGCACAGGTTTTAAAGCTGCTGTTGCAGGTAACGGCCAGAGGGTGGCAGCATTTCTGCTTTTCCCAATCTGTTAACTAGGGAAACAGACCATCCTGGCAGTGGTGTTCCTCGGTTCTATATTAGAGTGGAATGTGCCCCCAAAAGCTGATGTCTCCTTACTTATGTTTGTTTTAGAAATCGAATTTCTATATATTTTTTTATTGGAGTCATATTCCATTGTGTTCATGGACCACTTCTTCTTTGAGCATTCCTCTGTTGATGGACATTTTCGTAGCTTCCAAGTGTTGGCTATGGTAAATATTGCTGGAGTGCAGGATTGCCAGCATGTGTCTTTTCTTTTTTGTGGTACATGGGCCTCTCACTGCCGTGGGCCCTCCCATTGCAGAGCACAGGCTCCGGACGCACAGGCCCAGCAGCCATAGCTCACGGGAACAGCCGCTCCGCGGCAAGTGGGATCTTCCCGAATCGGGGCATGAACCCACGTCCCCTGCACTGGCAGGCGGACTCTCATCCACTGCGCCACCAGTGAATCCCAGCCTGTCTTTTTGATTCTCATCCCCTCAGGCGAAAGGCCCAGCAGTGGGTATACTTGATTGAATGGTAGCTCAGTATTTATCTTTACAAGGCACGTCATTTTTGTTTTCATGACTGGCTCTTACCATGTCCCACGTTGAAGCAAGGGTAGGCATTTCTCCAAAACCCCTTCAGCATTTATTGTTTGCAGAATTTTTCCTGATGGGCATTCTGACTGCTGTGAGCTGATAGGTTTTTGTCATTTTGATTTGCATATCTTTAATTATTCCTAATGTTTAGCATTTTCCCATGCCTTTTTAAATTTCTGGCAGAGAAAAACAGAAAAAAAAAAACGGAGAGTACAGTTAAACTCTTGAAATTGTCTTCTTGGATGGTTGCCCTCTTTTGAATGTTCTGGTCAATTTTCGACCCCATGTTTGTTTTTGAGGGCAGGTGTTATTCACAGGCCTGCAATGAGTGTGACTATTTAGTGACCATTAGCAGTGGGTTTAAAGCTGCTGTTGTGGGAAATGGCCACAAGGCGGCAGCGTTTCTCCACTCCCAAGTCTGGTTCCTAGGGCAGCAGAGCCTTTCTGGGACCAATGGAATACAGAAGAAGGCATCATTGAAGTCTAATACAGAATACCATGTCCTGGTGGATGGTAGAATGACCAGTAGGGTCTAGGAATTAGGAACTACTGGATGTATATCCTCGGTGGCTTCACTGACTGTCCTAACATCCTTTACCAGGTCCCCAGCAGCCCACGGGGCTCTCGTGGTCAGGCCCCTCCCAGGATATGGGGCTCACCTGGGCAGGGCCCCAGCAGCCAACGGGGTTCTCATGTTCAGGCCACTCCCAGGGTATGGAGCTCAGCTGTGAAACTACCCAGCAGCCCATGAGGCTCTCGTGCTTAGGCACCTCCCATGATACAGAGCTCCCGTGGGCAGGTACCATGGCAGGGCTGGGCACACAGGAACCGTGCACATAGCCCTCATTGCAGAGCACCCCAGAACGCCTGTCACGCAGAGCTGACACAGAGCACCTCAGAGCAGGACTTGAACTAACCAACAGCAGCTCCGACAGGTCTCTGACCCTGGGCATCACTCTGTGCAGCCTCCCTCTGCCTGGTCTTCCAGAGACTTCCACTGCAGCCGGGGCACCAGGCCTTTGTCTCCAACCATCCCCCCTCCTCTCCCTGACTCCTGGGTTCCTCTCATTAGGATTAGGTCTTCTTGAAATTGTCTCCCACTCATGGGCCAGATAAAATGATGAGAAAACAAGCCGGAGATGCAGCCCCTTGTCTATCCTGACTCTCAGGAGCCCACACCTGTTCCTTGGAACTGGCCGTTTCAGCGAGGTCCATTTTCTGCAATGTGAGCCACTGAGGGGTGAGGATTGGCTGACCGGAGCAGCCTGTCCCTACCGGCCAGCCCTCCCCAGGTGTGCCTGGGTTGAGGTCAATAGAAACACCGCTCCAGGGAGCAACAGCGCCTGCAGCTGTGCCTGACGCCATATTCTCTGCCCCGTCAGCAGTCTCGGGGCTGTGCTGGTGGGAGGGAGTGAGGGGGCACGGTTTTGTGGGTGGCCCGGTGTGAGAGGGGCTCTGCTGGACTTTCTGCAGGAGTTGCCAGACTGCCACCTGCTAAAGAAGAGGATGGGTCACCCATACCTTCCGCTGGAATTTCTCCGCGGGCAGAGGTGAGGGAGGAACAAAGCAGTGGGGGCCAAGACAGGACGGATATCTCAGGCAGGGAAATGGAAAGTTTTCAGAAGAGCGCCTGGGGCCAGGATCATCCTGGCTGGCCTGCAGGCACCAAGTCAGCCTGCGTGCTTTCGCTGGTGTGGATCCACGGCCCTTCCTCTATGCTTTCAAGTCCTTGTACATATTCAGGTGTTTTACCTGGGAAGGGAGGGAACAGTTCAGCAGCAGCTGGCTGGGGGCTCAGTTCACGTTTACTCACAGACGCCTATGTACGGTCCCCCAGCTTTGCAATGAGGACGCTCCTTGCGGGGGGGGGGGGGCTGCTGGCTGCATGGGAGATAATTCCCTACCTCTGACCAACTTCAGAATTGTTTACCACTGGAGCAAGTGCCCTGATAGGGTTTTCCTCTGTATAACTAGTGGGTTCTGTTTATTTTTTCTGTTTTGTTTCAAGGTAGATTTTATTCCTCATTTATGTATTTATAGATATAAGCATGGAAATAATTCATTCATACAAATACATCTGTGTGAAGGGAAGAACGTTTTTCTGTTTTATTTTTAAATTTTATTTGTTTTTAAAAATTTTGAAATTTAGTATTATTTATTTTTTTAGACAGCAGGTTATTATTAGTTATCTATTTTATACATATACATGTATACAGGTCAATCCCAATCTCCCAACTCATCCCACCACCACCACCCCATGGCTTCCCCCCCTTGGTTTCCATACGTTTGTTCTCTAACCCTGTGTCTCTAATTCTGCCCTGCAAACCGGTTCATCTGTACCAGTTTTCTAGGTTCCACATATATGCATTAATACACAATATTTGTTTCTCTCTTTCCGACTTACTTCTCTCGGTATGACAGTCTCTAGATCCATCCACGTCTCTACAAATGACCCCGTTTCATTCCTTTTTATGGCTGAGTAATATTCCATTTTATATATGTACCACATCTTTATCCATTCGTCTGTCTGTGGGCATTTAGGTTGCTTCCATTACCTGGCTATTGTAAATAGTGCTGCAATGAACATTGTGGTGAATGTGTCTTTTGGATTTATGGTTTTCTCTGGGTATATGCCCAGAAGTGGGATTGCTGGATCATATGGTAATTGTATTTTTAGTTTTTCTAATGAACCTCCATACTGTTCTCCATAGTGACTGTATCAATTGACATGCCCACCAATAGTGGAAGAGGGATCCATGTGTCCACACCCTCCGCAGCATTTGTAGTTTGTCGATTTTCTGATGATGCCCATTCTAACAGGTGTGAGGTGATACCTCATTGAAGTTTTGACTTGCATTTCTCTAATAATTAGTGATGTTGAGCAGCTTTTCATGTGCATCCTGGCCATCTCTGGGTCTCCTTTGAAGAAATGTCTATTTAGATATTCTACCCATTTTTGAAGTGGGTTGTATTTTTTTTAATATTAAGCTGCATGAGCTGTTTATATATATTGGAGATTAAACCTTTGTCCATTGATTCGTTTCCACATATTTCCTCCCATTCTGAGGGTTGCCTTTTTCCATTCCCGTTTTTTAACAAAAGAAAGAAAGAAAGAAAAAGAAGCAGAACACAAATGTCCATAAAATATGCCTCTTGAAACTGTCGTTTTGAAATATGGAGGTGTTTTGAATTTTTTGGTCGGTATACGACCCCAGGATTTGTTTTCAGGGCAGGTCTCATTTACAGGCCTGCAATTATTTTGAATATCAACTGACCATTAGCGCTGGGATTAAAGCTGCTGTTGTGTGAAACGGCCACAAGGTGGCAGCAGTTCTCCTTTACCAAATCTGGTGACTAGGGCAACAGAGCCTCAATGGAAGTCGTGTTCTAGGTTGTAATTTAGAATGGAATGTGCCAGGAAAAAGACCCTTAAGTTTGTCTCACTATTTCTTGTTCGGTTTTTTTTTCATTTAATTTTTATTTTTTATCACAGCCAGTTTGATTACAATGTTTGGCTTGTTGTAGGTGTGCAAGATGTGGTTCTTTTACGCATATACATATGTCTGTTCTTCCTGGGATCCTTTTCCATGTACGTTATGACAGAATGTTGACTAATCTTCTCTTGGTATTCCGTAGGTGTTTGGTGTCTATATATTTCACCTGTGTTTGTATATGTCTCTTAACCCCAATATCCTAATGTATCCAATCCTCACACCTTTCCATTGGTGAACCATAAGTTTGTTTAATGAATCTGCGATTGCCCTTCTCTGTGGAAATATCTTCACTAGTATCAAGTTTTAGGTAACACCTATAAGTGATATCATACGATATGTGTCTTTCTCTTTCTGACTTACTACAAGTCACGTGATTACCTCTAGACTCATCTACGGTGCTGCAAATGGCATTGTGTCCTTTTTTTCCTTGGCTAATATTCTGTCTGTACATGTACCAGTTCTTCTTTGACCACTCATCTGTTGATGGACTTTTTGGTTGCTCCCATGTCATGGCTATTGTAATGCTGCGGCAATGCACATTTGCCTGCCTGTGTCTTTCCAATTCTGTCTTCTTAGGTTATAGGCCCAGGAGTTCGCCTGCTGGATCATATGGTAGCAAAATGTTTACCTTGTACAGGCACCGCCATTCTGTTCTCATTAGTGGCTCTTACCAGGTTACGTCCCACTTAAAGTTGAGGTGATGCTCTTCTCCACAACACCTTCAGCGTTTATTGTTTGGAGTATTTTTGCTGAAGTTTATTCTGACTAGTGTGAGCTGATACCACTTTGTGCTTGGATTTGCATGCGTCTCATAATACCTTGAAATTGAGCTTTCTGGCATGTCCTTTTTTTCTTCAAACTGTGAGTACAGCTTACCTCTTCAAATTGTTTTCGGGAAGTAGGTGTGACATTTAGAAATATTTTGGCCATTACCTCCCTCAAGACATTATGAGGGCAGGTTTCATTCACAGCCCTCCAGTACTGGTGCATATGAAGTGACCCTTAGCACAGGTTTTAAAGCTGCTGTTGCAGGTAACGGCCAGAGGGTGGCAGCATTTCTGCTTTTCCCAATCTGTTAACTAGGGAAACAGACCATCCTGGCAGTGGTGTTCCTCGGTTCTATATTAGAGTGGAATGTGCCCCCAAAAGCTGATGTCTCCTTACTTATGTTTGTTTTAGAAATCGAATTTCTATATATTTTTTTATTGGAGTCATATTCCGTTGTGTTCATGGACCACTTCTTCTTTGAGCATTCCTCTGTTGATGGACATTTTCGTAGCTTCCAAGTGTTGGCTATGGTAAATATTGCTGGAGTGCAGGATTGCCAGCATGTGTCTTTTCTTTTTTGTGGTACATGGGCCTCTCACTGCCGTGGGCCCTCCCATTGCAGAGCACAGGCTCCGGACGCACAGGCCCAGCAGCCATAGCTCACGGGAACAGCCACTCCGTGGCAAGTGGGATCTTCCCGAATCGGGGCATGAACCCATGTCCCCTGCACTGGCAGGCGGACTCTCATCCACTGCGCCACCAGTGAATCCCAGCCTGTCTTTTTGATTCTCATCCCCTCAGGCGAAAGGCCCAGCAGTGGGTATACTTGATTGAATGGTAGCTCAGTATTTATCTTTACAAGGCACGTCATTTTTGTTTTCATGACTGGCTCTTACCATGTCCCACGTTGAAGCAAGGGTAGGCATTTCTCCAAAACCCCTTCAGCATTTATTGTTTGCAGAATTTTTCCTGATGGGCATTCTGACTGCTGTGAGCTGATAGGTTTTTGTCATTTTGATTTGCATATCTTTAATTATTCCTAATGTTTAGCATTTTCCCATGCCTTTTTAAATTTCTGGCAGAGAAAAACAGAAAAATAAAACGGAGAGTACAGTTAAACTCTTGAAATTGTCTTCTTGGATGGTTGCCCTCTTTTGAATGTTCTGGTCAATTTTCGACCCCATGTTTGTTTTTGAGGGCAGGTGTTATTCACAGGCCTGCAATGAGTGTGACTATTTAGTGACCATTAGCAGTGGGTTTAAAGCTGCTGTTGTGGGAAATGGCCACAAGGCGGCAGCGTTTCTCCACTCCCAAGTCTGGTTCCTAGGGCAGCAGAGCCTTTCTGGGACCAATGGAATACAGAAGAAGGCATCATTGAAGTCTAATACAGAATACCATGTCCTGGTGGATGGTAGAATGACCAGTAGGGTCTAGGAATTAGGAACTACTGGATGTATATCCTCGGTGGCTTCACTGACTGTCCTAACATCCTTTACCAGGTCCCCAGCAGCCCACGGGGCTCTCGTGGTCAGGCCCCTCCCAGGATATGGGGCTCACCTGGGCAGGGCCCCAGCAGCCAACGGGGTTCTCATGTTCAGGCCACTCCCAGGGTATGGAGCTCAGCTGTGAAACTACCCAGCAGCCCATGAGGCTCTCGTGCTTAGGCACCTCCCATGATACAGAGCTCCCGTGGGCAGGTACCATGGCAGGGCTGGGCACACAGGAACCGTGCACATAGCCCTCATTGCAGAGCACCCCAGAACGCCTGTCACGCAGAGCTGACACAGAGCACCTCAGAGCAGGACTTGAACTAACCAACAGCAGCTCCGACAGGTCTCTGACCCTGGGCATCACTCTGTGCAGCCTCCCTCTGCCTGGTCTTCCAGAGACTTCCACTGCAGCCGGGGCACCAGGCCTTTGTCTCCAACCATCCCCCCTCCTCTCCCTGACTCCTGGGTTCCTCTCATTAGGATTAGGTCTTCTTGAAATTGTCTCCCACTCATGGGCCAGATAAAATGATGAGAAAACAAGCCGGAGATGCCGCCCCTTGTCTATCCTGACTCTCAGGAGCCCACACCTGTTCCTTGGAACTGGCCGTTTCAGCGAGGTCCATTTTCTGCAATGTGAGCCACTGAGGGGTGAGGATTGGCTGACCGGAGCAGCCTGTCCCTACCGGCCAGCCCTCCCCAGGTGTGCCTGGGTTGAGGTCAATAGAAACACCGCTCCAGGGAGCAACAGCGCCTGCAGCTGTGCCTGACGCCATATTCTCTGCCCCGTCAGCAGTCTCGGGGCTGTGCTGGTGGGAGGGAGTGAGGGGGCACGGTTTTGTGGGTGGCCCGGTGTGAGAGGGGCTCTGCTGGACTTTCTGCAGGAGTTGCCAGACTGCCACCTGCTAAAGAAGAGGATGGGTCACCCATACCTTCCGCTGGAATTTCTCCGCGGGCAGAGGTGAGGGAGGAACAAAGCAGTGGGGGCCAAGACAGGACGGATATCTCAGG
Organism: Mesoplodon mirus; assembly: GCF_964341445.2. NCBI lineage: Eukaryota > Metazoa > Chordata > Mammalia > Artiodactyla > Ziphiidae > Mesoplodon > Mesoplodon mirus. The sequence goes on from NC_138979.1 coordinate 93,396,575, forward strand.
CAGGGAAATGGAAAGTTTTCAGAAGAGCGCCTGGGGCCAGGATCATCCTGGCTGGCCTGCAGGCACCAAGTCAGCCTGCGTGCTTTCGCTGGTGTGGATCCACGGCCCTTCCTCTATGCTTTCAAGTCCTTGTACATATTCAGGTGTTTTACCTGGGAAGGGAGGGAACAGTTCAGCAGCAGCTGGCTGCGGGCTCAGCTCACGTTTACTCACAGACGCCTATGTACGGTCCCCCAGCTTTGCAATGAGGACGCTCCTTGCGGGGGTGGGGTGGGGCTGCTGGCTGCATGGGAGATAATTCCCTACCTCTGACCAACTTCAGAATTGTTTACCACTGGAGCAAGTGCCCTGATAGGGTTTTCCTCTGTATAACTAGTGGGTTCTGTTTATTTTTTCTGTTTTGTTTCAAGGTAGATTTTATTCCTCATTTATGTATTTATAGATATAAGCATGGAAATAATTCATTCATACAAATACATCTGTGTGAAGGGAAGAACGTTTTTCTGTTTTATTTTTAAATTTTATTTGTTTTTAAAAATTTTGAAATTTAGTATTATTTATTTTTTTAGACAGCAGGTTATTATTAGTTATCTATTTTATACATATACATGTATACAGGTCAATCCCAATCTCCCAACTCATCCCACCACCACCACCCCATGGCTTCCCCCCCTTGGTTTCCATACGTTTGTTCTCTAACCCTGTGTCTCTAATTCTGCCCTGCAAACCGGTTCATCTGTACCAGTTTTCTAGGTTCCACATATATGCATTAATACACAATATTTGTTTTTCTCTTTCTGACTTACTTCTCTCGGTATGACAGTCTCTAGATCCATCCACGTCTCTACAAATGACCCCGTTTCATTCCTTTTTATGGCTGAGTAATATTCCATTTTATATATGTACCACATCTTTATCCATTCGTCTGTCTGTGGGCATTTAGGTTGCTTCCATTACCTGGCTATTGTAAATAGTGCTGCAATGAACATTGTGGTGAATGTGTCTTTTGGATTTATGGTTTTCTCTGGGTATATGCCCAGAAGTGGGATTGCTGGATCATATGGTAATTGTATTTTTAGTTTTTCTAATGAACCTCCATACTGTTCTCCATAGTGACTGTATCAATTGACATGCCCACCAATAGTGGAAGAGGGATCCATGTGTCCACACCCTCCGCAGCGTTTGTAGTTTGTCGATTTTCTGATGATGCCCATTCTAACAGGTGTGAGGTGATACCTCATTGAAGTTTTGACTTGCATTTCTCTAATAATTAGTGATGTTGAGCAGCTTTTCATGTGCATCCTGGCCATCTCTGGGTCTCCTTTGAAGAAATGTCTATTTAGATATTCTACCCATTTTTGAAGTGGGTTGTATTTTTTTTAATATTAAGCTGCATGAGCTGTTTATATATATTGGAGATTAAACCTTTGTCCATTGATTCGTTTCCACATATTTCCTCCCATTCTGAGGGTTGCCTTTTTCCATTCCCGTTTTTTAACAAAAGAAAGAAAGAAAGAAAAAGAAGCAGAACACAAATGTCCGTAAAATATGCCTCTTGAAACTGTCGTTTTGAAATATGGAGGTGTTTTGAATTTTTTGGTCAGTATACGACCCCAGGATTTGTTTTCAGGGCAGGTCTCATTTACAGGCCTGCAATTATTTTGAATATCAACTGACCATTAGCGCTGGGATTAAAGCTGCTGTTGTGTGAAACGGCCACAAGGTGGCAGCAGTTCTCCTTTACCAAATCTGGTGACTAGGGCAACAGAGCCTCAATGGAAGTCGTGTTCTAGGTTGTAATTTAGAATGGAATGTGCCAGGAAAAAGACCCTTAAGTTTGTCTCACTATTTCTTGTTCGGTTTTTTTTTAATTTAATTTTTATTTTTTATCACAGCCAGTTTGATTACAATGTTTGGCTTGTTGTAGGTGTGCAAGATGTGGTTCTTTTACGCATATACATATGTCTGTTCTTCCTGGGATCCTTTTCCATGTACGTTATGACAGAATGTTGACTAATCTTCTCTTGGTATTCCGTAGGTGTTTGGTGTCTATATATATCACCTGTGTTTGTATATGTCTCTTAACCCCAATATCCTAATGTATCCAATCCTCACACCTTTCCATTGGTGAACCATAAGTTTGTTTAATGAATTTGCGATTGCCCTTCTCTGTGGAAATATCTTCAGTAGTATCAAGTTTTAGGTAACACCTATAAGTGATATCATACGATATGTGTCTTTCTCTTTCTGACTTACTACAAGTCACGTGATTACCTCTAGACTCATCTACGGTGCTGCAGATGGCATTGTGTCCTTTTTTTCCTTGGCTAATATTCTGTCTGTACATGTACCAGTTCTTCTTTGACCACTCATCTGTTGATGGACTTTTTGGTTGCTCCCATGTCATGGCTATTGTAATGCTGCGGCAATGCACATTTGCCTGCCTGTGTCTTTCCAATTCTGTCTTCTTAGGTTATAGGCCCAGGAGTTCGCCTGCTGGATCATATGGTAGCAAAATGTTTACCTTGTACAGGCACCGCCATTCTGTTCTCATTAGTGGCTCTTACCAGGTTACGTCCCACTTAAAGTTGAGGTGATGCTCTTCTCCACAACACCTTCAGCGTTTATTGTTTGGAGTATTTTTGCTGAAGTTTATTCTGACTAGTGTGAGCTGATACCACTTTGTGCTTGGATTTGCATGCGTCTCATAATACCTTGAAATTGAGCTTTCTGGCATGTCCTTTTTTTCTTCAAACTGTGAGTACAGCTTACCTCTTCAAATTGTTTTCGGGAAGTAGGTGTGACATTTAGAAATATTTTGGCCATTACCTCCCTCAAGACATTATGAGGGCAGGTTTCATTCACAGCCCTCCAGTACTGGTGCATATGAAGTGACCCTTAGCACAGGTTTTAAAGCTGCTGTTGCAGGTAACGGCCAGAGGGTGGCAGCATTTCTGCTTTTCCCAATCTGTTAACTAGGGAAACAGACCATCCTGGCAGTGGTGTTCCTCGGTTCTATATTAGAGTGGAATGTGCCCCCAAAAGCTGATGTCTCCTTACTTATGTTTGTTTTAGAAATCGAATTTCTATATATTTTTTTATTGGAGTCATATTCCATTGTGTTCATGGACCACTTCTTCTTTGAGCATTCCTCTGTTGATGGACATTTTCGTAGCTTCCAAGTGTTGGCTATGGTAAATATTGCTGGAGTGCAGGATTGCCAGCATGTGTCTTTTCTTTTTTGTGGTACATGGGCCTCTCACTGCCGTGGGCCCTCCCATTGCAGAGCACAGGCTCCGGACGCACAGGCCCAGCAGCCATAGCTCACGGGAACAGCCGCTCCGTGGCAAGTGGGATCTTCCCGAATCGGGGCATGAACCCATGTCCCCTGCACTGGCAGGCGGACTCTCATCCACTGCGCCACCAGTGAATCCCAGCCTGTCTTTTTGATTCTCATCCCCTCAGGCGAAAGGCCCAGCAGTGGGTATACTTGATTGAATGGTAGCTCAGTATTTATCTTTACAAGGCACGTCATTTTTGTTTTCATGACTGGCTCTTACCATGTCCCACGTTGAAGCAAGGGTAGGCATTTCTCCAAAACCCCTTCAGCATTTATTGTTTGCAGAATTTTTCCTGATGGGCATTCTGACTGCTGTGAGCTGATAGGTTTTTGTCATTTTGATTTGCATATCTTTAATTATTCCTAATGTTTAGCATTTTCCCATGCCTTTTTAAATTTCTGGCAGAGAAAAACAGAAAAAAAAAACGGAGAGTACAGTTAAACTCTTGAAATTGTCTTCTTGGATGGTTGCCCTCTTTTGAATGTTCTGGTCAATTTTCGACCCCATGTTTGTTTTTGAGGGCAGGTGTTATTCACAGGCCTGCAATGAGTGTGACTATTTAGTGACCATTAGCAGTGGGTTTAAAGCTGCTGTTGTGGGAAATGGCCACAAGGCGGCAGCGTTTCTCCACTCCCAAGTCTGGTTCCTAGGGCAGCAGAGCCTTTCTGGGACCAATGGAATACAGAAGAAGGCATCATTGAAGTCTAATACAGAATACCATGTCCTGGTGGATGGTAGAATGACCAGTAGGGTCTAGGAATTAGGAACTACTGGATGTATATCCTCGGTGGCTTCACTGACTGTCCTAACATCCTTTACCAGGTCCCCAGCAGCCCACGGGGCTCTCGTGGTCAGGCCCCTCCCAGGATATGGGGCTCACCTGGGCAGGGCCCCAGCAGCCAACGGGGTTCTCATGTTCAGGCCACTCCCAGGGTATGGAGCTCAGCTGTGAAACTACCCAGCAGCCCATGAGGCTCTCGTGCTTAGGCACCTCCCATGATACAGAGCTCCCGTGGGCAGGTACCATGGCAGGGCTGGGCACACAGGAACCGTGCACATAGCCCTCATTGCAGAGCACCCCAGAACGCCTGTCACGCAGAGCTGACACAGAGCACCTCAGAGCAGGACTTGAACTAACCAACAGCAGCTCCGACAGGTCTCTGACCCTGGGCATCACTCTGTGCAGCCTCCCTCTGCCTGGTCTTCCAGAGACTTCCACTGCAGCCGGGGCACCAGGCCTTTGTCTCCAACCATCCCCCCTCCTCTCCCTGACTCCTGGGTTCCTCTCATTAGGATTAGGTCTTCTTGAAATTGTCTCCCACTCATGGGCCAGATAAAATGATGAGAAAACAAGCCGGAGATGCAGCCCCTTGTCTATCCTGACTCTCAGGAGCCCACACCTGTTCCTTGGAACTGGCCGTTTCAGCGAGGTCCATTTTCTGCAATGTGAGCCACTGAGGGGTGAGGATTGGCTGACCGGAGCAGCCTGTCCCTACCGGCCAGCCCTCCCCAGGTGTGCCTGGGTTGAGGTCAATAGAAACACCGCTCCAGGGAGCAACAGCGCCTGCAGCTGTGCCTGACGCCATATTCTCTGCCCCGTCAGCAGTCTCGGGGCTGTGCTGGTGGGAGGGAGTGAGGGGGCACGGTTTTGTGGGTGGCCCGGTGTGAGAGGGGCTCTGCTGGACTTTCTGCAGGAGTTGCCAGACTGCCACCTGCTAAAGAAGAGGATGGGTCACCCATACCTTCCGCTGGAATTTCTCCGCGGGCAGAGGTGAGGGAGGAACAAAGCAGTGTGGGCCAAGACAGGACGGATATCTCAGGCAGGGAAATGGAAAGTTTTCAGAAGAGCGCCTGGGGCCAGGATCATCCTGGCTGGCCTGCAGGCACCAAGTCAGCCTGCGTGCTTTCGCTGGTGTGGATCCATGGCCCTTCCTCTATGCTTTCAAGTCCTTGTACATATTCAGGTGTTTTACCTGGGAAGGGAGGGAACAGTTCAGCAGCAGCTGGCTGGGGGCTCAGCTCACGTTTACTCACAGACGCCTATGTACGGTCCCCCAGCTTTGCAATGAGGACGCTCCTTGCGGGGGTGGGGGGGGGGCTGCTGGCTGCATGGGAGATAATTCCCTACCTCTGACCAACTTCAGAATTGTTTACCACTGGAGCAAGTGCCCTGATAGGGTTTTCCTCTGTATAACTAGTGGGTTCTGTTTATTTTTTCTGTTTTGTTTCAAGGTAGATTTTATTCCTCATTTATGTATTTATAGATATAAGCATGGAAATAATTCATTCATACAAATACATCTGTGTGAAGGGAAGAACGTTTTTCTGTTTTATTTTTAAATTTTATTTGTTTTTAAAAATTTTGAAATTTAGTATTATTTATTTTTTTAGACAGCAGGTTATTATTAGTTATCTATTTTATACATATACATGTATACAGGTCAATCCCAATCTCCCAACTCATCCCACCACCACCACCCCATGGCTTCCCCCCCTTGGTTTCCATACGTTTGTTCTCTAACCCTGTGTCTCTAATTCTGCCCTGCAAACCGGTTCATCTGTACCAGTTTTCTAGGTTCCACATATATGCATTAATACACAATATTTGTTTTTCTCTTTCTGACTTACTTCTCTCAGTATGACAGTCTCTAGATCCATCCACGTCTCTACAAATGACCCCGTTTCATTCCTTTTTATGGCTGAGTAATATTCCATTTTATATATGTACCACATCTTTATCCATTCGTCTGTCTGTGGGCATTTAGGTTGCTTCCATTACCTGGCTATTGTAAATAGTGCTGCAATGAACATTGTGGTGAATGTGTCTTTTGGATTTATGGTTTTCTCTGGGTATATGCCCAGAAGTGGGATTGCTGGATCATATGGTAATTGTATTTTTAGTTTTTCTAATGAACCTCCATACTGTTCTCCATAGTGACTGTATCAATTGACATGCCCACCAATAGTGGAAGAGGGATCCATGTGTCCATACCCTCCGCAGCATTTGTAGTTTGTCGATTTTCTGATGATGCTCATTCTAACAGGTGTGAGGTGATACCTCATTGAAGTTTTGACTTGCATTTCTCTAATAATTAGTGATGTTGAGCAGCTTTTCATGTGCATCCTGGCCATCTCTGGGTCTCCTTTGAAGAAATGTCTATTTAGATATTCTACCCATTTTTGAAGTGGGTTGTATTTTTTTTAATATTAAGCTGCATGAGCTGTTTATATATATTGGAGATTAAACCTTTGTCCATTGATTCGTTTTCACATATTTCCTCCCATTCTGAGGGTTGCCTTTTTCCATTCCCGTTTTTTAACAAAAGAAAGAAAGAAAGAAATAAAAAGAAGCAGAACACAAATGTCCGTAAAATATGCCTCTTGAAACTGTCGTTTTGAAATATGGAGGTGTTTTGAATTTTTTGGTCGGTATACGACCCCAGGATTTGTTTTCAGGGCAGGTCTCATTTACAGGCCTGCAATTATTTTGAATATCAACTGACCATTAGCGCTGGGATTAAAGCTGCTGTTGTGTGAAACGGCCACAAGGTGGCAGCAGTTCTCCTTTACCAAATCTGGTGACTAGGGCAACAGAGCCTCAATGGAAGTCGTGTTCTAGGTTGTAATTTAGAATGGAATGTGCCAGGAAAAAGACCCTTAAGTTTGTCTCACTATTTCTTGTTCGGTTTTTTTTTCATTTAATTTTTATTTTTTATCACAGCCAGTTTGATTACAATGTTTGGCTTGTTGTAGGTGTGCAAGATGTGGTTCTTTTACGCATATACATATGTCTGTTCTTCCTGGGATCCTTTTCCATGTACGTTATGACAGAATGTTGACTAATCTTCTCTTGGTATTCCGTAGGTGTTTGGTGTCTATATATTTCACCTGTGTTTGTATATGTCTCTTAACCCCAATATCCTAATGTATCCAATCCTCACACCTTTCCATTGGTGAACCGTAAGTTTGTTTAATGAATCTGCGATTGCCCTTCTCTGTGGAAATATCTTCACTAGTATCAAGTTTTAGGTAACACCTATAAGTGATATCATACGATATGTGTCTTTCTCTTTCTGACTTACTACAAGTCACGTGATTACCTCTAGACTCATCTACGGTGCTGCAGATGGCATTGTGTCCTTTTTTTCCTTGGCTAATATTCTGTCTGTACATGTACCAGTTCTTCTTTGACCACTCATCTGTTGATGGACTTTTTGGTTGCTCCCATGTCATGGCTATTGTAATGCTGCGGCAATGCACATTTGCCTGCCTGTGTCTTTCCAATTCTGTCTTCTTAGGTTATAGGCCCAGGAGTTCGCCTGCTGGATCATATGGTAGCAAAATGTTTACCTTGTACAGGCACCGCCATTCTGTTCTCATTAGTGGCTCTTACCAGGTTACGTCCCACTTAAAGTTGAGGTGATGCTCTTCTCCACAACACCTTCAGCGTTTATTGTTTGGAGTATTTTTGCTGAAGTTTATTCTGACTAGTGTGAGCTGATACCACTTTGTGCTTGGATTTGCATGCGTCTCATAATACCTTGAAATTGAGCTTTCTGGCATGTCCTTTTTTTCTTCAAACTGTGAGTACAGCTTACCTCTTCAAATTGTTTTCGGGAAGTAGGTGTGACATTTAGAAATATTTTGGCCATTACCTCCCTCAAGACATTATGAGGGCAGGTTTCATTCACAGCCCTCCAGTACTGGTGCATATGAAGTGACCCTTAGCACAGGTTTTAAAGCTGCTGTTGCAGGTAACGGCCAGAGGGTGGCAGCATTTCTGCTTTTCCCAATCTGTTAACTAGGGAAACAGACCATCCTGGCAGTGGTGTTCCTCGGTTATATATTAGAGTGGAATGTGCCCCCCAAAGCTGATGTCTCCTTACTTATGTTTGTTTTAGAAATTGAATTTCTATATATTTTTTTATTGGAGTCATATTCCATTGTGTTCATGGACCACTTCTTCTTTGAGCATTCCTCTGTTGATGGACATTTTCGTAGCTTCCAAGTGTTGGCTATGGTAAATATTGCTGGAGTGCAGGATTGCCAGCATGTGTCTTTTCTTTTTTGTGGTACATGGGCCTCTCACTGCCGTGGGCCCTCCCATTGCAGAGCACAGGCTCCGGACGCACAGGCCCAGCAGCCATAGCTCACGGGAACAGCCGCTCCGTGGCAAGTGGGATCTTCCCGAATCGGGGCATGAACCCATGTCCCCTGCACTGGCAGGCAGACTCTCATCCACTGCGCCACCAGTGAATCCCAGCCTGTCTTTTTGATTCTCATCCCCTCAGGCGAAAGGCCCAGCAGTGGGTATACTTGATTGAATGGTAGCTCAGTATTTATCTTTACAAGGCACGTCATTTTTGTTTTCATGACTGGCTCTTACCATGTCCCACGTTGAAGCAAGGGTAGGCATTTCTCCAAAACCCCTTCAGCATTTATTGTTTGCAGAATTTTTCCTGATGGGCATTCTGACTGCTGTGAGCTGATAGGTTTTTGTCATTTGGATTTACATATCTTTAATTATTCCTAATGTTTAGCATTTTCCCATGCCTTTTTAAATTTCTGGCAGAGAAAAACAGAAAAAAAAACGGAGAGTACAGTTAAACTCTTGAAATTGTCTTCTTGGATGGTTGCCCTCTTTTGAATGTTCTGGTCAATTTTCAACCCCATGTTTGTTTTTGAGGGCAGGTGTTATTCACAGGCCTGCAATGAGTGTGACTATTTAGTGACCATTAGCAGTGGGTTTAAAGCTGCTGTTGTGGGAAATGGCCACAAGGCGGCAGCGTTTCTCCACTCCCAAGTCTGGTTCCTAGGGCAGCAGAGCCTTTCTGGGACCAATGGAATACAGAAGAAGGCATCATTGAAGTCTAATACAGAATACCATGTCCTGGTGGATGGTAGAATGACCAGTAGGGTCTAGGAATTAGGAACTACTGGATGTATATGCTCGGTGGCTTCACTGACTGTCCTAACATCCTTTACCAGGTCCCCAGCAGCCCAGGGGGCTCTCGTGGTCAGGCCCCTCCCAGGATATGGGGCTCACCTGGGCAGGGCCCCAGCAGCCAACGGGGTTCTCATGTTCAGGCCACTCCCAGGGTATGGAGCTCAGCTGTGAAACTACCCAGCAGCCCATGAGGCTCTCGTGCTTAGGCACCTCCCATGATACAGAGCCCCTGTGGGCAGGTACCATGGCAGGGCTGGGCACACAGGAACCGTGCACATAGCCCTCATTGCAGAGCACCCCAGAACGCCTGTCACGCAGAGCTGACACAGAGCACCTCAGAGCAGGACTTGAACTAACCAACAGCAGCTCCGACAGGTCTCTGACCCTGGGCATCACTCTGTGCAGCCTCCCTCTGCCTGGTCTTCCAGAGACTTCCACTGCAGCCGGGGCACCAGGCCTTTGTCTCCAACCATCCCCCCTCCTCTCCCTGACTCCTGGGTTCCTCTCATTAGGATTAGGTCTTCTTGAAATTGTCTCCCACTCATGGGCCAGATAAAATGATGAGAAAACAAGCCGGAGATGCAGCCCCTTGTCTATCCTGACTCTCAGGAGCCCACACCTGTTCCTTGGAACTGGCCGTTTCAGCGAGGTCCATTTTCTGCAATGTGAGCCACTGAGGGGTGAGGATTGGCTGACCGGAGCAGCCTGTCCCTACCGGCCAGCCCTCCCCAGGTGTGCCTGGGTTGAGGTCAATAGAAACACCGCTCCAGGGAGCAACAGCGCCTGCAGCTGTGCCTGACGCCATATTCTCTGCCCCGTCAGCAGTCTCGGGGCTGTGCTGGTGGGAGGGAGTGAGGGGGCACGGTTTTGTGGGTGGCCCGGTGTGAGAGGGGCTCTGCTGGACTTTCTGCAGGAGTTGCCAGACTGCCACCTGCTAAAGAAGAGGATGGGTCACCCATACCTTCCGCTGGAATTTCTCCGCGGGCAGAGGTGAGGGAGGAACAAAGCAGTGTGGGCCAAGACAGGACGGATATCTCAGGCAGGGAAATGGAAAGTTTTCAGAAGAGCGCCTGGGGCCAGGATCATCCTGGCTGGCCTGCAGGCACCAAGTCAGCCTGCGTGCTTTCGCTGGTGTGGATCCACGGCCCTTCCTCTATGCTTTCAAGTCCTTGTACATATTCAGGTGTTTTACCTGGGAAGGGAGGGAACAGTTCAGCAGCAGCTGGCTGGGGGCTCAGCTCACGTTTACTCACAGACGCCTATGTACGGTCCCCCAGCTTTGCAATGAGGACGCTCCTTGCGGGGGTGGGGTGGGGCTGCTGGCTGCATGGGAGATAATTCCCTACCTCTGACCAACTTCAGAATTGTTTACCACTGGAGCAAGTGCCCTGATAGGGTTTTCCTCTGTATAACTAGTGGGTTCTGTTTATTTTTTCTGTTTTGTTTCAAGGTAGATTTTATTCCTCATTTATGTATTTATAGATATAAGCATGGAAATAATTCATTCATACAAATACATCTGTGTGAAGGGAAGAACGTTTTTCTGTTTTATTTTTAAATTTTATTTGTTTTTAAAAATTTTGAAATTTAGTATTATTTATTTTTTTAGACAGCAGGTTATTATTAGTTATCTATTTTATACATATACATGTATACAGGTCAATCCCAATCTCCCAACTCATCCCACCACCACCACCCCATGGCTTCCCCCCCTTGGTTTCCATACGTTTGTTCTCTAACCCTGTGTCTCTAATTCTGCCCTGCAAACCGGTTCATCTGTACCAGTTTTCTAGGTTCCACATATATGCATTAATACACAATATTTGTTTTTCTCTTTCTGACTTACTTCTCTCGGTATGACAGTCTCTAGATCCATCCACGTCTCTACAAATGACCCCGTTTCATTCCTTTTTATGGCTGAGTAATATTCCATTTTATATATGTACCACATCTTTATCCATTCGTCTGTCTGTGGGCATTTAGGTTGCTTCCATTACCTGGCTATTGTAAATAGTGCTGCAATGAACATTGTGGTGAATGTGTCTTTTGGATTTATGGTTTTCTCTGGGTATATGCCCAGAAGTGGGATTGCTGGATCATATGGTAATTGTATTTTTAGTTTTTCTAATGAACCTCCATACTGTTCTCCATAGTGACTGTATCAATTGACATGCCCACCAATAGTGGAAGAGGGATCCATGTGTCCACACCCTCCGCAGCGTTTGTAGTTTGTCGATTTTCTGATGATGCCCATTCTAACAGGTGTGAGGTGATACCTCATTGAAGTTTTGACTTGCATTTCTCTAATAATTAGTGATGTTGAGCAGCTTTTCATGTGCATCCTGGCCATCTCTGGGTCTCCTTTGAAGAAATGTCTATTTAGATATTCTACCCATTTTTGAAGTGGGTTGTATTTTTTTTAATATTAAGCTGCATGAGCTGTTTATATATATTGGAGATTAAACCTTTGTCCATTGATTCGTTTCCACATATTTCCTCCCATTCTGAGGGTTGCCTTTTTCCATTCCCGTTTTTTAACAAAAGAAAGAAAGAAAGAAAAAGAAGCAGAACACAAATGTCCGTAAAATATGCCTCTTGAAACTGTCGTTTTGAAATATGGAGGTGTTTTGAATTTTTTGGTCAGTATACGACCCCAGGATTTGTTTTCAGGGCAGGTCTCATTTACAGGCCTGCAATTATTTTGAATATCAACTGACCATTAGCGCTGGGATTAAAGCTGCTGTTGTGTGAAACGGCCACAAGGTGGCAGCAGTTCTCCTTTACCAAATCTGGTGACTAGGGCAACAGAGCCTCAATGGAAGTCGTGTTCTAGGTTGTAATTTAGAATGGAATGTGCCAGGAAAAAGACCCTTAAGTTTGTCTCACTATTTCTTGTTCGGTTTTTTTTTAATTTAATTTTTATTTTTTATCACAGCCAGTTTGATTACAATGTTTGGCTTGTTGTAGGTGTGCAAGATGTGGTTCTTTTACGCATATACATATGTCTGTTCTTCCTGGGATCCTTTTCCATGTACGTTATGACAGAATGTTGACTAATCTTCTCTTGGTATTCCGTAGGTGTTTGGTGTCTATATATATCACCTGTGTTTGTATATGTCTCTTAACCCCAATATCCTAATGTATCCAATCCTCACACCTTTCCATTGGTGAACCATAAGTTTGTTTAATGAATCTGCGATTGCCCTTCTCTGTGGAAATATCTTCAGTAGTATCAAGTTTTAGGTAACACCTATAAGTGATATCATACGATATGTGTCTTTCTCTTTCTGACTTACTACAAGTCACGTGATTACCTCTAGACTCATCTACGGTGCTGCAGATGGCATTGTGTCCTTTTTTTCCTTGGCTAATATTCTGTCTGTACATGTACCAGTTCTTCTTTGACCACTCATCTGTTGATGGACTTTTTGGTTGCTCCCATGTCATGGCTATTGTAATGCTGCGGCAATGCACATTTGCCTGCCTGTGTCTTTCCAATTCTGTCTTCTTAGGTTATAGGCCCAGGAGTTCGCCTGCTGGATCATATGGTAGCAAAATGTTTACCTTGTACAGGCACCGCCATTCTGTTCTCATTAGTGGCTCTTACCAGGTTACGTCCCACTTAAAGTTGAGGTGATGCTCTTCTCCACAACACCTTCAGCGTTTATTGTTTGGAGTATTTTTGCTGAAGTTTATTCTGACTAGTGTGAGCTGATACCACTTTGTGCTTGGATTTGCATGCGTCTCATAATACCTTGAAATTGAGCTTTCTGGCATGTCCTTTTTTTCTTCAAACTGTGAGTACAGCTTACCTCTTCAAATTGTTTTCGGGAAGTAGGTGTGACATTTAGAAATATTTTGGCCATTACCTCCCTCAAGACATTATGAGGGCAGGTTTCATTCACAGCCCTCCAGTACTGGTGCATATGAAGTGACCCTTAGCACAGGTTTTAAAGCTGCTGTTGCAGGTAACGGCCAGAGGGTGGCAGCATTTCTGCTTTTCCCAATCTGTTAACTAGGGAAACAGACCATCCTGGCAGTGGTGTTCCTCGGTTCTATATTAGAGTGGAATGTGCCCCCAAAAGCTGATGTCTCCTTACTTATGTTTGTTTTAGAAATCGAATTTCTATATATTTTTTTATTGGAGTCATATTCCATTGTGTTCATGGACCACTTCTTCTTTGAGCATTCCTCTGTTGATGGACATTTTCGTAGCTTCCAAGTGTTGGCTATGGTAAATATTGCTGGAGTGCAGGATTGCCAGCATGTGTCTTTTCTTTTTTGTGGTACATGGGCCTCTCACTGCCGTGGGCCCTCCCATTGCAGAGCACAGGCTCCGGACGCACAGGCCCAGCAGCCATAGCTCACGGGAACAGCCGCTCCGTGGCAAGTGGGATCTTCCCGAATCGGGGCATGAACCCATGTCCCCTGCACTGGCAGGCGGACTCTCATCCACTGCGCCACCAGTGAATCCCAGCCTGTCTTTTTGATTCTCATCCCCTCAGGCGAAAGGCCCAGCAGTGGGTATACTTGATTGAATGGTAGCTCAGTATTTATCTTTACAAGGCACGTCATTTTTGTTTTCATGACTGGCTCTTACCATGTCCCACGTTGAAGCAAGGGTAGGCATTTCTCCAAAACCCCTTCAGCATTTATTGTTTGCAGAATTTTTCCTGATGGGCATTCTGACTGCTGTGAGCTGATAGGTTTTTGTCATTTTGATTTGCATATCTTTAATTATTCCTAATGTTTAGCATTTTCCCATGCCTTTTTAAATTTCTGGCAGAGAAAAACAGAAAAAAAAAACGGAGAGTACAGTTAAACTCTTGAAATTGTCTTCTTGGATGGTTGCCCTCTTTTGAATGTTCTGGTCAATTTTCGACCCCATGTTTGTTTTTGAGGGCAGGTGTTATTCACAGGCCTGCAATGAGTGTGACTATTTAGTGACCATTAGCAGTGGGTTTAAAGCTGCTGTTGTGGGAAATGGCCACAAGGCGGCAGCGTTTCTCCACTCCCAAGTCTGGTTCCTAGGGCAGCAGAGCCTTTCTGGGACCAATGGAATACAGAAGAAGGCATCATTGAAGTCTAATACAGAATACCATGTCCTGGTGGATGGTAGAATGACCAGTAGGGTCTAGGAATTAGGAACTACTGGATGTATATCCTCGGTGGCTTCACTGACTGTCCTAACATCCTTTACCAGGTCCCCAGCAGCCCACGGGGCTCTCGTGGTCAGGCCCCTCCCAGGATATGGGGCTCACCTGGGCAGGGCCCCAGCAGCCAACGGGGTTCTCATGTTCAGGCCACTCCCAGGGTATGGAGCTCAGCTGTGAAACTACCCAGCAGCCCATGAGGCTCTCGTGCTTAGGCACCTCCCATGATACAGAGCTCCCGTGGGCAGGTACCATGGCAGGGCTGGGCACACAGGAACCGTGCACATAGCCCTCATTGCAGAGCACCCCAGAACGCCTGTCACGCAGAGCTGACACAGAGCACCTCAGAGCAGGACTTGAACTAACCAACAGCAGCTCCGACAGGTCTCTGACCCTGGGCATCACTCTGTGCAGCCTCCCTCTGCCTGGTCTTCCAGAGACTTCCACTGCAGCCGGGGCACCAGGCCTTTGTCTCCAACCATCCCCCCTCCTCTCCCTGACTCCTGGGTTCCTCTCATTAGGATTAGGTCTTCTTGAAATTGTCTCCCACTCATGGGCCAGATAAAATGATGAGAAAACAAGCCGGAGATGCAGCCCCTTGTCTATCCTGACTCTCAGGAGCCCACACCTGTTCCTTGGAACTGGCCGTTTCAGCGAGGTCCATTTTCTGCAATGTGAGCCACTGAGGGGTGAGGATTGGCTGACCGGAGCAGCCTGTCCCTACCGGCCAGCCCTCCCCAGGTGTGCCTGGGTTGAGGTCAATAGAAACACCGCTCCAGGGAGCAACAGCGCCTGCAGCTGTGCCTGACGCCATATTCTCTGCCCCGTCAGCAGTCTCGGGGCTGTGCTGGTGGGAGGGAGTGAGGGGGCACGGTTTTGTGGGTGGCCCGGTGTGAGAGGGGCTCTGCTGGACTTTCTGCAGGAGTTGCCAGACTGCCACCTGCTAAAGAAGAGGATGGGTCACCCATACCTTCCGCTGGAATTTCTCCGCGGGCAGAGGTGAGGGAGGAACAAAGCAGTGTGGGCCAAGACAGGACGGATATCTCAGGCAGGGAAATGGAAAGTTTTCAGAAGAGCGCCTGGGGCCAGGATCATCCTGGCTGGCCTGCAGGCACCAAGTCAGCCTGCGTGCTTTCGCTGGTGTGGATCCATGGCCCTTCCTCTATGCTTTCAAGTCCTTGTACATATTCAGGTGTTTTACCTGGGAAGGGAGGGAACAGTTCAGCAGCAGCTGGCTGGGGGCTCAGCTCACGTTTACTCACAGACGCCTATGTACGGTCCCCCAGCTTTGCAATGAGGACGCTCCTTGCGGGGGTGGGGGGGGGGCTGCTGGCTGCATGGGAGATAATTCCCTACCTCTGACCAACTTCAGAATTGTTTACCACTGGAGCAAGTGCCCTGATAGGGTTTTCCTCTGTATAACTAGTGGGTTCTGTTTATTTTTTCTGTTTTGTTTCAAGGTAGATTTTATTCCTCATTTATGTATTTATAGATATAAGCATGGAAATAATTCATTCATACAAATACATCTGTGTGAAGGGAAGAACGTTTTTCTGTTTTATTTTTAAATTTTATTTGTTTTTAAAAATTTTGAAATTTAGTATTATTTATTTTTTTAGACAGCAGGTTATTATTAGTTATCTATTTTATACATATACATGTATACAGGTCAATCCCAATCTCCCAACTCATCCCACCACCACCACCCCATGGCTTCCCCCCCTTGGTTTCCATACGTTTGTTCTCTAACCCTGTGTCTCTAATTCTGCCCTGCAAACCGGTTCATCTGTACCAGTTTTCTAGGTTCCACATATATGCATTAATACACAATATTTGTTTTTCTCTTTCTGACTTACTTCTCTCAGTATGACAGTCTCTAGATCCATCCACGTCTCTACAAATGACCCCGTTTCATTCCTTTTTATGGCTGAGTAATATTCCATTTTATATATGTACCACATCTTTATCCATTCGTCTGTCTGTGGGCATTTAGGTTGCTTCCATTACCTGGCTATTGTAAATAGTGCTGCAATGAACATTGTGGTGAATGTGTCTTTTGGATTTATGGTTTTCTCTGGGTATATGCCCAGAAGTGGGATTGCTGGATCATATGGTAATTGTATTTTTAGTTTTTCTAATGAACCTCCATACTGTTCTCCATAGTGACTGTATCAATTGACATGCCCACCAATAGTGGAAGAGGGATCCATGTGTCCATACCCTCCGCAGCATTTGTAGTTTGTCGATTTTCTGATGATGCTCATTCTAACAGGTGTGAGGTGATACCTCATTGAAGTTTTGACTTGCATTTCTCTAATAATTAGTGATGTTGAGCAGCTTTTCATGTGCATCCTGGCCATCTCTGGGTCTCCTTTGAAGAAATGTCTATTTAGATATTCTACCCATTTTTGAAGTGGGTTGTATTTTTTTTAATATTAAGCTGCATGAGCTGTTTATATATATTGGAGATTAAACCTTTGTCCATTGATTCGTTTTCACATATTTCCTCCCATTCTGAGGGTTGCCTTTTTCCATTCCCGTTTTTTAACAAAAGAAAGAAAGAAAGAAAGAAAAAGAAGCAGAACACAAATGTCCGTAAAATATGCCTCTTGAAACTGTCGTTTTGAAATATGGAGGTGTTTTGAATTTTTTGGTCGGTATACGACCCCAGGATTTGTTTTCAGGGCAGGTCTCATTTACAGGCCTGCAATTATTTTGAATATCAACTGACCATTAGCGCTGGGATTAAAGCTGCTGTTGTGTGAAACGGCCACAAGGTGGCAGCAGTTCTCCTTTACCAAATCTGGTGACTAGGGCAACAGAGCCTCAATGGAAGTCGTGTTCTAGGTTGTAATTTAGAATGGAATGTGCCAGGAAAAAGACCCTTAAGTTTGTCTCACTATTTCTTGTTCGGTTTTTTTTTCATTTAATTTTTATTTTTTATCACAGCCAGTTTGATTACAATGTTTGGCTTGTTGTAGGTGTGCAAGATGTGGTTCTTTTACGCATATACATATGTCTGTTCTTCCTGGGATCCTTTTCCATGTACGTTATGACAGAATGTTGACTAATCTTCTCTTGGTATTCCGTAGGTGTTTGGTGTCTATATATTTCACCTGTGTTTGTATATGTCTCTTAACCCCAATATCCTAATGTATCCAATCCTCACACCTTTCCATTGGTGAACCGTAAGTTTGTTTAATGAATCTGCGATTGCCCTTCTCTGTGGAAATATCTTCACTAGTATCAAGTTTTAGGTAACACCTATAAGTGATATCATACGATATGTGTCTTTCTCTTTCTGACTTACTACAAGTCACGTGATTACCTCTAGACTCATCTACGGTGCTGCAGATGGCATTGTGTCCTTTTTTTCCTTGGCTAATATTCTGTCTGTACATGTACCAGTTCTTCTTTGACCACTCATCTGTTGATGGACTTTTTGGTTGCTCCCATGTCATGGCTATTGTAATGCTGCGGCAATGCACATTTGCCTGCCTGTGTCTTTCCAATTCTGTCTTCTTAGGTTATAGGCCCAGGAGTTCGCCTGCTGGATCATATGGTAGCAAAATGTTTACCTTGTACAGGCACCGCCATTCTGTTCTCATTAGTGGCTCTTACCAGGTTACGTCCCACTTAAAGTTGAGGTGATGCTCTTCTCCACAACACCTTCAGCGTTTATTGTTTGGAGTATTTTTGCTGAAGTTTATTCTGACTAGTGTGAGCTGATACCACTTTGTGCTTGGATTTGCATGCGTCTCATAATACCTTGAAATTGAGCTTTCTGGCATGTCCTTTTTTTCTTCAAACTGTGAGTACAGCTTACCTCTTCAAATTGTTTTCGGGAAGTAGGTGTGACATTTAGAAATATTTTGGCCATTACCTCCCTCAAGACATTATGAGGGCAGGTTTCATTCACAGCCCTCCAGTACTGGTGCATATGAAGTGACCCTTAGCACAGGTTTTAAAGCTGCTGTTGCAGGTAACGGCCAGAGGGTGGCAGCATTTCTGCTTTTCCCAATCTGTTAACTAGGGAAACAGACCATCCTGGCAGTGGTGTTCCTCGGTTCTATATTAGAGTGGAATGTGCCCCCAAAAGCTGATGTCTCCTTACTTATGTTTGTTTTAGAAATCGAATTTCTCTATATTTTTTTATTGGAGTCATATTCCATTGTGTTCATGGACCACTTCTTCTTTGAGCATTCCTCTGTTGATGGACATTTTCGTAGCTTCCAAGTGTTGGCTATGGTAAATATTGCTGGAGTGCAGGATTGCCAGCATGTGTCTTTTCTTTTTTGTGGTACATGGGCCTCTCACTGCCGTGGGCCCTCCCATTGCAGAGCACAGGCTCCGGACGCACAGGCCCAGCAGCCATAGCTCACGGGAACAGCCGCTCCGTGGCAAGTGGGATCTTCCCGAATCGGGGCATGAACCCATGTCCCCTGCACTGGCAGGCAGACTCTCATCCACTGCGCCACCAGTGAATCCCAGCCTGTCTTTTTGATTCTCATCCCCTCAGGCGAAAGGCCCAGCAGTGGGTATACTTGATTGAATGGTAGCTCAGTATTTATCTTTACAAGGCACGTCATTTTTGTTTTCATGACTGGCTCTTACCATGTCCCACGTTGAAGCAAGGGTAGGCATTTCTCCAAAACCCCTTCAGCATTTATTGTTTGCAGAATTTTTCCTGATGGGCATTCTGACTGCTGTGAGCTGATAGGTTTTTGTCATTTGGATTTACATATCTTTAATTATTCCTAATGTTTAGCATTTTCCCATGCCTTTTTAAATTTCTGGCAGAGAAAAACAGAAAAAAAAACGGAGAGTACAGTTAAACTCTTGAAATTGTCTTCTTGGATGGTTGCCCTCTTTTGAATGTTCTGGTCAATTTTCAACCCCATGTTTGTTTTTGAGGGCAGGTGTTATTCACAGGCCTGCAATGAGTGTGACTATTTAGTGACCATTAGCAGTGGGTTTAAAGCTGCTGTTGTGGGAAATGGCCACAAGGCGGCAGCGTTTCTCCACTCCCAAGTCTGGTTCCTAGGGCAGCAGAGCCTTTCTGGGACCAATGGAATACAGAAGAAGGCATCATTGAAGTCTAATACAGAATACCATGTCCTGGTGGATGGTAGAATGACCAGTAGGGTCTAGGAATTAGGAACTACTGGATGTATATGCTCGGTGGCTTCACTGACTGTCCTAACATCCTTTACCAGGTCCCCAGCAGCCCAGGGGGCTCTCGTGGTCAGGCCCCTCCCAGGATATGGGGCTCACCTGGGCAGGGCCCCAGCAGCCAACGGGGTTCTCATGTTCAGGCCACTCCCAGGGTATGGAGCTCAGCTGTGAAACTACCCAGCAGCCCATGAGGCTCTCGTGCTTAGGCACCTCCCATGATACAGAGCCCCTGTGGGCAGGTACCATGGCAGGGCTGGGCACACAGGAACCGTGCACATAGCCCTCATTGCAGAGCACCCCAGAACGCCTGTCACGCAGAGCTGACACAGAGCACCTCAGAGCAGGACTTGAACTAACCAACAGCAGCTCCGACAGGTCTCTGACCCTGGGCATCACTCTGTGCAGCCTCCCTCTGCCTGGTCTTCCAGAGACTTCCACTGCAGCCGGGGCACCAGGCCTTTGTCTCCAACCATCCCCCCTCCTCTCCCTGACTCCTGGGTTCCTCTCATTAGGATTAGGTCTTCTTGAAATTGTCTCCCACTCATGGGCCAGATAAAATGATGAGAAAACAAGCCGGAGATGCAGCCCCTTGTCTATCCTGACTCTCAGGAGCCCACACCTGTTCCTTGGAACTGGCCGTTTCAGCGAGGTCCATTTTCTGCAATGTGAGCCACTGAGGGGTGAGGATTGGCTGACCGGAGCAGCCTGTCCCTACCGGCCAGCCCTCCCCAGGTGTGCCTGGGTTGAGGTCAATAGAAACACCGCTCCAGGGAGCAACAGCGCCTGCAGCTGTGCCTGACGCCATATTCTCTGCCCCGTCAGCAGTCTCGGGGCTGTGCTGGTGGGAGGGAGTGAGGGGGCACGGTTTTGTGGGTGGCCCGGTGTGAGAGGGGCTCTGCTGGACTTTCTGCAGGAGTTGCCAGACTGCCACCTGCTAAAGAAGAGGATGGGTCACCCATACCTTCCGCTGGAATTTCTCCGTGGGCAGAGGTGAGGGAGGAACAAAGCAGTGGGGGCCAAGACAGGACGGATATCTCAGGCAGGGAAATGGAAAGTTTTCAGAAGAGCGCCTGGGGCCAGGATCATCCTGGCTGGCCTGCAGGCACCAAGTCAGCCTGCGTGCTTTCGCTGGTGTGGATCCACGGCCCTTCCTCTATGCTTTCAAGTCCTTGTACATATTCAGGTGTTTTACCTGGGAAGGGAGGGAACAGTTCAGCAGCAGCTGGCTGGGGGCTCAGCTCACGTTTACTCACAGACGCCTATGTACGGTCCCCCAGCTTTGCAATGAGGACGCTCCTTGCGGGGGTGGGGTGGGGCTGCTGGCTGCATGGGAGATAATTCCCTACCTCTGACCAACTTCAGAATTGTTTACCACTGGAGCAAGTGCCCTGATAGGGTTTTCCTCTGTATAACTAGTGGGTTCTGTTTATTTTTTCTGTTTTGTTTCAAGGTAGATTTTATTCCTCATTTATGTATTTATAGATATAAGCATGGAAATAATTCATTCATACAAATACATCTGTGTGAAGGGAAGAACGTTTTTCTGTTTTATTTTTAAATTTTATTTGTTTTTAAAAATTTTGAAATTTAGTATTATTTATTTTTTTAGACAGCAGGTTATTATTAGTTATCTATTTTATACATATACATGTATACAGGTCAATCCCAATCTCCCAACTCATCCCACCACCACCACCCCATGGCTTCCCCCCCTTGGTTTCCATACGTTTGTTCTCTAACCCTGTGTCTCTAATTCTGCCCTGCAAACCGGTTCATCTGTACCAGTTTTCTAGGTTCCACATATATGCATTAATACACAATATTTGTTTTTCTCTTTCTGACTTACTTCTCTCGGTATGACAGTCTCTAGATCCATCCACGTCTCTACAAATGACCCCGTTTCATTCCTTTTTATGGCTGAGTAATATTCCATTTTATATATGTACCACATCTTTATCCATTCGTCTGTCTGTGGGCATTTAGGTTGCTTCCATTACCTGGCTATTGTAAATAGTGCTGCAATGAACATTGTGGTGAATGTGTCTTTTGGATTTATGGTTTTCTCTGGGTATATGCCCAGAAGTGGGATTGCTGGATCATATGGTAATTGTATTTTTAGTTTTTCTAATGAACCTCCATACTGTTCTCCATAGTGACTGTATCAATTGACATGCCCACCAATAGTGGAAGAGGGATCCATGTGTCCACACCCTCCGCAGCATTTGTAGTTTGTCGATTTTCTGATGATGCCCATTCTAACAGGTGTGAGGTGATACCTCATTGAAGTTTTGACTTGCATTTCTCTAATAATTAGTGATGTTGAGCAGCTTTTCATGTGCATCCTGGCCATCTCTGGGTCTCCTTTGAAGAAATGTCTATTTAGATATTCTACCCATTTTTGAAGTGGGTTGTATTTTTTTTAATATTAAGCTGCATGAGCTGTTTATATATATTGGAGATTAAACCTTTGTCCATTGATTCGTTTCCACATATTTCCTCCCATTCTGAGGGTTGCCTTTTTCCATTCCCGTTTTTTAACAAAAGAAAGAAAGAAAGAAAAAGAAGCAGAACACAAATGTCCGTAAAATATGCCTCTTGAAACTGTCGTTTTGAAATATGGAGGTGTTTTGAATTTTTTGGTCGGTATACGACCCCAGGATTTGTTTTCAGGGCAGGTCTCATTTACAGGCCTGCAATTATTTTGAATATCAACTGACCATTAGCGCTGGGATTAAAGCTGCTGTTGTGTGAAACGGCCACAAGGTGGCAGCAGTTCTCCTTTACCAAATCTGGTGACTAGGGCAACAGAGCCTCAATGGAAGTCGTGTTCTAGGTTGTAATTTAGAATGGAATGTGCCAGGAAAAAGACCCTTAAGTTTGTCTCACTATTTCTTGTTCGGTTTTTTTTCATTTAATTTTTATTTTTTATCACAGCCAGTTTGATTACAATGTTTGGCTTGTTGTAGGTGTGCAAGATGTGGTTCTTTTACGCATATACATATGTCTGTTCTTCCTGGGATCCTTTTCCATGTACGTTATGACAGAATGTTGACTAATCTTCTCTTGGTATTCCGTAGGTGTTTGGTGTCTATATATTTCACCTGTGTTTGTATATGTCTCTTAACCCCAATATCCTAATGTATCCAATCCTCACACCTTTCCATTGGTGAACCGTAAGTTTGTTTAATGAATCTGCGATTGCCCTTCTCTGTGGAAATATCTTCACTAGTATCAAGTTTTAGGTAACACCTATAAGTGATATCATACGATATGTGTCTTTCTCTTTCTGACTTACTACAAGTCACGTGATTACCTCTAGACTCATCTACGGTGCTGCAAATGGCATTGTGTCCTTTTTTTCCTTGGCTAATATTCTGTCTGTACATGTACCAGTTCTTCTTTGACCACTCATCTGTTGATGGACTTTTTGGTTGCTCCCATGTCATGGCTATTGTAATGCTGCGGCAATGCACATTTGCCTGCCTGTGTCTTTCCAATTCTGTCTTCTTAGGTTATAGGCCCAGGAGTTCGCCTGCTGGATCATATGGTAGCAAAATGTTTACCTTGTACAGGCACCGCCATTCTGTTCTCATTAGTGGCTCTTACCAGGTTACGTCCCACTTAAAGTTGAGGTGATGCTCTTCTCCACAACACCTTCAGCGTTTATTGTTTGGAGTATTTTTGCTGAAGTTTATTCTGACTAGTGTGAGCTGATACCACTTTGTGCTTGGATTTGCATGCGTCTCATAATACCTTGAAATTGAGCTTTCTGGCATGTCCTTTTTTTCTTCAAACTGTGAGTACAGCTTACCTCTTCAAACTGTTTTCGGGAAGTAGGTGTGACATTTAGAAATATTTTGGCCATTACCTCCCTCAAGACATTATGAGGGCAGGTTTCATTCACAGCCCTCCAGTACTGGTGCATATGAAGTGACCCTTAGCACAGGTTTTAAAGCTGCTGTTGCAGGTAACGGCCAGAGGGTGGCAGCATTTCTGCTTTTCCCAATCTGTTAACTAGGGAAACAGACCATCCTGGCAGTGGTGTTCCTCGGTTCTATATTAGAGTGGAATGTGCCCCCAAAAGCTGATGTCTCCTTACTTATGTTTGTTTTAGAAATCGAATTTCTATATATTTTTTTATTGGAGTCATATTCCATTGTGTTCATGGACCACTTCTTCTTTGAGCATTCCTCTGTTGATGGACATTTTCGTAGCTTCCAAGTGTTGGCTATGGTAAATATTGCTGGAGTGCAGGATTGCCAGCATGTGTCTTTTCTTTTTTGTGGTACATGGGCCTCTCACTGCCGTGGGCCCTCCCATTGCAGAGCACAGGCTCTGGACGCACAGGCCCAGCAGCCATAGCTCACGGGAACAGCCACTCCGTGGCAAGTGGGATCTTCCCGAATTGGGGCATGAACCCATGTCCCCTGCACTGGCAGGCGGACTCTCATCCACTGCGCCACCAGTGAATCCCAGCCTGTCTTTTTGATTCTCATCCCCTCAGGCGAAAGGCCCAGCAGTGGGTATACTTGATTGAATGGTAGCTCAGTATTTATCTTTACAAGGCACGTCATTTTTGTTTTCATGACTGGCTCTTACCATGTCCCACGTTGAAGCAAGGGTAGGCATTTCTCCAAAACCCCTTCAGCATTTATTGTTTGCAGAATTTTTCCTGATGGGCATTCTGACTGCTGTGAGCTGATAGGTTTTTGTCATTTTGATTTGCATATCTTTAATTATTCCTAATGTTTAGCATTTTCCCATGCCTTTTTAAATTTCTGGCAGAGAAAAACAGAAAAATAAAACGGAGAGTACAGTTAAACTCTTGAAATTGTCTTCTTGGATGGTTGCCCTCTTTTGAATGTTCTGGTCAATTTTCGACCCCATGTTTGTTTTTGAGGGCAGGTGTTATTCACAGGCCTGCAATGAGTGTGACTATTTAGTGACCATTAGCAGTGGGTTTAAAGCTGCTGTTGTGGGAAATGGCCACAAGGCGGCAGCGTTTCTCCACTCCCAAGTCTGGTTCCTAGGGCAGCAGAGCCTTTCTGGGACCAATGGAATACAGAAGAAGGCATCATTGAAGTCTAATACAGAATACCATGTCCTGGTGGATGGTAGAATGACCAGTAGGGTCTAGGAATTAGGAACTACTGGATGTATATCCTCGGTGGCTTCACTGACTGTCCTAACATCCTTTACCAGGTCCCCAGCAGCCCACGGGGCTCTCGTGGTCAGGCCCCTCCCAGGATATGGGGCTCACCTGGGCAGGGCCCCAGCAGCCAACGGGGTTCTCATGTTCAGGCCACTCCCAGGGTATGGAGCTCAGCTGTGAAACTACCCAGCAGCCCATGAGGCTCTCGTGCTTAGGCACCTCCCATGATACAGAGCTCCCGTGGGCAGGTACCATGGCAGGGCTGGGCACACAGGAACCGTGCACATAGCCCTCATTGCAGAGCACCCCAGAACGCCTGTCACGCAGAGCTGACACAGAGCACCTCAGAGCAGGACTTGAACTAACCAACAGCAGCTCCGACAGGTCTCTGACCCTGGGCATCACTCTGTGCAGCCTCCCTCTGCCTGGTCTTCCAGAGACTTCCACTGCAGCCGGGGCACCAGGCCTTTGTCTCCAACCATCCCCCCTCCTCTCCCTGACTCCTGGGTTCCTCTCATTAGGATTAGGTCTTCTTGAAATTGTCTCCCACTCATGGGCCAGATAAAATGATGAGAAAACAAGCCGGAGATGCAGCCCCTTGTCTATCCTGACTCTCAGGAGCCCACACCTGTTCCTTGGAACTGGCCGTTTCAGCGAGGTCCATTTTCTGCAATGTGAGCCACTGAGGGGTGAGGATTGGCTGACCGGAGCAGCCTGTCCCTACCGGCCAGCCCTCCCCAGGTGTGCCTGGGTTGAGGTCAATAGAAACACCGCTCCAGGGAGCAACAGTGCCTGCAGCTGTGCCTGACGCCATATTCTCTGCCCCGTCAGCAGTCTCGGGGCTGTGCTGGTGGGAGGGAGTGAGGGGGCACGGTTTTGTGGGTGGCCCGGTGTGAGAGGGGCTCTGCTGGACTTTCTGCAGGAGTTGCCAGACTGCCACCTGCTAAAGAAGAGGATGGGTCACCCATACCTTCCGCTGGAATTTCTCCGCGGGCAGAGGTGAGGGAGGAACAAAGCAGTGGGGGCCAAGACAGGACGGATATCTCAGGCAGGGAAATGGAAAGTTTTCAGAAGAGCGCCTGGGGCCAGGATCATCCTGGCTGGCCTGCAGGCACCAAGTCAGCCTGCGTGCTTTCGCTGGTGTGGATCCACGGCCCTTCCTCTATGCTTTCAAGTCCTTGTACATATTCAGGTGTTTTACCTGGGAAGGGAGGGAACAGTTCAGCAGCAGCTGGCTGGGGGCTCAGCTCACGTTTACTCACAGACGCCTATGTACGGTCCCCCAGCTTTGCAATGAGGACGCTCCTTGCGGGGGTGGGGGTGGGGCTGCTGGCTGCATGGGAGATAATTCCCTACCTCTGACCAACTTCAGAATTGTTTACCACTGGAGCAAGTGCCCTGATAGGGTTTTCCTCTGTATAACTAGTGGGTTCTGTTTATTTTTTCTGTTTTGTTTCAAGGTAGATTTTATTCCTCATTTATGTATTTATAGATATAAGCATGGAAATAATTCATTCATACAAATACATCTGTGTGAAGGGAAGAACGCTTTTCTGTTTTATTTTTAAATTTTATTTGTTTTTAAAAATTTTGAAATTTAATATTATTTATTTTTTTAGACAGCAGGTTATTATTAGTTATCTATTTTATACATATACATGTATACAGGTCAATCCCAATCTCCCAACTCATCCCACCACCACCACCCCATGGCTTCCCCCCCTTGGTTTCCATACGTTTGTTCTCTAACCCTGTGTCTCTAATTCTGCCCTGCAAACCGGTTCATCTGTACCAGTTTTCTAGGTTCCACATATATGCATTAATACACAATATTTGTTTTTCTCTTTCTGACTTACTTCTCTCGGTATGACAGTCTCTAGATCCATCCACGTCTCTACAAATGACCCCGTTTCATTCCTTTTTATGGCTGAGTAATATTCCATTTTATATATGTACCACATCTTTATCCATTCGTCTGTCTGTGGGCATTTAGGTTGCTTCCATTACCTGGCTATTGTAAATAGTGCTGCAATGAACATTGTGGTGAATGTGTCTTTTGGATTTATGGTTTTCTCTGGGTATATGCCCAGAAGTGGGATTGCTGGATCATATGGTAATTGTATTTTTAGTTTTTCTAATGAACCTCCATACTGTTCTCCATAGTGACTGTATCAATTGACATGCCCACCAATAGTGGAAGAGGGATCCATGTGTCCACACCCTCCGCAGCATTTGTAGTTTGTCGATTTTCTGATGATGCCCATTCTAACAGGTGTGAGGTGATACCTCATTGAAGTTTTGACTTGCATTTCTCTAATAATTAGTGATGTTGAGCAGCTTTTCATGTGCATCCTGGCCATCTCTGGGTCTCCTTTGAAGAAATGTCTATTTAGATATTCTACCCATTTTTGAAGTGGGTTGTATTTTTTTTAATATTAAGCTGCATGAGCTGTTTATATATATTGGAGATTAAACCTTTGTCCATTGATTCGTTTCCACATATTTCCTCCCATTCTGAGGGTTGCCTTTTTCCATTCCCGTTTTTTAACAAAAGAAAGAAAGAAAGAAAAAGAAGCAGAACACAAATGTCCGTAAAATATGCCTCTTGAAACTGTCGTTTTGAAATATGGAGGTGTTTTGAATTTTTTGGTCGGTATACGACCCCAGGATTTGTTTTCAGGGCAGGTCTCATTTACAGGCCTGCAATTATTTTGAATATCAACTGACCATTAGCGCTGGGATTAAAGCTGCTGTTGTGTGAAACGGCCACAAGGTGGCAGCAGTTCTCCTTTACCAAATCTGGTGACTAGGGCAACAGAGCCTCAATGGAAGTCGTGTTCTAGGTTGTAATTTAGAATGGAATGTGCCAGGAAAAAGACCCTTAAGTTTGTCTCACTATTTCTTGTTCGGTTTTTTTTCATTTAATTTTTATTTTTTATCACAGCCAGTTTGATTACAATGTTTGGCTTGTTGTAGGTGTGCAAGATGTGGTTCTTTTACGCATATACATATGTCTGTTCTTCCTGGGATCCTTTTCCATGTACGTTATGACAGAATGTTGACTAATCTTCTCTTGGTATTCCGTAGGTGTTTGGTGTCTATATATTTCACCTGTGTTTGTATATGTCTCTTAACCCCAATATCCTAATGTATCCAATCCTCACACCTTTCCATTGGTGAACCGTAAGTTTGTTTAATGAATCTGCGATTGCCCTTCTCTGTGGAAATATCTTC
This sequence comes from Mesoplodon mirus, assembly GCF_964341445.2. NCBI lineage: Eukaryota > Metazoa > Chordata > Mammalia > Artiodactyla > Ziphiidae > Mesoplodon > Mesoplodon mirus. The sequence continues at coordinate 93,424,577 of NC_138979.1, forward strand.
ACTAGTATCAAGTTTTAGGTAACACCTATAAGTGATATCATACGATATGTGTCTTTCTCTTTCTGACTTACTACAAGTCACGTGATTACCTCTAGACTCATCTACGGTGCTGCAAATGGCATTGTGTCCTTTTTTTCCTTGGCTAATATTCTGTCTGTACATGTACCAGTTCTTCTTTGACCACTCATCTGTTGATGGACTTTTTGGTTGCTCCCATGTCATGGCTATTGTAATGCTGCGGCAATGCACATTTGCCTGCCTGTGTCTTTCCAATTCTGTCTTCTTAGGTTATAGGCCCAGGAGTTCGCCTGCTGGATCATATGGTAGCAAAATGTTTACCTTGTACAGGCACCGCCATTCTGTTCTCATTAGTGGCTCTTACCAGGTTACGTCCCACTTAAAGTTGAGGTGATGCTCTTCTCCACAACACCTTCAGCGTTTATTGTTTGGAGTATTTTTGCTGAAGTTTATTCTGACTAGTGTGAGCTGATACCACTTTGTGCTTGGATTTGCATGCGTCTCATAATACCTTGAAATTGAGCTTTCTGGCATGTCCTTTTTTTCTTCAAACTGTGAGTACAGCTTACCTCTTCAAACTGTTTTCGGGAAGTAGGTGTGACATTTAGAAATATTTTGGCCATTACCTCCCTCAAGACATTATGAGGGCAGGTTTCATTCACAGCCCTCCAGTACTGGTGCATATGAAGTGACCCTTAGCACAGGTTTTAAAGCTGCTGTTGCAGGTAACGGCCAGAGGGTGGCAGCATTTCTGCTTTTCCCAATCTGTTAACTAGGGAAACAGACCATCCTGGCAGTGGTGTTCCTCGGTTCTATATTAGAGTGGAATGTGCCCCCAAAAGCTGATGTCTCCTTACTTATGTTTGTTTTAGAAATCGAATTTCTATATATTTTTTTATTGGAGTCATATTCCATTGTGTTCATGGACCACTTCTTCTTTGAGCATTCCTCTGTTGATGGACATTTTCGTAGCTTCCAAGTGTTGGCTATGGTAAATATTGCTGGAGTGCAGGATTGCCAGCATGTGTCTTTTCTTTTTTGTGGTACATGGGCCTCTCACTGCCGTGGGCCCTCCCATTGCAGAGCACAGGCTCTGGACGCACAGGCCCAGCAGCCATAGCTCACGGGAACAGCCACTCCGTGGCAAGTGGGATCTTCCCGAATTGGGGCATGAACCCATGTCCCCTGCACTGGCAGGCGGACTCTCATCCACTGCGCCACCAGTGAATCCCAGCCTGTCTTTTTGATTCTCATCCCCTCAGGCGAAAGGCCCAGCAGTGGGTATACTTGATTGAATGGTAGCTCAGTATTTATCTTTACAAGGCACGTCATTTTTGTTTTCATGACTGGCTCTTACCATGTCCCACGTTGAAGCAAGGGTAGGCATTTCTCCAAAACCCCTTCAGCATTTATTGTTTGCAGAATTTTTCCTGATGGGCATTCTGACTGCTGTGAGCTGATAGGTTTTTGTCATTTTGATTTGCATATCTTTAATTATTCCTAATGTTTAGCATTTTCCCATGCCTTTTTAAATTTCTGGCAGAGAAAAACAGAAAAATAAAACGGAGAGTACAGTTAAACTCTTGAAATTGTCTTCTTGGATGGTTGCCCTCTTTTGAATGTTCTGGTCAATTTTCGACCCCATGTTTGTTTTTGAGGGCAGGTGTTATTCACAGGCCTGCAATGAGTGTGACTATTTAGTGACCATTAGCAGTGGGTTTAAAGCTGCTGTTGTGGGAAATGGCCACAAGGCGGCAGCGTTTCTCCACTCCCAAGTCTGGTTCCTAGGGCAGCAGAGCCTTTCTGGGACCAATGGAATACAGAAGAAGGCATCATTGAAGTCTAATACAGAATACCATGTCCTGGTGGATGGTAGAATGACCAGTAGGGTCTAGGAATTAGGAACTACTGGATGTATATCCTCGGTGGCTTCACTGACTGTCCTAACATCCTTTACCAGGTCCCCAGCAGCCCACGGGGCTCTCGTGGTCAGGCCCCTCCCAGGATATGGGGCTCACCTGGGCAGGGCCCCAGCAGCCAACGGGGTTCTCATGTTCAGGCCACTCCCAGGGTATGGAGCTCAGCTGTGAAACTACCCAGCAGCCCATGAGGCTCTCGTGCTTAGGCACCTCCCATGATACAGAGCTCCCGTGGGCAGGTACCATGGCAGGGCTGGGCACACAGGAACCGTGCACATAGCCCTCATTGCAGAGCACCCCAGAACGCCTGTCACGCAGAGCTGACACAGAGCACCTCAGAGCAGGACTTGAACTAACCAACAGCAGCTCCGACAGGTCTCTGACCCTGGGCATCACTCTGTGCAGCCTCCCTCTGCCTGGTCTTCCAGAGACTTCCACTGCAGCCGGGGCACCAGGCCTTTGTCTCCAACCATCCCCCCTCCTCTCCCTGACTCCTGGGTTCCTCTCATTAGGATTAGGTCTTCTTGAAATTGTCTCCCACTCATGGGCCAGATAAAATGATGAGAAAACAAGCCGGAGATGCAGCCCCTTGTCTATCCTGACTCTCAGGAGCCCACACCTGTTCCTTGGAACTGGCCGTTTCAGCGAGGTCCATTTTCTGCAATGTGAGCCACTGAGGGGTGAGGATTGGCTGACCGGAGCAGCCTGTCCCTACCGGCCAGCCCTCCCCAGGTGTGCCTGGGTTGAGGTCAATAGAAACACCGCTCCAGGGAGCAACAGCGCCTGCAGCTGTGCCTGACGCCATATTCTCTGCCCCGTCAGCAGTCTCGGGGCTGTGCTGGTGGGAGGGAGTGAGGGGGCACGGTTTTGTGGGTGGCCCGGTGTGAGAGGGGCTCTGCTGGACTTTCTGCAGGAGTTGCCAGACTGCCACCTGCTAAAGAAGAGGATGGGTCACCCATACCTTCCGCTGGAATTTCTCCGCGGGCAGAGGTGAGGGAGGAACAAAGCAGTGGGGGCCAAGACAGGACGGATATCTCAGGCAGGGAAATGGAAAGTTTTCAGAAGAGCGCCTGGGGCCAGGATCATCCTGGCTGGCCTGCAGGCACCAAGTCAGCCTGCGTGCTTTCGCTGGTGTGGATCCACGGCCCTTCCTCTATGCTTTCAAGTCCTTGTACATATTCAGGTGTTTTACCTGGGAAGGGAGGGAACAGTTCAGCAGCAGCTGGCTGGGGGCTCAGCTCACGTTTACTCACAGACGCCTATGTACGGTCCCCCAGCTTTGCAATGAGGACGCTCCTTGCGGGGGTGGGGTGGGGCTGCTGGCTGCATGGGAGATAATTCCCTACCTCTGACCAACTTCAGAATTGTTTACCACTGGAGCAAGTGCCCTGATAGGGTTTTCCTCTGTATAACTAGTGGGTTCTGTTTATTTTTTCTGTTTTGTTTCAAGGTAGATTTTATTCCTCATTTATGTATTTATAGATATAAGCATGGAAATAATTCATTCATACAAATACATCTGTGTGAAGGGAAGAACGTTTTTCTGTTTTATTTTTAAATTTTATTTGTTTTTAAAAATTTTGAAATTTAGTATTATTTATTTTTTTAGACAGCAGGTTATTATTAGTTATCTATTTTATACATATACATGTATACAGGTCAATCCCAATCTCCCAACTCATCCCACCACCACCACCCCATGGCTTCCCCCCCTTGGTTTCCATACGTTTGTTCTCTAACCCTGTGTCTCTAATTCTGCCCTGCAAACCGGTTCATCTGTACCAGTTTTCTAGGTTCCACATATATGCATTAATACACAATATTTGTTTTTCTCTTTCTGACTTACTTCTCTCGGTATGACAGTCTCTAGATCCATCCACGTCTCTACAAATGACCCCGTTTCATTCCTTTTTATGGCTGAGTAATATTCCATTTTATATATGTACCACATCTTTATCCATTCGTCTGTCTGTGGGCATTTAGGTTGCTTCCATTACCTGGCTATTGTAAATAGTGCTGCAATGAACATTGTGGTGAATGTGTCTTTTGGATTTATGGTTTTCTCTGGGTATATGCCCAGAAGTGGGATTGCTGGATCATATGGTAATTGTATTTTTAGTTTTTCTAATGAACCTCCATACTGTTCTCCATAGTGACTGTATCAATTGACATGCCCACCAATAGTGGAAGAGGGATCCATGTGTCCACACCCTCCGCAGCGTTTGTAGTTTGTCGATTTTCTGATGATGCCCATTCTAACAGGTGTGAGGTGATACCTCATTGAAGTTTTGACTTGCATTTCTCTAATAATTAGTGATGTTGAGCAGCTTTTCATGTGCATCCTGGCCATCTCTGGGTCTCCTTTGAAGAAATGTCTATTTAGATATTCTACCCATTTTTGAAGTGGGTTGTATTTTTTTTAATATTAAGCTGCATGAGCTGTTTATATATATTGGAGATTAAACCTTTGTCCATTGATTCGTTTCCACATATTTCCTCCCATTCTGAGGGTTGCCTTTTTCCATTCCCGTTTTTTAACAAAAGAAAGAAAGAAAGAAAAAGAAGCAGAACACAAATGTCCGTAAAATATGCCTCTTGAAACTGTCGTTTTGAAATATGGAGGTGTTTTGAATTTTTTGGTCAGTATACGACCCCAGGATTTGTTTTCAGGGCAGGTCTCATTTACAGGCCTGCAATTATTTTGAATATCAACTGACCATTAGCGCTGGGATTAAAGCTGCTGTTGTGTGAAACGGCCACAAGGTGGCAGCAGTTCTCCTTTACCAAATCTGGTGACTAGGGCAACAGAGCCTCAATGGAAGTCGTGTTCTAGGTTGTAATTTAGAATGGAATGTGCCAGGAAAAAGACCCTTAAGTTTGTCTCACTATTTCTTGTTCGGTTTTTTTTTCATTTAATTTTTATTTTTTATCACAGCCAGTTTGATTACAATGTTTGGCTTGTTGTAGGTGTGCAAGATGTGGTTCTTTTACGCATATACATATGTCTGTTCTTCCTGGGATCCTTTTCCATGTACGTTATGACAGAATGTTGACTAATCTTCTCTTGGTATTCCGTAGGTGTTTGGTGTCTATATATATCACCTGTGTTTGTATATGTCTCTTAACCCCAATATCCTAATGTATCCAATCCTCACACCTTTCCATTGGTGAACCATAAGTTTGTTTAATGAATCTGCGATTGCCCTTCTCTGTGGAAATATCTTCACTAGTATCAAGTTTTAGGTAACACCTATAAGTGATATCATACGATATGTGTCTTTCTCTTTCTGACTTACTACAAGTCACGTGATTACCTCTAGACTCATCTACGGTGCTGCAGATGGCATTGTGTCCTTTTTTTCCTTGGCTAATATTCTGTCTGTACATGTACCAGTTCTTCTTTGACCACTCATCTGTTGATGGACTTTTTGGTTGCTCCCATGTCATGGCTATTGTAATGCTGCGGCAATGCACATTTGCCTGCCTGTGTCTTTCCAATTCTGTCTTCTTAGGTTATAGGCCCAGGAGTTCGCCTGCTGGATCATATGGTAGCAAAATGTTTACCTTGTACAGGCACCGCCATTCTGTTCTCATTAGTGGCTCTTACCAGGTTACGTCCCACTTAAAGTTGAGGTGATGCTCTTCTCCACAACACCTTCAGCGTTTATTGTTTGGAGTATTTTTGCTGAAGTTTATTCTGACTAGTGTGAGCTGATACCACTTTGTGCTTGGATTTGCATGCGTCTCATAATACCTTGAAATTGAGCTTTCTGGCATGTCCTTTTTTTCTTCAAACTGTGAGTACAGCTTACCTCTTCAAATTGTTTTCGGGAAGTAGGTGTGACATTTAGAAATATTTTGGCCATTACCTCCCTCAAGACATTATGAGGGCAGGTTTCATTCACAGCCCTCCAGTACTGGTGCATATGAAGTGACCCTTAGCACAGGTTTTAAAGCTGCTGTTGCAGGTAACGGCCAGAGGGTGGCAGCATTTCTGCTTTTCCCAATCTGTTAACTAGGGAAACAGACCATCCTGGCAGTGGTGTTCCTCGGTTCTATATTAGAGTGGAATGTGCCCCCAAAAGCTGATGTCTCCTTACTTATGTTTGTTTTAGAAATCGAATTTCTATATATTTTTTTATTGGAGTCATATTCCATTGTGTTCATGGACCACTTCTTCTTTGAGCATTCCTCTGTTGATGGACATTTTCGTAGCTTCCAAGTGTTGGCTATGGTAAATATTGCTGGAGTGCAGGATTGCCAGCATGTGTCTTTTCTTTTTTGTGGTACATGGGCCTCTCACTGCCGTGGGCCCTCCCATTGCAGAGCACAGGCTCCGGACGCACAGGCCCAGCAGCCATAGCTCACGGGAACAGCCGCTCCGTGGCAAGTGGGATCTTCCCGAATCGGGGCATGAACCCATGTCCCCTGCACTGGCAGGCGGACTCTCATCCACTGCGCCACCAGTGAATCCCAGCCTGTCTTTTTGATTCTCATCCCCTCAGGCGAAAGGCCCAGCAGTGGGTATACTTGATTGAATGGTAGCTCAGTATTTATCTTTACAAGGCACGTCATTTTTGTTTTCATGACTGGCTCTTACGATGTCCCACGTTGAAGCAAGGGTAGGCATTTCTCCAAAACCCCTTCAGCATTTATTGTTTGCAGAATTTTTCCTGATGGGCATTCTGACTGCTGTGAGCTGATAGGTTTTTGTCATTTGGATTTGCATATCTTTAATTATTCCTAATGTTTAGCATTTTCCCATGCCTTTTTAAATTTCTGGCAGAGAAAAACAGAAAAAAAAAACGGAGAGTACAGTTAAACTCTTGAAATTGTCTTCTTGGATGGTTGCCCTCTTTTGAATGTTCTGGTCAATTTTCGACCCCATGTTTGTTTTTGAGGGCAGGTGTTATTCACAGGCCTGCAATGAGTGTGACTATTTAGTGACCATTAGCAGTGGGTTTAAAGCTGCTGTTGTGGGAAATGGCCACAAGGCGGCAGCGTTTCTCCACTCCCAAGTCTGGTTCCTAGGGCAGCAGAGCCTTTCTGGGACCAATGGAATACAGAAGAAGGCATCATTGAAGTCTAATACAGAATACCATGTCCTGGTGGATGGTAGAATGACCAGTAGGGTCTAGGAATTAGGAACTACTGGATGTATATCCTCGGTGGCTTCACTGACTGTCCTAACATCCTTTACCAGGTCCCCAGCAGCCCACGGGGCTCTCGTGGTCAGGCCCCTCCCAGGATATGGGGCTCACCTGGGCAGGGCCCCAGCAGCCAACGGGGTTCTCATGTTCAGGCCACTCCCAGGGTATGGAGCTCAGCTGTGAAACTACCCAGCAGCCCATGAGGCTCTCGTGCTTAGGCACCTCCCATGATACAGAGCTCCCGTGGGCAGGTACCATGGCAGGGCTGGGCACACAGGAACCGTGCACATAGCCCTCATTGCAGAGCACCCCAGAACGCCTGTCACGCAGAGCTGACACAGAGCACCTCAGAGCAGGACTTGAACTAACCAACAGCAGCTCCGACAGGTCTCTGACCCTGGGCATCACTCTGTGCAGCCTCCCTCTGCCTGGTCTTCCAGAGACTTCCACTGCAGCCGGGGCACCAGGCCTTTGTCTCCAACCATCCCCCCTCCTCTCCCTGACTCCTGGGTTCCTCTCATTAGGATTAGGTCTTCTTGAAATTGTCTCCCACTCATGGGCCAGATAAAATGATGAGAAAACAAGCCGGAGATGCAGCCCCTTGTCTATCCTGACTCTCAGGAGCCCACACCTGTTCCTTGGAACTGGCCGTTTCAGCGAGGTCCATTTTCTGCAATGTGAGCCACTGAGGGGTGAGGATTGGCTGACCGGAGCAGCCTGTCCCTACCGGCCAGCCCTCCCCAGGTGTGCCTGGGTTGAGGTCAATAGAAACACCGCTCCAGGGAGCAACAGCGCCTGCAGCTGTGCCTGACGCCATATTCTCTGCCCCGTCAGCAGTCTCGGGGCTGTGCTGGTGGGAGGGAGTGAGGGGGCACGGTTTTGTGGGTGGCCCGGTGTGAGAGGGGCTCTGCTGGACTTTCTGCAGGAGTTGCCAGACTGCCACCTGCTAAAGAAGAGGATGGGTCACCCATACCTTCCGCTGGAATTTCTCCGCGGGCAGAGGTGAGGGAGGAACAAAGCAGTGGGGGCCAAGACAGGACGGATATCTCAGGCAGGGAAATGGAAAGTTTTCAGAAGAGCGCCTGGGGCCAGGATCATCCTGGCTGGCCTGCAGGCACCAAGTCAGCCTGCGTGCTTTCGCTGGTGTGGATCCACGGCCCTTCCTCTATGCTTTCAAGTCCTTGTACATATTCAGGTGTTTTACCTGGGAAGGGAGGGAACAGTTCAGCAGCAGCTGGCTGGGGGCTCAGCTCACGTTTACTCACAGACGCCTATGTACGGTCCCCCAGCTTTGCAATGAGGACGCTCCTTGCGGGGGTGGGGGGGGGGCTGCTGGCTGCATGGGAGATAATTCCCTACCTCTGACCAACTTCAGAATTGTTTACCACTGGAGCAAGTGCCCTGATAGGGTTTTCCTCTGTATAACTAGTGGGTTCTGTTTATTTTTTCTGTTTTGTTTCAAGGTAGATTTTATTCCTCATTTATGTATTTATAGATATAAGCATGGAAATAATTCATTCATACAAATACATCTGTGTGAAGGGAAGAACGCTTTTCTGTTTTATTTTTAAATTTTATTTGTTTTTAAAAATTTTGAAATTTAATATTATTTATTTTTTTAGACAGCAGGTTATTATTAGTTATCTATTTTATACATATACATGTATACAGGTCAATCCCAATCTCCCAACTCATCCCACCACCACCACCCCATGGCTTCCCCCCCTTGGTTTCCATACGTTTGTTCTCTAACCCTGTGTCTCTAATTCTGCCCTGCAAACCGGTTCATCTGTACCAGTTTTCTAGGTTCCACATATATGCATTAATACACAATATTTGTTTTTCTCTTTCTGACTTACTTCTCTCGGTATGACAGTCTCTAGATCCATCCACGTCTCTACAAATGACCCCGTTTCATTCCTTTTTATGGCTGAGTAATATTCCATTTTATATATGTACCACATCTTTATCCATTCGTCTGTCTGTGGGCATTTAGGTTGCTTCCATTACCTGGCTATTGTAAATAGTGCTGCAATGAACATTGTGGTGAATGTGTCTTTTGGATTTATGGTTTTCTCTGGGTATATGCCCAGAAGTGGGATTGCTGGATCATATGGTAATTGTATTTTTAGTTTTTCTAATGAACCTCCATACTGTTCTCCATAGTGACTGTATCAATTGACATGCCCACCAATAGTGGAAGAGGGATCCATGTGTCCACACCCTCCGCAGCATTTGTAGTTTGTCGATTTTCTGATGATGCCCATTCTAACAGGTGTGAGGTGATACCTCATTGAAGTTTTGACTTGCATTTCTCTAATAATTAGTGATGTTGAGCAGCTTTTCATGTGCATCCTGGCCATCTCTGGGTCTCCTTTGAAGAAATGTCTATTTAGATATTCTACCCATTTTTGAAGTGGGTTGTATTTTTTTTAATATTAAGCTGCATGAGCTGTTTATATATATTGGAGATTAAACCTTTGTCCATTGATTCGTTTCCACATATTTCCTCCCATTCTGAGGGTTGCCTTTTTCCATTCCCGTTTTTTAACAAAAGAAAGAAAGAAAGAAAAAGAAGCAGAACACAAATGTCCGTAAAATATGCCTCTTGAAACTGTCGTTTTGAAATATGGAGGTGTTTTGAATTTTTTGGTCGGTATACGACCCCAGGATTTGTTTTCAGGGCAGGTCTCATTTACAGGCCTGCAATTATTTTGAATATCAACTGACCATTAGCGCTGGGATTAAAGCTGCTGTTGTGTGAAACGGCCACAAGGTGGCAGCAGTTCTCCTTTACCAAATCTGGTGACTAGGGCAACAGAGCCTCAATGGAAGTCGTGTTCTAGGTTGTAATTTAGAATGGAATGTGCCAGGAAAAAGACCCTTAAGTTTGTCTCACTATTTCTTGTTCGGTTTTTTTTTAATTTAATTTTTATTTTTTATCACAGCCAGTTTGATTACAATGTTTGGCTTGTTGTAGGTGTGCAAGATGTGGTTCTTTTACGCATATACATATGTCTGTTCTTCCTGGGATCCTTTTCCATGTACGTTATGACAGAATGTTGACTAATCTTCTCTTGGTATTCCGTAGGTGTTTGGTGTCTATATATATCACCTGTGTTTGTATATGTCTCTTAACCCCAATATCCTAATGTATCCAATCCTCACACCTTTCCATTGGTGAACCATAAGTTTGTTTAATGAATTTGCGATTGCCCTTCTCTGTGGAAATATCTTCAGTAGTATCAAGTTTTAGGTAACACCTATAAGTGATATCATACGATATGTGTCTTTCTCTTTCTGACTTACTACAAGTCACGTGATTACCTCTAGACTCATCTACGGTGCTGCAGATGGCATTGTGTCCTTTTTTTCCTTGGCTAATATTCTGTCTGTACATGTACCAGTTCTTCTTTGACCACTCATCTGTTGATGGACTTTTTGGTTGCTCCCATGTCATGGCTATTGTAATGCTGCGGCAATGCACATTTGCCTGCCTGTGTCTTTCCAATTCTGTCTTCTTAGGTTATAGGCCCAGGAGTTCGCCTGCTGGATCATATGGTAGCAAAATGTTTACCTTGTACAGGCACCGCCATTCTGTTCTCATTAGTGGCTCTTACCAGGTTACGTCCCACTTAAAGTTGAGGTGATGCTCTTCTCCACAACACCTTCAGCGTTTATTGTTTGGAGTATTTTTGCTGAAGTTTATTCTGACTAGTGTGAGCTGATACCACTTTGTGCTTGGATTTGCATGCGTCTCATAATACCTTGAAATTGAGCTTTCTGGCATGTCCTTTTTTTCTTCAAACTGTGAGTACAGCTTACCTCTTCAAATTGTTTTCGGGAAGTAGGTGTGACATTTAGAAATATTTTGGCCATTACCTCCCTCAAGACATTATGAGGGCAGGTTTCATTCACAGCCCTCCAGTACTGGTGCATATGAAGTGACCCTTAGCACAGGTTTTAAAGCTGCTGTTGCAGGTAACGGCCAGAGGGTGGCAGCATTTCTGCTTTTCCCAATCTGTTAACTAGGGAAACAGACCATCCTGGCAGTGGTGTTCCTCGGTTCTATATTAGAGTGGAATGTGCCCCCAAAAGCTGATGTCTCCTTACTTATGTTTGTTTTAGAAATCGAATTTCTATATATTTTTTTATTGGAGTCATATTCCATTGTGTTCATGGACCACTTCTTCTTTGAGCATTCCTCTGTTGATGGACATTTTCGTAGCTTCCAAGTGTTGGCTATGGTAAATATTGCTGGAGTGCAGGATTGCCAGCATGTGTCTTTTCTTTTTTGTGGTACATGGGCCTCTCACTGCCGTGGGCCCTCCCATTGCAGAGCACAGGCTCCGGACGCACAGGCCCAGCAGCCATAGCTCACGGGAACAGCCGCTCCGTGGCAAGTGGGATCTTCCCGAATCGGGGCATGAACCCATGTCCCCTGCACTGGCAGGCGGACTCTCATCCACTGCGCCACCAGTGAATCCCAGCCTGTCTTTTTGATTCTCATCCCCTCAGGCGAAAGGCCCAGCAGTGGGTATACTTGATTGAATGGTAGCTCAGTATTTATCTTTACAAGGCACGTCATTTTTGTTTTCATGACTGGCTCTTACCATGTCCCACGTTGAAGCAAGGGTAGGCATTTCTCCAAAACCCCTTCAGCATTTATTGTTTGCAGAATTTTTCCTGATGGGCATTCTGACTGCTGTGAGCTGATAGGTTTTTGTCATTTTGATTTGCATATCTTTAATTATTCCTAATGTTTAGCATTTTCCCATGCCTTTTTAAATTTCTGGCAGAGAAAAACAGAAAAAAAAAACGGAGAGTACAGTTAAACTCTTGAAATTGTCTTCTTGGATGGTTGCCCTCTTTTGAATGTTCTGGTCAATTTTCGACCCCATGTTTGTTTTTGAGGGCAGGTGTTATTCACAGGCCTGCAATGAGTGTGACTATTTAGTGACCATTAGCAGTGGGTTTAAAGCTGCTGTTGTGGGAAATGGCCACAAGGCGGCAGCGTTTCTCCACTCCCAAGTCTGGTTCCTAGGGCAGCAGAGCCTTTCTGGGACCAATGGAATACAGAAGAAGGCATCATTGAAGTCTAATACAGAATACCATGTCCTGGTGGATGGTAGAATGACCAGTAGGGTCTAGGAATTAGGAACTACTGGATGTATATCCTCGGTGGCTTCACTGACTGTCCTAACATCCTTTACCAGGTCCCCAGCAGCCCACGGGGCTCTCGTGGTCAGGCCCCTCCCAGGATATGGGGCTCACCTGGGCAGGGCCCCAGCAGCCAACGGGGTTCTCATGTTCAGGCCACTCCCAGGGTATGGAGCTCAGCTGTGAAACTACCCAGCAGCCCATGAGGCTCTCGTGCTTAGGCACCTCCCATGATACAGAGCTCCCGTGGGCAGGTACCATGGCAGGGCTGGGCACACAGGAACCGTGCACATAGCCCTCATTGCAGAGCACCCCAGAACGCCTGTCACGCAGAGCTGACACAGAGCACCTCAGAGCAGGACTTGAACTAACCAACAGCAGCTCCGACAGGTCTCTGACCCTGGGCATCACTCTGTGCAGCCTCCCTCTGCCTGGTCTTCCAGAGACTTCCACTGCAGCCGGGGCACCAGGCCTTTGTCTCCAACCATCCCCCCTCCTCTCCCTGACTCCTGGGTTCCTCTCATTAGGATTAGGTCTTCTTGAAATTGTCTCCCACTCATGGGCCAGATAAAATGATGAGAAAACAAGCCGGAGATGCAGCCCCTTGTCTATCCTGACTCTCAGGAGCCCACACCTGTTCCTTGGAACTGGCCGTTTCAGCGAGGTCCATTTTCTGCAATGTGAGCCACTGAGGGGTGAGGATTGGCTGACCGGAGCAGCCTGTCCCTACCGGCCAGCCCTCCCCAGGTGTGCCTGGGTTGAGGTCAATAGAAACACCGCTCCAGGGAGCAACAGCGCCTGCAGCTGTGCCTGACGCCATATTCTCTGCCCCGTCAGCAGTCTCGGGGCTGTGCTGGTGGGAGGGAGTGAGGGGGCACGGTTTTGTGGGTGGCCCGGTGTGAGAGGGGCTCTGCTGGACTTTCTGCAGGAGTTGCCAGACTGCCACCTGCTAAAGAAGAGGATGGGTCACCCATACCTTCCGCTGGAATTTCTCCGCGGGCAGAGGTGAGGGAGGAACAAAGCAGTGTGGGCCAAGACAGGACGGATATCTCAGGCAGGGAAATGGAAAGTTTTCAGAAGAGCGCCTGGGGCCAGGATCATCCTGGCTGGCCTGCAGGCACCAAGTCAGCCTGCGTGCTTTCGCTGGTGTGGATCCATGGCCCTTCCTCTATGCTTTCAAGTCCTTGTACATATTCAGGTGTTTTACCTGGGAAGGGAGGGAACAGTTCAGCAGCAGCTGGCTGGGGGCTCAGCTCACGTTTACTCACAGACGCCTATGTACGGTCCCCCAGCTTTGCAATGAGGACGCTCCTTGCGGGGGTGGGGGGGGGGCTGCTGGCTGCATGGGAGATAATTCCCTACCTCTGACCAACTTCAGAATTGTTTACCACTGGAGCAAGTGCCCTGATAGGGTTTTCCTCTGTATAACTAGTGGGTTCTGTTTATTTTTTCTGTTTTGTTTCAAGGTAGATTTTATTCCTCATTTATGTATTTATAGATATAAGCATGGAAATAATTCATTCATACAAATACATCTGTGTGAAGGGAAGAACGTTTTTCTGTTTTATTTTTAAATTTTATTTGTTTTTAAAAATTTTGAAATTTAGTATTATTTATTTTTTTAGACAGCAGGTTATTATTAGTTATCTATTTTATACATATACATGTATACAGGTCAATCCCAATCTCCCAACTCATCCCACCACCACCACCCCATGGCTTCCCCCCCTTGGTTTCCATACGTTTGTTCTCTAACCCTGTGTCTCTAATTCTGCCCTGCAAACCGGTTCATCTGTACCAGTTTTCTAGGTTCCACATATATGCATTAATACACAATATTTGTTTTTCTCTTTCTGACTTACTTCTCTCAGTATGACAGTCTCTAGATCCATCCACGTCTCTACAAATGACCCCGTTTCATTCCTTTTTATGGCTGAGTAATATTCCATTTTATATATGTACCACATCTTTATCCATTCGTCTGTCTGTGGGCATTTAGGTTGCTTCCATTACCTGGCTATTGTAAATAGTGCTGCAATGAACATTGTGGTGAATGTGTCTTTTGGATTTATGGTTTTCTCTGGGTATATGCCCAGAAGTGGGATTGCTGGATCATATGGTAATTGTATTTTTAGTTTTTCTAATGAACCTCCATACTGTTCTCCATAGTGACTGTATCAATTGACATGCCCACCAATAGTGGAAGAGGGATCCATGTGTCCATACCCTCCGCAGCATTTGTAGTTTGTCGATTTTCTGATGATGCTCATTCTAACAGGTGTGAGGTGATACCTCATTGAAGTTTTGACTTGCATTTCTCTAATAATTAGTGATGTTGAGCAGCTTTTCATGTGCATCCTGGCCATCTCTGGGTCTCCTTTGAAGAAATGTCTATTTAGATATTCTACCCATTTTTGAAGTGGGTTGTATTTTTTTTAATATTAAGCTGCATGAGCTGTTTATATATATTGGAGATTAAACCTTTGTCCATTGATTCGTTTTCACATATTTCCTCCCATTCTGAGGGTTGCCTTTTTCCATTCCCGTTTTTTAACAAAAGAAAGAAAGAAAGAAAGAAAAAGAAGCAGAACACAAATGTCCGTAAAATATGCCTCTTGAAACTGTCGTTTTGAAATATGGAGGTGTTTTGAATTTTTTGGTCGGTATACGACCCCAGGATTTGTTTTCAGGGCAGGTCTCATTTACAGGCCTGCAATTATTTTGAATATCAACTGACCATTAGCGCTGGGATTAAAGCTGCTGTTGTGTGAAACGGCCACAAGGTGGCAGCAGTTCTCCTTTACCAAATCTGGTGACTAGGGCAACAGAGCCTCAATGGAAGTCGTGTTCTAGGTTGTAATTTAGAATGGAATGTGCCAGGAAAAAGACCCTTAAGTTTGTCTCACTATTTCTTGTTCGGTTTTTTTTTCATTTAATTTTTATTTTTTATCACAGCCAGTTTGATTACAATGTTTGGCTTGTTGTAGGTGTGCAAGATGTGGTTCTTTTACGCATATACATATGTCTGTTCTTCCTGGGATCCTTTTCCATGTACGTTATGACAGAATGTTGACTAATCTTCTCTTGGTATTCCGTAGGTGTTTGGTGTCTATATATTTCACCTGTGTTTGTATATGTCTCTTAACCCCAATATCCTAATGTATCCAATCCTCACACCTTTCCATTGGTGAACCGTAAGTTTGTTTAATGAATCTGCGATTGCCCTTCTCTGTGGAAATATCTTCACTAGTATCAAGTTTTAGGTAACACCTATAAGTGATATCATACGATATGTGTCTTTCTCTTTCTGACTTACTACAAGTCACGTGATTACCTCTAGACTCATCTACGGTGCTGCAGATGGCATTGTGTCCTTTTTTTCCTTGGCTAATATTCTGTCTGTACATGTACCAGTTCTTCTTTGACCACTCATCTGTTGATGGACTTTTTGGTTGCTCCCATGTCATGGCTATTGTAATGCTGCGGCAATGCACATTTGCCTGCCTGTGTCTTTCCAATTCTGTCTTCTTAGGTTATAGGCCCAGGAGTTCGCCTGCTGGATCATATGGTAGCAAAATGTTTACCTTGTACAGGCACCGCCATTCTGTTCTCATTAGTGGCTCTTACCAGGTTACGTCCCACTTAAAGTTGAGGTGATGCTCTTCTCCACAACACCTTCAGCGTTTATTGTTTGGAGTATTTTTGCTGAAGTTTATTCTGACTAGTGTGAGCTGATACCACTTTGTGCTTGGATTTGCATGCGTCTCATAATACCTTGAAATTGAGCTTTCTGGCATGTCCTTTTTTTCTTCAAACTGTGAGTACAGCTTACCTCTTCAAATTGTTTTCGGGAAGTAGGTGTGACATTTAGAAATATTTTGGCCATTACCTCCCTCAAGACATTATGAGGGCAGGTTTCATTCACAGCCCTCCAGTACTGGTGCATATGAAGTGACCCTTAGCACAGGTTTTAAAGCTGCTGTTGCAGGTAACGGCCAGAGGGTGGCAGCATTTCTGCTTTTCCCAATCTGTTAACTAGGGAAACAGACCATCCTGGCAGTGGTGTTCCTCGGTTCTATATTAGAGTGGAATGTGCCCCCAAAAGCTGATGTCTCCTTACTTATGTTTGTTTTAGAAATCGAATTTCTCTATATTTTTTTATTGGAGTCATATTCCATTGTGTTCATGGACCACTTCTTCTTTGAGCATTCCTCTGTTGATGGACATTTTCGTAGCTTCCAAGTGTTGGCTATGGTAAATATTGCTGGAGTGCAGGATTGCCAGCATGTGTCTTTTCTTTTTTGTGGTACATGGGCCTCTCACTGCCGTGGGCCCTCCCATTGCAGAGCACAGGCTCCGGACGCACAGGCCCAGCAGCCATAGCTCACGGGAACAGCCGCTCCGTGGCAAGTGGGATCTTCCCGAATCGGGGCATGAACCCATGTCCCCTGCACTGGCAGGCAGACTCTCATCCACTGCGCCACCAGTGAATCCCAGCCTGTCTTTTTGATTCTCATCCCCTCAGGCGAAAGGCCCAGCAGTGGGTATACTTGATTGAATGGTAGCTCAGTATTTATCTTTACAAGGCACGTCATTTTTGTTTTCATGACTGGCTCTTACCATGTCCCACGTTGAAGCAAGGGTAGGCATTTCTCCAAAACCCCTTCAGCATTTATTGTTTGCAGAATTTTTCCTGATGGGCATTCTGACTGCTGTGAGCTGATAGGTTTTTGTCATTTGGATTTACATATCTTTAATTATTCCTAATGTTTAGCATTTTCCCATGCCTTTTTAAATTTCTGGCAGAGAAAAACAGAAAAAAAAACGGAGAGTACAGTTAAACTCTTGAAATTGTCTTCTTGGATGGTTGCCCTCTTTTGAATGTTCTGGTCAATTTTCAACCCCATGTTTGTTTTTGAGGGCAGGTGTTATTCACAGGCCTGCAATGAGTGTGACTATTTAGTGACCATTAGCAGTGGGTTTAAAGCTGCTGTTGTGGGAAATGGCCACAAGGCGGCAGCGTTTCTCCACTCCCAAGTCTGGTTCCTAGGGCAGCAGAGCCTTTCTGGGACCAATGGAATACAGAAGAAGGCATCATTGAAGTCTAATACAGAATACCATGTCCTGGTGGATGGTAGAATGACCAGTAGGGTCTAGGAATTAGGAACTACTGGATGTATATGCTCGGTGGCTTCACTGACTGTCCTAACATCCTTTACCAGGTCCCCAGCAGCCCAGGGGGCTCTCGTGGTCAGGCCCCTCCCAGGATATGGGGCTCACCTGGGCAGGGCCCCAGCAGCCAACGGGGTTCTCATGTTCAGGCCACTCCCAGGGTATGGAGCTCAGCTGTGAAACTACCCAGCAGCCCATGAGGCTCTCGTGCTTAGGCACCTCCCATGATACAGAGCCCCTGTGGGCAGGTACCATGGCAGGGCTGGGCACACAGGAACCGTGCACATAGCCCTCATTGCAGAGCACCCCAGAACGCCTGTCACGCAGAGCTGACACAGAGCACCTCAGAGCAGGACTTGAACTAACCAACAGCAGCTCCGACAGGTCTCTGACCCTGGGCATCACTCTGTGCAGCCTCCCTCTGCCTGGTCTTCCAGAGACTTCCACTGCAGCCGGGGCACCAGGCCTTTGTCTCCAACCATCCCCCCTCCTCTCCCTGACTCCTGGGTTCCTCTCATTAGGATTAGGTCTTCTTGAAATTGTCTCCCACTCATGGGCCAGATAAAATGATGAGAAAACAAGCCGGAGATGCAGCCCCTTGTCTATCCTGACTCTCAGGAGCCCACACCTGTTCCTTGGAACTGGCCGTTTCAGCGAGGTCCATTTTCTGCAATGTGAGCCACTGAGGGGTGAGGATTGGCTGACCGGAGCAGCCTGTCCCTACCGGCCAGCCCTCCCCAGGTGTGCCTGGGTTGAGGTCAATAGAAACACCGCTCCAGGGAGCAACAGCGCCTGCAGCTGTGCCTGACGCCATATTCTCTGCCCCGTCAGCAGTCTCGGGGCTGTGCTGGTGGGAGGGAGTGAGGGGGCACGGTTTTGTGGGTGGCCCGGTGTGAGAGGGGCTCTGCTGGACTTTCTGCAGGAGTTGCCAGACTGCCACCTGCTAAAGAAGAGGATGGGTCACCCATACCTTCCGCTGGAATTTCTCCGTGGGCAGAGGTGAGGGAGGAACAAAGCAGTGGGGGCCAAGACAGGACGGATATCTCAGGCAGGGAAATGGAAAGTTTTCAGAAGAGCGCCTGGGGCCAGGATCATCCTGGCTGGCCTGCAGGCACCAAGTCAGCCTGCGTGCTTTCGCTGGTGTGGATCCACGGCCCTTCCTCTATGCTTTCAAGTCCTTGTACATATTCAGGTGTTTTACCTGGGAAGGGAGGGAACAGTTCAGCAGCAGCTGGCTGGGGGCTCAGCTCACGTTTACTCACAGACGCCTATGTACGGTCCCCCAGCTTTGCAATGAGGACGCTCCTTGCGGGGGTGGGGTGGGGCTGCTGGCTGCATGGGAGATAATTCCCTACCTCTGACCAACTTCAGAATTGTTTACCACTGGAGCAAGTGCCCTGATAGGGTTTTCCTCTGTATAACTAGTGGGTTCTGTTTATTTTTTCTGTTTTGTTTCAAGGTAGATTTTATTCCTCATTTATGTATTTATAGATATAAGCATGGAAATAATTCATTCATACAAATACATCTGTGTGAAGGGAAGAACGTTTTTCTGTTTTATTTTTAAATTTTATTTGTTTTTAAAAATTTTGAAATTTAGTATTATTTATTTTTTTAGACAGCAGGTTATTATTAGTTATCTATTTTATACATATACATGTATACAGGTCAATCCCAATCTCCCAACTCATCCCACCACCACCACCCCATGGCTTCCCCCCCTTGGTTTCCATACGTTTGTTCTCTAACCCTGTGTCTCTAATTCTGCCCTGCAAACCGGTTCATCTGTACCAGTTTTCTAGGTTCCACATATATGCATTAATACACAATATTTGTTTTTCTCTTTCTGACTTACTTCTCTCGGTATGACAGTCTCTAGATCCATCCACGTCTCTACAAATGACCCCGTTTCATTCCTTTTTATGGCTGAGTAATATTCCATTTTATATATGTACCACATCTTTATCCATTCGTCTGTCTGTGGGCATTTAGGTTGCTTCCATTACCTGGCTATTGTAAATAGTGCTGCAATGAACATTGTGGTGAATGTGTCTTTTGGATTTATGGTTTTCTCTGGGTATATGCCCAGAAGTGGGATTGCTGGATCATATGGTAATTGTATTTTTAGTTTTTCTAATGAACCTCCATACTGTTCTCCATAGTGACTGTATCAATTGACATGCCCACCAATAGTGGAAGAGGGATCCATGTGTCCACACCCTCCGCAGCGTTTGTAGTTTGTCGATTTTCTGATGATGCCCATTCTAACAGGTGTGAGGTGATACCTCATTGAAGTTTTGACTTGCATTTCTCTAATAATTAGTGATGTTGAGCAGCTTTTCATGTGCATCCTGGCCATCTCTGGGTCTCCTTTGAAGAAATGTCTATTTAGATATTCTACCCATTTT
This sequence comes from Mesoplodon mirus, assembly GCF_964341445.2. Taxonomy (NCBI): domain Eukaryota; kingdom Metazoa; phylum Chordata; class Mammalia; order Artiodactyla; family Ziphiidae; genus Mesoplodon; species Mesoplodon mirus. The sequence continues at coordinate 93,444,404 of NC_138979.1, forward strand.
TGAAGTGGGTTGTATTTTTTTTAATATTAAGCTGCATGAGCTGTTTATATATATTGGAGATTAAACCTTTGTCCATTGATTCGTTTTCACATATTTCCTCCCATTCTGAGGGTTGCCTTTTTCCATTCCCGTTTTTTAACAAAAGAAAGAAAGAAAGAAAGAAAAAGAGGCAGAACACAAATGTCCGTAAAATATGCCTCTTGAAACTGTCGTTTTGAAATATGGAGGTGTTTTGAATTTTTTGGTTGGTATACGACCCCAGGATTTGTTTTCAGGGCAGGTCTCATTTACAGGCCTGCAATTATTTTGAATATCAACTGACCATTAGCGCTGGGATTAAAGCTGCTGTTGTGTGAAACGGCCACAAGGTGGCAGCAGTTCTCCTTTACCAAATCTGGTGACTAGGGCAACAGAGCCTCAATGGAAGTCGTGTTCTAGGTTGTAATTTAGAATGGAATGTGCCAGGAAAAAGACCCTTAAGTTTGTCTCACTATTTCTTGTTCGGTTTTTTTTTCATTTAATTTTTATTTTTTATCACAGCCAGTTTGATTACAATGTTTGGCTTGTTGTAGGTGTGCAAGATGTGGTTCTTTTACGCATATACATATGTCTGTTCTTCCTGGGATCCTTTTCCATGTACGTTATGACAGAATGTTGACTAATCTTCTCTTGGTATTCCGTAGGTGTTTGGTGTCTATATATTTCACCTGTGTTTGTATATGTCTCTTAACCCCAATATCCTAATGTATCCAATCCTCACACCTTTCCATTGGTGAACCGTAAGTTTGTTTAATGAATCTGCGATTGCCCTTCTCTTTGGAAATATCTTCACTAGTATCAAGTTTTAGGTAACACCTATAAGTGATATCATACGATATGTGTCTTTCTCTTTCTGACTTACTACAAGTCACGTGATTACCTCTAGACTCATCTACGGTGCTGCAAATGGCATTGTGTCCTTTTTTTCCTTGGCTAATATTCTGTCTGTACATGTACCAGTTCTTCTTTGACCACTCATCTGTTGATGGACTTTTTGGTTGTTCCCATGTCATGGCTATTGTAATGCTGCGGCAATGCACATTTGCCTGCCTGTGTCTTTCCAATTCTGTCTTCTTAGGTTATAGGCCCAGGAGTTCGCCTGCTGGATCATATGGTAGCAAAATGTTTACCTTGTACAGGCACCGCCATTCTGTTCTCATTAGTGGCTCTTACCAGGTTACGTCCCACTTAAAGTTGAGGTGATGCTCTTCTCCACAACACCTTCAGCGTTTATTGTTTGGAGTATTTTTGCTGAAGTTTATTCTGACTAGTGTGAGCTGATACCACTTTGTGCTTGGATTTGCATGCGTCTCATAATACCTTGAAATTGAGCTTTCTGGCATGTCCTTTTTTTCTTCAAACTGTGAGTACAGCTTACCTCTTCAAATTGTTTTCGGGAAGTAGCTGTGACATCTAGAAATATTTTGGCCATTACCTCCCTCAAGACATTATGAGGGCAGGTTTCATTCACAGCCCTCCAGTACTGGTGCATATGAAGTGACCCTTAGCACAGGTTTTAAAGCTGCTGTTGCAGGTAACGGCCAGAGGGTGGCAGCATTTCTGCTTTTCCCAATCTGTTAACTAGGGAAACAGACCATCCTGGCAGTGGTGTTCCTCGGTTATATATTAGAGTGGAATGTGCCCCCAAAAGCTGATGTCTCCTTACTTATGTTTGTTTTAGAAATCGAATTTCTCTATATTTTTTTATTGGAGTCATATTCCATTGTGTTCATGGACCACTTCTTCTTTGAGCATTCCTCTGTTGATGGACATTTTCGTAGCTTCCAAGTGTTGGCTATGGTAAATATTGCTGGAGTGCAGGATTGCCAGCATGTGTCTTTTCTTTTTTGTGGCACATGGGCCTCTCACTGCCGTGGGCCCTCCCATTGCAGAGCACAGGCTCCGGACGCACAGGCCCAGCAGCCATAGCTCACGGGAACAGCCGCTCCGTGGCAAGTGGGATCTTCCCGAATCGGGGCATGAACCCATGTCCCCTGCACTGGCAGGCGGACTCTCATCCACTGCGCCACCAGTGAATCCCAGCCTGTCTTTTTGATTCTCATCCCCTCAGGCGAAAGGCCCAGCAGTGGGTATACTTGATTGAATGGTAGCTCAGTATTTATCTTTACAAGGCACGTCATTTTTGTTTTCATGACTGGCTCTTACCATGTCCCACGTTGAAGCAAGGGTAGGCATTTCTCCAAAACCCCTTCAGCATTTATTGTTTGCAGAATTTTTCCTGATGGGCATTCTGACTGCTGTGAGCTGATAGGTTTTTGTCATTTGGATTTACATATTTTTAATTATTCCTAATGTTTAGCATTTTCCCATGCCTTTTTAAATTTCTGGCAGAGAAAAACAGGAAAAAAAACGGAGAGTACAGTTAAACTCTTGAAATTGTCTTCTTGGATGGTTGCCCTCTTTTGAATGTTCTGGTCAATTTTCGACCCCATGTTTGTTTTTGAGGGCAGGTGTTATTCACAGGCCTGCAATGAGTGTGACTATTTAGTGACCATTAGCAGTGGGTTTAAAGCTGCTGTTGTGGGAAATGGCCACAAGGCGGCAGCGTTTCTCCACTCCCAAGTCTGGTTCCTAGGGCAGCAGAGCCTTTCTGGGACCAATGGAGTACAGAAGAAGGCATCATTGAAGTCTAATACAGAATACCATGTCCTGGTGGATGGTAGAATGACCAGTAGGGTCTAGGAATTAGGAACTACTGGATGTATATCCTCGGTGGCTTCACTGACTGTCCTAACATCCTTTACCAGGTCCCCAGCAGCCCACGGGGCTCTCGTGGTCAGGCCCCTCCCAGGATATGGGGCTCACCTGGGCAGGGCCCCAGCAGCCAACGGGGTTCTCATGTTCAGGCCACTCCCAGGGTATGGAGCTCAGCTGTGAAACTACCCAGCAGCCCATGAGGCTCTCGTGCTTAGGCACCTCCCATGATACAGAGCTCCCGTGGGCAGGTACCATGGCAGGGCTGGGCACACAGGAACCGTGCACATAGCCCTCATTGCAGAGCACCCCAGAACGCCTGTCACGCAGAGCTGACACAGAGCACCTCAGAGCAGGACTTGAACTAACCAACAGCAGCTCCGACAGGTCTCTGACCCTGGGCATCACTCTGTGCAGCCTCCCTCTGCCTGGTCTTCCAGAGACTTCCACTGCAGCCGGGGCACCAGGCCTTTGTCTCCAACCATCCCCCCTCCTCTCCCTGACTCCTGGGTTCCTCTCATTAGGATTAGGTCTTCTTGAAATTGTCTCCCACTCATGGGCCAGATAAAATGATGAGAAAACAAGCCGGAGATGCAGCCCCTTGTCTATCCTGACTCTCAGGAGCCCACACCTGTTCCTTGGAACTGGCCGTTTCAGCGAGGTCCATTTTCTGCAATGTGAGCCACTGAGGGGTGAGGATTGGCTGACCGGAGCAGCCTGTCCCTACTGGCCAGCCCTCCCCAGGTGTGCCTGGGTTGAGGTCAATAGAAACACCGCTCCAGGGAGCAACAGCGCCTGCAGCTGTGCCTGACGCCATATTCTCTGCCCCGTCAGCAGTCTCGGGGCTGTGCTGGTGGGAGGGAGTGAGGGGGCACGGTTTTGTGGGTGGCCCGGTGTGAGAGGGGCTCTGCTGGACTTTCTGCAGGAGTTGCCAGACTGCCACCTGCTAAAGAAGAGGATGGGTCACCCATACCTTCCGCTGGAATTTCTCCGCGGGCAGAGGTGAGGGAGGAACAAAGCAGTGGGGGCCAAGACAGGACGGATATCTCAGGCAGGGAAATGGAAAGTTTTCAGAAGAGCGCCTGGGGCCAGGATCATCCTGGCTGGCCTGCAGGCACCAAGTCAGCCTGCGTGCTTTCGCTGGTGTGGATCCACGGCCCTTCCTCTATGCTTTCAAGTCCTTGTACATATTCAGGTGTTTTACCTGGGAAGGGAGGGAACAGTTCAGCAGCAGCTGGCTGGGGGCTCAGCTCATGTTTACTCACAGACGCCTATGTACGGTCCCCCAGCTTTGCAATGAGGACGCTCCTTGCGTGGGGGGGGGGCTGCTGGCTGCATGGGAGATAATTCCCTACCTCTGACCAACTTCAGAATTGTTTACCACTGGAGCAAGTGCCCTGATAGGGTTTTCCTCTGTATAACTAGTGGGTTCTGTTTATTTTTTCTGTTTTGTTTCAAGGTAGATTTTATTCCTCATTTATGTATTTATAGATATAAGCATGGAAATAATTCATTCATACAAATACATCTGTGTGAAGGGAAGAACGTTTTTCTGTTTTATTTTTAAATTTTATTTGTTTTTAAAAATTTTGAAATTTAGTATTATTTATTTTTTTAGACAGCAGGTTATTATTAGTTATCTATTTTATACATATACATGTATACAGGTCAATCCCAATCTCCCAACTCATCCCACCACCACCACCCCATGGCTTCCCCCCCTTGGTTTCCATACGTTTGTTCTCTAACCCTGTGTCTCTAATTCTGCCCTGCAAACCGGTTCATCTGTACCAGTTTTCTAGGTTCCACATATATGCATTAATACACAATATTTGTTTTTCTCTTTCTGACTTACTTCTCTCGGTATGACAGTCTCTAGATCCATCCACGTCTCTACAAATGACCCCGTTTCATTCCTTTTTATGGCTGAGTAATATTCCATTTTATATATGTACCACATCTTTATCCATTCGTCTGTCTGTGGGCATTTAGGTTGCTTCCATTACCTGGCTATTGTAAATAGTGCTGCAATGAACATTGTGGTGAATGTGTCTTTTGGATTTATGGTTTTCTCTGGGTATATGCCCAGAAGTGGGATTGCTGGATCATATGGTAATTGTATTTTTAGTTTTTCTAATGAACCTCCATACTGTTCTCCATAGTGACTGTATCAATTGACATGCCCACCAATAGTGGAAGAGGGATCCATGTGTCCACACCCTCCGCAGCATTTGTAGTTTGTCGATTTTCTGATGATGCCCATTCTAACAGGTGTGAGGTGATACCTCATTGAAGTTTTGACTTGCATTTCTCTAATAATTAGTGATGTTGAGCAGCTTTTCATGTGCATCCTGGCCATCTCTGGGTCTCCTTTGAAGAAATGTCTATTTAGATATTCTACCCATTTTTGAAGTGGGTTGTATTTTTTTAATATTAAGCTGCATGAGCTGTTTATATATATTGGAGATTAAACCTTTGTCCATTGATTCGTTTCCACATATTTCCTCCCATTCTGAGGGTTGCCTTTTTCCATTCCCGTTTTTTAACAAAAGAAAGAAAGAAAGAAAAAGAAGCAGAACACAAATGTCCGTAAAATATGCCTCTTGAAACTGTCGTTTTGAAATATGGAGGTGTTTTGAATTTTTTGGTCGGTATACGACCCCAGGATTTGTTTTCAGGGCAGGTCTCATTTACAGGCCTGCAATTATTTTGAATATCAACTGACCATTAGCGCTGGGATTAAAGCTGCTGTTGTGTGAAACGGCCACAAGGTGGCAGCAGTTCTCCTTTACCAAATCTGGTGACTAGGGCAACAGAGCCTCAATGGAAGTCGTGTTCTAGGTTGTAATTTAGAATGGAATGTGCCAGGAAAAAGACCCTTAAGTTTGTCTCACTATTTCTTGTTCGGTTTTTTTTTCATTTAATTTTTATTTTTTATCACAGCCAGTTTGATTACAATGTTTGGCTTGTTGTAGGTGTGCAAGATGTGGTTCTTTTACGCATATACATATGTCTGTTCTTCCTGGGATCCTTTTCCATGTACGTTATGACAGAATGTTGACTAATCTTCTCTTGGTATTCCGTAGGTGTTTGGTGTCTATATATTTCACCTGTGTTTGTATATGTCTCTTAACCCCAATATCCTAATGTATCCAATCCTCACACCTTTCCATTGGTGAACCGTAAGTTTGTTTAATGAATCTGCGATTGCCCTTCTCTTTGGAAATATCTTCACTAGTATCAAGTTTTAGGTAACACCTATAAGTGATATCATACGATATGTGTCTTTCTCTTTCTGACTTACTACAAGTCACGTGATTACCTCTAGACTCATCTACGGTGCTGCAAATGGCATTGTGTCCTTTTTTTTCCTTGGCTAATATTCTGTCTGTACATGTACCAGTTCTTCTTTGACCACTCATCTGTTGATGGACTTTTTGGTTGCTCCCATGTCATGGCTATTGTAATGCTGCGGCAATGCACATTTGCCTGCCTGTGTCTTTCCAATTCTGTCTTCTTAGGTTATAGGCCCAGGAGTTCGCCTGCTGGATCATATGGTAGCAAAATGTTTACCTTGTACAGGCACCGCCATTCTGTTCTCATTAGTGGCTCTTACCAGGTTACGTCCCACTTAAAGTTGAGGTGATGCTCTTCTCCACAACACCTTCAGCGTTTATTGTTTGGAGTATTTTTGCTGAAGTTTATTCTGACTAGTGTGAGCTGATACCACTTTGTGCTTGGATTTGCATGCGTCTCATAATACCTTGAAATTGAGCTTTCTGGCATGTCCTTTTTTTCTTCAAACTGTGAGTACAGCTTACCTCTTCAAATTGTTTTCGGGAAGTAGGTGTGACATTTAGAAATATTTTGGCCATTACCTCCCTCAAGACATTATGAGGGCAGGTTTCATTCACAGCCCTCCAGTACTGGTGCATATGAAGTGACCCTTAGCACAGGTTTTAAAGCTGCTGTTGCTGGTAACGGCAAGAGGGTGGCAGCATTTCTGTTTTTCCCAATCTGTTAACTAGGGAAACAGACCATCCTGGCAGTGGTGTTCCTCGGTTATATATTAGAGTGGAATGTGCCCCCCAAAGCTGATGTCTCCTTACTTATGTTTGTTTTAGAAATTGAATTTCTATATATTTTTTTATTGGAGTCATATTCCATTGTGTTCATGGACCACTTCTTCTTTGAGCATTCCTCTGTTGATGGACATTTTCGTAGCTTCCAAGTGTTGGCTATGGTAAATATTGCTGGAGTGCAGGATTGCCAGCATGTGTCTTTTCTTTTTTGTGGTACATGGGCCTCTCACTGCCGTGGGCCCTCCCATTGCAGAGCACAGGCTCCGGACGCACAGGCCCAGCAGCCATAGCTCACGGGAACAGCCGCTCCGTGGCAAGTGGGATCTTCCCGAATCGGGGCATGAACCCATGTCCCCTGCACTGGCAGGCAGACTCTCATCCACTGCGCCACCAGTGAATCCCAGCCTGTCTTTTTGATTCTCATCCCCTCAGGCGAAAGGCCCAGCAGTGGGTATACTTGATTGAATGGTAGCTCAGTATTTATCTTTACAAGGCACGTCATTTTTGTTTTCATGACTGGCTCTTACCATGTCCCACGTTGAAGCAAGGGTAGGCATTTCTCCAAAACCCCTTCAGCATTTATTGTTTGCAGAATTTTTCCTGATGGGCATTCTGACTGCTGTGAGCTGATAGGTTTTTGTCATTTGGATTTACATATCTTTAATTATTCCTAATGTTTAGCATTTTCCCATGCCTTTTTAAATTTCTGGCAGAGAAAAACAGAAAAAAAAACGGAGAGTACAGTTAAACTCTTGAAATTGTCTTCTTGGATGGTTGCCCTCTTTTGAATGTTCTGGTCAATTTTCAACCCCATGTTTGTTTTTGAGGGCAGGTGTTATTCACAGGCCTGCAATGAGTGTGACTATTTAGTGACCATTAGCAGTGGGTTTAAAGCTGCTGTTGTGGGAAATGGCCACAAGGCGGCAGCGTTTCTCCACTCCCAAGTCTGGTTCCTAGGGCAGCAGAGCCTTTCTGGGACCAATGGAATACAGAAGAAGGCATCATTGAAGTCTAATACAGAATACCGTGTCCTGGTGGATGGTAGAATGACCAGTAGGGTCTAGGAATTAGGAACTACTGGATGTATATGCTCGGTGGCTTCACTGACTGTCCTAACATCCTTTACCAGGTCCCCAGCAGCCCAGGGGGCTCTCGTGGTCAGGCCCCTCCCAGGATATGGGGCTCACCTGGGCAGGGCCCCAGCAGCCAACGGGGTTCTCATGTTCAGGCCACTCCCAGGGTATGGAGCTCAGCTGTGAAACTACCCAGCAGCCCATGAGGCTCTCGTGCTTAGGCACCTCCCATGATACAGAGCCCCTGTGGGCAGGTACCATGGCAGGGCTGGGCACACAGGAACCGTGCACATAGCCCTCATTGCAGAGCACCCCAGAACGCCTGTCACGCAGAGCTGACACAGAGCACCTCAGAGCAGGACTTGAACTAACCAACAGCAGCTCCGACAGGTCTCTGACCCTGGGCATCACTCTGTGCAGCCTCCCTCTGCCTGGTCTTCCAGAGACTTCCACTGCAGCCGGGGCACCAGGCCTTTGTCTCCAACCATCCCCCCTCCTCTCCCTGACTCCTGGGTTCCTCTCATTAGGATTAGGTCTTCTTGAAATTGTCTCCCACTCATGGGCCAGATAAAATGATGAGAAAACAAGCCGGAGATGCAGCCCCTTGTCTATCCTGACTCTCAGGAGCCCACACCTGTTCCTTGGAACTGGCCGTTTCAGCGAGGTCCATTTTCTGCAATGTGAGCCACTGAGGGGTGAGGATTGGCTGACCGGAGCAGCCTGTCCCTACCGGCCAGCCCTCCCCAGGTGTGCCTGGGTTGAGGTCAATAGAAACACCACTCCAGGGAGCAACAGCGCCTGCAGCTGTGCCTGACGCCATATTCTCTGCCCCGTCAGCAGTCTCGGGGCTGTGCTGGTGGGAGGGAGTGAGGGGGCACGGTTTTGTGGGTGGCCCGGTGTGAGAGGGGCTCTGCTGGACTTTCTGCAGGAGTTGCCAGACTGCCACCTGCTAAAGAAGAGGATGGGTCACCCATACCTTCCGCTGGAATTTCTCCGCGGGCAGAGGTGAGGGAGGAACAAAGCAGTGGGGGCCAAGACAGGACGGATATCTCAGGCAGGGAAATGGAAAGTTTTCAGAAGAGCGCCTGGGGCCAGGATCATCCTGGCTGGCCTGCAGGCACCAAGTCAGCCTGCGTGCTTTCGCTGGTGTGGATCCACGGCCCTTCCTCTATGCTTTCAAGTCCTTGTACATATTCAGGTGTTTTACCTGGGAAGGGAGGGAACAGTTCAGCAGCAGCTGGCTGGGGGCTCAGCTCACGTTTACTCACAGACGCCTATGTACGGTCCCCCAGCTTTGCAATGAGGACGCTCCTTGCGGGGGTGGGGTGGGGCTGCTGGCTGCATGGGAGATAATTCCCTACCTCTGACCAACTTCAGAATTGTTTACCACTGGAGCAAGTGCCCTGATAGGGTTTTCCTCTGTATAACTAGTGGGTTCTGTTTATTTTTTCTGTTTTGTTTCAAGGTAGATTTTATTCCTCATTTATGTATTTATAGATATAAGCATGGAAATAATTCATTCATACAAATACATCTGTGTGAAGGGAAGAACGTTTTTCTGTTTTATTTTTAAATTTTATTTGTTTTTAAAAATTTTGAAATTTAGTATTATTTATTTTTTTAGACAGCAGGTTATTATTAGTTATCTATTTTATACATATACATGTATACAGGTCAATCCCAATCTCCCAACTCATCCCACCACCACCACCCCATGGCTTCCCCCCCTTGGTTTCCATACGTTTGTTCTCTAACCCTGTGTCTCTAATTCTGCCCTGCAAACCGGTTCATCTGTACCAGTTTTCTAGGTTCCACATATATGCATTAATACACAATATTTGTTTTTCTCTTTCTGACTTACTTCTCTCGGTATGACAGTCTCTAGATCCATCCACGTCTCTACAAATGACCCCGTTTCATTCCTTTTTATGGCTGAGTAATATTCCATTTTATATATGTACCACATCTTTATCCATTCGTCTGTCTGTGGGCATTTAGGTTGCTTCCATTACCTGGCTATTGTAAATAGTGCTGCAATGAACATTGTGGTGAATGTGTCTTTTGGATTTATGGTTTTCTCTGGGTATATGCCCAGAAGTGGGATTGCTGGATCATATGGTAATTGTATTTTTAGTTTTTCTAATGAACCTCCATACTGTTCTCCATAGTGACTGTATCAATTGACATGCCCACCAATAGTGGAAGAGGGATCCATGTGTCCACACCCTCCGCAGCGTTTGTAGTTTGTCGATTTTCTGATGATGCCCATTCTAACAGGTGTGAGGTGATACCTCATTGAAGTTTTGACTTGCATTTCTCTAATAATTAGTGATGTTGAGCAGCTTTTCATGTGCATCCTGGCCATCTCTGGGTCTCCTTTGAAGAAATGTCTATTTAGATATTCTACCCATTTTTGAAGTGGGTTGTATTTTTTTTAATATTAAGCTGCATGAGCTGTTTATATATATTGGAGATTAAACCTTTGTCCATTGATTCGTTTTCACATATTTCCTCCCATTCTGAGGGTTGCCTTTTTCCATTCCCGTTTTTTAACAAAAGAAAGAAAGAAAGAAAGAAAAAGAGGCAGAACACAAATGTCCGTAAAATATGCCTCTTGAAACTGTCGTTTTGAAATATGGAGGTGTTTTGAATTTTTTGGTTGGTATACGACCCCAGGATTTGTTTTCAGGGCAGGTCTCATTTACAGGCCTGCAATTATTTTGAATATCAACTGACCATTAGCGCTGGGATTAAAGCTGCTGTTGTGTGAAACGGCCACAAGGTGGCAGCAGTTCTCCTTTACCAAATCTGGTGACTAGGGCAACAGAGCCTCAATGGAAGTCGTGTTCTAGGTTGTAATTTAGAATGGAATGTGCCAGGAAAAAGACCCTTAAGTTTGTCTCACTATTTCTTGTTCGGTTTTTTTTTCATTTAATTTTTATTTTTTATCACAGCCAGTTTGATTACAATGTTTGGCTTGTTGTAGGTGTGCAAGATGTGGTTCTTTTACGCATATACATATGTCTGTTCTTCCTGGGATCCTTTTCCATGTACGTTATGACAGAATGTTGACTAATCTTCTCTTGGTATTCCGTAGGTGTTTGGTGTCTATATATTTCACCTGTGTTTGTATATGTCTCTTAACCCCAATATCCTAATGTATCCAATCCTCACACCTTTCCATTGGTGAACCGTAAGTTTGTTTAATGAATCTGCGATTGCCCTTCTCTTTGGAAATATCTTCACTAGTATCAAGTTTTAGGTAACACCTATAAGTGATATCATACGATATGTGTCTTTCTCTTTCTGACTTACTACAAGTCACGTGATTACCTCTAGACTCATCTACGGTGCTGCAAATGGCATTGTGTCCTTTTTTTCCTTGGCTAATATTCTGTCTGTACATGTACCAGTTCTTCTTTGACCACTCATCTGTTGATGGACTTTTTGGTTGTTCCCATGTCATGGCTATTGTAATGCTGCGGCAATGCACATTTGCCTGCCTGTGTCTTTCCAATTCTGTCTTCTTAGGTTATAGGCCCAGGAGTTCGCCTGCTGGATCATATGGTAGCAAAATGTTTACCTTGTACAGGCACCGCCATTCTGTTCTCATTAGTGGCTCTTACCAGGTTACGTCCCACTTAAAGTTGAGGTGATGCTCTTCTCCACAACACCTTCAGCGTTTATTGTTTGGAGTATTTTTGCTGAAGTTTATTCTGACTAGTGTGAGCTGATACCACTTTGTGCTTGGATTTGCATGCGTCTCATAATACCTTGAAATTGAGCTTTCTGGCATGTCCTTTTTTTCTTCAAACTGTGAGTACAGCTTACCTCTTCAAATTGTTTTCGGGAAGTAGCTGTGACATCTAGAAATATTTTGGCCATTACCTCCCTCAAGACATTATGAGGGCAGGTTTCATTCACAGCCCTCCAGTACTGGTGCATATGAAGTGACCCTTAGCACAGGTTTTAAAGCTGCTGTTGCAGGTAACGGCCAGAGGGTGGCAGCATTTCTGCTTTTCCCAATCTGTTAACTAGGGAAACAGACCATCCTGGCAGTGGTGTTCCTCGGTTATATATTAGAGTGGAATGTGCCCCCAAAAGCTGATGTCTCCTTACTTATGTTTGTTTTAGAAATCGAATTTCTCTATATTTTTTTATTGGAGTCATATTCCATTGTGTTCATGGACCACTTCTTCTTTGAGCATTCCTCTGTTGATGGACATTTTCGTAGCTTCCAAGTGTTGGCTATGGTAAATATTGCTGGAGTGCAGGATTGCCAGCATGTGTCTTTTCTTTTTTGTGGCACATGGGCCTCTCACTGCCGTGGGCCCTCCCATTGCAGAGCACAGGCTCCGGACGCACAGGCCCAGCAGCCATAGCTCACGGGAACAGCCGCTCCGTGGCAAGTGGGATCTTCCCGAATCGGGGCATGAACCCATGTCCCCTGCACTGGCAGGCGGACTCTCATCCACTGCGCCACCAGTGAATCCCAGCCTGTCTTTTTGATTCTCATCCCCTCAGGCGAAAGGCCCAGCAGTGGGTATACTTGATTGAATGGTAGCTCAGTATTTATCTTTACAAGGCACGTCATTTTTGTTTTCATGACTGGCTCTTACCATGTCCCACGTTGAAGCAAGGGTAGGCATTTCTCCAAAACCCCTTCAGCATTTATTGTTTGCAGAATTTTTCCTGATGGGCATTCTGACTGCTGTGAGCTGATAGGTTTTTGTCATTTGGATTTACATATTTTTAATTATTCCTAATGTTTAGCATTTTCCCATGCCTTTTTAAATTTCTGGCAGAGAAAAACAGGAAAAAAAACGGAGAGTACAGTTAAACTCTTGAAATTGTCTTCTTGGATGGTTGCCCTCTTTTGAATGTTCTGGTCAATTTTCGACCCCATGTTTGTTTTTGAGGGCAGGTGTTATTCACAGGCCTGCAATGAGTGTGACTATTTAGTGACCATTAGCAGTGGGTTTAAAGCTGCTGTTGTGGGAAATGGCCACAAGGCGGCAGCGTTTCTCCACTCCCAAGTCTGGTTCCTAGGGCAGCAGAGCCTTTCTGGGACCAATGGAGTACAGAAGAAGGCATCATTGAAGTCTAATACAGAATACCATGTCCTGGTGGATGGTAGAATGACCAGTAGGGTCTAGGAATTAGGAACTACTGGATGTATATCCTCGGTGGCTTCACTGACTGTCCTAACATCCTTTACCAGGTCCCCAGCAGCCCACGGGGCTCTCGTGGTCAGGCCCCTCCCAGGATATGGGGCTCACCTGGGCAGGGCCCCAGCAGCCAACGGGGTTCTCATGTTCAGGCCACTCCCAGGGTATGGAGCTCAGCTGTGAAACTACCCAGCAGCCCATGAGGCTCTCGTGCTTAGGCACCTCCCATGATACAGAGCTCCCGTGGGCAGGTACCATGGCAGGGCTGGGCACACAGGAACCGTGCACATAGCCCTCATTGCAGAGCACCCCAGAACGCCTGTCACGCAGAGCTGACACAGAGCACCTCAGAGCAGGACTTGAACTAACCAACAGCAGCTCCGACAGGTCTCTGACCCTGGGCATCACTCTGTGCAGCCTCCCTCTGCCTGGTCTTCCAGAGACTTCCACTGCAGCCGGGGCACCAGGCCTTTGTCTCCAACCATCCCCCCTCCTCTCCCTGACTCCTGGGTTCCTCTCATTAGGATTAGGTCTTCTTGAAATTGTCTCCCACTCATGGGCCAGATAAAATGATGAGAAAACAAGCCGGAGATGCAGCCCCTTGTCTATCCTGACTCTCAGGAGCCCACACCTGTTCCTTGGAACTGGCCGTTTCAGCGAGGTCCATTTTCTGCAATGTGAGCCACTGAGGGGTGAGGATTGGCTGACCGGAGCAGCCTGTCCCTACTGGCCAGCCCTCCCCAGGTGTGCCTGGGTTGAGGTCAATAGAAACACCGCTCCAGGGAGCAACAGCGCCTGCAGCTGTGCCTGACGCCATATTCTCTGCCCCGTCAGCAGTCTCGGGGCTGTGCTGGTGGGAGGGAGTGAGGGGGCACGGTTTTGTGGGTGGCCCGGTGTGAGAGGGGCTCTGCTGGACTTTCTGCAGGAGTTGCCAGACTGCCACCTGCTAAAGAAGAGGATGGGTCACCCATACCTTCCGCTGGAATTTCTCCGCGGGCAGAGGTGAGGGAGGAACAAAGCAGTGGGGGCCAAGACAGGACGGATATCTCAGGCAGGGAAATGGAAAGTTTTCAGAAGAGCGCCTGGGGCCAGGATCATCCTGGCTGGCCTGCAGGCACCAAGTCAGCCTGCGTGCTTTCGCTGGTGTGGATCCACGGCCCTTCCTCTATGCTTTCAAGTCCTTGTACATATTCAGGTGTTTTACCTGGGAAGGGAGGGAACAGTTCAGCAGCAGCTGGCTGGGGGCTCAGCTCATGTTTACTCACAGACGCCTATGTACGGTCCCCCAGCTTTGCAATGAGGACGCTCCTTGCGTGGGGGGGGGGCTGCTGGCTGCATGGGAGATAATTCCCTACCTCTGACCAACTTCAGAATTGTTTACCACTGGAGCAAGTGCCCTGATAGGGTTTTCCTCTGTATAACTAGTGGGTTCTGTTTATTTTTTCTGTTTTGTTTCAAGGTAGATTTTATTCCTCATTTATGTATTTATAGATATAAGCATGGAAATAATTCATTCATACAAATACATCTGTGTGAAGGGAAGAACGTTTTTCTGTTTTATTTTTAAATTTTATTTGTTTTTAAAAATTTTGAAATTTAGTATTATTTATTTTTTTAGACAGCAGGTTATTATTAGTTATCTATTTTATACATATACATGTATACAGGTCAATCCCAATCTCCCAACTCATCCCACCACCACCACCCCATGGCTTCCCCCCCTTGGTTTCCATACGTTTGTTCTCTAACCCTGTGTCTCTAATTCTGCCCTGCAAACCGGTTCATCTGTACCAGTTTTCTAGGTTCCACATATATGCATTAATACACAATATTTGTTTTTCTCTTTCTGACTTACTTCTCTCGGTATGACAGTCTCTAGATCCATCCACGTCTCTACAAATGACCCCGTTTCATTCCTTTTTATGGCTGAGTAATATTCCATTTTATATATGTACCACATCTTTATCCATTCGTCTGTCTGTGGGCATTTAGGTTGCTTCCATTACCTGGCTATTGTAAATAGTGCTGCAATGAACATTGTGGTGAATGTGTCTTTTGGATTTATGGTTTTCTCTGGGTATATGCCCAGAAGTGGGATTGCTGGATCATATGGTAATTGTATTTTTAGTTTTTCTAATGAACCTCCATACTGTTCTCCATAGTGACTGTATCAATTGACATGCCCACCAATAGTGGAAGAGGGATCCATGTGTCCACACCCTCCGCAGCATTTGTAGTTTGTCGATTTTCTGATGATGCCCATTCTAACAGGTGTGAGGTGATACCTCATTGAAGTTTTGACTTGCATTTCTCTAATAATTAGTGATGTTGAGCAGCTTTTCATGTGCATCCTGGCCATCTCTGGGTCTCCTTTGAAGAAATGTCTATTTAGATATTCTACCCATTTTTGAAGTGGGTTGTATTTTTTTAATATTAAGCTGCATGAGCTGTTTATATATATTGGAGATTAAACCTTTGTCCATTGATTCGTTTCCACATATTTCCTCCCATTCTGAGGGTTGCCTTTTTCCATTCCCGTTTTTTAACAAAAGAAAGAAAGAAAGAAAAAGAAGCAGAACACAAATGTCCGTAAAATATGCCTCTTGAAACTGTCGTTTTGAAATATGGAGGTGTTTTGAATTTTTTGGTCGGTATACGACCCCAGGATTTGTTTTCAGGGCAGGTCTCATTTACAGGCCTGCAATTATTTTGAATATCAACTGACCATTAGCGCTGGGATTAAAGCTGCTGTTGTGTGAAACGGCCACAAGGTGGCAGCAGTTCTCCTTTACCAAATCTGGTGACTAGGGCAACAGAGCCTCAATGGAAGTCGTGTTCTAGGTTGTAATTTAGAATGGAATGTGCCAGGAAAAAGACCCTTAAGTTTGTCTCACTATTTCTTGTTCGGTTTTTTTTTCATTTAATTTTTATTTTTTATCACAGCCAGTTTGATTACAATGTTTGGCTTGTTGTAGGTGTGCAAGATGTGGTTCTTTTACGCATATACATATGTCTGTTCTTCCTGGGATCCTTTTCCATGTACGTTATGACAGAATGTTGACTAATCTTCTCTTGGTATTCCGTAGGTGTTTGGTGTCTATATATTTCACCTGTGTTTGTATATGTCTCTTAACCCCAATATCCTAATGTATCCAATCCTCACACCTTTCCATTGGTGAACCGTAAGTTTGTTTAATGAATCTGCGATTGCCCTTCTCTTTGGAAATATCTTCACTAGTATCAAGTTTTAGGTAACACCTATAAGTGATATCATACGATATGTGTCTTTCTCTTTCTGACTTACTACAAGTCACGTGATTACCTCTAGACTCATCTACGGTGCTGCAAATGGCATTGTGTCCTTTTTTTTCCTTGGCTAATATTCTGTCTGTACATGTACCAGTTCTTCTTTGACCACTCATCTGTTGATGGACTTTTTGGTTGCTCCCATGTCATGGCTATTGTAATGCTGCGGCAATGCACATTTGCCTGCCTGTGTCTTTCCAATTCTGTCTTCTTAGGTTATAGGCCCAGGAGTTCGCCTGCTGGATCATATGGTAGCAAAATGTTTACCTTGTACAGGCACCGCCATTCTGTTCTCATTAGTGGCTCTTACCAGGTTACGTCCCACTTAAAGTTGAGGTGATGCTCTTCTCCACAACACCTTCAGCGTTTATTGTTTGGAGTATTTTTGCTGAAGTTTATTCTGACTAGTGTGAGCTGATACCACTTTGTGCTTGGATTTGCATGCGTCTCATAATACCTTGAAATTGAGCTTTCTGGCATGTCCTTTTTTTCTTCAAACTGTGAGTACAGCTTACCTCTTCAAATTGTTTTCGGGAAGTAGGTGTGACATTTAGAAATATTTTGGCCATTACCTCCCTCAAGACATTATGAGGGCAGGTTTCATTCACAGCCCTCCAGTACTGGTGCATATGAAGTGACCCTTAGCACAGGTTTTAAAGCTGCTGTTGCTGGTAACGGCAAGAGGGTGGCAGCATTTCTGTTTTTCCCAATCTGTTAACTAGGGAAACAGACCATCCTGGCAGTGGTGTTCCTCGGTTATATATTAGAGTGGAATGTGCCCCCCAAAGCTGATGTCTCCTTACTTATGTTTGTTTTAGAAATTGAATTTCTATATATTTTTTTATTGGAGTCATATTCCATTGTGTTCATGGACCACTTCTTCTTTGAGCATTCCTCTGTTGATGGACATTTTCGTAGCTTCCAAGTGTTGGCTATGGTAAATATTGCTGGAGTGCAGGATTGCCAGCATGTGTCTTTTCTTTTTTGTGGTACATGGGCCTCTCACTGCCGTGGGCCCTCCCATTGCAGAGCACAGGCTCCGGACGCACAGGCCCAGCAGCCATAGCTCACGGGAACAGCCGCTCCGTGGCAAGTGGGATCTTCCCGAATCGGGGCATGAACCCATGTCCCCTGCACTGGCAGGCAGACTCTCATCCACTGCGCCACCAGTGAATCCCAGCCTGTCTTTTTGATTCTCATCCCCTCAGGCGAAAGGCCCAGCAGTGGGTATACTTGATTGAATGGTAGCTCAGTATTTATCTTTACAAGGCACGTCATTTTTGTTTTCATGACTGGCTCTTACCATGTCCCACGTTGAAGCAAGGGTAGGCATTTCTCCAAAACCCCTTCAGCATTTATTGTTTGCAGAATTTTTCCTGATGGGCATTCTGACTGCTGTGAGCTGATAGGTTTTTGTCATTTGGATTTACATATCTTTAATTATTCCTAATGTTTAGCATTTTCCCATGCCTTTTTAAATTTCTGGCAGAGAAAAACAGAAAAAAAAACGGAGAGTACAGTTAAACTCTTGAAATTGTCTTCTTGGATGGTTGCCCTCTTTTGAATGTTCTGGTCAATTTTCAACCCCATGTTTGTTTTTGAGGGCAGGTGTTATTCACAGGCCTGCAATGAGTGTGACTATTTAGTGACCATTAGCAGTGGGTTTAAAGCTGCTGTTGTGGGAAATGGCCACAAGGCGGCAGCGTTTCTCCACTCCCAAGTCTGGTTCCTAGGGCAGCAGAGCCTTTCTGGGACCAATGGAATACAGAAGAAGGCATCATTGAAGTCTAATACAGAATACCATGTCCTGGTGGATGGTAGAATGACCAGTAGGGTCTAGGAATTAGGAACTACTGGATGTATATGCTCGGTGGCTTCACTGACTGTCCTAACATCCTTTACCAGGTCCCCAGCAGCCCAGGGGGCTCTCGTGGTCAGGCCCCTCCCAGGATATGGGGCTCACCTGGGCAGGGCCCCAGCAGCCAACGGGGTTCTCATGTTCAGGCCACTCCCAGGGTATGGAGCTCAGCTGTGAAACTACCCAGCAGCCCATGAGGCTCTCGTGCTTAGGCACCTCCCATGATACAGAGCCCCTGTGGGCAGGTACCATGGCAGGGCTGGGCACACAGGAACCGTGCACATAGCCCTCATTGCAGAGCACCCCAGAACGCCTGTCACGCAGAGCTGACACAGAGCACCTCAGAGCAGGACTTGAACTAACCAACAGCAGCTCCGACAGGTCTCTGACCCTGGGCATCACTCTGTGCAGCCTCCCTCTGCCTGGTCTTCCAGAGACTTCCACTGCAGCCGGGGCACCAGGCCTTTGTCTCCAACCATCCCCCCTCCTCTCCCTGACTCCTGGGTTCCTCTCATTAGGATTAGGTCTTCTTGAAATTGTCTCCCACTCATGGGCCAGATAAAATGATGAGAAAACAAGCCGGAGATGCAGCCCCTTGTCTATCCTGACTCTCAGGAGCCCACACCTGTTCCTTGGAACTGGCCGTTTCAGCGAGGTCCATTTTCTGCAATGTGAGCCACTGAGGGGTGAGGATTGGCTGACCGGAGCAGCCTGTCCCTACCGGCCAGCCCTCCCCAGGTGTGCCTGGGTTGAGGTCAATAGAAACACCACTCCAGGGAGCAACAGCGCCTGCAGCTGTGCCTGACGCCATATTCTCTGCCCCGTCAGCAGTCTCGGGGCTGTGCTGGTGGGAGGGAGTGAGGGGGCACGGTTTTGTGGGTGGCCCGGTGTGAGAGGGGCTCTGCTGGACTTTCTGCAGGAGTTGCCAGACTGCCACCTGCTAAAGAAGAGGATGGGTCACCCATACCTTCCGCTGGAATTTCTCCGCGGGCAGAGGTGAGGGAGGAACAAAGCAGTGGGGGCCAAGACAGGACGGATATCTCAGGCAGGGAAATGGAAAGTTTTCAGAAGAGCGCCTGGGGCCAGGATCATCCTGGCTGGCCTGCAGGCACCAAGTCAGCCTGCGTGCTTTCGCTGGTGTGGATCCACGGCCCTTCCTCTATGCTTTCAAGTCCTTGTACATATTCAGGTGTTTTACCTGGGAAGGGAGGGAACAGTTCAGCAGCAGCTGGCTGGGGGCTCAGCTCACGTTTACTCACAGACGCCTATGTACGGTCCCCCAGCTTTGCAATGAGGACGCTCCTTGCGGGGGTGGGGGGGGGCTGCTGGCTGCATGGGAGATAATTCCCTACCTCTGACCAACTTCAGAATTGTTTACCACTGGAGCAAGTGCCCTGATAGGGTTTTCCTCTGTATAACTAGTGGGTTCTGTTTATTTTTTCTGTTTTGTTTCAAGGTAGATTTTATTCCTCATTTATGTATTTATAGATATAAGCATGGAAATAATTCATTCATACAAATACATCTGTGTGAAGGGAAGAACGTTTTTCTGTTTTATTTTTAAATTTTATTTGTTTTTAAAAATTTTGAAATTTAGTATTATTTATTTTTTTAGACAGCAGGTTATTATTAGTTATCTATTTTATACATATACATGTATACAGGTCAATCCCAATCTCCCAACTCATCCCACCACCACCACCCCATGGCTTCCCCCCCTTGGTTTCCATACGTTTGTTCTCTAACCCTGTGTCTCTAATTCTGCCCTGCAAACCGGTTCATCTGTACCAGTTTTCTAGGTTCCACATATATGCATTAATACACAATATTTGTTTTTCTCTTTCTGACTTACTTCTCTCGGTATGACAGTCTCTAGATCCATCCACGTCTCTACAAATGACCCCGTTTCATTCCTTTTTATGGCTGAGTAATATTCCATTTTATATATGTACCACATCTTTATCCATTCGTCTGTCTGTGGGCATTTAGGTTGCTTCCATTACCTGGCTATTGTAAATAGTGCTGCAATGAACATTGTGGTGAATGTGTCTTTTGGATTTATGGTTTTCTCTGGGTATATGCCCAGAAGTGGGATTGCTGGATCATATGGTAATTGTATTTTTAGTTTTTCTAATGAACCTCCATACTGTTCTCCATAGTGACTGTATCAATTGACATGCCCACCAATAGTGGAAGAGGGATCCATGTGTCCACACCCTCCGCAGCATTTGTAGTTTGTCGATTTTCTGATGATGCCCATTCTAACAGGTGTGAGGTGATACCTCATTGAAGTTTTGACTTGCATTTCTCTAATAATTAGTGATGTTGAGCAGCTTTTCATGTGCATCCTGGCCATCTCTGGGTCTCCTTTGAAGAAATGTCTATTTAGATATTCTACCCATTTTTGAAGTGGGTTGTATTTTTTTTAATATTAAGCTGCATGAGCTGTTTATATATATTGGAGATTAAACCTTTGTCCATTGATTCGTTTCCACATATTTCCTCCCATTCTGAGGGTTGCCTTTTTCCATTCCCGTTTTTTAACAAAAGAAAGAAAGAAAGAAAAAGAAGCAGAACACAAATGTCCGTAAAATATGCCTCTTGAAACTGTCGTTTTGAAATATGGAGGTGTTTTGAATTTTTTGGTCAGTATACGACCCCAGGATTTGTTTTCAGGGCAGGTCTCATTTACAGGCCTGCAATTATTTTGAATATCAACTGACCATTAGCGCTGGGATTAAAGCTGCTGTTGTGTGAAACGGCCACAAGGTGGCAGCAGTTCTCCTTTACCAAATCTGGTGACTAGGGCAACAGAGCCTCAATGGAAGTCGTGTTCTAGGTTGTAATTTAGAATGGAATGTGCCAGGAAAAAGACCCTTAAGTTTGTCTCACTATTTCTTGTTCGGTTTTTTTTTCATTTAATTTTTATTTTTTATCACAGCCAGTTTGATTACAATGTTTGGCTTGTTGTAGGTGTGCAAGATGTGGTTCTTTTACGCATATACATATGTCTGTTCTTCCTGGGATCCTTTTCCATGTACGTTATGACAGAATGTTGACTAATCTTCTCTTGGTATTCCGTAGGTGTTTGGTGTCTATATATTTCACCTGTGTTTGTATATGTCTCTTAACCCCAATATCCTAATGTATCCAATCCTCACACCTTTCCATTGGTGAACCATAAGTTTGTTTAATGAATCTGCGATTGCCCTTCTCTGTGGAAATATCTTCAGTAGTATCAAGTTTTAGGTAACACCTATAAGTGATATCATACGATATGTGTCTTTCTCTTTCTGACTTACTACAAGTCACGTGATTACCTCTAGACTCATCTACGGTGCTGCAGATGGCATTGTGTCCTTTTTTTCCTTGGCTAATATTCTGTCTGTACATGTACCAGTTCTTCTTTGACCACTCATCTGTTGATGGACTTTTTGGTTGCTCCCATGTCATGGCTATTGTAATGCTGCGGCAATGCACATTTGCCTGCCTGTGTCTTTCCAATTCTGTCTTCTTAGGTTATAGGCCCAGGAGTTCGCCTGCTGGATCATATGGTAGCAAAATGTTTACCTTGTACAGGCACCGCCATTCTGTTCTCATTAGTGGCTCTTACCAGGTTACGTCCCACTTAAAGTTGAGGTGATGCTCTTCTCCACAACACCTTCAGCGTTTATTGTTTGGAGTATTTTTGCTGAAGTTTATTCTGACTAGTGTGAGCTGATACCACTTTGTGCTTGGATTTGCATGCGTCTCATAATACCTTGAAATTGAGCTTTCTGGCATGTCCTTTTTTTCTTCAAACTGTGAGTACAGCTTACCTCTTCAAATTGTTTTCGGGAAGTAGGTGTGACATCTAGAAATATTTTGGCCATTACCTCCCTCAAGACATTATGAGGGCAGGTTTCATTCACAGCCCTCCAGTACTGGTGCATATGAAGTGACCCTTAGCACAGGTTTTAAAGCTGCTGTTGCAGGTAACGGCCAGAGGGTGGCAGCATTTCTGCTTTTCCCAATCTGTTAACTAGGGAAACAGACCATCCTGGCAGTGGTGTTCCTCGGTTCTATATTAGAGTGGAATGTGCCCCCAAAAGCTGATGTCTCCTTACTTATGTTTGTTTTAGAAATCGAATTTCTATATATTTTTTTATTGGAGTCATATTCCATTGTGTTCATGGACCACTTCTTCTTTGAGCATTCCTCTGTTGATGGACATTTTCGTAGCTTCCAAGTGTTGGCTATGGTAAATATTGCTGGAGTGCAGGATTGCCAGCATATGTCTTTTCTTTTTTGTGGTACATGGGCCTCTCACTGCCGTGGGCCCTCCCATTGCAGAGCACAGGCTCCGGACGCACAGGCCCAGCAGCCATAGCTCACGGGAACAGCCGCTCCGTGGCAAGTGGGATCTTCCCGAATCGGGGCATGAACCCATGTCCCCTGCACTGGCAGGCGGACTCTCATCCACTGCGCCACCAGTGAATCCCAGCCTGTCTTTTTGATTCTCATCCCCTCAGGCGAAAGGCCCAGCAGTGGGTATACTTGATTGAATGGTAGCTCAGTATTTATCTTTACAAGGCACGTCATTTTTGTTTTCATGACTGGCTCTTACCATGTCCCACGTTGAAGCAAGGGTAGGCATTTCTCCAAAACCCCTTCAGCATTTATTGTTTGCAGAATTTTTCCTGATGGGCATTCTGACTGCTGTGAGCTGATAGGTTTTTGTCATTTTGATTTGCATATCTTTAATTATTCCTAATGTTTAGCATTTTCCCATGCCTTTTTAAATTTCTGGCAGAGAAAAACAGAAAAAAAAAACGGAGAGTACAGTTAAACTCTTGAAATTGTCTTCTTGGATGGTTGCCCTCTTTTGAATGTTCTGGTCAATTTTCGACCCCATGTTTGTTTTTGAGGGCAGGTGTTATTCACAGGCCTGCAATGAGTGTGACTATTTAGTGACCATTAGCAGTGGGTTTAAAGCTGCTGTTGTGGGAAATGGCCACAAGGCGGCAGCGTTTCTCCACTCCCAAGTCTGGTTCCTAGGGCAGCAGAGCCTTTCTGGGACCAATGGAATACAGAAGAAGGCATCATTGAAGTCTAATACAGAATACCATGTCCTGGTGGATGGTAGAATGACCAGTAGGGTCTAGGAATTAGGAACTACTGGATGTATATCCTCGGTGGCTTCACTGACTGTCCTAACATCCTTTACCAGGTCCCCAGCAGCCCACGGGGCTCTCGTGGTCAGGCCCCTCCCAGGATATGGGGCTCACCTGGGCAGGGCCCCAGCAGCCAACGGGGTTCTCATGTTCAGGCCACTCCCAGGGTATGGAGCTCAGCTGTGAAACTACCCAGCAGCCCATGAGGCTCTCGTGCTTAGGCACCTCCCATGATACAGAGCTCCCGTGGGCAGGTACCATGGCAGGGCTGGGCACACAGGAACCGTGCACATAGCCCTCATTGCAGAGCACCCCAGAACGCCTGTCACGCAGAGCTGACACAGAGCACCTCAGAGCAGGACTTGAACTAACCAACAGCAGCTCCGACAGGTCTCTGACCCTGGGCATCACTCTGTGCGGCCTCCCTCTGCCTGGTCTTCCAGAGACTTCCACTGCAGCCGGGGCACCAGGCCTTTGTCTCCAACCATCCCCCCTCCTCTCCCTGACTCCTGGGTTCCTCTCATTAGGATTAGGTCTTCTTGAAATTGTCTCCCACTCATGGGCCAGATAAAATGATGAGAAAACAAGCCGGAGATGCAGCCCCTTGTCTATCCTGACTCTCAGGAGCCCACACCTGTTCCTTGGAACTGGCCGTTTCAGCGAGGTCCATTTTCTGCAATGTGAGCCACTGAGGGGTGAGGATTGGCTGACCGGAGCAGCCTGTCCCTACCGGCCAGCCCTCCCCAGGTGTGCCTGGGTTGAGGTCAATAGAAACACCGCTCCAGGGAGCAACAGCGCCTGCAGCTGTGCCTGACGCCATATTCTCTGCCCCGTCAGCAGTCTCGGGGCTGTGCTGGTGGGAGGGAGTGAGGGGGCACGGTTTTGTGGGTGGCCCGGTGTGAGAGGGGCTCTGCTGGACTTTCTGCAGGAGTTGCCAGACTGCCACCTGCTAAAGAAGAGGATGGGTCACCCATACCTTCCGCTGGAATTTCTCCGCGGGCAGAGGTGAGGGAGGAACAAAGCAGTGTGGGCCAAGACAGGACGGATATCTCAGGCAGGGAAATGGAAAGTTTTCACAAGAGCGCCTGGGGCCAGGATCATCCTGGCTGGCCTGCAGGCACCAAGTCAGCCTGCGTGCTTTCGCTGGTGTGGATCCACGGCCCTTCCTCTATGCTTTCAAGTCCTTGTACATATTCAGGTGTTTTACCTGGGAAGGGAGGGAACAGTTCAGCAGCAGCTGGCTGGGGGCTCAGCTCACGTTTACTCACAGACGCCTATGTACGGTCCCCCAGCTTTGCAATGAGGACGCTCCTTGCGGGGGTGGGGGGGGGCTGCTGGCTGCATGGGAGATAATTCCCTACCTCTGACCAACTTCAGAATTGTTTACCACTGGAGCAAGTGCCCTGATAGGGTTTTCCTCTGTATAACTAGTGGGTTCTGTTTATTTTTTCTGTTTTGTTTCAAGGTAGATTTTATTCCTCATTTATGTATTTATAGATATAAGCATGGAAATAATTCATTCATACAAATACATCTGTGTGAAGGGAAGAACGTTTTTCTGTTTTATTTTTAAATTTTATTTGTTTTTAAAAATTTTGAAATTTAGTATTATTTATTTTTTTAGACAGCAGGTTATTATTAGTTATCTATTTTATACATATACATGTATACAGGTCAATCCCAATCTCCCAACTCATCCCACCACCACCACCCCATGGCTTCCCCCCCTTGGTTTCCATACGTTTGTTCTCTAACCCTGTGTCTCTAATTCTGCCCTGCAAACCGGTTCATCTGTACCAGTTTTCTAGGTTCCACATATATGCATTAATACACAATATTTGTTTTTCTCTTTCTGACTTACTTCTCTCAGTATGACAGTCTCTAGATCCATCCACGTCTCTACAAATGACCCCGTTTCATTCCTTTTTATGGCTGAGTAATATTCCATTTTATATATGTACCACATCTTTATCCATTCGTCTGTCTGTGGGCATTTAGGTTGCTTCCATTACCTGGCTATTGTAAATAGTGCTGCAATGAACATTGTGGTGAATGTGTCTTTTGGATTTATGGTTTTCTCTGGGTATATGCCCAGAAGTGGGATTGCTGGATCATATGGTAATTGTATTTTTAGTTTTTCTAATGAACCTCCATACTGTTCTCCATAGTGACTGTATCAATTGACATGCCCACCAATAGTGGAAGAGGGATCCATGTGTCCACACCCTCCGCAGCATTTGTAGTTTGTCGATTTTCTGATGATGCCCATTCTAACAGGTGTGAGGTGATACCTCATTGAAGTTTTGACTTGCATTTCTCTAATAATTAGTGATGTTGAGCAGCTTTTCATGTGCATCCTGGCCATCTCTGGGTCTCCTTTGAAGAAATGTCTATTTAGATATTCTACCCATTTTTGAAGTGGGTTGTATTTTTTTTAATATTAAGCTGCATGAGCTGTTTATATATATTGGAGATTAAACCTTTGTCCATTGATTCGTTTTCACATATTTCCTCCCATTCTGAGGGTTGCCTTTTTCCATTCCCGTTTTTTAACAAAAGAAAGAAAGAAAGAAATAAAAAGAAGCAGAACACAAATGTCCGTAAAATATGCCTCTTGAAACTGTCGTTTTGAAATATGGAGGTGTTTTGAATTTTTTGGTCAGTATACGACCCCAGGATTTGTTTTCAGGGCAGGTCTCATTTACAGGCCTGCAATTATTTTGAATATCAACTGACCATTAGCGCTGGGATTAAAGCTGCTGTTGTGTGAAACGGCCACAAGGTGGCAGCAGTTCTCCTTTACCAAATCTGGTGGCTAGGGCAACAGAGCCTCAATGGAAGTCGTGTTCTAGGTTGTAATTTAGAATGGAATGTGCCAGGAAAAAGACCCTTAAGTTTGTCTCACTATTTCTTGTTCGGTTTTTTTTTCATTTAATTTTTATTTTTTATCACAGCCAGTTTGATTACAATGTTTGGCTTGTTGTAGGTGTGCAAGATGTGGTTCTTTTACGCATATACATATGTCTGTTCTTCCTGGGATCCTTTTCCATGTACGTTATGACAGAATGTTGACTAATATTCTCTTGGTATTCCGTAGGTGTTTGGTGTCTATATATTTCACCTGTGTTTGTATATGTCTCTTAACCCCAATATCCTAATGTATCCAATCCTCACACCTTTCCATTGGTGAACCGTAAGTTTGTTTAATGAATCTGCGATTGCCCTTCTCTGTGGAAATATCTTCACTAGTATCAAGTTTTAGGTAACACCTATAAGTGATATCATACGATATGTGTCTTTCTCTTTCTGACTTACTACAAGTCACGTGATTACCTCTAGACTCATCTACGGTGCTGCAGATGGCATTGTGTCCTTTTTTTCCTTGGCTAATATTCTGTCTGTACATGTACCAGTTCTTCTTTGACCACTCATCTGTTGATGGACTTTTTGGTTGCTCCCATGTCATGGCTATTGTAATGCTGCGGCAATGCACATTTGCCTGCCTGTGTCTTTCCAATTCTGTCTTCTTAGGTTATAGGCCCAGGAGTTCGCCTGCTGGATCATATGGTAGCAAAATGTTTACCTTGTACAGGCACCGCCATTCTGTTCTCATTAGTGGCTCTTACCAGGTTACGTCCCACTTAAAGTTGAGGTGATGCTCTTCTCCACAACACCTTCAGCGTTTATTGTTTGGAGTATTTTTGCTGAAGTTTATTCTGACTAGTGTGAGCTGATACCACTTTGTGCTT
The DNA here is from genome assembly GCF_964341445.2 of Mesoplodon mirus. NCBI lineage: Eukaryota > Metazoa > Chordata > Mammalia > Artiodactyla > Ziphiidae > Mesoplodon > Mesoplodon mirus. The sequence continues at coordinate 93,471,547 of NC_138979.1, forward strand.
GGATTTGCATGCGTCTCATAATACCTTGAAATTGAGCTTTCTGGCATGTCCTTTTTTTCTTCAAACTGTGAGTACAGCTTACCTCTTCAAATTGTTTTCGGGAAGTAGGTGTGACATCTAGAAATATTTTGGCCATTACCTCCCTCAAGACATTATGAGGGCAGGTTTCATTCACAGCCCTCCAGTACTGGTGCATATGAAGTGACCCTTAGCACAGGTTTTAAAGCTGCTGTTGCAGGTAACGGCCAGAGGGTGGCAGCATTTCTGCTTTTCCCAATCTGTTAACTAGGGAAACAGACCATCCTGGCAGTGGTGTTCCTCGGTTATATATTAGAGTGGAATGTGCCCCCCAAAGCTGATGTCTCCTTACTTATGTTTGTTTTAGAAATTGAATTTCTATATATTTTTTTATTGGAGTCATATTCCATTGTGTTCATGGACCACTTCTTCTTTGAGCATTCCTCTGTTGATGGACATTTTCGTAGCTTCCAAGTGTTGGCTATGGTAAATATTGCTGGAGTGCAGGATTGCCAGCATGTGTCTTTTCTTTTTTGTGGTACATGGGCCTCTCACTGCCGTGGGCCCTCCCATTGCAGAGCACAGGCTCCGGACGCACAGGCCCAGCAGCCATAGCTCACGGGAACAGCCGCTCCGTGGCAAGTGGGATCTTCCCGAATCGGGGCATGAACCCATGTCCCCTGCACTGGCAGGCAGACTCTCATCCACTGCGCCACCAGTGAATCCCAGCCTGTCTTTTTGATTCTCATCCCCTCAGGCGAAAGGCCCAGCAGTGGGTATACTTGATTGAATGGTAGCTCAGTATTTATCTTTACAAGGCACGTCATTTTTGTTTTCATGACTGGCTCTTACCATGTCCCACGTTGAAGCAAGGGTAGGCATTTCTCCAAAACCCCTTCAGCATTTATTGTTTGCAGAATTTTTCCTGATGGGCATTCTGACTGCTGTGAGCTGATAGGTTTTTGTCATTTGGATTTACATATCTTTAATTATTCCTCATGTTTAGCATTTTCCCATGCCTTTTTAAATTTCTGGCAGAGAAAAACAGAAAAAAAAACGGAGAGTACAGTTAAACTCTTGAAATTGTCTTCTTGGATGGTTGCCCTCTTTTGAATGTTCTGGTCAATTTTCAACCCCATGTTTGTTTTTGAGGGCAGGTGTTATTCACAGGCCTGCAATGAGTGTGACTATTTAGTGACCATTAGCAGTGGGTTTAAAGCTGCTGTTGTGGGAAATGGCCACAAGGCGGCAGCGTTTCTCCACTCCCAAGTCTGGTTCCTAGGGCAGCAGAGCCTTTCTGGGACCAATGGAATACAGAAGAAGGCATCATTGAAGTCTAATACAGAATACCATGTCCTGGTGGATGGTAGAATGACCAGTAGGGTCTAGGAATTAGGAACTACTGGATGTATATGCTCGGTGGCTTCACTGACTGTCCTAACATCCTTTACCAGGTCCCCAGCAGCCCAGGGGGCTCTCGTGGTCAGGCCCCTCCCAGGATATGGGGCGCACCTGGGCAGGGCCCCAGCAGCCAACGGGGTTCTCATGTTCAGGCCACTCCCAGGGTATGGAGCTCAGCTGTGAAACTACCCAGCAGCCCATGAGGCTCTCGTGCTTAGGCACCTCCCATGATACAGAGCCCCTGTGGGCAGGTACCATGGCAGGGCTGGGCACACAGGAACCGTGCACATAGCCCTCATTGCAGAGCACCCCAGAACGCCTGTCACGCAGAGCTGACACAGAGCACCTCAGAGCAGGACTTGAACTAACCAACAGCAGCTCCGACAGGTCTCTGACCCTGGGCATCACTCTGTGCAGCCTCCCTCTGCCTGGTCTTCCAGAGACTTCCACTGCAGCCGGGGCACCAGGCCTTTGTCTCCAACCATCCCCCCTCCTCTCCCTGACTCCTGGGTTCCTCTCATTAGGATTAGGTCTTCTTGAAATTGTCTCCCACTCATGGGCCAGATAAAATGATGAGAAAACAAGCCGGAGATGCAGCCCCTTGTCTATCCTGACTCTCAGGAGCCCACACCTGTTCCTTGGAACTGGCCGTTTCAGCGAGGTCCATTTTCTGCAATGTGAGCCACTGAGGGGTGAGGATTGGCTGACCGGAGCAGCCTGTCCCTACCGGCCAGCCCTCCCCAGGTGTGCCTGGGTTGAGGTCAATAGAAACACCGCTCCAGGGAGCAACAGCGCCTGCAGCTGTGCCTGACGCCATATTCTCTGCCCCGTCAGCAGTCTCGGGGCTGTGCTGGTGGGAGGGAGTGAGGGGGCACGGTTTTGTGGGTGGCCCGGTGTGAGAGGGTCTCTGCTGGACTTTCTGCAGGAGTTGCCAGACTGCCACCTGCTAAAGAAGAGGATGGGTCACCCATACCTTCCGCTGGAATTTCTCCGCGGGCAGAGGTGAGGGAGGAACAAAGCAGTGGGGGCCAAGACAGGACGGATATCTCAGGCAGGGAAATGGAAAGTTTTCAGAAGAGCGCCTGGGGCCAGGATCATCCTGGCTGGCCTGCAGGCACCAAGTCAGCCTGCGTGCTTTCGCTGGTGTGGATCCACGGCCCTTCCTCTATGCTTTCAAGTCCTTGTACATATTCAGGTGTTTTACCTGGGAAGGGAGGGAACAGTTCAGCAGCAGCTGGCTGGGGGCTCAGCTCACGTTTACTCACAGACGCCTATGTACGGTCCCCCAGCTTTGCAATGAGGACGCTCCTTGCGGGGGTGGGGGGGGGGCTGCTGGCTGCATGGGAGATAATTCCCTACCTCTGACCAACTTCAGAATTGTTTACCACTGGAGCAAGTGCCCTGATAGGGTTTTCCTCTGTATAACTAGTGGGTTCTGTTTATTTTTTCTGTTTTGTTTCAAGGTAGATTTTATTCCTCATTTATGTATTTATAGATATAAGCATGGAAATAATTCATTCATACAAATACATCTGTGTGAAGGGAAGAACGTTTTTCTGTTTTATTTTTAAATTTTATTTGTTTTTAAAAATTTTGAAATTTAGTATTATTTATTTTTTTAGACAGCAGGTTATTATTAGTTATCTATTTTATACATATACATTTATACAGGTCAATCCCAATCTCCCAACTCATCCCACCACCACCACCCCATGGCTTCCCCCCCTTGGTTTCCATACGTTTGTTCTCTAACCCTGTGTCTCTAATTCTGCCCTGCAAACCGGTTCATCTGTACCAGTTTTCTAGGTTCCACATATATGCATTAATACACAATATTTGTTTTTCTCTTTCTGACTTACTTCTCTCGGTATGACAGTCTCTAGATCCATCCACGTCTCTACAAATGACCCCGTTTCATTCCTTTTTATGGCTGAGTAATATTCCATTTTATATATGTACCACATCTTTATCCATTCGTCTGTCTGTGGGCATTTAGGTTGCTTCCATTACCTGGCTATTGTAAATAGTGCTGCAATGAACATTGTGGTGAATGTGTCTTTTGGATTTATGGTTTTCTCTGGGTATATGCCCAGAAGTGGGATTGCTGGATCATATGGTAATTGTATTTTTAGTTTTTCTAATGAACCTCCATACTGTTCTCCATAGTGACTGTATCAATTGACATGCCCACCAATAGTGGAAGAGGGATCCATGTGTCCATACCCTCCGCAGCATTTGTAGTTTGTCGATTTTCTGATGATGCTCATTCTAACAGGTGTGAGGTGATACCTCATTGAAGTTTTGACTTGCATTTCTCTAATAATTAGTGATGTTGAGCAGCTTTTCATGTGCATCCTGGCCATCTCTGGGTCTCCTTTGAAGAAATGTCTATTTAGATATTCTACCCATTTTTGAAGTGGGTTGTATTTTTTTTAATATTAAGCTGCATGAGCTGTTTATATATATTGGAGATTAAACCTTTGTCCATTGATTCGTTTTCACATATTTCCTCCCATTCTGAGGGTTGCCTTTTTCCATTCCCGTTTTTTAACAAAAGAAAGAAAGAAAGAAAGAAAAAGAAGCAGAACACAAATGTCCGTAAAATATGCCTCTTGAAACTGTCGTTTTGAAATATGGAGGTGTTTTGAATTTTTTGGTCGGTATACGACCCCAGGATTTGTTTTCAGGGCAGGTCTCATTTACAGGCCTGCAATTATTTTGAATATCAACTGACCATTAGCGCTGGGATTAAAGCTGCTGTTGTGTGAAACGGCCACAAGGTGGCAGCAGTTCTCCTTTACCAAATCTGGTGACTAGGGCAACAGAGCCTCAATGGAAGTCGTGTTCTAGGTTGTAATTTAGAATGGAATGTGCCAGGAAAAAGACCCTTAAGTTTGTCTCACTATTTCTTGTTCGGTTTTTTTTTCATTTAATTTTTATTTTTTATCACAGCCAGTTTGATTACAATGTTTGGCTTGTTGTAGGTGTGCAAGATGTGGTTCTTTTACGCATATACATATGTCTGTTCTTCCTGGGATCCTTTTCCATGTACGTTATGACAGAATGTTGACTAATCTTCTCTTGGTATTCCGTAGGTGTTTGGTGTCTATATATTTCACCTGTGTTTGTATATGTCTCTTAACCCCAATATCCTAATGTATCCAATCCTCACACCTTTCCATTGGTGAACCGTAAGTTTGTTTAATGAATCTGCGATTGCCCTTCTCTGTGGAAATATCTTCACTAGTATCAAGTTTTAGGTAACACCTATAAGTGATATCATACGATATGTGTCTTTCTCTTTCTGACTTACTACAAGTCACGTGATTACCTCTAGACTCATCTACGGTGCTGCAGATGGCATTGTGTCCTTTTTTTCCTTGGCTAATATTCTGTCTGTACATGTACCAGTTCTTCTTTGACCACTCATCTGTTGATGGACTTTTTGGTTGCTCCCATGTCATGGCTATTGTAATGCTGCGGCAATGCACATTTGCCTGCCTGTGTCTTTCCAATTCTGTCTTCTTAGGTTATAGGCCCAGGAGTTCGCCTGCTGGATCATATGGTAGCAAAATGTTTACCTTGTACAGGCACCGCCATTCTGTTCTCATTAGTGGCTCTTACCAGGTTACGTCCCACTTAAAGTTGAGGTGATGCTCTTCTCCACAACACCTTCAGCGTTTATTGTTTGGAGTATTTTTGCTGAAGTTTATTCTGACTAGTGTGAGCTGATACCACTTTGTGCTTGGATTTGCATGCGTCTCATAATACCTTGAAATTGAGCTTTCTGGCATGTCCTTTTTTTCTTCAAACTGTGAGTACAGCTTACCTCTTCAAATTGTTTTCGGGAAGTAGGTGTGACATTTAGAAATATTTTGGCCATTACCTCCCTCAAGACATTATGAGGGCAGGTTTCATTCACAGCCCTCCAGTACTGGTGCATATGAAGTGACCCTTAGCACAGGTTTTAAAGCTGCTGTTGCAGGTAACGGCCAGAGGGTGGCAGCATTTCTGTTTTTCCCAATCTGTTAACTAGGGAAACAGACCATCCTGGCAGTGGTGTTCCTCGGTTATATATTAGAGTGGAATGTGCCCCCCAAAGCTGATGTCTCCTTACTTATGTTTGTTTTAGAAATTGAATTTCTATATATTTTTTTATTGGAGTCATATTCCATTGTGTTCATGGACCACTTCTTCTTTGAGCATTCCTCTGTTGATGGACATTTTCGTAGCTTCCAAGTGTTGGCTATGGTAAATATTGCTGGAGTGCAGGATTGCCAGCATGTGTCTTTTCTTTTTTGTGGTACATGGGCCTCTCACTGCCGTGGGCCCTCCCATTGCAGAGCACAGGCTCCGGACGCACAGGCCCAGCAGCCATAGCTCACGGGAACAGCCGCTCCGTGGCAAGTGGGATCTTCCCGAATCGGGGCATGAACCCATGTCCCCTGCACTGGCAGGCAGACTCTCATCCACTGCGCCACCAGTGAATCCCAGCCTGTCTTTTTGATTCTCATCCCCTCAGGCGAAAGGCCCAGCAGTGGGTATACTTGATTGAATGGTAGCTCAGTATTTATCTTTACAAGGCACGTCATTTTTGTTTTCATGACTGGCTCTTACCATGTCCCACGTTGAAGCAAGGGTAGGCATTTCTCCAAAACCCCTTCAGCATTTATTGTTTGCAGAATTTTTCCTGATGGGCATTCTGACTGCTGTGAGCTGATAGGTTTTTGTCATTTGGATTTACATATCTTTAATTATTCCTAATGTTTAGCATTTTCCCATGCCTTTTTAAATTTCTGGCAGAGAAAAACAGAAAAAAAAACGGAGAGTACAGTTAAACTCTTGAAATTGTCTTCTTGGATGGTTGCCCTCTTTTGAATGTTCTGGTCAATTTTCAACCCCATGTTTGTTTTTGAGGGCAGGTGTTATTCACAGGCCTGCAATGAGTGTGACTATTTAGTGACCATTAGCAGTGGGTTTAAAGCTGCTGTTGTGGGAAATGGCCACAAGGCGGCAGCGTTTCTCCACTCCCAAGTCTGGTTCCTAGGGCAGCAGAGCCTTTCTGGGACCAATGGAATACAGAAGAAGGCATCATTGAAGTCTAATACAGAATACCATGTCCTGGTGGATGGTAGAATGACCAGTAGGGTCTAGGAATTAGGAACTACTGGATGTATATGCTCGGTGGCTTCACTGACTGTCCTAACATCCTTTACCAGGTCCCCAGCAGCCCAGGGGGCTCTCGTGGTCAGGCCCCTCCCAGGATATGGGGCTCACCTGGGCAGGGCCCCAGCAGCCAACGGGGTTCTCATGTTCAGGCCACTCCCAGGGTATGGAGCTCAGCTGTGAAACTACCCAGCAGCCCATGAGGCTCTCGTGCTTAGGCACCTCCCATGATACAGAGCCCCTGTGGGCAGGTACCATGGCAGGGCTGGGCACACAGGAACCGTGCACATAGCCCTCATTGCAGAGCACCCCAGAACGCCTGTCACGCAGAGCTGACACAGAGCACCTCAGAGCAGGACTTGAACTAACCAACAGCAGCTCCGACAGGTCTCTGACCCTGGGCATCACTCTGTGCAGCCTCCCTCTGCCTGGTCTTCCAGAGACTTCCACTGCAGCCGGGGCACCAGGCCTTTGTCTCCAACCATCCCCCCTCCTCTCCCTGACTCCTGGGTTCCTCTCATTAGGATTAGGTCTTCTTGAAATTGTCTCCCACTCATGGGCCAGATAAAATGATGAGAAAACAAGCCGGAGATGCAGCCCCTTGTCTATCCTGACTCTCAGGAGCCCACACCTGTTCCTTGGAACTGGCCGTTTCAGCGAGGTCCATTTTCTGCAATGTGAGCCACTGAGGGGTGAGGATTGGCTGACCGGAGCAGCCTGTCCCTACCGGCCAGCCCTCCCCAGGTGTGCCTGGGTTGAGGTCAATAGAAACACCGCTCCAGGGAGCAACAGCGCCTGCAGCTGTGCCTGACGCCATATTCTCTGCCCCGTCAGCAGTCTCGGGGCTGTGCTGGTGGGAGGGAGTGAGGGGGCACGGTTTTGTGGGTGGCCCGGTGTGAGAGGGGCTCTGCTGGACTTTCTGCAGGAGTTGCCAGACTGCCACCTGCTAAAGAAGAGGATGGGTCACCCATACCTTCCGCTGGAATTTCTCCGCGGGCAGAGGTGAGGGAGGAACAAAGCAGTGGGGGCCAAGACAGGACGGATATCTCAGGCAGGGAAATGGAAAGTTTTCAGAAGAGCGCCTGGGGCCAGGATCATCCTGGCTGGCCTGCAGGCACCAAGTCAGCCTGCGTGCTTTCGCTGGTGTGGATCCACGGCCCTTCCTCTATGCTTTCAAGTCCTTGTACATATTCAGGTGTTTTACCTGGGAAGGGAGGGAACAGTTCAGCAGCAGCTGGCTGGGGGCTCAGCTCACGTTTACTCACAGACGCCTATGTACGGTCCCCCAGCTTTGCAATGAGGATGCTCCTTGCGGGGGTGGGGGGGGGCTGCTGGCTGCATGGGAGATAATTCCCTACCTCTGACCAACTTCAGAATTGTTTACCACTGGAGCAAGTGCCCTGATAGGGTTTTCCTCTGTATAACTAGTGGGTTCTGTTTATTTTTTCTGTTTTGTTTCAAGGTAGATTTTATTCCTCATTTATGTATTTATAGATATAAGCATGGAAATAATTCATTCATACAAATACATCTGTGTGAAGGGAAGAACGTTTTTCTGTTTTATTTTTAAATTTTATTTGTTTTTAAAAATTTTGAAATTTAGTATTATTTATTTTTTTAGACAGCAGGTTATTATTAGTTATCTATTTTATACATATACATGTATACAGGTCAATCCCAATCTCCCAACTCATCCCACCACCACCACCCCATGGCTTCCCCCCCTTGGTTTCCATACGTTTGTTCTCTAACCCTGTGTCTCTAATTCTGCCCTGCAAACCGGTTCATCTGTACCAGTTTTCTAGGTTCCACATATATGCATTAATACACAATATTTGTTTTTCTCTTTCTGACTTACTTCTCTCGGTATGACAGTCTCTAGATCCATCCACGTCTCTACAAATGACCCCGTTTCATTCCTTTTTATGGCTGAGTAATATTCCATTTTATATATGTACCACATCTTTATCCATTCGTCTGTCTGTGGGCATTTAGGTTGCTTCCATTACCTGGCTATTGTAAATAGTGCTGCAATGAACATTGTGGTGAATGTGTCTTTTGGATTTATGGTTTTCTCTGGGTATATGCCCAGAAGTGGGATTGCTGGATCATATGGTAATTGTATTTTTAGTTTTTCTAATGAACCTCCATACTGTTCTCCATAGTGACTGTATCAATTGACATGCCCACCAATAGTGGAAGAGGGATCCATGTGTCCACACCCTCCGCAGCGTTTGTAGTTTGTCGATTTTCTGATGATGCCCATTCTAACAGGTGTGAGGTGATACCTCATTGAAGTTTTGACTTGCATTTCTCTAATAATTAGTGATGTTGAGCAGCTTTTCATGTGCATCCTGGCCATCTCTGGGTCTCCTTTGAAGAAATGTCTATTTAGATATTCTACCCATTTTTGAAGTGGGTTGTATTTTTTTTAATATTAAGCTGCATGAGCTGTTTATATATATTGGAGATTAAACCTTTGTCCATTGATTCGTTTTCACATATTTCCTCCCATTCTGAGGGTTGCCTTTTTCCATTCCCGTTTTTTAACAAAAGAAAGAAAGAAAGAAAGAAAAAGAGGCAGAACACAAATGTCCGTAAAATATGCCTCTTGAAACTGTCGTTTTGAAATATGGAGGTGTTTTGAATTTTTTGGTTGGTATACGACCCCAGGATTTGTTTTCAGGGCAGGTCTCATTTACAGGCCTGCAATTATTTTGAATATCAACTGACCATTAGCGCTGGGATTAAAGCTGCTGTTGTGTGAAACGGCCACAAGGTGGCAGCAGTTCTCCTTTACCAAATCTGGTGACTAGGGCAACAGAGCCTCAATGGAAGTCGTGTTCTAGGTTGTAATTTAGAATGGAATGTGCCAGGAAAAAGACCCTTAAGTTTGTCTCACTATTTCTTGTTCGGTTTTTTTTTCATTTAATTTTTATTTTTTATCACAGCCAGTTTGATTACAATGTTTGGCTTGTTGTAGGTGTGCAAGATGTGGTTCTTTTACGCATATACATATGTCTGTTCTTCCTGGGATCCTTTTCCATGTACGTTATGACAGAATGTTGACTAATCTTCTCTTGGTATTCCGTAGGTGTTTGGTGTCTATATATTTCACCTGTGTTTGTATATGTCTCTTAACCCCAATATCCTAATGTATCCAATCCTCACACCTTTCCATTGGTGAACCGTAAGTTTGTTTAATGAATCTGCGATTGCCCTTCTCTTTGGAAATATCTTCACTAGTATCAAGTTTTAGGTAACACCTATAAGTGATATCATACGATATGTGTCTTTCTCTTTCTGACTTACTACAAGTCACGTGATTACCTCTAGACTCATCTACGGTGCTGCAAATGGCATTGTGTCCTTTTTTTCCTTGGCTAATATTCTGTCTGTACATGTACCAGTTCTTCTTTGACCACTCATCTGTTGATGGACTTTTTGGTTGCTCCCATGTCATGGCTATTGTAATGCTGCGGCAATGCACATTTGCCTGCCTGTGTCTTTCCAATTCTGTCTTCTTAGGTTATAGGCCCAGGAGTTCGCCTGCTGGATCATATGGTAGCAAAATGTTTACCTTGTACAGGCACCGCCATTCTGTTCTCATTAGTGGCTCTTACCAGGTTACGTCCCACTTAAAGTTGAGGTGATGCTCTTCTCCACAACACCTTCAGCGTTTATTGTTTGGAGTATTTTTGCTGAAGTTTATTCTGACTAGTGTGAGCTGATACCACTTTGTGCTTGGATTTGCATGCGTCTCATAATACCTTGAAATTGAGCTTTCTGGCATGTCCTTTTTTTCTTCAAACTGTGAGTACAGCTTACCTCTTCAAATTGTTTTCGGGAAGTAGGTGTGACATCTAGAAATATTTTGGCCATTACCTCCCTCAAGACATTATGAGGGCAGGTTTCATTCACAGCCCTCCAGTACTGGTGCATATGAAGTGACCCTTAGCACAGGTTTTAAAGCTGCTGTTGCAGGTAACGGCCAGAGGGTGGCAGCATTTCTGCTTTTCCCAATCTGTTAACTAGGGAAACAGACCATCCTGGCAGTGGTGTTCCTCGGTTCTATATTAGAGTGGAATGTGCCCCCAAAAGCTGATGTCTCCTTACTTATGTTTGTTTTAGAAATCGAATTTCTCTATATTTTTTTATTGGAGTCATATTCCATTGTGTTCATGGACCACTTCTTCTTTGAGCATTCCTCTGTTGATGGACATTTTCGTAGCTTCCAAGTGTTGGCTATGGTAAATATTGCTGGAGTGCAGGATTGCCAGCATGTGTCTTTTCTTTTTTGTGGCACATGGGCCTCTCACTGCCGTGGGCCCTCCCATTGCAGAGCACAGGCTCCGGACGCACAGGCCCAGCAGCCATAGCTCACGGGAACAGCCGCTCCGTGGCAAGTGGGATCTTCCCGAATCGGGGCATGAACCCATGTCCCCTGCACTGGCAGGCGGACTCTCATCCACTGCGCAACCAGTGAATCCCAGCCTGTCTTTTTGATTCTCATCCCCTCAGGCGAAAGGCCCAGCAGTGGGTATACTTGATTGAATGGTAGCTCAGTATTTATCTTTACAAGGCACGTCATTTTTGTTTTCATGACTGGCTCTTACCATGTCCCACGTTGAAGCAAGGGTAGGCATTTCTCCAAAACCCCTTCAGCATTTATTGTTTGCAGAATTTTTCCTGATGGGCATTCTGACTGCTGTGAGCTGATAGGTTTTTGTCATTTGGATTTACATATCTTTAATTATTCCTAATGTTTAGCATTTTCCCATGCCTTTTTAAATTTCTGGCAGAGAAAAACAGAAAAAAAAACGGAGAGTACAGTTAAACTCTTGAAATTGTCTTCTTGGATGGTTGCCCTCTTTTGAATGTTCTGGTCAATTTTCAACCCCATGTTTGTTTTTGAGGGCAGGTGTTATTCACAGGCCTGCAATGAGTGTGACTATTTAGTGACCATTAGCAGTGGGTTTAAAGCTGCTGTTGTGGGAAATGGCCACAAGGCGGCAGCGTTTCTCCACTCCCAAGTCTGGTTCCTAGGGCAGCAGAGCCTTTCTGGGACCAATGGAGTACAGAAGAAGGCATCATTGAAGTCTAATACAGAATACCATGTCCTGGTGGATGGTAGAATGACCAGTAGGGTCTAGGAATTAGGAACTACTGGATGTATATCCTCGGTGGCTTCACTGACTGTCCTAACATCCTTTACCAGGTCCCCAGCAGCCCACGGGGCTCTCGTGGTCAGGCCCCTCCCAGGATATGGGGCTCACCTGGGCAGGGCCCCAGCAGCCAACGGGGTTCTCATGTTCAGGCCACTCCCAGGGTATGGAGCTCAGCTGTAAAACTACCCAGCAGCCCATGAGGCTCTCGTGCTTAGGCACCTCCCATGATACAGAGCTCCCGTGGGCAGGTACCATGGCAGGGCTGGGCACACAGGAACCGTGCACATAGCCCTCATTGCAGAGCACCCCAGAACGCCTGTCACGCAGAGCTGACACAGAGCACCTCAGAGCAGGACTTGAACTAACCAACAGCAGCTCCGACAGGTCTCTGACCCTGGGCATCACTCTGTGCAGCCTCCCTCTGCCTGGTCTTCCAGAGACTTCCACTGCAGCCGGGGCACCAGGCCTTTGTCTCCAACCATCCCCCCTCCTCTCCCTGACTCCTGGGTTCCTCTCATTAGGATTAGGTCTTCTTGAAATTGTCTCCCACTCATGGGCCAGATAAAATGATGAGAAAACAAGCCGGAGATGCAGCCCCTTGTCTATCCTGACTCTCAGGAGCCCACACCTGTTCCTTGGAACTGGCCGTTTCAGCGAGGTCCATTTTCTGCAATGTGAGCCACTGAGGGGTGAGGATTGGCTGACCGGAGCAGCCTGTCCCTACCGGCCAGCCCTCCCCAGGTGTGCCTGGGTTGAGGTCAATAGAAACACCGCTCCAGGGAGCAACAGCGCCTGCAGCTGTGCCTGACGCCATATTCTCTGCCCTGTCAGCAGTCTCGGGGCTGTGCTGGTGGGAGGGAGTGAGGGGGCACGGTTTTGTGGGTGGCCCGGTGTGAGAGGGGCTCTGCTGGACTTTCTGCAGGAGTTGCCAGACTGCCACCTGCTAAAGAAGAGGATGGGTCACCCATACCTTCCGCTGGAATTTCTCCGCGGGCAGAGGTGAGGGAGGAACAAAGCAGTGGGGGCCAAGACAGGACGGATATCTCAGGCAGGGAAATGGAAAGTTTTCAGAAGAGCGCCTGGGGCCAGGATCATCCTGGCTGGCCTGCAGGCACCAAGTCAGCCTGCGTGCTTTCGCTGGTGTGGATCCACGGCCCTTCCTCTATGCTTTCAAGTCCTTGTACATATTCAGGTGTTTTACCTGGGAAGGGAGGGAACAGTTCAGCAGCAGCTGGCTGGGGGCTCAGCTCACGTTTACTCACAGACGCCTATGTACGGTCCCCCAGCTTTGCAATGAGGACGCTCCTTGCGGGGGTGGGGGGGGGCTGCTGGCTGCATGGGAGATAATTCCCTACCTCTGACCAACTTCAGAATTGTTTACCACTGGAGCAAGTGCCCTGATAGGGTTTTCCTCTGTATAACTAGTGGGTTCTGTTTATTTTTTCTGTTTTGTTTCAAGGTAGATTTTATTCCTCATTTATGTATTTATAGATATAAGCATGGAAATAATTCATTCATACAAATACATCTGTGTGAAGGGAAGAACGTTTTTCTGTTTTATTTTTAAATTTTATTTGTTTTTAAAAATTTTGAAATTTAGTATTATTTATTTTTTTAGACAGCAGGTTATTATTAGTTATCTATTTTATACATATACATGTATACAGGTCAATCCCAATCTCCCAACTCATCCCACCACCACCACCCCATGGCTTCCCCCCCTTGGTTTCCATACGTTTGTTCTCTAACCCTGTGTCTCTAATTCTGCCCTGCAAACCGGTTCATCTGTACCAGTTTTCTAGGTTCCACATATATGCATTAATACACAATATTTGTTTTTCTCTTTCTGACTTACTTCTCTCGGTATGACAGTCTCTAGATCCATCCACGTCTCTACAAATGACCCCGTTTCATTCCTTTTTATGGCTGAGTAATATTCCATTTTATATATGTACCACATCTTTATCCATTCGTCTGTCTGTGGGCATTTAGGTTGCTTCCATTACCTGGCTATTGTAAATAGTGCTGCAATGAACATTGTGGTGAATGTGTCTTTTGGATTTATGGTTTTCTCTGGGTATATGCCCAGAAGTGGGATTGCTGGATCATATGGTAATTGTATTTTTAGTTTTTCTAATGAACCTCCATACTGTTCTCCATAGTGACTGTATCAATTGACATGCCCACCAATAGTGGAAGAGGGATCCATGTGTCCACACCCTCCGCAGCATTTGTAGTTTGTAGATTTTCTGATGATGCCCATTCTAACAGGTGTGAGGTGATACCTCATTGAAGTTTTGACTTGCATTTCTCTAATAATTAGTGATGTTGAGCAGCTTTTCATGTGCATCCTGGCCATCTCTGGGTCTCCTTTGAAGAAATGTCTATTTAGATATTCTACCCATTTTTGAAGTGGGTTGTATTTTTTTAATATTAAGCTGCATGAGCTGTTTATATATATTGGAGATTAAACCTTTGTCCATTGATTCGTTTCCACATATTTCCTCCCATTCTGAGGGTTGCCTTTTTCCATTCCCGTTTTTTAACAAAAGAAAGAAAGAAAGAAAAAGAAGCAGAACACAAATGTCCGTAAAATATGCCTCTTGAAACTGTCGTTTTGAAATATGGAGGTGTTTTGAATTTTTTGGTCGGTATACGACCCCAGGATTTGTTTTCAGGGCAGGTCTCATTTACAGGCCTGCAATTATTTTGAATATCAACTGACCATTAGCGCTGGGATTAAAGCTGCTGTTGTGTGAAACGGCCACAAGGTGGCAGCAGTTCTCCTTTACCAAATCTGGTGACTAGGGCAACAGAGCCTCAATGGAAGTCGTGTTCTAGGTTGTAATTTAGAATGGAATGTGCCAGGAAAAAGACCCTTAAGTTTGTCTCACTATTTCTTGTTCGGTTTTTTTTTCATTTAATTTTTATTTTTTATCACAGCCAGTTTGATTACAATGTTTGGCTTGTTGTAGGTGTGCAAGATGTGGTTCTTTTACGCATATACATATGTCTGTTCTTCCTGGGATCCTTTTCCATGTACGTTATGACAGAATGTTGACTAATCTTCTCTTGGTATTCCGTAGGTGTTTGGTGTCTATATATTTCACCTGTGTTTGTATATGTCTCTTAACCCCAATATCCTAATGTATCCAATCCTCACACCTTTCCATTGGTGAACCATAAGTTTGTTTAATGAATCTGCGATTGCCCTTCTCTTTGGAAATATCTTCACTAGTATCAAGTTTTAGGTAACACCTATAAGTGATATCATACGATATGTGTCTTTCTCTTTCTGACTTACTACAAGTCACGTGATTACCTCTAGACTCATCTACGGTGCTGCACATGGCATTGTGTCCTTTTTTTTCCTTGGCTAATATTCTGTCTGTACATGTACCAGTTCTTCTTTGACCACTCATCTGTTGATGGACTTTTTGGTTGCTCCCATGTCATGGCTATTGTAATGCTGCGGCAATGCACATTTGCCTGCCTGTGTCTTTCCAATTCTGTCTTCTTAGGTTATAGGCCCAGGAGTTCGCCTGCTGGATCATATGGTAGCAAAATGTTTACCTTGTACAGGCACCGCCATTCTGTTCTCATTAGTGGCTCTTACCAGGTTACGTCCCACTTAAAGTTGAGGTGATGCTCTTCTCCACAACACCTTCAGCGTTTATTGTTTGGAGTATTTTTGCTGAAGTTTATTCTGACTAGTGTGAGCTGATACCACTTTGTGCTTGGATTTGCATGCGTCTCATAATACCTTGAAATTGAGCTTTCTGGCATGTCCTTTTTTTCTTCAAACTGTGAGTACAGCTTACCTCTTCAAATTGTTTTCGGGAAGTAGGTGTGACATTTAGAAATATTTTGGCCATTACCTCCCTCAAGACATTATGAGGGCAGGTTTCATTCACAGCCCTCCAGTACTGGTGCATATGAAGTGACCCTTAGCACAGGTTTTAAAGCTGCTGTTGCAGGTAACGGCCAGAGGGTGGCAGCATTTCTGTTTTTCCCAATCTGTTAACTAGGGAAACAGACCATCCTGGCAGTGGTGTTCCTCGGTTATATATTAGAGTGGAATGTGCCCCCCAAAGCTGATGTCTCCTTACTTATGTTTGTTTTAGAAATTGAATTTCTATATATTTTTTTATTGGAGTCATATTCCATTGTGTTCATGGACCACTTCTTCTTTGAGCATTCCTCTGTTGATGGACATTTTCGTAGCTTCCAAGTGTTGGCTATGGTAAATATTGCTGGAGTGCAGGATTGCCAGCATGTGTCTTTTCTTTTTTGTGGTACATGGGCCTCTCACTGCCGTGGGCCCTCCCATTGCAGAGCACAGGCTCCGGACGCACAGGCCCAGCAGCCATAGCTCACGGGAACAGCCGCTCCGTGGCAAGTGGGATCTTCCCGAATCGGGGCATGAACCCATGTCCCCTGCACTGGCAGGCAGACTCTCATCCACTGCTCCACCAGTGAATCCCAGCCTGTCTTTTTGATTCTCATCCCCTCAGGCGAAAGGCCCAGCAGTGGGTATACTTGATTGAATGGTAGCTCAGTATTTATCTTTACAAGGCACGTCATTTTTGTTTTCATGACTGGCTCTTACCATGTCCCACGTTGAAGCAAGGGTAGGCATTTCTCCAAAACCCCTTCAGCATTTATTGTTTGCAGAATTTTTCCTGATGGGCATTCTGACTGCTGTGAGCTGATAGGTTTTTGTCATTTGGATTTACATATCTTTAATTATTCCTAATGTTTAGCATTTTCCCATGCCTTTTTAAATTTCTGGCAGAGAAAAACAGAAAAAAAAACGGAGAGTACAGTTAAACTCTTGAAATTGTCTTCTTGGATGGTTGCCCTCTTTTGAATGTTCTGGTCAATTTTCGACCCCATGTTTGTTTTTGAGGGCAGGTGTTATTCACAGGCCTGCAATGAGTGTGACTATTTAGTGACCATTAGCAGTGGGTTTAAAGCTGCTGTTGTGGGAAATGGCCACAAGGCGGCAGCGTTTCTCCACTCCCAAGTCTGGTTCCTAGGGCAGCAGAGCCTTTCTGGGACCAATGGAATACAGAAGAAGGCATCATTGAAGTCTAATACAGAATACCATATCCTGGTGGATGGTAGAATGACCAGTAGGGTCTAGGAATTAGGAACTACTGGATGTATATGCTCGGTGGCTTCACTGACTGTCCTAACATCCTTTACCAGGTCCCCAGCAGCCCAGGGGGCTCTCGTGGTCAGGCCCCTCCCAGGATATGGGGCTCACCTGGGCAGGGCCCCAGCAGCCAACGGGGTTCTCATGTTCAGGCCACTCCCAGGGTATGGAGCTCAGCTGTGTAACTACCCAGCAGCACATGAGGCTCTCGTGCTTAGGCACCTCCCATGATACAGAGCCCCTGTGGGCAGGTACCATGGCAGGGCTGGGCACACAGGAACCGTGCACATAGCCCTCATTGCAGAGCACCCCAGAACGCCTGTCACGCAGAGCTGACACAGAGCACCTCAGAGCAGGACTTGAACTAACCAACAGCAGCTCCGACAGGTCTCTGACCCTGGGCATCACTCTGTGCAGCCTCCCTCTGCCTGGTCTTCCAGAGACTTCCACTGCAGCCGGGGCACCAGGCCTTTGTCTCCAACCATCCCCCCTCCTCTCCCTGACTCCTGGGTTCCTCTCATTAGGATTAGGTCTTCTTGAAATTGTCTCCCACTCATGGGCCAGATAAAATGATGAGAAAACAAGCCGGAGATGCAGCCCCTTGTCTATCCTGACTCTCAGGAGCCCACACCTGTTCCTTGGAACTGGCCGTTTCAGTGAGGTCCATTTTCTGCAATGTGAGCCACTGAGGGGTGAGGATTGGCTGACCGGAGCAGCCTGTCCCTACCGGCCAGCCCTCCCCAGGTGTGCCTGGGTTGAGGTCAATAGAAACACCGCTCCAGGGAGCAACAGCGCCTGCAGCTGTGCCTGACGCCATATTCTCTGCCCCGTCAGCAGTCTCGGGGCTGTGCTGGTGGGAGGGAGTGAGGGGGCACGGTTTTGTGGGTGGCCCGGTGTGAGAGGGGCTCTGCTGGACTTTCTGCAGGAGTTGCCAGACTGCCACCTGCTAAAGAAGAGGATGGGTCACCCATACCTTCCGCTGGAATTTCTCCGCGGGCAGAGGTGAGGGAGGAACAAAGCAGTGGGGGCCAAGACAGGACGGATATCTCAGGCAGGGAAATGGAAAGTTTTCAGAAGAGCGCCTGGGGCCAGGATCATCCTGGCTGGCCTGCAGGCACCAAGTCAGCCTGCGTGCTTTCGCTGGTGTGGATCCACGGCCCTTCCTCTATGCTTTCAAGTCCTTGTACATATTCAGGTGTTTTACCTGGGAAGGGAGGGAACAGTTCAGCAGCAGCTGGCTGGGGGCTCAGCTCACGTTTACTCACAGACGCCTATGTACGGTCCCCCAGCTTTGCAATGAGGACGCTCCTTGCGGGGGTGGGGGGGGGCTGCTGGCTGCATGGGAGATAATTCCCTACCTCTGACCAACTTCAGAATTGTTTACCACTGGAGCAAGTGCCCTGATAGGGTTTTCCTCTGTATAACTAGTGGGTTCTGTTTATTTTTTCTGTTTTGTTTCAAGGTAGATTTTATTCCTCATTTATGTATTTATAGATATAAGCATGGAAATAATTCATTCATACAAATACATCTGTGTGAAGGGAAGAACGTTTTTCTGTTTTATTTTTAAATTTTATTTGTTTTTAAAAATTTTGAAATTTAGTATTATTTATTTTTTTAGACAGCAGGTTATTATTAGTTATCTATTTTATACATATACATGTATAAAGGTCAATCCCAATCTCCCAACTCATCCCACCACCACCACCCCATGGCTTCCCCCCCTTGGTTTCCATACGTTTGTTCTCTAACCCTGTGTCTCTAATTCTGCCCTGCAAACCGGTTCATCTGTACCAGTTTTCTAGGTTCCACATATATGCATTAATACACAATATTTGTTTTTCTCTTTCTGACTTACTTCTCTCGGTATGACAGTCTCTAGATCCATCCACGTCTCTACAAATGACCCCGTTTCATTCCTTTTTATGGCTGAGTAATATTCCATTTTATATATGTACCACATCTTTATCCATTCGTCTGTCTGTGGGCATTTAGGTTGCTTCCATTACCTGGCTATTGTAAATAGTGCTGCAATGAACATTGTGGTGAATGTGTCTTTTGGATTTATGGTTTTCTCTGGGTATATGCCCAGAAGTGGGATTGCTGGATCATATGGTAATTGTATTTTTAGTTTTTCTAATGAACCTCCATACTGTTCTCCATAGTGACTGTATCAATTGACATGCCCACCAATAGTGGAAGAGGGATCCATGTGTCCACACCCTCCGCAGCATTTGTAGTTTGTCGATTTTCTGATGATGCCCATTCTAACAGGTGTGAGGTGATACCTCATTGAAGTTTTGACTTGCATTTCTCTAATAATTAGTGATGTTGAGCAGCTTTTCATGTGCATCCTGGCCATCTCTGGGTCTCCTTTGAAGAAATGTCTATTTAGATATTCTACCCATTTTTGAAGTGGGTTGTATTTTTTTTAATATTAAGCTGCATGAGCTGTTTATATATATTGGAGATTAAACCTTTGTCCATTGATTCGTTTTCACATATTTCCTCCCATTCTGAGGGTTGCCTTTTTCCATTCCCGTTTTTTAACAAAAGAAAGAAAGAAAGAAAGAAAAAGAAGCAGAACACAAATGTCCGTAAAATATGCCTCTTGAAACTGTCGTTTTGAAATATGGAGGTGTTTTGAATTTTTTGGTTGGTATACGACCCCAGGATTTGTTTTCAGGGCAGGTCTCATTTACAGGCCTGCAATTATTTTGAATATCAACTGACCATTAGCGCTGGGATTAAAGCTGCTGTTGTGTGAAACGGCCACAAGGTGGCAGCAGTTCTCCTTTACCAAATCTGGTGACTAGGGCAACAGAGCCTCAATGGAAGTCGTGTTCTAGGTTGTAATTTAGAATGGAATGTGCCAGGAAAAAGACCCTTAAGTTTGTCTCACTATTTCTTGTTCGGTTTTTTTTTCATTTAATTTTTATTTTTTATCACAGCCAGTTTGATTACAATGTTTGGCTTGTTGTAGGTGTGCAAGATGTGGTTCTTTTACGCATATACATATGTCTGTTCTTCCTGGGATCCTTTTCCATGTACGTTATGACAGAATGTTGACTAATCTTCTCTTGGTATTCCGTAGGTGTTTGGTGTCTATATATTTCACCTGTGTTTGTATATGTCTCTTAACCCCAATATCCTAATGTATCCAATCCTCACACCTTTCCATTGGTGAACCATAAGTTTGTTTAATGAATCTGCGATTGCCCTTCTCTGTGGAAATATCTTCACTAGTATCAAGTTTTAGGTAACACCTATAAGTGATATCATACGATATGTGTCTTTCTCTTTCTGACTTACTACAAGTCACGTGATTACCTCTAGACTCATCTACGGTGCTGCAGATGGCATTGTGTCCTTTTTTTCCTTGGCTAATATTCTGTCTGTACATGTACCAGTTCTTCTTTGACCACTCATCTGTTGATGGACTTTTTGGTTGCTCCCATGTCATGGCTATTGTAATGCTGCGGCAATGCACATTTGCCTGCCTGTGTCTTTCCAATTCTGTCTTCTTAGGTTATAGGCCCAGGAGTTCGCCTGCTGGATCATATGGTAGCAAAATGTTTACCTTGTACAGGCACCGCCATTCTGTTCTCATTAGTGGCTCTTACCAGGTTACGTCCCACTTAAAGTTGAGGTGATGCTCTTCTCCACAACACCTTCAGCGTTTATTGTTTGGAGTATTTTTGCTGAAGTTTATTCTGACTAGTGTGAGCTGATACCACTTTGTGCTTGGATTTGCATGCGTCTCATAATACCTTGAAATTGAGCTTTCTGGCATGTCCTTTTTTTCTTCAAACTGTGAGTACAGCTTACCTCTTCAAATTGTTTTCGGGAAGTAGGTGTGACATCTAGAAATATTTTGGCCATTACCTCCCTCAAGACATTATGAGGGCAGGTTTCATTCACAGCCCTCCAGTACTGGTGCATATGAAGTGACCCTTAGCACAGGTTTTAAAGCTGCTGTTGCAGGTAACGGCCAGAGGGTGGCAGCATTTCTGCTTTTCCCAATCTGTTAACTAGGGAAACAGACCATCCTGGCAGTGGTGTTCCTCGGTTCTATATTAGAGTGGAATGTGCCCCCAAAAGCTGATGTCTCCTTACTTATGTTTGTTTTAGAAATCGAATTTCTCTATATTTTTTTATTGGAGTCATATTCCATTGTGTTCATGGACCACTTCTTCTTTGAGCATTCCTCTGTTGATGGACATTTTCGTAGCTTCCAAGTGTTGGCTATGGTAAATATTGCTGGAGTGCAGGATTGCCAGCATGTGTCTTTTCTTTTTTGTGGTACATGGGCCTCTCACTGCCGTGGGCCCTCCCATTGCAGAGCACAGGCTCCGGACGCACAGGCCCAGCAGCCATAGCTCACGGGAACAGCCGCTCCGTGGCAAGTGGGATCTTCCCGAATCGGGGCATGAACCCATGTCCCCTGCACTGGCAGGCGGACTCTCATCCACTGCGCCACCAGTGAATCCCAGCCTGTCTTTTTGATTCTCATCCCCTCAGGCGAAAGGCCCAGCAGTGGGTATACTTGATTGAATGGTAGCTCAGTATTTATCTTTACAAGGCACGTCATTTTTGTTTTCATGACTGGCTCTTACCATGTCCCACGTTGAAGCAAGGGTAGGCATTTCTCCAAAACCCCTTCAGCATTTATTGTTTGCAGAATTTTTCCTGATGGGCATTCTGACTGCTGTGAGCTGATAGGTTTTTGTCATTTGGATTTACATATCTTTAATTATTCCTAATGTTTAGCATTTTCCCATGCCTTTTTAAATTTCTGGCAGAGAAAAACAGGAAAAAAAAAACGGAGAGTACAGTTAAACTCTTGAAATTGTCTTCTTGGATGGTTGCCCTCTTTTGAATGTTCTGGTCAATTTTCGACCCCATGTTTGTTTTTGAGGGCAGGTGTTATTCACAGGCCTGCAATGAGTGTGACTATTTAGTGACCATTAGCAGTGGGTTTAAAGCTGCTGTTGTGGGAAATGGCCACAAGGCGGCAGCGTTTCTCCACTCCCAAGTCTGGTTCCTAGGGCAGCAGATCCTTTCTGGGACCAATGGAATACAGAAGAAGGCATCATTGAAGTCTAATACAGAATACCATGTCCTGGTGGATGGTAGAATGGCCAGTAGGGTCTAGGAATTAGGAACTACTGGATGTATATCCTCGGTGGCTTCACTGACTGTCCTAACATCCTTTACCAGGTCCCCAGCAGCCCACGGGGCTCTCGTGGTCAGGCCCCTCCCAGGATATGGGGCTCACCTGGGCAGGGCCCCAGCAGCCAACGGGGTTCTCATGTTCAGGCCACTCCCAGGGTATGGAGCTCAGCTGTGAAACTACCCAGCAGCCCATGAGGCTCTCGTGCTTAGGCACCTCCCATGATACAGAGCTCCCGTGGGCAGGTACCATGGCAGGGCTGGGCACACAGGAACCGTGCACATAGCCCTCATTGCAGAGCACCCCAGAACGCCTGTCACGCAGAGCTGACACAGAGCACCTCAGAGCAGGACTTGAACTAACCAACAGCAGCTCCGACAGGTCTCTGACCCTGGGCATCACTCTGTGCAGCCTCCCTCTGCCTGGTCTTCCAGAGACTTCCACTGCAGCCGGGGCACCAGGCCTTTGTCTCCAACCATCCCCCCTCCTCTCCCTGACTCCTGGGTTCCTCTCATTAGGATTAGGTCTTCTTGAAATTGTCTCCCACTCATGGGCCAGATAAAATGATGAGAAAACAAGCCGGAGATGCAGCCCCTTGTCTATCCTGACTCTCAGGAGCCCACACCTGTTCCTTGGAACTGGCCGTTTCAGCGAGGTCCATTTTCTGCAATGTGAGCCACTGAGGGGTGAGGATTGGCTGACCGGAGCAGCCTGTCCCTACCGGCCAGCCCTCCCCAGGTGTGCCTGGGTTGAGGTCAATAGAAACACCGCTCCAGGGAGCAACAGCGCCTGCAGCTGTGCCTGACGCCATATTCTCTGCCCCGTCAGCAGTCTCGGGGCTGTGCTGGTGGGAGGGAGTGAGGGGGCACGGTTTTGTGGGTGGCCCGGTGTGAGAGGGGCTCTGCTGGACTTTCTGCAGGAGTTGCCAGACTGCCACCTGCTAAAGAAGAGGATGGGTCACCCATACCTTCCGCTGGAATTTCTCCGCGGGCAGAGGTGAGGGAGGAACAAAGCAGTGGGGGCCAAGACAGGACGGATATCTCAGGCAGGGAAATGGAAAGTTTTCAGAAGAGCGCCTGGGGCCAGGATCATCCTGGCTGGCCTGCAGGCACCAAGTCAGCCTGCGTGCTTTCGCTGGTGTGGATCCACGGCCCTTCCTCTATGCTTTCAAGTCCTTGTACATATTCAGGTGTTTTACCTGGGAAGGGAGGGAACAGTTCAGCAGCAGCTGGCTGGGGGCTCAGCTCACGTTTACTCACAGACGCCTATGTACGGTCCCCCAGCTTTGCAATGAGGACGCTCCTTGCGGGGGTGGGGGGGGGCTGCTGGCTGCATGGGAGATAATTCCCTACCTCTGACCAACTTCAGAATTGTTTACCACTGGAGCAAGTGCCCTGATAGGGTTTTCCTCTGTATAACTAGTGGGTTCTGTTTATTTTTTCTGTTTTGTTTCAAGGTAGATTTTATTCCTCATTTATGTATTTATAGATATAAGCATGGAAATAATTCATTCATACAAATACATCTGTGTGAAGGGAAGAACGTTTTTCTGTTTTATTTTTAAATTTTATTTGTTTTTAAAAATTTTGAAATTTAGTATTATTTATTTTTTTAGACAGCAGGTTATTATTAGTTATCTATTTTATACATATACATGTATAAAGGTCAATCCCAATCTCCCAACTCATCCCACCACCACCACCCCATGGCTTCCCCCCCTTGGTTTCCATACGTTTGTTCTCTAACCCTGTGTCTCTAATTCTGCCCTGCAAACCGGTTCATCTGTACCAGTTTTCTAGGTTCCACATATATGCATTAATACACAATATTTGTTTTTCTCTTTCTGACTTACTTCTCTCGGTATGACAGTCTCTAGATCCATCCACGTCTCTACAAATGACCCCGTTTCATTCCTTTTTATGGCTGAGTAATATTCCATTTTATATATGTACCACATCTTTATCCATTCGTCTGTCTGTGGGCATTTAGGTTGCTTCCATTACCTGGCTATTGTAAATAGTGCTGCAATGAACATTGTGGTGAATGTGTCTTTTGGATTTATGGTTTTCTCTGGGTATATGCCCAGAAGTGGGATTGCTGGATCATATGGTAATTGTATTTTTAGTTTTTCTAATGAACCTCCATACTGTTCTCCATAGTGACTGTATCAATTGACATGCCCACCAATAGTGGAAGAGGGATCCATGTGTCCACACCCTCCGCAGCATTTGTAGTTTGTAGATTTTCTGATGATGCCCATTCTAACAGGTGTGAGGTGATACCTCATTGAAGTTTTGACTTGCATTTCTCTAATAATTAGTGATGTTGAGCAGCTTTTCATGTGCATCCTGGCCATCTCTGGGTCTCCTTTGAAGAAATGTCTATTTAGATATTCTACCCATTTTTGAAGTGGGTTGTATTTTTTTTAATACTAAGCTGCATGAGCTGTTTATATATATTGGAGATTAAACCTTTGTCCATTGATTCGTTTTCACATATTTCCTCCCATTCTGAGGGTTGCCTTTTTCCATTCCCGTTTTTTAACAAAAGAAAGAAAGAAAGAAAGAAAAAGAGGCAGAACACAAATGTCCGTAAAATATGCCTCTTGAAACTGTCGTTTTGAAATATGGAGGTGTTTTGAATTTTTTGGTTGGTATACGACCCCAGGATTTGTTTTCAGGGCAGGTCTCATTTACAGGCCTGCAATTATTTTGAATATCAACTGACCATTAGCGCTGGGATTAAAGCTGCTGTTGTGTGAAACGGCCACAAGGTGGCAGCAGTTCTCCTTTACCAAATCTGGTGACTAGGGCAACAGAGCCTCAATGGAAGTCGTGTTCTAGGTTGTAATTTAGAATGGAATGTGCCAGGAAAAAGACCCTTAAGTTTGTCTCACTATTTCTTGTTCGGTTTTTTTTTCATTTAATTTTTATTTTTTATCACAGCCAGTTTGATTACAATGTTTGGCTTGTTGTAGGTGTGCAAGATGTGGTTCTTTTACGCATATACATATGTCTGTTCTTCCTGGGATCCTTTTCCATGTACGTTATGACAGAATGTTGACTAATCTTCTCTTGGTATTCCGTAGGTGTTTGGTGTCTATATATTTCACCTGTGTTTGTATATGTCTCTTAACCCCAATATCCTAATGTATCCAATCCTCACACCTTTCCATTGGTGAACCATAAGTTTGTTTAATGAATCTGCGATTGCCCTTCTCTGTGGAAATATCTTCACTAGTATCAAGTTTTAGGTAACACCTATAAGTGATATCATACGATATGTGTCTTTCTCTTTCTGACTTACTACAAGTCACGTGATTACCTCTAGACTCATCTACGGTGCTGCAGATGGCATTGTGTCCTTTTTTTCCTTGGCTAATATTCTGTCTGTACATGTACCAGTTCTTCTTTGACCACTCATCTGTTGATGGACTTTTTGGTTGCTCCCATGTCATGGCTATTGTAATGCTGCGGCAATGCACATTTGCCTGCCTGTGTCTTTCCAATTCTGTCTTCTTAGGTTATAGGCCCAGGAGTTCGCCTGCTGGATCATATGGTAGCAAAATGTTTACCTTGTACAGGCACCGCCATTCTGTTCTCATTAGTGGCTCTTACCAGGTTACGTCCCACTTAAAGTTGAGGTGATGCTCTTCTCCACAACACCTTCAGCGTTTATTGTTTGGAGTATTTTTGCTGAAGTTTATTCTGACTAGTGTGAGCTGATACCACTTTGTGCTTGGATTTGCATGCGTCTCATAATACCTTGAAATTGAGCTTTCTGGCATGTCCTTTTTTTCTTCAAACTGTGAGTACAGCTTACCTCTTCAAATTGTTTTCGGGAAGTAGGTGTGACATCTAGAAATATTTTGGCCATTACCTCCCTCAAGACATTATGAGGGCAGGTTTCATTCACAGCCCTCCAGTACTGGTGCATATGAAGTGACCCTTAGCACAGGTTTTAAAGCTGCTGTTGCAGGTAACGGCCAGAGGGTGGCAGCATTTCTGCTTTTCCCAAACTGTTAACTAGGGAAACAGACCATCCTGGCAGTGGTGTTCCTCGGTTCTATATTAGAGTGGAATGTGCCCCCAAAAGCTGATGTCTCCTTACTTATGTTTGTTTTAGAAATCGAATTTCTCTATATTTTTTTATTGGAGTCATATTCCATTGTGTTCATGGACCACTTCTTCTTTGAGCATTCCTCTGTTGATGGACATTTTCGTAGCTTCCAAGTGTTGGCTATGGTAAATATTGCTGGAGTGCAGGATTGCCAGCATGTGTCTTTTCTTTTTTGTGGTACATGGGCCTCTCACTGCCGTGGGCCCTCCCATTGCAGAGCACAGGCTCCGGACGCACAGGCCCAGCAGCCATAGCTCACGGGAACAGCCGCTCCGTGGCAAGTGGGATCTTCCCGAATCGGGGCATGAACCCATGTCCCCTGCACTGGCAGGCAGACTCTCATCCACTGCGCCACCAGTGAATCCCAGCCTGTCTTTTTGATTCTCATCCCCTCAGGCGAAAGGCCCAGCAGTGGGTATACTTGATTGAATGGTAGCTCAGTATTTATCTTTACAAGGCACGTCATTTTTGTTTTCATGACTGGCTCTTACCATGTCCCACGTTGAAGCAAGGGTAGGCATTTCTCCAAAACCCCTTCAGCATTTATTGTTTGCAGAATTTTTCCTGATGGGCATTCTGACTGCTGTGAGCTGATAGGTTTTTGTCATTTGGATTTACATATCTTTAATTATTCCTAATGTTTAGCATTTTCCCATGCCTTTTTAAATTTCTGGCAGAGAAAAACAGGAAAAAAAAAACGGAGAGTACAGTTAAACTCTTGAAATTGTCTTCTTGGATGGTTGCCCTCTTTTGAATGTTCTGGTCAATTTTCGACCCCATGTTTGTTTTTGAGGGCAGGTGTTATTCACAGGCCTGCAATGAGTGTGACTATTTAGTGACCATTAGCAGTGGGTTTAAAGCTGCTGTTGTGGGAAATGGCCACAAGGCGGCAGCGTTTCTCCACTCCCAAGTCTGGTTCCTAGGGCAGCAGATCCTTTCTGGGACCAATGGAATACAGAAGAAGGCATCATTGAAGTCTAATACAGAATACCATGTCCTGGTGGATGGTAGAATGGCCAGTAGGGTCTAGGAATTAGGAACTACTGGATGTATATCCTCGGTGGCTTCACTGACTGTCCTAACATCCTTTACCAGGTCCCCAGCAGCCCACGGGGCTCTCGTGGTCAGGCCCCTCCCAGGATATGGGGCTCACCTGGGCAGGGCCCCAGCAGCCAACGGGGTTCTCATGTTCAGGCCACTCCCAGGGTATGGAGCTCAGCTGTGAAACTACCCAGCAGCCCATGAGGCTCTCGTGCTTAGGCACCTCCCATGATACAGAGCTCCCGTGGGCAGGTACCATGGCAGGGCTGGGCACACAGGAACCGTGCACATAGCCCTCATTGCAGAGCACCCCAGAACGCCTGTCACGCAGAGCTGACACAGAGCACCTCAGAGCAGGACTTGAACTAACCAACAGCAGCTCCGACAGGTCTCTGACCCTGGGCATCACTCTGTGCAGCCTCCCTCTGCCTGGTCTTCCAGAGACTTCCACTGCAGCCGGGGCACCAGGCCTTTGTCTCCAACCATCCCCCCTCCTCTCCCTGACTCCTGGGTTCCTCTCATTAGGATTAGGTCTTCTTGAAATTGTCTCCCACTCATGGGCCAGATAAAATGATGAGAAAACAAGCCGGAGATGCAGCCCCTTGTCTATCCTGACTCTCAGGAGCCCACACCTGTTCCTTGGAACTGGCCGTTTCAGCGAGGTCCATTTTCTGCAATGTGAGCCACTGAGGGGTGAGGATTGGCTGACCGGAGCAGCCTGTCCCTACCGGCCAGCCCTCCCCAGGTGTGCCTGGGTTGAGGTCAATAGAAACACCGCTCCAGGGAGCAACAGCGCCTGCAGCTGTGCCTGACGCCATATTCTCTGCCCCGTCAGCAGTCTCGGGGCTGTGCTGGTGGGAGGGAGTGAGGGGGCACGGTTTTGTGGGTGGCCCGGTGTGAGAGGGGCTCTGCTGGACTTTCTGCAGGAGTTGCCAGACTGCCAC
Organism: Mesoplodon mirus; assembly: GCF_964341445.2. NCBI lineage: Eukaryota > Metazoa > Chordata > Mammalia > Artiodactyla > Ziphiidae > Mesoplodon > Mesoplodon mirus. The sequence continues at coordinate 93,499,735 of NC_138979.1, forward strand.
CTGCTAAAGAAGAGGATGGGTCACCCATACCTTCCGCTGGAATTTCTCCGCGGGCAGAGGTGAGGGAGGAACAAAGCAGTGGGGGCCAAGACAGGACGGATATCTCAGGCAGGGAAATGGAAAGTTTTCAGAAGAGCGCCTGGGGCCAGGATCATCCTGGCTGGCCTGCAGGCACCAAGTCAGCCTGCGTGCTTTCGCTGGTGTGGATCCACGGCCCTTCCTCTATGCTTTCAAGTCCTTGTACATATTCAGGTGTTTTACCTGGGAAGGGAGGGAACAGTTCAGCAGCAGCTGGCTGGGGGCTCAGCTCACGTTTACTCACAGACGCCTATGTACGGTCCCCCAGCTTTGCAATGAGGACGCTCCTTGCGGGGGTGGGGGGGGGCTGCTGGCTGCATGGGAGATAATTCCCTACCTCTGACCAACTTCAGAATTGTTTACCACTGGAGCAAGTGCCCTGATAGGGTTTTCCTCTGTATAACTAGTGGGTTCTGTTTATTTTTTCTGTTTTGTTTCAAGGTAGATTTTATTCCTCATTTATGTATTTATAGATATAAGCATGGAAATAATTCATTCATACAAATACATCTGTGTGAAGGGAAGAACGCTTTTCTGTTTTATTTTTAAATTTTATTTGTTTTTAAAAATTTTGAAATTTAATATTATTTATTTTTTTAGACAGCAGGTTATTATTAGTTATCTATTTTATACATATACATGTATACAGGTCAATCCCAATCTCCCAACTCATCCCACCACCACCACCCCATGGCTTCCCCCCTTGGTTTCCATACGTTTGTTCTCTAACCCTGTGTCTCTAATTCTGCCCTGCAAACCGGTTCATCTGTACCAGTTTTCTAGGTTCCACATATATGCATTAATACACAATATTTGTTTTTCTCTTTCTGACTTACTTCTCTCGGTATGACAGTCTCTAGATCCATCCACGTCTCTACAAATGACCCCGTTTCATTCCTTTTTATGGCTGAGTAATATTCCATTTTATATATGTACCACATCTTTATCCATTCGTCTGTCTGTGGGCATTTAGGTTGCTTCCATTACCTGGCTATTGTAAATAGTGCTGCAATGAACATTGTGGTGAATGTGTCTTTTGGATTTATGGTTTTCTCTGGGTATATGCCCAGAAGTGGGATTGCTGGATCATATGGTAATTGTATTTTTAGTTTTTCTAATGAACCTCCATACTGTTCTCCATAGTGACTGTATCAATTGACATGCCCACCAATAGTGGAAGAGGGATCCATGTGTCCACACCCTCCGCAGCATTTGTAGTTTGTAGATTTTCTGATGATGCCCATTCTAACAGGTGTGAGGTGATACCTCATTGAAGTTTTGACTTGCATTTCTCTAATAATTAGTGATGTTGAGCAGCTTTTCATGTGCATCCTGGCCATCTCTGGGTCTCCTTTGAAGAAATGTCTATTTAGATATTCTACCCATTTTTGAAGTGGGTTGTATTTTTTTTAATATTAAGCTGCATGAGCTGTTTATATATATTGGAGATTAAACCTTTGTCCATTGATTCGTTTCCACATATTTCCTCCCATTCTGAGGGTTGCCTTTTTCCATTCCCGTTTTTTAACAAAAGAAAGAAAGAAAGAAAGAAAGAAAAAGAGGCAGAACACAAATGTCCGTAAAATATGCCTCTTGAAACTGTCGTTTTGAAATATGGAGGTGTTTTGAATTTTTTGGTCGGTATACGACCCCAGGATTTGTTTTCAGGGCAGGTCTCATTTACAGGCCTGCAATTATTCTGAATATCAACTGACCATTAGCGCTGGGATTAAAGCTGCTGTTGTGTGAAACGGCCACAAGGTGGCAGCAGTTCTCCTTTACCAAATCTGGTGACTAGGGCAACAGAGCCTCAATGGAAGTCGTGTTCTAGGTTCTAATTTAGAATGGAATGTGCCAGGAAAAAGACCCTTATGTTTGTCTCACTATTTCTTGTTGGGTTTTTTTTCATTTAATTTTTATTTTTTATCACAGCAAGTTTGATTACAATGTTTGGCTTGTTGTAGGTGTGCAAGATGTGGTTCTTTTACGCATATACATATGTCTGTTCTTCCTGGGATCCTTTTCCATGTACGTTATGACAGAATGTTGACTAATCTTCTCTTGGTATTCCGTAGGTGTTTGGTGTCTATATATTTCACCTGTGTTTGTATATGTCTCTTAACCCCAATATCCTAATGTATCCAATCCTCACACCTTTCCATTGGTGAACCGTAAGTTTGTTTAATGAATCTGCAATTGCCCTTCTCTGTGGAAATATCTTCACTAGTATCAAGTTTTAGGTAACACCTATAAGTGATATCATACGATATGTGTCTTTCTCTTTCTGACTTACTACAAGTCACGTGATTACCTCTAGACTCATCTACGGTGCTGCAGATGGCATTGTGTCCTTTTTTTCCTTGGCTAATATTCTGTCTGTACATGTACCAGTTCTTCTTTGACCACTCATCTGTCGATGGACTTTTTGGTTGCTCCCATGTCATGGCTATTGTAATGCTGCGGCAATGCACATTTGCCTGCCTGTGTCTTTCCAATTCTGTCTTCTTAGGTTATAGGCCCAGGAGTTCGCCTGCTGGATCATATGGTAGCAAAATGTTTACCTTGTACAGGCACCGCCATTCTGTTCTCATTAGTGGCTCTTACCAGGTTACGTCCCACTTAAAGTTGAGGTGATGCTCTTCTCCACAACACCTTCAGCGTTTATTGTTTGGAGTATTTTTGCTGAAGTTTATTCTGACTAGTGTGAGCTGATACCACTTTGTGCTTGGATTTGCATGCGTCTCATAATACCTTGAAATTGAGCTTTCTGGCATGTCCTTTTTTTCTTCAAACTGTGAGTACAGCTTACCTCTTCAAATTGTTTTCGGGAAGTAGGTGTGACATTTAGAAATATTTTGGCCATTACCTCCCTCAAGACATTATGAGGGCAGGTTTCATTCACAGCCCTCCAGTACTGGTGCATATGAAGTGACCCTTAGCACAGGTTTTAAAGCTGCTGTTGCAGGTAACGGCCAGAGGGTGGCAGCATTTCTGCTTTTCCCAATCTGTTAACTAGGGAAACAGACCATCCTGGCAGTGGTGTTCCTCGGTTCTATATTAGAGTGGAATGTGCCCCCAAAAGCTGATGTCTCCTTACTTATGTTTGTTTTAGAAATCGAATTTCTCTATATTTTTTTATTGGAGTCATATTCCATTGTGTTCATGGACCACTTCTTCTTTGAGCATTCCTCTGTTGATGGACATTTTCGTAGCTTCCAAGTGTTGGCTATGGTAAATATTGCTGGAGTGCAGGATTGCCAGCATGTGTCTTTTCTTTTTTGTGGTACATGGGCCTCTCACTGCCGTGGGCCCTCCCATTGCAGAGCACAGGCTCCGGACGCACAGGCCCAGCAGCCATAGCTCACGGGAACAGCCGCTCCGCGGCATGTGGGATCTTCCCGAATCGGGGCATGAACCCATGTCCCCTGCACTGGCAGGCGGACTCTCATCCACTGCGCCACCAGTGAATCCCAGCCTGTCTTTTTGATTCTCATCCCCTCAGGCGAAAGGCCCAGCAGTGGGTATACTTGATTGAATGGTAGCTCAGTATTTATCTTTACAAGGCACGTCATTTTTGTTTTCATGACTGGCTCTTACCATGTCCCACGTTGAAGCAAGGGTAGGCATTTCTCCAAAACCCCTTCAGCATTTATTGTTTGCAGAATTTTTCCTGATGGGCATTCTGACTGCTGTGAGCTGATAGGTTTTTGTCATTTGGATTTACATATCTTTAATTATTCCTAATGTTTAGCATTTTCCCATGCCTTTTTAAATTTCTGGCAGAGAAAAACAGAAAAAAAAACGGAGAGTACAGTTAAACTCTTGAAATTGTCTTCTTGGATGGTTGCCCTCTTTTGAATGTTCTGGTCAATTTTCGACCCCATGTTTGTTTTTGAGGGCAGGTGTTATTCACAGGCCTGCAATGAGTGTGACTATTTAGTGACCATTAGCAGTGGGTTTAAAGCTGCTGTTGTGGGAAATGGCCACAAGGCGGCAGCGTTTCTCCACTCCCAAGTCTGGTTCCTAGGGCAGCAGAGCCTTTCTGGGACCAATGGAATACAGAAGAAGGCATCATTGAAGTCTAATACAGAATACCATGTCCTGGTGGATGGTAGAATGACCAGTAGGGTCTAGGAATTAGGAACTACTGGATGTATATCCTCGGTGGCTTCACTGACTGTCCTAACATCCTTTACCAGGTCCCCAGCAGCCCACGGGGCTCTCGTGGTCAGGCCCCTCCCAGGATATGGGGCTCACCTGGGCAGGGCCCCAGCAGCCAACGGGGTTCTCATGTTCAGGCCACTCCCAGGGTATGGAGCTCAGCTGTGAAACTACCCAGCAGCCCATGAGGCTCTCGTGCTTAGGCACCTCCCATGATACAGAGCTCCCGTGGGCAGGTACCATGGCAGGGCTGGGCACACAGGAACCGTGCACATAGCCCTCATTGCAGAGCACCCCAGAACGCCTGTCACGCAGAGCTGACACAGAGCACCTCAGAGCAGGACTTGAACTAACCAACAGCAGCTCCGACAGGTCTCTGACCCTGGGCATCACTCTGTGCAGCCTCCCTCTGCCTGGTCTTCCAGAGACTTCCACTGCAGCCGGGGCACCAGGCCTTTGTCTCCAACCATCCCCCCTCCTCTCCCTGACTCCTGGGTTCCTCTCATTAGGATTAGGTCTTCTTGAAATTGTCTCCCACTCATGGGCCAGATAAAATGATGAGAAAACAAGCCGGAGATGCAGCCCCTTGTCTATCCTGACTCTCAGGAGCCCACACCTGTTCCTTGGAACTGGCCGTTTCAGCGAGGTCCATTTTCTGCAATGTGAGCCACTGAGGGGTGAGGATTGGCTGACCGGAGCAGCCTGTCCCTACCGGCCAGCCCTCCCCAGGTGTGCCTGGGTTGAGGTCAATAGAAACACCGCTCCAGGGAGCAACAGCGCCTGCAGCTGTGCCTGACGCCATATTCTCTGCCCCGTCAGCAGTCTCGGGGCTGTGCTGGTGGGAGGGAGTGAGGGGGCACGGTTTTGTGGGTGGCCCGGTGTGAGAGGGGCTCTGCTGGACTTTCTGCAGGAGTTGCCAGACTGCCACCTGCTAAAGAAGAGGATGGGTCACCCATACCTTCCGCTGGAATTTCTCCGCGGGCAGAGGTGAGGGAGGAACAAAGCAGTGGGGGCCAAGACAGGACGGATATCTCAGGCAGGGAAATGGAAAGTTTTCAGAAGAGCGCCTGGGGCCAGGATCATCCTGGCTGGCCTGCAGGCACCAAGTCAGCCTGCGTGCTTTCGCTGGTGTGGATCCACGGCCCTTCCTCTATGCTTTCAAGTCCTTGTACATATTCAGGTGTTTTACCTGGGAAGGGAGGGAACAGTTCAGCAGCAGCTGGCTGGGGGCTCAGCTCACGTTTACTCACAGACGCCTATGAACGGTCCCCCAGCTTTGCAATGAGGACGCTCCTTGCGGGGGTGGGGGGGGGGCTGCTGGCTGCATGGGAGATAATTCCCTACCTCTGACCAACTTCAGAATTGTTTACCACTGGAGCAAGTGCCCTGATAGGGTTTTCCTCTGTATAACTAGTGGGTTCTGTTTATTTTTTCTGTTTTGTTTCAAGGTAGATTTTATTCCTCATTTATGTATTTATAGATATAAGCATGGAAATAATTCATTCATACAAATACATCTGTGTGAAGGGAAGAACGCTTTTCTGTTTTATTTTTAAATTTTATTTGTTTTTAAAAATTTTGAAATTTAATATTATTTATTTTTTTAGACAGCAGGTTATTATTAGTTATCTATTTTATACATATACATGTATACAGGTCAATCCCAATCTCCCAACTCATCCCACCACCACCACCCCATGGCTTCCCCCCCTTGGTTTCCATACGTTTGTTCTCTAACCCTGTGTCTCTAATTCTGCCCTGCAAACCGGTTCATCTGTACCAGTTTTCTAGGTTCCACATATATGCATTAATACACAATATTTGTTTTTCTCTTTCTGACTTACTTCTCTCGGTATGACAGTCTCTAGATCCATCCACGTCTCTACAAATGACCCCGTTTCATTCCTTTTTATGGCTGAGTAATATTCCATTTTATATATGTACCACATCTTTATCCATTCGTCTGTCTGTGGGCATTTAGGTTGCTTCCATTACCTGGCTATTGTAAATAGTGCTGCAATGAACATTGTGGTGAATGTGTCTTTTGGATTTATGGTTTTCTCTGGGTATATGCCCAGAAGTGGGATTGCTGGATCATATGGTAATTGTATTTTTAGTTTTTCTAATGAACCTCCATACTGTTCTCCATAGTGACTGTATCAATTGACATGCCCACCAATAGTGGAAGAGGGATCCATGTGTCCACACCCTCCGCAGCATTTGTAGTTTGTCGATTTTCTGATGATGCCCATTCTAACAGGTGTGAGGTGATACGTCATTGAAGTTTTGACTTGCATTTCTCTAATAATTAGTGATGTTGAGCAGCTTTTCATGTGCATCCTGGCCATCTCTGGGTCTCCTTTGAAGAAATGTCTATTTAGATATTCTACCCATTTTTGAAGTGGGTTGTATTTTTTTTAATATTAAGCTGCATGAGCTGTTTATATATATTGGAGATTAAACCTTTGTCCATTGATTCGTTTCCACATATTTCCTCCCATTCTGAGGGTTGCCTTTTTCCATTCCCGTTTTTTAACAAAAGAAAGAAAGAAAGAAAAAGAAGCAGAACACAAATGTCCGTAAAATATGCCTCTTGAAACTGTCGTTTTGAAATATGGAGGTGTTTTGAATTTTTTGGTCGGTATACGACCCCAGGATTTGTTTTCAGGGCAGGTCTCATTTACAGGCCTGCAATTATTCTGAATATCAACTGACCATTAGCGCTGGGATTAAAGCTGCTGTTGTGTGAAACGGCCACAAGGTGGCAGCAGTTCTCCTTTACCAAATCTGGTGACTAGGGCAACAGAGCCTCAATGGAAGTCGTGTTCTAGGTTGTAATTTAGAATGGAATGTGCCAGGAAAAAGACCCTTAAGTTTGTCTCACTATTTCTTGTTCGGTTTTTTTTTCATTTAATTTTTATTTTTTATCACAGCAAGTTTGATTACAATGTTTGGCTTGTTGTAGGTGTGCAAGATGTGGTTCTTTTACGCATATACATATGTCTGTTCTTCCTGGGATCCTTTTCCATGTACGTTATGACAGAATGTTGACTAATCTTCTCTTGGTATTCCGTAGGTGTTTGGTGTCTATATATTTCACCTGTGTTTGTATATGTCTCTTAACCCCAATATCCTAATGTATCCAATCCTCACACCTTTCCATTGGTGAACCGTAAGTTTGTTTAATGAATCTGCGATTGCCCTTCTCTGTGGAAATATCTTCACTAGTATCAAGTTTTAGGTAACACCTATAAGTGATATCATACGATATGTGTCTTTCTCTTTCTGACTTACTACAAGTCACGTGATTACCTCTAGACTCATCTACGGTGCTGCAAATGGCATTGTGTCCTTTTTTTCCTTGGCTAATATTCTGTCTGTACATGTACCAGTTCTTCTTTGACCACTCATCTGTTGATGGACTTTTTGGTTGCTCCCATGTCATGGCTATTGTAATGCTGCGGCAATGCACATTTGCCTGCCTGTGTCTTTCCAATTCTGTCTTCTTAGGTTATAGGCCCAGGAGTTCGCCTGCTGGATCATATGGTAGCAAAATGTTTACCTTGTACAGGCACCGCCATTCTGTTCTCATTAGTGGCTCTTACCAGGTTACGTCCCACTTAAAGTTGAGGTGATGCTCTTCTCCACAACACCTTCAGCGTTTATTGTTTGGAGTATTTTTGCTGAAGTTTATTCTGACTAGTGTGAGCTGATACCACTTTGTGCTTGGATTTGCATGCGTCTCATAATACCTTGAAATTGAGCTTTCTGGCATGTCCTTTTTTTCTTCAAACTGTGAGTACAGCTTACCTCTTCAAATTGTTTTCGGGAAGTAGGTGTGACATTTAGAAATATTTTGGCCATTACCTCCTTCAAGACATTATGAGGGCAGGTTTCATTCACAGCCCTCCAGTACTGGTGCATATGAAGTGACCCTTAGCACAGGTTTTAAAGCTGCTGTTGCAGGTAACGGCCAGAGGGTGGCAGCATTTCTGCTTTTCCCAATCTGTTAACTAGGGAAACAGACCATCCTGGCAGTGGTGTTCCTCGGTTCTATATTAGAGTGGAATGTGCCCCCAAAAGCTGATGTCTCCTTACTTATGTTTGTTTTAGAAATCGAATTTCTCTATATTTTTTTATTGGAGTCATATTCCATTGTGTTCATGGACCACTTCTTCTTTGAGCATTCCTCTGTTGATGGACATTTTCGTAGCTTCCAAGTGTTGGCTATGGTAAATATTGCTGGAGTGCAGGATTGCCAGCATGTGTCTTTTCTTTTTTGTGGTACATGGGCCTCTCACTGCCGTGGGCCCTCCCATTGCAGAGCACAGGCTCCGGACGCACAGGCCCAGCAGCCATAGCTCACGGGAACAGCCGCTCCGCGGCATGTGGGATCTTCCCGAATCGGGGCATGAACCCATGTCCCCTGCACTGGCAGGCGGACTCTCATCCACTGCGCCACCAGTGAATCCCAGCCTGTCTTTTTGATTCTCATCCCCTCAGGCGAAAGGCCCAGCAGTGGGTATACTTGATTGAATGGTAGCTCAGTATTTATCTTTACAAGGCACGTCATTTTTGTTTTCATGACTGGCTCTTACCATGTCCCACGTTGAAGCAAGGGTAGGCATTTCTCCAAAACCCCTTCAGCATTTATTGTTTGCAGAATTTTTCCTGATGGGCATTCTGACTGCTGTGAGCTGATAGGTTTTTGTCATTTGGATTTACATATCTTTAATTATTCCTAATGTTTAGCATTTTCCCATGCCTTTTTAAATTTCTGGCAGAGAAAAACAGAAAAAAAAACGGAGAGTACAGTTAAACTCTTGAAATTGTCTTCTTGGATGGTTGCCCTCTTTTGAATGTTCTGGTCAATTTTCGACCCCATGTTTGTTTTTGAGGGCAGGTGTTATTCACAGGCCTGCAATGAGTGTGACTATTTAGTGACCATTAGCAGTGGGTTTAAAGCTGCTGTTGTGGGAAATGGCCACAAGGCGGCAGCGTTTCTCCACTCCCAAGTCTGGTTCCTAGGGCAGCAGAGCCTTTCTGGGACCAATGGAATACAGAAGAAGGCATCATTGAAGTCTAATACAGAATACCATGTCCTGGTGGATGGTAGAATGGCCAGTAGGGTCTAGGAATTAGGAACTACTGGATGTATATCCTCGGTGGCTTCACTGACTGTCCTAACATCCTTTACCAGGTCCCCAGCAGCCCACGGGGCTCTCGTGGTCAGGCCCCTCCCAGGATATGGGGCTCACCTGGGCAGGGCCCCAGCAGCCAACGGGGTTCTCATGTTCAGGCCACTCCCAGGGTATGGAGCTCAGCTGTGAAACTACCCAGCAGCCCATGAGGCTCTCGTGCTTAGGCACCTCCCATGATACAGAGCTCCCGTGGGCAGGTACCATGGCAGGGCTGGGCACACAGGAACCGTGCACATAGCCCTCATTGCAGAGCACCCCAGAACGCCTGTCACGCAGAGCTGACACAGAGCACCTCAGAGCAGGACTTGAACTAACCAACAGCAGCTCCGACAGGTCTCTGACCCTGGGCATCACTCTGTGCAGCCTCCCTCTGCCTGGTCTTCCAGAGACTTCCACTGCAGCCGGGGCACCAGGCCTTTGTCTCCAACCATCCCCCCTCCTCTCCCTGACTCCTGGGTTCCTCTCATTAGGATTAGGTCTTCTTGAAATTGTCTCCCACTCATGGGCCAGATAAAATGATGAGAAAACAAGCCGGAGATGCAGCCCCTTGTCTATCCTGACTCTCAGGAGCCCACACCTGTTCCTTGGAACTGGCCGTTTCAGCGAGGTCCATTTTCTGCAATGTGAGCCACTGAGGGGTGAGGATTGGCTGACCGGAGCAGCCTGTCCCTACCGGCCAGCCCTCCCCAGGTGTGCCTGGGTTGAGGTCAATAGAAACACCGCTCCAGGGAGCAACAGCGCCTGCAGCTGTGCCTGACGCCATATTCTCTGCCCCGTCAGCAGTCTCGGGGCTGTGCTGGTGGGAGGGAGTGAGGGGGCACGGTTTTGTGGGTGGCCCGGTGTGAGAGGGGCTCTGCTGGACTTTCTGCAGGAGTTGCCAGACTGCCACCTGCTAAAGAAGAGGATGGGTCACCCATACCTTCCGCTGGAATTTCTCCGCGGGCAGAGGTGAGGGAGGAACAAAGCAGTGGGGGCCAAGACAGGACGGATATCTCAGGCAGGGAAATGGAAAGTTTTCAGAAGAGCGCCTGGGGCCAGGATCATCCTGGCTGGCCTGCAGGCACCAAGTCAGCCTGCGTGCTTTCGCTGGTGTGGATCCACGGCCCTTCCTCTATGCTTTCAAGTCCTTGTACATATTCAGGTGTTTTACCTGGGAAGGGAGGGAACAGTTCAGCAGCAGCTGGCTGGGGGCTCAGCTCACGTTTACTCACAGACGCCTATGTACGGTCCCCCAGCTTTGCAATGAGGACGCTCCTTGCGGGGGTGGGGGGGGCTGCTGGCTGCATGGGAGATAATTCCCTACCTCTGACCAACTTCAGAATTGTTTACCACTGGAGCAAGTGCCCTGATAGGGTTTTCCTCTGTATAACTAGTGGGTTCTGTTTATTTTTTCTGTTTTGTTTCAAGGTAGATTTTATTCCTCATTTATGTATTTATAGATATAAGCATGGAAATAATTCATTCATACAAATACATCTGTGTGAAGGGAAGAACGCTTTTCTGTTTTATTTTTAAATTTTATTTGTTTTTAAAAATTTTGAAATTTAATATTATTTATTTTTTTAGACAGCAGGTTATTATTAGTTATCTATTTTATACATATACATGTATACAGGTCAATCCCAATCTCCCAACTCATCCCACCACCACCACCCCATGGCTTCCCCCCCTTGGTTTCCATACGTTTGTTCTCTAACCCTGTGTCTCTAATTCTGCCCTGCAAACCGGTTCATCTGTACCAGTTTTCTAGGTTCCACATATATGCATTAATACACAATATTTGTTTTTCTCTTTCTGACTTACTTCTCTCGGTATGACAGTCTCTAGATCCATCCACGTCTCTACAAATGACCCCGTTTCATTCCTTTTTATGGCTGAGTAATATTCCATTTTATATATGTACCACATCTTTATCCATTCGTCTGTCTGTGGGCATTTAGGTTGCTTCCATTACCTGGCTATTGTAAATAGTGCTGCAATGAACATTGTGGTGAATGTGTCTTTTGGATTTATGGTTTTCTCTGGGTATATGCCCAGAAGTGGGATTGCTGGATCATATGGTAATTGTATTTTTAGTTTTTCTAATGAACCTCCATACTGTTCTCCATAGTGACTGTATCAATTGACATGCCCACCAATAGTGGAAGAGGGATCCATGTGTCCACACCCTCCGCAGCATTTGTAGTTTGTAGATTTTCTGATGATGCCCATTCTAACAGGTGTGAGGTGATACCTCATTGAAGTTTTGACTTGCATTTCTCTAATAATTAGTGATGTTGAGCAGCTTTTCATGTGCATCCTGGCCATCTCTGGGTCTCCTTTGAAGAAATGTCTATTTAGATATTCTACCCATTTTTGAAGTGGGTTGTATTTTTTTTAATATTAAGCTGCATGAGCTGTTTATATATATTGGAGATTAAACCTTTGTCCATTGATTCGTTTCCACATATTTCCTCCCATTCTGAGGGTTGCCTTTTTCCATTCCCGTTTTTTAACAAAAGAAAGAAAGAAAGAAAAAGAAGCAGAACACAAATGTCCGTAAAATATGCCTCTTGAAACTGTCGTTTTGAAATATGGAGGTGTTTTGAATTTTTTGGTCGGTATACGACCCCAGGATTTGTTTTCAGGGCAGGTCTCATTTACAGGCCTGCAATTATTCTGAATATCAACTGACCATTAGCGCTGGGATTAAAGCTGCTGTTGTGTGAAACGGCCACAAGGTGGCAGCAGTTCTCCTTTACCAAATCTGGTGACTAGGGCAACAGAGCCTCAATGGAAGTCGTGTTCTAGGTTGTAATTTAGAATGGAATGTGCCAGGAAAAAGACCCTTAAGTTTGTCTCACTATTTCTTGTTCGGTTTTTTTTTCATTTAATTTTTATTTTTTATCACAGCAAGTTTGATTACAATGTTTGGCTTGTTGTAGGTGTGCAAGATGTGGTTCTTTTACGCATATACATATGTCTGTTCTTCCTGGGATCCTTTTCCATGTACGTTATGACAGAATGTTGACTAATCTTCTCTTGGTATTCCGTAGGTGTTTGGTGTCTATATATTTCACCTGTGTTTGTATATGTCTCTTAACCCCAATATCCTAATGTATCCAATCCTCACACCTTTCCATTGGTGAACCGTAAGTTTGTTTAATGAATCTGCGATTGCCCTTCTCTGTGGAAATATCTTCACTAGTATCAAGTTTTAGGTAACACCTATAAGTGATATCATACGATATGTGTCTTTCTCTTTCTGACTTACTACAAGTCACGTGATTACCTCTAGACTCATCTACGGTGCTGCAGATGGCATTGTGTCCTTTTTTTCCTTGGCTAATATTCTGTCTGTACATGTACCAGTTCTTCTTTGACCACTCATCTGTTGATGGACTTTTTGGTTGCTCCCATGTCATGGCTATTGTAATGCTGCGGCAATGCACATTTGCCTGCCTGTGTCTTTCCAATTCTGTCTTCTTAGGTTATAGGCCCAGGAGTTCGCCTGCTGGATCATATGGTAGCAAAATGTTTACCTTGTACAGGCACCGCCATTCTGTTCTCATTAGTGGCTCTTACCAGGTTACGTCCCACTTAAAGTTGAGGTGATGCTCTTCTCCACAACACCTTCAGCGTTTATTGTTTGGAGTATTTTTGCTGAAGTTTATTCTGACTAGTGTGAGCTGATACCACTTTGTGCTTGGATTTGCATGCGTCTCATAATACCTTGAAATTGAGCTTTCTGGCATGTCCTTTTTTTCTTCAAACTGTGAGTACAGCTTACCTCTTCAAATTGTTTTCGGGAAGTAGGTGTGACATTTAGAAATATTTTGGCCATTACCTCCTTCAAGACATTATGAGGGCAGGTTTCATTCACAGCCCTCCAGTACTGGTGCATATGAAGTGACCCTTAGCACAGGTTTTAAAGCTGCTGTTGCAGGTAACGGCCAGAGGGTGGCAGCATTTCTGCTTTTCCCAATCTGTTAACTAGGGAAACAGACCATCCTGGCAGTGGTGTTCCTCGGTTCTATATTAGAGTGGAATGTGCCCCCAAAAGCTGATGTCTCCTTATTTATGTTTGTGTTAGAAATCGAATTTCTCTATATTTTTTTATTGGAGTCATATTCCATTGTGTTCATGGACCACTTCTTCTTTGAGCATTCCTCTGTTGATGGACATTTTCGTAGCTTCCAAGTGTTGGCTATGGTAAATATTGCTGGAGTGCAGGATTGCCAGCATGTGTCTTTTCTTTTTTGTGGTACATGGGCCTCTCACTGCCGTGGGCCCTCCCATTGCAGAGCACAGGCTCCGGACGCACAGGCCCAGCAGCCATAGCTCACGGGAACAGCCGCTCCGTGGCAAGTGGGATCTTTCCGAATCGGGGCATGAACCCATGTCCCCTGCACTGGCAGGCGGACTCTCATCCACTGCGCCACCAGTGAATCCCAGCCTGTCTTTTTGATTCTCATCCCCTCAGGCGAAAGGCCCAGCAGTGGGTATACTTGATTGAATGGTAGCTCAGTATTTATCTTTACAAGGCACGTCATTTTTGTTTTCATGACTGGCTCTTACCATGTCCCACGTTGAAGCAAGGGTAGGCATTTCTCCAAAACCCCTTCAGCATTTATTGTTTGCAGAATTTTTCCTGATGGGCATTCTGACTGCAGTGAGCTGATAGGTTTTTGTCATTTGGATTTACATATCTTTAATTATTCCTAATGTTTAGCATTTTCCCATGCCTTTTTAAATTTCTGGCAGAGAAAAACAGAAAAAAAAAACGGAGAGTACAGTTAAACTCTTGAAATTGTCTTCTTGGATGGTTGCCCTCTTTTGAATGTTCTGGTCAATTTTCGACCCCATGTTTGTTTTTGAGGGCAGGTGTTATTCACAGGCCTGCAATGAGTGTGACTATTTAGTGACCATTAGCAGTGGGTTTAAAGCTGCTGTTGTGGGAAATGGCCACAAGGCGGCAGCGTTTCTCCACTCCCAAGTCTGGTTCCTAGGGCAGCAGAGCCTTTCTGGGACCAATGGAATACAGAAGAAGGCATCATTGAAGTCTAATACAGAATACCATGTCCTGGTGGATGGTAGAATGACCAGTAGGGTCTAGGAATTAGGAACTACTGGATGTATATCCTCGGTGGCTTCACTGACTGTCCTAACATCCTTTACCAGGTCCCCAGCAGCCCACGGGGCTCTCGTGGTCAGGCCCCTCCCATGATACAGAGCTCCCGTGGGCAGGTACCATGGCAGGGCTGGGCACACAGGAACCGTGCACATAGCCCTCATTGCAGAGCACCCCAGAACGCCTGTCACGCAGAGCTGACACAGAGCACCTCAGAGCAGGACTTGAACTAACCAACAGCAGCTCCGACAGGTCTCTGACCCTGGGCATCACTCTGTGCAGCCTCCCTCTGCCTGGTCTTCCAGAGACTTCCACTGCAGCCGGGGCACCAGGCCTTTGTCTCCAACCATCCCCCCTCCTCTCCCTGACTCCTGGGTTCCTCTCATTAGGATTAGGTCTTCTTGAAATTGTCTCCCACTCATGGGCCAGATAAAATGATGAGAAAACAAGCCGGAGATGCAGCCCCTTGTCTATCCTGACTCTCAGGAGCCCACACCTGTTCCTTGGAACTGGCCGTTTCAGCGAGGTCCATTTTCTGCAATGTGAGCCACTGAGGGGTGAGGATTGGCTGACCGGAGCAGCCTGTCCCTACCGGCCAGCCCTCCCCAGGTGTGCCTGGGTTGAGGTCAATAGAAACACCGCTCCAGGGAGCAACAGCGCCTGCAGCTGTGCCTGACGCCATATTCTCTGCCCCGTCAGCAGTCTCGGGGCTGTGCTGGTGGGAGGGAGTGAGGGGGCACGGTTTTGTGGGTGGCCCGGTGTGAGAGGGGCTCTGCTGGACTTTCTGCAGGAGTTGCCAGACTGCCACCTGCTAAAGAAGAGGATGGGTCACCCATACCTTCCGCTGGAATTTCTCCGCGGGCAGAGGTGAGGGAGGAACAAAGCAGTGGGGGCCAAGACAGGACGGATATCTCAGGCAGGGAAATGGAAAGTTTTCAGAAGAGCGCCTGGGGCCAGGATCATCCTGGCTGGCCTGCAGGCACCAAGTCAGCCTGCGTGCTTTCGCTGGTGTGGATCCACGGCCCTTCCTCTATGCTTTCAAGTCCTTGTACATATTCAGGTGTTTTACCTGGGAAGGGAGGGAACAGTTCAGCAGCAGCTGGCTGGGGGCTCAGCTCACGTTTACTCACAGACGCCTATGTACGGTCCCCCAGCTTTGCAATGAGGACGCTCCTTGCGGGGGTGGGGGGGGCTGCTGGCTGCATGGGAGATAATTCCCTACCTCTGACCAACTTCAGAATTGTTTACCACTGGAGCAAGTGCCCTGATAGGGTTTTCCTCTGTATAACTAGTGGGTTCTGTTTATTTTTTCTGTTTTGTTTCAAGGTAGATTTTATTCCTCATTTATGTATTTATAGATATAAGCATGGAAATAATTCATTCATACAAATACATCTGTGTGAAGGGAAGAACGTTTTTCTGTTTTATTTTTAAATTTTATTTGTTTTTAAAAATTTTGAAATTTAGTATTATTTATTTTTTTAGACAGCAGGTTATTATTAGTTATCTATTTTATACATATACATGTATACAGGTCAATCCCAATCTCCCAACTCATCCCACCACCACCACCCCATGGCTTCCCCCCCTTGGTTTCCATACGTTTGTTCTCTAACCCTGTGTCTCTAATTCTGCCCTGCAAACCGGTTCATCTGTACCAGTTTTCTAGGTTCCACATATATGCATTAATACACAATATTTGTTTTTCTCTTTCTGACTTACTTCTCTCGGTATGACAGTCTCTAGATCCATCCACGTCTCTACAAATGACCCCGTTTCATTCCTTTTTATGGCTGAGTAATATTCCATTTTATATATGTACCACATCTTTATCCATTCGTCTGTCTGTGGGCATTTAGGTTGCTTCCATTACCTGGCTATTGTAAATAGTGCTGCAATGAACATTGTGGTGAATGTGTCTTTTGGATTTATGGTTTTCTCTGGGTATATGCCCAGAAGTGGGATTGCTGGATCATATGGTAATTGTATTTTTAGTTTTTCTAATGAACCTCCATACTGTTCTCCATAGTGACTGTATCAATTGACATGCCCACCAATAGTGGAAGAGGGATCCATGTGTCCACACCCTCCGCAGCATTTGTAGTTTGTCGATTTTCTGATGATGCCCATTCTAACAGGTGTGAGGTGATACCTCATTGAAGTTTTGACTTGCATTTCTCTAATAATTAGTGATGTTGAGCAGCTTTTCATGTGCATCCTGGCCATCTCTGGGTCTCCTTTGAAGAAATGTCTATTTAGATATTCTACCCATTTTTGAAGTGGGTTGTATTTTTTTTAATATTAAGCTGCATGAGCTGTTTATATATATTGGAGATTAAACCTTTGTCCATTGATTCGTTTTCACATATTTCCTCCCATTCTGAGGGTTGCCTTTTTCCATTCCCGTTTTTTAACAAAAGAAAGAAAGAAAGAAAAAGAGGCAGAACACAAATGTCCGTAAAATATGCCTCTTGAAACTGTCGTTTTGAAATATGGAGGTGTTTTGAATTTTTTGGTCGGTATACGACCCCAGGATTTGTTTTCAGGGCAGGTCTCATTTACAGGCCTGCAATTATTTTGAATATCAACTGACCATTAGCGCTGGGATTAAAGCTGCTGTTGTGTGAAACGGCCACAAGGTGGCAGCAGTTCTCCTTTACCAAATCTGGTGACTAGGGCAACAGAGCCTCAATGGAAGTCGTGTTCTAGGTTGTAATTTAGAATGGAATGTGCCAGGAAAAAGACCCTTATGTTTGTCTCACTATTTCTTGTTCGGTTTTTTTTCATTTAATTTTTATTTTTTATCACAGCCAGTTTGATTACAATGTTTGGCTTGTTGTAGGTGTGCAAGATGTGGTTCTTTTACGCATATACATATGTCTGTTCTTCCTGGGATCCTTTTCCATGTACGTTATGACAGAATGTTGACTAATCTTCTCTTGGTATTCCGTAGGTGTTTGGTGTCTATATATTTCACCTGTGTTTGTATATGTCTCTTAACCCCAATATCCTAATGTATCCAATCCTCACACCTTTCCATTGGTGAACCGTAAGTTTGTTTAATGAATCTGCGATTGCCCTTCTCTGTGGAAATATCTTCACTAGTATCAAGTTTTAGGTAACACCTATAAGTGATATCATACGATATGTGTCTTTCTCTTTCTGACTTACTACAAGTCACGTGATTACCTCTAGACTCATCTACGGTGCTGCAAATGGCATTGTGTCCTTTTTTTCCTTGGCTAATATTCTGTCTGTACATGTACCAGTTCTTCTTTGACCACTCATCTGTTGATGGACTTTTTGGTTGCTCCCATGTCATGGCTATTGTAATGCTGCGGCAATGCACATTTGCCTGCCTGTGTCTTTCCAATTCTGTCTTCTTAGGTTATAGGCCCAGGAGTTCGCCTGCTGGATCATATGGTAGCAAAATGTTTACCTTGTACAGGCACCGCCATCCTGTTCTCATTAGTGGCTCTTACCAGGTTACGTCCCACTTAAAGTTGAGGTGATGCTCTTCTCCACAACACCTTCAGCGTTTATTGTTTGGAGTATTTTTGCTGAAGTTTATTCTGACTAGTGTGAGCTGATACCACTTTGTGCTTGGATTTGCATGCGTCTCATAATACCTTGAAATTGAGCTTTCTGGCATGTCCTTTTTTTCTTCAAACTGTGAGTACAGCTTACCTCTTCAAATTGTTTTCGGGAAGTAGGTGTGACATTTAGAAATATTTTGGCCATTACCTCCCTCAAGACATTATGAGGGCAGGTTTCATTCACAGCCCTCCAGTACTGGTGCATATGAAGTGACCCTTAGCACAGGTTTTAAAGCTGCTGTTGCAGGTAACGGCCAGAGGGTGGCAGCATTTCTGCTTTTCCCAATCTGTTAACTAGGGAAACAGACCATCCTGGCAGTGGTGTTCCTCGGTTCTATATTAGAGTGGAATGTGCCCCCAAAAGCTGATGTCTCCTTACTTATGTTTGTATTAGAAATTGAATTTCTATATATTTTTTTATTGGAGTCATATTCCATTGTGTTCATGGACCACTTCTTCTTTGAGCATTCCTCTGTTGATGGACATTTTCGTAGCTTCCAAGTGTTGGCTATGGTAAATATTGCTGGAGTGCAGGATTGCCAGCATGTGTCTTTTCTTTTTTGTGGTACATGGGCCTCTCACTGCCGTGGGCCCTCCCATTGCAGAGCACAGGCTCCGGACGCACAGGCCCAGCAGCCATAGCTCACGGGAACAGCCGCTCCGCGGCATGTGGGATCTTCCCGAATCGGGGCATGAACCCATGTCCCCTGCACTGGCAGGCGGACTCTCATCCACTGCGCCACCAGTGAATCCCAGCCT
Organism: Mesoplodon mirus; assembly: GCF_964341445.2. NCBI lineage: Eukaryota > Metazoa > Chordata > Mammalia > Artiodactyla > Ziphiidae > Mesoplodon > Mesoplodon mirus. The sequence continues at coordinate 93,518,640 of NC_138979.1, forward strand.
GTCTTTTTGATTCTCATCCCCTCAGGCGAAAGGCCCAGCAGTGGGTATACTTGATTGAATGGTAGCTCAGTATTTATCTTTACAAGGCACGTCATTTTTGTTTTCATGACTGGCTCTTACCATGTCCCACGTTGAAGCAAGGGTAGGCATTTCTCCAAAACCCCTTCAGCATTTATTGTTTGCAGAATTTTTCCTGATGGGCATTCTGACTGCTGTGAGCTGATAGGTTTTTGTCATTTGGATTTACATATCTTTAATTATTCCTAATGTTTAGCATTTTCCCATGCCTTTTTAAATTTCTGGCAGAGAAAAACAGAAAAAAAAACGGAGAGTACAGTTAAACTCTTGAAATTGTCTTCTTGGATGGTTGCCCTCTTTTGAATGTTCTGGTCAATTTTCGACCCCATGTTTGTTTTTGAGGGCAGGTGTTATTCACAGGCCTGCAATGAGTGTGACTATTTAGTGACCATTAGCAGTGGGTTTAAAGCTGCTGTTGTGGGAAATGGCCACAAGGCGGCAGCGTTTCTCCACTCCCAAGTCTGGTTCCTAGGGCAGCAGAGCCTTTCTGGGACCAATGGAATACAGAAGAAGGCATCATTGAAGTCTAATACAGAATACCATGTCCTGGTGGATGGTAGAATGACCAGTAGGGTCTAGGAATTAGGAACTACTGGATGTATATCCTCGGTGGCTTCACTGACTGTCCTAACATCCTTTACCAGGTCCCCAGCAGCCCACGGGGCTCTCGTGGTCAGGCCCCTCCCAGGATATGGGGCTCACCTGGGCAGGGCCCCAGCAGCCAACGGGGTTCTCATGTTCAGGCCACTCCCAGGGTATGGAGCTCAGCTGTGAAACTACCCAGCAGCCCATGAGGCTCTCGTGCTTAGGCACCTCCCATGATACAGAGCTCCCGTGGGCAGGTACCATGGCAGGGCTGGGCACACAGGAACCGTGCACATAGCCCTCATTGCAGAGCACCCCAGAACGCCTGTCACGCAGAGCTGACACAGAGCACCTCAGAGCAGGACTTGAACTAACCAACAGCAGCTCCGACAGGTCTCTGACCCTGGGCATCACTCTGTGCAGCCTCCCTCTGCCTGGTCTTCCAGAGACTTCCACTGCAGCCGGGGCACCAGGCCTTTGTCTCCAACCATCCCCCCTCCTCTCCCTGACTCCTGGGTTCCTCTCATTAGGATTAGGTCTTCTTGAAATTGTCTCCCACTCATGGGCCAGATAAAATGATGAGAAAACAAGCCGGAGATGCAGCCCCTTGTCTATCCTGACTCTCAGGAGCCCACACCTGTTCCTTGGAACTGGCCGTTTCAGCGAGGTCCATTTTCTGCAATGTGAGCCACTGAGGGGTGAGGATTGGCTGACCGGAGCAGCCTGTCCCTACCGGCCAGCCCTCCCCAGGTGTGCCTGGGTTGAGGTCAATAGAAACACCGCTCCAGGGAGCAACAGCGCCTGCAGCTGTGCCTGACGCCATATTCTCTGCCCCGTCAGCAGTCTCGGGGCTGTGCTGGTGGGAGGGAGTGAGGGGGCACGGTTTTGTGGGTGGCCCGGTGTGAGAGGGGCTCTGCTGGACTTTCTGCAGGAGTTGCCAGACTGCCACCTGCTAAAGAAGAGGATGGGTCACCCATACCTTCCGCTGGAATTTCTCCACGGGCAGAGGTGAGGGAGGAACAAAGCAGTGGGGGCCAAGACAGGACGGATATCTCAGGCAGGGAAATGGAAAGTTTTCAGAAGAGCGCCTGGGGCCAGGATCATCCTGGCTGGCCTGCAGGCACCAAGTCAGCCTGCGTGCTTTCGCTGGTGTGGATCCACGGCCCTTCCTCTATGCTTTCAAGTCCTTGTACATATTCAGGTGTTTTACCTGGGAAGGGAGGGAACAGTTCAGCAGCAGCTGGCTGGGGGCTCAGCTCACGTTTACTCACAGACGCCTATGTACGGTCCCCCAGCTTTGCAATGAGGACGCTCCTTGCGGGGGTGGGGGGGGGCTGCTGGCTGCATGGGAGATAATTCCCTACCTCTGACCAACTTCAGAATTGTTTACCACTGGAGCAAGTGCCCTGATAGGGTTTTCCTCTGTATAACTAGTGGGTTCTGTTTATTTTTTCTGTTTTGTTTCATGGTAGATTTTATTCCTCATTTATGTATTTATAGATATAAGCATGGAAATAATTCATTCATACAAATACATCTGTGTGAAGGGAAGAACGTTTTTCTGTTTTATTTTTAAATTTTATTTGTTTTTAAAAATTTTGAAATTTAGTATTATTTATTTTTTTAGACAGCAGGTTATTATTAGTTATCTATTTTATACATATACATGTATACAGGTCAATCCCAATCTCCCAACTCATCCCACCACCACCACCCCATGGCTTCCCCCCCTTGGTTTCCATACGTTTGTTCTCTAACCCTGTGTCTCTAATTCTGCCCTGCAAACAGGTTCATCTGTACCAGTTTTCTAGGTTCCACATATATGCATTAATACACAATATTTGTTTTTCTCTTTCTGACTTACTTCTCTCAGTATGACAGTCTCTAGATCCATCCACGTCTCTACAAATGACCCCGTTTCATTCCTTTTTATGGCTGAGTAATATTCCATTTTATATATGTACCACATCTTTATCCATTCGTCTGTCTGTGGGCATTTAGGTTGCTTCCATTACCTGGCTATTGTAAATAGTGCTGCAATGAACATTGTGGTGAATGTGTCTTTTGGATTTATGGTTTTCTCTGGGTATATGCCCAGAAGTGGGATTGCTGGATCATATGGTAATTGTATTTTTAGTTTTTCTAATGAACCTCCATACTGTTCTCCATAGTGACTGTATCAATTGACATGCCCACCAATAGTGGAAGAGGGATCCATGTGTCCACACCCTCCGCAGCATTTGTAGTTTGTCGATTTTCTGATGATGCCCATTCTAACAGGTGTGAGGTGATACCTCATTGAAGTTTTGACTTGCATTTCTCTAATAATTAGTGATGTTGAGCAGCTTTTCATGTGCATCCTGGCCATCTCTGGGTCTCCTTTGAAGAAATGTCTATTTAGATATTCTACCCATTTTTGAAGTGGGTTGTATTTTTTTTAATATTAAGCTGCATGAGCTGTTTATATATATTGGAGATTAAACCTTTGTCCATTGATTCGTTTTCACATATTTCCTCCCATTCTGAGGGTTGCCTTTTTCCATTCCCGTTTTTTAACAAAAGAAAGAAAGAAAGAAAAAGAGGCAGAACACAAATGTCCGTAAAATATGCCTCTTGAAACTGTCGTTTTGAAATATGGAGGTGTTTTGAATTTTTTGGTCGGTATACGACCCCAGGATTTGTTTTCAGGGCAGGTCTCATTTACAGGCCTGCAATTATTTTGAATATCAACTGACCATTAGCGCTGGGATTAAAGCTGCTGTTGTGTGAAACGGCCACAAGGTGGCAGCAGTTCTCCTTTACCAAATCTGGTGACTAGGGCAACAGAGCCTCAATGGAAGTCGTGTTCTAGGTTGTAATTTAGAATGGAATGTGCCAGGAAAAAGACCCTTAAGTTTGTCTCACTATTTCTTGTTCGGTTTTTTTTCATTTAATTTTTATTTTTTATCACAGCAAGTTTGATTACAATGTTTGGCTTGTTGTAGGTGTGCAAGATGTGGTTCTTTTACGCATATACATATGTCTGTTCTTCCTGGGATCCTTTTCCATGTACGTTATGACAGAATGTTGACTAATCTTCTCTTGGTATTCCGTAGGTGTTTGGTGTCTATATATTTCACCTGTGTTTGTATATGTCTCTTAACCCCAATATCCTAATGTATCCAATCCTCACACCTTTCCATTGGTGAACCGTAAGTTTGTTTAATGAATCTGCGATTGCCCTTCTCTGTGGAAATATCTTCACTAGTATCAAGTTTTAGGTAACACCTATAAGTGATATCATACGATATGTGTCTTTCTCTTTCTGACTTACTACAAGTCACGTGATTACCTCTAGACTCATCTACGGTGCTGCAAATGGCATTGTGTCCTTTTTTTCCTTGGCTAATATTCTGTCTGTACATGTACCAGTTCTTCTTTGACCACTCATCTGTTGATGGACTTTTTGGTTGCTCCCATGTCATGGCTATTGTAATGCTGCGGCAATGCACATTTGCCTGCCTGTGTCTTTCCAATTCTGTCTTCTTAGGTTATAGGCCCAGGAGTTCGCCTGCTGGATCATATGGTAGCAAAATGTTTACCTTGTACAGGCACCGCCATTCTGTTCTCATTAGTGGCTCTTACCAGGTTACGTCCCACTTAAAGTTGAGGTGATGCTCTTCTCCACAACACCTTCAGCGTTTATTGTTTGGAGTATTTTTGCTGAAGTTTATTCTGACTAGTGTGAGCTGATACCACTTTGTGCTTGGATTTGCATGCGTCTCATAATACCTTGAAATTGAGCTTTCTGGCATGTCCTTTTTTTCTTCAAACTGTGAGTACAGCTTACCTCTTCAAATTGTTTTCGGGAAGTAGGTGTGACATTTAGAAATATTTTGGCCATTACCTCCCTCAAGACATTATGAGGGCAGGTTTCATTCACAGCCCTCCAGTACTGGTGCATATGAAGTGACCCTTAGCACAGGTTTTAAAGCTGCTGTTGCAGGTAACGGCCAGAGGGTGGCAGCATTTCTGCTTTTCCCAATCTGTTAACTAGGGAAACAGACCATCCTGGCAGTGGTGTTCCTCGGTTCTATATTAGAGTGGAATGTGCCCCCAAAAGCTGATGTCTCCTTACTTATGTTTGTTTTAGAAATCGAATTTCTATATATTTTTTTATTGGAGTCATATTCCATTGTGTTCATGGACCACTTCTTCTTTGAGCATTCCTCTGTTGATGGACATTTTCGTAGCTTCCAAGTGTTGGCTATGGTAAATATTGCTGGAGTGCAGGATTGCCAGCATGTGTCTTTTCTTTTTTGTGGTACATGGGCCTCTCACTGCCGTGGGCCCTCCCATTGCAGAGCACAGGCTCCGGACGCACAGGCCCAGCAGCCATAGCTCACGGGAACAGCCGCTCCGCAGCATGTGGGATCTTCCCGAATCGGGGCATGAACCCATGTCCCCTGCACTGGCAGGCGGACTCTCATCCACTGCACCACCAGTGAATCCCAGCCTGTCTTTTTGATTCTCATCCCCTCAGGCGAAAGGCCCAGCAGTGGGTATACTTGATTGAATGGTAGCTCAGTATTTATCTTTACAAGGCACGTCAATTTTGTTTTTATGACTGGCTCTTACCATGTCCCACGTTGAAGCAAGGGTAGGCATTTCTCCAAAACCCCTTCAGCATTTATTGTTTGCAGAATTTTTCCTGATGGGCATTCTGACTGCTGTGAGCTGATAGGTTTTTGTCATTTGGATTTACATATCTTTAATTATTCCTCATGTTTAGCATTTTCCCATGCCTTTTTAAATTTCTGGCAGAGAAAAACAGAAAAAAAAACGGAGAGTACAGTTAAACTCTTGAAATTGTCTTCTTGGATGGTTGCCCTCTTTTGAATGTTCTGGTCAATTTTCGACCCCATGTTTGTTTTTGAGGGCAGGTGTTATTCACAGGCCTGCAATGAGTGTGACTATTTAGTGACCATTAGCAGTGGGTTTAAAGCTGCTGTTGTGGGAAATGGCCACAAGGCGGCAGCGTTTCTCCACTCCCAAGTCTGGTTCCTAGGGCAGCAGAGCCTTTCTGGGACCAATGGAATACAGAAGAAGGCATCATTGAAGTCTAATACAGAATACCATGTCCTGGTGGATGGTAGAATGACCAGTAGGGTCTAGGAATTAGGAACTACTGGATGTTTATCCTCGGTAGCTTCACTGACTGTCCTAACATCCTTTACCAGGTCCCCAGCAGCCCACAGGGCTCTCGTGGTCAGGCCCCTCCCAGGATATGGGGCTCACCTGGGCAGGGCCCCAGCAGCCAACGGGGTTCTCATGTTCAGGCCACTCCCAGGGTATGGAGCTCAGCTGTGAAACTACCCAGCAGCCCATGAGGCTCTCGTGCTTAGGCACCTCCCATGATACAGAGCTCCCGTGGGCAGGTACCATGGCAGGGCTGGGCACACAGGAACCGTGCACATAGCCCTCATTGCAGAGCACCCCAGAACGCCTGTCACGCAGAGCTGACACAGAGCACCTCAGAGCAGGACTTGAACTAACCAACAGCAGCTCCGACAGGTCTCTGACCCTGGGCATCACTCTGTGCAGCCTCCCTCTGCCTGGTCTTCCAGAGACTTCCACTGCAGCCGGGGCACCAGGCCTTTGTCTCCAACCATCCCCCCTCCTCTCCCTGACTCCTGGGTTCCTCTCGTTAGGATTAGGTCTTCTTGAAATTGTCTCCCACTCATGGGCCAGATAAAATGATGAGAAAACAAGCCGGAGATGCAGCCCCTTGTCTATCCTGACTCTCAGGAGCCCACACCTGTTCCTTGGAACTGGCCGTTTCAGCGAGGTCCATTTTCTGCAATGTGAGCCACTGAGGGGTGAGGATTGGCTGACCGGAGCAGCCTGTCCCTACCGGCCAGCCCTCCCCAGGTGTGCCTGGGTTGAGGTCAATAGAAACACCGCTCCAGGGAGCAACAGCGCCTGCAGCTGTGCCTGACGCCATATTCTCTGCCCCGTCAGCAGTCTCGGGGCTGTGCTGGTGGGAGGGAGTGAGGGGGCACGGTTTTGTGGGTGGCCCGGTGTGAGAGGGGCTCTGCTGGACTTTCTGCAGGAGTTGCCAGACTGCCACCTGCTAAAGAAGAGGATGGGTCACCCATACCTTCCGCTGGAATTTCTCCGCGGGCAGAGGTGAGGGAGGAACAAAGCAGTGGGGGCCAAGACAGGACGGATATCTCAGGCAGGGAAATGGAAAGTTTTCAGAAGAGCGCCTGGGGCCAGGATCATCCTGGCTGGCCTGCAGGCACCAAGTCAGCCTGCGTGCTTTCGCTGGTGTGGATCCACGGCCCTTCCTCTATGCTTTCAAGTCCTTGTACATATTCAGGTGTTTTACCTGGGAAGGGAGGGAACAGTTCAGCAGCAGCTGGCTGGGGGCTCAGCTCACGTTTACTCACAGACGCCTATGTACGGTCCCCCAGCTTTGCAATGAGGACGCTCCTTGCGGGGGTGGGGGGGGGGCTGCTGGCTGCATGGGAGATAATTCCCTACCTCTGACCAACTTCAGAATTGTTTACCACTGGAGCAAGTGCCCTGATAGGGTTTTCCTCTGTATAACTAGTGGGTTCTGTTTATTTTTTCTGTTTTGTTTCAAGGTAGATTTTATTCCTCATTTATGTATTTATAGATATAAGCATGGAAATAATTCATTCATACAAATACATCTGTGTGAAGGGAGGAACGTTTTTCTGTTTTATTTTTAAATTTTATTTGTTTTAAAAAATTTTGAAATTTAGTATTATTTATTTTTTTAGACAGCAGGTTATTATTAGTTATCTATTTTATACATATACATGTATACAGGTCAATCCCAATCTCCCAACTCATCCCACCACCACCACCCCATGGCTTCCCCCCATTGGTTTCCATACGTTTGTTCTCTAACCCTGTGTCTCTAATTCTGCCCTGCAAACCGGTTCATCTGTACCAGTTTTCTAGGTTCCACATATATGCATTAATACACAATATTTGTTTTTCTCTTTCTGACTTACTTCTCTCGGTATGACAGTCTCTAGATCCATCCACGTCTCTACAAATGACCCCGTTTCATTCCATTTTATGGCTGAGTAATATTCCATTTTATATATGTACCACATCTTTATCCATTCGTCTGTCTGTGGGCATTTAGGTTGCTTCCATTACCTGGCTATTGTAAATAGTGCTGCAATGAACATTGTGGTGAATGTGTCTTTTGGATTTATGGTTTTCTCTGGGTATATGCCCAGAAGTGGGATTGCTGGGTCATATGGTAATTGTATTTTTAGTTTTTCTAATGAACCTCCATACTGTTCTCCATAGTGACTGTATCAATTGACATGCCCACCAATAGTGGAAGAGGGATCCATGTGTCCACACCCTCCGCAGCATTTGTAGTTTGTAGATTTTCTGATGATGCCCATTCTAACAGGTGTGAGGTGATACCTCATTGAAGTTTTGACTTGCATTTCTCTAATAATTAGTGATGTTGAGCAGCTTTTCATGTGCATCCTGGCCATCTCTGGGTCTCCTTTGAAGAAATGTCTATTTAGATATTCTACCCATTTTTGAAGTGGGTTGTATTTTTTTTAATATTAAGCTGCATGAGCTGTTTATATATATTGGAGATTAAACCTTTGTCCATTGATTCGTTTTCACATATTTCCTCCCATTCTGAGGGTTGCCTTTTTCCATTCCCGTTTTTTAACAAAAGAAAGAAAGAAAGAAAGAAAAAGAAGCAGAACACAAATGTCCGTAAAATATGCCTCTTGAAACTGTCGTTTTGAAATATGGAGGTGTTTTGAATTTTTTGGTCGGTATACGACCCCAGGATTTGTTTTCAGGGCAGGTCTCATTTACAGGCCTGCAATTATTTTGAATATCAACTGACCATTAGCGCTGGGATTAAAGCTGCTGTTGTGTGAAACGGCCACAAGGTGGCAGCAGTTCTCCTTTACCAAATCTGGTGACTAGGGCAACAGAGCCTCAATGGAAGTCGTGTTCTAGGTTGTAATTTAGAATGGAATGTGCCAGGAAAAAGACCCTTAAGTTTGTCTCACTATTTCTTGTTCGGTTTTTTTTCATTTAATTTTTATTTTTTATCACAGCATGTTTGATTACAATGTTTGGCTTGTTGTAGGTGTGCAAGATGTGGTTCTTTTACGCATATACATATGTCTGTTCTTCCTGGGATCCTTTTCCATGTACGTTATGACAGAATGTTGACTAATCTTCTCTTGGTATTCCGTAGGTGTTTGGTGTCTATATATTTCACCTGTGTTTGTATATGTCTCTTAACCCCAATATCCTAATGTATCCAATCCTCACACCTTTCCATTGGTGAACCGTAAGTTTGTTTAATGAATCTGCGATTGCCCTTCTCTGTGGAAATATCTTCACTAGTATCAAGTTTTAGGTAACACCTATAAGTGATATCATACGATATGTGTCTTTCTCTTTCTGACTTACTACAAGTCACGTGATTACCTCTAGACTCATCTACGGTGCTGCAAATGGCATTGTGTCCTTTTTTTCCTTGGCTAATATTCTGTCTGTACATGTACCAGTTCTTCTTTGACCACTCATCTGTTGATGGACTTTTTGGTTGCTCCCATGTCATGGCTATTGTAATGCTGCGGCAATGCACATTTGCCTGCCTGTGTCTTTCCAATTCTGTCTTCTTAGGTTATAGGCCCAGGAGTTCGCCTGCTGGATCATATGGTAGCAAAATGTTTACCTTGTACAGGCACCGCCATTCTGTTCTCAATAGTGGCTCTTACCAGGTTACGTCCCACTTAAAGTTGAGGTGATGCTCTTCTCCACAACACCTTCAGCGTTTATTGTTTGGAGTATTTTTGCTGAAGTTTATTCTGACTAGTGTGAGCTGATACCACTTTGTGCTTGGATTTGCATGCGTCTCATAATACCTTGAAATTGAGCTTTCTGGCATGTCCTTTTTTTCTTCAAACTGTGAGTACAGCTTACCTCTTCAAATTGTTTTCGGGAAGTAGGTGTGACATTTAGAAATATTTTGGCCATTACCTCCCTCATGAGGGCAGGTTTCATTCACAGCCCTCCAGTACTGGTGCATATGAAGTGACCCTTAGCACAGGTTTTAAAGCTGCTGTTGCAGGTAACGGCCAGAGGGTGGCAGCATTTCTGCTTTTCCCAATCTGTTAACTAGGGAAACAGACCATCCTGGCAGTGGTGTTCCTCGGTTCTATATTAGAGTGGAATGTGCCCCCAAAAGCTGATGTCTCCTTACTTATGTTTGTTTTAGAAATCGAATTTCTATATATTTTTTATTGGAGTCATATTCCATTGTGTTCATGGACCACTTCTTCTTTGAGCATTCCTCTGTTGATGGACATTTTCGTAGCTTCCAAGTGTTGGCTATGGTAAATATTGCTGGAGTGCAGGATTGCCAGCATGTGTCTTTTCTTTTTTGTGGTACATGGGCCTCTCACTGCCGTGGGCCCTCCCATTGCAGAGCACAGGCTCCGGACGCACAGGCCCAGCAGCCATAGCTCACGGGAACAGCCGCTCCGCGGCATGTGGGATCTTCCCGAATCGGGGCATGAACCCATGTCCCCTGCACTGGCAGGCGGACTCTCATCCACTGCGCCACCAGTGAATCCCAGCCTGTCTTTTTGATTCTCATCCCCTCAGGCGAAAGGCCCAGCAGTGGGTATACTTGATTGAATGGTAGCTCAGTATTTATCTTTACAAGGCACGTCATTTTTGTTTTCATGACTGGCTCTTACCATGTCCCACGTTGAAGCAAGGGTAGGCATTTCTCCAAAACCCCTTCAGCATTTATTGTTTGCAGAATTTTTCCTGATGGGCATTCTGACTGCTGTGAGCTGATAGGTTTTTGTCATTTGGATTTACATATCTTTAATTATTCCTCATGTTTAGCATTTTCCCATGCCTTTTTAAATTTCTGGCAGAGAAAAACAGAAAAAAAAACGGAGAGTACAGTTAAACTCTTGAAATTGTCTTCTTGGATGGTTGCCCTCTTTTGAATGTTCTGGTCGATTTTCGACCCCATGTTTGTTTTTGAGGGCAGGTGTTATTCACAGGCCTGCAATGAGTGTGACTATTTAGTGACCATTAGCAGTGGGTTTAAAGCTGCTGTTGTGGGAAATGGCCACAAGGCGGCAGCGTTTCTCCACTCCCAAGTCTGGTTCCTAGGGCAGCAGAGCCTTTCTGGGACCAATGGAATACAGAAGAAGGCATCATTGAAGTCTAATACAGAATACCATGTCCTGGTGGATGGTAGAATGACCAGTAGGGTCTAGGAATTAGGAACTACTGGATGTATATCCTCGGTGGCTTCACTGACTGTCCTAACATCCTTTACCAGGTCCCCAGCAGCCCACGGGGCTCTCGTGGTCAGGCCCCTCCCAGGATATGGGGCTCACCTGGGCAGGGCCCCAGCAGCCAACGGGGTTCTCATGTTCAGGCCACTCCCAGGGTATGGAGCTCAGCTGTGAAACTACCCAGCAGCCCATGAGGCTCTCGTGCTTAGGCACCTCCCATGATACAGAGCTCCCGTGGGCAGGTACCATGGCAGGGCTGGGCACACAGGAACCGTGCACATAGCCCTCATTGCAGAGCACCCCAGAACGCCTGTCACGCAGAGCTGACACAGAGCACCTCAGAGCAGGACTTGAACTAACCAACAGCAGCTCCGACAGGTCTCTGACCCTGGGCATCACTCTGTGCAGCCTCCCTCTGCCTGGTCTTCCAGAGACTTCCACTGCAGCCGGGGCACCAGGCCTTTGTCTCCAACCATCCCCCCTCCTCTCCCTGACTCCTGGGTTCCTCTCATTAGGATTAGGTCTTCTTGAAATTGTCTCCCACTCATGGGCCAGATAAAATGATGAGAAAACAAGCCGGAGATGCAGCCCCTTGTCTATCCTGACTCTCAGGAGCCCACACCTGTTCCTTGGAACTGGCCGTTTCAGCGAGGTCCATTTTCTGCAATGTGAGCCACTGAGGGGTGAGGATTGGCTGACCGGAGCAGCCTGTCCCTACCGGCCAGCCCTCCCCAGGTGTGCCTGGGTTGAGGTCAATAGAAACACCGCTCCAGGGAGCAACAGCGCCTGCAGCTGTGCCTGACGCCATATTCTCTGCCCCGTCAGCAGTCTCGGGGCTGTGCTGGTGGGAGGGAGTGAGGGGGCACGGTTTTGTGGGTGGCCCGGTGTGAGAGGGGCTCTGCTGGACTTTCTGCAGGAGTTGCCAGACTGCCACCTGCTAAAGAAGAGGATGGGTCACCCATACCTTCCGCTGGAATTTCTCCGCGGGCAGAGGTGAGGGAGGAACAAAGCAGCGGGGGCCAAGACAGGACGGATATCTCAGGCAGGGAAATGGAAAGTTTTCAGAAGAGCGCCTGGGGCCAGGATCATCCTGGCTGGCCTGCAGGCACCAAGTCAGCCTGCGTGCTTTCGCTGGTGTGGATCCACGGCCCTTCCTCTATGCTTTCAAGTCCTTGTACATATTCAGGTGTTTTACCTGGGAAGGGAGGGAACAGTTCAGCAGCAGCTGGCTGGGGGCTCAGCTCACGTTTACTCACAGACGCCTATGTACGGTCCCCCAGCTTTGCAATGAGGACGCTCCTTGCGGGGGTGGGGGGGGCTGCTGGCTGCATGGGAGATAATTCCCTACCTCTGACCAACTTCAGAATTGTTTACCACTGGAGCAAGTGCCCTGATAGGGTTTTCCTCTGTATAACTAGTGGGTTCTGTTTATTTTTTCTGTTTTGTTTCAAGGTAGATTTTATTCCTCATTTATGTATTTATAGATATAAGCATGGAAATAATTCATTCATACAAATACATCTGTGTGAAGGGAAGAACGTTTTTCTGTTTTATTTTTAAATTTTATTTGTTTTTAAAAATTTTGAAATTTAATATTATTGATTTTTTTAGACAGCAGGTTATTATTAGTTATCTATTTTATACATATACATGTATACAGGTCAATCCCAATCTCCCAACTCATCCCACCACCACCACCCCATGGCTTCCCCCCCTTGGTTTCCATACGTTTGTTCTCTAACCCTGTGTCTCTAATTCTGCCCTGCAAACCGGTTCATCTGTACCAGTTTTCTAGGTTCCACATATATGCATTAATACACAATATTTGTTTTTCTCTTTCTGGCTTACTTCTCTCGGTATGACAGTCTCTAGATCCATCCACGTCTCTACAAATGACCCCGTTTCATTCCTTTTTATGGCTGAGTAATATTCCATTTTATATATGTACCACATCTTTATCCATTCGTCTGTCTGTGGGCATTTAGGTTGCTTCCATTACCTGGCTATTGTAAATAGTGCTGCAATGAACATTGTGGTGAATGTGTCTTTTGGATTTATGGTTTTCTCTGGGTATATGCCCAGAAGTGGGATTGCTGGGTCATATGGTAATTGTATTTTTAGTTTTTCTAATGAACCTCCATACTGTTCTCCATAGTGACTGTATCAATTGACATGCCCACCAATAGTGGAAGAGGGATCCATGTGTCCACACCCTCCGCAGCATTTGTAGTTTGTAGATTTTCTGATGATGCCCATTCTAACAGGTGTGAGGTGATACCTCATTGAAGTTTTGACTTGCATTTCTCTAATAATTAGTGATGTTGAGCAGCTTTTCATGTGCATCCTGGCCATCTCTGGGTCTCCTTTGAAGAAATGTCTATTTAGATATTCTACCCATTTTTGAAGTGGGTTGTATTTTTTTTAATATTAAGCTGCATGAGCTGTTTATATATATTGGAGATTAAACCTTTGTCCATTGATTCGTTTTCACATATTTCCTCCCATTCTGAGGGTTGCCTTTTTCCATTCCCGTTTTTTAACAAAAGAAAGAAAGAAAGAAAGAAAAAGAAGCAGAACACAAATGTCCGTAAAATATGCCTCTTGAAACTGTCGTTTTGAAATATGGAGGTGTTTTGAATTTTTTGGTCGGTATACGACCCCAGGATTTGTTTTCAGGGCAGGTCTCATTTACAGGCCTGCAATTATTTTGAATATCAACTGACCATTAGCGCTGGGATTAAAGCTGCTGTTGTGTGAAACGGCCACAAGGTGGCAGCAGTTCTCCTTTACCAAATCTGGTGACTAGGGCAACAGAGCCTCAATGGAAGTCGTGTTCTAGGTTGTAATTTAGAATGGAATGTGCCAGGAAAAAGACCCTTAAGTTTGTCTCACTATTTCTTGTTCGGTTTTTTTTTCATTTAATTTTTATTTTTTATCACAGCAAGTTTGATTACAATGTTTGGCTTGTTGTAGGTGTGCAAGATGTGGTTCTTTTACGCATATACATATGTCTGTTCTTCCTGGGATCCTTTTCCATGTACGTTATGACAGAATGTTGACTAATCTTCTCTTGGTATTCCGTAGGTGTTTGGTGTCTATATATTTCACCTGTGTTTGTATATGTCTCTTAACCCCAATATCCTAATGTATCCAATCCTCACACCTTTCCATTGGTGAACCGTAAGTTTGTTTAATGAATCTGCGATTGCCCTTCTCTGTGGAAATATCTTCACTAGTATCAAGTTTTAGGTAACACCTATAAGTGATATCATACGATATGTGTCTTTCTCTTTCTGACTTACTACAAGTCACGTGATTACCTCTAGACTCATCTACGGTGCTGCAAATGGCATTGTGTCCTTTTTTTCCTTGGCTAATATTCTGTCTGTACATGTACCAGTTCTTCTTTGACCACTCATCTGTTGATGGACTTTTTGGTTGCTCCCATGTCATGGCTATTGTAATGCTGCGGCAATGCACATTTGCCTGCCTGTGTCTTTCCAATTCTGTCTTCTTAGGTTATAGGCCCAGGAGTTCGCCTGCTGGATCATATGGTAGCAAAATGTTTACCTTGTACAGGCACCGCCATTCTGTTCTCATTAGTGGCTCTTACCAGGTTACGTCCCACTTAAAGTTGAGGTGATGCTCTTCTCCACAACACCTTCAGCGTTTATTGTTTGGAGTATTTTTGCTGAAGTTTATTCTGACTAGTGTGAGCTGATACCACTTTGTGCTTGGATTTGCATGCGTCTCATAATACCTTGAAATTGAGCTTTCTGGCATGTCCTTTTTTTCTTCAAACTGTGAGTACAGCTTACCTCTTCAAATTGTTTTCGGGAAGTAGGTGTGACATTTAGAAATATTTTGGCCATTACCTCCCTCATGAGGGCAGGTTTCATTCACAGCCCTCCAGTACTGGTGCATATGAAGTGACCCTTAGCACAGGTTTTAAAGCTGCTGTTGCAGGTAACGGCCAGAGGGTGGCAGCATTTCTGCTTTTCCCAATCTGTTAACTAGGGAAACAGACCATCCTGGCAGTGGTGTTCCTCGGTTCTATATTAGAGTGGAATGTGCCCCCAAAAGCTGATGTCTCCTTACTTATGTTTGTTTTAGAAATTGAATTTCTATATATTTTTTTATTGGAGTCATATTCCATTGTGTTCATGGACCACTTCTTCTTTGAGCATTCCTCTGTTGATGGACATTTTCGTAGCTTCCAAGTGTTGGCTATGGTAAATATTGCTGGAGTGCAGGATTGCCAGCATGTGTCTTTTCTTTTTTGTGGTACATGGGCCTCTCACTGCCGTGGGCCCTCCCATTGCAGAGCACAGGCTCCGGACGCACAGGCCCAGCAGCCATAGCTCACGGGAACAGCCGCTCCGCGGCATGTGGGATCTTCCCGAATCGGGGCATGAACCCATGTCCCCTGCACTGGCAGGCGGACTCTCATCCACTGCGCCACCAGTGAATCCCAGCCTGTCTTTTTGATTCTCATCCCCTCAGGCGAAAGGCCCAGCAGTGGGTATACTTGATTGAATGGTAGCTCAGTATTTATCTTTACAAGGCACGTCATTTTTGTTTTCATGACTGGCTCTTACCATGTCCCACGTTGAAGCAAGGGTAGGCATTTCTCCAAAACCCCTTCAGCATTTATTGTTTGCAGAATTTTTCCTGATGGGCATTCTGACTGCTGTGAGCTGATAGGTTTTTGTCATTTGGATTTACATATCTTTAATTATTCCTCATGTTTAGCATTTTCCCATGCCTTTTTAAATTTCTGGCAGAGAAAAACAGAAAAAAAAAACGGAGAGTACAGTTAAACTCTTGAAATTGTCTTCTTGGATGGTTGCCCTCTTTTGAATGTTCTGGTCGATTTTCGACCCCATGTTTGTTTTTGAGGGCAGGTGTTATTCACAGGCCTGCAATGAGTGTGACTATTTAGTGACCATTAGCAGTGGGTTTAAAGCTGCTGTTGTGGGAAATGGCCACAAGGCGGCAGCGTTTCTCCACTCCCAAGTCTGGTTCCTAGGGCAGCAGAGCCTTTCTGGGACCAATGGAATACAGAAGAAGGCATCATTGAAGTCTAATACAGAATACCATGTCCTGGTGGATGGTAGAATGACCAGTAGGGTCTAGGAATTAGGAACTACTGGATGTATATCCTCGGTGGCTTCACTGACTGTCCTAACATCCTTTACCAGGTCCCCAGCAGCCCACGGGGCTCTCGTGGTCAGGCCCCTCCCAGGATATGGGGCTCACCTGGGCAGGGCCCCAGCAGCCAACGGGGTTCTCATGTTCAGGCCACTCCCAGGGTATGGAGCTCAGCTGTGAAACTACCCAGCAGCCCATGAGGCTCTCGTGCTTAGGCACCTCCCATGATACAGAGCTCCCGTGGGCAGGTACCATGGCAGGGCTGGGCACACAGGAACCGTGCACATAGCCCTCATTGCAGAGCACCCCAGAACGCCTGTCACGCAGAGCTGACACAGAGCACCTCAGAGCAGGACTTGAACTAACCAACAGCAGCTCCGACAGGTCTCTGACCCTGGGCATCACTCTGTGCAGCCTCCCTCTGCCTGGTCTTCCAGAGACTTCCACTGCAGCCGGGGCACCAGGCCTTTGTCTCCAACCATCCCCCCTCCTCTCCCTGACTCCTGGGTTCCTCTCATTAGGATTAGGTCTTCTTGAAATTGTCTCCCACTCATGGGCCAGATAAAATGATGAGAAAACAAGCCGGAGATGCAGCCCCTTGTCTATCCTGACTCTCAGGAGCCCACACCTGTTCCTTGGAACTGGCCGTTTCAGCGAGGTCCATTTTCTGCAATGTGAGCCACTGAGGGGTGAGGATTGGCTGACCAGAGCAGCCTGTCCCTACCGGCCAGCCCTCCCCAGGTGTGCCTGGGTTGAGGTCAATAGAAACACCGCTCCAGGGAGCAACAGCGCCTGCAGCTGTGCCTGACGCCATATTCTCTGCCCCGTCAGCAGTCTCGGGGCTGTGCTGGTGGGAGGGAGTGAGGGGGCACGGTTTTGTGGGTGGCCCGGTGTGAGAGGGGCTCTGCTGGACTTTCTGCAGGAGTTGCCAGACTGCCACCTGCTAAAGAAGAGGATGGGTCACCCATACCTTCCGCTGGAATTTCTCCGCGGGCAGAGGTGAGGGAGGAACAAAGCAGCGGGGGCCAAGACAGGACGGATATCTCAGGCAGGGAAATGGAAAGTTTTCAGAAGAGCGCCTGGGGCCAGGATCATCCTGGCTGGCCTGCAGGCACCAAGTCAGCCTGCGTGCTTTCGCTGGTGTGGATCCACGGCCCTTCCTCTATGCTTTCAAGTCCTTGTACATATTCAGGTGTTTTACCTGGGAAGGGAGGGAACAGTTCAGCAGCAGCTGGCTGGGGGCTCAGCTCACGTTTACTCACAGACGCCTATGTACGGTCCCCCAGCTTTGCAATGAGGACGCTCCTTGCGGGGGTGGGGGGGGGCTGCTGGCTGCATGGGAGATAATTCCCTACCTCTGACCAACTTCAGAATTGTTTACCACTGGAGCAAGTGCCCTGATAGGGTTTTCCTCTGTATAACTAGTGGGTTCTGTTTATTTTTTCTGTTTTGTTTCAAGGTAGATTTTATTCCTCATTTATGTATTTATAGATATAAGCATGGAAATAATTCATTCATACAAATACATCTGTGTGAAGGGAAGAACGTTTTTCTGTTTTATTTTTAAATTTTATTTGTTTTTAAAAATTTTGAAATTTAATATTATTGATTTTTTTAGACAGCAGGTTATTATTAGTTATCTATTTTATACATATACATGTATACAGGTCAATCCCAATCTCCCAACTCATCCCACCACCACCACCCCATGGCTTCCCCCCCTTGGTTTCCATACGTTTGTTCTCTAACCCTGTGTCTCTAATTCTGCCCTGCAAACCGGTTCATCTGTACCAGTTTTCTAGGTTCCACATATATGCATTAATACACAATATTTGTTTTTCTCTTTCTGGCTTACTTCTCTCGGTATGACAGTCTCTAGATCCATCCACGTCTCTACAAATGACCCCGTTTCATTCCTTTTTATGGCTGAGTAATATTCCATTTTATATATGTACCACATCTTTATCCATTCGTCTGTCTGTGGGCATTTAGGTTGCTTCCATTACCTGGCTATTGTAAATAGTGCTGCAATGAACATTGTGGTGAATGTGTCTTTTGGATTTATGGTTTTCTCTGGGTATATGCCCAGAAGTGGGATTGCTGGGTCATATGGTAATTGTATTTTTAGTTTTTCTAATGAACCTCCATACTGTTCTCCATAGTGACTGTATCAATTGACATGCCCACCAATAGTGGAAGAGGGATCCATGTGTCCACACCCTCCGCAGCATTTGTAGTTTGTAGATTTTCTGATGATGCCCATTCTAACAGGTGTGAGGTGATACCTCATTGAAGTTTTGACTTGCATTTCTCTAATAATTAGTGATGTTGAGCAGCTTTTCATGTGCATCCTGGCCATCTCTGGGTCTCCTTTGAAGAAATGTCTATTTAGATATTCTACCCATTTTTGAAGTGGGTTGTATTTTTTTTAATATTAAGCTGCATGAGCTGTTTATATATATTGGAGATTAAACCTTTGTCCATTGATTCGTTTTCACATATTTCCTCCCATTCTGAGGGTTGCCTTTTTCCATTCCCGTTTTTTAACAAAAGAAAGAAAGAAAGAAAGAAAAAGAAGCAGAACACAAATGTCCGTAAAATATGCCTCTTGAAACTGTCGTTTTGAAATATGGAGGTGTTTTGAATTTTTTGGTCGGTATACGACCCCAGGATTTGTTTTCAGGGCAGGTCTCATTTACAGGCCTGCAATTATTTTGAATATCAACTGACCATTAGCGCTGGGATTAAAGCTGCTGTTGTGTGAAACGGCCACAAGGTGGCAGCAGTTCTCCTTTACCAAATCTGGTGACTAGGGCAACAGAGCCTCAATGGAAGTCGTGTTCTAGGTTGTAATTTAGAATGGAATGTGCCAGGAAAAAGACCCTTAAGTTTGTCTCACTATTTCTTGTTCGGTTTTTTTTTCATTTAATTTTTATTTTTTATCACAGCAAGTTTGATTACAATGTTTGGCTTGTTGTAGGTGTGCAAGATGTGGTTCTTT
Organism: Mesoplodon mirus; assembly: GCF_964341445.2. Lineage (NCBI taxonomy): Eukaryota > Metazoa > Chordata > Mammalia > Artiodactyla > Ziphiidae > Mesoplodon > Mesoplodon mirus. The sequence continues at coordinate 93,537,786 of NC_138979.1, forward strand.
TACGCATATACATATGTCTGTTCTTCCTGGGATCCTTTTCCATGTACGTTATGACAGAATGTTGACTAATCTTCTCTTGGTATTCCGTAGGTGTTTGGTGTCTATATATTTCACCTGTGTTTGTATATGTCTCTTAACCCCAATATCCTAATGTATCCAATCCTCACACCTTTCCATTGGTGAACCGTAAGTTTGTTTAATGAATCTGCGATTGCCCTTCTCTGTGGAAATATCTTCACTAGTATCAAGTTTTAGGTAACACCTATAAGTGATATAATACGATATGTGTCTTTCTCTTTCTGACTTACTACAAGTCACGTGATTACCTCTAGACTCATCTACGGTGCTGCAAATGGCATTGTGTCCTTTTTTTCCTTGGCTAATATTCTGTCTGTACATGTACCAGTTCTTCTTTGACCACTCATCTGTTGATGGACTTTTTGGTTGCTCCCATGTCATGGCTATTGTAATGCTGCGGCAATGCACATTTGCCTGCCTGTGTCTTTCCAATTCTGTCTTCTTAGGTTATAGGCCCAGGAGTTCGCCTGCTGGATCATATGGTAGCAAAATGTTTACCTTGTACAGGCACCGCCATTCTGTTCTCATTAGTGGCTCTTACCAGGTTACGTCCCACTTAAAGTTGAGGTGATGCTCTTCTCCACAACACCTTCAGCGTTTATTGTTTGGAGTATTTTTGCTGAAGTTTATTCTGACTAGTGTGAGCTGATACCACTTTGTGCTTGGATTTGCATGCGTCTCATAATACCTTGAAATTGAGCTTTCTGGCATGTCCTTTTTTTCTTCAAACTGTGAGTACAGCTTACCTCTTCAAATTGTTTTCGGGAAGTAGGTGTGACATTTAGAAATATTTTGGCCATTACCTCCCTCATGAGGGCAGGTTTCATTCACAGCCCTCCAGTACTGGTGCATATGAAGTGACCCTTAGCACAGGTTTTAAAGCTGCTGTTGCAGGTAACGGCCAGAGGGTGGCAGCATTTCTGCTTTTCCCAATCTGTTAACTAGGGAAACAGACCATCCTGGCAGTGGTGTTCCTCGGTTCTATATTAGAGTGGAATGTGCCCCCAAAAGCTGATGTCTCCTTACTTATGTTTGTTTTAGAAATCGAATTTCTATATATTTTTTTATTGGAGTCATATTCCATTGTGTTCATGGACCACTTCTTCTTTGAGCATTCCTCTGTTGATGGACATTTTCGTAGCTTCCAAGTGTTGGCTATGGTAAATATTGCTGGAGTGCAGGATTGCCAGCATGTGTCTTTTCTTTTTTGTGGTACATGGGCCTCTCACTGCCGTGGGCCCTCCCATTGCAGAGCACAGGCTCCGGACGCACAGGCCCAGCAGCCATAGCTCACGGGAACAGCCGCTCCGTGGCATGTGGGATCTTCCCGAATCGGGGCATGAACCCATGTCCCCTGCACTGGCAGGCGGACTCTCATCCACTGCGCCACCAGTGAATCCCAGCCTGTCTTTTTGATTCTCATCCCCTCAGGCGAAAGGCCCAGCAGTGGGTATACTTGATTGAATGGTAGCTCAGTATTTATCTTTACAAGGCACGTCATTTTTGTTTTCATGACTGGCTCTTACCATGTCCCACGTTGAAGCAAGGGTAGGCATTTCTCCAAAACCCCTTCAGCATTTATTTTTTGCAGAACTTTTCCTGATGGGCATTCTGACTGCTGTGAGCTGAGAGGTTTTTGTCATTTGGATTTACATATCTTTAATTATTCCTAATGTTTAGCATTTTCCCATGCCTTTTTAAATTTCTGGCAGAGAAAAACAGAAAAAAAAAACGGAGAGTACAGTTAAACTCTTGAAATTGTCTTCTTGGATGGTTGCCCTCTTTTGAATGTTCTGGTCAATTTTCGACCCCATGTTTGTTTTTGAGGGCAGGTGTTATTCACAGGCCTGCAATGAGTGTGACTATTTAGTGACCATTAGCAGTGGGTTTAAAGCTGCTGTTGTGGGAAATGGCCACAAGGCGGCAGCGTTTCTCCACTCCCAAGTCTGGTTCCTAGGGCAGCAGAGCCTTTCTGGGACCAATGGAATACAGAAGAAGGCATCATTGAAGTCTAATACAGAATACCATGTCCTGGTGGATGGTAGAATGACCAGTAGGGTCTAGGAATTAGGAACTACTGGATGTATATCCTCGGTGGCTTCACTGACTGTCCTAACATCCTTTACCAGGTCCCCAGCAGCCCACGGGGCTCTCGTGGTCAGGCCCCTCCCAGGATATGGGGCTCACCTGGGCAGGGCCCCAGCAGCCAACGGGGTTCTCATGTTCAGGCCACTCCCAGGGTATGGAGCTCACCTGTGAAACTACCCAGCAGCCCATGAGGCTCTCGTGCTTAGGCACCTCCCATGATACAGAGCTCCCGTGGGCAGGTACCATGGCAGGGCTGGGCACACAGGAACCGTGCACATAGCCCTCATTGCAGAGCACCCCAGAACGCCTGTCACGCAGAGCTGACACAGAGCACCTCAGAGCAGGACTTGAACTAACCAACAGCAGCTCCGACAGGTCTCTGACCCTGGGCATCACTCTGTGCAGCCTCCCTCTGCCTGGTCTTCCAGAGACTTCCACTGCAGCCGGGGCACCAGGCCTTTGTCTCCAACCATCCCCCCTCCTCTCCCTGACTCCTGGGTTCCTCTCGTTAGGATTAGGTCTTCTTGAAATTGTCTCCCACTCATGGGCCAGATAAAATGATGAGAAAACAAGCCGGAGATGCAGCCCCTTGTCTATCCTGACTCTCAGGAGCCCACACCTGATCCTTGGAACTGGCCGTTTCAGCGAGGTCCATTTTCTGCAATGTGAGCCACTGAGGGGTGAGGATTGGCTGACCGGAGCAGCCTGTCCCTACCGGCCAGCCCTCCCCAGGTGTGCCTGGGTTGAGGTCAATAGAAACACCGCTCCAGGGAGCAACAGCGCCTGCAGCTGTGCCTGACGCCATATTCTCTGCCCCGTCAGCAGTCTCGGGGCTGTGCTGGTGGGAGGGAGTGAGGGGGCACGGTTTTGTGGGTGGCCCGGTGTGAGAGGGGCTCTGCTGGACTTTCTGCAGGAGTTGCCAGACTGCCACCTGCTAAAGAAGAGGATGGGTCACCCATACCTTCCGCTGGAATTTCTCCGCGGGCAGAGGTGAGGGAGGAACAAAGCAGTGGGGGCCAAGACAGGACGGATATCTCAGGCAGGGAAATGGAAAGTTTTCAGAAGAGCGCCTGGGGCCAGGATCATCCTGGCTGGCCTGCAGGCACCAAGTCAGCCTGCGTGCTTTCGCTGGTGTGGATCCACGGCCCTTCCTCTATGCTTTCAAGTCCTTGTACATATTCAGGTGTTTTACCTGGGAAGGGAGGGAACAGTTCAGCAGCAGCTGGCTGGGGGCTCAGCTCACGTTTACTCACAGACGCCTATGTACGGTCCCCCAGCTTTGCAATGAGGACGCTCCTTGCGGGGGGGGGGGCTGCTGGCTGCATGGGAGATAATTCCCTACCTCTGACCAACTTCAGAATTGTTTACCACTGGAGCAAGTGCCCTGATAGGGTTTTCCTCTGTATAACTAGTGGGTTCTGTTTATTTTTTCTGTTTTGTTTCAAGGTAGATTTTATTCCTCATTTATGTATTTATAGATATAAGCATGGAAATAATTCATTCATACAAATACATCTGTGTGAAGGGAAGAACGTTTTTCTGTTTTATTTTTAAATTTTATTTGTTTTAAAAAATTTTGAAATTTAGTATTATTTATTTTTTTAGACAGCAGGTTATTATTAGTTATCTATTTTATACATATACATGTATACAGGTCAATCCCAATCTCCCAACTCATCCCACCACCACCACCCCATGGCTTCCCCCCCTTGGTTTCCATACGTTTGTTCTCTAACCCTGTGTCTCTAATTCTGCCCTGCAAACCGGTTCATCTGTACCAGTTTTCTAGGTTCCACATATATGCATTAATACACAATATTTGTTTTTCTCTTTCTGACTTACTTCTCTCGGTATGACAGTCTCTAGATCCATCCACGTCTCTACAAATGACCCCGTTTCATTCCTTTTTATGGCTGAGTAATATTCCATTTTATATATGTACCACATCTTTATCCATTCGTCTGTCTGTGGGCATTTAGGTTGCTTCCATTACCTGGCTATTGTAAATAGTGCTGCAATGAACATTGTGGTGAATGTGTCTTTTGGATTTATGGTTTTCTCTGGGTATATGCCCAGAAGTGGGATTGCTGGGTCATATGGTAATTGTATTTTTAGTTTTTCTAATGAACCTCCATACTGTTCTCCATAGTGACTGTATCAATTGACATGCCCACCAATAGTGGAAGAGGGATCCATGTGTCCACACCCTCCGCAGCATTTGTAGTTTGTAGATTTTCTGATGATGCCCATTCTAACAGGTGTGAGGTGATACCTCATTGAAGTTTTGACTTGCATTTCTCTAATAATTAGTGATGTTGAGCAGCTTTTCATGTGCATCCTGGCCATCTCTGGGTCTCCTTTGAAGAAATGTCTATTTAGATATTCTACCCATTTTTGAAGTGGGTTGTATTTTTTTTAATATTAAGCTGCATGAGCTGTTTATATATATTGGAGATTAAACCTTTGTCCATTGATTCGTTTTCACATATTTCCTCCCATTCTGAGGGTTGCCTTTTTCCATTCCCGTTTTTTAACAAAAGAAAGAAAGAAAGAAAGAAAAAGAAGCAGAACACAAATGTCCGTAAAATATGCCTCTTGAAACTGTCGTTTTGAAATATGGAGGTGTTTTGAATTTTTTGGTCGGTATACGACCCCAGGATTTGTTTTCAGGGCAGGTCTCATTTACAGGCCTGCAATTATTTTGAATATCAACTGACCATTAGCGCTGGGATTAAAGCTGCTGTTGTGTGAAATGGCCACAAGGTGGCAGCAGTTCTCCTTTACCAAATCTGGTGACTAGGGCAACAGAGCCTCAATGGAAGTCGTGTTCTAGGTTGTAATTTAGAATGGAATGTGCCAGGAAAAAGACCCTTAAGTTTGTCTCACTATTTCTTGTTCGGTTTTTTTTCATTTAATTTTTATTTTTTATCACAGCAAGTTTGATTACAATGTTTGGCTTGTTGTAGGTGTGCAAGATGTGGTTCTTTTACGCATATACATATGTCTGTTCTTCCTGGGATCCTTTTCCATGTACGTTATGACAGAATGTTGACTAATCTTCTCTTGGTATTCCGTAGGTGTTTGGTGTCTATATATTTCACCTGTGTTTGTATATGTCTCTTAACCCCAATATCCTAATGTATCCAATCCTCACACCTTTCCATTGGTGAACCATAAGTTTGTTTAATGAATCTGCGATTGCCCTTCTCTGTGGAAATATCTTCACTAGTATCAAGTTTTAGGTAACACCTATAAGTGATATCATACGATATGTGTCTTTCTCTTTCTGACTTACTACAAGTCACGTGATTACCTCTAGACTCATCTACGGTGCTGCAAATGGCATTGTGTCCTTTTTTTCCTTGGCTAATATTCTGTCTGTACATGTACCAGTTCTTCTTTGACCACTCATCTGTTGATGGACTTTTTGGTTGCTCCCATGTCATGGCTATTGTAATGCTGCGGCAATGCACATTTGCCTGCCTGTGTCTTTCCAATTCTGTCTTCTTAGGTTATAGGCCCAGGAGTTCGCCTGCTGGATCATATGGTAGCAAAATGTTTACCTTGTACAGGCACCGCCATTCTGTTCTCATTAGTGGCTCTTACCAGGTTACGTCCCACTTAAAGTTGAGGTGATGCTCTTCTCCACAACACCTTCAGCGTTTATTGTTTGGAGTATTTTTGCTGAAGTTTATTCTGACTAGTGTGAGCTGATACCACTTTGTGCTTGGATTTGCATGCGTCTCATAATACCTTGAAATTGAGCTTTCTGGCATGTCCTTTTTTTCTTCAAACTGTGAGTACAGCTTACCTCTTCAAATTGTTTTCGGGAAGTAGGTGTGACATTTAGAAATATTTTGGCCATTACCTCCCTCATGAGGGCAGGTTTCATTCACAGCCCTCCAGTACTGGTGCATATGAAGTGACCCTTAGCACAGGTTTTAAAGCTGCTGTTGCAGGTAACGGCCAGAGGGTGGCAGCATTTCTGCTTTTCCCAATCTGTTAACTAGGGAAACAGACCATCCTGGCAGTGGTGTTCCTCGGTTCTATATTAGAGTGGAATGTGCCCCCAAAAGCTGATGTCTCCTTACTTATGTTTGTTTTAGAAATCGAATTTCTCTATATTTTTTTATTGGAGTCATATTCCATTGTGTTCATGGACCACTTCTTCTTTGAGCATTCCTCTGTTGATGGACATTTTCGTAGCTTCCAAGTGTTGGCTATGGTAAATATTGCTGGAGTGCAGGATTGCCAGCATGTGTCTTTTCTTTTTTGTGGTACATGGGCCTCTCACTGCCGTGGGCCCTCCCATTGCAGAGCACAGGCTCCGGACGCACAGGCCCAGCAGCCATAGCTCACGGGAACAGCCGCTCCGCGGCAAGTGGGATCTTCCCGAATCGGGGCATGAACCCATGTCCCCTGCACTGGCAGGCGGACTCTCATCCACTGCGCGACCTGTGAATCCCAGCCTGTCTTTTTGATTCTCATCCCCTCAGGCGAAAGGCCCAGCAGTGGGTATACTTGATTGAATGGTAGCTTAGTATTTATCTTTACAAGGCACGTCATTTTTGTTTTCATGACTGGCTCTTACCATGTCCCACGTTGAAGCAAGGGTAGGCATTTCTCCAAAACCCCTTCAGCATTTATTGTTTGCAGAATTTTTCCTGATGGGCATTCTGACTGCTGTGAGCTGATAGGTTTTTGTCATTTGGATTTACATATCTTTAATTATTCCTAATGTTTAGCATTTTCCCATGCCTTTTAAAATTTCTGGCAGAGAAAAACAGAAAAAAAAACGGAGAGTAGAGTTAAACTCTTGAAATTGTCTTCTTGGATGGTTGCCCTCTTTTGAATGTTCTGGTCAATTTTCAACCCCATGTTTGTTTTTGAGGGCAGGTGTTATTCACAGGCCTGCAATGAGTGTGACTATTTAGTGACCATTAGCAGTGGGTTTAAAGCTGCTGTTGTGGGAAATGGCCACAAGGCGGCAGCGTTTCTCCACTCCCAAGTCAGGCTCCTAGGGCAGCAGAGCCTTTCTGGGACCAATGGAATACAGAAGAAGGCATCATTGAAGTCTAATACAGAATACCATGTCCTGGTGGATGGTAGAATGACCAGTAGGGTCTAGGAATTAGGAACTACTGGATGTATATCCTCGGTGGCTTCACTGACTGTCCTAACATCCTTTACCAGGTCCCCAGCAGCCCACGGGGCTCTCGTGGTCAGGCCCCTCCCAGGATATGGGGCTCACCTGGGCAGGGCCCCAGCAGCCAACGGGGTTCTCATGTTCAGGCCACTCCCAGTGTATGGAGCTCAGCTGTGAAACTACCCAGCAGCCCATGAGGCTCTCGTGCTTAGGCACCTCCCATGATACAGAGCTCCCGTGGGCAGGTACCATGGCAGGGCTGGGCACACAGGAACCGTGCACATAGCCCTCATTGCAGAGCACCCCAGAACGCCTGTCACGCAGAGCTGACACAGAGCACCTCAGAGCAGGACTTGAACTAACCAACAGCAGCTCCGACAGGTCTCTGACCCTGGGCATCACTCTGTGCAGCCTCCCTCTGCCTGGTCTTCCAGAGACTTCCACTGCAGCCGGGGCACCAGGCCTTTGTCTCCAACCATCCCCCCTCCTCTCCCTGACTCCTGGGTTCCTCTCATTAGGATTAGGTCTTCTTGAAATTGTCTCCCACTCATGGGCCAGATAAAATGATGAGAAAACAAGCCGGAGATGCAGCCCCTTGTCTATCCTGACTCTCAGGAGCCCACACCTGTTCCTTGGAACTGGCCGTTTCAGCGAGGTCCATTTTCTGCAATGTGAGCCACTGAGGGGTGAGGATTGGCTGACCGGAGCAGCCTGTCCCTACCGGCCAGCCCTCCCCAGGTGTGCCTGGGTTGAGGTCAATAGAAACACCGCTCCAGGGAGCAACAGCGCCTGCAGCTGTGCCTGACGCCATATTCTCTGCCCCGTCAGCAGTCTCGGGGCTGTGCTGGTGGGAGGGAGTGAGGGGGCACGGTTTTGTGGGTGGCCCGGTGTGAGAGGGGCTCTGCTGGACTTTCTGCAGGAGTTGCCAGACTGCCACCTGCTAAAGAAGAGGATGGGTCACCCATACCTTCCGCTGGAATTTCTCCGCGGGCAGAGGTGAGGGAGGAACAAAGCAGTGGGGGCCAAGACAGGACGGATATCTCAGGCAGGGAAATGGAAAGTTTTCAGAAGAGCGCCTGGGGCCAGGATCATCCTGGCTGGCCTGCAGGCACCAAGTCAGCCTGCATGCTTTCGCTGGTGTGGATCCACGGCCCTTCCTCTATGCTTTCAAGTCCTTGTACATATTCAGGTGTTTTACCTGGGAAGGGAGGGAACAGTTCAGCAGCAGCTGGCTGGGGGCTCAGCTCACGTTTACTCACAGACGCCTATGTACGGTCCCCCAGCTTTGCAATGAGGACGCTCCTTGCGGGGGTGGGGGGGGGGCTGCTGGCTGCATGGGAGATAATTCCCTACCTCTGACCAACTTCAGAATTGTTTACCACTGGAGCAAGTACCCTGATAGGGTTTTCCTCTGTATAACTAGTGGGTTCTGTTTATTTTTTCTGTTTTGTTTCAAGGTAGATTTTATTCCTCATTTATGTATTTATAGATATAAGCATGGAAATAATTCATTCATACAAATACATCTGTGTGAAGGGAAGAACGCTTTTCTGTTTTATTTTTAAATTTTATTTGTTTTTAAAAATTTTGAAATTTAGTATTATTTATTTTTTTAGACAGCAGGTTATTATTAGTTATCTATTTTATACATATACATGTATACAGGTCAATCCCAATCTCCCAACTCATCCCACCACCACCACCCCATGGCCTCCCCCCCTTGGTTTCCATACATTTGTTCTCTAACCCTGTGTCTCTAATTCTGCCCTGCAAACCGGTTCATCTGTACCAGTTTTCTAGGTTCCACATATATGCATTAATACACAATATTTGTTTTTCTCTTTCTGACTTACTTCTCTCGGTATGACAGTCTCTAGATCCATCCACGTCTCTACAAATGACCCCGTTTCATTCCTTTTTATGGCTGAGTAATATTCCATTTTATATATGTACCACATCTTTATCCATTCGTCTGTCTGTGGGCATTTAGGTTGCTTCCATTACCTGGCTATTGTAAATAGTGCTGCAATGAACATTGTGGTGAATGTGTCTTTTGGATTTATGGTTTTCTCTGGGTATATGCCCAGAAGTGGGATTGCTGGATCATATGGTAATTGTATTTTTAGTTTTTCTAATGAACCTCCATACTGTTCTCCATAGTGACTGTATCAATTGACATGCCCACCTATAGTGGAAGAGGGATCCATGTGTCCACACCCTCCGCAGCATTTGTAGTTTGTCGATTTTCTGATGATGCCCATTCTAACAGGTGTGAGGTGATACCTCATTGAAGTTTTGACTTGCATTTCTCTAATAATTAGTGATGTTGAGCAGCTTTTCATGTGCATCCTGGCCATCTCTGGGTCTCCTTTGAAGAAATGTCTATTTAGATATTCTACCCATTTTTGAAGTGGGTTGTATTTTTTTTAATATTAAGCTGCATGAGCTGTTTATATATATTGGAGATTAAACCTTTGTCCATTGATTCGTTTCCACATATTTCCTCCCATTCTGAGGGTTGCCTTTTTCCATTCCCGTTTTTTAACAAAAGAAAGAAAGAAAGAAAAAGAAGCAGAACACAAATGTCCGTAAAATATGCCTCTTGAAACTGTCGTTTTGAAATATGGAGGTGTTTTGAATTTTTTGGTCGGTATACGACCCCAGGATTTGTTTTCAGGGCAGGTCTCATTTACAGGCCTGCAATTATTTTGAATATCAACTGACCATTAGCGCTGGGATTAAAGCTGCTGTTGTGTGAAACGGCCACAAGGTGGCAGCAGTTCTCCTTTACCAAATCTGGTGACTAGGGCAACAGAGCCTCAATGGAAGTCGTGTTCTAGGTTGTAATTTAGAATGGAATGTGCCAGGAAAAAGACCCTTAAGTTTGTCTCACTATTTCTTGTTGGGTTTTTTTTTCATTTAATTTTTATTTTTTAGCACAGCAAGTTTGATTACAATGTTTGGCTTGTTGTAGGTGTGCAAGATGTGGTTCTTTTACGCATATACATATGTCTGTTCTTCCTGGGATCCTTTTCCATGTACGTTATGACAGAATGTTGACTAATCTTCTCTTGGTATTCCGTAGGTGTTTGGTGTCTATATATTTCACCTGTGTTTGTATATGTCTCTTAACCCCAATATCCTAATGTATCCAATCCTCACACCTTTCCATTGGTGAACCATAAGTTTGTTTAATGAATCTGCGATTGCCCTTCTCTGTGGAAATATCTTCACTAGTATCAAGTTTTAGGTAACACCTATAAGTGATATCATACGATATGTGTCTTTCTCTTTCTGACTTACTACAAGTCACGTGATTACCTCTAGACTCATCTACGGTGCTGCAAATGGCATTGTGTCCTTTTTTTCCTTGGCTAATATTCTGTCTGTACATGTACCAGTTCTTCTTTGACCACTCATCTGTTGATGGACTTTTTGGTTGCTCCCATGTCATGGCTATTGTAATGCTGTGGCAATGCACATTTGCCTGCCTGTGTCTTTCCAATTCTGTCTTCTTAGGTTATAGGCCCAGGAGTTCGCCTGCTGGATCATATGGTAGCAAAATGTTTACCTTGTACAGGCACCGCCATTCTGTTCTCATTAGTGGCTCTTACCAGGTTACGTCCCACTTAAAGTTGAGGTGATGCTCTTCTCCACAACACCTTCAGCGTTTATTGTTTGGAGTATTTTTGCTGAAGTTTATTCTGACTAGTGTGAGCTGATACCACTTTGTGCTTGGATTTGCATGCATCTCATAATACCTTGAAATTGAGCTTTCTGGCATGTCCTTTTTTTCTTCAAACTGTGAGTACAGCTTACCTCTTCAAATTGTTTTCGGGAAGTAGGTGTGACATTTAGAAATATTTTGGCCATTACCTCCCTCAAGACATTATGAGGGCAGGTTTCATTCACAGCCCTCCAGTACTGGTGCATATGAAGTGACCCTTAGCACAGGTTTTAAAGCTGCTGTTGCAGGTAACGGCCAGAGGGTGGCAGCATTTCTGCTTTTCCCAATCTGTTAACTAGGGAAACAGACCATCCTGGCAGTGGTGTTCCTCGGTTCTATATTAGAGTGGAATGTGCCCCCAAAAGCTGATGTCTCCTTACTTATGTTTGTTTTAGAAATCGAATTTCTATATATTTTTTTATTGGAGTCATATTCCATTGTGTTCATGGACCACTTCTTCTTTGAGCATTCCTCTGTTGATGGACATTTTCGTAGCTTCCAAGTGTTGGCTATGGTAAATATTGCTGGAGTGCAGGATTGCCAGCATGTGTCTTTTCTTTTTTGTGGTACATGGGCCTCTCACTGCCGTGGGCCCTCCCATTGCAGAGCACAGGCTCCGGACGCACAGGCCCAGCAGCCATAGCTCACGGGAACAGCCGCTCCGCGGCATGTGGGATCTTCCCGAATCGGGGCATGAACCCATGTCCCCTGCACTGGCAGGCGGACTCTCATCCACTGCGCCACCAGTGAATCCCAGCCTGTCTTTTTGATTCTCATCCCCTCAGGCGAAAGGCCCAGCAGTGGGTATACTTGATTGAATGGTAGCTCAGTATTTATCTTTACAAGGCACGTCATTTTTGTTTTCATGACTGGCTCTTACCATGTCCCACGTTGAAGCAAGGGTAGGCATTTCTCCAAAACCCCTTCAGCATTTATTGTTTGCAGAATTTTTCCTGATGGGCATTCTGACTGCTGTGAGCTGATAGGTTTTTGTCATTTGGATTTACATATCTTTAATTATTCCTCATGTTTAGCATTTTCCCATGCCTTTTTAAATTTCTGGCAGAGAAAAACAGAAAAAAAAACGGAGAGTACAGTTAAACTCTTGAAATTGTCTTCTTGGATGGTTGCCCTCTTTTGAATGTTCTGGTCGATTTTCGACCCCATGTTTGTTTTTGAGGGCAGGTGTTATTCACAGGCCTGCAATGAGTGTGACTATTTAGTGACCATTAGCAGTGGGTTTAAAGCTGCTGTTGTGGGAAATGGCCACAAGGCGGCAGCGTTTCTCCACTCCCAAGTCTGGTTCCTAGGGCAGCAGAGCCTTTCTGGGACCAATGGAATACAGAAGAAGGCATCATTGAAGTCTAATACAGAATACCATGTCCTGGTGGATGGTAGAATGACCAGTAGGGTCTAGGAATTAGGAACTACTGGATGTATATCCTCGGTGGCTTCACTGACTGTCCTAACATCCTTTACCAGGTCCCCAGCAGCCCACGGGGCTCTCGTGGTCAGGCCCCTCCCAGGATATGGGGCTCACCTGGGCAGGGCCCCAGCAGCCAACGGGGTTCTCATGTTCAGGCCACTCCCAGGGTATGGAGCTCAGCTGTGAAACTACCCAGCAGCCCATGAGGCTCTCGTGCTTAGGCACCTCCCATGATACAGAGCTCCCGTGGGCAGGTACCATGGCAGGGCTGGGCACACAGGAACCGTGCACATAGCCCTCATTGCAGAGCACCCCAGAACGCCTGTCACGCAGAGCTGACACAGAGCACCTCAGAGCAGGACTTGAACTAACCAACAGCAGCTCCGACAGGTCTCTGACCCTGGGCATCACTCTGTGCAGCCTCCCTCTGCCTGGTCTTCCAGAGACTTCCACTGCAGCCGGGGCACCAGGCCTTTGTCTCCAACCATCCCCCCTCCTCTCCCTGACTCCTGGGTTCCTCTCATTAGGATTAGGTCTTCTTGAAATTGTCTCCCACTCATGGGCCAGATAAAATGATGAGAAAACAAGCTGGAGATGCAGCCCCTTGTCTATCCTGACTCTCAGGAGCCCACACCTGTTCCTTGGAACTGGCCGTTTCAGCGAGGTCCATTTTCTGCAATGTGAGCCACTGAGGGGTGAGGATTGGCTGACCGGAGCAGCCTGTCCCTACCGGCCAGCCCTCCCCAGGTGTGCCTGGGTTGAGGTCAATAGAAACACCGCTCCAGGGAGCAACAGCGCCTGCAGCTGTGCCTGACGCCATATTCTCTGCCCCGTCAGCAGTCTCGGGGCTGTGCTGGTGGGAGGGAGTGAGGGGGCACGGTTTTGTGGGTGGCCCGGTGTGAGAGGGGCTCTGCTGGACTTTCTGCAGGAGTTGCCAGACTGCCACCTGCTAAAGACGAGGATGGGTCACCCATACCTTCCGCTGGAATTTCTCCGCGGGCAGAGGTGAGGGAGGAACAAAGCAGTGGGGGCCAAGACAGGACGGATATCTCAGGCAGGGAAATGGAAAGTTTTCAGAAGAGCGCCTGGGGCCAGGATCATCCTGGCTGGCCTGCAGGCACCAAGTCAGCCTGCATGCTTTCGCTGGTGTGGATCCACGGCCCTTCCTCTATGCTTTCAAGTCCTTGTACATATTCAGGTGTTTTACCTGGGAAGGGAGGGAACAGTTCAGCAGCAGCTGGCTGGGGGCTCAGCTCACGTTTACTCACAGACGCCTATGTACGGTCCCCCAGCTTTGCAATGAGGACGCTCCTTGCGGGGGTGGGGGGGGGCTGCTGGCTGCATGGGAGATAATTCCCTACCTCTGACCAACTTCAGAATTGTTTACCACTGGAGCAAGTACCCTGATAGGGTTTTCCTCTGTATAACTAGTGGGTTCTGTTTATTTTTTCTGTTTTGTTTCAAGGTAGATTTTATTCCTCATTTATGTATTTATAGATATAAGCATGGAAATAATTCATTCATACAAATACATCTGTGTGAAGGGAAGAACGCTTTTCTGTTTTATTTTTAAATTTTATTTGTTTTTAAAAATTTTGAAATTTAGTATTATTTATTTTTTTAGACAGCAGGTTATTATTAGTTATCTATTTTATACATATACATGTATACAGGTCAATCCCAATCTCCCAACTCATCCCACCACCACCACCCCATGGCTTCCCCCCCTTGGTTTCCATACATTTGTTCTCTAACCCTGTGTCTCTAATTCTGCCCTGCAAACCGGTTCATCTGTACCAGTTTTCTAGGTTCCACATATATGCATTAATACACAATATTTGTTTTTCTCTTTCTGACTTACTTCTCTCGGTATGACAGTCTCTAGATCCATCCACGTCTCTACAAATGACCCCGTTTCATTCCTTTTTATGGCTGAGTAATATTCCATTTTATATATGTACCACATCTTTATCCATTCGTCTGTCTGTGGGCATTTAGGTTGCTTCCATTACCTGGCTATTGTAAATAGTGCTGCAATGAACATTGTGGTGAATGTGTCTTTTGGATTTATGGTTTTCTCTGGGTATATGCCCAGAAGTGGGATTGCTGGATCATATGGTAATTGTATTTTTAGTTTTTCTAATGAACCTCCATACTGTTCTCCATAGTGACTGTATCAATTGACATGCCCACCTATAGTGGAAGAGGGATCCATGTGTCCACACCCTCCGCAGCATTTGTAGTTTGTCGATTTTCTGATGATGCCCATTCTAACAGGTGTGAGGTGATACCTCATTGAAGTTTTGACTTGCATTTCTCTAATAATTAGTGATGTTGAGCAGCTTTTCATGTGCATCCTGGCCATCTCTGGGTCTCCTTTGAAGAAATGTCTATTTAGATATTCTACCCATTTTTGAAGTGGGTTGTATTTTTTTTAATATTAAGCTGCATGAGCTGTTTATATATATTGGAGATTAAACCTTTGTCCATTGATTCGTTTCCACATATTTCCTCCCATTCTGAGGGTTGCCTTTTTCCATTCCCGTTTTTTAACAAAAGAAAGAAAGAAAGAAAAAGAAGCAGAACACAAATGTCCGTAAAATATGCCTCTTGAAACTGTCGTTTTGAAATATGGAGGTGTTTTGAATTTTTTGGTCGGTATACGACCCCAGGATTTGTTTTCAGGGCAGGTCTCATTTACAGGCCTGCAATTATTTTGAATATCAACTGACCATTAGCGCTGGGATTAAAGCTGCTGTTGTGTGAAACGGCCACAAGGTGGCAGCAGTTCTCCTTTACCAAATCTGGTGACTAGGGCAACAGAGCCTCAATGGAAGTCGTGTTCTAGGTTGTAATTTAGAATGGAATGTGCCAGGAAAAAGACCCTTAAGTTTGTCTCACTATTTCTTGTTGGGTTTTTTTTTCATTTAATTTTTATTTTTTAGCACAGCAAGTTTGATTACAATGTTTGGCTTGTTGTAGGTGTGCAAGATGTGGTTCTTTTACGCATATACATATGTCTGTTCTTCCTGGGATCCTTTTCCATGTACGTTATGACAGAATGTTGACTAATCTTCTCTTGGTATTCCGTAGGTGTTTGGTGTCTATATATTTCACCTGTGTTTGTATATGTCTCTTAACCCCAATATCCTAATGTATCCAATCCTCACACCTTTCCATTGGTGAACCATAAGTTTGTTTAATGAATCTGCGATTGCCCTTCTCTGTGGAAATATCTTCACTAGTATCAAGTTTTAGGTAACACCTATAAGTGATATCATACGATATGTGTCTTTCTCTTTCTGACTTACTACAAGTCACGTGATTACCTCTAGACTCATCTACGGTGCTGCAAATGGCATTGTGTCCTTTTTTTCCTTGGCTAATATTCTGTCTGTACATGTACCAGTTCTTCTTTGACCACTCATCTGTTGATGGACTTTTTGGTTGCTCCCATGTCATGGCTATTGTAATGCTGTGGCAATGCACATTTGCCTGCCTGTGTCTTTCCAATTCTGTCTTCTTAGGTTATAGGCCCAGGAGTTCGCCTGCTGGATCATATGGTAGCAAAATGTTTACCTTGTACAGGCACCGCCATTCTGTTCTCATTAGTGGCTCTTACCAGGTTACGTCCCACTTAAAGTTGAGGTGATGCTCTTCTCCACAACACCTTCAGCGTTTATTGTTTGGAGTATTTTTGCTGAAGTTTATTCTGACTAGTGTGAGCTGATACCACTTTGTGCTTGGATTTGCATGCATCTCATAATACCTTGAAATTGAGCTTTCTGGCATGTCCTTTTTTTCTTCAAACTGTGAGTACAGCTTACCTCTTCAAATTGTTTTCGGGAAGTAGGTGTGACATTTAGAAATATTTTGGCCATTACCTCCCTCAAGACATTATGAGGGCAGGTTTCATTCACAGCCCTCCAGTACTGGTGCATATGAAGTGACCCTTAGCACAGGTTTTAAAGCTGCTGTTGCAGGTAACGGCCAGAGGGTGGCAGCATTTCTGCTTTTCCCAATCTGTTAACTAGGGAAACAGACCATCCTGGCAGTGGTGTTCCTCGGTTCTATATTAGAGTGGAATGTGCCCCCAAAAGCTGATGTCTCCTTACTTATGTTTGTTTTAGAAATCGAATTTCTATATATTTTTTATTGGAGTCATATTCCATTGTGTTCATGGACCACTTCTTCTTTGAGCATTCCTCTGTTGATGGACATTTTCGTAGCTTCCAAGTGTTGGCTATGGTAAATATTGCTGGAGTGCAGGATTGCCAGCATGTGTCTTTTCTTTTTTGTGGTACATGGGCCTCTCACTGCCGTGGGCCCTCCCATTGCAGAGCACAGGCTCCGGACGCACAGGCCCAGCAGCCATAGCTCACGGGAACAGCCGCTCCGCGGCATGTGGGATCTTCCCGAATCGGGGCATGAACCCATGTCCCCTGCACTGGCAGGCGGACTCTCATCCACTGCGCCACCAGTGAATCCCAGCCTGTCTTTTTGATTCTCATCCCCTCAGGCGAAAGGCCCAGCAGTGGGTATACTTGATTGAATGGTAGCTCAGTATTTATCTTTACAAGGCACGTCATTTTTGTTTTCATGACTGGCTCTTACCATGTCCCACGTTGAAGCAAGGGTAGGCATTTCTCCAAAACCCCTTCAGCATTTATTGTTTGCAGAATTTTTCCTGATGGGCATTCTGACTGCTGTGAGCTGATAGGTTTTTGTCATTTGGATTTACATATCTTTAATTATTCCTAATGTTTAGCATTTTCCCATGCCTTTTTAAATTTCTGGCAGAGAAAAACAGAAAAAAAAACGGAGAGTACAGTTAAACTCTTGAAATTGTCTTCTTGGATGGTTGCCCTCTTTTGAATGTTCTGGTCAATTTTCGACCCCATGTTTGTTTTTGAGGGCAGGTGTTATTCACAGGCCTGCAATGAGTGTGACTATTTAGTGACCATTAGCAGTGGGTTTAAAGCTGCTGTTGTGGGAAATGGCCACAAGGCGGCAGCGTTTCTCCACTCCCAAGTCTGGTTCCTAGGGCAGCAGAGCCTTTCTGGGACCAATGGAATACAGAAGAAGGCATCATTGAAGTCTAATACAGAATACCATGTCCTGGTGGATGGTAGAATGACCAGTAGGGTCTAGGAATTAGGAACTACTGGATGTATATCCTCGGTGGCTTCACTGACTGTCCTAACATCCTTTACCAGGTCCCCAGCAGCCCATGGGGCTCTCGTGGTCAGGCCCCTCCCAGGATATGGGGCTCACCTGGGCAGGGCCCCAGCAGCCAACGGGGTTCTCATGTTCAGGCCACTCCCAGTGTATGGAGCTCAGCTGTGAAACTACCCAGCAGCCCATGAGGCTCTCGTGCTTAGGCACCTCCCATGATACAGAGCTCCCATGGGCAGGTACCATGGCAGGGCTGGGCACACAGGAACCGTGCACATAGCCCTCATTGCAGAGCACCCCAGAACGCCTGTCACGCAGAGCTGACACAGAGCACCTCAGAGCAGGACTTGAACTAACCAACAGCAGCTCCGACAGGTCTCTGACCCTGGGCATCACTCTGTGCAGCCTCCCTCTGCCTGGTCTTCCAGAGACTTCCACTGCAGCCGGGGCACCAGGCCTTTGTCTCCAACCATCCCCCCTCCTCTCCCTGACTCCTGGGTTCCTCTCATTAGGATTAGGTCTTCTTGAAATTGTCTCCCACTCATGGGCCAGATAAAATGATGAGAAAACAAGCCGGAGATGCAGCCCCTTGTCTATCCTGACTCTCAGGAGCCCACACCTGTTCCTTGGAACTGGCCGTTTCAGCGAGGTCCATTTTCTGCAATGTGAGCCACTGAGGGGTGAGGATTGGCTGACCGGAGCAGCCTGTCCCTACCGGCCAGCCCTCCCCAGGTGTGCCTGGGTTGAGGTCAATAGAAACACCGCTCCAGGGAGCAACAGCGCCTGCAGCTGTGCCTGACGCCATATTCTCTGCCCCGTCAGCAGTCTCGGGGCTGTGCTGGTGGGAGGGAGTGAGGGGGCACGGTTTTGTGGGTGGCCCGGTGTGAGAGGGGCTCTGCTGGACTTTCTGCAGGAGTTGCCAGACTGCCACCTGCTAAAGAAGAGGATGGGTCACCCATACCTTCCGCTGGAATTTCTCCGCGGGCAGAGGTGAGGGAGGAACAAAGCAGTGGGGGCCAAGACAGGACGGATATCTCAGGCAGGGAAATGGAAAGTTTTCAGAAGAGCGCCTGGGGCCAGGATCATCCTGGCTGGCCTGCAGGCACCAAGTCAGCCTGCATGCTTTCGCTGGTGTGGATCCACGGCCCTTCCTCTATGCTTTCAAGTCCTTGTACATATTCAGGTGTTTTACCTGGGAAGGGAGGGAACAGTTCAGCAGCAGCTGGCTGGGGGCTCAGCTCACATTTACTCACAGACGCCTATGTACGGTCCCCCAGCTTTGCAATGAGGACGCTCCTTGCGGGGGTGGGGGGGGGCTGCTGGCTGCATGGGAGATAATTCCCTACCTCTGACCAACTTCAGAATTGTTTACCACTGGAGCAAGTACCCTGATAGGGTTTTCCTCTGTATAACTAGTGGGTTCTGTTTATTTTTTCTGTTTTGTTTCAAGGTAGATTTTATTCCTCATTTATGTATTTATAGATATAAGCATGGAAATAATTCATTCATACAAATACATCTGTGTGAAGGGAAGAACGCTTTTCTGTTTTATTTTTAAATTTTATTTGTTTTTAAAAATTTTGAAATTTAATATTATTTATTTTTTTAGACAGCAGGTGATTATTAGTTATCTATATTATACATATACATGTATACAGGTCAATCCCAATCTCCCAACTCATCCCACCACCACCACCCCATGGCTTCCACCCCTTTGTTTCCATACGTTTGTTCTCTAACCCTGTGTCTCTAATTCTGCCCTGCAAACCGGTTCATCTGTACCTGTTTTCTAGGTTCCACATATATGCATTAATACACAATATTTGTTTTTCTCTTTCTGACTTACTTCTCTCGGTATGACAGTCTCTAGATCCATCCACGTCTCTACAAATGACCCTGTTTCATTCCTTTTTATGGCTGAGTAATATTCCATTTTATATATGTACCACATCTTTATCCATTCGTCTGTCTGTGGGCATTTAGGTTGCTTCCATTACCTGGCTATTGTAAATAGTGCTGCAATGAACATTGTGGTGAATGTGTCTTTTGGATTTATGGTTTTCTCTGGGTATATGCCCAGAAGTGGGATTGCTGGATCATATGGTAATTGTATTTTTAGTTTTTCTAATGAACCTCCATACTGTTCTCCATAGTGACTGTATCAATTGACATGCCCACCTATAGTGGAAGAGGGATCCATGTGTCCACACCCTCCGCAGCATTTGTAGTTTGTCGATTTTCTGATGATGCCCATTCTAACAGGTGTGAGGTGATACCTCATTGAAGTTTTGACTTGCATTTCTCTAATAATTAGTGATGTTGAGCAGCTTTTCATGTGCATCCTGGCCATCTCTGGGTCTCCTTTGAAGAAATGTCTATTTAGATATTCTACCCATTTTTGAAGTGGGTTGTATTTTTTTTAATATTAAGCTGCATGAGCTGTTTATATATATTGGAGATTAAACCTTTGTCCATTGATTCGTTTCCACATATTTCCTCCCATTCTGAGGGTTGCCTTTTTCCATTCCCGTTTTTTAACAAAAGAAAGAAAGAAAGAAAAAGAAGCAGAAAACAAATGTCCGTAAAATATGCCTCTTGAAACTGTCGTTTTGAAATATGGAGGTGTTTTGAATTTTTTGGTCGGTATACGACCCCAGGATTTGTTTTCAGGGCAGGTCTCATTTACAGGCCTGCAATTATTTTGAATATCAACTGACCATTAGCGCTGGGATTAAAGCTGCTGTTGTGTGAAACGGCCACAAGGTGGCAGCAGTTCTCCTTTACCAAATCTGGTGACTAGGGCAACAGAGCCTCAATGGAAGTCGTGTTCTAGGTTGTAATTTAGAATGGAATGTGCCAGGAAAAAGACCCTTAAGTTTGTCTCACTATTTCTTGTTGGGTTTTTTTTTCATTTAATTTTTATTTTTTAGCACAGCAAGTTTGATTACAATGTTTGGCTTGTTGTAGGTGTGCAAGATGTGGTTCTTTTACGCATATACATATGTCTGTTCTTCCTGGGATCCTTTTCCATGTACGTTATGACAGAATGTTGACTAATCTTCTCTTGGTATTCCGTAGGTGTTTGGTGTCTATATATTTCAACTGTGTTTGTATATGTCTCTTAACCCCAATATCCTAATGTATCCAATCCTCACACCTTTCCATTGGTGAACCATAAGTTTGTTTAATGAATCTGCGATTGCCCTTCTCTGTGGAAATATCTTCACTAGTATCAAGTTTTAGGTAACACCTATAAGTGATATCATACGATATGTGTCTTTCTCTTTCTGACTTACTACAAGTCACGTGATTACCTCTAGACTCATCTACGGTGCTGCAAATGGCATTGTGTCCTTTTTTTCCTTGGCTAATATTCTGTCTGTACATGTACCAGTTCTTCTTTGACCACTCATCTGTTGATGGACTTTTTGGTTGCTCCCATGTCATGGCTATTGTAATGCTGCGGCAATGCACATTTGCCTGCCTGTGTCTTTCCAATTCTGTCTTCTTAGGTTATAGGCCCAGGAGTTCGCCTGCTGGATCATATGGTAGCAAAATGTTTACCTTGTACAGGCACCGCCATTCTGTTCTCATTAGTGGCTCTTACCAGGTTACGTCCCACTTAAAGTTGAGGTGATGCTCTTCTCCACAACACCTTCAGCGTTTATTGTTTGGAGTATTTTTGCTGAAGTTTATTCTGACTAGTGTGAGCTGATACCACTTTGTGGTTGGATTTGCATGCGTCTCATAATACCTTGAAATTGAGCTTTCTGGCATGTCCTTTTTTTCTTCAAACTGTGAGTACAGCTTACCTCTTCAAATTGTTTTCGGGAAGTAGGTGTGACATTTAGAAATATTTTGGCCATTACCTCCCTCAAGACATTATGAGGGCAGGTTTCATTCACAGCCCTCCAGTACTGGTGCATATGAAGTGACCCTTAGCACAGGTTTTAAAGCTGCTGTTGCAGGTAACGGCCAGAGGGTGGCAGCATTTCTGCTTTTCCCAATCTGTTAACTAGGGAAACAGACCATCCTGGCAGTGGTGTTCCTCGGTTCTATATTAGAGTGGAATGTGTCCCCAAAAGCTGATGTCTCCTTACTTATGTTTGTTTAGAAATCGAATTTCTATATATTTTTTTATTGGAGTCATATTCCATTGTGTTCATGGACCACTTCTTCTTTGAGCATTCCTCTGTTGATGGACATTTTCGTAGCTTCCAAGTGTTGGCTATGGTAAATATTGCTGGAGTGCAGGATTGCCAGCATGTGTCTTTTCTTTTTTGTGGTACATGGGCCTCTCACTGCCGTGGGCCCTCCCATTGCAGAGCACAGGCTCCGGACGCACAGGCCCAGCAGCCATAGCTCACGGGAACAGCCGCTCCGCGGCATGTGGGATCTTCCCGAATCGGGGCATGAACCCATGTCCCCTGCACTGGCAGGCGGACTCTCATCCACTGCGCCACCAGTGAATCCCAGCCTGTCTTTTTGATTCTCATCCCCTCAGGCGAAAGGCCCAGCAGTGGGTATACTTGATTGAATGGTAGCTTAGTATTTATCTTTACAAGGCACGTCATTTTTGTTTTCATGACTGGCTCTTACCATGTCCCACGTTGAAGCAAGGGTAGGCATTTCTCCAAAACCCCTTCAGCATTTATTGTTTGCAGAATTTTTCCTGATGGGCATTCTGACTGCTGTGAGCTGAGAGGTTTTTGTCATTTGGATTTACATATCTTTAATTATTCCTAATGTTTAGCATTTTCCCATGCCTTTTTAAATTTCTGGCAGAGAAAAACAGAAAAAAAAAACGGAGAGTACAGTTAAACTCTTGAAATTGTCTTCTTGGATGGTTGCCCTCTTTTGAATGTTCTGGTCAATTTTCGACCCCATGTTTGTTTTTGAGGGCAGGTGTTATTCACAGGCCTGCAATGAGTGTGACTATTTAGTGACCATTAGCAGTGGGTTTAAAGCTGCTGTTGTGGGAAATGGCCACAAGGCGGCAGCGTTTCTCCACTCCCAAGTCTGGTTCCTAGGGCAGCAGAGCCTTTCTGGGACCAATGGAATACAGAAGAAGGCATCATTGAAGTCTAATACAGAATACCATGTCCTGGTGGATGGTAGAATGACCAGTAGGGTCTAGGAATTAGGAACTACTGGATGTATATCCTCGGTGGCTTCACTGACTGTCCTAACATCCTTTACCAGGTCCCCAGCAGCCCACGGGGCTCTCGTGGTCAGGCCCCTCCCAGGATATGGGGCTCAGCTGGGCAGGGCCCCAGCAGCCAACGGGGTTCTCATGTTCAGGCCACTCCCAGGGTATGGAGCTCAGCTGTGAAACTACCCAGCAACCCATGAGGCTCTCGTGCTTAGGCACCTCCCATGATACAGAGCTCCCGTGGGCAGGTACCATGGCAGGGCTGGGCACACAGGAACCGTGCACATAGCCCTCATTGCAGAGCACCCCAGAACGCCTGTCACGCAGAGCTGACACAGAGCACCTCAGAGCAGGACTTGAACTAACCAACAGCAGCTCCGACAGGTCTCTGACCCTGGGCATCACTCTGTGCAGCCTCCCTCTGCCTGGTCTTCCAGAGACTTCCACTGCAGCCGGGGCACCAGGCCTTTGTCTCCAACCATCCCCCTCCTCTCCCTGACACCTGGGTTCCTCTCGTTAGGATTAGGTCTTCTTGAAATTGTCTCCCACTCATGGGCCAGATAAAATGATGAGAAAACAAGCCGGAGATGCAGCCCCTCTTCTATCCTGACTCTCAGGAGCCCACACCTGTTCCTTGGAACTGGCCGTTTCAGCGAGGTCCATTTTCTGCAATGTGAGCCACTGAGGGGTGAGGATTGGCTGACCGGAGCAGCCTGTCCCTACCGGCCAGCCCTCCCCAGGTGTGCCTGGGTTGAGGTCAATAGAAACACCGCTCCAGGGAGCAACAGCGCCTGCAGCTGTGCCTGACGCCATATTCTCTGCCCCGTCAGCAGTCTCGGGGCTGTGCTGGTGGGAGGGAGTGAGGGGGCACGGTTTTGTGGGTGGCCCGGTGTGAGAGGGGCTCTGCTGGACTTTCTGCAGGAGTTGCCAGACTGCCACCTGCTAAAGAAGAGGATGGGTCACCCATACCTTCCGCTGGAATTTCTCCGCGGGCAGAGGTGAGGGAGGAACAAAGCAGTGGGGGCCAAGACAGGACGGATATCTCAGGCAGGGAAATGGAAAGTTTTCAGAAGAGCGCCTGGGGCCAGGATCATCCTGGCTGGCCTGCAGGCACCAAGTCAGCCTGCGTGCTTTCGCTGGTGTGGATCCACGGCCCTTCCTCTATGCTTTCAAGTCCTTGTACATATTCAGGTGTTTTACCTGGGAAGGGAGGGAACAGTTCAGCAGCAGCTGGCTGGGGGCTCAGCTCACGTTTACTCACAGACGCCTATGTACGGTCCCCCAGCTTTGCAATGAGGACGCTCCTTGCGGGGGTGGGGTGGGGGGCTGCTGGCTGCATGGGAGATAATTCCCTACCTCTGACCAACTTCAGAATTGTTTACCACTGGAGCAAGTACCCTGATAGGGTTTTCCTCTGTATAACTAGTGGGTTCTGTTTATTTTTTCTGTTTTGTTTCAAGGTAGATTTTATTCCTCATTTATGTATTTATAGATATAAGCATGGAAATAATTCATTCATACAAATACATCTGTGTGAAGGGAAGAACGCTTTTCTGTTTTATTTTTAAATTTTATTTGTTTTTAAAAATTTTGAAATTTAATATTATTTATTTTTTTAGACAGCAGGTTATTATTAGTTATCTATTTTATACATATACATGTATACAGGTCAATCCCAATCTCCCAACTCATCCCACCACCACCACCCCATGGCTTCCCCCCCTTGGTTTCCATACGTTTGTTCTCTAACACTGTGTCTCTAATTCTGCCCTGCAAACCGGTTCATCTGTACCAGTTTTCTAGGTTCCACGTATATGCATTAATACACAATATTTGTTTTTCTCTTTCTGACTTACTTCTCTCGGTATGACAGTCTCTAGATCCATCCACGTCTCTACAAATGACCCCGTTTCATTCCTTTTTATGGCTGAGTAATATTCCATTTTATATATGTACCACATCTTTATCCATTCGTCTGTCTGTGGGCATTTAGGTTGCTTCCATTACCTGGCTATTGTAAATAGTGCTGCAATGAACATTGTGGTGAATGTGTCTTTTGGATTTATGGTTTTCTCTGGGTATATGCCCAGAAGTGGGATTGCTGGATCATATGGTAATTGTATTTTTAGTTTTTCTAATGAACCTCCATACTGTTCTCCATAGTGACTGTATCAATTGACATGCCCACCAATAGTGGAAGAGGGATCCATGTGTCCACACCCTCCGCAGCATTTGTAGTTTGTCGATTTTCTGATGATGCCCATTCTAACAGGTGTGAGGTGATACCTCATTGAAGTTTTGACTTGCATTTCTCTAATAATTAGTGATGTTGAGCAGCTTTTCATGTGCATCCTGGCCATCTCTGGGTCTCCTTTGAAGAAATGTCTATTTAGATATTCTACCCATTTTTGAAGTGGGTTGTATTTTTTTTAATATTAAGCTGCATGAGCTGTTTATATATATTGGAGATTAAACCTTTGTCCATTGATTCGTTTCCACATATTTCCTCCCATTCTGAGGGTTGCCTTTTTCCATTCCCGTTTTTTAACAAAAGAAAGAAAGAAAGAAAAAGAAGCAGAAAACAAATGTCCGTAAAATATGCCTCTTGAAACTGTCGTTTTGAAATATGGAGGTGTTTTGAATTTTTTGGTCGGTATACGACCCCAGGATTTGTTTTCAGGGCAGGTCTCATTTACAGGCCTGCAATTATTTTGAATATCAACTGACCATTAGCGCTGGGATTAAAGCTGCTGTTGTGTGAAACGGCCACAAGGTGGCAGCAGTTCTCCTTTACCAAATCTGGTGACTAGGGCAACAGAGCCTCAATGGAAGTCGTGTTCTAGGTTGTAATTTAGAATGGAATGTGCCAGGAAAAAGACCCTTAAGTTTGTCTCACTATTTCTTGTTGGGTTTTTTTTTCATTTAATTTTTATTTTTTAGCACAGCAAGTTTGATTACAATGTTTGGCTTGTTGTAGGTGTGCAAGATGTGGTTCTTTTACGCATATACATATGTCTGTTCTTCCTGGGATCCTTTTCCATGTACGTTATGACAGAATGTTGACTAATCTTCTCTTGGTATTCCGTAGGTGTTTGGTGTCTATATATTTCAACTGTGTTTGTATATGTCTCTTAACCCCAATATCCTAATGTATCCAATCCTCACACCTTTCCATTGGTGAACCATAAGTTTGTTTAATGAATCTGCGATTGCCCTTCTCTGTGGAAATATCTTCACTAGTATCAAGTTTTAGGTAACACCTATAAGTGATATCATACGATATGTGTCTTTCTCTTTCTGACTTACTACAAGTCACGTGATTACCTCTAGACTCATCTACGGTGCTGCAAATGGCATTGTGTCCTTTTTTTCCTTGGCTAATATTCTGTCTGTACATGTACCAGTTCTTCTTTGACCACTCATCTGTTGATGGACTTTTTGGTTGCTCCCATGTCATGGCTATTGTAATGCTGCGGCAATGCACATTTGCCTGCCTGTGTCTTTCCAATTCTGTCTTCTTAGGTTATAGGCCCAGGAGTTCGCCTGCTGGATCATATGGTAGCAAAATGTTTACCTTGTACAGGCACCGCCATTCTGTTCTCATTAGTGGCTCTTACCAGGTTACGTCCCACTTAAAGTTGAGGTGATGCTCTTCTCCACAACACCTTCAGCGTTTATTGTTTGGAGTATTTTTGCTGAAGTTTATTCTGACTAGTGTGAGCTGATACCACTTTGTGGTTGGATTTGCATGCGTCTCATAATACCTTGAAATTGAGCTTTCTGGCATGTCCTTTTTTTCTTCAAACTGTGAGTACAGCTTACCTCTTCAAATTGTTTTCGGGAAGTAGGTGTGACATTTAGAAATATTTTGGCCATTACCTCCCTCAAGACATTATGAGGGCAGGTTTCATTCACAGCCCTCCAGTACTGGTGCATATGAAGTGACCCTTAGCACAGGTTTTAAAGCTGCTGTTGCAGGTAACGGCCAGAGGGTGGCAGCATTTCTGCTTTTCCCAATCTGTTAACTAGGGAAACAGACCATCCTGGCAGTGGTGTTCCTCGGTTCTATATTAGAGTGGAATGTGTCCCCAAAAGCTGATGTCTCCTTACTTATGTTTGTTTAGAAATCGAATTTCTATATATTTTTTTATTGGAGTCATATTCCATTGTGTTCATGGACCACTTCTTCTTTGAGCATTCCTCTGTTGATGGACATTTTCGTAGCTTCCAAGTGTTGGCTATGGTAAATATTGCTGGAGTGCAGGATTGCCAGCATGTGTCTTTTCTTTTTTGTGGTACATGGGCCTCTCACTGCCGTGGGCCCTCCCATTGCAGAGCACAGGCTCCGGACGCACAGGCCCAGCAGCCATAGCTCACGGGAACAGCCGCTCCGCGGCATGTGGGATCTTCCCGAATCGGGGCATGAACCCATGTCCCCTGCACTGGCAGGCGGACTCTCATCCACTGCGCCACCAGTGAATCCCAGCCTGTCTTTTTGATTCTCATCCCCTCAGGCGAAAGGCCCAGCAGTGGGTATACTTGATTGAATGGTAGCTTAGTATTTATCTTTACAAGGCACGTCATTTTTGTTTTCATGACTGGCTCTTACCATGTCCCACGTTGAAGCAAGGGTAGGCATTTCTCCAAAACCCCTTCAGCATTTATTGTTTGCAGAATTTTTCCTGATGGGCATTCTGACTGCTGTGAGCTGAGAGGTTTTTGTCATTTGGATTTACATATCTTTAATTATTCCTAATGTTTAGCATTTTCCCATGCCTTTTTAAATTTCTGGCAGAGAAAAACAGAAAAAAAAACGGAGAGTACAGTTAAACTCTTGAAATTGTCTTCTTGGATGGTTGCCCTCTTTTGAATGTTCTGGTCAATTTTCGACCCCATGTTTGTTTTTGAGGGCAGGTGTTATTCACAGGCCTGCAATGAGTGTGACTATTTAGTGACCATTAGCAGTGGGTTTAAAGCTGCTGTTGTGGGAAATGGCCACAAGGCGGCAGCGTTTCTCCACTCCCAAGTCTGGTTCCTAGGGCAGCAGAGCCTTTCTGGGACCAATGGAATACAGAAGAAGGCATCATTGAAGTCTAATACAGAATACCATGTCCTGGTGGATGGTAGAATGACCAGTAGGGTCTAGGAATTAGGAACTACTGGATGTATATCCTCGGTGGCTTCACTGACTGTCCTAACATCCTTTACCAGGTCCCCAGCAGCCCACGGGGCTCTCGTGGTCAGGCCCCTCCCAGGATATGGGGCTCAGCTGGGCAGGGCCCCAGCAGCCAACGGGGTTCTCATGTTCAGGCCACTCCCAGGGTATGGAGCTCAGCTGTGAAACTACCCAGCAACCCATGAGGCTCTCGTGCTTAGGCACCTCCCATGATACAGAGCTCCCGTGGGCAGGTACCATGGCAGGGCTGGGCACACAGGAACCGTGCACATAGCCCTCATTGCAGAGCACCCCAGAACGCCTGTCACGCAGAGCTGACACAGAGCACCTCAGAGCAGGACTTGAACTAACCAACAGCAGCTCCGACAGGTCTCTGACCCTGGGCATCACTCTGTGCAGCCTCCCTCTGCCTGGTCTTCCAGAGACTTCCACTGCAGCCGGGGCACCAGGCCTTTGTCTCCAACCATCCCCCCTCCTCTCCCTGACACCTGGGTTCCTCTCGTTAGGATTAGGTCTTCTTGAAATTGTCTCCCACTCATGGGCCAGATAAAATGATGAGAAAACAAGCCGGAGATGCAGCCCCTCTTCTATCCTGACTCTCAGGAGCCCACACCTGTTCCTTGGAACTGGCCGTTTCAGCGAGGTCCATTTTCTGCAATGTGAGCCACTGAGGGGTGAGGATTGGCTGACCGGAGCAGCCTGTCCCTACCGGCCAGCCCTCCCCAGGTGTGCCTGGGTTGAGGTCAATAGAAACACCGCTCCAGGGAGCAACAGCGCCTGCAGCTGTGCCTGACGCCATATTCTCTGCCCCGTCAGCAGTCTCGGGGCTGTGCTGGTGGGAGGGAGTGAGGGGGCACGGTTTTGTGGGTGGCCCGGTGTGAGAGGGGCTCTGCTGGACTTTCTGCAGGAGTTGCCAGACTGCCACCTGCTAAAGAAGAGGATGGGTCACCCATACCTTCCGCTGGAATTTCTCCGCGGGCAGAGGTGAGGGAGGAACAAAGCAGTGGGGGCCAAGACAGGACGGATATCTCAGGCAGGGAAATGGAAAGTTTTCAGAAGAGCGCCTGGGGCCAGGATCATCCTGGCTGGCCTGCAGGCACCAAGTCAGCCTGCGTGCTTTCGCTGGTGTGGATCCACGGCCCTTCCTCTATGCTTTCAAGTCCTTGTACATATTCAGGTGTTTTACCTGGGAAGGGAGGGAACAGTTCAGCAGCAGCTGGCTGGGGGCTCAGCTCACGTTTACTCACAGACGCCTATGTACGGTCCCCCAGCTTTGCAATGAGGACGCTCCTTGCGGGGGTGGGGTGGGGGGCTGCTGGCTGCATGGGAGATAATTCCCTACCTCTGACCAACTTCAGAATTGTTTACCACTGGAGCAAGTACCCTGATAGGGTTTTCCTCTGTATAACTAGTGGGTTCTGTTTATTTTTTCTGTTTTGTTTCAAGGTAGATTTTATTCCTCATTTATGTATTTATAGATATAAGCATGGAAATAATTCATTCATACAAATACATCTGTGTGAAGGGAAGAACGCTTTTCTGTTTTATTTTTAAATTTTATTTGTTTTTAAAAATTTTGAAATTTAATATTATTTATTTTTTTAGACAGCAGGTTATTATTAGTTATCTATTTTATACATATACATGTATACAGGTCAATCCCAATCTCCCAACTCATCCCACCACCACCACCCCATGGCTTCCCCCCCTTGGTTTCCATACGTTTGTTCTCTAACACTGTGTCTCTAATTCTGCCCTGCAAACCGGTTCATCTGTACCAGTTTTCTAGGTTCCACGTATATGCATTAATACACAATATTTGTTTTTCTCTTTCTGACTTACTTCTCTCGGTATGACAGTCTCTAGATCCATCCACGTCTCTACAAATGACCCCGTTTCATTCCTTTTTATGGCTGAGTAATATTCCATTTTATATATGTACCACATCTTTATCCATTCGTCTGTCTGTGGGCATTTAGGTTGCTTCCATTACCTGGCTATTGTAAATAGTGCTGCAATGAACATTGTGGTGAATGTGTCTTTTGGATTTATGGTTTTCTCTGGGTATATGCCCAGAAGTGGGATTGCTGGATCATATGGTAATTGTATTTTTAGTTTTTCTAATGAACCTCCATACTGTTCTCCATAGTGACTGTATCAATTGACATGCCCACCTATAGTGGAAGAGGGATCCATGTGTCCACACCCTCCGCAGCATTTGTAGTTTGTAGATTTTCTGATGATGCCCATTCTAACAGGTGTGAGGTGATACCTCATTGAAGTTTTGACTTGCATTTCTCTAATAATTAGTGATGTTGAGCAGCTTTTCATGTGCATCCTGGCCATCTCTGGGTCTCCTTTGAAGAAATGTCTATTTAGATATTCTACCCATTTTTGAAGTGGGTTGTATTTTTTTTAATATTAAGCTGCATGAGCTGTTTATATATATTGGAGATTAAACCTTTGTCCATTGATTCGTTTCCACATATTTCCTCCCATTCTGAGGGTTGCCTTTTTCCATTCCCGTTTTTTAACAAAAGAAAGAAAGAAAGAAAAAGAAGCAGAAAACAAATGTCCGTAAAATATGCCTCTTGAAACTGTCGTTTTGAAATATGGAGGTGTTTTGAATTTTTTGGTCGGTATACGACCCCAGGATTTGTTTTCAGGGCAGGTCTCATTTACAGGCCTGCAATTATTTTGAATATCAACTGACCATTAGCGCTGGGATTAAAGCTGCTGTTGTGTGAAACGGCCACAAGGTGGCAGCAGTTCTCCTTTACCAAATCTGGTGACTAGGGCAACAGAGCCTCAATGGAAGTCGTGTTCTAGGTTGTAATTTAGAATGGAATGTGCCAGGAAAAAGACCCTTAAGTTTGTCTCACTATTTCTTGTTGGGTTTTTTTTTCATTTAATTTTTATTTTTTAGCACAGCAAGTTTGATTACAATGTTTGGCTTGTTGTAGGTGTGCAAGATGTGGTTCTTTTACGCATATACATATGTCTGTTCTTCCTGGGATCCTTTTCCATGTACGTTATGACAGAATGTTGACTAATCTTCTCTTGGTATTCCGTAGGTGTTTGGTGTCTATATATTTCAACTGTGTTTGTATATGTCTCTTAACCCCAATATCCTAATGTATCCAATCCTCACACCTTTCCATTGGTGAACCATAAGTTTGTTTAATGAATCTGCGATTGCCCTTCTCTGTGGAAATATCTTCACTAGTATCAAGTTTTAGGTAACACCTATAAGTGATATCATACGATATGTGTCTTTCTCTTTCTGACTTACTACAAGTCACGTGATTACCTCTAGACTCATCTACGGTGCTGCAAATGGCATTGTGTCCTTTTTTTCCTTGGCTAATATTCTGTCTGTACATGTACCAGTTCTTCTTTGACCACTCATCTGTTGATGGACTTTTTGGTTGCTCCCATGTCATGGCTATTGTAATGCTGCGGCAATGCACATTTGCCTGCCTGTGTCTTTCCAATTCTGTCTTCTTAGGTTATAGGCCCAGGAGTTCGCCTGCTGGATCATATGGTAGCAAAATGTTTACCTTGTACAGGCACCGCCATTCTGTTCTCATTAGTGGCTCTTACCAGGTTACGTCCCACTTAAAGTTGAGGTGATGCTCTTCTCCACAACACCTTCAGCGTTTATTGTTTGGAGTATTTTTGCTGAAGTTTATTCTGACTAGTGTGAGCTGATACCACTTTGTGCTTGGATTTGCATGCATCTCATAATACCTTGAAATTGAGCTTTCTGGCATGTCCTTTTTTTCTTCAAACTGTGAGTACAGCTTACCTCTTCAAATTGTTTTCGGGAAGTAGGTGTGACATTTAGAAATATTTTGGCCATTACCTCCCTCAAGACATTATGAGGGCAGGTTTCATTCACAGCCCTCCAGTACTGGTGCATATGAAGTGACCCTTAGCACAGGTTTTAAAGCTGCTGTTGCAGGTAACGGCCAGAGGGTGGCAGCATTTCTGCTTTTCCCAATCTGTTAACTAGGGAAACAGACCATCCTGGCAGTGGTGTTCCTCGGTTCTATATTAGAGTGGAATGTGCCCCCAAAAGCTGATGTCTCCTTACTTATGTTTGTTTTAGAAATCGAATTTCTATATATTTTTTTATTGGAGTCATATTCCATTGTGTTCATGGACCACTTCTTCTTTGAGCATTCCTCTGTTGATGGACATTTTCGTAGCTTCCAAGTGTTGGCTATGGTAAATATTGCTGGAGTGCAGGATTGCCAGCATGTGTCTTTTCTTTTTTGTGGTACATGGGCCTCTCACTGCCGTGGGCCCTCCCATTGCAGAGCACAGGCTCCGGACGCACAGGCCCAGCAGCCATAGCTCACGGGAACAGCCGCTCCGCGGCATGTGGGATCTTCCCGAATCGGGGCATGAACCCATGTCCCCTGCACTGGCAGGCGGACTCTCATCCACTGCGCCACCAGTGAATCCCAGCCTGTCTTTTTGATTCTCATCCCCTCAGGCGAAAGGCCCAGCAGTGGGTATACTTGATTGAATGGTAGCTCAGTATTTATCTTTACAAGGCACGTCATTTTTGTTTTCATGACTGGCTCTTACCATGTCCCACGTTGAAGCAAGGGTAGGCATTTCTCCAAAACCCCTTCAGCATTTATTGTTTGCAGAATTTTTCCTGATGGGCATTCTGACTGCTGTGAGCTGATAGGTTTTTGTCATTTGGATTTACATATCTTTAATTATTCCTAATGTTTAGCATTTTCCCATGCCTTTTTAAATTTCTGGCAGAGAAAAACAGAAAAAAAAACGGAGAGTACAGTTAAACTCTTGAAATTGTCTTCTTGGATGGTTGCCCTCTTTTGAATGTTCTGGTCAATTTTCGACCCCATGTTTGTTTTTGAGGGCAGGTGTTATTCACAGGCCTGCAATGAGTGTGACTATTTAGTGACCATTAGCAGTGGGTTTAAAGCTGCTGTTGTGGGAAATGGCCACAAGGCGGCAGCGTTTCTCCACTCCCAAGTCTGGTTCCTAGGGCAGCAGAGCCTTTCTGGGACCAATGGAATACAGAAGAAGGCATCATTGAAGTCTAATACAGAATACCATGTCCTGGTGGATGGTAGAATGACCAGTAGGGTCTAGGAATTAGGAACTACTGGATGTATATCCTCGGTGGCTTCACTGACTGTCCTAACATCCTTTACCAGGTCCCCAGCAGCCCACGGGGCTCTCGTGGTCAGGCCCCTCCCAGGATATGGGGCTCACCTGGGCAGGGCCCCAGCAGCCAACGGGGTTCTCATGTTCAGGCCACTCCCAGGGTATGGAGCTCAGCTGTGAAACTACCCAGCAGCCCATGAGGCTCTCGTGCTTAGGCACCTCCCATGATACAGAGCTCCCGTGGGCAGGTACCATGGCAGGGCTGGGCACACAGGAACCGTGCACATAGCCCTCATTGCAGAGCACCCCAGAACGCCTGTCACGCAGAGCTGACACAGAGCACCTCAGAGCAGGACTTGAACTAACCAACAGCAGCTCCGACAGGTCTCTGACCCTGGGCATCACTCTGTGCAGCCTCCCTCTGCCTGGTCTTCCAGAGACTTCCACTGCAGCCGGGGCACCAGGCCTTTGTCTCCAACCATCCCCCCTCCTCTCCCTGACTCCTGGGTTCCTCTCATTAGGATTAGGTCTTCTTGAAATTGTCTCCCACTCATGGGCCAGATAAAATGATGAGAAAACAAGCCGGAGATGCAGCCCCTTGTCTATCCTGACTCTCAGGAGCCCACACCTGTTCCTTGGAACTGGCCGTTTCAGCGAGGTCCATTTTCTGCAATGTGAGCCACTGAGGGGTGAGGATTGGCTGACCGGAGCAGCCTGTCCCTACCGGCCAGCCCTCCCCAGGTGTGCCTGGGTTGAGGTCAATAGAAACACCGCTCCAGGGAGCAACAGCGCCTGCAGCTGTGCCTGACGCCATATTCTCTGCCCCGTCAGCAGTCTCGGGGCTGTGCTGGTGGGAGGGAGTGAGGGGGCACGGTTTTGTGGGTGGCCCGGTGTGAGAGGGGCTCTGCTGGACTTTCTGCAGGAGTTGCCAGACTGCCACCTGCTAAAGAAGAGGATGGGTCACCCATACCTTCCGCTGGAATTTCTCCGTGGGCAGAGGTGAGGGAGGAACAAAGCAGTGGGGGCCAAGACAGGACGGATATCTCAGGCAGGGAAATGGAAAGTTTTCAGAAGAGCGCCTGGGGCCAGGATCATCCTGGCTGGCCTGCAGGCACCAAGTCAGCCTGCATGCTTTCACTGGTGTGGATCTACGGCCCTTCCTCTATGCTTTCAAGTCCTTGTACATATTCAGGTGTTTTACCTGGGAAGGGAGGGAACAGTTCAGCAGCAGCTGGCTGGGGGCTCAGCTCACGTTTACTCACAGACGCCTATGTACGGTCCCCCAGCTTTGCAATGAGGACGCTCCTTGCGGGGGGGGGGGGGCTGCTGGCTGCATGGGAGATAATTCCCTACCTCTGACCAACTTCAGAATTGTTTACCACTGGAGCAAGTACCCTGATAGGGTTTTCCTCTGTATAACTAGTGGGTTCTGTTTATTTTTTCTGTTTTGTTTCAAGGTAGATTTTATTCCTCATTTATGTATTTATAGATATAAGCATGGAAATAATTCATTCATACAAATACATCTGTGTGAAGGGAAGAACGTTTTTCTGTTTTATTTTTAAATTTTATTTGTTTTTAAAAATTTTGAAATTTAATATTATTTATTTTTTTAGACAGCAGGTGATTATTAGTTATCTATATTATACATATACATGTATACAGGTCAATCCCAATCTCCCAACTCATCCCACCACCACCACCCCATGGCTTCCACCCCTTTGTTTCCATACGTTTGTTCTCTAACCCTGTGTCTCTAATTCTGCCCTGCAAACCGGTGCATCTGTACCTGTTTTCTAGGTTCCACATATATGCATTAATACACAATATTTGTTTTTCTCTTTCTGACTTACTTCTCTCGGTATGACAGTCTCTAGATCCATCCACGTCTCTACAAATGACCCTGTTTCATTCCTTTTTATGGCTGAGTAATATTCCATTTTATATATGTACCACATCTTTATCCATTCGTCTGTCTGTGGGCATTTAGGTTGCTTCCATTACCTGGCTATTGTAAATAGTGCTGCAATGAACATTGTGGTGAATGTGTCTTTTGGATTTATGGTTTTCTCTGGGTATATGCCCAGAAGTGGGATTGCTGGATCATATGGTAATTGTATTTTTAGTTTTTCTAATGAACCTCCATACTGTTCTCCATAGTGACTGTATCAATTGACATGCCCACCTATAGTGGAAGAGGGATCCATGTGTCCACACCCTCCGCAGCATTTGTAGTTTGTCGATTTTCTGATGATGCCCATTCTAACAGGTGTGAGGTGATACCTCATTGAAGTTTTGACTTGCATTTCTCTAATAATTAGTGATGTTGAGCAGCTTTTCATGTGCATCCTGGCCATCTCTGGGTCTCCTTTGAAGAAATGTCTATTTAGATATTCTACCCATTTTTGAAGTGGGTTGTATTTTTTTTAATATTAAGCTGCATGAGCTGTTTATATATATTGGAGATTAAACCTTTGTCCATTGATTCCTTTCCACATATTTCCTCCCATTCTGAGGGTTGCCTTTTTCCATTCCCGTTTTTTAACAAAAGAAAGAAAGAAAGAAAAAGAAGCAGAAAACAAATGTCCGTAAAATATGCCTCTTGAAACTGTCGTTTTGAAATATGGAGGTGTTTTGAATTTTTTGGTCGGTATACGACCCCAGGATTTGTTTTCAGGGCAGGTCTCATTTACAGGCCTGCAATTATTTTGAATATCAACTGACCATTAGCGCTGGGATTAAAGCTGCTGTTGTGTGAAACGGCCACAAGGTGGCAGCAGTTCTCCTTTACCAAATCTGGTGACTAGGGCAACAGAGCCTCAATGGAAGTCGTGTTCTAGGTTGTAATTTAGAATGGAATGTGCCAGGAAAAAGACCCTTAAGTTTGTCTCACTATTTCTTGTTGGGTTTTTTTTTCATTTAATTTTTATTTTTTAGCACAGCAAGTTTGATTACAATGTTTGGCTTGTTGTAGGTGTGCAAGATGTGGTTCTTTTACGCATATACATATGTCTGTTCTTCCTGGGATCCTTTTCCATGTACGTTATGACAGAATGTTGACTAATCTTCTCTTGGTATTCCGTAGGTGTTTGGTGTCTATATATTTCACCTGTGTTTGTATATGTCTCTTAACCCCAATATCCTAATGTATCCAATCCTCACACCTTTCCATTGGTGAACCATAAGTTTGTTTAATGAATCTGCGATTGCCCTTCTCTGTGGAAATATCTTCACTAGTATCAAGTTTTAGGTAACACCTATAAGTGATATCATACGATATGTGTCTTTCTCTTTCTGACTTACTACAAGTCACGTGATTACCTCTAGACTCATCTACGGTGCTGCAAATGGCATTGTGTCCTTTTTTTCCTTGGCTAATATTCTGTCTGTACATGTACCAGTTCTTCTTTGACCACTCATCTGTTGATGGACTTTTTGGTTGCTCCCATGTCATGGCTATTGTAATGCTGCGGCAATGCACATTTGCCTGCCTGTGTCTTTCCAATTCTGTCTTCTTAGGTTATAGGCCCAGGAGTTCGCCTGCTGGATCATATGGTAGCAAAATGTTTACCTTGTACAGGCACCGCCATTCTGTTCTCATTAGTGGCTCTTACCAGGTTACGTCCCACTTAAAGTTGAGGTGATGCTCTTCTCCACAACACCTTCAGCGTTTATTGTTTGGAGTATTTTTGCTGAAGTTTATTCTGACTAGTGTGAGCTGATACCACTTTGTGCTTGGATTTGCATGCGTCTCATAATACCTTGAAATTGAGCTTTCTGGCATGTCCTTTTTTTCTTCAAACTGTGAGTACAGCTTACCTCTTCAAATTGTTTTCGGGAAGTAGGTGTGACATTTAGAAATATTTTGGCCATTACCTCCCTCAAGACATTATGAGGGCAGGTTTCATTCACAGCCCTCCAGTACTGGTGCATATGAAGTGACCCTTAGCACAGGTTTTAAAGCTGCTGTTGCAGGTAACGGCCAGAGGGTGGCAGCATTTCTGCTTTTCCCAATCTGTTAACTAGGGAAACAGACCATCCTGGCAGTGGTGTTCCTCGGTTCTATATTAGAGTGGAATGTGTCCCCAAAAGCTGATGTCTCCTTACTTATGTTTGTTTAGAAATCGAATTTCTATATATTTTTTTATTGGAGTCATATTCCATTGTGTTCATGGACCACTTCTTCTTTGAGCATTCCTCTGTTGATGGACATTTTCGTAGCTTCCAAGTGTTGGCTATGGTAAATATTGCTGGAGTGCAGGATTGCCAGCATGTGTATTTTCTTTTTTGTGGTACATGGGCCTCTCACTGCCGTGGGCCCTCCCATTGCAGAGCACAGGCTCCGGACGCACAGGCCCAGCAGCCATAGCTCACGGGAACAGCCGCTCCGCGGCATGTGGGATCTTCCCGAATTGGGGCATGAACCCATGTCCCCTGCACTGGCAGGCGGACTCTCATCCACTGCGCCACCAGTGAATCCCAGCCTGTCTTTTTGATTCTCATCCCCTCAGGCGAAAGGCCCAGCAGTGGGTATACTTGATTGAATGGTAGCTTAGTATTTATCTTTACAAGGCACGTCATTTTTGTTTTCATGACTGGCTCTTACCATGTCCCACGTTGAAGCAAGGGTAGGCATTTCTCCAAAACCCCTTCAGCATTTATTGTTTGCAGAATTTTTCCTGATGGGCATTCTGACTGCTGTGAGCTGAGAGGTTTTTGTCATTTGGATTTACATATCTTTAATTATTCCTAATGTTTAGCATTTTCCCATGCCTTTTTAAATTTCTGGCAGAGAAAAACAGAAAAAAAAAACGGAGAGTACAGTTAAACTCTTGAAATTGTCTTCTTGGATGGTTGCCCTCTTTTGAATGTTCTGGTCAATTTTCGACCCCATGTTTGTTTTTGAGGGCAGGTGTTATTCACAGGCCTGCAATGAGTGTGACTATTTAGTGACCATTAGCAGTGGGTTTAAAGCTGCTGTTGTGGGAAATGGCCACAAGGCGGCAGCGTTTCTCCACTCCCAAGTCTGGTTCCTAGGGCAGCAGAGCCTTTCTGGGACCAATGGAATACAGAAGAAGGCATCATTGAAGTCTAATACAGAATACCATGTCCTGGTGGATGGTAGAATGACCAGTAGGGTCTAGGAATTAGGAACTACTGGATGTATATCCTCGGTGGCTTCACTGACTGTCCTAACATCCTTTACCAGGTCCCCAGCAGCCCACGGGGCTCTCGTGGTCAGGCCCCTCCCAGGATATGGGGCTCAGCTGGGCAGGGCCCCAGCAGCCAACGGGGTTCTCATGTTCAGGCCACTCCCAGGGTATGGAGCTCAGCTGTGAAACTACCCAGCAGCCCATGAGGCTCTCGTGCTTAGGCACCTCCCATGATACAGAGCTCCCGTGGGCAGGTACCATGGCAGGGCTGGGCACACAGGAACCGTGCACATAGCCCTCATTGCAGAGCACCCCAGAACGCCTGTCACGCAGAGCTGACACAGAGCACCTCAGAGCAGGACTTGAACTAACCAACAGCAGCTCCGACAGGTCTCTGACCCTGGGCATCACTCTGTGCAGCCTCCCTCTGCCTGGTCTTCCAGAGACTTCCACTGCAGCCGGGGCACCAGGCCTTTGTCTCCAACCATCCCCCCTCCTCTCCCTGACACCTGGGTTCCTCTCGTTAGGATTAGGTCTTCTTGAAATTGTCTCCCACTCATGGGCCAGATAAAATGATGAGAAAACAAGCCGGAGATGCAGCCCCTCTTCTATCCTTTCTCTCAGGAGCCCACACCTGTTCCTTGGAACTGGCCGTTTCAGCGAGGTCCATTTTCTGCAATGTGAGCCACTGAGGGGTGAGGATTGGCTGACCGGAGCAGCCTGTCCCTACCGGCCAGCCCTCCCCAGGTGTGCCTGGGTTGAGGTCAATAGAAACACCGCTCCAGGGAGCAACAGCGCCTGCAGCTGTGCCTGACGCCATATTCTCTGCCCCGTCAGCAGTCTCGGGGCTGTGCTGGTGGGAGGGAGTGAGGGGGCACGGTTTTGTGGGTGGCCCGGTGTGAGAGGGGCTCTGCTGGACTTTCTGCAGGAGTTGCCAGACTGCCACCTGCTAAAGAAGAGGATGGGTCACCCATACCTTCCGCTGGAATTTCTCCGCGGGCAGAGGTGAGGGAGGAACAAAGCAGTGGGGGCCAAGACAGGACGGATATCTCAGGCAGGGAAATGGAAAGTTTTCAGAAGAGCGCCTGGGGCCAGGATCATCCTGGCTGGCCTGCAGGCACCAAGTCAGCCTGCGTGCTTTCGCTGGTGTGGATCCACGGCCCTTCCTCTATGCTTTCAAGTCCTTGTACATATTCAGGTGTTTTACCTGGGAAGGGAGGGAACAGTTCAGCAGCAGCTGGCTGGGGGCTCAGCTCACGTTTACTCACAGACGCCTATGTACGGTCCCCCAGCTTTGCAATGAGGACGCTCCTTGCGGGGGTGGGGTGGGGCTGCTGGCTGCATGGGAGATAATTCCCTACCTCTGACCAACTTCAGAATTGTTTACCACTGGAGCAAGTACCCTGATAGGGTTTTCCTCTGTATAACTAGTGGGTTCTGTTTATTTTTTCTGTTTTGTTTCAAGGTAGATTTTATTCCTCATTTATGTATTTATAGATATAAGCATGGAAATAATTCATTCATACAAATACATCTGTGTGAAGGGAAGAACGCTTTTCTGTTTTATTTTTAAATTTTATTTGTTTTTAAAAATTTTGAAATTTAATATTATTTATTTTTTTAGACAGCAGGTTATTATTAGTTATCTATTTTATACATATACATGTATACAGGTCAATCCCAATCTCCCAACTCATCCCACCACCACCACCCCATGGCTTCCCCCCCTTGGTTTCCATACGTTTGTTCTCTAACACTGTGTCTCTAATTCTGCCCTGCAAACCGGTTCATCTGTACCAGTTTTCTAGGTTCCACGTATATGCATTAATACACAATATTTGTTTTTCTCTTTCTGACTTACTTCTCTCGGTATGACAGTCTCTAGATCCATCCACGTCTCTACAAATGACCCCGTTTCATTCCTTTTTATGGCTGAGTAATATTCCATTTTATATATGTACCACATCTTTATCCATTCGTCTGTCTGTGGGCATTTAGGTTGCTTCCATTACCTGGCTATTGTAAATAGTGCTGCAATGAACATTGTGGTGAATGTGTCTTTTGGATTTATGGTTTTCTCTGGGTATATGCCCAGAAGTGGGATTGCTGGATCATATGGTAATTGTATTTTTAGTTTTTCTAATGAACCTCCATACTGTTCTCCATAGTGACTGTATCAATTGACATGCCCACCTATAGTGGAAGAGGGATCCATGTGTCCACACCCTCCGCAGCATTTGTAGTTTGTCGATTTTCTGATGATGCCCATTCTAACAGGTGTGAGGTGATACCTCATTGAAGTTTTGACTTGCATTTCTCTAATAATTAGTGATGTTGAGCAGCTTTTCATGTGCATCCTGGCCATCTCTGGGTCTCCTTTGAAGAAATGTCTATTTAGATATTCTACCCATTTTTGAAGTGGGTTGTATTTTTTTTAATATTAAGCTGCATGAGCTGTTTATATATATTGGAGATTAAACCTTTGTCCATTGATTCGTTTCCACATATTTCCTCCCATTCTGAGGGTTGCCTTTTTCCATTCCCGTTTTTTAACAAAAGAAAGAAAGAAAGAAAAAGAAGCAGAAAACAAATGTCCGTAAAATATGCCTCTTGAAACTGTCGTTTTGAAATATGGAGGTGTTTTGAATTTTTTGGTCGGTATACGACCCCAGGATTTGTTTTCAGGGCAGGTCTCATTTACAGGCCTGCAATTATTTTGAATATCAACTGACCATTAGCGCTGGGATTAAAGCTGCTGTTGTGTGAAACGGCCACAAGGTGGCAGCAGTTCTCCTTTACCAAATCTGGTGACTAGGGCAACAGAGCCTCAATGGAAGTCGTGTTCTAGGTTGTAATTTAGAATGGAATGTGCCAGGAAAAAGACCCTTAAGTTTGTCTCACTATTTCTTGTTGGGTTTTTTTTTCATTTAATTTTTATTTTTTAGCACAGCAAGTTTGATTACAATGTTTGGCTTGTTGTAGGTGTGCAAGATGTGGTTCTTTTACGCATATACATATGTCTGTTCTTCCTGGGATCCTTTTCCATGTACGTTATGACAGAATGTTGACTAATCTTCTCTTGGTATTCCGTAGGTGTTTGGTGTCTATATATTTCAACTGTGTTTGTATATGTCTCTTAACCCCAATATCCTAATGTATCCAATCCTCACACCTTTCCATTGGTGAACCATAAGTTTGTTTAATGAATCTGCGATTGCCCTTCTCTGTGGAAATATCTTCACTAGTATCAAGTTTTAGGTAACACCTATAAGTGATATCATACGATATGTGTCTTTCTCTTTCTGACTTACTACAAGTCACGTGATTACCTCTAGACTCATCTACGGTGCTGCAAATGGCATTGTGTCCTTTTTTTCCTTGGCTAATATTCTGTCTGTACATGTACCAGTTCTTCTTTGACCACTCATCTGTTGATGGACTTTTTGGTTGCTCCCATGTCATGGCTATTGTAATGCTGCGGCAATGCACATTTGCCTGCCTGTGTCTTTCCAATTCTGTCTTCTTAGGTTATAGGCCCAGGAGTTCGCCTGCTGGATCATATGGTAGCAAAATGTTTACCTTGTACAGGCACCGCCATTCTGTTCTCATTAGTGGCTCTTACCAGGTTACGTCCCACTTAAAGTTGAGGTGATGCTCTTCTCCACAACACCTTCAGCGTTTATTGTTTGGAGTATTTTTGCTGAAGTTTATTCTGACTAGTGTGAGCTGATACCACTTTGTGGTTGGATTTGCATGCGTCTCATAATACCTTGAAATTGAGCTTTCTGGCATGTCCTTTTTTTCTTCAAACTGTGAGTACAGCTTACCTCTTCAAATTGTTTTCGGGAAGTAGGTGTGACATTTAGAAATATTTTGGCCATTACCTCCCTCAAGACATTATGAGGGCAGGTTTCATTCACAGCCCTCCAGTACTGGTGCATATGAAGTGACCCTTAGCACAGGTTTTAAAGCTGCTGTTGCAGGTAACGGCCAGAGGGTGGCAGCATTTCTGCTTTTCCCAATCTGTTAACTAGGGAAACAGACCATCCTGGCAGTGGTGTTCCTCGGTTCTATATTAGAGTGGAATGTGTCCCCAAAAGCTGATGTCTCCTTACTTATGTTTGTTTAGAAATCGAATTTCTATATATTTTTTTATTGGAGTCATATTCCATTGTGTTCATGGACCACTTCTTCTTTGAGCATTCCTCTGTTGATGGACATTTTCGTAGCTTCCAAGTGTTGGCTATGGTAAATATTGCTGGAGTGCAGGATTGCCAGCATGTGTCTTTTCTTTTTTGTGGTACATGGGCCTCTCACTGCCGTGGGCCCTCCCATTGCAGAGCACAGGCTCCGGACGCACAGGCCCAGCAGCCATAGCTCACGGGAACAGCCGCTCCGCGGCATGTGGGATCTTCCCGAATCGGGGCATGAACCCATGTCCCCTGCACTGGCAGGCGGACTCTCATCCACTGCGCCACCAGTGAATCCCAGCCTGTCTTTTTGATTCTCATCCCCTCAGGCGAAAGGCCCAGCAGTGGGTATACTTGATTGAATGGTAGCTTAGTATTTATCTTTACAAGGCACGTCATTTTTGTTTTCATGACTGGCTCTTACCATGTCCCACGTTGAAGCAAGGGTAGGCATTTCTCCAAAACCCCTTCAGCATTTATTGTTTGCAGAATTTTTCCTGATGGGCATTCTGACTGCTGTGAGCTGAGAGGTTTTTGTCATTTGGATTTACATATCTTTAATTATTCCTAATGTTTAGCATTTTCCCATGCCTTTTTAAATTTCTGGCAGAGAAAAACAGAAAAAAAAACGGAGAGTACAGTTAAACTCTTGAAATTGTCTTCTTGGATGGTTGCCCTCTTTTGAATGTTCTGGTCAATTTTCGACCCCATGTTTGTTTTTGAGGGCAGGTGTTATTCACAGGCCTGCAATGAGTGTGACTATTTAGTGACCATTAGCAGTGGGTTTAAAGCTGCTGTTGTGGGAAATGGCCAC
The DNA here is from genome assembly GCF_964341445.2 of Mesoplodon mirus. Taxonomy (NCBI): domain Eukaryota; kingdom Metazoa; phylum Chordata; class Mammalia; order Artiodactyla; family Ziphiidae; genus Mesoplodon; species Mesoplodon mirus. Next base: position 93,581,059 of record NC_138979.1, read on the forward strand.
AAGGCGGCAGCGTTTCTCCACTCCCAAGTCTGGTTCCTAGGGCAGCAGAGCCTTTCTGGGACCAATGGAATACAGAAGAAGGCATCATTGAAGTCTAATACAGAATACCATGTCCTGGTGGATGGTAGAATGACCAGTAGGGTCTAGGAATTAGGAACTACTGGATGTATATCCTCGGTGGCTTCACTGACTGTCCTAACATCCTTTACCAGGTCCCCAGCAGCCCACGGGGCTCTCGTGGTCAGGCCCCTCCCAGGATATGGGGCTCAGCTGGGCAGGGCCCCAGCAGCCAACGGGGTTCTCATGTTCAGGCCACTCCCAGGGTATGGAGCTCAGCTGTGAAACTACCCAGCAACCCATGAGGCTCTCGTGCTTAGGCACCTCCCATGATACAGAGCTCCCGTGGGCAGGTACCATGGCAGGGCTGGGCACACAGGAACCGTGCACATAGCCCTCATTGCAGAGCACCCCAGAACGCCTGTCACGCAGAGCTGACACAGAGCACCTCAGAGCAGGACTTGAACTAACCAACAGCAGCTCCGACAGGTCTCTGACCCTGGGCATCACTCTGTGCAGCCTCCCTCTGCCTGGTCTTCCAGAGACTTCCACTGCAGCCGGGGCACCAGGCCTTTGTCTCCAACCATCCCCCCTCCTCTCCCTGACACCTGGGTTCCTCTCGTTAGGATTAGGTCTTCTTGAAATTGTCTCCCACTCATGGGCCAGATAAAATGATGAGAAAACAAGCCGGAGATGCAGCCCCTCTTCTATCCTGACTCTCAGGAGCCCACACCTGTTCCTTGGAACTGGCCGTTTCAGCGAGGTCCATTTTCTGCAATGTGAGCCACTGAGGGGTGAGGATTGGCTGACCGGAGCAGCCTGTCCCTACCGGCCAGCCCTCCCCAGGTGTGCCTGGGTTGAGGTCAATAGAAACACCGCTCCAGGGAGCAACAGCGCCTGCAGCTGTGCCTGACGCCATATTCTCTGCCCCGTCAGCAGTCTCGGGGCTGTGCTGGTGGGAGGGAGTGAGGGGGCACGGTTTTGTGGGTGGCCCGGTGTGAGAGGGGCTCTGCTGGACTTTCTGCAGGAGTTGCCAGACTGCCACCTGCTAAAGAAGAGGATGGGTCACCCATACCTTCCGCTGGAATTTCTCCGCGGGCAGAGGTGAGGGAGGAACAAAGCAGTGGGGGCCAAGACAGGACGGATATCTCAGGCAGGGAAATGGAAAGTTTTCAGAAGAGCGCCTGGGGCCAGGATCATCCTGGCTGGCCTGCAGGCACCAAGTCAGCCTGCGTGCTTTCGCTGGTGTGGATCCACGGCCCTTCCTCTATGCTTTCAAGTCCTTGTACATATTCAGGTGTTTTACCTGGGAAGGGAGGGAACAGTTCAGCAGCAGCTGGCTGGGGGCTCAGCTCACGTTTACTCACAGACGCCTATGTACGGTCCCCCAGCTTTGCAATGAGGACGCTCCTTGCGGGGGTGGGGTGGGGGGCTGCTGGCTGCATGGGAGATAATTCCCTACCTCTGACCAACTTCAGAATTGTTTACCACTGGAGCAAGTACCCTGATAGGGTTTTCCTCTGTATAACTAGTGGGTTCTGTTTATTTTTTCTGTTTTGTTTCAAGGTAGATTTTATTCCTCATTTATGTATTTATAGATATAAGCATGGAAATAATTCATTCATACAAATACATCTGTGTGAAGGGAAGAACGCTTTTCTGTTTTATTTTTAAATTTTATTTGTTTTTAAAAATTTTGAAATTTAATATTATTTATTTTTTTAGACAGCCGGTTATTATTAGTTATCTATTTTATACATATACATGTATACAGGTCAATCCCAATCTCCCAACTCATCCCACCACCACCACCCCATGGCTTCCCCCCCTTGGTTTCCATACGTTTGTTCTCTAACACTGTGTCTCTAATTCTGCCCTGCAAACCGGTTCATCTGTACCAGTTTTCTAGGTTCCACGTATATGCATTAATACACAATATTTGTTTTTCTCTTTCTGACTTACTTCTCTCGGTATGACAGTCTCTAGATCCATCCACGTCTCTACAAATGACCCCGTTTCATTCCTTTTTATGGCTGAGTAATATTCCATTTTATATATGTACCACATCTTTATCCATTCGTCTGTCTGTGGGCATTTAGGTTGCTTCCATTACCTGGCTATTGTAAATAGTGCTGCAATGAACATTGTGGTGAATGTGTCTTTTGGATTTATGGTTTTCTCTGGGTATATGCCCAGAAGTGGGATTGCTGGATCATATGGTAATTGTATTTTTAGTTTTTCTAATGAACCTCCATACTGTTCTCCATAGTGACTGTATCAATTGACATGCCCACCTATAGTGGAAGAGGGATCCATGTGTCCACACCCTCCGCAGCATTTGTAGTTTGTCGATTTTCTGATGATGCCCATTCTAACAGGTGTGAGGTGATACCTCATTGAAGTTTTGACTTGCATTTCTCTAATAATTAGTGATGTTGAGCAGCTTTTCATGTGCATCCTGGCCATCTCTGGGTCTCCTTTGAAGAAATGTCTATTTAGATATTCTACCCATTTTTGAAGTGGGTTGTATTTTTTTTAATATTAAGCTGCATGAGCTGTTTATATATATTGGAGATTAAACCTTTGTCCATTGATTCGTTTCCACATATTTCCTCCCATTCTGAGGGTTGCCTTTTTCCATTCCCGTTTTTTAACAAAAGAAAGAAAGAAAGAAAAAGAAGCAGAAAACAAATGTCCGTAAAATATGCCTCTTGAAACTGTCGTTTTGAAATATGGAGGTGTTTTGAATTTTTTGGTCGGTATACGACCCCAGGATTTGTTTTCAGGGCAGGTCTCATTTACAGGCCTGCAATTATTTTGAATATCAACTGACCATTAGCGCTGGGATTAAAGCTGCTGTTGTGTGAAACGGCCACAAGGTGGCAGCAGTTCTCCTTTACCAAATCTGGTGACTAGGGCAACAGAGCCTCAATGGAAGTCGTGTTCTAGGTTGTAATTTAGAATGGAATGTGCCAGGAAAAAGACCCTTAAGTTTGTCTCACTATTTCTTGTTGGGTTTTTTTTTCATTTAATTTTTATTTTTTAGCACAGCAAGTTTGATTACAATGTTTGGCTTGTTGTAGGTGTGCAAGATGTGGTTCTTTTACGCATATACATATGTCTGTTCTTCCTGGGATCCTTTTCCATGTACGTTATGACAGAATGTTGACTAATCTTCTCTTGGTATTCCGTAGGTGTTTGGTGTCTATATATTTCAACTGTGTTTGTATATGTCTCTTAACCCCAATATCCTAATGTATCCAATCCTCACACCTTTCCATTGGTGAACCATAAGTTTGTTTAATGAATCTGCGATTGCCCTTCTCTGTGGAAATATCTTCACTAGTATCAAGTTTTAGGTAACACCTATAAGTGATATCATACGATATGTGTCTTTCTCTTTCTGACTTACTACAAGTCACGTGATTACCTCTAGACTCATCTACGGTGCTGCAAATGGCATTGTGTCCTTTTTTTCCTTGGCTAATATTCTGTCTGTACATGTACCAGTTCTTCTTTGACCACTCATCTGTTGATGGACTTTTTGGTTGCTCCCATGTCATGGCTATTGTAATGCTGCGGCAATGCACATTTGCCTGCCTGTGTCTTTCCAATTCTGTCTTCTTAGGTTATAGGCCCAGGAGTTCGCCTGCTGGATCATATGGTAGCAAAATGTTTACCTTGTACAGGCACCGCCATTCTGTTCTCATTAGTGGCTCTTACCAGGTTACGTCCCACTTAAAGTTGAGGTGATGCTCTTCTCCACAACACCTTCAGCGTTTATTGTTTGGAGTATTTTTGCTGAAGTTTATTCTGACTAGTGTGAGCTGATACCACTTTGTGCTTGGATTTGCATGCATCTCATAATACCTTGAAATTGAGCTTTCTGGCATGTCCTTTTTTTCTTCAAACTGTGAGTACAGCTTACCTCTTCAAATTGTTTTCGGGAAGTAGGTGTGACATTTAGAAATATTTTGGCCATTACCTCCCTCAAGACATTATGAGGGCAGGTTTCATTCACAGCCCTCCAGTACTGGTGCATATGAAGTGACCCTTAGCACAGGTTTTAAAGCTGCTGTTGCAGGTAACGGCCAGAGGGTGGCAGCATTTCTGCTTTTCCCAATCTGTTAACTAGGGAAACAGACCATCCTGGCAGTGGTGTTCCTCGGTTCTATATTAGAGTGGAATGTGCCCCCAAAAGCTGATGTCTCCTTACTTATGTTTGTTTTAGAAATCGAATTTCTATATATTTTTTTATTGGAGTCATATTCCATTGTGTTCATGGACCACTTCTTCTTTGAGCATTCCTCTGTTGATGGACATTTTCGTAGCTTCCAAGTGTTGGCTATGGTAAATATTGCTGGAGTGCAGGATTGCCAGCATGTGTCTTTTCTTTTTTGTGGTACATGGGCCTCTCACTGCCGTGGGCCCTCCCATTGCAGAGCACAGGCTCCGGACGCACAGGCCCAGCAGCCATAGCTCACGGGAACAGCCGCTCCGCGGCATGTGGGATCTTCCCAAATCGGGGCATGAACCCATGTCCCCTGCACTGGCAGGCGGACTCTCATCCACTGCGCCACCAGTGAATCCCAGCCTGTCTTTTTGATTCTCATCCCCTCAGGCGAAAGGCCCAGCAGTGGGTATACTTGATTGAATGGTAGCTCAGTATTTATCTTTACAAGGCACGTCATTTTTGTTTTCATGACTGGCTCTTACCATGTCCCACGTTGAAGCAAGGGTAGGCATTTCTCCAAAACCCCTTCAGCATTTATTGTTTGCAGAATTTTTCCTGATGGGCATTCTGACTGCTGTGAGCTGATAGGTTTTTGTCATTTGGATTTACATATCTTTAATTATTCCTAATGTTTAGCATTTTCCCATGCCTTTTTAAATTTCTGGCAGAGAAAAACAGAAAAAAAAACGGAGAGTACAGTTAAACTCTTGAAATTGTCTTCTTGGATGGTTGCCCTCTTTTGAATGTTCTGGTCAATTTTCGACCCCATGTTTGTTTTTGAGGGCAGGTGTTATTCACAGGCCTGCAATGAGTGTGACTATTTAGTGACCATTAGCAGTGGGTTTAAAGCTGCTGTTGTGGGAAATGGCCACAAGGCGGCAGCGTTTCTCCACTCCCAAGTCTGGTTCCTAGGGCAGCAGAGCCTTTCTGGGACCAATGGAATACAGAAGAAGGCATCATTGAAGTCTAATACAGAATACCATGTCCTGGTGGATGGTAGAATGACCAGTAGGGTCTAGGAATTAGGAACTACTGGATGTATATCCTCGGTGGCTTCACTGACTGTCCTAACATCCTTTACCAGGTCCCCAGCAGCCCACGGGGCTCTCGTGGTCAGGCCCCTCCCAGGATATGGGGCTCACCTGGGCAGGGCCCCAGCAGCCAACGGGGTTCTCATGTTCAGGCCACTCCCAGGGTATGGAGCTCAGCTGTGAAACTACCCAGCAGCCCATGAGGCTCTCGTGCTTAGGCACCTCCCATGATACAGAGCTCCCGTGGGCAGGTACCATGGCAGGGCTGGGCACACAGGAACCGTGCACATAGCCCTCATTGCAGAGCACCCCAGAACGCCTGTCACGCAGAGCTGACACAGAGCACCTCAGAGCAGGACTTGAACTAACCAACAGCAGCTCCGACAGGTCTCTGACCCTGGGCATCACTCTGTGCAGCCTCCCTCTGCCTGGTCTTCCAGAGACTTCCACTGCAGCCGGGGCACCAGGCCTTTGTCTCCAACCATCCCCCCTCCTCTCCCTGACTCCTGGGTTCCTCTCATTAGGATTAGGTCTTCTTGAAATTGTCTCCCACTCATGGGCCAGATAAAATGATGAGAAAACAAGCCGGAGATGCAGCCCCTTGTCTATCCTGACTCTCAGGAGCCCACACCTGTTCCTTGGAACTGGCCGTTTCAGCGAGGTCCATTTTCTGCAATGTGAGCCACTGAGGGGTGAGGATTGGCTGACCGGAGCAGCCTGTCCCTACCGGCCAGCCCTCCCCAGGTGTGCCTGGGTTGAGGTCAATAGAAACACCGCTCCAGGGAGCAACAGCGCCTGCAGCTGTGCCTGACGCCATATTCTCTGCCCCGTCAGCAGTCTCGGGGCTGTGCTGGTGGGAGGGAGTGAGGGGGCACGGTTTTGTGGGTGGCCCGGTGTGAGAGGGGCTCTGCTGGACTTTCTGCAGGAGTTGCCAGACTGCCACCTGCTAAAGAAGAGGATGGGTCACCCATACCTTCCGCTGGAATTTCTCCGTGGGCAGAGGTGAGGGAGGAACAAAGCAGTGGGGGCCAAGACAGGACGGATATCTCAGGCAGGGAAATGGAAAGTTTTCAGAAGAGCGCCTGGGGCCAGGATCATCCTGGCTGGCCTGCAGGCACCAAGTCAGCCTGCATGCTTTCACTGGTGTGGATCTACGGCCCTTCCTCTATGCTTTCAAGTCCTTGTACATATTCAGGTGTTTTACCTGGGAAGGGAGGGAACAGTTCAGCAGCAGCTGGCTGGGGGCTCAGCTCACGTTTACTCACAGACGCCTATGTACGGTCCCCCAGCTTTGCAATGAGGACGCTCCTTGCGGGGGGGGGGGCTGCTGGCTGCATGGGAGATAATTCCCTACCTCTGACCAACTTCAGAATTGTTTACCACTGGAGCAAGTACCCTGATAGGGTTTTCCTCTGTATAACTAGTGGGTTCTGTTTATTTTTTCTGTTTTGTTTCAAGGTAGATTTTATTCCTCATTTATGTATTTATAGATATAAGCATGGAAATAATTCATTCATACAAATACATCTGTGTGAAGGGAAGAACGTTTTTCTGTTTTATTTTTAAATTTTATTTGTTTTTAAAAATTTTGAAATTTAATATTATTTATTTTTTTAGACAGCAGGTGATTATTAGTTATCTATATTATACATATACATGTATACAGGTCAATCCCAATCTCCCAACTCATCCCACCACCACCACCCCATGGCTTCCCCCCCTTGGTTTCCATACGTTTGTTCTCTAACCCTGTGTCTCTAATTCTGCCCTGCAAACCGGTTCATCTGTACCTGTTTTCTAGGTTCCACGTATATGCATTAATACACAATATTTGTTTTTCTCTTTCTGACTTACTTCTCTCGGTATGACAGTCTCTAGATCCATCCACGTCTCTACAAATGACCCCGTTTCATTCCTTTTTATGGCTGAGTAATATTCCATTTTATATATGTACCACATCTTTATCCATTCGTCTGTCTGTGGGCATTTAGGTTGCTTCCATTACCTGGCTATTGTAAATAGTGCTGCAATGAACATTGTGGTGAATGTGTCTTTTGGATTTATGGTTTTCTCTGGGTATATGCCCAGAAGTGGGATTGCTGGATCATATGGTAATTGTATTTTTAGTTTTTCTAATGAACCTCCATACTGTTCTCCATAGTGACTGTATCAATTGACATGCCCACCAATAGTGGAAGAGGGATCCATGTGTCCACACCCTCCGCAGCATTTGTAGTTTGTAGATTTTCTGATGATGCCCATTCTAACAGGTGTGAGGTGATACCTCATTGAAGTTTTGACTTGCATTTCTCTAATAATTAGTGATGTTGAGCAGCTTTTCATGTGCATCCTGGCCATCTCTGGGTCTCCTTTGAAGAAATGTCTATTTAGATATTCTACCCATTTTTGAAGTGGGTTGTATTTTTTTTTAATATTAAGCTGCATGAGCTGTTTATATATATTGGAGATTAAACCTTTGTCCATTGATTCGTTTCCACATATTTCCTCCCATTCTGAGGGTTGCCTTTTTCCATTCCCGTTTTTTAACAAAAGAAAGAAAGAAAGAAAAAGAGGCAGAACACAAATGTCCGTAAAATATGCCTCTTGAAACTGTCGTTTTGAAATATGGAGGTGTTTTGAATTTTTTGGTCGGTATACGACCCCAGGATTTGTTTTCAGGGCAGGTCTCATTTACAGGCCTGCAATTATTTTGAATATCAACTGACCATTAGCGCTGGGATTAAAGCTGCTGTTGTGTGAAACGGCCACAAGGTGGCAGCAGTTCTCCTTTACCAAATCTGGTGACTAGGGCAACAGAGCCTCAATGGAAGTCGTGTTCTAGGTTGTAATTTAGAATGGAATGTGCCAGGAAACAGACCCTTAAGTTTGTCTCACTATTTCTTGTTCGGTTTTTTTTTCATTTAATTTTTATTTTTTATCACAGCAAGTTTGATTACAATGTTTGGCTTGTTGTAGGTGTGCAAGATGTGGTTCTTTTACGCATATACATATGTCTGTTCTTCCTGGGATCCTTTTCCATGTACGTTATGACAGAATGTTGACTAATCTTCTCTTGGTATTCCGTAGGTGTTTGGTGTCTATATATTTCACCTGTGTTTGTATATGTCTCTTAACCCCAATATCCTAATGTATCCAATCCTCACACCTTTCCATTGGTGAACCATAAGTTTGTTTAATGAATCTGCGATTGCCCTTCTCTGTGGAAATATCTTCACTAGTATCAAGTTTTAGGTAACACCTATAAGTGATATCATACGATATGTGTCTTTCTCTTTCTGACTTACTACAAGTCACGTGATTACCTCTAGACTCATCTACGGTGCTGCAAATGGCATTGTGTCCTTTTTTTCCTTGGCTAATATTCTGTCTGTACATGTACCAGTTCTTCTTTGACCACTCATCTGTTGATGGACTTTTTGGTTGCTCCCATGTCATGGCTATTGTAATGCTGCGGCAATGCACATTTGCCTGCCTGTGTCTTTCCAATTCTGTCTTCTTAGGTTATAGGCCCAGGAGTTCGCCTGCTGGATCATATGGTAGCAAAATGTTTACCTTGTACAGGCACCGCCATTCTGTTCTCATTAGTGGCTCTTACCAGGTTACGTCCCACTTAAAGTTGAGGTGATGCTCTTCTCCACAACACCTTCAGCGTTTATTGTTTGGAGTATTTTTGCTGAAGTTTATTCTGACTAGTGTGAGCTGATACCACTTTGTGCTTGGATTTGCATGCATCTCATAATACCTTGAAATTGAGCTTTCTGGCATGTCCTTTTTTTCTTCAAACTGTGAGTACAGCTTACCTCTTCAAATTGTTTTCGGGAAGTAGGTGTGACATTTAGAAATATTTTGGCCATTACCTCCCTCATGAGGGCAGGTTTCATTCACAGCCCTCCAGTACTGGTGCATATGAAGTGACCCTTAGCACAGGTTTTAAAGCTGCTGTTGCAGGTAACGGCCAGAGGGTGGCAGCATTTCTGCTTTTCCCAATCTGTTAACTAGGGAAACAGACCATCCTGGCAGTGGTGTTCCTCGGTTCTATATTAGAGTGGAATGTGCCCCCAAAAGCTGATGTCTCCTTACTTATGTTTGTTTTAGAAATTGAATTTCTATATATTTTTTTATTGGAGTCATATTCCATTGTGTTCATGGACCACTTCTTCTTTGAGCATTCCTCTGTTGATGGACATTTTCGTAGCTTCCAAGTGTTGGCTATGGTAAATATTGCTGGAGTGCAGGATTGCCAGCATGTGTCTTTTCTTTTTTGTGGTACATGGGCCTCTCACTGCCGTGGGCCCTCCCATTGCAGAGCACAGGCTCCGGACGCACAGGCCCAGCAGCCATAGCTCACGGGAACAGCCGCTCCGCGGCATGTGGGATCTTCCCGAATCGGGGCATGAACCCATGTCCCCTGCACTGGCAGGCGGACTCTCATCCACTGCGCCACCAGTGAATCCCAGCCTGTCTTTTTGATTCTCATCCCCTCAGGCGAAAGGCCCAGCAGTGGGTATACTTGATTGAATGGTAGCTCAGTGTTTATCTTTACAAGGCACGTCATTTTTGTTTTCATGACTGGCTCTTACCATGTCCCACGTTGAAGCAAGGGTAGGCATTTCTCCAAAACCCCTTCAGCATTTATTGTTTGCAGAATTTTTCCTGATGGGCATTCTGACTGCTGTGAGCTGATAGGTTTTTGTCATTTGGATTTACATATCTTTAATTATTCCTAATGTTTAGCATTTTCCCATGCCCTTTTAAATTTCTGGCAGAGAAAAACAGAATAAAAAACGGAGAGTACAGTTAAACTCTTGAAATTGTCTTCTTGGATGGTTGCCCTCTTTTGAATGTTCTGGTCAATTTTCGACCCCATGTTTGTTTTTGAGGGCAGGTGTTATTCACAGGCCTGCAATGAGTGTGACTATTTAGTGACCATTAGCAGTGGGTTTAAAGCTGCTGTTGTGGGAAATGGCCACAAGGCGGCAGCGTTTCTCCACTCCCAAGTCTGGTTCCTAGGGCAGCAGAGCCTTTCTGGGACCAATGGAATACAGAAGAAGGCATCATTGAAGTCTAATACAGAATACCATGTCCTGGTGGATGGTAGAATGACCAGTAGGGTCTAGGAATTAGGAACTACTGGATGTATATCCTCGGTGGCTTCACTGACTGTCCTAACATCCTTTACCAGGTCCCCAGCAGCCCACGGGGCTCTCGTGGTCAGGCCCCTCCCAGGATATGGGGCTCACCTGGGCAGGGCCCCAGCAGCCAACGGGGTTCTCATGTTCAGGCCACTCCCAGGGTATGGAGCTCAGCTGTGAAACTACCCAGCAGCCCATGAGGCTCTCGTGCTTAGGCACCTCCCATGATACAGAGCTCCCGTGGGCAGGTACCATGGCAGGGCTGGGCACACAGGAACCGTGCACATAGCCCTCATTGCAGAGCACCCCAGAACGCCTGTCACGCAGAGCTGACACAGAGCACCTCAGAGCAGGACTTGAACTAACCAACAGCAGCTCCGACAGGTCTCTGACCCTGGGCATCACTCTGTGCAGCCTCCCTCTGCCTGGTCTTCCAGAGACTTCCACTGCAGCCGGGGCACCAGGCCTTTGTCTCCAACCATCCCCCCTCCTCTCCCTGACTCCTGGGTTCCTCTCATTAGGATTAGGTCTTCTTGAAATTGTCTCCCACTCATGGGCCAGATAAAATGATGAGAAAACAAGCCGGAGATGCAGCCCCTTGTCTATCCTGACTCTCAGGAGCCCACACCTGTTCCTTGGAACTGCCATTTCAGCGAGGTCCATTTTCTGCAATGTGAGTCACTGAGGGGTGAGGATTGGCTGACCGGAGCAGCCTGTCCCTACCGGCCAGCCCTCCCCAGGTGTGCCTGGGTTGAGGTCAATAGAAACACCGCTCCAGGGAGCAACAGCGCCTGCAGCTGTGCCTGACGCCATATTCTCTGCCCCGTCAGCAGTCTCGGGGCTGTGCTGGTGGGAGGGAGTGAGGGGGCACGGTTTTGTGGGTGGCCCGGTGTGAGAGGGGCTCTGCTGGACTTTCTGCAGGAGTTGCCAGACTGCCACCTGCTAAAGAAGAGGATGGGTCACCCATACCTTCCGCTGGAATTTCTCCGCGGGCAGAGGTGAGGGAGGAACAAAGCAGTGGGGGCCAAGACAGGACGGATATCTCAGGCAGGGAAATGGAAAGTTTTCAGAAGAGCGCCTGGGGCCAGGATCATCCTGGCTGGCCTGCAGGCACCAAGTCAGCCTGCGTGCTTTCGCTGGTGTGGATCCACGGCCCTTCCTCTATGCTTTCAAGTCCTTGTACATATTCAGGTGTTTTACCTGGGAAGGGAGGGAACAGTTCAGCAGCAGCTGGCTGGGGGCTCAGCTCACGTTTACTCACAGACGCCTATGTACGGTCCCCCAGCTTTGCAATGAGGACGCTCCTTGCGGGGGTGGGGGGGGCTGCTGGCTGCATGGGAGATAATTCCCTACCTCTGACCAACTTCAGAATTGTTTACCACTGGAGCAAGTGCCCTGATAGGGTTTTCCTCTGTATAACTAGTGGGTTCTGTTTATTTTTTCTGTTTTCTTTCAAGGTAGATTTTATTCCTCATTTATGTATTTATAGATATAAGCATGGAAATAATTCATTCATACAAATACATCTGTGTGAAGGGAAGAACGCTTTTCTGTTTTATTTTTAAATTTTATTTGTTTTTAAAAATTTTGAAATTTAGTATTATTTATTTTTTTAGACAGCAGGTTATTATTAGTTATCTATTTTATACATATACATGTATACAGGTCAATCCCAATCTCCCAACTCATCCCACCACCACCACCCCATGGCTTCCCCCCCTTGGTTTCCATACGTTTGTTCTCTAACCCTGTGTCTCTAATTCTGCCCTGCAAACCGGTTCATCTGTACCAGTTTTCTAGGTTCCACATATATGCATTAATACACAATATTTGTTTTTCTCTTTCTGACTTACTTCTCTCGGTATGACAGTCTCTAGATCCATCCACGTCTCTACAAATGACCCCGTTTCATTCCTTTTTATAGCTGAGTAATATTCCATTTTATATATGTACCACATCTTTATCCATTCGTCTGTCTGTGGGCATTTAGGTTGCTTCCATTACCTGGCTATTGTAAATAGTGCTGCAATGAACATTGTGGTGAATGTGTCTTTTGGATTTATGGTTTTCTCTGGGTATATGCCCAGAAGTGGGATTGCTGGGTCATATGGTAATTGTATTTTTAGTTTTTCTAATGAACCTCCATACTGTTCTCCATAGTGACTGTATCAATTGACATGCCCACCAATAGTGGAAGAGGGATCCATGTGTCCACACCCTCCACAGCATTTGTAGTTTGTAGATTTTCTGATGATGCCCATTCTAACAGGTGTGAGGTGATACCTCATTGAAGTTTTGACTTGCATTTCTCTAATAATTAGTGATGTTGAGCAGCTTTTCATGTGCATCCTGGCCATCTCTGGGTCTCCTTTGAAGAAATGTCTATTTAGATATTCTACCCATTTTTGAAGTGGGTTGTATTTTTTTAATATTAAGCTGCATGAGCTGTTTATATATATTGGAGATTAAACCTTTGTCCATTGATTCGTTTTCACATATTTCCTCCCATTCTGAGGGTTGCCTTTTTCCATTCCCGTTTTTTAACAAAAGAAAGAAAGAAAGAAAGAAAAAGAAGCAGAACACAAATGTCCGTAAAATATGCCTCTTGAAACTGTCGTTTTGAAATATGGAGGTGTTTTGAATTTTTTGGTCGGTATACGACCCCAGGATTTGTTTTCAGGGCAGGTCTCATTTACAGGCCTGCAATTATTTTGAATATCAACTGACCATTAGCGCTGGGATTAAAGCTGCTGTTGTGTGAAACGGCCACAAGGTGGCAGCAGTTCTCCTTTACCAAATCTGGTGACTAGGGCAACAGAGCCTCAATGGAAGTCGTGTTCTAGGTTGTAATTTAGAATGGAATGTGCCAGGAAAAAGACCCTTAAGTTTGTCTCACTATTTCTTGTTGGGTTTTTTTTCATTTAATTTTTATTTTTTATCACAGCAAGTTTGATTACAATGTTTGGCTTGTTGTAGGTGTGCAAGATGTGGTTCTTTTACGCATATACATATGTCTGTTCTTCCTGGGATCCTTTTCCATGTACGTTATGACAGAATGTTGACTAATCTTCTCTTGGTATTCCGTAGGTGTTTGGTGTCTATATATTTCACCTGTGTTTGTATATGTCTCTTAACCCCAATATCCTAATGTATCCAATCCTCACACCTTTCCATTGGTGAACCGTAAGTTTGTTTAATGAATCTGCGATTGCCCTTCTCTGTGGAAATATCTTCACTAGTATCAAGTTTTAGGTAACACCTATAAGTGATATCATACGATATGTGTCTTTCTCTTTCTGACTTACTACAAGTCACGTGATTACCTCTAGACTCATCTACGGTGCTGCAAATGGCATTGTGTCCTTTTTTTCCTTGGCTAATATTCTGTCTGTACATGTACCAGTTCTTCTTTGACCACTCATCTGTTGATGGACTTTTTGGTTGCTCCCATGTCATGGCTATTGTAATCCTGCGGCAATGCACATTTGCCTGCCTGTGTCTTTCCAATTCTGTCTTCTTAGGTTATAGGCCCAGGAGTTCGCCTGCTGGATCATATGGTAGCAAAATGTTTACCTTGTACAGGCACCGCCATTCTGTTCTCATTAGTGGCTCTTACCAGGTTACGTCCCACTTAAAGTTGAGGTGATGCTCTTCTCCACAACACCTTCAGCGTTTATTGTTTGGAGTATTTTTGCTGAAGTTTATTCTGACTAGTGTGAGCTGATACCACTTTGTGCTTGGATTTGCATGCGTCTCATAATACCTTGAAATTGAGCTTTCTGGCATGTCCTTTTTTTCTTCAAACTGTGAGTACAGCTTACCTCTTCAAATTGTTTTCGGGAAGTAGGTGTGACATTTAGAAATATTTTGGCCATTACCTCCCTCAAGACATTATGAGGGCAGGTTTCATTCACAGCCCTCCAGTACTGGTGCATATGAAGTGACCCTTAGCACAGGTTTTAAAGCTGCTGTTGCAGGTAACGGCCAGAGGGTGGCAGCATTTCTGCTTTTCCCAATCTGTTAACTAGGGAAACAGACCATCCTGGCAGTGGTGTTCCTCGGTTCTATATTAGAGTGGAATGTGCCCCCAAAAGCTGATGTCTCCTTACTTATGTTTGTTTTAGAAATCGAATTTCTATATATTTTTTTATTGGAGTCATATTCCATTGTGTTCATGGACCACTTCTTCTTTGAGCATTCCTCTGTTGATGGACATTTTCGTAGCTTCCAAGTGTTGGCTATGGTAAATATTGCTGGAGTGCAGGATTGCCAGCATGTGTCTTTTCTTTTTTGTGGTACATGGGCCTCTCACTGCCGTGGGCCCTCCCATTGCAGAGCACAGGCTCCGGACGCACAGGCCCAGCAGCCATAGCTCACGGGAACAGCCGCTCCGCGGCATGTGGGATCTTCCCGAATCGGGGCATGAACCCATGTCCCCTGCACTGGCAGGCGGACTCTCATCCACTGCGCCACCAGTGAATCCCAGCCTGTCTTTTTGATTCTCATCCCCTCAGGCGAAAGGCCCAGCAGTGGGTATACTTGATTGAATGGTAGCTCAGTATTTATCTTTACAAGGCACGTCATTTTTGTTTTCATGACTGGCTCTTACCATGTCCCACGTTGAAGCAAGGGTAGGCATTTCTCCAAAACCCCTTCAGCATTTATTGTTTGCAGAATTTTTCCTGATGGGCATTCTGACTGCTGTGAGCTGATAGGTTTTTGTCATTTGGATTTACATATCTTTAATTATTCCTAATGTTTAGCATTTTCCCATGCCTTTTTAAATTTCTGGCAGAGAAAAACAGAAAAAAAAACGGAGAGTACAGTTAAACTCTTGAAATTGTCTTCTTGGATGGTTGCCCTCTTTTGAATGTTCTGGTCAATTTTCGACCCCATGTTTGTTTTTGAGGGCAGGTGTTATTCACAGGCCTGCAATGAGTGTGACTATTTAGTGACCATTAGCAGTGGGTTTAAAGCTGCTGTTGTGGGAAATGGCCACAAGGCGGCAGCGTTTCTCCACTCCCAAGTCTGGTTCCTAGGGCAGCAGAGCCTTTCTGGGACCAATGGAATACAGAAGAAGGCATCATTGAAGTCTAATACAGAATACCATGTCCTGGTGGATGGTAGAATGACCAGTAGGGTCTAGGAATTAGGAACTACTGGATGTATATGCTCGGTGGCTTCACTGACTGTCCTAACATCCTTTACCAGGTCCCCAGCAGCCCACGGGGCTCTCGTGGTCAGGCCCCTCCCAGGATATGGGGCTCACCTGGGCAGGGCCCCAGCAGCCAACGGGGTTCTCATGTTCAGGCCACTCCCAGGGTATGGAGCTCAGCTGTGAAACTACCCAGCAGCCCATGAGGCTCTCGTGCTTAGGCACCTCCCATGATACAGAGCTCCCGTGGGCAGGTACCATGGCAGGGCTGGGCACACAGGAACCGTGCACATAGCCCTCATTGCAGAGCACCCCAGAACGCCTGTCACGCAGAGCTGACACAGAGCACCTCAGAGCAGGACTTGAACTAACCAACAGCAGCTCCGACAGGTCTCTGACCCTGGGCATCACTCTGTGCAGCCTCCCTCTGCCTGGTCTTCCAGAGACTTCCACTGCAGCCGGGGCACCAGGCCTTTGTCTCCAACCATCCCCCCTCCTCTCCCTGACTCCTGGGTTCCTCTCATTAGGATTAGGTCTTCTTGAAATTGTCTCCCACTCATGGGCCAGATAAAATGATGAGAAAACAAGCCGGAGATGCAGCCCCTTGTCTATCCTGACTCTCAGGAGCCCACACCTGTTCCTTGGAACTGGCCGTTTCAGCGAGGTCCATTTTCTGCAATGTGAGCCACTGAGGGGTGAGGATTGGCTGACCGGAGCAGCCTGTCCCTACCGGCCAGCCCTCCCCAGGTGTGCCTGGGTTGAGGTCAATAGAAACACCGCTCCAGGGAGCAACAGCGCCTGCAGCTGTGCCTGACGCCATATTCTCTGCCCCGTCAGCAGTCTCGGGGCTGTGCTGGTGGGAGGGAGTGAGGGGGCACGGTTTTGTGGGTGGCCCGGTGTGAGAGGGGCTCTGCTGGACTTTCTGCAGGAGTTGCCAGACTGCCACCTGCTAAAGAAGAGGATGGGTCACCCATACCTTCCGCTGGAATTTCTCCGCGGGCAGAGGTGAGGGAGGAACAAAGCAGTGGGGGCCAAGACAGGACGGATATCTCAGGCAGGGAAATGGAAAGTTTTCAGAAGAGCGCCTGGGGCCAGGATCATCCTGGCTGGCCTGCAGGCACCAAGTCAGCCTGCGTGCTTTCGCTGGTGTGGATCCACGGCCCTTCCTCTATGCTTTCAAGTCCTTGTACATATTCAGGTGTTTTACCTGGGAAGGGAGGGAACAGTTCAGCAGCAGCTGGCTGGGGGCTCAGCTCACGTTTACTCACAGACGCCTATGTACGGTCCCCCAGCTTTGCAATGAGGACGCTCCTTGCGGGGGTGGGGGGGGGGCTGCTGGCTGCATGGGAGATAATTCCCTACCTCTGACCAACTTCAGAATTGTTTACCACTGGAGCAAGTGCCCTGATAGGGTTTTCCTCTGTATAACTAGTGGGTTCTGTTTATTTTTTCTGTTTTGTTTCAAGGTAGATTTTATTCCTCATTTATGTATTTATAGATATAAGCATGGAAATAATTCATTCATACAAATACATCTGTGTGAAGGGAAGAACGTTTTTCTGTTTTATTTTTAAATTTTATTTGTGTTTAAAAATTTTGAAATTTAGTATTATTTATTTTTTTAGACAGCAGGTTATTATTAGTTATCTATTTTATACATATACATGTATACAGGTCAATCCCAATCTCCCAACTCATCCCACCACCACCACCCCATGGCTTCCCCCCCTTGGTTTCCATACGTTTGTTCTCTAACCCTGTGTCTCTAATTCTGCCCTGCAAACCCGTTCATCTGTACCAGTTTTCTAGGTTCCACATATATGCATTAATACACAATATTTGTTTTTCTCTTTCTGACTTACTTCTCTCGGTATGACAGTCTCTAGATCCATCCACGTCTCTACAAATGACCCCGTTTCATTCCTTTTTATGGCTGAGTAATATTCCATTTTATATATGTACCACATCTTTATCCATTCGTCTGTCTGTGGGCATTTAGGTTGCTTCCATTACCTGGCTATTGTAAATAGTGCTGCAATGAACATTGTAGTGAATGTGTCTTTTGGATTTATGGTTTTCTCTGGGTATATGCCCAGAAGTGGGATTGCTGGATCATATGGTAATTGTATTTTTAGTTTTTCTAATGAACCTCCATACTGTTCTCCATAGTGACTGTATCAATTGACATGCCCACCAATAGTGGAAGAGGGATCCATGTGTCCACACCCTCCGCAGCATTTGTAGTTTGTAGATTTTCTGATGATGCCCATTCTAACAGGTGTGAGGTGATACCTCATTGAAGTTTTGACTTGCATTTCTCTAATAATTAGTGATGTTGAGCAGCTTTTCATGTGCATCCTGGCCATCTCTGGGTCTCCTTTGAAGAAATGTCTATTTAGATATTCTACCCATTTTTGAAGTGGGTTGTATTTTTTTTAATATTAAGCTGCATGAGCTGTTTATATATATTGGAGATTAAACCTTTGTCCATTGATTCGTTTCCACATATTTCCTCCCATTCTGAGGGTTGCCTTTTTCCATTCCCGTTTTTTAACAAAAGAAAGAAAGAAAGAAAAAGAAGCAGAACACAAATGTCCGTAAAATATGCCTCTTGAAACTGTCGTTTTGAAATATGGAGGTGTTTTGAATTTTTTGGTCGGTATACGACCCCAGGATTTGTTTTCAGGGCAGGTCTCATTTACAGGCCTGCAATTATTTTGAATATCAACTGACCATTAGCGCTGGGATTAAAGCTGCTGTTGTGTGAAACGGCCACAAGGTGGCAGCAGTTCTCCTTTACCAAATCTGGTGACTAGGGCAACAGAGCCTCAATGGAAGTCGTGTTCTAGGTTGTAATTTAGAATGGAATGTGCCAGGAAAAAGACCCTTAAGTTTGTCTCACTATTTCTTGTTCGGTTTTTTTTTCATTTAATTTTTATTTTTTAGCACAGCAAGTTTGATTACAATGTTTGGCTTGTTGTAGGTGTGCAAGATGTGGTTCTTTTACGCATATACATATGTCTGTTCTTCCTGGGATCCTTTTCCATGTACGTTATGACAGAATGTTGACTAATCTTCTCTTGGTATTCCGTAGGTGTTTGGTGTCTATATATTTCACCTGTGTTTGTATATGTCTCTTAACCCCAATATCCTAATGTATCCAATCCTCACACCTTTCCATTGGTGAACCGTAAGTTTGTTTAATGAATCTGCGATTGCCCTTCTCTGTGGAAATATCTTCACTAGTATCAAGTTTTAGGTAACACCTATAAGTGATATCATACGATATGTGTCTTTCTCTTTCTGACTTACTACAAGTCACGTGATTACCTCTAGACTCATCTACGGTGCTGCAAATGGCATTGTGTCCTTTTTTTCCTTGGCTAATATTCTGTCTGTACATGTACCAGTTCTTCTTTGACCACTCATCTGTTGATGGACTTTTTGGTTGCTCCCATGTCATGGCTATTGTAATGCTGCGGCAATGCACATTTGCCTGCCTGTGTCTTTCCAATTCTGTCTTCTTAGGTTATAGGCCCAGGAGTTCGCCTGCTGGATCATATGGTAGCAAAATGTTTACCTTGTACAGGCACCGCCATTCTGTTCTCATTAGTGGCTCTTACCAGGTTACGTCCCACTTAAAGTTGAGGTGATGCTCTTCTCCACAACACCTTCAGCGTTTATTGTTTGGAGTATTTTTGCTGAAGTTTATTCTGACTAGTGTGAGCTGATACCACTTTGTGCTTGGATTTGCATGCGTCTCATAATACCTTGAAATTGAGCTTTCTGGCATGTCCTTTTTTTCTTCAAACTGTGAGTACAGCTTACCTCTTCAAATTGTTTTCGGGAAGTAGGTGTGACATTTAGAAATATTTTGGCCATTACCTCCCTCAAGACATTATGAGGGCAGGTTTCATTCACAGCCCTCCAGTACTGGTGCATATGAAGTGACCCTTAGCACAGGTTTTAAAGCTGCTGTTGCAGGTAACGGCCAGAGGGTGGCAGCATTTCTGCTTTTCCCAATCTGTTAACTAGGGAAACAGACCATCCTGGCAGTGGTGTTCCTCGGTTCTATATTAGAGTGGAATGTGCCCCCAAAAGCTGATGTCTCCTTACTTATGTTTGTTTTAGAAATCGAATTTCTATATATTTTTTTATTGGAGTCATATTCCATTGTGTTCATGGACCACTTCTTCTTTGAGCATTCCTCTGTTGATGGACATTTTCGTAGCTTCCAAGTGTTGGCTATGGTAAATATTGCTGGAGTGCAGGATTGCCAGCATGTGTCTTTTCTTTTTTGTGGTACATGGGCCTCTCACTGCCGTGGGCCCTCCCATTGCAGAGCACAGGCTCCGGACGCACAGGCCCAGCAGCCATAGCTCACGGGAACAGCCGCTCCGCGGCAAGTGGGATCTTCCCGAATCGGGGCATGAACCCATGTCCCCTGCACTGGCAGGCGGACTCTCATCCACTGCGCCACCAGTGAATCCCAGCCTGTCTTTTTGATTCTCATCCCCTCAGGCGAAAGGCCCAGCAGTGGGTATACTTGATTGAATGGTAGCTTAGTATTTATCTTTACAAGGCACGTCATTTTTGTTTTCATGACTGGCTCTTACCATGTCCCACGTTGAAGCAAGGGTAGGCATTTCTCCAAAACCCCTTCAGCATTTATTGTTTGCAGAATTTTTCCTGATGGGCATTCTGACTGCTGTGAGCTGATAGGTTTTTGTCATTTGGATTTACATATCTTTAATTATTCCTAATGTTTAGCATTTTCCCATGCCTTTTTAAATTTCTGGCAGAGAAAAACAGAAAAAAAAAACGGAGAGTACAGTTAAACTCTTGAAATTGTCTTCTTGGATGGTTGCCCTCTTTTGAATGTTCTGGTCAATTTTCAACCCCATGTTTGTTTTTGAGGGCAGGTGTTATTCACAGGCCTGCAATGAGTGTGACTATTTAGTGACCATTAGCAGTGGGTTTAAAGCTGCTGTTGTGGGAAATGGCCACAAGGCGGCAGCGTTTCTCCACTCCCAAGTCTGGTTCCTAGGGCAGCAGAGCCTTTCTGGGACCAATGGAATACAGAAGAAGGCATCACTGAAGTCTAATACAGAATACCATGTCCTGGTGGATGGTAGAATGACCAGTAGGGTCTAGGAATTAGGAACTACTGGATGTATATCCTCGGTGGCTTCACTGATTGTCCTAACATCCTTTACCAGGTCCCCAGCAGCCCACGGGGCTCTCGTGGTCAGGCCCCTCCCAGGATATGGGGCTCACCTGGGCAGGGCCCCAGCAGCCAACGGGGTTCTCATGTTCAGGCCACTCCCAGGTTATGGAGCTCAGCTGTGAAACTACCCAGCAGCCCATGAGGCTCTCGTGCTTAGGCACCTCCCATGATACAGAGCTCCCGTGGGCAGGTACCATGGCAGGGCTGGGCACACAGGAACCGTGCACATAGCCCTCATTGCAGAGCACCCCAGAACGCCTGTCACGCAGAGCTGACACAGAGCACCTCAGAGCAGGACTTGAACTAACCAACAGCAGCTCCGACAGGTCTCTGACCCTGGGCATCACTCTGTGCAGCCTCCCTCTGCCTGGTCTTCCAGAGACTTCCACTGCAGCCGGGGCACCAGGCCTTTGTCTCCAACCATCCCCCCTCCTCTCCCTGACTCCTGGGTTCCTCTCATTAGGATTAGGTCTTCTTGAAATTGTCTCCCACTCATGGGCCAGATAAAATGATGAGAAAACAAGCCGGAGATGCAGCCCCTTGTCTATCCTGACTCTCAGGAGCCCACACCTGTTCCTTGGAACTGGCCGTTTCAGCGAGGTCCATTTTCTGCAATGTGAGCCACTGAGGGGTGAGGATTGGCTGACCGGAGCAGCCTGTCCCTACCGGCCAGCCCTCCCCAGGTGTGCCTGGGTTGAGGTCAATAGAAACACCGCTCCAGGGAGCAACAGCGCCTGCAGCTGTGCCTGACGCCATATTCTCTGCCCCGTCAGCAGTCTCGGGGCTGTGCTGGTGGGAGGGAGTGAGGGGGCACGGTTTTGTGGGTGGCCCGGTGTGAGAGGGGCTCTGCTGGACTTTCTGCAGGAGTTGCCAGACTGCCACCTGCTAAAGAAGAGGATGGGTCACCCATACCTTCCGCTGGAATTTCTCCGCGGGCAGAGGTGAGGGAGGAACAAAGCAGTGGGGGCCAAGACAGGACGGATATCTCAGGCAGGGAAATGGAAAGTTTTCAGAAGAGCGCCTGGGGCCAGGATCATCCTGGCTGGCCTGCAGGCACCAAGTCAGCCTGCGTGCTTTCGCTGGTGTGGATCCACGGCCCTTCCTCTATGCTTTCAAGTCCTTGTACATATTCAGGTGTTTTACCTGGGAAGGGAGGGAACAGTTCAGCAGCAGCTGGCTGGGGGCTCAGTTCACGTTTACTCACAGACGCCTATGTACGGTCCCCCAGCTTTGCAATGAGGACGCTCCTTGCGGGGGTGGGGGGGGCTGCTGGCTGCATGGGAGATAATTCCCTACCTCTGACCAACTTCAGAATTGTTTACCACTGGAGCAAGTACCCTGATAGGGTTTTCCTCTGTATAACTAGTGGGTTCTGTTTATTTTTTCTGTTTTGTTTCAAGGTAGATTTTATTCCTCATTTATGTATTTATAGATATAAGCATGGAAATAATTCATTCATACAAATACATCTGTGTGAAGGGAAGAACGCTTTTCTGTTTTATTTTTAAATTTTATTTGTTTTTAAAAATTTTGAAATTTAATATTATTTATTTTTTTAGACAGCAGGTTATTATTAGTTATCTATTTTATACATATACATGTATACAGGTCAATCCCAATCTCCCAACTCATCCCACCACCACCACCCCATGGCTTCCCCCCCTTGGTTTCCATACGTTTGTTCTCTAACCCTGTGTCTCTAATTCTGCCCTGCAAACCGGTTCATCTGTACCAGTTTTCTAGGTTCCACGTATATGCATTAATACACAATATTTGTTTCTCTCTTTCTGACTTACTTCTCTCGGTATGACAGTCTCTAGATCCATCCACGTCTCTACAAATGACCCCGTTTCATTCCTTTTTATGGCTGAGTAATATTCCATTTTATATATGTACCACATCTTTATTCATTCGTCTGTCTGTGGGCATTTAGGTTGCTTCCATTACCTGGCTATTGTAAATAGTGCTGCAATGAACATTGTGGTGAATGTGTCTTTTGGATTTATGGTTTTCTCTGGGTATATGCCCAGAAGTGGGATTGCTAGATCATATGGTAATTGTATTTTTAGTTTTTCTAATGAACCTCCATACTGTTCTCCATAGTGACTGTATCAATTGACATGCCCACCAATAGTGGAAGAGGGATCCATGTGTCCACACCCTCCGCAGCATTTGTAGTTTGTAGATTTTCTGATGATGCCCATTCTAACAGGTGTTAGGTGATACCTCATTGAAGTTTTGACTTGCATTTCTCTAATAATTAGTGATGTTGAGCAGCTTTTCATGTGCATCCTGGCCATCTCTGGGTCTCCTTTGAAGAAATGTCTATTTAGATATTCTACCCATTTTTGAAGTGGGTTGTATTTTTTTTAATATTAAGCTGCATGAGCTGTTTATATATATTGGAGATTAAACCTTTGTCCATTGATTCGTTTCCACATATTTCCTCCCATTCTGAGGGTTGCCTTTTTCCATTCCCGTTTTTTAACAAAAGAAAGAAAGAAAGAAAAAGAGGCAGAACACAAATGTCCGTAAAATATGCCTCTTGAAACTGTCGTTTTGAAATATGGAGGTGTTTTGAATTTTTTGGTCGGTATACGACCCCAGGATTTGTTTTCAGGGCAGGTCTCATTTACAGGCCTGCAATTATTTTGAATATCAACTGACCATTAGCGCTGGGATTAAAGCTGCTGTTGTGTGAAACGGCCACAAGGTGGCAGCAGTTCTCCTTTACCAAATCTGGTGACTAGGGCAACAGAGCCTCAATGGAAGTCGTGTTCTAGGTTGTAATTTAGAATGGAATGTGCCAGGAAAAAGACCCTTAAGTTTGTCTCACTATTTCTTGTTCGGTTTTTTTTTCATTTAATTTTTATTTTTTATCACAGCAAGTTTGATTACAATGTTTGGCTTGTTGTAGGTGTGCAAGATGTGGTTCTTTTACGCATATACATATGTCTGTTCTTCCTGGGATCCTTTTCCATGTACGTTATGACAGAATGTTGACTAATCTTCTCTTGGTATTCCGTAGGTGTTTGGTGTCTATATATTTCAACTGTGTTTGTATATGTCTCTTAACCCCAATATCCTAATGTATCCAATCCTCACACCTTTCCATTGGTGAACCATAAGTTTGTTTAATGAATCTGCGATTGCCCTTCTCTGTGGAAATATCTTCACTAGTATCAAGTTTTAGGTAACACCTATAAGTGATATCATACGATATGTGTCTTTCTCTTTCTGACTTACTACAAGTCACGTGATTACCTCTAGACTCATCTACGGTGCTGCAAATGGCATTGTGTCCTTTTTTTCCTTGGCTAATATTCTGTCTGTACATGTACCAGTTCTTCTTTGACCACTCATCTGTTGATGGACTTTTTGGTTGCTCCCATGTCATGGCTATTGTAATGCTGCGGCAATGCACATTTGCCTGCCTGTGTCTTTCCAATTCTGTCTTCTTAGGTTATAGGCCCAGGAGTTCGCCTGCTGGATCATATGGTAGCAAAATGTTTACCTTGTACAGGCACCGCCATTCTGTTCTCATTAGTGGCTCTTACCAGGTTACGTCCCACTTAAAGTTGAGGTGATGCTCTTCTCCACAACACCTTCAGCGTTTATTGTTTGGAGTATTTTTGCTGAAGTTTATTCTGACTAGTGTGAGCTGATACCACTTTGTGCTTGGATTTGCATGCATCTCATAATACCTTGAAATTGAGCTTTCTGGCATGTCCTTTTTTTCTTCAAACTGTGAGTACAGCTTACCTCTTCAAATTGTTTTCGGGAAGTAGGTGTGACATTTAGAAATATTTTGGCCATTACCTCCCTCAAGACATTATGAGGGCAGGTTTCATTCACAGCCCTCCAGTACTGGTGCATATGAAGTGACCCTTAGCACAGGTTTTAAAGCTGCTGTTGCAGGTAACGGCCAGAGGGTGGCAGCATTTCTGCTTTTCCCAATCTGTTAACTAGGGAAACAGACCATCCTGGCAGTGGTGTTCCTCGGTTATATATTAGAGTGGAATGTGCCCCCAAAAGCTGATGTCTCCTTACTTATGTTTGTTTTAGAAATTGAATTTCTATATATTTTTTTATTGGAGTCATATTCCATTGTGTTCATGGACCACTTCTTCTTTGAGCATTCCTCTGTTGATGGACATTTTTGTAGCTTCCAAGTGTTGGCTATGGTAAATATTGCTGGAGTGCAGGATTGCCAGCATGTGTCTTTTCTTTTTTGTGGTACATGGGCCTCTCACTGCCGTGGGCCCTCCCATTGCAGAGCACAGGCTCTGGACGCACAGGCCCAGCAGCCATAGCTCACGGGAACAGCCGCTCCGCGGCATGTGGGATCTTCCCGAATCGGGGCATGAACCCATGTCCCCTGCACTGGCAGGCGGACTCTCATCCACTGCGCCACCAGTGAATCCCAGCCTGTCTTTTTGATTCTCATCCCCTCAGGCGAAAGGCCCAGCAGTGGGTATACTTGATTGAATGGTAGCTTAGTATTTATCTTTACAAGGCACGACATTTTTGTTTTCATGACTGGCTCTTACCATGTCCCACGTTGAAGCAAGGGTAGGCATTTCTCCAAAACCCCTTCAGCATTTATTGTTTGCAGAATTTTTCCTGATGGGCATTCTGACTGCTGTGAGCTGAGAGGTTTTTGTCATTTGGATTTACATATCTTTAATTATTCCTAATGTTTAGCATTTTCCCATGCCTTTTTAAATTTCTGGCAGAGAAAAACAGAAAAAAAAAACGGAGAGTACAGTTAAACTCTTGAAATTGTCTTCTTGGATGGTTGCCCTCTTTTGAATGTTCTGGTCAATTTTCAACCCCATGTTTGTTTTTGAGGGCAGGTGTTATTCACAGGCCTGCAATGAGTGTGACTATTTAGTGACCATTAGCAGTGGGTTTAAAGCTGCTGTTGTGGGAAATGGCCACAAGGCGGCAGCGTTTCTCCACTCCCAAGTCTGGTTCCTAGGGCAGCAGAGCCTTTCTGGGACCAATGGAATACAGAAGAAGGCATCATTGAAGTCTAATACAGAATACCATGTCCTGGTGGATGGTAGAATGACCAGTAGGGTCTAGGAATTAGGAACTACTGGATGTATATCCTCGGTGGCTTCACTGACTGTCCTAACATCCTTTACCAGGTCCCCAGCAGCCCACGGGGCTCTCGTGGTCAGGCCCCTCCCAGGATATGGGGCTCACCTGGGCAGGGCCCCAGCAGCCAACGGGGTTCTCATGTTCAGGCCACTCCCAGGTTATGGAGCTCAGCTGTGAAACTACCCAGCAGCCCATGAGGCTCTCGTGCTTAGGCACCTCCCATGATACAGAGCTCCCGTGGGCAGGTACCATGGCAGGGCTGGGCACACAGGAACCGTGCACATAGCCCTCATTGCAGAGCACCCCAGAACGCCTGTCACGCAGAGCTGACACAGAGCACCTCAGAGCAGGACTTGAACTAACCAACAGCAGCTCCGACAGGTCTCTGACCCTGGGCATCACTCTGTGCAGCCTCCCTCTGCCTGGTCTTCCAGAGACTTCCACTGCAGCCGGGGCACCAGGCCTTTGTCTCCAACCATCCCCCCTCCTCTCCCTGACTCCTGGGTTCCTCTCATTAGGATTAGGTCTTCTTGAAATTGTCTCCCACTCATGGGCCAGATAAAATGATGAGAAAACAAGCCGGAGATGCAGCCCCTTGTCTATCCTGACTCTCAGGAGCCCACACCTGTTCCTTGGAACTGGCCGTTTCAGCGAGGTCCATTTTCTGCAATGTGAGCCACTGAGGGGTGAGGATTGGCTGACCGGAGCAGCCTGTCCCTACCGGCCAGCCCTCCCCAGGTGTGCCTGGGTTGAGGTCAATAGAAACACCGCTCCAGGGAGCAACAGCGCCTGCAGCTGTGCCTGACGCCATATTCTCTGCCCCGTCAGCAGTCTCGGGGCTGTGCTGGTGGGAGGGAGTGAGGGGGCACGGTTTTGTGGGTGGCCCGGTGTGAGAGGGGCTCTGCTGGACTTTCTGCAGGAGTTGCCAGACTGCCACCTGCTAAAGAAGAGGATGGGTCACCCATACCTTCCGCTGGAATTTCTCCGTGGGCAGAGGTGAGGGAGGAACAAAGCAGTGGGGGCCAAGACAGGACGGATATCTCAGGCAGGGAAATGGAAAGTTTTCAGAAGAGCGCCTGGGGCCAGGATCATCCTGGCTGGCCTGCAGGCACCAAGTCAGCCTGCATGCTTTCGCTGGTGTGGATCCACGGCCCTTCCTCTATGCTTTCAAGTCCTTGTACATATTCAGGTGTTTTACCTGGGAAGGGAGGGAACAGTTCAGCAGCAGCTGGCTGGGGGCTCAGCTCACGTTTACTCACAGACGCCTATGTACGGTCCCCCAGCTTTGCAATGAGGACGCTCCTTGCGGGGGTGGGGGGGGGCTGCTGGCTGCATGGGAGATAATTCCCTACCTCTGACCAACTTCAGAATTGTTTACCACTGGAGCAAGTACCCTGATAGGGTTTTCCTCTGTATAACTAGTGGGTTCTGTTTATTTTTTCTGTTTTGTTTCAAGGTAGATTTTATTCCTCATTTATGTATTTATAGATATAAGCATGGAAATAATTCATTCATACAAATACATCTGTGTGAAGGGAAGAACGTTTTTCTGTTTTATTTTTAAATTTTATTTGTTTTTAAAAATTTTGAAATTTAATATTATTTATTTTTTTAGACAGCAGGTGATTATTAGTTATCTATATTATACATATACATGTATACAGGTCAATCCCAATCTCCCAACTCATCCCACCACCACCACCCCATGGCTTCCACCCCTTTGTTTCCATACGTTTGTTCTCTAACCCTGTGTCTCTAATTCTGCCCTGCAAACCGGTTCATCTGTACCTGTTTTCTAGGTTCCACATATATGCATTAATACACAATATTTGTTTTTCTCTTTCTGACTTACTTCTCTCGGTATGACAGTCTCTAGATCCATCCACGTCTCTACAAATGACCCTGTTTCATTCCTTTTTATGGCTGAGTAATATTCCATTTTATATATGTACCACATCTTTATCCATTCGTCTGTCTGTGGGCATTTAGGTTGCTTCCATTACCTGGCTATTGTAAATAGTGCTGCAATGAACATTGTGGTGAATGTGTCTTTTGGATTTATGGTTTTCTCTGGGTATATGCCCAGAAGTGGGATTGCTGGATCATATGGTAATTGTATTTTTAGTTTTTCTAATGAACCTCCATACTGTTCTCCATAGTGACTGTATCAATTGACATGCCCACCTATAGTGGAAGAGGGATCCATGTGTCCACACCCTCCGCAGCATTTGTAGTTTGTCGATTTTCTGATGATGCCCATTCTAACAGGTGTGAGGTGATACCTCATTGAAGTTTTGACTTGCATTTCTCTAATAATTAGTGATGTTGAGCAGCTTTTCATGTGCATCCTGGCCATCTCTGGGTCTCCTTTGAAGAAATGTCTATTTAGATATTCTACCCATTTTTGAAGTGGGTTGTATTTTTTTTAATATTAAGCTGCATGAGCTGTTTATATATATTGGAGATTAAACCTTTGTCCATTGATTCGTTTCCACATATTTCCTCCCATTCTGAGGGTTGCCTTTTTCCATTCCCGTTTTTTAACAAAAGAAAGAAAGAAAGAAAAAGAAGCAGAACACAAATGTCCGTAAAATATGCCTCTTGAAACTGTCGTTTTGAAATATGGAGGTGTTTTGAATTTTTTGGTCGGTATACGACCCCAGGATTTGTTTTCAGGGCAGGTCTCATTTACAGGCCTGCAATTATTTTGAATATCAACTGACCATTAGCGCTGGGATTAAAGCTGCTGTTGTGTGAAACGGCCACAAGGTGGCAGCAGTTCTCCTTTACCAAATCTGGTGACTAGGGCAACAGAGCCTCAATGGAAGTCGTGTTCTAGGTTGTAATTTAGAATGGAATGTGCCAGGAAAAAGACCCTTAAGTTTGTCTCACTATTTCTTGTTGGGTTTTTTTTTCATTTAATTTTTATTTTTTAGCACAGCAAGTTTGATTACAATGTTTGGCTTGTTGTAGGTGTGCAAGATGTGGTTCTTTTACGCATATACATATGTCTGTTCTTCCTGGGATCCTTTTCCATGTACGTTATGACAGAATGTTGACTAATCTTCTCTTGGTATTCCGTAGGTGTTTGGTGTCTATATATTTCACCTGTGTTTGTATATGTCTCTTAACCCCAATATCCTAATGTATCCAATCCTCACACCTTTCCATTGGTGAACCGTAAGTTTGTTTAATGAATCTGCGATTGCCCTTCTCTGTGGAAATATCTTCACTAGTATCAAGTTTTAGGTAACACCTATAAGTGATATCATACGATATGTGTCTTTCTCTTTCTGACTTACTACAAGTCACGTGATTACCTCTAGACTCATCTACGGTGCTGCAAATGGCATTGTGTCCTTTTTTTCCTTGGCTAATATTCTGTCTGTACATGTACCAGTTCTTCTTTGACCACTCATCTGTTGATGGACTTTTTGGTTGCTCCCATGTCATGGCTATTGTAATGCTGCGGCAATGCACATTTGCCTGCCTGTGTCTTTCCAATTCTGTCTTCTTAGGTTATAGGCCCAGGAGTTCGCCTGCTGGATCATATGGTAGCAAAATGTTTACCTTGTACAGGCACCGCCATTCTGTTCTCATTAGTGGCTCTTACCAGGTTACGTCCCACTTAAAGTTGAGGTGATGCTCTTCTCCACAACACCTTCAGCGTTTATTGTTTGGAGTATTTTTGCTGAAGTTTATTCTGACTAGTGTGAGCTGATACCACTTTGTGCTTGGATTTGCATGCGTCTCATAATACCTTGAAATTGAGCTTTCTGGCATGTCCTTTTTTTCTTCAAACTGTGAGTACAGCTTACCTCTTCAAATTGTTTTCGGGAAGTAGGTGTGACATTTAGAAATATTTTGGCCATTACCTCCCTCAAGACATTATGAGGGCAGGTTTCATTCACAGCCCTCCAGTACTGGTGCATATGAAGTGACCCTTAGCACAGGTTTTAAAGCTGCTGTTGCAGGTAACGGCCAGAGGGTGGCAGCATTTCTGCTTTTCCCAATCTGTTAACTAGGGAAACAGACCATCCTGGCAGTGGTGTTCCTTGGTTCTATATTAGAGTGGAATGTGCCCCCAAAAGCTGATGTCTCCTTACTTATGTTTGTTTTAGAAATCGAATTTCTCTATATTTTTTTATTGGAGTCATATTCCATTGTGTTCATGGACCACTTCTTCTTTGAGCATTCCTCTGTTGATGGACATTTTCGTAGCTTCCAAGTGTTGGCTATGGTAAATATTGCTGGAGTGCAGGATTGCCAGCATGTGTCTTTTCTTTTTTGTGGTACATGGGCCTCTCACTGCCGTGGGCCCTCCCATTGCAGAGCACAGGCTCCGGACGCACAGGCCCAGCAGCCATAGCTCACGGGAACAGCCGCTCCGCGGCATGTGGGATCTTCCCGAATCGGGGCATGAACCCATGTCCCCTGCACTGGCAGGCGGACTCTCATCCACTGCGCCACCAGTGAATCCCAGCCTGTCTTTTTGATTCTCATCCCCTCAGGCGAAAGGCCCAGCAGTGGGTATACTTGATTGAATGGTAGCTCAGTATTTATCTTTACAAGGCACGTCATTTTTGTTTTCATGACTGGCTCTTACCATGTCCCACGTTGAAGCAAGGGTAGGCATTTCTCCAAAACCCCTTCAGCATTTATTGTTTGCAGAATTTTTCCTGATGGGCATTCTGACTGCTGTGAGCTGATAGGTTTTTGTCATTTGGATTTACATATCGTTAATTATTCCTAATGTTTAGCATTTTCCCATGCCTTTTTAAATTTCTGGCAGAGAAAAACAGAAAAAAAAAACGGAGAGTACAGTTAAACTCTTGAAATTGTCTTCTTGGATGGTTGCCCTCTTTTGAATGTTCTGGTCAATTTTCGACCCCATGTTTGTTTTTGAGGGCAGGTGTTATTCACAGGCCTGCAATGAGTGTGACTATTTAGTGACCATTAGCAGTGGGTTTAAAGCTGCTGTTGTGGGAAATGGCCACAAGGCGGCAGCGTTTCTCCACTCCCAAGTCTGGTTCCTAGGGCAGCAGAGCCTTTCTGGGACCAATGGAATACAGAAGAAGGCATCATTGAAGTCTAATACAGAATACCATGTCCTGGTGGATGGTAGAATGACCAGTAGGGTCTAGGAATTAGGAACTACTGGATGTATATCCTCGGTGGCTTCACTGACTGTCCTAACATCCTTTACCAGGTCCCCAGCAGCCCACGGGGCTCTCGTGGTCAGGCCCCTCCCAGGATATGGGGCTCAGCTGGGCAGGGCCCCAGCAGCCAACGGGGTTCTCATGTTCAGGCCACTCCCAGGGTATGGAGCTCAGCTGTGAAACTACCCAGCAGCCCATGAGGCTCTCGTGCTTAGGCACCTCCCATGATACAGAGCTCCCGTGGGCAGGTACCATGGCAGGGCTGGGCACACAGGAACCGTGCACATAGCCCTCATTGCAGAGCACCCCAGAACGCCTGTCACGCAGAGCTGACACAGAGCACCTCAGAGCAGGACTTGAACTAACCAACAGCAGCTCCGACAGGTCTCTGACCCTGGGCATCACTCTGTGCAGCCTCCCTCTGCCTGGTCTTCCAGAGACTTCCACTGCAGCCGGGGCACCAGGCCTTTGTCTCCAACCATCCCCCCTCCTCTCCCTGACACCTGGGTTCCTCTCGTTAGGATTAGGTCTTCTTGAAATTGTCTCCCACTCATGGGCCAGATAAAATGATGAGAAAACAAGCCGGAGATGCAGCCCCTCTTCTATCCTGACTCTCAGGAGCCCACACCTGTTCCTTGGAACTGGCCGTTTCAGCGAGGTCCATTTTCTGCAATGTGAGCCACTGAGGGGTGAGGATTGGCTGACCGGAGCAGCCTGTCCCTACCGGCCAGCCCTCCCCAGGTGTGCCTGGGTTGAGGTCAATAGAAACACCGCTCCAGGGAGCAACAGCGCCTGCAGCTGTGCCTGACGCCATATTCTCTGCCCCGTCAGCAGTCTCGGGGCTGTGCTGGTGGGAGGGAGTGAGGGGGCACGGTTTTGTGGGTGGCCCGGTGTGAGAGGGGCTCTGCTGGACTTTCTGCAGGAGTTGCCAGACTGCCACCTGCTAAAGAAGAGGATGGGTCACCCATACCTTCCGCTGGAATTTCTCCGCGGGCAGAGGTGGGGGAGGAACAAAGCAGTGGGGGCCAAGACAGGACGGATATCTCAGGCAGGGAAATGGAAAGTTTTCAGAAGAGCGCCTGGGGCCAGGATCATCCTGGCTGGCCTGCAGGCACCAAGTCAGCCTGCGTGCTTTCGCTGGTGTGGATCCACGGCCCTTCCTCTATGCTTTCAAGTCCTTGTACATATTCAGGTGTTTTACCTGGGAAGGGAGGGAACAGTTCAGCAGCAGCTGGCTGGGGGCTCAGCTCACGTTTACTCACAGACGCCTATGTACGGTCCCCCAGCTTTGCAATGAGGACGCTCCTTGCGGGGGTGGGGGGGGGGCTGCTGGCTGCATGGGAGATAATTCTCCACCTCTGACCAACTTCAGAATTGTTTACCACTGGAGCAAGTACCCTGATAGGGTTTTCCTCTGTATAACTAGTGGGTTCTGTTTATTTTTTCTGTTTTGTTTCAAGGTAGATTTTATTCCTCATTTATGTATTTATAGATATAAGCATGGAAATAATTCATTCATACAAATACATCTGTGTGAAGGGAAGAACGCTTTTCTGTTTTATTTTTAAATTTTATTTGTTTTTAAAAATTTTGAAATTTAATATTATTTATTTTTTTAGACAGCAGGTTATTATTAGTTATCTATTTTATACATATACATGTATACAGGTCAATCCCAATCTCCCAACTCATCCCACCACCACCACCCCATGGCTTCCCCCCCTTGGTTTCCATACGTTTGTTCTCTAACCCTGTGTCTCTAATTCTGCCCTGCAAACCGGTTCATCTGTACCAGTTTTCTAGGTTCCACGTATATGCATTAATACACAATATTTGTTTTTCTCTTTCTGACTTACTTCTCTCGGTATGACAGTCTCTAGATCCATCCACGTCTCTACAAATGACCCCGTTTCATTCCTTTTTATAGCTGAGTAATATTCCATTTTATATATGTACCACATCTTTATCCATTCGTCTGTCTGTGGGCATTTAGGTTGCTTCCATTACCTGGCTATTGTAAATAGTGCTGCAATGAACATTGTGGTGAATGTGTCTTTTGGATTTATGGTTTTCTCTGGGTATATGCCCAGAAGTGGGATTGCTGGATCATATGGTAATTGTATTTTTAGTTTTTCTAATGAACCTCCATACTGTTCTCCATAGTGACTGTATCAATTGACATGCCCACCAATAGTGGAAGAGGGATCCATGTGTCCACACCCTCCGCAGCATTTGTAGTTTGTCGATTTTCTGATGATGCCCATTCTAACAGGTGTGAGGTGATACCTCATTGAAGTTTTGACTTGCATTTCTCTAATAATTAGTGATGTTCAGCAGCTTTTCATGTGCATCCTGGCCATCACTGGGTCTCCTTTGAAGAAATGTCTATTTAGATATTCTACCCATTTTTGAAGTGGGTTGTATTTTTTTTTAATATTAAGCTGCATGAGCTGTTTATATATATTGGAGATTAAACCTTTGTCCATTGATTCGTTTCCACATATTTCCTCCCATTCTGAGGGTTGCCTTTTTCCATTCCCGTTTTTTAACAAAAGAAAGAAAGAAAGAAAAAGAGGCAGAACACAAATGTCCGTAAAATATGCCTCTTGAAACTGTCGTTTTGAAATATGGAGGTGTTTTGAATTTTTTGGTCGGTATACGACCCCAGGATTTGTTTTCAGGGCAGGTCTCATTTACAGGCCTGCAATTATTTTGAATATCAACTGACCATTAGCGCTGGGATTAAAGCTGCTGTTGTGTGAAACGGCCACAAGGTGGCAGCAGTTCTCCTTTACCAAATCTGGTGACTAGGGCAACAGAGCCTCAATGGAAGTCGTGTTCTAGGTTGTAATTTAGAATGGAATGTGCCAGGAAAAAGACCCTTAAGTTTGTCTCACTATTTCTTGTTCGGTTTTTTTTTCATTTAATTTTTATTTTTTAGCACAGCAAGTTTGATTACAATGTTTGGCTTGTTGTAGGTGTGCAAGATGTGGTTCTTTTACGCATATACATATGTCTGTTCTTCCTGGGATCCTTTTCCATGTACGTTATGACAGAATGTTGACTAATCTTCTCTTGGTATTCCGTAGGTGTTTGGTGTCTATATATTTCACCTGTGTTTGTATATGTCTCTTAACCCCAATATCCTAATGTATCCAATCCTCACACCTTTCCATTGGTGAACCATAAGTTTGTTTAATGAATCTGCGATTGCCCTTCTCTGTGGAAATATCTTCACTAGTATCAAGTTTTAGGTAACACCTATAAGTGATATCATACGATATGTGTCTTTCTCTTTCTGACTTACTACAAGTCACGTGATTACCTCTAGACTCATCTACGGTGCTGCAAATGGCATTGTGTCCTTTTTTTCCTTGGCTAATATTCTGTCTGTACATGTACCAGTTCTTCTTTGACCACTCATCTGTTGATGGACTTTTTGGTTGCTCCCATGTCATGGCTATTGTAATGCTGCGGCAATGCACATTTGCCTGCCTGTGTCTTTCCAATTCTGTCTTCTTAGGTTATAGGCCCAGGAGTTCGCCTGCTGGATCATATGGTAGCAAAATGTTTACCTTGTACAGGCACCGCCATTCTGTTCTCATTAGTGGCTCTTACCAGGTTACGTCCCACTTAAAGTTGAGGTGATGCTCTTCTCCACAACACCTTCAGCGTTTATTGTTTGGAGTATTTTTGCTGAAGTTTATTCTGACTAGTGTGAGCTGATACCACTTTGTGCTTGGATTTGCATGCATCTCATAATACCTTGAAATTGAGCTTTCTGGCATGTCCTTTTTTTCTTCAAACTGTGAGTACAGCTTACCTCTTCAAATTGTTTTCGGGAAGTAGGTGTGACATTTAGAAATATTTTGGCCATTACCTCCCTCAAGACATTATGAGGGCAGGTTTCATTCACAGCCCTCCAGTACTGGTGCATATGAAGTGACCCTTAGCACAGGTTTTAAAGCTGCTGTTGCAGGTAACGGCCAGAGGGTGGCAGCATTTCTGCTTTTCCCAATCTGTTAACTAGGGAAACAGACCATCCTGGCAGTGGTGTTCCTCGGTTCTATATTAGAGTGGAATGTGCCCCCAAAAGCTGATGTCTCCTTACTTATGTTTGTTTTAGAAATTGAATTTCTATATATTTTTTTATTGGAGTCATATTCCATTGTGTTCATGGACCACTTCTTCTTTGAGCATTCCTCTGTTGATGGACATTTTCGTAGCTTCCAAGTGTTGGCTATGGTAAATATTGCTGGAGTGCAGGATTGCCAGCATGTGTCTTTTCTTTTTTGTGGTACATGGGCCTCTCACTGCCGTGGGCCCTCCCATTGCAGAGCACAGGCTCCGGACGCACAGGCCCAGCAGCCATAGCTCACGGGAACAGCCGCTCCGCGGCATGTGGGATCTTCCCGAATCGGGGCATGAACCCATGTCCCCTGCACTGGCAGGCGGACTCTCATCCACTGCGCCACCAGTGAATCCCAGCCTGTCTTTTTGATTCTCATCCCCTCAGGCGAAAGGCCCAGCAGTGGGTATACTTGATTGAATGGTAGCTCAGTGTTTATCTTTACAAGGCACGTCATTTTTGTTTTCATGACTGGCTCTTACCATGTCCCACGTTGAAGCAAGGGTAGGCATTTCTCCAAAACCCCTTCAGCATTTATTGTTTGCAGAATTTTTCCTGATGGGCATTCTGACTGCTGTGAGCTGATAGGTTTTTGTCATTTGGATTTACATATCTTTAATTATTCCTAATGTTTAGCATTTTCCCATGCCCTTTTAAATTTCTGGCAGAGAAAAACAGAATAAAAAACGGAGAGTACAGTTAAACTCTTGAAATTGTCTTCTTGGATGGTTGCCCTCTTTTGAATGTTCTGGTCAATTTTCGACCCCATGTTTGTTTTTGAGGGCAGGTGTTATTCACAGGCCTGCAATGAGTGTGACTATTTAGTGACCATTAGCAGTGGGTTTAAAGCTGCTGTTGTGGGAAATGGCCACAAGGCGGCAGCGTTTCTCCACTCCCAAGTCTGGTTCCTAGGGCAGCAGAGCCTTTCTGGGACCAATGGAATACAGAAGAAGGCATCATTGAAGTCTAATACAGAATACCATGTCCTGGTGGATGGTAGAATGACCAGTAGGGTCTAGGAATTAGGAACTACTGGATGTATATCCTCGGTGGCTTCACTGACTGTCCTAACATCCTTTACCAGGTCCCCAGCAGCCCACGGGGCTCTCGTGGTCAGGCCCCTCCCAGGATATGGGGCTCAGCTGGGCAGGGCCCCAGCAGCCAACGGGGTTCTCATGTTCAGGCCACTCCCAGGGTATGGAGCTCAGCTGTGAAACTACCCAGCAGCCCATGAGGCTCTCGTGCTTAGGCACCTCCCATGATACAGAGCTCCCGTGGGCAGGTACCATGGCAGGGCTGGGCACACAGGAACCGTGCACATAGCCCTCATTGCAGAGCACCCCAGAACGCCTGTCACGCAGAGCTGACACAGAGCACCTCAGAGCAGGACTTGAACTAACCAACAGCAGCTCCGACAGGTCTCTGACCCTGGGCATCACTCTGTGCAGCCTCCCTCTGCCTGGTCTTCCAGAGACTTCCACTGCAGCCGGGGCACCAGGCCTTTGTCTCCAACCATCCCCCCTCCTCTCCCTGACACCTGGGTTCCTCTCGTTAGGATTAGGTCTTCTTGAAATTGTCTCCCACTCATGGGCCAGATAAAATGATGAGAAAACAAGCCGGAGATGCAGCCCCTCTTCTATCCTGACTCTCAGGAGCCCACACCTGTTCCTTGGAACTGGCCGTTTCAGCGAGGTCCATTTTCTGCAATGTGAGCCACTGAGGGGTGAGGATTGGCTGACCGGAGCAGCCTGTCCCTACCGGCCAGCCCTCCCCAGGTGTGCCTGGGTTGAGGTCAATAGAAACACCGCTCCAGGGAGCAACAGCGCCTGCAGCTGTGCCTGACGCCATATTCTCTGCCCCGTCAGCAGTCTCGGGGCTGTGCTGGTGGGAGGGAGTGAGGGGGCACGGTTTTGTGGGTGGCCCGGTGTGAGAGGGGCTCTGCTGGACTTTCTGCAGGAGTTGCCAGACTGCCACCTGCTAAAGAAGAGGATGGGTCACCCATACCTTCCGCTGGAATTTCTCCGCGGGCAGAGGTGGGGGAGGAACAAAGCAGTGGGGGCCAAGACAGGACGGATATCTCAGGCAGGGAAATGGAAAGTTTTCAGAAGAGCGCCTGGGGCCAGGATCATCCTGGCTGGCCTGCAGGCACCAAGTCAGCCTGCGTGCTTTCGCTGGTGTGGATCCACGGCCCTTCCTCTATGCTTTCAAGTCCTTGTACATATTCAGGTGTTTTACCTGGGAAGGGAGGGAACAGTTCAGCAGCAGCTGGCTGGGGGCTCAGCTCACGTTTACTCACAGACGCCTATGTACGGTCCCCCAGCTTTGCAATGAGGACGCTCCTTGCGGGGGTGGGGGGGGGGCTGCTGGCTGCATGGGAGATAATTCTCCACCTCTGACCAACTTCAGAATTGTTTACCACTGGAGCAAGTACCCTGATAGGGTTTTCCTCTGTATAACTAGTGGGTTCTGTTTATTTTTTCTGTTTTGTTTCAAGGTAGATTTTATTCCTCATTTATGTATTTATAGATATAAGCATGGAAATAATTCATTCATACAAATACATCTGTGTGAAGGGAAGAACGCTTTTCTGTTTTATTTTTAAATTTTATTTGTTTTTAAAAATTTTGAAATTTAATATTATTTATTTTTTTAGACAGCAGGTTATTATTAGTTATCTATTTTATACATATACATGTATACAGGTCAATCCCAATCTCCCAACTCATCCCACCACCACCACCCCATGGCTTCCCCCCCTTGGTTTCCATACGTTTGTTCTCTAACCCTGTGTCTCTAATTCTGCCCTGCAAACCGGTTCATCTGTACCAGTTTTCTAGGTTCCACGTATATGCATTAATACACAATATTTGTTTTTCTCTTTCTGACTTACTTCTCTCGGTATGACAGTCTCTAGATCCATCCACGTCTCTACAAATGACCCCGTTTCATTCCTTTTTATAGCTGAGTAATATTCCATTTTATATATGTACCACATCTTTATCCATTCGTCTGTCTGTGGGCATTTAGGTTGCTTCCATTACCTGGCTATTGTAAATAGTGCTGCAATGAACATTGTGGTGAATGTGTCTTTTGGATTTATGGTTTTCTCTGGGTATATGCCCAGAAGTGGGATTGCTGGATCATATGGTAATTGTATTTTTAGTTTTTCTAATGAACCTCCATACTGTTCTCCATAGTGACTGTATCAATTGACATGCCCACCAATAGTGGAAGAGGGATCCATGTGTCCACACCCTCCGCAGCATTTGTAGTTTGTCGATTTTCTGATGATGCCCATTCTAACAGGTGTGAGGTGATACCTCATTGAAGTTTTGACTTGCATTTCTCTAATAATTAGTGATGTTCAGCAGCTTTTCATGTGCATCCTGGCCATCACTGGGTCTCCTTTGAAGAAATGTCTATTTAGATATTCTACCCATTTTTGAAGTGGGTTGTATTTTTTTTTAATATTAAGCTGCATGAGCTGTTTATATATATTGGAGATTAAACCTTTGTCCATTGATTCGTTTCCACATATTTCCTCCCATTCTGAGGGTTGCCTTTTTCCATTCCCGTTTTTTAACAAAAGAAAGAAAGAAAGAAAAAGAGGCAGAACACAAATGTCCGTAAAATATGCCTCTTGAAACTGTCGTTTTGAAATATGGAGGTGTTTTGAATTTTTTGGTCGGTATACGACCCCAGGATTTGTTTTCAGGGCAGGTCTCATTTACAGGCCTGCAATTATTTTGAATATCAACTGACCATTAGCGCTGGGATTAAAGCTGCTGTTGTGTGAAACGGCCACAAGGTGGCAGCAGTTCTCCTTTACCAAATCTGGTGACTAGGGCAACAGAGCCTCAATGGAAGTCGTGTTCTAGGTTGTAATTTAGAATGGAATGTGCCAGGAAAAAGACCCTTAAGTTTGTCTCACTATTTCTTGTTCGGTTTTTTTTTCATTTAATTTTTATTTTTTAGCACAGCAAGTTTGATTACAATGTTTGGCTTGTTGTAGGTGTGCAAGATGTGGTTCTTTTACGCATATACATATGTCTGTTCTTCCTGGGATCCTTTTCCATGTACGTTATGACAGAATGTTGACTAATCTTCTCTTGGTATTCCGTAGGTGTTTGGTGTCTATATATTTCACCTGTGTTTGTATATGTCTCTTAACCCCAATATCCTAATGTATCCAATCCTCACACCTTTCCATTGGTGAACCATAAGTTTGTTTAATGAATCTGCGATTGCCCTTCTCTGTGGAAATATCTTCACTAGTATCAAGTTTTAGGTAACACCTATAAGTGATATCATACGATATGTGTCTTTCTCTTTCTGACTTACTACAAGTCACGTGATTACCTCTAGACTCATCTACGGTGCTGCAAATGGCATTGTGTCCTTTTTTTCCTTGGCTAATATTCTGTCTGTACATGTACCAGTTCTTCTTTGACCACTCATCTGTTGATGGACTTTTTGGTTGCTCCCATGTCATGGCTATTGTAATGCTGCGGCAATGCACATTTGCCTGCCTGTGTCTTTCCAATTCTGTCTTCTTAGGTTATAGGCCCAGGAGTTCGCCTGCTGGATCATATGGTAGCAAAATGTTTACCTTGTACAGGCACCGCCATTCTGTTCTCATTAGTGGCTCTTACCAGGTTACGTCCCACTTAAAGTTGAGGTGATGCTCTTCTCCACAACACCTTCAGCGTTTATTGTTTGGAGTATTTTTGCTGAAGTTTATTCTGACTAGTGTGAGCTGATACCACTTTGTGCTTGGATTTGCATGCATCTCATAATACCTTGAAATTGAGCTTTCTGGCATGTCCTTTTTTTCTTCAAACTGTGAGTACAGCTTACCTCTTCAAATTGTTTTCGGGAAGTAGGTGTGACATTTAGAAATATTTTGGCCATTACCTCCCTCATGAGGGCAGGTTTCATTCACAGCCCTCCAGTACTGGTGCATATGAAGTGACCCTTAGCACAGGTT
This sequence comes from Mesoplodon mirus, assembly GCF_964341445.2. Taxonomy (NCBI): domain Eukaryota; kingdom Metazoa; phylum Chordata; class Mammalia; order Artiodactyla; family Ziphiidae; genus Mesoplodon; species Mesoplodon mirus. The sequence goes on from NC_138979.1 coordinate 93,621,297, forward strand.
TTAAAGCTGCTGTTGCAGGTAACGGCCAGAGGGTGGCAGCATTTCTGCTTTTCCCAATCTGTTAACTAGGGAAACAGACCATCCTGGCAGTGGTGTTCCTCGGTTCTATATTAGAGTGGAATGTGCCCCCAAAAGCTGATGTCTCCTTACTTATGTTTGTTTTAGAAATTGAATTTCTATATATTTTTTTATTGGAGTCATATTCCATTGTGTTCATGGACCACTTCTTCTTTGAGCATTCCTCTGTTGATGGACATTTTCGTAGCTTCCAAGTGTTGGCTATGGTAAATATTGCTGGAGTGCAGGATTGCCAGCATGTGTCTTTTCTTTTTTGTGGTACATGGGCCTCTCACTGCCGTGGGCCCTCCCATTGCAGAGCACAGGCTCCGGACGCACAGGCCCAGCAGCCATAGCTCACGGGAACAGCCGCTCCGCGGCATGTGGGATCTTCCCGAATCGGGGCATGAACCCATGTCCCCTGCACTGGCAGGCGGACTCTCATCCACTGCGCCACCAGTGAATCCCAGCCTGTCTTTTTGATTCTCATCCCCTCAGGCGAAAGGCCCAGCAGTGGGTATACTTGATTGAATGGTAGCTCAGTGTTTATCTTTACAAGGCACGTCATTTTTGTTTTCATGACTGGCTCTTACCATGTCCCACGTTGAAGCAAGGGTAGGCATTTCTCCAAAACCCCTTCAGCATTTATTGTTTGCAGAATTTTTCCTGATGGGCATTCTGACTGCTGTGAGCTGATAGGTTTTTGTCATTTGGATTTACATATCTTTAATTATTCCTAATGTTTAGCATTTTCCCATGCCCTTTTAAATTTCTGGCAGAGAAAAACAGAATAAAAAACGGAGAGTACAGTTAAACTCTTGAAATTGTCTTCTTGGATGGTTGCCCTCTTTTGAATGTTCTGGTCAATTTTCGACCCCATGTTTGTTTTTGAGGGCAGGTGTTATTCACAGGCCTGCAATGAGTGTGACTATTTAGTGACCATTAGCAGTGGGTTTAAAGCTGCTGTTGTGGGAAATGGCCACAAGGCGGCAGCGTTTCTCCACTCCCAAGTCTGGTTCCTAGGGCAGCAGAGCCTTTCTGGGACCAATGGAATACAGAAGAAGGCATCATTGAAGTCTAATACAGAATACCATGTCCTGGTGGATGGTAGAATGACCAGTAGGGTCTAGGAATTAGGAACTACTGGATGTATATCCTCGGTGGCTTCACTGACTGTCCTAACATCCTTTACCAGGTCCCCAGCAGCCCACGGGGCTCTCGTGGTCAGGCCCCTCCCAGGATATGGGGCTCACCTGGGCAGGGCCCCAGCAGCCAACGGGGTTCTCATGTTCAGGCCACTCCCAGGGTATGGAGCTCAGCTGTGAAACTACCCAGCAGCCCATGAGGCTCTCGTGCTTAGGCACCTCCCATGATACAGAGCTCCCGTGGGCAGGTACCATGGCAGGGCTGGGCACACAGGAACCGTGCACATAGCCCTCATTGCAGAGCACCCCAGAACGCCTGTCACGCAGAGCTGACACAGAGCACCTCAGAGCAGGACTTGAACTAACCAACAGCAGCTCCGACAGGTCTCTGACCCTGGGCATCACTCTGTGCAGCCTCCCTCTGCCTGGTCTTCCAGAGACTTCCACTGCAGCCGGGGCACCAGGCCTTTGTCTCCAACCATCCCCCCTCCTCTCCCTGACTCCTGGGTTCCTCTCATTAGGATTAGGTCTTCTTGAAATTGTCTCCCACTCATGGGCCAGATAAAATGATGAGAAAACAAGCCGGAGATGCAGCCCCTTGTCTATCCTGACTCTCAGGAGCCCACACCTGTTCCTTGGAACTGGCCGTTTCAGTGAGGTCCATTTTCTGCAATGTGAGTCACTGAGGGGTGAGGATTGGCTGACCGGAGCAGCCTGTCCCTACCGGCCAGCCCTCCCCAGGTGTGCCTGGGTTGAGGTCAATAGAAACACCGCTCCAGGGAGCAACAGCGCCTGCAGCTGTGCCTGACGCCATATTCTCTGCCCCGTCAGCAGTCTCGGGGCTGTGCTGGTGGGAGGGAGTGAGGGGGCACGGTTTTGTGGGTGGCCCGGTGTGAGAGGGGCTCTGCTGGACTTTCTGCAGGAGTTGCCAGACTGCCACCTGCTAAAGAAGAGGATGGGTCACCCATACCTTCCGCTGGAATTTCTCCGCGGGCAGAGGTGAGGGAGGAACAAAGCAGTGGGGGCCAAGACAGGACGGATATCTCAGGCAGGGAAATGGAAAGTTTTCAGAAGAGCGCCTGGGGCCAGGATCATCCTGGCTGGCCTGCAGGCACCAAGTCAGCCTGCGTGCTTTCGCTGGTGTGGATCCACGGCCCTTCCTCTATGCTTTCAAGTCCTTGTACATATTCAGGTGTTTTACCTGGGAAGGGAGGGAACAGTTCAGCAGCAGCTGGCTGGGGGCTCAGCTCACGTTTACTCACAGACGCCTATGTACGGTCCCCCAGCTTTGCAATGAGGACGCTCCTTGCGGGGGTGGGGGGGGGCTGCTGGCTGCATGGGAGATAATTCCCTACCTCTGACCAACTTCAGAATTGTTTACCACTGGAGCAAGTGCCCTGATAGGGTTTTCCTCTGTATAACTAGTGGGTTCTGTTTATTTTTTCTGTTTTCTTTCAAGGTAGATTTTATTCCTCATTTATGTATTTATAGATATAAGCATGGAAATAATTCATTCATACAAATACATCTGTGTGAAGGGAAGAACGCTTTTCTGTTTTATTTTTAAATTTTATTTGTTTTTAAAAATTTTGAAATTTAATATTATTTATTTTTTTAGACAGCAGGTTATTATTAGTTATCTATTTTATACATATACATGTATACAGGTCAATCCCAATCTCCCAACTCATCCCACCACCACCACCCCATGGCTTCCCCCCCTTGGTTTCCATACGTTTGTTCTCTAACCCTGTGTCTCTAATTCTGCCCTGCAAACCGGTTCATCTGTACCAGTTTTCTAGGTTCCACGTATATGCATTAATACACAATATTTGTTTTTCTCTTTCTGACTTACTTCTCTCGGTATGACAGTCTCTAGATCCATCCACGTCTCTACAAATGACCCCGTTTCATTCCTTTTTATAGCTGAGTAATATTCCATTTTATATATGTACCACATCTTTATCCATTCGTCTGTCTGTGGGCATTTAGGTTGCTTCCATTACCTGGCTATTGTAAATAGTGCTGCAATGAACATTGTGGTGAATGTGTCTTTTGGATTTATGGTTTTCTCTGGGTATATGCCCAGAAGTGGGATTGCTGGATCATATGGTAATTGTATTTTTAGTTTTTCTAATGAACCTCCATACTGTTCTCCATAGTGACTGTATCAATTGACATGCCCACCAATAGTGGAAGAGGGATCCATGTGTCCACACCCTCCGCAGCATTTGTAGTTTGTCGATTTTCTGATGATGCCCATTCTAACAGGTGTGAGGTGATACCTCATTGAAGTTTTGACTTGCATTTCTCTAATAATTAGTGATGTTCAGCAGCTTTTCATGTGCATCCTGGCCATCACTGGGTCTCCTTTGAAGAAATGTCTATTTAGATATTCTACCCATTTTTGAAGTGGGTTGTATTTTTTTTTAATATTAAGCTGCATGAGCTGTTTATATATATTGGAGATTAAACCTTTGTCCATTGATTCGTTTCCACATATTTCCTCCCATTCTGAGGGTTGCCTTTTTCCATTCCCGTTTTTTAACAAAAGAAAGAAAGAAAGAAAAAGAGGCAGAACACAAATGTCCGTAAAATATGCCTCTTGAAACTGTCGTTTTGAAATATGGAGGTGTTTTGAATTTTTTGGTCGGTATACGACCCCAGGATTTGTTTTCAGGGCAGGTCTCATTTACAGGCCTGCAATTATTTTGAATATCAACTGACCATTAGCGCTGGGATTAAAGCTGCTGTTGTGTGAAACGGCCACAAGGTGGCAGCAGTTCTCCTTTACCAAATCTGGTGACTAGGGCAACAGAGCCTCAATGGAAGTCGTGTTCTAGGTTGTAATTTAGAATGGAATGTGCCAGGAAAAAGACCCTTAAGTTTGTCTCACTATTTCTTGTTCGGTTTTTTTTTCATTTAATTTTTATTTTTTAGCACAGCAAGTTTGATTACAATGTTTGGCTTGTTGTAGGTGTGCAAGATGTGGTTCTTTTACGCATATACATATGTCTGTTCTTCCTGGGATCCTTTTCCATGTACGTTATGACAGAATGTTGACTAATCTTCTCTTGGTATTCCGTAGGTGTTTGGTGTCTATATATTTCACCTGTGTTTGTATATGTCTCTTAACCCCAATATCCTAATGTATCCAATCCTCACACCTTTCCATTGGTGAACCATAAGTTTGTTTAATGAATCTGCGATTGCCCTTCTCTGTGGAAATATCTTCACTAGTATCAAGTTTTAGGTAACACCTATAAGTGATATCATACGATATGTGTCTTTCTCTTTCTGACTTACTACAAGTCACGTGATTACCTCTAGACTCATCTACGGTGCTGCAAATGGCATTGTGTCCTTTTTTTCCTTGGCTAATATTCTGTCTGTACATGTACCAGTTCTTCTTTGACCACTCATCTGTTGATGGACTTTTTGGTTGCTCCCATGTCATGGCTATTGTAATGCTGCGGCAATGCACATTTGCCTGCCTGTGTCTTTCCAATTCTGTCTTCTTAGGTTATAGGCCCAGGAGTTCGCCTGCTGGATCATATGGTAGCAAAATGTTTACCTTGTACAGGCACCGCCATTCTGTTCTCATTAGTGGCTCTTACCAGGTTACGTCCCACTTAAAGTTGAGGTGATGCTCTTCTCCACAACACCTTCAGCGTTTATTGTTTGGAGTATTTTTGCTGAAGTTTATTCTGACTAGTGTGAGCTGATACCACTTTGTGCTTGGATTTGCATGCATCTCATAATACCTTGAAATTGAGCTTTCTGGCATGTCCTTTTTTTCTTCAAACTGTGAGTACAGCTTACCTCTTCAAATTGTTTTCGGGAAGTAGGTGTGACATTTAGAAATATTTTGGCCATTACCTCCCTCATGAGGGCAGGTTTCATTCACAGCCCTCCAGTACTGGTGCATATGAAGTGACCCTTAGCACAGGTTTTAAAGCTGCTGTTGCAGGTAACGGCCAGAGGGTGGCAGCATTTCTGCTTTTCCCAATCTGTTAACTAGGGAAACAGACCATCCTGGCAGTGGTGTTCCTCGGTTCTATATTAGAGTGGAATGTGCCCCCAAAAGCTGATGTCTCCTTACTTATGTTTGTTTTAGAAATTGAATTTCTATATATTTTTTTATTGGAGTCATATTCCATTGTGTTCATGGACCACTTCTTCTTTGAGCATTCCTCTGTTGATGGACATTTTCGTAGCTTCCAAGTGTTGGCTATGGTAAATATTGCTGGAGTGCAGGATTGCCAGCATGTGTCTTTTCTTTTTTGTGGTACATGGGCCTCTCACTGCCGTGGGCCCTCCCATTGCAGAGCACAGGCTCCGGACGCACAGGCCCAGCAGCCATAGCTCACGGGAACAGCCGCTCCGCGGCATGTGGGATCTTCCCGAATCGGGGCATGAACCCATGTCCCCTGCACTGGCAGGCGGACTCTCATCCACTGCGCCACCAGTGAATCCCAGCCTGTCTTTTTGATTCTCATCCCCTCAGGCGAAAGGCCCAGCAGTGGGTATACTTGATTGAATGGTAGCTCAGTGTTTATCTTTACAAGGCACGTCATTTTTGTTTTCATGACTGGCTCTTACCATGTCCCACGTTGAAGCAAGGGTAGGCATTTCTCCAAAACCCCTTCAGCATTTATTGTTTGCAGAATTTTTCCTGATGGGCATTCTGACTGCTGTGAGCTGATAGGTTTTTGTCATTTGGATTTACATATCTTTAATTATTCCTAATGTTTAGCATTTTCCCATGCCCTTTTAAATTTCTGGCAGAGAAAAACAGAATAAAAAACGGAGAGTACAGTTAAACTCTTGAAATTGTCTTCTTGGATGGTTGCCCTCTTTTGAATGTTCTGGTCAATTTTCGACCCCATGTTTGTTTTTGAGGGCAGGTGTTATTCACAGGCCTGCAATGAGTGTGACTATTTAGTGACCATTAGCAGTGGGTTTAAAGCTGCTGTTGTGGGAAATGGCCACAAGGCGGCAGCGTTTCTCCACTCCCAAGTCTGGTTCCTAGGGCAGCAGAGCCTTTCTGGGACCAATGGAATACAGAAGAAGGCATCATTGAAGTCTAATACAGAATACCATGTCCTGGTGGATGGTAGAATGACCAGTAGGGTCTAGGAATTAGGAACTACTGGATGTATATCCTCGGTGGCTTCACTGACTGTCCTAACATCCTTTACCAGGTCCCCAGCAGCCCACGGGGCTCTCGTGGTCAGGCCCCTCCCAGGATATGGGGCTCACCTGGGCAGGGCCCCAGCAGCCAACGGGGTTCTCATGTTCAGGCCACTCCCAGGGTATGGAGCTCAGCTGTGAAACTACCCAGCAGCCCATGAGGCTCTCGTGCTTAGGCACCTCCCATGATACAGAGCTCCCGTGGGCAGGTACCATGGCAGGGCTGGGCACACAGGAACCGTGCACATAGCCCTCATTGCAGAGCACCCCAGAACGCCTGTCACGCAGAGCTGACACAGAGCACCTCAGAGCAGGACTTGAACTAACCAACAGCAGCTCCGACAGGTCTCTGACCCTGGGCATCACTCTGTGCAGCCTCCCTCTGCCTGGTCTTCCAGAGACTTCCACTGCAGCCGGGGCACCAGGCCTTTGTCTCCAACCATCCCCCCTCCTCTCCCTGACTCCTGGGTTCCTCTCATTAGGATTAGGTCTTCTTGAAATTGTCTCCCACTCATGGGCCAGATAAAATGATGAGAAAACAAGCCGGAGATGCAGCCCCTTGTCTATCCTGACTCTCAGGAGCCCACACCTGTTCCTTGGAACTGGCCGTTTCAGCGAGGTCCATTTTCTGCAATGTGAGTCACTGAGGGGTGAGGATTGGCTGACCGGAGCAGCCTGTCCCTACCGGCCAGCCCTCCCCAGGTGTGCCTGGGTTGAGGTCAATAGAAACACCGCTCCAGGGAGCAACAGCGCCTGCAGCTGTGCCTGACGCCATATTCTCTGCCCCGTCAGCAGTCTCGGGGCTGTGCTGGTGGGAGGGAGTGAGGGGGCACGGTTTTGTGGGTGGCCCGGTGTGAGAGGGGCTCTGCTGGACTTTCTGCAGGAGTTGCCAGACTGCCACCTGCTAAAGAAGAGGATGGGTCACCCATACCTTCCGCTGGAATTTCTCCGCGGGCAGAGGTGAGGGAGGAACAAAGCAGTGGGGGCCAAGACAGGACGGATATCTCAGGCAGGGAAATGGAAAGTTTTCAGAAGAGCGCCTGGGGCCAGGATCATCCTGGCTGGCCTGCAGGCACCAAGTCAGCCTGCGTGCTTTCGCTGGTGTGGATCCACGGCCCTTCCTCTATGCTTTCAAGTCCTTGTACATATTCAGGTGTTTTACCTGGGAAGGGAGGGAACAGTTCAGCAGCAGCTGGCTGGGGGCTCAGCTCACGTTTACTCACAGACGCCTATGTACGGTCCCCCAGCTTTGCAATGAGGACGCTCCTTGCGGGGGTGGGGGGGGGCTGCTGGCTGCATGGGAGATAATTCCCTACCTCTGACCAACTTCAGAATTGTTTACCACTGGAGCAAGTGCCCTGATAGGGTTTTCCTCTGTATAACTAGTGGGTTCTGTTTATTTTTTCTGTTTTCTTTCAAGGTAGATTTTATTCCTCATTTATGTATTTATAGATATAAGCATGGAAATAATTCATTCATACAAATACATCTGTGTGAAGGGAAGAACGCTTTTCTGTTTTATTTTTAAATTTTATTTGTTTTTAAAAATTTTGAAATTTAATATTATTTATTTTTTTAGACAGCAGGTTATTATTAGTTATCTATTTTATACATATACATGTATACAGGTCAATCCCAATCTCCCAACTCATCCCACCACCACCACCCCATGGCTTCCCCCCCTTGGTTTCCATACGTTTGTTCTCTAACCCTGTGTCTCTAATTCTGCCCTGCAAACCGGTTCATCTGTACCAGTTTTCTAGGTTCCACGTATATGCATTAATACACAATATTTGTTTTTCTCTTTCTGACTTACTTCTCTCGGTATGACAGTCTCTAGATCCATCCACGTCTCTACAAATGACCCCGTTTCATTCCTTTTTATAGCTGAGTAATATTCCATTTTATATATGTACCACATCTTTATCCATTCGTCTGTCTGTGGGCATTTAGGTTGCTTCCATTACCTGGCTATTGTAAATAGTGCTGCAATGAACATTGTGGTGAATGTGTCTTTTGGATTTATGGTTTTCTCTGGGTATATGCCCAGAAGTGGGATTGCTGGATCATATGGTAATTGTATTTTTAGTTTTTCTAATGAACCTCCATACTGTTCTCCATAGTGACTGTATCAATTGACATGCCCACCAATAGTGGAAGAGGGATCCATGTGTCCACACCCTCCGCAGCATTTGTAGTTTGTCGATTTTCTGATGATGCCCATTCTAACAGGTGTGAGGTGATACCTCATTGAAGTTTTGACTTGCATTTCTCTAATAATTAGTGATGTTCAGCAGCTTTTCATGTGCATCCTGGCCATCACTGGGTCTCCTTTGAAGAAATGTCTATTTAGATATTCTACCCATTTTTGAAGTGGGTTGTATTTTTTTTTAATATTAAGCTGCATGAGCTGTTTATATATATTGGAGATTAAACCTTTGTCCATTGATTCGTTTCCACATATTTCCTCCCATTCTGAGGGTTGCCTTTTTCCATTCCCGTTTTTTAACAAAAGAAAGAAAGAAAGAAAAAGAGGCAGAACACAAATGTCCGTAAAATATGCCTCTTGAAACTGTCGTTTTGAAATATGGAGGTGTTTTGAATTTTTTGGTCGGTATACGACCCCAGGATTTGTTTTCAGGGCAGGTCTCATTTACAGGCCTGCAATTATTTTGAATATCAACTGACCATTAGCGCTGGGATTAAAGCTGCTGTTGTGTGAAACGGCCACAAGGTGGCAGCAGTTCTCCTTTACCAAATCTGGTGACTAGGGCAACAGAGCCTCAATGGAAGTCGTGTTCTAGGTTGTAATTTAGAATGGAATGTGCCAGGAAAAAGACCCTTAAGTTTGTCTCACTATTTCTTGTTCGGTTTTTTTTTCATTTAATTTTTATTTTTTAGCACAGCAAGTTTGATTACAATGTTTGGCTTGTTGTAGGTGTGCAAGATGTGGTTCTTTTACGCATATACATATGTCTGTTCTTCCTGGGATCCTTTTCCATGTACGTTATGACAGAATGTTGACTAATCTTCTCTTGGTATTCCGTAGGTGTTTGGTGTCTATATATTTCACCTGTGTTTGTATATGTCTCTTAACCCCAATATCCTAATGTATCCAATCCTCACACCTTTCCATTGGTGAACCATAAGTTTGTTTAATGAATCTGCGATTGCCCTTCTCTGTGGAAATATCTTCACTAGTATCAAGTTTTAGGTAACACCTATAAGTGATATCATACGATATGTGTCTTTCTCTTTCTGACTTACTACAAGTCACGTGATTACCTCTAGACTCATCTACGGTGCTGCAAATGGCATTGTGTCCTTTTTTTCCTTGGCTAATATTCTGTCTGTACATGTACCAGTTCTTCTTTGACCACTCATCTGTTGATGGACTTTTTGGTTGCTCCCATGTCATGGCTATTGTAATGCTGCGGCAATGCACATTTGCCTGCCTGTGTCTTTCCAATTCTGTCTTCTTAGGTTATAGGCCCAGGAGTTCGCCTGCTGGATCATATGGTAGCAAAATGTTTACCTTGTACAGGCACCGCCATTCTGTTCTCATTAGTGGCTCTTACCAGGTTACGTCCCACTTAAAGTTGAGGTGATGCTCTTCTCCACAACACCTTCAGCGTTTATTGTTTGGAGTATTTTTGCTGAAGTTTATTCTGACTAGTGTGAGCTGATACCACTTTGTGCTTGGATTTGCATGCATCTCATAATACCTTGAAATTGAGCTTTCTGGCATGTCCTTTTTTTCTTCAAACTGTGAGTACAGCTTACCTCTTCAAATTGTTTTCGGGAAGTAGGTGTGACATTTAGAAATATTTTGGCCATTACCTCCCTCATGAGGGCAGGTTTCATTCACAGCCCTCCAGTACTGGTGCATATGAAGTGACCCTTAGCACAGGTTTTAAAGCTGCTGTTGCAGGTAACGGCCAGAGGGTGGCAGCATTTCTGCTTTTCCCAATCTGTTAACTAGGGAAACAGACCATCCTGGCAGTGGTGTTCCTCGGTTCTATATTAGAGTGGAATGTGCCCCCAAAAGCTGATGTCTCCTTACTTATGTTTGTTTTAGAAATTGAATTTCTATATATTTTTTTATTGGAGTCATATTCCATTGTGTTCATGGACCACTTCTTCTTTGAGCATTCCTCTGTTGATGGACATTTTCGTAGCTTCCAAGTGTTGGCTATGGTAAATATTGCTGGAGTGCAGGATTGCCAGCATGTGTCTTTTCTTTTTTGTGGTACATGGGCCTCTCACTGCCGTGGGCCCTCCCATTGCAGAGCACAGGCTCCGGACGCACAGGCCCAGCAGCCATAGCTCACGGGAACAGCCGCTCCGCGGCATGTGGGATCTTCCCGAATCGGGGCATGAACCCATGTCCCCTGCACTGGCAGGCGGACTCTCATCCACTGCGCCACCAGTGAATCCCAGCCTGTCTTTTTGATTCTCATCCCCTCAGGCGAAAGGCCCAGCAGTGGGTATACTTGATTGAATGGTAGCTCAGTGTTTATCTTTACAAGGCACGTCATTTTTGTTTTCATGACTGGCTCTTACCATGTCCCACGTTGAAGCAAGGGTAGGCATTTCTCCAAAACCCCTTCAGCATTTATTGTTTGCAGAATTTTTCCTGATGGGCATTCTGACTGCTGTGAGCTGATAGGTTTTTGTCATTTGGATTTACATATCTTTAATTATTCCTAATGTTTAGCATTTTCCCATGCCCTTTTAAATTTCTGGCAGAGAAAAACAGAATAAAAAACGGAGAGTACAGTTAAACTCTTGAAATTGTCTTCTTGGATGGTTGCCCTCTTTTGAATGTTCTGGTCAATTTTCGACCCCATGTTTGTTTTTGAGGGCAGGTGTTATTCACAGGCCTGCAATGAGTGTGACTATTTAGTGACCATTAGCAGTGGGTTTAAAGCTGCTGTTGTGGGAAATGGCCACAAGGCGGCAGCGTTTCTCCACTCCCAAGTCTGGTTCCTAGGGCAGCAGAGCCTTTCTGGGACCAATGGAATACAGAAGAAGGCATCATTGAAGTCTAATACAGAATACCATGTCCTGGTGGATGGTAGAATGACCAGTAGGGTCTAGGAATTAGGAACTACTGGATGTATATCCTCGGTGGCTTCACTGACTGTCCTAACATCCTTTACCAGGTCCCCAGCAGCCCACGGGGCTCTCGTGGTCAGGCCCCTCCCAGGATATGGGGCTCACCTGGGCAGGGCCCCAGCAGCCAACGGGGTTCTCATGTTCAGGCCACTCCCAGGGTATGGAGCTCAGCTGTGAAACTACCCAGCAGCCCATGAGGCTCTCGTGCTTAGGCACCTCCCATGATACAGAGCTCCCGTGGGCAGGTACCATGGCAGGGCTGGGCACACAGGAACCGTGCACATAGCCCTCATTGCAGAGCACCCCAGAACGCCTGTCACGCAGAGCTGACACAGAGCACCTCAGAGCAGGACTTGAACTAACCAACAGCAGCTCCGACAGGTCTCTGACCCTGGGCATCACTCTGTGCAGCCTCCCTCTGCCTGGTCTTCCAGAGACTTCCACTGCAGCCGGGGCACCAGGCCTTTGTCTCCAACCATCCCCCCTCCTCTCCCTGACTCCTGGGTTCCTCTCATTAGGATTAGGTCTTCTTGAAATTGTCTCCCACTCATGGGCCAGATAAAATGATGAGAAAACAAGCCGGAGATGCAGCCCCTTGTCTATCCTGACTCTCAGGAGCCCACACCTGTTCCTTGGAACTGGCCGTTTCAGCGAGGTCCATTTTCTGCAATGTGAGTCACTGAGGGGTGAGGATTGGCTGACCGGAGCAGCCTGTCCCTACCGGCCAGCCCTCCCCAGGTGTGCCTGGGTTGAGGTCAATAGAAACACCGCTCCAGGGAGCAACAGCGCCTGCAGCTGTGCCTGACGCCATATTCTCTGCCCCGTCAGCAGTCTCGGGGCTGTGCTGGTGGGAGGGAGTGAGGGGGCACGGTTTTGTGGGTGGCCCGGTGTGAGAGGGGCTCTGCTGGACTTTCTGCAGGAGTTGCCAGACTGCCACCTGCTAAAGAAGAGGATGGGTCACCCATACCTTCCGCTGGAATTTCTCCGCGGGCAGAGGTGAGGGAGGAACAAAGCAGTGGGGGCCAAGACAGGACGGATATCTCAGGCAGGGAAATGGAAAGTTTTCAGAAGAGCGCCTGGGGCCAGGATCATCCTGGCTGGCCTGCAGGCACCAAGTCAGCCTGCGTGCTTTCGCTGGTGTGGATCCACGGCCCTTCCTCTATGCTTTCAAGTCCTTGTACATATTCAGGTGTTTTACCTGGGAAGGGAGGGAACAGTTCAGCAGCAGCTGGCTGGGGGCTCAGCTCACGTTTACTCACAGACGCCTATGTACGGTCCCCCAGCTTTGCAATGAGGACGCTCCTTGCGGGGGTGGGGGGGGGCTGCTGGCTGCATGGGAGATAATTCCCTACCTCTGACCAACTTCAGAATTGTTTACCACTGGAGCAAGTGCCCTGATAGGGTTTTCCTCTGTATAACTAGTGGGTTCTGTTTATTTTTTCTGTTTTCTTTCAAGGTAGATTTTATTCCTCATTTATGTATTTATAGATATAAGCATGGAAATAATTCATTCATACAAATACATCTGTGTGAAGGGAAGAACGCTTTTCTGTTTTATTTTTAAATTTTATTTGTTTTTAAAAATTTTGAAATTTAGTATTATTTATTTTTTTAGACAGCAGGTTATTATTAGTTATCTATTTTATACATATACATGTATACAGGTCAATCCCAATCTCCCAACTCATCCCACCACCACCACCCCATGGCTTCCCCCCCTTGGTTTCCATACGTTTGTTCTCTAACCCTGTGTCTCTAATTCTGCCCTGCAAACCGGTTCATCTGTACCAGTTTTCTAGGTTCCACATATATGCATTAATACACAATATTTGTTTTTCTCTTTCTGACTTACTTCTCTCGGTATGACAGTCTCTAGATCCATCCACGTCTCTACAAATGACCCCGTTTCATTCGTTTTTATGGCTGAGTAATATTCCATTTTATATATGTACCACATCTTTATCCATTCGTCTGTCTGTGGGCATTTAGGTTGCTTCCATTACCTGGCTATTGTAAATAGTGCTGCAATGAACATTGTGGTGAATATGTCTTTTGGATTTATGGTTTTCTCTGGGTATATGCCCAGAAGTGGGATTGCTGGGTCATATGGTAATTGTATTTTTAGTTTTTCTAATGAACCTCCATACTGTTCTCCATAGTGACTGTATCAATTGACATGCCCACCAATAGTGGAAGAGGGATCCATGTGTCCACACCCTCCGCAGCATTTGTAGTTTGTAGATTTTCTGATGATGCCCATTCTAACAGGTGTGAGGTGATACCTCATTGAAGTTTTGACTTGCATTTCTCTAATAATTAGTGATGTTGAGCAGCTTTTCATGTGCATCCTGGCCATCTCTGGGTCTCCTTTGAAGAAATGTCTATTTAGATATTCTACCCATTTTTGAAGTGGGTTGTATTTTTTTAATATTAAGCTGCATGAGCTGTTTATATATATTGGAGATTAAACCTTTGTCCATTGATTCGTTTTCACATATTTCCTCCCATTCTGAGGGTTGCCTTTTTCCATTCCCGTTTTTTAACAAAAGAAAGAAAGAAAGAAAGAAAAAGAAGCAGAACACAAATGTCCGTAAAATATGCCTCTTGAAACTGTCGTTTTGAAATATGGAGGTGTTTTGAATTTTTTGGTCGGTATACGACCCCAGGATTTGTTTTCAGGGCAGGTCTCATTTACAGGCCTGCAATTATTTTGAATATCAACTGACCATTAGCGCTGGGATTAAAGCTGCTGTTGTGTGAAACGGCCACATGGTGGCAGCAGTTCTCCTTTACCAAATCTGGTGACTAGGGCAACAGAGCCTCAATAGAAGTCCTGTTCTAGGTTGTAATTTAGAATGGAATGTGCCAGGAAAAAGACCCTTATGTTTGTCTCACTATTTCTTGTTGGGTTTTTTTTCATTTAATTTTTATTTTTTATCACAGCAAGTTTGATTACAATGTTTGGCTTGTTGTAGGTGTGCAAGATGTGGTTCTTTTACGCATATACATATGTCTGTTCTTCCTGGGATCCTTTTCCATGTACGTTATGACAGAATGTTGACTAATCTTCTCTTGGTATTCCGTAGGTGTTTGGTGTCTATATATTTCACCTGTGTTTGTATATGTCTCTTAACCCCAATATCCTAATGTATCCAATCCTCACACCTTTCCATTGGTGAACCGTAAGTTTGTTTAATGAATCTGCGATTGCCCTTCTCTGTGGAAATATCTTCACTAGTATCAAGTTTTAGGTAACACCTATAAGTGATATCATACGATATGTGTCTTTCTCTTTCTGACTTACTACAAGTCACGTGATTACCTCTAGACTCATCTACGGTGCTGCAAATGGCATTGTGTCCTTTTTTTCCTTGGCTAATATTCTGTCTGTACATGTACCAGTTCTTCTTTGACCACTCATCTGTTGATGGACTTTTTGGTTGCTCCCATGTCATGGCTATTGTAATGCTGCGGCAATGCACATTTGCCTGCCTGTGTCTTTCCAATTCTGTCTTCTTAGGTTATAGGCCCAGGAGTTCGCCTGCTGGATCATATGGTAGCAAAATGTTTACCTTGTACAGGCACCGCCATTCTGTTCTCATTAGTGGCTCTTACCAGGTTACGTCCCACTTAAAGTTGAGGTGATGCTCTTCTCCACAACACCTTCAGCGTTTATTGTTTGGAGTATTTTTGCTGAAGTTTATTCTGACTAGTGTGAGCTGATACCACTTTGTGCTTGGATTTGCATGCGTCTCATAATACCTTGAAATTGAGCTTTCTGGCATGTCCTTTTTTTCTTCAAACTGTGAGTACAGCTTACCTCTTCAAATTGTTTTCGGGAAGTAGGTGTGACATTTAGAAATATTTTGGCCATTACCTCCCTCAAGACATTATGAGGGCAGGTTTCATTCACAGCCCTCCAGTACTGGTGCATATGAAGTGACCCTTAACACAGGTTTTAAAGCTGCTGTTGCAGGTAACGGCCAGAGGGTGGCAGCATTTCTGCTTTTCCCAATCTGTTAACTAGGGAAACAGACCATCCTGGCAGTGGTGTTCCTCGGTTCTATATTAGAGTGGAATGTGCCCCCAAAAGCTGATGTCTCCTTACTTATGTTTGTTTTAGAAATCGAATTTCTCTATATTTTTTTATTGGAGTCATATTCCATTGTGTTCATGGACCACTTCTTCTTTGAGCATTCCTCTGTTGATGGGCATTTTCGTAGCTTCCAAGTGTTGGCTATGGTAAATATTGCTGGAGTGCAGGATTGCCAGCATGTGTCTTTTCTTTTTTGTGGTACATGGGCCTCTCACTGCCGTGGGCCCTCCCATTGCAGAGCACAGGCTCCGGACGCACAGGCCCAGCAGCCATAGCTCACGGGAACAGCCGCTCCGCGGCATGTGGGATCTTCCCGAATCGGGGCATGAACCCATGTCCCCTGCACTGGCAGGTGGACTCTCATCCACTGCGCCACCAGTGAATCCCAGCCTGTCTTTTTGATTCTCATCCCCTCAGGCGAAAGGCCCAGCAGTGGGTATACTTGATTGAATGGTAGCTCAGTATTTATCTTTACAAGGCACGTCATTTTTGTTTTCATGACTGGCTCTTACCATGTCCCACGTTGAAGCAAGGGTAGGCATTTCTCCAAAACCCCTTCAGCATTTATTGTTTGCAGAATTTTTCCTGATGGGCATTCTGACTGCTGTGAGCTGATAGGTTTTTGTCATTTGGATTTACATATCTTTAATTATTCCTAATGTTTAGCATTTTCCCATGCCTTTTTAAATTTCTGGCAGAGAAAAACAGAAAAAAAAACGGAGAGTACAGTTAAACTCTTGAAATTGTCTTCTTGGATGGTTGCCCTCTTTTGAATGTTCTGGTCAATTTTCGACCCCATGTTTGTTTTTGAGGGCAGGTGTTATTCACAGGCCTGCAATGAGTGTGACTATTTAGTGACCATTAGCAGTGGGTTTAAAGCTGCTGTTGTGGGAAATGGCCACAAGGCGGCAGCGTTTCTCCACTCCCAAGTCTGGTTCCTAGGGCAGCAGAGCCTTTCTGGGACCAATGGAATACAGAAGAAGGCATCATTGAAGTCTAATACAGAATACCATGTCCTGGTGGATGGTAGAATGACCAGTAGGGTCTAGGAATTAGGAACTACTGGATGTATATCCTCGGTGGCTTCACTGACTGTCCTAACATCCTTTACCAGGTCCCCAGCAGCCCACGGGGCTCTCGTGGTCAGGCCCCTCCCAGGATATGGGGCTCACCTGGGCAGGGCCCCAGCAGCCAACGGGGTTCTCATGTTCAGGCCACTCCCAGGGTATGGAGCTCAGCTGTGAAACTACCCAGCAGCCCATGAGGCTCTCGTGCTTAGGCACCTCCCATGATACAGAGCTCCCGTGGGCAGGTACCATGGCAGGGCTGGGCACACAGGAACCGTGCACATAGCCCTCATTGCAGAGCACCCCAGAACGCCTGTCACGCAGAGCTGACACAGAGCACCTCAGAGCAGGACTTGAACTAACCAACAGCAGCTCCGACAGGTCTCTGACCCTGGGCATCACTCTGTGCAGCCTCCCTCTGCCTGGTCTTCCAGAGACTTCCACTGCAGCCGGGGCACCAGGCCTTTGTCTCCAACCATCCCCCCTCCTCTCCCTGACTCCTGGGTTCCTCTCATTAGGATTAGGTCTTCTTGAAATTGTCTCCCACTCATGGGCCAGATAAAATGATGAGAAAACAAGCCGGAGATGCAGCCCCTTGTCTATCCTGACTCTCAGGAGCCCACACCTGTTCCTTGGAACTGGCCGTTTCAGCGAGGTCCATTTTCTGCAATGTGAGCCACTGAGGGGTGAGGATTGGCTGACCGGAGCAGCCTGTCCCTACCGGCCAGCCCTCCCCAGGTGTGCCTGGGTTGAGGTCAATAGAAACACCGCTCCAGGGAGCAACAGCGCCTGCAGCTGTGCCTGACGCCATATTCTCTGCCCCGTCAGCAGTCTCGGGGCTGTGCTGGTGGGAGGGAGTGAGGGGGCACGGTTTTGTGGGTGGCCCGGTGTGAGAGGGGCTCTGCTGGACTTTCTGCAGGAGTTGCCAGACTGCCACCTGCTAAAGAAGAGGATGGGTCACCCATACCTTCCGCTGGAATTTCTCCGTGGGCAGAGGTGGGGGAGGAACAAAGCAGTGGGGGCCAAGACAGGACGGATATCTCAGGCAGGGAAATGGAAAGTTTTCAGAAGAGCGCCTGGGGCCAGGATCATCCTGGCTGGCCTGCAGGCACCAAGTCAGCCTGCGTGCTTTCGCTGGTGTGGATCCACGGCCCTTCCTCTATGCTTTCAAGTCCTTGTACATATTCAGGTGTTTTACCTGGGAAGGGAGGGAACAGTTCAGCAGCAGCTGGCTGGGGGCTCAGCTCACGTTTACTCACAGACGCCTATGTACGGTCCCCCAGCTTTGCAATGAGGACGCTCCTTGCGGGGGTGGGGGGGGGGCTGCTGGCTGCATGGGAGATAATTCTCCACCTCTGACCAACTTCAGAATTGTTTACCACTGGAGCAAGTACCCTGATAGGGTTTTCCTCTGTATAACTAGTGGGTTCTGTTTATTTTTTCTGTTTTGTTTCAAGGTAGATTTTATTCCTCATTTATGTATTTATAGATATAAGCATGGAAATAATTCATTCATACAAATACATCTGTGTGAAGGGAAGAACGCTTTTCTGTTTTATTTTTAAATTTTATTTGTTTTTAAAAATTTTGAAATTTAATATTATTTATTTTTTTAGACAGCAGGTTATTATTAGTTATCTATTTTATACATATACATGTATACAGGTCAATCCCAATCTCCCAACTCATCCCACCACCACCACCCCATGGCTTCCCCCCCTTGGTTTCCATACGTTTGTTCTCTAACCCTGTGTCTCTAATTCTGCCCTGCAAACCGGTTCATCTGTACCAGTTTTCTAGGTTCCACGTATATGCATTAATACACAATATTTGTTTTTCTCTTTCTGACTTACTTCTCTCGGTATGACAGTCTCTAGATCCATCCACGTCTCTACAAATGACCCCGTTTCATTCCTTTTTATAGCTGAGTAATATTCCATTTTATATATGTACCACATCTTTATCCATTCGTCTGTCTGTGGGCATTTAGGTTGCTTCCATTACCTGGCTATTGTAAATAGTGCTGCAATGAACATTGTGGTGAATGTGTCTTTTGGATTTATGGTTTTCTCTGGGTATATGCCCAGAAGTGGGATTGCTGGATCATATGGTAATTGTATTTTTAGTTTTTCTAATGAACCTCCATACTGTTCTCCATAGTGACTGTATCAATTGACATGCCCACCAATAGTGGAAGAGGGATCCATGTGTCCACACCCTCCGCAGCATTTGTAGTTTGTCGATTTTCTGATGATGCCCATTCTAACAGGTGTGAGGTGATACCTCATTGAAGTTTTGACTTGCATTTCTCTAATAATTAGTGATGTTCAGCAGCTTTTCATGTGCATCCTGGCCATCACTGGGTCTCCTTTGAAGAAATGTCTATTTAGATATTCTACCCATTTTTGAAGTGGGTTGTATTTTTTTTTAATATTAAGCTGCATGAGCTGTTTATATATATTGGAGATTAAACCTTTGTCCATTGATTCGTTTCCACATATTTCCTCCCATTCTGAGGGTTGCCTTTTTCCATTCCCGTTTTTTAACAAAAGAAAGAAAGAAAGAAAAAGAGGCAGAACACAAATGTCCGTAAAATATGCCTCTTGAAACTGTCGTTTTGAAATATGGAGGTGTTTTGAATTTTTTGGTCGGTATACGACCCCAGGATTTGTTTTCAGGGCAGGTCTCATTTACAGGCCTGCAATTATTTTGAATATCAACTGACCATTAGCGCTGGGATTAAAGCTGCTGTTGTGTGAAACGGCCACAAGGTGGCAGCAGTTCTCCTTTACCAAATCTGGTGACTAGGGCAACAGAGCCTCAATGGAAGTCGTGTTCTAGGTTGTAATTTAGAATGGAATGTGCCAGGAAAAAGACTCTTAAGTTTGTCTCACTATTTCTTGTTCGGTTTTTTTTTCATTTAATTTTTATTTTTTATCACAGCAAGTTTGATTACAATGTTTGGCTTGTTGTAGGTGTGCAAGATGTGGTTCTTTTACGCATATACATATGTCTGTTCTTCCTGGGATCCTTTTCCATGTACGTTATGACAGAATGTTGACTAATCTTCTCTTGGTATTCCGTAGGTGTTTGGTGTCTATATATTTCACCTGTGTTTGTATATGTCTCTTAACCCCAATATCCTAATGTATCCAATCCTCACACCTTTCCATTGGTGAACCATAAGTTTGTTTAATGAATCTGCGATTGCCCTTCTCTGTGGAAATATCTTCACTAGTATCAAGTTTTAGGTAACACCTATAAGTGATATCATACGATATGTGTCTTTCTCTTTCTGACTTACTACAAGTCACGTGATTACCTCTAGACTCATCTACGGTGCTGCAAATGGCATTGTGTCCTTTTTTTCCTTGGCTAATATTCTGTCTGTACATGTACCAGTTCTTCTTTGACCACTCATCTGTTGATGGACTTTTTGGTTGCTCCCATGTCATGGCTATTGTAATGCTGCGGCAATGCACATTTGCCTGCCTGTGTCTTTCCAATTCTGTCTTCTTAGGTTATAGGCCCAGGAGTTCGCCTGCTGGATCATATGGTAGCAAAATGTTTACCTTGTACAGGCACCGCCATTCTGTTCTCATTAGTGGCTCTTACCAGGTTACGTCCCACTTAAAGTTGAGGTGATGCTCTTCTCCACAACACCTTCAGCGTTTATTGTTTGGAGTATTTTTGCTGAAGTTTATTCTGACTAGTGTGAGCTGATACCACTTTGTGCTTGGATTTGCATGCATCTCATAATACCTTGAAATTGAGCTTTCTGGCATGTCCTTTTTTTCTTCAAACTGTGAGTACAGCTTACCTCTTCAAATTGTTTTCGGGAAGTAGGTGTGACATTTAGAAATATTTTGGCCATTACCTCCCTCATGAGGGCAGGTTTCATTCACAGCCCTCCAGTACTGGTGCATATGAAGTGACCCTTAGCACAGGTTTTAAAGCTGCTGTTGCAGGTAACGGCCAGAGGGTGGCAACATTTCTGCTTTTCCCAATCTGTTAACTAGGGAAACAGACCATCCTGGCAGTGGTGTTCCTCGGTTCTATATTAGAGTGGAATGTGCCCCCAAAAGCTGATGTCTCCTTACTTATGTTTGTTTTAGAAATTGAATTTCTATATATTTTTTTATTGGAGTCATATTCCATTGTGTTCATGGACCACTTCTTCTTTGAGCATTCCTCTGTTGATGGACATTTTCGTAGCTTCCAAGTGTTGGCTATGGTAAATATTGCTGGAGTGCAGGATTGCCAGCATGTGTCTTTTCTTTTTTGTGGTACATGGGCCTCTCACTGCCGTGGGCCCTCCCATTGCAGAGCACAGGCTCCGGACGCACAGGCCCAGCAGCCATAGCTCACGGGAACAGCCGCTCCGCGGCATGTGGGATCTTCCCGAATCGGGGCATGAACCCATGTCCCCTGCACTGGCAGGCGGACTCTCATCCACTGCGCCACCAGTGAATCCCAGCCTGTCTTTTTGATTCTCATCCCCTCAGGCGAAAGGCCCAGCAGTGGGTATACTTGATTGAATGGTAGCTCAGTGTTTATCTTTACAAGGCACGTCATTTTTGTTTTCATGACTGGCTCTTACCATGTCCCACGTTGAAGCAAGGGTAGGCATTTCTCCAAAACCCCTTCAGCATTTATTGTTTGCAGAATTTTTCCTGATGGGCATTCTGACTGCTGTGAGCTGATAGGTTTTTGTCATTTGGATTTACATATCTTTAATTATTCCTAATGTTTAGCATTTTCCCATGCCCTTTTAAATTTCTGGCAGAGAAAAACAGAATAAAAAACGGAGAGTACAGTTAAACTCTTGAAATTGTCTTCTTGGATGGTTGCCCTCTTTTGAATGTTCTGGTCAATTTTCGACCCCATGTTTGTTTTTGAGGGCAGGTGTTATTCACAGGCCTGCAATGAGTGTGACTATTTAGTGACCATTAGCAGTGGGTTTAAAGCTGCTGTTGTGGGAAATGGCCACAAGGCGGCAGCGTTTCTCCACTCCCAAGTCTGGTTCCTAGGGCAGCAGAGCCTTTCTGGGACCAATGGAATACAGAAGAAGGCATCATTGAAGTCTAATACAGAATACCATGTCCTGGTGGATGGTAGAATGACCAGTAGGGTCTAGGAATTAGGAACTACTGGATGTATATCCTCGGTGGCTTCACTGACTGTCCTAACATCCTTTACCAGGTCCCCAGCAGCCCACGGGGCTCTCGTGGTCAGGCCCCTCCCAGGATATGGGGCTCACCTGGGCAGGGCCCCAGCAGCCAACGGGGTTCTCATGTTCAGGCCACTCCCAGGGTATGGAGCTCAGCTGTGAAACTACCCAGCAGCCCATGAGGCTCTCGTGCTTAGGCACCTCCCATGATACAGAGCTCCCGTGGGCAGGTACCATGGCAGGGCTGGGCACACAGGAACCGTGCACATAGCCCTCATTGCAGAGCACCCCAGAACGCCTGTCACGCAGAGCTGACACAGAGCACCTCAGAGCAGGACTTGAACTAACCAACAGCAGCTCCGACAGGTCTCTGACCCTGGGCATCACTCTGTGCAGCCTCCCTCTGCCTGGTCTTCCAGAGACTTCCACTGCAGCCGGGGCACCAGGCCTTTGTCTCCAACCATCCCCCCTCCTCTCCCTGACTCCTGGGTTCCTCTCATTAGGATTAGGTCTTCTTGAAATTGTCTCCCACTCATGGGCCAGATAAAATGATGAGAAAACAAGCCGGAGATGCAGCCCCTTGTCTATCCTGACTCTCAGGAGCCCACACCTGTTCCTTGGAACTGGCCGTTTCAGCGAGGTCCATTTTCTGCAATGTGAGTCACTGAGGGGTGAGGATTGGCTGACCGGAGCAGCCTGTCCCTACCGGCCAGCCCTCCCCAGGTGTGCCTGGGTTGAGGTCAATAGAAACACCGCTCCAGGGAGCAACAGCGCCTGCAGCTGTGCCTGACGCCATATTCTCTGCCCCGTCAGCAGTCTCGGGGCTGTGCTGGTGGGAGGGAGTGAGGGGGCACGGTTTTGTGGGTGGCCCGGTGTGAGAGGGGCTCTGCTGGACTTTCTGCAGGAGTTGCCAGACTGCCACCTGCTAAAGAAGAGGATGGGTCACCCATACCTTCCGCTGGAATTTCTCCGCGGGCAGAGGTGAGGGAGGAACAAAGCAGTGGGGGCCAAGACAGGACGGATATCTCAGGCAGGGAAATGGAAAGTGTTCAGAAGAGCGCCTGGGGCCAGGATCATCCTGGCTGGCCTGCAGGCACCAAGTCAGCCTGCGTGCTTTCGCTGGTGTGGATCCACGGCCCTTCCTCTATGCTTTCAAGTCCTTGTACATATTCAGGTGTTTTACCTGGGAAGGGAGGGAACAGTTCAGCAGCAGCTGGCTGGGGGCTCAGCTCACGTTTACTCACAGACGCCTATGTACGGTCCCCCAGCTTTGCAATGAGGACGCTCCTTGCGGGGGTGGGGGGGGGCTGCTGGCTGCATGGGAGATAATTCCCTACCTCTGACCAACTTCAGAATTGTTTACCACTGGAGCAAGTGCCCTGATAGGGTTTTCCTCTGTATAACTAGTGGGTTCTGTTTATTTTTTCTGTTTTCTTTCAAGGTAGATTTTATTCCTCATTTATGTATTTATAGATATAAGCATGGAAATAATTCATTCATACAAATACATCTGTGTGAAGGGAAGAACGCTTTTCTGTTTTATTTTTAAATTTTATTTGTTTTTAAAAATTTTGAAATTTAGTATTATTTATTTTTTTAGACAGCAGGTTATTATTAGTTATCTATTTTATACATATACATGTATACAGGTCAATCCCAATCTCCCACCTCATCCCACCACCACCACCCCATGGCTTCCCCCCCTTGGTTTCCATACGTTTGTTCTCTAACCCTGTGTCTCTAATTCTGCCCTGCAAACCGGTTCATCTGTACCAGTTTTCTAGGTTCCACATATATGCATTAATACACAATATTTGTTTTTCTCTTTCTGACTTACTTCTCTCGGTATGACAGTCTCTAGATCCATCCACGTCTCTACAAATGACCCCGTTTCATTCGTTTTTATGGCTGAGTAATATTCCATTTTATATATGTACCACATCTTTATCCATTCGTCTGTCTGTGGGCATTTAGGTTGCTTCCATTACCTGGCTATTGTAAATAGTGCTGCAATGAACATTGTGGTGAATGTGTCTTTTGGATTTATGGTTTTCTCTGGGTATATGCCCAGAAGTGGGATTGCTGGGTCATATGGTAATTGTATTTTTAGTTTTTCTAATGAACCTCCATACTGTTCTCCATAGTGACTGTATCAATTGACATGCCCACCAATAGTGGAAGAGGGATCCATGTGTCCACACCCTCCGCAGCATTTGTAGTTTGTAGATTTTCTGATGATGCCCATTCTAACAGGTGTGAGGTGATACCTCATTGAAGTTTTGACTTGCATTTCTCTAATAATTAGTGATGTTGAGCAGCTTTTCATGTGCATCCTGGCCATCTCTGGGTCTCCTTTGAAGAAATGTCTATTTAGATATTCTACCCATTTTTGAAGTGGGTTGTATTTTTTTAATATTAAGCTGCATGAGCTGTTTATATATATTGGAGATTAAACCTTTGTCCATTGATTCGTTTTCACATATTTCCTCCCATTCTGAGGGTTGCCTTTTTCCATTCCCGTTTTTTAACAAAAGAAAGAAAGAAAGAAAGAAAAAGAAGCAGAACACAAATGTCCGTAAAATATGCCTCTTGAAACTGTCGTTTTGAAATATGGAGGTGTTTTGAATTTTTTGGTCGGTATACGACCCCAGGATTTGTTTTCAGGGCAGGTCTCATTTACAGGCCTGCAATTATTTTGAATATCAACTGACCATTAGCGCTGGGATTAAAGCTGCTGTTGTGTGAAACGGCCACAAGGTGGCAGCAGTTCTCCTTTACCAAATCTGGTGACTAGGGCAACAGAGCCTCAATGGAAGTCGTGTTCTAGGTTGTAATTTAGAATGGAATGTGCCAGGAAAAAGACCCTTAAGTTTGTCTCACTATTTCTTGTTGGGTTTTTTTTCATTTAATTTTTATTTTTTATCACAGCAAGTTTGATTACAATGTTTGGCTTGTTGTAGGTGTGCAAGATGTGGTTCTTTTACACATATACATATGTCTGTTCTTCCTGGGATCCTTTTCCATGTACGTTATGACAGAATGTTGACTAATCTTCTCTTGGTATTCCGTAGGTGTTTGGTGTCTATATATTTCACCTGTGTTTGTATATGTCTCTTAACCCCAATATCCTAATGTATCCAATCCTCACACCTTTCCATTGGTGAACCGTAAGTTTGTTTAATGAATCTGCGATTGCCCTTCTCTGTGGAAATATCTTCACTAGTATCAAGTTTTAGGTAACACCTATAAGTGATATCATACGATATGTGTCTTTCTCTTTCTGACTTACTACAAGTCACGTGATTACCTCTAGACTCATCTACGGTGCTGCAAATGGCATTGTGTCCTTTTTTTCCTTGGCTAATATTCTGTCTGTACATGTACCAGTTCTTCTTTGACCACTCATCTGTTGATGGACTTTTTGGTTGCTCCCATGTCATGGCTATTGTAATGCTGCGGCAATGCACATTTGCCTGCCTGTGTCTTTCCAATTCTGTCTTCTTAGGTTATAGGCCCAGGAGTTCGCCTGCTGGATCATATGGTAGCAAAATGTTTACCTTGTACAGGCACCGCCATTCTGTTCTCATTAGTGGCTCTTACCAGGTTACGTCCCACTTAAAGTTGAGGTGATGCTCTTCTCCACAACACCTTCAGCGTTTATTGTTTGGAGTATTTTTGCTGAAGTTTATTCTGACTAGTGTGAGCTGATACCACTTTGTGCTTGGATTTGCATGCGTCTCATAATACCTTGAAATTGAGCTTTCTGGCATGTCCTTTTTTTCTTCAAACTGTGAGTACAGCTTACCTCTTCAAATTGTTTTCGGGAAGTAGGTGTGACATTTAGAAATATTTTGGCCATTACCTCCCTCAAGACATTATGAGGGCAGGTTTCATTCACAGCCCTCCAGTACTGGTGCATATGAAGTGACCCTTAACACAGGTTTTAAAGCTGCTGTTGCAGGTAACGGCCAGAGGGTGGCAGCATTTCTGCTTTTCCCAATCTGTTAACTAGGGAAACAGACCATCCTGGCAGTGGTGTTCCTCGGTTCTATATTAGAGTGGAATGTGCCCCCAAAAGCTGATGTCTCCTTACTTATGTTTGTTTTAGAAATCGAATTTCTCTATATTTTTTTATTGGAGTCATATTCCATTGTGTTCATGGACCACTTCTTCTTTGAGCATTCCTCTGTTGATGGACATTTTCGTAGCTTCCAAGTGTTGGCTATGGTAAATATTGCTGGAGTGCAGGATTGCCAGCATGTGTCTTTTCTTTTTTGTGGTACATGGGCCTCTCACTGCCGTGGGCCCTCCCATTGCAGAGCACAGGCTCCGGACGCACAGGCCCAGCAGCCATAGCTCACGGGAACAGCCGCTCCGCGGCATGTGGGATCTTCCCGAATCGGGGCATGAACCCATGTCCCCTGCACTGGCAGGCGGACTCTCATCCACTGCGCCACCAGTGAATCCCAGCCTGTCTTTTTGATTCTCATCCCCTCAGGCGAAAGGCCCAGCAGTGGGTATACTTGATTGAATGGTAGCTCAGTATTTATCTTTACAAGGCACGTCATTTTTGTTTTCATGACTGGCTCTTACCATGTCCCACGTTGAAGCAAGGGTAGGCATTTCTCCAAAACCCCTTCAGCATTTATTGTTTGCAGAATTTTTCCTGATGGGCATTCTGACTGCTGTGAGCTGATAGGTTTTTGTCATTTGGATTTACATATCTTTAATTATTCCTAATGTTTAGCATTTTCCCATGCCTTTTTAAATTTCTGGCAGAGAAAAACAGAAAAAAAAACGGAGAGTACAGTTAAACTCTTGAAATTGTCTTCTTGGATGGTTGCCCTCTTTTGAATGTTCTGGTCAATTTTCGACCCCATGTTTGTTTTTGAGGGCAGGTGTTATTCACAGGCCTGCAATGAGTGTGACTATTTAGTGACCATTAGCAGTGGGTTTAAAGCTGCTGTTGTGGGAAATGGCCACAAGGCGGCAGCGTTTCTCCACTCCCAAGTCTGGTTCCTAGGGCAGCAGAGCCTTTCTGGGACCAATGGAATACAGAAGAAGGCATCATTGAAGTCTAATACAGAATACCATGTCCTGGTGGATGGTAGAATGACCAGTAGGGTCTAGGAATTAGGAACTACTGGATGTATATC
Organism: Mesoplodon mirus; assembly: GCF_964341445.2. NCBI lineage: Eukaryota > Metazoa > Chordata > Mammalia > Artiodactyla > Ziphiidae > Mesoplodon > Mesoplodon mirus. Next base: position 93,648,299 of record NC_138979.1, read on the forward strand.
CTCGGTGGCTTCACTGACTGTCCTAACATCCTTTACCAGGTCCCCAGCAGCCCACGGGGCTCTCGTGGTCAGGCCCCTCCCAGGATATGGGGCTCACCTGGGCAGGGCCCCAGCAGCCAACGGGGTTCTCATGTTCAGGCCACTCCCAGGGTACGGAGCTCAGCTGTGAAACTACCCAGCAGCCCATGAGGCTCTCGTGCTTAGGCACCTCCCATGATACAGAGCTCCCGTGGGCAGGTACCATGGCAGGGCTGGGCACACAGGAACCGTGCACATAGCCCTCATTGCAGAGCACCCCAGAACGCCTGTCACGCAGAGCTGACACAGAGCACCTCAGAGCAGGACTTGAACTAACCAACAGCAGCTCCGACAGGTCTCTGACCCTGGGCATCACTCTGTGCAGCCTCCCTCTGCCTGGTCTTCCAGAGACTTCCACTGCAGCCGGGGCACCAGGCCTTTGTCTCCAACCATCCCCCCTCCTCTCCCTGACTCCTGGGTTCCTCTCATTAGGATTAGGTCTTCTTGAAATTGTCTCCCACTCATGGGCCAGATAAAATGATGAGAAAACAAGCCGGAGATGCAGCCCCTTGTCTATCCTGACTCTCAGGAGCCCACACCTGTTCCTTGGAACTGGCCGTTTCAGCGAGGTCCATTTTCTGCAATGTGAGCCACTGAGGGGTGAGGATTGGCTGACCGGAGCAGCCTGTCCCTACCGGCCAGCCCTCCCCAGGTGTGCCTGGGTTGAGGTCAATAGAAACACCGCTCCAGGGAGCAACAGCGCCTGCAGCTGTGCCTGACGCCATATTCTCTGCCCCGTCAGCAGTCTCGGGGCTGTGCTGGTGGGAGGGAGTGAGGGGGCACGGTTTTGTGGGTGGCCCGGTGTGAGAGGGGCTCTGCTGGACTTTCTGCAGGAGTTGCCAGACTGCCACCTGCTAAAGAAGAGGATGGGTCACCCATACCTTCCGCTGGAATTTCTCCGCGGGCAGAGGTGAGGGAGGAACAAAGCAGTGGGGGCCAAGACAGGACGGATATCTCAGGCAGGGAAATGGAAAGTGTTCAGAAGAGCGCCTGGGGCCAGGATCATCCTGGCTGGCCTGCAGGCACCAAGTCAGCCTGCGTGCTTTCGCTGGTGTGGATCCACGGCCCTTCCTCTATGCTTTCAAGTCCTTGTACATATTCAGGTGTTTTACCTGGGAAGGGAGGGAACAGTTCAGCAGCAGCTGGCTGGGGGCTCAGCTCACGTTTACTCACAGACGCCTATGTACGGTCCCCCAGCTTTGCAATGAGGACGCTCCTTGCGGGGGTGGGGGGGGGCTGCTGGCTGCATGGGAGATAATTCCCTACCTCTGACCAACTTCAGAATTGTTTACCACTGGAGCAAGTGCCCTGATAGGGTTTTCCTCTGTATAACTAGTGGGTTCTGTTTATTTTTTCTGTTTTCTTTCAAGGTAGATTTTATTCCTCATTTATGTATTTATAGATATAAGCATGGAAATAATTCATTCATACAAATACATCTGTGTGAAGGGAAGAACGCTTTTCTGTTTTATTTTTAAATTTTATTTGTTTTTAAAAATTTTGAAATTTAGTATTATTTATTTTTTTAGACAGCAGGTTATTATTAGTTATCTATTTTATACATATACATGTATACAGGTCAATCCCAATCTCCCAACTCATCCCACCACCACCACCCCATGGCTTCCCCCCCTTGGTTTCCATACGTTTGTTCTCTAACCCTGTGTCTCTAATTCTGCCCTGCAAACCGGTTCATCTGTACCAGTTTTCTAGGTTCCACATATATGCATTAATACACAATATTTGTTTTTCTCTTTCTGACTTACTTCTCTCGGTATGACAGTCTCTAGATCCATCCACGTCTCTACAAATGACCCCGTTTCATTCGTTTTTATGGCTGAGTAATATTCCATTTTATATATGTACCACATCTTTATCCATTCGTCTGTCTGTGGGCATTTAGGTTGCTTCCATTACCTGGCTATTGTAAATAGTGCTGCAATGAACATTGTGGTGAATGTGTCTTTTGGATTTATGGTTTTCTCTGGGTATATGCCCAGAAGTGGGATTGCTGGGTCATATGGTAATTGTATTTTTAGTTTTTCTAATGAACCTCCATACTGTTCTCCATAGTGACTGTATCAATTGACATGCCCACCAATAGTGGAAGAGGGATCCATGTGTCCACACCCTCCGCAGCATTTGTAGTTTGTAGATTTTCTGATGATGCCCATTCTAACAGGTGTGAGGTGATACCTCATTGAAGTTTTGACTTGCATTTCTCTAATAATTAGTGATGTTGAGCAGCTTTTCATGTGCATCCTGGCCATCTCTGGGTCTCCTTTGAAGAAATGTCTATTTAGATATTCTACCCATTTTTGAAGTGGGTTGTATTTTTTTAATATTAAGCTGCATGAGCTGTTTATATATATTGGAGATTAAACCTTTGTCCATTGATTCGTTTTCACATATTTCCTCCCATTCTGAGGGTTGCCTTTTTCCATTCCCGTTTTTTAACAAAAGAAAGAAAGAAAGAAAGAAAAAGAAGCAGAACACAAATGTCCGTAAAATATGCCTCTTGAAACTGTCGTTTTGAAATATGGAGGTGTTTTGAATTTTTTGGTCGGTATACGACCCCAGGATTTGTTTTCAGGGCAGGTCTCATTTACAGGCCTGCAATTATTTTGAATATCAACTGACCATTAGCGCTGGGATTAAAGCTGCTGTTGTGTGAAACGGCCACAAGGTGGCAGCAGTTCTCCTTTACCAAATCTGGTGACTAGGGCAACAGAGCCTCAATGGAAGTCGTGTTCTAGGTTGTAATTTAGAATGGAATGTGCCAGGAAAAAGACCCTTAAGTTTGTCTCACTATTTCTTGTTGGGTTTTTTTTCATTTAATTTTTATTTTTTATCACAGCAAGTTTGATTACAATGTTTGGCTTGTTGTAGGTGTGCAAGATGTGGTTCTTTTACGCATATACATATGTCTGTTCTTCCTGGGATCCTTTTCCATGTACGTTATGACAGAATGTTGACTAATCTTCTCTTGGTATTCCGTAGGTGTTTGGTGTCTATATATTTCACCTGTGTTTGTATATGTCTCTTAACCCCAATATCCTAATGTATCCAATCCTCACACCTTTCCATTGGTGAACCGTAAGTTTGTTTAATGAATCTGCGATTGCCCTTCTCTGTGGAAATATCTTCACTAGTATCAAGTTTTAGGTAACACCTATAAGTGATATCATACGATATGTGTCTTTCTCTTTCTGACTTACTACAAGTCACGTGATTACCTCTAGACTCATCTACGGTGCTGCAAATGGCATTGTGTCCTTTTTTTCCTTGGCTAATATTCTGTCTGTACATGTACCAGTTCTTCTTTGACCACTCATCTGTTGATGGACTTTTTGGTTGCTCCCATGTCATGGCTATTGTAATGCTGCGGCAATGCACATTTGCCTGCCTCTGTCTTTCCAATTCTGTCTTCTTAGGTTATAGGCCCAGGAGTTCGCCTGCTGGATCATATGGTAGCAAAATGTTTACCTTGTACAGGCACCGCCATTCTGTTCTCATTAGTGGCTCTTACCAGGTTACGTCCCACTTAAAGTTGAGGTGATGCTCTTCTCCACAACACCTTCAGCGTTTATTGTTTGGAGTATTTTTGCTGAAGTTTATTCTGACTAGTGTGAGCTGATACCACTTTGTGCTTGGATTTGCATGCGTCTCATAATACCTTGAAATTGAGCTTTCTGGCATGTCCTTTTTTTCTTCAAACTGTGAGTACAGCTTACCTCTTCAAATTGTTTTCGGGAAGTAGGTGTGACATTTAGAAATATTTTGGCCATTACCTCCCTCAAGACATTATGAGGGCAGGTTTCATTCACAGCCCTCCAGTACTGGTGCATATGAAGTGACCCTTAACACAGGTTTTAAAGCTGCTGTTGCAGGTAACGGCCAGAGGGTGGCAGCATTTCTGCTTTTCCCAATCTGTTAACTAGGGAAACAGACCATCCTGGCAGTGGTGTTCCTCGGTTCTATATTAGAGTGGAATGTGCCCCCAAAAGCTGATGTCTCCTTACTTATGTTTGTTTTAGAAATCGAATTTCTCTATATTTTTTTATTGGAGTCATATTCCATTGTGTTCATGGACCACTTCTTCTTTGAGCATTCCTCTGTTGATGGACATTTTCGTAGCTTCCAAGTGTTGGCTATGGTAAATATTGCTGGAGTGCAGGATTGCCAGCATGTGTCTTTTCTTTTTTGTGGTACATGGGCCTCTCACTGCCGTGGGCCCTCCCATTGCAGAGCACAGGCTCCGGACGCACAGGCCCAGCAGCCATAGCTCACGGGAACAGCCGCTCCGCGGCATGTGGGATCTTCCCGAATCGGGGCATGAACCCATGTCCCCTGCACTGGCAGGCGGACTCTCATCCACTGCGCCACCAGTGAATCCCAGCCTGTCTTTTTGATTCTCATCCCCTCAGGCGAAAGGCCCAGCAGTGGGTATACTTGATTGAATGGTAGCTCAGTATTTATCTTTACAAGGCACGTCATTTTTGTTTTCATGACTGGCTCTTACCATGTCCCACGTTGAAGCAAGGGTAGGCATTTCTCCAAAACCCCTTCAGCATTTATTGTTTGCAGAATTTTTCCTGATGGGCATTCTGACTGCTGTGAGCTGATAGGTTTTTGTCATTTGGATTTACATATCTTTAATTATTCCTAATGTTTAGCATTTTCCCATGCCTTTTTAAATTTCTGGCAGAGAAAAACAGAAAAAAAAACGGAGAGTACAGTTAAACTCTTGAAATTGTCTTCTTGGATGGTTGCCCTCTTTTGAATGTTCTGGTCAATTTTCGACCCCATGTTTGTTTTTGAGGGCAGGTGTTATTCACAGGCCTGCAATGAGTGTGACTATTTAGTGACCATTAGCAGTGGGTTTAAAGCTGCTGTTGTGGGAAATGGCCACAAGGCGGCAGCGTTTCTCCACTCCCAAGTCTGGTTCCTAGGGCAGCAGAGCCTTTCTGGGACCAATGGAATACAGAAGAAGGCATCATTGAAGTCTAATACAGAATACCATGTCCTGGTGGATGGTAGAATGACCAGTAGGGTCTAGGAATTAGGAACTACTGGATGTATATCCTCGGTGGCTTCACTGACTGTCCTAACATCCTTTACCAGGTCCCCAGCAGCCCACGGGGCTCTCGTGGTCAGGCCCCTCCCAGGATATGGGGCTCACCTGGGCAGGGCCCCAGCAGCCAACGGGGTTCTCATGTTCAGGCCACTCCCAGGGTATGGAGCTCAGCTGTGAAACTACCCAGCAGCCCATGAGGCTCTCGTGCTTAGGCACCTCCCATGATACAGAGCTCCCGTGGGCAGGTACCATGGCAGGGCTGGGCACACAGGAACCGTGCACATAGCCCTCATTGCAGAGCACCCCAGAACGCCTGTCACGCAGAGCTGACACAGAGCACCTCAGAGCAGGACTTGAACTAACCAACAGCAGCTCCGACAGGTCTCTGACCCTGGGCATCACTCTGTGCAGCCTCCCTCTGCCTGGTCTTCCAGAGACTTCCACTGCAGCCGGGGCACCAGGCCTTTGTCTCCAACCATCCCCCCTCCTCTCCCTGACTCCTGGGTTCCTCTCATTAGGATTAGGTCTTCTTGAAATTGTCTCCCACTCATGGGCCAGATAAAATGATGAGAAAACAAGCCGGAGATGCAGCCCCTTGTCTATCCTGACTCTCAGGAGCCCACACCTGTTCCTTGGAACTGGCCGTTTCAGCGAGGTCCATTTTCTGCAATGTGAGCCACTGAGGGGTGAGGATTGGCTGACCGGAGCAGCCTGTCCCTACCGGCCAGCCCTCCCCAGGTGTGCCTGGGTTGAGGTCAATAGAAACACCGCTCCAGGGAGCAACAGCGCCTGCAGCTGTGCCTGACGCCATATTCTCTGCCCCGTCAGCAGTCTCGGGGCTGTGCTGGTGGGAGGGAGTGAGGGGGCACGGTTTTGTGGGTGGCCCGGTGTGAGAGGGGCTCTGCTGGACTTTCTGCAGGAGTTGCCAGACTGCCACCTGCTAAAGAAGAGGATGGGTCACCCATACCTTCCGCTGGAATTTCTCCGCGGGCAGAGGTGAGGGAGGAACAAAGCAGTGGGGGCCAAGACAGGACGGATATCTCAGGCAGGGAAATGGAAAGTGTTCAGAAGAGCGCCTGGGGCCAGGATCATCCTGGCTGGCCTGCAGGCACCAAGTCAGCCTGCGTGCTTTCGCTGGTGTGGATCCACGGCCCTTCCTCTATGCTTTCAAGTCCTTGTACATATTCAGGTGTTTTACCTGGGAAGGGAGGGAACAGTTCAGCAGCAGCTGGCTGGGGGCTCAGCTCACGTTTACTCACAGACGCCTATGTACGGTCCCCCAGCTTTGCAATGAGGACGCTCCTTGCGGGGGTGGGGGGGGGCTGCTGGCTGCATGGGAGATAATTCCCTACCTCTGACCAACTTCAGAATTGTTTACCACTGGAGCAAGTGCCCTGATAGGGTTTTCCTCTGTATAACTAGTGGGTTCTGTTTATTTTTTCTGTTTTGTTTCAAGGTAGATTTTATTCCTCATTTATGTATTTATAGATATAAGCATGGAAATAATTCATTCATACAAATACATCTGTGTGAAGGGAAGAACGTTTTTCTGTTTTATTTTTAAATTTTATTTGTTTTTAAAAATTTTGAAATTTAGTATTATTTATTTTTTTAGACAGCAGGTTATTATTAGTTATCTATTTTATACATATACATGTATACAGGTCAATCCCAATCTCCCAACTCATCCCACCACCACCACCCCATGGCTTCCCCCCCTTGGTTTCCATACGTTTGTTCTCTAACCCTGTGTCTCTAATTCTGCCCTGCAAACCGGTTCATCTGTACCAGTTTTCTAGGTTCCACATATATGCATTAATACACAATATTTGTTTTTCTCTTTCTGACTTACTTCTCTCGGTATGACAGTCTCTAGATCCATCCACGTCTCTACAAATGACCCCGTTTCATTCCTTTTTATGGCTGAGTAATATTCCATTTTATATATGTACCACATCTTTATCCATTCGTCTGTCTGTGGGCATTTAGGTTGCTTCCATTACCTGGCTATTGTAAATAGTGCTGCAATGAACATTGTAGTGAATGTGTCTTTTGGATTTATGGTTTTCTCTGGGTATATGCCCAGAAGTGGGATTGCTGGATCATATGGTAATTGTATTTTTAGTTTTTCTAATGAACCTCCATACTGTTCTCCATAGTGACTGTATCAATTGACATGCCCACCAATAGTGGAAGAGGGATCCATGTGTCCACACCCTCCGCAGCATTTGTAGTTTGTAGATTTTCTGATGATGCCCATTCTAACAGGTGTGAGGTGATACCTCATTGAAGTTTTGACTTGCATTTCTCTAATAATTAGTGATGATGAGCAGCTTTTCATGTGCATCCTGGCCATCTCTGGGTCTCCTTTGAAGAAATGTCTATTTAGATATTCTACCCATTTTTGAAGTGGGTTGTATTTTTTTTAATATTAAGCTGCATGAGCTGTTTATATATATTGGAGATTAAACCTTTGTCCATTGATTCGTTTCCACATATTTCCTCCCATTCTGAGGGTTGCCTTTTTCCATTCCCGTTTTTTAACAAAAGAAAGAAAGAAAGAAAAAGAAGCAGAACACAAATGTCCGTAAAATATGCCTCTTGAAACTGTCGTTTTGAAATATGGAGGTGTTTTGAATTTTTTGGTCGGTATACGACCCCAGGATTTGTTTTCAGGGCAGGTCTCATTTACAGGCCTGCAATTATTTTGAATATCAACTGACCATTAGCGCTGGGATTAAAGCTGCTGTTGTGTGAAACGGCCACAAGGTGGCAGCAGTTCTCCTTTACCAAATCTGGTGACTAGGGCAACAGAGCCTCAATGGAAGTCGTGTTCTAGGTTGTAATTTAGAATGGAATGTGCCAGGAAAAAGACCCTTAAGTTTGTCTCACTATTTCTTGTTGGGTTTTTTTTTCATTTAATTTTTATTTTTTATCACAGCAAGTTTGATTACAATGTTTGGCTTGTTGTAGGTGTGCAAGATGTGGTTCTTTTACGCATATACATATGTCTGTTCTTCCTGGGATCCTTTTCCATGTACGTTATGACAGAATGTTGACTAATCTTCTCTTGGTATTCCGTAGGTGTTTGGTGTCTATATATTTCACCTGTGTTTGTATATGTCTCTTAACCCCAATATCCTAATGTATCCAATCCTCACACCTTTCCATTGGTGAACCGTAAGTTTGTTTAATGAATCTGCGATTGCCCTTCTCTGTGGAAATATCTTCACTAGTATCAAGTTTTAGGTAACACCTATAAGTGATATCATACGATATGTGTCTTTCTCTTTCTGACTTACTACAAGTCACGTGATTACCTCTAGACTCATCTACGGTGCTGCAAATGGCATTGTGTCCTTTTTTTCCTTGGCTAATATTCTGTCTGTACATGTACCAGTTCTTCTTTGACCACTCATCTGTTGATGGACTTTTTGGTTGCTCCCATGTCATGGCTATTGTAATGCTGCGGCAATGCACATTTGCCTGCCTGTGTCTTTCCAATTCTGTCTTCTTAGGTTATAGGCCCAGGAGTTCGCCTGCTGGATCATATGGTAGCAAAATGTTTACCTTGTACAGGCACCGCCATTCTGTTCTCATTAGTGGCTCTTACCAGGTTACGTCCCACTTAAAGTTGAGGTGATGCTCTTCTCCACAACACCTTCAGCGTTTATTGTTTGGAGTATTTTTGCTGAAGTTTATTCTGACTAGTGTGAGCTGATACCACTTTGTGCTTGGATTTGCATGCGTCTCATAATACCTTGAAATTGAGCTTTCTGGCATGTCCTTTTTTTCTTCAAACTGTGAGTACAGCTTACCTCTTCAAATTGTTTTCGGGAAGTAGGTGTGACATTTAGAAATATTTTGGCCATTACCTCCCTCAAGACATTATGAGGGCAGGTTTCATTCACAGCCCTCCAGTACTGGTGCATATGAAGTGACCCTTAGCACAGGTTTTAAAGCTGCTGTTGCAGGTAACGGCCAGAGGGTGGCAGCATTTCTGCTTTTCCCAATCTGTTAACTAGGGAAACAGACCATCCTGGCAGTGGTGTTCCTCGGTTCTATATTAGAGTGGAATGTGCCCCCAAAAGCTGATGTCTCCTTACTTATGTTTGTTTTAGAAATCGAATTTCTATATATTTTTTTATTGGAGTCATATTCCATTGTGTTCATGGACCACTTCTTCTTTGAGCATTCCTCTGTTGATGGACATTTTCGTAGCTTCCAAGTGTTGGCTATGGTAAATATTGCTGGAGTGCAGGATTGCCAGCATGTGTCTTTTCTTTTTTGTGGTACATGGGCCTCTCACTGCCGTGGGCCCTCCCATTGCAGAGCACAGGCTCCGGACGCACAGGCCCAGCAGCCATAGCTCACGGGAACAGCCGCTCCGCGGCAAGTGGGATCTTCCCGAATCGGGGCATGAACCCATGTCCCCTGCACTGGCAGGCGGACTCTCATCCACTGCGCCACCAGTGAATCCCAGCCTGTCTTTTTGATTCTCATCCCCTCAGGCGAAAGGCCCAGCAGTGGGTATACTTGATTGAATGGTAGCTTAGTATTTATCTTTACAAGGCACGTCATTTTTGTTTTCATGACTGGCTCTTACCATGTCCCACGTTGAAGCAAGGGTAGGCATTTCTCCAAAACCCCTTCAGCATTTATTGTTTGCAGAATTTTTCCTGATGGGCATTCTGACTGCTGTGAGCTGATAGGTTTTTGTCATTTGGATTTACATATCTTTAATTATTCCTAATGTTTAGCATTTTCCCATGCCTTTTTAAATTTCTGGCAGAGAAAAACAGAAAAAAAAAACGGAGAGTACAGTTAAACTCTTGAAATTGTCTTCTTGGATGGTTGCCCTCTTTTGAATGTTCTGGTCAATTTTCAACCCCATGTTTGTTTTTGAGGGCAGGTGTTATTCACAGGCCTGCAATGAGTGTGACTATTTAGTGACCATTAGCAGTGGGTTTAAAGCTGCTGTTGTGGGAAATGGCCACAAGGCGGCAGCGTTTCTCCACTCCCAAGTCTGGTTCCTAGGGCAGCAGAGCCTTTCTGGGACCAACGGAATACAGAAGAAGGCATCACTGAAGTCTAATACAGAATACCATGTCCTGGTGGATGGTAGAATGACCAGTAGGGTCTAGGAATTAGGAACTACTGGATGTATATCCTCGGTGGCTTCACTGACTGTCCTAACATCCTTTACCAGGTCCCCAGCAGCCCACGGGGCTCTCGTGGTCAGGCCCCTCCCAGGATATGGGGCTCACCTGGGCAGGGCCCCAGCAGCCAACGGGGTTCTCATGTTCAGGCCACTCCCAGGGTATGGAGCTCAGCTGTGAAACTACCCAGCAGCCCATGAGGCTCTCATGCTTAGGCACCTCCCATGATACAGAGCTCCCGTGGGCAGGTACCATGGCAGGGCTGGGCACACAGGAACCGTGCACATAGCCCTCATTGCAGAGCACCCCAGAACGCCTGTCACGCAGAGCTGACACAGAGCACCTCAGAGCAGGACTTGAACTAACCAACAGCAGCTCCGACAGGTCTCTGACCCTGGGCATCACTCTGTGCAGCCTCCCTCTGCCTGGTCTTCCAGAGACTTCCACTGCAGCCGGGGCACCAGGCCTTTGTCTCCAACCATCCCCCCTCCTCTCCCTGACTCCTGGGTTCCTCTCATTAGGATTAGGTCTTCTTGAAATTGTCTCCCACTCATGGGCCAGATAAAATGATGAGAAAACAAGCCGGAGATGCAGCCCCTTGTCTATCCTGACTCTCAGGAGCCCACACCTGTTCCTTGGAACTGGCCGTTTCAGCGAGGTCCATTTTCTGCAATGTGAGCCACTGAGGGGTGAGGATTGGCTGACCGGAGCAGCCTGTCCCTACCGGCCAGCCCTCCCCAGGTGTGCCTGGGTTGAGGTCAATAGAAACACCGCTCCAGGGAGCAACAGCGCCTGCAGCTGTGCCTGACGCCATATTCTCTGCCCCGTCAGCAGTCTCGGGGCTGTGCTGGTGGGAGGGAGTGAGGGGGCACGGTTTTGTGGGTGGCCCGGTGTGAGAGGGGCTCTGCTGGACTTTCTGCAGGAGTTGCCAGACTGCCACCTGCTAAAGAAGAGGATGGGTCACCCATACCTTCCGCTGGAATTTCTCCGCGGGCAGAGGTGAGGGAGGAACAAAGCAGTGGGGGCCAAGACAGGACGGATATCTCAGGCAGGGAAATGGAAAGTTTTCAGAAGAGCGCCTGGGGCCAGGATCATCCTGGCTGGCCTGCAGGCACCAAGTCAGCCTGCGTGCTTTCGCTGGTGTGGATCCACGGCCCTTCCTCTATGCTTTCAAGTCCTTGTACATATTCAGGTGTTTTACCTGGGAAGGGAGGGAACAGTTCAGCAGCAGCTGGCTGGGGGCTCAGTTCACGTTTACTCACAGACGCCTATGTACGGTCCCCCAGCTTTGCAATGAGGACGCTCCTTGCGGGGGTGGGGGGGGCTGCTGGCTGCATGGGAGATAATTCCCTACCTCTGACCAACTTCAGAATTGTTTACCACTGGAGCAAGTACCCTGATAGGGTTTTCCTCTGTATAACTAGTGGGTTCTGTTTATTTTTTCTGTTTTGTTTCAAGGTAGATTTTATTCCTCATTTATGTATTTATAGATATAAGCATGGAAATAATTCATTCATACAAATACATCTGTGTGAAGGGAAGAACGCTTTTCTGTTTTATTTTTAAATTTTATTTGTTTTTAAAAATTTTGAAATTTAATATTATTTATTTTTTTAGACAGCAGGTTATTATTAGTTATCTATTTTATACATATACATGTATACAGGTCAATCCCAATCTCCCAACTCATCCCACCACCACCACCCCATGGCTTCCCCCCCTTGGTTTCCATACGTTTGTTCTCTAACCCTGTGTCTCTAATTCTGCCCTGCAAACCGGTTCATCTGTACCAGTTTTCTAGGTTCCACGTATATGCATTAATACACAATATTTGTTTTTCTCTTTCTGACTTACTTCTCTCGGTATGACAGTCTCTAGATCCATCCACGTCTCTACAAATGACCCCGTTTCATTCCTTTTTATGGCTGAGTAATATTCCATTTTATATATGTACCACATCTTTATTCATTCGTCTGTCTGTGGGCATTTAGGTTGCTTCCATTACCTGGCTATTGTAAATAGTGCTGCAATGAACATTGTGGTGAATGTGTCTTTTGGATTTATGGTTTTCTCTGGGTATATGCCCAGAAGTGGGATTGCTAGATCATATGGTAATTGTATTTTTAGTTTTTCTAATGAACCTCCATACTGTTCTCCATAGTGACTGTATCAATTGACATGCCCACCAATAGTGGAAGAGGGATCCATGTGTCCACACCCTCCACAGCATTTGTAGTTTGTAGATTTTCTGATGATGCCCATTCTAACAGGTGTTAGGTGATACCTCATTGAAGTTTTGACTTGCATTTCTCTAATAATTAGTGATGTTGAGCAGCTTTTCATGTGCATCCTGGCCATCTCTGGGTCTCCTTTGAAGAAATGTCTATTTAGATATTCTACCCATTTTTGAAGTGGGTTGTATTTTTTTTAATATTAAGCTGCATGAGCTGTTTATATATATTGGAGATTAAACCTTTGTCCATTGATTCGTTTCCACATATTTCCTCCCATTCTGAGGGTTGCCTTTTTCCATTCCCGTTTTTTAACAAAAGAAAGAAAGAAAGAAAAAGAGGCAGAACACAAATGTCCGTAAAATATGCCTCTTGAAACTGTCGTTTTGAAATATGGAGGTGTTTTGAATTTTTTGGTCGGTATACGACCCCAGGATTTGTTTTCAGGGCAGGTCTCATTTACAGGCCTGCAATTATTTTGAATATCAACTGACCATTAGCGCTGGGATTAAAGCTGCTGTTGTGTGAAACGGCCACAAGGTGGCAGCAGTTCTCCTTTACCAAATCTGGTGACTAGGGCAACAGAGCCTCAATGGAAGTCGTGTTCTAGGTTGTAATTTAGAATGGAATGTGCCAGGAAAAAGACCCTTAAGTTTGTCTCACTATTTCTTGTTCGGTTTTTTTTTCATTTAATTTTTATTTTTTATCACAGCAAGTTTGATTACAATGTTTGGCTTGTTGTAGGTGTGCAAGATGTGGTTCTTTTACGCATATACATATGTCTGTTCTTCCTGGGATCCTTTTCCATGTACGTTATGACAGAATGTTGACTAATCTTCTCTTGGTATTCCGTAGGTGTTTGGTGTCTATATATTTCAACTGTGTTTGTATATGTCTCTTAACCCCAATATCCTAATGTATCCAATCCTCACACCTTTCCATTGGTGAACCATAAGTTTGTTTAATGAATCTGCGATTGCCCTTCTCTGTGGAAATATCTTCACTAGTATCAAGTTTTAGGTAACACCTATAAGTGATATCATACGATATGTGTCTTTCTCTTTCTGACTTACTACAAGTCACGTGATTACCTCTAGACTCATCTACGGTGCTGCAAATGGCATTGTGTCCTTTTTTTCCTTGGCTAATATTCTGTCTGTACATGTACCAGTTCTTCTTTGACCACTCATCTGTTGATGGACTTTTTGGTTGCTCCCATGTCATGGCTATTGTAATGCTGCGGCAATGCACATTTGCCTGCCTGTGTCTTTCCAATTCTGTCTTCTTAGGTTATAGGCCCAGGAGTTCGCCTGCTGGATCATATGGTAGCAAAATGTTTACCTTGTACAGGCACCGCCATTCTGTTCTCATTAGTGGCTCTTACCAGGTTACGTCCCACTTAAAGTTGAGGTGATGCTCTTCTCCACAACACCTTCAGCGTTTATTGTTTGGAGTATTTTTGCTGAAGTTTATTCTGACTAGTGTGAGCTGATACCACTTTGTGCTTGGATTTGCATGCATCTCATAATACCTTGAAATTGAGCTTTCTGGCATGTCCTTTTTTTCTTCAAACTGTGAGTACAGCTTACCTCTTCAAATTGTTTTCGGGAAGTAGGTGTGACATTTAGAAATATTTTGGCCATTACCTCCCTCAAGACATTATGAGGGCAGGTTTCATTCACAGCCCTCCAGTACTGGTGCATATGAAGTGACCCTTAGCACAGGTTTTAAAGCTGCTGTTGCAGGTAACGGCCAGAGGGTGGCAGCATTTCTGCTTTTCCCAATCTGTTAACTAGGGAAACAGACCATCCTGGCAGTGGTGTTCCTCGGTTCTATATTAGAGTGGAATGTGCCCCCAAAAGCTGATGTCTCCTTACTTATGTTTGTTTTAGAAATTGAATTTCTATATATTTTTTTATTGGAGTCATATTCCATTGTGTTCATGGACCACTTCTTCTTTGAGCATTCCTCTGTTGATGGACATTTTTGTAGCTTCCAAGTGTTGGCTATGGTAAATATTGCTGGAGTGCAGGATTGCCAGCATGTGTCTTTTCTTTTTTGTGGTACATGGGCCTCTCACTGCCGTGGGCCCTCCCATTGCAGAGCACAGGCTCTGGACGCACAGGCCCAGCAGCCATAGCTCACGGGAACAGCCGCTCCGCGGCATGTGGGATCTTCCCGAATCGGGGCATGAACCCATGTCCCCTGCACTGGCAGGCGGACTCTCATCCACTGCGCCACCAGTGAATCCCAGCCTGTCTTTTTGATTCTCATCCCCTCAGGCGAAAGGCCCAGCAGTGGGTATACTTGATTGAATGGTAGCTTAGTATTTATCTTTACAAGGCACGACATTTTTGTTTTCATGACTGGCTCTTACCATGTCCCACGTTGAAGCAAGGGTAGGCATTTCTCCAAAACCCCTTCAGCATTTATTGTTTGCAGAATTTTTCCTGATGGGCATTCTGACTGCTGTGAGCTGATAGGTTTTTGTCATTTGGATTTACATATCTTTAATTATTCCTAATGTTTAGCATTTTCCCATGCCTTTTTAAATTTCTGGCAGAGAAAAACAGAAAAAAAAAACGGAGAGTACAGTTAAACTCTTGAAATTGTCTTCTTGGATGGTTGCCCTCTTTTGAATGTTCTGGTCAATTTTCAACCCCATGTTTGTTTTTGAGGGCAGGTGTTATTCACAGGCCTGCAATGAGTGTGACTATTTAGTGACCATTAGCAGTGGGTTTAAAGCTGCTGTTGTGGGAAATGGCCACAAGGCGGCAGCGTTTCTCCACTCCCAAGTCTGGTTCCTAGGGCAGCAGAGCCTTTCTGGGACCAATGGAATACAGAAGAAGGCATCATTGAAGTCTAATACAGAATACCATGTCCTGGTGGATGGTAGAATGACCAGTAGGGTCTAGGAATTAGGAACTACTGGATGTATATCCTCGGTGGCTTCACTGACTGTCCTAACATCCTTTACCAGGTCCCCAGCAGCCCACGGGGCTCTCGTGGTCAGGCCCCTCCCAGGATATGGGGCTCACCTGGGCAGGGCCCCAGCAGCCAACGGGGTTCTCATGTTCAGGCCACTCCCAGGGTATGGAGCTCAGCTGTGAAACTACCCAGCAGCCCATGAGGCTCTCGTGCTTAGGCACCTCCCATGATACAGAGCTCCCGTGGGCAGGTACCATGGCAGGGCTGGGCACACAGGAACCGTGCACATAGCCCTCATTGCAGAGCACCCCAGAACGCCTGTCACGCAGAGCTGACACAGAGCACCTCAGAGCAGGACTTGAACTAACCAACAGCAGCTCCGACAGGTCTCTGACCCTGGGCATCACTCTGTGCAGCCTCCCTCTGCCTGGTCTTCCAGAGACTTCCACTGCAGCCGGGGCACCAGGCCTTTGTCTCCAACCATCCCCCCTCCTCTCCCTGACTCCTGGGTTCCTCTCATTAGGATTAGGTCTTCTTGAAATTGTCTCCCACTCATGGGCCAGATAAAATGATGAGAAAACAAGCCGGAGATGCAGCCCCTTGTCTATCCTGACTCTCAGGAGCCCACACCTGTTCCTTGGAACTGGCCGTTTCAGCGAGGTCCATTTTCTGCAATGTGAGCCACTGAGGGGTGAGGATTGGCTGACCGGAGCAGCCTGTCCCTACCGGCCAGCCCTCCCCAGGTGTGCCTGGGTTGAGGTCAATAGAAACACCGCTCCAGGGAGCAACAGCGCCTGCAGCTGTGCCTGACGCCATATTCTCTGCCCCGTCAGCAGTCTCGGGGCTGTGCTGGTGGGAGGGAGTGAGGGGGCACGGTTTTGTGGGTGGCCCGGTGTGAGAGGGGCTCTGCTGGACTTTCTGCAGGAGTTGCCAGACTGCCACCTGCTAAAGAAGAGGATGGGTCACCCATACCTTCCGCTGGAATTTCTCCGCGGGCAGAGGTGAGGGAGGAACAAAGCAGTGGGGGCCAAGACAGGACGGATATCTCAGGCAGGGAAATGGAAAGTTTTCAGAAGAGCGCCTGGGGCCAGGATCATCCTGGCTGGCCTGCAGGCACCAAGTCAGCCTGCATGCTTTCGCTGGTGTGGATCCACGGCCCTTCCTCTATGCTTTCAAGTCCTTGTACATATTCAGGTGTTTTACCTGGGAAGGGAGGGAACAGTTCAGCAGCAGCTGGCTGGCGGCTCAGCTCACGTTTACTCACAGACGCCTATGTACGGTCCCCCAGCTTTGCAATGAGGACGCTCCTTGCGGGGGTGGGGGGGGCTGCTGGCTGCATGGGAGATAATTCCCTACCTCTGACCAACTTCAGAATTGTTTACCACTGGAGCAAGTACCCTGATAGGGTTTTCCTCTGTATAACTAGTGGGTTCTGTTTATTTTTTCTGTTTTGTTTCAAGGTAGATTTTATTCCTCATTTATGTATTTATAGATATAAGCATGGAAATAATTCATTCATACAAATACATCTGTGTGAAGGGAAGAACGCTTTTCTGTTTTATTTTTAAATTTTATTTGTTTTTAAAAATTTTGAAATTTAGTATTATTTATTTTTTTAGACAGCAGGTTATTATTAGTTATCTATTTTATACATATACATGTATACAGGTCAATCCCAATCTCCCAACTCATCCCACCACCACCACCCCATGGCTTCCCCCCCTTGGTTTCCATACATTTGTTCTCTAACCCTGTGTCTCTAATTCTGCCCTGCAAACCGGTTCATCTGTACCAGTTTTCTAGGTTCCACATATATGCATTAATACACAATATTTGTTTTTCTCTTTCTGACTTACTTCTCTCGGTATGACAGTCTCTAGATCCATCCACGTCTCTACAAATGACCCCGTTTCATTCCTTTTTATGGCTGAGTAATATTCCATTTTATATATGTACCACATCTTTATCCATTCGTCTGTCTGTGGGCATTTAGGTTGCTTCCATTACCTGGCTATTGTAAATAGTGCTGCAATGAACATTGTGGTGAATGTGTCTTTTGGATTTATGGTTTTCTCTGGGTATATGCCCAGAAGTGGGATTGCTGGATCATATGGTAATTGTATTTTTAGTTTTTCTAATGAACCTCCATACTGTTCTCCATAGTGACTGTATCAATTGACATGCCCACCTATAGTGGAAGAGGGATCCATGTGTCCACACCCTCCGCAGCATTTGTAGTTTGTCGATTTTCTGATGATGCCCATTCTAACAGGTGTGAGGTGATACCTCATTGAAGTTTTGACTTGCATTTCTCTAATAATTAGTGATGTTGAGCAGCTTTTCATGTGCATCCTGGCCATCTCTGGGTCTCCTTTGAAGAAATGTCTATTTACATGTTCTACCCATTTTTGAAGTGGGTTGTATTTTTTTTAATATTAAGCTGCATGAGCTGTTTATATATATTGGAGATTAAACCTTTGTCCATTGATTCGTTTCCACATATTTCCTCCCATTCTGAGGGTTGCCTCTTTCCATTCCCGTTTTTTAACAAAAGAAAGAAAGAAAGAAAAAGAAGCAGAAAACAAATGTCCGTAAAATATGCCTCTTGAAACTGTCGTTTTGAAATATGGAGGTGTTTTGAATTTTTTGGTCGGTATACGACCCCAGGATTTGTTTTCAGGGCAGGTCTCATTTACAGGCCTGCAATTATTTTGAATATCAACTGACCATTAGCGCTGGGATTAAAGCTGCTGTTGTGTGAAACGGCCACAAGGTGGCAGCAGTTCTCCTTTACCAAATCTGGTGACTAGGGCAACAGAGCCTCAATGGAAGTCGTGTTCTAGGTTGTAATTTAGAATGGAATGTGCCAGGAAAAAGACCCTTAAGTTTGTCTCACTATTTCTTGTTGGGTTTTTTTTTCATTTAATTTTTATTTTTTAGCACAGCAAGTTTGATTACAATGTTTGGCTTGTTGTAGGTGTGCAAGATGTGGTTCTTTTACGCATATACATATGTCTGTTCTTCCTGGGATCCTTTTCCATGTACGTTATGACAGAATGTTGACTAATCTTCTCTTGGTATTCCGTAGGTGTTTGGTGTCTATATATTTCACCTGTGTTTGTATATGTCTCTTAACCCCAATATCCTAATGTATCCAATCCTCACACCTTTCCATTGGTGAACCGTAAGTTTGTTTAATGAATCTGCGATTGCCCTTCTCTGTGGAAATATCTTCACTAGTATCAAGTTTTAGGTAACACCTATAAGTGATATCATACGATATGTGTCTTTCTCTTTCTGACTTACTACAAGTCACGTGATTACCTCTAGACTCATCTACGGTGCTGCAAATGGCATTGTGTCCTTTTTTTCCTTGGCTAATATTCTGTCTGTACATGTACCAGTTCTTCTTTGACCACTCATCTGTTGATGGACTTTTTGGTTGCTCCCATGTCATGGCTATTGTAATGCTGCGGCAATGCACATTTGCCTGCCTGTGTCTTTCCAATTCTGTCTTCTTAGGTTATAGGCCCAGGAGTTCGCCTGCTGGATCATATGGTAGCAAAATGTTTACCTTGTACAGGCACCGCCATTCTGTTCTCATTAGTGGCTCTTACCAGGTTACGTCCCACTTAAAGTTGAGGTGATGCTCTTCTCCACAACACCTTCAGCGTTTATTGTTTGGAGTATTTTTGCTGAAGTTTATTCTGACTAGTGTGAGCTGATACCACTTTGTGCTTGGATTTGCATGCATCTCATAATACCTTGAAATTGAGCTTTCTGGCATGTCCTTTTTTTCTTCAAACTGTGAGTACAGCTTACCTCTTCAAATTGTTTTCGGGAAGTAGGTGTGACATTTAGAAATATTTTGGCCATTACCTCCCTCAAGACATTATGAGGGCAGGTTTCATTCACAGCCCTCCAGTACTGGTGCATATGAAGTGACCCTTAGCACAGGTTTTAAAGCTGCTGTTGCAGGTAACGGCCAGAGGGTGGCAGCATTTCTGCTTTTCCCAATCTGTTAACTAGGGAAACAGACCATCCTGGCAGTGGTGTTCCTCGGTTCTATATTAGAGTGGAATGTGCCCCCAAAAGCTGATGTCTCCTTACTTATGTTTGTTTTAGAAATCGAATTTCTCTATATTTTTTTATTGGAGTCATATTCCATTGTGTTCATGGACCACTTCTTCTTTGAGCATTCCTCTGTTGATGGACATTTTCGTAGCTTCCAAGTGTTGGCTATGGTAAATATTGCTGGAGTGCAGGATTGCCAGCATGTGTCTTTTCTTTTTTGTGGTACATGGGCCTCTCACTGCCGTGGACCCCCCATTGCAGAGCACAGGCTCCGGACGCACAGGCCCAGCAGCCATAGCTCACGGGAACAGCCGCTCCGCGGCATGTGGGATCTTCCCGAATCGGGGCATGAACCCATGTCCCCTGCACTGGCAGGCGGACTCTCATCCACTGTGCCACCAGTGAATCCCAGCCTGTCTTTTTGATTCTCATCCCCTCAGGCGAAAGGCCCAGCAGTGGGTATACTTGATTGAATGGTAGCTCAGTATTTATCTTTACAAGGCACGTCATTTTTGTTTTCATGACTGGCTCTTACCATGTCCCACGTTGAAGCAAGGGTAGGCATTTCTCCAAAACCCCTTCAGCATTTATTGTTTGCAGAATTTTTCCTGATGGGCATTCTGACTGCTGTGAGCTGATAGGTTTTTGTCATTTGGATTTACATATCTTTAATTATTCCTAATGTTTAGCATTTTCCCATGCCTTTTTAAATTTCTGGCAGAGAAAAACAGAAAAAAAAAACGGAGAGTACAGTTAAACTCTTGAAATTGTCTTCTTGGATGGTTGCCCTCTTTTGAATGTTCTGGTCAATTTTCGACCCCATGTTTGTTTTTGAGGGCAGGTGTTATTCACAGGCCTGCAATGAGTGTGACTATTTAGTGACCATTAGCAGTGGGTTTAAAGCTGCTGTTGTGGGAAATGGCCACAAGGCGGCAGCGTTTCTCCACTCCCAAGTCTGGTTCCTAGGGCAGCAGAGCCTTTCTGGGACCAATGGAATACAGAAGAAGGCATCATTGAAGTCTAATACAGAATACCATGTCCTGGTGGATGGTAGAATGACCAGTAGGGTCTAGGAATTAGGAACTACTGGATGTATATCCTCGGTGGCTTCACTGACTGTCCTAACATCCTTTACCAGGTCCCCAGCAGCCCACGGGGCTCTCGTGGTCAGGCCCCTCCCAGGATATGGGGCTCACCTGGGCAGGGCCCCAGCAGCCAACGGGGTTCTCATGTTCAGGCCACTCCCAGGGTATGGAGCTCAGCTGTGAAACTACCCAGCAGCCCATGAGGCTCTCGTGCTTAGGCACCTCCCATGATACAGAGCTCCCGTGGGCAGGTACCATGGCAGGGCTGGGCACACAGGAACCGTGCACATAGCCCTCATTGCAGAGCACCCCAGAACGCCTGTCACGCAGAGCTGACACAGAGCACCTCAGAGCAGGACTTGAACTAACCAACAGCAGCTCCGACAGGTCTCTGACCCTGGGCATCACTCTGTGCAGCCTCCCTCTGCCTGGTCTTCCAGAGACTTCCACTGCAGCCGGGGCACCAGGCCTTTGTCTCCAACCATCCCCCCTCCTCTCCCTGACTCCTGGGTTCCTCTCATTAGGATTAGGTCTTCTTGAAATTGTCTCCCACTCATGGGCCAGATAAAATGATGAGAAAACAAGCCGGAGATGCAGCCCCTTGTCTATCCTGACTCTCAGGAGCCCACACCTGTTCCTTGGAACTGGCCGTTTCAGCGAGGTCCATTTTCTGCAATGTGAGCCACTGAGGGGTGAGGATTGGCTGACCGGAGCAGCCTGTCCCTACCGGCCAGCCCTCCCCAGGTGTGCGTGTGTTGAGGTCAATAGAAACACCACTCCAGGGAGCAACAGCGCCTGCAGCTGTGCCTGACGCCATATTCTCTGCCCCGTCAGCAGTCTCGGGGCTGTGCTGGTGGGAGGGAGTGAGGGGGCACGGTTTTGTGGGTGGCCCGGTGTGAGAGGGGCTCTGCTGGACTTTCTGCAGGAGTTGCCAGACTGCCACCTGCTAAAGAAGAGGATGGGTCACCCATACCTTCCGCTGGAATTTCTCCGCGGGCAGAGGTGAGGGAGGAACAAAGCAGTGGGGGCCAAGACAGGACGGATATCTCAGGCAGGGAAATGGAAAGTTTTCAGAAGAGCGCCTGGGGCCAGGATCATCCTGGCTGGCCTGCAGGCACCAAGTCAGCCTGCGTGCTTTCGCTGGTGTGGATCCACGGCCCTTCCTCTATGCTTTCAAGTCCTTGTACATATTCAGGTGTTTTACCTGGGAAGGGAGGGAACAGTTCAGCAGCAGCTGGCTGGGGGCTCAGCTCACGTTTACTCACAGACGCCTATGTACGGTCCCCCAGCTTTGCAATGAGGACGCTCCTTGCGGGGGTGGGGGGGGGCTGCTGGCTGCATGGGAGATAATTCCCTACCTCTGACCAACTTCAGAATTGTTTACCACTGGAGCAAGTACCCTGATAGGGTTTTCCTCTGTATAACTAGTGGGTTCTGTTTATTTTTTCTGTTTTCTTTCAAGGTAGATTTTATTCCTCATTTATGTATTTATAGATATAAGCATGGAAATAATTCATTCATACAAATACATCTGTGTGAAGGGAAGAACGCTTTTCTGTTTTATTTTTAAATTTTATTTGTTTTTAAAAATTTTGAAATTTAATATTATTTATTTTTTTAGACAGCAGGTTATTATTAGTTATCTATTTTATACATATACATGTATACAGGTCAATCCCAATCTCCCAACTCATCCCACCACCACCACCCCATGGCTTCCCCCCCTTGGTTTCCATACATTTGTTCTCTAACCCTGTGTCTCTAATTCTGCCCTGCAAACCGATTCATCTGTACCAGTTTTCTAGGTTCCACATATATGCATTAATACACAATATTTGTTTTTCTCTTTCTGACTTACTTCTCTCGGTATGACAGTCTCTAGATCCATCCACGTCTCTACAAATGACCCCGTTTCATTCCTTTTTATGGCTGAGTAATATTCCATTTTATATATGTACCACATCTTTATCCATTCGTCTGTCTGTGGGCATTTAGGTTGCTTCCATTACCTGGCTATTGTAAATAGTGCTGCAATGAACATTGTGGTGAATGTGTCTTTTGGATTTATGGTTTTCTCTGGGTATATGCCCAGAAGTGGGATTGCTGGATCATATGGTAATTGTATTTTTAGTTTTTCTAATGAACCTCCATACTGTTCTCCATAGTGACTGTATCAGTTGACATGCCCACCTATAGTGGAAGAGGGATCCATGTGTCCACACCCTCCGCAGCATTTGTAGTTTGTCGATATTCTGATGATGCCCATTCTAACAGGTGTGAGGTGATACCTCATTGAAGTTTTGACTTGCATTTCTCTAATAATTAGTGATGTTGAGCAGCTTTTCATGTGCATCCTGGCCATCTCTGGGTCTCCTTTGAAGAAATGTCTATTTAGATATTCTACCCATTTTTGAAGTGGGTTGTATTTTTTTTAATATTAAGCTGCATGAGCTGTTTATATATATTGGAGATTAAACCTTTGTCCATTGATTCGTTTCCACATATTTCCTCCCATTCTGAGGGTTGCCTTTTTCCATTCCCGTTTTTTAACAAAAGAAAGAAAGAAAGAAAAAGAAGCAGAAAACAAATGTCCGTAAAATATGCCTCTTGAAACTGTCGTTTTGAAATATGGAGGTGTTTTGAATTTTTTGGTCGGTATACGACCCCAGGATTTGTTTTCAGGGCAGGTCTCATTTACAGGCCTGCAATTATTTTGAATATCAACTGACCATTAGCGCTGGGATTAAAGCTGCTGTTGTGTGAAACGGCCACAAGGTGGCAGCAGTTCTCCTTTACCAAATCTGGTGACTAGGGCAACAGAGCCTCAATGGAAGTCGTGTTCTAGGTTGTAATTTAGAATGGAATGTGCCAGGAAAAAGACCCTTAAGTTTGTCTCACTATTTCTTGTTCGGTTTTTTTTTCATTTAATTTTTATTTTTTATCACAGCAAGTTTGATTACAATGTTTGGCTTGTTGTAGGTGTGCAAGATGTGGTTCTTTTACGCATATACATATGTCTGTTCTTCCTGGGATCCTTTTCCATGTACGTTATGACAGAATGTTGACTAATCTTCTCTTGGTATTCCGTAGGTGTTTGGTGTCTATATATTTCACCTGTGTTTGTATATGTCTCTTAACCCCAATATCCTAATGTATCCAATCCTCACACCTTTCCATTGGTGAACCATAAGTTTGTTTAATGAATCTGCGATTGCCCTTCTCTGTGGAAATATCTTCACTAGTATCAAGTTTTAGGTAACACCTATAAGTGATATCATACGATATGTGTCTTTCTCTTTCTGACTTACTACAAGTCACGTGATTACCTCTAGACTCATCTACGGTGCTGCAAATGGCATTGTGTCCTTTTTTTCCTTGGCTAATATTCTGTCTGTACATGTACCAGTTCTTCTTTGACCACTCATCTGTTGATGGACTTTTTGGTTGCTCCCATGTCATGGCTATTGTAATGCTGCGGCAATGCACATTTGCCTGCCTGTGTCTTTCCAATTCTGTCTTCTTAGGTTATAGGCCCAGGAGTTCGCCTGCTGGATCATATGGTAGCAAAATGTTTACCTTGTACAGGCACCGCCATTCTGTTCTCATTAGTGGCTCTTACCAGGTTACGTCCCACTTAAAGTTGAGGTGATGCTCTTCTCCACAACACCTTCAGCGTTTATTGTTTGGAGTATTTTTGCTGAAGTTTATTCTGACTAGTGTGAGCTGATACCACTTTGTGCTTGGATTTGCATGCATCTCATAATACCTTGAAATTGAGCTTTCTGGCATGTCCTTTTTTTCTTCAAACTGTGAGTACAGCTTACCTCTTCAAATTGTTTTCGGGAAGTAGGTGTGACATTTAGAAATATTTTGGCCATTACCTCCCTCAAGACATTATGAGGGCAGGTTTCATTCACAGCCCTCCAGTACTGGTGCATATGAAGTGACCCTTAGCACAGGTTTTAAAGCTGCTGTTGCAGGTAACGGCCAGAGGGTGGCAGCATTTCTGCTTTTCCCAATCTGTTAACTAGGGAAACAGACCATCCTGGCAGTGGTGTTCCTCGGTTCTATATTAGAGTGGAATGTGCCCCCAAAAGCTGATGTCTCCTTACTTATGTTTGTTTTAGAAATTGAATTTCTATATATTTTTTTATTGGAGTCATATTCCATTGTGTTCATGGACCACTTCTTCTTTGAGCATTCCTCTGTTGATGGACATTTTCGTAGCTTCCAAGTGTTGGCTATGGTAAATATTGCTGGAGTGCAGGATTGCCAGCATGTGTCTTTTCTTTTTTGTGGTACATGGGCCTCTCACTGCCGTGGGCCCTCCCATTGCAGAGCACAGGCTCCGGACGCACAGGCCCAGCAGCCATAGCTCACGGGAACAGCCGCTCCGCGGCATGTGGGATCTTCCCGAATCGGGGCATGAACCCATGTCCCCTGCACTGGCAGGCGGACTCTCATCCACTGCGCCACCAGTGAATCCCAGCCTGTCTTTTTGATTCTCATCCCCTCAGGCGAAAGGCCCAGCAGTGGGTATACTTGATTGAATGGTAGCTTAGTATTTATCTTTACAAGGCACGTCATTTTTGTTTTCATGACTGGCTCTTACCATGTCCCACGTTGAAGCAAGGGTAGGCATTTCTCCAAAACCCCTTCAGCATTTATTGTTTGCAGAATTTTTCCTGATGGGCATTCTGACTGCTGTGAGCTGATAGGTTTTTGTCATTTGGATTTACATATCTTTAATTATTCCTAATGTTTAGCATTTTCCCATGCCTTTTTAAATTTCTGGCAGAGAAAAACAGAAAAAAAAAAACGGAGAGTACAGTTAAACTCTTGAAATTGTCTTCTTGGATGGTTGCCCTCTTTTGAATGTTCTGGTCAATTTTCAACCCCATGTTTGTTTTTGAGGGCAGGTGTTATTCACAGGCCTGCAATGAGTGTGACTATTTAGTGACCATTAGCAGTGGGTTTAAAGCTGCTGTTGTGGGAAATGGCCACAAGGCGGCAGCGTTTCTCCACTCCCAAGTCTGGTTCCTAGGGCAGCAGAGCCTTTCTGGGACCAATGGAATACAGAAGAAGGCATCATTGAAGTCTAATACAGAATACCATGTCCTGGTGGATGGTAGAATGACCAGTAGGGTCTAGGAATTAGGAACTACTGGATGTATATCCTCGGTGGCTTCACTGACTGTCCTAACATCCTTTACCAGGTCCCCAGCAGCCCACGGGGCTCTCGTGGTCAGGCCCCTCCCAGGATATGGGGCTCACCTGGGCAGGGCCCCAGCAGCCAACGGGGTTCTCATGTTCAGGCCACTCCCAGGGTATGGAGCTCAGCTGTGAAACTACCCAGCAGCCCATGAGGCTCTCGTGCTTAGGCACCTCCCATGATACAGAGCTCCCGTGGGCAGGTACCATGGCAGGGCTGGGCACACAGGAACCGTGCACATAGCCCTCATTGCAGAGCACCCCAGAACGCCTGTCACGCAGAGCTGACACAGAGCACCTCAGAGCAGGACTTGAACTAACCAACAGCAGCTCCGACAGGTCTCTGACCCTGGGCATCACTCTGTGCAGCCTCCCTCTGCCTGGTCTTCCAGAGACTTCCACTGCAGCCGGGGCACCAGGCCTTTGTCTCCAACCATCCCCCCTCCTCTCCCTGACTCCTGGGTTCCTCTCATTAGGATTAGGTCTTCTTGAAATTGTCTCCCACTCATGGGCCAGATAAAATGATGAGAAAACAAGCCGGAGATGCAGCCCCTTGTCTATCCTGACTCTCAGGAGCCCACACCTGTTCCTTGGAACTGGCCGTTTCAGCGAGGTCCATTTTCTGCAATGTGAGCCACTGAGGGGTGAGGATTGGCTGACCGGAGCAGCCTGTCCCTACCGGCCAGCCCTCCCCAGGTGTGCCTGGGTTGAGGTCAATAGAAACACCGCTCCAGGGAGCAACAGCGCCTGCAGCTGTGCCTGACGCCATATTCTCTGCCCCGTCAGCAGTCTCGGGGCTGTGCTGGTGGGAGGGAGTGAGGGGGCACGGTTTTGTGGGTGGCCCGGTGTGAGAGGGGCTCTGCTGGACTTTCTGCAGGAGTTGCCAGACTGCCACCTGCTAAAGAAGAGGATGGGTCACCCATACCTTCCGCTGGAATTTCTCCGCGGGCAGAGGTGAGGGAGGAACAAAGCAGTGGGGGCCAAGACAGGACGGATATCTCAGGCAGGGAAATGGAAAGTTTTCAGAAGAGCGCCTGGGGCCAGGATCATCCTGGCTGGCCTGCAGGCACCAAGTCAGCCTGCATGCTTTCGCGGGTGTGGATCCACGGCCCTTCCTCTATGCTTTCAAGTCCTTGTACATATTCAGGTGTTTTACCTGGGAAGGGAGGGAACAGTTCAGCAGCAGCTGGCTGGGGGCTCAGCTCACGTTTACTCACAGACGCCTATGTACGGTCCCCCAGCTTTGCAATGAGGACGCTCCTTGCGGGGGTGGGGGGGGGGGCTGCTGGCTGCATGGGAGATAATTCCCTACCTCTGACCAACTTCAGAATTGTTTACCACTGGAGCAAGTACCCTGATAGGGTTTTCCTCTGTATAACTAGTGGGTTCTGTTTATTTTTTCTGTTTTGTTTCAAGGTAGATTTTATTCCTCATTTATGTATTTATAGATATAAGCATGGAAATAATTCATTCATACAAATACATCTGTGTGAAGGGAAGAACGCTTTTCTGTTTTATTTTTAAATTTTATTTGTTTTTTAAAATTTTGAAATTTAATATTATTTATTTTTTTAGACAGCAGGTTATTATTAGTTATCTATTTTATACATATACATGTATACAGGTCAATCCCAATCTCCCAACTCATCCCACCACCACCACCCCATGGCTTCCCCCCCTTGGTTTCCATACATTTGTTCTCTAACCCTGTGTCTCTAATTCTGCCCTGCAAACCGGTTCATCTGTACCAGTTTTCTAGGTTCCACGTATATGCATTAATACACAATATTTGTTTTTCTCTTTCTGACTTACTTCTCTCGGTATGACAGTCTCTAGATCCATCCACGTCTCTACAAATGACCCCGTTTCATTCCTTTTTATGGCTGAGTAATATTCCATTTTATATATGTACCACATCTTTATCCATTCGTCTGTCTGTGGGCATTTAGGTTGCTTCCATTACCTGGCTATTGTAAATAGTGCTGCAATGAACATTGTGGTGAATGTGTCTTTTGGATTTATGGTTTTCTCTGGGTATATGCCCAGAAGTGGGATTGCTGGATCATATGGTAATTGTATTTTTAGTTTTTCTAATGAACCTCCATACTGTTCTCCATAGTGACTGTATCAATTGACATGCCCACCAATAGTGGAAGAGGGATCCATGTGTCCACACCCTCCGCAGCATTTGTAGTTTGTAGATTTTCTGATGATGCCCATTCTAACAGGTGTGAGGTGATACCTCATTGAAGTTTTGACTTGCATTTCTCTAATAATTAGTGATGTTGAGCAGCTTTTCATGTGCATCCTGGCCATCTCTGGGTCTCCTTTGAAGAAATGTCTATTTAGATATTCTACCCATTTTTGAAGTGGGTTGTATTTTTTTTAATATTAAGCTGCATGAGCTGTTTATATATATTGGAGATTAAACCTTTGTCCATTGATTCGTTTCCACATATTTCCTCCCATTCTGAGGGTTGCCTTTTTCCATTCCCGTTTTTTAACAAAAGAAAGAAAGAAAGAAAAAGAGGCAGAACACAAATGTCCGTAAAATATGCCTCTTGAAACTGTCGTTTTGAAATATGGAGGTGTTTTGAATTTTTTGGTCGGTATACGACCCCAGGATTTGTTTTCAGGGCAGGTCTCATTTACAGGCCTGCAATTATTTTGAATATCAACTGACCATTAGCGCTGGGATTAAAGCTGCTGTTGTGTGAAACGGCCACAAGGTGGCAGCAGTTCTCCTTTACCAAATCTGGTGACTAGGGCAACAGAGCCTCAATGGAAGTCGTGTTCTGGGTTGTAATTTAGAATGGAATGTGCCAGGAAAAAGACCCTTAAGTTTGTCTCACTATTTCTTGTTCGGTTTTTTTTTCATTTAATTTTTATTTTTTATCACAGCAAGTTTGATTACAATGTTTGGCTTGTTGTAGGTGTGCAAGATGTGGTTCTTTTACGCATATACATATGTCTGTTCTTCCTGGGATCCTTTTCCATGTACGTTATGACAGAATGTTGACTAATCTTCTCTTGGTATTCCGTAGGTGTTTGGTGTCTATATATTTCAACTGTGTTTGTATATGTCTCTTAACCCCAATATCCTAATGTATCCAATCCTCACACCTTTCCATTGGTGAACCATAATTTTGTTTAATGAATCTGCGATTGCCCTTCTCTGTGGAAATATCTTCACTAGTATCAAGTTTTAGGTAACACCTATAAGTGATATCATACGATATGTGTCTTTCTCTTTCTGACTTACTACAAGTCACGTGATTACCTCTAGACTCATCTACGGTGCTGCAAATGGCATTGTGTCCTTTTTTTCCTTGGCTAATATTCTGTCTGTACATGTACCAGTTCTTCTTTGACCACTCATCTGTTGATGGACTTTTTGGTTGCTCCCATGTCATGGCTATTGTAATGCTGCGGCAATGCACATTTGCCTGCCTGTGTCTTTCCAATTCTGTCTTCTTAGGTTATAGGCCCAGGAGTTCGCCTGCTGGATCATATGGTAGCAAAATGTTTACCTTGTACAGGCACCGCCATTCTGTTCTCATTAGTGGCTCTTACCAGGTTACGTCCCACTTAAAGTTGAGGTGATGCTCTTCTCCACAACACCTTCAGCATTTATTGTTTGGAGTATTTTTGCTGAAGTTTATTCTGACTAGTGTGAGCTGATACCACTTTGTGCTTGGATTTGCATGCATCTCATAATACCTTGAAATTGAGCTTTCTGGCATGTCCTTTTTTTCTTCAAACTGTGAGTACAGCTTACCTCTTCAAATTGTTTTCGGGAAGTAGGTGTGACATTTAGAAATATTTTGGCCATTACCTCCCTCAAGACATTATGAGGGCAGGTTTCATTCACAGCCCTCCAGTACTGGTGCATATGAAGTGACCCTTAGCACAGGTTTTAAAGCTGCTGTTGCAGGTAACGGCCAGAGGGTGGCAGCATTTCTGCTTTTCCCAATCTGTTAACTAGGGAAACAGACCATCCTGGCAGTGGTGTTCCTCGGTTCTATATTAGAGTGGAATGTGCCCCCAAAAGCTGATGTCTCCTTACTTATGTTTGTTTTAGAAATTGAATTTCTATATATTTTTTTATTGGAGTCATATTCCATTGTGTTCATGGACCACTTCTTCTTTGAGCATTCCTCTGTTGATGGACATTTTCGTAGCTTCCAAGTGTTGGCTATGGTAAATATTGCTGGAGTGCAGGATTGCCAGCATGTGTCTTTTCTTTTTTGTGGTACATGGGCCTCTCACTGCCGTGGGCCCTCCCATTGCAGAGCACAGGCTCCGGACGCACAGGCCCAGCAGCCATAGCTCACGGGAACAGCCGCTCCGCGGCATGTGGGATCTTCCCGAATCGGGGCATGAACCCATGTCCCCTGCACTGGCAGGCGGACTCTCATCCACTGCGCCACCAGTGAATCCCAGCCTGTCTTTTTGATTCTCATCCCCTCAGGCGAAAGGCCCAGCAGTGGGTATACTTGATTGAATGGTAGCTCAGTATTTATCTTTACAAGGCACGTCATTTTTGTTTTCATGACTGGCTCTTACCATGTCCCACGTTGAAGCAAGGGTAGGCATTTCTCCAAAACCCCTTCAGCATTTATTGTTTGCAGAATTTTTCCTGATGGGCATTCTGACTGCTGTGAGCTGATAGGTTTTTGTCATTTGGATTTACATATCTTTAATTATTCCTAATGTTTAGCATTTTCCCATGCCTTTTTAAATTTCTGGCAGAGAAAAACAGAAAAAAAAACGGAGAGTACAGTTAAACTCTTGAAATTGTCTTCTTGGATGGTTGCCCTCTTTTGAATGTACTGGTCAATTTTCAACCCCATGTTTGTTTTTGAGGGCAGGTGTTATTCACAGGCCTGCAATGAGTGTGACTATTTAGTGACCATTAGCAGTGGGTTTAAAGCTGCTGTTGTGGGAAATGGCCACAAGGCGGCAGCGTTTCTCCACTCCCAAGTCTGGTTCCTAGGGCAGCAGAGCCTTTCTGGGACCAATGGAATACAGAAGAAGGCATCATTGAAGTCTAATACAGAATACCATGTCCTGGTGGATGGTAGAATGACCAGTAGGGTCTAGGAATTAGGAACTACTGGATGTATATCCTCGGTGGCTTCACTGACTGTCCTAACATCCTTTACCAGGTCCCCAGCAGCCCACGGGGCTCTCGTGGTGAGGCCCCTCCCAGGATATGGGGCTCACCTGGGCAGGGCCCCAGCAGCCAACGGGGTTCTCATGTTCAGGCCACTCCCAGGGTACGGAGCTCAGCTGTGAAACTACCCAGCAGCCCATGAGGCTCTCGTGCTTAGGCACCTCCCATGATACAGAGCTCCCGTGGGCAGGTACCATGGCAGGGCTGGGCACACAGGAACCGTGCACATAGCCCTCATTGCAGAGCACCCCAGAACGCCTGTCACGCAGAGCTGACACAGAGCACCTCAGAGCAGGACTTGAACTAACCAACAGCAGCTCCGACAGGTCTCTGACCCTGGGCATCACTCTGTGCAGCCTCCCTCTGCCTGGTCTTCCAGAGACTTCCACTGCAGCCGGGGCACCAGGCCTTTGTCTCCAACCATCCCCCCTCCTCTCCCTGACTCCTGGGTTCCTCTCATTAGGATTAGGTCTTCTTGAAATTGTCTCCCACTCATGGGCCAGATAAAATGATGAGAAAACAAGCCGGAGATGCAGCCCCTTGTCTATCCTGACTCTCAGGAGCCCACACCTGTT
Source organism: Mesoplodon mirus (assembly GCF_964341445.2). Lineage (NCBI taxonomy): Eukaryota > Metazoa > Chordata > Mammalia > Artiodactyla > Ziphiidae > Mesoplodon > Mesoplodon mirus. The sequence goes on from NC_138979.1 coordinate 93,679,893, forward strand.
CCTTGGAACTGGCCGTTTCAGCGAGGTCCATTTTCTGCAATGTGAGCCACTGAGGGGTGAGGATTGGCTGACCGGAGCAGCCTGTCCCTACCGGCCAGCCCTCCCCAGGTGTGCCTGGGTTGAGGTCAATAGAAACACCACTCCAGGGAGCAACAGCGCCTGCAGCTTTGCCTGACGCCATATTCTCTGCCCCGTCAGCAGTCTCGGGGCTGTGCTGGTGGGAGGGAGTGAGGGGGCACGGTTTTGTGGGTGGCCCGGTGTGAGAGGGGCTCTGCTGGACTTTCTGCAGGAGTTGCCAGACTGCCACCTGCTAAAGAAGAGGATGGGTCACCCATACCTTCCGCTGGAATTTCTCCGCGGGCAGAGGTGAGGGAGGAACAAAGCAGTGGGGGCCCAGACAGGACGGATATCTCAGGCAGGGAAATGGAAAGTTTTCAGAAGAGCGCCTGGGGCCAGGATCATCCTGGCTGGCCTGCAGGCACCAAGTCAGCCTGCGTGCTTTCGCTGGTGTGGATCCACGGCCCTTCCTCTATGCTTTCAAGTCCTTGTACATATTCAGGTGTTTTACCTGGGAAGGGAGGGAACAGTTCAGCAGCAGCTGGCTGGGGGCTCAGCTCACGTTTACTCACAGACGCCTATGTACGGTCCCCCAGCTTTGCAATGAGGACGCTCCTTGCGGGGGTGGGGGGGGGCTGCTGGCTGCATGGGAGATAATTCCCTACCTCTGACCAACTTCAGAATTGTTTACCACTGGAGCAAGTGCCCTGATAGGGTTTTCCTCTGTATAACTAGTGGGTTCTGTTTATTTTTTCTGTTTTGTTTCAAGGTAGATTTTATTCCTCATTTATGTATTTATAGATATAAGCATGGAAATAATTCATTCATACAAATACATCTGTGTGAAGGGAAGAACGCTTTTCTGTTTTATTTTTAAATTTTATTTGTTTTTAAAAATTTTGAAATTTAATATTATTTATTTTTTTAGACAGCAGGTTATTATTAGTTATCTATTTTATACATATACATGTATACAGGTCAATCCCAATCTCCCAACTCATCCCACCACCACCACCCCATGGCTTCCCCCCCTTGGTTTCCATACGTTTGTTCTCTAACCCTGTGTCTCTAATTCTGCCCTGCAAACCGGTTCATCTGTACCAGTTTTCTAGGTTCCACATATATGCATTAATACACAATATTTGTTTTTCTCTTTCTGACTTACTTCTCTCGGTATGACAGTCTCTAGATCCATCCACGTCTCTACAAATGACCCCGTTTCATTCCTTTTTATGGCTGAGTAATATTCCATTTTATATATGTACCACATCTTTATCCATTCGTCTGTCTGTGGGCATTTAGGTTGCTTCCATTACCTGGCTATTGTAAATAGTGCTGCAATGAACATTGTGGTGAATGTGTCTTTTGGATTTATGGTTTTCTCTGGGTATATGCCCAGAAGTGGGATTGCTAGATCATATGGTAATTGTATTTTTAGTTTTTCTAATGAACCTCCATACTGTTCTCCATAGTGACTGTATCAATTGACATGCCCACCAATAGTGGAAGAGGGATCCATGTGTCCACACCCTCCACAGCATTTGTAGTTTGTAGATTTTCTGATGATGCCCATTCTAACAGGTGTTAGGTGATACCTCATTGAAGTTTTGACTTGCATTTCTCTAATAATTAGTGATATTGAGCAGCTTTTCATGTGCATCCTGGCCATCTCTGGGTCTCCTTTGAAGAAATGTCTATTTAGATATTCTACCCATTTTTGAAGTGGGTTGTATTTTTTTTAATATTAAGCTGCATGAGCTGTTTATATATATTGGAGATTAAACCTTTGTCCATTGATTCGTTTCCACATATTTCCTCCCATTCTGAGGGTTGCCTTTTTCCATTCCCGTTTTTTAACAAAAGAAAGAAAGAAAGAAAAAGAGGCAGAACACAAATGTCCGTAAAATATGCCTCTTGAAACTGTCGTTTTGAAATATGGAGGTGTTTTGAATTTTTTGGTCGGTATACGACCCCAGGATTTGTTTTCAGGGCAGGTCTCATTTACAGGCCTGCAATTATTTTGAATATCAACTGACCATTAGCGCTGGGATTAAAGCTGCTGTTGTGTGAAACGGCCACAAGGTGGCAGCAGTTCTCCTTTACCAAATCTGGTGACTAGGGCAACAGAGCCTCAATGGAAGTCGTGTTCTAGGTTGTAATTTAGAATGGAATGTGCCAGGAAAAAGACCCTTAAGTTTGTCTCACTATTTCTTGTTCGGTTTTTTTTTCATTTAATTTTTATTTTTTATCACAGCAAGTTTGATTACAATGTTTGGCTTGTTGTAGGTGTGCAAGATGTGGTTCTTTTACGCATATACATATGTCTGTTCTTCCTGGGATCCTTTTCCATGTACGTTATGACAGAATGTTGACTAATCTTCTCTTGGTATTCCGTAGGTGTTTGGTGTCTATATATTTCAACTGTGTTTGTATATGTCTCTTAACCCCAATATCCTAATGTATCCAATCCTCACACCTTTCCATTGGTGAACCATAAGTTTGTTTAATGAATCTGCGATTGCCCTTCTCTGTGGAAATATCTTCACTAGTATCAAGTTTTAGGTAACACCTATAAGTGATATCATACGATATGTGTCTTTCTCTTTCTGACTTACTACAAGTCACGTGATTACCTCTAGACTCATCTACGGTGCTGCAAATGGCATTGTGTCCTTTTTTTCCTTGGCTAATATTCTGTCTGTACATGTACCAGTTCTTCTTTGACCACTCATCTGTTGATGGACTTTTTGGTTGCTCCCATGTCATGGCTATTGTAATGCTGCGGCAATGCACATTTGCCTGCCTGTGTCTTTCCAATTCTGTCTTCTTAGGTTATAGGCCCAGGAGTTCGCCTGCTGGATCATATGGTAGCAAAATGTTTACCTTGTACAGGCACCGCCATTCTGTTCTCATTAGTGGCTCTTACCAGGTTACGTCCCACTTAAAGTTGAGGTGATGCTCTTCTCCACAACACCTTCAGCGTTTATTGTTTGGAGTATTTTTGCTGAAGTTTATTCTGACTAGTGTGAGCTGATACCACTTTGTGCTTGGATTTGCATGCATCTCATAATACCTTGAAATTGAGCTTTCTGGCATGTCCTTTTTTTCTTCAAACTGTGAGTACAGCTTACCTCTTCAAATTGTTTTCGGGAAGTAGGTGTGACATTTAGAAATATTTTGGCCATTACCTCCCTCAAGACATTATGAGGGCAGGTTTCATTCACAGCCCTCCAGTACTGGTGCATATGAAGTGACCCTTAGCACAGGTTTTAAAGCTGCTGTTGCAGGTAACGGCCAGAGGGTGGCAGCATTTCTGCTTTTCCCAATCTGTTAACTAGGGAAACAGACCATCCTGGCAGTGGTGTTCCTCGGTTATATATTAGAGTGGAATGTGCCCCCAAAAGCTGATGTCTCCTTACTTATGTTTGTTTTAGAAATTGAATTTCTATATATTTTTTTATTGGAGTCATATTCCATTGTGTTCATGGACCACTTCTTCTTTGAGCATTCCTCTGTTGATGGACATTTTTGTAGCTTCCAAGTGTTGGCTATGGTAAATATTGCTGGAGTGCAGGATTGCCAGCATGTGTCTTTTCTTTTTTGTGGTACATGGGCCTCTCACTGCCGTGGGCCCTCCCATTGCAGAGCACAGGCTCTGGACGCACAGGCCCAGCAGCCATAGCTCACGGGAACAGCCGCTCCGCGGCATGTGGGATCTTCCCGAATCGGGGCATGAACCCATGTCCCCTGCACTGGCAGGCGGACTCTCATCCACTGCGCCACCAGTGAATCCCAGCCTGTCTTTTTGATTCTCATCCCCTCAGGCGAAAGGCCCAGCAGTGGGTATACTTGATTGAATGGTAGCTTAGTATTTATCTTTACAAGGCACGACATTTTTGTTTTCATGACTGGCTCTTACCATGTCCCACGTTGAAGCAAGGGTAGGCATTTCTCCAAAACCCCTTCAGCATTTATTGTTTGCAGAATTTTTCCTGATGGGCATTCTGACTGCTGTGAGCTGATAGGTTTTTGTCATTTGGATTTACATATCTTTAATTATTCCTAATGTTTAGCATTTTCCCATGCCTTTTTAAATTTCTGGCAGAGAAAAACAGAAAAAAAAAACGGAGAGTACAGTTAAACTCTTGAAATTGTCTTCTTGGATGGTTGCCCTCTTTTGAATGTTCTGGTCAATTTTCAACCCCATGTTTGTTTTTGAGGGCAGGTGTTATTCACAGGCCTGCAATGAGTGTGACTATTTAGTGACCATTAGCAGTGGGTTTAAAGCTGCTGTTGTGGGAAATGGCCACAAGGCGGCAGCGTTTCTCCACTCCCAAGTCTGGTTCCTAGGGCAGCAGAGCCTTTCTGGGACCAATGGAATACAGAAGAAGGCATCATTGAAGTCTAATACAGAATACCATGTCCTGGTGGATGGTAGAATGACCAGTAGGGTCTAGGAATTAGGAACTACTGGATGTATATCCTCGGTGGCTTCACTGACTGTCCTAACATCCTTTACCAGGTCCCCAGCAGCCCACGGGGCTCTCGTGGTCAGGCCCCTCCCAGGATATGGGGCTCACCTGGGCAGGGCCCCAGCAGCCAACGGGGTTCTCATGTTCAGGCCACTCCCAGGGTATGGAGCTCAGCTGTGAAACTACCCAGCAGCCCATGAGGCTCTCGTGCTTAGGCACCTCCCATGATACAGAGCTCCCGTGGGCAGGTACCATGGCAGGGCTGGGCACACAGGAACCGTGCACATAGCCCTCATTGCAGAGCACCCCAGAACGCCTGTCACGCAGAGCTGACACAGAGCACCTCAGAGCAGGACTTGAACTAACCAACAGCAGCTCCGACAGGTCTCTGACCCTGGGCATCACTCTGTGCAGCCTCCCTCTGCCTGGTCTTCCAGAGACTTCCACTGCAGCCGGGGCACCAGGCCTTTGTCTCCAACCATCCCCCCTCCTCTCCCTGACTCCTGGGTTCCTCTCATTAGGATTAGGTCTTCTTGAAATTGTCTCCCACTCATGGGCCAGATAAAATGATGAGAAAACAAGCCGGAGATGCAGCCCCTTGTCTATCCTGACTCTCAGGAGCCCACACCTGTTCCTTGGAACTGGCCGTTTCAGCGAGGTCCATTTTCTGCAATGTGAGCCACTGAGGGGTGAGGATTGGCTGACCGGAGCAGCCTGTCCCTACCGGCCAGCCCTCCCCAGGTGTGCCTGGGTTGAGGTCAATAGAAACACCGCTCCAGGGAGCAACAGCGCCTGCAGCTGTGCCTGACGCCATATTCTCTGCCCCGTCAGCAGTCTCGGGGCTGTGCTGGTGGGAGGGAGTGAGGGGGCACGGTTTTGTGGGTGGCCCGGTGTGAGAGGGGCTCTGCTGGACTTTCTGCAGGAGTTGCCAGACTGCCACCTGCTAAAGAAGAGGATGGGTCACCCATACCTTCCGCTGGAATTTCTCCGCGGGCAGAGGTGAGGGAGGAACAAAGCAGTGGGGGCCAAGACAGGACGGATATCTCAGGCAGGGAAATGGAAAGTTTTCAGAAGAGCGCCTGGGGCCAGGATCATCCTGGCTGGCCTGCAGGCACCAAGTCAGCCTGCATGCTTTCGCTGGTGTGGATCCACGGCCCTTCCTCTATGCTTTCAAGTCCTTGTACATATTCAGGTGTTTTACCTGGGAAGGGAGGGAACAGTTCAGCAGCAGCTGGCTGGCGGCTCAGCTCACGTTTACTCACAGACGCCTATGTACGGTCCCCCAGCTTTGCAATGAGGACGCTCCTTGCGGGGGTGGGGGGGGCTGCTGGCTGCATGGGAGATAATTCCCTACCTCTGACCAACTTCAGAATTGTTTACCACTGGAGCAAGTACCCTGATAGGGTTTTCCTCTGTATAACTAGTGGGTTCTGTTTATTTTTTCTGTTTTGTTTCAAGGTAGATTTTATTCCTCATTTATGTATTTATAGATATAAGCATGGAAATAATTCATTCATACAAATACATCTGTGTGAAGGGAAGAACGCTTTTCTGTTTTATTTTTAAATTTTATTTGTTTTTAAAAATTTTGAAATTTAGTATTATTTATTTTTTTAGACAGCAGGTTATTATTAGTTATCTATTTTATACATATACATGTATACAGGTCAATCCCAATCTCCCAACTCATCCCACCACCACCACCCCATGGCTTCCCCCCCTTGGTTTCCATACATTTGTTCTCTAACCCTGTGTCTCTAATTCTGCCCTGCAAACCGGTTCATCTGTACCAGTTTTCTAGGTTCCACATATATGCATTAATACACAATATTTGTTTTTCTCTTTCTGACTTACTTCTCTCGGTATGACAGTCTCTAGATCCATCCACGTCTCTACAAATGACCCCGTTTCATTCCTTTTTATGGCTGAGTAATATTCCATTTTATATATGTACCACATCTTTATCCATTCGTCTGTCTGTGGGCATTTAGGTTGCTTCCATTACCTGGCTATTGTAAATAGTGCTGCAATGAACATTGTGGTGAATGTGTCTTTTGGATTTATGGTTTTCTCTGGGTATATGCCCAGAAGTGGGATTGCTGGATCATATGGTAATTGTATTTTTAGTTTTTCTAATGAACCTCCATACTGTTCTCCATAGTGACTGTATCAATTGACATGCCCACCTATAGTGGAAGAGGGATCCATGTGTCCACACCCTCCGCAGCATTTGTAGTTTGTCGATTTTCTGATGATGCCCATTCTAACAGGTGTGAGGTGATACCTCATTGAAGTTTTGACTTGCATTTCTCTAATAATTAGTGATGTTGAGCAGCTTTTCATGTGCATCCTGGCCATCTCTGGGTCTCCTTTGAAGAAATGTCTATTTACATGTTCTACCCATTTTTGAAGTGGGTTGTATTTTTTTTAATATTAAGCTGCATGAGCTGTTTATATATATTGGAGATTAAACCTTTGTCCATTGATTCGTTTCCACATATTTCCTCCCATTCTGAGGGTTGCCTCTTTCCATTCCCGTTTTTTAACAAAAGAAAGAAAGAAAGAAAAAGAAGCAGAAAACAAATGTCCGTAAAATATGCCTCTTGAAACTGTCGTTTTGAAATATGGAGGTGTTTTGAATTTTTTGGTCGGTATACGACCCCAGGATTTGTTTTCAGGGCAGGTCTCATTTACAGGCCTGCAATTATTTTGAATATCAACTGACCATTAGCGCTGGGATTAAAGCTGCTGTTGTGTGAAACGGCCACAAGGTGGCAGCAGTTCTCCTTTACCAAATCTGGTGACTAGGGCAACAGAGCCTCAATGGAAGTCGTGTTCTAGGTTGTAATTTAGAATGGAATGTGCCAGGAAAAAGACCCTTAAGTTTGTCTCACTATTTCTTGTTGGGTTTTTTTTTCATTTAATTTTTATTTTTTAGCACAGCAAGTTTGATTACAATGTTTGGCTTGTTGTAGGTGTGCAAGATGTGGTTCTTTTACGCATATACATATGTCTGTTCTTCCTGGGATCCTTTTCCATGTACGTTATGACAGAATGTTGACTAATCTTCTCTTGGTATTCCGTAGGTGTTTGGTGTCTATATATTTCACCTGTGTTTGTATATGTCTCTTAACCCCAATATCCTAATGTATCCAATCCTCACACCTTTCCATTGGTGAACCGTAAGTTTGTTTAATGAATCTGCGATTGCCCTTCTCTGTGGAAATATCTTCACTAGTATCAAGTTTTAGGTAACACCTATAAGTGATATCATACGATATGTGTCTTTCTCTTTCTGACTTACTACAAGTCACGTGATTACCTCTAGACTCATCTACGGTGCTGCAAATGGCATTGTGTCCTTTTTTTCCTTGGCTAATATTCTGTCTGTACATGTACCAGTTCTTCTTTGACCACTCATCTGTTGATGGACTTTTTGGTTGCTCCCATGTCATGGCTATTGTAATGCTGCGGCAATGCACATTTGCCTGCCTGTGTCTTTCCAATTCTGTCTTCTTAGGTTATAGGCCCAGGAGTTCGCCTGCTGGATCATATGGTAGCAAAATGTTTACCTTGTACAGGCACCGCCATTCTGTTCTCATTAGTGGCTCTTACCAGGTTACGTCCCACTTAAAGTTGAGGTGATGCTCTTCTCCACAACACCTTCAGCGTTTATTGTTTGGAGTATTTTTGCTGAAGTTTATTCTGACTAGTGTGAGCTGATACCACTTTGTGCTTGGATTTGCATGCATCTCATAATACCTTGAAATTGAGCTTTCTGGCATGTCCTTTTTTTCTTCAAACTGTGAGTACAGCTTACCTCTTCAAATTGTTTTCGGGAAGTAGGTGTGACATTTAGAAATATTTTGGCCATTACCTCCCTCAAGACATTATGAGGGCAGGTTTCATTCACAGCCCTCCAGTACTGGTGCATATGAAGTGACCCTTAGCACAGGTTTTAAAGCTGCTGTTGCAGGTAACGGCCAGAGGGTGGCAGCATTTCTGCTTTTCCCAATCTGTTAACTAGGGAAACAGACCATCCTGGCAGTGGTGTTCCTCGGTTCTATATTAGAGTGGAATGTGCCCCCAAAAGCTGATGTCTCCTTACTTATGTTTGTTTTAGAAATTGAATTTCTATATATTTTTTTATTGGAGTCATATTCCATTGTGTTCATGGACCACTTCTTCTTTGAGCATTCCTCTGTTGATGGACATTTTCGTAGCTTCCAAGTGTTGGCTATGGTAAATATTGCTGGAGTGCAGGATTGCCAGCATGTGTCTTTTCTTTTTTGTGGTACATGGGCCTCTCACTGCCGTGGGCCCTCCCATTGCAGAGCACAGGCTCCGGACGCACAGGCCCAGCAGCCATAGCTCACGGGAACAGCCGCTCCGCGGCATGTGGGATCTTCCCGAATCGGGGCATGAACCCATGTCCCCTGCACTGGCAGGCGGACTCTCATCCACTGCGCCACCAGTGAATCCCAGCCTGTCTTTTTGATTCTCATCCCCTCAGGCGAAAGGCCCAGCAGTGGGTATACTTGATTGAATGGTAGCTCAGTATTTATCTTTACAAGGCACGTCATTTTTGTTTTCATGACTGGCTCTTACCATGTCCCACGTTGAAGCAAGGGTAGGCATTTCTCCAAAACCCCTTCAGCATTTATTGTTTGCAGAATTTTTCCTGATGGGCATTCTGACTGCTGTGAGCTGATAGGTTTTTGTCATTTGGATTTACATATCTTTAATTATTCCTAATGTTTAGCATTTTCCCATGCCTTTTTAAATTTCTGGCAGAGAAAAACAGAAAAAAAAACGGAGAGTACAGTTAAACTCTTGAAATTGTCTTCTTGGATGGTTGCCCTCTTTTGAATGTTCTGGTCAATTTTCAACCCCATGTTTGTTTTTGAGGGCAGGTGTTATTCACAGGCCTGCAATGAGTGTGACTATTTAGTGACCATTAGCAGTGGGTTTAAAGCTGCTGTTGTGGGAAATGGCCACAAGGCGGCAGCGTTTCTCCACTCCCAAGTCTGGTTCCTAGGGCAGCAGAGCCTTTCTGGGACCAATGGAATACAGAAGAAGGCATCATTGAAGTCTAATACAGAATACCATGTCCTGGTGGATGGTAGAATGACCAGTAGGGTCTAGGAATTAGGAACTACTGGATGTATATCCTCGGTGGCTTCACTGACTGTCCTAACATCCTTTACCAGGTCCCCAGCAGCCCACGGGGCTCTCGTGGTGAGGCCCCTCCCAGGATATGGGGCTCACCTGGGCAGGGCCCCAGCAGCCAACGGGGTTCTCATGTTCAGGCCACTCCCAGGGTATGGAGCTCAGCTGTGAAACTACCCAGCAGCCCATGAGGCTCTCGTGCTTAGGCACCTCCCATGATACAGAGCTCCCGTGGGCAGGTACCATGGCAGGGCTGGGCACACAGGAACCGTGCACATAGCCCTCATTGCAGAGCACCCCAGAACGCCTGTCACGCAGAGCTGACACAGAGCACCTCAGAGCAGGACTTGAACTAACCAACAGCAGCTCCGACAGGTCTCTGACCCTGGGCATCACTCTGTGCAGCCTCCCTCTGCCTGGTCTTCCAGAGACTTCCACTGCAGCCGGGGCACCAGGCCTTTGTCTCCAACCATCCCCCCTCCTCTCCCTGACTCCTGGGTTCCTCTCATTAGGATTAGGTCTTCTTGAAATTGTCTCCCACTCATGGGCCAGATAAAATGATGAGAAAACAAGCCGGAGATGCAGCCCCTTGTCTATCCTGACTCTCAGGAGCCCACACCTGTTCCTTGGAACTGGCCGTTTCAGCGAGGTCCATTTTCTGCAATGTGAGCCACTGAGGGGTGAGGATTGGCTGACCGGAGCAGCCTGTCCCTACCGGCCAGCCCTCCCCAGGTGTGCGTGTGTTGAGGTCAATAGAAACACCACTCCAGGGAGCAACAGCGCCTGCAGCTGTGCCTGACGCCATATTCTCTGCCCCGTCAGCAGTCTCGGGGCTGTGCTGGTGGGAGGGAGTGAGGGGGCACGGTTTTGTGGGTGGCCCGGTGTGAGAGGGGCTCTGCTGGACTTTCTGCAGGAGTTGCCAGACTGCCACCTGCTAAAGAAGAGGATGGGTCACCCATACCTTCCGCTGGAATTTCTCCGCGGGCAGAGGTGAGGGAGGAACAAAGCAGTGGGGGCCAAGACAGGACGGATATCTCAGGCAGGGAAATGGAAAGTTTTCAGAAGAGCGCCTGGGGCCAGGATCATCCTGGCTGGCCTGCAGGCACCAAGTCAGCCTGCGTGCTTTCGCTGGTGTGGATCCACGGCCCTTCCTCTATGCTTTCAAGTCCTTGTACATATTCAGGTGTTTTACCTGGGAAGGGAGGGAACAGTTCAGCAGCAGCTGGCTGGGGGCTCAGCTCACGTTTACTCACAGACGCCTATGTACGGTCCCCCAGCTTTGCAATGAGGACGCTCCTTGCGGGGGTGGGGGGGGGGCTGCTGGCTGCATGGGAGATAATTCCCTACCTCTGACCAACTTCAGAATTGTTTACCACTGGAGCAAGTACCCTGATAGGGTTTTCCTCTGTATAACTAGTGGGTTCTGTTTATTTTTTCTGTTTTGTTTCAAGGTAGATTTTATTCCTCATTTATGTATTTATAGATATAAGCATGGAAATAATTCATTCATACAAATACATCTGTGTGAAGGGAAGAACGCTTTTCTGTTTTATTTTTAAATTTTATTTGTTTTTAAAAATTTTGAAATTTAATATTATTTATTTTTTTAGACAGCAGGTTATTATTAGTTATCTATTTTATACATATACATGTATACAGGTCAATCCCAATCTCCCAACTCATCCCACCACCACCACCCCATGGCTTCCCCCCCTTGGTTTCCATACGTTTGTTCTCTAACCCTGTGTCTCTAATTCTGCCCTGCAAACCGGTTCATCTGTACCAGTTTTCTAGGTTCCACATATATGCATTAATACACAATATTTGTTTTTCTCTTTCTGACTTACTTCTCTCGGTATGACAGTCTCTAGATCCATCCACGTCTCTACAAATGACCCCGTTTCATTCCTTTTTATGGCTGAGTAATATTCCATTTTATATATGTACCACATCTTTATCCATTCGTCTGTCTGTGGGCATTTAGGTTGCTTCCATTACCTGGCTATTGTAAATAGTGCTGCAATGAACATTGTGGTGAATGTGTCTTTTGGATTTATGGTTTTCTCTGGGTATATGCCCAGAAGTGGGATTGCTAGATCATATGGTAATTGTATTTTTAGTTTTTCTAATGAACCTCCATACTGTTCTCCATAGTGACTGTATCAATTGACATGCCCACCAATAGTGGAAGAGGGATCCATGTGTCCACACCCTCCACAGCATTTGTAGTTTGTAGATTTTCTGATGATGCCCATTCTAACAGGTGTTAGGTGATACCTCATTGAAGTTTTGACTTGCATTTCTCTAATAATTAGTGATGTTGAGCAGCTTTTCATGTGCATCCTGGCCATCTCTGGGTCTCCTTTGAAGAAATGTCTATTTAGATATTCTACCCATTTTTGAAGTGGGTTGTATTTTTTTTAATATTAAGCTGCATGAGCTGTTTATATATATTGGAGATTAAACCTTTGTCCATTGATTCGTTTCCACATATTTCCTCCCATTCTGAGGGTTGCCTTTTTCCATTCCCGTTTTTTAACAAAAGAAAGAAAGAAAGAAAAAGAGGCAGAACACAAATGTCCGTAAAATATGCCTCTTGAAACTGTCGTTTTGAAATATGGAGGTGTTTTGAATTTTTTGGTCGGTATACGACCCCAGGATTTGTTTTCAGGGCAGGTCTCATTTACAGGCCTGCAATTATTTTGAATATCAACTGACCATTAGCGCTGGGATTAAAGCTGCTGTTGTGTGAAACGGCCACAAGGTGGCAGCAGTTCTCCTTTACCAAATCTGGTGACTAGGGCAACAGAGCCTCAATGGAAGTCGTGTTCTAGGTTGTAATTTAGAATGGAATGTGCCAGGAAAAAGACCCTTAAGTTTGTCTCACTATTTCTTGTTCGGTTTTTTTTTCATTTAATTTTTATTTTTTATCACAGCAAGTTTGATTACAATGTTTGGCTTGTTGTAGGTGTGCAAGATGTGGTTCTTTTACGCATATACATATGTCTGTTCTTCCTGGGATCCTTTTCCATGTACGTTATGACAGAATGTTGACTAATCTTCTCTTGGTATTCCGTAGGTGTTTGGTGTCTATATATTTCACCTGTGTTTGTATATCTCTCTTAACCCCAATATCCTAATGTATCCAATCCTCACACCTTTCCATTGGTGAACCATAAGTTTGTTTAATGAATCTGCGATTGCCCTTCTCTGTGGAAATATCTTCACTAGTATCAAGTTTTAGGTAACACCTATAAGTGATATCATACGATATGTGTCTTTCTCTTTCTGACTTACTACAAGTCACGTGATTACCTCTAGACTCATCTACGGTGCTGCAAATGGCATTGTGTCCTTTTTTTCCTTGGCTAATATTCTGTCTGTACATGTACCAGTTCTTCTTTGACCACTCATCTGTTGATGGACTTTTTGGTTGCTCCCATGTCATGGCTATTGTAATGCTGCGGCAATGCACATTTGCCTGCCTGTGTCTTTCCAATTCTGTCTTCTTAGGTTATAGGCCCAGGAGTTCGCCTGCTGGATCATATGGTAGCAAAATGTTTACCTTGTACAGGCACCGCCATTCTGTTCTCATTAGTGGCTCTTACCAGGTTACGTCCCACTTAAAGTTGAGGTGATGCTCTTCTCCACAACACCTTCAGCGTTTATTGTTTGGAGTATTTTTGCTGAAGTTTATTCTGACTAGTGTGAGCTGATACCACTTTGTGCTTGGATTTGCATGCATCTCATAATACCTTGAAATTGAGCTTTCTGGCATGTCCTTTTTTTCTTCAAACTGTGAGTACAGCTTACCTCTTCAAATTGTTTTCGGGAAGTAGGTGTGACATTTAGAAATATTTTGGCCATTACCTCCCTCAAGACATTATGAGGGCAGGTTTCATTCACAGCCCTCCAGTACTGGTGCATATGAAGTGACCCTTAGCACAGGTTTTAAAGCTGCTGTTGCAGGTAACGGCCAGAGGGTGGCAGCATTTCTGCTTTTCCCAATCTGTTAACTAGGGAAACAGACCATCCTGGCAGTGGTGTTCCTCGGTTATATATTAGAGTGGAATGTGCCCCCAAAAGCTGATGTCTCCTTACTTATGTTTGTTTTAGAAATTGAATTTCTATATATTTTTTTATTGGAGTCATATTCCATTGTGTTCATGGACCACTTCTTCTTTGAGCATTCCTCTGTTGATGGACATTTTTGTAGCTTCCAAGTGTTGGCTATGGTAAATATTGCTGGAGTGCAGGATTGCCAGCATGTGTCTTTTCTTTTTTGTGGTACATGGGCCTCTCACTGCCGTGGGCCCTCCCATTGCAGAGCACAGGCTCTGGACGCACAGGCCCAGCAGCCATAGCTCACGGGAACAGCCGCTCCGCGGCATGTGGGATCTTCCCGAATCGGGGCATGAACCCATGTCCCCTGCACTGGCAGGCGGACTCTCATCCACTGCGCCACCAGTGAATCCCAGCCTGTCTTTTTGATTCTCATCCCCTCAGGCGAAAGGCCCAGCAGTGGGTATACTTGATTGAATGGTAGCTTAGTATTTATCTTTACAAGGCACGACATTTTTGTTTTCATGACTGGCTCTTACCATGTCCCACGTTGAAGCAAGGGTAGGCATTTCTCCAAAACCCCTTCAGCATTTATTGTTTGCAGAATTTTTCCTGATGGGCATTCTGACTGCTGTGAGCTGATAGGTTTTTGTCATTTGGATTTACATATCTTTAATTATTCCTCATGTTTAGCATTTTCCCATGCCTTTTTAAATTTCTGGCAGAGAAAAACAGAAAAAAAAAACGGAGAGTACAGTTAAACTCTTGAAATTGTCTTCTTGGATGGTTGCCCTCTTTTGAATGTTCTGGTCAATTTTCAACCCCATGTTTGTTTTTGAGGGCAGGTGTTATTCACAGGCCTGCAATGAGTGTGACTATTTAGTGACCATTAGCAGTGGGTTTAAAGCTGCTGTTGTGGGAAATGGCCACAAGGCGGCAGCGTTTCTCCACTCCCAAGTCTGGTTCCTAGGGCAGCAGAGCCTTTCTGGGACCAATGGAATACAGAAGAAGGCATCATTGAAGTCTAATACAGAATACCATGTCCTGGTGGATGGTAGAATGACCAGTAGGGTCTAGGAATTAGGAACTACTGGATGTATATCCTCGGTGGCTTCACTGACTGTCCTAACATCCTTTACCAGGTCCCCAGCAGCCCACGGGGCTCTCGTGGTCAGGCCCCTCCCAGGATATGGGGCTCACCTGGGCAGGGCCCCAGCAGCCAACGGGGTTCTCATGTTCAGGCCACTCCCAGGGTATGGAGCTCAGCTGTGAAACTACCCAGCAGCCCATGAGGCTCTCGTGCTTAGGCACCTCCCATGATACAGAGCTCCCGTGGGCAGGTACCATGGCAGGGCTGGGCACACAGGAACCGTGCACATAGCCCTCATTGCAGAGCACCCCAGAACGCCTGTCACGCAGAGCTGACACAGAGCACCTCAGAGCAGGACTTGAACTAACCAACAGCAGCTCCGACAGGTCTCTGACCCTGGGCATCACTCTGTGCAGCCTCCCTCTGCCTGGTCTTCCAGAGACTTCCACTGCAGCCGGGGCACCAGGCCTTTGTCTCCAACCATCCCCCCTCCTCTCCCTGACTCCTGGGTTCCTCTCATTAGGATTAGGTCTTCTTGAAATTGTCTCCCACTCATGGGCCAGATAAAATGATGAGAAAACAAGCCGGAGATGCAGCCCCTTGTCTATCCTGACTCTCAGGAGCCCACACCTGTTCCTTGGAACTGGCCGTTTCAGCGAGGTCCATTTTCTGCAATGTGAGCCACTGAGGGGTGAGGATTGGCTGACCGGAGCAGCCTGTCCCTACCGGCCAGCCCTCCCCAGGTGTGCCTGGGTTGAGGTCAATAGAAACACCGCTCCAGGGAGCAACAGCGCCTGCAGCTGTGCCTGACGCCATATTCTCTGCCCCGTCAGCAGTCTCGGGGCTGTGCTGGTGGGAGGGAGTGAGGGGGCACGGTTTTGTGGGTGGCCCGGTGTGAGAGGGGCTCTGCTGGACTTTCTGCAGGAGTTGCCAGACTGCCACCTGCTAAAGAAGAGGATGGGTCACCCATACCTTCCGCTGGAATTTCTCCGCGGGCAGAGGTGAGGGAGGAACAAAGCAGTGGGGGCCAAGACAGGACGGATATCTCAGGCAGGGAAATGGAAAGTTTTCAGAAGAGCGCCTGGGGCCAGGATCATCCTGGCTGGCCTGCAGGCACCAAGTCAGCCTGCATGCTTTCGCTGGTGTGGATCCACGGCCCTTCCTCTATGCTTTCAAGTCCTTGTACATATTCAGGTGTTTTACCTGGGAAGGGAGGGAACAGTTCAGCAGCAGCTGGCTGGCGGCTCAGCTCACGTTTACTCACAGACGCCTATGTACGGTCCCCCAGCTTTGCAATGAGGACGCTCCTTGCGGGGGTGGGGGGGGCTGCTGGCTGCATGGGAGATAATTCCCTACCTCTGACCAACTTCAGAATTGTTTACCACTGGAGCAAGTACCCTGATAGGGTTTTCCTCTGTATAACTAGTGGGTTCTGTTTATTTTTTCTGTTTTGTTTCAAGGTAGATTTTATTCCTCATTTATGTATTTATAGATATAAGCATGGAAATAATTCATTCATACAAATACATCTGTGTGAAGGGAAGAACGCTTTTCTGTTTTATTTTTAAATTTTATTTGTTTTTAAAAATTTTGAAATTTAGTATTATTTATTTTTTTAGACAGCAGGTTATTATTAGTTATCTATTTTATACATATACATGTATACAGGTCAATCCCAATCTCCCAACTCATCCCACCACCACCACCCCATGGCTTCCCCCCCTTGGTTTCCATACATTTGTTCTCTAACCCTGTGTCTCTAATTCTGCCCTGCAAACTGGTTCATCTGTACCAGTTTTCTAGGTTCCACATATATGCATTAATACACAATATTTGTTTTTCTCTTTCTGACTTACTTCTCTCGGTATGACAGTCTCTAGATCCATCCACGTCTCTACAAATGACCCCGTTTCATTCCTTTTTATGGCTGAGTAATATTCCATTTTATATATGTACCACATCTTTATCCATTCGTCTGTCTGTGGGCATTTAGGTTGCTTCCATTACCTGGCTATTGTAAATAGTGCTGCAATGAACATTGTGGTGAATGTGTCTTTTGGATTTATGGTTTTCTCTGGGTATATGCCCAGAAGTGGGATTGCTGGATCATATGGTAATTGTATTTTTAGTTTTTCTAATGAACCTCCATACTGTTCTCCATAGTGACTGTATCAATTGACATGCCCACCTATAGTGGAAGAGGGATCCATGTGTCCACACCCTCCGCAGCATTTGTAGTTTGTCGATTTTCTGATGATGCCCATTCTAACAGGTGTGAGGTGATACCTCATTGAAGTTTTGACTTGCATTTCTCTAATAATTAGTGATGTTGAGCAGCTTTTCATGTGCATCCTGGCCATCTCTGGGTCTCCTTTGAAGAAATGTCTATTTACATGTTCTACCCATTTTTGAAGTGGGTTGTATTTTTTTTAATATTAAGCTGCATGAGCTGTTTATATATATTGGAGATTAAACCTTTGTCCATTGATTCGTTTCCACATATTTCCTCCCATTCTGAGGGTTGCCTCTTTCCATTCCCGTTTTTTAACAAAAGAAAGAAAGAAAGAAAAAGAAGCAGAAAACAAATGTCCGTAAAATATGCCTCTTGAAACTGTCGTTTTGAAATATGGAGGTGTTTTGAATTTTTTGGTCGGTATACGACCCCAGGATTTGTTTTCAGGGCAGGTCTCATTTACAGGCCTGCAATTATTTTGAATATCAACTG
Source organism: Mesoplodon mirus (assembly GCF_964341445.2). Taxonomy (NCBI): domain Eukaryota; kingdom Metazoa; phylum Chordata; class Mammalia; order Artiodactyla; family Ziphiidae; genus Mesoplodon; species Mesoplodon mirus. The sequence goes on from NC_138979.1 coordinate 93,697,468, forward strand.
ACCATTAGCGCTGGGATTAAAGCTGCTGTTGTGTGAAACGGCCACAAGGTGGCAGCAGTTCTCCTTTACCAAATCTGGTGACTAGGGCAACAGAGCCTCAATGGAAGTCGTGTTCTAGGTTGTAATTTAGAATGGAATGTGCCAGGAAAAAGACCCTTAAGTTTGTCTCACTATTTCTTGTTGGGTTTTTTTTTCATTTAATTTTTATTTTTTAGCACAGCAAGTTTGATTACAATGTTTGGCTTGTTGTAGGTGTGCAAGATGTGGTTCTTTTACGCATATACATATGTCTGTTCTTCCTGGGATCCTTTTCCATGTACGTTATGACAGAATGTTGACTAATCTTCTCTTGGTATTCCGTAGGTGTTTGGTGTCTATATATTTCAACTGTGTTTGTATATGTCTCTTAACCCCAATATCCTAATGTATCCAATCCTCACACCTTTCCATTGGTGAACCGTAAGTTTGTTTAATGAATCTGCGATTGCCCTTCTCTGTGGAAATATCTTCACTAGTATCAAGTTTTAGGTAACACCTATAAGTGATATCATACGATATGTGTCTTTCTCTTTCTGACTTACTACAAGTCACGTGATTACCTCTAGACTCATCTACGGTGCTGCAAATGGCATTGTGTCCTTTTTTTCCTTGGCTAATATTCTGTCTGTACATGTACCAGTTCTTCTTTGACCACTCATCTGTTGATGGACTTTTTGGTTGCTCCCATGTCATGGCTATTGTAATGCTGCGGCAATGCACATTTGCCTGCCTGTGTCTTTCCAATTCTGTCTTCTTAGGTTATAGGCCCAGGAGTTCGCCTGCTGGATCATATGGTAGCAAAATGTTTACCTTGTACAGGCACCGCCATTCTGTTCTCATTAGTGGCTCTTACCAGGTTACGTCCCACTTAAAGTTGAGGTGATGCTCTTCTCCACAACACCTTCAGCGTTTATTGTTTGGAGTATTTTTGCTGAAGTTTATTCTGACTAGTGTGAGCTGATACCACTTTGTGCTTGGATTTGCATGCATCTCATAATACCTTGAAATTGAGCTTTCTGGCATGTCCTTTTTTTCTTCAAACTGTGAGTACAGCTTACCTCTTCAAATTGTTTTCGGGAAGTAGGTGTGACATTTAGAAATATTTTGGCCATTACCTCCCTCAAGACATTATGAGGGCAGGTTTCATTCACAGCCCTCCAGTGCTGGTGCATATGAAGTGACCCTTAGCACAGGTTTTAAAGCTGCTGTTGCAGGTAACGGCCAGAGGGTGGCAGCATTTCTGCTTTTCCCAATCTGTTAACTAGGGAAACAGACCATCCTGGCAGTGGTGTTCCTCGGTTCTATATTAGAGTGGAATGTGCCCCCAAAAGCTGATGTCTCCTTACTTATGTTTGTTTTAGAAATCGAATTTCTCTATATTTTTTTATTGGAGTCATATTCCATTGTGTTCATGGACCACTTCTTCTTTGAGCATTCCTCTGTTGATGGACATTTTCGTAGCTTCCAAGTGTTGGCTATGGTAAATATTGCTGGAGTGCAGGATTGCCAGCATGTGTCTTTTCTTTTTTGTGGTACATGGGCCTCTCACTGCCGTGGACCCCCCATTGCAGAGCACAGGCTCCGGACGCACAGGCCCAGCAGCCATAGCTCACGGGAACAGCCGCTCCGCGGCATGTGGGATCTTCCCGAATCGGGGCATGAACCCATGTCCCCTGCACTGGCAGGCGGACTCTCATCCACTGCGCCACCAGTGAATCCCAGCCTGTCTTTTTGATTCTCATCCCCTCAGGCGAAAGGCCCAGCAGTGGGTATACTTGATTGAATGGTAGCTCAGTATTTATCTTTACAAGGCACGTCATTTTTGTTTTCATGACTGGCTCTTACCATGTCCCACGTTGAAGCAAGGGTAGGCATTTCTCCAAAACCCCTTCAGCATTTATTGTTTGCAGAATTTTTCCTGATGGGCATTCTGACTGCTGTGAGCTGATAGGTTTTTGTCATTTGGATTTACATATCTTTAATTATTCCTAATGTTTAGCATTTTCCCATGCCTTTTTAAATTTCTGGCAGAGAAAAACAGAAAAAAAAAACGGAGAGTACAGTTAAACTCTTGAAATTGTCTTCTTGGATGGTTGCCCTCTTTTGAATGTTCTGGTCAATTTTCGACCCCATGTTTGTTTTTGAGGGCAGGTGTTATTCACAGGCCTGCAATGAGTGTGACTATTTAGTGACCATTAGCAGTGGGTTTAAAGCTGCTGTTGTGGGAAATGGCCACAAGGCGGCAGCGTTTCTCCACTCCCAAGTCTGGTTCCTAGGGCAGCAGAGCCTTTCTGGGACCAATGGAATACAGAAGAAGGCATCATTGAAGTCTAATACAGAATACCATGTCCTGGTGGATGGTAGAATGACCAGTAGGGTCTAGGAATTAGGAACTACTGGATGTATATCCTCGGTGGCTTCACTGACTGTCCTAACATCCTTTACCAGGTCCCCAGCAGCCCACGGGGCTCTCGTGGTCAGGCCCCTCCCAGGATATGGGGCTCACCTGGGCAGGGCCCCAGCAGCCAACGGGGTTCTCATGTTCAGGCCACTCCCAGGGTATGGAGCTCAGCTGTGAAACTACCCAGCAGCCCATGAGGCTCTCGTGCTTAGGCACCTCCCATGATACAGAGCTCCCGTGGGCAGGTACCATGGCAGGGCTGGGCACACAGGAACCGTGCACATAGCCCTCATTGCAGAGCACCCCAGAACGCCTGTCACGCAGAGCTGACACAGAGCACCTCAGAGCAGGACTTGAACTAACCAACAGCAGCTCCGACAGGTCTCTGACCCTGGGCATCACTCTGTGCAGCCTCCCTCTGCCTGGTCTTCCAGAGACTTCCACTGCAGCCGGGGCACCAGGCCTTTGTCTCCAACCATCCCCCCTCCTCTCCCTGACTCCTGGGTTCCTCTCATTAGGATTAGGTCTTCTTGAAATTGTCTCCCACTCATGGGCCAGATAAAATGATGAGAAAACAAGCCGGAGATGCAGCCCCTTGTCTATCCTGACTCTCAGGAGCCCACACCTGTTCCTTGGAACTGGCCGTTTCAGCGAGGTCCATTTTCTGCAATGTGAGCCACTGAGGGGTGAGGATTGGCTGACCGGAGCAGCCTGTCCCTACCGGCCAGCCCTCCCCAGGTGTGCGTGTGTTGAGGTCAATAGAAACACCACTCCAGGGAGCAACAGCGCCTGCAGCTGTGCCTGACGCCATATTCTCTGCCCCGTCAGCAGTCTCGGGGCTGTGCTGGTGGGAGGGAGTGAGGGGGCACGGTTTTGTGGGTGGCCCGGTGTGAGAGGGGCTCTGCTGGACTTTCTGCAGGAGTTGCCAGACTGCCACCTGCTAAAGAAGAGGATGGGTCACCCATACCTTCCGCTGGAATTTCTCCGCGGGCAGAGGTGAGGGAGGAACAAAGCAGTGGGGGCCAAGACAGGACGGATATCTCAGGCAGGGAAATGGAAAGTTTTCAGAAGAGCGCCTGGGGCCAGGATCATCCTGGCTGGCCTGCAGGCACCAAGTCAGCCTGCGTGCTTTCGCTGGTGTGGATCCACGGCCCTTCCTCTATGCTTTCAAGTCCTTGTACATATTCAGGTGTTTTACCTGGGAAGGGAGGGAACAGTTCAGCAGCAGCTGGCTGGGGGCTCAGCTCACGTTTACTCACAGACGCCTATGTACGGTCCCCCAGCTTTGCAATGAGGACGCTCCTTGCGGGGGTGGGGGGGGGCTGCTGGCTGCATGGGAGATAATTCCCTACCTCTGACCAACTTCAGAATTGTTTACCACTGGAGCAAGTACCCTGATAGGGTTTTCCTCTGTATAACTAGTGGGTTCTGTTTATTTTTTCTGTTTTCTTTCAAGGTAGAATTTATTCCTCATTTATGTATTTATAGATATAAGCATGGAAATAATTCATTCATACAAATACATCTGTGTGAAGGGAAGAACGCTTTTCTGTTTTATTTTTAAATTTTATTTGTTTTTAAAAATTTTGAAATTTAATATTATTTATTTTTTTAGACAGCAGGTTATTATTAGTTATCTATTTTATACATATACATGTATACAGGTCAATCCCAATCTCCCAACTCATCCCACCACCACCACCCCATGGCTTCCCCCCCTTGGTTTCCATACATTTGTTCTCTAACCCTGTGTCTCTAATTCTGCCCTGCAAACCGATTCATCTGTACCAGTTTTCTAGGTTCCACATATATGCATTAATACACAATATTTGTTTTTCTCTTTCTGACTTACTTCTCTCGGTATGACAGTCTCTAGATCCATCCACGTCTCTACAAATGACCCCGTTTCATTCCTTTTTATGGCTGAGTAATATTCCATTTTATATATGTACCACATCTTTATCCATTCGTCTGTCTGTGGGCATTTAGGTTGCTTCCATTACCTGGCTATTGTAAATAGTGCTGCAATGAACATTGTGGTGAATGTGTCTTTTGGATTTATGGTTTTCTCTGGGTATATGCCCAGAAGTGGGATTGCTGGATCATATGGTAATTGTATTTTTAGTTTTTCTAATGAACCTCCATACTGTTCTCCATAGTGACTGTATCAGTTGACATGCCCACCTATAGTGGAAGAGGGATCCATGTGTCCACACCCTCCGCAGCATTTGTAGTTTGTCGATATTCTGATGATGCCCATTCTAACAGGTGTGAGGTGATACCTCATTGAAGTTTTGACTTGCATTTCTCTAATAATTAGTGATGTTGAGCAGCTTTTCATGTGCATCCTGGCCATCTCTGGGTCTCCTTTGAAGAAATGTCTATTTAGATATTCTACCCATTTTTGAAGTGGGTTGTATTTTTTTTAATATTAAGCTGCATGAGCTGTTTATATATATTGGAGATTAAACCTTTGTCCATTGATTCGTTTCCACATATTTCCTCCCATTCTGAGGGTTGCCTTTTTCCATTCCCGTTTTTTAACAAAAGAAAGAAAGAAAGAAAAAGAAGCAGAAAACAAATGTCCGTAAAATATGCCTCTTGAAACTGTCGTTTTGAAATATGGAGGTGTTTTGAATTTTTTGGTCGGTATACGACCCCAGGATTTGTTTTCAGGGCAGGTCTCATTTACAGGCCTGCAATTATTTTGAATATCAACTGACCATTAGCGCTGGGATTAAAGCTGCTGTTGTGTGAAACGGCCACAAGGTGGCAGCAGTTCTCCTTTACCAAATCTGGTGACTAGGGCAACAGAGCCTCAATGGAAGTCGTGTTCTAGGTTGTAATTTAGAATGGAATGTGCCAGGAAAAAGACCCTTAAGTTTGTCTCACTATTTCTTGTTCGGTTTTTTTTTCATTTAATTTTTATTTTTTATCACAGCAAGTTTGATTACAATGTTTGGCTTGTTGTAGGTGTGCAAGATGTGGTTCTTTTACGCATATACATATGTCTGTTCTTCCTGGGATCCTTTTCCATGTACGTTATGACAGAATGTTGACTAATCTTCTCTTGGTATTCCGTAGGTGTTTGGTGTCTATATATTTCACCTGTGTTTGTATATCTCTCTTAACCCCAATATCCTAATGTATCCAATCCTCACACCTTTCCATTGGTGAACCATAAGTTTGTTTAATGAATCTGCGATTGCCCTTCTCTGTGGAAATATCTTCACTAGTATCAAGTTTTAGGTAACACCTATAAGTGATATCATACGATATGTGTCTTTCTCTTTCTGACTTACTACAAGTCACGTGATTACCTCTAGACTCATCTACGGTGCTGCAAATGGCATTGTGTCCTTTTTTTCCTTGGCTAATATTCTGTCTGTACATGTACCAGTTCTTCTTTGACCACTCATCTGTTGATGGACTTTTTGGTTGCTCCCATGTCATGGCTATTGTAATGCTGCGGCAATGCACATTTGCCTGCCTGTGTCTTTCCAATTCTGTCTTCTTAGGTTATAGGCCCAGGAGTTCGCCTGCTGGATCATATGGTAGCAAAATGTTTACCTTGTACAGGCACCGCCATTCTGTTCTCATTAGTGGCTCTTACCAGGTTACGTCCCACTTAAAGTTGAGGTGATGCTCTTCTCCACAACACCTTCAGCGTTTATTGTTTGGAGTATTTTTGCTGAAGTTTATTCTGACTAGTGTGAGCTGATACCACTTTGTGCTTGGATTTGCATGCATCTCATAATACCTTGAAATTGAGCTTTCTGGCATGTCCTTTTTTTCTTCAAACTGTGAGTACAGCTTACCTCTTCAAATTGTTTTCGGGAAGTAGGTGTGACATTTAGAAATATTTTGGCCATTACCTCCCTCAAGACATTATGAGGGCAGGTTTCATTCACAGCCCTCCAGTACTGGTGCATATGAAGTGACCCTTAGCACAGGTTTTAAAGCTGCTGTTGCAGGTAACGGCCAGAGGGTGGCAGCATTTCTGCTTTTCCCAATCTGTTAACTAGGGAAACAGACCATCCTGGCAGTGGTGTTCCTCGGTTCTATATTAGAGTGGAATGTGCCCCCAAAAGCTGATGTCTCCTTACTTATGTTTGTTTTAGAAATTGAATTTCTATATATTTTTTTATTGGAGTCATATTCCATTGTGTTCATGGACCACTTCTTCTTTGAGCATTCCTCTGTTGATGGACATTTTCGTAGCTTCCAAGTGTTGGCTATGGTAAATATTGCTGGAGTGCAGGATTGCCAGCATGTGTCTTTTCTTTTTTGTGGTACATGGGCCTCTCACTGCCGTGGGCCCTCCCATTGCAGAGCACAGGCTCCGGACGCACAGGCCCAGCAGCCATAGCTCACGGGAACAGCCGCTCCGCGGCATGTGGGATCTTCCCGAATCGGGGCATGAACCCATGTCCCCTGCACTGGCAGGCGGACTCTCATCCACTGCGCCACCAGTGAATCCCAGCCTGTCTTTTTGATTCTCATCCCCTCAGGCGAAAGGCCCAGCAGTGGGTATACTTGATTGAATGGTAGCTTAGTATTTATCTTTACAAGGCACGACATTTTTGTTTTCATGACTGGCTCTTACCATGTCCCACGTTGAAGCAAGGGTAGGCATTTCTCCAAAACCCCTTCAGCATTTATTGTTTGCAGAATTTTTCCTGATGGGCATTCTGACTGCTGTGAGCTGATAGGTTTTTGTCATTTGGATTTACATATCTTTAATTATTCCTAATGTTTAGCATTTTCCCATGCCTTTTTAAATTTCTGGCAGAGAAAAACAGAAAAAAAAAACGGAGAGTACAGTTAAACTCTTGAAATTGTCTTCTTGGATGGTTGCCCTCTTTTGAATGTTCTGGTCAATTTTCAACCCCATGTTTGTTTTTGAGGGCAGGTGTTATTCACAGGCCTGCAATGAGTGTGACTATTTAGTGACCATTAGCAGTGGGTTTAAAGCTGCTGTTGTGGGAAATGGCCACAAGGCGGCAGCGTTTCTCCACTCCCAAGTCTGGTTCCTAGGGCAGCAGAGCCTTTCTGGGACCAATGGAATACAGAAGAAGGCATCATTGAAGTCTAATACAGAATACCATGTCCTGGTGGATGGTAGAATGACCAGTAGGGTCTAGGAATTAGGAACTACTGGATGTATATCCTCGGTGGCTTCACTGACTGTCCTAACATCCTTTACCAGGTCCCCAGCAGCCCACGGGGCTCTCGTGGTCAGGCCCCTCCCAGGATATGGGGCTCACCTGGGCAGGGCCCCAGCAGCCAACGGGGTTCTCATGTTCAGGCCACTCCCAGGGTATGGAGCTCAGCTGTGAAACTACCCAGCAGCCCATGAGGCTCTCGTGCTTAGGCACCTCCCATGATACAGAGCTCCCGTGGGCAGGTACCATGGCAGGGCTGGGCACACAGGAACCGTGCACATAGCCCTCATTGCAGAGCACCCCAGAACGCCTGTCACGCAGAGCTGACACAGAGCACCTCAGAGCAGGACTTGAACTAACCAACAGCAGCTCCGACAGGTCTCTGACCCTGGGCATCACTCTGTGCAGCCTCCCTCTGCCTGGTCTTCCAGAGACTTCCACTGCAGCCGGGGCACCAGGCCTTTGTCTCCAACCATCCCCCCTCCTCTCCCTGACTCCTGGGTTCCTCTCATTAGGATTAGGTCTTCTTGAAATTGTCTCCCACTCATGGGCCAGATAAAATGATGAGAAAACAAGCCGGAGATGCAGCCCCTTGTCTATCCTGACTCTCAGGAGCCCACACCTGTTCCTTGGAACTGGCCGTTTCAGCGAGGTCCATTTTCTGCAATGTGAGCCACTGAGGGGTGAGGATTGGCTGACCGGAGCAGCCTGTCCCTACCGGCCAGCCCTCCCCAGGTGTGCCTGGGTTGAGGTCAATAGAAACACCGCTCCAGGGAGCAACAGCGCCTGCAGCTGTGCCTGACGCCATATTCTCTGCCCCGTCAGCAGTCTCGGGGCTGTGCTGGTGGGAGGGAGTGAGGGGGCACGGTTTTGTGGGTGGCCCGGTGTGAGAGGGGCTCTGCTGGACTTTCTGCAGGAGTTGCCAGACTGCCACCTGCTAAAGAAGAGGATGGGTCACCCATACCTTCCGCTGGAATTTCTCCGCGGGCAGAGGTGAGGGAGGAACAAAGCAGTGGGGGCCAAGACAGGACGGATATCTCAGGCAGGGAAATGGAAAGTTTTCAGAAGAGCGCCTGGGGCCAGGATCATCCTGGCTGGCCTGCAGGCACCAAGTCAGCCTGCATGCTTTCGCGGGTGTGGATCCACGGCCCTTCCTCTATGCTTTCAAGTCCTTGTACATATTCAGGTGTTTTACCTGGGAAGGGAGGGAACAGTTCAGCAGCAGCTGGCTGGGGGCTCAGCTCACGTTTACTCACAGACGCCTATGTACGGTCCCCCAGCTTTGCAATGAGGACGCTCCTTGCGGGGGTGGGGGGGGGGGCTGCTGGCTGCATGGGAGATAATTCCCTACCTCTGACCAACTTCAGAATTGTTTACCACTGGAGCAAGTACCCTGATAGGGTTTTCCTCTGTATAACTAGTGGGTTCTGTTTATTTTTTCTGTTTTGTTTCAAGGTAGATTTTATTCCTCATTTATGTATTTATAGATATAAGCATGGAAATAATTCATTCATACAAATACATCTGTGTGAAGGGAAGAACGCTTTTCTGTTTTATTTTTAAATTTTATTTGTTTTTTAAAATTTTGAAATTTAATATTATTTATTTTTTTAGACAGCAGGTTATTATTAGTTATCTATTTTATACATATACATGTATACAGGTCAATCCCAATCTCCCAACTCATCCCACCACCACCACCCCATGGCTTCCCCCCCTTGGTTTCCATACGTTTGTTCTCTAACCCTGTGTCTCTAATTCTGGCCTGCAAACCGGTTCATCTGTACCAGTTTTCTAGGTTCCACGTATATGCATTAATACACAATATTTGTTTTTCTCTTTCTGACTTACTTCTCTCGGTATGACAGTCTCTAGATCCATCCACGTCTCTACAAATGACCCCGTTTCATTCCTTTTTATGGCTGAGTAATATTCCATTTTATATATGTACCACATCTTTATCCATTCGTCTGTCTGTGGGCATTTAGGTTGCTTCCATTACCTGGCTATTGTAAATAGTGCTGCAATGAACATTGTGGTGAATGTGTCTTTTGGATTTATGGTTTTCTCTGGGTATATGCCCAGAAGTGGGATTGCTGGATCATATGGTAATTGTATTTTTAGTTTTTCTAATGAACCTCCATACTGTTCTCCATAGTGACTGTATCAATTGACATGCCCACCAATAGTGGAAGAGGGATCCATGTGTCCACACCCTCCGCAGCATTTGTAGTTTGTAGATTTTCTGATGATGCCCATTCTAACAGGTGTGAGGTGATACCTCATTGAAGTTTTGACTTGCATTTCTCTAATAATTAGTGATGTTGAGCAGCTTTTCATGTGCATCCTGGCCATCTCTGGGTCTCCTTTGAAGAAATGTCTATTTAGATATTCTACCCATTTTTGAAGTGGGTTGTATTTTTTTTAATATTAAGCTGCATGAGCTGTTTATATATATTGGAGATTAAACCTTTGTCCATTGATTCGTTTCCACATATTTCCTCCCATTCTGAGGGTTGCCTTTTTCCATTCCCGTTTTTTAACAAAAGAAAGAAAGAAAGAAAAAGAGGCAGAACACAAATGTCCGTAAAATATGCCTCTTGAAACTGTCGTTTTGAAATATGGAGGTGTTTTGAATTTTTTGGTCGGTATACGACCCCAGGATTTGTTTTCAGGGCAGGTCTCATTTACAGGCCTGCAATTATTTTGAATATCAACTGACCATTAGCGCTGGGATTAAAGCTGCTGTTGTGTGAAACGGCCACAAGGTGGCAGCAGTTCTCCTTTACCAAATCTGGTGACTAGGGCAACAGAGCCTCAATGGAAGTCGTGTTCTGGGTTGTAATTTAGAATGGAATGTGCCAGGAAAAAGACCCTTAAGTTTGTCTCACTATTTCTTGTTCGGTTTTTTTTTCATTTAATTTTTATTTTTTATCACAGCAAGTTTGATTACAATGTTTGGCTTGTTGTAGGTGTGCAAGATGTGGTTCTTTTACGCATATACATATGTCTGTTCTTCCTGGGATCCTTTTCCATGTACGTTATGACAGAATGTTGACTAATCTTCTCTTGGTATTCCGTAGGTGTTTGGTGTCTATATATTTCAACTGTGTTTGTATATGTCTCTTAACCCCAATATCCTAATGTATCCAATCCTCACACCTTTCCATTGGTGAACCATAATTTTGTTTAATGAATCTGCGATTGCCCTTCTCTGTGGAAATATCTTCACTAGTATCAAGTTTTAGGTAACACCTATAAGTGATATCATACGATATGTGTCTTTCTCTTTCTGACTTACTACAAGTCACGTGATTACCTCTAGACTCATCTACGGTGCTGCAAATGGCATTGTGTCCTTTTTTTCCTTGGCTAATATTCTGTCTGTACATGTACCAGTTCTTCTTTGACCACTCATCTGTTGATGGACTTTTTGGTTGCTCCCATGTCATGGCTATTGTAATGCTGCGGCAATGCACATTTGCCTGCCTGTGTCTTTCCAATTCTGTCTTCTTAGGTTATAGGCCCAGGAGTTCGCCTGCTGGATCATATGGTAGCAAAATGTTTACCTTGTACAGGCACCGCCATTCTGTTCTCATTAGTGGCTCTTACCAGGTTACGTCCCACTTAAAGTTGAGGTGATGCTCTTCTCCACAACACCTTCAGCATTTATTGTTTGGAGTATTTTTGCTGAAGTTTATTCTGACTAGTGTGAGCTGATACCACTTTGTGCTTGGATTTGCATGCATCTCATAATACCTTGAAATTGAGCTTTCTGGCATGTCCTTTTTTTCTTCAAACTGTGAGTACAGCTTACCTCTTCAAATTGTTTTCGGGAAGTAGGTGTGACATTTAGAAATATTTTGGCCATTACCTCCCTCAAGACATTATGAGGGCAGGTTTCATTCACAGCCCTCCAGTACTGGTGCATATGAAGTGACCCTTAGCACAGGTTTTAAAGCTGCTGTTGCAGGTAACGGCCAGAGGGTGGCAGCATTTCTGCTTTTCCCAATCTGTTAACTAGGGAAACAGACCATCCTGGCAGTGGTGTTCCTCGGTTCTATATTAGAGTGGAATGTGCCCCCAAAAGCTGATGTCTCCTTACTTATGTTTGTTTTAGAAATTGAATTTCTATATATTTTTTTATTGGAGTCATATTCCATTGTGTTCATGGACCACTTCTTCTTTGAGCATTCCTCTGTTGATGGACATTTTCGTAGCTTCCAAGTGTTGGCTATGGTAAATATTGCTGGAGTGCAGGATTGCCAGCATGTGTCTTTTCTTTTTTGTGGTACATGGGCCTCTCACTGCCGTGGGCCCTCCCATTGCAGAGCACAGGCTCCGGACGCACAGGCCCAGCAGCCATAGCTCACGGGAACAGCCGCTCCGCGGCATGTGGGATCTTCCCGAATCGGGGCATGAACCCATGTCCCCTGCACTGGCAGGCGGACTCTCATCCACTGCGCCACCAGTGAATCCCAGCCTGTCTTTTTGATTCTCATCCCCTCAGGCGAAAGGCCCAGCAGTGGGTATACTTGATTGAATGGTAGCTCAGTATTTATCTTTACAAGGCACGTCATTTTTGTTTTCATGACTGGCTCTTACCATGTCCCACGTTGAAGCAAGGGTAGGCATTTCTCCAAAACCCCTTCAGCATTTATTGTTTGCAGAATTTTTCCTGATGGGCATTCTGACTGCTGTGAGCTGATAGGTTTTTGTCATTTGGATTTACATATCTTTAATTATTCCTAATGTTTAGCATTTTCCCATGCCTTTTTAAATTTCTGGCAGAGAAAAACAGAAAAAAAAACGGAGAGTACAGTTAAACTCTTGAAATTGTCTTCTTGGATGGTTGCCCTCTTTTGAATGTTCTGGTCAATTTTCAACCCCATGTTTGTTTTTGAGGGCAGGTGTTATTCACAGGCCTGCAATGAGTGTGACTATTTAGTGACCATTAGCAGTGGGTTTAAAGCTGCTGTTGTGGGAAATGGCCACAAGGCGGCAGCGTTTCTCCACTCCCAAGTCTGGTTCCTAGGGCAGCAGAGCCTTTCTGGGACCAATGGAATACAGAAGAAGGCATCATTGAAGTCTAATACAGAATACCATGTCCTGGTGGATGGTAGAATGACCAGTAGGGTCTAGGAATTAGGAACTACTGGATGTATATCCTCGGTGGCTTCACTGACTGTCCTAACATCCTTTACCAGGTCCCCAGCAGCCCACGGGGCTCTCGTGGTCAGGCCCCTCCCAGGATATGGGGCTCACCTGGGCAGGGCCCCAGCAGCCAACGGGGTTCTCATGTTCAGGCCACTCCCAGGGTATGGAGCTCAGCTGTGAAACTACCCAGCAGCCCATGAGGCTCTCGTGCTTAGGCACCTCCCATGATACAGAGCTCCCGTGGGCAGGTACCATGGCAGGGCTGGGCACACAGGAACCGTGCACATAGCCCTCATTGCAGAGCACCCCAGAACGCCTGTCACGCAGAGCTGACACAGAGCACCTCAGAGCAGGACTTGAACTAACCAACAGCAGCTCCGACAGGTCTCTGACCCTGGGCATCACTCTGTGCAGCCTCCCTCTGCCTGGTCTTCCAGAGACTTCCACTGCAGCCGGGGCACCAGGCCTTTGTCTCCAACCATCCCCCCTCCTCTCCCTGACTCCTGGGTTCCTCTCATTAGGATTAGGTCTTCTTGAAATTGTCTCCCACTCATGGGCCAGATAAAATGATGAGAAAACAAGCCGGAGATGCAGCCCCTTGTCTATCCTGACTCTCAGGAGCCCACACCTGTTCCTTGGAACTGGCCGTTTCAGCGAGGTCCATTTTCTGCAATGTGAGCCACTGAGGGGTGAGGATTGGCTGACCGGAGCAGCCTGTCCCTACCGGCCAGCCCTCCCCAGGTGTGCGTGTGTTGAGGTCAATAGAAACACCACTCCAGGGAGCAACAGCGCCTGCAGCTGTGCCTGACGCCATATTCTCTGCCCCGTCAGCAGTCTCGGGGCTGTGCTGGTGGGAGGGAGTGAGGGGGCACGGTTTTGTGGGTGGCCCGGTGTGAGAGGGGCTCTGCTGGACTTTCTGCAGGAGTTGCCAGACTGCCACCTGCTAAAGAAGAGGATGGGTCACCCATACCTTCCGCTGGAATTTCTCCGCGGGCAGAGGTGAGGGAGGAACAAAGCAGTGGGGGCCAAGACAGGACGGATATCTCAGGCAGGGAAATGGAAAGTTTTCAGAAGAGCGCCTGGGGCCAGGATCATCCTGGCTGGCCTGCAGGCACCAAGTCAGCCTGCGTGCTTTCGCTGGTGTGGATCCACGGCCCTTCCTCTATGCTTTCAAGTCCTTGTACATATTCAGGTGTTTTACCTGGGAAGGGAGGGAACAGTTCAGCAGCAGCTGGCTGGGGGCTCAGCTCACGTTTACTCACAGACGCCTATGTACGGTCCCCCAGCTTTGCAATGAGGACGCTCCTTGCGGGGGTGGGGGGGGGCTGCTGGCTGCATGGGAGATAATTCCCTACCTCTGACCAACTTCAGAATTGTTTACCACTGGAGCAAGTACCCTGATAGGGTTTTCCTCTGTATAACTAGTGGGTTCTGTTTATTTTTTCTGTTTTGTTTCAAGGTAGATTTTATTCCTCATTTATGTATTTATAGATATAAGCATGGAAATAATTCATTCATACAAATACATCTGTGTGAAGGGAAGAACGCTTTTCTGTTTTATTTTTAAATTTTATTTGTTTTTAAAAATTTTGAAATTTAATATTATTTATTTTTTTAGACAGCAGGTTATTATTAGTTATCTATTTTATACATATACATGTATACAGGTCAATCCCAATCTCCCAACTCATCCCACCACCACCACCCCATGGCTTCCCCCCCTTGGTTTCCATACGTTTGTTCTCTAACCCTGTGTCTCTAATTCTGCCCTGCAAACCGGTTCATCTGTACCAGTTTTCTAGGTTCCACATATATGCATTAATACACAATATTTGTTTTTCTCTTTCTGACTTACTTCTCTCGGTATGACAGTCTCTAGATCCATCCACGTCTCTACAAATGACCCCGTTTCATTCCTTTTTATGGCTGAGTAATATTCCATTTTATATATGTACCACATCTTTATCCATTCGTCTGTCTGTGGGCATTTAGGTTGCTTCCATTACCTGGCTATTGTAAATAGTGCTGCAATGAACATTGTGGTGAATGTGTCTTTTGGATTTATGGTTTTCTCTGGGTATATGCCCAGAAGTGGGATTGCTGGGTCATATGGTAATTGTATTTTTAGTTTTTCTAATGAACCTCCATACTGTTCTCCATAGTGACTGTATCAATTGACATGCCCACCAATAGTGGAAGAGGGATCCATGTGTCCACACCCTCCGCAGCATTTGTAGTTTGTAGATTTTCTGATGATGCCCATTCTAACAGGTGTGAGGTGATACCTCATTGAAGTTTTGACTTGCATTTCTCTAATAATTAGTGATGTTGAGCAGCTTTTCATGTGCATCCTGGCCATCTCTGGGTCTCCTTTGAAGAAATGTCTATTTAGATATTCTACCCATTTTTGAAGTGGGTTGTATTTTTTTTAATATTAAGCTGCATGAGCTGTTTATATATATTGGAGATTAAACCTTTGTCCATTGATTCGTTTCCACATATTTCCTCCCATTCTGAGGGTTGCCTTTTTCCATTCCCGTTTTTTAACAAAAGAAAGAAAGAAAGAAAAAGAGGCAGAACACAAATGTCCGTAAAATATGCCTCTTGAAACTGTCGTTTTGAAATATGGAGGTGTTTTGAATTTTTTGGTCGGTATACGACCCCAGGATTTGTTTTCAGGGCAGGTCTCATTTACAGGCCTGCAATTATTTTGAATATCAACTGACCATTAGCGCTGGGATTAAAGCTGCTGTTGTGTGAAACGGCCACAAGGTGGCAGCAGTTCTCCTTTACCAAATCTGGTGACTAGGGCAACAGAGCCTCAATGGAAGTCGTGTTCTGGGTTGTAATTTAGAATGGAATGTGCCAGGAAAAAGACCCTTAAGTTTGTCTCACTATTTCTTGTTCGGTTTTTTTTTCATTTAATTTTTATTTTTTATCACAGCAAGTTTGATTACAATGTTTGGCTTGTTGTAGGTGTGCAAGATGTGGTTCTTTTACGCATATACATATGTCTGTTCTTCCTGGGATCCTTTTCCATGTACGTTATGACAGAATGTTGACTAATCTTCTCTTGGTATTCCGTAGGTGTTTGGTGTCTATATATTTCACCTGTGTTTGTATATGTCTCTTAACCCCAATATCCTAATGTATCCAATCCTCACACCTTTCCATTGGTGAACCATAAGTTTGTTTAATGAATCTGCGATTGCCCTTCTCTGTGGAAATATCTTCACTAGTATCAAGTTTTAGGTAACACCTATAAGTGATATCATACGATATGTGTCTTTCTCTTTCTGACTTACTACAAGTCACGTGATTACCTCTAGACTCATCTACGGTGCTGCAAATGGCATTGTGTCCTTTTTTTCCTTGGCTAATATTCTGTCTGTACATGTACCAGTTCTTCTTTGACCACTCATCTGTTGATGGACTTTTTGGTTGCTCCCATGTCATGGCTATTGTAATGCTGCGGCAATGCACATTTGCCTGCCTGTGTCTTTCCAATTCTGTCTTCTTAGGTTATAGGCCCAGGAGTTCGCCTGCTGGATCATATGGTAGCAAAATGTTTACCTTGTACAGGCACCGCCATTCTGTTCTCATTAGTGGCTCTTACCAGGTTACGTCCCACTTAAAGTTGAGGTGATGCTCTTCTCCACAACACCTTCAGCGTTTATTGTTTGGAGTATTTTTGCTGAAGTTTATTCTGACTAGTGTGAGCTGATACCACTTTGTGCTTGGATTTGCATGCATCTCATAATACCTTGAAATTGAGCTTTCTGGCATGTCCTTTTTTTCTTCAAACTGTGAGTACAGCTTACCTCTTCAAATTGTTTTCGGGAAGTAGGTGTGACATTTAGAAATATTTTGGCCATTACCTCCCTCAAGACATTATGAGGGCAGGTTTCATTCACAGCCCTCCAGTACTGGTGCATATGAAGTGACCCTTAGCACAGGTTTTAAAGCTGCTGTTGCAGGTAACGGCCAGAGGGTGGCAGCATTTCTGCTTTTCCCAATCTGTTAACTAGGGAAACAGACCATCCTGGCAGTGGTGTTCCTCGGTTCTATATTAGAGTGGAATGTGCCCCCAAAAGCTGATGTCTCCTTACTTATGTTTGTTTTAGAAATTGAATTTCTATATATTTTTTTATTGGAGTCATATTCCATTGTGTTCATGGACCACTTCTTCTTTGAGCATTCCTCTGTTGATGGACATTTTCGTAGCTTCCAAGTGTTGGCTATGGTAAATATTGCTGGAGTGCAGGATTGCCAGCATGTGTCTTTTCTTTTTTGTGGTACATGGGCCTCTCACTGCCGTGGGCCCTCCCATTGCAGAGCACAGGCTCCGGACGCACAGGCCCAGCAGCCATAGCTCACGGGAACAGCTGCTCCGCGGCATGTGGGATCTTCCCGAATCGGGGCATGAACCCATGTCCCCTGCACTGGCAGGCGGACTCTCATCCACTGCGCCACCAGTGAATCCCAGCCTGTCTTTTTGATTCTCATCCCCTCAGGCGAAAGGCCCAGCAGTGGGTATACTTGATTGAATGGTAGCTTAGTATTTATCTTTACAAGGCACGTCATTTTTGTTTTCATGACTGGCTCTTACCATGTCCCACGTTGAAGCAAGGGTAGGCATTTCTCCAAAACCCCTTCAGCATTTATTGTTTGCAGAATTTTTCCTGATGGGCATTCTGACTGCTGTGAGCTGATAGGTTTTTGTCATTTGGATTTACATATCTTTAATTATTCCTAATGTTTAGCATTTTCCCATGCCTTTTTAAATTTCTGGCAGAGAAAAACAGAAAAAAAAAAACGGAGAGTACAGTTAAACTCTTGAAATTGTCTTCTTGGATGGTTGCCCTCTTTTGAATGTTCTGGTCAATTTTCGACCCCATGTTTGTTTTTGAGGGCAGGTGTTATTCACAGGCCTGCAATGAGTGTGACTATTTAGTGACCATTAGCAGTGGGTTTAAAGCTGCTGTTGTGGGAAATGGCCACAAGGCGGCAGCGTTTCTCCACTCCCAAGTCTGGTTCCTAGGGCAGCAGAGCCTTTCTGGGACCAATGGAATACAGAAGAAGGCATCATTGAAGTCTAATACAGAATACCATGTCCTGGTGGATGGTAGAATGACCAGTAGGGTCTAGGAATTAGGAACTACTGGATGTATATCCTCGGTGGCTTCACTGACTGTCCTAACATCCTTTACCAGGTCCCCAGCAGCCCACGGGGCTCTCGTGGTCAGGCCCCTCCCAGGATATGGGGCTCACCTGGGCAGGGCCCCAGCAGCCAACGGGGTTCTCATGTTCAGGCCACTCCCAGGGTATGGAGCTCAGCTGTGAAACTACCCAGCAGCCCATGAGGCTCTCGTGCTTAGGCACCTCCCATGATACAGAGCTCCCGTGGGCAGGTACCATGGCAGGGCTGGGCACACAGGAACCGTGCACATAGCCCTCATTGCAGAGCACCCCAGAACGCCTGTCACGCAGAGCTGACACAGAGCACCTCAGAGCAGGACTTGAACTAACCAACAGCAGCTCCGACAGGTCTCTGACCCTGGGCATCACTCTGTGCAGCCTCCCTCTGCCTGGTCTTCCAGAGACTTCCACTGCAGCCGGGGCACCAGGCCTTTGTCTCCAACCATCCCCCCTCCTCTCCCTGACTCCTGGGTTCCTCTCATTAGGATTAGGTCTTCTTGAAATTGTCTCCCACTCATGGGCCAGATAAAATGATGAGAAAACAAGCCGGAGATGCAGCCCCTTGTCTATCCTGACTCTCAGGAGCCCACACCTGTTCCTTGGAACTGGCCGTTTCAGCGAGGTCCATTTTCTGCAATGTGAGCCACTGAGGGGTGAGGATTGGCTGACCGGAGCAGCCTGTCCCTACCGGCCAGCCCTCCCCAGGTGTGCCTGGGTTGAGGTCAATAGAAACACCGCTCCAGGGAGCAACAGCGCCTGCAGCTGTGCCTGACGCCATATTCTCTGCCCTGTCAGCAGTCTCGGGGCTGTGCTGGTGGGAGGGAGTGAGGGGGCACGGTTTTGTGGGTGGCCCGGTGTGAGAGGGGCTCTGCTGGACTTTCTGCAGGAGTT
The DNA here is from genome assembly GCF_964341445.2 of Mesoplodon mirus. Taxonomy (NCBI): domain Eukaryota; kingdom Metazoa; phylum Chordata; class Mammalia; order Artiodactyla; family Ziphiidae; genus Mesoplodon; species Mesoplodon mirus. Next base: position 93,716,320 of record NC_138979.1, read on the forward strand.
GCCAGACTGCCACCTGCTAAAGAAGAGGATGGGTCACCCATACCTTCCGCTGGAATTTCTCCGCGGGCAGAGGTGAGTGAGGAACAAAGCAGTGGGGGCCAAGACAGGACGGATATCTCAGGCAGGGAAATGGAAAGTTTTCAGAAGAGCGCCTGGGGCCAGGATCATCCTGGCAGGCCTGCAGGCACCAAGTCAGCCTGCGTGCTTTCACTGGTGTGGATCCACGGCCCTTCCTCTATGCTTTCAAGTCCTTGTACATATTCAGGTGTTTTACCTGGGAAGGGAGGGAACAGTTCAGCAGCAGCTGGCTGGGGGCTCAGCTCACGTTTACTCACAGACGCCTATGTACGGTCCCCCAGCTTTGCAATGAGGACGCTCCTTGCGGGGGTGGGGGGGGGCTGCTGGCTGCATGGGAGATAATTCCCTACCTCTGACCAACTTCAGAATTGTTTACCACTGGAGCAAGTACCCTGATAGGGTTTTCCTCTGTATAACTAGTTGGTTCTGTTTATTTTTTCTGTTTTGTTTCAAGGTAGATTTTATTCCTCATTTATGTATTTATAGATATAAGCATGGAAATAATTCATTCATACAAATACATCTGTGTGAAGGGAAGAACGCTTTTCTGTTTTATTTTTAAATTTTATTTGTTTTTAAAAATTTTGAAATTTAGTATTATTTATTTTTTTAGACAGCAGGTTATTATTAGTTATCTATTTTATACATATACATGTATACAGGTCAATCCCAATCTCCCAACTCATCCCACCACCACCACCCCATGGCTTCCCCCCCTTGGTTTCCATACATTTGTTCTCTAACCCTGTGTCTCTAATTCTGCCCTGCAAACCGGTTCATCTGTACCAGTTTTCTAGGTTCCACATATATGCATTAATACACAATATTTGTTTTTCTCTTTCTGACTTACTTCTCTCGGTATGACAGTCTCTAGATCCATCCACGTCTCTACAAATGACCCCGTTTCATTCCTTTTTATGGCTGAGTAATATTCCATTTTATATATGTACCACATCTTTATCCATTCGTCTGTCTGTGGGCATTTAGGTTGCTTCCATTACCTGGCTATTGTAAATAGTGCTGCAATGAACATTGTGGTGAATGTGTCTTTTGGATTTATGGTTTTCTCTGGGTATATGCCCAGAAGTGGGATTGCTGGGTCATATGGTAATTGTATTTTTAGTTTTTCTAATGAACCTCCATACTGTTCTCCATAGTGACTGTATCAATTGACATGCCCACCAATAGTGGAAGAGGGATCCATGTGTCCACACCCTCCGCAGCATTTGTAGTTTGTAGATTTTCTGATGATGCCCATTCTAACAGGTGTGAGGTGATACCTCATTGAAGTTTTGACTTGCATTTCTCTAATAATTAGTGATGTTGAGCAGCTTTTCATGTGCATCCTGGCCATCTCTGGGTCTCCTTTGAAGAAATGTCTATTTAGATATTCTACCCATTTTTGAAGTGGGTTGTATTTTTTTTAATATTAAGCTGCATGAGCTGTTTATATATATTGGAGATTAAACCTTTGTCCATTGATTCGTTTCCACATATTTCCTCCCATTCTGAGGGTTGCCTTTTTCCATTCCCGTTTTTTAACAAAAGAAAGAAAGAAAGAAAAAGAGGCAGAACACAAATGTCCGTAAAATATGCCTCTTGAAACTGTCGTTTTGAAATATGGAGGTGTTTTGAATTTTTTGGTCGGTATACGACCCCAGGATTTGTTTTCAGGGCAGGTCTCATTTACAGGCCTGCAATTATTTTGAATATCAACTGACCATTAGCGCTGGGATTAAAGCTGCTGTTGTGTGAAACGGCCACAAGGTGGCAGCAGTTCTCCTTTACCAAATCTGGTGACTAGGGCAACAGAGCCTCAATGGAAGTCGTGTTCTGGGTTGTAATTTAGAATGGAATGTGCCAGGAAAAAGACCCTTAAGTTTGTCTCACTATTTCTTGTTCGGTTTTTTTTTCATTTAATTTTTATTTTTTATCACAGCAAGTTTGATTACAATGTTTGGCTTGTTGTAGGTGTGCAAGATGTGGTTCTTTTACGCATATACATATGTCTGTTCTTCCTGGGATCCTTTTCCATGTACGTTATGACAGAATGTTGACTAATCTTCTCTTGGTATTCCGTAGGTGTTTGGTGTCTATATATTTCACCTGTGTTTGTATATGTCTCTTAACCCCAATATCCTAATGTATCCAATCCTCACACCTTTCCATTGGTGAACCATAAGTTTGTTTAATGAATCTGCGATTGCCCTTCTCTGTGGAAATATCTTCACTAGTATCAAGTTTTAGGTAACACCTATAAGTGATATCATACGATATGTGTCTTTCTCTTTCTGACTTACTACAAGTCACGTGATTACCTCTAGACTCATCTACGGTGCTGCAAATGGCATTGTGTCCTTTTTTTCCTTGGCTAATATTCTGTCTGTACATGTACCAGTTCTTCTTTGACCACTCATCTGTTGATGGACTTTTTGGTTGCTCCCATGTCATGGCTATTGTAATGCTGCGGCAATGCACATTTGCCTGCCTGTGTCTTTCCAATTCTGTCTTCTTAGGTTATAGGCCCAGGAGTTCGCCTGCTGGATCATATGGTAGCAAAATGTTTACCTTGTACAGGCACCGCCATTCTGTTCTCATTAGTGGCTCTTACCAGGTTACGTCCCACTTAAAGTTGAGGTGATGCTCTTCTCCACAACACCTTCAGCGTTTATTGTTTGGAGTATTTTTGCTGAAGTTTATTCTGACTAGTGTGAGCTGATACCACTTTGTGCTTGGATTTGCATGCATCTCATAATACCTTGAAATTGAGCTTTCTGGCATGTCCTTTTTTTCTTCAAACTGTGAGTACAGCTTACCTCTTCAAATTGTTTTCGGGAAGTAGGTGTGACATTTAGAAATATTTTGGCCATTACCTCCCTCAAGACATTATGAGGGCAGGTTTCATTCACAGCCCTCCAGTACTGGTGCATATGAAGTGACCCTTAGCACAGGTTTTAAAGCTGCTGTTGCAGGTAACGGCCAGAGGGTGGCAGCATTTCTGCTTTTCCCAATCTGTTAACTAGGGAAACAGACCATCCTGGCAGTGGTGTTCCTCGGTTCTATATTAGAGTGGAATGTGCCCCCAAAAGCTGATGTCTCCTTACTTATGTTTGTTTTAGAAATTGAATTTCTATATATTTTTTTATTGGAGTCATATTCCATTGTGTTCATGGACCACTTCTTCTTTGAGCATTCCTCTGTTGATGGACATTTTCGTAGCTTCCAAGTGTTGGCTATGGTAAATATTGCTGGAGTGCAGGATTGCCAGCATGTGTCTTTTCTTTTTTGTGGTACATGGGCCTCTCACTGCCGTGGGCCCTCCCATTGCAGAGCACAGGCTCCGGACGCACAGGCCCAGCAGCCATAGCTCACGGGAACAGCCGCTCCGCGGCATGTGGGATCTTCCCGAATCGGGGCATGAACCCATGTCCCCTGCACTGGCAGGCGGACTCTCATCCACTGCGCCACCAGTGAATCCCAGCCTGTCTTTTTGATTCTCATCCCCTCAGGCGAAAGGCCCAGCAGTGGGTATACTTGATTGAATGGTAGCTCAGTATTTATCTTTACAAGGCACGTCATTTTTGTTTTCATGACTGGCTCTTACCATGTCCCACGTTGAAGCAAGGGTAGGCATTTCTCCAAAACCCCTTCAGCATTTATTGTTTGCAGAATTTTTCCTGATGGGCATTCTGACTGCTGTGAGCTGATAGGTTTTTGTCATTTGGATTTACATATCTTTAATTATTCCTAATGTTTAGCATTTTCCCATGCCTTTTTAAATTTCTGGCAGAGAAAAACAGAAAAAAAAAACGGAGAGTACAGTTAAACTCTTGAAATTGTCTTCTTGGATGGTTGCCCTCTTTTGAATGTTCTGGTCAATTTTCAACCCCATGTTTGTTTTTGAGGGCAGGTGTTATTCACAGGCCTGCAATGAGTGTGACTATTTAGTGACCATTAGCAGTGGGTTTAAAGCTGCTGTTGTGGGAAATGGCCACAAGGCGGCAGCGTTTCTCCACTCCCAAGTCTGGTTCCTAGGGCAGCAGAGCCTTTCTGGGACCAATGGAATACAGAAGAAGGCATCATTGAAGTCTAATACAGAATACCATGTCCTGGTGGATGGTAGAATGACCAGTAGGGTCTAGGAATTAGGAACTACTGGATGTATATCCTCGGTGGCTTCACTGACTGTCCTAACATCCTTTACCAGGTCCCCAGCAGCCCACGGGGCTCTCGTGGTCAGGCCCCTCCCAGGATATGGGGCTCACCTGGGCAGGGCCCCAGCAGCCAATGGGGTTCTCATGTTCAGGCCACTCCCAGGGTATGGAGCTCAGCTGTGAAACTACCCAGCAGCCCATGAGGCTCTCGTGCTTAGGCACCTCCCATGATACAGAGCTCCCGTGGGCAGGTACCATGGCAGGGCTGGGCACACAGGAACCGTGCACATAGCCCTCATTGCAGAGCACCCCAGAACGCCTGTCACGCAGAGCTGACACAGAGCACCTCAGAGCAGGACTTGAACTAACCAACAGCAGCTCCGACAGGTCTCTGACCCTGGGCATCACTCTGTGCAGCCTCCCTCTGCCTGGTCTTCCAGAGACTTCCACTGCAGCCGGGGCACCAGGCCTTTGTCTCCAACCATCCCCCCTCCTCTCCCTGACTCCTGGGTTCCTCTCATTAGGATTAGGTCTTCTTGAAATTGTCTCCCACTCATGGGCCAGATAAAATGATGAGAAAACAAGCCGGAGATGCAGCCCCTTGTCTATCCTGACTCTCAGGAGCCCACACCTGTTCCTTGGAACTGGCCGTTTCAGCGAGGTCCATTTTCTGCAATGTGAGCCACTGAGGGGTGAGGATTGGCTGACCGGAGCAGCCTGTCCCTACCGGCCAGCCCTCCCCAGGTGTGCCTGTGTTGAGGTCAATAGAAACACCACTCCAGGGAGCAACAGCGCCTGCAGCTGTGCCTGACGCCATATTCTCTGCCCCGTCAGCAGTCTCGGGGCTGTGCTGGTGGGAGGGAGTGAGGGGGCACGGTTTTGTGGGTGTCCCGGTGTGAGAGGGGCTCTGCTGGACTTTCTGCAGGAGTTGCCAGACTGCCACCTGCTAAAGAAGAGGATGGGTCACCCATACCTTCCGCTGGAATTTCTCCGCGGGCAGAGGTGAGGGAGGAACAAAGCAGTGGGGGCCAAGACAGGACGGATATCTCAGGCAGGGAAATGGAAAGTTTTCAGAAGAGCGCCTGGGGCCAGGATCATCCTGGCTGGCCTGCAGGCACCAAGTCAGCCTGCGTGCTTTCGCTGGTGTGGATCCACGGCCCTTCCTCTATGCTTTCAAGTCCTTGTACATATTCAGGTGTTTTACCTGGGAAGGGAGGGAACAGTTCAGCAGCAGCTGGCTGGGGGCTCAGCTCACGTTTACTCACAGACGCCTATGTACGGTCCCCCAGCTTTGCAATGAGGACGCTCCTTGCGGGGGTGGGGGGGGGGCTGCTGGCTGCATGGGAGATAATTCCCTACCTCTGACCAACTTCAGAATTGTTTACCACTGGAGCAAGTACCCTGATAGGGTTTTCCTCTGTATAACTAGTGGGTTCTGTTTATTTTTTCTGTTTTGTTTCAAGGTAGATTTTATTCCTCATTTATGTATTTATAGATATAAGCATGGAAATAATTCATTCATACAAATACATCTGTGTGAAGGGAAGAACGCTTTTCTGTTTTATTTTTAAATTTTATTTGTTTTTAAAAATTTTGAAATTTAATATTATTTATTTTTTTAGACAGCAGGTTATTATTAGTTATCTATTTTATACATATACATGTATACAGGTCAATCCCAATCTCCCAACTCATCCCACCACCACCACCCCATGGCTTCCCCCCCTTGGTTTCCATACGTTTGTTCTCTAACCCTGTGTCTCTAATTCTGCCCTGCAAACCGGTTCATCTGTACCAGTTTTCTAGGTTCCACATATATGCATTAATACACAATATTTGTTTTTCTCTTTCTGACTTACTTCTCTCGGTATGACAGTCTCTAGATCCATCCACGTCTCTACAAATGACCCCGTTTCATTCGTTTTTATGGCTGAGTAATATTCCATTTTATATATGTACCACATCTTTATCCATTCGTCTGTCTGTGGGCATTTAGGTTGCTTCCATTACCTGGCTATTGTAAATAGTGCTGCAATGAACATTGTGGTGAATGTGTCTTTTGGATTTATGGTTTTCTCTGGGTATATGCCCAGAAGTGGGATTGCTGGGTCATATGGTAATTGTATTTTTAGTTTTTCTAATGAACCTCCATACTGTTCTCCATAGTGACTGTATCAATTGACATGCCCACCAATAGTGGAAGAGGGATCCATGTGTCCACACCCTCCGCAGCATTTGTAGTTTGTCGATTTTCTGATGATGCCCATTCTAACAGGTGTGAGGTGATACCTCATTGAAGTTTTGACTTGCATTTCTCTAATAATTAGTGATGTTGAGCAGCTTTTCATGTGCATCCTGGCCATCTCTGGGTCTCCTTTGAAGAAATGTCTATTTAGATATTCTACCCATTTTTGAAGTGGGTTGTATTTTTTTTAATATTAAGCTGCATGAGCTGTTTATATATATTGGAGATTAAACCTTTGTCCATTGATTCGTTTCCACATATTTCCTCCCATTCTGAGGGTTGCCTTTTTCCATTCCCGTTTTTTAACAAAAGAAAGAAAGAAAGAAAAAGAGGCAGAACACAAATGTCCGTAAAATATGCCTCTTGAAACTGTCGTTTTGAAATATGGAGGTGTTTTGAATTTTTTGGTCGGTATACGACCCCAGGATTTGTTTTCAGGGCAGGTCTCATTTACAGGCCTGCAATTATTTTGAATATCAACTGACCATTAGCGCTGGGATTAAAGCTGCTGTTGTGTGAAACGGCCACAAGGTGGCAGCAGTTCTCCTTTACCAAATCTGGTGACTAGGGCAACAGAGCCTCAATGGAAGTCGTGTTCTGGGTTGTAATTTAGAATGGAATGTGCCAGGAAAAAGACCCTTAAGTTTGTCTCACTATTTCTTGTTCGGTTTTTTTTTTCATTTAATTTTTATTTTTTATCACAGCAAGTTTGATTACAATGTTTGGCTTGTTGTAGGTGTGCAAGATGTGGTTCTTTTACGCATATACATATGTCTGTTCTTCCTGGGATCCTTTTCCATGTACGTTATGACAGAATGTTGACTAATCTTCTCTTGGTATTCCGTAGGTGTTTGGTGTCTATATATTTCAACTGTGTTTGTATATGTCTCTTAACCCCAATATCCTAATGTATCCAATCCTCACACCTTTCCATTGGTGAACCATAAGTTTGTTTAATGAATCTGCGATTGCCCTTCTCTGTGGAAATATCTTCACTAGTATCAAGTTTTAGGTAACACCTATAAGTGATATCATACGATATGTGTCTTTCTCTTTCTGACTTACTACAAGTCACGTGATTACCTCTAGACTCATCTACGGTGCTGCAAATGGCATTGTGTCCTTTTTTTCCTTGGCTAATATTCTGTCTGTACATGTACCAGTTCTTCTTTGACCACTCATCTGTTGATGGACTTTTTGGTTGCTCCCATGTCATGGCTATTGTAATGCTGCGGCAATGCACATTTGCCTGCCTGTGTCTTTCCAATTCTGTCTTCTTAGGTTATAGGCCCAGGAGTTCGCCTGCTGGATCATATGGTAGCAAAATGTTTACCTTGTACAGGCACCGCCATTCTGTTCTCATTAGTGGCTCTTACCAGGTTACGTCCCACTTAAAGTTGAGGTGATGCTCTTCTCCACAACAACTTCAGCGTTTATTGTTTGGAGTATTTTTGCTGAAGTTTATTCTGACTAGTGTGAGCTGATACCACTTTGTGCTTGGATTTGCATGCATCTCATAATACCTTGAAATTGAGCTTTCTGGCATGTCCTTTTTTTCTTCAAACTGTGAGTACAGCTTACCTCTTCAAATTGTTTTCGGGAAGTAGGTGTGACATTTAGAAATATTTTGGCCATTACCTCCCTCAAGACATTATGAGGGCAGGTTTCATTCACAGCCCTCCAGTACTGGTGCATATGAAGTGACCCTTAGCACAGGTTTTAAAGCTGCTGTTGCAGGTAACGGCCAGAGGGTGGCAGCATTTCTGCTTTTCCCAATCTGTTAACTAGGGAAACAGACCATCCTGGCAGTGGTGTTCCTCGGTTCTATATTAGAGTGGAATGTGCCCCCAAAATCTGATGTCTCCTTACTTATGTTTGTTTTAGAAATTGAATTTCTATATATTTTTTTATTGGAGTCATATTCCATTGTGTTCATGGACCACTTCTTCTTTGAGCATTCCTCTGTTGATGGACATTTTCGTAGCTTCCAAGTGTTGGCTATGGTAAATATTGCTGGAGTGCAGGATTGCCAGCATGTGTCTTTTCTTTTTTGTGGTACATGGGCCTCTCACTGCCGTGGGCCCTCCCATTGCAGAGCACAGGCTCCGGACGCACAGGCCCAGCAGCCATAGCTCACGGGAACAGCCGCTCCGCGGCATGTGGGATCTTCCCGAATCGGGGCATGAACCCATGTCCCCTGCACTGGCAGGCGGACTCTCATCCACTGCGCCACCAGTGAATCCCAGCCTGTCTTTTTGATTCTCATCCCCTCAGGCGAAAGGCCCAGCAGTGGGTATACTTGATTGAATGGTAGCTCAGTATTTATCTTTACAAGGCACGTCATTTTTGTTTTCATGACTGGCTCTTACCATGTCCCACGTTGAAGCAAGGGTAGGCATTTCTCCAAAACCCCTTCAGCATTTATTGTTTGCAGAATTTTTCCTGATGGGCATTCTGACTGCTGTGAGCTGATAGGTTTTTGTCATTTGGATTTACATATCTTTAATTATTCCTAATGTTTAGCATTTTCCCATGCCTTTTTAAATTTCTGGCAGAGAAAAACAGAAAAAAAAAACGGAGAGTACAGTTAAACTCTTGAAATTGTCTTCTTGGATGGTTGCCCTCTTTTGAATGTTCTGGTCAATTTTCAACCCCATGTTTGTTTTTGAGGGCAGGTGTTATTCACAGGCCTGCAATGAGTGTGACTATTTAGTGACCATTAGCAGTGGGTTTAAAGCTGCTGTTGTGGGAAATGGCCACAAGGCGGCAGCGTTTCTCCACTCCCAAGTCTGGTTCCTAGGGCAGCAGAGCCTTTCTGGGACCAATGGAATACAGAAGAAGGCATCATTGAAGTCTAATACAGAATACCATGTCCTGGTGGATGGTAGAATGACCAGTAGGGTCTAGGAATTAGGAACTACTGGATGTATATCCTCGGTGGCTTCACTGACTGTCCTAACATCCTTTACCAGGTCCCCAGCAGCCCACGGGGCTCTCGTGGTCAGGCCCCTCCCAGGATATGGGGCTCACCTGGGCAGGGCCCCAGCAGCCAACGGGGTTCTCATGTTCAGGCCACTCCCAGGGTATGGAGCTCAGCTGTGAAACTACCCAGCAGCCCATGAGGCTCTCGTGCTTAGGCACCTCCCATGATACAGAGCTCCCGTGGGCAGGTACCATGGCAGGGCTGGGCACACAGGAACCGTGCACATAGCCCTCATTGCAGAGCACCCCAGAACGCCTGTCACGCAGAGCTGACACAGAGCACCTCAGAGCAGGACTTGAACTAACCAACAGCAGCTCCGACAGGTCTCTGACCCTGGGCATCACTCTGTGCAGCCTCCCTCTGCCTGGTCTTCCAGAGACTTCCACTGCAGCCGGGGCACCAGGCCTTTGTCTCCAACCATCCCCCCTCCTCTCCCTGACTCCTGGGTTCCTCTCATTAGGATTAGGTCTTCTTGAAATTGTCTCCCACTCATGGGCCAGATAAAATGATGAGAAAACAAGCCGGAGATGCAGCCCCTTGTCTATCCTGACTCTCAGGAGCCCACACCTGTTCCTTGGAACTGGCCGTTTCAGCGAGGTCCATTTTCTGCAATGTGAGCCACTGAGGGGTGAGGATTGGCTGACCGGAGCAGCCTGTCCCTACCGGCCAGCCCTCCCCAGGTGTGCCTGGGTTGAGGTCAATAGAAACACCGCTCCAGGGAGCAACAGCGCCTGCAGCTGTGCCTGACGCCATATTCTCTGCCCCGTCAGCAGTCTCGGGGCTGTGCTGGTGGGATGGAGTGAGGGGGCATGGTTTTGTGGGTGGCCCGGTGTGAGAGGGGCTCTGCTGGACTTTCTGCAGGAGTTGCCAGACTGCCACCTGCTAAAGAAGAGGATGGGTCACCCATACCTTCCGCTGGAATTTCTCCGCGGGCAGAGGTGAGGGAGGAACAAAGCAGTGGGGGCCAAGACAGGTCGGATATCTCAGGCAGGGAAATGGAAAGTTTTCAGAAGAGCGCCTGGGGCCAGGATCATCCTGGCTGGCCTGCAGGCATCAAGTCAGCCTGCATGCTTTCGCTGGTGTGGATCCATGGCCCTTCCTCTATGCTTTCAAGTCCTTGTACATATTCAGGTGTTTTACCTGGGAAGGGAGGGAACAGTTCAGCAGCAGCTGGCTGGGGGCTCAGCTCACGTTTACTCACAGACGCCTATGTACGGTCCCCCAGCTTTGCAATGAGGACGCTCCTTGCGGGGGTGGGGGGGGGCTGCTGGCTGCATGGGAGATAATTCCCTACCTCTGACCAACTTCAGAATTGTTTACCACTGGAGCAAGTACCCTGATAGGGTTTTCCTCTGTATAACTAGTGGGTTCTGTTTATTTTTTCTGTTTTGTTTCAAGGTAGATTTTATTCCTCATTTATGTATTTATAGATATAAGCATGGAAATAATTCATTCATACAAATACATCTGTGTGAAGGGAAGAACGCTTTTCTGTTTTATTTTTAAATTTTATTTGTTTTTAAAAATTTTGAAATTTAGTATTATTTATTTTTTTAGACAGCAGGTTATTATTAGTTATCTATTTTATACATATACATGTATACAGGTCAATCCCAATCTCCCAACTCATCCCACCACCACCACCCCATGGCTTCCCCCCCTTGGTTTCCATACATTTGTTCTCTAACCCTGTGTCTCTAATTCTGCCCTGCAAACCGGTTCATCTGTACCAGTTTTCTAGGTTCCACATATATGCATTAATACACAATATTTGTTTTTCTCTTTCTGACTTACTTCTCTCGGTATGACAGTCTCTAGATCCATCCACGTCTCTACAAATGACCCCGTTTCATTCCTTTTTATGGCTGAGTAATATTCCATTTTATATATGTACCACATCTTTATCCATTCGTCTGTCTGTGGGCATTTAGGTTGCTTCCATTACCTGGCTATTGTAAATAGTGCTGCAATGAACATTGTGTTGAATGTGTCTTTTGGATTTATGGTTTTCTCTGGGTATATGCCCAGAAGTGGGATTGCTGGATCATATGGTAATTGTATTTTTAGTTTTTCTAATGAACCTCCATACTGTTCTCCATAGTGACTGTATCAATTGACATGCCCACCTATAGTGGAAGAGGGATCCATGTGTCCACACCCTCCGCAGCATTTGTAGTTTGTCGATTTTCTGATGATGCCCATTCTAACAGGTGTGAGGTGATACCTCATTGAAGTTTTGACTTGCATTTCTCTAATAATTAGTGATGTTGAGCAGCTTTTCATGTGCATCCTGGCCATCTCTGGGTCTCCTTTGAAGAAATGTCTATTTACATGTTCTACCCATTTTTGAAGTGGGTTGTATTTTTTTTAATATTAAGCTGCATGAGCTGTTTATATATATTGGAGATTAAACCTTTGTCCATTGATTCGTTTCCACATATTTCCTCCCATTCTGAGGGTTGCCTTTTTCCATTCCCGTTTTTTAACAAAAGAAAGAAAGAAAGAAAAAGAAGCAGAAAACAAATGTCCGTAAAATATGCCTCTTGAAACTGTCGTTTTGAAATATGGAGGTGTTTTGAATTTTTTGGTCGGTATACGACCCCAGGATTTGTTTTCAGGGCAGGTCTCATTTACAGGCCTGCAATTATTTTGAATATCAACTGACCATTAGCGCTGGGATTAAAGCTGCTGTTGTGTGAAACGGCCACAAGGTGGCAGCAGTTCTCCTTTACCAAATCTGGTGACTAGGGCAACAGAGCCTCAATGGAAGTCGTGTTCTAGGTTGTAATTTAGAATGGAATGTGCCAGGAAAAAGACCCTTAAGTTTGTCTCACTATTTCTTGTTGGGTTTTTTTTTCATTTAATTTTTATTTTTTAGCACAGCAAGTTTGATTACAATGTTTGGCTTGTTGTAGGTGTGCAAGATGTGGTTCTTTTACGCATATACATATGTCTGTTCTTCCTGGGATCCTTTTCCATGTACGTTATGACAGAATGTTGACTAATCTTCTCTTGGTATTCCGTAGGTGTTTGGTGTCTATATATTTCACCTGTGTTTGTATATGTCTCTTAACCCCAATATCCTAATGTATCCAATCCTCACACCTTTCCATTGGTGAACCATAAGTTTGTTTAATGAATCTGCGATTGCCCTTCTCTGTGGAAATATCTTCACTAGTATCAAGTTTTAGGTAACACCTATAAGTGATATCATACGATATGTGTCTTTCTCTTTCTGACTTACTACAAGTCACGTGATTACCTCTAGACTCATCTACGGTGCTGCAAATGGCATTGTGTCCTTTTTTTCCTTGGCTAATATTCTGTCTGTACATGTACCAGTTCTTCTTTGACCACTCATCTGTTGATGGACTTTTTGGTTGCTCCCATGTCATGGCTATTGTAATGCTGCGGCAATGCACATTTGCCTGCCTGTGTCTTTCCAATTCTGTCTTCTTAGGTTATAGGCCCAGGAGTTCGCCTGCTGGATCATATGGTAGCAAAATGTTTACCTTGTACAGGCACCGCCATTCTGTTCTCATTAGTGGCTCTTACCAGGTTACGTCCCACTTAAAGTTGAGGTGATGCTCTTCTCCACAACACCTTCAGCGTTTATTGTTTGGAGTATTTTTGCTGAAGTTTATTCTGACTAGTGTGAGCTGATACCACTTTGTGCTTGGATTTGCATGCATCTCATAATACCTTGAAATTGAGCTTTCTGGCATGTCCTTTTTTTCTTCAAACTGTGAGTACAGCTTACCTCTTCAAATTGTTTTCGGGAAGTAGGTGTGACATTTAGAAATATTTTGGCCATTACCTCCCTCAAGACATTATGAGGGCAGGTTTCATTCACAGCCCTCCAGTACTGGTGCATATGAAGTGACCCTTAGCACAGGTTTTAAAGCTGCTGTTGCAGGTAACGGCCAGAGGGTGGCAGCATTTCTGCTTTTCCCAATCTGTTAACTAGGGAAACAGACCATCCTGGCAGTGGTGTTCCTCGGTTCTATATTAGAGTGGAATGTGCCCCCAAAAGCTGATGTCTCCTTACTTATGTTTGTTTTAGAAATTGAATTTCTATATATTTTTTTATTGGAGTCATATTCCATTGTGTTCATGGACCACTTCTTCTTTGAGCATTCCTCTGTTGATGGACATTTTCGTAGCTTCCAAGTGTTGGCTATGGTAAATATTGCTGGAGTGCAGGATTGCCAGCATGTGTCTTTTCTTTTTTGTGGTACATGGGCCTCTCACTGCCGTGGGCCCTCCCATTGCAGAGCACAGGCTCCGGACGCACAGGCCCAGCAGCCATAGCTCACGGGAACAGCCGCTCCGCGGCATGTGGGATCTTCCCGAATCGGGGCATGAACCCATGTCCCCTGCACTGGCAGGCGGACTCTCATCCACTGCGCCACCAGTGAATCCCAGCCTGTCTTTTTGATTCTCATCCCCTCAGGCGAAAGGCCCAGCAGTGGGTATACTTGATTGAATGGTAGCTTAGTATTTATCTTTACAAGGCACGTCATTTTTGTTTTCATGACTGGCTCTTACCATGTCCCACGTTGAAGCAAGGGTAGGCATTTCTCCAAAACCCCTTCAGCATTTATTGTTTGCAGAATTTTTCCTGATGGGCATTCTGACTGCTGTGAGCTGATAGGTTTTTGTCATTTGGATTTACATATCTTTAATTATTCCTAATGTTTAGCATTTTCCCATGCCTTTTTAAATTTCTGGCAGAGAAAAACAGAAAAAAAAAAACGGAGAGTACAGTTAAACTCTTGAAATTGTCTTCTTGGATGGTTGCCCTCTTTTGAATGTTCTGGTCAATTTTCGACCCCATGTTTGTTTTTGAGGGCAGGTGTTATTCACAGGCCTGCAATGAGTGTGACTATTTAGTGACCATTAGCAGTGGGTTTAAAGCTGCTGTTGTGGGAAATGGCCACAAGGCGGCAGCGTTTCTCCACTCCCAAGTCTGGTTCCTAGGGCAGCAGAGCCTTTCTGGGACCAATGGAATACAGAAGAAGGCATCATTGAAGTCTAATACAGAATACCATGTCCTGGTGGATGGTAGAATGACCAGTAGGGTCTAGGAATTAGGAACTACTGGATGTATATCCTCGGTGGCTTCACTGACTGTCCTAACATCCTTTACCAGGTCCCCAGCAGCCCACGGGTCTCTCGTGGTCAGGCCCCTCCCAGGATATGGGGCTCACCTGGGCAGGGCCCCAGCAGCCAACGGGGTTCTCATGTTCAGGCCACTCCCAGGGTATGGAGCTCAGCTGTGAAACTACCCAGCAGCCCATGAGGCTCTCGTGCTTAGGCACCTCCCATGATACAGAGCTCCCGTGGGCAGGTACCATGGCAGGGCTGGGCACACAGGAACCGTGCACATAGCCCTCATTGCAGAGCACCCCAGAACGCCTGTCACGCAGAGCTGACACAGAGCACCTCAGAGCAGGACTTGAACTAACCAACAGCAGCTCCGACAGGTCTCTGACCCTGGGCATCACTCTGTGCAGCCTCCCTCTGCCTGGTCTTCCAGAGACTTCCACTGCAGCCGGGGCACCAGGCCTTTGTCTCCAACCATCCCCCCTCCTCTCCCTGACTCCTGGGTTCCTCTCATTAGGATTAGGTCTTCTTGAAATTGTCTCCCACTCATGGGCCAGATAAAATGATGAGAAAACAAGCCGGAGATGCAGCCCCTTGTCTATCCTGACTCTCAGGAGCCCACACCTGTTCCTTGGAACTGGCCGTTTCAGCGAGGTCCATTTTCTGCAATGTGAGCCACTGAGGGGTGAGGATTGGCTGACCGGAGCAGCCTGTCCCTACCGGCCAGCCCTCCCCAGGTGTGCCTGGGTTGAGGTCAATAGAAACACCGCTCCAGGGAGCAACAGCGCCTGCAGCTGTGCCTGACGCCATATTCTCTGCCCCGTCAGCAGTCTCGGGGCTGTGCTGGTGGGATGGAGTGAGGGGGCACGGTTTTGTGGGTGGCCCGGTGTGAGAGGGGCTCTGCTGGACTTTCTGCAGGAGTTGCCAGACTGCCACCTGCTAAAGAAGAGGATGGGTCACCCATACCTTCCGCTGGAATTTCTCCGCGGGCAGAGGTGAGGGAGGAACAAAGCAGTGGGGTCCAAGACAGGTCGGATATCTCAGGCAGGGAAATGGAAAGTTTTCAGAAGAGCGCCTGGGGCCAGGATCATCCTGGCTGGCCTGCAGGCATCAAGTCAGCCTGCATGCTTTCGCTGGTGTGGATCCATGGCCCTTCCTCTATGCTTTCAAGTCCTTGTACATATTCAGGTGTTTTACCTGGGAAGGGAGGGAACAGTTCAGCAGCAGCTGGCTGGGGGCTCAGCTCACGTTTACTCACAGACGCCTATGTACGGTCCCCCAGCTTTGCAATGAGGACGCTCCTTGCGGGGGTGGGGGGGGGCTGCTGGCTGCATGGGAGATAATTCCCTACCTCTGACCAACTTCAGAATTGTTTACCACTGGAGCAAGTACCCTGATAGGGTTTTCCTCTGTATAACTAGTGGGTTCTGTTTATTTTTTCTGTTTTGTTTCAAGGTAGATTTTATTCCTCATTTATGTATTTATAGATATAAGCATGGAAATAATTCATTCATACAAATACATCTGTGTGAAGGGAAGAACGCTTTTCTGTTTTATTTTTAAATTTTATTTGTTTTTAAAAATTTTGAAATTTAGTATTATTTATTTTTTTAGACAGCAGGTTATTATTAGTTATCTATTTTATACATATACATGTATACAGGTCAATCCCAATCTCCCAACTCATCCCACCACCACCACCCCATGGCTTCCCCCCCTTGGTTTCCATACATTTGTTCTCTAACCCTGTGTCTCTAATTCTGCCCTGCAAACCGGTTCATCTGTACCAGTTTTCTAGGTTCCACATATATGCATTAATACACAATATTTGTTTTTCTCTTTCTGACTTACTTCTCTCGGTATGACAGTCTCTAGATCCATCCACGTCTCTACAAATGACCCCGTTTCATTCCTTTTTATGGCTGAGTAATATTCCATTTTATATATGTACCACATCTTTATCCATTCGTCTGTCTGTGGGCATTTAGGTTGCTTCCATTACCTGGCTATTGTAAATAGTGCTGCAATGAACATTGTGTTGAATGTGTCTTTTGGATTTATGGTTTTCTCTGGGTATATGCCCAGAAGTGGGATTGCTGGATCATATGGTAATTGTATTTTTAGTTTTTCTAATGAACCTCCATACTGTTCTCCATAGTGACTGTATCAATTGACATGCCCACCTATAGTGGAAGAGGGATCCATGTGTCCACACCCTCCGCAGCATTTGTAGTTTGTCGATTTTCTGATGATGCCCATTCTAACAGGTGTGAGGTGATACCTCATTGAAGTTTTGACTTGCATTTCTCTAATAATTAGTGATGTTGAGCAGCTTTTCATGTGCATCCTGGCCATCTCTGGGTCTCCTTTGAAGAAATGTCTATTTACATGTTCTACCCATTTTTGAAGTGGGTTGTATTTTTTTTAATATTAAGCTGCATGAGCTGTTTATATATATTGGAGATTAAACCTTTGTCCATTGATTCGTTTCCACATATTTCCTCCCATTCTGAGGGTTGCCTTTTTCCATTCCCGTTTTTTAACAAAAGAAAGAAAGAAAGAAAAAGAAGCAGAAAACAAATGTCCGTAAAATATGCCTCTTGAAACTGTCGTTTTGAAATATGGAGGTGTTTTGAATTTTTTGGTCGGTATACGACCCCAGGATTTGTTTTCAGGGCAGGTCTCATTTACAGGCCTGCAATTATTTTGAATATCAACTGACCATTAGCGCTGGGATTAAAGCTGCTGTTGTGTGAAACGGCCACAAGGTGGCAGCAGTTCTCCTTTACCAAATCTGGTGACTAGGGCAACAGAGCCTCAATGGAAGTCGTGTTCTAGGTTGTAATTTAGAATGGAATGTGCCAGGAAAAAGACCCTTAAGTTTGTCTCACTATTTCTTGTTGGGTTTTTTTTTCATTTAATTTTTATTTTTTAGCACAGCAAGTTTGATTACAATGTTTGGCTTGTTGTAGGTGTGCAAGATGTGGTTCTTTTACGCATATACATATGTCTGTTCTTCCTGGGATCCTTTTCCATGTACGTTATGACAGAATGTTGACTAATCTTCTCTTGGTATTCCGTAGGTGTTTGGTGTCTATATATTTCACCTGTGTTTGTATATGTCTCTTAACCCCAATATCCTAATGTATCCAATCCTCACACCTTTCCATTGGTGAACCATAAGTTTGTTTAATGAATCTGCGATTGCCCTTCTCTGTGGAAATATCTTCACTAGTATCAAGTTTTAGGTAACACCTATAAGTGATATCATACGATATGTGTCTTTCTCTTTCTGACTTACTACAAGTCACGTGATTACCTCTAGACTCATCTACGGTGCTGCAAATGGCATTGTGTCCTTTTTTTCCTTGGCTAATATTCTGTCTGTACATGTACCAGTTCTTCTTTGACCACTCATCTGTTGATGGACTTTTTGGTTGCTCCCATGTCATGGCTATTGTAATGCTGCGGCAATGCACATTTGCCTGCCTGTGTCTTTCCAATTCTGTCTTCTTAGGTTATAGGCCCAGGAGTTCGCCTGCTGGATCATATGGTAGCAAAATGTTTACCTTGTACAGGCACCGCCATTCTGTTCTCATTAGTGGCTCTTACCAGGTTACGTCCCACTTAAAGTTGAGGTGATGCTCTTCTCCACAACACCTTCAGCGTTTATTGTTTGGAGTATTTTTGCTGAAGTTTATTCTGACTAGTGTGAGCTGATACCACTTTGTGCTTGGATTTGCATGCATCTCATAATACCTTGAAATTGAGCTTTCTGGCATGTCCTTTTTTTCTTCAAACTGTGAGTACAGCTTACCTCTTCAAATTGTTTTCGGGAAGTAGGTGTGACATTTAGAAATATTTTGGCCATTACCTCCCTCAAGACATTATGAGGGCAGGTTTCATTCACAGCCCTCCAGTACTGGTGCATATGAAGTGACCCTTAGCACAGGTTTTAAAGCTGCTGTTGCAGGTAACGGCCAGAGGGTGGCAGCATTTCTGCTTTTCCCAATCTGTTAACTAGGGAAACAGACCATCCTGGCAGTGGTGTTCCTCGGTTCTATATTAGAGTGGAATGTGCCCCCAAAAGCTGATGTCTCCTTACTTATGTTTGTTTTAGAAATTGAATTTCTATATATTTTTTTATTGGAGTCATATTCCATTGTGTTCATGGACCACTTCTTCTTTGAGCATTCCTCTGTTGATGGACATTTTCGTAGCTTCCAAGTGTTGGCTATGGTAAATATTGCTGGAGTGCAGGATTGCCAGCATGTGTCTTTTCTTTTTTGTGGTACATGGGCCTCTCACTGCCGTGGGCCCTCCCATTGCAGAGCACAGGCTCCGGACGCACAGGCCCAGCAGCCATAGCTCACGGGAACAGCCGCTCCGCGGCATGTGGGATCTTCCCGAATCGGGGCATGAACCCATGTCCCCTGCACTGGCAGGCGGACTCTCATCCACTGCGCCACCAGTGAATCCCAGCCTGTCTTTTTGATTCTCATCCCCTCAGGCGAAAGGCCCAGCAGTGGGTATACTTGATTGAATGGTAGCTTAGTATTTATCTTTACAAGGCACGTCATTTTTGTTTTCATGACTGGCTCTTACCATGTCCCACGTTGAAGCAAGGGTAGGCATTTCTCCAAAACCCCTTCAGCATTTATTGTTTGCAGAATTTTTCCTGATGGGCATTCTGACTGCTGTGAGCTGATAGGTTTTTGTCATTTGGATTTACATATCTTTAATTATTCCTAATGTTTAGCATTTTCCCATGCCTTTTTAAATTTCTGGCAGAGAAAAACAGAAAAAAAAAACGGAGAGTACAGTTAAACTCTTGAAATTGTCTTCTTGGATGGTTGCCCTCTTTTGAATGTTCTGGTCAATTTTCGACCCCATGTTTGTTTTTGAGGGCAGGTGTTATTCACAGGCCTGCAATGAGTGTGACTATTTAGTGACCATTAGCAGTGGGTTTAAAGCTGCTGTTGTGGGAAATGGCCACAAGGCGGCAGCGTTTCTCCACTCCCAAGTCTGGTTCCTAGGGCAGCAGAGCCTTTCTGGGACCAATGGAATACAGAAGAAGGCATCATTGAAGTCTAATACAGAATACCATGTCCTGGTGGATGGTAGAATGACCAGTAGGGTCTAGGAATTAGGAACTACTGGATGTATATCCTCGGTGGCTTCACTGACTGTCCTAACATCCTTTACCAGGTCCCCAGCAGCCCACGGGGCTCTCGTGGTCAGGCCCCTCCCAGGATATGGGGCTCACCTGGGCAGGGCCCCAGCAGCCAACGGGGTTCTCATGTTCAGGCCACTCCCAGGGTATGGAGCTCAGCTGTGAAACTACCCAGCAGCCCATGAGGCTCTCGTGCTTAGGCACCTCCCATGATACAGAGCTCCCGTGGGCAGGTACCATGGCAGGGCTGGGCACACAGGAACCGTGCACATAGCCCTCATTGCAGAGCACCCCAGAACGCCTGTCACGCAGAGCTGACACAGAGCACCTCAGAGCAGGACTTGAACTAACCAACAGCAGCTCCGACAGGTCTCTGACCCTGGGCATCACTCTGTGCAGCCTCCCTCTGCCTGGTCTTCCAGAGACTTCCACTGCAGCCGGGGCACCAGGCCTTTGTCTCCAACCATCCCCCCTCCTCTCCCTGACTCCTGGGTTCCTCTCATTAGGATTAGGTCTTCTTGAAATTGTCTCCCACTCATGGGCCAGATAAAATGATGAGAA
This sequence comes from Mesoplodon mirus, assembly GCF_964341445.2. Classification (NCBI taxonomy): domain Eukaryota; kingdom Metazoa; phylum Chordata; class Mammalia; order Artiodactyla; family Ziphiidae; genus Mesoplodon; species Mesoplodon mirus. The sequence continues at coordinate 93,736,620 of NC_138979.1, forward strand.
AACAAGCCGGAGATGCAGCCCCTTGTCTATCCTGACTCTCAGGAGCCCACACCGGTTCCTTGGAACTGGCCGTTTCAGCGAGGTCCATTTTCTGCAATGTGAGCCACTGAGGGGTGAGGATTGGCTGACCGGAGCAGCCTGTCCCTACCGGCCAGCCCTCCCCAGGTGTGCCTGGGTTGAGGTCAATAGAAACACCGCTCCAGGGAGCAACAGCGCCTGCAGCTGTGCCTGACGCCATATTCTCTGCCCTGTCAGCAGTCTCGGGGCTGTGCTTGTGGGAGGGAGTGAGGGGGCACGGTTTTGTGGGTGGCCCGGTGTGAGAGGGGCTCTGCTGGACTTTCTGCAGGAGTTGCCAGACTGCCACCTGCTAAAGAAGAGGATGGGTCACCCATACCTTCCGCTGGAATTTCTCCGCGGGCAGAGGTGAGGGAGGAACAAAGCAGTGGGGGCCAAGACAGGACGGATATCTCAGGCAGGGAAATGGAAAGTTTTCAGAAGAGCGCCTGGGGCCAGGATCATCCTGGCTGGCCTGCAGGCATCAAGTCAGCCTGCATGCTTTCGCTGGTGTGGATCCACGGCCCTTCCTCTATGCTTTCAAGTCCTTGTACATATTCAGGTGTTTTACCTGGGAAGGGAGGGAACAGTTCAGCAGCAGCTGGCTGGGGGCTCAGCTCACGTTTACTCACAGACGCCTATGTACGGTCCCCCAGCTTTGCAATGAGGACGCTCCTTGCGGGGGTGGGGGGGGGCTGCTGGCTGCATGGGAGATAATTCCCTACCTCTGACCAACTTCAGAATTGTTTACCACTGGAGCAAGTACCCTGATAGGGTTTTCCTCTGTATAACTAGTGGGTTCTGTTTATTTTTTCTGTTTTGTTTCAAGGTAGATTTTATTCCTCATTTATGTATTTATAGATATAAGCATGGAAATAATTCATTCATACAAATACATCTGTGTGAAGGGAAGAACGCTTTTCTGTTTTATTTTTAAATTTTATTTGTTTTTAAAAATTTTGAAATTTAATATTATTTATTTTTTTAGACAGCAGGTTATTATTAGTTATCTATTTTATACATATACATGTATACAGGTCAATCCCAATCTCCCAACTCATCCCACCACCACCACCCCATGGCTTCCCCCCCTTGGTTTCCATACGTTTGTTCTCTAACCCTGTGTCTCTAATTCTGGCCTGCAAACCGGTTCATCTGTACCAGTTTTCTAGGTTCCACGTATATGCATTAATACACAATATTTGTTTTTCTCTTTCTGACTTACTTCTCTCGGTATGACAGTCTCTAGATCCATCCACGTCTCTACAAATGACCCCGTTTCATTCCTTTTTATGGCTGAGTAATATTCCATTTTATATATGTACCACATCTTTATCCATTCGTCTGTCTGTGGGCATTTAGGTTGCTTCCATTACCTGGCTATTGTAAATAGTGCTGCAATGAACATTGTGGTGAATGTGTCTTTTGGATTTATGGTTTTCTCTGGGTATATGCCCAGAAGTGGGATTGCTGGATCATATGGTAATTGTATTTTTAGTTTTTCTAATGAACCTCCATACTGTTCTCCATAGTGACTGTATCAATTGACATGCCCACCAATAGTGGAAGAGGGATCCATGTGTCCACACCCTCCGCAGCATTTGTAGTTTGTCGATTTTCTGATGATGCCCATTCTAACAGGTGTGAGGTGATACCTCATTGAAGTTTTGACTTGCATTTCTCTAATAATTAGTGATGTTGAGCAGCTTTTCATGTGCATCCTGGCCATCTCTGGGTCTCCTTTGAAGAAATGTCTATTTAGATATTCTACCCATTTTTGAAGTGGGTTGTATTTTTTTTAATATTAAGCTGCATGAGCTGTTTATATATATTGGAGATTAAACCTTTGTCCATTGATTCGTTTCCACATATTTCCTCCCATTCTGAGGGTTGCCTTTTTCCATTCCCGTTTTTTAACAAAAGAAAGAAAGAAAGAAAAAGAGGCAGAACACAAATGTCCGTAAAATATGCCTCTTGAAACTGTCGTTTTGAAATATGGAGGTGTTTTGAATTTTTTGGTCGGTATACGACCCCAGGATTTGTTTTCAGGGCAGGTCTCATTTACAGGCCTGCAATTATTTTGAATATCAACTGACCATTAGCGCTGGGATTAAAGCTGCTGTTGTGTGAAACGGCCACAAGGTGGCAGCAGTTCTCCTTTACCAAATCTGGTGACTAGGGCAACAGAGCCTCAATGGAAGTCGTGTTCTGGGTTGTAATTTAGAATGGAATGTGCCAGGAAAAAGACCCTTAAGTTTGTCTCACTATTTCTTGTTCGGTTTTTTTTTCATTTAATTTTTATTTTTTATCACAGCAAGTTTGATTACAATGTTTGGCTTGTTGTAGGTGTGCAAGATGTGGTTCTTTTACGCATATACATATGTCTGTTCTTCCTGGGATCCTTTTCCATGTACGTTATGACAGAATGTTGACTAATCTTCTCTTGGTATTCCGTAGGTGTTTGGTGTCTATATATTTCAACTGTGTTTGTATATGTCTCTTAACCCCAATATCCTAATGTATCCAATCCTCACACCTTTCCATTGGTGAACCATAAGTTTGTTTAATGAATCTGCGATTGCCCTTCTCTGTGCAAATATCTTCACTAGTATCAAGTTTTAGGTAACACCTATAAGTGATATCATACGATATGTGTCTTTCTCTTTCTGACTTACTACAAGTCACGTGATTACCTCTAGACTCATCTACGGTGCTGCAAATGGCATTGTGTCCTTTTTTTCCTTGGCTAATATTCTGTCTGTACATGTACCAGTTCTTCTTTGACCACTCATCTGTTGATGGACTTTTTGGTTGCTCCCATGTCATGGCTATTGTAATGCTGCGGCAATGCACATTTGCCTGCCTGTGTCTTTCCAATTCTGTCTTCTTAGGTTATAGGCCCAGGAGTTCGCCTGCTGGATCATATGGTAGCAAAATGTTTACCTTGTACAGGCACCGCCATTCTGTTCTCATTAGTGGCTCTTACCAGGTTACGTCCCACTTAAAGTTGAGGTGATGCTCTTCTCCACAACACCTTCAGCGTTTATTGTTTGGAGTATTTTTGCTGAAGTTTATTCTGACTAGTGTGAGCTGATACCACTTTGTGCTTAGATTTGCATGCATCTCATAATACCTTGAAATTGAGCTTTCTGGCATGTCCTTTTTTTCTTCAAACTGTGAGTACAGCTTACCTCTTCAAATTGTTTTCGGGAAGTAGGTGTGACATTTAGAAATATTTTGGCCATTACCTCCCTCAAGACATTATGAGGGCAGGTTTCATTCACAGCCCTCCAGTACTGGTGCATATGAAGTGACCCTTAGCACAGGTTTTAAAGCTGCTGTTGCAGGTAACGGCCAGAGGGTGGCAGCATTTCTGCTTTTCCCAATCTGTTAACTAGGGAAACAGACCATCCTGGCAGTGGTGTTCCTCGGTTCTATATTAGAGTGGAATGTGCCCCCAAAAGCTGATGTCTCCTTACTTATGTTTGTTTTAGAAATTGAATTTCTATATATTTTTTTATTGGAGTCATATTCCATTGTGTTCATGGACCACTTCTTCTTTGAGCATTCCTCTGTTGATGGACATTTTCGTAGCTTCCAAGTGTTGGCTATGGTAAATATTGCTGGAGTGCAGGATTGCCAGCATGTGTCTTTTCTTTTTTGTGGTACATGGGCCTCTCACTGCCGTGGGCCCTCCCATTGCAGAGCACAGGCTCCGGACGCACAGGCCCAGCAGCCATAGCTCACGGGAACAGCCGCTCCGCGGCATGTGGGATCTTCCCGAATCGGGGCATGAACCCATGTCCCCTGCACTGGCAGGCGGACTCTCATCCACTGCGCCACCAGTGAATCCCAGCCTGTCTTTTTGATTCTCATCCCCTCAGGCGAAAGGCCCAGCAGTGGGTATACTTGATTGAATGGTAGCTTAGTATTTATCTTTACAAGGCACGTCATTTTTGTTTTCATGACTGGCTCTTACCATGTCCCACGTTGAAGCAAGGGTAGGCATTTCTCCAAAACCCCTTCAGCATTTATTGTTTGCAGAATTTTTCCTGATGGGCATTCTGACTGCTGTGAGCTGATAGGTTTTTGTCATTTGGATTTACATATCTTTAATTATTCCTAATGTTTAGCATTTTCCCATGCCTTTTTAAATTTCTGGCAGAGAAAAACAGAAAAAAAAAACGGAGAGTACAGTTAAACTCTTGAAATTGTCTTCTTGGATGGTTGCCCTCTTTTGAATGTTCTGGTCAATTTTCGACCCCATGTTTGTTTTTGAGGGCAGGTGTTATTCACAGGCCTGCAATGAGTGTGACTATTTAGTGACCATTAGCAGTGGGTTTAAAGCTGCTGTTGTGGGAAATGGCCACAAGGCGGCAGCGTTTCTCCACTCCCAAGTCTGGTTCCTAGGGCAGCAGAGCCTTTCTGGGACCAATGGAATACAGAAGAAGGCATCATTGAAGTCTAATACAGAATACCATGTCCTGGTGGATGGTAGAATGACCAGTAGGGTCTAGGAATTAGGAACTACTGGATGTATATCCTCGGTGGCTTCACTGACTGTCCTAACATCCTTTACCAGGTCCCCAGCAGCCCACGGGGCTCTCGTGGTCAGGCCCCTCCCAGGATATGGGGCTCACCTGGGCAGGGCCCCAGCAGCCAACGGGGTTCTCATGTTCAGGCCACTCCCAGGGTATGGAGCTCAGCTGTGAAACTACCCAGCAGCCCATGAGGCTCTCGTGCTTAGGCACCTCCCATGATACAGAGCTCCCGTGGGCAGGTACCATGGCAGGGCTGGGCACACAGGAACCGTGCACATAGCCCTCATTGCAGAGCACCCCAGAACGCCTGTCACGCAGAGCTGACACAGAGCACCTCAGAGCAGGACTTGAACTAACCAACAGCAGCTCCGACAGGTCTCTGACCCTGGGCATCACTCTGTGCAGCCTCCCTCTGCCTGGTCTTCCAGAGACTTCCACTGCAGCCGGGGCACCAGGCCTTTGTCTCCAACCATCCCCCCTCCTCTCCCTGACTCCTGGGTTCCTCTCATTAGGATTAGGTCTTCTTGAAATTGTCTCCCACTCATGGGCCAGATAAAATGATGAGAAAACAAGCCGGAGATGCAGCCCCTTGTCTATCCTGACTCTCAGGAGCCCACACCGGTTCCTTGGAACTGGCCGTTTCAGCGAGGTCCATTTTCTGCAATGTGAGCCACTGAGGGGTGAGGATTGGCTGACCGGAGCAGCCTGTCCCTACCGGCCAGCCCTCCCCAGGTGTGCCTGGGTTGAGGTCAATAGAAACACCGCTCCAGGGAGCAACAGCGCCTGCAGCTGTGCCTGACGCCATATTCTCTGCCCCGTCAGCAGTCTCGGGGCTGTGCTGGTGGGAGGGAGTGAGGGGGCACGGTTTTGTGGGTGGCCCGGTGTGAGAGGGGCTCTGCTGGACTTTCTGCAGGAGTTGCCAGACTGCCACCTGCTAAAGAAGAGGATGGGTCACCCATACCTTCCGCTGGAATTTCTCCGCGGGCAGAGGTGAGGGAGGAACAAAGCAGTGGGGGCCAAGACAGGACGGATATCTCAGGCAGGGAAATGGAAAGTTTTCAGAAGAGCGCCTGGGGCCAGGATCATCCTGGCTGGCCTGCAGGCACCAAGTCAGCCTGCATGCTTTCGCTGGTGTGGATCCACGGCCCTTCCTCTATGCTTTCAAGTCCTTGTACATATTCAGGTGTTTTACCTGGGAAGGGAGGGAACAGTTCAGCAGCAGCTGGCTGGGGGCTCAGCTCACGTTTACTCACAGACGCCTATGTACGGTCCCCCAGCTTTGCAATGAGGACGCTCCTTGCGGGGGTGGGGGGGGGCTGCTGGCTGCATGGGAGATAATTCCCTACCTCTGACCAACTTCAGAATTGTTTACCACTGGAGCAAGTACCCTGATAGGGTTTTCCTCTGTATAACTAGTGGGTTCTGTTTATTTTTTCTGTTTTGTTTCAAGGTAGATTTTATTCCTCATTTATGTATTTATAGATATAAGCATGGAAATAATTCATTCATACAAATACATCTGTGTGAAGGGAAGAACGCTTTTCTGTTTTATTTTTAAATTTTATTTGTCTTTAAAAATTTTGAAATTTAATATTATTTATTTTTTTAGACAGCAGGTTATTATTAGTTATCTATTTTATACATATACATGTATACAGGTCAATCCCAATCTCCCAACTCATCCCACCACCACCACCCCATGGCTTCCCCCCCTTGGTTTCCATACGTTTGTTCTCTAACCCTGTGTCTCTAATTCTGCCCTGCAAACCGGTTCATCTGTACCAGTTTTCTAGGTTCCACGTATATGCATTAATACACAATATTTGTTTTTCTCTTTCTGACTTACTTCTCTCGGTATGACAGTCTCTAGATCCATCCACGTCTCTACAAATGACCCCGTTTCATTCCTTTTTATGGCTGAGTAATATTCCATTTTATATATGTACCACATCTTTATCCATTCGTCTGTCTGTGGGCATTTAGGTTGCTTCCATTACCTGGCTATTGTAAATAGTGCTGCAATGAACATTGTGGTGAATGTGTCTTTTGGATTTATGGTTTTCTCTGGGTATATGCCCAGAAGTGGGATTGCTGGATCATATGGTAATTGTATTTTTAGTTTTTCTAATGAACCTCCATACTGTTCTCCATAGTGACTGTATCAATTGACATGCCCACCAATAGTGGAAGAGGGATCCATGTGTCCACACCCTCCGCAGCATTTGTAGTTTGTCGATTTTCTGATGATGCCCATTCTAACAGGTGTGAGGTGATACCTCATTGAAGTTTTGACTTGCATTTCTCTAATAATTAGTGATGTTGAGCAGCTTTTCATGTGCATCCTGGCCATCTCTGGGTCTCCTTTGAAGAAATGTCTATTTAGATATTCTACCCATTTTTGAAGTGGGTTGTATTTTTTTTAATATTAAGCTGCATGAGCTGTTTATATATATTGGAGATTAAACCTTTGTCCATTGATTCGTTTCCACATATTTCCTCCCATTCTGAGGGTTGCCTTTTTCCATTCCCGTTTTTTAACAAAAGAAAGAAAGAAAGAAAAAGAGGCAGAACACAAATGTCCGTAAAATATGCCTCTTGAAACTGTCGTTTTGAAATATGGAGGTGTTTTGAATTTTTTGGTCGGTATACGACCCCAGGATTTGTTTTCAGGGCAGGTCTCATTTACAGGCCTGCAATTATTTTGAATATCAACTGACCATTAGCGCTGGGATTAAAGCTGCTGTTGTGTGAAACGGCCACAAGGTGGCAGCAGTTCTCCTTTACCAAATCTGGTGACTAGGGCAACAGAGCCTCAATGGAAGTCGTGCTCTGGGTTGTAATTTAGAATGGAATGTGCCAGGAAAAAGACCCTTAAGTTTGTCTCACTATTTCTTGTTCGGTTTTTTTTTCATTTAATTTTTATTTTTTATCACAGCAAGTTTGATTACAATGTTTGGCTTGTTGTAGGTGTGCAAGATGTGGTTCTTTTACGCATATACATATGTCTGTTCTTCCTGGGATCCTTTTCCATGTACGTTATGACAGAATGTTGACTAATCTTCTCTTGGTATTCCGTAGGTGTTTGGTGTCTATATATTTCAACTGTGTTTGTATATGTCTCTTAACCCCAATATCCTAATGTATCCAATCCTCACACCTTTCCATTGGTGAACCATAAGTTTGTTTAATGAATCTGCGATTGCCCTTCTCTGTGGAAATATCTTCACTAGTATCAAGTTTTAGGTAACACCTATAAGTGATATCATACGATATGTGTCTTTCTCTTTCTGACTTACTACAAGTCACGTGATTACCTCTAGACTCATCTACGGTGCTGCAAATGGCATTGTGTCCTTTTTTTCCTTGGCTAATATTCTGTCTGTACATGTACCAGTTCTTCTTTGACCACTCATCTGTTGATGGACTTTTTGGTTGCTCCCATGTCATGGCTATTGTAATGCTGCGGCAATGCACATTTGCCTGCCTGTGTCTTTCCAATTCTGTCTTCTTAGGTTATAGGCCCAGGAGTTCGCCTGCTGGATCATATGGTAGCAAAATGTTTACCTTGTACAGGCACCGCCATTCTTTTCTCATTAGTGGCTCTTACCAGGTTACGTCCCACTTAAAGTTGAGGTGATGCTCTTCTCCACAACACCTTCAGCGTTTATTGTTTGGAGTATTTTTGCTGAAGTTTATTCTGACTAGTGTGAGCTGATACCACTTTGTGCTTGGATTTGCATGCATCTCATAATACCTTGAAATTGAGCTTTCTGGCATGTCCTTTTTTTCTTCAAACTGTGAGTACAGCTTACCTCTTCAAATTGTTTTCGGGAAGTAGGTGTGACATTTAGAAATATTTTGGCCATTACCTCCCTCAAGACATTATGAGGGCAGGTTTCATTCACAGCCCTCCAGTACTGGTGCATATGAAGTGACCCTTAGCACAGGTTTTAAAGCTGCTGTTGCAGGTAACGGCCAGAGGGTGGCAGCATTTCTGCTTTTCCCAATCTGTTAACTAGGGAAACAGACCATCCTGGCAGTGGTGTTCCTCGGTTCTATATTAGAGTGGAATGTGCCCCCAAAAGCTGATGTCTCCTTACTTATGTTTGTTTTAGAAATTGAATTTCTATATATTTTTTTATTGGAGTCATATTCCATTGTGTTCATGGACCACTTCTTCTTTGAGCATTCCTCTGTTGATGGACATTTTCGTAGCTTCCAAGTGTTGGCTATGGTAAATATTGCTGGAGTGCAGGATTGCCAGCATGTGTCTTTTCTTTTTTGTGGTACATGGGCCTCTCACTGCCGTGGGCCCTCCCATTGCAGAGCACAGGCTCCGGACGCACAGGCCCAGCAGCCATAGCTCACGGGAACAGCCGCTCCGCGGCATGTGGGATCTTCCCGAATCGGGGCATGAACCCATGTCCCCTGCACTGGCAGGCGGACTCTCATCCACTGCGCCACCAGTGAATCCCAGCCTGTCTTTTTGATTCTCATCCCCTCAGGCGAAAGGCCCAGCAGTGGGTATACTTGATTGAATGGTAGCTTAGTATTTATCTTTACAAGGCACGTCATTTTTGTTTTCATGACTGGCTCTTACCATGTCCCACGTTGAAGCAAGGGTAGGCATTTCTCCAAAACCCCTTCAGCATTTATTGTTTGCAGAATTTTTCCTGATGGGCATTCTGACTGCTGTGAGCTGATAGGTTTTTGTCATTTGGATTTACATATCTTTAATTATTCCTAATGTTTAGCATTTTCCCATGCCTTTTTAAATTTCTGGCAGAGAAAAACAGAAAAAAAAACGGAGAGTACAGTTAAACTCTTGAAATTGTCTTCTTGGATGGTTGCCCTCTTTTGAATGTTCTGGTCAATTTTCGACCCCATGTTTGTTTTTGAGGGCAGGTGTTATTCACAGGCCTGCAATGAGTGTGACTATTTAGTGACCATTAGCAGTGGGTTTAAAGCTGCTGTTGTGGGAAATGGCCACAAGGCGGCAGCGTTTCTCCACTCCCAAGTCTGGTTCCTAGGGCAGCAGAGCCTTTCTGGGACCAATGGAATACAGAAGAAGGCATCATTGAAGTCTAATACAGAATACCATGTCCTGGTGGATGGTAGAATGACCAGTAGGGTCTAGGAATTAGGAACTACTGGATGTATATCCTCGGTGGCTTCACTGACTGTCCTAACATCCTTTACCAGGTCCCCAGCAGCCCACGGGGCTCTCGTGGTCAGGCCCCTCCCAGGATATGGGGCTCACCTGGGCAGGGCCCCAGCAGCCAACGGGGTTCTCATGTTCAGGCCACTCCCAGGGTATGGAGCTCAGCTGTGAAACTACCCAGCAGCCCATGAGGCTCTCGTGCTTAGGCACCTCCCATGATACAGAGCTCCCGTGGGCAGGTACCATGGCAGGGCTGGGCACACAGGAACCGTGCACATAGCCCTCATTGCAGAGCACCCCAGAACGCCTGTCACGCAGAGCTGACACAGAGCACCTCAGAGCAGCACTTGAACTAACCAACAGCAGCTCCGACAGGTCTCTGACCCTGGGCATCACTCTGTGCAGCCTCCCTCTGCCTGGTCTTCCAGAGACTTCCACTGCAGCCGGGGCACCAGGCCTTTGTCTCCAACCATCCCCCCTCCTCTCCCTGACTCCTGGGTTCCTCTCATTAGGATTAGGTCTTCTTGAAATTGTCTCCCACTCATGGGCCAGATAAAATGATGAGAAAACAAGCCGGAGATGCAGCCCCTTGTCTATCCTGACTCTCAGGAGCCCACACCTGTTCCTTGGAACTGGCCGTTTCAGCGAGGTCCATTTTCTGCAATGTGAGCCACTGAGGGGTGAGGATTGGCTGACCGGAGCAGCCTGTCCCTACCGGCCAGCCCTCCCCAGGTGTGCCTGGGTTGAGGTCAATAGAAACACCGCTCCAGGGAGCAACAGCGCCTGCAGCTGTGCCTGACGCCATATTCTCTGCCCCGTCAGCAGTCTCGGGGCTGTGCTGGTGGGAGGGAGTGAGGGGGCACGGTTTTGTGGGTGGCCCGGTGTGAGAGGGGCTCTGCTGGACTTTCTGCAGGAGTTGCCAGACTGCCACCTGCTAAAGAAGAGGATGGGTCACCCATACCTTCCGCTGGAATTTCTCCGCGGGCAGAGGTGAGGGAGGAACAAAGCAGTGGGGGCCAAGACAGGACGGATATCTCAGGCAGGGAAATGGAAAGTTTTCAGAAGAGCGCCTGGGGCCAGGATCATCCTGGCTGGCCTGCAGGCACCAAGTCAGCCTGCATGCTTTCGCTGGTGTGGATCCACGGCCCTTCCTCTATGCTTTCAAGTCCTTGTACATATTCAGGTGTTTTACCTGGGAAGGGAGGGAACAGTTCAGCAGCAGCTGGCTGGGGGCTCAGCTCACGTTTACTCACAGACGCCTATGTACGGTCCCCCAGCTTTGCAATGAGGACGCTCCTTGCGGGGGTGGGGGGGGGCTGCTGGCTGCATGGGAGATAATTCCCTACCTCTGACCAACTTCAGAATTGTTTACCACTGGAGCAAGTACCCTGATAGGGTTTTCCTCTGTATAACTAGTGGGTTCTGTTTATTTTTTCTGTTTTGTTTCAAGGTAGATTTTATTCCTCATTTATGTATTTATAGATATAAGCATGGAAATAATTCATTCATACAAATACATCTGTGTGAAGGGAAGAACGCTTTTCTGTTTTATTTTTAAATTTTATTTGTTTTTAAAAATTTTGAAATTTAATATTATTTATTTTTTTAGACAGCAGGTTATTATTAGTTATCTATTTTATACATATACATGTATACAGGTCAATCCCAATCTCCCAACTCATCCCACCACCACCACCCCATGGCTTCCCCCCCTTGGTTTCCATACGTTTGTTCTCTAACCCTGTGTCTCTAATTCTGCCCTGCAAACCGGTTCATCTGTACCAGTTTTCTAGGTTCCACGTATATGCATTAATACACAATATTTGTTTTTCTCTTTCTGACTTACTTCTCTCGGTATGACAGTCTCTAGATCCATCCACGTCTCTACAAATGACCCCGTTTCATTCCTTTTTATGGCTGAGTAATATTCCATTTTATATATGTACCACATCTTTATCCATTCGTCTGTCTGTGGGCATTTAGGTTGCTTCCATTACCTGGCTATTGTAAACAGTGCTGCAATGAACATTGTGGTGAATGTGTCTTTTGGATTTATGGTTTTCTCTGGGTATATGCCCAGAAGTGGGATTGCTGGATCATATGGTAATTGTATTTTTAGTTTTTCTAATGAACCTCCATACTGTTCTCCATAGTGACTGTATCAATTGACATGCCCACCAATAGTGGAAGAGGGATCCATGTGTCCACACCCTCCGCAGCATTTGTAGTTTGTAGATTTTCTGATGATGCCCATTCTAACAGGTGTGAGGTGATACCTCATTGAAGTTTTGACTTGCATTTCTCTAATAATTAGTGATGTTGAGCAGCTTTTCATGTGCATCCTGGCCATCTCTGGGTCTCCTTTGAAGAAATGTCTATTTAGATATTCTACCCATTTTTGAAGTGGGTTGTATTTTTTTTAATATTAAGCTGCATGAGCTGTTTATATATATTGGAGATTAAACCTTTGTCCATTGATTCGTTTCCACATATTTCCTCCCATTCTGAGGGTTGCCTTTTTCCATTCCCGTTTTTTAACAAAAGAAAGAAAGAAAGAAAAAGAGGCAGAACACAAATGTCCGTAAAATATGCCTCTTGAAACTGTCGTTTTGAAATATGGAGGTGTTTTGAATTTTTTGGTTGGTATACGACCCCAGGATTTGTTTTCAGGGCAGGTCTCATTTACAGGCCTGCAATTATTTTGAATATCAACTGACCATTAGCGCTGGGATTAAAGCTGCTGTTGTGTGAAACGGCCACAAGGTGGCAGCAGTTCTCCTTTACCAAATCTGGTGACTAGGGCAACAGAGCCTCAATGGAAGTCGTGTTCTGGGTTGTAATTTAGAATGGAATGTGCCAGGAAAAAGACCCTTAAGTTTGTCTCACTATTTCTTGTTCGGTTTTTTTTTCATTTAATTTTTATTTTTTATCACAGCAAGTTTGATTACAATGTTTGGCTTGTTGTAGGTGTGCAAGATGTGGTTCTTTTACGCATATACATATGTCTGTTCTTCCTGGGATCCTTTTCCATGTACGTTATGACAGAATGTTGACTAATCTTCTCTTGGTATTCCGTAGGTGTTTGGTGTCTATATATTTCAACTGTGTTTGTATATGTCTCTTAACCCCAATATCCTAATGTATCCAATCCTCACACCTTTCCATTGGTGAACCATAAGTTTGTTTAATGAATCTGTGATTGCCCTTCTCTGTGGAAATATCTTCACTAGTATCAAGTTTTAGGTAACACCTATAAGTGATATCATACGATATGTGTCTTTCTCTTTCTGACTTACTACAAGTCACGTGATTACCTCTAGACTCATCTACGGTGCTGCAAATGGCATTGTGTCCTTTTTTTCCTTGGCTAATATTCTGTCTGTACATGTACCAGTTCTTCTTTGACCACTCATCTGTTGATGGACTTTTTGGTTGCTCCCATGTCATGGCTATTGTAATGCTGCAGCAATGCACATTTGCCTGCCTGTGTCTTTCCAATTCTGTCTTCTTAGGTTATAGGCCCAGGAGTTCGCCTGCTGGATCATATGGTAGCAAAATGTTTACCTTGTACAGGCACCGCCATTCTGTTCTCATTAGTGGCTCTTACCAGGTTACGTCCCACTTAAAGTTGAGGTGATGCTCTTCTCCACAACACCTTCAGCGTTTATTGTTTGGAGTATTTTTGCTGAAGTTTATTCTGACTAGTGTGAGCTGATACCACTTTGTGCTTGGATTTGCATGCATCTCATAATACCTTGAAATTGAGCTTTCTGGCATGTCCTTTTTTTCTTCAAACTGTGAGTACAGCTTACCTCTTCAAATTGTTTTCGGGAAGTAGGTGTGACATTTAGAAATATTTTGGCCATTACCTCCCTCAAGACATTATGAGGGCAGGTTTCATTCACAGCCCTCCAGTACTGGTGCATATGAAGTGACCCTTAGCACAGGTTTTAAAGCTGCTGTTGCAGGTAACGGCCAGAGGGTGGCAGCATTTCTGCTTTTCCCAATCTGTTAACTAGGGAAACAGACCATCCTGGCAGTGGTGTTCCTCGGTTCTATATTAGAGTGGAATGTGCCCCCAAAAGCTGATGTCTCCTTACTTATGTTTGTTTTAGAAATTGAATTTCTATATATTTTTTTATTGGAGTCATATTCCATTGTGTTCATGGACCACTTCTTCTTTGAGCATTCCTCTGTTGATGGACATTTTTGTAGCTTCCAAGTGTTGGCTATGGTAAATATTGCTGGAGTGCAGGATTGCCAGCATGTGTCTTTTCTTTTTTGTGGTACATGGGCCTCTCACTGCCGTGGGCCCTCCCATTGCAGAGCACAGGCTCCGGACGCACAGGCCCAGCAGCCATAGCTCACGGGAACAGCCGCTCCGCGGCATGTGGGATCTTCCCGAATCGGGGCATGAACCCATGTCCCCTGCACTGGCAGGCGGACTCTCATCCACTGCGCCACCAGTGAATCCCAGCCTGTCTTTTTGATTCTCATCCCCTCAGGCGAAAGGCCCAGCAGTGGGTATACTTGATTGAATGGTAGCTTAGTATTTATCTTTACAAGGCACGTCATTTTTGTTTTCATGACTGGCTCTTACCATGTCCCACGTTGAAGCAAGGGTAGGCATTTCTCCAAAACCCCTTCAGCATTTATTGTTTGCAGAATTTTTCCTGATGGGCATTCTGACTGCTGTGAGCTGATAGGTTTTTGTCATTTGGATTTACATATCTTTAATTATTCCTAATGTTTAGCATTTTCCCATGCCTTTTTAAATTTCTGGCAGAGAAAAACAGAAAAAAAAAACGGAGAGTACAGTTAAACTCTTGAAATTGTCTTCTTGGATGGTTGCCCTCTTTTGAATGTTCTGGTCAATTTTCGACCCCATGTTTGTTTTTGAGGGCAGGTGTTATTCACAGGCCTGCAATGAGTGTGACTATTTAGTGACCATTAGCAGTGGGTTTAAAGCTGCTGTTGTGGGAAATGGCCACAAGGCGGCAGCGTTTCTCCACTCCCAAGTCTGGTTCCTAGGGCAGCAGAGCCTTTCTGGGACCAATGGAATACAGAAGAAGGCATCATTGAAGTCTAATACAGAATACCATGTCCTGGTGGATGGTAGAATGACCAGTAGGGTCTAGGAATTAGGAACTACTGGATGTATATCCTCGGTGGCTTCACTGACTGTCCTAACATCCTTTACCAGGTCCCCAGCAGCCCACGGGTCTCTCGTGGTCAGGCCCCTCCCAGGATATGGGGCTCACCTGGGCAGGGCCCCAGCAGCCAACGGGGTTCTCATGTTCAGGCCACTCCCAGGGTATGGAGCTCAGCTGTGAAACTACCCAGCAGCCCATGAGGCTCTCGTGCTTAGGCACCTCCCATGATACAGAGCTCCCGTGGGCAGGTACCATGGCAGGGCTGGGCACACAGGAACCGTGCACATAGCCCTCATTGCAGAGCACCCCAGAACGCCTGTCACGCAGAGCTGACACAGAGCACCTCAGAGCAGGACTTGAACTAACCAACAGCAGCTCCGACAGGTCTCTGACCCTGGGCATCACTCTGTGCAGCCTCCCTCTGCCTGGTCTTCCAGAGACTTCCACTGCAGCCGGGGCACCAGGCCTTTGTCTCCAACCATCCCCCCTCCTCTCCCTGACTCCTGGGTTCCTCTCATTAGGATTAGGTCTTCTTGAAATTGTCTCCCACTCATGGGCCAGATAAAATGATGAGAAAACAAGCCGGAGATGCAGCCCCTTGTCTATCCTGACTCTCAGGAGCCCACACCTGTTCCTTGGAACTGGCCGTTTCAGCGAGGTCCATTTTCTGCAATGTGAGCCACTGAGGGGTGAGGATTGGCTGACCGGAGCAGCCTGTCCCTACCGGCCAGCCCTCCCCAGGTGTGCCTGGGTTGAGGTCAATAGAAACACCGCTCCAGGGAGCAACAGCGCCTGCAGCTGTGCCTGACGCCATATTCTCTGCCCTGTCAGCAGTCTCGGGGCTGTGCTTGTGGGAGGGAGTGAGGGGGCACGGTTTTGTGGGTGGCCCGGTGTGAGAGGGGCTCTGCTGGACTTTCTGCAGGAGTTGCCAGACTGCCACCTGCTAAAGAAGAGGATGGGTCACCCATACCTTCCGCTGGAATTTCTCCGCGGGCAGAGGTGAGGGAGGAACAAAGCAGTGGGGGCCAAGACAGGACGGATATCTCAGGCAGGGAAATGGAAAGTTTTCAGAAGAGCGCCTGGGACCAGGATCATCCTGGCTGGCCTGCAGGCATCAAGTCAGCCTGCATGCTTTCGCTGGTGTGGATCCACGGCCCTTCCTCTATGCTTTCAAGTCCTTGTACATATTCAGGTGTTTTACCTGGGAAGGGAGGGAACAGTTCAGCAGCAGCTGGCTGGGGGCTCAGCTCACGTTTACTCACAGACGCCTATGTACGGTCCCCCAGCTTTGCAATGAGGACGCTCCTTGCGGGGGTGGGGGGGGGCTGCTGGCTGCATGGGAGATAATTCCCTACCTCTGACCAACTTCAGAATTGTTTACCACTGGAGCAAGTGCCCTGATAGGGTTTTCCTCTGTATAACTAGTGGGTTCTGTTTATTTTTTCTGTTTTGTTTCAAGGTAGATTTTATTCCTCATTTATGTATTTATAGATATAAGCATGGAAATAATTCATTCATACAAATACATCTGTGTGAAGGGAAGAACGCTTTTCTGTTTTATTTTTAAATTTTATTTGTTTTTAAAAATTTTGAAATTTAGTATTATTTATTTTTTTAGACAGCAGGTTATTATTAGTTATCTATTTTATACATATACATGTATACAGGTCAATCCCAATCTCCCAACTCATCCCACCACCACCACCCCATGGCTTCCCCCCCTTGGTTTCCATACATTTGTTCTCTAACCCTGTGTCTCTAATTCTGCCCTGCAAACCGGTTCATCTGTACCAGTTTTCTAGGTTCCACATATATGCATTAATACACAATATTTGTTTTTCTCTTTCTGACTTACTTCTCTCGGTATGACAGTCTCTAGATCCATCCACGTCTCTACAAATGACCCCGTTTCATTCCTTTTTATGGCTGAGTAATATTCCATTTTATATATGTACCACATCTTTATCCATTCGTCTGTCTGTGGGCATTTAGGTTGCTTCCATTACCTGGCTATTGTAAATAGTGCTGCAATGAACATTGTGGTGAATGTGTCTTTTGGATTTATGGTTTTCTCTGGGTATATGCCCAGAAGTGGGATTGCTGGATCATATGGTAATTGTATTTTTAGTTTTTCTAATGAACCTCCATACTGTTCTCCATAGTGACTGTATCAATTGACATGCCCACCTATAGTGGAAGAGGGATCCATGTGTCCACACCCTCCGCAGCATTTGTAGTTTGTCGATTTTCTGATGATGCCCATTCTAACAGGTGTGAGGTGATACCTCATTGAAGTTTTGACTTGCATTTCTCTAATAATTAGTGATGTTGAGCAGCTTTTCATGTGCATCCTGGCCATCTCTGGGTCTCCTTTGAAGAAATGTCTATTTAGATATTCTACCCATTTTTGAAGTGGGTTGTATATTTTTTAATATTAAGCTGCATGAGCTGTTTATATATATTGGAGATTAAACCTTTGTCCATTGATTCGTTTCCACATATTTCCTCCCATTCTGAGGGTTGCCTTTTTCCATTCCCGTTTTTTAACAAAAGAAAGAAAGAAAGAAAAAGAAGCAGAAAACAAATGTCCGTAAAATATGCCTCTTGAAACTGTCGTTTTGAAATATGGAGGTGTTTTGAATTTTTTGGTCGGTATACGACCCCAGGATTTGTTTTCAGGGCAGGTCTCATTTACAGGCCTGCAATTATTTTGAATATCAACTGACCATTAGCGCTGGGATTAAAGCTGCTGTTGTGTGAAACGGCCACAAGGTGGCAGCAGTTCTCCTTTACCAAATCTGGTGACTAGGGCAACAGAGCCTCAATGGAAGTCGTGTTCTAGGTTGTAATTTAGAATGGAATGTGCCAGGAAAAAGACCCTTAAGTTTGTCTCACTATTTCTTGTTGGGTTTTTTTTTCATTTAATTTTTATTTTTTAGCACAGCAAGTTTGATTACAATGTTTGGCTTGTTGTAGGTGTGCAAGATGTGGTTCTTTTACGCATATACATATGTCTGTTCTTCCTGGGATCCTTTTCCATGTACGTTATGACAGAATGTTGACTAATCTTCTCTTGGTATTCCGTAGGTGTTTGGTGTCTATATATTTCACCTGTGTTTGTATATGTCTCTTAACCCCAATATCCTAATGTATCCAATCCTCACACCTTTCCATTGGTGAACCATAAGTTTGTTTAATGAATCTGCGATTGCCCTTCTCTGTGGAAATATCTTCACTAGTATCAAGTTTTAGGTAACACCTATAAGTGATATCATACGATATGTGTCTTTCTCTTTCTGACTTACTACAAGTCACGTGATTACCTCTAGACTCATCTACGGTGCTGCAAATGGCATTGTGTCCTTTTTTTCCTTGGCTAATATTCTGTCTGTACATGTACCAGTTCTTCTTTGACCACTCATCTGTTGATGGACTTTTTGGTTGCTCCCATGTCATGGCTATTGTAATGCTGCGGCAATACACATTTGCCTGCCTGTGTCTTTCCAATTCTGTCTTCTTAGGTTATAGGCCCAGGAGTTCGCCTGCTGGATCATATGGTTGCAAAATGTTTACCTTGTACAGGCACCGCCATTCTCTTCTCATTAGTGGCTCTTACCAGGTTACGTCCCCCTTAAAGTTGAGGTGATGCTCTTCTCCACAACACCTTCAGCGTTTATTGTTTGGAGTATTTTTGCTGAAGTTTATTCTGACTAGTGTGAGCTGATACCACTTTGTGCTTGGATTTGCATGCGTCTCATAATACCTTGAAATTGAGCTTTCTGGCATGTCCTTTTTTTCTTCAAACTGTGAGTACAGCTTACCTCTTCAAATTGTTTTCGGGAAGTAGGTGTGACATTTAGAAATATTTTGGCCATTACCTCCCTCAAGACATTATGAGGGCAGGTTTCATTCACAGCCCTCCAGTACTGGTGCATATGAAGTGACCCTTAGCACAGGTTTTAAAGCTGCTGTTGCAGGTAACGGCCAGAGGGTGGCAGCATTTATGCTTTTCCCAATCTGTTAACTAGGGAAACAGACCATCCTGGCAGTGGTGTTCCTCGGTTCTATATTAGAGTGGAATGTGCCCCCAAAAGCTGATGTCTCCTTACTTATGTTTGTTTTAGAAATCGAATTTCTCTATATTTTTTTATTGGAGTCATATTCCATTGTGTTCATGGACCACTTCTTCTTTGAGCATTCCTCTGTTGATGGACATTTTCGTAGCTTCCAAGTGTTGGCTATGGTAAATATTGCTGGAGTGCAGGATTGCCAGCATGTGTCTTTTCTTTTTTGTGGTACATGGGCCTCTCACTGCCGTGGGCCCTCCCATTGCAGAGCACAGGCTCCGGACGCACAGGCCCAGCAGCCATAGCTCACGGGAACAGCCGCTCCGCGGCATGTGGGATCTTCCCGAATCGGGGCATGAACCCATGTCCCCTGCACTGGCAGGCGGACTCTCATCCACTGCGCCACCAGTGAATCCCAGCCTGTCTTTTTGATTCTCATCCCCTCAGGCGAAAGGCCCAGCAGTGTGTATACTTGATTGAATGGTAGCTCAGTATTTATCTTTACAAGGCACGTCATTTTTGTTTTCATGACTGGCTCTTACCATGTCCCACGTTGAAGCAAGGGTAGGCATTTCTCCAAAACCCCTTCAGCATTTATTGTTTGCAGAATTTTTCCTGATGGGCATTCTGACTGCTGTGAGCTGATAGGTTTTTGTCATTTGGATTTACATATCTTTAATTATTCCTCATGTTTAGCATTTTCCCATGCCTTTTTAAATTTCTGGCAGAGAAAAACAGAAAAAAAAACGGAGAGTACAGTTAAACTCTTGAAATTGTCTTCTTGGATGGTTGCCCTCTTTTGAATGTTCTGGTCAATTTTCGACCCCATGTTTGTTTTTGAGGGCAGGTGTTATTCACAGGCCTGCAATGAGTGTGACTATTTAGTGACCATTAGCAGTGGGTTTAAAGCTGCTGTTGTGGGAAATGGCCACAAGGCGGCAGCGTTTCTCCACTCCCAAGTCTGGTTCCTAGGGCAGCAGAGCCTTTCTGGGACCAATGGAATACAGAAGAAGGCATCATTGAAGTCTAATACAGAATACCATGTCCTGGTGGATGGTAGAATGACCAGTAGGGTCTAGGAATTAGGAACTACTGGATGTATATCCTCGGTGGCTTCACTGACTGTCCTAACATCCTTTACCAGGTCCCCAGCAGCCCACGGGGCTCTCGTGGTCAGGCCCCTCCCAGGATATGGGGCTCACCTGGGCAGGGCCCCAGCAGCCAACGGGGTTCTCATGTTCAGGCCACTCCCAGGGTATGGAGCTCAGCTGTGAAACTACCCAGCAGCCCATGAGGCTCTCGTGCTTAGGCACCTCCCATGATACAGAGCTCCCGTGGGCAGGTACCATGGCAGGGCTGGGCACACAGGAACCGTGCACATAGCCCTCATTGCAGAGCACCCCAGAACGCCTGTCACGCAGAGCTGACACAGAGCACCTCAGAGCAGGACTTGAACTAACCAACAGCAGCTCCGACAGGTCTCTGACCCTGGGCATCACTCTGTGCAGCCTCCCTCTGCCTGGTCTTCCAGAGACTTCCACTGCAGCCGGGGCACCAGGCCTTTGTCTCCAACCATCCCCCCTCCTCTCCCTGACTCCTGGGTTCCTCTCATTAGGATTAGGTCTTCTTGAAATTGTCTCCCACTCATGGGCCAGATAAAATGATGAGAAAACAAGCCGGAGATGCAGCCCCTTGTCTATCCTGACTCTCAGGAGCCCACACCTGTTCCTTGGAACTGGCCGTTTCAGCGAGGTCCATTTTCTGCAATGTGAGCCACTGAGGGGTGAGGATTGGCTGACCGGAGCAGCCTGTCCCTACCGGCCAGCCCTCCCCAGGTGTGCCTGGGTTGAGGTCAATAGAAACACCGCTCCAGGGAGCAACAGCGCCTGCAGCTGTGCCTGACGCCATATTCTCTGCCCTGTCAGCAGTCTCGGGGCTGTGCTTGTGGGAGGGAGTGAGGGGGCACGGTTTTGTGGGTGGCCCGGTGTGAGAGGGGCTCTGCTGGACTTTCTGCAGGAGTTGCCAGACTGCCACCTGCTAAAGAAGAGGATGGGTCACCCATACCTTCCGCTGGAATTTCTCCGCGGGCAGAGGTGAGGGAGGAACAAAGCAGTGGGGGCCAAGACAGGACGGATATCTCAGGCAGGGAAATGGAAAGTTTTCAGAAGAGCGCCTGGGACCAGGATCATCCTGGCTGGCCTGCAGGCATCAAGTCAGCCTGCATGCTTTCGCTGGTGTGGATCCACGGCCCTTCCTCTATGCTTTCAAGTCCTTGTACATATTCAGGTGTTTTACCTGGGAAGGGAGGGAACAGTTCAGCAGCAGCTGGCTGGGGGCTCAGCTCACGTTTACTCACAGACGCCTATGTACGGTCCCCCAGCTTTGCAATGAGGACGCTCCTTGCGGGGGTGGGGGGGGCTGCTGGCTGCATGGGAGATAATTCCCTACCTCTGACCAACTTCAGAATTGTTTACCACTGGAGCAAGTGCCCTGATAGGGTTTTCCTCTGTATAACTAGTGGGTTCTGTTTATTTTTTCTGTTTTGTTTCAAGGTAGATTTTATTCCTCATTTATGTATTTATAGATATAAGCATGGAAATAATTCATTCATACAAATACATCTGTGTGAAGGGAAGAACGCTTTTCTGTTTTATTTTTAAATTTTATTTGTTTTTAAAAATTTTGAAATTTAGTATTATTTATTTTTTTAGACAGCAGGTTATTATTAGTTATCTATTTTATACATATACATGTATACAGGTCAATCCCAATCTCCCAACTCATCCCACCACCACCACCCCATGGCTTCCCCCCCTTGGTTTCCATACATTTGTTCTCTAACCCTGTGTCTCTAATTCTGCCCTGCAAACCGGTTCATCTGTACCAGTTTTCTAGGTTCCACATATATGCATTAATACACAATATTTGTTTTTCTCTTTCTGACTTACTTCTCTCGGTATGACAGTCTCTAGATCCATCCACGTCTCTACAAATGACCCCGTTTCATTCCTTTTTATGGCTGAGTAATATTCCATTTTATATATGTACCACATCTTTATCCATTCGTCTGTCTGTGGGCATTTAGGTTGCTTCCATTACCTGGCTATTGTAAATAGTGCTGCAATGAACATTGTGGTGAATGTGTCTTTTGGATTTATGGTTTTCTCTGGGTATATGCCCAGAAGTGGGATTGCTGGATCATATGGTAATTGTATTTTTAGTTTTTCTAATGAACCTCCATACTGTTCTCCATAGTGACTGTATCAATTGACATGCCCACCTATAGTGGAAGAGGGATCCATGTGTCCACACCCTCCGCAGCATTTGTAGTTTGTCGATTTTCTGATGATGCCCATTCTAACAGGTGTGAGGTGATACCTCATTGAAGTTTTGACTTGCATTTCTCTAATAATTAGTGATGTTGAGCAGCTTTTCATGTGCATCCTGGCCATCTCTGGGTCTCCTTTGAAGAAATGTCTATTTAGATATTCTACCCATTTTTGAAGTGGGTTGTATATTTTTTAATATTAAGCTGCATGAGCTGTTTATATATATTGGAGATTAAACCTTTGTCCATTGATTCGTTTCCACATATTTCCTCCCATTCTGAGGGTTGCCTTTTTCCATTCCCGTTTTTTAACAAAAGAAAGAAAGAAAGAAAAAGAAGCAGAAAACAAATGTCCGTAAAATATGCCTCTTGAAACTGTCGTTTTGAAATATGGAGGTGTTTTGAATTTTTTGGTCGGTATACGACCCCAGGATTTGTTTTCAGGGCAGGTCTCATTTACAGGCCTGCAATTATTTTGAATATCAACTGACCATTAGCGCTGGGATTAAAGCTGCTGTTGTGTGAAACGGCCACAAGGTGGCAGCAGTTCTCCTTTACCAAATCTGGTGACTAGGGCAACAGAGCCTCAATGGAAGTCGTGTTCTGGGTTGTAATTTAGAATGGAATGTGCCAGGAAAAAGACCCTTAAGTTTGTCTCACTATTTCTTGTTGGGTTTTTTTTTCATTTAATTTTTATTTTTTAGCACAGCAAGTTTGATTACAATGTTTGGCTTGTTGTAGGTGTGCAAGATGTGGTTCTTTTACGCATATACATATGTCTGTTCTTCCTGGGATCCTTTTCCATGTACGTTATGACAGAATGTTGACTAATCTTCTCTTGGTATTCCGTAGGTGTTTGGTGTCTATATATTTCACCTGTGTTTGTATATGTCTCTTAACCCCAATATCCTAATGTATCCAATCCTCACACCTTTCCATTGGTGAACCATAAGTTTGTTTAATGAATCTGCGATTGCCCTTCTCTGTGGAAATATCTTCACTAGTATCAAGTTTTAGGTAACACCTATAAGTGATATCATACGATATGTGTCTTTCTCTTTCTGACTTACTACAAGTCACGTGATTACCTCTAGACTCATCTACGGTGCTGCAAATGGCATTGTGTCCTTTTTTTCCTTGGCTAATATTCTGTCTGTACATGTACCAGTTCTTCTTTGACCACTCATCTGTTGATGGACTTTTTGGTTGCTCCCATGTCATGGCTATTGTAATGCTGCGGCAATACACATTTGCCTGCCTGTGTCTTTCCAATTCTGTCTTCTTAGGTTATAGGCCCAGGAGTTCGCCTGCTGGATCATATGGTTGCAAAATGTTTACCTTGTACAGGCACCGCCATTCTCTTCTCATTAGTGGCTCTTACCAGGTTACGTCCCCCTTAAAGTTGAGGTGATGCTCTTCTCCACAACACCTTCAGCGTTTATTGTTTGGAGTATTTTTGCTGAAGTTTATTCTGACTAGTGTGAGCTGATACCACTTTGTGCTTGGATTTGCATGCGTCTCATAATACCTTGAAATTGAGCTTTCTGGCATGTCCTTTTTTTCTTCAAACTGTGAGTACAGCTTACCTCTTCAAATTGTTTTCGGGAAGTAGGTGTGACATTTAGAAATATTTTGGCCATTACCTCCCTCAAGACATTATGAGGGCAGGTTTCATTCACAGCCCTCCAGTACTGGTGCATATGAAGTGACCCTTAGCACAGGTTTTAAAGCTGCTGTTGCAGGTAACGGCCAGAGGGTGGCAGCATTTATGCTTTTCCCAATCTGTTAACTAGGGAAACAGACCATCCTGGCAGTGGTGTTCCTCGGTTCTATATTAGAGTGGAATGTGCCCCCAAAAGCTGATGTCTCCTTACTTATGTTTGTTTTAGAAATCGAATTTCTCTATATTTTTTTATTGGAGTCATATTCCATTGTGTTCATGGACCACTTCTTCTTTGAGCATTCCTCTGTTGATGGACATTTTCGTAGCTTCCAAGTGTTGGCTATGGTAAATATTGCTGGAGTGCAGGATTGCCAGCATGTGTCTTTTCTTTTTTGTGGTACATGGGCCTCTCACTGCCGTGGGCCCTCCCATTGCAGAGCACAGGCTCCGGACGCACAGGCCCAGCAGCCATAGCTCACGGGAACAGCCGCTCCGCGGCATGTGGGATCTTCCCGAATCGGGGCATGAACCCATGTCCCCTGCACTGGCAGGCGGACTCTCATCCACTGCGCCACCAGTGAATCCCAGCCTGTCTTTTTGATTCTCATCCCCTCAGGCGAAAGGCCCAGCAGTGTGTATACTTGATTGAATGGTAGCTCAGTATTTATCTTTACAAGGCACGTCATTTTTGTTTTCATGACTGGCTCTTACCATGTCCCACGTTGAAGCAAGGGTAGGCATTTCTCCAAAACCCCTTCAGCATTTATTGTTTGCAGAATTTTTCCTGATGGGCATTCTGACTGCTGTGAGCTGATAGGTTTTTGTCATTTGGATTTACATATCTTTAATTATTCCTCATGTTTAGCATTTTCCCATGCCTTTTTAAATTTCTGGCAGAGAAAAACAGAAAAAAAAACGGAGAGTACAGTTAAACTCTTGAAATTGTCTTCTTGGATGGTTGCCCTCTTTTGAATGTTCTGGTCAATTTTCGACCCCATGTTTGTTTTTGAGGGCAGGTGTTATTCACAGGCCTGCAATGAGTGTGACTATTTAGTGACCATTAGCAGTGGGTTTAAAGCTGCTGTTGTGGGAAATGGCCACAAGGCGGCAGCGTTTCTCCACTCCCAAGTCTGGTTCCTAGGGCAGCAGAGCCTTTCTGGGACCAATGGAATACAGAAGAAGGCATCATTGAAGTCTAATACAGAATACCATGTCCTGGTGGATGGTAGAATGACCAGTAGGGTCTAGGAATTAGGAACTACTGGATGTATATCCTCGGTGGCTTCACTGACTGTCCTAACATCCTTTACCAGGTCCCCAGCAGCCCACGGGGCTCTCGTGGTCAGGCCCCTCCCAGGATATGGGGCTCACCTGGGCAGGGCCCCAGCAGCCAACGGGGTTCTCATGTTCAGGCCACTCCCAGGGTATGGAGCTCAGCTGTGAAACTACCCAGCAGCCCATGAGGCTCTCGTGCTTAGGCACCTCCCATGATACAGAGCTCCCGTGGGCAGGTACCATGGCAGGGCTGGGCACACAGGAACCGTGCACATAGCCCTCATTGCAGAGCACCCCAGAACGCCTGTCACGCAGAGCTGACACAGAGCACCTCAGAGCAGGACTTGAACTAACCAACAGCAGCTCCGACAGGTCTCTGACCCTGGGCATCACTCTGTGCAGCCTCCCTCTGCCTGGTCTTCCAGAGACTTCCACTGCAGCCGGGGCACCAGGCCTTTGTCTCCAACCATCCCCCCTCCTCTCCCTGACTCCTGGGTTCCTCTCATTAGGATTAGGTCTTCTTGAAATTGTCTCCCACTCATGGGCCAGATAAAATGATGAGAAAACAAGCCGGAGATGCAGCCCCTTGTCTATCCTGACTCTCAGGAGCCCACACCTGTTCCTTGGAACTGGCCGTTTCAGCGAGGTCCATTTTCTGCAATGTGAGCCACTGAGGGGTGAGGATTGGCTGACCGGAGCAGCCTGTCCCTACCGGCCAGCCCTCCCCAGGTGTGCCTGGGTTGAGGTCAATAGAAACACCGCTCCAGGGAGCAACAGCGCCTGCAGCTGTGCCTGACGCCATATTCTCTGCCCTGTCAGCAGTCTCGGGGCTGTGCTTGTGGGAGGGAGTGAGGGGGCACGGTTTTGTGGGTGGCCCGGTGTGAGAGGGGCTCTGCTGGACTTTCTGCAGGAGTTGCCAGACTGCCACCTGCTAAAGAAGAGGATGGGTCACCCATACCTTCCGCTGGAATTTCTCCGCGGGCAGAGGTGAGGGAGGAACAAAGCAGTGGGGGCCAAGACAGGACGGATATCTCAGGCAGGGAAATGGAAAGTTTTCAGAAGAGCGCCTGGGACCAGGATCATCCTGGCTGGCCTGCAGGCATCAAGTCAGCCTGCATGCTTTCGCTGGTGTGGATCCACGGCCCTTCCTCTATGCTTTCAAGTCCTTGTACATATTCAGGTGTTTTACCTGGGAAGGGAGGGAACAGTTCAGCAGCAGCTGGCTGGGGGCTCAGCTCACGTTTACTCACAGACGCCTATGTACGGTCCCCCAGCTTTGCAATGAGGACGCTCCTTGCGGGGGTGGGGGGGGCTGCTGGCTGCATGGGAGATAATTCCCTACCTCTGACCAACTTCAGAATTGTTTACCACTGGAGCAAGTGCCCTGATAGGGTTTTCCTCTGTATAACTAGTGGGTTCTGTTTATTTTTTCTGTTTTGTTTCAAGGTAGATTTTATTCCTCATTTATGTATTTATAGATATAAGCATGGAAATAATTCATTCATACAAATACATCTGTGTGAAGGGAAGAACGCTTTTCTGTTTTATTTTTAAATTTTATTTGTTTTTAAAAATTTTGAAATTTAGTATTATTTATTTTTTTAGACAGCAGGTTATTATTAGTTATCTATTTTATACATATACATGTATACAGGTCAATCCCAATCTCCCAACTCATCCCACCACCACCACCCCATGGCTTCCCCCCCTTGGTTTCCATACATTTGTTCTCTAACCCTGTGTCTCTAATTCTGCCCTGCAAACCGGTTCATCTGTACCAGTTTTCTAGGTTCCACATATATGCATTAATACACAATATTTGTTTTTCTCTTTCTGACTTACTTCTCTCGGTATGACAGTCTCTAGATCCATCCACGTCTCTACAAATGACCCCGTTTCATTCCTTTTTATGGCTGAGTAATATTCCATTTTATATATGTACCACATCTTTATCCATTCGTCTGTCTGTGGGCATTTAGGTTGCTTCCATTACCTGGCTATTGTAAATAGTGCTGCAATGAACATTGTGGTGAATGTGTCTTTTGGATTTATGGTTTTCTCTGGGTATATGCCCAGAAGTGGGATTGCTGGATCATATGGTAATTGTATTTTTAGTTTTTCTAATGAACCTCCATACTGTTCTCCATAGTGACTGTATCAATTGACATGCCCACCTATAGTGGAAGAGGGATCCATGTGTCCACACCCTCCGCAGCATTTGTAGTTTGTCGATTTTCTGATGATGCCCATTCTAACAGGTGTGAGGTGATACCTCATTGAAGTTTTGACTTGCATTTCTCTAATAATTAGTGATGTTGAGCAGCTTTTCATGTGCATCCTGGCCATCTCTGGGTCTCCTTTGAAGAAATGTCTATTTAGATATTCTACCCATTTTTGAAGTGGGTTGTATTTTTTTTAATATTAAGCTGCATGAGCTGTTTATATATATTGGAGATTAAACCTTTGTCCATTGATTCGTTTCCACATATTTCCTCCCATTCTGAGGGTTGCCTTTTTCCATTCCCGTTTTTTAACAAAAGAAAGAAAGAAAGAAAAAGAAGCAGAAAACAAATGTCCGTAAAATATGCCTCTTGAAACTGTCGTTTTGAAATATGGAGGTGTTTTGAATTTTTTGGTCGGTATACGACCCCAGGATTTGTTTTCAGGGCAGGTCTCATTTACAGGCCTGCAATTATTTTGAATATCAACTGACCATTAGCGCTGGGATTAAAGCTGCTGTTGTGTGAAACGGCCACAAGGTGGCAGCAGTTCTCCTTTACCAAATCTGGTGACTAGGGCAACAGAGCCTCAATGGAAGTCGTGTTCTGGGTTGTAATTTAGAATGGAATGTGCCAGGAAAAAGACCCTTAAGTTTGTCTCACTATTTCTTGTTGGGTTTTTTTTTCATTTAATTTTTATTTTTTAGCACAGCAAGTTTGATTACAATGTTTGGCTTGTTGTAGGTGTGCAAGATGTGGTTCTTTTACGCATATACATATGTCTGTTCTTCCTGGGATCCTTTTCCATGTACGTTATGACAGAATGTTGACTAATCTTCTCTTGGTATTCCGTAGGTGTTTGGTGTCTATATATTTCACCTGTGTTTGTATATGTCTCTTAACCCCAATATCCTAATGTATCCAATCCTCACACCTTTCCATTGGTGAACCATAAGTTTGTTTAATGAATCTGCGATTGCCCTTCTCTGTGGAAATATCTTCACTAGTATCAAGTTTTAGGTAACACCTATAAGTGATATCATACGATATGTGTCTTTCTCTTTCTGACTTACTACAAGTCACGTGATTACCTCTAGACTCATCTACGGTGCTGCAAATGGCATTGTGTCCTTTTTTTCCTTGGCTAATATTCTGTCTGTACATGTACCAGTTCTTCTTTGACCACTCATCTGTTGATGGACTTTTTGGTTGCTCCCATGTCATGGCTATTGTAATGCTGCGGCAATACACATTTGCCTGCCTGTGTCTTTCCAATTCTGTCTTCTTAGGTTATAGGCCCAGGAGTTCGCCTGCTGGATCATATGGTTGCAAAATGTTTACCTTGTACAGGCACCGCCATTCTCTTCTCATTAGTGGCTCTTACCAGGTTACGTCCCCCTTAAAGTTGAGGTGATGCTCTTCTCCACAACACCTTCAGCGTTTATTGTTTGGAGTATTTTTGCTGAAGTTTATTCTGACTAGTGTGAGCTGATACCACTTTGTGCTTGGATTTGCATGTGTCTCATAATACCTTGAAATTGAGCTTTCTGGCATGTCCTTTTTTTCTTCAAACTGTGAGTACAGCTTACCTCTTCAAATTGTTTTCGGGAAGTAGGTGTGACATTTAGAAATATTTTGGCCATTACCTCCCTCAAGACATTATGAGGGCAGGTTTCATTCACAGCCCTCCAGTACTGGTGCATATGAAGTGACCCTTAGCACAGGTTTTAAAGCTGCTGTTGCAGGTAACGGCCAGAGGGTGGCAGCATTTCTGCTTTTCCCAATCTGTTAACTAGGGAAACAGACCATCCTGGCAGTGGTGTTCCTCGGTTCTATATTAGAGTGGAATGTGCCCCCAAAAGCTGATGTCTCCTTACTTATGTTTGTTTTAGAAATCGAATTTCTATATATTTTTTTATTGGAGTCATATTCCATTGTGTTCATGGACCACTTCTTCTTTGAGCATTCCTCTGTTGATGGACATTTTCGTAGCTTCCAAGTGTTGGCTATGGTAAATATTGCTGGAGTGCAGGATTGCCAGCATGTGTCTTTTCTTTTTTGTGGTACATGGGCCTCTCACTGCCGTGGGCCCTCCCATTGCAGAGCACAGGCTCCGGACGCACAGGCCCAGCAGCCATAGCTCACGGGAACAGCCGCTCCGCGGCATGTGGGATCTTCCCGAATCGGGGCATGAACCCATGTCCCCTGCACTGGCAGGCGGACTCTCATCCACTGCGCCACCAGTGAATCCCAGCCTGTCTTTTTGATTCTCATCCCCTCAGGCGAAAGGCCCAGCAGTGGGTATACTTGATTGAATGGTAGCTCAGTATTTATCTTTACAAGGCACGTCATTTTTGTTTTCATGACTGGCTCTTACCATGTCCCACGTTGAAGCAAGGGTAGGCATTTCTCCAAAACCCCTTCAGCATTTATTGTTTGCAGAATTTTTCCTGATGGGCATTCTGACTGCTGTGAGCTGATAGGTTTTTGTCATTTGGATTTACATATCTTTAATTATTCCTAATGTTTAGCATTTTCCCATGCCTTTTTAAATTTCTGGCAGAGAAAAACAGAAAAAGAAATGGAGAGTACAGTTAAACTCTTGAAATTGTCTTCTTGGATGGTTGCCCTCTTTTGAATGTTCTGGTCAATTTTCGACCCCATGTTTGTTTTTGAGGGCAGGTGTTATTCACAGGCCTGCAATGAGTGTGACTATTTAGTGACCATTAGCAGTGGGTTTAAAGCTGCTGTTGTGGGAAATGGCCACAAGGCGGCAGCGTTTCTCCACTCCCAAGTCTGGTTCCTAGGGCAGCAGAGCCTTTCTGGGACCAATGGAATACAGAAGAAGGCATCATTGAAGTCTAATACAGAATACCATGTCCTGGTGGATGGTAGAATGACCAGTAGGGTCTAGGAATTAGGAACTACTGGATGTATATCCTCGGTGGCTTCACTGACTGTCCTAACATCCTTTACCAGGTCCCCAGCAGCCCACGGGTCTCTCGTGGTCAGGCCCCTCCCAGGATATGGGGCTCACCTGGGCAGGGCCCCAGCAGCCAACGGGGTTCTCATGTTCAGGCCACTCCCAGGGTATGGAGCTCAGCTGTGAAACTACCCAGCAGCCCATGAGGCTCTCGTGCTTAGGCACCTCCCATGATACAGAGCTCCCGTGGGCAGGTACCATGGCAGGGCTGGGCACACAGGAACCGTGCACATAGCCCTCATTGCAGAGCACCCCAGAACGCCTGTCACGCAGAGCTGACACAGAGCACCTCAGAGCAGGACTTGAACTAACCAACAGCAGCTCCGACAGGTCTCTGACCCTGGGCATCACTCTGTGCAGCCTCCCTCTGCCTGGTCTTCCAGAGACTTCCACTGCAGCCGGGGCACCAGGCCTTTGTCTCCAACCATCCCCCCTCCTCTCCCTGACCCCTGGGTTCCTCTCATTAGGATTAGGTCTTCTTGAAATTGTCTCCCACTCATGGGCCAGATAAAATGATGAGAAAACAAGCCGGAGATGCAGCCCCTTGTCTATCCTGACTCTCAGGAGCCCACACCTGTTCCTTGGAACTGGCCATTTCAGCGAGGTCCATTTTCTGCAATGTGAGCCACTGAGGGGTGAGGATTGGCTGACCGGAGCAGCCTGTCCCTACCGGCCAGCCCTCCCCAGGTGTGCCTGGGTTGAGGTCAATAGAAACACCGCTCCAGGGAGCAACAGCGCCTGCAGCTGTGCCTGACGCCATATTCTCTGCCCCGTCAGCAGTCTCGGGGCTGTGCTGGTGGGAGGGAGTGAGGGGGCACGGTTTTGTGGGTGGCCCGGTGTGAGAGGGGTTCTGCTGGACTTTCTGCAGGAGTTGCCAGACTGCCACCTGCTAAAGAAGAGGATGGGTCACCCATACCTTCCGCTGGAATTTCTCCGCGGGCAGAGGTGAGGGAGGAACAAAGCAGTGGGGGCCAAGACAGGACGGATATCTCAGGCAGGGAAATGGAAAGTTTTCAGAAGAGCGCCTGGGGCCAGGATCATCCTGGCTGGCCTGCAGGCACCAAGTCAGCCTGCATGCTTTCGCTGGTGTGGATCCACGGCCCTTCCTCTATGCTTTCAAGTCCTTGTACATATTCAGGTGTTTTACCTGGGAAGGGAGGGAACAGTTCAGCAGCAGCTGGCTGGGGGCTCAGCTCACGTTTACTCACAGACGCCTATGTACGGTCCCCCAGCTTTGCAATGAGGACGCTCCTTGCGGGGGTGGGGGGGGGGCTGCTGGCTGCATGGGAGATAATTCCCTACCTCTGACCAACTTCAGAATTGTTTACCACTGGAGCAAGTACCCTGATAGGGTTTTCCTCTGTGTAACTAGTGGTTTCTGTTTATTTTTTCTGTTTTGTTTCAAGGTAGATTTTATTCCTCATTTATGTATTTATAGATATAAGCATGGAAATAATTCATTCATACAAATACATCTGTGTGAAGGGAAGAACGCTTTTCTGTTTTATTTTTAAATTTTATTTGTTTTTAAAAATTTTGAAATTTAATATTATTTATTTTTTTAGACAGCAGGTTATTATTAGTTATCTATTTTATACATATACATGTATACAGGTCAATCCCAATCTCCCAACTCATCCCACCACCACCACCCCATGGCTTCCCCCCCTTGGTTTCCATACGTTTGTTCTCTAACCCTGTGTCTCTAATTCTGCCCTGCAAACCGGTTCATCTGTACCAGTTTTCTAGGTTCCACGTATATGCATTAATACACAATATTTGTTTTTCTCTTTCTGACTTACTTCTCTCGGTATGACAGTCTCTAGATCCATCCACGTCTCTACAAATGACCCCGTTTCATTCCTTTTTATGGCTGAGTAATATTCCATTTTATATATGTACCACATCTTTATCCATTCATCTGTCTGTGGGCATTTAGGTTGCTTCCATTACCTGGCTATTGTAAATAGTGCTGCAATGAACATTGTGGTGAATGTGTCTTTTGGATTTATGGTTTTCTCTGGGTATATGCCCAGAAGTGGGATTGCTGGATCATATGGTAATTGTATTTTTAGTTTTTCTAATGAACCTCCATACTGTTCTCCATAGTGACTGTATCAATTGACATGCCCACCAATAGTGGAAGAGGGATCCATGTGTCCACACCCTCCGCAGCATTTGTAGTTTGTAGATATTCTGATGATGCCCATTCTAACAGGTGTGAGGTGATACCTCATTGAAGTTTTGACTTGCATTTCTCTAATAATTAGTGATGTTGAGCAGCTTTTCATGTGCATCCTGGCCATCTCTGGGTCTCCTTTGAAGAAATGTCTTTTTAGATATTCTACCCATTTTTGAAGTGGGTTGTATTTTTTTTAATATTAAGCTGCATGAGCTGTTTATATATATTGGAGATTAAACCTTTGTCCATTGATTCGTTTCCACATATTTCCTCCCATTCTGAGGGTTGCCTTTTTCCATTCCCGTTTTTTAACAAAAGAAAGAAAGAAAGAAAAAGAGGCAGAACACAAATGTCCGTAAAATATGCCTCTTGAAACTGTCGTTTTGAAATATGGAGGTGTTTTGAATTTTTTGGTCGGTATACGACCCCAGGATTTGTTTTCAGGGCAGGTCTCATTTACAGGCCTGCAATTATTTTGAATATCAACTGACCATTAGCGCTGGGATTAAAGCTGCTGTTGTGTGAAACGGCCACAAGGTGGCAGCAGTTCTCCTTTACCAAATCTGGTGACTAGGGCAACAGAGCCTCAATGGAAGTCATGTTCTGGGTTGTAATTTAGAATGGAATGTGCCAGGAAAAAGACCCTTAAGTTTGTCTCACTATTTCTTGTTCGGTTTTTTTTTCATTTAATTTTTATTTTTTATCACAGCAAGTTTGATTACAATGTTTGGCTTGTTGTAGGTGTGCAAGATGTGGTTCTTTTATGCATATACATATGTCTGTTCTTCCTGGGATCCTTTTCCATGTACGTTATGACAGAATGTTGACTAATCTTCTCTTGGTATTCCGTAGGTGTTTGGTGTCTATATATTTCACCTGTGTTTGTATATGTCTCTTAACCCCAATATCCTAATGTATCCAATCCTCACACCTTTCCATTGGTGAACCATAAGTTTGTTTAATGAATCTGCGATTGCCCTTCTCTGTGGAAATATCTTCACTAGTATCAAGTTTTAGGTAACACCTATAAGTGATATCATACGATATGTGTCTTTCTCTTTCTGACTTACTACAAGTCACGTGATTACCTCTAGACTCATCTACGGTGCTGCAAATGGCATTGTGTCCTTTTTTTCCTTGGCTAATATTCTGTCTGTACATGTACCAGTTCTTCTTTGACCACTCATCTGTTGATGGACTTTTTGGTTGCTCCCATGTCATGGCTATTGTAATGCTGCGGCAATGCACATTTGCCTGCCTGTGTCTTTCCAATTCTGTCTTCTTAGGTTATAGGCCCAGGAGTTCGCCTGCTGGATCATATGGTAGCAAAATGTTTACCTTGTACAGGCACCGCCATTCTGTTCTCATTAGTGGCTCTTACCAGGTTACGTCCCACTTAAAGTTGAGGTGATGCTCTTCTCCACAACACCTTCAGCGTTTATTGTTTGGAGTATTTTTGCTGAAGTTTATTCTGACTAGTGTGAGCTGATACCACTTTGTGCTTGGATTTGCATGCGTCTCATAATACCTTGAAATTGAGCTTTCTGGCATGTCCTTTTTTTCTTCAAACTGTGAGTACAGCTTACCTCTTCAAATTGTTTTCGGGAAGTAGGTGTGACATTTAGAAATATTTTGGCCATTACCTCCCTCAAGACATTATGAGGGCAGGTTTCATTCACAGCCCTCCAGTACTGGTGCATATGAAGTGACCCTTAGCACAGGTTTTAAAGCTGCTGTTGCAGGTAACGGCCAGAGGGTGGCAGCATTTCTGCTTTTCCCAATCTGTTAACTAGGGAAACAGACCATCCTGGCAGTGGTGTTCCTCGGTTCTATATTAGAGTGGAATGTGCCCCCAAAAGCTGATGTCTCCTTACTTATGTTTGTTTTAGAAATTGAATTTCTATATATTTTTTTATTGGAGTCATATTCCATTGTGTTCATGGACCACTTCTTCTTTGAGCATTCCTCTGTTGATGGACATTTTTGTAGCTTCCAAGTGTTGGCTATGGTAAATATTGCTGGAGTGCAGGATTGCCAGCATGTGTCTTTTCTTTTTTGTGGTACATGGGCCTCTCACTGCCGTGGGCCCTCCCATTGCAGAGCACAGGCTCCGGACGCACAGGCCCAGCAGCCATAGCTCACGGGAACAGCCGCTCCGCGGCATGTGGGATCTTCCCGAATCGGGGCATGAACCCATGTCCCCTGCACTGGCAGGCGGACTCTCATCCACTGCGCCACCAGTGAATCCCAGCCTGTCTTTTTGATTCTCATCCCCTCAGGCGAAAGGCCCAGCAGTGGGTATACTTGATTGAATGGTAGCTCAGTATTTATCTTTACAAGGCACGTCATTTTTGTTTTCATGACTGGCTCTTACCATGTCCCACGTTGAAGCAAGGGTAGGCATTTCTCCAAAACCCCTTCAGCATTTATTGTTTGCAGAATTTTTCCTGATGGGCATTCTGACTGCTGTGAGCTGATAGGTTTTTGTCATTTGGATTTACATATCTTTAATTATTCCTAATGTTTAGCATTTTCCCATGCCTTTTTAAATTTCTGGCAGAGAAAAACAGAAAAAAAAAACGGAGAGTACAGTTAAACTCTTGAAATTGTCTTCTTGGATGGTTGCCCTCTTTTGAATGTTCTGGTCAATTTTCGACCCCATGTTTGTTTTTGAGGGCAGGTGTTATTCACAGGCCTGCAATGAGTGTGACTATTTAGTGACCATTAGCAGTGTGTTTAAAGCTGCTGTTGTGGGAAATGGCCACAAGGCGGCAGCGTTTCTCCACTCCCAAGTCTGGTTCCTAGGGCAGCAGAGCCTTTCTGGGACCAATGGAATACAGAAGAAGGCATCATTGAAGTCTAATACAGAATACCATGTCCTGGTGGATGGTAGAATGACCAGTAGGGTCTAGGAATTAGGAACTACTGGATGTATATCCTCGGTGGCTTCACTGACTGTCCTAACATCCTTTACCAGGTCCCCAGCAGCCCACGGGTCTCTCGTGGTCAGGCCCCTCCCAGGATATGGGGCTCACCTGGGCAGGGCCCCAGCAGCCAACGGGGTTCTCATGTTCAGGCCACTCCCAGGGTATGGAGCTCAGCTGTGAAACTACCCAGCAGCCCATGAGGCTCTCGTGCTTAGGCACCTCCCATGATACAGAGCTCCCGTGGGCAGGTACCATGGCAGGGCTGGGCACACAGGAACCGTGCACATAGCCCTCATTGCAGAGCACCCCAGAACGCCTGTCACGCAGAGCTGACACAGAGCACCTCAGAGCAGGACTTGAACTAACCAACAGCAGCTCCGACAGGTCTCTGACCCTGGGCATCACTCTGTGCAGCCTCCCTCTGCCTGGTCTTCCAGAGACTTCCACTGCAGCCGGGGCACCAGGCCTTTGTCTCCAACCATCCCCCCTCCTCTCCCTGACTCCTGGGTTCCTCTCATTAGGATTAGGTCTTCTTGAAATTGTCTCCCACTCATGGGCCAGATAAAATGATGAGAAAACAAGCCGGAGATGCAGCCCCTTGTCTATCCTGACTCTCAGGAGCCCACACCTGTTCCTTGGAACTGGCCGTTTCAGCGAGGTCCATTTTCTGCAATGTGAGCCACTGAGGGGTGAGGATTGGCTGACCGGAGCAGCCTGTCCCTACCGGCCAGCCCTCCCCAGGTGTGCCTGGGTTGAGGTCAATAGAAACACCGCTCCAGGGAGCAACAGCGCCTGCAGCTGTGCCTGACGCCATATTCTCTGCCCTGTCAGCAGTCTCGGGGCTGTGCTTGTGGGAGGGAGTGAGGGGGCACGGTTTTGTGGGTGGCCCGGTGTGAGAGGGGCTCTGCTGGACTTTCTGCAGGAGTTGCCAGACTGCCACCTGCTAAAGAAGAGGATGGGTCACCCATACCTTCCGCTGGAATTTCTCCGCGGGCAGAGGTGAGGGAGGAACAAAGCAGTGGGGGCCAAGACAGGACGGATATCTCAGGCAGGGAAATGGAAAGTTTTCAGAAGAGCGCCTGGGACCAGGATCATCCTGGCTGGCCTGCAGGCATCAAGTCAGCCTGCATGCTTTCGCTGGTGTGGATCCACGGCCCTTCCTCTATGCTTTCAAGTCCTTGTACATATTCAGGTGTTTTACCTGGGAAGGGAGGGAACAGTTCAGCAGCAGCTGGCTGGGGGCTCAGCTCACGTTTACTCACAGACGCCTATGTACGGTCCCCCAGCTTTGCAATGAGGACGCTCCTTGCGGGGGTGGGGGGGGGGGCTGCTGGCTGCATGGGAGATAATTCCCTACCTCTGACCAACTTCAGAATTGTTTACCACTGGAGCAAGTGCCCTGATAGGGTTTTCCTCTGTATAACTAGTGGGTTCTGTTTATTTTTTCTGTTTTGTTTCAAGGTAGATTTTATTCCTCATTTATGTATTTATAGATATAAGCATGGAAATAATTCATTCATACAAATACATCTGTGTGAAGGGAAGAACGCTTTTCTGTTTTATTTTTAAATTTTATTTGTTTTTAAAAATTTTGAAATTTAGTATTATTTATTTTTTTAGACAGCAGGTTATTATTAGTTATCTATTTTATACATATACATGTATACAGGTCAATCCCAATCTCCCAACTCATCCCACCACCACCACCCCATGGCTTCCCCCCCTTGGTTTCCATACATTTGTTCTCTAACCCTGTGTCTCTAATTCTGCCCTGCAAACCGGTTCATCTGTACCAGTTTTCTAGGTTCCACATATATGCATTAATACACAATATTT
Source organism: Mesoplodon mirus (assembly GCF_964341445.2). Taxonomy (NCBI): domain Eukaryota; kingdom Metazoa; phylum Chordata; class Mammalia; order Artiodactyla; family Ziphiidae; genus Mesoplodon; species Mesoplodon mirus. Next base: position 93,774,009 of record NC_138979.1, read on the forward strand.
GTTTTTCTCTTTCTGACTTACTTCTCTCGGTATGACAGTCTCTAGATCCATCCACGTCTCTACAAATGACCCCGTTTCATTCCTTTTTATGGCTGAGTAATATTCCATTTTATATATGTACCACATCTTTATCCATTCGTCTGTCTGTGGGCATTTAGGTTGCTTCCATTACCTGGCTATTGTAAATAGTGCTGCAATGAACATTGTGGTGAATGTGTCTTTTGGATTTATGGTTTTCTCTGGGTATATGCCCAGAAGTGGGATTGCTGGATCATATGGTAATTGTATTTTTAGTTTTTCTAATGAACCTCCATACTGTTCTCCATAGTGACTGTATCAATTGACATGCCCACCTATAGTGGAAGAGGGATCCATGTGTCCACACCCTCCGCAGCATTTGTAGTTTGTCGATTTTCTGATGATGCCCATTCTAACAGGTGTGAGGTGATACCTCATTGAAGTTTTGACTTTCATTTCTCTAATAATTAGTGATGTTGAGCAGCTTTTCATGTGCATCCTGGCCATCTCTGGGTCTCCTTTGAAGAAATGTCTATTTAGATATTCTACCCATTTTTGAAGTGGGTTGTATTTTTTTTAATATTAAGCTGCATGAGCTGTTTATATATATTGGAGATTAAACCTTTGTCCATTGATTCGTTTCCACATATTTCCTCCCATTCTGAGGGTTGCCTTTTTCCATTCCCGTTTTTTAACAAAAGAAAGAAAGAAAGAAAAAGAAGCAGAAAACAAATGTCCGTAAAATATGCCTCTTGAAACTGTCGTTTTGAAATATGGAGGTGTTTTGAATTTTTTGGTCGGTATACGACCCCAGGATTTGTTTTCAGGGCAGGTCTCATTTACAGGCCTGCAATTATTTTGAATATCAACTGACCATTAGCGCTGGGATTAAAGCTGCTGTTGTGTGAAACGGCCACAAGGTGGCAGCAGTTCTCCTTTACCAAATCTGGTGACTAGGGCAACAGAGCCTCAATGGAAGTCGTGTTCTAGGTTGTAATTTAGAATGGAATGTGCCAGGAAAAAGACCCTTAAGTTTGTCTCACTATTTCTTGTTCGGTTTTTTTTTCATTTAATTTTTATTTTTTAGCACAGCAAGTTTGATTACAATGTTTGGCTTGTTGTAGGTGTGCAAGATGTGGTTCTTTTACGCATATACATATGTCTGTTCTTCCTGGGATCCTTTTCCATGTACGTTATGACAGAATGTTGACTAATCTTCTCTTGGTATTCCGTAGGTGTTTGGTGTCTATATATTTCAACTGTGTTTGTATATGTCTCTTAACCCCAATATCCTAATGTATCCAATCCTCACACCTTTCCATTGGTGAACCATAAGTTTGTTTAATGAATCTGCGATTGCCCTTCTCTGTGGAAATATCTTCACTAGTATCAAGTTTTAGGTAACACCTATAAGTGATATCATACGATATGTGTCTTTCTCTTTCTGACTTACTACAAGTCACGTGATTACCTCTAGACTCATCTACGGTGCTGCAAATGGCATTGTGTCCTTTTTTTCCTTGGCTAATATTCTGTCTGTACATGTACCAGTTCTTCTTTGACCACTCATCTGTTGATGGACTTTTTGGTTGCTCCCATGTCATGGCTATTGTAATGCTGCGGCAATACACATTTGCCTGCCTGTGTCTTTCCAATTCTGTCTTCTTAGGTTATAGGCCCAGGAGTTCGCCTGCTGGATCATATGGTTGCAAAATGTTTACCTTGTACAGGCACCGCCATTCTGTTCTCATTAGTGGCTCTTACCAGGTTACGTCCCCCTTAAAGTTGAGGTGATGCTCTTCTCCACAACACCTTCAGCGTTTATTGTTTGGAGTATTTTTGCTGAAGTTTATTCTGACTAGTGTGAGCTGATACCACTTTGTGCTTGGATTTGCATGCGTCTCATAATACCTTGAAATTGAGCTTTCTGGCATGTCCTTTTTTTCTTCAAACTGTGAGTACAGCTTACCTCTTCAAATTGTTTTCGGGAAGTAGGTGTGACATTTAGAAATATTTTGGCCATTACCTCCCTCAAGACATTATGAGGGCAGGTTTCATTCACAGCCCTCCAGTACTGGTGCATATGAAGTGACCCTTAGCACAGGTTTTAAAGCTGCTGTTGCAGGTAACGGCCAGAGGGTGGCAGCATTTCTGCTTTTCCCAATCTGTTAACTAGGGAAACAGACCATCCTGGCAGTGGTGTTCCTCGGTTCTATATTAGAGTGGAATGTGCCCCCAAAAGCTGATGTCTCCTTACTTATGTTTGTTTTAGAAATTGAATTTCTATATATTTTTTTATTGGAGTCATATTCCATTGTGTTCATGGACCACTTCTTCTTTGAGCATTCCTCTGTTGATGGACATTTTTGTAGCTTCCAAGTGTTGGCTATGGTAAATATTGCTGGAGTGCAGGATTGCCAGCATGTGTCTTTTCTTTTTTGTGGTACATGGGCCTCTCACTGCCGTGGGCCCTCCCATTGCAGAGCACAGGCTCCGGACGCACAGGCCCAGCAGCCATAGCTCACGGGAACAGCCGCTCCGCGGCATGTGGGATCTTCCCGAATCGGGGCATGAACCCATGTCCCCTGCACTGGCAGGCGGACTCTCATCCACTGCGCCACCAGTGAATCCCAGCCTGTCTTTTTGATTCTCATCCCCTCAGGCGAAAGGCCCAGCAGTGGGTATACTTGATTGAATGGTAGCTCAGTATTTATCTTTACAAGGCACGTCATTTTTGTTTTCATGACTGGCTCTTACCATGTCCCACGTTGAAGCAAGGGTAGGCATTTCTCCAAAACCCCTTCAGCATTTATTGTTTGCAGAATTTTTCCTGATGGGCATTCTGACTGCTGTGAGCTGATAGGTTTTTGTCATTTGGATTTACATATCTTTAATTATTCCTAATGTTTAGCATTTTCCCATGCCTTTTTAAATTTCTGGCAGAGAAAAACAGAAAAAAAAAACCGGAGAGTACAGTTAAACTCTTGAAATTGTCTTCTTGGATGGTTGCCCTCTTTTGAATGTTCTGGTCAATTTTCGACCCCATGTTTGTTTTTGAGGGCAGGTGTTATTCACAGGCCTGCAATGAGTGTGACTATTTAGTGACCATTAGCAGTGTGTTTAAAGCTGCTGTTGTGGGAAATGGCCACAAGGCGGCAGCGTTTCTCCACTCCCAAGTCTGGTTCCTAGGGCAGCAGAGCCTTTCTGGGACCAATGGAATACAGAAGAAGGCATCATTGAAGTCTAATACAGAATACCATGTCCTGGTGGATGGTAGAATGACCAGTAGGGTCTAGGAATTAGGAACTACTGGATGTATATCCTCGGTGGCTTCACTGACTGTCCTAACATCCTTTACCAGGTCCCCAGCAGCCCACGGGGCTCTCGTGGTCAGGCCCCTCCCAGGATATGGGGCTCACCTGGGCAGGGCCCCAGCAGCCAACGGGGTTCTCATGTTCAGGCCACTCCCAGGGTATGGAGCTCAGCTGTGAAACTACCCAGCAGCCCATGAGGCTCTCGTGCTTAGGCACCTCCCATGATACAGAGCTCCCGTGGGCAGGTACCATGGCAGGGCTGGGCACACAGGAACCGTGCACATAGCCCTCATTGCAGAGCACCCCAGAACGCCTGTCACGCAGAGCTGACACAGAGCACCTCAGAGCAGGACTTGAACTAACCAACAGCAGCTCCGACAGGTCTCTGACCCTGGGCATCACTCTGTGCAGCCTCCCTCTGCCTGGTCTTCCAGAGACTTCCACTGCAGCCGGGGCACCAGGCCTTTGTCTCCAACCATCCCCCCTCCTCTCCCTGACTCCTGGGTTCCTCTCATTAGGATTAGGTCTTCTTGAAATTGTCTCCCACTCATGGGCCAGATAAAATGATGAGAAAACAAGCCGGAGATGCAGCCCCTTGTCTATCCTGACTCTCAGGAGCCCACACCTGTTCCTTGGAACTGGCCGTTTCAGCGAGGTCCATTTTCTGCAATGTGAGCCACTGAGGGGTGAGGATTGGCTGACCGGAGCAGCCTGTCCCTACCGGCCAGCCCTCCCCAGGTGTGCCTGGGTTGAGGTCAATAGAAACACCGCTCCAGGGAGCAACAGTGCCTGCAGCTGTGCCTGACGCCATATTCTCTGCCCTGTCAGCAGTCTCGGGGCTGTGCTTGTGGGAGGGAGTGAGGGGGCACGGTTTTGTGGGTGGCCCGGTGTGAGAGGGGCTCTGCTGGACTTTCTGCAGGAGTTGCCAGACTGCCACCTGCTAAAGAAGAGGATGGGTCACCCATACCTTCCGCTGGAATTTCTCCGCGGGCAGAGGTGAGGGAGGAACAAAGCAGTGGGGGCCAAGACAGGACGGATATCTCAGGCAGGGAAATGGAAAGTTTTCAGAAGAGCGCCTGGGACCAGGATCATCCTGGCTGGCCTGCAGGCATCAAGTCAGCCTGCATGCTTTCGCTGGTGTGGATCCACGGCCCTTCCTCTATGCTTTCAAGTCCTTGTACATATTCAGGTGTTTTACCTGGGAAGGGAGGGAACAGTTCAGCAGCAGCTGGCTGGGGGCTCAGCTCACGTTTACTCACAGACGCCTATGTACGGTCCCCCAGCTTTGCAATGAGGACGCTCCTTGCGGGGGTGGGGGGGGGGCTGCTGGCTGCATGGGAGATAATTCCCTACCTCTGACCAACTTCAGAATTGTTTACCACTGGAGCAAGTGCCCTGATAGGGTTTTCCTCTGTATAACTAGTGGGTTCTCTTTATTTTTTCTGTTTTGTTTCAAGGTAGATTTTATTCCTCATTTATGTATTTATAGATATAAGCATGGAAATAATTCATTCATACAAATACATCTGTGTGAAGGGAAGAACGCTTTTCTGTTTTATTTTTAAATTTTATTTGTTTTTAAAAATTTTGAAATTTAGTATTATTTATTTTTTTAGACAGCAGGTTATTATTAGTTATCTATTTTATACATATACATGTATACAGGTCAATCCCAATCTCCCAACTCATCCCACCACCACCACCCCATGGCTTCCCCCCCTTGGTTTCCATACATTTGTTCTCTAACCCTGTGTCTCTAATTCTGCCCTGCAAACCGGTTCATCTGTACCAGTTTTCTAGGTTCCACATATATGCATTAATACACAATATTTGTTTTTCTCTTTCTGACTTACTTCTCTCGGTATGACAGTCTCTAGATCCATCCACGTCTCTACAAATGACCCCGTTTCATTCCTTTTTATGGCTGAGTAATATTCCATTTTATATATGTACCACATCTTTATCCATTCGTCTGTCTGTGGGCATTTAGGTTGCTTCCATTACCTGGCTATTGTAAATAGTGCTGCAATGAACATTGTGGTGAATGTGTCTTTTGGATTTATGGTTTTCTCTGGGTATATGCCCAGAAGTGGGATTGCTGGATCATATGGTAATTGTATTTTTAGTTTTTCTAATGAACCTCCATACTGTTCTCCATAGTGACTGTATCAATTGACATGCCCACCTATAGTGGAAGAGGGATCCATGTGTCCACACCCTCCGCAGCATTTGTAGTTTGTCGATTTTCTGATGATGCCCATTCTAACAGGTGTGAGGTGATACCTCATTGAAGTTTTGACTTTCATTTCTCTAATAATTAGTGATGTTGAGCAGCTTTTCATGTGCATCCTGGCCATCTCTGGGTCTCCTTTGAAGAAATGTCTATTTAGATATTCTACCCATTTTTGAAGTGGGTTGTATTTTTTTTAATATTAAGCTGCATGAGCTGTTTATATATATTGGAGATTAAACCTTTGTCCATTGATTCGTTTCCACATATTTCCTCCCATTCTGAGGGTTGCCTTTTTCCATTCCCGTTTTTTAACAAAAGAAAGAAAGAAAGAAAAAGAAGCAGAAAACAAATGTCCGTAAAATATGCCTCTTGAAACTGTCGTTTTGAAATATGGAGGTGTTTTGAATTTTTTGGTCGGTATACGACCCCAGGATTTGTTTTCAGGGCAGGTCTCATTTACAGGCCTGCAATTATTTTGAATATCAACTGACCATTAGCGCTGGGATTAAAGCTGCTGTTGTGTGAAACGGCCACAAGGTGGCAGCAGTTCTCCTTTACCAAATCTGGTGACTAGGGCAACAGAGCCTCAATGGAAGTCGTGTTCTAGGTTGTAATTTAGAATGGAATGTGCCAGGAAAAAGACCCTTAAGTTTGTCTCACTATTTCTTGTTCGGTTTTTTTTTCATTTAATTTTTATTTTTTAGCACAGCAAGTTTGATTACAATGTTTGGCTTGTTGTAGGTGTGCAAGATGTGGTTCTTTTACGCATATACATATGTCTGTTCTTCCTGGGATCCTTTTCCATGTACGTTATGACAGAATGTTGACTAATCTTCTCTTGGTATTCCGTAGGTGTTTGGTGTCTATATATTTCAACTGTGTTTGTATATGTCTCTTAACCCCAATATCCTAATGTATCCAATCCTCACACCTTTCCATTGGTGAACCATAAGTTTGTTTAATGAATCTGCGATTGCCCTTCTCTGTGGAAATATCTTCACTAGTATCAAGTTTTAGGTAACACCTATAAGTGATATCATACGATATGTGTCTTTCTCTTTCTGACTTACTACAAGTCACGTGATTACCTCTAGACTCATCTACGGTGCTGCAAATGGCATTGTGTCCTTTTTTTCCTTGGCTAATATTCTGTCTGTACATGTACCAGTTCTTCTTTGACCACTCATCTGTTGATGGACTTTTTGGTTGCTCCCATGTCATGGCTATTGTAATGCTGCGGCAATACACATTTGCCTGCCTGTGTCTTTCCAATTCTGTCTTCTTAGGTTATAGGCCCAGGAGTTCGCCTGCTGGATCATATGGTTGCAAAATGTTTACCTTGTACAGGCACCGCCATTCTGTTCTCATTAGTGGCTCTTACCAGGTTACGTCCCCCTTAAAGTTGAGGTGATGCTCTTCTCCACAACACCTTCAGCGTTTATTGTTTGGAGTATTTTTGCTGAAGTTTATTCTGACTAGTGTGAGCTGATACCACTTTGTGCTTGGATTTGCATGCGTCTCATAATACCTTGAAATTGAGCTTTCTGGCATGTCCTTTTTTTCTTCAAACTGTGAGTACAGCTTACCTCTTCAAATTGTTTTCGGGAAGTAGGTGTGACATTTAGAAATATTTTGGCCATTACCTCCCTCAAGACATTATGAGGGCAGGTTTCATTCACAGCCCTCCAGTACTGGTGCATATGAAGTGACCCTTAGCACAGGTTTTAAAGCTGCTGTTGCAGGTAACGGCCAGAGGGTGGCAGCATTTCTGCTTTTCCCAATCTGTTAACTAGGGAAACAGACCATCCTGGCAGTGGTGTTCCTCGGTTCTATATTAGAGTGGAATGTGCCCCCAAAAGCTGATGTCTCCTTACTTATGTTTGTTTTAGAAATTGAATTTCTATATATTTTTTTATTGGAGTCATATTCCATTGTGTTCATGGACCACTTCTTCTTTGAGCATTCCTCTGTTGATGGACATTTTTGTAGCTTCCAAGTGTTGGCTATGGTAAATATTGCTGGAGTGCAGGATTGCCAGCATGTGTCTTTTCTTTTTTGTGGTACATGGGCCTCTCACTGCCGTGGGCCCTCCCATTGCAGAGCACAGGCTCCGGACGCACAGGCCCAGCAGCCATAGCTCACGGGAACAGCCGCTCCGCGGCATGTGGGATCTTCCCGAATCGGGGCATGAACCCATGTCCCCTGCACTGGCAGGCGGACTCTCATCCACTGCGCCACCAGTGAATCCCAGCCTGTCTTTTTGATTCTCATCCCCTCAGGCGAAAGGCCCAGCAGTGGGTATACTTGATTGAATGGTAGCTCAGTATTTATCTTTACAAGGCACGTCATTTTTGTTTTCATGACTGGCTCTTACCATGTCCCACGTTGAAGCAAGGGTAGGCATTTCTCCAAAACCCCTTCAGCATTTATTGTTTGCAGAATTTTTCCTGATGGGCATTCTGACTGCTGTGAGCTGATAGGTTTTTGTCATTTGGATTTACATATCTTTAATTATTCCTAATGTTTAGCATTTTCCCATGCCTTTTTAAATTTCTGGCAGAGAAAAACAGAAAAAAAAACCGGAGAGTACAGTTAAACTCTTGAAATTGTCTTCTTGGATGGTTGCCCTCTTTTGAATGTTCTGGTCAATTTTCGACCCCATGTTTGTTTTTGAGGGCAGGTGTTATTCACAGGCCTGCAATGAGTGTGACTATTTAGTGACCATTAGCAGTGTGTTTAAAGCTGCTGTTGTGGGAAATGGCCACAAGGCGGCAGCGTTTCTCCACTCCCAAGTCTGGTTCCTAGGGCAGCAGAGCCTTTCTGGGACCAATGGAATACAGAAGAAGGCATCATTGAAGTCTAATACAGAATACCATGTCCTGGTGGATGGTAGAATGACCAGTAGGGTCTAGGAATTAGGAACTACTGGATGTATATCCTCGGTGGCTTCACTGACTGTCCTAACATCCTTTACCAGGTCCCCAGCAGCCCACGGGGCTCTCGTGGTCAGGCCCCTCCCAGGATATGGGGCTCACCTGGGCAGGGCCCCAGCAGCCAACGGGGTTCTCATGTTCAGGCCACTCCCAGGGTATGGAGCTCAGCTGTGAAACTACCCAGCAGCCCATGAGGCTCTCGTGCTTAGGCACCTCCCATGATACAGAGCTCCCGTGGGCAGGTACCATGGCAGGGCTGGGCACACAGGAACCGTGCACATAGCCCTCATTGCAGAGCACCCCAGAACGCCTGTCACGCAGAGCTGACACAGAGCACCTCAGAGCAGGACTTGAACTAACCAACAGCAGCTCCGACAGGTCTCTGACCCTGGGCATCACTCTGTGCAGCCTCCCTCTGCCTGGTCTTCCAGAGACTTCCACTGCAGCCGGGGCACCAGGCCTTTGTCTCCAACCATCCCCCCTCCTCTCCCTGACTCCTGGGTTCCTCTCATTAGGATTAGGTCTTCTTGAAATTGTCTCCCACTCATGGGCCAGATAAAATGATGAGAAAACAAGCCGGAGATGCAGCCCCTTGTCTATCCTGACTCTCAGGAGCCCACACCTGTTCCTTGGAACTGGCCGTTTCAGCGAGGTCCATTTTCTGCAATGTGAGCCACTGAGGGGTGAGGATTGGCTGACCGGAGCAGCCTGTCCCTACCGGCCAGCCCTCCCCAGGTGTGCCTGGGTTGAGGTCAATAGAAACACCGCTCCAGGGAGCAACAGTGCCTGCAGCTGTGCCTGACGCCATATTCTCTGCCCTGTCAGCAGTCTCGGGGCTGTGCTTGTGGGAGGGAGTGAGGGGGCACGGTTTTGTGGGTGGCCCGGTGTGAGAGGGGCTCTGCTGGACTTTCTGCAGGAGTTGCCAGACTGCCACCTGCTAAAGAAGAGGATGGGTCACCCATACCTTCCGCTGGAATTTCTCCGCGGGCAGAGGTGAGGGAGGAACAAAGCAGTGGGGGCCAAGACAGGACGGATATCTCAGGCAGGGAAATGGAAAGTTTTCAGAAGAGCGCCTGGGACCAGGATCATCCTGGCTGGCCTGCAGGCATCAAGTCAGCCTGCATGCTTTCGCTGGTGTGGATCCACGGCCCTTCCTCTATGCTTTCAAGTCCTTGTACATATTCAGGTGTTTTACCTGGGAAGGGAGGGAACAGTTCAGCAGCAGCTGGCTGGGGGCTCAGCTCACGTTTACTCACAGACGCCTATGTACGGTCCCCCAGCTTTGCAATGAGGACGCTCCTTGCGGGGGTGGGGGGGGGGCTGCTGGCTGCATGGGAGATAATTCCCTACCTCTGACCAACTTCAGAATTGTTTACCACTGGAGCAAGTGCCCTGATAGGGTTTTCCTCTGTATAACTAGTGGGTTCTGTTTATTTTTTCTGTTTTGTTTCAAGGTAGATTTTATTCCTCATTTATGTATTTATAGATATAAGCATGGAAATAATTCATTCATACAAATACATCTGTGTGAAGGGAAGAACGCTTTTCTGTTTTATTTTTAAATTTTATTTGTTTTTAAAAATTTTGAAATTTAGTATTATTTATTTTTTTAGACAGCAGGTTATTATTAGTTATCTATTTTATACATATACATGTATACAGGTCAATCCCAATCTCCCAACTCATCCCACCACCACCACCCCATGGCTTCCCCCCCTTGGTTTCCATACATTTGTTCTCTAACCCTGTGTCTCTAATTCTGCCCTGCAAACCGGTTCATCTGTACCAGTTTTCTAGGTTCCACATATATGCATTAATACACAATATTTGTTTTTCTCTTTCTGACTTACTTCTCTCGGTATGACAGTCTCTAGATCCATCCACGTCTCTACAAATGACCCCGTTTCATTCCTTTTTATGGCTGAGTAATATTCCATTTTATATATGTACCACATCTTTATCCATTCGTCTGTCTGTGGGCATTTAGGTTGCTTCCATTACCTGGCTATTGTAAATAGTGCTGCAATGAACATTGTGGTGAATGTGTCTTTTGGATTTATGGTTTTCTCTGGGTATATGCCCAGAAGTGGGATTGCTGGATCATATGGTAATTGTATTTTTAGTTTTTCTAATGAACCTCCATACTGTTCTCCATAGTGACTGTATCAATTGACATGCCCACCTATAGTGGAAGAGGGATCCATGTGTCCACACCCTCCGCAGCATTTGTAGTTTGTCGATTTTCTGATGATGCCCATTCTAACAGGTGTGAGGTGATACCTCATTGAAGTTTTGACTTGCATTTCTCTAATAATTAGTGATGTTGAGCAGCTTTTCATGTGCATCCTGGCCATCTCTGGGTCTCCTTTGAAGAAATGTCTATTTAGATATTCTACCCATTTTTGAAGTGGGTTGTATTTTTTTTAATATTAAGCTGCATGAGCTGTTTATATATATTGGAGATTAAACCTTTGTCCATTGATTCGTTTCCACATATTTCCTCCCATTCTGAGGGTTGCCTTTTTCCATTCCCGTTTTTTAACAAAAGAAAGAAAGAAAGAAAAAGAAGCAGAAAACAAATGTCCGTAAAATATGCCTCTTGAAACTGTCGTTTTGAAATATGGAGGTGTTTTGAATTTTTTGGTCGGTATACGACCCCAGGATTTGTTTTCAGGGCAGGTCTCATTTACAGGCCTGCAATTATTTTGAATATCAACTGACCATTAGCGCTGGGATTAAAGCTGCTGTTGTGTGAAACGGCCACAAGGTGGCAGCAGTTCTCCTTTACCAAATCTGGTGACTAGGGCAACAGAGCCTCAATGGAAGTCGTGTTCTAGGTTGTAATTTAGAATGGAATGTGCCAGGAAAAAGACCCTTAAGTTTGTCTCACTATTTCTTGTTCGGTTTTTTTTTCATTTAATTTTTATTTTTTAGCACAGCAAGTTTGATTACAATGTTTGGCTTGTTGTAGGTGTGCAAGATGTGGTTCTTTTACGCATATACATATGTCTGTTCTTCCTGGGATCCTTTTCCATGTACGTTATGACAGAATGTTGACTAATCTTCTCTTGGTATTCCGTAGGTGTTTGGTGTCTATATATTTCAACTGTGTTTGTATATGTCTCTTAACCCCAATATCCTAATGTATCCAATCCTCACACCTTTCCATTGGTGAACCATAAGTTTGTTTAATGAATCTGCGATTGCCCTTCTCTGTGGAAATATCTTCACTAGTATCAAGTTTTAGGTAACACCTATAAGTGATATCATACGATATGTGTCTTTCTCTTTCTGACTTACTACAAGTCACGTGATTACCTCTAGACTCATCTACGGTGCTGCAAATGGCATTGTGTCCTTTTTTTCCTTGGCTAATATTCTGTCTGTACATGTACCAGTTCTTCTTTGACCACTCATCTGTTGATGGACTTTTTGGTTGCTCCCATGTCATGGCTATTGTAATGCTGCGGCAATACACATTTGCCTGCCTGTGTCTTTCCAATTCTGTCTTCTTAGGTTATAGGCCCAGGAGTTCGCCTGCTGGATCATATGGTTGCAAAATGTTTACCTTGTACAGGCACCGCCATTCTGTTCTCATTAGTGGCTCTTACCAGGTTACGTCCCCCTTAAAGTTGAGGTGATGCTCTTCTCCACAACACCTTCAGCGTTTATTGTTTGGAGTATTTTTGCTGAAGTTTATTCTGACTAGTGTGAGCTGATACCACTTTGTGCTTGGATTTGCATGCGTCTCATAATACCTTGAAATTGAGCTTTCTGGCATGTCCTTTTTTTCTTCAAACTGTGAGTACAGCTTACCTCTTCAAATTGTTTTCGGGAAGTAGGTGTGACATTTAGAAATATTTTGGCCATTACCTCCCTCAAGACATTATGAGGGCAGGTTTCATTCACAGCCCTCCAGTACTGGTGCATATGAAGTGACCCTTAGCACAGGTTTTAAAGCTGCTGTTGCAGGTAACGGCCAGAGGGTGGCAGCATTTCTGCTTTTCCCAATCTGTTAACTAGGGAAACAGACCATCCTGGCAGTGGTGTTCCTCGGTTCTATATTAGAGTGGAATGTGCCCCCAAAAGCTGATGTCTCCTTACTTATGTTTGTTTTAGAAATCGAATTTCTATATATTTTTTTATTGGAGTCATATTCCATTGTGTTCATGGACCACTTCTTCTTTGAGCATTCCTCTGTTGATGGACATTTTCGTAGCTTCCAAGTGTTGGCTATGGTAAATATTGCTGGAGTGCAGGATTGCCAGCATGTGTCTTTTCTTTTTTGTGGTACATGGGCCTCTCACTGCCGTGGGCCCTCCCATTGCAGAGCACAGGCTCCGGACGCACAGGCCCAGCAGCCATAGCTCACGGGAACAGCCGCTCCGCGGCAAGTGGGATCTTCCCGAATCGGGGCATGAACCCATGCCCCAGCACTGGCAGGCGGACTCTCATCCACTGCGCGACCAGTGAATCCCAGCCTGTCTTTTTGATTCTCATCCACTCAGGCGAAAGGCCCAGCAGTGGGTATACTTGATTGAATGGTAGCTTAGTATTTATCTTTACAAGGCACGTCATTTTTGTTTTCATGACTGGCTCTTACCATGTCCCACGTTGAAGCAAGGGTAGGCATTTCTCCAAAACCCCTTCAGCATTTATTGTTTGCAGAATTTTTCCTGATGGGCATTCTGACTGCTGTGAGCTGATAGGTTTTTGTCATTTGGATTTACATATCTTTAATTATTCCTAATGTTTAGCATTTTCCCATGCCGTTTTAAATTTCTGGCAGAGAAAAACAGAAAAAAAAACGGAGAGTACAGTTAAACTCTTGAAATTGTCTTCTTGGATGGTTGCCCTCTTTTGAATGTTCTGGTCAATTTTCAACCCCATGTTTGTTTTTGAGGGCAGGTGTTATTCACAGGCCTGCAATGAGTGTGACTATTTAGTGACCATTAGCAGTGGGTTTAAAGCTGCTGTTGTGGGAAATGGCCACAAGGCGGCAGCGTTTCTCCACTCCCAAGTCTGGTTCCTAGGGCAGCAGAGCCTTTCTGGGACCAATGGAATACAGAAGAAGGCATCATTGAAGTCTAATACAGAATACCATGTCCTGGTGGATGGTAGAATGACCAGTAGGGTCTAGGAATTAGGAACTACTGGATGTATATCCTCGGTGGCTTCACTGACTGTCCTAACATCCTTTACCAGGTCCCCAGCAGCCCACGGGGCTCTCGTGGTCAGGCCCCTCCCAGGATATGGGGCTCACCTGGGCAGGGCCCCAGCAGCCAACGGGGTTCTCATGTTCAGGCCACTCCCAGGGTATGGAGCTCAGCTGTGAAACTACCCAGCAGCCCATGAGGCTCTCGTGCTTAGGCACCTCCCATGATACAGAGCTCCCGTGGGCAGGTACCATGGCAGGGCTGGGCACACAGGAACCGTGCACATAGCCCTCATTGCAGAGCACCCCAGAACGCCTGTCACGCAGAGCTGACACAGAGCACCTCAGAGCAGGACTTGAACTAACCAACAGCAGCTCCGACAGGTCTCTGACCCTGGGCATCACTCTGTGCAGCCTCCCTCTGCCTGGTCTTCCAGAGACTTCCACTGCAGCCGGGGCACCAGGCCTTTGTCTCCAACCATCCCCCCTCCTCTCCCTGACCCCTGGGTTCCTCTCATTAGGATTAGGTCTTCTTGAAATTGTCTCCCACTCATGGGCCAGATAAAATGATGAGAAAACAAGCCGGAGATGCAGCCCCTTGTCTATCCTGACTCTCAGGAGCCCACACCTGTTCCTTGGAACTGGCCGTTTCAGCGAGGTCCATTTTCTGCAATGTGAGCCACTGAGGGGTGAGGATTGGCTGACCGGAGCAGCCTGTCCCTACCGGCCAGCCCTCCCCAGGTGTGCCTGTGTTGAGGTGAATAGAAACACCACTCCAGGGAGCAACAGCGCCTGCAGCTGTGCCTGACGCCATATTCTCTGCCCCGTCAGCAGTCTCGGGGCTGTGCTGGTGGGAGGGAGTGAGGGGGCACGGTTTTGTGGGTGTCCCGGTGTGAGAGGGGCTCTGCTGGACTTTCTGCAGGAGTTGCCAGACTGCCACCTGCTAAAGAAGAGGATGGGTCACCCATACCTTCCGCTGGAATTTCTCCGCGGGCAGAGGTGAGGGAGGAACAAAGCAGTGGGGGCCAAGACAGGACGGATATCTCAGGCAGGGAAATGGAAAGTTTTCAGAAGAGCGCCTGGGGCCAGGATCATCCTGGCTGGCCTGCAGGCACCAAGTCAGCCTGCGTGCTTTCGCTGGTGTGGATCCACGGCCCTTCCTCTATGCTTTCAAGTCCTTGTACATATTCAGGTGTTTTACCTGGGAAGGGAGGGAACAGTTCAGCAGCAGCTGGCTGGGGGCTCAGCTCACGTTTACTCACAGACGCCTATGTACGGTCCCCCAGCTTTGCAATGAGGACGCTCCTTGCGGGGGTGGGGGGGGGCTGCTGGCTGCATGGGAGATAATTCCCTACCTCTGACCAACTTCAGAATTGTTTACCACTGGAGCAAGTACCCTGATAGGGTTTTCCTCTGTATAACTAGTGGGTTCTGTTTATTTTTTCTGTTTTGTTTCAAGGTAGATTTTATTCCTCATTTATGTATTTATAGATATAAGCATGGAAATAATTCATTCATACAAATACATCTGTGTGAAGGGAAGAACGCTTTTCTGTTTTATTTTTAAATTTTATTTGTTTTTAAAAATTTTGAAATTTAATATTATTTATTTTTTTAGACAGCAGGTTATTATTAGTTATCTATTTTATACATATACATGTATACAGGTCAATCCCAATCTCCCAACTCATCCCACCACCACCACCCCATGGCTTCCCCCCCTTGGTTTCCATACGTTTGTTCTCTAACCCTGTGTCTCTAATTCTGCCCTGCAAACCGGTTCATCTGTACCAGTTTTCTAGGTTCCACATATATGCATTAATACACAATATTTGTTTTTCTCTTTCTGACTTACTTCTCTCGGTATGACAGTCTCTAGATCCATCCACGTCTCTACAAATGACCCCGTTTCATTCCTTTTTATGGCTGAGTAATATTCCATTTTATATATGTACCACATCTTTATCCATTCGTCTGTCTGTGGGCATTTAGGTTGCTTCCATTACCTGGCTATTGTAAATAGTGCTGCAATGAACATTGTGGTGAATGTGTCTTTTGGATTTATGGTTTTCTCTGGGTATATGCCCAGAAGTGGGATTGCTAGATCATATGGTAATTGTATTTTTAGTTTTTCTAATGAACCTCCATACTGTTCTCCATAGTGACTGTATCAATTGACATGCCCACCAATAGTGGAAGAGGGATCCATGTGTCCACACCCTCCGCAGCATTTGTAGTTTGTAGATATTCTGATGATGCCCATTCTAACAGGTGTGAGGTGATACCTCATTGAAGTTTTGACTTGCATTTCTCTAATAATTAGTGATGTTGAGCAGCTTTTCATGTGCATCCTGGCCATCTCTGGGTCTCCTTTGAAGAAATGTCTATTTAGATATTCTACCCATTTTTGAAGTGGGTTGTATTTTTTTTAATATTAAGCTGCATGAGCTGTTTATATATATTGGAGATTAAACCTTTGTCCATTGATTCGTTTCCACATATTTCCTCCCATTCTGAGGGTTGCCTTTTTCCATTCCCGTTTTTTAACAAAAGAAAGAAAGAAAGAAAAAGAGGCAGAACACAAATGTCCGTAAAATATGCCTCTTGAAACTGTCGTTTTGAAATATGGAGGTGTTTTGAATTTTTTGGTCGGTATACGACCCCAGGATTTGTTTTCAGGGCAGGTCTCATTTACAGGCCTGCAATTATTTTGAATATCAACTGACCATTAGCTCTGGGATTAAAGCTGCTGTTGTGTGAAACGGCCACAAGGTGGCAGCAGTTCTCCTTTACCAAATCTGGTGACTAGGGCAACAGAGCCTCAATGGAAGTCGTGTTCTAGGTTGTAATTTAGAATGGAATGTGCCAGGAAAAAGACCCTTAAGTTTGTCTCACTATTTCTTGTTCGGTTTTTTTTTCATTTAATTTTTATTTTTTATCACAGCAAGTTTGATTACAATGTTTGGCTTGTTGTAGGTGTGCAAGATGTGGTTCTTTTACGCATATACATATGTCTGTTCTTCCTGGGATCCTTTTCCATGTACGTTATGACAGAATGTTGACTAATCTTCTCTTGGTATTCCGTAGGTGTTTGGTGTCTATATATTTCAACTGTGTTTGTATATGTCTCTTAACCCCAATATCCTAATGTATCCAATCCTCACACCTTTCCATTGGTGAACCATAAGTTTGTTTAATGAATCTGCGATTGCCCTTCTCTGTGGAAATATCTTCACTAGTATCAAGTTTTAGGTAACACCTATAAGTGATATCATACGATATGTGTCTTTCTCTTTCTGACTTACTACAAGTCACGTGATTACCTCTAGACTCATCTACGGTGCTGCAAATGGCATTGTGTCCTTTTTTTCCTTGGCTAATATTCTGTCTGTACATGTACCAGTTCTTCTTTGACCACTCATCTGTTGATGGACTTTTTGGTTGCTCCCATGTCATGGCTATTGTAATGCTGCGGCAATGCACATTTGCCTGCCTGTGTCTTTCCAATTCTGTCTTCTTAGGTTATAGGCCCAGGAGTTCGCCTGCTGGATCATATGGTAGCAAAATGTTTACCTTGTACAGGCACCGCCATTCTGTTCTCATTAGTGGCTCTTACCAGGTTACGTCCCACTTAAAGTTGAGGTGATGCTCTTCTCCACAACACCTTCAGCGTTTATTGTTTGGAGTATTTTTGCTGAAGTTTATTCTGACTAGTGTGAGCTGATACCACTTTGTGCTTGGATTTGCATGCATCTCATAATACCTTGAAATTGAGCTTTCTGGCATGTCCTTTTTTTCTTCAAACTGTGAGTACAGCTTACCTCTTCAAATTGTTTTCGGGAAGTAGGTGTGACATTTAGAAATATTTTGGCCATTACCTCCCTCAAGACATTATGAGGGCAGGTTTCATTCACAGCCCTCCAGTACTGGTGCATATGAAGTGACCCTTAGCACAGGTTTTAAAGCTGCTGTTGCAGGTAACGGCCAGAGGGTGGCAGCATTTCTGCTTTTCCCAATCTGTTAACTAGGGAAACAGACCATCCTGGCAGTGGTGTTCCTCGGTTATATATTAGAGTGGAATGTGCCCCCAAAAGCTGATGTCTCCTTACTTATGTTTGTTTTAGAAATTGAATTTCTATATATTTTTTTATTGGAGTCATATTCCATTGTGTTCATGGACCACTTCTTCTTTGAGCATTCCTCTGTTGATGGACATTTTTGTAGCTTCCAAGTGTTGGCTATGGTAAATATTGCTGGAGTGCAGGATTGCCAGCATGTGTCTTTTCTTTTTTGTGGTACATGGGCCTCTCACTGCCGTGGGCCCTCCCATTGCAGAGCACAGGCTCCGGACGCACAGGCCCAGCAGCCATAGCTCACGGGAACAGCCGCTCCGCAGCATGTGGGATCTTCCCGAATCGGGGCATGAACCCATGTCCCCTGCACTGGCAGGCGGACTCTCATCCACTGCGCCACCAGTGAATCCCAGCCTGTCTTTTTGATTCTCATCCCCTCAGGCGAAAGGCCCAGCAGTGGGTATACTTGATTGAATGGTAGCTTAGTATTTATCTTTACAAGGCACGTCATTTTTGTTTTCATGACTGGCTCTTACCATGTCCCACGTTGAAGCAAGGGTAGGCATTTCTCCAAAACCCCTTCAGCATTTATTGTTTGCAGAATTTTTCCTGATGGGCATTCTGACTGCTGTGAGCTGATAGGTTTTTGTCATTTGGATTTACATATCTTTAATTATTCCTAATGTTTAGCATTTTCCCATGCCTTTTTAAATTTCTGGCAGAGAAAAACAGAAAAAAAAACCGGAGAGTACAGTTAAACTCTTGAAATTGTCTTCTTGGATGGTTGCCCTCTTTTGAATGTTCTGGTCAATTTTCGACCCCATGTTTGTTTTTGAGGGCAGGTGTTATTCACAGGCCTGCAATGAGTGTGACTATTTAGTGACCATTAGCAGTGTGTTTAAAGCTGCTGTTGTGGGAAATGGCCACAAGGCGGCAGCGTTTCTCCACTCCCAAGTCTGGTTCCTAGGGCAGCAGAGCCTTTCTGGGACCAATGGAATACAGAAGAAGGCATCATTGAAGTCTAATACAGAATACCATGTCCTGGTGGATGGTAGAATGACCAGTAGGGTCTAGGAATTAGGAACTACTGGATGTATATCCTCGGTGGCTTCACTGACTGTCCTAACATCCTTTACCAGGTCCCCAGCAGCCCACGGGTCTCTCGTGGTCAGGCCCCTCCCAGGATATGGGGCTCACCTGGGCAGGGCCCCAGCAGCCAACGGGGTTCTCATGTTCAGGCCACTCCCAGGGTATGGAGCTCAGCTGTGAAACTACCCAGCAGCCCATGAGGCTCTCGTGCTTAGGCACCTCCCATGATACAGAGCTCCCGTGGGCAGGTACCATGGCAGGGCTGGGCACACAGGAACCGTGCACATAGCCCTCATTGCAGAGCACCCCAGAACGCCTGTCACGCAGAGCTGACACAGAGCACCTCAGAGCAGGACTTGAACTAACCAACAGCAGCTCCGACAGGTCTCTGACCCTGGGCATCACTCTGTGCAGCCTCCCTCTGCCTGGTCTTCCAGAGACTTCCACTGCAGCCGGGGCACCAGGCCTTTGTCTCCAACCATCCCCCCTCCTCTCCCTGACTCCTGGGTTCCTCTCATTAGGATTAGGTCTTCTTGAAATTGTCTCCCACTCATGGGCCAGATAAAATGATGAGAAAACAAGCCGGAGATGCAGCCCCTTGTCTATCCTGACTCTCAGGAGCCCACACCTGTTCCTTGGAACTGGCCGTTTCAGCGAGGTCCATTTTCTGCAATGTGAGCCACTGAGGGGTGAGGATTGGCTGACCGGAGCAGCCTGTCCCTACCGGCCAGCCCTCCCCAGGTGTGCCTGGGTTGAGGTCAATAGAAACACCGCTCCAGGGAGCAACAGCGCCTGCAGCTGTGCCTGACGCCATATTCTCTGCCCTGTCAGCAGTCTCGGGGCTGTGCTTGTGGGAGGGAGTGAGGGGGCACGGTTTTGTGGGTGGCCCGGTGTGAGAGGGGCTCTGCTGGACTTTCTGCAGGAGTTGCCAGACTGCCACCTGCTAAAGAAGAGGATGGGTCACCCATACCTTCCGCTGGAATTTCTCCGTGGGCAGAGGTGAGGGAGGAACAAAGCAGTGGGGGCCAAGATAGGACGGATATCTCAGGCAGGGAAATGGAAAGTTTTCAGAAGAGCGCCTGGGACCAGGATCATCCTGGCTGGCCTGCAGGCATCAAGTCAGCCTGCATGCTTTCGCTGGTGTGGATCCACGGCCCTTCCTCTATGCTTTCAAGTCCTTGTACATATTCAGGTGTTTTACCTGGGAAGGGAGGGAACAGTTCAGCAGCAGCTGGCTGGGGGCTCAGCTCACGTTTACTCACAGACGCCTATGTACGGTCCCCCAGCTTTGCAATGAGGACGCTCCTTGCGGGGGTGGGGGGGGGGCTGCTGGCTGCATGGGAGATAATTCCCTACCTCTGACCAACTTCAGAATTGTTTACCACTGGAGCAAGTGCCCTGATAGGGTTTTCCTCTGTATAACTAGTGGGTTCTGTTTATTTTTTCTGTTTTGTTTCAAGGTAGATTTTATTCCTCATTTATGTATTTATAGATATAAGCATGGAAATAATTCATTCATACAAATACATCTGTGTGAAGGGAAGAACGCTTTTCTGTTTTATTTTTAAATTTTATTTGTTTTTAAAAATTTTGAAATTTAGTATTATTTATTTTTTTAGACAGCAGGTTATTATTAGTTATCTATTTTATACATATACATGTATACAGGTCAATCCCAATCTCCCAACTCATCCCACCACCACCACCCCATGGCTTCCCCCCCTTGGTTTCCATACATTTGTTCTCTAACCCTGTGTCTCTAATTCTGCCCTGCAAACCGGTTCATCTGTACCAGTTTTCTAGGTTCCACATATATGCATTAATACACAATATTTGTTTTTCTCTTTCTGACTTACTTCTCTCGGTATGACAGTCTCTAGATCCATCCACGTCTCTACAAATGACCCCGTTTCATTCCTTTTTATGGCTGAGTAATATTCCATTTTATATATGTACCACATCTTTATCCATTCGTCTGTCTGTGGGCATTTAGGTTGCTTCCATTACCTGGCTATTGTAAATAGTGCTGCAATGAACATTGTGGTGAATGTGTCTTTTGGATTTATGGTTTTCTCTGGGTATATGCCCAGAAGTGGGATTGCTGGATCATATGGTAATTGTATTTTTAGTTTTTCTAATGAACCTCCATACTGTTCTCCATAGTGACTGTATCAATTGACATGCCCACCTATAGTGGAAGAGGGATCCATGTGTCCACACCCTCCGCAGCATTTGTAGTTTGTCGATTTTCTGATGATGCCCATTCTAACAGGTGTGAGGTGATACCTCATTGAAGTTTTGACTTGCATTTCTCTAATAATTAGTGATGTTGAGCAGCTTTTCATGTGCATCCTGGCCATCTCTGGGTCTCCTTTGAAGAAATGTCTATTTAGATATTCTACCCATTTTTGAAGTGGGTTGTATTTTTTTTAATATTAAGCTGCATGAGCTGTTTATATATATTGGAGATTAAACCTTTGTCCATTGATTCGTTTCCACATATTTCCTCCCATTCTGAGGGTTGCCTTTTTCCATTCCCGTTTTTTAACAAAAGAAAGAAAGAAAGAAAAAGAAGCAGAAAACAAATGTCCGTAAAATATGCCTCTTGAAACTGTCGTTTTGAAATATGGAGGTGTTTTGAATTTTTTGGTCGGTATACGACCCCAGGATTTGTTTTCAGGGCAGGTCTCATTTACAGGCCTGCAATTATTTTGAATATCAACTGACCATTAGCGCTGGGATTAAAGCTGCTGTTGTGTGAAACGGCCACAAGGTGGCAGCAGTTCTCCTTTACCAAATCTGGTGACTAGGGCAACAGAGCCTCAATGGAAGTCGTGTTCTAGGTTGTAATTTAGAATGGAATGTGCCAGGAAAAAGACCCTTAAGTTTGTCTCACTATTTCTTGTTGGGTTTTTTTTTCATTTAATTTTTATTTTTTAGCACAGCAAGTTTGATTACAATGTTTGGCTTGTTGTAGGTGTGCAAGATGTGGTTCTTTTACGCATATACATATGTCTGTTCTTCCTGGGATCCTTTTCCATGTACGTTATGACAGAATGTTGACTAATCTTCTCTTGGTATTCCGTAGGTGTTTGGTGTCTATATATTTCACCTGTGTTTGTATATGTCTCTTAACCCCAATATCCTAATGTATCCAATCCTCACACCTTTCCATTGGTGAACCATAAGTTTGTTTAATGAATCTGCGATTGCCCTTCTCTGTGGAAATATCTTCACTAGTATCAAGTTTTAGGTAACACCTATAAGTGATATCATACGATATGTGTCTTTCTCTTTCTGACTTACTACAAGTCACGTGATTACCTCTAGACTCATCTACGGTGCTGCAAATGGCATTGTGTCCTTTTTTTCCTTGGCTAATATTCTGTCTGTACATGTACCAGTTCTTCTTTGACCACTCATCTGTTGATGGACTTTTTGGTTGCTCCCATGTCATGGCTATTGTAATGCTGCGGCAATACACATTTGCCTGCCTGTGTCTTTCCAATTCTGTCTTCTTAGGTTATAGGCCCAGGAGTTCGCCTGCTGGATCATATGGTTGCAAAATGTTTACCTTGTACAGGCACCGCCATTCTGTTCTCATTAGTGGCTCTTACCAGGTTACGTCCCCCTTAAAGTTGAGGTGATGCTCTTCTCCACAACACCTTCAGCGTTTATTGTTTGGAGTATTTTTGCTGAAGTTTATTCTGACTAGTGTGAGCTGATACCACTTTGTGCTTGGATTTGCATGCGTCTCATAATACCTTGAAATTGAGCTTTCTGGCATGTCCTTTTTTTCTTCAAACTGTGAGTACAGCTTACCTCTTCAAATTGTTTTCGGGAAGTAGGTGTGACATTTAGAAATATTTTGGCCATTACCTCCCTCAAGACATTATGAGGGCAGGTTTCATTCACAGCCCTCCAGTACTGGTGCATATGAAGTGACCCTTAGCACAGGTTTTAAAGCTGCTGTTGCAGGTAACGGCCAGAGGGTGGCAGCATTTCTGCTTTTCCCAATCTGTTAACTAGGGAAACAGACCATCCTGGCAGTGGTGTTCCTCGGTTCTATATTAGAGTGGAATGTGCCCCCAAAAGCTGATGTCTCCTTACTTATGTTTGTTTTAGAAATCGAATTTCTATATATTTTTTATTGGAGTCATATTCCATTGTGTTCATGGACCACTTCTTCTTTGAGCATTCCTCTGTTGATGGACATTTTCGTAGCTTCCAAGTGTTGGCTATGGTAAATATTGCTGGAGTGCAGGATTGCCAGCATGTGTCTTTTCTTTTTTGTGGTACATGGGCCTCTCACTGCCGTGGGCCCTCCCATTGCAGAGCACAGGCTCCGGACGCACAGGCCCAGCAGCCATAGCTCACGGGAACAGCCGCTCCGCGGCATGTGGGATCTTCCCGAATCGGGGCATGAACCCATGTCCCCTGCACTGGCAGGCGGACTCTCATCCACTGCGCCACCAGTGAATCCCAGCCTGTCTTTTTGATTCTCATCCCCTCAGGCGAAAGGCCCAGCAGTGGGTATACTTGATTGAATGGTAGCTCAGTATTTATCTTTACAAGGCACGTCATTTTTGTTTTCATGACTGGCTCTTACCATGTCCCACGTTGAAGCAAGGGTAGGCATTTCTCCAAAACCCCTTCAGCATTTATTGTTTGCAGAATTTTTCCTGATGGGCATTCTGACTGCTGTGAGCTGATAGGTTTTTGTCATTTGGATTTACATATCTTTAATTATTCCTCATGTTTAGCATTTTCCCATGCCTTTTTAAATTTCTGGCAGAGAAAAACAGAAAAAAAAAACGGAGAGTACAGTTAAACTCTTGAAATTGTCTTCTTGGATGGTTGCCCTCTTTTCAATGTTCTGGTCAATTTTCGACCCCATGTTTGTTTTTGAGGGCAGGTGTTATTCACAGGCCTGCAATGAGTGTGACTATTTAGTGACCATTAGCAGTGGGTTTAAAGCTGCTGTTGTGGGAAATGGCCACAAGGCGGCAGCGTTTCTCCACTCCCAAGTCTGGTTCCTAGGGCAGCAGAGCCTTTCTGGGACCAATGGAATACAGAAGAAGGCATCATTGAAGTCTAATACAGAATACCATGTCCTGGTGGATGGTAGAATGACCAGTAGGGTCTAGGAATTAGGAACTACTGGATGTATATCCTCGGTGGCTTCACTGACTGTCCTAACATCCTTTACCAGGTCCCCAGCAGCCCACGGGGCTCTCGTGGTCAGGCCCCTCCCAGGATATGGGGCTCACCTGGGCAGGGCCCCAGCAGCCAACGGGGTTCTCATGTTCAGGCCACTCCCAGGGTATGGAGCTCAGCTGTGAAACTACCCAGCAGCCCATGAGGCTCTCGTGCTTAGGCACCTCCCATGATACAGAGCTCCCGTGGGCAGGTACCATGGCAGGGCTGGGCACACAGGAACCGTGCACATAGCCCTCATTGCAGAGCACCCCAGAACGCCTGTCACGCAGAGCTGACACAGAGCACCTCAGAGCAGGACTTGAACTAACCAACAGCAGCTCCGACAGGTCTCTGACCCTGGGCATCACTCTGTGCAGCCTCCCTCTGCCTGGTCTTCCAGAGACTTCCACTGCAGCCGGGGCACCAGGCCTTTGTCTCCAACCATCCCCCCTCCTCTCCCTGACTCCTGGGTTCCTCTCGTTAGGATTAGGTCTTCTTGAAATTGTCTCCCACTCATGGGCCAGATAAAATGATGAGAAAACAAGCCGGAGATGCAGCCCCTTGTCTATCCTGACTCTCAGGAGCCCACACCTGTTCCTTGGAACTGGCCGTTTCAGCGAGGTCCATTTTCTGCAATGTGAGCCACTGAGGGGTGAGGATTGGCTGACCGGAGCAGCCTGTCCCTACCGGCCAGCCCTCCCCAGGTGTGCCTGGGTTGAGGTCAATAGAAACACCGCTCCAGGGAGCAACAGCGCCTGCAGCTGTGCCTGACGCCATATTCTCTGCCCCGTCAGCAGTCTCGGGGCTGTGCTGGTGGGAGGGAGTGAGGGGGCACGGTTTTGTGGGTGGCCCGGTGTGAGAGGGGCTCTGCTGGACTTTCTGCAGGAGTTGCCAGACTGCCACCTGCTAAAGAAGAGGATGGGTCACCCATACCTTCCGCTGGAATTTCTCCGCGGGCATGGTGAGGTAGGAACAAAGCAGTGGGGGCCAAGACAGGACGGATATCTCAGGCAGGGAAATGGAAAGTTTTCAGAAGAGCGCCTGGGGCCAGGATCATCCTGGCTGGCCTGCAGGCACCAAGTCAGCCTGCATGCTTTCGCTGGTGTGGATCCACGGCCCTTCCTCTATGCTTTCAAGTCCTTGTACATATTCAGGTGTTTTACCTGGGAAGGGAGGGAACAGTTCAGCAGCAGCTGGCTGGGGGCTCAGCTCACGTTTACTCACAGACGCCTATGTACGGTCCCCCAGCTTTGCAATGAGGACGCTCCTTGCGGGGGTGGGGGGGGGCTGCTGGCTGCATGGGAGATAATTCCCTACCTCTGACCAACTTCAGAATTGTTTACCACTGGAGCAAGTGCCCTGATAGGGTTTTCCTCTGTATAACTAGTGGGTTCTGTTTATTTTTTCTGTTTTGTTTCAAGGTAGATTTTATTCCTCATTTATGTATTTATAGATATAAGCATGGAAATAATTCATTCATACAAATAGATCTGTGTGAAGGGAAGAACGCTTTTCTGTTTTATTTTTAAATTTTATTTGTTTTCAAAAATTTTGAAATTTAATATTATTTATTTTTTTAGACAGCAGGTTATTATTAGTTATCTATTTTATACATATACATGTATACAGGTCAATCCCAATCTCCCAACTCATCCCACCACCACCACCCCATGGCTTCCCCCCCTTGGTTTCCATACGTTTGTTCTCTAACCCTGTGTCTCTAATTCTGCCCTGCAAACCGGTTCATCTGTACCAGTTTTCTAGGTTCCACATATATGCATTAATACACAATATTTGTTTTTCTCTTTCTGACTTACTTCTCTCGGTATGACAGTCTCTAGATCCATCCACGTCTCTACAAATGACCCCGTTTCATTCCTTTTTATGGCTGAGTAATATTCCATTTTATATATGTACCACATCTTTATCCATTCGTCTGTCTGTGGGCATTTAGGTTGCTTCCATTACCTGGCTATTGTAAATAGTGCTGCAATGAACATTGTGGTGAATGTGTCTTTTGGATTTATGGTTTTCTCTGGGTATATGCCCAGAAGTGGGATTGCTGGATCATATGGTAATTGTATTTTTAGTTTTTCTAATGAACCTCCATACTGTTCTCCATAGTGACTGTATCAATTGACATGCCCACCAATAGTGGAAGAGGGATCCATGTGTCCACACCCTCCGCAGCATTTGTAGTTTGTCGATTTTCTGATGATGCCCATTCTAACAGGTGTGAGGTGATACCTCATTGAAGTTTTGACTTGCATTTCTCTAATAATTAGTGATGTTGAGCAGCTTTTCATGTGCATCCTGGCCATCTCTGGGTCTCCTTTGAAGAAATGTCTATTTAGATATTCTACCCATTTTTGAAGTGGGTTGTATTTTTTTTAATATTAAGCTGCATGAGCTGTTTATATATATTGGAGATTAAACCTTTGTCCATTGATTCGTTTCCACATATTTCCTCCCATTCTGAGGGTTGCCTTTTTCCATTCCCGTTTTTTAACAAAAGAAAGAAAGAAAGAAAGAAAAAGAGGCAGAACACAAATGTCCGTAAAATATGCCTCTTGAAACTGTCGTTTTGAAATATGGAGGTGTTTTGAATTTTTTGGTCGGTATACGACCCCAGGATTTGTTTTCAGGGCAGGTCTCATTTACAGGCCTGCAATTATTTTGAATATCAACTGACCATTAGCGCTGGGATTAAAGCTGCTGTTGTGTGAAACGGCCACAAGGTGGCAGCAGTTCTCCTTTACCAAATCTGGTGACTAGGGCAACAGAGCCTCAATGGAAGTCGTGTTCTGGGTTGTAATTTAGAATGGAATGTGCCAGGAAAAAGACCATTATGTTTGTCTCACTATTTCTTGTTGGGTTTTTTTTCATTTAATTTTTATTTTTTATCACAGCAAGTTTGATTACAATGTTTGGCTTGTTGTAGGTGTGCAAGATGTGGTTCTTTTACGCATATACATATGTCTGTTCTTCCTGGGATCCTTTTCCATGTACGTTATGACAGAATGTTGACTAATCTTCTCTTGGTATTCCGTAGGTGTTTGGTGTCTATATATTTCACCTGTGTTTGTATATGTCTCTTAACCCCAATATCCTAATGTATCCAATCCTCACACCTTTCCATTGGTGAACCATAAGTTTGTTTAATGAATCTGCGATTGCCCTTCTCTGTGGAAATATCTTCACTAGTATCAAGTTTTAGGTAACACCTATAAGTGATATCATACGATATGTGTCTTTCTCTTTCTGACTTACTAGAAGTCACGTGATTACCTCTAGACTCATCTACGGTGCTGCAGATGGCATTGTGTCCTTTTTTTCCTTGGCTAATATTCTGTCTGTACATGTACCAGTTCTTCTTTGACCACTCATCTGTTGATGGACTTTTTGGTTGCTCCCATGTCATGGCTATTGTAATGCTGCGGCAATGCACATTTGCCTGCCTGTGTCTTTCCAATTCTGTCTTCTTAGGTTATAGGCCCAGGAGTTCACCTGCTGGATCATATGGTAGCAAAATGTTTACCTTGTACAGGCACCGCCATTCTGTTCTCATTAGTGGCTCTTACCAGGTTACGTCCCACTTAAAGTTGAGGTGATGCTCTTCTCCACAACACCTTCAGCGTTTATTGTTTGGAGTATTTTTGCTGAAGTTTATTCTGACTAGTGTGAGCTGATACCACTTTGTGCTTGGATTTGCATGCGTCTCATAATACCTTGAAATTGAGCTTTCTGGCATGTCCTTTTTTTCTTCAAACTGTGAGTACAGCTTACCTCTTCAAATTGTTTTCGGGAAGTAGGTGTGACATTTAGAAATATTTTGGCCATTACCTCCCTCAAGACATTATGAGGGCAGGTTTCATTCACAGCCCTCCAGTACTGGTGCATATGAAGTGACCCTTAGCACAGGTTTTAAAGCTGCTGTTGCAGGTAACGGCCAGAGGGTGGCAGCATTTCTGATTTTCCCAATCTGTTAACTAGGGAAACAGACCATCCTGGCAGTGGTGTTCCTCGGTTATATATTAGAGTGGAATGTGCCCCCAAAAGCTGATGTCTCCTTACTTATGTTTGTGTTAGAAATTGAATTTGTATATATTTTTTTATTGGAGTCATATTCCATTGTGTTCATGGACCACTTCTTCTTTGAGCATTCCTCTGTTGATGGACATTTTCGTAGCTTCCAAGTGTTGGCTATGGTAAATATTGCTGGAGTGCAGGATTGCCAGCATGTGTCTTTTCTTTTTTGTGGTACATGGGCCTCTCACTGCCGTGGGCCCTCCCATTGCAGAGCACAGGCTCCGGACGCACAGGCCCAGCAGCCATAGCTCACGGGAACAGCCGCTCCACGGCAAGTGGGATCTTCCCGAATCGGGGCATGAACCCATGTCCCCTGCACTGGCAGGCGGACTCTCATCCACTGCGCCACCAGTGAATCCCAGCCTGTCTTTTTGATTCTCATCCCCTCAGGCGAAAGGCCCAGCAGTGGGTATACTTGATTGAATGGTAGCTCAGTATTTATCTTTACAAGGCACGTCATTTTTGTTTTCATGACTGGCTCTTACCATGTCCCACGTTGAAGCAAGGGTAGGCATTTCTCCAAAACCCCTTCAGCATTTATTGTTTGCAGAATTTTTCCTGATGGGCATTCTGACTGCTGTGAGCTGATAGGTTTTTGTCATTTGGATTTACATATCTTTAATTATTCCTCATGTTTAGCATTTTCCCATGCCCTTTTAAATTTCTGGCAGAGAAAAACAGAAAAAAAAACGGAGAGTACACTTAAACTCTTGAAATTGTCTTCTTGGATGGTTGCTCTCTTTTGAATGTTCTGGTCAATTTTCGACCCCATGTTTGTTTTTGAGGGCAGGTGTTATTCACAGGCCTGCAATGAGTGTGACTATTTAGTGACCATTAGCAGTGGGTTTAAAGCTGCTGTTGTGGGAAATGGCCACAAGGCGGCAGCGTTTCTCCACTCCCAAGTCTGGTTCCTAGGGCAGCAGAGCCTTTCTGGGACCAATGGAATACAGAAGAAGGCATCATTGAAGTCTAATACAGAATACCATGTCCTGGTGGATGGTAGAATGACCAGTAGGGTCTAGGAATTAGGAACTACTGGATGTATATCCTCGGTGGCTTCACTGACTGTCCTAACATCCTTTACCAGGTCCCCAGCAGCCCACGGGGCTCTCGTGGTCAGGCCCCTCCCAGGATATGGGGCTCACCTGGGCAGGGCCCCAGCAGCCAACGGGGTTCTCATGTTCAGGCCACTCCCAGGGTATGGAGCTCAGCTGTGAAACTACCCAGCAGCCCATGAGGCTCTCGTGCTTAGGCACCTCCCATGATACAGAGCTCCCGTGGGCAGGTACCATGGCAGGGCTGGGCACACAGGAACCGTGCACATAGCCCTCATTGCAGAGCACCCCAGAACACCTGTCACGCAGAGCTGACACAGAGCACCTCAGAGCAGGACTTGAACTAACCAACAGCAGCTCCGACAGGTCTCTGACCCTGGGCATCACTCTGTGCAGCCTCCCTCTGCCTGGTCTTCCAGAGACTTCCACTGCAGCCGGGGCACCAGGCCTTTGTCTCCAACCATCCCCCCTCCTCTCCCTGACTCCTGGGTTCCTCTCATTAGGATTAGGTCTTCTTGAAATTGTCTCCCACTCATGGGCCAGATAAAATGATGAGAAAACAAGCCGGAGATGCAGCCCCTTGTCTATCCTGACTCTCAGGAGCCCACACCTGTTCCTTGGAACTGGCCGTTTCAGCGAGGTCCATTTTCTGCTATGTGAGCCACTGAGGGGTGAGGATTGGCTGACCGGAGCAGCCTGTCCCTACCGGCCAGCCCTCCCCAGGTGTGCCTGGGTTGAGGTCAATAGAAACACCGCTCCAGGGAGCAACAGCGCCTGCAGCTGTGCCTGACGCCATATTCTCTGCCCCGTCAGCAGTCTCGGGGCTGTGCTGGTGGGAGGGAGTGAGGGGGCACGGTTTTGTGGGTGGCCCGGTGTGAGAGGGGCTCTGCTGGACTTTCTGCAGGAGTTGCCAGACTGCCACCTGCTAAAGAAGAGGATGGGTCACCCATACCTTCCGCTGGAATTTCTCCGCGGGCAGAGGTGAGGGAGGAACAAAGCAGTGGGGGCCAAGACAGGACGGATATCTCAGGCAGGGAAATGGAAAGTTTTCAGAAGAGCGCCTGGGGCCAGGATCATCCTGGCTGGCCTGCAGGCACCAAGTCAGCCTGCGTGCTTTCGCTGGTGTGGATCCACGGCCCTTCCTCTATGCTTTCAAGTCCTTGTACATATTCAGGTGTTTTACCTGGGAAGGGAGGGAACAGTTCAGCAGCAGCTGGCTGGGGGCTCAGCTCACGTTTACTCACAGACGCCTATGTACGGTCCCTCAGCTTTGCAATGAGGATGCTCCTTGCGGGGGTGGGGGGGGCTGCTGGCTGCATGGGAGATAATTCCCTACCTCTGACCAACTTCAGAATTGTTTACCACTGGAGCAAGTGCCTTGATAGGGTTTTCCTCTGTATAACTAGTGGATTCTGTTTATTTTTTCTGTTTTGTTTCAAGGTAGATTTTATTCCTCATTTATGTATTTATAGATATAAGCATGGAAATAATTCATTCATACAAATAGATCTGTGTGAAGGGAAGAACGTTTTTCTGTTTTATTTTTAAATTTTATTTGTTTTAAAAAATTTTGAAATTTAGTATTATTTATTTTTTTAGACAGCAGGTTATTATTAGTTATCTATTTTATACATATACATGTATACAGGTCAATCCCAATCTCCCAACTCATCCCACCACCACCACCCCATGGCTTCCCCCCCTTGGTTTCCATACGTTTGTTCTCTAACCCTGTGTCTCTAATTCTGCCCTGCAAACCGGTTCATCTGTACCAGTTTTCTAGGTTCCACATATATGCATTAATACACAATATTTGTTTTTCTCTTTCTGACTTACTTCTCTCGGTATGACAGTCTCTAGATCCATCCACGTCTCTACAAATGACCCCGTTTCATTCCTTTTTATGGCTGAGTAATATTCCATTTTATATATGTACCACATCTTTATCCATTCGTCTGTCTGTGGGCATTTAGGTTGCTTCCATTACCTGGCTATTGTAAATAGTGCTGCAATGAACATTGTGGTGAATGTGTCTTTTGGATTTATGGTTTTCTCTGGGTATATGCCCAGAAGTGGGATTGCTGGATCATATGGTAATTGTATTTTTAGTTTTTCTAATGAACCTCCATACTGTTCTCCATAGTGACTGTATCAATTGACATGCCCACCAATAGTGGAAGAGGGATCCATGTGTCCACACCCTCCGCAGCATTTGTAGTTTGTCGATTTTCTGATGATGCCCATTCTAACAGGTGTGAGGTGATACCTCATTGAAGTTTTGACTTGCATTTCTCTAATAATTAGTGATGTTGAGCAGCTTTTCATGTGCATCCTGGCCATCTCTGGGTCTCCTTTGAAGAAATGTCTATTTAGATATTCTACCCATTTTTGAAGTGGGTTGTATTTTTTTTAATATTAAGCTGCATGAGCTGTTTATATATATTGGAGATTAAACCTTTGTCCATTGATTCGTTTCCACATATTTCCTCCCATTCTGCGGGTTGCCTTTTTCCATTCCCGTTTTTTAACAAAAGAAAGAAAGAAAGAAAAAGAAGCAGAACACAAATGTCCGTAAAATATGACTCTTGAAACTGTCGTTTTGAAATATGGAGGTGTTTTGAATTTTTTGGTCGGTATACGACCCCAGGATTTGTTTTCAGGGCAGGTCTCATTTACAGGCCTGCAATTATTTTGAATATCAACTGACCATTAGCGCTGGGATTAAAGCTGCTGTTGTGTGAAACGGCCACAAGGTGGCAGCAGTTCTCCTTTACCAAATCTGGTGACTAGGGCAACAGAGCCTCAATGGAAGTCGTGTTCTAGGTTGTAATTTAGAATGGAATGTGCCAGGAAAAAGACCCTTAAGTTTGTCTCACTATTTCTTTTTCGGTTTTTTTTTCATTTAATTTTTATTTTTTATCACAGCAAGTTTGATTACAATGATGGCTTGTTGTAGGTGTGTAAGATGTGGTTCTTTTACGCATATACATATGTCTGTTCTTCCTGGGATCCTTTTCCATGTACGTTATGACAGAATGTTGACTAATCTTCTCTTGGTATTCCGTAGGTGTTTGGTGTCTATATATTTCACCTGTGTTTGTATATGTCTCTTAACCCCAATATCCTAATGTATCCAATCCTCACACCTTTCCATTGGTGAACCATAAGTTTGTTTAATGAATCTGCGATTGCCCTTCTCTGTGGAAATATCTTCACTAGTATCAAGTTTTAGGTAACACCTATAAGTGATATCATACGATATGTGTCTTTCTCTTTCTGACTTACTAGAAGTCACGTGATTACCTCTAGACTCATCTACGGTGCTGCAGATGGCATTGTGTCCTTTTTTTCCTTGGCTAATATTCTGTCTGTACATGTACCAGTTCTTCTTTGACCACTCATCTGTTGATGGACTTTTTGGTTGCTCCCATGTCATGGCTATTGTAATGCTGCGGCAATGCACATTTGCCTGCCTGTGTCTTTCCAATTCTGTCTTCTTAGGTTATAGGCCCAGGAGTTCGCCTGCTGGATCATATGGTAGCAAAATGTTTACCTTGTACAGGCACCGCCATTCTGTTCTCATTAGTGGCTCTTACCAGGTTACGTCCCACTTAAAGTTGAGGTGATGCTCTTCTCCACAACACCTTCAGCGTTTATTGTTTGGAGTATTTTTGCTGAAGTTTATTCTGACTAGTGTGAGCTGATACCACTTTGTGCTTGGATTTGCATGCGTCTCATAATACCTTGAAATTGAGCTTTCTGGCATGTCCTTTTTTTCTTCAAACTGTGAGTACAGCTTACCTCTTCAAATTGTTTTCGGGAAGTAGGTGTGACATTTAGAAATATTTTGGCCATTACCTCCCTCAAGACATTATGAGGGCAGGTTTCATTCACAGCCCTCCAGTACTGGTGCATATGAAGTGACCCTTAGCACAGGTTTTAAAGCTGCTGTTGCAGGTAACGGCCAGAGGGTGGCAGCATTTCTGCTTTTCCCAATCTGTTAACTAGGGAAACAGACCACCCTGGCAGTGGTGTTCCTCGGTTCTATATTAGAGTGGAATGTGCCCCCAAAAGCTGATGTCTCCTTTCTTATGTTTGTTTTAGAAATTGAATTTCTATATATTTTTTTATTGGAGTCATATTCCATTGTGTTCATGGACCACTTCTTCTTTGAGCATTCCTCTGTTGATGGACATTTTCGTAGCTTCCAAGTGTTGGCTATGGTAAATATTGCTGGAGTGCAGGATTGCCAGCATGTGTCTTTTCTTTTTTGTGGTACATGGGCCTCTCACTGCCGTGGGCCCTCCCATTGCAGAGCACAGGCTCCGGACGCACAGGCCCAGCAGCCATAGCTCACGGGAACAGCCGCTCCGTGGCAAGTGGGATCTTCCCGAATCGGGGCATGAACCCATGTCCCCTGCACTGGCAGGCGGACTCTCATCCACTGCGCCACCAGTGAATCCCAGCCTGTCTTTTTGATTCTCATCCCCTCAGGCGAAAGGCCCAGCAGTGGGTATACTTGATTGAATGGTAGCTCAGTATTTATCTTTACAAGGCACGTCATTTTTGTTTTCATGACTGGCTCTTACCATGTCCCACGTTGAAGCAAGGGTAGGCATTTCTCCAAAACCCCTTCAGCATTTATTGTTTGCAGAATTTTTCCTGATGGGCACTCTGACTGCTGTGAGCTGATAGGTTTTTGTCATTTGGATTTACATATCTTTAATTATTCCTAATGTTTAGCATTTTCCCATGCCTTTTTAAATTTCTGGCAGAGAAAAACAGAAAAAAAAAAACGGAGAGTACAGTTAAACTCTTGAAATTGTCTTCTTGGATGGTTGCCCTCTTTTGAATGTTCTGGTCAATTTTCAACCCCATGTTTGTTTTTGAGGGCAGGTGTTATTCACAGGCCTGCAATGAGTGTGACTATTTAGTGACCATTAGCAGTGGGTTTAAAGCTGCTGTTGTGGGAAATGGCCACAAGGCGGCAGCGTTTCTCCACTCCCAAGTCTGGTTCCTAGGGCAGCAGAGCCTTTCTGGGACCAATGGAATACAGAAGAAGGCATCATTGAAGTCTAATACAGAATACCATGTCCTGGTGGATGGTAGAATGACCAGTAGGGTCTAGGAATTAGGAACTACTGGATGTATATCCTCGGTGGCTTCACTGACTGTCCTAACATCCTTTACCAGGTCCCCAGCAGCCCACGGGGCTCTCGTGGTCAGGCCCCTCCCAGGATATGGGGCTCACCTGGGCAGGGCCCCAGCAGCCAACGGGGTTCTCATGTTCAGGCCACTCCCAGGGTATGGAGCTCAGCTGTGAAACTACCCAGCAGCCCATGAGGCTCTCGTGCTTAGGCACCTCCCATGATACAGAGCTCCCGTGGGCAGGTACCATGGCAGGGCTGGGCACACAGGAACCGTGCACATAGCCCTCATTGCAGAGCACCCCAGAACGCCTGTCACGCAGAGCTGACACAGAGCACCTCAGAGCAGGACTTGAACTAACCAACAGCAGCTCCGACAGGTCTCTGACCCTGGGCATCACTCTGTGCAGCCTCCCTCTGCCTGGTCTTCCAGAGACTTCCACTGCAGCCGGGGCACCAGGCCTTTGTCTCCAACCATCCCCCCTCCTCTCCCTGACTCCTGGGTTCCTCTCGTTAGGATTAGGTCTTCTTGAAATTGTCTCCCACTCATGGGCCAGATAAAATGATGAGAAAACAAGCCGGAGATGCAGCCCCTTGTCTATCCTGACTCTCAGGAGCCCACACCTGTTCCTTGGAACTGGCCGTTTCAGCGAGGTCCATTTTCTGCAATGTGAGCCACTGAGGGGTGAGGATTGGCTGACCGGAGCAGCCTGTCCCTACCGGCCAGGCCTCCCCAGGTGTGCCTGGGTTGAGGTCAATAGAAACACCGCTCCAGGGAGCAACAGCGCCTGCAGCTGTGCCTGATGCCATATTCTCTGCCCCGTCAGCAGTCTCGGGGCTGTGCTGGTGGGAGGGAGTGAGGGGGCACGGTTTTGTGGGTGGCCCGGTGTGAGAGGGGCTCTGCTGGACTTTCTGCAGGAGTTGCCAGACTGCCACCTGCTAAAGAAGAGGATGGGTCACCCATACCTTCCGCTGGAATTTCTCCGCGGGCAGAGGTGAGGGAGGAACAAAGCAGTGGGGGCCAAGACAGGACGGATATCTCAGGCAGGGAAATGGAAAGTTTTCAGAAGAGCGCCTGGGGCCAGGATCATCCTGGCTGGCCTGCAGGCACCAAGTCAGCCTGCGTGCTTTCGCTGGTGTGGATCCACGGCCCTTCCTCTATGCTTTCAAGTCCTTGTACATATTCAGGTGTTTTACCTGGGAAGGGAGGGAACAGTTCAGCAGCAGCTGGCTGGGGGCTCAGCTCACATTTACTCACAGGCGCCTATGTACGGTCCCCCAGCTTTGCAATGAGGACGCTCCTTGCGGGGGTGGGGGGGGCTGCTGGCTGCATGGGAGAAAATTCCCTACCTCTGACCAACTTCAGAATTGTTTACCACTGGAGCAAGTGCCTTGATAGGGTTTTCCTCTGTATAACTAGTGGGTTCTGTTTATTTTTTCTGTTTTGTTTCAAGGTAGATTTTATTCCTCATTTATGTATTTATAGATATAAGCATGGAAATAATTCATTCATACAAATACATCTGTGTGAAGGGAAGAACGCTTTTCTGTTTTATTTTTAAATTTTATTTGTTTTTTAAAATTTTCAAATTTAGTATTATTTATTTTTTTAGACAGCAGGTTATTATTAGTTATCTATTTTATACATATACATGTATACAGGTCAATCCCAATCTCCCAACTCATCCCACCACCACCACCCCATGGCTTCCCCCCCTTGGTTTCCATACGTTTGTTCTCTAACCCTGTGTCTCTAATTCTGCCCTGCAAACCGGTTCATCTGTACCAGTTTTCTAGGTTCCACATATATGCATTAATACACAATATTTGTTTTTCTCTTTCTGACTTACTTCTCTCGGTATGACAGTCTCTAGATCCATCCACGTCTCTACAAATGACCCCGTTTCATTCCTTTTTATGGCTGAGTAATATTCCATTTTATATATGTACCACATCTTTATCCATTCGTCTGTCTGTGGGCATTTAGGTTGCTTCCATTACCTGGCTATTGTAAATAGTGCTGCAATGAACATTGTGGTGAATGTGTCTTTTGGATTTATGGTTTTCTCTGGGTATATGCCCAGAAGTGGGATTGCTGGATCATATGGTAATTGTATTTTTAGTTTTTCTAATGAACCTCCATACTGTTCTCCATAGTGACTGTATCAATTGACATGCCCACCAATAGTGGAAGAGGGATCCATGTGTCCACACCCTCCGCAGCATTTGTAGTTTGTAGATTTTCTGATGATGCCCATTCTAACAGGTGTGAGGTGATACCTCATTGAAGTTTTGACTTGCATTTCTCTAATAATTAGTGATGTTGAGCAGCTTTTCATGTGCATCCTGGCCATCTCTGGGTCTCCTTTGAAGAAATGTCTATTTACATGTTCTACCCATTTTTGAAGTGGGTTGTATTTTTTTTAATATTAAGCTGCATGAGCTGTTTATATATATTTGAGATTAAACCTTTGTCCATTGATTCGTTTCCACATATTTCCTCCCATTCTGCGGGTTGCCTTTTTCCATTCCCGTTTTTTAACAAAAGAAAGAAAGAAAGAAAAAGAAGCAGAACACAAATGTCCGTAAAATATGCCTCTTGAAACTGTCGTTTTGAAATATGGAGGTGTTTTGAATTTTTTGGTCGGTATACGACCCCAGGATTTGTTTTCAGGGCAGGTCTCATTTACAGGCCTGCAATTATTTTGAATATCAACTGACCATTAGCGCTGGGATTAAAGCTGCTGTTGTGTGAAACGGCCACAAGGTGGCAGCAGTTCTCCTTTACCAAATCTGGTGACTAGGGCAACAGAGCCTCAATGGAAGTCGTGTTCTAGGTTGTAATTTAGAATGGAATGTGCCAGGAAAA
The DNA here is from genome assembly GCF_964341445.2 of Mesoplodon mirus. Classification (NCBI taxonomy): domain Eukaryota; kingdom Metazoa; phylum Chordata; class Mammalia; order Artiodactyla; family Ziphiidae; genus Mesoplodon; species Mesoplodon mirus. Next base: position 93,811,183 of record NC_138979.1, read on the forward strand.
AGACCCTTAAGTTTGTCTCACTATTTCTTGTTCGGTTTTTTTTCATTTAATTTTTATTTTTTATCACAGCAAGTTTGATTACAATGTTTGGCTTGTTGTAGGTGTGCAAGATGTGGTTCTTTTACGCATATACATATGTCTGTTCTTCCTGGGATCCTTTTCCATGTACGTTATGACAGAATGTTGACTAATCTTCTCTTGGTATTCCGTAGGTGTTTGGTGTCTATATATTTCACCTGTGTTTGTATATGTCTCTTAACCCCAATATCCTAATGTATCCAATCCTCACACCTTTCCATTGGTGAACCGTAAGTTTGTTTAATGAATCTGCGATTGCCCTTCTCTGTGGAAATATCTTCACTAGTATCAAGTTTTAGGTAACACCTATAAGTGATATCATACGATATGTGTCTTTCTCTTTCTGACTTACTACAAGTCACGTGATTACCTCTAGACTCATCTACGGTGCTGCAAATGGCATTGTGTCCTTTTTTTCCTTGGCTAATATTCTGTCTGTACATGTACCAGTTCTTCTTTGACCACTCATCTGTTGATGGACTTTTTGGTTGCTCCCATGTCATGGCTATTGTAATGCTGCGGCAATGCACATTTGTCTGCCTGTGTCTTTCCAATTCTGTCTTCTTAGGTTATAGGACCAGGAGTTCGCCTGCTGGATCATATGGTAGCAAAATGTTTACCTTGTACAGGCACCGCCATTCTGTTCTCATTAGTGGCTCTTACCAGGTTACGTCCCACTTAAAGTTGAGGTGATGCTCTTCTCCACAACACCTTCAGCGTTTATTGTTTGGAGTATTTTTGCTGAAGTTTATTCTGACTAGTGTGAGCTGATACCACTTTGTGCTTGGATTTGCATGCGTCTCATAATACCTTGAAATTGAGCTTTCTGGCATGTCCTTTTTTTCTTCAAACTGTGAGTACAGCTTACCTCTTCAAATTGTTTTCGGGTAGTAGGTGTGACATTTAGAAATATTTTGGCCATTACCTCCCTCAAGACATTATGAGGGCAGGTTTCATTCACAGCCCTCCAGTACTGGTGCATATGAAGTGACCCTTAGCACAGGTTTTAAAGCTGCTGTTGCAGGTAACGGCCAGAGGGTGGCAGCATTTCTGCTTTTCCCAATCTGTTAACTAGGGAAACAGACCACCCTGGCAGTGGTGTTCCTCGGTTCTATATTAGAGTGGAATGTGCCCCCAAAAGCTGATGTCTCCTTACTTATGTTTGTTTTAGAAATTGAATTTCTATATATTTTTTTATTGGAGTCATATTCCATTGTGTTCATGGACCACTTCTTCTTTGAGCATTCCTCTGTTGATGGACATTTTCGTAGCTTCCAAGTGTTGGCTATGGTAAATATTGCTGGAGTGCAGGATTGCCAGCATGTGCCTTTTCTTTTTTGTGGTACATGGGCCTCTCACTGCCGTGGGCCCTCCCATTGCAGAGCACAGGCTCCGGACGCACAGGCCCAGCAGCCATAGCTCACGGGAACAGCCGCTCCGTGGCAAGTGGGATCTTCCCGAATCGGGGCATGAACCCATGTCCCCTGCACTGGCAGGCGGACTCTCATCCACTGCGCCACCAGTGAATCCCAGCCTGTCTTTTTGATTCTCATCCCCTCAGGCGAAAGGCCCAGCAGTGGGTATACTTGATTGAATGGTAGCTCAGTATTTATCTTTACAAGGCACGTCATTTTTGTTTTCATGACTGGCTCTTACCATGTCCCACGTTGAAGCAAGGGTAGGCATTTCTCCAAAACCCCTTCAGCATTTATTGTTTGCAGAATTTTTCCTGATGGGCATTCTGACTGCTGTGAGCTGATAGGTTTTTGTCATTTGGATTTACATATCTTTAATTATTCCTAATGTTTAGCATTTTCCCATGCCTTTTTAAATTTCTGGCAGAGAAAAACAGAAAAAAAAAACGGAGAGTACAGTTAAACTCTTGAAATTGTCTTCTTGGATGGTTGCCCTCTTTTGAATGTTCTGGTCAATTTTCAACCCCATGTTTGTTTTTGAGGGCAGGTGTTATTCACAGGCCTGCAATGAGTGTGACTATTTAGTGACCATTAGCAGTGGGTTTAAAGCTGCTGTTGTGGGAAATGGCCACAAGGCGGCAGCGTTTCTCCACTCCCAAGTCTGGTTCCTAGGGCAGCAGAGCCTTTCTGGGACCAATGGAATACAGAAGAAGGCATCATTGAAGTCTAATACAGAATACCATGTCCTGGTGGATGGTAGAATGACCAGTAGGGTCTAGGAATTAGGAACTACTGGATGTATATCCTCGGTGGCTTCACTGACTGTCCTAACATCCTTTACCAGGTCCCCAGCAGCCCACGGGGCTCTCGTGGTCAGGCCCCTCCCAGGATATGGGGCTCACCTGGGCAGGGCCCCAGCAGCCAACGGGGTTCTCATGTTCAGGCCACTCCCAGGGTATGGAGCTCAGCTGTGAAACTACCCAGCAGCCCATGAGGCTCTCGTGCTTAGGCACCTCCCATGATACAGAGCTCCCGTGGGCAGGTACCATGGCAGGGCTGGGCACACAGGAACCGTGCACATAGCCCTCATTGCAGAGCACCCCAGAACGCCTGTCACGCAGAGCTGACACAGAGCACCTCAGAGCAGGACTTGAACTAACCAACAGCAGCTCCGACAGGTCTCTGACCCTGGGCATCACTCTGTGCAGCCTCCCTCTGACTGGTCTTCCAGAGACTTCCACTGCAGCCGGGGCACCAGGCCTTTGTCTCCAACCATCCCCCCTCCTCTCCCTGACTCCTGGGTTCCTCTCATTAGGATTAGGTCTTCTTGAAATTGTCTCCCACTCATGGGCCAGATAAAATGATGAGAAAACAAGCCGGAGATGCAGCCCCTTGTCTATCCTGACTCTCAGGAGCCCACACCTGTTCCTTGGAACTGGCCGTTTCAGCGAGGTCCATTTTCTGCAATGTGAGCCACTGAGGGGTGAGGATTGGCTGACCGGAGCAGCCTGTCCCTACCGGCCAGCCCTCCCCAGGTGTGCCTGTGTTGAGGTCAATAGAAACACCGCTCCAGGGAGCAACAGCGCCTGCAGCTGTGCCTGACGCCATATTCTCTGCCCCGTCAGCAGTCTCGGGGCTGTGCTGGTGGGAGGGAGTGAGGGGGCACGGTTTTGTGGGTGTCCCGGTGTGAGAGGGGCTCTGCTGGACTTTCTGCAGGAGTTGCCAGACTGCCACCTGCTAAAGAAGAGGATGGGTCACCCATACCTTCCGCTGGAATTTCTCCGCGGGCAGAGGTGAGGGAGGAACAAAGCAGTGGGGGCCAAGACAGGACGGATATCTCAGGCAGGGAAATGGAAAGTTTTCAGAAGAGCGCCTGGGGCCAGGATCATCCTGGCTGGCCTGCAGGCACCAAGTCAGCCTGCGTGCTTTCGCTGGTGTGGATCCACGGCCCTTCCTCTATGCTTTCAAGTCCTTGTACATATTCAGGTGTTTTACCTGGGAAGGGAGGGAACAGTTCAGCAGCAGCTGGCTGGGGGCTCAGCTCACGTTTACTCACAGACGCCTATGTACGGTCCCCCAGCTTTGCAATGAGGACGCTCCTTGCGGGGGTGGGGGGGGGGGCTGCTGGCTGCATGGGAGATAATTCCCTACCTCTGACCAACTTCAGAATTGTTTACCACTGGAGCAAGTGCCCTGATAGGGTTTTCCTCTGTATAACTAGTGGGTTCTGTTTATTTTTTCTGTTTTGTTTCAAGGTAGATTTTATTCCTCATTTATGTATTTATAGATATAAGCATGGAAATAATTCATTCATACAAATACATCTGTGTGAAGGGAAGAACGCTTTTCTGTTTTATTTTTAAATTTTATTTGTTTTTAAAAATTTTGAAATTTAATATTATTTATTTTTTTAGACAGCAGGTTATTATTAGTTATCTATTTTATACATATACATGTATACAGGTCAATCCCAATCTCCCAACTCATCCCACCACCACCACCCCATGGCTTCCCCCCCTTGGTTTCCATACATTTGTTCTCTAACCCTGTGTCTCTAATTCTGCCCTGCAAACCGGTTCATCTGTACCAGTTTTCTAGGTTCCACGTATATGCATTAATACACAATATTTGTTTTTCTCTTTCTGACTTACTTCTCTCGGTATGACAGTCTCTAGATCCATCCACGTCTCTACAAATGACCCCGTTTCATTCCTTTTTATGGCTGAGTAATATTCCATTTTATATATGTACCACATCTTTATCCATTCATCTGTCTGTGGGCATTTAGGTTGCTTCCATTACCTGGCTATTGTAAATAGTGCTGCAATGAACATTGTGGTGAATGTGTCTTTTGGATTTATGGTTTTCTCTGGGTATATGCCCAGAAGTGGGATTGCTGGATCATATGGTAATTGTATTTTTAGTTTTTCTAATGAACCTCCATACTGTTCTCCATAGTGACTGTATCAATTGACATGCCCACCAATAGTGGAAGAGGGATCCATGTGTCCACACCCTCCGCAGCATTTGTAGTTTGTAGATTTTCTGATGATGCCCATTCTAACAGGTGTGAGGTGATACCTCATTGAAGTTTTGACTTGCATTTCTCTAATAATTAGTGATGTTGAGCAGCTTTTCATGTGCATCCTGGCCATCTCTGGGTCTCCTTTGAAGAAATGTCTATTTAGATATTCTACCCATTTTTGAAGTGGGTTGTATTTTTTTTAATATTAAGCTGCATGAGCTGTTTATATATATTGGAGATTAAACCTTTGTCCATTGATTCGTTTCCACATATTTCCTCCCATTCTGAGGGTTGCCTTTTTCCATTCCCGTTTTTTAACAAAAGAAAGAAAGAAAGAAAAAGAGGCAGAACACAAATGTCCGTAAAATATGCCTCTTGAAACTGTCGTTTTGAAATATGGAGGTGTTTTGAATTTTTTGGTCGGTATACGACCCCAGGATTTGTTTTCAGGGCAGGTCTCATTTACAGGCCTGCAATTATTTTGAATATCAACTGACCATTAGCGCTGGGATTAAAGCTGCTGTTGTGTGAAACGGCCACAAGGTGGCAGCAGTTCTCCTTTACCAAATCTGGTGACTAGGGCAACAGAGCCTCAATGGAAGTCGTGTTCTAGGTTGTAATTTAGAATGGAATGTGCCAGGAAAAAGACCCTTAAGTTTGTCTCACTATTTCTTGTTCGGTTTTTTTTTCATTTAATTTTTATTTTTTATCACAGCAAGTTTGATTACAATGTTTGGCTTGTTGTAGGTGTGCAAGATGTGGTTCTTTTACGCATATACATATGTCTGTTCTTCCTGGGATCCTTTTCCATGTACGTTATGACAGAATGTTGACTAATCTTCTCTTGGTATTCCGTAGGTGTTTGGTGTCTATATATTTCACCTGTGTTTGTATATGTCTCTTAACCCCAATATCCTAATGTATCCAATCCTCACACCTTTCCATTGGTGAACCATAAGTTTGTTTAATGAATCTGCGATTGCCCTTCTCTGTGGAAATATCTTCACTAGTATCAAGTTTTAGGTAACACCTATAAGTGATATCATATGATATGTGTCTTTCTCTTTCTGACTTACTACAAGTCACGTGATTACCTCTAGACTCATCTACGGTGCTGCAAATGGCATTGTGTCCTTTTTTTCCTTGGCTAATATTCTGTCTGTACATGTACCAGTTCTTCTTTGACCACTCATCTGTTGATGGACTTTTTGGTTGCTCCCATGTCATGGCTATTGTAATGCTGCGGCAATGCACATTTGCCTGCCTGTGTCTTTCCAATTCTGTCTTCTTAGGTTATAGGCCCAGGAGTTCGCCTGCTGGATCATATGGTAGCAAAATGTTTACCTTGTACAGGCACCGCCATTCTGTTCTCATTAGTGGCTCTTACCAGGTTACGTCCCACTTAAAGTTGAGGTGATGCTCTTCTCCACAACACCTTCAGCGTTTATTGTTTGGAGTATTTTTGCTGAAGTTTATTCTGACTAGTGTGAGCTGATACCACTTTGTGCTTGGATTTGCATGCGTCTCATAATACCTTGAAATTGAGCTTTCTGGCATGTCCTTTTTTTCTTCAAACTGTGAGTACAGCTTACCTCTTCAAATTGTTTTCGGGAAGTAGGTGTGACATTTAGAAATATTTTGGCCATTACCTCCCTCAAGACATTATGAGGGCAGGTTTCATTCACAGCCCTCCAGTACTGGTGCATATGAAGTGACCCTTAGCACAGGTTTTAAAGCTGCTGTTGCAGGTAACGGCCAGAGGGTGGCAGCATTTCTGCTTTTCCCAATCTGTTAACTAGGGAAACAGACCATCCTGGCAGTGGTGTTCCTCGGTTCTATATTAGAGTGGAATGTGCCCCCAAAAGCTGATGTCTCCTTACTTATGTTTGTTTTAGAAATCGAATTTCTATATATTTTTTTATTGGAGTCATATTCCATTGTGTTCATGGACCACTTCTTCTTTGAGCATTCCTCTGTTGATGGACATTTTCGTAGCTTCCAAGTGTTGGCTATGGTAAATATTGCTGGAGTGCAGGATTGCCAGCATGTGTCTTTTCTTTTTTGTGGTACATGGGCCTCTCACTGCCGTGGGCCCTCCCATTGCAGAGCACAGGCTCCGGATGCACAGGCCCAGCAGCCGTAGCTCACGGGAACAGCCGCTCCGCGGCAAGTGGGATCTTCCCGAATCGGGGCATGAACCCATGTCCCCTGCACTGACAGGCGGACTCTCATCCACTGCGCCACCAGTGAATCCCAGCCTGTCTTTTTGATTCTCATCCCCTCAGGCGAAAGGCCCAGCAGTGGGTATACTTGATTGAATGGTAGCTCAGTATTTATCTTTACAAGGCACGTCATTTTTGTTTTCATGACTGGCTCTTACCATGTCCCATGTTGAAGCGAGGGTAGGCATTTCTCCAAAACCCCTTCAGCATTTATTGTTTGCAGAATTTTTCCTGATGGGCATTCTGACTGCTGTGAGCTGATAGGTTTTTGTCATTTGGATTTACATATCTTTAATTATTCCTAATGTTTAGCATTTTCCCATGCCTTTTTAAATTTCTGGCAGAGAAAAACAGAAAAAAAAACGGAGAGTACAGTTAAACTCTTGAAATTGTCTTCTTGGATGGTTGCCCTCTTTTGAATGTTCTGGTCAATTTTCGACCCCATGTTTGTTTTTGAGGGCAGGTGTTATTCACAGGCCTGCAATGAGTGTGACTATTTAGTGACCATTAGCAGTGGGTTTAAAGCTGCTGTTGTGGGAAATGGCCACAAGGCGGCAGCGTTTCTCCACTCCCAAGTCTGGTTCCTAGGGCAGCAGAGCCTTTCTGGGACCAATGGAATACAGAAGAAGGCATCATTGAAGTCTAATACAGAATACCATGTCCTGGTGGATGGTAGAATGACCAGTAGGGTCTAGGAATTAGGAACTACTGGATGTATATCCTCGGTGGCTTCACTGACTGTCCTAACATCCTTTACCAGGTCCCCAGCAGCCCACGGGGCTCTCGTGGTCAGGCCCCTCCCAGGATATGGGGCTCACCTGGGCAGGGCCCCAGCAGCCAACGGGGTTCTCATGTTCAGGCCACTCCCAGGGTATGGAGCTCAGCTGTGAAACTACCCAGCAACCCATGAGGCTCTTGTGCTTAGGCACCTCCCATGATACAGAGCTCCCGTGGGCAGGTACCATGGCAGGGCTGGGCACACAGGAACCGTGCACATAGCCCTCATTGCAGAGCACCCCAGAACGCCTGTCACGCAGAGCTGACACAGAGCACCTCAGAGCAGGACTTGAACTAACCAACAGCAGCTCCGACAGGTCTCTGACCCTGGGCATCACTCTGTGCAGCCTCCCTCTGACTGGTCTTCCAGAGACTTCCACTGCAGCCGGGGCACCAGGCCTTTGTCTCCAACCATCCCCCCTCCTCTCCCTGACTCCTGGGTTCCTCTCATTAGGATTAGGTCTTCTTGAAATTGTCTCCCACTCATGGGCCAGATAAAATGATGAGAAAACAAGCCGGAGATGCAGCCCCTTGTCTATCCTGACTCTCAGGAGCCCACACCTGTTCCTTGGAACTGGCCGTTTCAGCGAGGTCCATTTTCTGCAATGTGAGCCACTGAGGGGTGAGGATTGGCTGACCGGAGCAGCCTGTCCCTACCGGCCAGCCCTCCCCAGGTGTGCCTGTGTTGAGGTCAATAGAAACACCGCTCCAGGGAGCAACAGCGCCTGCAGCTGTGCCTGACGCCATATTCTCTGCCCCGTCAGCAGTCTCGGGGCTGTGCTGGTGGGAGGGAGTGAGGGGGCACGGTTTTGTGGGTGTCCCGGTGTGAGAGGGGCTCTGCTGGACTTTCTGCAGGAGTTGCCAGACTGCCACCTGCTAAAGAAGAGGATGGGTCACCCATACCTTCCGCTGGAATTTCTCCGCGGGCAGAGGTGAGGGAGGAACAAAGCAGTGGGGGCCAAGACAGGACGGATATCTCAGGCAGGGAAATGGAAAGTTTTCAGAAGAGCGCCTGGGGCCAGGATCATCCTGGCTGGCCTGCAGGCACCAAGTCAGCCTGCGTGCTTTCGCTGGTGTGGATCCACGGCCCTTCCTCTATGCTTTCAAGTCCTTGTACATATTCAGGTGTTTTACCTGGGAAGGGAGGGAACAGTTCAGCAGCAGCTGGCTGGGGGCTCAGCTCACGTTTACTCACAGACGCCTATGTACGGTCCCCCAGCTTTGCAATGAGGACGCTCCTTGCGGGGGTGGGGGTGGGGCTGCTGGCTGCATGGGAGATAATTCCCTACCTCTGACCAACTTCAGAATTGTTTACCACTGGAGCAAGTGCCCTGATAGGGTTTTCCTCTGTATAACTAGTGGGTTCTGTTTATTTTTTCTGTTTTGTTTCAAGGTAGATTTTATTCCTCATTTATGTATTTATAGATATAAGCATGGAAATAATTCATTCATACAAATACATCTGTGTGAAGGGAAGAACGCTTTTCTGTTTTATTTTTAAATTTTATTTGTTTTTAAAAATTTTGAAATTTAATATTATTTATTTTTTTAGACAGCAGGTTATTATTAGTTATCTATTTTATACATATACATGTATACAGGTCAATCCCAATCTCCCAACTCATCCCACCACCACCACCCCATGGCTTCCCCCCCTTGGTTTCCATACGTTTGTTCTCTAACCCTGTGTCTCTAATTCTGCCCTGCAAACCGGTTCATCTGTACCAGTTTTCTAGGTTCCACGTATATGCATTAATACACAATATTTGTTTTTCTCTTTCTGACTTACTTCTCTCGGTATGACAGTCTCTAGATCCATCCACGTCTCTACAAATGACCCCGTTTCATTCCTTTTTATGGCTGAGTAATATTCCATTTTATATATGTACCACATCTTTATCCATTCATCTGTCTGTGGGCATTTAGGTTGCTTCCATTACCTGGCTATTGTAAATAGTGCTGCAATGAACATTGTGGTGAATGTGTCTTTTGGATTTATGGTTTTCTCTGGGTATATGCCCAGAAGTGGGATTGCTGGATCATATGGTAATTGTATTTTTAGTTTTTCTAATGAACCTCCATACTGTTCTCCATAGTGACTGTATCAATTGACATGCCCACCAATAGTGGAAGAGGGATCCATGTGTCCACACCCTCCGCAGCATTTGTAGTTTGTCGATTTTCTGATGATGCCCATTCTAACAGGTGTGAGGTGATACCTCATTGAAGTTTTGACTTGCATTTCTCTAATAATTAGTGATGTTGAGCAGCTTTTCATGTGCATCCTGGCCATCTCTGGGTCTCCTTTGAAGAAATGTCTATTTAGATATTCTACCCATTTTTGAAGTGGGTTGTATTTTTTTTAATATTAAGCTGCATGAGCTGTTTATATATATTGGAGATTAAACCTTTGTCCATTGATTCGTTTCCACATATTTTCTCCCATTCTGAGGGTTGCCTTTTTCCATTCCCGTTTTTTAACAAAAGAAAGAAAGAAAGAAAAAGAGGCAGAACACAAATGTCCGTAAAATATGCCTCTTGAAACTGTCGTTTTGAAATATGGAGGTGTTTTGAATTTTTTGGTCGGTATACGACCCCAGGATTTGTTTTCAGGGCAGGTCTCATTTACAGGCCTGCAATTATTTTGAATATCAACTGACCATTAGCGCTGGGATTAAAGCTGCTGTTGTGTGAAACGGCCACAAGGTGGCAGCAGTTCTCCTTTACCAAATCTGGTGACTAGGGCAACAGAGCCTCAATGGAAGTCGTGTTCTAGGTTGTAATTTAGAATGGAATGTGCCAGGAAAAAGACCCTTAAGTTTGTCTCACTATTTCTTGTTCGGTTTTTTTTTCATTTAATTTTTATTTTTTATCACAGCAAGTTTGATTACAATGTTTGGCTTGTTGTAGGTGTGCAAGATGTGGTTCTTTTACGCATATACATATGTCTGTTCTTCCTGGGATCCTTTTCCATGTACGTTATGACAGAATGTTGACTAATCTTCTCTTGGTATTCCGTAGGTGTTTGGTGTCTATATATTTCACCTGTGTTTGTATATGTCTCTTAACCCCAATATCCTAATGTATCCAATCCTCACACCTTTCCATTGGTGAACCATAAGTTTGTTTAATGAATCTGCGATTGCCCTTCTCTGTGGAAATATCTTCACTAGTATCAAGTTTTAGGTAACACCTATAAGTGATATCATACGATATGTGTCTTTCTCTTTCTGACTTACTACAAGTCACGTGATTACCTCTAGACTCATCTACGGTGCTGCAAATGGCATTGTGTCCTTTTTTTCCTTGGCTAATATTCTGTCTGTACATGTACCAGTTCTTCTTTGACCACTCATCTGTTGATGGACTTTTTGGTTGCTCCCATGTCATGGCTATTGTAATGCTGCGGCAATGCACATTTGCCTGCCTGTGTCTTTCCAATTCTGTCTTCTTAGGTTATAGGCCCAGGAGTTCGCCTGCTGGATCATATGGTAGCAAAATGTTTACCTTGTACAGGCACCGCCATTCTGTTCTCATTAGTGGCTCTTACCAGGTTACGTCCCACTTAAAGTTGAGGTGATGCTCTTCTCCACAACACCTTCAGCGTTTATTGTTTGGAGTATTTTTGCTGAAGTTTATTCTGACTAGTGTGAGCTGATACCACTTTGTGCTTGGATTTGCATGCGTCTCATAATACCTTGAAATTGAGCTTTCTGGCATGTCCTTTTTTTCTTCAAACTGTGAGTACAGCTTACCTCTTCAAATTGTTTTCGGGAAGTAGGTGTGACATTTAGAAATATTTTGGCCATTACCTCCCTCAAGACATTATGAGGGCAGGTTTCATTCACAGCCCTCCAGTACTGGTGCATATGAAGTGACCCTTAGCACAGGTTTTAAAGCTGCTGTTGCAGGTAACGGCCAGAGGGTGGCAGCATTTCTGCTTTTCCCAATCTGTTAACTAGGGAAACAGACCATCCTGGCAGTGGTGTTCCTCGGTTCTATATTAGAGTGGAATGTGCCCCCAAAAGCTGATGTCTCCTTACTTATGTTTGTTTTAGAAATCGAATTTCTATATATTTTTTTATTGGAGTCATATTCCATTGTGTTCATGGACCACTTCTTCTTTGAGCATTCCTCTGTTGATGGACATTTTTGTAGCTTCCAAGTGTTGGCTATGGTAAATATTGCTGGAGTGCAGGATTGCCAGCATGTGTCTTTTCTTTTTTGTGGTACATGGGCCTCTCACTGCCATGGGCCCTCCCATTGCAGAGCACAGGCTCCGGACGCACAGGCCCAGCAGCCATAGCTCACGGGAACAGCCGCTCCGCGGCATGTGGGATCTTCCCGAATCGGGGCATGAACCCATGTCCCCTGCACTGGCAGGCGGACTCTCATCCACTGCGCCACCAGTGAATCCCAGCCTGTCTTTTTGATTCTCATCCCCTCAGGCGAAAGGCCCAGCAGTGGGTATACTTGATTGAATGGTAGCTCAGTATTTATCTTTACAAGGCACGTCATTTTTGTTTTCATGACTGGCTCTTACCATGTCCCACGTTGAAGCAAGGGTAGGCATTTCTCCAAAACCCCTTCAGCATTTATTGTTTGCAGAATTTTTCCTGATGGGCATTCTGACTGCTGTGAGCTGATAGGTTTTTGTCATTTGGATTTACATATCTTTAATTATTCCTAATGTTTAGCATTTTCCCATGCCTTTTTAAATTTCTGGCAGAGAAAAACAGAAAAAAAAAACGGAGAGTACAGTTAAACTCTTGAAATTGTCTTCTTGGATGGTTGCCCTCTTTTGAATGTTCTGGTCAATTTTCGACCCCATGTTTGTTTTTGAGGGCAGGTGTTATTCACAGGCCTGCAATGAGTGTGACTATTTAGTGACCATTAGCAGTGGGTTTAAAGCTGCTGTTGTGGGAAATGGCCACAAGGCGGCAGCGTTTCTCCACTCCCAAGTCTGGTTCCTAGGGCAGCAGAGCCTTTCTGGGACCAATGGAATACAGAAGAAGGCATCATTGAAGTCTAATACAGAATACCATGTCCTGGTGGATGGTAGAATGACCAGTAGGGTCTAGGAATTAGGAACTACTGGATGTATATCCTCGGTGGCTTCACTGACTGTCCTAACATCCTTTACCAGGTCCCCAGCAGCCCACGGGGCTCTCGTGGTCAGGCCCCTCCCAGGATATGGGGCTCACCTGGGCAGGGCCCCAGCAGCCAACGGGGTTCTCATGTTCAGGCCACTCCCAGGGTATGGAGCTCAGCTGTGAAACTACCCAGCAGCCCATGAGGCTCTCGTGCTTAGGCACCTCCCATGATACAGAGCTCCCGTGGGCAGGTACCATGGCAGGGCTGGGCACACAGGAACCGTGCACATAGCCCTCATTGCAGAGCACCCCAGAACGCCTGTCACGCAGAGCTGACACAGAGCACCTCAGAGCAGCACTTGAACTAACCAACAGCAGCTCCGACAGGTCTCTGACCCTGGGCATCACTCTGTGCAGCCTCCCTCTGCCTGGTCTTCCAGAGACTTCCACTGCAGCCGGGGCACCAGGCCTTTGTCTCCAACCATCCCCCCTCCTCTCCCTGACTCCTGGGTTCCTCTCATTAGGATTAGGTCTTCTTGAAATTGTCTCCCACTCATGGGCCAGATAAAATGATGAGAAAACAAGCCGGAGATGCAGCCCCTTGTCTATCCTGACTCTCAGGAGCCCACACCTGTTCCTTGGAACTGGCCGTTTCAGCGAGGTCCATTTTCTGCAATGTGAGCCACTGAGGGGTGAGGATTGGCTGACCGGAGCAGCCTGTCCCTACCGGCCAGCCCTCCCCAGGTGTGCCTGGGTTGAGGTCAATAGAAACACCGCTCCAGGGAGCAACAGCGCCTGCAGCTGTGCCTGACGCCATATTCTCTGCCCCGTCAGCAGTCTCGGGGCTGTGCTGGTGGGAGGGAGTGAGGGGGCACGGTTTTGTGGGTGGCCCGGTGTGAGAGGGGCTCTGCTGGACTTTCTGCAGGAGTTGCCAGACTGCCACCTGCTAAAGAAGAGGATGGGTCACCCATACCTTCCGCTGGAATTTCTCCGCGGGCAGAGGTGAGGGAGGAACAAAGCAGTGGGGGCCAAGACAGGACGGATATCTCAGGCAGGGAAATGGAAAGTTTTCAGAAGAGCGCCTGGGGCCAGGATCATCCTGGCTGGCCTGCAGGCACCAAGTCAGCCTGCGTGCTTTCGCTGGTGTGGATCCACGGCCCTTCCTCTATGCTTTCAAGTCCTTGTACATATTCAGGTGTTTTACCTGGGAAGGGAGGGAACAGTTCAGCAGCAGCTGGCTGGGGGCTCAGCTCACGTTTACTCACAGACGCCTATGTACGGTCCCCCAGCTTTGCAATGAGGACGCTCCTTGCGGGGGTGGGGGGGGGGCTGCTGGCTGCATGGGAGATAATTCCCTACCTCTGACCAACTTCAGAATTGTTTACCACTGGAGCAAGTACCCTGATAGGGTTTTCCTCTGTATAACTAGTGGGTTCTGTTTATTTTTTCTGTTTTGTTTCAAGGTAGATTTTATTCCTCATTTATGTATTTATAGATATAAGCATGGAAATAATTCATTCATACAAATACATCTGTGTGAAGGGAAGAACGCTTTTCTGTTTTATTTTTAAATTTTATTTGTTTTTAAAAATTTTGAAATTTAATATTATTTATTTTTTTAGACAGCAGGTTATTATTAGTTATCTATTTTATACATATACATGTATACAGGTCAATCCCAATCTCCCAACTCATCCCACCACCACCACCCCATGGCTTCCCCACCTTGGTTTCCATACGTTTGTTCTCTAACCCTGTGTCTCTAATTCTGCCCTGCAAACCGGTTCATCTGTACCAGTTTTCTAGGTTCCACGTATATGCATTAATACACAATATTTGTTTTTCTCTTTCTGACTTACTTCTCTCGGTATGACAGTCTCTAGATCCATCCACGTCTCTACAAATGACCCCGTTTCATTCCTTTTTATGGCTGAGTAATATTCCATTTTATATATGTACCACATCTTTATCCATTCATCTGTCTGTGGGCATTTAGGTTGCTTCCATTACCTGGCTATTGTAAATAGTGCTGCAATGAACATTGTGGTGAATGTGTCTTTTGGATTTATGGTTTTCTCTGGGTATATGCCCAGAAGTGGGATTGCTGGATCATATGGTAATTGTATTTTTAGTTTTTCTAATGAACCTCCATACTGTTCTCCATAGTGACTGTATCAATTGACATGCCCACCAATAGTGGAAGAGGGATCCATGTGTCCACACCCTCCGCAGCATTTGTAGTTTGTCGATTTTCTGATGATGCCCATTCTAACAGGTGTGAGGTGATACCTCATTGAAGTTTTGACTTGCATTTCTCTAATAATTAGTGATGTTGAGCAGCTTTTCATGTGCATCCTGGCCATCTCTGGGTCTCCTTTGAAGAAATGTCTATTTAGATATTCTACCCATTTTTGAAGTGGGTTGTATTTTTTTTAATATTAAGCTGCATGAGCTGTTTATATATATTGGAGATTAAACCTTTGTCCATTGATTCGTTTCCACATATTTCCTCCCATTCTGAGGGTTGCCTTTTTCCATTCCCGTTTTTTAACAAAAGAAAGAAAGAAAGAAAAAGAGGCAGAACACAAATGTCCGTAAAATATGCCTCTTGAAACTGTCGTTTTGAAATATGGAGGTGTTTTGAATTTTTTGGTCGGTATACGACCCCAGGATTTGTTTTCAGGGCAGGTCTCATTTACAGGCCTGCAATTATTTTGAATATCAACTGACCATTAGCGCTGGGATTAAAGCTGCTGTTGTGTGAAACGGCCACAAGGTGGCAGCAGTTCTCCTTTACCAAATCTGGTGACTAGGGCAACAGAGCCTCAATGGAAGTCGTGTTCTAGGTTGTAATTTAGAATGGAATGTGCCAGGAAAAAGACCCTTAAGTTTGTCTCACTATTTCTTGTTCGGTTTTTTTTTCATTTAATTTTTATTTTTTATCACAGCATGTTTGATTACAATGTTTGGCTTGTTGTAGGTGTGCAAGATGTGGTTCTTTTACGCATATACATATGTCTGTTCTTCCTGGGATCCTTTTCCATGTACGTTATGACAGAATGTTGACTAATCTTCTCTTGGTATTCCGTAGGTGTTTGGTGTCTATATATTTCACCTGTGTTTGTATATGTCTCTTAACCCCAATATCCTAATGTATCCAATCCTCACACCTTTCCATTGGTGAACCATAAGTTTGTTTAATGAATCTGCGATTGCCCTTCTCTGTGGAAATATCTTCACTAGTATCAAGTTTTAGGTAACACCTATAAGTGATATCATACGATATGTGTCTTTCTCTTTCTGACTTACTACAAGTCACGTGATTACCTCTAGACTCATCTACGGTGCTGCAAATGGCATTGTGTCCTTTTTTTCCTTGGCTAATATTCTGTCTGTACATGTACCAGTTCTTCTTTGACCACTCATCTGTTGATGGACTTTTTGGTTGCTCCCATGTCATGGCTATTGTAATGCTGCGGCAATGCACATTTGCCTGCCTGTGTCTTTCCAATTCTGTCTTCTTAGGTTATAGGCCCAGGAGTTCGCCTGCTGGATCATATGGTAGCAAAATGTTTACCTTGTACAGGCACCGCCATTCTGTTCTCATTAGTGGCTCTTACCAGGTTACGTCCCACTTAAAGTTGAGGTGATGCTCTTCTCCACAACACCTTCAGCGTTTATTGTTTGGAGTATTTTTGCTGAAGTTTATTCTGACTAGTGTGAGCTGATACCACTTTGTGCTTGGATTTGCATGCGTCTCATAATACCTTGAAATTGAGCTTTCTGGCATGTCCTTTTTTTCTTCAAACTGTGAGTACAGCTTACCTCTTCAAATTGTTTTCGGGAAGTAGGTGTGACATTTAGAAATATTTTGGCCATTACCTCCCTCAAGACATTATGAGGGCAGGTTTCATTCACAGCCCTCCAGTACTGGTGCATATGAAGTGACCCTTAGCACAGGTTTTAAAGCTGCTGTTGCAGGTAACGGCCAGAGGGTGGCAGCATTTCTGCTTTTCCCAATCTGTTAACTAGGGAAACAGACCATCCTGGCAGTGGTGTTCCTCGGTTCTATATTAGAGTGGAATGTGCCCCCAAAAGCTGATGTCTCCTTACTTATGTTTGTTTTAGAAATCGAATTTCTCTATATTTTTTTATTGGAGTCATATTCCATTGTGTTCATGGACCACTTCTTCTTTGAGCATTCCTCTGTTGATGGACATTTTCGTAGCTTCCAAGTGTTGGCTATGGTAAATATTGCTGGAGTGCAGGATTGCCAGCATGTGTCTTTTCTTTTTTGTGGTACATGGGCCTCTCACTGCCGTGGGCCCTCCCATTGCAGAGCACAGGCTCCGGACGCACAGGCCCAGCAGCCATAGCTCACGGGAACAGCCGCTCCGCGGCATGTGGGATCTTCCCGAATCGGGGCATGAACCCATGTCCCCTGCACTGGCAGGCGGACTCTCATCCACTGCGCCACCAGTGAATCCCAGCCTGTCTTTTTGATTCTCATCCCCTCAGGCGAAAGGCCCAGCAGTGGGTATACTTGATTGAATGGTAGCTCAGTATTTATCTTTACAAGGCACGTCATTTTTGTTTTCATGACTGGCTCTTACCATGTCCCACGTTGAAGCAAGGGTAGGCATTTCTCCAAAACCCCTTCAGCATTTATTGTTTGCAGAATTTTTCCTGATGGGCATTCTGACTGCTGTGAGCTGATAGGTTTTTGTCATTTGGATTTACATATCTTTAATTATTCCTAATGTTTAGCATTTTCCCATGCCTTTTTAAATTTCTGGCAGAGAAAAACAGAAAAAAAAAACGGAGAGTACAGTTAAACTCTTGAAATTGTCTTCTTGGATGGTTGCCCTCTTTTGAATGTTCTGGTCAATTTTCGACCCCATGTTTGTTTTTGAGGGCAGGTGTTATTCACAGGCCTGCAATGAGTGTGACTATTTAGTGACCATTAGCAGTGGGTTTAAAGCTGCTGTTGTGGGAAATGGCCACAAGGCGGCAGCGTTTCTCCACTCCCAAGTCTGGTTCCTAGGGCAGCAGAGCCTTTCTGGGACCAATGGAATACAGAAGAAGGCATCATTGAAGTCTAATACAGAATACCATGTCCTGGTGGATGGTAGAATGACCAGTAGGGTCTAGGAATTAGGAACTACTGGATGTATATCCTCGGTGGCTTCACTGACTGTCCTAACATCCTTTACCAGGTCCCCAGCAGCCCACGGGGCTCTCGTGGTCAGGCCCCTCCCAGGATATGGGGCTCACCTGGGCAGGGCCCCAGCAGCCAACGGGGTTCTCATGTTCAGGCCACTCCCAGGGTATGGAGCTCAGCTGTGAAACTACCCAGCAGCCCATGAGGCTCTCGTGCTTAGGCACCTCCCATGATACAGAGCTCCCGTGGGCAGGTACCATGGCAGGGCTGGGCACACAGGAACCGTGCACATAGCCCTCATTGCAGAGCACCCCAGAACGCCTGTCACGCAGAGCTGACACAGAGCACCTCAGAGCAGGACTTGAACTAACCAACAGCAGCTCCGACAGGTCTCTGACCCTGGGCATCACTCTGTGCAGCCTCCCTCTGCCTGGTCTTCCAGAGACTTCCACTGCAGCCGGGGCACCAGGCCTTTGTCTCCAACCATCACCCCTCCTCTCCCTGACTCCTGGGTTCCTCTCGTTAGGATTAGGTCTTCTTGAAATTGTCTCCCACTCATGGGCCAGATAAAATGATGAGAAAACAAGCCGGAGATGCAGCCCCTTGTCTATCCTGACTCTCAGGAGCCCACACCTGTTCCTTGGAACTGGCCGTTTCAGCGAGGTCCATTTTCTGCAATGTGAGCCACTGAGGGGTGAGGATTGGCTGACCGGAGCAGCCTGTCCCTACCGGCCAGCCCTCCCCAGGTGTGCCTGGGTTGAGGTCAATAGAAACACCGCTCCAGGGAGCAACAGCGCCTGCAGCTGTGCCTGACGCCATATTCTCTGCCCTGTCAGCAGTCTCGGGGCTGTGCTGGTGGGAGGGAGTGAGGGGGCACGGTTTTGTGGGTGGCCCGGTGTGAGAGGGGCTCTGCTGGACTTTCTGCAGGAGTTGCCAGACTGCCACCTGCTAAAGAAGAGGATGGGTCACCCATACCTTCCGCTGGAATTTCTCCGCGGGCAGAGGTGAGGGAGGAACAAAGCAGTGGGGGCCAAGACAGGACGGATATCTCAGGCAGGGAAATGGAAAGTTTTCAGAAGAGCGCCTGGGGCCAGGATCATCCTGGCTGGCCTGCAGGCACCAAGTCAGCCTGCGTGCTTTCGATGGTGTGGATCCATGGCCCTTCCTCTATGCTTTCAAGTCCTTGTACATATTCAGGTGTTTTACCTGGGAAGGGAGGGAACAGTTCAGCAGCAGCTGGCTGGGGGCTCAGCTCACGTTTACTCACAGACGCCTATGTACGGTCCCCCAGCTTTGCAATGAGGACGCTCCTTGCGGGGGTGGGGGGGGCTGCTGGCTGCATGGGAGAAAATTCCATACCTCTGACCAACTTCAGAATTGTTTACCACTGGAGCAAGTGCCTTGATAGGGTTTTCCTCTGTATAACTAGTGGGTTCTGTTTATTTTTTCTGTTTTGTTTCAAGGTAGATTTTATTCCTCATTTATGTATTTATAGATATAAGCATGGAAATAATTCATTCATACAAATACATCTGTGTGAAGGGAAGAACGTTTTTCTGTTTTATTTTTAAATTTTATTTGTTTTTAAAAATTTTGAAATTTAGTATTATTTATTTTTTTAGACAGCAGGTTATTATTAGTTATCTATTTTATACATATACATGTATACAGGTCAATCCCAATCTCCCAACTCATCCCACCACCACCACCCCATGGCTTCCCCCCCTTGGTTTCCATACGTTTGTTCTCTAACCCTGTGTCTCTAATTCTGCCCTGCAAACCGGTTCATCTGTACCAGTTTTCTAGGTTCCACATATATGCATTAATACACAATATTTGTTTTTCTCTTTCTGACTTACTTCTCTCGGTATGACAGTCTCTAGATCCATCCACGTCTCTACAAATGACCCCGTTTCATTCCTTTTTATGGCTGAGTAATATTCCATTTTATATATGTACCACATCTTTATCCATTCGTCTGTCTGTGGGCATTTAGGTTGCTTCCATTACCTGGCTATTGTAAATAGTGCTGCAATGAACATTGTGGTGAATGTGTCTTTTGGATTTATGGTTTTCTCTGGGTATATGCCCAGAAGTGGGATTGCTGGATCATATGGTAATTGTATTTTTAGTTTTTCTAATGAACCTCCATACTGTTCTCCATAGTGACTGTATCAATTGACATGCCCACCAATAGTGGAAGAGGGATCCATGTGTCCACACCCTCCGCAGCATTTGTAGTTTGTAGATTTTCTGATGATGCCCATTCTAACAGGTGTGAGGTGATACCTCATTGAAGTTTTGACTTGCATTTCTCTAATAATTAGTGATGTTGAGCAGCTTTTCATGTGCATCCTGGCCATCTCTGGGTCTCCTTTGAAGAAATGTCTATTTAGATATTCTACCCATTTTTGAAGTGGGTTGTATTTTTTTTAATATTAAGCTGCATGAGCTGTTTATATATATTGGAGATTAAACCTTTGTCCATTGATTCGTTTCCACATATTTCCTCCCATTCTGAGGGTTGCCTTTTTCCATTCCCGTTTTTTAACAAAAGAAAGAAAGAAAGAAAGAAAAAGAGGCAGAACACAAATGTCCGTAAAATATGCCTCTTGAAACTGTCGTTTTGAAATATGGAGGTGTTTTGAATTTTTTGGTCGGTATACGACCCCAGGATTTGTTTTCAGGGCAGGTCTCATTTACAGGCCTGCAATTATTTTGAATATCAACTGACCATTAGCGCTGGGATTAAAGCTGCTGTTGTGTGAAACGGCCACAAGGTGGCAGCAGTTCTCCTTTACCAAATCTGGTGACTAGGGCAACAGAGCCTCAATGGAAGTCGTGTTCTAGGTTGTAATTTAGAATGGAATGTGCCAGGAAAAAGACCATTATGTTTGTCTCACTATTTCTTGTTGGGTTTTTTTTCATTTAATTTTTATTTTTTATCACAGCAAGTTTGATTACAATGTTTGGCTTGTTGTAGGTGTGCAAGATGTGGTTCTTTTACGCATATACATATGTCTGTTCTTCCTGGGATCCTTTTCCATGTACGTTATGACAGAATGTTGACTAATCTTCTCTTGGTATTCCGTAGGTGTTTGGTGTCTATATATTTCACCTGTGTTTGTATATGTCTCTTAACCCCAATATCCTAATGTATCCAATCCTCACACCTTTCCATTGGTGAACCATAAGTTTGTTTAATGAATCTGCGATTGCCCTTCTCTGTGGAAATATCTTCACTAGTATCAAGTTTTAGGTAACACCTATAAGTGATATCATACGATATGTGTCTTTCTCTTTCTGACTTACTACAAGTCACGTGATTACCTCTAGACTCATCTACGGTGCTGCAGATGGCATTGTGTCCTTTTTTTCCTTGGCTAATATTCTGTCTGTACATGTACCAGTTCTTCTTTGACCACTCATCTGTTGATGGACTTTTTGGTTGCTCCCATGTCATGGCTATTGTAATGCTGCGGCAATGCACATTTGCCTGCCTGTGTCTTTCCAATTCTGTCTTCTTAGGTTATAGGCCCAGGAGTTCGCCTGCTGGATCATATGGTAGCAAAATGTTTACCTTGTACAGGCACCGCCATTCTGTTCTCATTAGTGGCTCTTACCAGGTTACGTCCCACTTAAAGTTGAGGTGATGCTCTTCTCCACAACACCTTCAGCGTTTATTGTTTGGAGTATTTTTGCTGAAGTTTATTCTGACTAGTGTGAGCTGATACCACTTTGTGCTTGGATTTGCATGCGTCTCATAATACCTTGAAATTGAGCTTTCTGGCATGTCCTTTTTTTCTTCAAACTGTGAGTACAGCTTACCTCTTCAAATTGTTTTCGGGAAGTAGGTGTGACATTTAGAAATATTTTGGCCATTACCTCCCTCAAGACATTATGAGGGCAGGTTTCATTCACAGCCCTCCAGTACTGGTGCATATGAAGTGACCCTTAGCACAGGTTTTAAAGCTGCTGTTGCAGGTAACGGCCAGAGGGTGGCAGCATTTCTGATTTTCCCAATCTGTTAACTAGGGAAACAGACCATCCTGGCAGTGGTGTTCCTCGGTTATATATTAGAGTGGAATGTGCCCCCAAAAGCTGATGTCTCCTTACTTATGTTTGTGTTAGAAATTGAATTTGTATATATTTTTTTATTGGAGTCATATTCCATTGTGTTCATGGACCACTTCTTCTTTGAGCATTCCTCTGTTGATGGACATTTTCGTAGCTTCCAAGTGTTGGCTATGGTAAATATTGCTGGAGTGCAGGATTGCCAGCATGTGTCTTTTCTTTTTTGTGGTACATGGGCCTCTCACTGCCGTGGGCCCTCCCATTGCAGAGCACAGGCTCCGGACGCACAGGCCCAGCAGCCATAGCTCACGGGAACAGCCGCTCCACGGCAAGTGGGATCTTCCCGAATCGGGGCATGAACCCATGTCCCCTGCACTGGCAGGCGGACTCTCATCCACTGCGCCACCAGTGAATCCCAGCCTGTCTTTTTGATTCTCATCCCCTCAGGCGAAAGGCCCAGCAGTGGGTATACTTGATTGAATGGTAGCTCAGTATTTATCTTTACAAGGCACGTCATTTTTGTTTTCATGACTGGCTCTTACCATGTCCCACGTTGAAGCAAGGGTAGGCATTTCTCCAAAACCCCTTCAGCATTTATTGTTTGCAGAATTTTTCCTGATGGGCATTCTGACTGCTGTGAGCTGATAGGTTTTTGTCATTTGGATTTACATATCTTTAATTATTCCTAATGTTTAGCATTTTCCCATGCCCTTTTAAATTTCTGGCAGAGAAAAACAGAAAAAAAAACGGAGAGTACAGTTAAACTCTTGAAATTGTCTTCTTAGATGGTTGCTCTCTTTTGAATGTTCTGGTCAATTTTCGACCCCATGTTTGTTTTTGAGGGCAGGTGTTATTCACAGGCCTGCAATGAGTGTGACTATTTAGTGACCATTAGCAGTGGGTTTAAAGCTGCTGTTGTGGGAAATGGCCACAAGGCGGCAGCGTTTCTCCACTCCCAAGTCTGGTTCCTAGGGCAGCAGAGCCTTTCTGGGACCAATGGAATACAGAAGAAGGCATCATTGAAGTCTAATACAGAATACCATGTCCTGGTGGATGGTAGAATGACCAGTAGGGTCTAGGAATTAGGAACTACTGGATGTATATCCTCGGTGGCTTCACTGACTGTCCTAACATCCTTTACCAGGTCCCCAGCAGCCCACGGGGCTCTCGTGGTCAGGCCCCTCCCAGGATATGGGGCTCACCTGGGCAGGGCCCCAGCAGCCAACGGGGTTCTCATGTTCAGGCCACTCCCAGGGTATGGAGCTCAGCTGTGAAACTACCCAGCAGCCCATGAGGCTCTCGTGCTTAGGCACCTCCCATGATACAGAGCTCCCGTGGGCAGGTACCATGGCAGGGCTGGGCACACAGGAACCGTGCACATAGCCCTCATTGCAGAGCACCCCAGAACACCTGTCACGCAGAGCTGACACAGAGCACTTCAGGGCAGGACTTGAACTAACCAACAGCAGCTCCGACAGGTCTCTGACCCTGGGCATCACTCTGTGCAGCCTCCCTCTGCCTGGTCTTCCAGAGACTTCCACTGCAGCCGGGGCACCAGGCCTTTGTCTCCAACCATCCCCCCTCCTCTCCCTGACTCCTGGGTTCCTCTCATTAGGATTAGGTCTTCTTGAAATTGTCTCCCACTCATGGGCCAGATAAAATGATGAGAAAACAAGCCGGAGATGCAGCCCCTTGTCTATCCTGACTCTCAGGAGCCCACACCTGTTCCTTGGAACTGGCCGTTTCAGCGAGGTCCATTTTCTGCAATGTGAGCCACTGAGGGGTGAGGATTGGCTGACCGGAGCAGCCTGTCCCTACCGGCCAGCCCTCCCCAGGTGTGCCTGGGTTGAGGTCAATAGAAACACCGCTCCAGGGAGCAACAGCGCCTGCAGCTGTGCCTGACGCCATATTCTCTGCCCCGTCAGCAGTCTCGGGGCTGTGCTGGTGGGAGGGAGTGAGGGGGCACGGTTTTGTGGGTGGCCCGGTGTGAGAGGGGCTCTGCTGGACTTTCTGCAGGAGTTGCCAGACTGCCACCTGCTAAAGAAGAGGATGGGTCACCCATACCTTCCGCTGGAATTTCTCCGCGGGCAGAGGTGAGGGAGGAACAAAGCAGTGGGGGCCAAGACAGGACGGATATCTCAGGCAGGGAAATGGAAAGTTTTCAGAAGAGCGCCTGGGGCCAGGATCATCCTGGCTGGCCTGCAGGCACCAAGTCAGCCTGCGTGCTTTCGCTGGTGTGGATCCACGGCCCTTCCTCTATGCTTTCAAGTCCTTGTACATATTCAGGTGTTTTACCTGGGAAGGGAGGGAACAGTTCAGCAGCAGCTGGCTGGGGGCTCAGCTCACGTTTACTCACAGACGCCTATGTACGGTCCCTCAGCTTTGCAATGAGGATGCTCCTTGCGGGGGTGGGGGGGGCTGCTGGCTGCATGGGAGATAATTCCATACCTCTGACCAACTTCAGAATTGTTTACCACTGGAGCAAGTGCCCTGATAGGGTTTTCCTCTGTATAACTAGTGGATTCTGTTTATTTTTTCTGTTTTGTTTCAAGGTAGATTTTATTCCTCATTTATGTATTTATAGATATAAGCATGGAAATAATTCATTCATACAAATACATCTGTGTGAAGGGAAGAACGTTTTTCTGTTTTATTTTTAAATTTTATTTGTTTTTAAAAATTTTGAAATTTAGTATTATTTATTTTTTTAGACAGCAGGTTATTATTAGTTATCTATTTTATACATATACATGTATACAGGTCAATCCCAATCTCCCAACTCATCCCACCACCACCACCCCATGGCTTCCCCCCCTTGGTTTCCATACGTTTGTTCTCTAACCCTGTGTCTCTAATTCTGCCCTGCAAACCGGTTCATCTGTACCAGTTTTCTAGGTTCCACATATATGCATTAATACACAATATTTGTTTTTCTCTTTCTGACTTACTTCTCTCGGTATGACAGTCTCTAGATCCATCCACGTCTCTACAAATGACCCCATTTCATTCCTTTTTATGGCTGAGTAATATTCCATTTTATATATGTACCACATCTTTATCCATTCGTCTGTCTGTGGGCATTTAGGTTGCTTCCATTACCTGGCTATTGTAAATAGTGCTGCAATGAACATTGTGGTGAATGTGTCTTTTGGATTTATGGTTTTCTCTGGGTATATGCCCAGAAGTGGGATTGCTGGATCATATGGTAATTGTATTTTTAGTTTTTCTAATGAACCTCCATACTGTTCTCCATAGTGACTGTATCAATTGACATGCCCACCAATAGTGGAAGAGGGATCCATGTGTCCACACCCTCCGCAGCATTTGTAGTTTGTCGATTTTCTGATGATGCCCATTCTAACAGGTGTGAGGTGATACCTCATTGAAGTTTTGACTTGCATTTCTCTAATAATTAGTGATGTTGAGCAGCTTTTCATGTGCATCCTGGCCATCTCTGGGTCTCCTTTGAAGAAATGTCTATTTAGATATTCTACCCATTTTTGAAGTGGGTTGTATTTTTTTTAATATTAAGCTGCATGAGCTGTTTATATATATTGGAGATTAAACCTTTGTCCATTGATTCGTTTCCACATATTTCCTCCCATTCTGAGGGTTGCCTTTTTCCATTCCCGTTTTTTAACAAAAGAAAGAAAGAAAGAAAAAGAAGCAGAACACAAATGTCCGTAAAATATGCCTCTTGAAACTGTCGTTTTGAAATATGGAGGTGTTTTGAATTTTTTGGTCGGTATACGACCCCAGGATTTGTTTTCAGGGCAGGTCTCATTTACAGGCCTGCAATTATTTTGAATATCAACTGACCATTAGCGCTGGGATTAAAGCTGCTGTTGTGTGAAACGGCCACAAGGTGGCAGCAGTTCTCCTTTACCAAATCTGGTGACTAGGGCAACAGAGCCTCAATGGAAGTCGTGTTCTAGGTTGTAATTTAGAATGGAATGTGCCAGGAAAAAGACCCTTAAGTTTGTCTCACTATTTCTTGTTCGGTTTTTTTTTCATTTAATTTTTATTTTTTATCACAGCAAGTTTGATTACAATGATGGCTTGTTGTAGGTGTGTAAGATGTGGTTCTTTTACGCATATACATATGTCTGTTCTTCCTGGGATCCTTTTCCATGTACGTTATGACAGAATGTTGACTAATCTTCTCTTGGTATTCCGTAGGTGTTTGGTGTCTATATATTTCACCTGTGTTTGTATATGTCTCTTAACCCCAATATCCTAATGTATCCAATCCTCACACCTTTCCATTGGTGAACCATAAGTTTGTTTAATGAATCTGCGATTGCCCTTCTCTGTGGAAATATCTTCACTAGTATCAAGTTTTAGGTAACACCTATAAGTGATATCATACGATATGTGTCTTTCTCTTTCTGACTTACTACAAGTCACGTGATTACCTCTAGACTCATCTACGGTGCTGCAAATGGCATTGTGTCCTTTTTTTCCTTGGCTAATATTCTGTCTGTACATGTACCAGTTCTTCTTTGACCACTCATCTGTTGATGGACTTTTTGGTTGCTCCCATGTCATGGCTATTGTAATGCTGCGGCAATGCACATTTGCCTGCCTGTGTCTTTCCAATTCTGTCTTCTTAGGTTATAGGCCCAGGAGTTCGCCTGCTGGATCATATGGTAGCAAAATGTTTACCTTGTACAGGCACCGCCATTCTGTTCTCATTAGTGGCTCTTACCAGGTTACGTCCCCCTTAAAGTTGAGGTGATGCTCTTCTCCACAACACCTTCAGCGTTTATTGTTTGGAGTATTTTTGCTGAAGTTTATTCTGACTAGTGTGAGCTGATACCACTTTGTGCTTGGATTTGCATGCGTCTCATAATACCTTGAAATTGAGCTTTCTGGCATGTCCTTTTTTTCTTCAAACTGTGAGTACAGCTTACCTCTTCAAATTGTTTTCGGGAAGTAGGTGTGACATTTAGAAATATTTTGGCCATTACCTCCCTCAAGACATTATGAGGGCAGGTTTCATTCACAGCCCTCCAGTACTGGTGCATATGAAGTGACCCTTAGCACAGGTTTTAAAGCTGCTGTTGCAGGTAACGGCCAGAGGGTGGCAGCATTTCTGCTTTTCCCAATCTGTTAACTAGGTAAACAGACCACCCTGGCAGTGGTGTTCCTCGGTTCTATATTAGAGTGGAATGTGCCCCCAAAAGCTGATGTCTCCTTACTTATGTTTGTTTTAGAAATTGAATTTCTATATATTTTTTTATTGGAGTCATATTCCATTGTGTTCATGGACCACTTCTTCTTTGAGCATTCCTCTGTTGATGGACATTTTCGTAGCTTCCAAGTGTTGGCTATGGTAAATATTGCTGGAGTGCAGGATTGCCAGCATGTGTCTTTTCTTTTTTGTGGTACATGGGCCTCTCACTGCCGTGGGCCCTCCCATTGCAGAGCACAGGCTCCGGACGCACAGGCCCAGCAGCCATAGCTCACGGGAACAGCCGCTCCGTGGCAAGTGGGATCTTCCCGAATCGGGGCATGAACCCATGTCCCCTGCACTGGCAGGCGGACTCTCATCCACTGCGCCACCAGTGAATCCCAGCCTGTCTTTTTGATTCTCATCCCCTCAGGCGAAAGGCCCAGCAGTGGGTATACTTGATTGAATGGTAGCTCAGTATTTATCTTTACAAGGCACGTCATTTTTGTTTTCATGACTGGCTCTTACCATGTCCCACGTTGAAGCAAGGGTAGGCATTTCTCCAAAACCCCTTCAGCATTTATTGTTTGCAGAATTTTTCCTGATGGGCATTCTGACTGCTGTGAGCTGATAGGTTTTTGTCATTTGGATTTACATATCTTTAATTATTCCTAATGTTTAGCATTTTCCCATGCCTTTTTAAATTTCTGGCAGAGAAAAACAGAAAAAAAAAACGGAGAGTACAGTTAAACTCTTGAAATTGTCTTCTTGGATGGTTGCCCTCTTTTGAATGTTCTGGTCAATTTTCGACCCCATGTTTGTTTTTGAGGGCAGGTGTTATTCACAGGCCTGCAATGAGTGTGACTATTTAGTGACCATTAGCAGTGGGTTTAAAGCTGCTGTTGTGGGAAATGGCCACAAGGCGGCAGCGTTTCTCCACTCCCAAGTCTGGTTCCTAGGGCAGCAGAGCCTTTCTGGGACCAATGGAATACAGAAGAAGGCATCATTGAAGTCTAATACAGAATACCATGTCCTGGTGGATGGTAGAATGACCAGTAGGGTCTAGGAATTAGGAACTACTGGATGTATATCCTCGGTGGCTTCACTGACTGTCCTAACATCCTTTACCAGGTCCCCAGCAGCCCACGGGGCTCTCGTGGTCAGGCCCCTCCCAGGATATGGGGCTCACCTGGGCAGGGCCCCAGCAGCCAACGGGGTTCTCATGTTCAGGCCACTCCCAGGGTATGGAGCTCAGCTGTGAAACTACCCAGCAGCCCATGAGGCTCTCGTGCTTAGGCACCTCCCATAATACAGAGCTCCCGTGGGCAGGTACCATGGCAGGGCTGGGCACACAGGAACCGTGCACATAGCCCTCATTGCAGAGCACCCCAGAACGCCTGTCACGCAGAGCTGACACAGAGCACCTCAGAGCAGGACTTGAACTAACCAACAGCAGCTCCGACAGGTCTCTGACCCTGGGCATCACTCTGTGCAGCCTCCCTCTGCCTGGTCTTCCAGAGACTTCCACTGCAGCCGGGGCACCAGGCCTTTGTCTCCAACCATCCCCCCTCCTCTCCCTGACTCCTGGGTTCCTCTCATTAGGAATAGGTCTTCTTGAAATTGTCTCCCACTCATGGGCCAGATAAAATGATGAGAAAACAAGCCGGAGATGCAGCCCCTTGTCTATCCTGACTCTCAGGAGCCCACACCTGTTCCTTGGAACTGGCCGTTTCAGCGAGGTCCATTTTCTGCAATGTGAGCCACTGAGGGGTGAGGATTGGCTGACCGGAGCAGCCTGTCCCTACCGGCCAGCCCTCCCCAGGTGTGCCTGGGTTGAGGTCAATAGAAACACCGCTCCAGGGAGCAACAGCGCCTGCAGCTGTGCCTGACGCCATATTCTCTGCCCCGTCAGCAGTCTCGGGGCTGTGCTGGTGGGAGGGAGTGAGGGGGCACGGTTTTGTGGGTGGCCCGGTGTGAGAGGGGCTCTGCTGGACTTTCTGCAGGAGTTGCCAGACTGCCACCTGCTAAAGAAGAGGATGGGTCACCCATACCTTCCGCTGGAATTTCTCCGCGGGCAGAGGTGAGGGAGGAACAAAGCAGTGGGGGCCAAGACAGGACGGATATCTCAGGCAGGGAAATGGAAAGTTTTCAGAAGAGCGCCTGGGGCCAGGATCATCCTGGCTGGCCTGCAGGCACCAAGTCAGCCTGCGTGCTTTCGCTGGTGTGGATCCACGGCCCTTCCTCTATGCTTTCAAGTCCTTGTACATATTCAGGTGTTTTACCTGGGAAGGGAGGGAACAGTTCAGCAGCAGCTGGCTGGGGGCTCAGCTCACATTTACTCACAGGCGCCTATGTAGGGTCCCCCAGCTTTGCAATGAGGACGCTCCTTGCGGGGGTGGGGTGGGGCTGCTGGCTGCATGGGAGATAATTCCATACCTCTGACCAACTTCAGAATTGTTTACCACTGGAGCAAGTGCCCTGATAGGGTTTTCCTCTGTATAACTAGTGGGTTCTGTTTATTTTTTCTGTTTTGTTTCAAGGTAGATTTTATTCCTCATTTATGTATTTATAGATATAAGCATGGAAATAATTCATTCATACAAATACATCTGTGTGAAGGGAAGAACGTTTTTCTGTTTTATTTTTAAATTTTATTTGTTTTAAAAAATTTTGAAATTTAGTATTATTTATTTTTTTAGACAGCAGGTTATTATTAGTTATCTATTTTATACATATACATGTATACAGGTCAATCCCAATCTCCCAACTCATCCCACCACCACCACCCCATGGCTTCCCCCCCTTGGTTTCCATACGTTTGTTCTCTAACCCTGTGTCTCTAATTCTGCCCTGCAAACCGGTTCATCTGTACCAGTTTTCTAGGTTCCACATATATGCATTAATACACAATATTTGTTTTTCTCTTTCTGACTTACTTCTCTCGGTATGACAGTCTCTAGATCCATCCACGTCTCTACAAATGACCCCGTTTCATTCCTTTTTATGGCTGAGTAATATTCCATTTTATATATGTACCACATCTTTATCCATTCGTCTGTCTGTGGGCATTTAGGTTGCTTCCATTACCTGGCTATTGTAAATAGTGCTGCAATGAACATTGTGGTGAATGTGTCTTTTGGATTTATGGTTTTCTCTGGGTATATGCCCAGAAGTGGGATTGCTGGATCATATGGTAATTGTATTTTTAGTTTTTCTAATGAACCTCCATACTGTTCTCCATAGTGACTGTATCAATTGACATGCCCACCAATAGTGGAAGAGGGATCCATGTGTCCACACCCTCCGCAGCATTTGTAGTTTGTCGATTTTCTGATGATGCCCATTCTAACAGGTGTGAGGTGATACCTCATTGAAGTTTTGACTTGCATTTCTCTAATAATTAGTGATGTTGAGCAGCTTTTCATGTGCATCCTGGCCATCTCTGGGTCTCCTTTGAAGAAATGTCTATTTACATGTTCTACCCATTTTTGAAGTGGGTTGTATTTTTTTTAATATTAAGCTGCATGAGCTGTTTATATATATTGGAGATTAAACCTTTGTCCATTGATTCGTTTCCACATATTTCCTCCCATTCTGAGGGTTGCCTTTTTCCATTCCCGTTTTTTAACAAAAGAAAGAAAGAAAGAAAAAGAAGCAGAACACAAATGTCCGTAAAATATGCCTCTTGAAACTGTCGTTTTGAAATATGGAGGTGTTTTGAATTTTTTGGTCGGTATACGACCCCAGGATTTGTTTTCAGGGCAGGTCTCATTTACAGGCCTGCAATTATTTTGAATATCAACTGACCATTAGCGCTGGGATTAAAGCTGCTGTTGTGTGAAACGGCCACAAGGTGGCAGCAGTTCTCCTTTACCAAATCTGGTGACTAGGGCAACAGAGCCTCAATGGAAGTCGTGTTCTAGGTTGTAATTTAGAATGGAATGTGCCAGGAAAAAGACCCTTAAGTTTGTCTCACTATTTCTTGTTCGGTTTTTTTTTCATTTAATTTTTATTTTTTATCACAGCAAGTTTGATTACAATGTTTGGCTTGTTGTAGGTGTGCAAGATGTGGTTCTTTTACGCATATACATATGTCTGTTCTTCCTGGGATCCTTTTCCATGTACGTTATGACAGAATGTTGACTAATCTTCTCTTGGTATTCCGTAGGTGTTTGGTGTCTATATATTTCACCTGTGTTTGTATATGTCTCTTAACCCCAATATCCTAATGTATCCAATCCTCACACCTTTCCATTGGTGAACCATAAGTTTGTTTAATGAATCTGCGATTGCCCTTCTCTGTGGAAATATCTTCACTAGTATCAAGTTTTAGGTAACACCTATAAGTGATATCATATGATATGTGTCTTTCTCTTTCTGACTTACTACAAGTCACGTGATTACCTCTAGACTCATCTACGGTGCTGCAAATGGCATTGTGTCCTTTTTTTCCTTGGCTAATATTCTGTCTGTACATGTACCAGTTCTTCTTTGACCACTCATCTGTTGATGGACTTTTTGGTTGCTCCCATGTCATGGCTATTGTAATGCTGCGGCAATGCACATTTGCCTGCCTGTGTCTTTCCAATTCTGTCTTCTTAGGTTATAGGCCCAGGAGTTCGCCTGCTGGATCATATGGTAGCAAAATGTTTACCTTGTACAGGCACCGCCATTCTGTTCTCATTAGTGGCTCTTACCAGGTTACGTCCCACTTAAAGTTGAGGTGATGCTCTTCTCCACAACACCTTCAGCGTTTATTGTTTGGAGTATTTTTGCTGAAGTTTATTCTGACTAGTGTGAGCTGATACCACTTTGTGCTTGGATTTGCATGCGTCTCATAATACCTTGAAATTGAGCTTTCTGGCATGTCCTTTTTTTCTTCAAACTGTGAGTACAGCTTACCTCTTCAAATTGTTTTCGGGAAGTAGGTGTGACATTTAGAAATATTTTGGCCATTACCTCCCTCATGAGGGCAGGTTTCATTCACAGCCCCCCAGTACTGGTGCATATGAAGTGACCCTTAGCACAGGTTTTAAAGCTGCTGTTGCAGGTAACGGCCAGAGGGTGGCAGCATTTCTGCTTTTCCCAATCTGTTAACTAGGGAAACAGACCATCCTGGCAGTGGTGTTCCTCGGTTCTATATTAGAGTGGAATGTGCCCCCAAAAGCTGATGTCTCCTTACTTATGTTTGTTTTAGAAATCGAATTTCTATATATTTTTTTATTGGAGTCATATTCCATTGTGTTCATGGACCACTTCTTCTTTGAGCATTCCTCTGTTGATGGACATTTTCGTAGCTTCCAAGTGTTGGCTATGGTAAATATTGCTGGAGTGCAGGATTGCCAGCATGTGTCTTTTCTTTTTTGTGGTACATGGGCCTCTCACTGCCGTGGGCCCTCCCATTGCAGAGCACAGGCTCCGGACGCACAGGCCCAGCAGCCATAGCTCACGGGAACAGCCGCTCCGCGGCATGTGGGATCTTCCCGAATCGGGGCATGAACCCATGTCCCCTGCACTGGCAGGCGGACTCTCATCCACTGCGCCACCAGTGAATCCCAGCCTGTCTTTTTGATTCTCATCCCCTCAGGCGAAAGGCCCAGCAGTGGGTATACTTGATTGAATGGTAGCTCAGTATTTATCTTTACAAGGCACGTCATTTTTGTTTTCATGACTGGCTCTTACCATGTCCCACGTTGAAGCAAGGGTAGGCATTTCTCCAAAACCCCTTCAGCATTTATTGTTTGCAGAATTTTTCCTGATGGGCATTCTGACTGCTGTGAGCTGATAGGTTTTTGTCATTTGGATTTACATATCTTTAATTATTCCTAATGTTTAGCATTTTCCCATGCCTTTTTAAATTTCTGGCAGAGAAAAACAGAAAAAAAAACGGAGAGTACAGTTAAACTCTTGAAATTGTCTTCTTGGATGGTTGCCCTCTTTTGAATGTTCTGGTCAATTTTCGACCCCATGTTTGTTTTTGAGGGCAGGTGTTATTCACAGGCCTGCAATGAGTGTGACTATTTAGTGACCATTAGCAGTGGGTTTAAAGCTGCTGTTGTGGGAAATGGCCACAAGGCGGCAGCGTTTCTCCACTCCCAAGTCTGGTTCCTAGGGCAGCAGAGCCTTTCTGGGACCAATGGAATACAGAAGAAGGCATCATTGAAGTCTAATACAGAATACCATGTCCTGGTGGATGGTAGAATGACCAGTAGGGTCTAGGAATTAGGAACTACTGGATGTATATCCTCGGTGGCTTCACTGACTGTCCTAACATCCTTTACCAGGTCCCCAGCAGCCCACGGGGCTCTCGTGGTCAGGCCCCTCCCAGGATATGGGGCTCACCTGGGCAGGGCCCCAGCAGCCAACGGGGTTCTCATGTTCAGGCCACTCCCAGGGTATGGAGCTCAGCTGTGAAACTACCCAGCAGCCCATGAGGCTCTCGTGCTTAGGCACCTCCCATGATACAGAGCTCCCGTGGGCAGGTACCATGGCAGGGCTGGGCACACAGGAACCGTGCACATAGCCCTCATTGCAGAGCACCCCAGAACGCCTGTCACGCAGAGCTGACACAGAGCACCTCAGAGCAGGACTTGAACTAACCAACAGCAGCTCCGACAGGTCTCTGACCCTGGGCATCACTCTGTGCAGCCTCCCTCTGCCTGGTCTTCCAGAGACTTCCACTGCAGCCGGGGCACCAGGCCTTTGTCTCCAACCATCCCCCCTCCTCTCCCTGACTCCTGGGTTCCTCTCGTTAGGATTAGGTCTTCTTGAAATTGTCTCCCACTCATGGGCCAGATAAAATGATGAGAAAACAAGCCGGAGATGCAGCCCCTTGTCTATCCTGACTCTCAGGAGCCCACACCTGTTCCTTGGAACTGGCCGTTTCAGCGAGGTCCATTTTCTGCAATGTGAGCCACTGAGGGGTGAGGATTGGCTGACCGGAGCAGCATGTCCCTACCGGCCAGCCCTCCCCAGGTGTGCCTGGGTTGAGGTCAATAGAAACACCGCTCCAGGGAGCAACAGCGCCTGCAGCTGTGCCTGACGCCATATTCTCTGCCCCGTCAGCAGTCTCGGGGCTGTGCTGGTGGGAGGGAGTGAGGGGGCACGGTTTTGTGGGTGGCCCGGTGTGAGAGGGGCTCTGCTGGACTTTCTGCAGGAGTTGCCAGACTGCCACCTGCTAAAGAAGAGGATGGGTCACCCATACCTTCCGCTGGAATTTCTCCGCGGGCAGAGGTGAGGGAGGAACAAAGCAGTGGGGGCCAAGACAGGACGGATATCTCAGGCAGGGAAATGGAAAGTTTTCAGAAGAGCGCCTGGGGCCAGGATCATCCTGGCTGGCCTGCAGGCACCAAGTCAGCCTGCGTGCTTTCGCTGGTGTGGATCCACGGCCCTTCCTCTATGCTTTCAAGTCCTTGTACATATTCAGGTGTTTTACCTGGGAAGGGAGGGAACAGTTCAGCAGCAGCTGGCTGGGGGCTCAGCTCACGTTTACTCACAGGCGCCTATGTACGGTCCCCCAGCTTTGCAATGAGGACGCTCCTTGCGGGGGTGGGGTGGGGCTGCTGGCTGCATGGGAGATAATTCCCTACCTCTGACCAACTTCAGAATTGTTTACCACTGGAGCAAGTGCCCTGATAGGGTTTTCCTCTGTATAACTAGTGGGTTCTGTTTATTTTTTCTGTTTTGTTTCAAGGTAGATTTTATTCCTCATTTATGTATTTATAGATATAAGCATGGAAATAATTCATTCATACAAATACATCTGTGTGAAGGGAAGAACGTTTTTCTGTTTTATTTTTAAAGTTTATTTGTTTTTAACAATTTTGAAATTTAGTATTATTTATTTTTTTAGACAGCAGGTTATTATTAGTTATCTATTTTATACATATACATGTATACAGGTCAATCCCAATCTCCCAACTCATCCCACCACCACCACCCCATGGCTTCCCCCCCTTGGTTTCCATACGTTTGTTCTCTAACCCTGTGTCTCTAATTCTGCCCTGCAAACCGGTTCATCTGTACCAGTTTTCTAGGTTCCACATATATGCATTAATACACAATATTTGTTTTTCTCTTTCTGACTTACTTCTCTCGGTATGACAGTCTCTAGATCCATCCACGTCTCTACAAATGACCCCGTTTCATTCCTTTTTATGGCTGAGTAATATTCCATTTTATATATGTACCACATCTTTATCCATTCGTCTGTCTGTGGGCATTTAGGTTGCTTCCATTACCTGGCTATTGTAAATAGTGCTGCAATGAACATTGTGGTGAATGTGTCTTTTGGATTTATGGTTTTCTCTGGGTATATGCCCAGAAGTGGGATTGCTGGATCATATGGTAATTGTATTTTTAGTTTTTCTAATGAACCTCCATACTGTTCTCCATAGTGACTGTATCAATTGACATGCCCACCAATAGTGGAAGAGGGATCCATGTGTCCACACCCTCCGCAGCATTTGTAGTTTGTCGATTTTCTGATGATGCCCATTCTAACAGGTGTGAGGTGATACCTCATTGAAGTTTTGACTTGCATTTCTCTAATAATTAGTGATGTTGAGCAGCTTTTCATGTGCATCCTGGCCATCTCTGGGTCTCCTTTGAAGAAATGTCTATTTAGATATTCTACCCATTTTTGAAGTGGGTTGTATTTTTTTTAATATTAAGCTGCATGAGCTGTTTATATATATTGGAGATTAAACCTTTGTCCATTGATTCGTTTTCACATATTTCCTCCCATTCTGAGGGTTGCCTTTTTCCATTCCCGTTTTTTAACAAAAGAAAGAAAGAAAGAAAAAGAAGCAGAACACAAATGTCCGTAAAATATGCCTCTTGAAACTGTCGTTTTGAAATATGGAGGTGTTTTGAATTTTTTGGTCGGTATACGACCCCAGGATTTGTTTTCAGGGCAGGTCTCATTTACAGGCCTGCAATTATTTTGAATATCAACTGACCATTAGCGCTGGGATTAAAGCTGCTGTTGTGTGAAACGGCCACAAGGTGGCAGCAGTTCTCCTTTACCAAATCTGGTGACTAGGGCAACAGAGCCTCAATGGAAGTCGTGTTCTAGGTTGTAATTTAGAATGGAATGTGCCAGGAAAAAGACCCTTAAGTTTGTCTCACTATTTCTTGTTCGGTTTTTTTTCATTTAATTTTTATTTTTTATCACAGCAAGTTTGATTACAATGTTTGGCTTGTTGTAGGTGTGCAAGATGTGGTTCTTTTACGCATATACATATGTCTGTTCTTCCTGGGATCCTTTTCCATGTACGTTATGACAGAATGTTGACTAATCTTCTCTTGGTATTCCGTAGGTGTTTGGTGTCTATATATTTCACCTGTGTTTGTATATGTCTCTTAACCCCAATATCCTAATGTATCCAATCCTCACACCTTTCCATTGGTGAACCGTAAGTTTGTTTAATGAATCTGCGATTGCCCTTCTCTGTGGAAATATCTTCACTAGTATCAAGTTTTAGGTAACACCTATAAGTGATATCATACGATATGTGTCTTTCTCTTTCTGACTTACTACAAGTCACGTGATTACCTCTAGACTCATCTACGGTGCTGCAAATGGCATTGTGTCCTTTTTTTCCTTGGCTAATATTCTGTCTGTACATGTACCAGTTCTTCTTTGACCACTCATCTGTTGATGGACTTTTTGGTTGCTCCCATGTCATGGCTATTGTAATGCTGCGGCAATGCACATTTGCCTGCCTGTGTCTTTCCAATTCTGTCTTCTTAGGTTATAGGCCCAGGAGTTCGCCTGCTGGATCATATGGTAGCAAAATGTTTACCTTGTACAGGCACCGCCATTCTGTTCTCATTAGTGGCTCTTACCAGGTTACGTCCCACTTAAAGTTGAGGTGATGCTCTTCTCCACAACACCTTCAGCGTTTATTGTTTGGAGTGTTTTTGCTGAAGTTTATTCTGACTAGTGTGAGCTGATACCACTTTGTGCTTGGATTTGCATGCGTCTCATAATACCTTGAAATTGAGCTTTCTGGCATGTCCTTTTTTTCTTCAAACTGTGAGTACAGCTTACCTCTTCAAATTGTTTTCGGGAAGTAGGTGTGACATTTAGAAATATTTTGGCCATTACCTCCCTCAAGACATTATGAGGGCAGGTTTCATTCACAGCCCTCCAGTACTGGTGCATATGAAGTGACCCTTAGCACAGGTTTTAAAGCTGCTGTTGCAGGTAACGGCCAGAGGGTGGCAGCATTTCTGCTTTTCCCAATCTGTTAACTAGGGAAACAGACCATCCTGGCAGTGGTGTTCCTCGGTTCTATATTAGAGTGGAATGTGCCCCCAAAAGCTGATGTCTCCTTACTTATGTTTGTTTTAGAAATCGAATTTCTATATATTTTTTTATTGGAGTCATATTCCATTGTGTTCATGGACCACTTCTTCTTTGAGCATTCCTCTGTTGATGGACATTTTCGTAGCTTCCAAGTGTTGGCTATGGTAAATATTGCTGGAGTGCAGGATTGCCAGCATGTGTCTTTTCTTTTTTGTGGTACATGGGCCTCTCACTGCCGTGGGCCCTCCCATTGCAGAGCACAGGCTCCGGACGCACAGGCCCAGCAGCCATAGCTCACGGGAACAGCCGCTCCGCGGCATGTGGGATCTTCCCGAATCGGGGCATGAACCCATGTCCCCTGCACTGGCAGGCGGACTCTCATCCACTGCGCCACCAGTGAATCCCAGCCTGTCTTTTTGATTCTCATCCCCTCAGGCGAAAGGCCCAGCAGTGGGTATACTTGATTGAATGGTAGCTCAGTATTTATCTTTACAAGGCACGTCATTTTTGTTTTCATGACTGGCTCTTACCATGTCCCACGTTGAAGCAAGGGTAGGCATTTCTCCAAAACCCCTTCAGCATTTATTGTTTGCAGAATTTTTCCTGATGGGCATTCTGACTGCTGTGAGCTGATAGGTTTTTGTCATTTGGATTTACATATCTTTAATTATTCCTAATGTTTAGCATTTTCCCATGCCTTTTTAAATTTCTGGCAGAGAAAAACAGAAAAAAAAACGGAGAGTACAGTTAAACTCTTGAAATTGTCTTCTTGGATGGTTGCCCTCTTTTGAATGTTCTGGTCAATTTTCGACCCCATGTTTGTTTTTGAGGGCAGGTGTTATTCACAGGCCTGCAATGAGTGTGACTATTTAGTGACCATTAGCAGTGGGTTTAAAGCTGCTGTTGTGGGAAATGGCCACAAGGCGGCAGCGTTTCTCCACTCCCAAGTCTGGTTCCTAGGGCAGCAGAGCCTTTCTGGGACCAATGGAATACAGAAGAAGGCATCATTGAAGTCTAATACAGAATACCATGTCCTGGTGGATGGTAGAATGACCAGTAGGGTCTAGGAATTAGGAACTACTGGATGTATATCCTCGGTGGCTTCACTGACTGTCCTAACATCCTTTACCAGGTCCCCAGCAGCCCACGGGGCTCTCGTGGTCAGGCCCCTCCCAGGATATGGGGCTCACCTGGGCAGGGCCCCAGCAGCCAACGGGGTTCTCATGTTCAGGCCACTCCCAGGGTATGGAGCTCAGCTGTGAAACTACCCAGCAGCCCATGAGGCTCTCGTGCTTAGGCACCTCCCATGATACAGAGCTCCCGTGGGCAGGTACCATGGCAGGGCTGGGCACACAGGAACCGTGCACATAGCCCTCATTGCAGAGCACCCCAGAACGCCTGTCACGCAGAGCTGACACAGAGCACCTCAGAGCAGGACTTGAACTAACCAACAGCAGCTCTGACAGGTCTCTGACCCTGGGCATCACTCTGTGCAGCCTCCCTCTGCCTGGTCTTCCAGAGACTTCCACTGCAGTCGGGGCACCAGGCCTTTGTCTCCAACCATCCCCCCTCCTCTCCCTGACTCCTGGGTTCCTCTCGTTAGGATTAGGTCTTCTTGAAATTGTCTCCCACTCATGGGCCAGATAAAATGATGAGAAAACAAGCCGGAGATGCAGCCCCTTGTCTATCCTGACTCTCAGGAGCCCACACCTGTTCCT
The DNA here is from genome assembly GCF_964341445.2 of Mesoplodon mirus. NCBI lineage: Eukaryota > Metazoa > Chordata > Mammalia > Artiodactyla > Ziphiidae > Mesoplodon > Mesoplodon mirus. The sequence goes on from NC_138979.1 coordinate 93,850,231, forward strand.
TGGAACTGGCCGTTTCAGCGAGGTCCATTTTCTGCAATGTGAGCCACTGAGGGGTGAGGATTGGCTGACCGGAGCAGCCTGTCCCTACCGGCCAGCCCTCCCCAGGTGTGCCTGGGTTGAGGTCAATAGAAACACCGCTCCAGGGAGCAACAGCGCCTGCAGCTGTGCCTGACGCCATATTCTCTGCCCTGTCAGCAGTCTCGGGGCTGTGCTGGTGGGAGGGAGTGAGGGGGCACGGTTTTGTGGGTGGCCCGGTGTGAGAGGGGCTCTGCTGGACTTTCTGCAGGAGTTGCCAGACTGCCACCTGCTAAAGAAGAGGATGGGTCACCCATACCTTCCGCTGGAATTTCTCCGCGGGCAGAGGTGAGGGAGGAACAAAGCAGTGGGGGCCAAGACAGGACGGATATCTCAGGCAGGGAAATGGAAAGTTTTCAGAAGAGCGCCTGGGGCCAGGATCATCCTGGCTGGCCTGCAGGCACCAAGTCAGCCTGCGTGCTTTCGATGGTGTGGATCCATGGCCCTTCCTCTATGCTTTCAAGTCCTTGTACATATTCAGGTGTTTTTCCTGGGAAGGGAGGGAACAGTTCAGCAGCAGCTGGCTGGGGGCTCAGCTCACGTTTACTCACAGACGCCTATGTACGGTCCCCCAGCTTTGCAATGAGGACGCTCCTTGCGGGGGTGGGGGGGGGCTGCTGGCTGCATGGGAGAAAATTCCCTACCTCTGACCAACTTCAGAATTGTTTACCACTGGAGCAAGTGCCTTGATAGGGTTTTCCTCTGTATAACTAGTGGGTTCTGTTTATTTTTTCTGTTTTGTTTCAAGGTAGATTTTATTCCTCATTTATGTATTTATAGATATAAGCATGGAAATAATTCATTCATACAAATACATCTGTGTGAAGGGAAGAACGTTTTTCTGTTTTATTTTTAAATTTTATTTGTTTTTAAAAATTTTGAAATTTAGTATTATTTATTTTTTTAGACAGCAGGTTATTATTAGTTATCTATTTTATACATATACATGTATACAGGTCAATCCCAATCTCCCAACTCATCCCACCACCACCACCCCATGGCTTCCCCCCCTTGGTTTCCATACGTTTGTTCTCTAACCCTGTGTCTCTAATTCTGCCCTGCAAACCGGTTCATCTGTACCAGTTTTCTAGGTTCCACATATATGCATTAATACACAATATTTGTTTTTCTCTTTCTGACTTACTTCTCTCGGTATGACAGTCTCTAGATCCATCCACGTCTCTACAAATGACCCCGTTTCATTCCTTTTTATGGCTGAGTAATATTCCATTTTATATATGTACCACATCTTTATCCATTCGTCTGTCTGTGGGCATTTAGGTTGCTTCCATTACCTGGCTATTGTAAATAGTGCTGCAATGAACATTGTGGTGAATGTGTCTTTTGGATTTATGGTTTTCTCTGGGTATATGCCCAGAAGTGGGATTGCTGGATCATATGGTAATTGTATTTTTAGTTTTTCTAATGAACCTCCATACTGTTCTCCATAGTGACTGTATCAATTGACATGCCCACCAATAGTGGAAGAGGGATCCATGTGTCCACACCCTCCGCAGCATTTGTAGTTTGTAGATTTTCTGATGATGCCCATTCTAACAGGTGTGAGGTGATACCTCATTGAAGTTTTGACTTGCATTTCTCTAATAATTAGTGATGTTGAGCAGCTTTTCATGTGCATCCTGGCCATCTCTGGGTCTCCTTTGAAGAAATGTCTATTTAGATATTCTACCCATTTTTGAAGTGGGTTGTATTTTTTTTAATATTAAGCTGCATGAGCTGTTTATATATATTGGAGATTAAACCTTTGTCCATTGATTCGTTTTCACATATTTCCTCCCATTCTGAGGGTTGCCTTTTTCCATTCCCGTTTTTTAACAAAAGAAAGAAAGAAAGAAAGAAAAAGAAGCAGAACACAAATGTCCATAAAATATGCCTCTTGAAACTGTCGTTTTGAAATATGGAGGTGTTTTGAATTTTTTGGTCGGTATACGACCCCAGGATTTGTTTTCAGGGCAGGTCTCATTTACAGGCCTGCAATTATTTTGAATATCAACTGACCATTAGCGCTGGGATTAAAGCTGCTGTTGTGTGAAACGGCCACAAGGTGGCAGCAGTTCTCCTTTACCAAATCTGGTGACTAGGGCAACAGAGCCTCAATGGAAGTCGTGTTCTAGGTTGTAATTTAGAATGGAATGTGCCAGGAAAAAGACCCTTAAGTTTGTCTCACTATTTCTTGTTCGGTTTTTTTTCATTTAATTTTTATTTTTTATCACAGCAAGTTTGATTACAATGTTTGGCTTGTTGTAGGTGTGCAAGATGTGGTTCTTTTACGCATATACATATGTCTGTTCTTCCTGGGATCCTTTTCCATGTACGTTATGACAGAATGTTGACTAATCTTCTCTTGGTATTCCGTAGGTGTTTGGTGTCTATATATTTCACCTGTGTTTGTATATGTCTCTTAACCCCAATATCCTAATGTATCCAATCCTCACACCTTTCCATTGGTGAACCGTAAGTTTGTTTAATGAATCTGCGATTGCCCTTCTCTGTGGAAATATCTTCACTAGTATCAAGTTTTAGGTAACACCTATAAGTGATATCATACGATATGTGTCTTTCTCTTTCTGACTTACTACAAGTCACGTGATTACCTCTAGACTCATCTACGGTGCTGCAAATGGCATTGTGTCCTTTTTTTCCTTGGCTAATATTCTGTCTGTACATGTACCAGTTCTTCTTTGACCACTCATCTGTTGATGGACTTTTTGGTTGCTCCCATGTCATGGCTATTGTAATGCTGCGGCAATGCACATTTGCCTGCCTGTGTCTTTCCAATTCTGTCTTCTTAGGTTATAGGCCCAGGAGTTCGCCTGCTGGATCATATGGTAGCAAAATGTTTACCTTGTACAGGCACCACCATTCTGTTCTCAATAGTGGCTCTTACCAGGTTACGTCCCACTTAAAGTTGAGGTGATGCTCTTCTCCACAACACCTTCAGCGTTTATTGTTTGGAGTATTTTTGCTGAAGTTTATTCTGACTAGTGTGAGCTGATACCACTTTGTGCTTGGATTTGCATGCGTCTCATAATACCTTGAAATTGAGCTTTCTGGCATGTCCTTTTTTTCTTCAAACTGTGAGTACAGCTTACCTCTTCAAATTGTTTTCGGGAAGTAGGTGTGACATTTAGAAATATTTTGGCCATTACCTCCCTCATGAGGGCAGGTTTCATTCACAGCCCTCCAGTACTGGTGCATATGAAGTGACCCTTAGCACAGGTTTTAAAGCTGCTGTTGCAGGTAACGGCCAGAGGGTGGCAGCATTTCTGCTTTTCCCAATCTGTTAACTAGGGAAACAGACCATCCTGGCAGTGGTGTTCCTCGGTTCTATATTAGAGTGGAATGTGCCCCCAAAAGCTGATGTCTCCTTACTTATGTTTGTTTTAGAAATCGAATTTGTATATATTTTTTTATTGGAGTCATATTCCATTGTGTTCATGGACCACTTCTTCTTTGAGCATTCCTCTGTTGATGGACATTTTCGTAGCTTCCAAGTGTTGGCTATGGTAAATATTGCTGGAGTGCAGGATTGCCAGCATGTGTCTTTTCATTTTTGTGGTACATGGGCCTCTCACTGCCGTGGGCCCTCCCATTGCAGAGCACAGGCTCCGGACGCACAGGCCCAGCAGCCATAGCTCACGGGAACAGCCGCTCCACGGCATGTGGGATCTTCCCGAATCGGGGCATGAACCCATGTCCCCTGCACTGGCAGGCGGACTCTCATCCACTGCGCCACCAGTGAATCCCAGCCTGTCTTTTTGATTCTCATCCCCTCAGGCAAAAGGCCCAGCAGTGGGTATACTTGATTGAATGGTAGCTCAGTATTTATCTTTACAAGGCACGTCATTTTTGTTTTCATGACTGGCTCTTACCATGTCCCACGTTGAAGCAAGGGTAGGCATTTCTCCAAAACCCCTTCAGCATTTATTGTTTGCAGAATTTTTCCTGATGGGCATTCTGACTGCTGTGAGCTGATAGGTTTTTGTCATTTGGATTTACATATCTTTAATTATTCCTAATGTTTAGCATTTTCCCATGCCTTTTTAAATTTCTGGCAGAGAAAAACAGAAAAAAAAACGGAGAGTACAGTTAAACTCTTGAAATTGTCTTCTTGGATGGTTGCCCTCTTTTGAATGTTCTGGTCAATTTTCGACCCCATGTTTGTTTTTGAGGGCAGGTGTTATTCACAGGCCTGCAATGAGTGTGACTATTTAGTGACCATTAGCAGTGGGTTTAAAGCTGCTGTTGTGGGAAATGGCCACAAGGCGGCAGCGTTTCTCCACTCCCAAGTCTGGTTCCTAGGGCAGCAGAGCCTTTCTGGGACCAATGGAATACAGAAGAAGGCATCATTGAAGTCTAATACAGAATACCATGTCCTGGTGGATGGTAGAATGACCAGTAGGGTCTAGGAATTAGGAACTACTGGATGTATATCCTCGGTGGCTTCACTGACTGTCCTAACATCCTTTACCAGGTCCCCAGCAGCCCACGGGGCTCTCGTGGTCAGGCCCCTCCCAGGATATGGGGCTCACCTGGGCAGGGCCCCAGCAGCCAACGGGGTTCTCATGTTCAGGCCACTCCCAGGGTATGGAGCTCAGCTGTGAAACTACCCAGCAGCCCATGAGGCTCTCGTGCTTAGGCACCTCCCATGATACAGAGCTCCCGTGGGCAGGTACCATGGCAGGGCTGGGCACACAGGAACCGTGCACATAGCCCTCATTGCAGAGCACCCCAGAACGCCTGTCACGCAGAGCTGACACAGAGCACCTCAGAGCAGGACTTGAACTAACCAACAGCAGCTCCGACAGGTCTCTGACCCTGGGCATCACTCTGTGCAGCCTCCCTCTGCCTGGTCTTCCAGAGACTTCCACTGCAGCCGGGGCACCAGGCCTTTGTCTCCAACCATCCCCCCTCCTCTCCCTGACTCCTGGGTTCCTCTCGTTAGGATTAGGTCTTCTTGAAATTGTCTCCCACTCATGGGCCAGATAAAATGATGAGAAAACAAGCCGGAGATGCAGCCCCTTGTCTATCCTGACTCTCAGGAGCCCACACCTGTTCCTTGGAACTGGCCGTTTCAGCGAGGTCCATTTTCTGCAATGTGAGCCACTGAGGGGTGAGGATTGGCTGACCGGAGCAGCCTGTCCCTACCGGCCAGCCCTCCCCAGGTGTGCCTGGGTTGAGGTCAATAGAAACACCGCTCCAGGGAGCAACAGCGCCTGCAGCTGTGCCTGACGCCATATTCTCTGCCCCGTCAGCAGTCTCGGGGCTGTGCTGGTGGGAGGGAGTGAGGGGGCACGGTTTTGTGGGTGGCCCGGTGTGAGAGGGGCTCTGCTGGACTTTCTGCAGGAGTTGCCAGAATGCCACCTGCTAAAGAAGAGGATGGGTCACCCATACCTTCCGCTGGAATTTCTCCGCGGGCAGAGGTGAGGGAGGAACAAAGCAGTGGGGGCCAAGACAGGACGGATATCTCAGGCAGGGAAATGGAAAGTTTTCAGAAGAGCGCCTGGGGCCAGGATCATCCTGGCTGGTCTGCAGGCACCAAGTCAGCCTGCGTGCTTTCGCTGGTGTGGATCCACGGCCCTTCCTCTATGCTTTCAAGTCCTTGTACATATTCAGGTGTTTTACCTGGGAAGGGAGGGAACAGTTCAGCAGCAGCTGGCTGGGGGCTCAGCTCACGTTTACTCACAGACGCCTATGTACGGTCCCCCAGCTTTGCAATGAGGACGCTCCTTGCGGGGGTGGGGGGGGGCTGCTGGCTGCATGGGAGAAAATTCCCTACCTCTGACCAACTTCAGAATTGTTTACCACTGGAGCAAGTGCCTTGATAGGGTTTTCCTCTGTATAACTAGTGGGTTCTGTTTATTTTTTCTGTTTTGTTTCAAGGTAGATTTTATTCCTCATTTATGTATTTATAGATATAAGCATGGAAATAATTCATTCATACAAATACATCTGTGTGAAGGGAAGAACGTTTTTCTGTTTTATTTTTAAATTTTATTTGTTTTTAAAAATTTTGAAATTTAGTATTATTTATTTTTTTAGACAGCAGGTTATTATTAGTTATCTATTTTATACATATACATGTATACAGGTCAATCCCAATCTCCCAACTCATCCCACCACCACCACCCCATGGCTTCCCCCCCTTGGTTTCCATACGTTTGTTCTCTAACCCTGTGTCTCTAATTCTGCACTGCAAACCGGTTCATCTGTACCAGTTTTCTAGGTTCCACATATATGCATTAATACACAATATTTGTTTTTCTCTTTCTGACTTACTTCTCTCGGTATGACAGTCTCTAGATCCATCCACGTCTCTACAAATGACCCCGTTTCATTCCTTTTTATGGCTGAGTAATATTCCATTTTATATATGTACCACATCTTTATCCATTCGTCTGTCTGTGGGCATTTAGGTTGCTTCCATTACCTGGCTATTGTAAATAGTGCTGCAATGAACATTGTGGTGAATGTGTCTTTTGGATTTATGGTTTTCTCTGGGTATATGCCCAGAAGTGGGATTGCTGGATCATATGGTAATTGTATTTTTAGTTTTTCTAATGAACCTCCATACTGTTCTCCATAGTGACTGTATCAATTGACATGCCCACCAATAGTGGAAGAGGGATCCATGTGTCCACACCCTCCGCAGCATTTGTAGTTTGTAGATTTTCTGATGATGCCCATTCTAACAGGTGTGAGGTGATACCTCATTGAAGTTTTGACTTGCATTTCTCTAATAATTAGTGATGTTGAGCAGCTTTTCATGTGCATCCTGGCCATCTCTGGGTCTCCTTTGAAGAAATGTCTATTTAGATATTCTACCCATTTTTGAAGTGGGTTGTATTTTTTTTAATATTAAGCTGCATGAGCTGTTTATATATATTGGAGATTAAACCTTTGTCCATTGATTCGTTTTCACATATTTCCTCCCATTCTGAGGGTTGCCTTTTTCCATTCCCGTTTTTTAACAAAAGAAAGAAAGAAAGAAAAAGAAGCAGAACACAAATGTCCGTAAAATATGCCTCTTGAAACTGTCGTTTTGAAATATGGAGGTGTTTTGAATTTTTTGGTCGGTATACGACCCCAGGATTTGTTTTCAGGGCAGGTCTCATTTACAGGCCTGCAATTATTTTGAATATCAACTGACCATTAGCGCTGGGATTAAAGCTGCTGTTGTGTGAAACGGCCACAAGGTGGCAGCAGTTCTCCTTTACCAAATCTGGTGACTAGGGCAACAGAGCCTCAATGGAAGTCGTGTTCTAGGTTGTAATTTAGAATGGAATGTGCCAGGAAAAAGACCCTTAAGTTTGTCTCACTATTTCTTGTTCGGTTTTTTTTCATTTAATTTTTATTTTTTATCACAGCAAGTTTGATTACAATGTTTGGCTTGTTGTAGGTGTGCAAGATGTGGTTCTTTTACGCATATACATATGTCTGTTCTTCCTGGGATCCTTTTCCATGTACGTTATGACAGAATGTTGACTAATCTTCTCTTGGTATTCCGTAGGTGTTTGGTGTCTATATATTTCACCTGTGTTTGTATATGTCTCTTAACCCCAATATCCTAATGTATCCAATCCTCACACCTTTCCATTGGTGAACCGTAAGTTTGTTTAATGAATCTGCGATTGCCCTTCTCTGTGGAAATATCTTCACTAGTATCAAGTTTTAGGTAACACCTATAAGTGATATCATACGATATGTGTCTTTCTCTTTCTGACTTACTACAAGTCACGTGATTACCTCTAGACTCATCTACGGTGCTGCAAATGGCATTGTGTCCTTTTTTTCCTTGGCTAATATTCTGTCTGTACATGTACCAGTTCTTCTTTGACCACTCATCTGTTGATGGACTTTTTGGTTGCTCCCATGTCATGGCTATTGTAATGCTGCGGCAATGCACATTTGCCTGCCTGTGTCTTTCCAATTCTGTCTTCTTAGGTTATAGGCCCAGGAGTTCGCCTGCTGGATCATATGGTAGCAAAATGTTTACCTTGTACAGGCACCGCCATTCTGTTCTCATTAGTGGCTCTTACCAGGTTACGTCCCACTTAAAGTTGAGGTGATGCTCTTCTCCACAACACCTTCAGCGTTTATTGTTTGGAGTATTTTTGCTGAAGTTTATTCTGACTAGTGTGAGCTGATACCACTTTGTGCTTGGATTTGCATGCGTCTCATAATACCTTGAAATTGAGCTTTCTGGCATGTCCTTTTTTTCTTCAAACTGTGAGTACAGCTTACCTCTTCAAATTGTTTTCGGGAAGTAGGTGTGACATTTAGAAATATTTTGGCCATTACCTCCCTCAAGACATTATGAGGGCAGGTTTCATTCACAGCCCTCCAGTACTGGTGCATATGAAGTGACCCTTAGCACAGGTTTTAAAGCTGCTGTTGCAGGTAACGGCCAGAGGGTGGCAGCATTTCTGCTTTTCCCAATCTGTTAACTAGGGAAACAGACCATCCTGGCAGTGGTGTTCCTCGGTTCTATATTAGAGTGGAATGTGCCCCCAAAAGCTGATGTCTCCTTACTTATGTTTGTTTTAGAAATCGAATTTCTATATATTTTTTTATTGGAGTCATATTCCATTGTGTTCATGGACCACTTCTTCTTTGAGCATTCCTCTGTTGATGGACATTTTCGTAGCTTCCAAGTGTTGGCTATGGTAAATATTGCTGGAGTGCAGGATTGCCAGCATGTGTCTTTTCTTTTTTGTGGTACATGGGCCTCTCACTGCCGTGGGCCCTCCCATTGCAGAGCACAGGCTCCGGACGCACAGGCCCAGCAGCCATAGCTCACGGGAACAGCCGCTCCGCGGCATGTGGGATCTTCCCGAATCGGGGCATGAACCCATGTCCCCTGCACTGGCAGGCGGACTCTCATCCACTGCGCCACCAGTGAATCCCAGCCTGTCTTTTTGATTCTCATCCCCTCAGGCGAAAGGCCCAGCAGTGGGTATACTTGATTGAATGGTAGCTCAGTATTTATCTTTACAAGGCACGTCATTTTTGTTTTCATGACTGGCTCTTACCATGTCCCACGTTGAAGCAAGGGTAGGCATTTCTCCAAAACCCCTTCAGCATTTATTGTTTGCAGAATTTTTCTTGATGGGCATTCTGACTGCTGTGAGCTGATAGGTTTTTGTCATTTGGATTTACATATCTTTAATTATTCCTAATGTTTAGCATTTTCCCATGCCTTTTTAAATTTCTGGCAGAGAAAAACAGAAAAAAAAACGGAGAGTACAGTTAAACTCTTGAAATTGTCTTCTTGGATGGTTGCCCTCTTTTGAATGTTCTGGTCAATTTTCGACCCCATGTTTGTTTTTGAGGGCAGGTGTTATTCACAGGCCTGCAATGAGTGTGACTATTTAGTGACCATTAGCAGTGGGTTTAAAGCTGCTGTTGTGGGAAATGGCCACAAGGCGGCAGCGTTTCTCCACTCCCAAGTCTGGTTCCTAGGGCAGCAGAGCCTTTCTGGGACCAATGGAATACAGAAGAAGGCATCATTGAAGTCTAATACAGAATACCATGTCCTGGTGGATGGTAGAATGACCAGTAGGGTCTAGGAATTAGGAACTACTGGATGTATATCCTCGGTGGCTTCACTGACTGTCCTAACATCCTTTACCAGGTCCCCAGCAGCCCACGGGGCTCTCGTGGTCAGGCCCCTCCCAGGATATGGGGCTCACCTGGGCAGGGCCCCAGCAGCCAACGGGGTTCTCATGTTCAGGCCACTCCCAGGGTATGGAGCTCAGCTGTGAAACTACCCAGCAGCCCATGAGGCTCTCGTGCTTAGGCACCTCCCATGATACAGAGCTCCCGTGGGCAGGTACCATGGCAGGGCTGGGCACACAGGAACCGTGCACATAGCCCTCATTGCAGAGCACCCCAGAACGCCTGTCACGCAGAGCTGACACAGAGCACCTCAGAGCAGGACTTGAACTAACCAACAGCAGCTCCGACAGGTCTCTGACCCTGGGCATCACTCTGTGCAGCCTCCCTCTGCCTGGTCTTCCAGAGACTTCCACTGCAGCCGGGGCACCAGGCCTTTGTCTCCAACCATCCCCCCTCCTCTCCCTGACTCCTGGGTTCCTCTCGTTAGGATTAGGTCTTCTTGAAATTGTCTCCCACTCATGGGCCAGATAAAATGATGAGAAAACAAGCCGGAGATGCAGCCCCTTGTCTATCCTGACTCTCAGGAGCCCACACCTGTTCCTTGGAACTGGCCGTTTCAGCGAGGTCCATTTTCTGCAAAGTGAGCCACTGAGGGGTGAGGATTGGCTGACCGGAGCAGCCTGTCCCTACCGGCCAGCCCTCCCCAGGTGTGCCTGGGTTGAGGTCAATAGAAACACCGCTCCAGGGAGCAACAGCGCCTGCAGCTGTGCCTGACGCCATATTCTCTGCCCCGTCAGCAGTCTCGGGGCTGTGCTGGTGGGAGGGAGTGAGGGGGCACGGTTTTGTGGGTGGCCCGGTGTGAGAGGGTCTCTGCTGGACTTTCTGCAGGAGTTGCCAGACTGCCACCTGCTAAAGAAGAGGATGGGTCACCCATACCTTCCGCTGGAATTTCTCCGCGGGCAGAGGTGAGGGAGGAACAAAGCAGTGGGGGCCAAGACAGGACGGATATCTCAGGCAGGGAAATGGAAAGTTTTCAGAAGAGCGCCTGGGGCCAGGATCATCCTGGCTGGCCTGCAGGCACCAAGTCAGCCTGCGTGCTTTCGCTGGTGTGGATCCACGGCCCTTCCTCTATGCTTTCAAGTCCTTGTACATATTCAGGTGTTTTACCTGGGAAGGGAGGGAACAGTTCAGCAGCAGCTGGCTGGGGGCTCAGCTCACGTTTACTCACAGACGCCTATGTACGGTCCCCCAGCTTTGCAATGAGGACGCTCCTTGCGGGGGTGGGGGGGGGCTGCTGGCTGCATGGGAGAAAATTCCCTACCTCTGACCAACTTCAGAATTGTTTACCACTGGAGCAAGTGCCTTGATAGGGTTTTCCTCTGTATAACTAGTGGGTTCTGTTTATTTTTTCTGTTTTGTTTCAAGGTAGATTTTATTCCTCATTTATGTATTTATAGATATAAGCATGGAAATAATTCATTCATACAAATACATCTGTGTGAAGGGAAGAACGTTTTTCTGTTTTATTTTTAAATTTTATTTGTTTTTAAAAATTTTGAAATTTAGTATTATTTATTTTTTTAGACAGCAGGTTATTATTAGTTATCTATTTTATACATATACATGTATACAGGTCAATCCCAATCTCCCAACTCATCCCACCACCACCACCCCATGGCTTCCCCCCCTTGGTTTCCATACGTTTGTTCTCTAACCCTGTGTCTCGAATTCTGCCCTGCAAACCGGTTCATCTGTACCAGTTTTCTAGGTTCCACATATATGCATTAATACACAATATTTGTTTTTCTCTTTCTGACTTACTTCTCTCGGTATGACAGTCTCTAGATCCATCCACGTCTCTACAAATGACCCCGTTTCATTCCTTTTTATGGCTGAGTAATATTCCATTTTATATATGTACCACATCTTTATCCATTCGTCTGTCTGTGGGCATTTAGGTTGCTTCCATTACCTGGCTATTGTAAATAGTGCTGCAATGAACATTGTGGTGAATGTGTCTTTTGGATTTATGGTTTTCTCTGGGTATATGCCCAGAAGTGGGATTGCTGGATCATATGGTAATTGTATTTTTAGTTTTTCTAATGAACCTCCATACTGTTCTCCATAGTGACTGTATCAATTGACATGCCCACCAATAGTGGAAGAGGGATCCATGTGTCCACACCCTCCGCAGCATTTGTAGTTTGTCGATTTTCTGATGATGCCCATTCTAACAGGTGTGAGGTGATACCTCATTGAAGTTTTGACTTGCATTTCTCTAATAATTAGTGATGTTGAGCAGCTTTTCATGTGCATCCTGGCCATCTCTGGGTCTCCTTTGAAGAAATGTCTATTTAGATATTCTACCCATTTTTGAAGTGGGTTGTATTTTTTTTAATATTAAGCTGCATGAGCTGTTTATATATATTGGAGATTAAACCTTTGTCCATTGATTCGTTTTCACATATTTCCTCCCATTCTGAGGGTTGCCTTTTTCCATTCCCGTTTTTTAACAAAAGAAAGAAAGAAAGAAAAAGAAGCAGAACACAAATGTCCGTAAAATATGCCTCTTGAAACTGTCGTTTTGAAATATGGAGGTGTTTTGAATTTTTTGGTCGGTATACGACCCCAGGATTTGTTTTCAGGGCAGGTCTCATTTACAGGCCTGCAATTATTTTGAATATCAACTGACCATTAGCGCTGGGATTAAAGCTGCTGTTGTGTGAAACGGCCACAAGGTGGCAGCAGTTCTCCTTTACCAAATCTGGTGACTAGGGCAACAGAGCCTCAATGGAAGTCGTGTTCTAGGTTGTAATTTAGAATGGAATGTGCCAGGAAAAAGACCCTTAAGTTTGTCTCACTATTTCTTGTTCGGTTTTTTTTCATTTAATTTTTATTTTTTATCACAGCAAGTTTGATTACAATGTTTGGCTTGTTGTAGGTGTGCAAGATGTGGTTCTTTTACGCATATACATATGTCTGTTCTTCCTGGGATCCTTTTCCATGTACGTTATGACAGAATGTTGACTAATCTTCTCTTGGTATTCCGTAGGTGTTTGGTGTCTATATATTTCACCTGTGTTTGTATATGTCTCTTAACCCCAATATCCTAATGTATCCAATCCTCACACCTTTCCATTGGTGAACCGTAAGTTTGTTTAATGAATCTGCGATTGCCCTTCTCTGTGGAAATATCTTCACTAGTATCAAGTTTTAGGTAACACCTATAAGTGATATCATACGATATGTGTCTTTCTCTTTCTGACTTACTACAAGTCACATGATTACCTCTAGACTCATCTACGGTGCTGCAGATGGCATTGTGTCCTTTTTTTCCTTGGCTAATATTCTGTCTGTACATGTACCAGTTCTTCTTTGACCACTCATCTGTTGATGGACTTTTTGGTTGCTCCCATGTCATGGCTATTTTAATGCTGCGGCAATGCACATTTGCCTGCCTGTGTCTTTCCAATTCTGTCTTCTTAGGTTATAGGCCCAGGAGTTCCCCTGCTGGATCATATGGTAGCAAAATGTTTACCTTGTACAGGCACCGCCATTCTGTTCTCATTAGTGGCTCTTACCAGGTTACGTCCCACTTAAAGTTGAGGTGATGCTCTTCTCCACAACACCTTCAGCGTTTATTGTTTGGAGTATTTTTGCTGAAGTTTATTCTGACTAGTGTGAGCTGATACCACTTTGTGCTTGGATTTGCATGCGTCTCATAATACCTTGAAATTGAGCTTTCTGGCATGTCCTTTTTTTCTTCAAACTGTGAGTACAGCTTACCTCTTCAAATTGTTTTCGGGAAGTAGGTGTGACATTTAGAAATATTTTGGCCATTACCTCCCTCAAGACATTATGAGGGCAGGTTTCATTCACAGCCCTCCAGTACTGGTGCATATGAAGTGACCCTTAGCACAGGTTTTAAAGCTGCTGTTGCAGGTAACGGCCAGAGGGTGGCAGCATTTCTGCTTTTCCCAATCTGTTAACTAGGGAAACAGACCATCCTGGCAGTGGTGTTCCTCGGTTCTATATTAGAGTGGAATGTGCCCCCAAAAGCTGATGTCTCCTTACTTATGTTTGTTTTAGAAATCGAATTTCTATATATTTTTTTATTGGAGTCATATTCCATTGTGTTCATGGACCACTTCTTCTTTGAGCATTCCTCTGTTGATGGACATTTTCGTAGCTTCCAAGTGTTGGCTATGGTAAATATTGCTGGAGTGCAGGATTGCCAGCATGTGTCTTTTCTTTTTTGTGGTACATGGGCCTCTCACTGCCGTGGGCCCTCCCATTGCAGAGCACAGGCTCCGGACGCACAGGCCCAGCAGCCATAGCTCACGGGAACAGCCGCTCCGCGGCATGTGGGATCTTCCCGAATCGGGGCATGAACCCATGTCCCCTGCACTGGCAGGCGGACTCTCATCCACTGCGCCACCAGTGAATCCCAGCCTGTCTTTTTGATTCTCATCCCCTCAGGCGAAAGGCCCAGCAGTGGGTATACTTGATTGAATGGTAGCTCAGTATTTATCTTTACAAGGCACGTCATTTTTGTTTTCATGACTGGCTCTTACCATGTCCCACGTTGAAGCAAGGGTAGGCATTTCTCCAAAACCCCTTCAGCATTTATTGTTTGCAGAATTTTTCCTGATGGGCATTCTGACTGCTGTGAGCTGATAGGTTTTTGTCATTTGGATTTACATATCTTTAATTATTCCTAATGTTTAGCATTTTCCCATGCCTTTTTAAATTTCTGGCAGAGAAAAACAGAAAAAAAAACGGAGAGTACAGTTAAACTCTTGAAATTGTCTTCTTGGATGGTTGCCCTCTTTTGAATGTTCTGGTCAATTTTCGACCCCATGTTTGTTTTTGAGGGCAGGTGTTATTCACAGGCCTGCAATGAGTGTGACTATTTAGTGACCATTAGCAGTGGGTTTAAAGCTGCTGTTGTGGGAAATGGCCACAAGGCGGCAGCGTTTCTCCACTCCCAAGTCTGGTTCCTAGGGCAGCAGAGCCTTTCTGGGACCAATGGAATACAGAAGAAGGCATCATTGAAGTCTAATACAGAATACCATGTCCTGGTGGATGGTAGAATGACCAGTAGGGTCTAGGAATTAGGAACTACTGGATGTATATCCTCGGTGGCTTCACTGACTGTCCTAACATCCTTTACCAGGTCCCCAGCAGCCCACGGGGCTCTCGTGGTCAGGCCCCTCCCAGGATATGGGGCTCACCTGGGCAGGGCCCCAGCAGCCAACGGGGTTCTCATGTTCAGGCCACTCCCAGGGTATGGAGCTCAGCTGTGAAACTACCCAGCAGCCCATGAGGCTCTCGTGCTTAGGCACCTCCCATGATACAGAGCTCCCGTGGGCAGGTACCATGGCAGGGCTGGGCACACAGGAACCGTGCACATAGCCCTCATTGCAGAGCACCCCAGAACGCCTGTCACGCAGAGCTGACACAGAGCACCTCAGAGCAGGACTTGAACTAACCAACAGCAGCTCCGACAGGTCTCTGACCCTGGGCATCACTCTGTGCAGCCTCCCTCTGCCTGGTCTTCCAGAGACTTCCACTGCAGCCGGGGCACCAGGCCTTTGTCTCCAACCATCCCCCCTCCTCTCCCTGACTCCTGGGTTCCTCTCGTTAGGATTAGGTCTTCTTGAAATTGTCTCCCACTCATGGGCCAGATAAAATGATGAGAAAACAAGCCGGAGATGCAGCCCCTTGTCTATCCTGACTCTCAGGAGCCCACACCTGTTCCTTGGAACTGGCCGTTTCAGCGAGGTCCATTTTCTGCAATGTGAGCCACTGAGGGGTGAGGATTGGCTGACCGGAGCAGCCTGTCCCTACCGGCCAGCCCTCCCCAGGTGTGCCTGGGTTGAGGTCAATAGAAACACCGCTCCAGGGAGCAACAGCGCCTGCAGCTGTGCCTGACGCCATATTCTCTGCCCCGTCAGCAGTCTCGGGGCTGTGCTGGTGGGAGGGAGTGAGGGGGCACGGTTTTGTGGGTGGCCCGGTGTGAGAGGGGCTCTGCTGGACTTTCTGCAGGAGTTGCCAGACTGCCACCTGCTAAAGAAGAGGATGGGTCACCCATACCTTCCGCTGGAATTTCTCCGCGGGCAGAGGTGAGGGAGGAACAAAGCAGTGGGGGCCAAGACAGGACGGATATCTCAGGCAGGGAAATGGAAAGTTTTCAGAAGAGCGCCTGGGGCCAGGATCATCCTGGCTGGCCTGCAGGCACCAAGTCAGCCTGCGTGCTTTCGCTGGTGTGGATCCACGGCCCTTCCTCTATGCTTTCAAGTCCTTGTACATATTCAGGTGTTTTACCTGGGAAGGGAGGGAACAGTTCAGCAGCAGCTGGCTGGGGGCTCAGCTCACGTTTACTCACAGACGCCTATGTACGGTCCCCCAGCTTTGCAATGAGGACGCTCCTTGCGGGGGTGGGGGGGGGCTGCTGGCTGCATGGGAGAAAATTCCCTACCTCTGACCAACTTCAGAATTGTTTACCACTGGAGCAAGTGCCTTGATAGGGTTTTCCTCTGTATAACTAGTGGGTTCTGTTTATTTTTTCTGTTTTGTTTCAAGGTAGATTTTATTCCTCATTTATGTATTTATAGATATAAGCATGGAAATAATTCATTCATACAAATACATCTGTGTGAAGGGAAGAACGTTTTTCTGTTTTATTTTTAAATTTTATTTGTTTTTAAAAATTTTGAAATTTAGTATTATTTATTTTTTTAGACAGCAGGTTATTATTAGTTATCTATTTTATACATATACATGTATACAGGTCAATCCCAATCTCCCACCTCATCCCACCACCACCACCCCATGGCTTCCCCCCCTTGGTTTCCATACGTTTGTTCTCTAACCCTGTGTCTCTAATTCTGCCCTGCAAACCGGTTCATCTGTACCAGTTTTCTAGGTTCCACATATATGCATTAATACACAATATTTGTTTTTCTCTTTCTGACTTACTTCTCTCGGTATGACAGTCTCTAGATCCATCCACGTCTCTACAAATGACCCCGTTTCATTCCTTTTTATGGCTGAGTAATATTCCATTTTATATATGTACCACATCTTTATCCATTCGTCTGTCTGTGGGCATTTAGGTTGCTTCCATTACCTGGCTATTGTAAATAGTGCTGCAATGAACATTGTGGTGAATGTGTCTTTTGGATTTATGGTTTTCTCTGGGTATATGCCCAGAAGTGGGATTGCTGGATCATATGGTAATTGTATTTTTAGTTTTTCTAATGAACCTCCATACTGTTCTCCATAGTGACTGTATCAATTGACATGCCCACCAATAGTGGAAGAGGGATCCATGTGTCCACACCCTCCGCAGCATTTGTAGTTTGTCGATTTTCTGATGATGCCCATTCTAACAGGTGTGAGGTGATACCTCATTGAAGTTTTGACTTGCATTTCTCTAATAATTAGTGATGTTGAGCAGCTTTTCATGTGCATCCTGGCCATCTCTGGGTCTCCTTTGAAGAAATGTCTATTTAGATATTCTACCCATTTTTGAAGTGGGTTGTATTTTTTTTAATATTAAGCTGCATGAGCTGTTTATATATATTGGAGATTAAACCTTTGTCCATTGATTCGTTTTCACATATTTCCTCCCATTCTGAGGGTTGCCTTTTTCCATTCCCGTTTTTTAACAAAAGAAAGAAAGAAAGAAAAAGAAGCAGAACACAAATGTCCGTAAAATATGCCTCTTGAAACTGTCGTTTTGAAATATGGAGGTGTTTTGAATTTTTTGGTCGGTATACGACCCCAGGATTTGTTTTCAGGGCAGGTCTCATTTACAGGCCTGCAATTATTTTGAATATCAACTGACCATTAGCGCTGGGATTAAAGCTGCTGTTGTGTGAAACGGCCACAAGGTGGCAGCAGTTCTCCTTTACCAAATCTGGTGACTAGGGCAACAGAGCCTCAATGGAAGTCGTGTTCTAGGTTGTAATTTAGAATGGAATGTGCCAGGAAAAAGACCCTTAAGTTTGTCTCACTATTTCTTGTTCGGTTTTTTTTCATTTAATTTTTATTTTTTATCACAGCAAGTTTGATTACAATGTTTGGCTTGTTGTAGGTGTGCAAGATGTGGTTCTTTTACGCATATACATATGTCTGTTCTTCCTGGGATCCTTTTCCATGTACGTTATGACAGAATGTTGACTAATCTTCTCTTGGTATTCCGTAGGTGTTTGGTGTCTATATATTTCACCTGTGTTTGTATATGTCTCTTAACCCCAATATCCTAATGTATCCAATCCTCACACCTTTCCATTGGTGAACCGTAAGTTTGTTTAATGAATCTGCGATTGCCCTTCTCTGTGGAAATATCTTCACTAGTATCAAGTTTTAGGTAACACCTATAAGTGATATCATACGATATGTGTCTTTCTCTTTCTGACTTACTACAAGTCACGTGATTACCTCTAGACTCATCTACGGTGCTGCAAATGGCATTGTGTCCTTTTTTTCCTTGGCTAATATTCTGTCTGTACATGTACCAGTTCTTCTTTGACCACTCATCTGTTGATGGACTTTTTGGTTGCTCCCATGTCATGGCTATTGTAATGCTGCGGCAATGCACATTTGCCTGCCTGTGTCTTTCCAATTCTGTCTTCTTAGGTTATAGGCCCAGGAGTTCGCCTGCTGGATCATATGGTAGCAAAATGTTTACCTTGTACAGGCACCGCCATTCTGTTCTCATTAGTGGCTCTTACCAGGTTACGTCCCACTTAAAGTTGAGGTGATGCTCTTCTCCACAACACCTTCAGCGTTTATTGTTTGGAGTATTTTTGCTGAAGTTTATTCTGACTAGTGTGAGCTGATACCACTTTGTGCTTGGATTTGCATGCGTCTCATAATACCTTGAAATTGAGCTTTCTGGCATGTCCTTTTTTTCTTCAAACTGTGAGTACAGCTTACCTCTTCAAATTGTTTTCGGGAAGTAGGTGTGACATTTAGAAATATTTTGGCCATTACCTCCCTCATGAGGGCAGGTTTCATTCACAGCCCTCCAGTACTGGTGCATATGAAGTGACCCTTAGCACAGGTTTTAAAGCTGCTGTTGCAGGTAACGGCCAGAGGGTGGCAGCATTTCTGCTTTTCCCAATCTGTTAACTAGGGAAACAGACCATCCTGGCAGTGGTGTTCCTCGGTTCTATATTAGAGTGGAATGTGCCCCCAAAAGCTGATGTCTCCTTACTTATGTTTGTTTTAGAAATCGAATTTCTATATATTTTTTTATTGGAGTCATATTCCATTGTGTTCATGGACCACTTCTTCTTTGAGCATTCCTCTGTTGATGGACATTTTCGTAGCTTCCAAGTGTTGGCTATGGTAAATATTGCTGGAGTGCAGGATTGCCAGCATGTGTCTTTTCTTTTTTGTGGTACATGGGCCTCTCACTGCCGTGGGCCCTCCCATTGCAGAGCACAGGCTCCGGACGCACAGGCCCAGCAGCCATAGCTCACGGGAACAGCCGCTCCGCGGCATGTGGGATCTTCCCGAATCGGGGCATGAACCCATGTCCCCTGCACTGGCAGGCGGACTCTCATCCACTGCGCCACCAGTGAATCCCAGCCTGTCTTTTTGATTCTCATCCCCTCAGGCGAAAGGCCCAGCAGTGGGTATACTTGATTGAATGGTAGCTCAGTATTTATCTTTACAAGGCACGTCATTTTTGTTTTCATGACTGGCTCTTACCATGTCCCACGTTGAAGCAAGGGTAGGCATTTCTCCAAAACCCCTTCAGCATTTATTGTTTGCAGAATTTTTCCTGATGGGCATTCTGACTGCTGTGAGCTGATAGGTTTTTGTCATTTGGATTTACATATCTTTAATTATTCCTAATGTTTAGCATTTTCCCATGCCTTTTTAAATTTCTGGCAGAGAAAAACAGAAAAAAAAACGGAGAGTACAGTTAAACTCTTGAAATTGTCTTCTTGGATGGTTGCCCTCTTTTGAATGTTCTGGTCAATTTTCGACCCCATGTTTGTTTTTGAGGGCAGGTGTTATTCACAGGCCTGCAATGAGTGTGACTATTTAGTGACCATTAGCAGTGGGTTTAAAGCTGCTGTTGTGGGAAATGGCCACAAGGCGGCAGCGTTTCTCCACTCCCAAGTCTGGTTCCTAGGGCAGCAGAGCCTTTCTGGGACCAATGGAATACAGAAGAAGGCATCATTGAAGTCTAATACAGAATACCATGTCCTGGTGGATGGTAGAATGACCAGTAGGGTCTAGGAATTAGGAACTACTGGATGTATATCCTCGGTGGCTTCACTGACTGTCCTAACATCCTTTACCAGGTCCCCAGCAGCCCACGGGGCTCTCGTGGTCAGGCCCCTCCCAGGATATGGGGCTCACCTGGGCAGGGCCCCAGCAGCCAACGGGGTTCTCATGTTCAGGCCACTCCCAGGGTATGGAGCTCAGCTGTGAAACTACCCAGCAGCCCATGAGGCTCTCGTGCTTAGGCACCTCCCATGATACAGAGCTCCCGTGGGCAGGTACCATGGCAGGGCTGGGCACACAGGAACCGTGCACATAGCCCTCATTGCAGAGCACCCCAGAACGCCTGTCACGCAGAGCTGACACAGAGCACCTCAGAGCAGGACTTGAACTAACCAACAGCAGCTCCGACAGGTCTCTGACCCTGGGCATCACTCTGTGCAGCCTCCCTCTGCCTGGTCTTCCAGAGACTTCCACTGCAGCCGGGGCACCAGGCCTTTGTCTCCAACCATCCCCCCTCCTCTCCCTGACTCCTGGGTTCCTCTCGTTAGGATTAGGTCTTCTTGAAATTGTCTCCCACTCATGGGCCAGATAAAATGATGAGAAAACAAGCCGGAGATGCAGCCCCTTGTCTATCCTGACTCTCAGGAGCCCACACCTGTTCCTTGGAACTGGCCGTTTCAGCGAGGTCCATTTTCTGCAATGTGAGCCACTGAGGGGTGAGGATTGGCTGACCGGAGCAGCCTGTCCCTACCGGCCAGCCCTCCCCAGGTGTGCCTGGGTTGAGGTCAATAGAAACACCGCTCCAGGGAGCAACAGCGCCTGCAGCTGTGCCTGACGCCATATTCTCTGCCCCGTCAGCAGTCTCGGGGCTCTGCTGGTGGGAGGGAGTGAGGGGGCACGGTTTTGTGGGTGTCCCGGTGTGAGAGGGGCTCTGCTGGACTTTCTGCAGGAGTTGCCAGACTGCCACCTGCTAAAGAAGAGGATGGGTCACCCATACCTTCCGCTGGAATTTCTCCGCGGGCAGAGGTGAGGGAGGAACAAAGCAGTGGGGGCCAAGACAGGACGGATATCTCAGGCAGGGAAATGGAAAGTTTTCAGAAGAGCGCCTGGGGCCAGGATCATCCTGGCTGGCCTGCAGGCACCAAGTCAGCCTGCGTGCTTTCGCTGGTGTGGATCCACGGCCCTTCCTCTATGCTTTCAAGTCCTTGTACATATTCAGGTGTTTTACCTGGGAAGGGAGGGAACAGTTCAGCAGCAGCTGGCTGGGGGCTCAGCTCACGTTTACTCACAGACGCCTATGTACGGTCCCCCAGCTTTGCAATGAGGACGCTCCTTGCGGGGGTGGGGGGGGGGCTGCTGGCTGCATGGGAGATAATTCCCTACCTCTGACCAACTTCAGAATTGTTTACCACTGGAGCAAGTGCCCTGATAGGGTTTTCCTCTGTATAACTAGTGGGTTCTGTTTATTTTTTCTGTTTTGTTTCAAGGTAGATTTTATTCCTCATTTATGTATTTATAGATATAAGCATGGAAATAATTCATTCATACAAATACATCTGTGTGAAGGGAAGAACGTTTTTCTGTTTTATTTTTAAATTTTATTTGTTTTAAAAAATTTTGAAATTTAGTATTATTTATTTTTTTAGACAGCAGGTTATTATTAGTTATCTATTTTATACATATACATGTATACAGGTCAATCCCAATCTCCCAACTCATCCCACCACCACCACCCCATGGCTTCCCCCCCTTGGTTTCCATACGTTTGTTCTCTAACCCTGTGTCTCTAATTCTGCCCTGCAAACCGGTTCATCTGTACCAGTTTTCTAGGTTCCACATATATGCATTAATACACAATATTTGTTTTTCTCTTTCTGACTTACTTCTCTCGGTATGACAGTCTCTAGATCCATCCACGTCTCTACAAATGACCCCGTTTCATTCCTTTTTATGGCTGAGTAATATTCCATTTTATATATGTACCACATCTTTATCCATTCGTCTGTCTGTGGGCATTTAGGTTGCTTCCATTACCTGGCTATTGTAAATAGTGCTGCAATGAACATTGTGGTGAATGTGTCTTTTGGATTTATGGTTTTCTCTGGGTATATGCCCAGAAGTGGGATTGCTGGATCATATGGTAATTGTATTTTTAGTTTTTCTAATGAACCTCCATACTGTTCTCCATAGTGACTGTATCAATTGACATGCCCACCAATAGTGGAAGAGGGATCCATGTGTCCACACCCTCCGCAGCATTTGTAGTTTGTCGATTTTCTGATGATGCCCATTCTAACAGGTGTGAGGTGATACCTCATTGAAGTTTTGACTTGCATTTCTCTAATAATTAGTGATGTTGAGCAGCTTTTCATGTGCATCCTGGCCATCTCTGGGTCTCCTTTGAAGAAATGTCTATTTAGATATTCTACCCATTTTTGAAGTGGGTTGTATTTTTTTTAATATTAAGCTGCATGAGCTGTTTATATATATTGGAGATTAAACCTTTGTCCATTGATTCGTTTCCACATATTTCCTCCCATTCTGAGGGTTGCCTTTTTCCATTCCCGTTTTTTAACAAAAGAAAGAAAGAAAGAAAAAGAAGCAGAACACAAATGTCCGTAAAATATGCCTCTTGAAACTGTCGTTTTGAAATATGGAGGTGTTTTGAATTTTTTGGTCGGTATACGACCCCAGGATTTGTTTTCAGGGCAGGTCTCATTTACAGGCCTGCAATTATTTTGAATATCAACTGACCATTAGCGCTGGGATTAAAGCTGCTGTTGTGTGAAACGGCCACAAGGTGGCAGCAGTTCTCCTTTACCAAATCTGGTGACTAGGGCAACAGAGCCTCAATGGAAGTCGTGTTCTAGGTTGTAATTTAGAATGGAATGTGCCAGGAAAAAGACCCTTAAGTTTGTCTCACTATTTCTTGTTCGGTTTTTTTTCATTTAATTTTTATTTTTTATCACAGCAAGTTTGATTACAATGTTTGGCTTGTTGTAGGTGTGCAAGATGTGGTTCTTTTACGCATATACATATGTCTGTTCTTCCTGGGATCCTTTTCCATGTACGTTATGACAGAATGTTGACTAATCTTCTCTTGGTATTCCGTAGGTGTTTGGTGTCTATATATTTCACCTGTGTTTGTATATGTCTCTTAACCCCAATATCCTAATGTATCCAATCCTCACACCTTTCCATTGGTGAACCGTAAGTTTGTTTAATGAATCTGCGATTGCCCTTCTCTGTGGAAATATCTTCACTAGTATCAAGTTTTAGGTAACACCTATAAGTGATATCATACGATATGTGTCTTTCTCTTTCTGACTTACTACAAGTCACGTGATTACCTCTAGACTCATCTACGGTGCTGCAAATGGCATTGTGTCCTTTTTTTCCTTGGCTAATATTCTGTCTGTACATGTACCAGTTCTTCTTTGACCACTCATCTGTTGATGGACTTTTTGGTTGCTCCCATGTCATGGCTATTGTAATGCTGCGGCAATGCACATTTGCCTGCCTGTGTCTTTCCAATTCTGTCTTCTTAGGTTATAGGCCCAGGAGTTCGCCTGCTGGATCATATGGTAGCAAAATGTTTACCTTGTACAGGCACCGCCATTCTGTTCTCATTAGTGGCTCTTACCAGGTTACGTCCCACTTAAAGTTGAGGTGATGCTCTTCTCCACAACACCTTCAGCGTTTATTGTTTGGAGTGTTTTTGCTGAAGTTTATTCTGACTAGTGTGAGCTGATACCACTTTGTGCTTGGATTTGCATGCGTCTCATAATACCTTGAAATTGAGCTTTCTGGCATGTCCTTTTTTTCTTCAAACTGTGAGTACAGCTTACCTCTTCAAATTGTTTTCGGGAAGTAGGTGTGACATTTAGAAATATTTTGGCCATTACCTCCCTCAAGACATTATGAGGGCAGGTTTCATTCACAGCCCTCCAGTACTGGTGCATATGAAGTGACCCTTAGCACAGGTTTTAAAGCTGCTGTTGCAGGTAACGGCCAGAGGGTGGCAGCATTTCTGCTTTTCCCAATCTGTTAACTAGGGAAACAGACCATCCTGGCAGTGGTGTTCCTCGGTTCTATATTAGAGTGGAATGTGCCCCCAAAAGCTGATGTCTCCTTACTTATGTTTGTTTTAGAAATCGAATTTCTATATATTTTTTTATTGGAGTCATATTCCATTGTGTTCATGGACCACTTCTTCTTTGAGCATTCCTCTGTTGATGGACATTTTCGTAGCTTCCAAGTGTTGGCTATGGTAAATATTGCTGGAGTGCAGGATTGCCAGCATGTGTCTTTTCTTTTTTGTGGTACATGGGCCTCTCACTGCCGTGGGCCCTCCCATTGCAGAGCACAGGCTCCGGACGCACAGGCCCAGCAGCCATAGCTCACGGGAACAGCCGCTCCGCGGCATGTGGGATCTTCCCGAATCGGGGCATGAACCCATGTCCCCTGCACTGGCAGGCGGACTCTCATCCACTGCGCCACCAGTGAATCCCAGCCTGTCTTTTTGATTCTCATCCCCTCAGGCGAAAGGCCCAGCAGTGGGTATACTTGATTGAATGGTAGCTCAGTATTTATCTTTACAAGGCACGTCATTTTTGTTTTCATGACTGGCTCTTACCATGTCCCACGTTGAAGCAAGGGTAGGCATTTCTCCAAAACCCCTTCAGCATTTATTGTTTGCAGAATTTTTCCTGATGGGCATTCTGACTGCTGTGAGCTGATAGGTTTTTGTCATTTGGATTTACATATCTTTAATTATTCCTAATGTTTAGCATTTTCCCATGCCTTTTTAAATTTCTGGCAGAGAAAAACAGAAAAAAAAACGGAGAGTACAGTTAAACTCTTGAAATTGTCTTCTTGGATGGTTGCCCTCTTTTGAATGTTCTGGTCAATTTTCGACCCCATGTTTGTTTTTGAGGGCAGGTGTTATTCACAGGCCTGCAATGAGTGTGACTATTTAGTGACCATTAGCAGTGGGTTTAAAGCTGCTGTTGTGGGAAATGGCCACAAGGCGGCAGCGTTTCTCCACTCCCAAGTCTGGTTCCTAGGGCAGCAGAGCCTTTCTGGGACCAATGGAATACAGAAGAAGGCATCATTGAAGTCTAATACAGAATACCATGTCCTGGTGGATGGTAGAATGACCAGTAGGGTCTAGGAATTAGGAACTACTGGATGTATATCCTCGGTGGCTTCACTGACTGTCCTAACATCCTTTACCAGGTCCCCAGCAGCCCACGGGGCTCTCGTGGTCAGGCCCCTCCCAGGATATGGGGCTCACCTGGGCAGGGCCCCAGCAGCCAACGGGGTTCTCATGTTCAGGCCACTCCCAGGGTATGGAGCTCAGCTGTGAAACTACCCAGCAGCCCATGAGGCTCTCGTGCTTAGGCACCTCCCATGATACAGAGCTCCCGTGGGCAGGTACCATGGCAGGGCTGGGCACACAGGAACCGTGCACATAGCCCTCATTGCAGAGCACCCCAGAACGCCTGTCACGCAGAGCTGACACAGAGCACCTCAGAGCAGGACTTGAACTAACCAACAGCAGCTCTGACAGGTCTCTGACCCTGGGCATCACTCTGTGCAGCCTCCCTCTGCCTGGTCTTCCAGAGACTTCCACTGCAGTCGGGGCACCAGGCCTTTGTCTCCAACCATCCCCCCTCCTCTCCCTGACTCCTGGGTTCCTCTCGTTAGGATTAGGTCTTCTTGAAATTGTCTCCCACTCATGGGCCAGATAAAATGATGAGAAAACAAGCCGGAGATGCAGCCCCTTGTCTATCCTGACTCTCAGGAGCCCACACCTGTTCCTTGGAACTGGCCGTTTCAGCGAGGTCCATTTTCTGCAATGTGAGCCACTGAGGGGTGAGGATTGGCTGACCGGAGCAGCCTGTCCCTACCGGCCAGCCCTCCCCAGGTGTGCCTGGGTTGAGGTCAATAGAAACACCGCTCCAGGGAGCAACAGCGCCTGCAGCTGTGCCTGACGCCATATTCTCTGCCCTGTCAGCAGTCTCGGGGCTGTGCTGGTGGGAGGGAGTGAGGGGGCACGGTTTTGTGGGTGGCCCGGTGTGAGAGGGGCTCTGCTGGACTTTCTGCAGGAGTTGCCAGACTGCCACCTGCTAAAGAAGAGGATGGGTCACCCATACCTTCCGCTGGAATTTCTCCGCGGGCAGAGGTGAGGGAGGAACAAAGCAGTGGGGGCCAAGACAGGACGGATATCTCAGGCAGGGAAATGGAAAGTTTTCAGAAGAGCGCCTGGGGCCAGGATCATCCTGGCTGGCCTGCAGGCACCAAGTCAGCCTGCGTGCTTTCGATGGTGTGGATCCATGGCCCTTCCTCTATGCTTTCAAGTCCTTGTACATATTCAGGTGTTTTACCTGGGAAGGGAGGGAACAGTTCAGCAGCAGCTGGCTGGGGGCTCAGCTCACGTTTACTCACAGACGCCTATGTACGGTCCCCCAGCTTTGCAATGAGGACGCTCCTTGCGGGGGTGGGGGGGGGCTGCTGGCTGCATGGGAGAAAATTCCCTACCTCTGACCAACTTCAGAATTGTTTACCACTGGAGCAAGTGCCTTGATAGGGTTTTCCTCTGTATAACTAGTGGGTTCTGTTTATTTTTTCTGTTTTGTTTCAAGGTAGATTTTATTCCTCATTTATGTATTTATAGATATAAGCATGGAAATAATTCATTCATACAAATACATCTGTGTGAAGGGAAGAACGTTTTTCTGTTTTATTTTTAAATTTTATTTGTTTTTAAAAATTTTGAAATTTAGTATTATTTATTTTTTTAGACAGCAGGTTATTATTAGTTATCTATTTTATACATATACATGTATACAGGTCAATCCCAATCTCCCAACTCATCCCACCACCACCACCCCATGGCTTCCCCCCCTTGGTTTCCATACGTTTGTTCTCTAACCCTGTGTCTCTAATTCTGCCCTGCAAACCGGTTCATCTGTACCAGTTTTCTAGGTTCCACATATATGCATTAATACACAATATTTGTTTTTCTCTTTCTGACTTACTTCTCTCGGTATGACAGTCTCTAGATCCATCCACGTCTCTACAAATGACCCCGTTTCATTCCTTTTTATGGCTGAGTAATATTCCATTTTATATATGTACCACATCTTTATCCATTCGTCTGTCTGTGGGCATTTAGGTTGCTTCCATTACCTGGCTATTGTAAATAGTGCTGCAATGAACATTGTGGTGAATGTGTCTTTTGGATTTATGGTTTTCTCTGGGTATATGCCCAGAAGTGGGATTGCTGGATCATATGGTAATTGTATTTTTAGTTTTTCTAATGAACCTCCATACTGTTCTCCATAGTGACTGTATCAATTGACATGCCCACCAATAGTGGAAGAGGGATCCATGTGTCCACACCCTCCGCAGCATTTGTAGTTTGTAGATTTTCTGATGATGCCCATTCTAACAGGTGTGAGGTGATACCTCATTGAAGTTTTGACTTGCATTTCTCTAATAATTAGTGATGTTGAGCAGCTTTTCATGTGCATCCTGGCCATCTCTGGGTCTCCTTTGAAGAAATGTCTATTTAGATATTCTACCCATTTTTGAAGTGGGTTGTATTTTTTTTAATATTAAGCTGCATGAGCTGTTTATATATATTGGAGATTAAACCTTTGTCCATTGATTCGTTTTCACATATTTCCTCCCATTCTGAGGGTTGCCTTTTTCCATTCCCGTTTTTTAACAAAAGAAAGAAAGAAAGAAAGAAAAAGAAGCAGAACACAAATGTCCATAAAATATGCCTCTTGAAACTGTCGTTTTGAAATATGGAGGTGTTTTGAATTTTTTGGTCGGTATACGACCCCAGGATTTGTTTTCAGGGCAGGTCTCATTTACAGGCCTGCAATTATTTTGAATATCAACTGACCATTAGCGCTGGGATTAAAGCTGCTGTTGTGTGAAACGGCCACAAGGTGGCAGCAGTTCTCCTTTACCAAATCTGGTGACTAGGGCAACAGAGCCTCAATGGAAGTCGTGTTCTAGGTTGTAATTTAGAATGGAATGTGCCAGGAAAAAGACCCTTAAGTTTGTCTCACTATTTCTTGTTCGGTTTTTTTTCATTTAATTTTTATTTTTTATCACAGCAAGTTTGATTACAATGTTTGGCTTGTTGTAGGTGTGCAAGATGTGGTTCTTTTACGCATATACATATGTCTGTTCTTCCTGGGATCCTTTTCCATGTACGTTATGACAGAATGTTGACTAATCTTCTCTTGGTATTCCGTAGGTGTTTGGTGTCTATATATTTCACCTGTGTTTGTATATGTCTCTTAACCCCAATATCCTAATGTATCCAATCCTCACACCTTTCCATTGGTGAACCGTAAGTTTGTTTAATGAATCTGCGATTGCCCTTCTCTGTGGAAATATCTTCACTAGTATCAAGTTTTAGGTAACACCTATAAGTGATATCATACGATATGTGTCTTTCTCTTTCTGACTTACTACAAGTCACGTGATTACCTCTAGACTCATCTACGGTGCTGCAAATGGCATTGTGTCCTTTTTTTCCTTGGCTAATATTCTGTCTGTACATGTACCAGTTCTTCTTTGACCACTCATCTGTTGATGGACTTTTTGGTTGCTCCCATGTCATGGCTATTGTAATGCTGCGGCAATGCACATTTGCCTGCCTGTGTCTTTCCAATTCTGTCTTCTTAGGTTATAGGCCCAGGAGTTCGCCTGCTGGATCATATGGTAGCAAAATGTTTACCTTGTACAGGCACCACCATTCTGTTCTCAATAGTGGCTCTTACCAGGTTACGTCCCACTTAAAGTTGAGGTGATGCTCTTCTCCACAACACCTTCAGCGTTTATTGTTTGGAGTATTTTTGCTGAAGTTTATTCTGACTAGTGTGAGCTGATACCACTTTGTGCTTGGATTTGCATGCGTCTCATAATACCTTGAAATTGAGCTTTCTGGCATGTCCTTTTTTTCTTCAAACTGTGAGTACAGCTTACCTCTTCAAATTGTTTTCGGGAAGTAGGTGTGACATTTAGAAATATTTTGGCCATTACCTCCCTCATGAGGGCAGGTTTCATTCACAGCCCTCCAGTACTGGTGCATATGAAGTGACCCTTAGCACAGGTTTTAAAGCTGCTGTTGCAGGTAACGGCCAGAGGGTGGCAGCATTTCTGCTTTTCCCAATCTGTTAACTAGGGAAACAGACCATCCTGGCAGTGGTGTTCCTCGGTTCTATATTAGAGTGGAATGTGCCCCCAAAAGCTGATGTCTCCTTACTTATGTTTGTTTTAGAAATCGAATTTGTATATATTTTTTTATTGGAGTCATATTCCATTGTGTTCATGGACCACTTCTTCTTTGAGCATTCCTCTGTTGATGGACATTTTCGTAGCTTCCAAGTGTTGGCTATGGTAAATATTGCTGGAGTGCAGGATTGCCAGCATGTGTCTTTTCATTTTTGTGGTACATGGGCCTCTCACTGCCGTGGGCCCTCCCATTGCAGAGCACAGGCTCCGGACGCACAGGCCCAGCAGCCATAGCTCACGGGAACAGCCGCTCCACGGCATGTGGGATCTTCCCGAATCGGGGCATGAACCCATGTCCCCTGCACTGGCAGGCGGACTCTCATCCACTGCGCCACCAGTGAATCCCAGCCTGTCTTTTTGATTCTCATCCCCTCAGGCAAAAGGCCCAGCAGTGGGTATACTTGATTGAATGGTAGCTCAGTATTTATCTTTACAAGGCACGTCATTTTTGTTTTCATGACTGGCTCTTACCATGTCCCACGTTGAAGCAAGGGTAGGCATTTCTCCAAAACCCCTTCAGCATTTATTGTTTGCAGAATTTTTCCTGATGGGCATTCTGACTGCTGTGAGCTGATAGGTTTTTGTCATTTGGATTTACATATCTTTAATTATTCCTAATGTTTAGCATTTTCCCATGCCTTTTTAAATTTCTGGCAGAGAAAAACAGAAAAAAAAACGGAGAGTACAGTTAAACTCTTGAAATTGTCTTCTTGGATGGTTGCCCTCTTTTGAATGTTCTGGTCAATTTTCGACCCCATGTTTGTTTTTGAGGGCAGGTGTTATTCACAGGCCTGCAATGAGTGTGACTATTTAGTGACCATTAGCAGTGGGTTTAAAGCTGCTGTTGTGGGAAATGGCCACAAGGCGGCAGCGTTTCTCCACTCCCAAGTCTGGTTCCTAGGGCAGCAGAGCCTTTCTGGGACCAATGGAATACAGAAGAAGGCATCATTGAAGTCTAATACAGAATACCATGTCCTGGTGGATGGTAGAATGACCAGTAGGGTCTAGGAATTAGGAACTACTGGATGTATATCCTCGGTGGCTTCACTGACTGTCCTAACATCCTTTACCAGGTCCCCAGCAGCCCACGGGGCTCTCGTGGTCAGGCCCCTCCCAGGATATGGGGCTCACCTGGGCAGGGCCCCAGCAGCCAACGGGGTTCTCATGTTCAGGCCACTCCCAGGGTATGGAGCTCAGCTGTGAAACTACCCAGCAGCCCATGAGGCTCTCGTGCTTAGGCACCTCCCATGATACAGAGCTCCCGTGGGCAGGTACCATGGCAGGGCTGGGCACACAGGAACCGTGCACATAGCCCTCATTGCAGAGCACCCCAGAACGCCTGTCACGCAGAGCTGACACAGAGCACCTCAGAGCAGGACTTGAACTAACCAACAGCAGCTCCGACAGGTCTCTGACCCTGGGCATCACTCTGTGCAGCCTCCCTCTGCCTGGTCTTCCAGAGACTTCCACTGCAGCCGGGGCACCAGGCCTTTGTCTCCAACCATCCCCCCTCCTCTCCCTGACTCCTGGGTTCCTCTCGTTAGGATTAGGTCTTCTTGAAATTGTCTCCCACTCATGGGCCAGATAAAATGATGAGAAAACAAGCCGGAGATGCAGCCCCTTGTCTATCCTGACTCTCAGGAGCCCACACCTGTTCCTTGGAACTGGCCGTTTCAGCGAGGTCCATTTTCTGCAATGTGAGCCACTGAGGGGTGAGGATTGGCTGACCGGAGCAGCCTGTCCCTACCGGCCAGCCCTCCCCAGGTGTGCCTGGGTTGAGGTCAATAGAAACACCGCTCCAGGGAGCAACAGCGCCTGCAGCTGTGCCTGACGCCATATTCTCTGCCCCGTCAGCAGTCTCGGGGCTGTGCTGGTGGGAGGGAGTGAGGGGGCACGGTTTTGTGGGTGGCCCGGTGTGAGAGGGGCTCTGCTGGACTTTCTGCAGGAGTTGCCAGAATGCCACCTGCTAAAGAAGAGGATGGGTCACCCATACCTTCCGCTGGAATTTCTCCGCGGGCAGAGGTGAGGGAGGAACAAAGCAGTGGGGGCCAAGACAGGACGGATATCTCAGGCAGGGAAATGGAAAGTTTTCAGAAGAGCGCCTGGGGCCAGGATCATCCTGGCTGGCCTGCAGGCACCAAGTCAGCCTGCGTGCTTTCGCTGGTGTGGATCCACGGCCCTTCCTCTATGCTTTCAAGTCCTTGTACATATTCAGGTGTTTTACCTGGGAAGGGAGGGAACAGTTCAGCAGCAGCTGGCTGGGGGCTCAGCTCACGTTTACTCACAGACGCCTATGTACGGTCCCCCAGCTTTGCAATGAGGACGCTCCTTGCGGGGGTGGGGGGGGGCTGCTGGCTGCATGGGAGAAAATTCCCTACCTCTGACCAACTTCAGAATTGTTTACCACTGGAGCAAGTGCCTTGATAGGGTTTTCCTCTGTATAACTAGTGGGTTCTGTTTATTTTTTCTGTTTTGTTTCAAGGTAGATTTTATTCCTCATTTATGTATTTATAGATATAAGCATGGAAATAATTCATTCATACAAATACATCTGTGTGAAGGGAAGAACGTTTTTCTGTTTTATTTTTAAATTTTATTTGTTTTTAAAAATTTTGAAATTTAGTATTATTTATTTTTTTAGACAGCAGGTTATTATTAGTTATCTATTTTATACATATACATGTATACAGGTCAATCCCAATCTCCCAACTCATCCCACCACCACCACCCCATGGCTTCCCCCCCTTGGTTTCCATACGTTTGTTCTCTAACCCTGTGTCTCTAATTCTGCCCTGCAAACCGGTTCATCTGTACCAGTTTTCTAGGTTCCACATATATGCATTAATACACAATATTTGTTTTTCTCTTTCTGACTTACTTCTCTCGGTATGACAGTCTCTAGATCCATCCACGTCTCTACAAATGACCCCGTTTCATTCCTTTTTATGGCTGAGTAATATTCCATTTTATATATGTACCACATCTTTATCCATTCGTCTGTCTGTGGGCATTTAGGTTGCTTCCATTACCTGGCTATTGTAAATAGTGCTGCAATGAACATTGTGGTGAATGTGTCTTTTGGATTTATGGTTTTCTCTGGGTATATGCCCAGAAGTGGGATTGCTGGATCATATGGTAATTGTATTTTTAGTTTTTCTAATGAACCTCCATACTGTTCTCCATAGTGACTGTATCAATTGACATGCCCACCAATAGTGGAAGAGGGATCCATGTGTCCACACCCTCCGCAGCATTTGTAGTTTGTCGATTTTCTGATGATGCCCATTCTAACAGGTGTGAGGTGATACCTCATTGAAGTTTTGACTTGCATTTCTCTAATAATTAGTGATGTTGAGCAGCTTTTCATGTGCATCCTGGCCATCTCTGGGTCTCCTTTGAAGAAATGTCTATTTAGATATTCTACCCATTTTTGAAGTGGGTTGTATTTTTTTTAATATTAAGCTGCATGAGCTGTTTATATATATTGGAGATTAAACCTTTGTCCATTGATTCGTTTTCACATATTTCCTCCCATTCTGAGGGTTGCCTTTTTCCATTCCCGTTTTTTAACAAAAGAAAGAAAGAAAGAAAAAGAAGCAGAACACAAATGTCCGTAAAATATGCCTCTTGAAACTGTCGTTTTGAAATATGGAGGTGTTTTGAATTTTTTGGTCGGTATACGACCCCAGGATTTGTTTTCAGGGCAGGTCTCATTTACAGGCCTGCAATTATTTTGAATATCAACTGACCATTAGCGCTGGGATTAAAGCTGCTGTTGTGTGAAACGGCCACAAGGTGGCAGCAGTTCTCCTTTACCAAATCTGGTGACTAGGGCAACAGAGCCTCAATGGAAGTCGTGTTCTAGGTTGTAATTTAGAATGGAATGTGCCAGGAAAAAGACCCTTAAGTTTGTCTCACTATTTCTTGTTCGGTTTTTTTTCATTTAATTTTTATTTTTTATCACAGCAAGTTTGATTACAATGTTTGGCTTGTTGTAGGTGTGCAAGATGTGGTTCTTTTACGCATATACATATGTCTGTTCTTCCTGGGATCCTTTTCCATGTACGTTATGACAGAATGTTGACTAATCTTCTCTTGGTATTCCGTAGGTGTTTGGTGTCTATATATTTCACCTGTGTTTGTATATGTCTCTTAACCCCAATATCCTAATGTATCCAATCCTCACACCTTTCCATTGGTGAACCGTAAGTTTGTTTAATGAATCTGCGATTGCCCTTCTCTGTGGAAATATCTTCACTAGTATCAAGTTTTAGGTAACACCTATAAGTGATATCATACGATATGTGTCTTTCTCTTTCTGACTTACTACAAGTCACGTGATTACCTCTAGACTCATCTACGGTGCTGCAAATGGCATTGTGTCCTTTTTTTCCTTGGCTAATATTCTGTCTGTACATGTACCAGTTCTTCTTTGACCACTCATCTGTTGATGGACTTTTTGGTTGCTCCCATGTCATGGCTATTGTAATGCTGCGGCAATGCACATTTGCCTGCCTGTGTCTTTCCAATTCTGTCTTCTTAGGTTATAGGCCCAGGAGTTCGCCTGCTGGATCATATGGTAGCAAAATGTTTACCTTGTACAGGCACCGCCATTCTGTTCTCATTAGTGGCTCTTACCAGGTTACGTCCCACTTAAAGTTGAGGTGATGCTCTTCTCCACAACACCTTCAGCGTTTATTGTTTGGAGTATTTTTGCTGAAGTTTATTCTGACTAGTGTGAGCTGATACCACTTTGTGCTTGGATTTGCATGCGTCTCATAATACCTTGAAATTGAGCTTTCTGGCATGTCCTTTTTTTCTTCAAACTGTGAGTACAGCTTACCTCTTCAAATTGTTTTCGGGAAGTAGGTGTGACATTTAGAAATATTTTGGCCATTACCTCCCTCAAGACATTATGAGGGCAGGTTTCATTCACAGCCCTCCAGTACTGGTGCATATGAAGTGACCCTTAGCACAGGTTTTAAAGCTGCTGTTGCAGGTAACGGCCAGAGGGTGGCAGCATTTCTGCTTTTCCCAATCTGTTAACTAGGGAAACAGACCATCCTGGCAGTGGTGTTCCTCGGTTCTATATTAGAGTGGAATGTGCCCCCAAAAGCTGATGTCTCCTTACTTATGTTTGTTTTAGAAATCGAATTTCTATATATTTTTTTATTGGAGTCATATTCCATTGTGTTCATGGACCACTTCTTCTTTGAGCATTCCTCTGTTGATGGACATTTTCGTAGCTTCCAAGTGTTGGCTATGGTAAATATTGCTGGAGTGCAGGATTGCCAGCATGTGTCTTTTCTTTTTTGTGGTACATGGGCCTCTCACTGCCGTGGGCCCTCCCATTGCAGAGCACAGGCTCCGGACGCACAGGCCCAGCAGCCATAGCTCACGGGAACAGCCGCTCCGCGGCATGTGGGATCTTCCCGAATCGGGGCATGAACCCATGTCCCCTGCACTGGCAGGCGGACTCTCATCCACTGCGCCACCAGTGAATCCCAGCCTGTCTTTTTGATTCTCATCCCCTCAGGCGAAAGGCCCAGCAGTGGGTATACTTGATTGAATGGTAGCTCAGTATTTATCTTTACAAGGCACGTCATTTTTGTTTTCATGACTGGCTCTTACCATGTCCCACGTTGAAGCAAGGGTAGGCATTTCTCCAAAACCCCTTCAGCATTTATTGTTTGCAGAATTTTTCTTGATGGGCATTCTGACTGCTGTGAGCTGATAGGTTTTTGTCATTTGGATTTACATATCTTTAATTATTCCTAATGTTTAGCATTTTCCCATGCCTTTTTAAATTTCTGGCAGAGAAAAACAGAAAAAAAAACGGAGAGTACAGTTAAACTCTTGAAATTGTCTTCTTGGATGGTTGCCCTCTTTTGAATGTTCTGGTCAATTTTCGACCCCATGTTTGTTTTTGAGGGCAGGTGTTATTCACAGGCCTGCAATGAGTGTGACTATTTAGTGACCATTAGCAGTGGGTTTAAAGCTGCTGTTGTGGGAAATGGCCACAAGGCGGCAGCGTTTCTCCACTCCCAAGTCTGGTTCCTAGGGCAGCAGAGCCTTTCTGGGACCAATGGAATACAGAAGAAGGCATCATTGAAGTCTAATACAGAATACCATGTCCTGGTGGATGGTAGAATGACCAGTAGGGTCTAGGAATTAGGAACTACTGGATGTATATCCTCGGTGGCTTCACTGACTGTCCTAACATCCTTTACCAGGTCCCCAGCAGCCCACGGGGCTCTCGTGGTCAGGCCCCTCCCAGGATATGGGGCTCACCTGGGCAGGGCCCCAGCAGCCAACGGGGTTCTCATGTTCAGGCCACTCCCAGGGTATGGAGCTCAGCTGTGAAACTACCCAGCAGCCCATGAGGCTCTCGTGCTTAGGCACCTCCCATGATACAGAGCTCCCGTGGGCAGGTACCATGGCAGGGCTGGGCACACAGGAACCGTGCACATAGCCCTCATTGCAGAGCACCCCAGAACGCCTGTCACGCAGAGCTGACACAGAGCACCTCAGAGCAGGACTTGAACTAACCAACAGCAGCTCCGACAGGTCTCTGACCCTGGGCATCACTCTGTGCAGCCTCCCTCTGCCTGGTCTTCCAGAGACTTCCACTGCAGCCGGGGCACCAGGCCTTTGTCTCCAACCATCCCCCCTCCTCTCCCTGACTCCTGGGTTCCTCTCGTTAGGATTAGGTCTTCTTGAAATTGTCTCCCACTCATGGGCCAGATAAAATGATGAGAAAACAAGCCGGAGATGCAGCCCCTTGTCTATCCTGACTCTCAGGAGCCCACACCTGTTCCTTGGAACTGGCCGTTTCAGCGAGGTCCATTTTCTGCAATGTGAGCCACTGAGGGGTGAGGATTGGCTGACCGGAGCAGCCTGTCCCTACCGGCCAGCCCTCCCCAGGTGTGCCTGGGTTGAGGTCAATAGAAACACCGCTCCAGGGAGCAACAGCGCCTGCAGCTGTGCCTGACGCCATATTCTCTGCCCCGTCAGCAGTCTCGGGGCTGTGCTGGTGGGAGGGAGTGAGGGGGCACGGTTTTGTGGGTGGCCCGGTGTGAGAGGGGCTCTGCTGGACTTTCTGCAGGAGTTGCCAGACTGCCACCTGCTAAAGAAGAGGATGGGTCACCCATACCTTCCGCTGGAATTTCTCCGCGGGCAGAGGTGAGGGAGGAACAAAGCAGTGGGGGCCAAGACAGGACGGATATCTCAGGCAGGGAAATGGAAAGTTTTCAGAAGAGCGCCTGGGGCCAGGATCATCCTGGCTGGCCTGCAGGCACCAAGTCAGCCTGCGTGCTTTCGCTGGTGTGGATCCACGGCCCTTCCTCTATGCTTTCAAGTCCTTGTACATATTCAGGTGTTTTACCTGGGAAGGGAGGGAACAGTTCAGCAGCAGCTGGCTGGGGGCTCAGCTCACGTTTACTCACAGACGCCTATGTACGGTCCCCCAGCTTTGCAATGAGGACGCTCCTTGCGGGGGTGGGGGGGGGCTGCTGGCTGCATGGGAGAAAATTCCCTACCTCTGACCAACTTCAGAATTGTTTACCACTGGAGCAAGTGCCTTGATAGGGTTTTCCTCTGTATAACTAGTGGGTTCTGTTTATTTTTTCTGTTTTGTTTCAAGGTAGATTTTATTCCTCATTTATGTATTTATAGATATAAGCATGGAAATAATTCATTCATACAAATACATCTGTGTGAAGGGAAGAACGTTTTTCTGTTTTATTTTTAAATTTTATTTGTTTTTAAAAATTTTGAAATTTAGTATTATTTATTTTTTTAGACAGCAGGTTATTATTAGTTATCTATTTTATACATATACATGTATACAGGTCAATCCCAATCTCCCACCTCATCCCACCACCACCACCCCATGGCTTCCCCCCCTTGGTTTCCATACGTTTGTTCTCTAACCCTGTGTCTCTAATTCTGCCCTGCAAACCGGTTCATCTGTACCAGTTTTCTAGGTTCCACATATATGCATTAATACACAATATTTGTTTTTCTCTTTCTGACTTACTTCTCTCGGTATGACAGTCTCTAGATCCATCCACGTCTCTACAAATGACCCCGTTTCATTCCTTTTTATGGCTGAGTAATATTCCATTTTATATATGTACCACATCTTTATCCATTCGTCTGTCTGTGGGCATTTAGGTTGCTTCCATTACCTGGCTATTGTAAATAGTGCTGCAATGAACATTGTGGTGAATGTGTCTTTTGGATTTATGGTTTTCTCTGGGTATATGCCCAGAAGTGGGATTGCTGGATCATATGGTAATTGTATTTTTAGTTTTTCTAATGAACCTCCATACTGTTCTCCATAGTGACTGTATCAATTGACATGCCCACCAATAGTGGAAGAGGGATCCATGTGTCCACACCCTCCGCAGCATTTGTAGTTTGTCGATTTTCTGATGATGCCCATTCTAACAGGTGTGAGGTGATACCTCATTGAAGTTTTGACTTGCATTTCTCTAATAATTAGTGATGTTGAGCAGCTTTTCATGTGCATCCTGGCCATCTCTGGGTCTCCTTTGAAGAAATGTCTATTTAGATATTCTACCCATTTTTGAAGTGGGTTGTATTTTTTTTAATATTAAGCTGCATGAGCTGTTTATATATATTGGAGATTAAACCTTTGTCCATTGATTCGTTTTCACATATTTCCTCCCATTCTGAGGGTTGCCTTTTTCCATTCCCGTTTTTTAACAAAAGAAAGAAAGAAAGAAAAAGAAGCAGAACACAAATGTCCGTAAAATATGCCTCTTGAAACTGTCGTTTTGAAATATGGAGGTGTTTTGAATTTTTTGGTCGGTATACGACCCCAGGATTTGTTTTCAGGGCAGGTCTCATTTACAGGCCTGCAATTATTTTGAATATCAACTGACCATTAGCGCTGGGATTAAAGCTGCTGTTGTGTGAAACGGCCACAAGGTGGCAGCAGTTCTCCTTTACCAAATCTGGTGACTAGGGCAACAGAGCCTCAATGGAAGTCGTGTTCTAGGTTGTAATTTAGAATGGAATGTGCCAGGAAAAAGACCCTTAAGTTTGTCTCACTATTTCTTGTTCGGTTTTTTTTCATTTAATTTTTATTTTTTATCACAGCAAGTTTGATTACAATGTTTGGCTTGTTGTAGGTGTGCAAGATGTGGTTCTTTTACGCATATACATATGTCTGTTCTTCCTGGGATCCTTTTCCATGTACGTTATGACAGAATGTTGACTAATCTTCTCTTGGTATTCCGTAGGTGTTTGGTGTCTATATATTTCACCTGTGTTTGTATATGTCTCTTAACCCCAATATCCTAATGTATCCAATCCTCACACCTTTCCATTGGTGAACCGTAAGTTTGTTTAATGAATCTGCGATTGCCCTTCTCTGTGGAAATATCTTCACTAGTATCAAGTTTTAGGTAACACCTATAAGTGATATCATACGATATGTGTCTTTCTCTTTCTGACTTACTACAAGTCACATGATTACCTCTAGACTCATCTACGGTGCTGCAGATGGCATTGTGTCCTTTTTTTCCTTGGCTAATATTCTGTCTGTACATGTACCAGTTCTTCTTTGACCACTCATCTGTTGATGGACTTTTTGGTTGCTCCCATGTCATGGCTATTTTAATGCTGCGGCAATGCACATTTGCCTGCCTGTGTCTTTCCAATTCTGTCTTCTTAGGTTATAGGCCCAGGAGTTCCCCTGCTGGATCATATGGTAGCAAAATGTTTACCTTGTACAGGCACCGCCATTCTGTTCTCATTAGTGGCTCTTACCAGGTTACGTCCCACTTAAAGTTGAGGTGATGCTCTTCTCCACAACACCTTCAGCGTTTATTGTTTGGAGTATTTTTGCTGAAGTTTATTCTGACTAGTGTGAGCTGATACCACTTTGTGCTTGGATTTGCATGCGTCTCATAATACCTTGAAATTGAGCTTTCTGGCATGTCCTTTTTTTCTTCAAACTGTGAGTACAGCTTACCTCTTCAAATTGTTTTCGGGAAGTAGGTGTGACATTTAGAAATATTTTGGCCATTACCTCCCTCAAGACATTATGAGGGCAGGTTTCATTCACAGCCCTCCAGTACTGGTGCATATGAAGTGACCCTTAGCACAGGTTTTAAAGCTGCTGTTGCAGGTAACGGCCAGAGGGTGGCAGCATTTCTGCTTTTCCCAATCTGTTAACTAGGGAAACAGACCATCCTGGCAGTGGTGTTCCTCGGTTCTATATTAGAGTGGAATGTGCCCCCAAAAGCTGATGTCTCCTTACTTATGTTTGTTTTAGAAATCGAATTTCTATATATTTTTTTATTGGAGTCATATTCCATTGTGTTCATGGACCACTTCTTCTTTGAGCATTCCTCTGTTGATGGACATTTTCGTAGCTTCCAAGTGTTGGCTATGGTAAATATTGCTGGAGTGCAGGATTGCCAGCATGTGTCTTTTCTTTTTTGTGGTACATGGGCCTCTCACTGCCGTGGGCCCTCCCATTGCAGAGCACAGGCTCCGGACGCACAGGCCCAGCAGCCATAGCTCACGGGAACAGCCGCTCCGCGGCATGTGGGATCTTCCCGAATCGGGGCATGAACCCATGTCCCCTGCACTGGCAGGCGGACTCTCATCCACTGCGCCACCAGTGAATCCCAGCCTGTCTTTTTGATTCTCATCCCCTCAGGCGAAAGGCCCAGCAGTGGGTATACTTGATTGAATGGTAGCTCAGTATTTATCTTTACAAGGCACGTCATTTTTGTTTTCATGACTGGCTCTTACCATGTCCCACGTTGAAGCA
Source organism: Mesoplodon mirus (assembly GCF_964341445.2). NCBI lineage: Eukaryota > Metazoa > Chordata > Mammalia > Artiodactyla > Ziphiidae > Mesoplodon > Mesoplodon mirus. The sequence goes on from NC_138979.1 coordinate 93,890,327, forward strand.
AGGGTAGGCATTTCTCCAAAACCCCTTCAGCATTTATTGTTTGCAGAATTTTTCCTGATGGGCATTCTGACTGCTGTGAGCTGATAGGTTTTTGTCATTTGGATTTACATATCTTTAATTATTCCTAATGTTTAGCATTTTCCCATGCCTTTTTAAATTTCTGGCAGAGAAAAACAGAAAAAAAAACGGAGAGTACAGTTAAACTCTTGAAATTGTCTTCTTGGATGGTTGCCCTCTTTTGAATGTTCTGGTCAATTTTCGACCCCATGTTTGTTTTTGAGGGCAGGTGTTATTCACAGGCCTGCAATGAGTGTGACTATTTAGTGACCATTAGCAGTGGGTTTAAAGCTGCTGTTGTGGGAAATGGCCACAAGGCGGCAGCGTTTCTCCACTCCCAAGTCTGGTTCCTAGGGCAGCAGAGCCTTTCTGGGACCAATGGAATACAGAAGAAGGCATCATTGAAGTCTAATACAGAATACCATGTCCTGGTGGATGGTAGAATGACCAGTAGGGTCTAGGAATTAGGAACTACTGGATGTATATCCTCGGTGGCTTCACTGACTGTCCTAACATCCTTTACCAGGTCCCCAGCAGCCCACGGGGCTCTCGTGGTCAGGCCCCTCCCAGGATATGGGGCTCACCTGGGCAGGGCCCCAGCAGCCAACGGGGTTCTCATGTTCAGGCCACTCCCAGGGTATGGAGCTCAGCTGTGAAACTACCCAGCAGCCCATGAGGCTCTCGTGCTTAGGCACCTCCCATGATACAGAGCTCCCGTGGGCAGGTACCATGGCAGGGCTGGGCACACAGGAACCGTGCACATAGCCCTCATTGCAGAGCACCCCAGAACGCCTGTCACGCAGAGCTGACACAGAGCACCTCAGAGCAGGACTTGAACTAACCAACAGCAGCTCCGACAGGTCTCTGACCCTGGGCATCACTCTGTGCAGCCTCCCTCTGCCTGGTCTTCCAGAGACTTCCACTGCAGCCGGGGCACCAGGCCTTTGTCTCCAACCATCCCCCCTCCTCTCCCTGACTCCTGGGTTCCTCTCGTTAGGATTAGGTCTTCTTGAAATTGTCTCCCACTCATGGGCCAGATAAAATGATGAGAAAACAAGCCGGAGATGCAGCCCCTTGTCTATCCTGACTCTCAGGAGCCCACACCTGTTCCTTGGAACTGGCCGTTTCAGCGAGGTCCATTTTCTGCAATGTGAGCCACTGAGGGGTGAGGATTGGCTGACCGGAGCAGCCTGTCCCTACCGGCCAGCCCTCCCCAGGTGTGCCTGGGTTGAGGTCAATAGAAACACCGCTCCAGGGAGCAACAGCGCCTGCAGCTGTGCCTGACGCCATATTCTCTGCCCCGTCAGCAGTCTCGGGGCTGTGCTGGTGGGAGGGAGTGAGGGGGCACGGTTTTGTGGGTGGCCCGGTGTGAGAGGGGCTCTGCTGGACTTTCTGCAGGAGTTGCCAGACTGCCACCTGCTAAAGAAGAGGATGGGTCACCCATACCTTCCGCTGGAATTTCTCCGCGGGCAGAGGTGAGGGAGGAACAAAGCAGTGGGGGCCAAGACAGGACGGATATCTCAGGCAGGGAAATGGAAAGTTTTCAGAAGAGCGCCTGGGGCCAGGATCATCCTGGCTGGCCTGCAGGCACCAAGTCAGCCTGCGTGCTTTCGCTGGTGTGGATCCACGGCCCTTCCTCTATGCTTTCAAGTCCTTGTACATATTCAGGTGTTTTACCTGGGAAGGGAGGGAACAGTTCAGCAGCAGCTGGCTGGGGGCTCAGCTCACGTTTACTCACAGACGCCTATGTACGGTCCCCCAGCTTTGCAATGAGGACGCTCCTTGCGGGGGTGGGGGGGGGCTGCTGGCTGCATGGGAGAAAATTCCCTACCTCTGACCAACTTCAGAATTGTTTACCACTGGAGCAAGTGCCTTGATAGGGTTTTCCTCTGTATAACTAGTGGGTTCTGTTTATTTTTTCTGTTTTGTTTCAAGGTAGATTTTATTCCTCATTTATGTATTTATAGATATAAGCATGGAAATAATTCATTCATACAAATACATCTGTGTGAAGGGAAGAACGTTTTTCTGTTTTATTTTTAAATTTTATTTGTTTTTAAAAATTTTGAAATTTAGTATTATTTATTTTTTTAGACAGCAGGTTATTATTAGTTATCTATTTTATACATATACATGTATACAGGTCAATCCCAATCTCCCACCTCATCCCACCACCACCACCCCATGGCTTCCCCCCCTTGGTTTCCATACGTTTGTTCTCTAACCCTGTGTCTCTAATTCTGCCCTGCAAACCGGTTCATCTGTACCAGTTTTCTAGGTTCCACATATATGCATTAATACACAATATTTGTTTTTCTCTTTCTGACTTACTTCTCTCGGTATGACAGTCTCTAGATCCATCCACGTCTCTACAAATGACCCCGTTTCATTCCTTTTTATGGCTGAGTAATATTCCATTTTATATATGTACCACATCTTTATCCATTCGTCTGTCTGTGGGCATTTAGGTTGCTTCCATTACCTGGCTATTGTAAATAGTGCTGCAATGAACATTGTGGTGAATGTGTCTTTTGGATTTATGGTTTTCTCTGGGTATATGCCCAGAAGTGGGATTGCTGGATCATATGGTAATTGTATTTTTAGTTTTTCTAATGAACCTCCATACTGTTCTCCATAGTGACTGTATCAATTGACATGCCCACCAATAGTGGAAGAGGGATCCATGTGTCCACACCCTCCGCAGCATTTGTAGTTTGTCGATTTTCTGATGATGCCCATTCTAACAGGTGTGAGGTGATACCTCATTGAAGTTTTGACTTGCATTTCTCTAATAATTAGTGATGTTGAGCAGCTTTTCATGTGCATCCTGGCCATCTCTGGGTCTCCTTTGAAGAAATGTCTATTTAGATATTCTACCCATTTTTGAAGTGGGTTGTATTTTTTTTAATATTAAGCTGCATGAGCTGTTTATATATATTGGAGATTAAACCTTTGTCCATTGATTCGTTTTCACATATTTCCTCCCATTCTGAGGGTTGCCTTTTTCCATTCCCGTTTTTTAACAAAAGAAAGAAAGAAAGAAAAAGAAGCAGAACACAAATGTCCGTAAAATATGCCTCTTGAAACTGTCGTTTTGAAATATGGAGGTGTTTTGAATTTTTTGGTCGGTATACGACCCCAGGATTTGTTTTCAGGGCAGGTCTCATTTACAGGCCTGCAATTATTTTGAATATCAACTGACCATTAGCGCTGGGATTAAAGCTGCTGTTGTGTGAAACGGCCACAAGGTGGCAGCAGTTCTCCTTTACCAAATCTGGTGACTAGGGCAACAGAGCCTCAATGGAAGTCGTGTTCTAGGTTGTAATTTAGAATGGAATGTGCCAGGAAAAAGACCCTTAAGTTTGTCTCACTATTTCTTGTTCGGTTTTTTTTCATTTAATTTTTATTTTTTATCACAGCAAGTTTGATTACAATGTTTGGCTTGTTGTAGGTGTGCAAGATGTGGTTCTTTTACGCATATACATATGTCTGTTCTTCCTGGGATCCTTTTCCATGTACGTTATGACAGAATGTTGACTAATCTTCTCTTGGTATTCCGTAGGTGTTTGGTGTCTATATATTTCACCTGTGTTTGTATATGTCTCTTAACCCCAATATCCTAATGTATCCAATCCTCACACCTTTCCATTGGTGAACCGTAAGTTTGTTTAATGAATCTGCGATTGCCCTTCTCTGTGGAAATATCTTCACTAGTATCAAGTTTTAGGTAACACCTATAAGTGATATCATACGATATGTGTCTTTCTCTTTCTGACTTACTACAAGTCACGTGATTACCTCTAGACTCATCTACGGTGCTGCAAATGGCATTGTGTCCTTTTTTTCCTTGGCTAATATTCTGTCTGTACATGTACCAGTTCTTCTTTGACCACTCATCTGTTGATGGACTTTTTGGTTGCTCCCATGTCATGGCTATTGTAATGCTGCGGCAATGCACATTTGCCTGCCTGTGTCTTTCCAATTCTGTCTTCTTAGGTTATAGGCCCAGGAGTTCGCCTGCTGGATCATATGGTAGCAAAATGTTTACCTTGTACAGGCACCGCCATTCTGTTCTCATTAGTGGCTCTTACCAGGTTACGTCCCACTTAAAGTTGAGGTGATGCTCTTCTCCACAACACCTTCAGCGTTTATTGTTTGGAGTATTTTTGCTGAAGTTTATTCTGACTAGTGTGAGCTGATACCACTTTGTGCTTGGATTTGCATGCGTCTCATAATACCTTGAAATTGAGCTTTCTGGCATGTCCTTTTTTTCTTCAAACTGTGAGTACAGCTTACCTCTTCAAATTGTTTTCGGGAAGTAGGTGTGACATTTAGAAATATTTTGGCCATTACCTCCCTCATGAGGGCAGGTTTCCTTCACAGCCCTCCAGTACTGGTGCATATGAAGTGACCCTTAGCACAGGTTTTAAAGCTGCTGTTGCAGGTAACGGCCAGAGGGTGGCAGCATTTCTGCTTTTCCCAATCTGTTAACTAGGGAAACAGACCATCCTGGCAGTGGTGTTCCTCGGTTCTATATTAGAGTGGAATGTGCCCCCAAAAGCTGATGTCTCCTTACTTATGTTTATTTTAGAAATCGAATTTCTATATATTTTTTTATTGGAGTCATATTCCATTGTGTTCATGGACCACTTCTTCTTTGAGCATTCCTCTGTTGATGGACATTTTCGTAGCTTCCAAGTGTTGGCTATGGTAAATATTGCTGGAGTGCAGGATTGCCAGCATGTGTCTTTTCTTTTTTGTGGTACATGGGCCTCTCACTGCCGTGGGCCCTCCCATTGCAGAGCACAGGCTCCGGACGCACAGGCCCAGCAGCCATAGCTCACGGGAACAGCCGCTCCGCGGCATGTGGGATCTTCCCGAATCGGGGCATGAACCCATGTCCCCTGCACTGGCAGGCGGACTCTCATCCACTGCGCCACCAGTGAATCCCAGCCTGTCTTTTTGATTCTCATCCCCTCAGGCGAAAGGCCCAGCAGTGGGTATACTTGATTGAATGGTAGCTCAGTATTTATCTTTACAAGGCACGTCATTTTTGTTTTCATGACTGGCTCTTACCATGTCCCACGTTGAAGCAAGGGTAGGCATTTCTCCAAAACCCCTTCAGCATTTATTGTTTGCAGAATTTTTCCTGATGGGCATTCTGACTGCTGTGAGCTGATAGGTTTTTGTCATTTGGATTTACATATCTTTAATTATTCCTAATGTTTAGCATTTTCCCATGCCTTTTTAAATTTCTGGCAGAGAAAAACAGAAAAAAAAACGGAGAGTACAGTTAAACTCTTGAAATTGTCTTCTTGGATGGTTGCCCTCTTTTGAATGTTCTGGTCAATTTTCGACCCCATGTTTGTTTTTGAGGGCAGGTGTTATTCACAGGCCTGCAATGAGTGTGACTATTTAGTGACCATTAGCAGTGGGTTTAAAGCTGCTGTTGTGGGAAATGGCCACAAGGCGGCAGCGTTTCTCCACTCCCAAGTCTGGTTCCTAGGGCAGCAGAGCCTTTCTGGGACCAATGGAATACAGAAGAAGGCATCATTGAAGTCTAATACAGAATACCATGTCCTGGTGGATGGTAGAATGACCAGTAGGGTCTAGGAATTAGGAACTACTGGATGTATATCCTCGGTGGCTTCACTGACTGTCCTAACATCCTTTACCAGGTCCCCAGCAGCCCACGGGGCTCTCGTGGTCAGGCCCCTCCCAGGATATGGGGCTCACCTGGGCAGGGCCCCAGCAGCCAACGGGGTTCTCATGTTCAGGCCACTCCCAGGGTATGGAGCTCAGCTGTGAAACTACCCAGCAGCCCATGAGGCTCTCGTGCTTAGGCACCTCCCATGATACAGAGCTCCCGTGGGCAGGTACCATGGCAGGGCTGGGCACACAGGAACCGTGCACATAGCCCTCATTGCAGAGCACCCCAGAACGCCTGTCACGCAGAGCTGACACAGAGCACCTCAGAGCAGGACTTGAACTAACCAACAGCAGCTCCGACAGGTCTCTGACCCTGGGCATCACTCTGTGCAGCCTCCCTCTGCCTGGTCTTCCAGAGACTTCCACTGCAGCCGGGGCACCAGGCCTTTGTCTCCAACCATCCCCCCTCCTCTCCCTGACTCCTGGGTTCCTCTCGTTAGGATTAGGTCTTCTTGAAATTGTCTCCCACTCATGGGCCAGATAAAATGATGAGAAAACAAGCCGGAGATGCAGCCCCTTGTCTATCCTGACTCTCAGGAGCCCACACCTGTTCCTTGGAACTGGCCGTTTCAGCGAGGTCCATTTTCTGCAATGTGAGCCACTGAGGGGTGAGGATTGGCTGACCGGAGCAGCCTGTCCCTACCGGCCAGCCCTCCCCAGGTGTGCCTGGGTTGAGGTCAATAGAAACACCGCTCCAGGGAGCAACAGCGCCTGCAGCTGTGCCTGACGCCATATTCTCTGCCCCGTCAGCAGTCTCGGGGCTGTGCTGGTGGGAGGGAGTGAGGGGGCACGGTTTTGTGGGTGGCCCGGTGTGAGAGGGGCTCTGCTGGACTTTCTGCAGGAGTTGCCAGACTGCCACCTGCTAAAGAAGAGGATGGGTCACCCATACCTTCCGCTGGAATTTCTCCGCGGGCAGAGGTGAGGGAGGAACAAAGCAGTGGGGGCCAAGACAGGACGGATATCTCAGGCAGGGAAATGGAAAGTTTTCAGAAGAGCGCCTGGGGCCAGGATCATCCTGGCTGGCCTGCAGGCACCAAGTCAGCCTGCGTGCTTTCGCTGGTGTGGATCCACGGCCCTTCCTCTATGCTTTCAAGTCCTTGTACATATTCAGGTGTTTTACCTGGGAAGGGAGGGAACAGTTCAGCAGCAGCTGGCTGGGGGCTCAGCTCACGTTTACTCACAGACGCCTATGTACGGTCCCCCAGCTTTGCAATGAGGACGCTCCTTGCGGGGGTGGGGGGGGGCTGCTGGCTGCATGGGAGATAATTCCCTACCTCTGACCAACTTCAGAATTGTTTACCACTGGAGCAAGTGCCCTGATAGGGTTTTCCTCTGTATAACTAGTGGGTTCTGTTTATTTTTTCTGTTTTGTTTCAAGGTAGATTTTATTCCTCATTTATGTATTTATAGATATAAGCATGGAAATAATTCATTCATACAAATACATCTGTGTGAAGGGAAGAACGTTTTTCTGTTTTATTTTTAAATTTTATTTGTTTTAAAAAATTTTGAAATTTAGTATTATTTATTTTTTTAGACAGCAGGTTATTATTAGTTATCTATTTTATACATATACATGTATACAGGTCAATCCCAATCTCCCAACTCATCCCACCACCACCACCCCATGGCTTCCCCCCCTTGGTTTCCATACGTTTGTTCTCTAACCCTGTGTCTCTAATTCTGCCCTGCAAACCGGTTCATCTGTACCAGTTTTCTAGGTTCCACATATATGCATTAATACACAATATTTGTTTTTCTCTTTCTGACTTACTTCTCTCGGTATGACAGTCTCTAGATCCATCCACGTCTCTACAAATGACCCCGTTTCATTCCTTTTTATGGCTGAGTAATATTCCATTTTATATATGTACCACATCTTTATCCATTCGTCTGTCTGTGGGCATTTAGGTTGCTTCCATTACCTGGCTATTGTAAATAGTGCTGCAATGAACATTGTGGTGAATGTGTCTTTTGGATTTATGGTTTTCTCTGGGTATATGCCCAGAAGTGGGATTGCTGGATCATATGGTAATTGTATTTTTAGTTTTTCTAATGAACCTCCATACTGTTCTCCATAGTGACTGTATCAATTGACATGCCCACCAATAGTGGAAGAGGGATCCATGTGTCCACACCCTCCGCAGCATTTGTAGTTTGTCGATTTTCTGATGATGCCCATTCTAACAGGTGTGAGGTGATACCTCATTGAAGTTTTGACTTGCATTTCTCTAATAATTAGTGATGTTGAGCAGCTTTTCATGTGCATCCTGGCCATCTCTGGGTCTCCTTTGAAGAAATGTCTATTTAGATATTCTACCCATTTTTGAAGTGGGTTGTATTTTTTTTAATATTAAGCTGCATGAGCTGTTTATATATATTGGAGATTAAACCTTTGTCCATTGATTCGTTTTCACATATTTCCTCCCATTCTGAGGGTTGCCTTTTTCCATTCCCGTTTTTTAACAAAAGAAAGAAAGAAAGAAAAAGAAGCAGAACACAAATGTCCGTAAAATATGCCTCTTGAAACTGTCGTTTTGAAATATGGAGGTGTTTTGAATTTTTTGGTCGGTATACGACCCCAGGATTTGTTTTCAGGGCAGGTCTCATTTACAGGCCTGCAATTATTTTGAATATCAACTGACCATTAGCGCTGGGATTAAAGCTGCTGTTGTGTGAAACGGCCACAAGGTGGCAGCAGTTCTCCTTTACCAAATCTGGTGACTAGGGCAACAGAGCCTCAATGGAAGTCGTGTTCTAGGTTGTAATTTAGAATGGAATGTGCCAGGAAAAAGACCCTTAAGTTTGTCTCACTATTTCTTGTTCGGTTTTTTTTCATTTAATTTTTATTTTTTATCACAGCAAGTTTGATTACAATGTTTGGCTTGTTGTAGGTGTGCAAGATGTGGTTCTTTTACGCATATACATATGTCTGTTCTTCCTGGGATCCTTTTCCATGTACGTTATGACAGAATGTTGACTAATCTTCTCTTGGTATTCCGTAGGTGTTTGGTGTCTATATATTTCACCTGTGTTTGTATATGTCTCTTAACCCCAATATCCTAATGTATCCAATCCTCACACCTTTCCATTGGTGAACCGTAAGTTTGTTTAATGAATCTGCGATTGCCCTTCTCTGTGGAAATATCTTCACTAGTATCAAGTTTTAGGTAACACCTATAAGTGATATCATACGATATGTGTCTTTCTCTTTCTGACTTACTACAAGTCACGTGATTACCTCTAGACTCATCTACGGTGCTGCAAATGGCATTGTGTCCTTTTTTTCCTTGGCTAATATTCTGTCTGTACATGTACCAGTTCTTCTTTGACCACTCATCTGTTGATGGACTTTTTGGTTGCTCCCATGTCATGGCTATTGTAATGCTGCGGCAATGCACATTTGCCTGCCTGTGTCTTTCCAATTCTGTCTTCTTAGGTTATAGGCCCAGGAGTTCGCCTGCTGGATCATATGGTAGCAAAATGTTTACCTTGTACAGGCACCACCATTCTGTTCTCATTAGTGGCTCTTACCAGGTTACGTCCCACTTAAAGTTGAGGTGATGCTCTTCTCCACAACACCTTCAGCGTTTATTGTTTGGAGTATTTTTGCTGAAGTTTATTCTGACTAGTGTGAGCTGATACCACTTTGTGCTTGGATTTGCATGCGTCTCATAATACCTTGAAATTGAGCTTTCTGGCATGTCCTTTTTTTCTTCAAACTGTGAGTACAGCTTACCTCTTCAAATTGTTTTTGGGAAGTAGGTGTGACATTTAGAAATATTTTGGCCATTACCTCCCTCAAGACATTATGAGGGCAGGTGTCATTCACAGCCCTCCAGTACTGGTGCATATGAAGTGACCCTTAGCACAGGTTTTAAAGCTGCTGTTGCAGGTAACGGCCAGAGGGTGGCAGCATTTCTGCTTTTCCCAATCTGTTAACTAGGGAAACAGACCATCCTGGCAGTGGTGTTCCTCGGTTCTATATTAGAGTGGAATGTGCCCCCAAAAGCTGATGTCTCCTTACTTATGTTTGTTTTAGAAATCGAATTTCTATATATATTTTTTATTGGAGTCATATTCCATTGTGTTCATGGACCACTTCTTCTTTGAGCATTCCTCTGTTGATGGACATTTTCGTAGCTTCCAAGTGTTGGCTATGGTAAATATTGCTGGAGTGCAGGATTGCCAGCATGTGTCTTTTCTTTTTTGTGGTACATGGGCCTCTCACTGCCGTGGGCCCTCCCATTGCAGAGCACAGGCTCCGGACGCACAGGCCCAGCAGCCATAGCTCACGGGAACAGCCGCTCCGTGGCAAGTGGGATCTTCCCGAATCGGGGCATGAACCCATGTCCCCTGCACTGGCAGGCGGACTCTCATCCACTGCGCCACCAGTGAATCCCAGCCTGTCTTTTTGATTCTCATCCCCTCAGGCGAAAGGCCCAGCAGTGGGTATACTTGATTGAATGGTAGCTCAGTATTTATCTTTACAAGGCACGTCATTTTTGTTTTCATGACTGGCTCTTACCATGTCCCACGTTGAAGCAAGGGTAGGCATTTCTCCAAAACCCCTTCAGCATTTATTGTTTGCAGAATTTTTCCTGATGGGCATTCTGACTGCTGTGAGCTGATAGGTTTTTGTCATTTGGATTTACATATCTTTAATTATTCCTAATGTTTAGCATTTTCCCATGCCTTTTTAAATTTCTGGCAGAGAAAAACAGAAAAAAAAACGGAGAGTACAGTTAAACTCTTGAAATTGTCTTCTTGGATGGTTGCCCTCTTTTGAATGTTCTGGTCAATTTTCGACCCCATGTTTGTTTTTGAGGGCAGGTGTTATTCACAGGCCTGCAATGAGTGTGACTATTTAGTGACCATTAGCAGTGGGTTTAAAGCTGCTGTTGTGGGAAATGGCCACAAGGCGGCAGCGTTTCTCCACTCCCAAGTCTGGTTCCTAGGGCAGCAGAGCCTTTCTGGGACCAATGGAATACAGAAGAAGGCATCATTGAAGTCTAATACAGAATACCATGTCCTGGTGGATGGTAGAATGACCAGTAGGGTCTAGGAATTAGGAACTACTGGATGTATATCCTCGGTGGCTTCACTGACTGTCCTAACATCCTTTACCAGGTCCCCAGCAGCCCACGGGGCTCTCGTGGTCAGGCCCCTCCCAGGATATGGGGCTCACCTGGGCAGGGCCCCAGCAGCCAACGGGGTTCTCATGTTCAGGCCACTCCCAGGGTATGGAGCTCAGCTGTGAAACTACCCAGCAGCCCATGAGGCTCTCGTGCTTAGGCACCTCCCATGATACAGAGCTCCCGTGGGCAGGTACCATGGCAGGGCTGGGCACACAGGAACCGTGCACATAGCCCTCATTGCAGAGCACCCCAGAACGCCTGTCACGCAGAGCTGACACAGAGCACCTCAGAGCAGGACTTGAACTAACCAACAGCAGCTCCGACAGGTCTCTGACCCTGGGCATCACTCTGTGCAGCCTCCCTCTGCCTGGTCTTCCAGAGACTTCCACTGCAGCCGGGGCACCAGGCCTTTGTCTCCAACCATCCCCCCTCCTCTCCCTGACTCCTGGGTTCCTCTCATTAGGATTAGGTCTTCTTGAAATTGTCTCCCACTCATGGGCCAGATAAAATGATGAGAAAACAAGCCGGAGATGCAGCCCCTTGTCTATCCTGACTCTCAGGAGCCCACACCTGTTCCTTGGAACTGGCCGTTTCAGCGAGGTCCATTTTCTGCAATGTGAGCCACTGAGGGGTGAGGATTGGCTGATCGGAGCAGCCTGTCCCTACCGGCCAGCCCTCCCCAGGTGTGCCTGGGTTGAGGTCAATAGAAACACCGCTCCAGGGAGCAACAGCGCCTGCAGCTGTGCCTGACGCCATATTCTCTGCCCCGTCAGCAGTCTCGGGGCTGTGCTGGTGGGAGGGAGTGAGGGGGCACGGTTTTGTGGGTGGCCCGGTGTGAGAGGGGCTCTGCTGGACTTTCTGCAGGAGTTGCTAGACTGCCACCTGCTAAAGAAGAGGATGGGTCACCCATACCTTCCGCTGGAATTTCTCCGCGGGCAGAGGTGAGGGAGGAACAAAGCAGTGGGGGCCAAGACAGGACGGATATCTCAGGCAGGGAAATGGAAAGTTTTCAGAAGAGCGCCTGGGGCCAGGATCATCCTGGCTGGCCTGCAGGCACCAAGTCAGCCTGCGTGCTTTCGCTGGTGTGGATCCACGGCCCTTCCTCTATGCTTTCAAGTCCTTGTACATATTCAGGTGTTTTACCTGGGAAGGGAGGGAACAGTTCAGCAGCAGCTGGCTGGGGGCTCAGCTCACGTTTACTCACAGACGCCTATGTACGGTCCCCCAGCTTTGCAATGAGGACGCTCCTTGCGGGGGTGGGGGGGGGCTGCTGGCTGCATGGGAGATAATTCCCTACCTCTGACCAACTTCAGAATTGTTTACCACTGGAGCAAGTGCCCTGATAGGGTTTTCCTCTGTATAACTAGTGGGTTCTGTTTATTTTTTCTGTTTTGTTTCAAGGTAGATTTTATTCCTCATTTATGTATTTATAGATATAAGCATGGAAATAATTCATTCATACAAATACATCTGTGTGAAGGGAAGAACGTTTTTCTGTTTTATTTTTAAATTTTATTTGTTTTTAAAAATTTTGAAATTTAGTATTATTTATTTTTTTTAGACAGCAGGTTATTATTAGTTATCTATTTTATACATATACATGTATACAGGTCAATCCCAATCTCCCAACTCATCCCACCACCACCACCCCATGGCTTCCCCCCCTTGGTTTCCATACGTTTGTTCTCTAACCCTGTGTCTCTAATTCTGCCCTGCAAACCGGTTCATCTGTACCAGTTTTCTAGGTTCCACATATATGCATTAATACACAATATTTGTTTTTCTCTTTCTGACTTACTTCTCTCGGTATGACAGTCTCTAGATCCATCCACGTCTCTACAAATGACCCCGTTTCATTCCTTTTTATGGCTGAGTAATATTCCATTTTATATATGTACCACATCTTTATCCATTCGTCTGTCTGTGGGCATTTAGGTTGCTTCCATTACCTGGCTATTGTAAATAGTGCTGCAATGAACATTGTGGTGAATGTGTCTTTTGGATTTATGGTTTTCTCTGGGTATATGCCCAGAAGTGGGATTGCTGGATCATATGGTAATTGTATTTTTAGTTTTTCTAATGAACCTCCATACTGTTCTCCATAGTGACTGTATCAATTGACATGCCCACCAATAGTGGAAGAGGGATCCATGTGTCCACACCCTCCGCAGCATTTGTAGTTTGTAGATTTTCTGATGATGCCCATTCTAACAGGTGTGAGGTGATACCTCATTGAAGTTTTGACTTGCATTTCTCTAATAATTAGTGATGTTGAGCAGCTTTTCATGTGCATCCTGGCCATCTCTGGGTCTCCTTTGAAGAAATGTCTATTTAGATATTCTACCCATTTTTGAAGTGGGTTGTATTTTTTTTAATATTAAGCTGCATGAGCTGTTTATATATATTGGAGATTAAACCTTTGTCCATTGATTCGTTTTCACATATTTCCTCCCATTCTGAGGGTTGCCTTTTTCCATTCCCGTTTTTTAACAAAAGAAAGAAAGAAAGAAAGAAAAAGAAGCAGAACACAAATGTCCATAAAATATGCCTCTTGAAACTGTCGTTTTGAAATATGGAGGTGTTTTGAATTTTTTGGTCGGTATACGACCCCAGGATTTGTTTTCAGGGCAGGTCTCATTTACAGGCCTGCAATTATTTTGAATATCAACTGACCATTAGCGCTGGGATTAAAGCTGCTGTTGTGTGAAACGGCCACAAGGTGGCAGCAGTTCTCCTTTACCAAATCTGGTGACTAGGGCAACAGAGCCTCAATGGAAGTCGTGTTCTAGGTTGTAATTTAGAATGGAATGTGCCAGGAAAAAGACCCTTAAGTTTGTCTCACTATTTCTTGTTGGGTTTTTTTTCATTTAATTTTTATTTTTTATCACAGCAAGTTTGATTACAATGTTTGGCTTGTTGTAGGTGTGCAAGATGTGGTTCTTTTACGCATATACATATGTCTGTTCTTCCTGGGATCCTTTTCCATGTACGTTATGACAGAATGTTGACTAATCTTCTCTTGGTATTCCGTAGGTGTTTGGTGTCTATATATTTCACCTGTGTTTGTATATGTCTCTTAACCCCAATATCCTAATGTATCCAATCCTCACACCTTTCCATTGGTGAACCGTAAGTTTGTTTAATGAATCTGCGATTGCCCTTCTCTGTGGAAATATCTTCACTAGTATCAAGTTTTAGGTAACACCTATAAGTGATATCATACGATATGTGTCTTTCTCTTTCTGACTTACTACAAGTCACGTGATTACCTCTAGACTCATCTACGGTGCTGCAAATGGCATTGTGTCCTTTTTTTCCTTGGCTAATATTCTGTCTGTACATGTACCAGTTCTTCTTTGACCACTCATCTGTTGATGGACTTTTTGGTTGCTCCCATGTCATGGCTATTGTAATGCTGCGGCAATGCACATTTGCCTGCCTGTGTCTTTCCAATTCTGTCTTCTTAGGTTATAGGCCCAGGAGTTCGCCTGCTGGATCATATGGTAGCAAAATGTTTACCTTGTACAGGCACCGCCATTCTGTTCTCATTAGTGGCTCTTACCAGGTTACGTCCCACTTAAAGTTGAGGTGATGCTCTTCTCCACAACACCTTCAGCGTTTATTGTTTGGAGTATTTTTGCTGAAGTTTATTCTGACTAGTGTGAGCTGATACCACTTTGTGCTTGGATTTGCATGCGTCTCATAATACCTTGAAATTGAGCTTTCTGGCATGTCCTTTTTTTCTTCAAACTGTGAGTACAGCTTACCTCTTCAAATTGTTTTCGGGAAGTAGGTGTGACATTTAGAAATATTTTGGCCATTACCTCCCTCAAGACATTATGAGGGCAGGTTTCATTCACAGCCCTCCAGTACTGGTGCATATGAAGTGACCCTTAGCACAGGTTTTAAAGCTGCTGTTGCAGGTAACGGCCAGAGGGTGGCAGCATTTCTGCTTTTCCCAATCTGTTAACTAGGGAAACAGACCATCCTGGCAGTGGTGTTCCTCGGTTCTATATTAGAGTGGAATGTGCCCCCAAAAGCTGATGTCTCCTTACTTATGTTTGTTTTAGAAATCGAATTTCTATATATTTTTTTATTGGAGTCATATTCCATTGTGTTCATGGACCACTTCTTCTTTGAGCATTCCTCTGTTGATGGACATTTTCGTAGCTTCCAAGTGTTGGCTATGGTAAATATTGCTGGAGTGCAGGATTGCCAGCATGTGTCTTTTCTTTTTTGTGGTACATGGGCCTCTCACTGCCGTGGGCCCTCCCATTGCAGAGCACAGGCTCCGGACGCACAGGCCCAGCAGCCATAGCTCACGGGAACAGCCGCTCCGCGGCATGTGGGATCTTCCCGAATCGGGGCATGAACCCATGTCCCCTGCACTGGCAGGCGGACTCTCATCCACTGCGCCACCAGTGAATCCCAGCCTGTCTTTTTGATTCTCATCCCCTCAGGCGAAAGGCCCAGCAGTGGGTATACTTGATTGAATGGTAGCTCAGTATTTATCTTTACAAGGCACGTCATTTTTGTTTTCATGACTGGCTCTTACCATGTCCCACGTTGAAGCAAGGGTAGGCATTTCTCCAAAACCCCTTCAGCATTTATTGTTTGCAGAATTTTTCCTGATGGGCATTCTGACTGCTGTGAGCTGATAGGTTTTTGTCATTTGGATTTACATATCTTTAATTATTCCTAATGTTTAGCATTTTCCCATGCCTTTTTAAATTTCTGGCAGAGAAAAACAGAAAAAAAAACGGAGAGTACAGTTAAACTCTTGAAATTGTCTTCTTGGATGGTTGCCCTCTTTTGAATGTTCTGGTCAATTTTCGACCCCATGTTTGTTTTTGAGGGCAGGTGTTATTCACAGGCCTGCAATGAGTGTGACTATTTAGTGACCATTAGCAGTGGGTTTAAAGCTGCTGTTGTGGGAAATGGCCACAAGGCGGCAGCGTTTCTCCACTCCCAAGTCTGGTTCCTAGGGCAGCAGAGCCTTTCTGGGACCAATGGAATACAGAAGAAGGCATCATTGAAGTCTAATACAGAATACCATGTCCTGGTGGATGGTAGAATGACCAGTAGGGTCTAGGAATTAGGAACTACTGGATGTATATCCTCGGTGGCTTCACTGACTGTCCTAACATCCTTTACCAGGTCCCCAGCAGCCCACGGGGCTCTCGTGGTCAGGCCCCTCCCAGGATATGGGGCTCACCTGGGCAGGGCCCCAGCAGCCAACGGGGTTCTCATGTTCAGGCCACTCCCAGGGTATGGAGCTCAGCTGTGAAACTACCCAGCAGCCCATGAGGCTCTCGTGCTTAGGCACCTCCCATGATACAGAGCTCCCGTGGGCAGGTACCATGGCAGGGCTGGGCACACAGGAACCGTGCACATAGCCCTCATTGCAGAGCACCCCAGAACGCCTGTCACGCAGAGCTGACACAGAGCACCTCAGAGCAGGACTTGAACTAACCAACAGCAGCTCCGACAGGTCTCTGACCCTGGGCATCACTCTGTGCAGCCTCCCTCTGCCTGGTCTTCCAGAGACTTCCACTGCAGCCGGGGCACCAGGCCTTTGTCTCCAACCATCCCCCCTCCTCTCCCTGACTCCTGGGTTCCTCTCATTAGGATTAGGTCTTCTTGAAATTGTCTCCCACTCATGGGCCAGATAAAATGATGAGAAAACAAGCCGGAGATGCAGCCCCTTGTCTATCCTGACTCTCAGGAGCCCACACCTGTTCCTTGGAACTGGCCGTTTCAGCGAGGTCCATTTTCTGCAATGTGAGCCACTGAGGGGTGAGGATTGGCTGACCGGAGCAGCCTGTCCCTACCGGCCAGCCCTCCCCAGGTGTGCCTGGGTTGAGGTCAATAGAAACACCGCTCCAGGGAGCAACAGCGCCTGCAGCTGTGCCTGACGCCATATTCTCTGCCCCGTCAGCAGTCTCGGGGCTGTGCTGGTGGGAGGGAGTGAGGGGGCACGGTTTTGTGGGTGGCCCGGTGTGAGAGGGGCTCTGCTGGACTTTCTGCAGGAGTTGCCAGACTGCCACCTGCTAAAGAAGAGGATGGGTCACCCATACCTTCCACTGGAATTTCTCCGCGGGCAGAGGTGAGGGAGGAACAAAGCAGTGGGGGCCAAGACAGGACGGATATCTCAGGCAGGGAAATGGAAAGTTTTCAGAAGAGCGCCTGGGGCCAGGATCATCCTGGCTGGCCTGCAGGCACCAAGTCAGCCTGCGTGCTTTCGCTGGTGTGGATCCACGGCCCTTCCTCTATGCTTTCAAGTCCTTGTACATATTCAGGTGTTTTACCTGGGAAGGGAGGGAACAGTTCAGCAGCAGCTGGCTGGGGGCTCAGCTCACGTTTACTCACAGACGCCTATGTACGGTCCCCCAGCTTTGCAATGAGGACGCTCCTTGCGGGGGTGGGGGGGGGCTGCTGGCTGCATGGGAGAAAATTCCCTACCTCTGACCAACTTCAGAATTGTTTACCACTGGAGCAAGTGCCTTGATAGGGTTTTCCTCTGTATAACTAGTGGGTTCTGTTTATTTTTTCTGTTTTGTTTCAAGGTAGATTTTATTCCTCATTTATGTATTTATAGATATAAGCATGGAAATAATTCATTCATACAAATACATCTGTGTGAAGGGAAGAACGTTTTTCTGTTTTATTTTTAAATTTTATTTGTTTTTAAAAATTTTGAAATTTAGTATTATTTATTTTTTTAGACAGCAGGTTATTATTAGTTATCTATTTTATACATATACATGTATACAGGTCAATCCCAATCTCCCAACTCATCCCACCACCACCACCCCATGGCTTCCCCCCCTTGGTTTCCATACGTTTGTTCTCTAACCCTGTGTCTCGAATTCTGCCCTGCAAACCGGTTCATCTGTACCAGTTTTCTAGGTTCCACATATATGCATTAATACACAATATTTGTTTTTCTCTTTCTGACTTACTTCTCTCGGTATGACAGTCTCTAGATCCATCCACGTCTCTACAAATGACCCCGTTTCATTCCTTTTTATGGCTGAGTAATATTCCATTTTATATATGTACCACATCTTTATCCATTCGTCTGTCTGTGGGCATTTAGGTTGCTTCCATTACCTGGCTATTGTAAATAGTGCTGCAATGAACATTGTGGTGAATGTGTCTTTTGGATTTATGGTTTTCTCTGGGTATATGCCCAGAAGTGGGATTGCTGGATCATATGGTAATTGTATTTTTAGTTTTTCTAATGAACCTCCATACTGTTCTCCATAGTGACTGTATCAATTGACATGCCCACCAATAGTGGAAGAGGGATCCATGTGTCCACACCCTCCGCAGCATTTGTAGTTTGTAGATTTTCTGATGATGCCCATTCTAACAGGTGTGAGGTGATACCTCATTGAAGTTTTGACTTGCATTTCTCTAATAATTAGTGATGTTGAGCAGCTTTTCATGTGCATCCTGGCCATCTCTGGGTCTCCTTTGAAGAAATGTCTATTTAGATATTCTACCCATTTTTGAAGTGGGTTGTATTTTTTTTAATATTAAGCTGCATGAGCTGTTTATATATATTGGAGATTAAACCTTTGTCCATTGATTCGTTTTCACATATTTCCTCCCATTCTGAGGGTTGCCTTTTTCCATTCCCGTTTTTTAACAAAAGAAAGAAAGAAAGAAAGAAAGAGAAGCAGAACACAAATGTCCGTAAAATATGCCTCTTGAAACTGTCGTTTTGAAATATGGAGGTGTTTTGAATTTTTTGGTCGGTATACGACCCCAGGATTTGTTTTCAGGGCAGGTCTCATTTACAGGCCTGCAATTATTTTGAATATCAACTGACCATTAGCGCTGGGATTAAAGCTGCTGTTGTGTGAAACGGCCACAAGGTGGCAGCAGTTCTCCTTTACCAAATCTGGTGACTAGGGCAACAGAGCCTCAATGGAAGTCGTGTTCTAGGTTGTAATTTAGAATGGAATGTGCCAGGAAAAAGACCCTTAAGTTTGTCTCACTATTTCTTGTTCGGTTTTTTTTCATTTAATTTTTATTTTTTATCACAGCAAGTTTGATTACAATGTTTGGCTTGTTGTAGGTGTGCAAGATGTGGTTCTTTTACGCATATACATATGTCTGTTCTTCCTGGGATCCTTTTCCATGTACGTTATGACAGAATGTTGACTAATCTTCTCTTGGTATTCCGTAGGTGTTTGGTGTCTATATATTTCACCTGTGTTTGTATATGTCTCTTAACCCCAATATCCTAATGTATCCAATCCTCACACCTTTCCATTGGTGAACCGTAAGTTTGTTTAATGAATCTGCGATTGCCCTTCTCTGTGGAAATATCTTCACTAGTATCAAGTTTTAGGTAACACCTATAAGTGATATCATACGATATGTGTATTTCTCTTTCTGACTTACTACAAGTCACGTGATTACCTCTAGACTCATCTACGGTGCTGCAAATGGCATTGTGTCCTTTTTTTCCTTGGCTAATATTCTGTCTGTACATGTACCAGTTCTTCTTTGACCACTCATCTGTTGATGGACTTTTTGGTTGCTCCCATGTCATGGCTATTGTAATGCTGCGGCAATGCACATTTGCCTGCCTGTGTCTTTCCAATTCTGTCTTCTTAGGTTATAGGCCCAGGAGTTCGCCTGCTGGATCATATGGTAGCAAAATGTTTACCTTGTACAGGCACCGCCATTCTGTTCTCATTAGTGGCTCTTACCAGGTTACGTCCCACTTAAAGTTGAGGTGATGCTCTTCTCCACAACACCTTCAGCGTTTATTGTTTGGAGTATTTTTGCTGAAGTTTATTCTGACTAGTGTGAGCTGATACCACTTTGTGCTTGGATTTGCATGCGTCTCATAATACCTTGAAATTGAGCTTTCTGGCATGTCCTTTTTTTCTTCAAACTGTGAGTACAGCTTACCTCTTCAAATTGTTTTCGGGAAGTAGGTGTGACATTTAGAAATATTTTGGCCATTACCTCCCTCATGAGGGCAGGTTTCATTCACAGCCCCCCAGTACTGGTGCATATGAAGTGACCCTTAGCACAGGTTTTAAAGCTGCTGTTGCAGGTAACGGCCAGAGGGTGGCAGCATTTCTGCTTTTCCCAATCTGTTAACTAGGGAAACAGACCATCCTGGCAGTGGTGTTCCTCGGTTCTATATTAGAGTGGAATGTGCCCCCAAAAGCTGATGTCTCCTTACTTATGTTTGTTTTAGAAATCGAATTTCTATATATATTTTTTATTGGAGTCATATTCCATTGTGTTCATGGACCACTTCTTCTTTGAGCATTCCTCTGTTGATGGACATTTTCGTAGCTTCCAAGTGTTGGCTATGGTAAATATTGCTGGAGTGCAGGATTGCCAGCATGTGTCTTTTCTTTTTTGTGGTACATGGGCCTCTCACTGCCGTGGGCCCTCCCATTGCAGAGCACAGGCTCCGGACGCACAGGCCCAGCAGCCATAGCTCACGGGAACAGCCGCTCCGTGGCAAGTGGGATCTTCCCGAATCGGGGCATGAACCCATGTCCCCTGCACTGGCAGGCGGACTCTCATCCACTGCGCCACCAGTGAATCCCAGCCTGTCTTTTTGATTCTCATCCCCTCAGGCGAAAGGCCCAGCAGTGGGTATACTTGATTGAATGGTAGCTCAGTATTTATCTTTACAAGGCACGTCATTTTTGTTTTCATGACTGGCTCTTACCATGTCCCACGTTGAAGCAAGGGTAGGCATTTCTCCAAAACCCCTTCAGCATTTATTGTTTGCAGAATTTTTCCTGATGGGCATTCTGACTGCTGTGAGCTGATAGGTTTTTGTCATTTGGATTTACATATCTTTAATTATTCCTAATGTTTAGCATTTTCCCATGCCTTTTTAAATTTCTGGCAGAGAAAAACAGAAAAAAAAACGGAGAGTACAGTTAAACTCTTGAAATTGTCTTCTTGGATGGTTGCCCTCTTTTGAATGTTCTGGTCAATTTTCGACCCCATGTTTGTTTTTGAGGGCAGGTGTTATTCACAGGCCTGCAATGAGTGTGACTATTTAGTGACCATTAGCAGTGGGTTTAAAGCTGCTGTTGTGGGAAATGGCCACAAGGCGGCAGCGTTTCTCCACTCCCAAGTCTGGTTCCTAGGGCAGCAGAGCCTTTCTGGGACCAATGGAATACAGAAGAAGGCATCATTGAAGTCTAATACAGAATACCATGTCCTGGTGGATGGTAGAATGACCAGTAGGGTCTAGGAATTAGGAACTACTGGATGTATATCCTCGGTGGCTTCACTGACTGTCCTAACATCCTTTACCAGGTCCCCAGCAGCCCACGGGGCTCTCGTGGTCAGGCCCCTCCCAGGATATGGGGCTCACCTGGGCAGGGCCCCAGCAGCCAACGGGGTTCTCATGTTCAGGCCACTCCCAGGGTATGGAGCTCAGCTGTGAAACTACCCAGCAGCCCATGAGGCTCTCGTGCTTAGGCACCTCCCATGATACAGAGCTCCCGTGGGCAGGTACCATGGCAGGGCTGGGCACACAGGAACCGTGCACATAGCCCTCATTGCAGAGCACCCCAGAACGCCTGTCACGCAGAGCTGACACAGAGCACCTCAGAGCAGGACTTGAACTAACCAACAGCAGCTCCGACAGGTCTCTGACCCTGGGCATCACTCTGTGCAGCCTCCCTCTGCCTGGTCTTCCAGAGACTTCCACTGCAGCCGGGGCACCAGGCCTTTGTCTCCAACCATCCCCCCTCCTCTCCCTGACTCCTGGGTTCCTCTCGTTAGGATTAGGTCTTCTTGAAATTGTCTCCCACTCATGGGCCAGATAAAATGATGAGAAAACAAGCCGGAGATGCAGCCCCTTGTCTATCCTGACTCTCAGGAGCCCACACCTGTTCCTTGGAACTGGCCGTTTCAGCGAGGTCCATTTTCTGCAATGTGAGCCACTGAGGGGTGAGGATTGGCTGACCGGAGCAGCCTGTCCCTACCGGCCAGCCCTCCCCAGGTGTGCCTGGGTTGAGGTCAATAGAAACACCGCTCCAGGGAGCAACAGCGCCTGCAGCTGTGCCTGACGCCATATTCTCTGCCCCGTCAGCAGTCTCGGGGCTGTGCTGGTGGGAGGGAGTGAGGGGGCACGGTTTTGTGGGTGGCCCGGTGTGAGAGGGGCTCTGCTGGACTTTCTGCAGGAGTTGCCAGACTGCCACCTGCTAAAGAAGAGGATGGGTCACCCATACCTTCCGCTGGAATTTCTCCGTGGGCAGAGGTGAGGGAGGAACAAAGCAGTGGGGGCCAAGACAGGACGGATATCTCAGGCAGGGAAATGGAAAGTTTTCAGAAGAGCGCCTGGGGCCAGGATCATCCTGGCTGGCCTGCAGGCACCAAGTCAGCCTGCATGCTTTCACTGGTGTGGATCCACGGCCCTTCCTCTATGCTTTCAAGTCCTTGTACATATTCAGGTGTTTTACCTGGGAAGGGAGGGAACAGTTCAGCAGCAGCTGGCTGGGGGCTCAGCTCACGTTTACTCACAGACGCCTATGTACGGTCCCCCAGCTTTGCAATGAGGACGCTCCTTGCGGGGGGGGGGGGGCTGCTGGCTGCATGGGAGATAATTCCCTACCTCTGACCAACTTCAGAATTGTTTACCACTGGAGCAAGTGCCCTGATAGGGTTTTCCTCTGTATAACTAGTGGGTTCTGTTTATTTTTTCTGTTTTGTTTCAAGGTAGATTTTATTCCTCATTTATGTATTTATAGATATAAGCATGGAAATAATTCATTCATACAAATACATCTGTGTGAAGGGAAGAACGTTTTTCTGTTTTATTTTTAAATTTTATTTGTTTTTAAAAATTTTGAAATTTAATATTATTTATTTTTTTAGACAGCAGGTGATTATTAGTTATCTATATTATACATATACATGTATACAGGTCAATCCCAATCTCCCAACTCATCCCACCACCACCACCCCATGGCTTCCACCCCTTTGTTTCCATACGTTTGTTCTCTAACCCTGTGTCTCTAATTCTGCCCTGCAAACCGGTTCATCTGTACCTGTTTTCTAGGTTCCACATATATGCATTAATACACAATATTTGTTTTTCTCTTTCTGACTTACTTCTCTCGGTATGACAGTCTCTAGATCCATCCACGTCTCTACAAATGACCCTGTTTCATTCCTTTTTATGGCTGAGTAATATTCCATTTTATATATGTACCACATCTTTATCCATTCGTCTGTCTGTGGGCATTTAGGTTGCTTCCATTACCTGGCTATTGTAAATAGTGCTGCAATGAACATTGTGGTGAATGTGTCTTTTGGATTTATGGTTTTCTCTGGGTATATGCCCAGAAGTGGGATTGCTGGATCATATGGTTATTGTATTTTTAGTTTTTCTAATGAACCTCCATACTGTTCTCCATAGTGACTGTATCAATTGACATGCCCACCAATAGTGGAAGAGGGATCCATGTGTCCACACCCTCCGCAGCATTTGTAGTTTGTCGATTTTCTGATGATGCCCATTCTAACAGGTGTGAGGTGATACCTCATTGAAGTTTTGACTTGCATTTCTCTAATAATTAGTGATGTTGAGCAGCTTTTCATGTGCATCCTGGCCATCTCTGGGTCTCCTTTGAAGAAATGTCTATTTAGATATTCTACCCATTTTTGAAGTGGGTTGTATTTTTTTTAATATTAAGCTGCATGAGCTGTTTATATATATTGGAGATTAAACCTTTGTCCATTGATTCGTTTTCACATATTTCCTCCCATTCTGAGGGTTGCCTTTTTCCATTCCCGTTTTTTAACAAAAGAAAGAAAGAAAGAAAAAGAAGCAGAACACAAATGTCCGTAAAATATGCCTCTTGAAACTGTCGTTTTGAAATATGGAGGTGTTTTGAATTTTTTGGTCGGTATACGACCCCAGGATTTGTTTTCAGGGCAGGTCTCATTTACAGGCCTGCAATTATTTTGAATATCAACTGACCATTAGCGCTGGGATTAAAGCTGCTGTTGTGTGAAACGGCCACAAGGTGGCAGCAGTTCTCCTTTACCAAATCTGGTGACTAGGGCAACAGAGCCTCAATGGAAGTCGTGTTCTAGGTTGTAATTTAGAATGGAATGTGCCAGGAAAAAGACCCTTAAGTTTGTCTCACTATTTCTTGTTCGGTTTTTTTTCATTTAATTTTTATTTTTTATCACAGCAAGTTTGATTACAATGTTTGGCTTGTTGTAGGTGTGCAAGATGTGGTTCTTTTACGCATATACATATGTCTGTTCTTCCTGGGATCCTTTTCCATGTACGTTATGACAGAATGTTGACTAATCTTCTCTTGGTATTCCGTAGGTGTTTGGTGTCTATATATTTCACCTGTGTTTGTATATGTCTCTTAACCCCAATATCCTAATGTATCCAATCCTCACACCTTTCCATTGGTGAACCGTAAGTTTGTTTAATGAATCTGCGATTGCCCTTCTCTGTGGAAATATCTTCACTAGTATCAAGTTTTAGGTAACACCTATAAGTGATATCATACGATATGTGTCTTTCTCTTTCTGACTTACTATAAGTCACGTGATTACCTCTAGACTCATCTACGGTGCTGCAAATGGCATTGTGTCCTTTTTTTCCTTGGCTAATATTCTGTCTGTACATGTACCAGTTCTTCTTTGACCACTCATCTGTTGATGGACTTTTTGGTTGCTCCCATGTCATGGCTATTGTAATGCTGCGGCAATGCACATTTGCCTGCCTGTGTCTTTCCAATTCTGTCTTCTTAGGTTATAGGCCCAGGAGTTCGCCTGCTGGATCATATGGTAGCAAAATGTTTACCTTGTACAGGCACCACCATTCTGTTCTCATTAGTGGCTCTTACCAGGTTACGTCCCACTTAAAGTTGAGGTGATGCTCTTCTCCACAACACCTTCAGCGTTTATTGTTTGGAGTATTTTTGCTGAAGTTTATTCTGACTAGTGTGAGCTGATACCACTTTGTGCTTGGATTTGCATGCGTCTCATAATACCTTGAAATTGAGCTTTCTGGCATGTCCTTTTTTCCTTCAAACTGTGAGTACAGCTTACCTCTTCAAATTGTTTTCGGGAAGTAGGTGTGACATTTAGAAATATTTTGGCCATTACCTCCCTCAAGACATTATGAGGGCAGGTTTCATTCACAGCCCTCCAGTACTGGTGCATATGAAGTGACCCTTAGCACAGGTTTTAAAGCTGCTGTTGCAAGTAACGGCCAGAGGGTGGCAGCATTTCTGCTTTTCCCAATCTGTTAACTAGGGAAACAGACCATCCTGGCAGTGGTGTTCCTCGGTTCTATATTAGAGTGGAATGTGCCCCCAAAAGCTGATGTCTCCTTACTTATGTTTGTTTTAGAAATCGAATTTCTATATATTTTTTTATTGGAGTCATATTCCATTGTGTTCATGGACCACTTCTTCTTTGAGCATTCCTCTGTTGATGGACATTTTCGTAGCTTCCAAGTGTTGGCTATGGTAAATATTGCTGGAGTGCAGGATTGCCAGCATGTGTCTTTTCTTTTTTGTGGTACATGGGCCTCTCACTGCCGTGGGCCCTCCCATTGCAGAGCACAGGCTCCGGACGCACAGGCCCAGCAGCCATAGCTCACGGGAACAGCTGCTCCGCGGCATGTGGGATCTTCCCGAATCGGGGCATGAACCCATGTCCCCTGCACTGGCAGGCGGACTCTCATCCACTGCGCCACCAGTGAATCCCAGCCTGTCTTTTTGATTCTCATCCCCTCAGGCGAAAGGCCCAGCAGTGGGTATACTTGATTGAATGGTAGCTCAGTATTTATCTTTACAAGGCACGTCATTTTTGTTTTCATGACTGGCTCTTACCATGTCCCACGTTGAAGCAAGGGTAGGCATTTCTCCAAAACCCCTTCAGCATTTATTGTTTGCAGAATTTTTCCTGATGGGCATTCTGACTGCTGTGAGCTGATAGGTTTTTGTCATTTGGATTTACATATCTTTAATTATTCCTAATGTTTAGCATTTTCCCATGCCTTTTTAAATTTCTGGCAGAGAAAAACAGAAAAAGAAATGGAGAGTACAGTTAAACTCTTGAAATTGTCTTCTTGGATGGTTGCCCTCTTTTGAATGTTCTGGTCAATTTTCGACCCCATGTTTGTTTTTGAGGGCAGGTGTTATTCACAGGCCTGCAATGAGTGTGACTATTTAGTGACCATTAGCAGTGGGTTTAAAGCTGCTGTTGTGGGAAATGGCCACAAGGCGGCAGCGTTTCTCCACTCCCAAGTCTGGTTCCTAGGGCAGCAGAGCCTTTCTGGGACCAATGGAATACAGAAGAAGGCATCATTGAAGTCTAATACAGAATACCATGTCCTGGTGGATGGTAGAATGACCAGTAGGGTCTAGGAATTAGGAACTACTGGATGTATATCCTCGGTGGCTTCACTGACTGTCCTAACATCCTTTACCAGGTCCCCAGCAGCCCACGGGGCTCTCGTGGTCAGGCCCCTCCCAGGATATGGGGCTCACCTGGGCAGGGCCCCAGCAGCCAACGGGGTTCTCATGTTCAGGCCACTCCCAGGGTATGGAGCTCAGCTGTGAAACTACCCAGCAGCCCATGAGGCTCTCGTGCTTAGGCACCTCCCATGATACAGAGCTCCCGTGGGCAGGTACCATGGCAGGGCTGGGCACACAGGAACCGTGCACATAGCCCTCATTGCAGAGCACCCCAGAACGCCTGTCACGCAGAGCTGACACAGAGCACCTCAGAGCAGGACTTGAACTAACCAACAGCAGCTCCGACAGGTCTCTGACCCTGGGCATCACTCTGTGCAGCCTCCCTCTGCCTGGTCTTCCAGAGACTTCCACTGCAGCCGGGGCACCAGGCCTTTGTCTCCAACCATCCCCCCTCCTCTCCCTGACTCCTGGGTTCCTCTCATTAGGATTAGGTCTTCTTGAAATTGTCTCCCACTCATGGGCCAGATAAAATGATGAGAAAACAAGCCGGAGATGCAGCCCCTTGTCTATCCTGACTCTCAGGAGCCCACACCTGTTCCTTGGAACTGGCCGTTTCAGCGAGGTCCATTTTCTGCAATGTGAGCCACTGAGGGGTGAGGATTGGCTGACCGGAGCAGCCTGTCCCTACCGGCCAGCCCTCCCCAGGTGTGCCTGGGTTGAGGTCAATAGAAACACCGCTCCAGGGAGCAACAGCGCCTGCAGCTGTGCCTGACGCCATATTCTCTGCCCCGTCAGCAGTCTCGGGGCTGTGCTGGTGGGAGGGAGTGAGGGGGCACGGTTTTGTGGGTGGCCCGGTGTGAGAGGGGCTCTGCTGGACTTTCTGCAGGAGTTGCCAGACTGCCACCTGCTAAAGAAGAGGATGGGTCACCCATACCTTCCGCTGGAATTTCTCCGCGGGCAGAGGTGAGGGAGGAACAAAGCAGTGGGGGCCAAGACAGGACGGATATCTCAGGCAGGGAAATGGAAAGTTTTCAGAAGAGCGCCTGGGGCCAGGATCATCCTGGCTGGCCTGCAGGCAACAAGTCAGCCTGCATGCTTTCGCTGGTGTGGATCCACGGCCCTTCCTCTATGCTTTCAACTCCTTGTACATATTCAGGTGTTTTACCTGGGAAGGGAGGGAACAGTTCAGCAGCAGCTGGCTGGGGGCTCAGCTCACGTTTACTCACAGACGCCTATGTACGGTCCCCCAGCTTTGCAATGAGGACGCTCCTTGCGGGGGTGGGGGGGGGCTGCTGGCTGCATGGGAGATAATTCCCTACCTCTGACCAACTTCAGAATTGTTTACCACTGGAGCAAGTGCCCTGATAGGGTTTTCCTCTGTATAACTAGTGGGTTCTGTTTATTTTTTCTGTTTTGTTTCAAGGTAGATTTTATTCCTCATTTATGTATTTATAGATATAAGCATGGAAATAATTCATTCATACAAATACATCTGTGTGAAGGGAAGAACGTTTTTCTGTTTTATTTTTAAATTTTATTTGTTTTTAAAAATTTTGAAATTTAGTATTATTTATTTTTTTTAGACAGCAGGTTATTATTAGTTATCTATTTTATACATATACATGTATACAGGTCAATCCCAATCTCCCAACTCATCCCACCACCACCACCCCATGGCTTCCCCCCCTTGGTTTCCATACGTTTGTTCTCTAACCCTGTGTCTCTAATTCTGCCCTGCAAACCGGTTCATCTGTACCAGTTTTCTAGGTTCCACATATATGCATTAATACACAATATTTGTTTTTCTCTTTCTGACTTACTTCTCTCGGTATGACAGTCTCTAGATCCATCCACGTCTCTACAAATGACCCCGTTTCATTCCTTTTTATGGCTGAGTAATATTCCATTTTATATATGTACCACATCTTTATCCATTCGTCTGTCTGTGGGCATTTAGGTTGCTTCCATTACCTGGCTATTGTAAATAGTGCTGCAATGAACATTGTGGTGAATGTGTCTTTTGGATTTATGGTTTTCTCTGGGTATATGCCCAGAAGTGGGATTGCTGGATCATATGGTAATTGTATTTTTAGTTTTTCTAATGAACCTCCATACTGTTCTCCATAGTGACTGTATCAATTGACATGCCCACCAATAGTGGAAGAGGGATCCATGTGTCCACACCCTCCGCAGCATTTGTAGTTTGTAGATTTTCTGATGATGCCCATTCTAACAGGTGTGAGGTGATACCTCATTGAAGTTTTGACTTGCATTTCTCTAATAATTAGTGATGTTGAGCAGCTTTTCATGTGCATCCTGGCCATCTCTGGGTCTCCTTTGAAGAAATGTCTATTTAGATATTCTACCCATTTTTGAAGTGGGTTGTATTTTTTTTAATATTAAGCTGCATGAGCTGTTTATATATATTGGAGATTAAACCTTTGTCCATTGATTCGTTTTCACATATTTCCTCCCATTCTGAGGGTTGCCTTTTTCCATTCCCGTTTTTTAACAAAAGAAAGAAAGAAAGAAAGAAAAAGAAGCAGAACACAAATGTCCATAAAATATGCCTCTTGAAACTGTCGTTTTGAAATATGGAGGTGTTTTGAATTTTTTGGTCGGTATACGACCCCAGGATTTGTTTTCAGGGCAGGTCTCATTTACAGGCCTGCAATTATTTTGAATATCAACTGACCATTAGCGCTGGGATTAAAGCTGCTGTTGTGTGAAACGGCCACAAGGTGGCAGCAGTTCTCCTTTACCAAATCTGGTGACTAGGGCAACAGAGCCTCAATGGAAGTCGTGTTCTAGGTTGTAATTTAGAATGGAATGTGCCAGGAAAAAGACCCTTAAGTTTGTCTCACTATTTCTTGTTCGGTTTTTTTTCATTTAATTTTTATTTTTTATCACAGCAAGTTTGATTACAATGTTTGGCTTGTTGTAGGTGTGCAAGATGTGGTTCTTTTACGCATATACATATGTCTGTTCTTCCTGGGATCCTTTTCCATGTACGTTATGACAGAATGTTGACTAATCTTCTCTTGGTATTCCGTAGGTGTTTGGTGTCTATATATTTCACCTGTGTTTGTATATGTCTCTTAACCCCAATATCCTAATGTATCCAATCCTCACACCTTTCCATTGGTGAACCGTAAGTTTGTTTAATGAATCTGCGATTGCCCTTCTCTGTGGAAATATCTTCACTAGTATCAAGTTTTAGGTAACACCTATAAGTGATATCATACGATATGTGTCTTTCTCTTTCTGACTTACTACAAGTCACGTGATTACCTCTAGACTCATCTACGGTGCTGCAAATGGCATTGTGTCCTTTTTTTCCTTGGCTAATATTCTGTCTGTACATGTACCAGTTCTTCTTTGACCACTCATCTGTTGATGGACTTTTTGGTTGCTCCCATGTCATGGCTATTGTAATGCTGCGGCAATGCACATTTGCCTGCCTGTGTCTTTCCAATTCTGTCTTCTTAGGTTATAGGCCCAGGAGTTCGCCTGCTGGATCATATGGTAGCAAAATGTTTACCTTGTACAGGCACCACCATTCTGTTCTCATTAGTGGCTCTTACCAGGTTACGTCCCACTTAAAGTTGAGGTGATGCTCTTCTCCACAACACCTTCAGCGTTTATTGTTTGGAGTATTTTTGCTGAAGTTTATTCTGACTAGTGTGAGCTGATACCACTTTGTGCTTGGATTTGCATGCGTCTCATAATACCTTGAAATTGAGCTTTCTGGCATGTCCTTTTTTCCTTCAAACTGTGAGTACAGCTTACCTCTTCAAATTGTTTTCGGGAAGTAGGTGTGACATTTAGAAATATTTTGGCCATTACCTCCCTCAAGACATTATGAGGGCAGGTTTCATTCACAGCCCTCCAGTACTGGTGCATATGAAGTGACCCTTAGCACAGGTTTTAAAGCTGCTGTTGCAAGTAACGGCCAGAGGGTGGCAGCATTTCTGCTTTTCCCAATCTGTTAACTAGGGAAACAGACCATCCTGGCAGTGGTGTTCCTCGGTTCTATATTAGAGTGGAATGTGCCCCCAAAAGCTGATGTCTCCTTACTTATGTTTGTTTTAGAAATCGAATTTCTATATATTTTTTTATTGGAGTCATATTCCATTGTGTTCATGGACCACTTCTTCTTTGAGCATTCCTCTGTTGATGGACATTTTCGTAGCTTCCAAGTGTTGGCTATGGTAAATATTGCTGGAGTGCAGGATTGCCAGCATGTGTCTTTTCTTTTTTGTGGTACATGGGCCTCTCACTGCCGTGGGCCCTCCCATTGCAGAGCACAGGCTCCGGACGCACAGGCCCAGCAGCCATAGCTCACGGGAACAGCCGCTCCGCGGCATGTGGGATCTTCCCGAATCGGGGCATGAACCCATGTCCCCTGCACTGGCAGGCGGACTCTCATCCACTGCGCCACCAGTGAATCCCAGCCTGTCTTTTTGATTCTCATCCCCTCAGGCGAAAGGCCCAGCAGTGGGTATACTTGATTGAATGGTAGCTCAGTATTTATCTTTACAAGGCACGTCATTTTTGTTTTCATGACTGGCTCTTACCATGTCCCACGTTGAAGCAAGGGTAGGCATTTCTCCAAAACCCCTTCAGCATTTATTGTTTGCAGAATTTTTCCTGATGGGCATTCTGACTGCTGTGAGCTGATAGGTTTTTGTCATTTGGATTTACATATCTTTAATTATTCCTAATGTTTAGCATTTTCCCATGCCTTTTTAAATTTCTGGCAGAGAAAAACAGAAAAAGAAATGGAGAGTACAGTTAAACTCTTGAAATTGTCTTCTTGGATGGTTGCCCTCTTTTGAATGTTCTGGTCAATTTTCGACCCCATGTTTGTTTTTGAGGGCAGGTGTTATTCACAGGCCTGCAATGAGTGTGACTATTTAGTGACCATTAGCAGTGGGTTTAAAGCTGCTGTTGTGGGAAATGGCCACAAGGCGGCAGCGTTTCTCCACTCCCAAGTCTGGTTCCTAGGGCAGCAGAGCCTTTCTGGGACCAATGGAATACAGAAGAAGGCATCATTGAAGTCTAATACAGAATACCATGTCCTGGTGGATGGTAGAATGACCAGTAGGGTCTAGGAATTAGGAACTACTGGATGTATATCCTCGGTGGCTTCACTGACTGTCCTAACATCCTTTACCAGGTCCCCAGCAGCCCACGGGGCTCTCGTGGTCAGGCCCCTCCCAGGATATGGGGCTCACCTGGGCAGGGCCCCAGCAGCCAACGGGGTTCTCATGTTCAGGCCACTCCCAGGGTATGGAGCTCAGCTGTGAAACTACCCAGCAGCCCATGAGGCTCTCGTGCTTAGGCACCTCCCATGATACAGAGCTCCCGTGGGCAGGTACCATGGCAGGGCTGGGCACACAGGAACCGTGCACATAGCCCTCATTGCAGAGCACCCCAGAACGCCTGTCACGCAGAGCTGACACAGAGCACCTCAGAGCAGGACTTGAACTAACCAACAGCAGCTCCGACAGGTCTCTGACCCTGGGCATCACTCTGTGCAGCCTCCCTCTGCCTGGTCTTCCAGAGACTTCCACTGCAGCCGGGGCACCAGGCCTTTGTCTCCAACCATCCCCCCTCCTCTCCCTGACTCCTGGGTTCCTCTCATTAGGATTAGGTCTTCTTGAAATTGTCTCCCACTCATGGGCCAGATAAAATGATGAGAAAACAAGCCGGAGATGCAGCCCCTTGTCTATCCTGACTCTCAGGAGCCCACACCTGTTCCTTGGAACTGGCCGTTTCAGCGAGGTCCATTTTCTGCAATGTGAGCCACTGAGGGGTGAGGATTGGCTGACCGGAGCAGCCTGTCCCTACCGGCCAGCCCTCCCCAGGTGTGCCTGGGTTGAGGTCAATAGAAACACCGCTCCAGGGAGCAACAGCGCCTGCAGCTGTGCCTGACGCCATATTCTCTGCCCCGTCAGCAGTCTCGGGGCTGTGCTGGTGGGAGGGAGTGAGGGGGCACGGTTTTGTGGGTGGCCCGGTGTGAGAGGGGCTCTGCTGGACTTTCTGCAGGAGTTGCCAGACTGCCACCTGCTAAAGAAGAGGATGGGTCACCCATACCTTCCGCTGGAATTTCTCCGCGGGCAGAGGTGAGGGAGGAACAAAGCAGTGGGGGCCAAGACAGGACGGATATCTCAGGCAGGGAAATGGAAAGTTTTCAGAAGAGCGCCTGGGGCCAGGATCATCCTGGCTGGCCTGCAGGCAACAAGTCAGCCTGCATGCTTTCGCTGGTGTGGATCCACGGCCCTTCCTCTATGCTTTCAACTCCTTGTACATATTCAGGTGTTTTACCTGGGAAGGGAGGGAACAGTTCAGCAGCAGCTGGCTGGGGGCTCAGCTCACGTTTACTCACAGACGCCTATGTACGGTCCCCCAGCTTTGCAATGAGGACGCTCCTTGCGGGGGTGGGGGGGGGCTGCTGGCTGCATGGGAGATAATTCCCTACCTCTGACCAACTTCAGAATTGTTTACCACTGGAGCAAGTGCCCTGATAGGGTTTTCCTCTGTATAACTAGTGGGTTCTGTTTATTTTTTCTGTTTTGTTTCAAGGTAGATTTTATTCCTCATTTATGTATTTATAGATATAAGCATGGAAATAATTCATTCATACAAATACATCTGTGTGAAGGGAAGAACGTTTTTCTGTTTTATTTTTAAATTTTATTTGTTTTAAAAAATTTTGAAATTTAGTATTATTTATTTTTTTAGACAGCAGGTTATTATTAGTTATCTATTTTATACATATACATGTATACAGGTCAATCCCAATCTCCCAACTCATCCCACCACCACCACCCCATGGCTTCCCCCCCTTGGTTTCCATACGTTTGTTCTCTAACCCTGTGTCTCTAATTCTGCCCTGCAAACCGGTTCATCTGTACCAGTTTTCTAGGTTCCACATATATGCATTAATACACAATATTTGTTTTTCTCTTTCTGACTTACTTCTCTCGGTATGACAGTCTCTAGATCCATCCACGTCTCTACAAATGACCCCGTTTCATTCCTTTTTATGGCTGAGTAATATTCCATTTTATATATGTACCACATCTTTATCCATTCGTCTGTCTGTGGGCATTTAGGTTGCTTCCATTACCTGGCTATTGTAAATAGTGCTGCAATGAACATTGTGGTGAATGTGTCTTTTGGATTTATGGTTTTCTCTGGGTATATGCCCAGAAGTGGGATTGCTGGATCATATGGTAATTGTATTTTTAGTTTTTCTAATGAACCTCCATACTGTTCTCCATAGTGACTGTATCAATTGACATGCCCACCAATAGTGGAAGAGGGATCCATGTGTCCACACCCTCCGCAGCATTTGTAGTTTGTAGATTTTCTGATGATGCCCATTCTAACAGGTGTGAGGTGATACCTCATTGAAGTTTTGACTTGCATTTCTCTAATAATTAGTGATGTTGAGCAGCTTTTCATGTGCATCCTGGCCATCTCTGGGTCTCCTTTGAAGAAATGTCTATTTAGATATTCTACCCATTTTTGAAGTGGGTTGTATTTTTTTTAATATTAAGCTGCATGAGCTGTTTATATATATTGGAGATTAAACCTTTGTCCATTGATTCGTTTTCACATATTTCCTCCCATTCTGAGGGTTGCCTTTTTCCATTCCCGTTTTTTAACAAAAGAAAGAAAGAAAGAAAGAAAAAGAAGCAGAACACAAATGTCCATAAAATATGCCTCTTGAAACTGTCGTTTTGAAATATGGAGGTGTTTTGAATTTTTTGGTCGGTATACGACCCCAGGATTTGTTTTCAGGGCAGGTCTCATTTACAGGCCTGCAATTATTTTGAATATCAACTGACCATTAGCGCTGGGATTAAAGCTGCTGTTGTGTGAAACGGCCACAAGGTGGCAGCAGTTCTCCTTTACCAAATCTGGTGACTAGGGCAACAGAGCCTCAATGGAAGTCGTGTTCTAGGTTGTAATTTAGAATGGAATGTGCCAGGAAAAAGACCCTTAAGTTTGTCTCACTATTTCTTGTTCGGTTTTTTTTCATTTAATTTTTATTTTTTATCACAGCAAGTTTGATTACAATGTTTGGCTTGTTGTAGGTGTGCAAGATGTGGTTCTTTTACGCATATACATATGTCTGTTCTTCCTGGGATCCTTTTCCATGTACGTTATGACAGAATGTTGACTAATCTTCTCTTGGTATTCCGTAGGTGTTTGGTGTCTATATATTTCACCTGTGTTTGTATATGTCTCTTAACCCCAATATCCTAATGTATCCAATCCTCACACCTTTCCATTGGTGAACCGTAAGTTTGTTTAATGAATCTGCGATTGCCCTTCTCTGTGGAAATATCTTCACTAGTATCAAGTTTTAGGTAACACCTATAAGTGATATCATACGATATGTGTCTTTCTCTTTCTGACTTACTACAAGTCACGTGATTACCTCTAGACTCATCTACGGTGCTGCAAATGGCATTGTGTCCTTTTTTTCCTTGGCTAATATTCTGTCTGTACATGTACCAGTTCTTCTTTGACCACTCATCTGTTGATGGACTTTTTGGTTGCTCCCATGTCATGGCTATTGTAATGCTGCGGCAATGCACATTTGCCTGCCTGTGTCTTTCCAATTCTGTCTTCTTAGGTTATAGGCCCAGGAGTTCGCCTGCTGGATCATATGGTAGCAAAATGTTTACCTTGTACAGGCACCGCCATTCTGTTCTCATTAGTGGCTCTTACCAGGTTACGTCCCACTTAAAGTTGAGGTGATGCTCTTCTCCACAACACCTTCAGCGTTTATTGTTTGGAGTATTTTTGCTGAAGTTTATTCTGACTAGTGTGAGCTGATACCACTTTGTGCTTGGATTTGCATGCGTCTCATAATACCTTGAAATTGAGCTTTCTGGCATGTCCTTTTTTTCTTCAAACTGTGAGTACAGCTTACCTCTTCAAATTGTTTTCGGGAAGTAGGTGTGACATTTAGAAATATTTTGGCCATTACCTCCCTCAAGACATTATGAGGGCAGGTTTCATTCACAGCCCTCCAGTACTGGTGCATATGAAGTGACCCTTAGCACAGGTTTTAAAGCTGCTGTTGCAGGTAACGGCCAGAGGGTGGCAGCATTTCTGCTTTTCCCAATCTGTTAACTAGGGAAACAGACCATCCTGGCAGTGGTGTTCCTCGGTTCTATATTAGAGTGGAATGTGCCCCCAAAAGCTGATGTCTCCTTACTTATGTTTGTTTTAGAAATCGAATTTCTATATATTTTTTTATTGGAGTCATATTCCATTGTGTTCATGGACCACTTCTTCTTTGAGCATTCCTCTGTTGATGGACATTTTCGTAGCTTCCAAGTGTTGGCTATGGTAAATATTGCTGGAGTGCAGGATTGCCAGCATGTGTCTTTTCTTTTTTGTGGTACATGGGCCTCTCACTGCCGTGGGCCCTCCCATTGCAGAGCACAGGCTCCGGACGCACAGGCCCAGCAGCCATAGCTCACGGGAACAGCCGCTCCGCGGCATGTGGGATCTTCCCGAATCGGGGCATGAACCCATGTCCCCTGCACTGGCAGGCGGACTCTCATCCACTGCGCCACCAGTGAATCCCAGCCTGTCTTTTTGATTCTCATCCCCTCAGGCGAAAGGCCCAGCAGTGGGTATACTTGATTGAATGGTAGCTCAGTATTTATCTTTACAAGGCACGTCATTTTTGTTTTCATGACTGGCTCTTACCATGTCCCACGTTGAAGCAAGGGTAGGCATTTCTCCAAAACCCCTTCAGCATTTATTGTTTGCAGAATTTTTCCTGATGGGCATTCTGACTGCTGTGAGCTGATAGGTTTTTGTCATTTGGATTTACATATCTTTAATTATTCCTAATGTTTAGCATTTTCCCATGCCTTTTTAAATTTCTGGCAGAGAAAAACAGAAAAAGAAATGGAGAGTACAGTTAAACTCTTGAAATTGTCTTCTTGGATGGTTGCCCTCTTTTGAATGTTCTGGTCAATTTTCGACCCCATGTTTGTTTTTGAGGGCAGGTGTTATTCACAGGCCTGCAATGAGTGTGACTATTTAGTGACCATTAGCAGTGGGTTTAAAGCTGCTGTTGTGGGAAATGGCCACAAGGCGGCAGCGTTTCTCCACTCCCAAGTCTGGTTCCTAGGGCAGCAGAGCCTTTCTGGGACCAATGGAATACAGAAGAAGGCATCATTGAAGTCTAATACAGAATACCATGTCCTGGTGGATGGTAGAATGACCAGTAGGGTCTAGGAATTAGGAACTACTGGATGTATATCCTCGGTGGCTTCACTGACTGTCCTAACATCCTTTACCAGGTCCCCAGCAGCCCACGGGGCTCTCGTGGTCAGGCCCCTCCCAGGATATGGGGCTCACCTGGGCAGGGCCCCAGCAGCCAACGGGGTTCTCATGTTCAGGCCACTCCCAGGGTATGGAGCTCAGCTGTGAAACTACCCAGCAGCCCATGAGGCTCTCGTGCTTAGGCACCTCCCATGATACAGAGCTCCCATGGGCAGGTACCATGGCAGGGCTGGGCACACAGGAACCGTGCACATAGCCCTCATTGCAGAGCACCCCAGAACGCCTGTCACGCAGAGCTGACACAGAGCACCTCAGAGCAGGACTTGAACTAACCAACAGCAGCTCCGACAGGTCTCTGACCCTGGGCATCACTCTGTGCAGCCTCCCTCTGCCTGGTCTTCCAGAGACTTCCACTGCAGCCGGGGCACCAGGCCTTTGTCTCCAACCATCCCCCCTCCTCTCCCTGACTCCTGGGTTCCTCTCGTTAGGATTAGGTCTTCTTGAAATTGTCTCCCACTCATGGGCCAGATAAAATGATGAGAAAACAAGCCGGAGATGCAGCCCCTTGTCTATCCTGACTCTCAGGAGCCCACACCTGTTCCTTGGAACTGGCCGTTTCAGCGAGGTCCATTTTCTGCAATGTGAGCCACTGAGGGGTGAGGATTGGCTGACCGGAGCAGCCTGTCCCTACCGGCCAGCCCTCCCCAGGTGTGCCTGGGTTGAGGTCAATAGAAACACCGCTCCAGGGAGCAACAGCGCCTGCAGCTGTGCCTGACGCCATATTCTCTGCCCCGTCAGCAGTCTCAGGGCTGTGCTGGTGGGAGGGAGTGAGGGGGCACGGTTTTGTGGGTGGCCCGGTGTGAGAGGGGCTCTCCTGGACTTTCTGCAGGAGTTGCCAGACTGCCACCTGCTAAAGAAGAGGATGGGTCACCCATACCTTCCGCTGGAATTTCTCCGCGGGCAGAGGTGAGGGAGGAACAAAGCAGTGGGGGCCAAGACAGGACGGATATCTCAGGCAGGGAAATGGAAAGTTTTCAGAAGAGCGCCTGGGGCCAGGATCATCCTGGCTGGCCTGCAGGCACCAAGTCAGCCTGCGTGCTTTCGCTGGTGTGGATCCACGGCCCTTCCTCTATGCTTTCAAGTCCTTGTACATATTCAGGTGTTTTACCTGGGAAGGGAGGGAACAGTTCAGCAGCAGCTGGCTGGGGGCTCAGCTCACGTTTACTCACAGACGCCTATGTACGGTCCCCCAGCTTTGCAATGAGGACGCTCCTTGCGGGGGTGGGGGGGGGCTGCTGGCTGCATGGGAGAAAATTCCCTACCTCTGACCAACTTCAGAATTGTTTACCACTGGAGCAAGTGCCTTGATAGGGTTTTCCTCTGTATAACTAGTGGGTTCTGTTTATTTTTTCTGTTTTGTTTCAAGGTAGATTTTATTCCTCATTTATGTATTTATAGATATAAGCATGGAAATAATTCATTCATACAAATACATCTGTGTGAAGGGAAGAACGTTTTTCTGTTTTATTTTTAAATTTTATTTGTTTTAAAAAATTTTGAAATTTAGTATTATTTATTTTTTTAGACAGCAGGTTATTATTAGTTATCTATTTTATACATATACATGTATACAGGTCAATCCCAATCTCCCAACTCATCCCACCACCACCACCCCATGGCTTCCCCCCCTTGGTTTCCATACGTTTGTTCTCTAACCCTGTGTCTCTAATTCTGCCCTGCAAACCGGTTCATCTGTACCAGTTTTCTAGGTTCCACATATATGCATTAATACACAATATTTGTTTTTCTCTTTCTGACTTACTTCTCTCGGTATGACAGTCTCTAGATCCATCCACGTCTCTACAAATGACCCCGTTTCATTCCTTTTTATGGCTGAGTAATATTCCATTTTATATATGTACCACATCTTTATCCATTCGTCTGTCTGTGGGCATTTAGGTTGCTTCCATTACCTGGCTATTGTAAATAGTGCTGCAATGAACATTGTGGTGAATGTGTCTTTTGGATTTATGGTTTTCTCTGGGTATATGCCCAGAAGTGGGATTGCTGGATCATATGGTAATTGTATTTTTAGTTTTTCTAATGAACCTCCATACTGTTCTCCATAGTGACTGTATCAATTGACATGCCCACCAATAGTGGAAGAGGGATCCATGTGTCCACACCCTCCGCAGCATTTGTAGTTTGTAGATTTTCTGATGATGCCCATTCTAACAGGTGTGAGGTGATACCTCATTGAAGTTTTGACTTGCATTTCTCTAATAATTAGTGATGTTGAGCAGCTTTTCATGTGCATCCTGGCCATCTCTGGGTCTCCTTTGAAGAAATGTCTATTTAGATATTCTACCCATTTTTGAAGTGGGTTGTATTTTTTTTAATATTAAGCTGCATGAGCTGTTTATATATATTGGAGATTAAACCTTTGTCCATTGATTCGTTTTCACATATTTCCTCCCATTCTGAGGGTTGCCTTTTTCCATTCCCGTTTTTTAACAAAAGAAAGAAAGAAAGAAAGAAAAAGAAGCAGAACACAAATGTCCGTAAAATATGCCTCTTGAAACTGTCGTTTTGAAATATGGAGGTGTTTTGAATTTTTTGGTCGGTATACGACCCCAGGATTTGTTTTCAGGGCAGGTCTCATTTACAGGCCTGCAATTATTTTGAATATCAACTGACCATTAGCGCTGGGATTAAAGCTGCTGTTGTGTGAAACGGCCACAAGGTGGCAGCAGTTCTCCTTTACCAAATCTGGTGACTAGGGCAACAGAGCCTCAATGGAAGTCGTGTTCTAGGTTGTAATTTAGAATGGAATGTGCCAGGAAAAAGACCCTTAAGTTTGTCTCACTATTTCTTGTTCGGTTTTTTTTCATTTAATTTTTATTTTTTATCACAGCAAGTTTGATTACAATGTTTGGCTTGTTGTAGGTGTGCAAGATGTGGTTCTTTTACGCATATACATATGTCTGTTCTTCCTGGGATCCTTTTCCATGTACGTTATGACAGAATGTTGACTAATCTTCTCTTGGTATTCCGTAGGTGTTTGGTGTCTATATATTTCACCTGTGTTTGTATATGTCTCTTAACCCCAATATCCTAATGTATCCAATCCTCACACCTTTCCATTGGTGAACCGTAAGTTTGTTTAATGAATCTGCGATTGCCCTTCTCTGTGGAAATATCTTCACTAGTATCAAGTTTTAGGTAACACCTATAAGTGATATCATACGATATGTGTCTTTCTCTTTCTGACTTACTACAAGTCACGTGATTACCTCTAGACTCATCTACGGTGCTGCAAATGGCATTGTGTCCTTTTTTTCCTTGGCTAATATTCTGTCTGTACATGTACCAGTTCTTCTTTGACCACTCATCTGTTGATGGACTTTTTGGTTGCTCCCATGTCATGGCTATTGTAATGCTGCGGCAATGCACATTTGCCTGCCTGTGTCTTTCCAATTCTGTCTTCTTAGGTTATAGGCCCAGGAGTTCGCCTGCTGGATCATATGGTAGCAAAATGTTTACCTTGTACAGGCACCGCCATTCTGTTCTCATTAGTGGCTCTTACCAGGTTACGTCCCACTTAAAGTTGAGGTGATGCTCTTCTCCACAACACCTTCAGCGTTTATTGTTTGGAGTATTTTTGCTGAAGTTTATTCTGACTAGTGTGAGCTGATACCACTTTGTGCTTGGATTTGCATGCGTCTCATAATACCTTGAAATTGAGCTTTCTGGCATGTCCTTTTTTTCTTCAAACTGTGAGTACAGCTTACCTCTTCAAATTGTTTTCGGGAAGTAGGTGTGACATTTAGAAATATTTTGGCCATTACCTCCCTCAAGACATTATGAGGGCAGGTTTCATTCACAGCCCTCCAGTACTGGTGCATATGAAGTGACCCTTAGCACAGGTTTTAAAGCTGCTGTTGCAGGTAACGGCCAGAGGGTGGCAGCATTTCTGCTTTTCCCAATCTGTTAACTAGGGAAACAGACCATCCTGGCAGTGGTGTTCCTCGGTTCTATATTAGAGTGGAATGTGCCCCCAAAAGCTGATGTCTCCTTACTTATGTTTGTTTTAGAAATCGAATTTCTATATATTTTTTTATTGGAGTCATATTCCATTGTGTTCATGGACCACTTCTTCTTTGAGCATTCCTCTGTTGATGGACATTTTCGTAGCTTCCAAGTGTTGGCTATGGTAAATATTGCTGGAGTGCAGGATTGCCAGCATGTGTCTTTTCTTTTTTGTGGTACATGGGCCTCTCACTGCCGTGGGCCCTCCCATTGCAGAGCACAGGCTCCGGACGCACAGGCCCAGCAGCCATAGCTCACGGGAACAGCCGCTCCGCGGCATGTGGGATCTTCCCGAATCGGGGCATGAACCCATGTCCCCTGCACTGGCAGGCGGACTCTCATCCACTGCGCCACCAGTGAATCCCAGCCTGTCTTTTTGATTCTCATCCCCTCAGGCGAAAGGCCCAGCAGTGGGTATACTTGATTGAATGGTAGCTCAGTATTTATCTTTACAAGGCACGTCATTTTTGTTTTCATGACTGGCTCTTACCATGTCCCACGTTGAAGCAAGGGTAGGCATTTCTCCAAAACCCCTTCAGCATTTATTGTTTGCAGAATTTTTCCTGATGGGCATTCTGACTGCTGTGAGCTGATAGGTTTTTGTCATTTGGATTTACATATCTTTAATTATTCCTAATGTTTAGCATTTTCCCATGCCTTTTTAAATTTCTGGCAGAGAAAAACAGAAAAAAAACGGAGAGTACAGTTAAACTCTTGAAATTGTCTTCTTGGATGGTTGCCCTCTTTTGAATGTTCTGGTCAATTTTCGACCCCATGTTTGTTTTTGAGGGCAGGTGTTATTCACAGGCCTGCAATGAGTGTGACTATTTAGTGACCATTAGCAGTGGGTTTAAAGCTGCTGTTGTGGGAAATGGCCACAAGGCGGCAGCGTTTCTCCACTCCCAAGTCTGGTTCCTAGGGCAGCAGAGCCTTTCTGGGACCAATGGAATACAGAAGAAGGCATCATTGAAGTCTAATACAGAATACCATGTCCTGGTGGATGGTAGAATGACCAGTAGGGTCTAGGAATTAGGAACTACTGGATGTATATCCTCGGTGGCTTCACTGACTGTCCTAACATCATTTACCAGGTCCCCAGCAGCCCACGGGGCTCTCGTGGTCAGGCCCCTCCCAGGATATGGGGCTCACCTGGGCAGGGCCCCAGCAGCCAACGGGGTTCTCATGTTCAGGCCACTCCCAGGGTATGGAGCTCAGCTGTGAAACTACCCAGCAGCCCATGAGGCTCTCGTGCTTAGGCACCTCCCATGATACAGAGCTCCCGTGGGCAGGTACCATGGCAGGGCTGGGCACACAGGAACCGTGCACATAGCCCTCATTGCAGAGCACCCCAGAACGCCTGTCACGCAGAGCTGACACAGAGCACCTCAGAGCAGGACTTGAACTAACCAACAGCAGCTCCGACAGGTCTCTGACCCTGGGCATCACTCTGTGCAGCCTCCCTCTGCCTGGTCTTCCAGAGACTTCCACTGCAGCCGGGGCACCAGGCCTTTGTCTCCAACCATCCCCCCTCCTCTCCCTGACTCCTGGGTTCCTCTCATTAGGATTAGGTCTTCTTGAAATTGTCTCCCACTCATGGGCCAGATAAAATGATGAGAAAACAAGCCGGAGATGCAGCCCCTTGTCTATCCTGACTCTCAGGAGCCCACACCTGTTCCTTGGAACTGGCCGTTTCAGCGAGGTCCATTTTCTGCAATGTGAGCCACTGAGGGGTGAGGATTGGCTGACCGGAGCAGCCTGTCCCTACCGGCCAGCCCTCCCCAGGTGTGCCTGGGTTGAGGTCAATAGAAACACCGCTCCAGGGAGCAACAGCGCCTGCAGCTGTGCCTGACGCCATATTCTCTGCCCCGTCAGCAGTCTCGGGGCTGTGCTGGTGGGAGGGAGTGAGGGGGCACGGTTTTGTGGGTGGCCCGGTGTGAGAGGGGCTCTGCTGGACTTTCTGCAGGAGTTGCCAGACTGCCACCTGCTAAAGAAGAGGATGGGTCACCCATACCTTCCGCTGGAATTTCTCCGCGGGCAGAGGTGAGGGAGGAACAAAGCAGTGGGGGCCAAGACAGGACGGATATCTCAGGCAGGGAAATGGAAAGTTTTCAGAAGAGCGCCTGGGGCCAGGATCATCCTGGCTGGCCTGCAGGCACCAAGTCAGCCTGCGTGCTTTCGCTGGTGTGGATCCAAGGCCCTTCCTCTATGCTTTCAAGTCCTTGTACATATTCAGGTGTTTTACCTGGGAAGGGAGGGAACAGTTCAGCAGCAGCTGGCTGGGGGCTCAGCTCACGTTTACTCACAGACGCCTATGTACGGTACCCCAGCTTTGCAATGAGGACGCTCCTTGCGGGGGTGGGGGGGGGGCTGCTGGCTGCATGGGAGATAATTCCCTACCTCTGACCAACTTCAGAATTGTTTACCACTGGAGCAAGTGCCCTGATAGGGTTTTCCTCTGTATAACTAGTGGGTTCTGTTTATTTTTTCTGTTTTGTTTCAAGGTAGATTTTATTCCTCATTTATGTATTTATAGATATAAGCATGGAAATAATTCATTCATACAAATACATCTGTGTGAAGGGAAGAACGT
Organism: Mesoplodon mirus; assembly: GCF_964341445.2. Classification (NCBI taxonomy): domain Eukaryota; kingdom Metazoa; phylum Chordata; class Mammalia; order Artiodactyla; family Ziphiidae; genus Mesoplodon; species Mesoplodon mirus. The sequence continues at coordinate 93,933,694 of NC_138979.1, forward strand.
TTTTCTGTTTTATTTTTAAATTTTATTTGTTTTTAAAAATTTTGAAATTTAGTATTATTTATTTTTTTTAGACAGCAGGTTATTATTAGTTATCTATTTTATACATATACATGTATACAGGTCAATCCCAATCTCCCAACTCATCCCACCACCACCACCCCATGGCTTCCCCCCCTTGGTTTCCATACGTTTGTTCTCTAACCCTGTGTCTCTAATTCTGCCCTGCAAACCGGTTCATCTGTACCAGTTTTCTAGGTTCCACATATATGCATTAATACACAATATTTGTTTTTCTCTTTCTGACTTACTTCTCTCGGTATGACAGTCTCTAGATCCATCCACGTCTCTACAAATGACCCCGTTTCATTCCTTTTTATGGCTGAGTAATATTCCATTTTATATATGTACCACATCTTTATCCATTCGTCTGTCTGTGGGCATTTAGGTTGCTTCCATTACCTGGCTATTGTAAATAGTGCTGCAATGAACATTGTGGTGAATGTGTCTTTTGGATTTATGGTTTTCTCTGGGTATATGCCCAGAAGTGGGATTGCTGGATCATATGGTAATTGTATTTTTAGTTTTTCTAATGAACCTCCATACTGTTCTCCATAGTGACTGTATCAATTGACATGCCCACCAATAGTGGAAGAGGGATCCATGTGTCCACACCCTCCGCAGCATTTGTAGTTTGTAGATTTTCTGATGATGCCCATTCTAACAGGTGTGAGGTGATACCTCATTGAAGTTTTGACTTGCATTTCTCTAATAATTAGTGATGTTGAGCAGCTTTTCATGTGCATCCTGGCCATCTCTGGGTCTCCTTTGAAGAAATGTCTATTTAGATATTCTACCCATTTTTGAAGTGGGTTGTATTTTTTTTAATATTAAGCTGCATGAGCTGTTTATATATATTGGAGATTAAACCTTTGTCCATTGATTCGTTTTCACATATTTCCTCCCATTCTGAGGGTTGCCTTTTTCCATTCCCGTTTTTTAACAAAAGAAAGAAAGAAAGAAAGAAAAAGAAGCAGAACACAAATGTCCATAAAATATGCCTCTTGAAACTGTCGTTTTGAAATATGGAGGTGTTTTGAATTTTTTGGTCGGTATACGACCCCAGGATTTGTTTTCAGGGCAGGTCTCATTTACAGGCCTGCAATTATTTTGAATATCAACTGACCATTAGCGCTGGGATTAAAGCTGCTGTTGTGTGAAACGGCCACAAGGTGGCAGCAGTTCTCCTTTACCAAATCTGGTGACTAGGGCAACAGAGCCTCAATGGAAGTCGTGTTCTAGGTTGTAATTTAGAATGGAATGTGCCAGGAAAAAGACCCTTAAGTTTGTCTCACTATTTCTTGTTCGGTTTTTTTTCATTTAATTTTTATTTTTTATCACAGCAAGTTTGATTACAATGTTTGGCTTGTTGTAGGTGTGCAAGATGTGGTTCTTTTACGCATATACATATGTCTGTTCTTCCTGGGATCCTTTTCCATGTACGTTATGACAGAATGTTGACTAATCTTCTCTTGGTATTCCGTAGGTGTTTGGTGTCTATATATTTCACCTGTGTTTGTATATGTCTCTTAACCCCAATATCCTAATGTATCCAATCCTCACACCTTTCCATTGGTGAACCGTAAGTTTGTTTAATGAATCTGCGATTGCCCTTCTCTGTGGAAATATCTTCACTAGTATCAAGTTTTAGGTAACACCTATAAGTGATATCATACGATATGTGTCTTTCTCTTTCTGACTTACTACAAGTCACGTGATTACCTCTAGACTCATCTACGGTGCTGCAAATGGCATTGTGTCCTTTTTTTCCTTGGCTAATATTCTGTCTGTACATGTACCAGTTCTTCTTTGACCACTCATCTGTTGATGGACTTTTTGGTTGCTCCCATGTCATGGCTATTGTAATGCTGCGGCAATGCACATTTGCCTGCCTGTGTCTTTCCAATTCTGTCTTCTTAGGTTATAGGCCCAGGAGTTCGCCTGCTGGATCATATGGTAGCAAAATGTTTACCTTGTACAGGCACCGCCATTCTGTTCTCATTAGTGGCTCTTACCAGGTTACGTCCCACTTAAAGTTGAGGTGATGCTCTTCTCCACAACACCTTCAGCGTTTATTGTTTGGAGTATTTTTGCTGAAGTTTATTCTGACTAGTGTGAGCTGATACCACTTTGTGCTTGGATTTGCATGGGTCTCATAATACCTTGAAATTGAGCTTTCTGGCATGTCCTTTTTTTCTTCAAACTGTGAGTACAGCTTACCTCTTCAAATTGTTTTCGGGAAGTAGGTGTGACATTTAGAAATATTTTGGCCATTACCTCCCTCATGAGGGCAGGTTTCATTCACAGCCCCCCAGTACTGGTGCATATGAAGTGACCCTTAGCACAGGTTTTAAAGCTGCTGTTGCAGGTAACGGCCAGAGGGTGGCAGCATTTCTGCTTTTCCCAATCTGTTAACTAGGGAAACAGACCATCCTGGCAGTGGTGTTCCTCGGTTCTATATTAGAGTGGAATGTGCCCCCAAAAGCTGATGTCTCCTTACTTATGTTTGTGTTAGAAATCGAATTTCTATATATTTTTTTATTGGAGTCATATTCCATTGTGTTCATGGACCACTTCTTCTTTGAGCATTCCTCTGTTGATGGACATTTTCGTAGCTTCCAAGTGTTGGCTATGGTAAATATTGCTGGAGTGCAGGATTGCCAGCATGTGTCTTTTCTTTTTTGTGGTACATGGGCCTCTCACTGCCGTGGGCCCTCCCATTGCAGAGCACAGGCTCCGGACGCACAGGCCCAGCAGCCATAGCTCACGGGAACAGCCGCTCCGCGGCATGTGGGATCTTCCCGAATCGGGGCATGAACCCATGTCCCCTGCACTGGCAGGCGGACTCTCATCCACTGCGCCACCAGTGAATCCCAGCCTGTCTTTTTGATTCTCATCCCCTCAGGCGAAAGGCCCAGCAGTGGGTATACTTGATTGAATGGTAGCTCAGTATTTATCTTTACAAGGCACGTCATTTTTGTTTTCATGACTGGCTCTTACCATGTCCCACGTTGAAGCAAGGGTAGGCATTTCTCCAAAACCCCTTCAGCATTTATTGTTTGCAGAATTTTTCCTGATGGGCATTCTGACTGCTGTGAGCTGATAGGTTTTTGTCATTTGGATTTACATATCTTTAATTATTCCTCATGTTTAGCATTTTCCCATGCCCTTTTAAATTTCTGGCAGAGAAAAACAGAAAAAAAAACGGAGAGTACAGTTAAACTCTTGAAATTGTCTTCTTGGATGGTTGCCCTCTTTTGAATGTTCTGGTCAATTTTCGACCCCATGTTTGTTTTTGAGGGCAGGTGTTATTCACAGGCCTGCAATGAGTGTGACTATTTAGTGACCATTAGCAGTGGGTTTAAAGCTGCTGTTGTGGGAAATGGCCACAAGGCGGCAGCGTTTCTCCACTCCCAAGTCTGGTTCCTAGGGCAGCAGAGCCTTTCTGGGACCAATGGAATACAGAAGAAGGCATCATTGAAGTCTAATACAGAATACCATGTCCTGGTGGATGGTAGAATGACCAGTAGGGTCTAGGAATTAGGAACTACTGGATGTATATCCTCGGTGGCTTCACTGACTGTCCTAACATCCTTTACCAGGTCCCCAGCAGCCCACGGGGCTCTCGTGGTCAGGCCCCTCCCAGGATATGGGGCTCACCTGGGCAGGGCCCCAGCAGCCAACGGGGTTCTCATGTTCAGGCCACTCCCAGGGTATGGAGCTCAGCTGTGAAACTACCCAGCAGCCCATGAGGCTCTCGTGCTTAGGCACCTCCCATGATACAGAGCTCCCGTGGGCAGGTACCATGGCAGGGCTGGGCACACAGGAACCGTGCACATAGCCCTCATTGCAGAGCACCCCAGAACGCCTGTCACGCAGAGCTGACACAGAGCACCTCAGAGCAGGACTTGAACTAACCAACAGCAGCTCCGACAGGTCTCTGACCCTGGGCATCACTCTGTGCAGCCTCCCTCTGCCTGGTCTTCCAGAGACTTCCACTGCAGCCGGGGCACCAGGCCTTTGTCTCCAACCATCCCCCCTCCTCTCCCTGACTCCTGGGTTCCTCTCATTAGGATTAGGTCTTCTTGAAATTGTCTCCCACTCATGGGCCAGATAAAATGATGAGAAAACAAGCCGGAGATGCAGCCCCTTGTCTATCCTGACTCTCAGGAGCCCACACCTGTTCCTTGGAACTGGCCGTTTCAGCGAGGTCCATTTTCTGCAATGTGAGCCACTGAGGGGTGAGGATTGGCTGACCGGAGCAGCCTGTCCCTACCGGCCAGCCCTCCCCAGGTGTGCCTGGGTTGAGGTCAATAGAAACACCGCTCCAGGGAGCAACAGCGCCTGCAGCTGTGCCTGACGCCATATTCTCTGCCCCGTCAGCAGTCTCGGGGCTGTGCTGGTGGGAGGGAGTGAGGGGGCACGGTTTTGTGGGTGGCCCGGTGTGAGAGGGGCTCTGCTGGACTTTCTGCAGGAGTTGCCAGACTGCCACCTGCTAAAGAAGAGGATGGGTCACCCATACCTTCCGCTGGAATTTCTCCGCGGGCAGAGGTGAGGGAGGAACAAAGCAGTGGGGGCCAAGACAGGACGGATATCTCAGGCAGGGAAATGGAAAGTTTTCAGAAGAGCGCCTGGGGCCAGGATCATCCTGGCTGGCCTGCAGGCACCAAGTCAGCCTGCGTGCTTTCGCTGGTGTGGATCCACGGCCCTTCCTCTATGCTTTCAAGTCCTTGTACATATTCAGGTGTTTTACCTGGGAAGGGAGGGAACAGTTCAGCAGCAGCTGGCTGGGGGCTCAGCTCACGTTTACTCACAGACGCCTATGTACGGTCCCCCAGCTTTGCAATGAGGACGCTCCTTGCGGGGGTGGGGGGGGGCTGCTGGCTGCATGGGAGATAATTCCCTACCTCTGACCAACTTCAGAATTGTTTACCACTGGAGCAAGTGCCCTGATAGGGTTTTCCTCTGTATAACTAGTGGGTTCTGTTTATTTTTTCTGTTTTGTTTCAAGGTAGATTTTATTCCTCATTTATGTATTTATAGATATAAGCATGGAAATAATTCATTCATACAAATACATCTGTGTGAAGGGAAGAACGTTTTTCTGTTTTATTTTTAAATTTTATTTGTTTTAAAAAATTTTGAAATTTAGTATTATTTATTTTTTTAGACAGCAGGTTATTATTAGTTATCTATTTTATACATATACATGTATACAGGTCAATCCCAATCTCCCAACTCATCCCACCACCACCACCCCATGGCTTCCCCCCCTTGGTTTCCATACGTTTGTTCTCTAACCCTGTGTCTCTAATTCTGCCCTGCAAACCGGTTCATCTGTACCAGTTTTCTAGGTTCCACATATATGCATTAATACACAATATTTGTTTTTCTCTTTCTGACTTACTTCTCTCGGTATGACAGTCTCTAGATCCATCCACGTCTCTACAAATGACCCCGTTTCATTCCTTTTTATGGCTGAGTAATATTCCATTTTATATATGTACCACATCTTTATCCATTCGTCTGTCTGTGGGCATTTAGGTTGCTTCCATTACCTGGCTATTGTAAATAGTGCTGCAATGAACATTGTGGTGAATGTGTCTTTTGGATTTATGGTTTTCTCTGGGTATATGCCCAGAAGTGGGATTGCTGGGTCATATGGTAATTGTATTTTTAGTTTTTCTAATGAACCTCCATACTGTTCTCCATAGTGACTGTATCAATTGACATGCCCACCAATAGTGGAAGAGGGATCCATGTGTCCACACCCTCCGCAGCATTTGTAGTTTGTAGATTTTCTGATGATGCCCATTCTAACAGGTGTGAGGTGATACCTCATTGAAGTTTTGACTTGCATTTCTCTAATAATTAGTGATGTTGAGCAGCTTTTCATGTGCATCCTGGCCATCTCTGGGTCTCCTTTGAAGAAATGTCTATTTAGATATTCTACCCATTTTTGAAGTGGGTTGTATTTTTTTTAATATTAAGCTGCATGAGCTGTTTATATATATTGGAGATTAAACCTTTGTCCATTGATTCGTTTTCACATATTTCCTCCCATTCTGAGGGTTGCCTTTTTCCATTCCCGTTTTTTAACAAAAGAAAGAAAGAAAGAAAGAAAAAGAAGCAGAACACAAATGTCCATAAAATATGCCTCTTGAAACTGTCGTTTTGAAATATGGAGGTGTTTTGAATTTTTTGGTCGGTATACGACCCCAGGATTTGTTTTCAGGGCAGGTCTCATTTACAGGCCTGCAATTATTTTGAATATCAACTGACCATTAGCGCTGGGATTAAAGCTGCTGTTGTGTGAAACGGCCACAAGGTGGCAGCAGTTCTCCTTTACCAAATCTGGTGACTAGGGCAACAGAGCCTCAATGGAAGTCGTGTTCTAGGTTGTAATTTAGAATGGAATGTGCCAGGAAAAAGACCCTTAAGTTTGTCTCACTATTTCTTGTTCGGTTTTTTTTCATTTAATTTTTATTTTTTATCACAGCAAGTTTGATTACAATGTTTGGCTTGTTGTAGGTGTGCAAGATGTGGTTCTTTTACGCATATACATATGTCTGTTCTTCCTGGGATCCTTTTCCATGTACGTTATGACAGAATGTTGACTAATCTTCTCTTGGTATTCCGTAGGTGTTTGGTGTCTATATATTTCACCTGTGTTTGTATATGTCTCTTAACCCCAATATCCTAATGTATCCAATCCTCACACCTTTCCATTGGTGAACCGTAAGTTTGTTTAATGAATCTGCGATTGCCCTTCTCTGTGGAAATATCTTCACTAGTATCAAGTTTTAGGTAACACCTATAAGTGATATCATACGATATGTGTCTTTCTCTTTCTGACTTACTACAAGTCACGTGATTACCTCTAGACTCATCTACGGTGCTGCAAATGGCATTGTGTCCTTTTTTTCCTTGGCTAATATTCTGTCTGTACATGTACCAGTTCTTCTTTGACCACTCATCTGTTGATGGACTTTTTGGTTGCTCCCATGTCATGGCTATTGTAATGCTGCGGCAATGCACATTTGCCTGCCTGTGTCTTTCCAATTCTGTCTTCTTAGGTTATAGGCCCAGGAGTTCGCCTGCTGGATCATATGGTAGCAAAATGTTTACCTTGTACAGGCACCGCCATTCTGTTCTCATTAGTGGCTCTTACCAGGTTACGTCCCACTTAAAGTTGAGGTGATGCTCTTCTCCACAACACCTTCAGCGTTTATTGTTTGGAGTATTTTTGCTGAAGTTTATTCTGACTAGTGTGAGCTGATACCACTTTGTGCTTGGATTTGCATGGGTCTCATAATACCTTGAAATTGAGCTTTCTGGCATGTCCTTTTTTTCTTCAAACTGTGAGTACAGCTTACCTCTTCAAATTGTTTTCGGGAAGTAGGTGTGACATTTAGAAATATTTTGGCCATTACCTCCCTCATGAGGGCAGGTTTCATTCACAGCCCCCCAGTACTGGTGCATATGAAGTGACCCTTAGCACAGGTTTTAAAGCTGCTGTTGCAGGTAACGGCCAGAGGGTGGCAGCATTTCTGCTTTTCCCAATCTGTTAACTAGGGAAACAGACCATCCTGGCAGTGGTGTTCCTCGGTTCTATATTAGAGTGGAATGTGCCCCCAAAAGCTGATGTCTCCTTACTTATGTTTGTGTTAGAAATCGAATTTCTATATATTTTTTTATTGGAGTCATATTCCATTGTGTTCATGGACCACTTCTTCTTTGAGCATTCCTCTGTTGATGGACATTTTCGTAGCTTCCAAGTGTTGGCTATGGTAAATATTGCTGGAGTGCAGGATTGCCAGCATGTGTCTTTTCTTTTTTGTGGTACATGGGCCTCTCACTGCCGTGGGCCCTCCCATTGCAGAGCACAGGCTCCGGACGCACAGGCCCAGCAGCCATAGCTCACGGGAACAGCCGCTCCGCGGCATGTGGGATCTTCCCGAATCGGGGCATGAACCCATGTCCCCTGCACTGGCAGGCGGACTCTCATCCACTGCGCCACCAGTGAATCCCAGCCTGTCTTTTTGATTCTCATCCCCTCAGGCGAAAGGCCCAGCAGTGGGTATACTTGATTGAATGGTAGCTCAGTATTTATCTTTACAAGGCACGTCATTTTTGTTTTCATGACTGGCTCTTACCATGTCCCACGTTGAAGCAAGGGTAGGCATTTCTCCAAAACCCCTTCAGCATTTATTGTTTGCAGAATTTTTCCTGATGGGCATTCTGACTGCTGTGAGCTGATAGGTTTTTGTCATTTGGATTTACATATCTTTAATTATTCCTCATGTTTAGCATTTTCCCATGCCCTTTTAAATTTCTGGCAGAGAAAAACAGAAAAAAAAACGGAGAGTACAGTTAAACTCTTGAAATTGTCTTCTTGGATGGTTGCCCTCTTTTGAATGTTCTGGTCAATTTTCGACCCCATGTTTGTTTTTGAGGGCAGGTGTTATTCACAGGCCTGCAATGAGTGTGACTATTTAGTGACCATTAGCAGTGGGTTTAAAGCTGCTGTTGTGGGAAATGGCCACAAGGCGGCAGCGTTTCTCCACTCCCAAGTCTGGTTCCTAGGGCAGCAGAGCCTTTCTGGGACCAATGGAATACAGAAGAAGGCATCATTGAAGTCTAATACAGAATACCATGTCCTGGTGGATGGTAGAATGACCAGTAGGGTCTAGGAATTAGGAACTACTGGATGTATATCCTCGGTGGCTTCACTGACTGTCCTAACATCCTTTACCAGGTCCCCAGCAGCCCACGGGGCTCTCGTGGTCAGGCCCCTCCCAGGATATGGGGCTCACCTGGGCAGGGCCCCAGCAGCCAACGGGGTTCTCATGTTCAGGCCACTCCCAGGGTATGGAGCTCAGCTGTGAAACTACCCAGCAGCCCATGAGGCTCTCGTGCTTAGGCACCTCCCATGATACAGAGCTCCCGTGGGCAGGTACCATGGCAGGGCTGGGCACACAGGAACCGTGCACATAGCCCTCATTGCAGAGCACCCCAGAACGCCTGTCACGCAGAGCTGACACAGAGCACCTCAGAGCAGGACTTGAACTAACCAACAGCAGCTCCGACAGGTCTCTGACCCTGGGCATCACTCTGTGCAGCCTCCCTCTGCCTGGTCTTCCAGAGACTTCCACTGCAGCCGGGGCACCAGGCCTTTGTCTCCAACCATCCCCCCTCCTCTCCCTGACTCCTGGGTTCCTCTCATTAGGATTAGGTCTTCTTGAAATTGTCTCCCACTCATGGGCCAGATAAAATGATGAGAAAACAAGCCGGAGATGCAGCCCCTTGTCTATCCTGACTCTCAGGAGCCCACACCTGTTCCTTGGAACTGGCCGTTTCAGCGAGGTCCATTTTCTGCAATGTGAGCCACTGAGGGGTGAGGATTGGCTGACCGGAGCAGCCTGTCCCTACCGGCCAGCCCTCCCCAGGTGTGCCTGGGTTGAGGTCAATAGAAACACCGCTCCAGGGAGCAACAGCGCCTGCAGCTGTGCCTGACGCCATATTCTCTGCCCCGTCAGCAGTCTCGGGGCTGTGCTGGTGGGAGGGAGTGAGGGGGCACGGTTTTGTGGGTGGCCCGGTGTGAGAGGGGCTCTGCTGGACTTTCTGCAGGAGTTGCCAGACTGCCACCTGCTAAAGAAGAGGATGGGTCACCCATACCTTCCGCTGGAATTTCTCCGCGGGCAGAGGTGAGGGAGGAACAAAGCAGTGGGGGCCAAGACAGGACGGATATCTCAGGCAGGGAAATGGAAAGTTTTCAGAAGAGCGCCTGGGGCCAGGATCATCCTGGCTGGCCTGCAGGCACCAAGTCAGCCTGCGTGCTTTCGCTGGTGTGGATCCACGGCCCTTCCTCTATGCTTTCAAGTCCTTGTACATATTCAGGTGTTTTACCTGGGAAGGGAGGGAACAGTTCAGCAGCAGCTGGCTGGGGGCTCAGCTCACGTTTACTCACAGACGCCTATGTACGGTCCCCCAGCTTTGCAATGAGGACGCTCCTTGCGGGGGTGGGGGGGGGCTGCTGGCTGCATGGGAGATAATTCCCTACCTCTGACCAACTTCAGAATTGTTTACCACTGGAGCAAGTGCCCTGATAGGGTTTTCCTCTGTATAACTAGTGGGTTCTGTTTATTTTTTCTGTTTTGTTTCAAGGTAGATTTTATTCCTCATTTATGTATTTATAGATATAAGCATGGAAATAATTCATTCATACAAATACATCTGTGTGAAGGGAAGAACGTTTTTCTGTTTTATTTTTAAATTTTATTTGTTTTAAAAAATTTTGAAATTTAGTATTATTTATTTTTTTAGACAGCAGGTTATTATTAGTTATCTATTTTATACATATACATGTATACAGGTCAATCCCAATCTCCCAACTCATCCCACCACCACCACCCCATGGCTTCCCCCCCTTGGTTTCCATACGTTTGTTCTCTAACCCTGTGTCTCTAATTCTGCCCTGCAAACCGGTTCATCTGTACCAGTTTTCTAGGTTCCACATATATGCATTAATACACAATATTTGTTTTTCTCTTTCTGACTTACTTCTCTCGGTATGACAGTCTCTAGATCCATCCACGTCTCTACAAATGACCCCGTTTCATTCCTTTTTATGGCTGAGTAATATTCCATTTTATATATGTACCACATCTTTATCCATTCGTCTGTCTGTGGGCATTTAGGTTGCTTCCATTACCTGGCTATTGTAAATAGTGCTGCAATGAACATTGTGGTGAATGTGTCTTTTGGATTTATGGTTTTCTCTGGGTATATGCCCAGAAGTGGGATTGCTGGGTCATATGGTAATTGTATTTTTAGTTTTTCTAATGAACCTCCATACTGTTCTCCATAGTGACTGTATCAATTGACATGCCCACCAATAGTGGAAGAGGGATCCATGTGTCCACACCCTCCACAGCATTTGTAGTTTGTAGATTTTCTGATGATGCCCATTCTAACAGGTGTGAGGTGATACCTCATTGAAGTTTTGACTTGCATTTCTCTAATAATTAGTGATGTTGAGCAGCTTTTCATGTGCATCCTGGCCATCTCTGGGTCTCCTTTGAAGAAATGTCTATTTAGATATTCTACCCATTTTTGAAGTGGGTTGTATTTTTTTTAATATTAAGCTGCATGAGCTGTTTATATATATTGGAGATTAAACCTTTGTCCATTGATTCGTTTTCACATATTTCCTCCCATTCTGAGGGTTGCCTTTTTCCATTCCCGTTTTTTAACAAAAGAAAGAAAGAAAGAAAGAAAAAGAAGCAGAACGCAAATGTCCGTAAAATATGCCTCTTGAAACTGTCGTTTTGAAATATGGAGGTGTTTTGAATTTTTTGGTCGGTATACGACCCCAGGATTTGTTTTCAGGGCAGGTCTCATTTACAGGCCTGCAATTATTTTGAATATCAACTGACCATTAGCGCTGGGATTAAAGCTGCTGTTGTGTGAAACGGCCACAAGGTGGCAGCAGTTCTCCTTTACCAAATCTGGTGACTAGGGCAACAGAGCCTCAATGGAAGTCGTGTTCTAGGTTGTAATTTAGAATGGAATGTGCCAGGAAAAAGACCCTTATGTTTGTCTCACTATTTCTTGTTGGGTTTTTTTTCATTTAATTTTTATTTTTTATCACAGCAAGTTTGATTACAATGTTTGGCTTGTTGTAGGTGTGCAAGATGTGGTTCTTTTACGCATATACATATGTCTGTTCTTCCTGGGATCCTTTTCCATGTACGTTATGACAGAATGTTGACTAATCTTCTCTTGGTATTCCGTAGGTGTTTGGTGTCTATATATTTCACCTGTGTTTGTATATGTCTCTTAACCCCAATATCCTAATGTATCCAATCCTCACACCTTTCCATTGGTGAACCATAAGTTTGTTTAATGAATCTGCGATTGCCCTTCTCTGTGGAAATATCTTCACTAGTATCAAGTTTTAGGTAACACCTATAAGTGATATCATACGATATGTGTCTTTCTCTTTCTGACTTACTACAAGTCACGTGATTACCTCTAGACTCATCTACGGTGCTGCAGATGGCATTGTGTCCTTTTTTTCCTTGGCTAATATTCTGTCTGTACATGTACCAGTTCTTCTTTGACCACTCATCTGTTGATGGACTTTTTGGTTGCTCCCATGTCATGGCTATTTTAATGCTGCGGCAATGCACATTTGCCTGCCTGTGTCTTTCCAATTCTGTCTTCTTAGGTTATAGGCCCAGGAGTTCGCCTGCTGGATCATATGGTAGCAAAATGTTTACCTTGTACAGGCACCGCCATTCTGTTCTCATTAGTGGCTCTTACCAGGTTACGTCCCACTTAAAGTTGAGGTGATGCTCTTCTCCACAACACCTTCAGCGTTTATTGTTTGGAGTATTTTTGCTGAAGTTTATTCTGACTAGTGTGAGCTGATACCACTTTGTGCTTGGATTTGCATGGGTCTCATAATACCTTGAAATTGAGCTTTCTGGCATGTCCTTTTTTTCTTCAAACTGTGAGTACAGCTTACCTCTTCAAATTGTTTTCGGGAAGTAGGTGTGACATTTAGAAATATTTTGGCCATTACCTCCCTCATGAGGGCAGGTTTCATTCACAGCCCCCCAGTACTGGTGCATATGAAGTGACCCTTAGCACAGGTTTTAAAGCTGCTGTTGCAGGTAACGGCCAGAGGGTGGCAGCATTTCTGCTTTTCCCAATCTGTTAACTAGGGAAACAGACCATCCTGGCAGTGGTGTTCCTCGGTTCTATATTAGAGTGGAATGTGCCCCCAAAAGCTGATGTCTCCTTACTTATGTTTGTGTTAGAAATCGAATTTCTATATATTTTTTTATTGGAGTCATATTCCATTGTGTTCATGGACCACTTCTTCTTTGAGCATTCCTCTGTTGATGGACATTTTCGTAGCTTCCAAGTGTTGGCTATGGTAAATATTGCTGGAGTGCAGGATTGCCAGCATGTGTCTTTTCTTTTTTGTGGTACATGGGCCTCTCACTGCCGTGGGCCCTCCCATTGCAGAGCACAGGCTCCGGACGCACAGGCCCAGCAGCCATAGCTCACGGGAACAGCCGCTCCGCGGCATGTGGGATCTTCCCGAATCGGGGCATGAACCCATGTCCCCTGCACTGGCAGGCGGACTCTCATCCACTGCGCCACCAGTGAATCCCAGCCTGTCTTTTTGATTCTCATCCCCTCAGGCAAAAGGCCCAGCAGTGGGTATACTTGATTGAATGGTAGCTCAGTATTTATCTTTACAAGGCACGTCATTTTTGTTTTCATGACTGGCTCTTACCATGTCCCACGTTGAAGCAAGGGTAGGCATTTCTCCAAAACCCCTTCAGCATTTATTGTTTGCAGAATTTTTCCTGATGGGCATTCTGACTGCTGTGAGCTGATAGGTTTTTGTCATTTGGATTTACATATCTTTAATTATTCCTCATGTTTAGCATTTTCCCATGCCCTTTTAAATTTCTGGCAGAGAAAAACAGAAAAAAAAACGGAGAGTACAGTTAAACTCTTGAAATTGTCTTCTTGGATGGTTGCCCTCTTTTGAATGTTCTGGTCAATTTTCGACCCCATGTTTGTTTTTGAGGGCAGGTGTTATTCACAGGCCTGCAATGAGTGTGACTATTTAGTGACCATTAGCAGTGGGTTTAAAGCTGCTGTTGTGGGAAATGGCCACAAGGCGGCAGCGTTTCTCCACTCCCAAGTCTGGTTCCTAGGGCAGCAGAGCCTTTCTGGGACCAATGGAATACAGAAGAAGGCATCATTGAAGTCTAATACAGAATACCATGTCCTGGTGGATGGTAGAATGACCAGTAGGGTCTAGGAATTAGGAACTACTGGATGTATATCCTCGGTGGCTTCACTGACTGTCCTAACATCCTTTACCAGGTCCCCAGCAGCCCACGGGGCTCTCGTGGTCAGGCCCCTCCCAGGATATGGGGCTCACCTGGGCAGGGCCCCAGCAGCCAACGGGGTTCTCATGTTCAGGCCACTCCCAGGGTATGGAGCTCAGCTGTGAAACTACCCAGCAGCCCATGAGGCTCTCGTGCTTAGGCACCTCCCATGATACAGAGCTCCCGTGGGCAGGTACCATGGCAGGGCTGGGCACACAGGAACCGTGCACATAGCCCTCATTGCAGAGCACCCCAGAACGCCTGTCACGCAGAGCTGACACAGAGCACCTCAGAGCAGGACTTGAACTAACCAACAGCAGCTCCGACAGGTCTCTGACCCTGGGCATCACTCTGTGCAGCCTCCCTCTGCCTGGTCTTCCAGAGACTTCCACTGCAGCCGGGGCACCAGGCCTTTGTCTCCAACCATCCCCCCTCCTCTCCCTGACTCCTGGGTTCCTCTCATTAGGATTAGGTCTTCTTGAAATTGTCTCCCACTCATGGGCCAGATAAAATGATGAGAAAACAAGCCGGAGATGCAGCCCCTTGTCTATCCTGACTCTCAGGAGCCCACACCTGTTCCTTGGAACTGGCCGTTTCAGCGAGGTCCATTTTCTGCAATGTGAGCCACTGAGGGGTGAGGATTGGCTGACCGGAGCAGCCTGTCCCTACCGGCCAGCCCTCCCCAGGTGTGCCTGGGTTGAGGTCAATAGAAACACCGCTCCAGGGAGCAACAGCGCCTGCAGCTGTGCCTGACGCCATATTCTCTGCCCCGTCAGCAGTCTCGGGGCTGTGCTGGTGGGAGGGAGTGAGGGGGCACGGTTTTGTGGGTGGCCCGGTGTGAGAGGGGCTCTGCTGGACTTTCTGCAGGAGTTGCCAGACTGCCACCTGCTAAAGAAGAGGATGGGTCACCCATACCTTCCGCTGGAATTTCTCCGCGGGCAGAGGTGAGGGAGGAACAAAGCAGTGGGGGCCAAGACAGGACGGATATCTCAGGCAGGGAAATGGAAAGTTTTCAGAAGAGCGCCTGGGGCCAGGATCATCCTGGCTGGCCTGCAGGCACCAAGTCAGCCTGCGTGCTTTCGCTGGTGTGGATCCACGGCCCTTCCTCTATGCTTTCAAGTCCTTGTACATATTCAGGTGTTTTACCTGGGAAGGGAGGGAACAGTTCAGCAGCAGCTGGCTGGGGGCTCAGCTCACGTTTACTCACAGACGCCTATGTACGGTCCCCCAGCTTTGCAATGAGGACGCTCCTTGCGGGGGTGGGGGGGGGCTGCTGGCTGCATGGGAGATAATTCCCTACCTCTGACCAACTTCAGAATTGTTTACCACTGGAGCAAGTGCCCTGATAGGGTTTTCCTCTGTATAACTAGTGGGTTCTGTTTATTTTTTCTGTTTTGTTTCAAGGTAGATTTTATTCCTCATTTATGTATTTATAGATATAAGCATGGAAATAATTCATTCATACAAATACATCTGTGTGAAGGGAAGAACGTTTTTCTGTTTTATTTTTAAATTTTATTTGTTTTAAAAAATTTTGAAATTTAGTATTATTTATTTTTTTAGACAGCAGGTTATTATTAGTTATCTATTTTATACATATACATGTATACAGGTCAATCCCAATCTCCCAACTCATCCCACCACCACCACCCCATGGCTTCCCCCCCTTGGTTTCCATACGTTTGTTCTCTAACCCTGTGTCTCTAATTCTGCCCTGCAAACCGGTTCATCTGTACCAGTTTTCTAGGTTCCACATATATGCATTAATACACAATATTTGTTTTTCTCTTTCTGACTTACTTCTCTCGGTATGACAGTCTCTAGATCCATCCACGTCTCTACAAATGACCCCGTTTCATTCCTTTTTATGGCTGAGTAATATTCCATTTTATATATGTACCACATCTTTATCCATTCGTCTGTCTGTGGGCATTTAGGTTGCTTCCATTACCTGGCTATTGTAAATAGTGCTGCAATGAACATTGTGGTGAATGTGTCTTTTGGATTTATGGTTTTCTCTGGGTATATGCCCAGAAGTGGGATTGCTGGGTCATATGGTAATTGTATTTTTAGTTTTTCTAATGAACCTCCATACTGTTCTCCATAGTGACTGTATCAATTGACATGCCCACCAATAGTGGAAGAGGGATCCATGTGTCCACACCCTCCGCAGCATTTGTAGTTTGTAGATTTTCTGATGATGCCCATTCTAACAGGTGTGAGGTGATACCTCATTGAAGTTTTGACTTGCATTTCTCTAATAATTAGTGATGTTGAGCAGCTTTTCATGTGCATCCTGGCCATCTCTGGGTCTCCTTTGAAGAAATGTCTATTTAGATATTCTACCCATTTTTGAAGTGGGTTGTATTTTTTTTAATATTAAGCTGCATGAGCTGTTTATATATATTGGAGATTAAACCTTTGTCCATTGATTCGTTTTCACATATTTCCTCCCATTCTGAGGGTTGCCTTTTTCCATTCCCGTTTTTTAACAAAAGAAAGAAAGAAAGAAAGAAAAAGAAGCAGAACACAAATGTCCATAAAATATGCCTCTTGAAACTGTCGTTTTGAAATATGGAGGTGTTTTGAATTTTTTGGTCGGTATACGACCCCAGGATTTGTTTTCAGGGCAGGTCTCATTTACAGGCCTGCAATTATTTTGAATATCAACTGACCATTAGCGCTGGGATTAAAGCTGCTGTTGTGTGAAACGGCCACAAGGTGGCAGCAGTTCTCCTTTACCAAATCTGGTGACTAGGGCAACAGAGCCTCAATGGAAGTCGTGTTCTAGGTTGTAATTTAGAATGGAATGTGCCAGGAAAAAGACCCTTAAGTTTGTCTCACTATTTCTTGTTCGGTTTTTTTTCATTTAATTTTTATTTTTTATCACAGCAAGTTTGATTACAATGTTTGGCTTGTTGTAGGTGTGCAAGATGTGGTTCTTTTACGCATATACATATGTCTGTTCTTCCTGGGATCCTTTTCCATGTACGTTATGACAGAATGTTGACTAATCTTCTCTTGGTATTCCGTAGGTGTTTGGTGTCTATATATTTCACCTGTGTTTGTATATGTCTCTTAACCCCAATATCCTAATGTATCCAATCCTCACACCTTTCCATTGGTGAACCGTAAGTTTGTTTAATGAATCTGCGATTGCCCTTCTCTGTGGAAATATCTTCACTAGTATCAAGTTTTAGGTAACACCTATAAGTGATATCATACGATATGTGTCTTTCTCTTTCTGACTTACTACAAGTCACGTGATTACCTCTAGACTCATCTACGGTGCTGCAAATGGCATTGTGTCCTTTTTTTCCTTGGCTAATATTCTGTCTGTACATGTACCAGTTCTTCTTTGACCACTCATCTGTTGATGGACTTTTTGGTTGCTCCCATGTCATGGCTATTGTAATGCTGCGGCAATGCACATTTGCCTGCCTGTGTCTTTCCAATTCTGTCTTCTTAGGTTATAGGCCCAGGAGTTCGCCTGCTGGATCATATGGTAGCAAAATGTTTACCTTGTACAGGCACCGCCATTCTGTTCTCATTAGTGGCTCTTACCAGGTTACGTCCCACTTAAAGTTGAGGTGATGCTCTTCTCCACAACACCTTCAGCGTTTATTGTTTGGAGTATTTTTGCTGAAGTTTATTCTGACTAGTGTGAGCTGATACCACTTTGTGCTTGGATTTGCATGGGTCTCATAATACCTTGAAATTGAGCTTTCTGGCATGTCCTTTTTTTCTTCAAACTGTGAGTACAGCTTACCTCTTCAAATTGTTTTCGGGAAGTAGGTGTGACATTTAGAAATATTTTGGCCATTACCTCCCTCATGAGGGCAGGTTTCATTCACAGCCCCCCAGTACTGGTGCATATGAAGTGACCCTTAGCACAGGTTTTAAAGCTGCTGTTGCAGGTAACGGCCAGAGGGTGGCAGCATTTCTGCTTTTCCCAATCTGTTAACTAGGGAAACAGACCATCCTGGCAGTGGTGTTCCTCGGTTCTATATTAGAGTGGAATGTGCCCCCAAAAGCTGATGTCTCCTTACTTATGTTTGTGTTAGAAATCGAATTTCTATATATTTTTTTATTGGAGTCATATTCCATTGTGTTCATGGACCACTTCTTCTTTGAGCATTCCTCTGTTGATGGACATTTTCGTAGCTTCCAAGTGTTGGCTATGGTAAATATTGCTGGAGTGCAGGATTGCCAGCATGTGTCTTTTCTTTTTTGTGGTACATGGGCCTCTCACTGCCGTGGGCCCTCCCATTGCAGAGCACAGGCTCCGGACGCACAGGCCCAGCAGCCATAGCTCACGGGAACAGCCGCTCCGCGGCATGTGGGATCTTCCCGAATCGGGGCATGAACCCATGTCCCCTGCACTGGCAGGCGGACTCTCATCCACTGCGCCACCAGTGAATCCCAGCCTGTCTTTTTGATTCTCATCCCCTCAGGCGAAAGGCCCAGCAGTGGGTATACTTGATTGAATGGTAGCTCAGTATTTATCTTTACAAGGCACGTCATTTTTGTTTTCATGACTGGCTCTTACCATGTCCCACGTTGAAGCAAGGGTAGGCATTTCTCCAAAACCCCTTCAGCATTTATTGTTTGCAGAATTTTTCCTGATGGGCATTCTGACTGCTGTGAGCTGATAGGTTTTTGTCATTTGGATTTACATATCTTTAATTATTCCTCATGTTTAGCATTTTCCCATGCCCTTTTAAATTTCTGGCAGAGAAAAACAGAAAAAAAAACGGAGAGTACAGTTAAACTCTTGAAATTGTCTTCTTGGATGGTTGCCCTCTTTTGAATGTTCTGGTCAATTTTCGACCCCATGTTTGTTTTTGAGGGCAGGTGTTATTCACAGGCCTGCAATGAGTGTGACTATTTAGTGACCATTAGCAGTGGGTTTAAAGCTGCTGTTGTGGGAAATGGCCACAAGGCGGCAGCGTTTCTCCACTCCCAAGTCTGGTTCCTAGGGCAGCAGAGCCTTTCTGGGACCAATGGAATACAGAAGAAGGCATCATTGAAGTCTAATACAGAATACCATGTCCTGGTGGATGGTAGAATGACCAGTAGGGTCTAGGAATTAGGAACTACTGGATGTATATCCTCGGTGGCTTCACTGACTGTCCTAACATCCTTTACCAGGTCCCCAGCAGCCCACGGGGCTCTCGTGGTCAGGCCCCTCCCAGGATATGGGGCTCACCTGGGCAGGGCCCCAGCAGCCAACGGGGTTCTCATGTTCAGGCCACTCCCAGGGTATGGAGCTCAGCTGTGAAACTACCCAGCAGCCCATGAGGCTCTCGTGCTTAGGCACCTCCCATGATACAGAGCTCCCGTGGGCAGGTACCATGGCAGGGCTGGGCACACAGGAACCGTGCACATAGCCCTCATTGCAGAGCACCCCAGAACGCCTGTCACGCAGAGCTGACACAGAGCACCTCAGAGCAGGACTTGAACTAACCAACAGCAGCTCCGACAGGTCTCTGACCCTGGGCATCACTCTGTGCAGCCTCCCTCTGCCTGGTCTTCCAGAGACTTCCACTGCAGCCGGGGCACCAGGCCTTTGTCTCCAACCATCCCCCCTCCTCTCCCTGACTCCTGGGTTCCTCTCATTAGGATTAGGTCTTCTTGAAATTGTCTCCCACTCATGGGCCAGATAAAATGATGAGAAAACAAGCCGGAGATGCAGCCCCTTGTCTATCCTGACTCTCAGGAGCCCACACCTGTTCCTTGGAACTGGCCGTTTCAGCGAGGTCCATTTTCTGCAATGTGAGCCACTGAGGGGTGAGGATTGGCTGACCGGAGCAGCCTGTCCCTACCGGCCAGCCCTCCCCAGGTGTGCCTGGGTTGAGGTCAATAGAAACACCGCTCCAGGGAGCAACAGCGCCTGCAGCTGTGCCTGACGCCATATTCTCTGCCCCGTCAGCAGTCTCGGGGCTGTGCTGGTGGGAGGGAGTGAGGGGGCACGGTTTTGTGGGTGGCCCGGTGTGAGAGGGGCTCTGCTGGACTTTCTGCAGGAGTTGCCAGACTGCCACCTGCTAAAGAAGAGGATGGGTCACCCATACCTTCCGCTGGAATTTCTCCGCGGGCAGAGGTGAGGGAGGAACAAAGCAGTGGGGGCCAAGACAGGACGGATATCTCAGGCAGGGAAATGGAAAGTTTTCAGAAGAGCGCCTGGGGCCAGGATCATCCTGGCTGGCCTGCAGGCACCAAGTCAGCCTGCGTGCTTTCGCTGGTGTGGATCCACGGCCCTTCCTCTATGCTTTCAAGTCCTTGTACATATTCAGGTGTTTTACCTGGGAAGGGAGGGAACAGTTCAGCAGCAGCTGGCTGGGGGCTCAGCTCACGTTTACTCACAGACGCCTATGTACGGTCCCCCAGCTTTGCAATGAGGACGCTCCTTGCGGGGGTGGGGGGGGGCTGCTGGCTGCATGGGAGATAATTCCCTACCTCTGACCAACTTCAGAATTGTTTACCACTGGAGCAAGTGCCCTGATAGGGTTTTCCTCTGTATAACTAGTGGGTTCTGTTTATTTTTTCTGTTTTGTTTCAAGGTAGATTTTATTCCTCATTTATGTATTTATAGATATAAGCATGGAAATAATTCATTCATACAAATACATCTGTGTGAAGGGAAGAACGTTTTTCTGTTTTATTTTTAAATTTTATTTGTTTTAAAAAATTTTGAAATTTAGTATTATTTATTTTTTTAGACAGCAGGTTATTATTAGTTATCTATTTTATACATATACATGTATACAGGTCAATCCCAATCTCCCAACTCATCCCACCACCACCACCCCATGGCTTCCCCCCCTTGGTTTCCATACGTTTGTTCTCTAACCCTGTGTCTCTAATTCTGCCCTGCAAACCGGTTCATCTGTACCAGTTTTCTAGGTTCCACATATATGCATTAATACACAATATTTGTTTTTCTCTTTCTGACTTACTTCTCTCGGTATGACAGTCTCTAGATCCATCCACGTCTCTACAAATGACCCCGTTTCATTCCTTTTTATGGCTGAGTAATATTCCATTTTATATATGTACCACATCTTTATCCATTCGTCTGTCTGTGGGCATTTAGGTTGCTTCCATTACCTGGCTATTGTAAATAGTGCTGCAATGAACATTGTGGTGAATGTGTCTTTTGGATTTATGGTTTTCTCTGGGTATATGCCCAGAAGTGGGATTGCTGGGTCATATGGTAATTGTATTTTTAGTTTTTCTAATGAACCTCCATACTGTTCTCCATAGTGACTGTATCAATTGACATGCCCACCAATAGTGGAAGAGGGATCCATGTGTCCACACCCTCCACAGCATTTGTAGTTTGTAGATTTTCTGATGATGCCCATTCTAACAGGTGTGAGGTGATACCTCATTGAAGTTTTGACTTGCATTTCTCTAATAATTAGTGATGTTGAGCAGCTTTTCATGTGCATCCTGGCCATCTCTGGGTCTCCTTTGAAGAAATGTCTATTTAGATATTCTACCCATTTTTGAAGTGGGTTGTATTTTTTTTAATATTAAGCTGCATGAGCTGTTTATATATATTGGAGATTAAACCTTTGTCCATTGATTCGTTTTCACATATTTCCTCCCATTCTGAGGGTTGCCTTTTTCCATTCCCGTTTTTTAACAAAAGAAAGAAAGAAAGAAAGAAAAAGAAGCAGAACGCAAATGTCCGTAAAATATGCCTCTTGAAACTGTCGTTTTGAAATATGGAGGTGTTTTGAATTTTTTGGTCGGTATACGACCCCAGGATTTGTTTTCAGGGCAGGTCTCATTTACAGGCCTGCAATTATTTTGAATATCAACTGACCATTAGCGCTGGGATTAAAGCTGCTGTTGTGTGAAACGGCCACAAGGTGGCAGCAGTTCTCCTTTACCAAATCTGGTGACTAGGGCAACAGAGCCTCAATGGAAGTCGTGTTCTAGGTTGTAATTTAGAATGGAATGTGCCAGGAAAAAGACCCTTATGTTTGTCTCACTATTTCTTGTTGGGTTTTTTTTCATTTAATTTTTATTTTTTATCACAGCAAGTTTGATTACAATGTTTGGCTTGTTGTAGGTGTGCAAGATGTGGTTCTTTTACGCATATACATATGTCTGTTCTTCCTGGGATCCTTTTCCATGTACGTTATGACAGAATGTTGACTAATCTTCTCTTGGTATTCCGTAGGTGTTTGGTGTCTATATATTTCACCTGTGTTTGTATATGTCTCTTAACCCCAATATCCTAATGTATCCAATCCTCACACCTTTCCATTGGTGAACCATAAGTTTGTTTAATGAATCTGCGATTGCCCTTCTCTGTGGAAATATCTTCACTAGTATCAAGTTTTAGGTAACACCTATAAGTGATATCATACGATATGTGTCTTTCTCTTTCTGACTTACTACAAGTCACGTGATTACCTCTAGACTCATCTACGGTGCTGCAGATGGCATTGTGTCCTTTTTTTCCTTGGCTAATATTCTGTCTGTACATGTACCAGTTCTTCTTTGACCACTCATCTGTTGATGGACTTTTTGGTTGCTCCCATGTCATGGCTATTTTAATGCTGCGGCAATGCACATTTGCCTGCCTGTGTCTTTCCAATTCTGTCTTCTTAGGTTATAGGCCCAGGAGTTCGCCTGCTGGATCATATGGTAGCAAAATGTTTACCTTGTACAGGCACCGCCATTCTGTTCTCATTAGTGGCTCTTACCAGGTTACGTCCCACTTAAAGTTGAGGTGATGCTCTTCTCCACAACACCTTCAGCGTTTATTGTTTGGAGTATTTTTGCTGAAGTTTATTCTGACTAGTGTGAGCTGATACCACTTTGTGCTTGGATTTGCATGGGTCTCATAATACCTTGAAATTGAGCTTTCTGGCATGTCCTTTTTTTCTTCAAACTGTGAGTACAGCTTACCTCTTCAAATTGTTTTCGGGAAGTAGGTGTGACATTTAGAAATATTTTGGCCATTACCTCCCTCATGAGGGCAGGTTTCATTCACAGCCCCCCAGTACTGGTGCATATGAAGTGACCCTTAGCACAGGTTTTAAAGCTGCTGTTGCAGGTAACGGCCAGAGGGTGGCAGCATTTCTGCTTTTCCCAATCTGTTAACTAGGGAAACAGACCATCCTGGCAGTGGTGTTCCTCGGTTCTATATTAGAGTGGAATGTGCCCCCAAAAGCTGATGTCTCCTTACTTATGTTTGTGTTAGAAATCGAATTTCTATATATTTTTTTATTGGAGTCATATTCCATTGTGTTCATGGACCACTTCTTCTTTGAGCATTCCTCTGTTGATGGACATTTTCGTAGCTTCCAAGTGTTGGCTATGGTAAATATTGCTGGAGTGCAGGATTGCCAGCATGTGTCTTTTCTTTTTTGTGGTACATGGGCCTCTCACTGCCGTGGGCCCTCCCATTGCAGAGCACAGGCTCCGGACGCACAGGCCCAGCAGCCATAGCTCACGGGAACAGCCGCTCCGCGGCATGTGGGATCTTCCCGAATCGGGGCATGAACCCATGTCCCCTGCACTGGCAGGCGGACTCTCATCCACTGCGCCACCAGTGAATCCCAGCCTGTCTTTTTGATTCTCATCCCCTCAGGCGAAAGGCCCAGCAGTGGGTATACTTGATTGAATGGTAGCTCAGTATTTATCTTTACAAGGCACGTCATTTTTGTTTTCATGACTGGCTCTTACCATGTCCCACGTTGAAGCAAGGGTAGGCATTTCTCCAAAACCCCTTCAGCATTTATTGTTTGCAGAATTTTTCCTGATGGGCATTCTGACTGCTGTGAGCTGATAGGTTTTTGTCATTTGGATTTACATATCTTTAATTATTCCTCATGTTTAGCATTTTCCCATGCCCTTTTAAATTTCTGGCAGAGAAAAACAGAAAAAAAAACGGAGAGTACAGTTAAACTCTTGAAATTGTCTTCTTGGATGGTTGCCCTCTTTTGAATGTTCTGGTCAATTTTCGACCCCATGTTTGTTTTTGAGGGCAGGTGTTATTCACAGGCCTGCAATGAGTGTGACTATTTAGTGACCATTAGCAGTGGGTTTAAAGCTGCTGTTGTGGGAAATGGCCACAAGGCGGCAGCGTTTCTCCACTCCCAAGTCTGGTTCCTAGGGCAGCAGAGCCTTTCTGGGACCAATGGAATACAGAAGAAGGCATCATTGAAGTCTAATACAGAATACCATGTCCTGGTGGATGGTAGAATGACCAGTAGGGTCTAGGAATTAGGAACTACTGGATGTATATCCTCGGTGGCTTCACTGACTGTCCTAACATCCTTTACCAGGTCCCCAGCAGCCCACGGGGCTCTCGTGGTCAGGCCCCTCCCAGGATATGGGGCTCACCTGGGCAGGGCCCCAGCAGCCAACGGGGTTCTCATGTTCAGGCCACTCCCAGGGTATGGAGCTCAGCTGTGAAACTACCCAGCAGCCCATGAGGCTCTCGTGCTTAGGCACCTCCCATGATACAGAGCTCCCGTGGGCAGGTACCATGGCAGGGCTGGGCACACAGGAACCGTGCACATAGCCCTCATTGCAGAGCACCCCAGAACGCCTGTCACGCAGAGCTGACACAGAGCACCTCAGAGCAGGACTTGAACTAACCAACAGCAGCTCCGACAGGTCTCTGACCCTGGGCATCACTCTGTGCAGCCTCCCTCTGCCTGGTCTTCCAGAGACTTCCACTGCAGCCGGGGCACCAGGCCTTTGTCTCCAACCATCCCCCCTCCTCTCCCTGACTCCTGGGTTCCTCTCATTAGGATTAGGTCTTCTTGAAATTGTCTCCCACTCATGGGCCAGATAAAATGATGAGAAAACAAGCCGGAGATGCAGCCCCTTGTCTATCCTGACTCTCAGGAGCCCACACCTGTTCCTTGGAACTGGCCGTTTCAGCGAGGTCCATTTTCTGCAATGTGAGCCACTGAGGGGTGAGGATTGGCTGACCGGAGCAGCCTGTCCCTACCGGCCAGCCCTCCCCAGGTGTGCCTGGGTTGAGGTCAATAGAAACACCGCTCCAGGGAGCAACAGCGCCTGCAGCTGTGCCTGACGCCATATTCTCTGCCCCGTCAGCAGTCTCGGGGCTGTGCTGGTGGGAGGGAGTGAGGGGGCACGGTTTTGTGGGTGGCCCGGTGTGAGAGGGGCTCTGCTGGACTTTCTGCAGGAGTTGCCAGACTGCCACCTGCTAAAGAAGAGGATGGGTCACCCATACCTTCCGCTGGAATTTCTCCGCGGGCAGAGGTGAGGGAGGAACAAAGCAGTGGGGGCCAAGACAGGACGGATATCTCAGGCAGGGAAATGGAAAGTTTTCAGAAGAGCGCCTGGGGCCAGGATCATCCTGGCTGGCCTGCAGGCACCAAGTCAGCCTGCGTGCTTTCGCTGGTGTGGATCCACGGCCCTTCCTCTATGCTTTCAAGTCCTTGTACATATTCAGGTGTTTTACCTGGGAAGGGAGGGAACAGTTCAGCAGCAGCTGGCTGGGGGCTCAGCTCACGTTTACTCACAGACGCCTATGTACGGTCCCCCAGCTTTGCAATGAGGACGCTCCTTGCGGGGGTGGGGGGGGGCTGCTGGCTGCATGGGAGATAATTCCCTACCTCTGACCAACTTCAGAATTGTTTACCACTGGAGCAAGTGCCCTGATAGGGTTTTCCTCTGTATAACTAGTGGGTTCTGTTTATTTTTTCTGTTTTGTTTCAAGGTAGATTTTATTCCTCATTTATGTATTTATAGATATAAGCATGGAAATAATTCATTCATACAAATACATCTGTGTGAAGGGAAGAACGTTTTTCTGTTTTATTTTTAAATTTTATTTGTTTTAAAAAATTTTGAAATTTAGTATTATTTATTTTTTTAGACAGCAGGTTATTATTAGTTATCTATTTTATACATATACATGTATACAGGTCAATCCCAATCTCCCAACTCATCCCACCACCACCACCCCATGGCTTCCCCCCCTTGGTTTCCATACGTTTGTTCTCTAACCCTGTGTCTCTAATTCTGCCCTGCAAACCGGTTCATCTGTACCAGTTTTCTAGGTTCCACATATATGCATTAATACACAATATTTGTTTTTCTCTTTCTGACTTACTTCTCTCGGTATGACAGTCTCTAGATCCATCCACGTCTCTACAAATGACCCCGTTTCATTCCTTTTTATGGCTGAGTAATATTCCATTTTATATATGTACCACATCTTTATCCATTCGTCTGTCTGTGGGCATTTAGGTTGCTTCCATTACCTGGCTATTGTAAATAGTGCTGCAATGAACATTGTGGTGAATGTGTCTTTTGGATTTATGGTTTTCTCTGGGTATATGCCCAGAAGTGGGATTGCTGGGTCATATGGTAATTGTATTTTTAGTTTTTCTAATGAACCTCCATACTGTTCTCCATAGTGACTGTATCAATTGACATGCCCACCAATAGTGGAAGAGGGATCCATGTGTCCACACCCTCCGCAGCATTTGTAGTTTGTAGATTTTCTGATGATGCCCATTCTAACAGGTGTGAGGTGATACCTCATTGAAGTTTTGACTTGCATTTCTCTAATAATTAGTGATGTTGAGCAGCTTTTCATGTGCATCCTGGCCATCTCTGGGTCTCCTTTGAAGAAATGTCTATTTAGATATTCTACCCATTTTTGAAGTGGGTTGTATTTTTTTTAATATTAAGCTGCATGAGCTGTTTATATATATTGGAGATTAAACCTTTGTCCATTGATTCGTTTTCACATATTTCCTCCCATTCTGAGGGTTGCCTTTTTCCATTCCCGTTTTTTAACAAAAGAAAGAAAGAAAGAAAGAAAAAGAAGCAGAACACAAATGTCCATAAAATATGCCTCTTGAAACTGTCGTTTTGAAATATGGAGGTGTTTTGAATTTTTTGGTCGGTATACGACCCCAGGATTTGTTTTCAGGGCAGGTCTCATTTACAGGCCTGCAATTATTTTGAATATCAACTGACCATTAGCGCTGGGATTAAAGCTGCTGTTGTGTGAAACGGCCACAAGGTGGCAGCAGTTCTCCTTTACCAAATCTGGTGACTAGGGCAACAGAGCCTCAATGGAAGTCGTGTTCTAGGTTGTAATTTAGAATGGAATGTGCCAGGAAAAAGACCCTTAAGTTTGTCTCACTATTTCTTGTTCGGTTTTTTTTCATTTAATTTTTATTTTTTATCACAGCAAGTTTGATTACAATGTTTGGCTTGTTGTAGGTGTGCAAGATGTGGTTCTTTTACGCATATACATATGTCTGTTCTTCCTGGGATCCTTTTCCATGTACGTTATGACAGAATGTTGACTAATCTTCTCTTGGTATTCCGTAGGTGTTTGGTGTCTATATATTTCACCTGTGTTTGTATATGTCTCTTAACCCCAATATCCTAATGTATCCAATCCTCACACCTTTCCATTGGTGAACCGTAAGTTTGTTTAATGAATCTGCGATTGCCCTTCTCTGTGGAAATATCTTCACTAGTATCAAGTTTTAGGTAACACCTATAAGTGATATCATACGATATGTGTCTTTCTCTTTCTGACTTACTACAAGTCACGTGATTACCTCTAGACTCATCTACGGTGCTGCAAATGGCATTGTGTCCTTTTTTTCCTTGGCTAATATTCTGTCTGTACATGTACCAGTTCTTCTTTGACCACTCATCTGTTGATGGACTTTTTGGTTGCTCCCATGTCATGGCTATTGTAATGCTGCGGCAATGCACATTTGCCTGCCTGTGTCTTTCCAATTCTGTCTTCTTAGGTTATAGGCCCAGGAGTTCGCCTGCTGGATCATATGGTAGCAAAATGTTTACCTTGTACAGGCACCGCCATTCTGTTCTCATTAGTGGCTCTTACCAGGTTACGTCCCACTTAAAGTTGAGGTGATGCTCTTCTCCACAACACCTTCAGCGTTTATTGTTTGGAGTATTTTTGCTGAAGTTTATTCTGACTAGTGTGAGCTGATACCACTTTGTGCTTGGATTTGCATGGGTCTCATAATACCTTGAAATTGAGCTTTCTGGCATGTCCTTTTTTTCTTCAAACTGTGAGTACAGCTTACCTCTTCAAATTGTTTTCGGGAAGTAGGTGTGACATTTAGAAATATTTTGGCCATTACCTCCCTCATGAGGGCAGGTTTCATTCACAGCCCCCCAGTACTGGTGCATATGAAGTGACCCTTAGCACAGGTTTTAAAGCTGCTGTTGCAGGTAACGGCCAGAGGGTGGCAGCATTTCTGCTTTTCCCAATCTGTTAACTAGGGAAACAGACCATCCTGGCAGTGGTGTTCCTCGGTTCTATATTAGAGTGGAATGTGCCCCCAAAAGCTGATGTCTCCTTACTTATGTTTGTGTTAGAAATCGAATTTCTATATATTTTTTTATTGGAGTCATATTCCATTGTGTTCATGGACCACTTCTTCTTTGAGCATTCCTCTGTTGATGGACATTTTCGTAGCTTCCAAGTGTTGGCTATGGTAAATATTGCTGGAGTGCAGGATTGCCAGCATGTGTCTTTTCTTTTTTGTGGTACATGGGCCTCTCACTGCCGTGGGCCCTCCCATTGCAGAGCACAGGCTCCGGACGCACAGGCCCAGCAGCCATAGCTCACGGGAACAGCCGCTCCGCGGCATGTGGGATCTTCCCGAATCGGGGCATGAACCCATGTCCCCTGCACTGGCAGGCGGACTCTCATCCACTGCGCCACCAGTGAATCCCAGCCTGTCTTTTTGATTCTCATCCCCTCAGGCGAAAGGCCCAGCAGTGGGTATACTTGATTGAATGGTAGCTCAGTATTTATCTTTACAAGGCACGTCATTTTTGTTTTCATGACTGGCTCTTACCATGTCCCACGTTGAAGCAAGGGTAGGCATTTCTCCAAAACCCCTTCAGCATTTATTGTTTGCAGAATTTTTCCTGATGGGCATTCTGACTGCTGTGAGCTGATAGGTTTTTGTCATTTGGATTTACATATCTTTAATTATTCCTCATGTTTAGCATTTTCCCATGCCCTTTTAAATTTCTGGCAGAGAAAAACAGAAAAAAAAACGGAGAGTACAGTTAAACTCTTGAAATTGTCTTCTTGGATGGTTGCCCTCTTTTGAATGTTCTGGTCAATTTTCGACCCCATGTTTGTTTTTGAGGGCAGGTGTTATTCACAGGCCTGCAATGAGTGTGACTATTTAGTGACCATTAGCAGTGGGTTTAAAGCTGCTGTTGTGGGAAATGGCCACAAGGCGGCAGCGTTTCTCCACTCCCAAGTCTGGTTCCTAGGGCAGCAGAGCCTTTCTGGGACCAATGGAATACAGAAGAAGGCATCATTGAAGTCTAATACAGAATACCATGTCCTGGTGGATGGTAGAATGACCAGTAGGGTCTAGGAATTAGGAACTACTGGATGTATATCCTCGGTGGCTTCACTGACTGTCCTAACATCCTTTACCAGGTCCCCAGCAGCCCACGGGGCTCTCGTGGTCAGGCCCCTCCCAGGATATGGGGCTCACCTGGGCAGGGCCCCAGCAGCCAACGGGGTTCTCATGTTCAGGCCACTCCCAGGGTATGGAGCTCAGCTGTGAAACTACCCAGCAGCCCATGAGGCTCTCGTGCTTAGGCACCTCCCATGATACAGAGCTCCCGTGGGCAGGTACCATGGCAGGGCTGGGCACACAGGAACCGTGCACATAGCCCTCATTGCAGAGCACCCCAGAACGCCTGTCACGCAGAGCTGACACAGAGCACCTCAGAGCAGGACTTGAACTAACCAACAGCAGCTCCGACAGGTCTCTGACCCTGGGCATCACTCTGTGCAGCCTCCCTCTGCCTGGTCTTCCAGAGACTTCCACTGCAGCCGGGGCACCAGGCCTTTGTCTCCAACCATCCCCCCTCCTCTCCCTGACTCCTGGGTTCCTCTCATTAGGATTAGGTCTTCTTGAAATTGTCTCCCACTCATGGGCCAGATAAAATGATGAGAAAACAAGCCGGAGATGCAGCCCCTTGTCTATCCTGACTCTCAGGAGCCCACACCTGTTCCTTGGAACTGGCCGTTTCAGCGAGGTCCATTTTCTGCAATGTGAGCCACTGAGGGGTGAGGATTGGCTGACCGGAGCAGCCTGTCCCTACCGGCCAGCCCTCCCCAGGTGTGCCTGGGTTGAGGTCAATAGAAACACCGCTCCAGGGAGCAACAGCGCCTGCAGCTGTGCCTGACGCCATATTCTCTGCCCCGTCAGCAGTCTCGGGGCTGTGCTGGTGGGAGGGAGTGAGGGGGCACGGTTTTGTGGGTGGCCCGGTGTGAGAGGGGCTCTGCTGGACTTTCTGCAGGAGTTGCCAGACTGCCACCTGCTAAAGAAGAGGATGGGTCACCCATACCTTCCGCTGGAATTTCTCCGCGGGCAGAGGTGAGGGAGGAACAAAGCAGTGGGGGCCAAGACAGGACGGATATCTCAGGCAGGGAAATGGAAAGTTTTCAGAAGAGCGCCTGGGGCCAGGATCATCCTGGCTGGCCTGCAGGCACCAAGTCAGCCTGCGTGCTTTCGCTGGTGTGGATCCACGGCCCTTCCTCTATGCTTTCAAGTCCTTGTACATATTCAGGTGTTTTACCTGGGAAGGGAGGGAACAGTTCAGCAGCAGCTGGCTGGGGGCTCAGCTCACGTTTACTCACAGACGCCTATGTACGGTCCCCCAGCTTTGCAATGAGGACGCTCCTTGCGGGGGTGGGGGGGGGCTGCTGGCTGCATGGGAGATAATTCCCTACCTCTGACCAACTTCAGAATTGTTTACCACTGGAGCAAGTGCCCTGATAGGGTTTTCCTCTGTATAACTAGTGGGTTCTGTTTATTTTTTCTGTTTTGTTTCAAGGTAGATTTTATTCCTCATTTATGTATTTATAGATATAAGCATGGAAATAATTCATTCATACAAATACATCTGTGTGAAGGGAAGAACGTTTTTCTGTTTTATTTTTAAATTTTATTTGTTTTAAAAAATTTTGAAATTTAGTATTATTTATTTTTTTAGACAGCAGGTTATTATTAGTTATCTATTTTATACATATACATGTATACAGGTCAATCCCAATCTCCCAACTCATCCCACCACCACCACCCCATGGCTTCCCCCCCTTGGTTTCCATACGTTTGTTCTCTAACCCTGTGTCTCTAATTCTGCCCTGCAAACCGGTTCATCTGTACCAGTTTTCTAGGTTCCACATATATGCATTAATACACAATATTTGTTTTTCTCTTTCTGACTTACTTCTCTCGGTATGACAGTCTCTAGATCCATCCACGTCTCTACAAATGACCCCGTTTCATTCCTTTTTATGGCTGAGTAATATTCCATTTTATATATGTACCACATCTTTATCCATTCGTCTGTCTGTGGGCATTTAGGTTGCTTCCATTACCTGGCTATTGTAAATAGTGCTGCAATGAACATTGTGGTGAATGTGTCTTTTGGATTTATGGTTTTCTCTGGGTATATGCCCAGAAGTGGGATTGCTGGGTCATATGGTAATTGTATTTTTAGTTTTTCTAATGAACCTCCATACTGTTCTCCATAGTGACTGTATCAATTGACATGCCCACCAATAGTGGAAGAGGGATCCATGTGTCCACACCCTCCACAGCATTTGTAGTTTGTAGATTTTCTGATGATGCCCATTCTAACAGGTGTGAGGTGATACCTCATTGAAGTTTTGACTTGCATTTCTCTAATAATTAGTGATGTTGAGCAGCTTTTCATGTGCATCCTGGCCATCTCTGGGTCTCCTTTGAAGAAATGTCTATTTAGATATTCTACCCATTTTTGAAGTGGGTTGTATTTTTTTTAATATTAAGCTGCATGAGCTGTTTATATATATTGGAGATTAAACCTTTGTCCATTGATTCGTTTTCACATATTTCCTCCCATTCTGAGGGTTGCCTTTTTCCATTCCCGTTTTTTAACAAAAGAAAGAAAGAAAGAAAGAAAAAGAAGCAGAACGCAAATGTCCGTAAAATATGCCTCTTGAAACTGTCGTTTTGAAATATGGAGGTGTTTTGAATTTTTTGGTCGGTATACGACCCCAGGATTTGTTTTCAGGGCAGGTCTCATTTACAGGCCTGCAATTATTTTGAATATCAACTGACCATTAGCGCTGGGATTAAAGCTGCTGTTGTGTGAAACGGCCACAAGGTGGCAGCAGTTCTCCTTTACCAAATCTGGTGACTAGGGCAACAGAGCCTCAATGGAAGTCGTGTTCTAGGTTGTAATTTAGAATGGAATGTGCCAGGAAAAAGACCCTTATGTTTGTCTCACTATTTCTTGTTGGGTTTTTTTTCATTTAATTTTTATTTTTTATCACAGCAAGTTTGATTACAATGTTTGGCTTGTTGTAGGTGTGCAAGATGTGGTTCTTTTACGCATATACATATGTCTGTTCTTCCTGGGATCCTTTTCCATGTACGTTATGACAGAATGTTGACTAATCTTCTCTTGGTATTCCGTAGGTGTTTGGTGTCTATATATTTCACCTGTGTTTGTATATGTCTCTTAACCCCAATATCCTAATGTATCCAATCCTCACACCTTTCCATTGGTGAACCATAAGTTTGTTTAATGAATCTGCGATTGCCCTTCTCTGTGGAAATATCTTCACTAGTATCAAGTTTTAGGTAACACCTATAAGTGATATCATACGATATGTGTCTTTCTCTTTCTGACTTACTACAAGTCACGTGATTACCTCTAGACTCATCTACGGTGCTGCAGATGGCATTGTGTCCTTTTTTTCCTTGGCTAATATTCTGTCTGTACATGTACCAGTTCTTCTTTGACCACTCATCTGTTGATGGACTTTTTGGTTGCTCCCATGTCATGGCTATTTTAATGCTGCGGCAATGCACATTTGCCTGCCTGTGTCTTTCCAATTCTGTCTTCTTAGGTTATAGGCCCAGGAGTTCCCCTGCTGGATCATATGGTAGCAAAATGTTTACCTTGTACAGGCACCGCCATTCTGTTCTCATTAGTGGCTCTTACCAGGTTACGTCCCACTTAAAGTTGAGGTGATGCTCTTCTCCACAACACCTTCAGCGTTTATTGTTTGGAGTATTTTTGCTGAAGTTTATTCTGACTAGTGTGAGCTGATACCACTTTGTGCTTGGATTTGCATGCGTCTCATAATACCTTGAAATTGAGCTTTCTGGCATGTCCTTTTTTTCTTCAAACTGTGAGTACAGCTTACCTCTTCAAATTGTTTTCGGGAAGTAGGTGTGACATTTAGAAATATTTTGGCCATTACCTCCCTCAAGACATTATGAGGGCAGGTTTCATTCACAGCCCTCCAGTACTGGTGCATATGAAGTGACCCTTAGCACAGGTTTTAAAGCTGCTGTTGCAGGTAACGGCCAGAGGGTGGCAGCATTTCTGCTTTTCCCAATCTGTTAACTAGGGAAACAGACCATCCTGGCAGTGGTGTTCCTCGGTTATATATTAGAGTGGAATGTGCCCCCAAAAGCTGATGTCTCCTTACTTATGTTTGTGTTAGAAATTGAATTTGTATATATTTTTTTATTGGAGTCATATTCCATTGTGTTCATGGACCACTTCTTCTTTGAGCATTCCTCTGTTGATGGACATTTTCGTAGCTTCCAAGTGTTGGCTATGGTAAATATTGCTGGAGTGCAGGATTGCCAGCATGTGTCTTTTCTTTTTTGTGGTACATGGGCCTCTCACTGCCGTGGGCCCTCCCATTGCAGAGCACAGGCTCCGGACGCACAGGCCCAGCAGCCATAGCTCACGGGAACAGCCGCTCCGCGGCATGTGGGATCTTCCCGAATCGGGGCATGAACCCATGTCCCCTGCACTGGCAGGCGGACTCTCATCCACTGCGCCACCAGTGAATCCCAGCCTGTCTTTTTGATTCTCATCCCCTCAGGCGAAAGGCCCAGCAGTGGGTATACTTGATTGAATGGTAGCTCAGTATTTATCTTTACAAGGCACGTCATTTTTGTTTTCATGACTGGCTCTTACCATGTCCCACGTTGAAGCAAGGGTAGGCATTTCTCCAAAACCCCTTCAGCATTTATTGTTTGCAGAATTTTTCCTGATGGGCATTCTGACTGCTGTGAGCTGATAGGTTTTTGTCATTTGGATTTACATATCTTTAATTATTCCTAATGTTTAGCATTTTCCCATGCCTTTTTAAATTTCTGGCAGAGAAAAACAGAAAAAAAAACGGAGAGTACAGTTAAACTCTTGAAATTGTCTTCTTGGATGGTTGCCCTCTTTTGAATGTTCTGGTCAATTTTCGACCCCATGTTTGTTTTTGAGGGCAGGTGTTATTCACAGGCCTGCAATGAGTGTGACTATTTAGTGACCATTAGCAGTGGGTTTAAAGCTGCTGTTGTGGGAAATGGCCACAAGGCGGCAGCGTTTCTCCACTCCCAAGTCTGGTTCCTAGGGCAGCAGAGCCTTTCTGGGACCAATGGAATACAGAAGAAGGCATCATTGAAGTCTAATACAGAATACCATGTCCTGGTGGATGGTAGAATGACCAGTAGGGTCTAGGAATTAGGAACTACTGGATGTATATCCTCGGTGGCTTCACTGACTGTCCTAACATCCTTTACCAGGTCCCCAGCAGCCCACGGGGCTCTCGTGGTCAGGCCCCTCCCAGGATATGGGGCTCACCTGGGCAGGGCCCCAGCAGCCAACGGGGTTCTCATGTTCAGGCCACTCCCAGGGTATGGAGCTCAGCTGTGAAACTACCCAGCAGCCCATGAGGCTCTCGTGCTTAGGCACCTCCCATGATACAGAGCTCCCGTGGGCAGGTACCATGGCAGGGCTGGGCACACAGGAACCGTGCACATAGCCCTCATTGCAGAGCACCCCAGAACGCCTGTCACGCAGAGCTGACACAGAGCACCTCAGAGCAGGACTTGAACTAACCAACAGCAGCTCCGACAGGTCTCTGACCCTGGGCATCACTCTGTGCAGCCTCCCTCTGCCTGGTCTTCCAGAGACTTCCACTGCAGCCGGGGCACCAGGCCTTTGTCTCCAACCATCCCCCCTCCTCTCCCTGACTCCTGGGTTCCTCTCATTAGGATTAGGTCTTCTTGAAATTGTCTCCCACTCATGGGCCAGATAAAATGATGAGAAAACAAGCCGGAGATGCAGCCCCTTGTCTATCCTGACTCTCAGGAGCCCACACCTGTTCCTTGGAACTGGCCGTTTCAGCGAGGTCCATTTTCTGCAATGTGAGCCACTGAGGGGTGAGGATTGGCTGACCGGAGCAGCCTGTCCCTACCGGCCAGCCCTCCCCAGGTGTGCCTGGGTTGAGGTCAATAGAAACACCGCTCCAGGGAGCAACAGCGCCTGCAGCTGTGCCTGACGCCATATTCTCTGCCCCGTCAGCAGTCTCGGGGCTGTGCTGGTGGGAGGGAGTGAGGGGGCACGGTTTTGTGGGTGGCCCGGTGTGAGAGGGGCTCTGCTGGACTTTCTGCAGGAGTTGCCAGACTGCCACCTGCTAAAGAAGAGGATGGGTCACCCATACCTTCCGCTGGAATTTCTCCGCGGGCAGAGGTGAGGGAGGAACAAAGCAGTGGGGGCCAAGACAGGACGGATATCTCAGGCAGGGAAATGGAAAGTTTTCAGAAGAGCGCCTGGGGCCAGGATCATCCTGGCTGGCCTGCAGGCACCAAGTCAGCCTGCGTGCTTTCGCTGGTGTGGATCCACGGCCCTTCCTCTATGCTTTCAAGTCCTTGTACATATTCAGGTGTTTTACCTGGGAAGGGAGGGAACAGTTCAGCAGCAGCTGGCTGGGGGCTCAGCTCACGTTTACTCACAGACGCCTATGTACGGTCCCCCAGCTTTGCAATGAGGACGCTCCTTGCGGGGGTGGGGGGGGGGCTGCTGGCTGCATGGGAGATAATTCCCTACCTCTGACCAACTTCAGAATTGTTTACGACTGGAGCAAGTGCCCTGATAGGGTTTTCCTCTGTATAACTAGTGGGTTCTGTTTATTTTTTCTGTTTTGTTTCAAGGTAGATTTTATTCCTCATTTATGTATTTATAGATATAAGCATGGAAATAATTCATTCATACAAATACATCTGTGTGAAGGGAAGAACGTTTTTCTGTTTTATTTTTAAATTTTATTTGTTTTTAAAAATTTTGAAATTTAGTATTATTTATTTTTTTAGACAGCAGGTTATTATTAGTTATCTATTTTATACATATACATGTATACAGGTCAATCCCAATCTCCCAACTCATCCCACCACCACCACCCCATGGCTTCCCCCCCTTGGTTTCCATACGTTTGTTCTCTAACCCTGTGTCTCTAATTCTGCCCTGCAAACCGGTTCATCTGTACCAGTTTTCTAGGTTCCACATATATGCATTAATACACAATATTTGTTTTTCTCTTTCTGACTTACTTCTCTCGGTATGACAGTCTCTAGATCCATCCACGTCTCTACAAATGACCCCGTTTCATTCCTTTTTATGGCTGAGTAATATTCCATTTTATATATGTACCACATCTTTATCCATTCGTCTGTCTGTGGGCATTTAGGTTGCTTCCATTACCTGGCTATTGTAAATAGTGCTGCAATGAACATTGTGGTGAATGTGTCTTTTGGATTTATGGTTTTCTCTGGGTATATGCCCAGAAGTGGGATTGCTGGGTCATATGGTAATTGTATTTTTAGTTTTTCTAATGAACCTCCATACTGTTCTCCATAGTGACTGTATCAATTGACATGCCCACCAATAGTGGAAGAGGGATCCATGTGTCCACACCCTCCGCAGCATTTGTAGTTTGTAGATTTTCTGATGATGCCCATTCTAACAGGTGTGAGGTGATACCTCATTGAAGTTTTGACTTGCATTTCTCTAATAATTAGTGATGTTGAGCAGCTTTTCATGTGCATCCTGGCCATCTCTGGGTCTCCTTTGAAGAAATGTCTATTTAGATATTCTACCCATTTTTGAAGTGGGTTGTATTTTTTTTAATATTAAGCTGCATGAGCTGTTTATATATATTGGAGATTAAACCTTTGTCCATTGATTCGTTTTCACATATTTCCTCCCATTCTGAGGGTTGCCTTTTTCCATTCCCGTTTTTTAACAAAAGAAAGAAAGAAAGAAAGAAAAAGAAGCAGAACACAAATGTCCGTAAAATATGCCTCTTGAAACTGTCGTTTTGAAATATGGAGGTGTTTTGAATTTTTTGGTCGGTATACGACCCCAGGATTTGTTTTCAGGGCAGGTCTCATTTACAGGCCTGCAATTATTTTGAATATCAACTGACCATTAGCGCTGGGATTAAAGCTGCTGTTGTGTGAAACGGCCACAAGGTGGCAGCAGTTCTCCTTTACCAAATCTGGTGACTAGGGCAACAGAGCCTCAATGGAAGTCGTGTTCTAGGTTGTAATTTAGAATGGAATGTGCCAGGAAAAAGACCCTTAAGTTTGTCTCACTATTTCTTGTTCGGTTTTTTTTCATTTAATTTTTATTTTTTATCACAGCAAGTTTGATTACAATGTTTGGCTTGTTGTAGGTGTGCAAGATGTGGTTCTTTTACGCATATACATATGTCTGTTCTTCCTGGGATCCTTTTCCATGTACGTTATGACAGAATGTTGACTAATCTTCTCTTGGTATTCCGTAGGTGTTTGGTGTCTATATATTTCACCTGTGTTTGTATATGTCTCTTAACCCCAATATCCTAATGTATCCAATCCTCACACCTTTCCATTGGTGAACCGTAAGTTTGTTTAATGAATCTGCGATTGCCCTTCTCTGTGGAAATATCTTCACTAGTATCAAGTTTTAGGTAACACCTATAAGTGATATCATACGATATGTGTCTTTCTCTTTCTGACTTACTACAAGTCACGTGATTACCTCTAGACTCATCTACGGTGCTGCAAATGGCATTGTGTCCTTTTTTTCCTTGGCTAATATTCTGTCTGTACATGTACCAGTTCTTCTTTGACCACTCATCTGTTGATGGACTTTTTGGTTGCTCCCATGTCATGGCTATTGTAATGCTGCGGCAATGCACATTTGCCTGCCTGTGTCTTTCCAATTCTGTCTTCTTAGGTTATAGGCCCAGGAGTTCGCCTGCTGGATCATATGGTAGCAAAATGTTTACCTTGTACAGGCACCGCCATTCTGTTCTCATTAGTGGCTCTTACCAGGTTACGTCCCACTTAAAGTTGAGGTGATGCTCTTCTCCACAACACCTTCAGCGTTTATTGTTTGGAGTATTTTTGCTGAAGTTTATTCTGACTAGTGTGAGCTGATACCACTTTGTGCTTGGATTTGCATGGGTCTCATAATACCTTGAAATTGAGCTTTCTGGCATGTCCTTTTTTTCTTCAAACTGTGAGTACAGCTTACCTCTTCAAATTGTTTTCGGGAAGTAGGTGTGACATTTAGAAATATTTTGGCCATTACCTCCCTCATGAGGGCAGGTTTCATTCACAGCCCTCCAGTACTGGTGCATATGAAGTGACCCTTAGCACAGGTTTTAAAGCTGCTGTTGCAGGTAACGGCCAGAGGGTGGCAGCATTTCTGCTTTTCCCAATCTGTTAACTAGGGAAACAGACCATCCTGGCAGTGGTGTTCCTCGGTTCTATATTAGAGTGGAATGTGCCCCCAAAAGCTGATGTCTCCTTACTTATGTTTGTGTTAGAAATCGAATTTCTATATATTTTTTTATTGGAGTCATATTCCATTGTGTTCATGGACCACTTCTTCTTTGAGCATTCCTCTGTTGATGGACATTTTCGTAGCTTCCAAGTGTTGGCTATGGTAAATATTGCTGGAGTGCAGGATTGCCAGCATGTGTCTTTTCTTTTTTGTGGTACATGGGCCTCTCACTGCCGTGGGCCCTCCCATTGCAGAGCACAGGCTCCGGACGCACAGGCCCAGCAGCCATAGCTCACGGGAACAGCCGCTCCGCGGCATGTGGGATCTTCCCGAATCGGGGCATGAACCCATGTCCCCTGCACTGGCAGGTGGACTCTCATCCACTGCGCCACCAGTGAATCCCAGCCTGTCTTTTTGATTCTCATCCCCTCAGGCGAAAGGCCCAGCAGTGGGTATACTTGATTGAATGGTAGCTCAGTATTTATCTTTACAAGGCACGTCATTTTTGTTTTCATGACTGGCTCTTACCATGTCCCACGTTGAAGCAAGGGTCGGCATTTCTCCAAAACCCCTTCAGCATTTATTGTTTGCAGAATTTTTCCTGATGGGCATTCTGACTGCTGTGAGCTGATAGGTTTTTGTCATTTGGATTTACATATCTTTAATTATTCCTCATGTTTAGCATTTTCCCATGCCTTTTTAAATTTCTGGCAGAGAAAAACAGAAAAAAAAACGGAGAGTACAGTTAAACTCTTGAAATTGTCTTCTTGGATGGTTGCCCTCTTTTGAATGTTCTGGTCAATTTTCGACCCCATGTTTGTTTTTGAGGGCAGGTGTTATTCACAGGCCTGCAATGAGTGTGACTATTTAGTGACCATTAGCAGTGGGTTTAAAGCTGCTGTTGTGGGAAATGGCCACAAGGCGGCAGCGTTTCTCCACTCCCAAGTCTGGTTCCTAGGGCAGCAGAGCCTTTCTGGGACCAATGGAATACAGAAGAAGGCATCATTGAAGTCTAATACAGAATACCATGTCCTGGTGGATGGTAGAATGACCAGTAGGGTCTAGGAATTAGGAACTACTGGATGTATATCCTCGGTGGCTTCACTGACTGTCCTAACATCCTTTACCAGGTCCCCAGCAGCCCACGGGGCTCTCGTGGTCAGGCCCCTCCCAGGATATGGGGCTCACCTGGGCAGGGCCCCAGCAGCCAACGGGGTTCTCATGTTCAGGCCACTCCCAGGGTATGGAGCTCAGCTGTGAAACTACCCAGCAGCCCATGAGGCTCTCGTGCTTAGGCACCTCCCATGATACAGAGCTCCCGTGGGCAGGTACCATGGCAGGGCTGGGCACACAGGAACCGTGCACATAGCCCTCATTGCAGAGCACCCCAGAACGCCTGTCACGCAGAGCTGACACAGAGCACCTCAGAGCAGGACTTGAACTAACCAACAGCAGCTCCGACAGGTCTCTGACCCTGGGCATCACTCTGTGCAGCCTCCCTCTGCCTGGTCTTCCAGAGACTTCCACTGCAGCCGGGGCACCAGGCCTTTGTCTCCAACCATCCCCCCTCCTCTCCCTGACTCCTGGGTTCCTCTCATTAGGATTAGGTCTTCTTGAAATTGTCTCCCACTCATGGGCCAGATAAAATGATGAGAAAACAAGCCGGAGATGCAGCCCCTTGTCTATCCTGACTCTCAGGAGCCCACACCTGTTCCTTGGAACTGGCCGTTTCAGCGAGGTCCATTTTCTGCAATGTGAGCCACTGAGGGGTGAGGATTGGCTGACCGGAGCAGCCTGTCCCTACCGGCCAGCCCTCCCCAGGTGTGCCTGGGTTGAGGTCAATAGAAACACCGCTCCAGGGAGCAACAGCGCCTGCAGCTGTGCCTGACGCCATATTCTCTGCCCCGTCAGCAGTCTCGGGGCTGTGCTGGTGGGAGGGAGTGAGGGGGCACGGTTTTGTGGGTGGCCCGGTGTGAGAGGGGCTCTGCTGGACTTTCTGCAGGAGTTGCCAGACTGCCACCTGCTAAAGAAGAGGATGGGTCACCCATACCTTCCGCTGGAATTTCTCCGCGGGCAGAGGTGAGGGAGGAACAAAGCAGTGGGGGCCAAGACAGGACGGATATCTCAGGCAGGGAAATGGAAAGTTTTCAGAAGAGCGCCTGGGGCCAGGATCATCCTGGCTGGCCTGCAGGCACCAAGTCAGCCTGCGTGCTTTCGCTGGTGTGGATCCACGGCCCTTCCTCTATGCTTTCAAGTCCTTGTACATATTCAGGTGTTTTACCTGGGAAGGGAGGGAACAGTTCAGCAGCAGCTGGCTGGGGGCTCAGCTCACGTTTACTCACAGACGCCTATGTACGGTCCCCCAGCTTTGCAATGAGGACGCTCCTTGCGGGGGTGGGGGGGGGGCTGCTGGCTGCATGGGAGATAATTCCCTACCTCTGACCAACTTCAGAATTGTTTACGACTGGAGCAAGTGCCCTGATAGGGTTTTCCTCTGTATAACTAGTGGGTTCTGTTTATTTTTTCTGTTTTGTTTCAAGGTAGATTTTATTCCTCATTTATGTATTTATAGATATAAGCATGGAAATAATTCATTCATACAAATACATCTGTGTGAAGGGAAGAACGTTTTTCTGTTTTATTTTTAAATTTTATTTGTTTTTAAAAATTTTGAAATTTAGTATTATTTATTTTTTTAGACAGCAGGTTATTATTAGTTATCTATTTTATACATATACATGTATACAGGTCAATCCCAATCTCCCAACTCATCCCACCACCACCACCCCATGGCTTCCCCCCCTTGGTTTCCATACGTTTGTTCTCTAACCCTGTGTCTCTAATTCTGCCCTGCAAACCGGTTCATCTGTACCAGTTTTCTAGGTTCCACATATATGCATTAATACACAATATTTGTTTTTCTCTTTCTGACTTACTTCTCTCGGTATGACAGTCTCTAGATCCATCCACGTCTCTACAAATGACCCCGTTTCATTCCTTTTTATGGCTGAGTAATATTCCATTTTATATATGTACCACATCTTTATCCATTCGTCTGTCTGTGGGCATTTAGGTTGCTTCCATTACCTGGCTATTGTAAATAGTGCTGCAATGAACATTGTGGTGAATGTGTCTTTTGGATTTATGGTTTTCTCTGGGTATATGCCCAGAAGTGGGATTGCTGGGTCATATGGTAATTGTATTTTTAGTTTTTCTAATGAACCTCCATACTGTTCTCCATAGTGACTGTATCAATTGACATGCCCACCAATAGTGGAAGAGGGATCCATGTGTCCACACCCTCCGCAGCATTTGTAGTTTGTAGATTTTCTGATGATGCCCATTCTAACAGGTGTGAGGTGATACCTCATTGAAGTTTTGACTTGCATTTCTCTAATAATTAGTGATGTTGAGCAGCTTTTCATGTGCATCCTGGCCATCTCTGGGTCTCCTTTGAAGAAATGTCTATTTAGATATTCTACCCATTTTTGAAGTGGGTTGTATTTTTTTTAATATTAAGCTGCATGAGCTGTTTATATATATTGGAGATTAAACCTTTGTCCATTGATTCGTTTTCACATATTTCCTCCCATTCTGAGGGTTGCCTTTTTCCATTCCCGTTTTTTAACAAAAGAAAGAAAGAAAGAAAGAAAAAGAAGCAGAACACAAATGTCCGTAAAATATGCCTCTTGAAACTGTCGTTTTGAAATATGGAGGTGTTTTGAATTTTTTGGTCGGTATACGACCCCAGGATTTGTTTTCAGGGCAGGTCTCATTTACAGGCCTGCAATTATTTTGAATATCAACTGACCATTAGCGCTGGGATTAAAGCTGCTGTTGTGTGAAACGGCCACAAGGTGGCAGCAGTTCTCCTTTACCAAATCTGGTGACTAGGGCAACAGAGCCTCAATGGAAGTCGTGTTCTAGGTTGTAATTTAGAATGGAATGTGCCAGGAAAAAGACCCTTAAGTTTGTCTCACTATTTCTTGTTCGGTTTTTTTTCATTTAATTTTTATTTTTTATCACAGCAAGTTTGATTACAATGTTTGGCTTGTTGTAGGTGTGCAAGATGTGGTTCTTTTACGCATATACATATGTCTGTTCTTCCTGGGATCCTTTTCCATGTACGTTATGACAGAATGTTGACTAATCTTCTCTTGGTATTCCGTAGGTGTTTGGTGTCTATATATTTCACCTGTGTTTGTATATGTCTCTTAACCCCAATATCCTAATGTATCCAATCCTCACACCTTTCCATTGGTGAACCGTAAGTTTGTTTAATGAATCTGCGATTGCCCTTCTCTGTGGAAATATCTTCACTAGTATCAAGTTTTAGGTAACACCTATAAGTGATATCATACGATATGTGTCTTTCTCTTTCTGACTTACTACAAGTCACGTGATTACCTCTAGACTCATCTACGGTGCTGCAAATGGCATTGTGTCCTTTTTTTCCTTGGCTAATATTCTGTCTGTACATGTACCAGTTCTTCTTTGACCACTCATCTGTTGATGGACTTTTTGGTTGCTCCCATGTCATGGCTATTGTAATGCTGCGGCAATGCACATTTGCCTGCCTGTGTCTTTCCAATTCTGTCTTCTTAGGTTATAGGCCCAGGAGTTCGCCTGCTGGATCATATGGTAGCAAAATGTTTACCTTGTACAGGCACCGCCATTCTGTTCTCATTAGTGGCTCTTACCAGGTTACGTCCCACTTAAAGTTGAGGTGATGCTCTTCTCCACAACACCTTCAGCGTTTATTGTTTGGAGTATTTTTGCTGAAGTTTATTCTGACTAGTGTGAGCTGATACCACTTTGTGCTTGGATTTGCATGCGTCTCATAATACCTTGAAATTGAGCTTTCTGGCATGTCCTTTTTTTCTTCAAACTGTGAGTACAGCTTACCTCTTCAAATTGTTTTCGGGAAGTAGGTGTGACATTTAGAAATATTTTGGCCATTACCTCCCTCATGAGGGCAGGTTTCATTCACAGCCCTCCAGTACTGGTGCATATGAAGTGACCCTTAGCACAGGTTTTAAAGCTGCTGTTGCAGGTAACGGCCAGAGGGTGGCAGCAT
Organism: Mesoplodon mirus; assembly: GCF_964341445.2. NCBI lineage: Eukaryota > Metazoa > Chordata > Mammalia > Artiodactyla > Ziphiidae > Mesoplodon > Mesoplodon mirus. Next base: position 93,977,401 of record NC_138979.1, read on the forward strand.
TTCTGCTTTTCCCAATCTGTTAACTAGGGAAACAGACCATCCTGGCAGTGGTGTTCCTCGGTTCTATATTAGAGTGGAATGTGCCCCCAAAAGCTGATGTCTCCTTACTTATGTTTGTTTTAGAAATCGAATTTCTATATATTTTTTTATTGGAGTCATATTCCATTGTGTTCATGGACCACTTCTTCTTTGAGCATTCCTCTGTTGATGGACATTTTCGTAGCTTCCAAGTGTTGGCTATGGTAAATATTGCTGGAGTGCAGGATTGCCAGCATGTGTCTTTTCTTTTTTGTGGTACATGGGCCTCTCACTGCCGTGGGCCCTCCCATTGCAGAGCACAGGCTCCGGACGCACAGGCCCAGCAGCCATAGCTCACGGGAACAGCCGCTCCGCGGCATGTGGGATCTTCCCGAATCGGGGCATGAACCCATGTCCCCTGCACTGGCAGGCGGACTCTCATCCACTGCGCCACCAGTGAATCCCAGCCTGTCTTTTTGATTCTCATCCCCTCAGGCGAAAGGCCCAGCAGTGGGTATACTTGATTGAATGGTAGCTCAGTATTTATCTTTACAAGGCACATCATTTTTGTTTTCATGACTGGCTCTTACCATGTCCCACGTTGAAGCAAGGGTCGGCATTTCTCCAAAACCCCTTCAGCATTTATTGTTTGCAGAATTTTTCCTGATGGGCATTCTGACTGCTGTGAGCTGATAGGTTTTTGTCATTTGGATTTACATATCTTTAATTATTCCTCATGTTTAGCATTTTCCCATGCCTTTTTAAATTTCTGGCAGAGAAAAACAGAAAAAAAAAACGGAGAGTACAGTTAAACTCTTGAAATTGTCTTCTTGGATGGTTGCCCTCTTTTGAATGTTCTGGTCAATTTTCGACCCCATGTTTGTTTTTGAGGGCAGATGTTATTCACAGGCCTGCAATGAGTGTGACTATTTAGTGACCATTAGCAGTGGGTTTAAAGTTGCTGTTGTGGGAAATGGCCACAAGGCGGCAGCGTTTCTCCACTCCCAAGTCTGGTTCCTAGGGCAGCAGAGCCTTTCTGGGACCAATGGAATACAGAAGAAGGCATCATTGAAGTCTAATACAGAATACCATGTCCTGGTGGATGGTAGAATGACCAGTAGGGTCTAGGAATTAGGAACTACTGGATGTATATCCTCGGTGGCTTCACTGACTGTCCTAACATCCTTTACCAGGTCCCCAGCAGCCCACGGGGCTCTCGTGGTCAGGCCCCTCCCAGGATATGGGGCTCACCTGGGCAGGGCCCCAGCAGCCAACGAGGTTCTCATGTTCAGGCCACTCCCAGGGTATGGAGCTCAGCTGTGAAACTACCCAGCAGCCCATGAGGCTCTCGTGCTTAGGCACCTCCCATGATACAGAGCTCCCGTGGGCAGGTACCATGGCAGGGCTGGGCACACAGGAACCGTGCACATAGCCCTCATTGCAGAGCACCCCAGAACGCCTGTCACGCAGAGCTGACACAGAGCACCTCAGAGCAGGACTTGAACTAACCAACAGCAGCTCCGACAGGTCTCTGACCCTGGGCATCACTCTGTGCAGCCTCCCTCTGCCTGGTCTTCCAGAGACTTCCACTGCAGCCGGGGCACCAGGCCTTTGTCTCCAACCATCCCCCCTCCTCTCCCTGACTCCTGGGTTCCTCTCATTAGGATTAGGTCTTCTTGAAATTGTCTCCCACTCATGGGCCAGATAAAATGATGAGAAAACAAGCCGGAGATGCAGCCCCTTGTCTATCCTGACTCTCAGGAGCCCACACCTGTTCCTTGGAACTGGCCGTTTCAGCGAGGTCCATTTTCTGCAATGTGAGCCACTGAGGGGTGAGGATTGGCTGACCGGAGCAGCCTGTCCCTACCGGCCAGCCCTCCCCAGGTGTGCCTGGGTTGAGGTCAATAGAAACACCGCTCCAGGGAGCAACAGCGCCTGCAGCTGTGCCTGACGCCATATTCTCTGCCCCGTCAGCAGTCTCGGGGCTGTGCTGGTGGGAGGGAGTGAGGGGGCACGGTTTTGTGGGTGGCCCGGTGTGAGAGGGGCTCTGCTGGACTTTCTGCAGGAGTTGCCAGACTGCCACCTGCTAAAGAAGAGGATGGGTCACCCATACCTTCCGCTGGAATTTCTCCGCGGGCAGAGGTGAGGGAGGAACAAAGCAGTGGGGGCCAAGACAGGACGGATATCTCAGGCAGGGAAATGGAAAGTGTTCAGAAGAGCGCCTGGGGCCAGGATCATCCTGGCTGGCCTGCAGGCACCAAGTCAGCCTGCGTGCTTTCGCTGGTGTGGATCCACGGCCCTTCCTCTATGCTTTCAAGTCCTTGTACATATTCAGGTGTTTTACCTGGGAAGGGAGGGAACAGTTCAGCAGCAGCTGGCTGTGGGCTCGGCTCACGTTTACTCACAGACGCCTATGTACGGTCCCCCAGGTTTGCAATGAGGACGCTCCTTGCGGGGGTGGGGGGGGCTGCTGGCTGCATGGGAGATAATTCCCTACCTCTGACCAACTTCAGAATTGTTTACCACTGGAGCAAGTGCCCTGATAGGGTTTTCCTCTGTATAACTAGTGGGTTCTGTTTATTTTTTCTGTTTTGTTTCAAGGTAGATTTTATTCCTCATTTATGTATTTATAGATATAAGCATGGAAATAATTCATTCATACAAATACATCTGTGTGAAGGGAAGAACGTTTTTCTGTTTTATTTTTAAATTTTATTTGTTTTTAAAAATTTTGAAATTTAGTATTATTTATTTTTTTAGACAGCAGGTTATTATTAGTTATCTATTTTATACATATACATGTATACAGGTCAATCCCAATCTCCCAACTCATCCCACCACCACCACCCCATGGCTTCCCCCCCTTGGTTTCCATACGTTTGTTCTCTAACCCTGTGTCTCTAATTCTGCCCTGCAAACCGGTTCATCTGTACCAGTTTTCTAGGTTCCACATATATGCATTAATACACAATATTTGTTTTTCTCTTTCTGACTTACTTCTCTCGGTATGACAGTCTCTAGATCCATCCACGTCTCTACAAATGACCCCGTTTCATTCCTTTTTATGGCTGAGTAATATTCCATTTTATATATGTACCACATCTTTATCCATTCGTCTGTCTGTGGGCATTTAGGTTGCTTCCATTACCTGGCTATTGTAAATAGTGCTGCAATGAACATTGTGGTGAATGTGTCTTTTGGATTTATGGTTTTCTCTGGGTATATGCCCAGAAGTGGGATTGCTGGATCATATGGTAATTGTATTTTTAGTTTTTCTAATGAACCTCCATACTGTTCTCCATAGTGACTGTATCAATTGACATGCCCACCAATAGTGGAAGAGGGATCCATGTGTCCACACCCTCCGCAGCATTTGTAGTTTGTCGATTTTCTGATGATGCCCATTCTAACAGGTGTGAGGTGATACCTCATTGAAGTTTTGACTTGCATTTCTCTAATAATTAGTGATGTTGAGCAGCTTTTCATGTGCATCCTGGCCATCTCTGGGTCTCCTTTGAAGAAATGTCTATTTAGATATTCTACCCATTTTTGAAGTGGGTTGTATTTTTTTTAATATTAAGCTGCATGAGCTGTTTATATATATTGGAGATTAAACCTTTGTCCATTGATTCGTTTTCACATATTTCCTCCCATTCTGAGGGTTGCCTTTTTCCATTCCCGTTTTTAACAAAAGAAAGAAAGAAAGAAAGAAAAAGAGGCAGAACACAAATGTCCGTAAAATATGCCTCTTGAAACTGTCGTTTTGAAATATGGAGGTGTTTTGAATTTTTTGGTCGGTATACGACCCCAGGATTTGTTTTCAGGGCAGGTCTCATTTACAGGCCTGCAATTATTTTGAATATCAACTGACCATTAGCGCTGGGATTAAAGCTGCTGTTGTGTGAAACGGCCACATGGTGGCAGCAGTTCTCCTTTACCAAATCTGGTGACTAGGGCAACAGAGCCTCAATAGAAGTCCTGTTCTAGGTTGTAATTTAGAATGGAATGTGCCAGGAAAAAGACCCTTATGTTTGTCTCACTATTTCTTGTTGGGTTTTTTTTCATTTAATTTTTATTTTTTATCACAGCAAGTTTGATTACAATGTTTGGCTTGTTGTAGGTGTGCAAGATGTGGTTCTTTTACGCATATACATATGTCTGTTCTTCCTGGGATCCTTTTCCATGTACGTTATGACAGAATGTTGACTAATCTTCTCTTGGTATTCCGTAGGTGTTTGGTGTCTATATATTTCACCTGTGTTTGTATATGTCTCTTAACCCCAATATCCTAATGTATCCAATCCTCACACCTTTCCATTGGTGAACCGTAAGTTTGTTTAATGAATCTGCGATTGCCCTTCTCTGTGGAAATATCTTCACTAGTATCAAGTTTTAGGTAACACCTATAAGTGATATCATACGATATGTGTCTTTCTCTTTCTGACTTACTACAAGTCACGTGATTACCTCTAGACTCATCTACGGTGCTGCAGATGGCATTGTGTCCTTTTTTTCCTTGGCTAATATTCTGTCTGTACATGTACCAGTTCTTCTTTGACCACTCATCTGTTGATGGACTTTTTGGTTGCTCCCATGTCATGGCTATTTTAATGCTGCGGCAATGCACATTTGCCTGCCTGTGTCTTTCCAATTCTGTCTTCTTAGGTTATAGGCCCAGGAGTTCCCCTGCTGGATCATATGGTAGCAAAATGTTTACCTTGTACGGGCACCGCCATTCTGTTCTCATTAGTGGCTCTTACCAGGTTACGTCCCACTTAAAGTTGAGGTGATGCTCTTCTCCACAACACCTTCAGCGTTTATTGTTTGGAGTATTTTTGCTGAAGTTTATTCTGACTAGTGTGAGCTGATACCACTTTGTGCTTGGATTTGCATGCGTCTCATAATACCTTGAAATTGAGCTTTCTGGCATGTCCTTTTTTTCTTCAAACTGTGAGTACAGCTTACCTCTTCAAATTGTTTTCGGGAAGTAGGTGTGACATTTAGAAATATTTTGGCCATTACCTCCCTCAAGACATTATGAGGGCAGGTTTCATTCACAGCCCTCCAGTACTGGTGCATATGAAGTGACCCTTAGCACAGGTTTTAAAGCTGCTGTTGCAGGTAACGGCCAGAGGGTGGCAGCATTTCTGCTTTTCCCAATCTGTTAACTAGGGAAACAGACCATCCTGGCAGTGGTGTTCCTCGGTTCTATATTAGAGTGGAATGTGCCCCCAAAAGCTGATGTCTCCTTACTTATGTTTGTGTTAGAAATTGAATTTGTATATATTTTTTTATTGGAGTCATATTCCATTGTGTTCATGGACCACTTCTTCTTTGAGCATTCCTCTGTTGATGGACATTTTCGTAGCTTCCAAGTGTTGGCTATGGTAAATATTGCTGGAGTGCAGGATTGCCAGCATGTGTCTTTTCTTTTTTGTGGTACATGGGCCTCTCACTGCCGTGGGCCCTCCCATTGCAGAGCACAGGCTCCGGACGCACAGGCCCAGCAGCCATAGCTCACGGGAACAGCCGCTCCGCGGCATGTGGGATCTTCCCGAATCGGGGCATGAACCCATGTCCCCTGCACTGGCAGGCGGACTCTCATCCACTGCGCCACCAGTGAATCCCAGCCTGTCTTTTTGATTCTCATCCCCTCAGGCGAAAGGCCCAGCAGTGGGTATACTTGATTGAATGGTAGCTCAGTATTTATCTTTACAAGGCACGTCATTTTTGTTTTCATGACTGGCTCTTACCATGTCCCACGTTGAAGCAAGGGTAGGCATTTCTCCAAAACCCCTTCAGCATTTATTGTTTGCAGAATTTTTCCTGATGGGCATTCTGACTGCTGTGAGCTGATAGGTTTTTGTCATTTGGATTTACATATCTTTAATTATTCCTCATGTTTAGCATTTTCCCATGCCTTTTTAAATTTCTGGCAGAGAAAAACAGAAAAAAAAACGGAGAGTACAGTTAAACTCTTGAAATTGTCTTCTTGGATGGTTGCCCTCTTTTGAATGTTCTGGTCAATTTTCGACCCCATGTTTGTTTTTGAGGGCAGGTGTTATTCACAGGCCTGCAATGAGTGTGACTATTTAGTGACCATTAGCAGTGGGTTTAAAGCTGCTGTTGTGGGAAATGGCCACAAGGCGGCAGCGTTTCTCCACTCCCAAGTCTGGTTCCTAGGGCAGCAGAGCCTTTCTGGGACCAATGGAATACAGAAGAAGGCATCATTGAAGTCTAATACAGAATACCATGTCCTGGTGGATGGTAGAATGACCAGTAGGGTCTAGGAATTAGGAACTACTGGATGTATATCCTCGGTGGCTTCACTGACTGTCCTAACATCCTTTACCAGGTCCCCAGCAGCCCACGGGGCTCTCGTGGTCAGGCCCCTCCCAGGATATGGGGCTCACCTGGGCAGGGTCCCAGCAGCCAACGGGGTTCTCATGTTCAGGCCACTCCCAGGGTATGGAGCTCAGCTGTGAAACTACCCAGCAGCCCATGAGGCTCTCGTGCTTAGGCACCTCCCATGATACAGAGCTCCCGTGGGCAGGTACCATGGCAGGGCTGGGCACACAGGAACCGTGCACATAGCCCTCATTGCAGAGCACCCCAGAACGCCTGTCACGCAGAGCTGACACAGAGCACCTCAGAGCAGGACTTGAACTAACCAACAGCAGCTCCGACAGGTCTCTGACCCTGGGCATCACTCTGTGCAGCCTCCCTCTGCCTGGTCTTCCAGAGACTTCCACTGCAGCCGGGGCACCAGGCCTTTGTCTCCAACCATCCCCCCTCCTCTCCCTGACTCCTGGGTTCCTCTCATTAGGATTAGGTCTTCTTGAAATTGTCTCCCACTCATGGGCCAGATAAAATGATGAGAAAACAAGCCGGAGATACAGCCCCTTGTCTATCCTGACTCTCAGGAGCCCACACCTGTTCCTTGGAACTGGCCGTTTCAGCGAGGTCCATTTTCTGCAATGTGAGCCACTGAGGGGTGAGGATTGGCTGACCGGAGCAGCCTGTCCCTACCGGCCAGCCCTCCCCAGGTGTGCCTGGGTTGAGGTCAATAGAAACACCGCTCCAGGGAGCAACAGCGCCTGCAGCTGTGCCTGACGCCATATTCTCTGCCCCGTCAGCAGTCTCGGGGCTGTGCTGGTGGGAGGGAGTGAGGGGGCACGGTTTTGTGGGTGGCCCGGTGTGAGAGGGGCTCTGCTGGACTTTCTGCAGGAGTTGCCAGACTGCCACCTGCTAAAGAAGAGGATGGGTCACCCATACCTTCCGCTGGAATTTCTCCGCGGGCAGAGGTGAGGGAGGAACAAAGCAGTGGGGGCCAAGACAGGACGGATATCTCAGGCAGGGAAATGGAAAGTTTTCAGAAGAGCGCCTGGGGCCAGGATCATCCTGGCTGGCCTGCAGGCACCAAGTCAGCCTGCGTGCTTTCGCTGGTGTGGATCCACGGCCCTTCCTCTATGCTTTCAAGTCCTTGTACATATTCAGGTGTTTTACCTGGGAAGGGAGGGAACAGTTCAGCAGCAGCTGGCTGGGGGCTCAGCTCACGTTTACTCACAGACGCCTATGTACGGTCCCCCAGCTTTGCAATGAGGACGCTCCTTGCGGGGGTGGGGGGGGGGCTGCTGGCTGCATGGGAGATAATTCCCTACCTCTGACCAACTTCAGAATTGTTTACCACTGGAGCAAGTGCCCTGATAGGGTTTTCCTCTGTATAACTAGTGGGTTCTGTTTATTTTTTTCTGTTTTGTTTCAAGGTAGATTTTATTCCTCATTTATGTATTTATAGATATAAGCATGGAAATAATTCATTCATACAAATACATCTGTGTGAAGGGAAGAACGTTTTTCTGTTTTATTTTTAAATTTTATTTGTTTTAAAAAATTTTGAAATTTAGTATTATTTATTTTTTTAGACAGCAGGTTATTATTAGTTATCTATTTTATACATATACATGTATACAGGTCAATCCCAATCTCCCAACTCATCCCACCACCACCACCCCATGGCTTCCCCCCCTTGGTTTCCATACGTTTGTTCTCTAACCCTGTGTCTCTAATTCTGCCCTGCAAACCGGTTCATCTGTACCAGTTTTCTAGGTTCCACATATATGCATTAATACACAATATTTGTTTTTCTCTTTCTGACTTACTTCTCTCGGTATGACAGTCTCTAGATCCATCCACGTCTCTACAAATGACCCCGTTTCATTCCTTTTTATGGCTGAGTAATATTCCATTTTATATATGTACCACATCTTTATCCATTCGTCTGTCTGTGGGCATTTAGGTTGCTTCCATTACCTGGCTATTGTAAATAGTGCTGCAATGAACATTGTGGTGAATGTGTCTTTTGGATTTATGGTTTTCTCTGGGTATATGCCCAGAAGTGGGATTGCTGGGTCATATGGTAATTGTATTTTTAGTTTTTCTAATGAACCTCCATACTGTTCTCCATAGTGACTGTATCAATTGACATGCCCACCAATAGTGGAAGAGGGATCCATGTGTCCACACCCTCCGCAGCATTTGTAGTTTGTAGATTTTCTGATGATGCCCATTCTAACAGGTGTGAGGTGATACCTCATTGAAGTTTTGACTTGCATTTCTCTAATAATTAGTGATGTTGAGCAGCTTTTCATGTGCATCCTGGCCATCTCTGGGTCTCCTTTGAAGAAATGTCTATTTAGATATTCTACCCATTTTTGAAGTGGGTTGTATTTTTTTTAATATTAAGCTGCATGAGCTGTTTATATATATTGGAGATTAAACCTTTGTCCATTGATTCGTTTTCACATATTTCCTCCCATTCTGAGGGTTGCCTTTTTCCATTCCCGTTTTTAACAAAAGAAAGAAAGAAAGAAAGAAAAAGAGGCAGAACACAAATGTCCGTAAAATATGCCTCTTGAAACTGTCGTTTTGAAATATGGAGGTGTTTTGAATTTTTTGGTCGGTATACGACCCCAGGATTTGTTTTCAGGGCAGGTCTCATTTACAGGCCTGCAATTATTTTGAATATCAACTGACCATTAGCGCTGGGATTAAAGCTGCTGTTGTGTGAAACGGCCACATGGTGGCAGCAGTTCTCCTTTACCAAATCTGGTGACTAGGGCAACAGAGCCTCAATAGAAGTCCTGTTCTAGGTTGTAATTTAGAATGGAATGTGCCAGGAAAAAGACCCTTATGTTTGTCTCACTATTTCTTGTTGGGTTTTTTTTCATTTAATTTTTATTTTTTATCACAGCAAGTTTGATTACAATGTTTGGCTTGTTGTAGGTGTGCAAGATGTGGTTCTTTTACGCATATACATATGTCTGTTCTTCCTGGGATCCTTTTCCATGTACGTTATGACAGAATGTTGACTAATCTTCTCTTGGTATTCCGTAGGTGTTTGGTGTCTATATATTTCACCTGTGTTTGTATATGTCTCTTAACCCCAATATCCTAAGGTATCCAATCCTCACACCTTTCCATTGGTGAACCGTAAGTTTGTTTAATGAATCTGCGATTGCCCTTCTCTGTGGAAATATCTTCACTAGTATCAAGTTTTAGGTAACACCTATAAGTGATATCATACGATATGTGTCTTTCTCTTTCTGACTTACTACAAGTCACGTGATTACCTCTAGACTCATCTACGGTGCTGCAGATGGCATTGTGTCCTTTTTTTCCTTGGCTAATATTCTGTCTGTACATGTACCAGTTCTTCTTTGACCACTCATCTGTTGATGGACTTTTTGGTTGCTCCCATGTCATGGCTATTTTAATGCTGCGGCAATGCACATTTGCCTGCCTGTGTCTTTCCAATTCTGTCTTCTTAGGTTATAGGCCCAGGAGTTCCCCTGCTGGATCATATGGTAGCAAAATGTTTACCTTGTACAGGCACCGCCATTCTGTTCTCATTAGTGGCTCTTACCAGGTTACGTCCCACTTAAAGTTGAGGTGATGCTCTTCTCCACAACACCTTCAGCGTTTATTGTTTGGAGTATTTTTGCTGAAGTTTATTCTGACTAGTGTGAGCTGATACCACTTTGTGCTTGGATTTGCATGCGTCTCATAATACCTTGAAATTGAGCTTTCTGGCATGTCCTTTTTTTCTTCAAACTGTGAGTACAGCTTACCTCTTCAAATTGTTTTCGGGAAGTAGGTGTGACATTTAGAAATATTTTGGCCATTACCTCCCTCAAGACATTATGAGGGCAGGTTTCATTCACAGCCCTCCAGTACTGGTGCATATGAAGTGACCCTTAGCACAGGTTTTAAAGCTGCTGTTGCAGGTAACGGCCAGAGGGTGGCAGCATTTCTGCTTTTCCCAATCTGTTAACTAGGGAAACAGACCATCCTGGCAGTGGTGTTCCTCGGTTCTATATTAGAGTGGAATGTGCCCCCAAAAGCTGATGTCTCCTTACTTATGTTTGTTTTAGAAATCGAATTTGTATATATTTTTTTATTGGAGTCATATTCCATTGTGTTCATGGACCACTTCTTCTTTGAGCATTCCTCTGTTGATGGACATTTTCGTAGCTTCCAAGTGTTGGCTATGGTAAATATTGCTGGAGTGCAGGATTGCCAGCATGTGTCTTTTCTTTTTTGTGGTACATGGGCCTCTCACTGCCGTGGGCCCTCCCATTGCAGAGCACAGGCTCCGGACGCACAGGCCCAGCAGCCATAGCTCACGGGAACAGCCGCTCCGCGGCATGTGGGATCTTCCCGAATCGGGGCATGAACCCATGTCCCCTGCACTGGCAGGCGGACTCTCATCCACTGCGCCACCAGTGAATCCCAGCCTGTCTTTTTGATTCTCATCCCCTCAGGCGAAAGGCCCAGCAGTGGGTATACTTGATTGAATGGTAGCTCAGTATTTATCTTTACAAGGCACGTCATTTTTGTTTTCATGACTGGCTCTTACCATGTCCCACGTTGAAGCAAGGGTAGGCATTTCTCCAAAACCCCTTCAGCATTTATTGTTTGCAGAATTTTTCCTGATGGGCATTCTGACTGCTGTGAGCTGATAGGTTTTTGTCATTTGGATTTACATATCTTTAATTATTCCTCATGTTTAGCATTTTCCCATGCCTTTTTAAATTTCTGGCAGAGAAAAACAGAAAAAAAAAACGGAGAGTACAGTTAAACTCTTGAAATTGTCTTCTTGGATGGTTGCCCTCTTTTGAATGTTCTGGTCAATTTTCGACCCCATGTTTGTTTTTGAGGGCAGGTGTTATTCACAGGCCTGCAATGAGTGTGACTATTTAGTGACCATTAGCAGTGGGTTTAAAGCTGCTGTTGTGGGAAATGGCCACAAGGCGGCAGCGTTTCTCCACTCCCAAGTCTGGTTCCTAGGGCAGCAGAGCCTTTCTGGGACCAATGGAATACAGAAGAAGGCATCATTGAAGTCTAATACAGAATACCATGTCCTGGTGGATGGTAGAATGACCAGTAGGGTCTAGGAATTAGGAACTACTGGATGTATATCCTCGGTGGCTTCACTGACTGTCCTAACATCCTTTACCAGGTCCCCAGCAGCCCACGGGGCTCTCGTGGTCAGGCCCCTCCCAGGATATGGGGCTCACCTGGGCAGGGCCCCAGCAGCCAACGAGGTTCTCATGTTCAGGCCACTCCCAGGGTATGGAGCTCAGCTGTGAAACTACCCAGCAGCCCATGAGGCTCTCGTGCTTAGGCACCTCCCATGATACAGATCTCCCGTGGGCAGGTACCATGGCAGGGCTGGGCACACAGGAACCGTGCACATAGCCCTCATTGCAGAGCACCCCAGAACGCCTGTCACGCAGAGCTGACACAGAGCACCTCAGAGCAGGACTTGAACTAACCAACAGCAGCTCCGACAGGTCTCTGACCCTGGGCATCACTCTGTGCAGCCTCCCTCTGCCTGGTCTTCCAGAGACTTCCACTGCAGCCGGGGCACCAGGCCTTTGTCTCCAACCATCCCCCCTCCTCTCCCTGACTCCTGGGTTCCTCTCATTAGGATTAGGTCTTCTTGAAATTGTCTCCCACTCATGGGCCAGATAAAATGATGAGAAAACAAGCCGGAGATGCAGCCCCTTGTCTATCCTGACTCTCAGGAGCCCACACCTGTTCCTTGGAACTGGCCGTTTCAGCGAGGTCCATTTTCTGCAATGTGAGCCACTGAGGGGTGAGGATTGGCTGACCGGAGCAGCCTGTCCCTACCGGCCAGCCCTCCCCAGGTGTGCCTGTGTTGAGGTCAATAGAAACACCGCTCCAGGGAGCAACAGCGCCTGCAGCTGTGCCTGACGCCATATTCTCTGCCCCGTCAGCAGTCTCGGGGCTGTGCTGGTGGGAGGGAGTGAGGGGGCACGGTTTTGTGGGTGTCCCGGTGTGAGAGGGGCTCTGCTGGACTTTCTGCAGGAGTTGCCAGACTGCCACCTGCTAAAGAAGAGGATGGGTCACCCATACCTTCCGCTGGAATTTCTCCGCGGGCAGAGGTGAGGGAGGAACAAAGCAGTGGGGGCCAAGACAGGACGGATATCTCAGGCAGGGAAATGGAAAGTGTTCAGAAGAGCGCCTGGGGCCAGGATCATCCTGGCTGGCCTGCAGGCACCAAGTCAGCCTGCGTGCTTTCGCTGGTGTGGATCCACGGCCCTTCCTCTATGCTTTCAAGTCCTTGTACATATTCAGGTGTTTTACCTGGGAAGGGAGGGAACAGTTCAGCAGCAGCTGGCTGTGGGCTCGGCTCACGTTTACTCACAGACGCCTATGTACGGTCCCCCAGGTTTGCAATGAGGACGCTCCTTGCGGGGGGGGGGGCTGGCTGCATGGGAGATAATTCCCTACCTCTGACCAACTTCAGAATTGTTTACCACTGGAGCAAGTGCCCTGATAGGGTTTTCCTCTGTATAACTAGTGGGTTCTGTTTATTTTTTCTGTTTTGTTTCAAGGTAGATTTTATTCCTCATTTATGTATTTATAGATATAAGCATGGAAATAATTCATTCATACAAATACATCTGTGTGAAGGGAAGAACGTTTTTCTGTTTTATTTTTAAATTTTATTTGTTTTTAAAAATTTTGAAATTTAGTAGTATTTATTTTTTTAGACAGCAGGTTATTATTAGTTATCTATTTTATACATATACATGTATACAGGTCAATCCCAATCTCCCAACTCATCCCACCACCACCACCCCATGGCTTCCCCCCCTTGGTTTCCATACGTTTGTTCTCTAACCCTGTGTCTCTAATTCTGCCCTGCAAACCGGTTCATCTGTACCAGTTTTCTAGGTTCCACATATATGCATTAATACACAATATTTGTTTTTCTCTTTCTGACTTACTTCTCTCGGTATGACAGTCTCTAGATCCATCCACGTCTCTACAAATGACCCCGTTTCATTCCTTTTTATGGCTGAGTAATATTCCATTTTATATATGTACCACATCTTTATCCATTCGTCTGTCTGTGGGCATTTAGGTTGCTTCCATTACCTGGCTATTGTAAATAGTGCTGCAATGAACATTGTGGTGAATGTGTCTTTTGGATTTATGGTTTTCTCTGGGTATATGCCCAGAAGTGGGATTGCTGGGTCATATGGTAATTGTATTTTTAGTTTTTCTAATGAACCTCCATACTGTTCTCCATAGTGACTGTATCAATTGACATGCCCACCAATAGTGGAAGAGGGATCCATGTGTCCACACCCTCCGCAGCATTTGTAGTTTGTCGATTTTCTGATGATGCCCATTCTAACAGGTGTGAGGTGATACCTCATTGAAGTTTTGACTTGCATTTCTCTAATAATTAGTGATGTTGAGCAGCTTTTCATGTGCATCCTGGCCATCTCTGGGTCTCCTTTGAAGAAATGTCTATTTAGATATTCTACCCATTTTTGAAGTGGGTTGTATTTTTTTTAATATTAAGCTGCATGAGCTGTTTATATATATTGGAGATTAAACCTTTGTCCATTGATTCGTTTTCACATATTTCCTCCCATTCTGAGGGTTGCCTTTTTCCATTCCCGTTTTTAACAAAAGAAAGAAAGAAAGAAAGAAAAAGAGGCAGAACACAAATGTCCGTAAAATATGCCTCTTGAAACTGTCGTTTTGAAATATGGAGGTGTTTTGAATTTTTTGGTCGGTATACGACCCCAGGATTTGTTTTCAGGGCAGGTCTCATTTACAGGCCTGCAATTATTTTGAATATCAACTGACCATTAGCGCTGGGATTAAAGCTGCTGTTGTGTGAAACGGCCACAAGGTGGCAGCAGTTCTCCTTTACCAAATCTGGTGACTAGGGCAACAGAGCCTCAATGGAAGTCGTGTTCTAGGTTGTAATTTAGAATGGAATGTGCCAGGAAAAAGACCCTTATGTTTGTCTCACTATTTCTTGTTCGGTTTTTTTTCATTTAACTTTTATTTTTTATCACAGCAAGTTTGATTACAATGTTTGGCTTGTTGTAGGTGTGCAAGATGTGGTTCTTTTACGCATATACATATGTCTGTTCTTCCTGGGATCCTTTTCCATGTACGTTATGACAGAATGTTGACTAATCTTCTCTTGGTATTCCGTAGGTGTTTGGTGTCTATATATTTCACCTGTGTTTGTATATGTCTCTTAACCCCAATATCCTAATGTATCCAATCCTCACACCTTTCCATTGGTGAACCGTAAGTTTGTTTAATGAATCTGCGATTGCCCTTCTCTGTGGAAATATCTTCACTAGTATCAAGTTTTAGGTAACACCTATAAGTGATATCATACGATATGTGTCTTTCTCTTTCTGACTTACTACAAGTCACGTGATTACCTCTAGACTCATCTACGGTGCTGCAAATGGCATTGTGTCCTTTTTTTCCTTGGCTAATATTCTGTCTGTACATGTACCAGTTCTTCTTTGACCACTCATCTGTTGATGGACTTTTTGGTTGCTCCCATGTCATGGCTATTGTAATGCTGCGGCAATGCACATTTGCCTGCCTGTGTCTTTCCAATTCTGTCTTCTTAGGTTATAGGCCCAGGAGTTCGCCTGCTGGATCATATGGTAGCAAAATGTTTACCTTGTACAGGCACCGCCATTCTGTTCTCATTAGTGGCTCTTACCAGGTTACGTCCCACTTAAAGTTGAGGTGATGCTCTTCTCCACAACACCTTCAGCGTTTATTGTTTGGAGTATTTTTGCTGAAGTTTATTCTGACTAGTGTGAGCTGATACCACTTTGTGCTTGGATTTGCATGCGTCTCATAATACCTTGAAATTGAGCTTTCTGGCATGTCCTTTTTTTCTTCAAACTGTGAGTACAGCTTACCTCTTCAAATTGTTTTCGGGAAGTAGGTGTGACATTTAGAAATATTTTGGCCATTACCTCCCTCAAGACATTATGAGGGCAGGTTTCATTCACAGCCCTCCAGTACTGGTGCATATGAAGTGACCCTTAGCACAGGTTTTAAAGCTGCTGTTGCAGGTAACGGCCAGAGGGTGGCAGCATTTCTGCTTTTCCCAATCTGTTAACTAGGGAAACAGACCATCCTGGCAGTGGTGTTCCTCGGTTCTATATTAGAGTGGAATGTGCCCCCAAAAGCTGATGTCTCCTTACTTATGTTTGTTTTAGAAATCGAATTTGTATATATTTTTTTATTGGAGTCATATTCCATTGTGTTCATGGACCACTTCTTCTTTGAGCATTCCTCTGTTGATGGACATTTTCGTAGCTTCCAAGTGTTGGCTATGGTAAATATTGCTGGAGTGCAGGATTGCCAGCATGTGTCTTTTCTTTTTTGTGGTACATGGGCCTCTCACTGCCGTGGGCCCTCCCATTGCAGAGCACAGGCTCCGGACGCACAGGCCCAGCAGCCATAGCTCACGGGAACAGCCGCTCCGCGGCATGTGGGATCTTCCCGAATCGGGGCATGAACCCATGTCCCCTGCACTGGCAGGCGGACTCTCATCCACTGCGCCACCAGTGAATCCCAGCCTGTCTTTTTGATTCTCATCCCCTCAGGCGAAAGGCCCAGCAGTGGGTATACTTGATTGAATGGTAGCTCAGTATTTATCTTTACAAGGCACGTCATTTTTGTTTTCATGACTGGCTCTTACCATGTCCCACGTTGAAGCAAGGGTAGGCATTTCTCCAAAACCCCTTCAGCATTTATTGTTTGCAGAATTTTTCCTGATGGGCATTCTGACTGCTGTGAGCTGATAGGTTTTTGTCATTTGGATTTACATATCTTTAATTATTCCTCATGTTTAGCATTTTCCCATGCCTTTTTAAATTTCTGGCAGAGAAAAACTGAAAAAAAAAATGGAGAGTACAGTTAAACTCTTGAAATTGTCTTCTTGGATGGTTGCCCTCTTTTGAATGTTCTGGTCAATTTTCGACCCCATGTTTGTTTTTGAGGGCAGGTGTTATTCACAGGCCTGCAATGAGTGTGACTATTTAGTGACCATTAGCAGTGGGTTTAAAGCTGCTGTTGTGGGAAATGGCCACAAGGCGGCAGCGTTTCTCCACTCCCAAGTCTGGTTCCTAGGGCAGCAGAGCCTTTCTGGGACCAATGGAATACAGAAGAAGGCATCATTGAAGTCTAATACAGAATACCATGTCCTGGTGGATGGTAGAATGACCAGTAGGGTCTAGGAATTAGGAACTACTGGATGTATATCCTCGGTGGCTTCACTGACTGTCCTAACATCCTTTACCAGGTCCCCAGCAGCCCACGGGGCTCTCGTGGTCAGGCCCCTCCCAGGATATGGGGCTCACCTGGGCAGGGCCCCAGCAGCCAACGGGGTTCTCATGTTCAGGCCACTCCCAGGGTATGGAGCTCAGCTGTGAAACTACCCAGCAGCCCATGAGGCTCTCGTGCTTAGGCACCTCCCATGATACAGAGCTCCCGTGGGCAGGTACCATGGCAGGGCTGGGCACACAGGAACCGTGCACATAGCCCTCATTGCAGAGCACCCCAGAACGCCTGTCACGCAGAGCTGACACAGAGCACCTCAGAGCAGGACTTGAACTAACCAACAGCAGCTCCGACAGGTCTCTGACCCTGGGCATCACTCTGTGCAGCCTCCCTCTGCCTGGTCTTCCAGAGACTTCCACTGCAGCCGGGGCACCAGGCCTTTGTCTCCAACCATCCCCCCTCCTCTCCCTGACTCCTGGGTTCCTCTCATTAGGATTAGGTCTTCTTGAAATTGTCTCCCACTCATGGGCCAGATAAAATGATGAGAAAACAAGCCGGAGATGCAGCCCCTTGTCTATCCTGACTCTCAGGAGCCCACACCTGTTCCTTGGAACTGGCCGTTTCAGCGAGGTCCATTTTCTGCAATGTGAGCCACTGAGGGGTGAGGATTGGCTGACCGGAGCAGCCTGTCCCTACCGGCCAGCCCTCCCCAGGTGTGCCTGGGTTGAGGTCAATAGAAACACCGCTCCAGGGAGCAACAGCGCCTGCAGCTGTGCCTGACGCCATATTCTCTGCCCCGTCAGCAGTCTCGGGGCTGTGCTGGTGGGAGGGAGTGAGGGGGCACGGTTTTGTGGGTGGCCCGGTGTGAGAGGGGCTCTGCTGGACTTTCTGCAGGAGTTGCCAGACTGCCACCTGCTAAAGAAGAGGATGGGTCACCCATACCTTCCGCTGGAATTTCTCCGCGGGCAGAGGTGAGGGAGGAACAAAGCAGTGGGGGCCAAGACAGGACGGATATCTCAGGCAGGGAAATGGAAAGTGTTCAGAAGAGCGCCTGGGGCCAGGATCATCCTGGCTGGCCTGCAGGCACCAAGTCAGCCTGCGTGCTTTCGCTGGTGTGGATCCATGGCCCTTCCTCTATGCTTTCAAGTCCTTGTACATATTCAGGTGTTTTACCTGGGAAGGGAGGGAACAGTTCAGCAGCAGCTGGCTGTGGGCTCGGCTCACGTTTACTCACAGACGCCTATGTACGGTCCCCCAGGTTTGCAATGAGGACGCTCCTTGCGGGGGTGGGGGGGGCTGCTGGCTGCATGGGAGATAATTCCCTACCTCTGACCAACTTCAGAATTGTTTACCACTGGAGCAAGTGCCCTGATAGGGTTTTCCTCTGTATAACTAGTGGGTTCTGTTTATTTTTTCTGTTTTGTTTCAAGGTAGATTTTATTCCTCATTTATGTATTTATAGATATAAGCATGGAAATAATTCATTCATACAAATACATCTGTGTGAAGGGAAGAACGTTTTTCTGTTTTATTTTTAAATTTTATTTGTTTTTTAAAATTTTGAAATTTAGTATTATTTATTTTTTTAGACAGCAGGTTATTATTAGTTATCTATTTTATACATATACATGTATACAGGTCAATCCCAATCTCCCAACTCATCCCACCACCACCACCCCATGGCTTCCCCCCCTTGGTTTCCATACGTTTGTTCTCTAACCCTGTGTCTCTAATTCTGCCCTGCAAACCGGTTCATCTGTACCAGTTTTCTAGGTTCCACATATATGCATTAATACACAATATTTGTTTTTCTCTTTCTGACTTACTTCTCTCGGTATGACAGTCTCTAGATCCATCCACGTCTCTACAAATGACCCCGTTTCATTCCTTTTTATGGCTGAGTAATATTCCATTTTATTTATGTACCACATCTTTATCCATTCGTCTGTCTGTGGGCATTTAGGTTGCTTCCATTACCTGGCTATTGTAAATAGTGCTGCAATGAACATTGTGGTGAATGTGTCTTTTGGATTTATGGTTTTCTCTGGGTATATGCCCAGAAGTGGGATTGCTGGGTCATATGGTAATTGTATTTTTAGTTTTTCTAATGAACCTCCATACTGTTCTCCATAGTGACTGTATCAATTGACATGCCCACCAATAGTGGAAGAGGGATCCATGTGTCCACACCCTCCGCAGCATTTGTAGTTTGTCGATTTTCTGATGATGCCCATTCTAACAGGTGTGAGGTGATACCTCATTGAAGTTTTGACTTGCATTTCTCTAATAATTAGTGATGTTGAGCAGCTTTTCATGTGCATCCTGGCCATCTCTGGGTCTCCTTTGAAGAAATGTCTATTTAGATATTCTACCCATTTTTGAAGTGGGTTGTATTTTTTTTAATATTAAGCTGCATGAGCTGTTTATATATATTGGAGATTAAACCTTTGTCCATTGATTCGTTTTCACATATTTCCTCCCATTCTGAGGGTTGCCTTTTTCCATTCCCGTTTTTAACAAAAGAAAGAAAGAAAGAAAGAAAAAGAGGCAGAACACAAATGTCCGTAAAATATGCCTCTTGAAACTGTCGTTTTGAAATATGGAGGTGTTTTGAATTTTTTGGTCGGTATACGACCCCAGGATTTGTTTTCAGGGCAGGTCTCATTTACAGGCCTGCAATTATTTTGAATATCAACTGACCATTAGCGCTGGGATTAAAGCTGCTGTTGTGTGAAACGGCCACATGGTGGCAGCAGTTCTCCTTTACCAAATCTGGTGACTAGGGCAACAGAGCCTCAATAGAAGTCCTGTTCTAGGTTGTAATTTAGAATGGAATGTGCCAGGAAAAAGACCCTTATGTTTGTCTCACTATTTCTTGTTGGGTTTTTTTTCATTTAATTTTTATTTTTTATCACAGCAAGTTTGATTACAATGTTTGGCTTGTTGTAGGTGTGCAAGATGTGGTTCTTTTACGCATATACATATGTCTGTTCTTCCTGGGATCCTTTTCCATGTACGTTATGACAGAATGTTGACTAATCTTCTCTTGGTATTCCGTAGGTGTTTGGTGTCTATATATTTCACCTGTGTTTGTATATGTCTCTTAACCCCAATATCCTAATGTATCCAATCCTCACACCTTTCCATTGGTGAACCGTAAGTTTGTTTAATGAATCTGCGATTGCCCTTCTCTGTGGAAATATCTTCACTAGTATCAAGTTTTAGGTAACACCTATAAGTGATATCATACGATATGTGTCTTTCTCTTTCTGACTTACAAGTCACGTGATTACCTCTAGACTCATCTACGGTGCTGCAGATGGCATTGTGTCCTTTTTTTCCTTGGCTAATATTCTGTCTGTACATGTACCAGTTCTTCTTTGACCACTCATCTGTTGATGGACTTTTTGGTTGCTCCCATGTCATGGCTATTTTAATGCTGCGGCAATGCACATTTGCCTGCCTGTGTCTTTCCAATTCTGTCTTCTTAGGTTATAGGCCCAGGAGTTCCCCTGCTGGATCATATGGTAGCAAAATGTTTACCTTGTACAGGCACCGCCATTCTGTTCTCATTAGTGGCTCTTACCAGGTTACGTCCCACTTAAAGTTGAGGTGATGCTCTTCTCCACAACACCTTCAGCGTTTATTGTTTGGAGTATTTTTGCTGAAGTTTATTCTGACTAGTGTGAGCTGATACCACTTTGTGCTTGGATTTGCATGCGTCTCATAATACCTTGAAATTGAGCTTTCTGGCATGTCCTTTTTTTCTTCAAACTGTGAGTACAGCTTACCTCTTCAAATTGTTTTCGGGAAGTAGGTGTGACATTTAGAAATATTTTGGCCATTACCTCCCTCAAGACATTATGAGGGCAGGTTTCATTCACAGCCCTCCAGTACTGGTGCATATGAAGTGACCCTTAGCACAGGTTTTAAAGCTGCTGTTGCAGGTAACGGCCAGAGGGTGGCAGCATTTCTGCTTTTCCCAATCTGTTAACTAGGGAAACAGACCATCCTGGCAGTGGTGTTCCTCGGTTCTATATTAGAGTGGAATGTGCCCCCAAAAGCTGATGTCTCCTTACTTATGTTTGTTTTAGAAATCGAATTTCTATATATTTTTTTATTGGAGTCATATTCCATTGTGTTCATGGACCACTTCTTCTTTGAGCATTCCTCTGTTGATGGACATTTTCGTAGCTTCCAAGTGTTGGCTATGGTAAATATTGCTGGAGTGCAGGATTGCCAGCATGTGTCTTTTCTTTTTTGTGGTACATGGGCCTCTCACTGCCGTGGGCCCTCCCATTGCAGAGCACAGGCTCCGGACGCACAGGCCCAGCAGCCATAGCTCACGGGAACAGCCGCTCCGCGGCATGTGGGATCTTCCCGAATCGGGGCATGAACCCATGTCCCCTGCACTGGCAGGCGGACTCTCATCCACTGCGCCACCAGTGAATCCCAGCCTGTCTTTTTGATTCTCATCCCCTCAGGCGAAAGGCCCAGCAGTGGGTATACTTGATTGAATGGTAGCTCAGTATTTATCTTTACAAGGCACGTCATTTTTGTTTTCATGACTGGCTCTTACCATGTCCCACGTTGAAGCAAGGGTAGGCATTTCTCCAAAACCCCTTCAGCATTTATTGTTTGCAGAATTTTTCCTGATGGGCATTCTGACTGCTGTGAGCTGATAGGTTTTTGTCATTTGGATTTACATATCTTTAATTATTCCTAATGTTTAGCATTTTCCCATGCCCTTTTAAATTTCTGGCAGAGAAAAACAGAAAAAAAAAACGGAGAGTACAGTTAAACTCTTGAAATTGTCTTCTTGGATGGTTGCCCTCTTTTGAATGTTCTGGTCAATTTTCGACCCCATGTTTGTTTTTGAGGGCAGGTGTTATTCACAGGCCTGCAATGAGTGTGACTATTTAGTGACCATTAGCAGTGGGTTTAAAGCTGCTGTTGTGGGAAATGGCCACAAGGCGGCAGCGTTTCTCCACTCCCAAGTCTGGTTCCTAGGGCAGCAGAGCCTTTCTGGGACCAATGGAATACAGAAGAAGGCATCATTGAAGTCTAATACAGAATACCATGTCCTGGTGGATGGTAGAATGACCAGTAGGGTCTAGGAATTAGGAACTACTGGATGTATATCCTCGGTGGCTTCACTGACTGTCCTAACATCCTTTACCAGGTCCCCAGCAGCCCACGGGGCTC
This sequence comes from Mesoplodon mirus, assembly GCF_964341445.2. Taxonomy (NCBI): domain Eukaryota; kingdom Metazoa; phylum Chordata; class Mammalia; order Artiodactyla; family Ziphiidae; genus Mesoplodon; species Mesoplodon mirus. The sequence goes on from NC_138979.1 coordinate 93,999,280, forward strand.
TCGTGGTCAGGCCCCTCCCAGGATATGGGGCTCACCTGGGCAGGGCCCCAGCAGCCAACGGGGTTCTCATGTTCAGGCCACTCCCAGGGTATGGAGCTCAGCTGTGAAACTACCCAGCAGCCCATGAGGCTCTCGTGCTTAGGCACCTCCCATGATACAGAGCTCCCGTGGGCAGGTACCATGGCAGGGCTGGGCACACAGGAACCGTGCACATAGCCCTCATTGCAGAGCACCCCAGAACGCCTGTCACGCAGAGCTGACACAGAGCACCTCAGAGCAGGACTTGAACTAACCAACAGCAGCTCCGACAGGTCTCTGACCCTGGGCATCACTCTGTGCAGCCTCCCTCTGCCTGGTCTTCCAGAGACTTCCACTGCAGCCGGGGCACCAGGCCTTTGTCTCCAACCATCCCCCCTCCTCTCCCTGACTCCTGGGTTCCTCTCATTAGGATTAGGTCTTCTTGAAATTGTCTCCCACTCATGGGCCAGATAAAATGATGAGAAAACAAGCCGGAGATGCAGCCCCTTGTCTATCCTGACTCTCAGGAGCCCACACCTGTTCCTTGGAACTGGCCGTTTCAGCGAGGTCCATTTTCTGCAATGTGAGCCACTGAGGGGTGAGGATTGGCTGACCGGAGCAGCCTGTCCCTACCGGCCAGCCCTCCCCAGGTGTGCCTGGGTTGAGGTCAATAGAAACACCGCTCCAGGGAGCAACAGCGCCTGCAGCTGTGCCTGACGCCATATTCTCTGCCCCGTCAGCAGTCTCGGGGCTGTGCTGGTGGGAGGGAGTGAGGGGGCACGGTTTTGTGGGTGGCCCGGTGTGAGAGGGGCTCTGCTGGACTTTCTGCAGGAGTTGCCAGACTGCCACCTGCTAAAGAAGAGGATGGGTCACCCATACCTTCCGCTGGAATTTCTCCGCGGGCAGAGGTGAGGGAGGAACAAAGCAGTGGGGGCCAAGACAGGACGGATATCTCAGGCAGGGAAATGGAAAGTTTTCAGAAGAGCGCCTGGGGCCAGGATCATCCTGGCTGGCCTGCAGGCACCAAGTCAGCCTGTGTGCTTTCGCTGGGGTGGATCCACGGCCCTTCCTCTATGCTTTCAAGTCCTTGTACATATTCAGGTGTTTTACCTGGGAAGGGAGGGAACAGTTCAGCAGCAGCTGGCTGGGGGCTCAGCTCACGTTTACTCACAGACGCCTATGTACGGTCCCCCAGCTTTGCAATGAGGACGCTCCTTGCGGGGGTGGGGGGGGGCTGCTGGCTGCATGGGAGATAATTCCCTACCTCTGACCAACTTCAGAATTGTTTACCACTGGAGCAAGTGCCCTGATAGGGTTTTCCTCTGTATAACTAGTGGGTTCTGTTTATTTTTTCTGTTTTGTTTCAAGGTAGATTTTATTCCTCATTTATGTATTTATAGATATAAGCATGGAAATAATTCATTCATACAAATACATCTGTGTGAAGGGAAGAACGTTTTTCTGTTTTATTTTTAAATTTTATTTGTTTTAAAAAATTTTGAAATTTAGTATTATTTATTTTTTTAGACAGCAGGTTATTATTAGTTATCTATTTTATACATATACATGTATACAGGTCAATCCCAATCTCCCAACTCATCCCACCACCACCACCCCATGGCTTCCCCCCCTTGGTTTCCATACGTTTGTTCTCTAACCCTGTGTCTCTAATTCTGCCCTGCAAACCGGTTCATCTGTACCAGTTTTCTAGGTTCCACATATATGCATTAATACACAATATTTGTTTTTCTCTTTCTGACTTACTTCTCTCGGTATGACAGTCTCTAGATCCATCCACGTCTCTACAAATGACCCCGTTTCATTCCTTTTTATGGCTGAGTAATATTCCATTTTATTTATGTACCACATCTTTATCCATTCGTCTGTCTGTGGGCATTTAGGTTGCTTCCATTACCTGGCTATTGTAAATAGTGCTGCAATGAACATTGTGGTGAATGTGTCTTTTGGATTTATGGTTTTCTCTGGGTATATGCCCAGAAGTGGGATTGCTGGATCATATGGTAATTGTATTTTTAGTTTTTCTAATGAACCTCCATACTGTTCTCCATAGTGACTGTATCAATTGACATGCCCACCAATAGTGGAAGAGGGATCCATGTGTCCACACCCTCCGCAGCATTTGTAGTTTGTCGATTTTCTGATGATGCCCATTCTAACAGGTGTGAGGTGATACCTCATTGAAGTTTTGACTTGCATTTCTCTAATAATTAGTGATGTTGAGCAGCTTTTCATGTGCATCCTGGCCATCTCTGGGTCTCCTTTGAAGAAATGTCTATTTAGATATTCTACCCATTTTTGAAGTGGGTTGTATTTTTTTTAATATTAAGCTGCATGAGCTGTTTATATATATTGGAGATTAAACCTTTGTCCATTGATTCGTTTTCACATATTTCCTCCCATTCTGAGGGTTGCCTTTTTCCATTCCCGTTTTTAACAAAAGAAAGAAAGAAAGAAAGAAAAAGAGGCAGAACACAAATGTCCGTAAAATATGCCTCTTGAAACTGTCGTTTTGAAATATGGAGGTGTTTTGAATTTTTTGGTCGGTATACGACCCCAGGATTTGTTTTCAGGGCAGGTCTCATTTACAGGCCTGCAATTATTTTGAATATCAACTGACCATTAGCGCTGGGATTAAAGCTGCTGTTGTGTGAAACGGCCACATGGTGGCAGCAGTTCTCCTTTACCAAATCTGGTGACTAGGGCAACAGAGCCTCAATAGAAGTCCTGTTCTAGGTTGTAATTTAGAATGGAATGTGCCAGGAAAAAGACCCTTATGTTTGTCTCACTATTTCTTGTTGGGTTTTTTTTCATTTAATTTTTATTTTTTATCACAGCAAGTTTGATTACAATGTTTGGCTTGTTGTAGGTGTGCAAGATGTGGTTCTTTTACGCATATACATATGTCTGTTCTTCCTGGGATCCTTTTCCATGTACGTTATGACAGAATGTTGACTAATCTTCTCTTGGTATTCCGTAGGTGTTTGGTGTCTATATATTTCACCTGTGTTTGTATATGTCTCTTAACCCCAATATCCTAATGTATCCAATCCTCACACCTTTCCATTGGTGAACCGTAAGTTTGTTTAATGAATCTGCGATTGCCCTTCTCTGTGGAAATATCTTCACTAGTATCAAGTTTTAGGTAACACCTATAAGTGATATCATACGATATGTGTCTTTCTCTTTCTGACTTACAAGTCACGTGATTACCTCTAGACTCATCTACGGTGCTGCAGATGGCATTGTGTCCTTTTTTTCCTTGGCTAATATTCTGTCTGTACATGTACCAGTTCTTCTTTGACCACTCATCTGTTGATGGACTTTTTGGTTGCTCCCATGTCATGGCTATTTTAATGCTGCGGCAATGCACATTTGCCTGCCTGTGTCTTTCCAATTCTGTCTTCTTAGGTTATAGGCCCAGGAGTTCCCCTGCTGGATCATATGGTAGCAAAATGTTTACCTTGTACAGGCACCGCCATTCTGTTCTCATTAGTGGCTCTTACCAGGTTACGTCCCACTTAAAGTTGAGGTGATGCTCTTCTCCACAACACCTTCAGCGTTTATTGTTTGGAGTATTTTTGCTGAAGTTTATTCTGACTAGTGTGAGCTGATACCACTTTGTGCTTGGATTTGCATGCGTCTCATAATACCTTGAAATTGAGCTTTCTGGCATGTCCTTTTTTTCTTCAAACTGTGAGTACAGCTTACCTCTTCAAATTGTTTTCGGGAAGTAGGTGTGACATTTAGAAATATTTTGGCCATTACCTCCCTCAAGACATTATGAGGGCAGGTTTCATTCACAGCCCTCCAGTACTGGTGCATATGAAGTGACCCTTAGCACAGGTTTTAAAGCTGCTGTTGCAGGTAACGGCCAGAGGGTGGCAGCATTTCTGCTTTTCCCAATCTGTTAACTAGGGAAACAGACCATCCTGGCAGTGGTGTTCCTCGGTTCTATATTAGAGTGGAATGTGCCCCCAAAAGCTGATGTCTCCTTACTTATGTTTGTTTTAGAAATCGAATTTCTATATATTTTTTTATTGGAGTCATATTCCATTGTGTTCATGGACCACTTCTTCTTTGAGCATTCCTCTGTTGATGGACATTTTCGTAGCTTCCAAGTGTTGGCTATGGTAAATATTGCTGGAGTGCAGGATTGCCAGCATGTGTCTTTTCTTTTTTGTGGTACATGGGCCTCTCACTGCCGTGGGCCCTCCCATTGCAGAGCACAGGCTCCGGACGCACAGGCCCAGCAGCCATAGCTCACGGGAACAGCCGCTCCGCGGCATGTGGGATCTTCCCGAATCGGGGCATGAACCCATGTCCCCTGCACTGGCAGGCGGACTCTCATCCACTGCGCCACCAGTGAATCCCAGCCTGTCTTTTTGATTCTCATCCCCTCAGGCGAAAGGCCCAGCAGTGGGTATACTTGATTGAATGGTAGCTCAGTATTTATCTTTACAAGGCACGTCATTTTTGTTTTCATGACTGGCTCTTACCATGTCCCACGTTGAAGCAAGGGTAGGCATTTCTCCAAAACCCCTTCAGCATTTATTGTTTGCAGAATTTTTCCTGATGGGCATTCTGACTGCTGTGAGCTGATAGGTTTTTGTCATTTGGATTTACATATCTTTAATTATTCCTAATGTTTAGCATTTTCCCATGCCCTTTTAAATTTCTGGCAGAGAAAAACAGAAAAAAAAACGGAGAGTACAGTTAAACTCTTGAAATTGTCTTCTTGGATGGTTGCCCTCTTTTGAATGTTCTGGTCAATTTTCGACCCCATGTTTGTTTTTGAGGGCAGGTGTTATTCACAGGCCTGCAATGAGTGTGACTATTTAGTGACCATTAGCAGTGGGTTTAAAGCTGCTGTTGTGGGAAATGGCCACAAGGCGGCAGCGTTTCTCCACTCCCAAGTCTGGTTCCTAGGGCAGCAGAGCCTTTCTGGGACCAATGGAATACAGAAGAAGGCATCATTGAAGTCTAATACAGAATACCATGTCCTGGTGGATGGTAGAATGACCAGTAGGGTCTAGGAATTAGGAACTACTGGATGTATATCCTCGGTGGCTTCACTGACTGTCCTAACATCCTTTACCAGGTCCCCAGCAGCCCACGGGGCTCTCGTGGTCAGGCCCCTCCCAGGATATGGGGCTCACCTGGGCAGGGCCCCAGCAGCCAACGGGGTTCTCATGTTCAGGCCACTCCCAGGGTATGGAGCTCAGCTGTGAAACTACCCAGCAGCCCATGAGGCTCTCGTGCTTAGGCACCTCCCATGATACAGAGCTCCCGTGGGCAGGTACCATGGCAGGGCTGGGCACACAGGAACCGTGCACATAGCCCTCATTGCAGAGCACCCCAGAACGCCTGTCACGCAGAGCTGACACAGAGCACCTCAGAGCAGGACTTGAACTAACCAACAGCAGCTCCGACAGGTCTCTGACCCTGGGCATCACTCTGTGCAGCCTCCCTCTGCCTGGTCTTCCAGAGACTTCCACTGCAGCCGGGGCACCAGGCCTTTGTCTCCAACCATCCCCCCTCCTCTCCCTGACTCCTGGGTTCCTCTCATTAGGATTAGGTCTTCTTGAAATTGTCTCCCACTCATGGGCCAGATAAAATGATGAGAAAACAAGCCGGAGATGCAGCCCCTTGTCTATCCTGACTCTCAGGAGCCCACACCTGTTCCTTGGAACTGGCCGTTTCAGCGAGGTCCATTTTCTGCAATGTGAGCCACTGAGGGGTGAGGATTGGCTGACCGGAGCAGCCTGTCCCTACCGGCCAGCCCTCCCCAGGTGTGCCTGGGTTGAGGTCAATAGAAACACCGCTCCAGGGAGCAACAGCGCCTGCAGCTGTGCCTGACGCCATATTCTCTGCCCCGTCAGCAGTCTCGGGGCTGTGCTGGTGGGAGGGAGTGAGGGGGCACGGTTTTGTGGGTGGCCCGGTGTGAGAGGGGCTCTGCTGGACTTTCTGCAGGAGTTGCCAGACTGCCACCTGCTAAAGAAGAGGATGGGTCACCCATACCTTCCGCTGGAATTTCTCCGCGGGCAGAGGTGAGGGAGGAACAAAGCAGTGGGGGCCAAGACAGGACGGATATCTCAGGCAGGGAAATGGAAAGTTTTCAGAAGAGCGCCTGGGGCCAGGATCATCCTGGCTGGCCTGCAGGCACCAAGTCAGCCTGTGTGCTTTCGCTGGGGTGGATCCACGGCCCTTCCTCTATGCTTTCAAGTCCTTGTACATATTCAGGTGTTTTACCTGGGAAGGGAGGGAACAGTTCAGCAGCAGCTGGCTGGGGGCTCAGCTCACGTTTACTCACAGACGCCTATGTACGGTCCCCCAGCTTTGCAATGAGGACGCTCCTTGCGGGGGTGGGGGGGGGCTGCTGGCTGCATGGGAGATAATTCCCTACCTCTGACCAACTTCAGAATTGTTTACCACTGGAGCAAGTGCCCTGATAGGGTTTTCCTCTGTATAACTAGTGGGTTCTGTTTATTTTTTCTGTTTTGTTTCAAGGTAGATTTTATTCCTCATTTATGTATTTATAGATATAAGCATGGAAATAATTCATTCATACAAATACATCTGTGTGAAGGGAAGAACGTTTTTCTGTTTTATTTTTAAATTTTATTTGTTTTAAAAAATTTTGAAATTTAGTATTATTTATTTTTTTAGACAGCAGGTTATTATTAGTTATCTATTTTATACATATACATGTATACAGGTCAATCCCAATCTCCCAACTCATCCCACCACCACCACCCCATGGCTTCCCCCCCTTGGTTTCCATACGTTTGTTCTCTAACCCTGTGTCTCTAATTCTGCCCTGCAAACCGGTTCATCTGTACCAGTTTTCTAGGTTCCACATATATGCATTAATACACAATATTTGTTTTTCTCTTTCTGACTTACTTCTCTCGGTATGACAGTCTCTAGATCCATCCACGTCTCTACAAATGACCCCGTTTCATTCCTTTTTATGGCTGAGTAATATTCCATTTTATATATGTACCACATCTTTATCCATTCGTCTGTCTGTGGGCATTTAGGTTGCTTCCATTACCTGGCTATTGTAAATAGTGCTGCAATGAACATTGTGGTGAATGTGTCTTTTGGATTTATGGTTTTCTCTGGGTATATGCCCAGAAGTGGGATTGCTGGGTCATATGGTAATTGTATTTTTAGTTTTTCTAATGAACCTCCATACTGTTCTCCATAGTGACTGTATCAATTGACATGCCCACCAATAGTGGAAGAGGGATCCATGTGTCCACACCCTCCGCAGCATTTGTAGTTTGTCGATTTTCTGATGATGCCCATTCTAACAGGTGTGAGGTGATACCTCATTGAAGTTTTGACTTGCATTTCTCTAATAATTAGTGATGTTGAGCAGCTTTTCATGTGCATCCTGGCCATCTCTGGGTCTCCTTTGAAGAAATGTCTATTTAGATATTCTACCCATTTTTGAAGTGGGTTGTATTTTTTTTTAATATTAAGCTGCATGAGCTGTTTATATATATTGGAGATTAAACCTTTGTCCATTGATTCGTTTTCACATATTTCCTCCCATTCTGAGGGTTGCCTTTTTCCATTCCCGTTTTTTAACAAAAGAAAGAAAGAAAGAAAGAAAAAGAAGCAGAACACAAATGTCCGTAAAATATGCCTCTTGAAACTGTCGTTTTGAAATATGGAGGTGTTTTGAATTTTTTGGTCGGTATACGACCCCAGGATTTGTTTTCAGGGCAGGTCTCATTTACAGGCCTGCAATTATTTTGAATATCAACTGACCATTAGCGCTGGGATTAAAGCTGCTGTTGTGTGAAACGGCCACAAGGTGGCAGCAGTTCTCCTTTACCAAATCTGGTGACTAGGGCAACAGAGCCTCAATGGAAGTCGTGTTCTAGGTTGTAATTTAGAATGGAATGTGCCAGGAAAAAGACCCTTAAGTTTGTCTCACTATTTCTTGTTCGGTTTTTTTTCATTTAACTTTTATTTTTTATCACAGCAAGTTTGATTACAATGTTTGGCTTGTTGTAGGTGTGCAAGATGTGGTTCTTTTACGCATATACATATGTCTGTTCTTCCTGGGATCCTTTTCCATGTACGTTATGACAGAATGTTGACTAATCTTCTCTTGGTATTCCGTAGGTGTTTGGTGTCTATATATTTCACCTGTGTTTGTATATGTCTCTTAACCCCAATATCCTAATGTATCCAATCCTCACACCTTTCCATTGGTGAACCGTAAGTTTGTTTAATGAATCTGCGATTGCCCTTCTCTGTGGAAATATCTTCACTAGTATCAAGTTTTAGGTAACACCTATAAGTGATATCATACGATATGTGTCTTTCTCTTTCTGACTTACTACAAGTCACGTGATTACCTCTAGACTCATCTACGGTGCTGCAAATGGCATTGTGTCCTTTTTTTCCTTGGCTAATATTCTGTCTGTACATGTACCAGTTCTTCTTTGACCACTCATCTGTTGATGGACTTTTTGGTTGCTCCCATGTCATGGCTATTGTAATGCTGCGGCAATGCACATTTGCCTGCCTGTGTCTTTCCAATTCTGCCTTCTTAGGTTATAGGCCCAGGAGTTCGCCTGCTGGATCATATGGTAGCAAAATGTTTACCTTGTACAGGCACCGCCATTCTGTTCTCATTAGTGGCTCTTACCAGGTTACGTCCCACTTAAAGTTGAGGTGATGCTCTTCTCCACAACACCTTCAGCGTTTATTGTTTGGAGTATTTTTGCTGAAGTTTATTCTGACTAGTGTGAGCTGATACCACTTTGTGCTTGGATTTGCATGCGTCTCATAATACCTTGAAATTGAGCTTTCTGGCATGTCCTTTTTTTCTTCAAACTGTGAGTACAGCTTACCTCTTCAAATTGTTTTCGGGAAGTAGGTGTGACATTTAGAAATATTTTGGCCATTACCTCCCTCAAGACATTATGAGGGCAGGTTTCATTCACAGCCCTCCAGTACTGGTGCATATGAAGTGACCCTTAGCACAGGTTTTAAAGCTGCTGTTGCAGGTAACGGCCAGAGGGTGGCAGCATTTCTGCTTTTCCCAATCTGTTAACTAGGGAAACAGACCATCCTGGCAGTGGTGTTCCTCGGTTCTATATTAGAGTGGAATGTGCCCCCAAAAGCTGATGTCTCCTTACTTATGTTTGTTTTAGAAATCGAATTTCTATATATTTTTTTATTGGAGTCATATTCCATTGTGTTCATGGACCACTTCTTCTTTGAGCATTCCTCTGTTGATGGACATTTTCGTAGCTTCCAAGTGTTGGCTATGGTAAATATTGCTGGAGTGCAGGATTGCCAGCATGTGTCTTTTCTTTTTTGTGGTACATGGGCCTCTCACTGCCGTGGGCCCTCCCATTGCAGAGCACAGGCTCCGGACGCACAGGCCCAGCAGCCATAGCTCACGGGAACAGCCGCTCCGCGGCATGTGGGATCTTCCCGAATCGGGGCATGAACCCATGTCCCCTGCACTGGCAGGCGGACTCTCATCCACTGCGCCACCAGTGAATCCCAGCCTGTCTTTTTGATTCTCATCCCCTCAGGCGAAAGGCCCAGCAGTGGGTATACTTGATTGAATGGTAGCTCAGTATTTATCTTTACAAGGCACGTCATTTTTGTTTTCATGACTGGCTCTTACCATGTCCCACGTTGAAGCAAGGGTAGGCATTTCTCCAAAACCCCTTCAGCATTTATTGTTTGCAGAATTTTTCCTGATGGGCATTCTGACTGCTGTGAGCTGATAGGTTTTTGTCATTTGGATTTACATATCTTTAATTATTCCTAATGTTTAGCATTTTCCCATGCCCTTTTAAATTTCTGGCAGAGAAAAACAGAAAAAAAAACGGAGAGTACAGTTAAACTCTTGAAATTGTCTTCTTGGATGGTTGCCCTCTTTTGAATGTTCTGGTCAATTTTCGACCCCATGTTTGTTTTTGAGGGCAGGTGTTATTCACAGGCCTGCAATGAGTGTGACTATTTAGTGACCATTAGCAGTGGGTTTAAAGCTGCTGTTGTGGGAAATGGCCACAAGGCGGCAGCGTTTCTCCACTCCCAAGTCTGGTTCCTAGGGCAGCAGAGCCTTTCTGGGACCAATGGAATACAGAAGAAGGCATCATTGAAGTCTAATACAGAATACCATGTCCTGGTGGATGGTAGAATGACCAGTAGGGTCTAGGAATTAGGAACTACTGGATGTATATCCTCGGTGGCTTCACTGACTGTCCTAACATCCTTTACCAGGTCCCCAGCAGCCCACGGGGCTCTCGTGGTCAGGCCCCTCCCAGGATATGGGGCTCACCTGGGCAGGGCCCCAGCAGCCAACGGGGTTCTCATGTTCAGGCCACTCCCAGGGTATGGAGCTCAGCTGTGAAACTACCCAGCAGCCCATGAGGCTCTCGTGCTTAGGCACCTCCCATGATACAGAGCTCCCGTGGGCAGGTACCATGGCAGGGCTGGGCACACAGGAACCGTGCACATAGCCCTCATTGCAGAGCACCCCAGAACGCCTGTCACGCAGAGCTGACACAGAGCACCTCAGAGCAGGACTTGAACTAACCAACAGCAGCTCCGACAGGTCTCTGACCCTGGGCATCACTCTGTGCAGCCTCCCTCTGCCTGGTCTTCCAGAGACTTCCACTGCAGCCGGGGCACCAGGCCTTTGTCTCCAACCATCCCCCCTCCTCTCCCTGACTCCTGGGTTCCTCTCATTAGGATTAGGTCTTCTTGAAATTGTCTCCCACTCATGGGCCAGATAAAATGATGAGAAAACAAGCCGGAGATGCAGCCCCTTGTCTATCCTGACTCTCAGGAGCCCACACCTGTTCCTTGGAACTGGCCGTTTCAGCGAGGTCCATTTTCTGCAATGTGAGCCACTGAGGGGTGAGGATTGGCTGACCGGAGCAGCCTGTCCCTACCGGCCAGCCCTCCCCAGGTGTGCCTGGGTTGAGGTCAATAGAAACACCGCTCCAGGGAGCAACAGCGCCTGCAGCTGTGCCTGACGCCATATTCTCTGCCCCGTCAGCAGTCTCGGGGCTGTGCTGGTGGGAGGGAGTGAGGGGGCACGGTTTTGTGGGTGGCCCGGTGTGAGAGGGGCTCTGCTGGACTTTCTGCAGGAGTTGCCAGACTGCCACCTGCTAAAGAAGAGGATGGGTCACCCATACCTTCCGCTGGAATTTCTCCGCGGGCAGAGGTGAGGGAGGAACAAAGCAGTGGGGGCCAAGACAGGACGGATATCTCAGGCAGGGAAATGGAAAGTTTTCAGAAGAGCGCCTGGGGCCAGGATCATCCTGGCTGGCCTGCAGGCACCAAGTCAGCCTGCGTGCTTTCGCTGGGGTGGATCCACGGCCCTTCCTCTATGCTTTCAAGTCCTTGTACATATTCAGGTGTTTTACCTGGGAAGGGAGGGAACAGTTCAGCAGCAGCTGGCTGGGGGCTCAGCTCACGTTTACTCACAGACGCCTATGTACGGTCCCCCAGCTTTGCAATGAGGACGCTCCTTGCGGGGGTGGGGGGGGGCTGCTGGCTGCATGGGAGATAATTCCCTACCTCTGACCAACTTCAGAATTGTTTACCACTGGAGCAAGTGCCCTGATAGGGTTTTCCTCTGTATAACTAGTGGGTTCTGTTTATTTTTTCTGTTTTGTTTCAAGGTAGATTTTATTCCTCATTTATGTATTTATAGATATAAGCATGGAAATAATTCATTCATACAAATACATCTGTGTGAAGGGAAGAACGTTTTTCTGTTTTATTTTTAAATTTTATTTGTTTTAAAAAATTTTGAAATTTAGTATTATTTATTTTTTTAGACAGCAGGTTATTATTAGTTATCTATTTTATACATATACATGTATACAGGTCAATCCCAATCTCCCAACTCATCCCACCACCACCACCCCATGGCTTCCCCCCCTTGGTTTCCATACGTTTGTTCTCTAACCCTGTGTCTCTAATTCTGCCCTGCAAACCGGTTCATCTGTACCAGTTTTCTAGGTTCCACATATATGCATTAATACACAATATTTGTTTTTCTCTTTCTGACTTACTTCTCTCGGTATGACAGTCTCTAGATCCATCCACGTCTCTACAAATGACCCCGTTTCATTCCTTTTTATGGCTGAGTAATATTCCATTTTATATATGTACCACATCTTTATCCATTCGTCTGTCTGTGGGCATTTAGGTTGCTTCCATTACCTGGCTATTGTAAATAGTGCTGCAATGAACATTGTGGTGAATGTGTCTTTTGGATTTATGGTTTTCTCTGGGTATATGCCCAGAAGTGGGATTGCTGGGTCATATGGTAATTGTATTTTTAGTTTTTCTAATGAACCTCCATACTGTTCTCCATAGTGACTGTATCAATTGACATGCCCACCAATAGTGGAAGAGGGATCCATGTGTCCACACCCTCCGCAGCATTTGTAGTTTGTCGATTTTCTGATGATGCCCATTCTAACAGGTGTGAGGTGATACCTCATTGAAGTTTTGACTTGCATTTCTCTAATAATTAGTGATGTTGAGCAGCTTTTCATGTGCATCCTGGCCATCTCTGGGTCTCCTTTGAAGAAATGTCTATTTAGATATTCTACCCATTTTTGAAGTGGGTTGTATTTTTTTTTAATATTAAGCTGCATGAGCTGTTTATATATATTGGAGATTAAACCTTTGTCCATTGATTCGTTTTCACATATTTCCTCCCATTCTGAGGGTTGCCTTTTTCCATTCCCGTTTTTTAACAAAAGAAAGAAAGAAAGAAAGAAAAAGAAGCAGAACACAAATGTCCGTAAAATATGCCTCTTGAAACTGTCGTTTTGAAATATGGAGGTGTTTTGAATTTTTTGGTCGGTATACGACCCCAGGATTTGTTTTCAGGGCAGGTCTCATTTACAGGCCTGCAATTATTTTGAATATCAACTGACCATTAGCGCTGGGATTAAAGCTGCTGTTGTGTGAAACGGCCACAAGGTGGCAGCAGTTCTCCTTTACCAAATCTGGTGACTAGGGCAACAGAGCCTCAATGGAAGTCGTGTTCTAGGTTGTAATTTAGAATGGAATGTGCCAGGAAAAAGACCCTTAAGTTTGTCTCACTATTTCTTGTTCGGTTTTTTTTCATTTAACTTTTATTTTTTATCACAGCAAGTTTGATTACAATGTTTGGCTTGTTGTAGGTGTGCAAGATGTGGTTCTTTTACGCATATACATATGTCTGTTCTTCCTGGGATCCTTTTCCATGTACGTTATGACAGAATGTTGACTAATCTTCTCTTGGTATTCCGTAGGTGTTTGGTGTCTATATATTTCACCTGTGTTTGTATATGTCTCTTAACCCCAATATCCTAATGTATCCAATCCTCACACCTTTCCATTGGTGAACCGTAAGTTTGTTTAATGAATCTGCGATTGCCCTTCTCTGTGGAAATATCTTCACTAGTATCAAGTTTTAGGTAACACCTATAAGTGATATCATACGATATGTGTCTTTCTCTTTCTGACTTACTACAAGTCACGTGATTACCTCTAGACTCATCTACGGTGCTGCAAATGGCATTGTGTCCTTTTTTTCCTTGGCTAATATTCTGTCTGTACATGTACCAGTTCTTCTTTGACCACTCATCTGTTGATGGACTTTTTGGTTGCTCCCATGTCATGGCTATTGTAATGCTGCGGCAATGCACATTTGCCTGCCTGTGTCTTTCCAATTCTGCCTTCTTAGGTTATAGGCCCAGGAGTTCGCCTGCTGGATCATATGGTAGCAAAATGTTTACCTTGTACAGGCACCGCCATTCTGTTCTCATTAGTGGCTCTTACCAGGTTACGTCCCACTTAAAGTTGAGGTGATGCTCTTCTCCACAACACCTTCAGCGTTTATTGTTTGGAGTATTTTTGCTGAAGTTTATTCTGACTAGTGTGAGCTGATACCACTTTGTGCTTGGATTTGCATGCGTCTCATAATACCTTGAAATTGAGCTTTCTGGCATGTCCTTTTTTTCTTCAAACTGTGAGTACAGCTTACCTCTTCAAATTGTTTTCGGGAAGTAGGTGTGACATTTAGAAATATTTTGGCCATTACCTCCCTCAAGACATTATGAGGGCAGGTTTCATTCACAGCCCTCCAGTACTGGTGCATATGAAGTGACCCTTAGCACAGGTTTTAAAGCTGCTGTTGCAGGTAACGGCCAGAGGGTGGCAGCATTTCTGCTTTTCCCAATCTGTTAACTAGGGAAACAGACCATCCTGGCAGTGGTGTTCCTCGGTTCTATATTAGAGTGGAATGTGCCCCCAAAAGCTGATGTCTCCTTACTTATGTTTGTTTTAGAAATCGAATTTCTATATATTTTTTTATTGGAGTCATATTCCATTGTGTTCATGGACCACTTCTTCTTTGAGCATTCCTCTGTTGATGGACATTTTCGTAGCTTCCAAGTGTTGGCTATGGTAAATATTGCTGGAGTGCAGGATTGCCAGCATGTGTCTTTTCTTTTTTGTGGTACATGGGCCTCTCACTGCCGTGGGCCCTCCCATTGCAGAGCACAGGCTCCGGACGCACAGGCCCAGCAGCCATAGCTCACGGGAACAGCCGCTCCGCGGCATGTGGGATCTTCCCGAATCGGGGCATGAACCCATGTCCCCTGCACTGGCAGGCGGACTCTCATCCACTGCGCCACCAGTGAATCCCAGCCTGTCTTTTTGATTCTCATCCCCTCAGGCGAAAGGCCCAGCAGTGGGTATACTTGATTGAATGGTAGCTCAGTATTTATCTTTACAAGGCACGTCATTTTTGTTTTCATGACTGGCTCTTACCATGTCCCACGTTGAAGCAAGGGTAGGCATTTCTCCAAAACCCCTTCAGCATTTATTGTTTGCAGAATTTTTCCTGATGGGCATTCTGACTGCTGTGAGCTGATAGGTTTTTGTCATTTGGATTTACATATCTTTAATTATTCCTCATGTTTAGCATTTTCCCATGCCTTTTTAAATTTCTGGCAGAGAAAAACAGAAAAAAAAAACGGAGAGTACAGTTAAACTCTTGAAATTGTCTTCTTGGATGGTTGCCCTCTTTTCAATGTTCTGGTCAATTTTCGACCCCATGTTTGTTTTTGAGGGCAGGTGTTATTCACAGGCCTGCAATGAGTGTGACTATTTAGTGACCATTAGCAGTGGGTTTAAAGCTGCTGTTGTGGGAAATGGCCACAAGGCGGCAGCGTTTCTCCACTCCCAAGTCTGGTTCCTAGGGCAGCAGAGCCTTTCTGGGACCAATGGAATACAGAAGAAGGCATCATTGAAGTCTAATACAGAATACCATGTCCTGGTGGATGGTAGAATGACCAGTAGGGTCTAGGAATTAGGAACTACTGGATGTATATCCTCGGTGGCTTCACTGACTGTCCTAACATCCTTTACCAGGTCCCCAGCAGCCCACGGGGCTCTCGTGGTCAGGCCCCTCCCAGGATATGGGGCTCACCTGGGCAGGGCCCCAGCAGCCAACGAGGTTCTCATGTTCAGGCCACTCCCAGGGTATGGAGCTCAGCTGTGAAACTACCCAGCAGCCCATGAGGCTCTCGTGCTTAGGCACCTCCCATGATACAGAGCTCCCGTGGGCAGGTACCATGGCAGGGCTGGGCACACAGGAACCGTGCACATAGCCCTCATTGCAGAGCACCCCAGAACGCCTGTCACGCAGAGCTGACACAGAGCACCTCAGAGCAGGACTTGAACTAACCAACAGCAGCTCCGACAGGTCTCTGACCCTGGGCATCACTCTGTGCAGCCTCCCTCTGCCTGGTCTTCCAGAGACTTCCACTGCAGCCGGGGCACCAGGCCTTTTTCTCCAACCATCCCCCCTCCTCTCCCTGACTCCTGGGTTCCTCTCATTAGGATTAGGTCTTCTTGAAATTGTCTCCCACTCATGGGCCAGATAAAATGATGAGAAAACAAGCCGGAGATGCAGCCCCTTGTCTATCCTGACTCTCAGGAGCCCACACCTGTTCCTTGGAACTGGCCGTTTCAGCGAGGTCCATTTTCTGCAATGTGAGCCACTGAGGGGTGAGGATTGGCTGACCGGAGCAGCCTGTCCCTACCGGCCAGCCCTCCCCAGGTGTGCCTGGGTTGAGGTCAATAGAAACACCGCTCCAGGGAGCAACAGCGCCTGCAGCTGTGCCTGATGCCATATTCTCTGCCCCGTCAGCAGTCTCGGGGCTGTGCTGGTGGGAGGGAGTGAGGGGGCACGGTTTTGTGGGTGGCCCGGTGTGAGAGGGGCTCTGCTGGACTTTCTGCAGGAGTTGCCAGACTGCCACCTGCTAAAGAAGAGGATGGGTCACCCATACCTTCCGCTGGAATTTCTCCGCGGGCAGAGGTGAGGGAGGAACAAAGCAGTGGGGGCCAAGACAGGACGGATATCTCAGGCAGGGAAATGGAAAGTTTTCAGAAGAGCGCCTGGGGCCAGGATCATCCTGGCTGGCCTGCAGGCACCAAGTCAGCCTGCGTGCTTTCGCTGGGGTGGATCCACGGCCCTTCCTCTATGCTTTCAAGTCCTTGTACATATTCAGGTGTTTTACCTGGGAAGGGAGGGAACAGTTCAGCAGCAGCTGGCTGGGGGCTCAGCTCACGTTTACTCACAGACGCCTATGTACGGTCCCCCAGCTTTGCAATGAGGACGCTCCTTGCGGGGGTGGGGGGGGGCTGCTGGCTGCATGGGAGATAATTCCCTACCTCTGACCAACTTCAGAATTGTTTACCACTGGAGCAAGTGCCCTGATAGGGTTTTCCTCTGTATAACTAGTGGGTTCTGTTTATTTTTTCTGTTTTGTTTCAAGGTAGATTTTATTCCTCATTTATGTATTTATAGATATAAGCATGGAAATAATTCATTCATACAAATACATCTGTGTGAAGGGAAGAACGTTTTTCTGTTTTATTTTTAAATTTTATTTGTTTTAAAAAATTTTGAAATTTAGTATTATTTATTTTTTTAGACAGCAGGTTATTATTAGTTATCTATTTTATACATATACATGTATACAGGTCAATCCCAATCTCCCAACTCATCCCACCACCACCACCCCATGGCTTCCCCCCCTTGGTTTCCATACGTTTGTTCTCTAACCCTGTGTCTCTAATTCTGCCCTGCAAACCGGTTCATCTGTACCAGTTTTCTAGGTTCCACATATATGCATTAATACACAATATTTGTTTTTCTCTTTCTGACTTACTTCTCTCGGTATGACAGTCTCTAGATCCATCCACGTCTCTACAAATGACCCCGTTTCATTCCTTTTTATGGCTGAGTAATATTCCATTTTATATATGTACCACATCTTTATCCATTCGTCTGTCTGTGGGCATTTAGGTTGCTTCCATTACCTGGCTATTGTAAATAGTGCTGCAATGAACATTGTGGTGAATGTGTCTTTTGGATTTATGGTTTTCTCTGGGTATATGCCCAGAAGTGGGATTGCTGGGTCATATGGTAATTGTATTTTTAGTTTTTCTAATGAACCTCCATACTGTTCTCCATAGTGACTGTATCAATTGACATGCCCACCAATAGTGGAAGAGGGATCCATGTGTCCACACCCTCCGCAGCATTTGTAGTTTGTAGATTTTCTGATGATGCCCATTCTAACAGGTGTGAGGTGATACCTCATTGAAGTTTTGACTTGCATTTCTCTAATAATTAGTGATGTTGAGCAGCTTTTCATGTGCATCCTGGCCATCTCTGGGTCTCCTTTGAAGAAATGTCTATTTAGATATTCTACCCATTTTTGAAGTGGGTTGTATTTTTTTTTAATATTAAGCTGCATGAGCTGTTTATATATATTGGAGATTAAACCTTTGTCCATTGATTCGTTTTCACATATTTCCTCCCATTCTGAGGGTTGCCTTTTTCCATTCCCGTTTTTTAACAAAAGAAAGAAAGAAAGAAAGAAAAAGAAGCAGAACACAAATGTCCGTAAAATATGCCTCTTGAAACTGTCGTTTTGAAATATGGAGGTGTTTTGAATTTTTTGGTCGGTATACGACCCCAGGATTTGTTTTCAGGGCAGGTCTCATTTACAGGCCTGCAATTATTTTGAATATCAACTGACCATTAGCGCTGGGATTAAAGCTGCTGTTGTGTGAAACGGCCACAAGGTGGCAGCAGTTCTCCTTTACCAAATCTGGTGACTAGGGCAACAGAGCCTCAATGGAAGTCGTGTTCTAGGTTGTAATTTAGAATGGAATGTGCCAGGAAAAAGACCCTTAAGTTTGTCTCACTATTTCTTGTTCGGTTTTTTTTCATTTAACTTTTATTTTTTATCACAGCAAGTTTGATTACAATGTTTGGCTTGTTGTAGGTGTGCAAGATGTGGTTCTTTTACGCATATACATATGTCTGTTCTTCCTGGGATCCTTTTCCATGTACGTTATGACAGAATGTTGACTAATCTTCTCTTGGTATTCCGTAGGTGTTTGGTGTCTATATATTTCACCTGTGTTTGTATATGTCTCTTAACCCCAATATCCTAATGTATCCAATCCTCACACCTTTCCATTGGTGAACCGTAAGTTTGTTTAATGAATCTGCGATTGCCCTTCTCTGTGGAAATATCTTCACTAGTATCAAGTTTTAGGTAACACCTATAAGTGATATCATACGATATGTGTCTTTCTCTTTCTGACTTACTACAAGTCACGTGATTACCTCTAGACTCATCTACGGTGCTGCAAATGGCATTGTGTCCTTTTTTTCCTTGGCTAATATTCTGTCTGTACATGTACCAGTTCTTCTTTGACCACTCATCTGTTGATGGACTTTTTGGTTGCTCCCATGTCATGGCTATTGTAATGCTGCGGCAATGCACATTTGCCTGCCTGTGTCTTTCCAATTCTGTCTTCTTAGGCTATAGGCCCAGGAGTTCGCCTGCTGGATCATATGGTAGCAAAATGTTTACCTTGTACAGGCACCGCCATTCTGTTCTCATTAGTGGCTCTTACCAGGTTACGTCCCACTTAAAGTTGAGGTGATGCTCTTCTCCACAACACCTTCAGCGTTTATTGTTTGGAGTATTTTTGCTGAAGTTTATTCTGACTAGTGTGAGCTGATACCACTTTGTGCTTGGATTTGCATGCGTCTCATAATACCTTGAAATTGAGCTTTCTGGCATGTCCTTTTTTTCTTCAAACTGTGAGTACAGCTTACCTCTTCAAATTGTTTTCGGGAAGTAGGTGTGACATTTAGAAATATTTTGGCCATTACCTCCCTCAAGACATTATGAGGGCAGGTTTCATTCACAGCCCTCCAGTACTGGTGCATATGAAGTGACCCTTAGCACAGGTTTTAAAGCTGCTGTTGCAGGTAACGGCCAGAGGGTGGCAGCATTTCTGCTTTTCCCAATCTGTTAACTAGGGAAACAGACCATCCTGGCAGTGGTGTTCCTCGGTTCTATATTAGAGTGGAATGTGCCCCCAAAAGCTGATGTCTCCTTACTTATGTTTGTTTTAGAAATCGAATTTCTATATATTTTTTTATTGGAGTCATATTCCATTGTGTTCATGGACCACTTCTTCTTTGAGCATTCCTCTGTTGATGGACATTTTCGTAGCTTCCAAGTGTTGGCTATGGTAAATATTGCTGGAGTGCAGGATTGCCAGCATGTGTCTTTTCTTTTTTGTGGTACATGGGCCTCTCACTGCCGTGGGCCCTCCCATTGCAGAGCACAGGCTCCGGACGCACAGGCCCAGCAGCCATAGCTCACAGGAACAGCCGCTCCGCGGCATGTGGGATCTTCCCGAATCGGGGCATGAACCCATGTCCCCTGCACTGGCAGGCGGACTCTCATCCACTGCGCCACCAGTGAATCCCAGCCTGTCTTTTTGATTCTCATCCCCTCAGGCGAAAGGCCCAGCAGTGGGTATACTTGATTGAATGGTAGCTCAGTATTTATCTTTACAAGGCACGTCATTTTTGTTTTCATGACTGGCTCTTACCATGTCCCACGTTGAAGCAAGGGTAGGCATTTCTCCAAAACCCCTTCAGCATTTATTGTTTGCAGAATTTTTCCTGATGGGCATTCTGACTGCTGTGAGCTGATAGGTTTTTGTCATTTGGATTTACATATCTTTAATTATTCCTCATGTTTAGCATTTTCCCATGCCTTTTTAAATTTCTGGCAGAGAAAAACAGAAAAAAAAAACGGAGAGTACAGTTAAACTCTTGAAATTGTCTTCTTGGATGGTTGCCCTCTTTTCAATGTTCTGGTCAATTTTCGACCCCATGTTTGTTTTTGAGGGCAGGTGTTATTCACAGGCCTGCAATGAGTGTGACTATTTAGTGACCATTAGCAGTGGGTTTAAAGCTGCTGTTGTGGGAAATGGCCACAAGGCGGCAGCGTTTCTCCACTCCCAAGTCTGGTTCCTAGGGCAGCAGAGCCTTTCTGGGACCAATGGAATACAGAAGAAGGCATCATTGAAGTCTAATACAGAATACCATGTCCTGGTGGATGGTAGAATGACCAGTAGGGTCTAGGAATTAGGAACTACTGGATGTATATCCTCGGTGGCTTCACTGACTGTCCTAACATCCTTTACCAGGTCCCCAGCAGCCCACGGGGCTCTCGTGGTCAGGCCCCTCCCAGGATATGGGGCTCACCTGGGCAGGGCCCCAGCAGACAACGAGGTTCTCATGTTCAGGCCACTCCCAGGGTATGGAGCTCAGCTGTGAAACTACCCAGCAGCCCATGAGGCTCTCGTGCTTAGGCACCTCCCATGATACAGAGCTCCCGTGGGCAGGTACCATGGCAGGGCTGGGCACACAGGAACCGTGCACATAGCCCTCATTGCAGAGCACCCCAGAACGCCTGTCACGCAGAGCTGACACAGAGCACCTCAGAGCAGGACTTGAACTAACCAACAGCAGCTCCGACAGGTCTCTGACCCTGGGCATCACTCTGTGCAGCCTCCCTCTGCCTGGTCTTCCAGAGACTTCCACTGCAGCCGGGGCACCAGGCCTTTTTCTCCAACCATCCCCCCTCCTCTCCCTGACTCCTGGGTTCCTCTCATTAGGATTAGGTCTTCTTGAAATTGTCTCCCACTCATGGGCCAGATAAAATGATGAGAAAACAAGCCGGAGATGCAGCCCCTTGTCTATCCTGACTCTCAGGAGCCCACACCTGTTCCTTGGAACTGGCCGTTTCAGCGAGGTCCATTTTCTGCAATGTGAGCCACTGAGGGGTGAGGATTGGCTGACCGGAGCAGCCTGTCCCTACCGGCCAGCCCTCCCCAGGTGTGCCTGGGTTGAGGTCAATAGAAACACCGCTCCAGGGAGCAACAGCGCCTGCAGCTGTGCCTGATGCCATATTCTCTGCCCCGTCAGCAGTCTCGGGGCTGTGCTGGTGGGAGGGAGTGAGGGGGCACGGTTTTGTGGGTGGCCCGGTGTGAGAGGGGCTCTGCTGGACTTTCTGCAGGAGTTGCCAGACTGCCACCTGCTAAAGAAGAGGATGGGTCACCCATACCTTCCGCTGGAATTTCTCCGCGGGCAGAGGTGAGGGAGGAACAAAGCAGTGGGGGCCAAGACAGGACGGATATCTCAGGCAGGGAAATGGAAAGTTTTCAGAAGAGCGCCTGGGGCCAGGATCATCCTGGCTGGCCTGCAGGCACCAAGTCAGCCTGCGTGCTTTCGCTGGGGTGGATCCACGGCCCTTCCTCTATGCTTTCAAGTCCTTGTACATATTCAGGTGTTTTACCTGGGAAGGGAGGGAACAGTTCAGCAGCAGCTGGCTGGGGGCTCAGCTCACGTTTACTCACAGACGCCTATGTACGGTCCCCCAGCTTTGCAATGAGGACGCTCCTTGCGGGGGTGGGGGGGGGCTGCTGGCTGCATGGGAGATAATTCCCTACCTCTGACCAACTTCAGAATTGTTTACCACTGGAGCAAGTGCCCTGATAGGGTTTTCCTCTGTATAACTAGTGGGTTCTGTTTATTTTTTCTGTTTTGTTTCAAGGTAGATTTTATTCCTCATTTATGTATTTATAGATATAAGCATGGAAATAATTCATTCATACAAATACATCTGTGTGAAGGGAAGAACGTTTTTCTGTTTTATTTTTAAATTTTATTTGTTTTAAAAAATTTTGAAATTTAGTATTATTTATTTTTTTAGACAGCAGGTTATTATTAGTTATCTATTTTATACATATACATGTATACAGGTCAATCCCAATCTCCCAACTCATCCCACCACCACCACCCCATGGCTTCCCCCCCTTGGTTTCCATACGTTTGTTCTCTAACCCTGTGTCTCTAATTCTGCCCTGCAAACCGGTTCATCTGTACCAGTTTTCTAGGTTCCACATATATGCATTAATACACAATATTTGTTTTTCTCTTTCTGACTTACTTCTCTCGGTATGACAGTCTCTAGATCCATCCACGTCTCTACAAATGACCCCGTTTCATTCCTTTTTATGGCTGAGTAATATTCCATTTTATATATGTACCACATCTTTATCCATTCGTCTGTCTGTGGGCATTTAGGTTGCTTCCATTACCTGGCTATTGTAAATAGTGCTGCAATGAACATTGTGGTGAATGTGTCTTTTGGATTTATGGTTTTCTCTGGGTATATGCCCAGAAGTGGGATTGCTGGGTCATATGGTAATTGTATTTTTAGTTTTTCTAATGAACCTCCATACTGTTCTCCATAGTGACTGTATCAATTGACATGCCCACCAATAGTGGAAGAGGGATCCATGTGTCCACACCCTCCGCAGCATTTGTAGTTTGTAGATTTTCTGATGATGCCCATTCTAACAGGTGTGAGGTGATACCTCATTGAAGTTTTGACTTGCATTTCTCTAATAATTAGTGATGTTGAGCAGCTTTTCATGTGCATCCTGGCCATCTCTGGGTCTCCTTTGAAGAAATGTCTATTTAGATATTCTACCCATTTTTGAAGTGGGTTGTATTTTTTTTTAATATTAAGCTGCATGAGCTGTTTATATATATTGGAGATTAAACCTTTGTCCATTGATTCGTTTTCACATATTTCCTCCCATTCTGAGGGTTGCCTTTTTCCATTCCCGTTTTTTAACAAAAGAAAGAAAGAAAGAAAGAAAAAGAAGCAGAACACAAATGTCCGTAAAATATGCCTCTTGAAACTGTCGTTTTGAAATATGGAGGTGTTTTGAATTTTTTGGTCGGTATACGACCCCAGGATTTGTTTTCAGGGCAGGTCTCATTTACAGGCCTGCAATTATTTTGAATATCAACTGACCATTAGCGCTGGGATTAAAGCTGCTGTTGTGTGAAACGGCCACAAGGTGGCAGCAGTTCTCCTTTACCAAATCTGGTGACTAGGGCAACAGAGCCTCAATGGAAGTCGTGTTCTAGGTTGTAATTTAGAATGGAATGTGCCAGGAAAAAGACCCTTAAGTTTGTCTCACTATTTCT
The DNA here is from genome assembly GCF_964341445.2 of Mesoplodon mirus. NCBI lineage: Eukaryota > Metazoa > Chordata > Mammalia > Artiodactyla > Ziphiidae > Mesoplodon > Mesoplodon mirus. The sequence continues at coordinate 94,022,771 of NC_138979.1, forward strand.
TGTTCGGTTTTTTTTCATTTAACTTTTATTTTTTATCACAGCAAGTTTGATTACAATGTTTGGCTTGTTGTAGGTGTGCAAGATGTGGTTCTTTTACGCATATACATATGTCTGTTCTTCCTGGGATCCTTTTCCATGTACGTTATGACAGAATGTTGACTAATCTTCTCTTGGTATTCCGTAGGTGTTTGGTGTCTATATATTTCACCTGTGTTTGTATATGTCTCTTAACCCCAATATCCTAATGTATCCAATCCTCACACCTTTCCATTGGTGAACCGTAAGTTTGTTTAATGAATCTGCGATTGCCCTTCTCTGTGGAAATATCTTCACTAGTATCAAGTTTTAGGTAACACCTATAAGTGATATCATACGATATGTGTCTTTCTCTTTCTGACTTACTACAAGTCACGTGATTACCTCTAGACTCATCTACGGTGCTGCAAATGGCATTGTGTCCTTTTTTTCCTTGGCTAATATTCTGTCTGTACATGTACCAGTTCTTCTTTGACCACTCATCTGTTGATGGACTTTTTGGTTGCTCCCATGTCATGGCTATTGTAATGCTGCGGCAATGCACATTTGCCTGCCTGTGTCTTTCCAATTCTGTCTTCTTAGGCTATAGGCCCAGGAGTTCGCCTGCTGGATCATATGGTAGCAAAATGTTTACCTTGTACAGGCACCGCCATTCTGTTCTCATTAGTGGCTCTTACCAGGTTACGTCCCACTTAAAGTTGAGGTGATGCTCTTCTCCACAACACCTTCAGCGTTTATTGTTTGGAGTATTTTTGCTGAAGTTTATTCTGACTAGTGTGAGCTGATACCACTTTGTGCTTGGATTTGCATGCGTCTCATAATACCTTGAAATTGAGCTTTCTGGCATGTCCTTTTTTTCTTCAAACTGTGAGTACAGCTTACCTCTTCAAATTGTTTTCGGGAAGTAGGTGTGACATTTAGAAATATTTTGGCCATTACCTCCCTCAAGACATTATGAGGGCAGGTTTCATTCACAGCCCTCCAGTACTGGTGCATATGAAGTGACCCTTAGCACAGGTTTTAAAGCTGCTGTTGCAGGTAACGGCCAGAGGGTGGCAGCATTTCTGCTTTTCCCAATCTGTTAACTAGGGAAACAGACCATCCTGGCAGTGGTGTTCCTCGGTTCTATATTAGAGTGGAATGTGCCCCCAAAAGCTGATGTCTCCTTACTTATGTTTGTTTTAGAAATCGAATTTCTATATATTTTTTTATTGGAGTCATATTCCATTGTGTTCATGGACCACTTCTTCTTTGAGCATTCCTCTGTTGATGGACATTTTCGTAGCTTCCAAGTGTTGGCTATGGTAAATATTGCTGGAGTGCAGGATTGCCAGCATGTGTCTTTTCTTTTTTGTGGTACATGGGCCTCTCACTGCCGTGGGCCCTCCCATTGCAGAGCACAGGCTCCGGACGCACAGGCCCAGCAGCCATAGCTCACAGGAACAGCCGCTCCGCGGCATGTGGGATCTTCCCGAATCGGGGCATGAACCCATGTCCCCTGCACTGGCAGGCGGACTCTCATCCACTGCGCCACCAGTGAATCCCAGCCTGTCTTTTTGATTCTCATCCCCTCAGGCGAAAGGCCCAGCAGTGGGTATACTTGATTGAATGGTAGCTCAGTATTTATCTTTACAAGGCACGTCATTTTTGTTTTCATGACTGGCTCTTACCATGTCCCACGTTGAAGCAAGGGTAGGCATTTCTCCAAAACCCCTTCAGCATTTATTGTTTGCAGAATTTTTCCTGATGGGCATTCTGACTGCTGTGAGCTGATAGGTTTTTGTCATTTGGATTTACATATCTTTAATTATTCCTCATGTTTAGCATTTTCCCATGCCTTTTTAAATTTCTGGCAGAGAAAAACAGAAAAAAAAAACGGAGAGTACAGTTAAACTCTTGAAATTGTCTTCTTGGATGGTTGCCCTCTTTTGAATGTTCTGGTCAATTTTCGACCCCATGTTTGTTTTTGAGGGCAGGTGTTATTCACAGGCCTGCAATGAGTGTGACTATTTAGTGACCATTAGCAGTGGGTTTAAAGCTGCTGTTGTGGGAAATGGCCACCAGGCGGCAGCGTTTCTCCACTCCCAAGTCTGGTTCCTAGGGCAGCAGAGCCTTTCTGGGACCAATGGAATACAGAAGAAGGCATCATTGAAGTCTAATACAGAATACCATGTCCTGGTGGATGGTAGAATGACCAGTAGGGTCTAGGAATTAGGAACTACTGGATGTATATCCTCGGTGGCTTCACTGACTGTCCTAACATCCTTTACCAGGTCCCCAGCAGCCCACGGGGCTCTCGTGGTCAGGCCCCTCCCAGGATATGGGGCTCACCTGGGCAGGGCCCCAGCAGCCAACGAGGTTCTCATGTTCAGGCCACTCCCAGGGTATGGAGCTCAGCTGTGAAACTACCCAGCAGCCCATGAGGCTCTCGTGCTTAGGCACCTCCCATGATACAGAGCTCCCGTGGGCAGGTACCATGGCAGGGCTGGGCACACAGGAACCGTGCACATAGCCCTCATTGCAGAGCACCCCAGAACGCCTGTCACGCAGAGCTGACACAGAGCACCTCAGAGCAGGACTTGAACTAACCAACAGCAGCTCCGACAGGTCTCTGACCCTGGGCATCACTCTGTGCAGCCTCCCTCTGCCTGGTCTTCCAGAGACTTCCACTGCAGCCGGGGCACCAGGCCTTTTTCTCCAACCATCCCCCCTCCTCTCCCTGACTCCTGGGTTCCTCTCATTAGGATTAGGTCTTCTTGAAATTGTCTCCCACTCATGGGCCAGATAAAATGATGAGAAAACAAGCCGGAGATGCAGCCCCTTGTCTATCCTGACTCTCAGGAGCCCACACCTGTTCCTTGGAACTGGCCGTTTCAGCGAGGTCCATTTTCTGCAATGTGAGCCACTGAGGGGTGAGGATTGGCTGACCGGAGCAGCCTGTCCCTACCGGCCAGCCCTCCCCAGGTGTGCCTGGGTTGAGGTCAATAGAAACACCGCTCCAGGGAGCAACAGCGCCTGCAGCTGTGCCTGATGCCATATTCTCTGCCCCGTCAGCAGTCTCGGGGCTGTGCTGGTGGGAGGGAGTGAGGGGGCACGGTTTTGTGGGTGGCCCGGTGTGAGAGGGGCTCTGCTGGACTTTCTGCAGGAGTTGCCAGACTGCCACCTGCTAAAGAAGAGGATGGGTCACCCATACCTTCCGCTGGAATTTCTCCGCGGGCAGAGGTGAGGGAGGAACAAAGCAGTGGGGGCCAAGACAGGACGGATATCTCAGGCAGGGAAATGGAAAGTGTTCAGAAGAGTGCCTGGGGCCAGGATCATCCTGGCTGGCCTGCAGGCACCAAGTCAGCCTGCGTGCTTTCGCTGGTGTGGATCCACGGCCCTTCCTCTATGCTTTCAAGTCCTTGTACATATTCAGGTGTTTTACCTGGGAAGGGAGGGAACAGTTCAGCAGCAGCTGGCTGTGGGCTCGGCTCACGTTTACTCACAGACGCCTATGTACGGTCCCCCAGGTTTGCAATGAGGACGCTCCTTGCGGGGGTGGGGGGGGGCTGCTGGCTGCATGGGAGATAATTCCCTACCTCTGACCAACTTCAGAATTGTTTACCACTGGAGCAAGTGCCCTGATAGGGTTTTCCTCTGTATAACTAGTGGGTTCTGTTTATTTTTTCTGTTTTGTTTCAAGGTAGATTTTATTCCTCATTTATGTATTTATAGATATAAGCATGGAAATAATTCATTCATACAAATACATCTGTGTGAAGGGAAGAACGTTTTTCTGTTTTATTTTTAAATTTTATTTGTTTTTTAAAATTTTGAAATTTAGTATTATTTATTTTTTTAGACAGCCGGTTATTATTAGTTATCTATTTTATACATATACATGTATACAGGTCAATCCCAATCTCCCAACTCATCCCACCACCACCACCCCATGGCTTCCCCCCCTTGGTTTCCATACGTTTGTTCTCTAACCCTGTGTCTCTAATTCTGCCCTGCAAACCGGTTCATCTGTACCAGTTTTCTAGGTTCCACATATATGCATTAATACACAATATTTGTTTTTCTCTTTCTGACTTACTTCTCTCGGTATGACAGTCTCTAGATCCATCCACGTCTCTACAAATGACCCCGTTTCATTCCTTTTTATGGCTGAGTAATATTCCATTTTATATATGTACCACATCTTTATCCATTCGTCTGTCTGTGGGCATTTAGGTTGCTTCCATTACCTGGCTATTGTAAATAGTGCTGCAATGAACATTGTGGTGAATGTGTCTTTTGGATTTATGGTTTTCTCTGGGTATATGCCCAGAAGTGGGATTGCTGGATCATATGGTAATTGTATTTTTAGTTTTTCTAATGAACCTCCATACTGTTCTCCATAGTGACTGTATCAATTGACATGCCCACCAATAGTGGAAGAGGGATCCATGTGTCCACACCCTCCGCAGCATTTGTAGTTTGTCGATTTTCTGATGATGCCCATTCTAACAGGTGTGAGGTGATACCTCATTGAAGTTTTGACTTGCATTTCTCTAATAATTAGTGATGTTGAGCAGCTTTTCATGTGCATCCTGGCCATCTCTGGGTCTCCTTTGAAGAAATGTCTATTTAGATATTCTACCCATTTTTGAAGTGGGTTGTATTTTTTTTAATATTAAGCTGCATGAGCTGTTTATATATATTGGAGATTAAACCTTTGTCCATTGATTCGTTTTCACATATTTCCTCCCATTCTGAGGGTTGCCTTTTTCCATTCCCGTTTTTAACATAAGAAAGAAAGAAAGAAAGAAAAAGAGGCAGAACACAAATGTCCGTAAAATATGCCTCTTGAAACTGTCGTTTTGAAATATGGAGGTGTTTTGAATTTTTTGGTCGGTATTCGACCCCAGGATTTGTTTTCAGGGCAGGTCTCATTTACAGGCCTGCAATTATTTTGAATATCAACTGACCATTAGCGCTGGGATTAAAGCTGCTGTTGTGTGAAACGGCCACATGGTGGCAGCAGTTCTCCTTTACCAAATCTGGTGACTAGGGCAACAGAGCCTCAATAGAAGTCCTGTTCTAGGTTGTAATTTAGAATGGAATGTGCCAGGAAAAAGACCCTTATGTTTGTCTCACTATTTCTTGTTGGGTTTTTTTTCATTTAATTTTTATTTTTTATCACAGCAAGTTTGATTACAATGTTTGGCTTGTTGTAGGTGTGCAAGATGTGGTTCTTTTACGCATATACATATGTCTGTTCTTCCTGGGATCCTTTTCCATGTACGTTATGACAGAATGTTGACTAATCTTCTCTTGGTATTCCGTAGGTGTTTGGTGTCTATATATTTCACCTGTGTTTGTATATGTCTCTTAACCCCAATATCCTAATGTATCCAATCCTCACACCTTTCCATTGGTGAACCGTAAGTTTGTTTAATGAATCTGCGATTGCCCTTCTCTGTGGAAATATCTTCACTAGTATCAAGTTTTAGGTAACACCTATAAGTGATATCATACGATATGTGTCTTTCTCTTTCTGACTTACTACAAGTCACGTGATTACCTCTAGACTCATCTACGGTGCTGCAGATGGCATTGTGTCCTTTTTTTCCTTGGCTAATATTCTGTCTGTACATGTACCAGTTCTTCTTTGACCACTCATCTGTTGATGGACTTTTTGGTTGCTCCCATGTCATGGCTATTGTAATGCTGCGGCAATGCACATTTGCCTGCCTGTGTCTTTCCAATTCTGTCTTCTTAGGTTATAGGCCCAGGAGTTCCCCTGCTGGATCATATGGTAGCAAAATGTTTACCTTGTACAGGCACCGCCATTCTGTTCTCATTAGTGGCTCTTACCAGGTTACGTCCCACTTAAAGTTGAGGTGATGCTCTTCTCCACAACACCTTCAGCGTTTATTGTTTGGAGTATTTTTGCTGAAGTTTATTCTGACTAGTGTGAGCTGATACCACTTTGTGCTTGGATTTGCATGCGTCTCATAATACCTTGAAATTGAGCTTTCTGGCATGTCCTTTTTTTCTTCAAACTGTGAGTACAGCTTACCTCTTCAAATTGTTTTCGGGAAGTAGGTGTGACATTTAGAAATATTTTGGCCATTACCTCCCTCAAGACATTATGAGGGCAGGTTTCATTCACAGCCCTCCAGTACTGGTGCATATGAAGTGACCCTTAGCACAGGTTTTAAAGCTGCTGTTGCAGGTAACGGCCAGAGGGTGGCAGCATTTCTGCTTTTCCCAATCTGTTAACTAGGGAAACAGACCATCCTGGCAGTGGTGTTCCTCGGTTCTATATTAGAGTGGAATGTGCCCCCAAAAGCTGATGTCTCCTTACTTATGTTTGTGTTAGAAATTGAATTTCTATATATTTTTTTATTGGAGTCATATTCCATTGTGTTCATGGACCACTTCTTCTTTGAGCATTCCTCTGTTGATGGACATTTTCGTAGCTTCCAAGTGTTAGCTATGGTAAATATTGCTGGAGTGCAGGATTGCCAGCATGTGTCTTTTCTTTTTTGTGGTACATGGGCCTCTCACTGCCGTGGGCCCTCCCATTGCAGAGCACAGGCTCCGGACGCACAGGCCCAGCAGCCATAGCTCACGGGAACAGCCGCTCCGCGGCATGTGGGATCTTCCCGAATCGGGGCATGAACCCATGTCCCCTGCACTGGCAGGCGGACTCTCATCCACTGCGCCACCAGTGAATCCCAGCCTGTCTTTTTGATTCTCATCCCCTCAGGCGAAAGGCCCAGCAGTGGGTATACTTGATTGAATGGTAGCTCAGTATTTATCTTTACAAGGCACGTCATTTTTGTTTTCATGACTGGCTCTTACCATGTCCCACGTTGAAGCAAGGGTAGGCATTTCTCCAAAACCCCTTCAGCATTTATTGTTTGCAGAATTTTTCCTGATGGGCATTCTGACTGCTGTGAGCTGATAGGTTTTTGTCATTTGGATTTACATATCTTTAATTATTCCTAATGTTTAGCATTTTCCCATGCCCTTTTAAATTTCTGGCAGAGAAAAACAGAAAAAAAAACGGAGAGTACAGTTAAACTCTTGAAATTGTCTTCTTGGATGGTTGCCCTCTTTTGAATGTTCTGGTCAATTTTCGACCCCATGTTTGTTTTTGAGGGCAGGTGTTATTCACAGGCCTGCAATGAGTGTGACTATTTAGTGACCATTAGCAGTGGGTTTAAAGCTGCTGTTGTGGGAAATGGCCACAAGGCGGCAGCGTTTCTCCACTCCCAAGTCTGGTTCCTAGGGCAGCAGAGCCTTTCTGGGACCAATGGAATACAGAAGAAGGCATCATTGAAGTCTAATACAGAATACCATGTCCTGGTGGATGGTAGAATGACCAGTAGGGTCTAGGAATTAGGAACTACTGGATGTATATCCTCGGTGGCTTCACTGACTGTCCTAACATCCTTTACCAGGTCCCCAGCAGCCCACGGGGCTCTCGTGGTCAGGCCCCTCCCAGGATATGGGGCTCACCTGGGCAGGGCCCCAGCAGCCAACGGGGTTCTCATGTTCAGGCCACTCCCAGGGTATGGAGCTCAGCTGTGAAACTACCCAGCAGCCCATGAGGCTCTCGTGCTTAGGCACCTCCCATGATACAGAGCTCCCGTGGGCAGGTACCATGGCAGGGCTGGGCACACAGGAACCGTGCACATAGCCCTCATTGCAGAGCACCCCAGAACGCCTGTCACGCAGAGCTGACACAGAGCACCTCAGAGCAGGACTTGAACTAACCAACAGCAGCTCCGACAGGTCTCTGACCCTGGGCATCACTCTGTGCAGCCTCCCTCTGCCTGGTCTTCCAGAGACTTCCACTGCAGCCGGGGCACCAGGCCTTTGTCTCCAACCATCCCCCCTCCTCTCCCTGACTCCTGGGTTCCTCTCATTAGGATTAGGTCTTCTTGAAATTGTCTCCCACTCATGGGCCAGATAAAATGATGAGAAAACAAGCCGGAGATGCAGCCCCTTGTCTATCCTGACTCTCAGGAGCCCACACCTGTTCCTTGGAACTGGCCGTTTCAGCGAGGTCCATTTTCTGCAATGTGAGCCACTGAGGGGTGAGGATTGGCTGACCGGAGCAGCCTGTCCCTACCGGCCAGCCCTCCCCAGGTGTGCCTGGGTTGAGGTCAATAGAAACACCGCTCCAGGGAGCAACAGCGCCTGCAGCTGTGCCTGATGCCATATTCTCTGCCCCGTCAGCAGTCTCGGGGCTGTGCTGGTGGGAGGGAGTGAGGGGGCACGGTTTTGTGGGTGGCCCGGTGTGAGAGGGGCTCTGCTGGACTTTCTGCAGGAGTTGCCAGACTGCCACCTGCTAAAGAAGAGGATGGGTCACCCATACCTTCCGCTGGAATTTCTCCGCGGGCAGAGGTGAGGGAGGAACAAAGCAGTGGGGGCCAAGACAGGACGGATATCTCAGGCAGGGAAATGGAAAGTTTTCAGAAGAGCGCCTGGGGCCAGGATCATCCTGGCTGGCCTGCAGGCACCAAGTCAGCCTGCGTGCTTTCGCTGGGGTGGATCCACGGCCCTTCCTCTATGCTTTCAAGTCCTTGTACATATTCAGGTGTTTTACCTGGGAAGGGAGGGAACAGTTCAGCAGCAGCTGGCTGGGGGCTCAGCTCACGTTTACTCACAGACGCCTATGTACGGTCCCCCAGCTTTGCAATGAGGACGCTCCTTGCGGGGGTGGGGGGGGCTGCTGGCTGCATGGGAGATAATTCCCTACCTCTGACCAACTTCAGAATTGTTTACCACTGGAGCAAGTGCCCTGATAGGGTTTTCCTCTGTATAACTAGTGGGTTCTGTTTATTTTTTCTGTTTTGTTTCAAGGTAGATTTTATTCCTCATTTATGTATTTATAGATATAAGCATGGAAATAATTCATTCATACAAATACATCTGTGTGAAGGGAAGAACGTTTTTCTGTTTTATTTTTAAATTTTATTTGTTTTAAAAAATTTTGAAATTTAGTATTATTTATTTTTTTAGACAGCAGGTTATTATTAGTTATCTATTTTATACATATACATGTATACAGGTCAATCCCAATCTCCCAACTCATCCCACCACCACCACCCCATGGCTTCCCCCCCTTGGTTTCCATACGTTTGTTCTCTAACCCTGTGTCTCTAATTCTGCCCTGCAAACCGGTTCATCTGTACCAGTTTTCTAGGTTCCACATATATGCATTAATACACAATATTTGTTTTTCTCTTTCTGACTTACTTCTCTCGGTATGACAGTCTCTAGATCCATCCACGTCTCTACAAATGACCCCGTTTCATTCCTTTTTATGGCTGAGTAATATTCCATTTTATATATGTACCACATCTTTATCCATTCGTCTGTCTGTGGGCATTTAGGTTGCTTCCATTACCTGGCTATTGTAAATAGTGCTGCAATGAACATTGTGGTGAATGTGTCTTTTGGATTTATGGTTTTCTCTGGGTATATGCCCAGAAGTGGGATTGCTGGGTCATATGGTAATTGTATTTTTAGTTTTTCTAATGAACCTCCATACTGTTCTCCATAGTGACTGTATCAATTGACATGCCCACCAATAGTGGAAGAGGGATCCATGTGTCCACACCCTCCGCAGCATTTGTAGTTTGTCGATTTTCTGATGATGCCCATTCTAACAGGTGTGAGGTGATACCTCATTGAAGTTTTGACTTGCATTTCTCTAATAATTAGTGATGTTGAGCAGCTTTTCATGTGCATCCTGGCCATCTCTGGGTCTCCTTTGAAGAAATGTCTATTTAGATATTCTACCCATTTTTGAAGTGGGTTGTATTTTTTTTTAATATTAAGCTGCATGAGCTGTTTATATATATTGGAGATTAAACCTTTGTCCATTGATTCGTTTTCACATATTTCCTCCCATTCTGAGGGTTGCCTTTTTCCATTCCCGTTTTTTAACAAAAGAAAGAAAGAAAGAAAGAAAAAGAAGCAGAACACAAATGTCCGTAAAATATGCCTCTTGAAACTGTCGTTTTGAAATATGGAGGTGTTTTGAATTTTTTGGTCGGTATACGACCCCAGGATTTGTTTTCAGGGCAGGTCTCATTTACAGGCCTGCAATTATTTTGAATATCAACTGACCATTAGCGCTGGGATTAAAGCTGCTGTTGTGTGAAACGGCCACAAGGTGGCAGCAGTTCTCCTTTACCAAATCTGGTGACTAGGGCAACAGAGCCTCAATGGAAGTCGTGTTCTAGGTTGTAATTTAGAATGGAATGTGCCAGGAAAAAGACCCTTAAGTTTGTCTCACTATTTCTTGTTCGGTTTTTTTTCATTTAACTTTTATTTTTTATCACAGCAAGTTTGATTACAATGTTTGGCTTGTTGTAGGTGTGCAAGATGTGGTTCTTTTACGCATATACATATGTCTGTTCTTCCTGGGATCCTTTTCCATGTACGTTATGACAGAATGTTGACTAATCTTCTCTTGGTATTCCGTAGGTGTTTGGTGTCTATATATTTCACCTGTGTTTGTATATGTCTCTTAACCCCAATATCCTAATGTATCCAATCCTCACACCTTTCCATTGGTGAACCGTAAGTTTGTTTAATGAATCTGCGATTGCCCTTCTCTGTGGAAATATCTTCACTAGTATCAAGTTTTAGGTAACACCTATAAGTGATATCATACGATATGTGTCTTTCTCTTTCTGACTTACTACAAGTCACGTGATTACCTCTAGACTCATCTACGGTGCTGCAAATGGCATTGTGTCCTTTTTTTCCTTGGCTAATATTCTGTCTGTACATGTACCAGTTCTTCTTTGACCACTCATCTGTTGATGGACTTTTTGGTTGCTCCCATGTCATGGCTATTGTAATGCTGCGGCAATGCACATTTGCCTGCCTGTGTCTTTCCAATTCTGTCTTCTTAGGCTATAGGCCCAGGAGTTCGCCTGCTGGATCATATGGTAGCAAAATGTTTACCTTGTACAGGCACCGCCATTCTGTTCTCATTAGTGGCTCTTACCAGGTTACGTCCCACTTAAAGTTGAGGTGATGCTCTTCTCCACAACACCTTCAGCGTTTATTGTTTGGAGTATTTTTGCTGAAGTTTATTCTGACTAGTGTGAGCTGATACCACTTTGTGCTTGGATTTGCATGCGTCTCATAATACCTTGAAATTGAGCTTTCTGGCATGTCCTTTTTTTCTTCAAACTGTGAGTACAGCTTACCTCTTCAAATTGTTTTCGGGAAGTAGGTGTGACATTTAGAAATATTTTGGCCATTACCTCCCTCAAGACATTATGAGGGCAGGTTTCATTCACAGCCCTCCAGTACTGGTGCATATGAAGTGACCCTTAGCACAGGTTTTAAAGCTGCTGTTGCAGGTAACGGCCAGAGGGTGGCAGCATTTCTGCTTTTCCCAATCTGTTAACTAGGGAAACAGACCATCCTGGCAGTGGTGTTCCTCGGTTCTATATTAGAGTGGAATGTGCCCCCAAAAGCTGATGTCTCCTTACTTATGTTTGTTTTAGAAATCGAATTTCTATATATTTTTTTATTGGAGTCATATTCCATTGTGTTCATGGACCACTTCTTCTTTGAGCATTCCTCTGTTGATGGACATTTTCGTAGCTTCCAAGTGTTGGCTATGGTAAATATTGCTGGAGTGCAGGATTGCCAGCATGTGTCTTTTCTTTTTTGTGGTACATGGGCCTCTCACTGCCGTGGGCCCTCCCATTGCAGAGCACAGGCTCCGGACGCACAGGCCCAGCAGCCATAGCTCACAGGAACAGCCGCTCCGCGGCATGTGGGATCTTCCCGAATCGGGGCATGAACCCATGTCCCCTGCACTGGCAGGCGGACTCTCATCCACTGCGCCACCAGTGAATCCCAGCCTGTCTTTTTGATTCTCATCCCCTCAGGCGAAAGGCCCAGCAGTGGGTATACTTGATTGAATGGTAGCTCAGTATTTATCTTTACAAGGCACGTCATTTTTGTTTTCATGACTGGCTCTTACCATGTCCCACGTTGAAGCAAGGGTAGGCATTTCTCCAAAACCCCTTCAGCATTTATTGTTTGCAGAATTTTTCCTGATGGGCATTCTGACTGCTGTGAGCTGATAGGTTTTTGTCATTTGGATTTACATATCTTTAATTATTCCTCATGTTTAGCATTTTCCCATGCCTTTTTAAATTTCTGGCAGAGAAAAACAGAAAAAAAAAACGGAGAGTACAGTTAAACTCTTGAAATTGTCTTCTTGGATGGTTGCCCTCTTTTGAATGTTCTGGTCAATTTTCGACCCCATGTTTGTTTTTGAGGGCAGGTGTTATTCACAGGCCTGCAATGAGTGTGACTATTTAGTGACCATTAGCAGTGGGTTTAAAGCTGCTGTTGTGGGAAATGGCCACAAGGCGGCAGCGTTTCTCCACTCCCAAGTCTGGTTCCTAGGGCAGCAGAGCCTTTCTGGGACCAATGGAATACAGAAGAAGGCATCATTGAAGTCTAATACAGAATACCATGTCCTGGTGGATGGTAGAATGACCAGTAGGGTCTAGGAATTAGGAACTACTGGATGTATATCCTCGGTGGCTTCACTGACTGTCCTAACATCCTTTACCAGGTCCCCAGCAGCCCACGGGGCTCTCGTGGTCAGGCCCCTCCCAGGATATGGGGCTCACCTGGGCAGGGCCCCAGCAGCCAACGAGGTTCTCATGTTCAGGCCACTCCCAGGGTATGGAGCTCAGCTGTGAAACTACCCAGCAGCCCATGAGGCTCTCGTGCTTAGGCACCTCCCATGATACAGAGCTCCCGTGGGCAGGTACCATGGCAGGGCTGGGCACACAGGAACCGTGCACATAGCCCTCATTGCAGAGCACCCCAGAACGCCTGTCACGCAGAGCTGACACAGAGCACCTCAGAGCAGGACTTGAACTAACCAACAGCAGCTCCGACAGGTCTCTGACCCTGGGCATCACTCTGTGCAGCCTCCCTCTGCCTGGTCTTCCAGAGACTTCCACTGCAGCCGGGGCACCAGGCCTTTTTCTCCAACCATCCCCCCTCCTCTCCCTGACTCCTGGGTTCCTCTCATTAGGATTAGGTCTTCTTGAAATTGTCTCCCACTCATGGGCCAGATAAAATGATGAGAAAACAAGCCGGAGATGCAGCCCCTTGTCTATCCTGACTCTCAGGAGCCCACACCTGTTCCTTGGAACTGGCCGTTTCAGCGAGGTCCATTTTCTGCAATGTGAGCCACTGAGGGGTGAGGATTGGCTGACCGGAGCAGCCTGTCCCTACCGGCCAGCCCTCCCCAGGTGTGCCTGGGTTGAGGTCAATAGAAACACCGCTCCAGGGAGCAACAGCGCCTGCAGCTGTGCCTGATGCCATATTCTCTGCCCCGTCAGCAGTCTCGGGGCTGTGCTGGTGGGAGGGAGTGAGGGGGCACGGTTTTGTGGGTGGCCCGGTGTGAGAGGGGCTCTGCTGGACTTTCTGCAGGAGTTGCCAGACTGCCACCTGCTAAAGAAGAGGATGGGTCACCCATACCTTCCGCTGGAATTTCTCCGCGGGCAGAGGTGAGGGAGGAACAAAGCAGTGGGGGCCAAGACAGGACGGATATCTCAGGCAGGGAAATGGAAAGTGTTCAGAAGAGTGCCTGGGGCCAGGATCATCCTGGCTGGCCTGCAGGCACCAAGTCAGCCTGCGTGCTTTCGCTGGTGTGGATCCACGGCCCTTCCTCTATGCTTTCAAGTCCTTGTACATATTCAGGTGTTTTACCTGGGAAGGGAGGGAACAGTTCAGCAGCAGCTGGCTGTGGGCTCGGCTCACGTTTACTCACAGACGCCTATGTACGGTCCCCCAGGTTTGCAATGAGGACGCTCCTTGCAGGGGTGGGGGGGGGCTGCTGGCTGCATGGGAGATAATTCCCTACCTCTGACCAACTTCAGAATTGTTTACCACTGGAGCAAGTGCCCTGATAGGGTTTTCCTCTGTATAACTAGTGGGTTCTGTTTATTTTTTCTGTTTTGTTTCAAGGTAGATTTTATTCCTCATTTATGTATTTATAGATATAAGCATGGAAATAATTCATTCATACAAATACATCTGTGTGAAGGGAAGAACGTTTTTCTGTTTTATTTTTAAATTTTATTTGTTTTTTAAAATTTTGAAATTTAGTATTATTTATTTTTTTAGACAGCCGGTTATTATTAGTTATCTATTTTATACATATACATGTATACAGGTCAATCCCAATCTCCCAACTCATCCCACCACCACCACCCCATGGCTTCCCCCCCTTGGTTTCCATACGTTTGTTCTCTAACCCTGTGTCTCTAATTCTGCCCTGCAAACCGGTTCATCTGTACCAGTTTTCTAGGTTCCACATATATGCATTAATACACAATATTTGTTTTTCTCTTTCTGACTTACTTCTCTCGGTATGACAGTCTCTAGATCCATCCACGTCTCTACAAATGACCCCGTTTCATTCCTTTTTATGGCTGAGTAATATTCCATTTTATATATGTACCACATCTTTATCCATTCGTCTGTCTGTGGGCATTTAGGTTGCTTCCATTACCTGGCTATTGTAAATAGTGCTGCAATGAACATTGTGGTGAATGTGTCTTTTGGATTTATGGTTTTCTCTGGGTATATGCCCAGAAGTGGGATTGCTGGATCATATGGTAATTGTATTTTTAGTTTTTCTAATGAACCTCCATACTGTTCTCCATAGTGACTGTATCAATTGACATGCCCACCAATAGTGGAAGAGGGATCCATGTGTCCACACCCTCCGCAGCATTTGTAGTTTGTCGATTTTCTGATGATGCCCATTCTAACAGGTGTGAGGTGATACCTCATTGAAGTTTTGACTTGCATTTCTCTAAAAATTAGTGATGTTGAGCAGCTTTTCATGTGCATCCTGGCCATCTCTGGGTCTCCTTTGAAGAAATGTCTATTTAGATATTCTACCCATTTTTGAAGTGGGTTGTATTTTTTTTAATATTAAGCTGCATGAGCTGTTTATATATATTGGAGATTAAACCTTTGTCCATTGATTCGTTTTCACATATTTCCTCCCATTCTGAGGGTTGCCTTTTTCCATTCCCGTTTTTAACAAAAGAAAGAAAGAAAGAAAGAAAAAGAGGCAGAACACAAGTGTCCGTAAAATATGCCTCTTGAAACTGTCGTTTTGAAATATGGAGGTGTTTTGAATTTTTTGGTCGGTATACGACCCCAGGATTTGTTTTCAGGGCAGGTCTCATTTACAGGCCTGCAATTATTTTGAATATCAACTGACCATTAGCGCTGGGATTAAAGCTGCTGTTGTGTGAAACGGCCACATGGTGGCAGCAGTTCTCCTTTACCAAATCTGGTGACTAGGGCAACAGAGCCTCAATAGAAGTCCTGTTCTAGGTTGTAATTTAGAATGGAATGTGCCAGGAAAAAGACCCTTATGTTTGTCTCACTATTTCTTGTTGGGTTTTTTTTCATTTAATTTTTATTTTTTATCACAGCAAGTTTGATTACAATGTTTGGCTTGTTGTAGGTGTGCAAGATGTGGTTCTTTTACGCATATACATATGTCTGTTCTTCCTGGGATCCTTTTCCATGTACGTTATGACAGAATGTTGACTAATCTTCTCTTGGTATTCCGTAGGTGTTTGGTGTCTATATATTTCACCTGTGTTTGTATATGTCTCTTAACCCCAATATCCTAATGTATCCAATCCTCACACCTTTCCATTGGTGAACCGTAAGTTTGTTTAATGAATCTGCGATTGCCCTTCTCTGTGGAAATATCTTCACTAGTATCAAGTTTTAGGTAACACCTATAAGTGATATCATACGATATGTGTCTTTCTCTTTCTGACTTACTACAAGTCACGTGATTACCTCTAGACTCATCTACGGTGCTGCAGATGGCATTGTGTCCTTTTTTTCCTTGGCTAATATTCTGTCTGTACATGTACCAGTTCTTCTTTGACCACTCATCTGTTGATGGACTTTTTGGTTGCTCCCATGTCATGGCTATTGTAATGCTGCGGCAATGCACATTTGCCTGCCTGTGTCTTTCCAATTCTGTCTTCTTAGGTTATAGGCCCAGGAGTTCCCCTGCTGGATCATATGGTAGCAAAATGTTTACCTTGTACAGGCACCGCCATTCTGTTCTCATTAGTGGCTCTTACCAGGTTACGTCCCACTTAAAGTTGAGGTGATGCTCTTCTCCACAACACCTTCAGCGTTTATTGTTTGGAGTATTTTTGCTGAAGTTTATTCTGACTAGTGTGAGCTGATACCACTTTGTGCTTGGATTTGCATGCGTCTCATAAAACCTTGAAATTGAGCTTTCTGGCATGTCCTTTTTTTCTTCAAACTGTGAGTACAGCTTACCTCTTCAAATTGTTTTCGGGAAGTAGGTGTGACATTTAGAAATATTTTGGCCATTACCTCCCTCAAGACATTATGAGGGCAGGTTTCATTCACAGCCCTCCAGTACTGGTGCATATGAAGTGACCCTTAGCACAGGTTTTAAAGCTGCTGTTGCAGGTAACGGCCAGAGGGTGGCAGCATTTCTGCTTTTCCCAATCTGTTAACTAGGGAAACAGACCATCCTGGCAGTGGTGTTCCTCGGTTATATATTAGAGTGGAATGTGCCCCCAAAAGCTGATGTCTCCTTACTTATGTTTGTGTTAGAAATTGAATTTCTATATATTTTTTTATTGGAGTCATATTCCATTGTGTTCATGGACCACTTCTTCTTTGAGCATTCCTCTGTTGATGGACATTTTCGTAGCTTCCAAGTGTTAGCTATGGTAAATATTGCTGGAGTGCAGGATTGCCAGCATGTGTCTTTTCTTTTTTGTGGTACATGGGCCTCTCACTGCCGTGGGCCCTCCCATTGCAGAGCACAGGCTCCGGACGCACAGGCCCAGCAGCCATAGCTCACGGGAACAGCCGCTCCGCGGCATGTGGGATCTTCCCGAATCGGGGCATGAACCCATGTCCCCTGCACTGGCAGGCGGACTCTCATCCACTGCGCCACCAGTGAATCCCAGCCTGTCTTTTTGATTCTCATCCCCTCAGGCGAAAGGCCCAGCAGTGGGCCTTGATTGAATGGTAGCTCAGTATTTATCTTTACAAGGCACGTCATTTTTGTTTTCATGACTGGCTCTTACCATGTCCCACGTTGAAGCAAGGGTAGGCATTTCTCCAAAACCCCTTCAGCATTTATTGTTTGCAGAATTTTTCCTGATGGGCATTCTGACTGCTGTGAGCTGATAGGTTTTTGTCATTTGGATTTACATATCTTTAATTATTCCTAATGTTTAGCATTTTCCCATGCCCTTTTAAATTTCTGGCAGAAAAAAACAGAAAAAAAAACGGAGAGTACAGTTAAACTCTTGAAATTGTCTTCTTGGATGGTTGCCCTCTTTTGAATGTTCTGGTCAATTTTCGACCCCATGTTTGTTTTTGAGGGCAGGTGTTATTCACAGGCCTGCAATGAGTGTGACTATTTAGTGACCATTAGCAGTGGGTTTAAAGCTGCTGTTGTGGGAAATGGCCACAAGGCGGCAGCGTTTCTCCACTCCCAAGTCTGGTTCCTAGGGCAGCAGAGCCTTTCTGGGACCAATGGAATACAGAAGAAGGCATCATTGAAGTCTAATACAGAATACCATGTCCTAGTGGATGGTAGAATGACCAGTAGGGTCTAGGAATTAGGAACTACTGGATGTATATCCTCGGTGGCTTCACTGACTGTCCTAACATCCTTTACCAGGTCCCCAGCAGCCCACGGGGCTCTCGTGGTCAGGCCCCTCCCAGGATATGGGGCTCACCTGGGCAGGGCCCCAGCAGCCAACGGGGTTCTCATGTTCAGGCCACTCCCAGGGTATGGAGCTCAGCTGTGAAACTACCCAGCAGCCCATGAGGCTCTCGTGCTTAGGCACCTCCCATGATACAGAGCTCCCGTGGGCAGGTACCATGGCAGGGCTGGGCACACAGGAACCGTGCACATAGCCCTCATTGCAGAGCACCCCAGAACGCCTGTCACGCAGAGCTGACACAGAGCACCTCAGAGCAGGACTTGAACTAACCAACAGCAGCTCCGACAGGTCTCTGACCCTGGGCATCACTCTGTGCAGCCTCCCTCTGCCTGGTCTTCCAGAGACTTCCACTGCAGCCGGGGCACCAGGCCTTTGTCTCCAACCATCCCCCCTCCTCTCCCTGACTCCTGGGTTCCTCTCATTAGGATTAGGTCTTCTTGAAATTGTCTCCCACTCATGGGCCAGATAAAATGATGAGAAAACAAGCCGGAGATGCAGCCCCTTGTCTATCCTGACTCTCAGGAGCCCACACCTGTTCCTTGGAACTGGCCGTTTCAGCGAGGTCCATTTTCTGCAATGTGAGCCACTGAGGGGTGAGGATTGGCTGACCGGAGCAGCCTGTCCCTACCGGCCAGCCCTCCCCAGGTGTGCCTGGGTTGAGGTCAATAGAAACACCGCTCCAGGGAGCAACAGCGCCTGCAGCTGTGCCTGACGCCATATTCTCTGCCCCGTCAGCAGTCTCGGGGCTGTGCTGGTGGGAGGGAGTGAGGGGGCACGGTTTTGTGGGTGGCCCGGTGTGAGAGGGGCTCTGCTGGACTTTCTGCAGGAGTTGCCAGACTGCCACCTGCTAAAGAAGAGGATGGGTCACCCATACCTTCCGCTGGAATTTCTCCGCGGGCAGAGGTGAGGGAGGAACAAAGCAGTGGGGGCCAAGACAGGACGGATATCTCAGGCAGGGAAATGGAAAGTTTTCAGAAGAGCGCCTGGGGCCAGGATCATCCTGGCTGGCCTGCAGGCACCAAGTCAGCCTGCGTGCTTTCGCTGGTGTGGATCCACGGCCCTTCCTCTATGCTTTCAAGTCCTTGTACATATTCAGGTGTTTTACCTGGGAAGGGAGGGAACAGTTCAGCAGCAGCTGGCTGGGGGCTCAGCTCACGTTTACTCACAGACGCCTATGTACGGTCCCCCAGCTTTGCAATGAGGACGCTCCTTGCGGGGGTGGGGGGGGGGCTGCTGGCTGCATGGGAGATAATTCCCTACCTCTGACCAACTTCAGAATTGTTTACCACTGGAGCAAGTGCCCTGATAGGGTTTTCCTCTGTATAACTAGTGGGTTCTGTTTATTTTTTCTGTTTTGTTTCAAGGTAGATTTTATTCCTCATTTATGTATTTATAGATATAAGCATGGAAATAATTCATTCATACAAATACATCTGTGTGAAGGGAAGAACGTTTTTCTGTTTTATTTTTAAATTTTATTTGTTTTAAAAAATTTTGAAATTTAGTATTATTTATTTTTTTAGACAGCAGGTTATTATTAGTTATCTATTTTATACATATACATGTATACAGGTCAATCCCAATCTCCCAACTCATCCCACCACCACCACCCCATGGCTTCCCCCCCTTGGTTTCCATACGTTTGTTCTCTAACCCTGTGTCTCTAATTCTGCCCTGCAAACCGGTTCATCTGTACCAGTTTTCTAGGTTCCACATATATGCATTAATACACAATATTTGTTTTTCTCTTTCTGACTTACTTCTCTCGGTATGACAGTCTCTAGATCCATCCACGTCTCTACAAATGACCCCGTTTCATTCCTTTTTATGGCTGAGTAATATTCCATTTTATATATGTACCACATCTTTATCCATTCGTCTGTCTGTGGGCATTTAGGTTGCTTCCATTACCTGGCTATTGTAAATAGTGCTGCAATGAACATTGTGGTGAATGTGTCTTTTGGATTTATGGTTTTCTCTGGGTATATGCCCAGAAGTGGGATTGCTGGGTCATATGGTAATTGTATTTTTAGTTTTTCTAATGAACCTCCATACTGTTCTCCATAGTGACTGTATCAATTGACATGCCCACCAATAGTGGAAGAGGGATCCATGTGTCCACACCCTCCGCAGCATTTGTAGTTTGTCGATTTTCTGATGATGCCCATTCTAACAGGTGTGAGGTGATACCTCATTGAAGTTTTGACTTGCATTTCTCTAATAATTAGTGATGTTGAGCAGCTTTTCATGTGCATCCTGGCCATCTCTGGGTCTCCTTTGAAGAAATGTCTATTTAGATATTCTACCCATTTTTGAAGTGGGTTGTATTTTTTTTTAATATTAAGCTGCATGAGCTGTTTATATATATTGGAGATTAAACCTTTGTCCATTGATTCGTTTTCACATATTTCCTCCCATTCTGAGGGTTGCCTTTTTCCATTCCCGTTTTTTAACAAAAGAAAGAAAGAAAGAAAGAAAAAGAAGCAGAACACAAATGTCCGTAAAATATGCCTCTTGAAACTGTCGTTTTGAAATATGGAGGTGTTTTGAATTTTTTGGTCGGTATACGACCCCAGGATTTGTTTTCAGGGCAGGTCTCATTTACAGGCCTGCAATTATTTTGAATATCAACTGACCATTAGCGCTGGGATTAAAGCTGCTGTTGTGTGAAACGGCCACAAGGTGGCAGCAGTTCTCCTTTACCAAATCTGGTGACTAGGGCAACAGAGCCTCAATGGAAGTCGTGTTCTAGGTTGTAATTTAGAATGGAATGTGCCAGGAAAAAGACCCTTAAGTTTGTCTCACTATTTCTTGTTCGGTTTTTTTTCATTTAACTTTTATTTTTTATCACAGCAAGTTTGATTACAATGTTTGGCTTGTTGTAGGTGTGCAAGATGTGGTTCTTTTACGCATATACATATGTCTGTTCTTCCTGGGATCCTTTTCCATGTACGTTATGACAGAATGTTGACTAATCTTCTCTTGGTATTCCGTAGGTGTTTGGTGTCTATATATTTCACCTGTGTTTGTATATGTCTCTTAACCCCAATATCCTAATGTATCCAATCCTCACACCTTTCCATTGGTGAACCGTAAGTTTGTTTAATGAATCTGCGATTGCCCTTCTCTGTGGAAATATCTTCACTAGTATCAAGTTTTAGGTAACACC
Organism: Mesoplodon mirus; assembly: GCF_964341445.2. Taxonomy (NCBI): domain Eukaryota; kingdom Metazoa; phylum Chordata; class Mammalia; order Artiodactyla; family Ziphiidae; genus Mesoplodon; species Mesoplodon mirus. The sequence continues at coordinate 94,043,783 of NC_138979.1, forward strand.
TATAAGTGATATCATACGATATGTGTCTTTCTCTTTCTGACTTACTACAAGTCACGTGATTACCTCTAGACTCATCTACGGTGCTGCAAATGGCATTGTGTCCTTTTTTTCCTTGGCTAATATTCTGTCTGTACATGTACCAGTTCTTCTTTGACCACTCATCTGTTGATGGACTTTTTGGTTGCTCCCATGTCATGGCTATTGTAATGCTGCGGCAATGCACATTTGCCTGCCTGTGTCTTTCCAATTCTGTCTTCTTAGGTTATAGGCCCAGGAGTTCGCCTGCTGGATCATATGGTAGCAAAATGTTTACCTTGTACAGGCACCGCCATTCTGTTCTCATTAGTGGCTCTTACCAGGTTACGTCCCACTTAAAGTTGAGGTGATGCTCTTCTCCACAACACCTTCAGCGTTTATTGTTTGGAGTATTTTTGCTGAAGTTTATTCTGACTAGTGTGAGCTGATACCACTTTGTGCTTGGATTTGCATGCGTCTCATAATACCTTGAAATTGAGCTTTCTGGCATGTCCTTTTTTTCTTCAAACTGTGAGTACAGCTTACCTCTTCAAATTGTTTTCGGGAAGTAGGTGTGACATTTAGAAATATTTTGGCCATTACCTCCCTCAAGACATTATGAGGGCAGGTTTCATTCACAGCCCTCCAGTACTGGTGCATATGAAGTGACCCTTAGCACAGGTTTTAAAGCTGCTGTTGCAGGTAACGGCCAGAGGGTGGCAGCATTTCTGCTTTTCCCAATCTGTTAACTAGGGAAACAGACCATCCTGGCAGTGGTGTTCCTCGGTTCTATATTAGAGTGGAATGTGCCCCCAAAAGCTGATGTCTCCTTACTTATGTTTGTGTTAGAAATTGAATTTGTATATATTTTTTTATTGGAGTCATATTCCATTGTGTTCATGGACCACTTCTTCTTTGAGCATTCCTCTGTTGATGGACATTTTCGTAGCTTCCAAGTGTTGGCTATGGTAAATATTGCTGGAGTGCAGGATTGCCAGCATGTGTCTTTTCTTTTTTGTGGTACATGGGCCTCTCACTGCCGTGGGCCCTCCCATTGCAGAGCACAGGCTCCGGACGCACAGGCCCAGCAGCCATAGCTCACGGGAACAGCCGCTCCGCGGCATGTGGGATCTTCCCGAATCGGGGCATGAACCCATGTCCCCTGCACTGGCAGGCGGACTCTCATCCACTGCGCCACCAGTGAATCCCAGCCTGTCTTTTTGATTCTCATCCCCTCAGGCGAAAGGCCCAGCAGTGGGTATACTTGATTGAATGGTAGCTCAGTATTTATCTTTACAAGGCACGTCATTTTTGTTTTCATGACTGGCTCTTACCATGTCCCACGTTGAAGCAAGGGTAGGCATTTCTCCAAAACCCCTTCAGCATTTATTGTTTGCAGAATTTTTCCTGATGGGCATTCTGACTGCTGTGAGCTGATAGGTTTTTGTCATTTGGATTTACATATCTTTAATTATTCCTAATGTTTAGCATTTTCCCATGCCTTTTTAAATTTCTGGCAGAGAAAAACAGAAAAAAAAACGGAGAGTACAGTTAAACTCTTGAAATTGTCTTCTTGGATGGTTGCCCTCTTTTGAATGTTCTGGTCAATTTTCGACCCCATGTTTGTTTTTGAGGGCAGGTGTTATTCACAGGCCTGCAATGAGTGTGACTATTTAGTGACCATTAGCAGTGGGTTTAAAGCTGCTGTTGTGGGAAATGGCCACAAGGCGGCAGCGTTTCTCCACTCCCAAGTCTGGTTCCTAGGGCAGCAGAGCCTTTCTGGGACCAATGGAATACAGAAGAAGGCATCATTGAAGTCTAATACAGAATACCATGTCCTGGTGGATGGTAGAATGACCAGTAGGGTCTAGGAATTAGGAACTACTGGATGTATATCCTCGGTGGCTTCACTGACTGTCCTAACATCCTTTACCAGGTCCCCAGCAGCCCACGGGGCTCTCGTGGTCAGGCCCCTCCCAGGATATGGGGCTCACCTGGGCAGGGCCCCAGCAGCCAACGGGGTTCTCATGTTCAGGCCACTCCCAGGGTATGGAGCTCAGCTGTGAAACTACCCAGCAGCCCATGAGGCTCTCGTGCTTAGGCACCTCCCATGATACAGAGCTCCCGTGGGCAGGTACCATGGCAGGGCTGGGCACACAGGAACCGTGCACATAGCCCTCATTGCAGAGCACCCCAGAACGCCTGTCACGCAGAGCTGACACAGAGCACCTCAGAGCAGGACTTGAACTAACCAACAGCAGCTCCGACAGGTCTCTGACCCTGGGCATCACTCTGTGCAGCCTCCCTCTGCCTGGTCTTCCAGAGACTTCCACTGCAGCCGGGGCACCAGGCCTTTGTCTCCAACCATCCCCCCTCCTCTCCCTGACTCCTGGGTTCCTCTCATTAGGATTAGGTCTTCTTGAAATTGTCTCCCACTCATGGGCCAGATAAAATGATGAGAAAACAAGCCGGAGATGCAGCCCCTTGTCTATCCTGACTCTCAGGAGCCCACACCTGTTCCTTGGAACTGGCCATTTCAGCGAGGTCCATTTTCTGCAATGTGAGCCACTGAGGGGTGAGGATTGGCTGACCGGAGCAGCCTGTCCCTACCGGCCAGCCCTCCCCAGGTGTGCCTGGGTTGAGGTCAATAGAAACACCGCTCCAGGGAGCAACAGCGCCTGCAGCTGTGCCTGACGCCATATTCTCTGCCCCGTCAGCAGTCTCGGGGCTGTGCTGGTGGGAGGGAGTGAGGGGGCACGGTTTTGTGGGTGGCCCGGTGTGAGAGGGGCTCTGCTGGACTTTCTGCAGGAGTTGCCAGACTGCCACCTGCTAAAGAAGAGGATGGGTCACCCATACCTTCCGCTGGAATTTCTCCGCGGGCAGAGGTGAGGGAGGAACAAAGCAGTGGGGGCCAAGACAGGACGGATATCTCAGGCAGGGAAATGGAAAGTGTTCAGAAGAGCGCCTGGGGCCAGGATCATCCTGGCTGGCCTGCAGGCACCAAGTCTGCCTGCGTGCTTTCACTGGTGTGGATCCACGGCCCTTCCTCTATGCTTTCAAGTCCTTGTACATATTCAGGTGTTTTACCTGGGAAGGGAGGGAACAGTTCAGCAGCAGCTGGCTGGGGGCTCAGCTCACGTTTACTCACAGACGCCTATGTACGGTCCCCCAGCTTTGCAATGAGGACGCTCCTTGCGGGGGTGGGGGGGGGCTGCTGGCTGCATGGGAGATAATTCCCTACCTCTGACCAACTTCAGAATTGTTTACCACTGGAGCAAGTGCCCTGATAGGGTTTTCCTCTGTATAACTAGTGGGTTCTGTTTATTTTTTCTGTTTTGTTTCAAGGTAGATTTTATTCCTCATTTATGTATTTATAGATATAAGCATGGAAATAACTCATTCATACAAATACATCTGTGTGAAGGGAAGAACGTTTTTCTGTTTTATTTTTAAATTTTATTTGTTTAAAAAAATTTTGAAATTTAGTATTATTTATTTTTTTAGACAGCAGGTTATTATTAGTTATCTATTTTATACATATACATGTATACAGGTCAATCCCAATCTCCCAACTCATCCCACCACCACCACCCCATGGCTTCCCCCCCTTGGTTTCCATACGTTTGTTCTCTAACCCTGTGTCTCTAATTCTGCCCTGCAAACCGGTTCATCTGTACCAGTTTTCTAGGTTCCACATATATGCATTAATACACAATATTTGTTTTTCTCTTTCTGACTTACTTCTCTCGGTATGACAGTCTCTAGATCCATCCACGTCTCTACAAATGACCCCGTTTCATTCCTTTTTATGGCTGAGTAATATTCCATTTTATATATGTACCACATCTTTATCCATTCGTCTGTCTGTGGGCATTTAGGTTGCTTCCATTACCTGGCTATTGTAAATAGTGCTGCAATGAACATTGTGGTGAATGTGTCTTTTGGATTTATGGTTTTCTCTGGGTATATGCCCAGAAGTGGGATTGCTGGGTCATATGGTAATTGTATTTTTAGTTTTTCTAATGAACCTCCATACTGTTCTCCATAGTGACTGTATCAATTGACATGCCCACCAATAGTGGAAGAGGGATCCATGTGTCCACACCCTCCGCAGCATTTGTAGTTTGTAGATTTTCTGATGATGCCCATTCTAACAGGTGTGAGGTGATACCTCATTGAAGTTTTGACTTGCATTTCTCTAATAATTAGTGATGTTGAGCAGCTTTTCATGTGCATCCTGGCCATCTCTGGGTCTCCTTTGAAGAAATGTCTATTTAGATATTCTACCCATTTTTGAAGTGGGTTGTATTTTTTTTTAATATTAAGCTGCATGAGCTGTTTATATATATTGGAGATTAAACCTTTGTCCATTGATTCGTTTTCACATATTTCCTCCCATTCTGAGGGTTGCCTTTTTCCATTCCCGTTTTTTAACAAAAGAAAGAAAGAAAGAAAGAAAAAGAAGCAGAACACAAATGTCCGTAAAATATGCCTCTTGAAACTGTCGTTTTGAAATATGGAGGTGTTTTGAATTTTTTGGTCGGTATACGACCCCAGGATTTGTTTTCAGGGCAGGTCTCATTTACAGGCCTGCAATTATTTTGAATATCAACTGACCATTAGCGCTGGGATTAAAGCTGCTGTTGTGTGAAACGGCCACAAGGTGGCAGCAGTTCTCCTTTACCAAATCTGGTGACTAGGGCAACAGAGCCTCAATGGAAGTCATGTTCTAGGTTGTAATTTAGAATGGAATGTGCCAGGAAAAAGACCCTTAAGTTTGTCTCACTATTTCTTGTTCGGTTTTTTTTCATTTAATTTTTATTTTTTATCACAGCAAGTTTGATTACAATGTTTGGCTTGTTGTAGGTGTGCAAGATGTGGTTCTTTTACGCATATACATATGTCTGTTCTTCCTGGGATCCTTTTCCATGTACGTTATGACAGAATGTTGACTAATCTTCTCTTGGTATTCCGTAGGTGTTTGGTGTCTATATATTTCACCTGTGTTTGTATATGTCTCTTAACCCCAATATCCTAATGTATCCAATCCTCACACCTTTCCATTGGTGAACCGTAAGTTTGTTTAATGAATCTGCGATTGCCCTTCTCTGTGGAAATATCTTCACTAGTATCAAGTTTTAGGTAACACCTATAAGTGATATCATACGATATGTGTCTTTCTCTTTCTGACTTACTACAAGTCACGTGATTACCTCTAGACTCATCTACGGTGCTGCAAATGGCATTGTGTCCTTTTTTTCCTTGGCTAATATTCTGTCTGTACATGTACCAGTTCTTCTTTGACCACTCATCTGTTGATGGACTTTTTGGTTGCTCCCATGTCATGGCTATTGTAATGCTGCGGCAATGCACATTTGCCTGCCTGTGTCTTTCCAATTCTGTCTTCTTAGGTTATAGGCCCAGGAGTTCGCCTGCTGGATCATATGGTAGCAAAATGTTTACCTTGTACAGGCACCACCATTCTGTTCTCATTAGTGGCTCTTACCAGGTTACGTCCCACTTAAAGTTGAGGTGATGCTCTTCTCCACAACACCTTCAGCGTTTATTGTTTGGAGTATTTTTGCTGAAGTTTATTCTGACTAGTGTGAGCTGATACCACTTTGTGCTTGGATTTGCATGCGTCTCATAATACCTTGAAATTGAGCTTTCTGGCATGTCCTTTTTTTCTTCAAACTGTGAGTACAGCTTACCTCTTCAAATTGTTTTCGGGAAGTAGGTGTGACATTTAGAAATATTTTGGCCATTACCTCCCTCAAGACATTATGAGGGCAGGTTTCATTCACAGCCCTCCAGTACTGGTGCATATGAAGTGACCCTTAGCACAGGTTTTAAAGCTGCTGTTGCAGGTAACGGCCAGAGGGTGGCAGCATTTCTGCTTTTCCCAATCTGTTAACTAGGGAAACAGACCATCCTGGCAGTGGTGTTCCTCGGTTCTATATTAGAGTGGAATGTGCCCCCAAAAGCTGATGTCTCCTTACTTATGTTTGTTTTAGAAATCGAATTTCTATATATTTTTTTATTGGAGTCATATTCCATTGTGTTCATGGACCACTTCTTCTTTAAGCATTCCTCTGTTGATGGACATTTTCGTAGCTTCCAAGTGTTGGCTATGGTAAATATTGCTGGAGTGCAGGATTGCCAGCATGTGTCTTTTCTTTTTTGTGGTACATGGGCCTCTCACTGCCGTGGGCCCTCCCATTGCAGAGCACAGGCTCCGGACGCACAGGCCCAGCAGCCATAGCTCACGGGAACAGCCGCTCCGCGGCATGTGGGATCTTCCCGAATCGGGGCATGAACCCATGTCCCCTGCACTGGCAGGCGGACTCTCATCCACTGCGCCACCAGTGAATCCCAGCCTGTCTTTTTGATTCTCATCCCCTCAGGCGAAAGGCCCAGCAGTGGGTATACTTGATTGAATGGTAGCTCAGTATTTATCTTTACAAGGCACGTCATTTTTGTTTTCATGACTGGCTCTTACCATGTCCCACGTTGAAGCAAGGGTAGGCATTTCTCCAAAACCCCTTCAGCATTTATTGTTTGCAGAATTTTTCCTGATGGGCATTCTGACTGCTGTGAGCTGATAGGTTTTTGTCATTTGGATTTACATATCTTTAATTATTCCTCATGTTTAGCATTTTCCCATGCCTTTTTAAATTTCTGGCAGAGAAAAACAGAAAAAAAAAACGGAGAGTACAGTTAAACTCTTGAAATTGTCTTCTTGGATGGTTGCCCTCTTTTCAATGTTCTGGTCAATTTTCGACCCCATGTTTGTTTTTGAGGGCAGGTGTTATTCACAGGCCTGCAATGAGTGTGACTATTTAGTGACCATTAGCAGTGGGTTTAAAGCTGCTGTTGTGGGAAATGGCCACAAGGCGGCAGCGTTTCTCCACTCCCAAGTCTGGTTCCTAGGGCAGCAGAGCCTTTCTGGGACCAATGGAATACAGAAGAAGGCATCATTGAAGTCTAATACAGAATACCATGTCCTGGTGGATGGTAGAATGACCAGTAGGGTCTAGGAATTAGGAACTACTGGATGTATATCCTCGGTGGCTTCACTGACTGTCCTAACATCCTTTACCAGGTCCCCAGCAGCCCACGGGGCTCTCGTGGTCAGGCCCCTCCCAGGATATGGGGCTCACCTGGGCAGGGCCCCAGCAGCCAACGGGGTTCTCATGTTCAGGCCACTCCCAGGGTATGGAGCTCAGCTGTGAAACTACCCAGCAGCCCATGAGGCTCTCGTGCTTAGGCACCTCCCATGATACAGAGCTCCCGTGGGCAGGTACCATGGCAGGGCTGGGCACACAGGAACCGTGCACATAGCCCTCATTGCAGAGCACCCCAGAACGCCTGTCACGCAGAGCTGACACAGAGCACCTCAGAGCAGGACTTGAACTAACCAACAGCAGCTCCGACAGGTCTCTGACCCTGGGCATCACTCTGTGCAGCCTCCCTCTGCCTGGTCTTCCAGAGACTTCCACTGCAGCCGGGGCACCAGGCCTTTGTCTCCAACCATCCCCCCTCCTCTCCCTGACTCCTGGGTTCCTCTCATTAGGATTAGGTCTTCTTGAAATTGTCTCCCACTCATGGGCCAGATAAAATGATGAGAAAACAAGCCGGAGATGCAGCCCCTTGTCTATCCTGACTCTCAGGAGCCCACACCTGTTCCTTGGAACTGGCCGTTTCAGCGAGGTCCATTTTCTGCAATGTGAGCCACTGAGGGGTGAGGATTGGCTGACCGGAGCAGCCTGTCCCTACCGGCCAGCCCTCCCCAGGTGTGCCTGGGTTGAGGTCAATAGAAACACCGCTCCAGGGAGCAACAGCGCCTGCAGCTGTGCCTGACGCCATATTCTCTGCCCCGTCAGCAGTCTCGGGGCTGTGCTGGTGGGAGGGAGTGAGGGGGCACGGTTTTGTGGGTGGCCCGGTGTGAGAGGGGCTCTGCTGGACTTTCTGCAGGAGTTGCCAGACTGCCACCTGCTAAAGAAGAGGATGGGTCACCCATACCTTCCGCTGGAATTTCTCCGCGGGCAGAGGTGAGGGAGGAACAAAGCAGTGGGGGCCAAGACAGGACGGATATCTCAGGCAGGGAAATGGAAAGTGTTCAGAAGAGCGCCTGGGGCCAGGATCATCCTGGCTGGCCTGCAGGCACCAAGTCAGCCTGCGTGCTTTCGCTGGTGTGGATCCACGGCCCTTCCTCTATGCTTTCAAGTCCTTGTACATATTCAGGTGTTTTACCTGGGAAGGGAGGGAACAGTTCAGCAGCAGCTGGCTGGGGGCTCAGCTCACATTTACTCACAGACGCCTATGTATGGTCCCCCAGCTTTGCAATGAGGACGCTCCTTGCGGGGGTGGGGGGGGCTGCTGGCTGCATGGGAGATAATTCCCTACCTCTGACCAACTTCAGAATTGTTTACCACTGGAGCAAGTGCCCTGATAGGGTTTTCCTCTGTATAACTAGTGGGTTCTGTTTATTTTTTCTGTTTTGTTTCAAGGTAGATTTTATTCCTCATTTATGTATTTATAGATATAAGCATGGAAATAATTCATTCATACAAATACATCTGTGTGAAGGGAAGAATGTTTTTCTGTTTTATTTTTAAATTTTATTTGTTTTTAAAAATTTTGAAATTTAATATTATTTATTTTTTTAGACAGCAGGTTATTATTAGTTATCTATTTTATACATATACATGTATACAGGTCAATCCCAATCTCCCAACTCATCCCACCACCACCACCCCATGGCTTCCCCCCCTTGGTTTCCATACGTTTGTTCTCTAACCCTGTGTCTCTAATTCTGCCCTGCAAACCAGTTCATCTGTACCAGTTTTCTAGGTTCCACATATATGCATTAATACACAATATTTGTTTTTCTCTTTCTGACTTACTTCTCTCGGTATGACAGTCTCTAGATCCATCCACGTCTCTACAAATGACCCCGTTTCATTCCTTTTTATGGCTGAGTAATATTCCATTTTATATATGTACCACATCTTTATCCATTCGTCTGTCTGTGGGCATTTAGGTTGCTTCCATTACCTGGCTATTGTAAATAGTGCTGCAATGAACATTGTGGTGAATGTGTCTTTTGGATTTATGGTTTTCTCTGGGTATATGCCCAGAAGTGGGATTGCTGGATCATATGGTAATTGTATTTTTAGTTTTTCTAATGAACCTCCATACTGTTCTCCATAGTGACTGTATCAATTGACATGCCCACCAATAGTGGAAGAGGGATCCATGTGTCCACACCCTCCGCAGCATTTGTAGTTTGTCGATTTTCTGATGATGCCCATTCTAACAGGTGTGAGGTGATACCTCATTGAAGTTTTGACTTGCATTTCTCTAATAATTAGTGATGTTGAGCAGCTTTTCATGTGCATCCTGGCCATCTCTGGGTCTCCTTTGAAGAAATGTCTATTTAGATATTCTACCCATTTTTGAAGTGGGTTGTATTTTTTTTAATATTAAGCTGCATGAGCTGTTTATATATATTGGAGATTAAACCTTTGTCCATTGATTCGTTTCCACATATTTCCTCCCATTCTGAGGGTTGCCTTTTTCCATTCCCGTTTTTTAACAAAAGAAAGAAAGAAAGAAAAAGAAGCAGAACACAAATGTCCGTAAAATATGCCTCTTGAAACTGTCGTTTTGAAATATGGAGGTGTTTTGAATTTTTTGGTCGGTATACGACCCCAGGATTTGTTTTCAGGGCAGGTCTCATTTACAGGCCTGCAATTATTTTGAATATCAACTGACCATTAGCGCTGGGATTAAAGCTGCTGTTGTGTGAAACGGCCACAAGGTGGCAGCATTTCTCCTTTACCAAATCTGGTGACTAGGGCAACAGAGCCTCAATGGAAGTCGTGTTCTAGGATGTAATTTAGAATGGAATGTGCCAGGAAAAAGACCCTTAAGTTTGTCTCACTATTTCTTGTTCGGTTTTTTTTTCATTTAATTTTTATTTTTTATCACAGCAAGTTTGATTACAATGTTTGGCTTGTTGTAGGTGTGCAAGATGTGGTTCTTTTATGCATATACATATGTCTGTTCTTCCTGGGATCCTTTTCCATGTACGTTATGACAGAATGTTGACTAATCTTCTCTTGGTATTCCGTAGGTGTTTGGTGTCTATATATTTCACCTGTGTTTGTATATGTCTCTTAACCCCAATATCCTAATGTATCCAATCCTCACACCTTTCCATTGGTGAACCATAAGTTTGTTTAATGAATCTGCGATTGCCCTTCTCTGTGGAAATATCTTCACTAGTATCAAGTTTTAGGTAACACCTATAAGTGATATCATACGATATGTGTCTTTCTCTTTCTGACTTACTACAAGTCACGTGATTACCTCTAGACTCATCTACGGTGCTGCAAATGGCATTGTGTCCTTTTTTTCCTTGGCTAATATTCTGTCTGTACATGTACCAGTTCTTCTTTGACCACTCATCTGTTGATGGACTTTTTGGTTGCTCCCATGTCATGGCTATTGTAATGCTGCGGCAATGCACATTTGCCTGCCTGTGTCTTTCCAATTCTGTCTTCTTAGGTTATAGGCCCAGGAGTTCGCCTGCTGGATCATATGGTAGCAAAATGTTTACCTTGTACAGGCACCGCCATTCTGTTCTCATTAGTGGCTCTTACCAGGTTACGTCCCACTTAAAGTTGAGGTGATGCTCTTCTCCACAACACCTTCAGCGTTTATTGTTTGGAGTATTTTTGCTGAAGTTTATTCTGACTAGTGTGAGCTGATACCACTTTGTGCTTGGATTTGCATGCATCTCATAATACCTTGAAATTGAGCTTTCTGGCATGTCCTTTTTTTCTTCAAACTGTGAGTACAGCTTACCTCTTCAAATTGTTTTCGGGAAGTAGGTGTGACATTTAGAAATATTTTGGCCATTACCTCCCTCAAGACATTATGAGGGCAGGTTTCATTCACAGCCCTCCAGTACTGGTGCATATGAAGTGACCCTTAGCACAGGTTTTAAAGCTGCTGTTGCAGGTAACGGCCAGAGGGTGGCAGCATTTCTGCTTTTCCCAATCTGTTAACTAGGGAAACAGACCATCCTTGCAGTGGTGTTCCTCGGTTCTATATTAGAGTGGAATGTGCCCCCAAAAGCTGATGTCTCCTTACTTATGTTTGTTTTAGAAATTGAATTTCTATATATTTTTTTATTGGAGTCATATTCCATTGTGTTCATGGACCACTTCTTCTTTGAGCATTCCTCTGTTGATGGACATTTTCGTAGCTTCCAAGTGTTGGCTATGGTAAATATTGCTGGAGTGCAGGATTGCCAGCATGTGTCTTTTCTTTTTTGTGGTACATGGGCCTCTCACTGCCGTGGGCCCTCCCATTGCAGAGCACAGGCTCCGGACGCACAGGCCCAGCAGCCATAGCTCACGGGAACAGCCGCTCTGCGGCATGTGGGATCTTCCCGAATCGGGGCATGAACCCATGTCCCCTGCACTGGCAGGCGGACTCTCATCCACTGCGCCACCAGTGAATCCCAGCCTGTCTTTTTGATTCTCATCCCCTCAGGCGAAAGGCCCAGCAGTGGGTATACTTGATTGAATGGTAGCTCAGTATTTATCTTTACAAGGCACGTCATTTTTGTTTTCATGACTGGCTCTTACCATGTCCCACGTTGAAGCAAGGGTAGGCATTTCTCCAAAACCCCTTCAGCATTTATTGTTTGCAGAATTTTTCCTGATGGGCATTCTGACTGCTGTGAGCTGATAGGTTTTTGTCATTTGGATTTACATATCTTTAATTATTCCTCATGTTTAGCATTTTCCCATGCCTTTTTAAATTTCTGGCAGAGAAAAACAGAAAAAAAAAACGGAGAGTACAGTTAAACTCTTGAAATTGTCTTCTTGGATGGTTGCCCTCTTTTCAATGTTCTGGTCAATTTTCGACCCCATGTTTGTTTTTGAGGGCAGGTGTTATTCACAGGCCTGCAATGAGTGTGACTATTTAGTGACCATTAGCAGTGGGTTTAAAGCTGCTGTTGTGGGAAATGGCCACAAGGCGGCAGCGTTTCTCCACTCCCAAGTCTGGTTCCTAGGGCAGCAGAGCCTTTCTGGGACCAATGGAATACAGAAGAAGGCATCATTGAAGTCTAATACAGAATACCATGTCCTGGTGGATGGTAGAATGACCAGTAGGGTCTAGGAATTAGGAACTACTGGATGTATATCCTCGGTGGCTTCACTGACTGTCCTAACATCCTTTACCAGGTCCCCAGCAGCCCACGGGGCTCTCGTGGTCAGGCCCCTCCCAGGATATGGGGCTCACCTGGGCAGGGCCCCAGCAGCCAACGAGGTTCTCATCTTCAGGCCACTCCCAGGGTATGGAGCTCAGCTGTGAAACTACCCAGCAGCCCATGAGGCTCTCGTGCTTAGGCACCTCCCATGATACAGAGCTCCCGTGGGCAGGTACCATGGCAGGGCTGGGCACACAGGAACCGTGCACATAGCCCTCATTGCAGAGCACCCCAGAACGCCTGTCACGCAGAGCTGACACAGAGCACCTCAGAGCAGGACTTGAACTAACCAACAGCAGCTCCGACAGGTCTCTGACCCTGGGCATCACTCTGTGCAGCCTCCCTCTGCCTGGTCTTCCAGAGACTTCCACTGCAGCCGGGGCACCAGGCCTTTGTCTCCAACCATCCCCCCTCCTCTCCCTGACTCCTGGGTTCCTCTCATTAGGATTAGGTCTTCTTGAAATTGTCTCCCACTCATGGGCCAGATAAAATGATGAGAAAACAAGCCGGAGATGCAGCCCCTTGTCTATCCTGACTCTCAGGAGCCCACACCTGTTCCTTGGAACTGGCCGTTTCAGCGAGGTCCATTTTCTGCAATGTGAGCCACTGAGGGGTGAGGATTGGCTGACCGGAGCAGCCTGTCCCTACCGGCCAGCCCTCCCCAGGTGTGCCTGGGTTGAGGTCAATAGAAACACCGCTCCAGGGAGCAACAGCGCCTGCAGCTGTGCCTGACGCCATATTCTCTGCCCCGTCAGCAGTCTCGGGGCTGTGCTGGTGGGAGGGAGTGAGGGGGCACGGTTTTGTGGGTGGCCCGGTGTGAGAGGGGCTCTGCTGGACTTTCTGCAGGAGTTGCCAGACTGCCACCTGCTAAAGAAGAGGATGGGTCACCCATACCTTCCGCTGGAATTTCTCCGCGGGCAGAGGTGAGGGAGGAACAAAGCAGTGGGGGCCAAGACAGGACGGATATCTCAGGCAGGGAAATGGAAAGTTTTCAGAAGAGCGCCTGGGGCCAGGATCATCCTGGCTGGCCTGCAGGCACCAAGTCAGCCTGCGTGCTTTCGCTGGGGTGGATCCACGGCCCTTCCTCTATGCTTTCAAGTCCTTGTACATATTCAGGTGTTTTACCTGGGAAGGGAGGGAACAGTTCAGCAGCAGCTGGCTGGGGGCTCAGCTCACGTTTACTCACAGACGCCTATGTACGGTCCCCCAGCTTTGCAATGAGGACGCTCCTTGCGGGGGTGGGGGTGGGGTCTGCTGGCCGCATGGGAGATAATTCCCTACCTCTGACCAACTTCAGAATTGTTTACCACTGGAGCAAGTGCCCTGATAGGGTTTTCCTCTGTATAACTAGTGGGTTCTGTTTATTTTTTCTGTTTTGTTTCAAGGTAGATTTTATTCCTCATTTATGTATTTATAGATATAAGCATGGAAATAATTCATTCATACAAATACATCTGTGTGAAGGGAAGAACGTTTTTCTGTTTTATTTTTAAATTTTATTTGTTTTAAAAAATTTTGAAATTTAGTATTATTTATTTTTTTAGACAGCAGGTTATTATTAGTTATCTATTTTATACATATACATGTATACAGGTCAATCCCAATCTCCCAACTCATCCCACCACCACCACCCCATGGCTTCCCCCCCTTGGTTTCCATACGTTTGTTCTCTAACCCTGTGTCTCTAATTCTGCCCTGCAAACCGGTTCATCTGTACCAGTTTTCTAGGTTCCACATATATGCATTAATACACAATATTTGTTTTTCTCTTTCTGACTTACTTCTCTCGGTATGACAGTCTCTAGATCCATCCACGTCTCTACAAATGACCCCGTTTCATTCCTTTTTATGGCTGAGTAATATTCCATTTTATATATGTACCACATCTTTATCCATTCGTCTGTCTGTGGGCATTTAGGTTGCTTCCATTACCTGGCTATTGTAAATAGTGCTGCAATGAACATTGTGGTGAATGTGTCTTTTGGATTTATGGTTTTCTCTGGGTATATGCCCAGAAGTGGGATTGCTGGATCATATGGTAATTGTATTTTTAGTTTTTCTAATGAACCTCCATACTGTTCTCCATAGTGACTGTATCAATTGACATGCCCACCAATAGTGGAAGAGGGATCCATGTGTCCACACCCTCCGCAGCATTTGTAGTTTGTAGATTTTCTGATGATGCCCATTCTAACAGGTGTGAGGTGATACCTCATTGAAGTTTTGACTTGCATTTCTCTAATAATTAGTGATGTTGAGCAGCTTTTCATGTGCATCCTGGCCATCTCTGGGTCTCCTTTGAAGAAATGTCTATTTAGATATTCTACCCATTTTTGAAGTGGGTTGTATTTTTTTTAATATTAAGCTGCATGAGCTGTTTATATATATTGGAGATTAAACCTTTGTCCATTGATTCGTTTTCACATATTTCCTCCCATTCTGAGGGTTGCCTTTTTCCATTCCCGTTTTTAACATAAGAAAGAAAGAAAGAAAGAAAAAGAGGCAGAACACAAATGTCCGTAAAATATGCCTCTTGAAACTGTCGTTTTGAAATATGGAGGTGTTTTGAATTTTTTGGTCGGTATTCGACCCCAGGATTTGTTTTCAGGGCAGGTCTCATTTACAGGCCTGCAATTATTTTGAATATCAACTGACCATTAGCGCTGGGATTAAAGCTGCTGTTGTGTGAAACGGCCACATGGTGGCAGCAGTTCTCCTTTACCAAATCTGGTGACTAGGGCAACAGAGCCTCAATAGAAGTCCTGTTCTAGGTTGTAATTTAGAATGGAATGTGCCAGGAAAAAGACCCTTATGTTTGTCTCACTATTTCTTGTTGGGTTTTTTTTCATTTAATTTTTATTTTTTATCACAGCAAGTTTGATTACAATGTTTGGCTTGTTGTAGGTGTGCAAGATGTGGTTCTTTTACGCATATACATATGTCTGTTCTTCCTGGGATCCTTTTCCATGTACGTTATGACAGAATGTTGACTAATCTTCTCTTGGTATTCCGTAGGTGTTTGGTGTCTATATATTTCACCTGTGTTTGTATATGTCTCTTAACCCCAATATCCTAATGTATCCAATCCTCACACCTTTCCATTGGTGAACCGTAAGTTTGTTTAATGAATCTGCGATTGCCCTTCTCTGTGGAAATATCTTCACTAGTATCAAGTTTTAGGTAACACCTATAAGTGATATCATACGATATGTGTCTTTCTCTTTCTGACTTACTACAAGTCACGTGATTACCTCTAGACTCATCTACGGTGCTGCAAATGGCATTGTGTCCTTTTTTTCCTTGGCTAATATTCTGTCTGTACATGTACCAGTTCTTCTTTGACCACTCATCTGTTGATGGACTTTTTGGTTGCTCCCATGTCATGGCTATTGTAATGCTGCGGCAATGCACATTTGCCTGCCTGTGTCTTTCCAATTCTGTCTTCTTAGGTTATAGGCCCAGGAGTTCGCCTGCTGGATCATATGGTAGCAAAATGTTTACCTTGTACAGGCACCGCCATTCTGTTCTCATTAGTGGCTCTTACCAGGTTACGTCCCACTTAAAGTTGAGGTGATGCTCTTCTCCACAACACCTTCAGCGTTTATTGTTTGGAGTATTTTTGCTGAAGTTTATTCTGACTAGTGTGAGCTGATACCACTTTGTGCTTGGATTTGCATGCGTCTCATAATACCTTGAAATT
Source organism: Mesoplodon mirus (assembly GCF_964341445.2). Taxonomy (NCBI): domain Eukaryota; kingdom Metazoa; phylum Chordata; class Mammalia; order Artiodactyla; family Ziphiidae; genus Mesoplodon; species Mesoplodon mirus. The sequence goes on from NC_138979.1 coordinate 94,059,787, forward strand.
GAGCTTTCTGGCATGTCCTTTTTTTCTTCAAACTGTGAGTACAGCTTACCTCTTCAAATTGTTTTCGGGAAGTAGGTGTGACATTTAGAAATATTTTGGCCATTACCTCCCTCAAGACATTAGGAGGGCAGGTTTCATTCACAGCCCTCCAGTACTGGTGCATATGAAGTGACCCTTAGCACAGGTTTTAAAGCTGCTGTTGCAGGTAACGGCCAGAGGGTGGCAGCATTTCTGCTTTTCCCAATCTGTTAACTAGGGAAACAGACCATCATGGCAGTGGTGTTCCTCGGTTATATATTAGAGTGGAATGTGCCCCCAAAAGCTGATGTCTCCTTACTTATGTTTGTGTTAGAAATTGAATTTGTATATATTTTTTTATTGGAGTCATATTCCATTGTGTTCATGGACCACTTCTTCTTTGAGCATTCCTCTGTTGATGGACATTTTCGTAGCTTCCAAGTGTTGGCTATGGTAAATATTGCTGGAGTGCAGGATTGCCAGCATGTGTCTTTTCTTTTTTGTGGTACATGGGCCTCTCACTGCCGTGGGCCCTCCCATTGCAGAGCACAGGCTCCGGACGCACAGGCCCAGCAGCCATAGCTCACGGGAACAGCCGCTCCGCGGCATGTGGGATCTTCCCGAATCGGGGCATGAACCCATGTCCCCTGCACTGGCAGGCGGACTCTCATCCACTGCGCCACCAGTGAATCCCAGCCTGTCTTTTTGATTCTCATCCCCTCAGGCGAAAGGCCCAGCAGTGGGTATACTTGATTGAATGGTAGCTCAGTATTTATCTTTACAAGGCACGTCATTTTTGTTTTCATGACTGGCTCTTACCATGTCCCACGTTGAAGCAAGGGTAGGCATTTCTCCAAAACCCCTTCAGCATTTATTGTTTGCAGAATTTTTCCTGATGGGCATTCTGACTGCTGTGAGCTGATAGGTTTTTGTCATTTGGATTTACATATCTTTAATTATTCCTCATGTTTAGCATTTTCCCATGCCTTTTTAAATTTCTGGCAGAGAAAAACAGAAAAAAAAACGGAGAGTACAGTTAAACTCTTGAAATTGTCTTCTTGGATGGTTGCCCTCTTTTGAATGTTCTGGTCAATTTTCGACCCCATGTTTGTTTTTGAGGGCAGGTGTTATTCACAGGCCTGCAATGAGTGTGACTATTTAGTGACCATTAGCAGTGGGTTTAAAGCTGCTGTTGTGGGAAATGGCCACAAGGCGGCAGCGTTTCTCCACTCCCAAGTCTGGTTCCTAGGGCAGCAGAGCCTTTCTGGGACCAATGGAATACAGAAGAAGGCATCATTGAAGTCTAATACAGAATACCATGTCCTGGTGGATGGTAGAATGACCAGTAGGGTCTAGGAATTAGGAACTACTGGATGTATATCCTCGGTGGCTTCACTGACTGTCCTAACATCCTTTACCAGGTCCCCAGCAGCCCACGGGGCTCTCGTGGTCAGGCCCCTCCCAGGATATGGGGCTCACCTGGGCAGGGCCCCAGCAGCCAACGGGGTTCTCATGTTCAGGCCACTCCCAGGGTATGGAGCTCAGCTGTGAAACTACCCAGCAGCCCATGAGGCTCTCGTGCTTAGGCACCTCCCATGATACAGAGCTCCCGTGGGCAGGTACCATGGCAGGGCTGGGCACACAGGAACCGTGCACATAGCCCTCATTGCAGAGCACCCCAGAACGCCTGTCACGCAGAGCTGACACAGAGCACCTCAGAGCAGGACTTGAACTAACCAACAGCAGCTCCGACAGGTCTCTGACCCTGGGCATCACTCTGTGCAGCCTCCCTCTGCCTGGTCTTCCAGAGACTTCCACTGCAGCCGGGGCACCAGGCCTTTGTCTCCAACCATCCCCCCTCCTCTCCCTGACTCCTGGGTTCCTCTCATTAGGATTAGGTCTTCTTGAAATTGTCTCCCACTCATGGGCCAGATAAAATGATGAGAAAACAAGCCGGAGATGCAGCCCCTTGTCTATCCTGACTCTCAGGAGCCCACACCTGTTCCTTGGAACTGGCCGTTTCAGCGAGGTCCATTTTCTGCAATGTGAGCCACTGAGGGGTGAGGATTGGCTGACCGGAGCAGCCTGTCCCTACCGGCCAGCCCTCCCCAGGTGTGCCTGGGTTGAGGTCAATAGAAACACCGCTCCAGGGAGCAACAGCGCCTGCAGCTGTGCCTGACGCCATATTCTCTGCCCCGTCAGCAGTCTCGGGGCTGTGCTGGTGGGAGGGAGTGAGGGGGCACGGTTTTGTGGGTGGCCCGGTGTGAGAGGGGCTCTGCTGGACTTTCTGCAGGAGTTGCCAGACTGCCACCTGCTAAAGAAGAGGATGGGTCACCCATACCTTCCGCTGGAATTTCTCCGCGGGCAGAGGTGAGGGAGGAACAAAGCAGTGGGGGCCAAGACAGGACGGATATCTCAGGCAGGGAAATGGAAAGTTTTCAGAAGAGCGCCTGGGGCCAGGATCATCCTGGCTGGCCTGCAGGCACCAAGTCAGCCTGCGTGCTTTCGCTGGGGTGGATCCACGGCCCTTCCTCTATGCTTTCAAGTCCTTGTACATATTCAGGTGTTTTACCTGGGAAGGGAGGGAACAGTTCAGCAGCAGCTGGCTGGGGGCTCAGCTCACGTTTACTCACAGACGCCTATGTACGGTCCCCCAGCTTTGCAATGAGGACGCTCCTTGCGGGGGTGGGGGGGGCTGCTGGCTGCATGGGAGATAATTCCCTACCTCTGACCAACTTCAGAATTGTTTACCACTGGAGCAAGTGCCCTGATAGGGTTTTCCTCTGTATAACTAGTGGGTTCTGTTTATTTTTTCTGTTTTGTTTCAAGGTAGATTTTATTCCTCATTTATGTATTTATAGATATAAGCATGGAAATAATTCATTCATACAAATACATCTGTGTGAAGGGAAGAACGTTTTTCTTTTTTATTTTTAAATTTTATTTGTTTTTAAAAATTTTGAAATTTAGTATTATTTATTTTTTTAGACAGCAGGTTATTATTAGTTATCTATTTTATACATATACATGTATACAGGTCAATCCCAATCTCCCAACTCATCCCACCACCACCACCCCATGGCTTCCCCCCCTTGGTTTCCATACATTTGTTCTCTAACCCTGTGTCTCTAATTCTGCCCTGCAAACCGGTTCATCTGTACCAGTTTTCTAGGTTCCACATATATGCATTAATACACAATATTTGTTTTTCTCTTTCTGACTTACTTCTCTCGGTATGACAGTCTCTAGATCCATCCACGTCTCTACAAATGACCCCGTTTCATTCCTTTTTATGGCTGAGTAATATTCCATTTTATATATGTACCACATCTTTATCCATTCGTCTGTCTGTGGGCATTTAGGTTGCTTCCATTACCTGGCTATTGTAAATAGTGCTGCAATGAACATTGTGGTGAATGTGTCTTTTGGATTTATGGTTTTCTCTGGGTATATGCCCAGAAGTGGGATTGCTGGATCATATGGTAATTGTATTTTTAGTTTTTCTAATGAACCTCCATACTGTTCTCCATAGTGACTGTATCAATTGACATGCCCACCAATAGTGGAAGAGGGATCCATGTGTCCACACCCTCCGCAGCATTTGTAGTTTGTAGATTTTCTGATGATGCCCATTCTAACAGGTGTGAGGTGATACCTCATTGAAGTTTTGACTTGCATTTCTCTAATAATTAGTGATGTTGAGCAGCTTTTCATGTGCATCCTGGCCATCTCTGGGTCTCCTTTGAAGAAATGTCTATTTAGATATTCTACCCATTTTTGAAGTGGGTTGTATTTTTTTTAATATTAAGCTGCATGAGCTGTTTATATATATTGGAGATTAAACCTTTGTCCATTGATTCGTTTCCACATATTTCCTCCCATTCTGAGGGTTGCCTTTTTCCATTCCCGTTTTTTAACAAAAGAAAGAAAGAAAGAAAAAGAAGCAGAACACAAATGTCCGTAAAATATGCCTCTTGAAACTGTCGTTTTGAAATATGGAGGTGTTTTGAATTTTTTGGTCGGTATACGACCCCAGGATTTGTTTTCAGGGCAGGTCTCATTTACAGGCCTGCAATTATTTTGAATATCAACTGACCATTAGCTCTGGGATTAAAGCTGCTGTTGTGTGAAACGGCCACAAGGTGGCAGCAGTTCTCCTTTACCAAATCTGGTGACTAGGGCAACAGAGCCTCAATGGAAGTCGTGTTCTAGGTTGTAATTTAGAATGAAATGTGCCAGGAAAAAGACCCTTAAGTTTGTCTCACTATTTCTTGTTCGGTTTTTTTTTCATTTAATTTTTATTTTTTATCACAGCAAGTTTGATTACAATGTTTGGCTTGTTGTAGGTGTGCAAGATGTGGTTCTTTTACGCATATACATATGTCTGTTCTTCCTGGGATCCTTTTCCATGTACGTTATGACAGAATGTTGACTAATCTTCTCTTGGTATTCCGTAGGTGTTTGGTGTCTATATATTTCACCTGTGTTTGTATATGTCTCTTAACCCCAATATCCTAATGTATCCAATCCTCACACCTTTCCATTGGTGAACCGTAAGTTTGTTTAATGAATCTGCGATTGCCCTTCTCTGTGGAAATATCTTCACTAGTATCAAGTTTTAGGTAACACCTATAAGTGATATCATACGATATGTGTCTTTCTCTTTCTGACTTACTACAAGTCACGTGATTACCTCTAGACTCATCTACGGTGCTGCAAATGGCATTGTGTCCTTTTTTTCCTTGGCTAATATTCTGTCTGTACATGTACCAGTTCTTCTTTGACCACTCATCTGTTGATGGACTTTTTGGTTGCTCCCATGTCATGGCTATTGTAATGCTGCGGCAATGCACATTTGCCTGCCTGTGTCTTTCCAATTCTGTCTTCTTAGGTTATAGGCCCAGGAGTTCGCCTGCTTGATCATATGGTAGCAAAATGTTTACCTTGTACGGGCACCGCCATTCTGTTCTCATTAGTGGCTCTTACCAGGTTACGTCCCACTTAAAGTTGAGGTGATGCTCTTCTCCACAACACCTTCAGCGTTTATTGTTTGGAGTATTTTTGCTGAAGTTTATTCTGACTAGTGTGAGCTGATACCACTTTGTGCTTGGATTTGCATGCATCTCATAATACCTTGAAATTGAGCTTTCTGGCATGTCCTTTTTTTCTTCAAACTGTGAGTACAGCTTACCTCTTCAAATTGTTTTCGGGAAGTAGGTGTGACATTTAGAAATATTTTGGCCATTACCTCCCTCAAGACATTATGAGGGCAGGTTTCATTCACAGCCCTCCAGTACTGGTGCATATGAAGTGACCCTTAGCACAGGTTTTAAAGCTGCTGTTGCAGGTAACGGCCAGAGGGTGGCAGCATTTATGCTTTTCCCAATCTGTTAACTAGGGAAACAGACCATCCTTGCAGTGGTGTTCCTCGGTTCTATATTAGAGTGGAATGTGCCCCCAAAAGCTGATGTGTCCTTACTTATGTTTGTTTTAGAAATTGAATTTCTATATAATTTTTTATTGGAGTCATATTCCATTGTGTTCATGGACCACTTCTTCTTTGAGCATTCCTCTGTTGATGGACATTTTCGTAGCTTCCAAGTGTTGGCTATGGTAAATATTGCTGGAGTGCAGGATTGCCAGCATGTGTCTTTTCTTTTTTGTGGTACATGGGCCTCTCACTGCCGTGGGCCCTCCCATTGCAGAGCACAGGCTCCGGACGCACAGGCCCAGCAGCCATAGCTCACGGGAACAGCCGCTCTGCGGCATGTGGGATCTTCCCGAATCGGGGCATGAACCCATGTCCCCTGCACTGGCAGGCGGACTCTCATCCACTGCGCCACCAGTGAATCCCAGCCTGTCTTTTTGATTCTCATCCCCTCAGGCGAAAGGCCCAGCAGTGGGTATACTTGATTGAATGGTAGCTCAGTATTTATCTTTACAAGGCACGTCATTTTTGTTTTCATGACTGGCTCTTACCATGTCCCACGTTGAAGCAAGGGTAGGCATTTCTCCAAAACCCCTTCAGCATTTATTGTTTGCAGAATTTTTCCTGATGGGCATTCTGACTGCTGTGAGCTGATAGGTTTTTGTCATTTGGATTTACATATCTTTAATTATTCCTCATGTTTAGCATTTTCCCATGCCTTTTTAAATTTCTGGCAGAGAAAAACAGAAAAAAAAACGGAGAGTACAGTTAAACTCTTGAAATTGTCTTCTTGGATGGTTGCCCTCTTTTGAATGTTCTGGTCAATTTTCGACCCCATGTTTGTTTTTGAGGGCAGGTGTTATTCACAGGCCTGCAATGAGTGTGACTATTTAGTGACCATTAGCAGTGGGTTTAAAGCTGCTGTTGTGGGAAATGGCCACAAGGCGGCAGCGTTTCTCCACTCCCAAGTCTGGTTCCTAGGGCAGCAGAGCCTTTCTGGGACCAATGGAATACAGAAGAAGGCATCATTGAAGTCTAATACAGAATACCATGTCCTGGTGGATGGTAGAATGACCAGTAGGGTCTAGGAATTAGGAACTACTGGATGTATATCCTCGGTGGCTTCACTGACTGTCCTAACATCCTTTACCAGGTCCCCAGCAGCCCACGGGGCTCTCGTGGTCAGGCCCCTCCCAGGATATGGGGCTCACCTGGGCAGGGCCCCAGCAGCCAACGGGGTTCTCATGTTCAGGCCACTCCCAGGGTATGGAGCTCAGCTGTGAAACTACCCAGCAGCCCATGAGGCTCTCGTGCTTAGGCACCTCCCATGATACAGAGCTCCCGTGGGCAGGTACCATGGCAGGGCTGGGCACACAGGAACCGTGCACATAGCCCTCATTGCAGAGCACCCCAGAACGCCTGTCACGCAGAGCTGACACAGAGCACCTCAGAGCAGGACTTGAACTAACCAAGAGCAGCTCCGACAGGTCTCTGACCCTGGGCATCACTCTGTGCAGCCTCCCTCTGCCTGGTCTTCCAGAGACTTCCACTGCAGCCGGGGCACCAGGCCTTTGTCTCCAACCATCCCCCCTCCTCTCCCTGACTCCTGGGTTCCTCTCATTAGGATTAGGTCTTCTTGAAATTGTCTCCCACTCATGGGCCAGATAAAATGATGAGAAAACAAGCCGGAGATGCAGCCCCTTGTCTATCCTGACTCTCAGGAGCCCACACCTGTTCCTTGGAACTGGCCGTTTCAGCGAGGTCCATTTTCTGCAATGTGAGCCACTGAGGGGTGAGGATTGGCTGACCGGAGCAGCCTGTCCCTACCGGCCAGCCCTCCCTAGGTGTGCCTGGGTTGAGGTCAATAGAAACACCGCTCCAGGGAGCAACAGCGCCTGCAGCTGTGCCTGACGCCATATTCTCTGCCCCGTCAGCAGTCTCGGGGCTGTGCTGGTGGGAGGGAGTGAGGGGGCACGGTTTTGTGGGTGGCCCGGTGTGAGAGGGGCTCTGCTGGACTTTCTGCAGGAGTTGCCAGACTGCCACCTGCTAAAGAAGAGGATGGGTCACCCATACCTTCCGCTGGAATTTCTCCGCGGGCAGAGGTGAGGGAGGAACAAAGCAGTGGGGGCCAAGACAGGACGGATATCTCAGGCAGGGAAATGGAAAGTGTTCAGAAGAGCGCCTGGGGCCAGGATCATCCTGGCTGGCCTGCAGGCACCAAGTCAGCCTGCGTGCTTTCGCTGGTGTGGATCCACGGCCCTTCCTCTATGCTTTCAAGTCCTTGTACATATTCAGGTGTTTTACCTGGGAAGGGAGGGAACAGTTCAGCAGCAGCTGGCTGTGGGCTCGGCTCACGTTTACTCACAGACGCCTATGTACGGTCCCCCAGCTTTGCAATGAGGACGCTCCTTGCGGGGGGGGGGGGGCTGCTGGCTGCATGGGAGATAATTCCCTACCTCTGACCAACTTCAGAATTGTTTACCACTGGAGCAAGTGCCCTGATAGGGTTTTCCTCTGTATAACTAGTGGGTTCTGTTTATTTTTTCTGTTTTGTTTCAAGGTAGATTTTATTCCTCATTTATGTATTTATAGATATAAGCATGGAAATAATTCATTCATACAAATACATCTGTGTGAAGGGAAGAACGTTTTTCTGTTTTATTTTTAAATTTTATTTGTTTTAAAAAATTTTGAAATTTAGTATTATTTATTTTTTTAGACAGCAGGTTATTATTAGTTATCTATTTTATACATATACATGTATACAGGTCAATCCCAATCTCCCAACTCATCCCACCACCACCACCCCATGGCTTCCCCCCCTTGGTTTCCATACGTTTGTTCTCTAACCCTGTGTCTCTAATTCTGCCCTGCAAACCGGTTCATCTGTACCAGTTTTCTAGGTTCCACATATATGCATTAATACACAATATTTGTTTTTCTCTTTCTGACTTACTTCTCTCGGTATGACAGTCTCTAGATCCATCCACGTCTCTACAAATGACCCCGTTTCATTCCTTTTTATGGCTGAGTAATATTCCATTTTATATATGTACCACATCTTTATCCATTCGTCTGTCTGTGGGCATTTAGGTTGCTTCCATTACCTGGCTATTGTAAATAGTGCTGCAATGAACATTGTGGTGAATGTGTCTTTTGGATTTATGGTTTTCTCTGGGTATATGCCCAGAAGTGGGATTGCTGGATCATATGGTAATTGTATTTTTAGTTTTTCTAATGAACCTCCATACTGTTGTCCATAGTGACTGTATCAATTGACATGCCCACCAATAGTGGAAGAGGGATCCATGTGTCCACACCCTCCGCAGCATTTGTAGTTTGTCGATTTTCTGATGATGCCCATTCTAACAGGTGTGAGGTGATACCTCATTGAAGTTTTGACTTGCATTTCTCTAATAATTAGTGATGTTGAGCAGCTTTTCATGTGCATCCTGGCCATCTCTGGGTCTCCTTTGAAGAAATGTCTATTTAGATATTCTACCCATTTTTGAAGTGGGTTGTATTTTTTTTAATATTAAGCTGCATGAGCTGTTTATATATATTGGAGATTAAACCTTTGTCCATTGATTCGTTTCCACATATTTCCTCCCATTCTGAGGGTTGCCTTTTTCCATTCCCGTTTTTTAACAAAAGAAAGAAAGAAAGAAAAAGAAGCAGAACACAAATGTCCGTAAAATATGCCTCTTGAAACTGTCGTTTTGAAATATGGAGGTGTTTTGAATTTTTTGGTCGGTATACGACCCCAGGATTTGTTTTCAGGGCAGGTCTCATTTACAGGCCTGCAATTATTTTGAATATCAACTGACCATTAGCGCTGGGATTAAAGCTGCTGTTGTGTGAAACGGCCACAAGGTGGCAGCAGTTCTCCTTTACCAAATCTGGTGACTAGGGCAACAGAGCCTCAATGGAAGTCGTGTTCTAGGTTGTAATTTAGAATGGAATGTGCCAGGAAAAAGACCATTAAGTTTGTCTCACTATTTCTTGTTCGGTTTTTTTTTCATTTAATTTTTATTTTTTATCACAGCAAGTTTGATTACAATGTTTGGCTTGTTGTAGGTGTGCAAGATGTGGTTCTTTTACGCATATACATATGTCTGTTCTTCCTGGGATCCTTTTCCATGTACGTTATGACAGAATGTTGACTAATCTTCTCTTGGTATTCCGTAGGTGTTTGGTGTCTATATATTTCACCTGTGTTTGTATATGTCTCTTAACCCCAATATCCTAATGTATCCAATCCTCACACCTTTCCATTGGTGAACCGTAAGTTTGTTTAATGAATCTGCGATTGCCCTTCTCTGTGGAAATATCTTCACTAGTATCAAGTTTTAGGTAACACCTATAAGTGATATCATACGATATGTGTCTTTCTCTTTCTGACTTACTACAAGTCACGTGATTACCTCTAGACTCATCTACGGTGCTGCAAATGGCATTGTGTCCTTTTTTTCCTTGGCTAATATTCTGTCTGTACATGTACCAGTTCTTCTTTGACCACTCATCTGTTGATGGACTTTTTGGTTGCTCCCATGTCATGGCTATTGTAATGCTGCGGCAATGCACATTTGCCTGCCTGTGTCTTTCCAATTCTGTCTTCTTAGGTTATAGGCCCAGGAGTTCGCCTGCTGGATCATATGGTAGCAAAATGTTTACCTTGTACGGGCACCGTCATTCTGTTCTCATTAGTGGCTCTTACCAGGTTACGTCCCACTTAAAGTTGAGGTGATGCTCTTCTCCACAACACCTTCAGCGTTTATTGTTTGGAGTATTTTTGCTGAAGTTTATTCTGACTAGTGTGAGCTGATACCACTTTGTGCTTGGATTTGCATGCGTCTCATAATACCTTGAAATTGAGCTTTCTGGCATGTCCTTTTTTTCTTCAAACTGTGAGTACAGCTTACCTCTTCAAATTGTTTTCGGGAAGTAGGTGTGACATTTAGAAATATTTTGGCCATTACCTCCCTCAAGACATTATGAGGGCAGGTTTCATTCACAGCCCTCCAGTACTGGTGCATATGAAGTGACCCTTAGCACAGGTTTTAAAGCTGCTGTTGCAGGTAACGGCCAGAGGGTGGCAGCATTTCTGCTTTTCCCAATCTGTTAACTAGGGAAACAGACCATCCTGGCAGTGGTGTTCCTCGGTTATATATTAGAGTGGAATGTGCCCCCAAAAGCTGATGTCTCCTTACTTATGTTTGTGTTAGAAATTGAATTTGTATATATTTTTTTATTGGAGTCATATTCCATTGTGTTCATGGACCACTTCTTCTTTGAGCATTCCTCTGTTGATGGACATTTTCGTAGCTTCCAAGTGTTGGCTATGGTAAATATTGCTGGAGTGCAGGATTGCCAGCATGTGTCTTTTCTTTTTTGTGGTACATGGGCCTCTCACTGCCGTGGGCCCTCCCATTGCAGAGCACAGGCTCCGGACGCACAGGCCCAGCAGCCATAGCTCACGGGAACAGCCGCTCCGCGGCATGTGGGATCTTCCCGAATCGGGGCATGAACCCATGTCCCCTGCACTGGCAGGCGGACTCTCATCCACTGCGCCACCAGTGAATCCCAGCCTGTCTTTTTGATTCTCATCCCCTCAGGCAAAAGGCCCAGCAGTGGGTATACTTGATTGAATGGTAGCTCAGTATTTATCTTTACAAGGCACGTCATTTTTGTTTTCATGACTGGCTCTTACCATGTCCCACGTTGAAGCAAGGGTAGGCATTTCTCCAAAACCCCTTCAGCATTTATTGTTTGCAGAATTTTTCCTGATGGGCATTCTGACTGCTGTGAGCTGATAGGTTTTTGTCATTTGGATTTACATATCTTTAATTATTCCTAATGTTTAGCATTTTCCCATGCCCTTTTAAATTTCTGGCAGAGAAAAACAGAAAAAAAAACGGAGAGTACAGTTAAACTCTTGAAATTGTCTTCTTGGATGGTTGCCCTCTTTTGAATGTTCTGGTCAATTTTCGACCCCATGTTTGTTTTTGAGGGCAGGTGTTATTCACAGGCCTGCAATGAGTGTGACTATTTAGTGACCATTAGCAGTGGGTTTAAAGCTGCTGTTGTGGGAAATGGCCACAAGGCGGCAGCGTTTCTCCACTCCCAAGTCTGGTTCCTAGGGCAGCAGAGCCTTTCTGGGACCAATGGAATACAGAAGAAGGCATCATTGAAGTCTAATACAGAATACCATGTCCTGGTGGATGGTAGAATGACCAGTAGGGTCTAGGAATTAGGAACTACTGGATGTATATCCTCGGTGGCTTCACTGACTGTCCTAACATCCTTTACCAGGTCCCCAGCAGCCCACGGGGCTCTCGTGGTCAGGCCCCTCCCAGGATATGGGGCTCACCTGGGCAGGGCCCCAGCAGCCAACGGGGTTCTCATGTTCAGGCCACTCCCAGGGTATGGAGCTCAGCTGTGAAACTACCCAGCAGCCCATGAGGCTCTCGTGCTTAGGCACCTCCCATGATACAGAGCTCCCGTGGGCAGGTACCATGGCAGGGCTGGGCACACAGGAACCGTGCACATAGCCCTCATTGCAGAGCACCCCAGAACGCCTGTCACGCAGAGCTGACACAGAGCACCTCAGAGCAGGACTTGAACTAACCAACAGCAGCTCCGACAGGTCTCTGACCCTGGGCATCACTCTGTGCAGCCTCCCTCTGCCTGGTCTTCCAGAGACTTCCACTGCAGCCGGGGCACCAGGCCTTTGTCTCCAACCATCCCCCCTCCTCTCCCTGACTCCTGGGTTCCTCTCATTAGGATTAGGTCTTCTTGAAATTGTCTCCCACTCATGGGCCAGATAAAATGATGAGAAAACAAGCCGGAGATGCAGCCCCTTGTCTATCCTGACTCTCAGGAGCCCACACCTGTTCCTTGGAACTGGCCGTTTCAGCGAGGTCCATTTTCTGCAATGTGAGCCACTGAGGGGTGAGGATTGGCTGACCGGAGCAGCCTGTCCCTACCGGCCAGCCCTCCCCAGGTGTGCCTGGGTTGAGGTCAATAGAAACACCGCTCCAGGGAGCAACAGCGCCTGCAGCTGTGCCTGACGCCATATTCTCTGCCCCGTCAGCAGTCTCGGGGCTGTGCTGGTGGGAGGGAGTGAGGGGGCACGGTTTTGTGGGTGGCCCGGTGTGAGAGGGGCTCTGCTGGACTTTCTGCAGGAGTTGCCAGACTGCCACCTGCTAAAGAAGAGGATGGGTCACCCATACCTTCCGCTGGAATTTCTCCGCGGGCAGAGGTGAGGGAGGAACAAAGCAGTGGGGGCCAAGACAGGACGGATATCTCAGGCAGGGAAATGGAAAGTTTTCAGAAGAGCGCCTGGGGCCAGGATCATCCTGGCTGGCCTGCAGGCACCAAGTCAGCCTGCGTGCTTTCGCTGGTGTGGATCCACGGCCCTTCCTCTATGCTTTCAAGTCCTTGTACATATTCAGGTGTTTTACCTGGGAAGGGAGGGAACAGTTCAGCAGCAGCTGGCTGGGGGCTCAGCTCACGTTTACTCACAGACGCCTATGTACGGTCCCCCAGCTTTGCAATGAGGACGCTCCTTGCGGGGGTGGGGGGGGGCTGCTGGCTGCATGGGAGATAATTCCCTACCTCTGACCAACTTCAGAATTGTTTACCACTGGAGCAAGTGCCCTGATAGGGTTTTCCTCTGTATAACTAGTGGGTTCTGTTTATTTTTTCTGTTTTGTTTCAAGGTAGATTTTATTCCTCATTTATGTATTTATAGATATAAGCATGGAAATAATTCATTCATACAAATACATCTGTGTGAAGGGAAGAACGTTTTTCTTTTTTATTTTTAAATTTTATTTATTTTTAAAAATTTTGAAATTTAGTATTATTTATTTTTTTAGACAGCAGGTTATTATTAGTTATCTATTTTATACATATACATGTATACAGGTCAATCCCAATCTCCCAACTCATCCCACCACCACCACCCCATGGCTTCCCCCCCTTGGTTTCCATACATTTGTTCTCTAACCCTGTGTCTCTAATTCTGCCCTGCAAACCGGTTCATCTGTACCAGTTTTCTAGGTTCCACATATATGCATTAATACACAATATTTGTTTTTCTCTTTCTGACTTACTTCTCTCGGTATGACAGTCCCTAGATCCATCCATGTCTCTACAAATGACCCCGTTTCATTCCTTTTTATGGCTGAGTAATATTCCATTTTATATATGTACCACATCTTTATCCATTCGTCTGTCTGTGGGCATTTAGGTTGCTTCCATTACCTGGCTATTGTAAATAGTGCTGCAATGAACATTGTGGTGAATGTGTCTTTTGGATTTATGGTTTTCTCTGGGTATATGCCCAGAAGTGGGATTGCTGGATCATATGGTAATTGTATTTTTAGTTTTTCTAATGAACCTCCATACTGTTCTCCATAGTGACTGTATCAATTGACATGCCCACCAATAGTGGAAGAGGGATCCATGTGTCCACACCCTCCGCAGCATTTGTAGTTTGTAGATTTTCTGATGATGCCCATTCTAACAGGTGTGAGGTGATACCTCATTGAAGTTTTGACTTGCATTTCTCTAATAATTAGTGATGTTGAGCAGCTTTTCATGTGCATCCTGGCCATCTCTGGGTCTCCTTTGAAGAAATGTCTATTTAGATATTCTACCCATTTTTGAACTGGGTTGTATTTTTTTTTAATATTAAGCTGCATGAGCTGTTTATATATATTGGAGATTAAACCTTTGTCCATTGGTTCGTTTCCACATATTTCCTCCCATTCTGAGGGTTGCCTTTTTCCATTCCCGTTTTTTAACAAAAGAAAGAAAGAAAGAAAAAGAAGCAGAATACAAATGTCCGTAAAATATGCCTCTTGAAACTGTCGTTTTGAAATATGGAGGTGTTTTGAATTTTTTGGTCGGTATTCGACCCCAGGATTTGTTTTCAGGGCAGGTCTCATTTACAGGCCTGCAATTATTTTGAATATCAACTGACCATTAGCGCTGGGATTAAAGCTGCTGTTGTGTGAAACGGCCACAAGGTGGCAGCAGTTCTCCTTTACCAAATCTGGTGACTAGGGCAACAGAGCCTCAATGGAAGTCGTGTTCTAGGTTGTAATTTAGAATGGAATGTGCCAGGAAAAAGACCCTTAAGTTTGTCTCACTATTTCTTGTTCGGTTTTTTTTTCATTTAATTTTTATTTTTTATCACAGCAAGTTTGATTACAATGTTTGGCTTGTTGTAGGTGTGCAAGATGTGGTTCTTTTACGCATATACATATGTCTGTTCTTCCTGGGATCCTTTTCCATGTACGTTATGACAGAATGTTGACTAATCTTCTCTTGGTATTCCGTAGGTGTTTGGTGTCTATATATTTCACCTGTGTTTGTATATGTCTCTTAACCCCAATATCCTAATGTATCCAATCCTCACACCTTTCCATTGGTGAACCATAAGTTTGTTTAATGAATCTGCGATTGCCCTTCTCTGTGGAAATATCTTCACTAGTATCAAGTTTTAGGTAACACCTATAAGTGATATCATACGATATGTGTCTTTCTCTTTCTGACTTACTACAAGTCACGTGATTACCTCTAGACTCATCTACGGTGCTGCAAATGGCATTGTGTCCTTTTTTTCCTTGGCTAATATTCTGTCTGTACATGTACCAGTTCTTCTTTGACCACTCATCTGTTGATGGACTTTTTGGTTGCTCCCATGTCATGGCTATTGTAATGCTGCGGCAATGCACATTTGCCTGCCTGTGTCTTTCCAATTCTGTCTTCTTAGGTTATAGGCCCAGGAGTTCGCCTGCTGGATCATATGGTAGCAAAATGTTTACCTTGTACAGGCACCGCCATTCTGTTCTCATTAGTGGCTCTTACCAGGTTACGTCCCACTTAAAGTTGAGGTGATGCTCTTCTCCACAACACCTTCAGCGTTTATTGTTTGGAGTATTTTTGCTGAAGTTTATTCTGACTAGTGTGAGCTGATACCACTTTGTGCTTGGATTTGCATGCATCTCATAATACCTTGAAATTGAGCTTTCTGGCATGTCCTTTTTTTCTTCAAACTGTGAGTACAGCTTACCTCTTCAAATTGTTTTCGGGAAGTAGGTGTGACATTTAGAAATATTTTGGCCATTACCTCCCTCAAGACATTATGAGGGCAGGTTTCATTCACAGCCCTCCAGTACTGGTGCATATGAAGTGACCCTTAGCACAGGTTTTAAAGCTGCTGTTGCAGGTAACGGCCAGAGGGTGGCAGCATTTCTGCTTTTCCCAATCTGTTAACTAGGGAAACAGACCATCCTGGCAGTGGTGTTCCTCGGTTCTATATTAGAGTGGAATGTGCCCCCAAAAGCTGATGTCTCCTTACTTATGTTTGTTTTAGAAATCGAATTTCTATATATTTTTTTATTGGAGTCATATTCCATTGTGTTCATGGACCACTTCTTCTTTGAGCATTCCTCTGTTGATGGACATTTTCGTAGCTTCCAAGTGTTGGCTATGGTAAATATTGCTGGAGTGCAGGATTGCCAGCATGTGTCTTTTCTTTTTTGTGGTACATGGGCCTCTCACTGCCGTGGGCCCTCCCATTGCAGAGCACAGGCTCCGGACGCACAGGCCCAGCAGCCATAGCTCACGGGAACAGCCGCTCCGCGGCAAGTGGGATCTTCCCGAATCGGGGCATGAACCCATGTCCCCTGCACTGGCAGGCGGACTCTCATCCACTGCGCCACCAGTGAATCCCAGCCTGTCTTTTTGATTCTCATCCCCTCAGGCGAAAGGCCCAGCAGTGGGTATACTTGATTGAATGGTAGCTTAGTATTTATCTTTACAAGGCACGTCATTTTTGTTTTCATGACTGGCTCTTACCATGTCCCACGTTGAAGCAAGGGTAGGCATTTCTCCAAAACCCCTTCAGCATTTATTGTTTGCAGAATTTTTCCTGATGGGCATTCTGACTGCTGTGAGCTGATAGGTTTTTGTCATTTGGATTTACATATCTTTAATTATTCCTCATGTTTAGCATTTTCCCATGCCTTTTTAAATTTCTGGCAGAGAAAAACAGAAAAAAAAACGGAGAGTACAGTTAAACTCTTGAAATTGTCTTCTTGGATGGTTGCCCTCTTTTGAATGTTCTGGTCAATTTTCGACCCCATGTTTGTTTTTGAGGGCAGGTGTTATTCACAGGCCTGCAATGAGTGTGACTATTTAGTGACCATTAGCAGTGGGTTTAAAGCTGCTGTTGTGGGAAATGGCCACAAGGCGGCAGCGTTTCTCCACTCCCAAGTCTGGTTCCTAGGGCAGCAGAGCCTTTCTGGGACCAATGGAATACAGAAGAAGGCATCATTGAAGTCTAATACAGAATACCATGTCCTGGTGGATGGTAGAATGACCAGTAGGGTCTAGGAATTAGGAACTACTGGATGTATATCCTCGGTGGCTTCACTGACTGTCCTAACATCCTTTACCAGGTCCCCAGCAGCCCACGGGGCTCTCGTGGTCAGGCCCCTCCCAGGATATGGGGCTCACCTGGGCAGGGCCCCAGCAGCCAACGGGGTTCTCATGTTCAGGCCACTCCCAGGGTATGGAGCTCAGCTGTGAAACTACCCAGCAGCCCATGAGGCTCTCGTGCTTAGGCACCTCCCATGATACAGAGCTCCCATGGGCAGGTACCATGGCAGGGCTGGGCACACAGGAACCGTGCACATAGCCCTCATTGCAGAGCACCCCAGAACGCCTGTCACGCAGAGCTGACACAGAGCACCTCAGAGCAGGACTTGAACTAACCAACAGCAGCTCCGACAGGTCTCTGACCCTGGGCATCACTCTGTGCAGCCTCCCTCTGCCTGGTCTTCCAGAGACTTCCACTGCAGCCGGGGCACCAGGCCTTTGTCTCCAACCATCCCCCCTCCTCTCCCTGACTCCTGGGTTCCTCTCATTAGGATTAGGTCTTCTTGAAATTGTCTCCCACTCATGGGCCAGATAAAATGATGAGAAAACAAGCCGGAGATGCAGCCCCTTGTCTATCCTGACTCTCAGGAGCCCACACCTGTTCCTTGGAACTGGCCGTTTCAGCGAGGTCCATTTTCTGCAATGTGAGCCACTGAGGGGTGAGGATTGGCTGACCGGAGCAGCCTGTCCCTACCGGCCAGCCCTCCCCAGGTGTGCCTGGGTTGAGGTCAATAGAAACACCGCTCCAGGGAGCAACAGCGCCTGCAGCTGTGCCTGACGCCATATTCTCTGCCCCGTCAGCAGTCTCGGGGCTGTGCTGGTGGGAGGGAGTGAGGGGGCACGGTTTTGTGGGTGGCCCGGTGTGAGAGGGGCTCTGCTGGACTTTCTGCAGGAGTTGCCAGACTGCCACCTGCTAAAGAAGAGGATGGGTCACCCATACCTTCCGCTGGAATTTCTCCGCGGGCAGAGGTGAGGGAGGAACAAAGCAGTGGGGGCCAAGACAGGACGGATATCTCAGGCAGGGAAATGGAAAGTTTTCAGAAGAGCGCCTGGGGCCAGGATCATCCTGGCTGGCCTGCAGGCACCAAGTCAGCCTGCATGCTTTCGCTGGTGTGGATCCACGGCCCTTCCTCTATGCTTTCAAGTCCTTGTACATATTCAGGTGTTTTACCTGGGAAGGGAGGGAACAGTTCAGCAGCAGCTGGCTGGGGGCTCAGCTCACGTTTACTCACAGACGCCTATGTACGGTCCCCCAGCTTTGCAATGAGGACGATCCTTGCGGGGGTGGGGGGGGGCTGCTGGCTGCATGGGAGATAATTCCCTACCTCTGACCAACTTCAGAATTGTTTACCACTGGAGCAAGTGCCCTGATAGGGTTTTCCTCTGTATAACTAGTGGGTTCTGTTTATTTTTTCTGTTTTGTT
Organism: Mesoplodon mirus; assembly: GCF_964341445.2. Classification (NCBI taxonomy): domain Eukaryota; kingdom Metazoa; phylum Chordata; class Mammalia; order Artiodactyla; family Ziphiidae; genus Mesoplodon; species Mesoplodon mirus. The sequence continues at coordinate 94,078,111 of NC_138979.1, forward strand.
TCAAGGTAGATTTTATTCCTCATTTATGTATTTATAGATATAAGCATGGAAATAATTCATTCATACAAATACATCTGTGTGAAGGGAAGAACGTTTTTCTGTTTTATTTTTAAATTTTATTTGTTTTTAAAAATTTTGAAATTTAGTATTATTTATTTTTTTAGACAGCAGGTTATTATTAGTTATCTATTTTATACATATACATGTATACAGGTCAATCCCAATCTCCCAACTCATCCCACCACCACCACCCCATGGCTTCCCCCCCTTGGTTTCCATACATTTGTTCTCTAACCCTGTGTCTCTAATTCTGCCCTGCAAACCGGTTCATCTGTACCAGTTTTCTAGGTTCCACATATATGCATTAATACACAATATTTGTTTTTCTCTTTCTGACTTACTTCTCTCGGTATGACAGTCTCTAGATCCATCCACGTCTCTACAAATGACCCCGTTTCATTCCTTTTTATGGCTGAGTAATATTCCATTTTATATATGTACCACATCTTTATCCATTCGTCTGTCTGTGGGCATTTAGGTTGCTTCCATTACCTGGCTATTGTAAATAGTGCTGCAATGAACATTGTGGTGAATGTGTCTTTTGGATTTATGGTTTTCTCTGGGTATATGCCCAGAAGTGGGATTGCTGGATCATATGGTAATTGTATTTTTAGTTTTTCTAATGAACCTCCATACTGTTGTCCATAGTGACTGTATCAATTGACATGCCCACCAATAGTGGAAGAGGGATCCATGTGTCCACACCCTCCGCAGCATTTGTAGTTTGTCGATTTTCTGATGATGCCCATTCTAACAGGTGTGAGGTGATACCTCATTGAAGTTTTGACTTGCATTTCTCTAATAATTAGTGATGTTGAGCAGCTTTTCATGTGCATCCTGGCCATCTCTGGGTCTCCTTTGAAGAAATGTCTATTTAGATATTCTACCCATTTTTGAAGTGGGTTGTATTTTTTTTAATATTAAGCTGCATGAGCTGTTTATATATATTGGAGATTAAACCTTTGTCCATTGATTCGTTTCCACATATTTCCTCCCATTCTGAGGGTTGCCTTTTTCCATTCCCGTTTTTTAACAAAAGAAAGAAAGAAAGAAAAAGAAGCAGAACACAAATGTCCGTAAAATATGCCTCTTGAAACTGTCGTTTTGAAATATGGAGGTGTTTTGAATTTTTTGGTCGGTATACGACCCCAGGATTTGTTTTCAGGGCAGGTCTCATTTACAGGCCTGCAATTATTTTGAATATCAACTGACCATTAGCGCTGGGATTAAAGCTGCTGTTGTGTGAAACGGCCACAAGGTGGCAGCAGTTCTCCTTTACCAAATCTGGTGACTAGGGCAACAGAGCCTCAATGGAAGTCGTGTTCTAGGTTGTAATTTAGAATGGAATGTGCCAGGAAAAAGACCATTAAGTTTGTCTCACTATTTCTTGTTCGGTTTTTTTTTCATTTAATTTTTATTTTTTATCACAGCAAGTTTGATTACAATGTTTGGCTTGTTGTAGGTGTGCAAGATGTGGTTCTTTTACGCATATACATATGTCTGTTCTTCCTGGGATCCTTTTCCATGTACGTTATGACAGAATGTTGACTAATCTTCTCTTGGTATTCCGTAGGTGTTTGGTGTCTATATATTTCAACTGTGTTTGTATATGTCTCTTAACCCCAATATCCTAATGTATCCAATCCTCACACCTTTCCATTGGTGAACCGTAAGTTTGTTTAATGAATCTGCGATTGCCCTTCTCTGTGGAAATATCTTCACTAGTATCAAGTTTTAGGTAACACCTATAAGTGATATCATACGATATGTGTCTTTCTCTTTCTGACTTACTACAAGTCACGTGATTACCTCTAGACTCATCTACGGTGCTGCAAATGGCATTGTGTCCTTTTTTTCCTTGGCTAATATTCTGTCTGTACATGTACCAGTTCTTCTTTGACCACTCATCTGTTGATGGACTTTTTGGTTGCTCCCATGTCATGGCTATTGTAATGCTGCGGCAATGCACATTTGCCTGCCTGTGTCTTTCCAATTCTGTCTTCTTAGGTTATAGGCCCAGGAGTTCGCCTGCTGGATCATATGGTAGCAAAATGTTTACCTTGTACAGGCACCGCCATTCTGTTCTCATTAGTGGCTCTTACCAGGTTACGTCCCACTTAAAGTTGAGGTGATGCTCTTCTCCACAACACCTTCAGCGTTTATTGTTTGGAGTATTTTTGCTGAAGTTTATTCTGACTAGTGTGAGCTGATACCACTTTGTGCTTGGATTTGCATGCATCTCATAATACCTTGAAATTGAGCTTTCTGGCATGTCCTTTTTTTCTTCAAACTGTGAGTACAGCTTACCTCTTCAAATTGTTTTCGGGAAGTAGGTGTGACATTTAGAAATATTTTGGCCATTACCTCCCTCAAGACATTATGAGGGCAGGTTTCATTCACAGCCCTCCAGTACTGGTGCATATGAAGTGACCCTTAGCACAGGTTTTAAAGCTGCTGTTGCAGGTAACGGCCAGAGGGTGGCAGCATTTCTGCTTTTCCCAATCTGTTAACTAGGGAAACAGACCATCCTGGCAGTGGTGTTCCTCGGTTCTATATTAGAGTGGAATGTGCCCCCAAAAGCTGATGTCTCCTTACTTATGTTTGTTTTAGAAATCGAATTTCTATATATTTTTTTATTGGAGTCATATTCCATTGTGTTCATGGACCACTTCTTCTTTGAGCATTCCTCTGTTGATGGACATTTTCGTAGCTTCCAAGTGTTGGCTATGGTAAATATTGCTGGAGTGCAGGATTGCCAGCATGTGTCTTTTCTTTTTTGTGGTACATGGGCCTCTCACTGCCGTGGGCCCTCCCATTGCAGAGCACAGGCTCCGGACGCACAGGCCCAGCAGCCATAGCTCACGGGAACAGCCGCTCCGCGGCATGTGGGATCTTCCCGAATCGGGGCATGAACCCATGTCCCCTGCACTGGCAGGCGGACTCTCATCCACTGCGCCACCAGTGAATCCCAGCCTGTCTTTTTGATTCTCATCCCCTCAGGCGAAAGGCCCAGCAGTGGGTATACTTGATTGAATGGTAGCTTAGTATTTATCTTTACAAGGCACGTCATTTTTGTTTTCATGACTGGCTCTTACCATGTCCCACGTTGAAGCAAGGGTAGGCATTTCTCCAAAACCCCTTCAGCATTTATTGTTTGCAGAATTTTTCCTGATGGGCATTCTGACTGCTGTGAGCTGATAGGTTTTTGTCATTTGGATTTACATATCTTTAATTATTCCTCATGTTTAGCATTTTCCCATGCCTTTTTAAATTTCTGGCAGAGAAAAACAGAAAAAAAAACGGAGAGTACAGTTAAACTCTTGAAATTGTCTTCTTGGATGGTTGCCCTCTTTTGAATGTTCTGGTCAATTTTCGACCCCATGTTTGTTTTTGAGGGCAGGTGTTATTCACAGGCCTGCAATGAGTGTGACTATTTAGTGACCATTAGCAGTGGGTTTAAAGCTGCTGTTGTGGGAAATGGCCACAAGGCGGCAGCGTTTCTCCACTCCCAAGTCTGGTTCCTAGGGCAGCAGAGCCTTTCTGGGACCAATGGAATACAGAAGAAGGCATCATTGAAGTCTAATACAGAATACCATGTCCTGGTGGATGGTAGAATGACCAGTAGGGTCTAGGAATTAGGAACTACTGGATGTATATCCTCGGTGGCTTCACTGACTGTCCTAACATCCTTTACCAGGTCCCCAGCAGCCCACGGGGCTCTCGTGGTCAGGCCCCTCCCAGGATATGGGGCTCACCTGGGCAGGGCCCCAGCAGCCAACGGGGTTCTCATGTTCAGGCCACTCCCAGGGTATGGAGCTCAGCTGTGAAACTACCCAGCAGCCCATGAGGCTCTCGTGCTTAGGCACCTCCCATGATACAGAGCTCCCGTGGGCAGGTACCATGGCAGGGCTGGGCACACAGGAACCGTGCACATAGCCCTCATTGCAGAGCACCCCAGAACGCCTGTCACGCAGAGCTGACACAGAGCACCTCAGAGCAGGACTTGAACTAACCAACAGCAGCTCCGACAGGTCTCTGACCCTGGGCATCACTCTGTGCAGCCTCCCTCTGCCTGGTCTTCCAGAGACTTCCACTGCAGCCGGGGCACCAGGCCTTTGTCTCCAACCATCCCCCCTCCTCTCCCTGACTCCTGGGTTCCTCTCATTAGGATTAGGTCTTCTTGAAATTGTCTCCCACTCATGGGCCAGATAAAATGATGAGAAAACAAGCCGGAGATGCAGCCCCTTGTCTATCCTGACTCTCAGGAGCCCACACCTGTTCCTTGGAACTGGCCGTTTCAGCGAGGTCCATTTTCTGCAATGTGAGCCACTGAGGGGTGAGGATTGGCTGACCGGAGCAGCCTGTCCCTACCGGCCAGCCCTCCCCAGGTGTGCCTGGGTTGAGGTCAATAGAAACACCGCTCCAGGGAGCAACAGTGCCTGCAGCTGTGCCTGACGCCATATTCTCTGCCCCGTCAGCAGTCTCGGGGCTGTGCTGGTGGGAGGGAGTGAGGGGGCACGGTTTTGTGGGTGGCCCGGTGTGAGAGGGGCTCTGCTGGACTTTCTGCAGGAGTTGCCAGACTGCCACCTGCTAAAGAAGAGGATGGGTCACCCATACCTTCCGCTGGAATTTCTCCGCGGGCAGAGGTGAGGGAGGAACAAAGCAGTGGGGGCCAAGACAGGACGGATATCTCAGGCAGGGAAATGGAAAGTTTTCAGAAGAGCGCCTGGGGCCAGGATCATCCTGGCTGGCCTGCAGGCACCAAGTCAGCCTGCATGCTTTCGCTGGTGTGGATCCACGGCCCTTCCTCTATGCTTTCAAGTCCTTGTACATATTCAGGTGTTTTACCTGGGAAGGGAGGGAACAGTTCAGCAGCAGCTGGCTGGGGGCTCAGCTCACGTTTACTCACAGACGCCTATGTACGGTCCCCCAGCTTTGCAATGAGGACGCTCCTTGCGGGGGTGGGGGGGGGGCTGCTGGCTGCATGGGAGATAATTCCCTACCTCTGACCAACTTCAGAATTGTTTACCACTGGAGCAAGTGCCCTGATAGGGTTTTCCTCTGTATAACTAGTGGGTTCTGTTTATTTTTTCTGTTTTGTTTCAAGGTAGATTTTATTCCTCATTTATGTATTTATAGATATAAGCATGGAAATAATTCATTCATACAAATACATCTGTGTGAAGGGAAGAACGTTTTTCTTTTTTATTTTTAAATTTTATTTGTTTTTAAAAATTTTGAAATTTAGTATTATTTATTTTTTTAGACAGCAGGTTATTATTAGTTATCTATTTTATACATATACATGTATACAGGTCAATCCCAATCTCCCAACTCATCCCACCACCACCACCCCATGGCTTCCCCCCCTTGGTTTCCATACATTTGTTCTCTAACCCTGTGTCTCTAATTCTGCCCTGCAAACCGGTTCATCTGTACCAGTTTTCTAGGTTCCACATATATGCATTAATACACAATATTTGTTTTTCTCTTTCTGACTTACTTCTCTCGGTATGACAGTCTCTAGATCCATCCATGTCTCTACAAATGACCCCGTTTCATTACTTTTTATGGCTGAGTAATATTCCATTTTATATATGTACCACATCTTTATCCATTCGTCTGTCTGTGGGCATTTAGGTTGCTTCCATTACCTGGCTATTGTAAATAGTGCTGCAATGAACATTGTGGTGAATGTGTCTTTTGGATTTATGGTTTTCTCTGGGTATATGCCCAGAAGTGGGATTGCTGGATCATATGGTAATTGTATTTTTAGTTTTTCTAATGAACCTCCATACTGTTGTCCATAGTGACTGTATCAATTGACATGCCCACCAATAGTGGAAGAGGGATCCATGTGTCCACACCCTCCGCAGCATTTGTAGTTTGTCGATTTTCTGATGATGCCCATTCTAACAGGTGTGAGGTGATACCTCATTGAAGTTTTGACTTGCATTTCTCTAATAATTAGTGATGTTGAGCAGCTTTTCATGTGCATCCTGGCCATCTCTGGGTCTCCTTTGAAGAAATGTCTATTTAGATATTCTACCCATTTTTGAAGTGGGTTGTATTTTTTTTAATATTAAGCTGCATGAGCTGTTTATATATATTGGAGATTAAACCTTTGTCCATTGATTCGTTTTCACATATTTCCTCCCATTCTGAGGGTTGCCTTTTTCCATTCCCGTTTTTTAACAAAAGAAAGAAAGAAAGAAAGAAAAAGAGGCAGAACACAAATGTCCGTAAAATATGCCTCTTGAAACTGTCGTTTTGAAATATGGAGGTGTTTTGAATTTTTTGGTCGGTATACGACCCCAGGATTTGTTTTCAGGGCAGGTCTCATTTACAGGCCTGCAATTATTTTGAATATCAACTGACCATTAGCGCTGGGATTAAAGCTGCTGTTGTGTGAAACGGCCACAAGGTGGCAGCAGTTCTCCTTTACCAAATCTGGTGACTAGGGCAACAGAGCCTCAATGGAAGTCGTGTTCTAGGTTGTAATTTAGAATGGAATGTGCCAGGAAAAAGACCCTTATGTTTGTCTCACTATTTCTTATTGGGTTTTTTTTCATTTAATTTTTATTTTTTATCACAGCAAGTTTGATTACAATGTTTGGCTTGTTGTAGGTGTGCAAGATGTGGTTCTTTTACGCATATACATATGTCTGTTCTTCCTGGGATCCTTTTCCATGTACGTTATGACAGAATGTTGACTACTCTTCTCTTGGTATTCCGTAGGTGTTTGGTGTCTATATATTTCACCTGTGTTTGTATATGTCTCTTAACCCCAATATCCTAATGTATCCAATCCTCACACCTTTCCATTGGTGAACCGTAAGTTTGTTTAATGAATCTGCGATTGCCCTTCTCTGTGGAAATATCTTCACTAGTATCAATTTTTAGGTAACACCTATAAGTGATATCATACGATATGTGTCTTTCTCTTTCTGACTTACTACAAGTCACGTGATTACCTCTAGACTCATCTACGGTGCTGCAGATGGCATTGTGTCCTTTTTTTCCTTGGCTAATATTCTGTCTGTACATGTACCAGTTCTTCTTTGACCACTCATCTGTTGATGGACTTTTTGGTTGCTCCCATGTCATGGCTATTGTAATGCTGCGGCAATGCACATTTGCCTGCCTGTGTCTTTCCAATTCTGTCTTCTTAGGTTATAGGCCCAGGAGTTCGCCTGCTGGATCATATGGTAGCAAAATGTTTACCTTGTACAGGCACCGCCATTCTGTTCTCATTAGTGGCTCTTACCAGGTTACGTCCCACTTAAAGTTGAGGTGATGCTCTTCTCCACAACACCTTCAGCGTTTATTGTTTGGAGTATTTTTGCTGAAGTTTATTCTGACTAGTGTGAGCTGATACCACTTTGTGCTTGGATTTGCATGCGTCTCATAATACCTTGAAATTGAGCTTTCTGGCATGTCCTTTTTTTCTTCAAACTGTGAGTACAGCTTACCTCTTCAAATTGTTTTCGGGAAGTAGGTGTGACATTTAGAAATATTTTGGCCATTACCTCCCTCAAGACATTATGAGGGCAGGTTTCATTCACAGCCCTCCAGTACTGGTGCATATGAAGTGACCCTTAGCACAGGTTTTAAAGCTGCTGTTGCAGGTAACGGCCAGAGGGTGGCAGCATTTCTGCTTTTCCCAATCTGTTAACTAGGGAAACAGACCATCCTGGCAGTGGTGTTCCTCGGTTCTATATTAGAGTGGAATGTGCCCCCAAAAGCTGATGTCTCCTTACTTATGTTTGTTTTAGAAATCGAATTTCTATATATTTTTTTATTGGAGTCATATTCCATTGTGTTCATGGACCACTTCTTCTTTGAGCATTCCTCTGTTGATGGACATTTTCGTAGCTTCCAAGTGTTGGCTATGGTAAATATTGCTGGAGTGCAGGATTGCCAGCATGTGTCTTTTCTTTTTTGTGGTACATGGGCCTCTCACTGCCGTGGGCCCTCCCATTGCAGAGCACAGGCTCCGGACGCACAGGCCCAGCAGCCATAGCTCACGGGAACAGCCGCTCCGCGGCATGTGGGATCTTCCCGAATCGGGGCATGAACCCATGTCCCCTGCACTGGCAGGCGGACTCTCATCCACTGCGCCACCAGTGAATCCCAGCCTGTCTTTTTGATTCTCATCCCCTCAGGCGAAAGGCCCAGCAGTGGGTATACTTGATTGAATGGTAGCTCAGTATTTATCTTTACAAGGCACGTCATTTTTGTTTTCATGACTGGCTCTTACCATGTCCCACGTTGAAGCAAGGGTAGGCATTTCTCCAAAACCCCTTCAGCATTTATTGTTTGCAGAATTTTTCCTGATGGGCATTCTGACTGCTGTGAGCTGATAGGTTTTTGTCATTTGGATTTACATATCTTTAATTATTCCTAATGTTTAGCATTTTCCCATGCCTTTTTAAATTTCTGGCAGAGAAAAACAGAAAAAAAAACGGAGAGTACAGTTAAACTCTTGAAATTGTCTTCTTGGATGGTTGCCCTCTTTTGAATGTTCTGGTCAATTTTCGACCCCATGTTTGTTTTTGAGGGCAGGTGTTATTCACAGGCCTGCAATGAGTGTGACTATTTAGTGACCATTAGCAGTGGGTTTAAAGCTGCTGTTGTGGGAAATGGCCACAAGGCGGCAGCGTTTCTCCACTCCCAAGTCTGGTTCCTAGGGCAGCAGAGCCTTTCTGGGACCAATGGAATACAGAAGAAGGCATCATTGAAGTCTAATACAGAATACCATGTCCTGGTGGATGGTAGAATGACCAGTAGGGTCTAGGAATTAGGAACTACTGGATGTATATCCTCGGTGGCTTCACTGACTGTCCTAACATCCTTTACCAGGTCCCCAGCAGCCCACGGGGCTCTCGTGGTCAGGCCCCTCCCAGGATATGGGGCTCACCTGGGCAGGGCCCCAGCAGCCAACGGGGTTCTCATGTTCAGGCCACTCCCAGGGTATGGAGCTCAGCTGTGAAACTACCCAGCAGCCCATGAGGCTCTCGTGCTTAGGCACCTCCCATGATACAGAGCTCCCGTGGGCAGGTACCATGGCAGGGCTGGGCACACAGGAACCGTGCACATAGCCCTCATTGCAGAGCACCCCAGAACGCCTGTCACACAGAGCTGACACAGAGCACCTCAGAGCAGGACTTGAACTAACCAACAGCAGCTCCGACAGGTCTCTGACCCTGGGCATCACTCTGTGCAGCCTCCCTCTGCCTGGTCTTCCAGAGACTTCCACTGCAGCCGGGGCACCAGGCCTTTGTCTCCAACCATCCCCCCTCCTCTCCCTGACTCCTGGGTTCCTCTCATTAGGATTAGGTCTTCTTGAAATTGTCTCCCACTCATGGGCCAGATAAAATGATGAGAAAACAAGCCGGAGATGCAGCCCCTTGTCTATCCTGACTCTCAGGAGCCCACACCTGTTCCTTGGAACTGGCCGTTTCAGCGAGGTCCATTTTCTGCAATGTGAGCCACTGAGGGGTGAGGATTGGCTGACCGGAGCAGCCTGTCCCTACCGGCCAGCCCTCCCCAGGTGTGCCTGGGTTGAGGTCAATAGAAACACCGCTCCAGGGAGCAACAGCGCCTGCAGCTGTGCCTGACGCCATATTCTCTGCCCCGTCAGCAGTCTCGGGGCTGTGCTGGTGGGAGGGAGTGAGGGGGCACGGTTTTGTGGGTGGCCCGGTGTGAGAGGGGCTCTGCTGGACTTTCTGCAGGAGTTGCCAGACTGCCACCTGCTAAAGAAGAGGATGGGTCACCCATACCTTCCGCTGGAATTTCTCCGCGGGCAGAGGTGAGGGAGGAACAAAGCACTGGGGGCCAAGACAGGACGGATATCTCAGGCAGGGAAATGGAAAGTTTTCAGAAGAGCGCCTGGGGCCAGGATCATCCTGGCTGGCCTGCAGGCACCAAGTCAGCCTGCGTGCTTTCGCTGGTGTGGATCCACGGCCCTTCCTCTATGCTTTCAAGTCCTTGTACATATTCAGGTGTTTTACCTGGGAAGGGAGGGAACAGTTCAGCAGCAGCTGGCTGGGGGCTCAGCTCACGTTTACTCACAGACGCCTATGTACGGTCCCCCAGCTTTGCAATGAGGACGCTCCTTGCGGGGGTGGGGGGGGCTGCTGGCTGCATGGGAGATAATTCCCTACCTCTGACCAACTTCAGAATTGTTTACCACTGGAGCAAGTGCCCTGATAGGGTTTTCCTCTGTATAACTAGTGGGTTCTGTTTATTTTTTCTGTTTTGTTTCAAGGTAGATTTTATTCCTCATTTATGTATTTATAGATATAAGCATGGAAATAATTCATTCATACAAATACATCTGTGTGAAGGGAAGAACGCTTTTCTGTTTTATTTTTAAATTTTATTTGTTTTTAAAAATTTTGAAATTTAATATTATTTATTTTTTTAGACAGCAGGTTATTATTAGTTATCTATTTTATACATATACATGTATACAGGTCAATCCCAATCCCCCAACTCATCCCACCACCACCACCCCATGGCTTCCCCCCCTTGGTTTCCATACGTTTGTTCTCTAACCCTGTGTCTCTAATTCTGCCCTGCAAACCGGTTCATCTGTACCAGTTTTCTAGGTTCCACATATATGCATTAATACACAATATTTGTTTTTCTCTTTCTGACTTACTTCTCTCGGTATGACAGTCTCTAGATCCATCCACGTCTCTACAAATGACCCCGTTTCATTCCTTTTTATGGCTGAGTAATATTCCATTTTATATATGTACCACATCTTTATCCATTCGTCTGTCTGTGGGCATTTAGGTTGCTTCCATTACCTGGCTATTGTAAATAGTGCTGCAATGAACATTGTGGTGAATGTGTCTTTTGGATTTATGGTTTTCTCTGGGTATATGCCCAGAAGTGGGATTGCTGGATCATATGGTAATTGTATTTTTAGTTTTTCTAATGAACCTCCATACTGTTCTCCATAGTGACTGTATCAATTGACATGCCCACCAATAGTGGAAGAGGGATCCATGTGTCCACACCCTCCGCAGCATTTGTAGTTTGTCGATTTTCTGATGATGCCCATTCTAACAGGTGTGAGGTGATACCTCATTGAAGTTTTGACTTGCATTTCTCTAATAATTAGTGATGTTGAGCAGCTTTTCATGTGCATCCTGGCCATCTCTGGGTCTCCTTTGAAGAAATGTCTATTTAGATATTCTACCCATTTTTGAAGTGGGTTGTATTTTTTTTAATATTAAGCTGCATGAGCTGTTTATATATATTGGAGATTAAACCTTTGTCCATTGATTCGTTTTCACATATTTCCTCCCATTCTGAGGGTTGCCTTTTTCCATTCCCGTTTTTTAACAAAAGAAAGAAAGAAAGAAAGAAAAAGAGGCAGAACACAAATGTCCGTAAAATATGCCTCTTGAAACTGTCGTTTTGAAATATGGAGGTGTTTTGAATTTTTTGGTCGGTATACGACCCCAGGATTTGTTTTCAGGGCAGGTCTCATTTACAGGCCTGCAATTATTTTGAATATCAACTGACCATTAGCGCTGGGATTAAAGCTGCTGTTGTGTGAAACGGCCACAAGGTGGCAGCAGTTCTCCTTTACCAAATCTGGTGACTAGGGCAACAGAGCCTCAATGGAAGTCGTGTTCTAGGTTGTAATTTAGAATGGAATGTGCCAGGAAAAAGACCCTTATGTTTGTCTCACTATTTCTTATTGGGTTTTTTTTCATTTAATTTTTATTTTTTATCACAGCAAGTTTGATTACAATGTTTGGCTTGTTGTAGGTGTGCAAGATGTGGTTCTTTTACGCATATACATATGTCTGTTCTTCCTGGGATCCTTTTCCATGTACGTTATGACAGAATGTTGACTAATCTTCTCTTGGTATTCCGTAGGTGTTTGGTGTCTATATATTTCACCTGTGTTTGTATATGTCTCTTAACCCCAATATCCTAATGTATCCAATCCTCACACCTTTCCATTGGTGAACCGTAAGTTTGTTTAATGAATCTGCGATTGCCCTTCTCTGTGGAAATATCTTCACTAGTATCAATTTTTAGGTAACACCTATAAGTGATATCATACGATATGTGTCTTTCTCTTTCTGACTTACTACAAGTCACATGATTACCTCTAGACTCATCTACGGTGCTGCAGATGGCATTGTGTCCTTTTTTTCCTTGGCTAATATTCTGTCTGTACATGTACCAGTTCTTCTTTGACCACTCATCTGTTGATGGACTTTTTGGTTGCTCCCATGTCATGGCTATTGTAATGCTGCGGCAATGCACATTTGCCTGCCTGTGTCTTTCCAATTCTGTCTTCTTAGGTTATAGGCCCAGGAGTTCGCCTGCTGGATCATATGGTAGCAAAATGTTTACCTTGTACAGGCACCGCCATCCTGTTCTCATTAGTGGCTCTTACCAGGTTACGTCCCACTTAAAGTTGAGGTGATGCTCTTCTCCACAACACCTTCAGCGTTTATTGTTTGGAGTATTTTTGCTGAAGTTTATTCTGACTAGTGTGAGCTGATACCACTTAGTGCTTGGATTTGCATGCGTCTCATAATACCTTGAAATTGAGCTTTCTGGCATGTCCTTTTTTTCTTCAAACTGTGAGTACAGCTTACCTCTTCAAATTGTTTTCGGGAAGTAGGTGTGACATTTAGAAATATTTTGGCCATTACCTCCCTCAAGACATTATGAGGGCAGGTTTCATTCACAGCCCTCCAGTACTGGTGCATATGAAGTGACCCTTAGCACAGGTTTTAAAGCTGCTGTTGCAGGTAACGGCCAGAGGGTGGCAGCATTTCTGCTTTTCCCAATCTGTTAACTAGGGAAACAGACCATCCTGGCAGTGGTGTTCCTCGGTTCTATATTAGAGTGGAATGTGCCCCCAAAAGCTGATGTCTCCTTACTTATGTTTGTTTTAGAAATCGAATTTCTATATATTTTTTTATTGGAGTCATATTCCATTGTGTTCATGGACCACTTCTTCTTTGAGCATTCCTCTGTTGATGGACATTTTCGTAGCTTCCAAGTGTTGGCTATGGTAAATATTGCTGGAGTGCAGGATTGCCAGCATGTGTCTTTTCTTTTTTGTGGTACATGGGCCTCTCACTGCCGTGGGCCCTCCCATTGCAGAGCACAGGCTCCGGACGCACAGGCCCAGCAGCCATAGCTCACAGGAACAGCCGCTCCGCGGCATGTGGGATCTTCCCGAATCGGGGCATGAACCCATGTCCCCTGCACTGGCAGGCGGACTCTCATCCACTGCGCCACCAGTGAATCCCAGCCTGTCTTTTTGATTCTCATCCCCTCAGGCGAAAGGCCCAGCAGTGGGTATACTTGATTGAATGGTAGCTCAGTATTTATCTTTACAAGGCACGTCATTTTTGTTTTCATGACTGGCTCTTACCATGTCCCACGTTGAAGCAAGGGTAGGCATTTCTCCAAAACCCCTTCAGCATTTATTGTTTGCAGAATTTTTCCTGATGGGCATTCTGACTGCTGTGAGCTGATAGGTTTTTGTCATTTGGATTTACATATCTTTAATTATTCCTAATGTTTAGCATTTTCCCATGCCTTTTTAAATTTCTGGCAGAGAAAAACAGAAAAAAAAACGGAGAGTACAGTTAAACTCTTGAAATTGTCTTCTTGGATGGTTGCCCTCTTTTGAATGTTCTGGTCAATTTTCGACCCCATGTTTGTTTTTGAGGGCAGGTGTTATTCACAGGCCTGCAATGAGTGTGACTATTTAGTGACCATTAGCAGTGGGTTTAAAGCTGCTGTTGTGGGAAATGGCCACAAGGCGGCAGCGTTTCTCCACTCCCAAGTCTGGTTCCTAGGGCAGCAGAGCCTTTCTGGGACCAATGGAATACAGAAGAAGGCATCATTGAAGTCTAATACAGAATACCATGTCCTGGTGGATGGTAGAATGACCAGTAGGGTCTAGGAATTAGGAACTACTGGATGTATATCCTCGGTGGCTTCACTGACTGTCCTAACATCCTTTACCAGGTCCCCAGCAGCCCACGGGGCTCTCGTGGTCAGGCCCCTCCCAGGATATGGGGCTCACCTGGGCAGGGCCCCAGCAGCCAACGGGGTTCTCATGTTCAGGCCACTCCCAGGGTATGGAGCTCAGCTGTGAAACTACCCAGCAGCCCATGAGGCTCTCGTGCTTAGGCACCTCCCATGATACAGAGCTCCCGTGGGCAGGTACCATGGCAGGGCTGGGCACACAGGAACCGTGCACATAGCCCTCATTGCAGAGCACCCCAGAACGCCTGTCACGCAGAGCTGACACAGAGCACCTCAGAGCAGGACTTGAACTAACCAACAGCAGCTCCGACAGGTCTCTGACCCTGGGCATCACTCTGTGCAGCCTCCCTCTGCCTGGTCTTCCAGAGACTTCCACTGCAGCCGGGGCACCAGGCCTTTGTCTCCAACCATCCCCCCTCCTCTCCCTGACTCCTGGGTTCCTCTCATTAGGATTAGGTCTTCTTGAAATTGTCTCCCACTCATGGGCCAGATAAAATGATGAGAAAACAAGCCGGAGATGCAGCCCCTTGTCTATCCTGACTCTCAGGAGCCCACACCTGTTCCTTGGAACTGGCCGTTTCAGCGAGGTCCATTTTCTGCAATGTGAGCCACTGAGGGGTGAGGATTGGCTGACCGGAGCAGCCTGTCCCTACCGGCCAGCCCTCCCCAGGTGTGCCTGGATTGAGGTCAATAGAAACACCGCTCCAGGGAGCAACAGCGCCTGCAGCTGTGCCTGACGCCATATTCTCTGCCCCGTCAGCAGTCTCGGGGCTGTGCTCGTGGGAGGGAGTGAGGGGGCACGGTTTTGTGGGTGGCCCGGTGTGAGAGGGGCTCTGCTGAACTTTCTGCAGGAGTTGCCAGACTGCCACCTGCTAAAGAAGAGGATGGGTCACCCATACCTTCCGCTGGAATTTCTCCGCGGGCAGAGGTGAGGGAGGAACAAAGCAGTGGGGGCCAAGACAGGACGGATATCTCAGGCAGGGAAATGGAAAGTTTTCAGAAGAGCGCCTGGGGCCAGGATCATCCTGGCTGGCCTGCAGGCACCAAGTCAGCCTGCGTGCTTTCGCTGGTGTGGATCCACGGCCCTTCCTCTATGCTTTCAAGTCCTTGTACATATTCAGGTGTTTTACCTGGGAAGGGAGGGAACAGTTCAGCAGCAGCTGGCTGGGGGCTCAGCTCACGTTTACTCACAGACGCCTATGTACGGTCCCCCAGCTTTGCAATGAGGACGCTCCTTGCGGGGGTGGGGGGGGGGGCTGCTGGCTGCATGGGAGATAATTCCCTACCTCTGACCAACTTCAGAATTGTTTACCACTGGAGCAAGTGCCCTGATAGGGTTTTCCTCTGTATAACTAGTGGGTTCTGTTTATTTTTTCTGTTTTGTTTCAAGGTAGATTTTATTCCTCATTTATGTATTTATAGATATAAGCATGGAAATAATTCATTCATACAAATACATCTGTGTGAAGGGAAGAACGCTTTTCTGTTTTATTTTTAAATTTTATTTGTTTTTAAAAATTTTGAAATTTAATATTATTTATTTTTTTAGACAGCAGGTCATTATTAGTTATCTATTTTATACATATACATGTATACAGGTCAATCCCAATCTCCCAACTCATCCCACCACCACCACCCCATGGCTTCCCCCCCTTGGTTTCCATACGTTTGTTCTCTAACCCTGTGTCTCTAATTCTGCCCTGCAAACCGGTTCATCTGTACCAGTTTTCTAGGTTCCACATATATGCATTAATACACAATATTTGTTTTTCTCTTTCTGACTTACTTCTCTCGGTATGACAGTCTCTAGATCCATCCACGTCTCTACAAATGACCCCGTTTCATTCCTTTTTATGGCTGAGTAATATTCCATTTTATATATGTACCACATCTTTATCCATTCGTCTGTCTGTGGGCATTTAGGTTGCTTCCATTACCTGGCTATTGTAAATAGTGCTGCAATGAACATTGTGGTGAATGTGTCTTTTGGATTTATGGTTTTCTCTGGGTATATGCCCAGAAGTGGGATTGCTGGATCATATGGTAATTGTATTTTTAGTTTTTCTAATGAACCTCCATACTGTTCTCCATAGTGACTGTATCAATTGACATGCCCACCAATAGTGGAAGAGGGATCCATGTGTCCACACCCTCCGCAGCATTTGTAGTTTGTCGATTTTCTGATGATGCCCATTCTAACAGGTGTGAGGTGATACCTCATTGAAGTTTTGACTTGCATTTCTCTAATAATTAGTGATGTTGAGCAGCTTTTCATGTGCATCCTGGCCATCTCTGGGTCTCCTTTGAAGAAATGTCTATTTAGATATTCTACCCATTTTTGAAGTGGGTTGTATTTTTTTTAATATTAAGCTGCATGAGCTGTTTATATATATTGGAGATTAAACCTTTGTCCATTGATTCGTTTCCACATATTTCCTCCCATTCTGAGGGTTGCCTTTTTCCATTCCCGTTTTTTAACAAAAGAAAGAAAGAAAGAAAGAAAAAGAAGCAGAACACAAATGTCCATAAAATATGCCTCTTGAAACTGTCGTTTTGAAATATGGAGGTGTTTTGAATTTTTTGGTCGGTATACGACCCCAGGATTTGTTTTCAGGGCAGGTCTCATTTACAGGCCTGCAATTATTTTGAATATCAACTGACCATTAGCGCTGGGATTAAAGCTGCTGTTGTGTGAAACGGCCACAAGGTGGCAGCAGTTCTCCTTTACCAAATCTGGTGACTAGGGCAACAGAGCCTCAATGGAAGTCGTGTTCTAGGTTGTAATTTAGAATGGAATGTGCCAGGAAAAAGACCCTTAAGTTTGTCTCACTATTTCTTGTTGGGTTTTTTTTTCATTTAATTTTTATTTTTTATCACAGCAAGTTTGATTACAATGTTTGGCTTGTTGTAGGTGTGCAAGATGTGGTTCTTTTACGCATATACATATGTCTGTTCTTCCTGGGATCCTTTTCCATGTACGTTATGACAGAATGTTGACTAATCTTCTCTTGGTATTCCGTAGGTGTTTGGTGTCTATATATTTCACCTGTGTTTGTATATGTCTCTTAACCCCAATATCCTAATGTATCCAATCCTCACACCTTTCCATTGGTGAACCGTAAGTTTGTTTAATGAATCTGCGATTGCCCTTCTCTGTGGAAATATCTTCACTAGTATCAAGTTTTAGGTAACACCTATAAGTGATATCATACGATATGTGTCTTTCTCTTTCTGACTTACTACAAGTCACGTGATTACCTGTAGACTCATCTACGGTGCTGCAGATGGCATTGTGTCCTTTTTTTCCTTGGCTAATATTCTGTCTGTACATGTACCAGTTCTTCTTTGACCACTCATCTGTTGATGGACTTTTTGGTTGCTCCCATGTCATGGCTATTGTAATGCTGCGGCAATGCACATTTGCCTGCCTGTGTCTTTCCAATTCTGTCTTCTTAGGTTATAGGCCCAGGAGTTCGCCTGCTGGATCATATGGTAGCAAAATGTTTACCTTATACAGGCACCGCCATTCTGTTCTCATTAGTGGCTCTTACCAGGTTACGTCCCACTTAAAGTTGAGGTGATGCTCTTCTCCACAACACCTTCAGCGTTTATTGTTTGGAGTATTTTTGCTGAAGTTTATTCTGACTAGTGTGAGCTGATACCACTTTGTGCTTGGATTTGCATGCATCTCATAATACCTTGAAATTGAGCTTTCTGGCATGTCCTTTTTTTCTTCAAACTGTGAGTACAGCTTACCTCTTCAAATTGTTTTCGGGAAGTAGGTGTGACATTTAGAAATATTTTGGCCATTACCTCCCTCAAGACATTATGAGGGCAGGTTTCATTCACAGCCCTCCAGTACTGGTGCATATGAAGTGACCCTTAGCACAGGTTTTAAAGCTGCTGTTGCAGGTAACGGCCAGAGGGTGGCAGCATTTCTGCTTTTCCCAATCTGTTAACTAGGGAAACAGACCATCCTGGCAGTGGTGTTCCTCGGTTCTATATTAGAGTGGAATGTGCCCCCAAAAGCTGATGTCTCCTTACTTATGTTTGTTTTAGAAATCGAATTTCTATATATTTTTTTATTGGAGTCATATTCCATTGTGTTCATGGACCACTTCTTCTTTGAGCATTCCTCTGTTGATGGACATTTTCGTAGCTTCCAAGTGTTGGCTATGGTAAATATTGCTGGAGTGCAGGATTGCCAGCATGTGTCTTTTCTTTTTTGTGGTACATGGGCCTCTCACTGCCGTGGGCCCTCCCATTGCAGAGCACAGGCTCCGGACGCACAGGCCCAGCAGCCATAGCTCACGGGAACAGCCGCTCCGCGGCATGTGGGATCTTCCCGAATCGGGGCATGAACCCATGTCCCCTGCACTGGCAGGCGGACTCTCATCCACTGCGCCACCAGTGAATCCCAGCCTGTCTTTTTGATTCTCATCCCCTCAGGCGAAAGGCCCAGCAGTGGGTATACTTGATTGAATGGTAGCTCAGTATTTATCTTTACAAGGCACGTCATTTTTGTTTTCATGACTGGCTCTTACCATGTCCCACGTTGAAGCAAGGGTAGGCATTTCTCCAAAACCCCTTCAGCATTTATTGTTTGCAGAATTTTTCCTGATGGGCATTCTGACTGCTGTGAGCTGATAGGTTTTTGTCATTTGGATTTACATATCTTTAATTATTCCTAATGTTTAGCATTTTCCCATGCCTTTTTAAATTTCTGGCAGAGAAAAACAGAAAAACAAACGGAGAGTACAGTTAAACTCTTGAAATTGTCTTCTTGGATGGTTGCCCTCTTTTGAATGTTCTGGTCAATTTTCGACCCCATGTTTGTTTTTGAGGGCAGGTGTTATTCACAGGCCTGCAATGAGTGTGACTATTTAGTGACCATTAGCAGTGGGTTTAAAGCTGCTGTTGTGGGAAATGGCCACAAGGCGGCAGCGTTTCTCCACTCCCAAGTCTGGTTCCTAGGGCAGCAGAGCCTTTCTGGGACCAATGGAATACAGAAGAAGGCATCATTGAAGTCTAATACAGAATACCATGTCCTGGTGGATGGTAGAATGACCAGTAGGGTCTAGGAATTAGGAACTACTGGATGTATATCCTCGGTGGCTTCACTGACTGTCCTAACATCCTTTACCAGGTCCCCAGCAGCCCACGGGGCTCTCGTGGTCAGGCCCCTCCCAGGATATGGGGCTCACCTGGGCAGGGCCCCAGCAGCCAACGGGGTTCTCATGTTCAGGCCACTCCCAGGGTATGGAGCTCAGCTGTGAAACTACCCAGCAGCCCATGAGGCTCTCGTGCTTAGGCACCTCCCATGATACAGAGCTCCCGTGGGCAGGTACCATGGCAGGGCTGGGCACACAGGAACCGTGCACATAGCCCTCATTGCAGAGCACCCCAGAACGCCTGTCACGCAGAGCTGACACAGAGCACCTCAGAGCAGGACTTGAACTAACCAACAGCAGCTCCGACAGGTCTCTGACCCTGGGCATCACTCTGTGCAGCCTCCCTCTGCCTGGTCTTCCAGAGACTTCCACTGCAGCCGGGGCACCAGGCCTTTGTCTCCAACCATCCCCCCTCCTCTCCCTGACTCCTGGGTTCCTCTCATTAGGATTAGGTCTTCTTGAAATTGTCTCCCACTCATGGGCCAGATAAAATGATGAGAAAACAAGCCGGAGATGCAGCCCCTTGTCTATCCTGACTCTCAGGAGCCCACACCTGTTCCTTGGAACTGGCCGTTTCAGCGAGGTCCATTTTCTGCAATGTGAGCCACTGAGGGGTGAGGATTGGCTGACCGGAGCAGCCTGTCCCTACCGGCCAGCCCTCCCCAGGTGTGCCTGGGTTGAGGTCAATAGAAACACCACTCCAGGGAGCAACAGCGCCTGCAGCTGTGCCTGACGCCATATTCTCTGCCCCGTCAGCAGTCTCGGGGCTGTGCTGGTGGGAGGGAGTGAGGGGGCACGGTTTTCTGGGTGGCCCGGTGTGAGAGGGGCTCTGCTGGACTTTCTGCAGGAGTTGCCAGACTGCCACCTGCTAAAGAAGAGGATGGGTCACCCATACCTTCCGCTGGAATTTCTCCGCGGGCAGAGGTGAGGGAGGAACAAAGCAGTGGGGGCCAAGACAGGACGGATATCTCAGGCAGGGAAATGGAAAGTTTTCAGAAGAGCGCCTGGTGCCAGGATCATCCTGGCTGGCCTGCAGGCACCAAGTCAGCCTGCGTGCTTTCGCTGGTGTGGATCCACGGCCCTTCCTCTATGCTTTCAAGTCCTTGTACATATTCAGGTGTTTTACCTGGGAAGGGAGGGAACAGTTCAGCAGCAGCTGGCTGGGGGCTCAGCTCACGTTTACTCACAGACGCCTATGTACGGTCCCCCAGCTTTGCAATGAGGACGCTCCTTGCGGGGGTGGGGGGGGGGCTGCTGGCTGCATGGGAGATAATTCCCTACCTCTGACCAACTTCAGAATTGTTTACCACTGGAGCAAGTGCCCTGATAGGGTTTTCCTCTGTATAACTAGTGGGTTCTGTTTATTTTTTCTGTTTTGTTTCAAGGTAGATTTTATTCCTCATTTATGTATTTATAGATATAAGCATGGAAATAATTCATTCATACAAATACATCTGTGTGAAGGGAAGAACGCTTTTCTGTTTTATTTTTAAATTTTATTTGTTTTTAAAAATTTTGAAATTTAATATTATTTATTTTTTTAGACAGCAGGTTATTATTAGTTATCTATTTTATACATATACATGTATACAGGTCAATCCCAATCTCCCAACTCATCCCACCACCACCACCCCATGGCTTCCCCCCCTTGGTTTCCATACGTTTGTTCTCTAACCCTGTGTCTCTAATTCTGCCCTGCAAACCGGTTCATCTGTACCAGTTTTCTAGGTTCCACATATATGCATTAATACACAATATTTGTTTTTCTCTTTCTGACTTACTTCTCTCGGTATGACAGTCTCTAGATCCATCCACGTCTCTACAAATGACCCCGTTTCATTCCTTTTTATGGCTGAGTAATATTCCATTTTATATATGTACCACATCTTTATCCATTCGTCTGTCTGTGGGCATTTAGGTTGCTTCCATTACCTGGCTATTGTAAATAGTGCTGCAATGAACATTGTGGTGAATGTGTCTTTTGGATTTATGGTTTTCTCTGGGTATATGCCCAGAAGTGGGATTGCTGGATCATATGGTAATTGTATTTTTAGTTTTTCTAATGAACCTCCATACTGTTCTCCATAGTGACTGTATCAATTGACATGCCCACCAATAGTGGAAGAGGGATCCATGTGTCCACACCCTCCGCAGCATTTGTAGTTTGTAGATTTTCTGATGATGCCCATTCTAACAGGTGTGAGGTGATACCTCATTGAAGTTTTGACTTGCATTTCTCTAATAATTAGTGATGTTGAGCAGCTTTTCATGTGCATCCTGGCCATCTCTGGGTCTCCTTTGAAGAAATGTCTATTTAGATATTCTACCTATTTTTGAAGTGGGTTGTATTTTTTTTAATATTAAGCTGCATGAGCTGTTTATATATATTGGAGATTAAACCTTTGTCCATTGATTCGTTTTCACATATTTCCTCCCATTCTGAGGGTTGCCTTTTTCCATTCCCGTTTTTTAACAAAAGAAAGAAAGAAAGAAAGAAAAAGAGGCAGAACACAAATGTCCGTAAAATATGCCTCTTGAAACTGTCGTTTTGAAATATGGAGGTGTTTTGAATTTTTTGGTCGGTATACGACCCCAGGATTTGTTTTCAGGGCAGGTCTCATTTACAGGCCTGCAATTATTTTGAATATCAACTGACCATTAGCGCTGGGATTAAAGCTGCTGTTGTGTGAAACGGCCACAAGGTGGCAGCAGTTCTCCTTTACCAAATCTGGTGACTAGGGCAACAGAGCCTCAATGGAAGTCGTGTTCTAGGTTGTAATTTAGAATGGAATGTGCCAGGAAAAAGACCCTTATGTTTGTCTCACTATTTCTTATTGGGTTTTTTTTCATTTAATTTTTATTTTTTATCACAGCAAGTTTGATTACAATGTTTGGCTTGTTGTAGGTGTGCAAGATGTGGTTCTTTTACGCATATACATATGTCTGTTCTTCCTGGGATCCTTTTCCATGTACGTTATGACAGAATGTTGACTAATCTTCTCTTGGTATTCCGTAGGTGTTTGGTGTCTATATATTTCACCTGTGTTTGTATATGTCTCTTAACCCCAATATCCTAATGTATCCAATCCTCACACCTTTCCATTGGTGAACCGTAAGTTTGTTTAATGAATCTGCGATTGCCCTTCTCTGTGGAAATATCTTCACTAGTATCAATTTTTAGGTAACACCTATAAGTGATATCATACGATATGTGTCTTTCTCTTTCTGACTTACTACAAGTCACATGATTACCTCTAGACTCATCTACGGTGCTGCAGATGGCATTGTGTCCTTTTTTTCCTTGGCTAATATTCTGTCTGTACATGTACCAGTTCTTCTTTGACCACTCATCTGTTGATGGACTTTTTGGTTGCTCCCATGTCATGGCTATTGTAATGCTGCGGCAATGCACATTTGCCTGCCTGTGTCTTTCCAATTCTGTCTTCTTAGGTTATAGGCCCAGGAGTTCGCCTGCTGGATCATATGGTAGCAAAATGTTTACCTTGTACAGGCACCGCCATTCTGTTCTCATTAGTGGCTCTTACCAGGTTACGTCCCACTTAAAGTTGAGGTGATGCTCTTCTCCACAACACCTTCAGCGTTTATTGTTTGGAGTATTTTTGCTGAAGTTTATTCTGACTAGTGTGAGCTGATACCACTTTGTGCTTGGATTTGCATGCGTCTCATAATACCTTGAAATTGAGCTTTCTGGCATGTCCTTTTTTTCTTCAAACTGTGAGTACAGCTTACCTCTTCAAATTGTTTTCGGGAAGTAGGTGTGACATTTAGAAATATTTTGGCCATTACCTCCCTCAAGACATTATGAGGGCAGGTTTCATTCACAGCCCTCCAGTACTGGTGCATATGAAGTGACCCTTAGCACAGGTTTTAAAGCTGCTGTTGCAGGTAACGGCCAGAGGGTGGCAGCATTTCTGCTTTTCCCAATCTGTTAACTAGGGAAACAGACCATCCTGGCAGTGGTGTTCCTCGGTTCTATATTAGAGTGGAATGTGCCCCCAAAAGCTGATGTCTCCTTACTTATGTTTGTTTTAGAAATCGAATTTCTATATATTTTTTTATTGGAGTCATATTCCATTGTGTTCATGGACCACTTCTTCTTTGAGCATTCCTCTGTTGATGGACATTTTCGTAGCTTCCAAGTGTTGGCTATGGTAAATATTGCTGGAGTGCAGGATTGCCAGCATGTGTCTTTTCTTTTTTGTGGTACATGGGCCTCTCACTGCCGTGGGCCCTCCCATTGCAGAGCACAGGCTCCGGACGCACAGGCCCAGCAGCCATAGCTCACGGGAACAGCCGCTCCGCGGCATGTGGGATCTTCCCGAATCGGGGCATGAACCCATGTCCCCTGCACTGGCAGGCGGACTCTCATCCACTGCGCCACCAGTGAATCCCAGCCTGTCTTTTTGATTCTCATCCCCTCAGGCGAAAGGCCCAGCAGTGGGTATACTTGATTGAATGGTAGCTCAGTATTTATCTTTACAAGGCACGTCATTTTTGTTTTCATGACTGGCTCTTACCATGTCCCACGTTGAAGCAAGGGTAGGCATTTCTCCAAAACCCCTTCAGCATTTATTGTTTGCAGAATTTTTCCTGATGGGCATTCTGACTGCTGTGAGCTGATAGGTTTTTGTCATTTGGATTTACATATCTTTAATTATTCCTAATGTTTAGCATTTTCCCATGCCTTTTTAAATTTCTGGCAGAGAAAAACAGAAAAAAAAACGGAGAGTACAGTTAAACTCTTGAAATTGTCTTCTTGGATGGTTGCCCTCTTTTGAATGTTCTGGTCAATTTTCGACCCCATGTTTGTTTTTGAGGGCAGGTGTTATTCACAGGCCTGCAATGAGTGTGACTATTTAGTGACCATTAGCAGTGGGTTTAAAGCTGCTGTTGTGGGAAATGGCCACAAGGCGGCAGCGTTTCTCCACTCCCAAGTCTGGTTCCTAGGGCAGCAGAGCCTTTCTGGGACCAATGGAATACAGAAGAAGGCATCATTGAAGTCTAATACAGAATACCATGTCCTGGTGGATGGTAGAATGACCAGTAGGGTCTAGGAATTAGGAACTACTGGATGTATATCCTCGGTGGCTTCACTGACTGTCCTAACATCCTTTACCAGGTCCCCAGCAGCCCACGGGGCTCTCGTGGTCAGGCCCCTCCCAGGATATGGGGCTCACCTGGGCAGGGCCCCAGCAGCCAACGGGGTTCTCATGTTCAGGCCACTCCCAGGGTATGGAGCTCAGCTGTGAAACTACCCAGCAGCCCATGAGGCTCTCGTGCTTAGGCACCTCCCATGATACAGAGCTCCCGTGGGCAGGTACCATGGCAGGGCTGGGCACACAGGAACCGTGCACATAGCCCTCATTGCAGAGCACCCCAGAACGCCTGTCACGCAGAGCTGACACAGAGCACCTCAGAGCAGGACTTGAACTAACCAACAGCAGCTCCGACAGGTCTCTGACCCTGGGCATCACTCTGTGCAGCCTCCCTCTGCCTGGTCTTCCAGAGACTTCCACTGCAGCCGGGGCACCAGGCCTTTGTCTCCAACCATCCCCCCTCCTCTCCCTGACTCCTGGGTTCCTCTCATTAGGATTAGGTCTTCTTGAAATTGTCTCCCACTCATGGGCCAGATAAAATGATGAGAAAACAAGCCGGAGATGCAGCCCCTTGTCTATCCTGACTCTCAGGAGCCCACACCTGTTCCTTGGAACTGGCCGTTTCAGCGAGGTCCATTTTCTGCAATGTGAGCCACTGAGGGGTGAGGATTGGCTGACCGGAGCAGCCTGTCCCTACCGGCCAGCCCTCCCCAGGTGTGCCTGGGTTGAGGTCAATAGAAACACCACTCCAGGGAGCAACAGCGCCTGCAGCTGTGCCTGACGCCATATTCTCTGCCCCGTCAGCAGTCTCGGGGCTGTGCTGGTGGGAGGGAGTGAGGGGGCACGGTTTTCTGGGTGGCCCGGTGTGAGAGGGGCTCTGCTGGACTTTCTGCAGGAGTTGCCAGACTGCCACCTGCTAAAGAAGAGGATGGGTCACCCATACCTTCCGCTGGAATTTCTCCGCGGGCAGAGGTGAGGGAGGAACAAAGCAGTGGGGGCCAAGACAGGACGGATATCTCAGGCAGGGAAATGGAAAGTTTTCAGAAGAGCGCCTGGGGCCAGGATCATCCTGGCTGGCCTGCAGGCACCAAGTCAGCCTGCGTGCTTTCGCTGGTGTGGATCCACGGCCCTTCCTCTATGCTTTCAAGTCCTTGTACATATTCAGGTGTTTTACCTGGGAAGGGAGGGAACAGTTCAGCAGCAGCTGGCTGGGGGCTCAGCTCACGTTTACTCACAGACGCCTATGTACGGTCCCCCAGCTTTGCAATGAGGACGCTCCTTGCGGGGGTGGGGGGGGGGCTGCTGGCTGCATGGGAGATAATTCCCTACCTCTGACCAACTTCAGAATTGTTTACCACTGGAGCAAGTGCCCTGATAGGGTTTTCCTCTGTATAACTAGTGGGTTCTGTTTATTTTTTCTGTTTTGTTTCAAGGTAGATTTTATTCCTCATTTATGTATTTATAGATATAAGCATGGAAATAATTCATTCATACAAATACATCTGTGTGAAGGGAAGAACGCTTTTCTGTTTTATTTTTAAATTTTATTTGTTTTTAAAAATTTTGAAATTTAATATTATTTATTTTTTTAGACAGCAGGTTATTATTAGTTATCTATTTTATACATATACATGTATACAGGTCAATCCCAATCTCCCAACTCATCCCACCACCACCACCCCATGGCTTCCCCCCCTTGGTTTCCATACGTTTGTTCTCTAACCCTGTGTCTCTAATTCTGCCCTGCAAACCGGTTCATCTGTACCAGTTTTCTAGGTTCCACATATATGCATTAATACACAATATTTGTTTTTCTCTTTCTGACTTACTTCTCTCGGTATGACAGTCTCTAGATCCATCCACGTCTCTACAAATGACCCCGTTTCATTCCTTTTTATGGCTGAGTAATATTCCATTTTATATATGTACCACATCTTTATCCATTCGTCTGTCTGTGGGCATTTAGGTTGCTTCCATTACCTGGCTATTGTAAATAGTGCTGCAATGAACATTGTGGTGAATGTGTCTTTTGGATTTATGGTTTTCTCTGGGTATATGCCCAGAAGTGGGATTGCTGGATCATATGGTAATTGTATTTTTAGTTTTTCTAATGAACCTCCATACTGTTCTCCATAGTGACTGTATCAATTGACATGCCCACCAATAGTGGAAGAGGGATCCATGTGTCCACACCCTCCGCAGCATTTGTAGTTTGTAGATTTTCTGATGATGCCCATTCTAACAGGTGTGAGGTGATACCTCATTGAAGTTTTGACTTGCATTTCTCTAATAATTAGTGATGTTGAGCAGCTTTTCATGTGCATCCTGGCCATCTCTGGGTCTCCTTTGAAGAAATGTCTATTTAGATATTCTACCTATTTTTGAAGTGGGTTGTATTTTTTTTAATATTAAGCTGCATGAGCTGTTTATATATATTGGAGATTAAACCTTTGTCCATTGATTCGTTTTCACATATTTCCTCCCATTCTGAGGGTTGCCTTTTTCCATTCCCGTTTTTTAACAAAAGAAAGAAAGAAAGAAAGAAAAAGAGGCAGAACACAAATGTCCGTAAAATATGCCTCTTGAAACTGTCGTTTTGAAATATGGAGGTGTTTTGAATTTTTTGGTCGGTATACGACCCCAGGATTTGTTTTCAGGGCAGGTCTCATTTACAGGCCTGCAATTATTTTGAATATCAACTGACCATTAGCGCTGGGATTAAAGCTGCTGTTGTGTGAAACGGCCACAAGGTGGCAGCAGTTCTCCTTTACCAAATCTGGTGACTAGGGCAACAGAGCCTCAATGGAAGTCGTGTTCTAGGTTGTAATTTAGAATGGAATGTGCCAGGAAAAAGACCCTTATGTTTGTCTCACTATTTCTTATTGGGTTTTTTTTCATTTAATTTTTATTTTTTATCACAGCAAGTTTGATTACAATGTTTGGCTTGTTGTAGGTGTGCAAGATGTGGTTCTTTTACGCATATACATATGTCTGTTCTTCCTGGGATCCTTTTCCATGTACGTTATGACAGAATGTTGACTAATCTTCTCTTGGTATTCCGTAGGTGTTTGGTGTCTATATATTTCACCTGTGTTTGTATATGTCTCTTAACCCCAATATCCTAATGTATCCAATCCTCACACCTTTCCATTGGTGAACCGTAAGTTTGTTTAATGAATCTGCGATTGCCCTTCTCTGTGGAAATATCTTCACTAGTATCAATTTTTAGGTAACACCTATAAGTGATATCATACGATATGTGTCTTTCTCTTTCTGACTTACTACAAGTCACATGATTACCTCTAGACTCATCTACGGTGCTGCAGATGGCATTGTGTCCTTTTTTTCCTTGGCTAATATTCTGTCTGTACATGTACCAGTTCTTCTTTGACCACTCATCTGTTGATGGACTTTTTGGTTGCTCCCATGTCATGGCTATTGTAATGCTGCGGCAATGCACATTTGCCTGCCTGTGTCTTTCCAATTCTGTCTTCTTAGGTTATAGGCCCAGGAGTTCGCCTGCTGGATCATATGGTAGCAAAATGTTTACCTTGTACAGGCACCGCCATCCTGTTCTCATTAGTGGCTCTTACCAGGTTACGTCCCACTTAAAGTTGAGGTGATGCTCTTCTCCACAACACCTTCAGCGTTTATTGTTTGGAGTATTTTTGCTGAAGTTTATTCTGACTAGTGTGAGCTGATACCACTTTGTGCTTGGATTTGCATGCGTCTCATAATACCTTGAAATTGAGCTTTCTGGCATGTCCTTTTTTTCTTCAAACTGTGAGTACAGCTTACCTCTTCAAATTGTTTTCGGGAAGTAGGTGTGACATTTAGAAATATTTTGGCCATTACCTCCCTCAAGACATTATGAGGGCAGGTTTCATTCACAGCCCTCCAGTACTGGTGCATATGAAGTGACCCTTAGCACAGGTTTTAAAGCTGCTGTTGCAGGTAACGGCCAGAGGGTGGCAGCATTTCTGCTTTTCCCAATCTGTTAACTAGGGAAACAGACCATCCTGGCAGTGGTGTTCCTCGGTTCTATATTAGAGTGGAATGTGCCCCCAAAAGCTGATGTCTCCTTACTTATGTTTGTTTTAGAAATCGAATTTCTATATATTTTTTTATTGGAGTCATATTCCATTGTGTTCATGGACCACTTCTTCTTTGAGCATTCCTCTGGTGATGGACATTTTCGTAGCTTCCAAGTGTTGGCTATGGTAAATATTGCTGGAGTGCAGGATTGCCAGCATGTGTCTTTTCTTTTTTGTGGTACATGGGCCTCTCACTGCCGTGGGCCCTCCCATTGCAGAGCACAGGCTCCGGACGCACAGGCCCAGCAGCCATAGCTCACGGGAACAGCCGCTCCGCGGCATGTGGGATCTTCCCGAATCGGGGCATGAACCCATGTCCCCTGCACTGGCAGGCGGACTCTCATCCACTGCGCCACCAGTGAATCCCAGCCTGTCTTTTTGATTCTCATCCCCTCAGGCGAAAGGCCCAGCAGTGGGTATACTTGATTGAATGGTAGCTCAGTATTTATCTTTACAAGGCACGTCATTTTTGTTTTCATGACTGGCTCTTACCATGTCCCACGTTGAAGCAAGGGTAGGCATTTCTCCAAAACCCCTTCAGCATTTATTGTTTGCAGAATTTTTCCTGATGGGCATTCTGACTGCTGTGAGCTGATAGGTTTTTGTCATTTGGATTTACATATCTTTAATTATTCCTAATGTTTAGCATTTTCCCATGCCTTTTTAAATTTCTGGCAGAGAAAAACAGAAAAAAAAACGGAGAGTACAGTTAAACTCTTGAAATTGTCTTCTTGGATGGTTGCCCTCTTTTGAATGTTCTGGTCAATTTTCGACCCCATGTTTGTTTTTGAGGGCAGGTGTTATTCACAGGCCTGCAATGAGTGTGACTATTTAGTGACCATTAGCAGTGGGTTTAAAGCTGCTGTTGTGGGAAATGGCCACAAGGCGGCAGCGTTTCTCCACTCCCAAGTCTGGTTCCTAGGGCAGCAGAGCCTTTCTGGGACCAATGGAATACAGAAGAAGGCATCATTGAAGTCTAATACAGAATACCATGTCCTGGTGGATGGTAGAATGACCAGTAGGGTCTAGGAATTAGGAACTACTGGATGTATATCCTCGGTGGCTTCACTGACTGTCCTAACATCCTTTACCAGGTCCCCAGCAGCCCACGGGGCTCTCGTGGTCAGGCCCCTCCCAGGATATGGGGCTCACCTGGGCAGGGCCCCAGCAGCCAACGGGGTTCTCATGTTCAGGCCACTCCCAGGGTATGGAGCTCAGCTGTGAAACTACCCAGCAGCCCATGAGGCTCTCGTGCTTAGGCACCTCCCATGATACAGAGCTCCCGTGGGCAGGTACCATGGCAGGGCTGGGCACACAGGAACCGTGCACATAGCCCTCATTGCAGAGCACCCCAGAACGCCTGTCACGCAGAGCTGACACAGAGCACCTCAGAGCAGGACTTGAACTAACCAACAGCAGCTCCGACAGGTCTCTGACCCTGGGCATCACTCTGTGCAGCCTCCCTCTGCCTGGTCTTCCAGAGACTTCCACTGCAGCCGGGGCACCAGGCCTTTGTCTCCAACCATCCCCCCTCCTCTCCCTGACTCCTGGGTTCCTCTCATTAGGATTAGGTCTTCTTGAAATTGTCTCCCACTCATGGGCCAGATAAAATGATGAGAAAACAAGCCGGAGATGCAGCCCCTTGTCTATCCTGACTCTCAGGAGCCCACACCTGTTCCTTGGAACTGGCCGTTTCAGCGAGGTCCATTTTCTGCAATGTGAGCCACTGAGGGGTGAGGATTGGCTGACCGGAGCAGCCTGTCCCTACCGGCCAGCCCTCCCCAGGTGTGCCTGGGTTGAGGTCAATAGAAACACCGCTCCAGGGAGCAACAGCGCCTGCAGCTGTGCCTGACGCCATATTCTCTGCCCCGTCAGCAGTCTCGGGGCTGTGCTGGTGGGAGGGAGTGAGGGGGCACGGTTTTGTGGGTGGCCCGGTGTGAGAGGGGCTCTGCTGGACTTTCTGCAGGAGTTGCCAGACTGCCACCTGCTAAAGAAGAGGATGGGTCACCCATACCTTCCGCTGGAATTTCTCCGCGGGCAGAGGTGAGGGAGGAACAAAGCAGTGGGGGCCAAGACAGGACGGATATCTCAGGCAGGGAAATGGAAAGTTTTCAGAAGAGCGCCTGGTGCCAGGATCATCCTGGCTGGCCTGCAGGCACCAAGTCAGCCTGCGTGCTTTCGCTGGTGTGGATCCACGGCCCTTCCTCTATGCTTTCAAGTCCTTGTACATATTCAGGTGTTTTACCTGGGAAGGGAGGGAACAGTTCAGCAGCAGCTGGCTGGGGGCTCAGCTCACGTTTACTCACAGACGCCTATGTACGGTCCCCCAGCTTTGCAATGAGGACGCTCCTTGCGGGGGTGGGGGGGGGGCTGCTGGCTGCATGGGAGATAATTCCCTACCTCTGACCAACTTCAGAATTGTTTACCACTGGAGCAAGTGCCCTGATAGGGTTTTCCTCTGTATAACTAGTGGGTTCTGTTTATTTTTTCTGTTTTGTTTCAAGGTAGATTTTATTCCTCATTTATGTATTTATAGATATAAGCATGGAAATAATTCATTCATACAAATACATCTGTGTGAAGGGAAGAACGCTTTTCTGTTTTATTTTTAAATTTTATTTGTTTTTAAAAATTTTGAAATTTAATATTATTTATTTTTTTAGACAGCAGGTTATTATTAGTTATCTATTTTATACATATACATGTACACAGGTCAATCCCAATCTCCCAACTCATCCCACCACCACCACCCCATGGCTTCCCCCCCTTGGTTTCCATACGTTTGTTCTCTAACCCTGTGTCTCTAATTCTGCCCTGCAAACCGGTTCATCTGTACCAGTTTTCTAGGTTCCACATATATGCATTAATACACAATATTTGTTTTTCTCTTTCTGACTTACTTCTCTCGGTATGACAGTCTCTAGATCCATCCACGTCTCTACAAATGACCCCGTTTCATTCCTTTTTATGGCTGAGTAATATTCCATTTTATATATGTACCACATCTTTATCCATTCGTCTGTCTGTGGGCATTTAGGTTGCTTCCATTACCTGGCTATTGTAAATAGTGCTGCAATGAACATTGTGGTGAATGTGTCTTTTGGATTTATGGTTTTCTCTGGGTATATGCCCAGAAGTGGGATTGCTGGATCATATGGTAATTGTATTTTTAGTTTTTCTAATGAACCTCCATACTGTTCTCCATAGTGACTGTATCAATTGACATGCCCACCAATAGTGGAAGAGGGATCCATGTGTCCACACCCTCCGCAGCATTTGTAGTTTGTAGATTTTCTGATGATGCCCATTCTAACAGGTGTGAGGTGATACCTCATTGAAGTTTTGACTTGCATTTCTCTAATAATTAGTGATGTTGAGCAGCTTTTCATGTGCATCCTGGCCATCTCTGGGTCTCCTTTGAAGAAATGTCTATTTAGATATTCTACCTATTTTTGAAGTGGGTTGTATTTTTTTTAATATTAAGCTGCATGAGCTGTTTATATATATTGGAGATTAAACCTTTGTCCATTGATTCGTTTTCACATATTTCCTCCCATTCTGAGGGTTGCCTTTTTCCATTCCCGTTTTTTAACAAAAGAAAGAAAGAAAGAAAGAAAAAGAGGCAGAACACAAATGTCCGTAAAATATGCCTCTTGAAACTGTCGTTTTGAAATATGGAGGTGTTTTGAATTTTTTGGTCGGTATACGACCCCAGGATTTGTTTTCAGGGCAGGTCTCATTTACAGGCCTGCAATTATTTTGAATATCAACTGACCATTAGCGCTGGGATTAAAGCTGCTGTTGTGTGAAACGGCCACAAGGTGGCAGCAGTTCTCCTTTACCAAATCTGGTGACTAGGGCAACAGAGCCTCAATGGAAGTCGTGTTCTAGGTTGTAATTTAGAATGGAATGTGCCAGGAAAAAGACCCTTATGTTTGTCTCACTATTTCTTATTGGGTTTTTTTTCATTTAATTTTTATTTTTTATCACAGCAAGTTTGATTACAATGTTTGGCTTGTTGTAGGTGTGCAAGATGTGGTTCTTTTACGCATATACATATGTCTGTTCTTCCTGGGATCCTTTTCCATGTACGTTATGACAGAATGTTGACTAATCTTCTCTTGGTATTCCGTAGGTGTTTGGTGTCTATATATTTCACCTGTGTTTGTATATGTCTCTTAACCCCAATATCCTAATGTATCCAATCCTCACACCTTTCCATTGGTGAACCGTAAGTTTGTTTAATGAATCTGCGATTGCCCTTCTCTGTGGAAATATCTTCACTAGTATCAATTTTTAGGTAACACCTATAAGTGATATCATACGATATGTGTCTTTCTCTTTCTGACTTACTACAAGTCACATGATTACCTCTAGACTCATCTACGGTGCTGCAGATGGCATTGTGTCCTTTTTTTCCTTGGCTAATATTCTGTCTGTACATGTACCAGTTCTTCTTTGACCACTCATCTGTTGATGGACTTTTTGGTTGCTCCCATGTCATGGCTATTGTAATGCTGCGGCAATGCACATTTGCCTGCCTGTGTCTTTCCAATTCTGTCTTCTTAGGTTATAGGCCCAGGAGTTCGCCTGCTGGATCATATGGTAGCAAAATGTTTACCTTGTACAGGCACCGCCATCCTGTTCTCATTAGTGGCTCTTACCAGGTTACGTCCCACTTAAAGTTGAGGTGATGCTCTTCTCCACAACACCTTCAGCGTTTATTGTTTGGAGTATTTTTGCTGAAGTTTATTCTGACTAGTGTGAGCTGATACCACTTTGTGCTTGGATTTGCATGCGTCTCATAATACCTTGAAATTGAGCTTTCTGGCATGTCCTTTTTTTCTTCAAACTGTGAGTACAGCTTACCTCTTCAAATTGTTTTCGGGAAGTAGGTGTGACATTTAGAAATATTTTGGCCATTACCTCCCTCAAGACATTATGAGGGCAGGTTTCATTCACAGCCCTCCAGTACTGGTGCATATGAAGTGACCCTTAGCACAGGTTTTAAAGCTGCTGTTGCAGGTAACGGCCAGAGGGTGGCAGCATTTCTGCTTTTCCCAATCTGTTAACTAGGGAAACAGACCATCCTGGCAGTGGTGTTCCTCGGTTCTATATTAGAGTGGAATGTGCCCCCAAAAGCTGATGTCTCCTTACTTATGTTTGTTTTAGAAATCGAATTTCTATATATTTTTTTATTGGAGTCATATTCCATTGTGTTCATGGACCACTTCTTCTTTGAGCATTCCTCTGGTGATGGACATTTTCGTAGCTTCCAAGTGTTGGCTATGGTAAATATTGCTGGAGTGCAGGATTGCCAGCATGTGTCTTTTCTTTTTTGTGGTACATGGGCCTCTCACTGCCGTGGGCCCTCCCATTGCAGAGCACAGGCTCCGGACGCACAGGCCCAGCAGCCATAGCTCACGGGAACAGCCGCTCCGCGGCATGTGGGATCTTCCCGAATCGGGGCATGAACCCATGTCCCCTGCACTGGCAGGCGGACTCTCATCCACTGCGCCACCAGTGAATCCCAGCCTGTCTTTTTGATTCTCATCCCCTCAGGCGAAAGGCCCAGCAGTGGGTATACTTGATTGAATGGTAGCTCAGTATTTATCTTTACAAGGCACGTCATTTTTGTTTTCATGACTGGCTCTTACCATGTCCCACGTTGAAGCAAGGGTAGGCATTTCTCCAAAACCCCTTCAGCATTTATTGTTTGCAGAATTTTTCCTGATGGGCATTCTGACTGCTGTGAGCTGATAGGTTTTTGTCATTTGGATTTACATATCTTTAATTATTCCTAATGTTTAGCATTTTCCCATGCCTTTTTAAATTTCTGGCAGAGAAAAACAGAAAAAAAAACGGAGAGTACAGTTAAACTCTTGAAATTGTCTTCTTGGATGGTTGCCCTCTTTTGAATGTTCTGGTCAATTTTCGACCCCATGTTTGTTTTTGAGGGCAGGTGTTATTCACAGGCCTGCAATGAGTGTGACTATTTAGTGACCATTAGCAGTGGGTTTAAAGCTGCTGTTGTGGGAAATGGCCACAAGGCGGCAGCGTTTCTCCACTCCCAAGTCTGGTTCCTAGGGCAGCAGAGCCTTTCTGGGACCAATGGAATACAGAAGAAGGCATCATTGAAGTCTAATACAGAATACCATGTCCTGGTGGATGGTAGAATGACCAGTAGGGTCTAGGAATTAGGAACTACTGGATGTATATCCTCGGTGGCTTCACTGACTGTCCTAACATCCTTTACCAGGTCCCCAGCAGCCCACGGGGCTCTCGTGGTCAGGCCCCTCCCAGGATATGGGGCTCACCTGGGCAGGGCCCCAGCAGCCAACGGGGTTCTCATGTTCAGGCCACTCCCAGGGTATGGAGCTCAGCTGTGAAACTACCCAGCAGCCCATGAGGCTCTCGTGCTTAGGCACCTCCCATGATACAGAGCTCCCGTGGGCAGGTACCATGGCAGGGCTGGGCACACAGGAACCGTGCACATAGCCCTCATTGCAGAGCACCCCAGAACGCCTGTCACGCAGAGCTGACACAGAGCACCTCAGAGCAGGACTTGAACTAACCAACAGCAGCTCCGACAGGTCTCTGACCCTGGGCATCACTCTGTGCAGCCTCCCTCTGCCTGGTCTTCCAGAGACTTCCACTGCAGCCGGGGCACCAGGCCTTTGTCTCCAACCATCCCCCCTCCTCTCCCTGACTCCTGGGTTCCTCTCATTAGGATTAGGTCTTCTTGAAATTGTCTCCCACTCATGGGCCAGATAAAATGATGAGAAAACAAGCCGGAGATGCAGCCCCTTGTCTATCCTGACTCTCAGGAGCCCACACCTGTTCCTTGGAACTGGCCGTTTCAGCGAGGTCCATTTTCTGCAATGTGAGCCACTGAGGGGTGAGGATTGGCTGACCGGAGCAGCCTGTCCCTACCGGCCAGCCCTCCCCAGGTGTGCCTGGGTTGAGGTCAATAGAAACACCGCTCCAGGGAGCAACAGCGCCTGCAGCTGTGCCTGACGCCATATTCTCTGCCCCGTCAGCAGTCTCGGGGCTGTGCTGGTGGGAGGGAGTGAGGGGGCACGGTTTTGTGGGTGGCCCGGTGTGAGAGGGGCTCTGCTGGACTTTCTGCAGGAGTTGCCAGACTGCCACCTGCTAAAGAAGAGGATGGGTCACCCATACCTTCCGCTGGAATTTCTCCGCGGGCAGAGGTGAGGGAGGAACAAAGCAGTGGGGGCCAAGACAGGACGGATATCTCAGGCAGGGAAATGGAAAGTTTTCAGAAGAGCGCCTGGTGCCAGGATCATCCTGGCTGGCCTGCAGGCACCAAGTCAGCCTGCGTGCTTTCGCTGGTGTGGATCCACGGCCCTTCCTCTATGCTTTCAAGTCCTTGTACATATTCAGGTGTTTTACCTGGGAAGGGAGGGAACAGTTCAGCAGCAGCTGGCTGGGGGCTCAGCTCACGTTTACTCACAGACGCCTATGTACGGTCCCCCAGCTTTGCAATGAGGACGCTCCTTGCGGGGGTGGGGGGGGGGCTGCTGGCTGCATGGGAGATAATTCCCTACCTCTGACCAACTTCAGAATTGTTTACCACTGGAGCAAGTGCCCTGATAGGGTTTTCCTCTGTATAACTAGTGGGTTCTGTTTATTTTTTCTGTTTTGTTTCAAGGTAGATTTTATTCCTCATTTATGTATTTATAGATATAAGCATGGAAATAATTCATTCATACAAATACATCTGTGTGAAGGGAAGAACGCTTTTCTGTTTTATTTTTAAATTTTATTTGTTTTTAAAAATTTTGAAATTTAATATTATTTATTTTTTTAGACAGCAGGTTATTATTAGTTATCTATTTTATACATATACATGTACACAGGTCAATCCCAATCTCCCAACTCATCCCACCACCACCACCCCATGGCTTCCCCCCCTTGGTTTCCATACGTTTGTTCTCTAACCCTGTGTCTCTAATTCTGCCCTGCAAACCGGTTCATCTGTACCAGTTTTCTAGGTTCCACATATATGCATTAATACACAATATTTGTTTTTCTCTTTCTGACTTACTTCTCTCGGTATGACAGTCTCTAGATCCATCCACGTCTCTACAAATGACCCCGTTTCATTCCTTTTTATGGCTGAGTAATATTCCATTTTATATATGTACCACATCTTTATCCATTCGTCTGTCTGTGGGCATTTAGGTTGCTTCCATTACCTGGCTATTGTAAATAGTGCTGCAATGAACATTGTGGTGAATGTGTCTTTTGGATTTATGGTTTTCTCTGGGTATATGCCCAGAAGTGGGATTGCTGGATCATATGGTAATTGTATTTTTAGTTTTTCTAATGAACCTCCATACTGTTCTCCATAGTGACTGTATCAATTGACATGCCCACCAATAGTGGAAGAGGGATCCATGTGTCCACACCCTCCGCAGCATTTGTAGTTTGTAGATTTTCTGATGATGCCCATTCTAACAGGTGTGAGGTGATACCTCATTGAAGTTTTGACTTGCATTTCTCTAATAATTAGTGATGTTGAGCAGCTTTTCATGTGCATCCTGGCCATCTCTGGGTCTCCTTTGAAGAAATGTCTATTTAGATATTCTACCTATTTTTGAAGTGGGTTGTATTTTTTTTAATATTAAGCTGCATGAGCTGTTTATATATATTGGAGATTAAACCTTTGTCCATTGATTCGTTTTCACATATTTCCTCCCATTCTGAGGGTTGCCTTTTTCCATTCCCGTTTTTTAACAAAAGAAAGAAAGAAAGAAAGAAAAAGAGGCAGAACACAAATGTCCGTAAAATATGCCTCTTGAAACTGTCGTTTTGAAATATGGAGGTGTTTTGAATTTTTTGGTCGGTATACGACCCCAGGATTTGTTTTCAGGGCAGGTCTCATTTACAGGCCTGCAATTATTTTGAATATCAACTGACCATTAGCGCTGGGATTAAAGCTGCTGTTGTGTGAAACGGCCACAAGGTGGCAGCAGTTCTCCTTTACCAAATCTGGTGACTAGGGCAACAGAGCCTCAATGGAAGTCGTGTTCTAGGTTGTAATTTAGAATGGAATGTGCCAGGAAAAAGACCCTTATGTTTGTCTCACTATTTCTTATTGGGTTTTTTTTCATTTAATTTTTATTTTTTATCACAGCAAGTTTGATTACAATGTTTGGCTTGTTGTAGGTGTGCAAGATGTGGTTCTTTTACGCATATACATATGTCTGTTCTTCCTGGGATCCTTTTCCATGTACGTTATGACAGAATGTTGACTAATCTTCTCTTGGTATTCCGTAGGTGTTTGGTGTCTATATATTTCACCTGTGTTTGTATATGTCTCTTAACCCCAATATCCTAATGTATCCAATCCTCACACCTTTCCATTGGTGAACCGTAAGTTTGTTTAATGAATCTGCGATTGCCCTTCTCTGTGGAAATATCTTCACTAGTATCAATTTTTAGGTAACACCTATAAGTGATATCATACGATATGTGTCTTTCTCTTTCTGACTTACTACAAGTCACATGATTACCTCTAGACTCATCTACGGTGCTGCAGATGGCATTGTGTCCTTTTTTTCCTTGGCTAATATTCTGTCTGTACATGTACCAGTTCTTCTTTGACCACTCATCTGTTGATGGACTTTTTGGTTGCTCCCATGTCATGGCTATTGTAATGCTGCGGCAATGCACATTTGCCTGCCTGTGTCTTTCCAATTCTGTCTTCTTAGGTTATAGGCCCAGGAGTTCGCCTGCTGGATCATATGGTAGCAAAATGTTTACCTTGTACAGGCACCGCCATCCTGTTCTCATTAGTGGCTCTTACCAGGTTACGTCCCACTTAAAGTTGAGGTGATGCTCTTCTCCACAACACCTTCAGCGTTTATTGTTTGGAGTATTTTTGCTGAAGTTTATTCTGACTAGTGTGAGCTGATACCACTTTGTGCTTGGATTTGCATGCGTCTCATAATACCTTGAAATTGAGCTTTCTGGCATGTCCTTTTTTTCTTCAAACTGTGAGTACAGCTTACCTCTTCAAATTGTTTTCGGGAAGTAGGTGTGACATTTAGAAATATTTTGGCCATTACCTCCCTCAAGACATTATGAGGGCAGGTTTCATTCACAGCCCTCCAGTACTGGTGCATATGAAGTGACCCTTAGCACAGGTTTTAAAGCTGCTGTTGCAGGTAACGGCCAGAGGGTGGCAGCATTTCTGCTTTTCCCAATCTGTTAACTAGGGAAACAGACCATCCTGGCAGTGGTGTTCCTCGGTTCTATATTAGAGTGGAATGTGCCCCCAAAAGCTGATGTCTCCTTACTTATGTTTGTTTTAGAAATCGAATTTCTATATATTTTTTTATTGGAGTCATATTCCATTGTGTTCATGGACCACTTCTTCTTTGAGCATTCCTCTGTTGATGGACATTTTCGTAGCTTCCAAGTGTTGGCTATGGTAAATATTGCTGGAGTGCAGGATTGCCAGCATGTGTCTTTTCTTTTTTGTGGTACATGGGCCTCTCACTGCCGTGGGCCCTCCCATTGCAGAGCACAGGCTCCGGACGCACAGGCCCAGCAGCCATAGCTCACGGGAACAGCCGCTCCGCGGCATGTGGGATCTTCCCGAATCGGGGCATGAACCCATGTCCCCTGCACTGGCAGGCGGACTCTCATCCACTGCGCCACCAGTGAATCCCAGCCTGTCTTTTTGATTCTCATCCCCTCAGGCGAAAGGCCCAGCAGTGGGTATACTTGATTGAATGGTAGCTCAGTATTTATCTTTACAAGGCACGTCATTTTTGTTTTCATGACTGGCTCTTACCATGTCCCACGTTGAAGCAAGGGTAGGCATTTCTCCAAAACCCCTTCAGCATTTATTGTTTGCAGAATTTTTCCTGATGGGCATTCTGACTGCTGTGAGCTGATAGGTTTTTGTCATTTGGATTTACATATCTTTAATTATTCCTAATGTTTAGCATTTTCCCATGCCTTTTTAAATTTCTGGCAGAGAAAAACAGAAAAAAAAACGGAGAGTACAGTTAAACTCTTGAAATTGTCTTCTTGGATGGTTGCCCTCTTTTGAATGTTCTGGTCAATTTTCGACCCCATGTTTGTTTTTGAGGGCAGGTGTTATTCACAGGCCTGCAATGAGTGTGACTATTTAGTGACCATTAGCAGTGGGTTTAAAGCTGCTGTTGTGGGAAATGGCC
Source organism: Mesoplodon mirus (assembly GCF_964341445.2). Taxonomy (NCBI): domain Eukaryota; kingdom Metazoa; phylum Chordata; class Mammalia; order Artiodactyla; family Ziphiidae; genus Mesoplodon; species Mesoplodon mirus. Next base: position 94,117,809 of record NC_138979.1, read on the forward strand.
ACAAGGCGGCAGCGTTTCTCCACTCCCAAGTCTGGTTCCTAGGGCAGCAGAGCCTTTCTGGGACCAATGGAATACAGAAGAAGGCATCATTGAAGTCTAATACAGAATACCATGTCCTGGTGGATGGTAGAATGACCAGTAGGGTCTAGGAATTAGGAACTACTGGATGTATATCCTCGGTGGCTTCACTGACTGTCCTAACATCCTTTACCAGGTCCCCAGCAGCCCACGGGGCTCTCGTGGTCAGGCCCCTCCCAGGATATGGGGCTCACCTGGGCAGGGCCCCAGCAGCCAACGGGGTTCTCATGTTCAGGCCACTCCCAGGGTATGGAGCTCAGCTGTGAAACTACCCAGCAGCCCATGAGGCTCTCGTGCTTAGGCACCTCCCATGATACAGAGCTCCCGTGGGCAGGTACCATGGCAGGGCTGGGCACACAGGAACCGTGCACATAGCCCTCATTGCAGAGCACCCCAGAACGCCTGTCACGCAGAGCTGACACAGAGCACCTCAGAGCAGGACTTGAACTAACCAACAGCAGCTCCGACAGGTCTCTGACCCTGGGCATCACTCTGTGCAGCCTCCCTCTGCCTGGTCTTCCAGAGACTTCCACTGCAGCCGGGGCACCAGGCCTTTGTCTCCAACCATCCCCCCTCCTCTCCCTGACTCCTGGGTTCCTCTCATTAGGATTAGGTCTTCTTGAAATTGTCTCCCACTCATGGGCCAGATAAAATGATGAGAAAACAAGCCGGAGATGCAGCCCCTTGTCTATCCTGACTCTCAGGAGCCCACACCTGTTCCTTGGAACTGGCCGTTTCAGCGAGGTCCATTTTCTGCAATGTGAGCCACTGAGGGGTGAGGATTGGCTGACCGGAGCAGCCTGTCCCTACCGGCCAGCCCTCCCCAGGTGTGCCTGGATTGAGGTCAATAGAAACACCGCTCCAGGGAGCAACAGCGCCTGCAGCTGTGCCTGACGCCATATTCTCTGCCCCGTCAGCAGTCTCGGGGCTGTGCTGGTGGGAGGGAGTGAGGGGGCACGGTTTTGTGGGTGGCCCGGTGTGAGAGGGGCTCTGCTGGACTTTCTGCAGGAGTTGCCAGACTGCCACCTGCTAAAGAAGAGGATGGGTCACCCATACCTTCCGCTGGAATTTCTCCGCGGGCAGAGGTGAGGGAGGAACAAAGCAGTGGGGGCCAAGACAGGACGGATATCTCAGGCAGGGAAATGGAAAGTTTTCAGAAGAGCGCCTGGGGCCAGGATCATCCTGGCTGGCCTGCAGGCACCAAGTCAGCCTGCGTGCTTTCGCTGGTGTGGATCCACGGCCCTTCCTCTATGCTTTCAAGTCCTTGTACATATTCAGGTGTTTTACCTGGGAAGGGAGGGAACAGTTCAGCAGCAGCTGGCTGGGGGCTCAGCTCACGTTTACTCACAGACGCCTATGTACGGTCCCCCAGCTTTGCAATGAGGACGCTCCTTGCGGGGGTGGGGGGGGGCTGCTGGCTGCATGGGAGATAATTCCCTACCTCTGACCAACTTCAGAAATGTTTACCACTGGAGCAAGTGCCCTGATAGGGTTTTCCTCTGTATAACTAGTGGGTTCTGTTTATTTTTTCTGTTTTGTTTCAAGGTAGATTTTATTCCTCATTTATGTATTTATAGATATAAGCATGGAAATAATTCATTCATACAAATACATCTGTGTGAAGGGAAGAACGCTTTTCTGTTTTATTTTTAAATTTTATTTGTTTTTAAAAATTTTGAAATTTAATATTATTTATTTTTTTAGACAGCAGGTTATTATTAGTTATCTATTTTATACATATACATGTATACAGGTCAATCCCAATCTCCCAACTCATCCCACCACCACCACCCCATGGCTTCCCCCCCTTGGTTTCCATACGTTTGTTCTCTAACCCTGTGTCTCTAATTCTGCCCTGCAAACCGGTTCATCTGTACCAGTTTTCTAGGTTCCACATATATGCATTAATACACAATATTTGTTTTTCTCTTTCTGACTTACTTCTCTCGGTATGACAGTCTCTAGATCCATCCACGTCTCTACAAATGACCCCGTTTCATTCCTTTTTATGGCTGAGTAATATTCCATTTTATATATGTACCACATCTTTATCCATTCGTCTGTCTGTGGGCATTTAGGTTGCTTCCATTACCTGGCTATTGTAAATAGTGCTGCAATGAACATTGTGGTGAATGTGTCTTTTGGATTTATGGTTTTCTCTGGGTATATGCCCAGAAGTGGGATTGCTGGATCATATGGTAATTGTATTTTTAGTTTTTCTAATGAACCTCCATACTGTTCTCCATAGTGACTGTATCAATTGACATGCCCACCAATAGTGGAAGAGGGATCCATGTGTCCACACCCTCCGCAGCATTTGTAGTTTGTCGATTTTCTGATGATGCCCATTCTAACAGGTGTGAGGTGATACCTCATTGAAGTTTTGACTTGCATTTCTCTAATAATTAGTGATGTTGAGCAGCTTTTCATGTGCATCCTGGCCATCTCTGGGTCTCCTTTGAAGAAATGTCTATTTAGATATTCTACCCATTTTTGAAGTGGGTTGTATTTTTTTTAATATTAAGCTGCATGAGCTGTTTATATATATTGGAGATTAAACCTTTGTCCATTGATTCGTTTCCACATATTTCCTCCCATTCTGAGGGTTGCCTTTTTCCATTCCCGTTTTTTAACAAAAGAAAGAAAGAAAGAAAGAAAAAGAAGCAGAACACAAATGTCCATAAAATATGCCTCTTGAAACTGTCGTTTTGAAATATGGAGGTGTTTTGAATTTTTTGGTCGGTATACGACCCCAGGATTTGTTTTCAGGGCAGGTCTCATTTACAGGCCTGCAATTATTTTGAATATCAACTGACCATTAGCGCTGGGATTAAAGCTGCTGTTGTGTGAAACGGCCACAAGGTGGCAGCAGTTCTCCTTTACCAAATCTGGTGACTAGGGCAACAGAGCCTCAATGGAAGTCGTGTTCTAGGTTGTAATTTAGAATGGAATGTGCCAGGAAAAAGACCCTTAAGTTTGTCTCACTATTTCTTGTTCGGTTTTTTTTTCATTTAATTTTTATTTTTTATCACAGCAAGTTTGATTACAATGTTTGGCTTGTTGTAGGTGTGCAAGATGTGGTTCTTTTACGCATATACATATATCTGTTCTTCCTGGGATCCTTTTCCATGTACGTTATGACAGAATGTTGACTAATCTTCTCTTGGTATTCCGTAGGTGTTTGGTGTCTATATATTTCACCTGTGTTTGTATATGTCTCTTAACCCCAATATCCTAATGTATCCAATCCTCACACCTTTCCATTGGTGAACCGTAAGTTTGTTTAATGAATCTGCGATTGCCCTTCTCTGTGGAAATATCTTCACTAGTATCAAGTTTTAGGTAACACCTATAAGTGATATCATACGATATGTGTCTTTCTCTTTCTGACTTACTACAAGTCACGTGATTACCTCTAGACTCATCTACGGTGCTGCAGATGGCATTGTGTCCTTTTTTTCCTTGGCTAATATTCTGTCTGTACATGTACCAGTTCTTCTTTGACCACTCATCTGTTGATGGACTTTTTGGTTGCTCCCATGTCATGGCTATTGTAATGCTGCGGCAATGCACATTTGCCTGCCTGTGTCTTTCCAATTCTGTCTTCTTAGGTTATAGGCCCAGGAGTTCGCCTGCTGGATCATATGGTAGCAAAATGTTTACCTTATACAGGCACCGCCATTCTGTTCTCATTAGTGGCTCTTACCAGGTTACGTCCCACTTAAAGTTGAGGTGATGCTCTTCTCCACAACACCTTCAGCGTTTATTGTTTGGAGTATTTTTGCTGAAGTTTATTCTGACTAGTGTGAGCTGATACCACTTTGTGCTTGGATTTGCATGCATCTCATAATACCTTGAAATTGAGCTTTCTGGCATGTCCTTTTTTTCTTCAAACTGTGAGTACAGCTTACCTCTTCAAATTGTTTTCGGGAAGTAGGTGTGACATTTAGAAATATTTTGGCCATTACCTCCCTCAAGACATTATGAGGGCAGGTTTCATTCACAGCCCTCCAGTACTGGTGCATATGAAGTGACCCTTAGCACAGGTTTTAAAGCTGCTGTTGCAGGTAACGGCCAGAGGGTGGCAGCATTTCTGCTTTTCCCAATCTGTTAACTAGGGAAACAGACCATCCTGGCAGTGGTGTTCCTCGGTTCTATATTAGAGTGGAATGTGCCCCCAAAAGCTGATGTCTCCTTACTTATGTTTGTTTTAGAAATCGAATTTCTATATATTTTTTTATTGGAGTCATATTCCATTGTGTTCATGGACCACTTCTTCTTTGAGCATTCCTCTGTTGATGGACATTTTCGTAGCTTCCAAGTGTTGGCTATGGTAAATATTGCTGGAGTGCAGGATTGCCAGCATGTGTCTTTTCTTTTTTGTGGTACATGGGCCTCTCACTGCCGTGGGCCCTCCCATTGCAGAGCACAGGCTCCGGACGCACAGGCCCAGCAGCCATAGCTCACGGGAACAGCCGCTCCGCGGCATGTGGGATCTTCCCGAATCGGGGCATGAACCCATGTCCCCTGCACTGGCAGGCGGACTCTCATCCACTGCGCCACCAGTGAATCCCAGCCTGTCTTTTTGATTCTCATCCCCTCAGGCGAAAGGCCCAGCAGTGGGTATACTTGATTGAATGGTAGCTCAGTATTTATCTTTACAAGGCACGTCATTTTTGTTTTCATGACTGGCTCTTACCATGTCCCACGTTGAAGCAAGGGTAGGCATTTCTCCAAAACCCCTTCAGCATTTATTGTTTGCAGAATTTTTCCTGATGGGCATTCTGACTGCTGTGAGCTGATAGGTTTTTGTCATTTGGATTTACATATCTTTAATTATTCCTAATGTTTAGCATTTTCCCATGCCTTTTTAAATTTCTGGCAGAGAAAAACAGAAAAAAAAACGGAGAGTACAGTTAAACTCTTGAAATTGTCTTCTTGGATGGTTGCCCTCTTTTGAATGTTCTGGTCAATTTTCGACCCCATGTTTGTTTTTGAGGGCAGGTGTTATTCACAGGCCTGCAATGAGTGTGACTATTTAGTGACCATTAGCAGTGGGTTTAAAGCTGCTGTTGTGGGAAATGGCCACAAGGCGGCAGCGTTTCTCCACTCCCAAGTCTGGTTCCTAGGGCAGCAGAGCCTTTCTGGGACCAATGGAATACAGAAGAAGGCATCATTGAAGTCTAATACAGAATACCATGTCCTGGTGGATGGTAGAATGACCAGTAGGGTCTAGGAATTAGGAACTACTGGATGTATATCCTCGGTGGCTTCACTGACTGTCCTAACATCCTTTACCAGGTCCCCAGCAGCCCACGGGGCTCTCGTGGTCAGGCCCCTCCCAGGATATGGGGCTCACCTGGGCAGGGCCCCAGCAGCCAACGGGGTTCTCATGTTCAGGCCACTCCCAGGGTATGGAGCTCAGCTGTGAAACTACCCAGCAGCCCATGAGGCTCTCGTGCTTAGGCACCTCCCATGATACAGAGCTCCCGTGGGCAGGTACCATGGCAGGGCTGGGCACACAGGAACCGTGCACATAGCCCTCATTGCAGAGCACCCCAGAACGCCTGTCACGCAGAGCTGACACAGAGCACCTCAGAGCAGGACTTGAACTAACCAACAGCAGCTCCGACAGGTCTCTGACCCTGGGCATCACTCTGTGCAGCCTCCCTCTGCCTGGTCTTCCAGAGACTTCCACTGCAGCCGGGGCACCAGGCCTTTGTCTCCAACCATCCCCCCTCCTCTCCCTGACTCCTGGGTTCCTCTCATTAGGATTAGGTCTTCTTGAAATTGTCTCCCACTCATGGGCCAGATAAAATGATGAGAAAACAAGCCGGAGATGCAGCCCCTTGTCTATCCTGACTCTCAGGAGCCCACACCTGTTCCTTGGAACTGGCCGTTTCAGCGAGGTCCATTTTCTGCAATGTGAGCCACTGAGGGGTGAGGATTGGCTGACCGGAGCAGCCTGTCCCTACCGGCCAGCCCTCCCCAGGTGTGCCTGGGTTGAGGTCAATAGAAACACCGCTCCAGGGAGCAACAGCGCCTGCAGCTGTGCCTGACGCCATATTCTCTGCCCCGTCAGCAGTCTCGGGGCTGTGCTGGTGGGAGGGAGTGAGGGGGCACGGTTTTGTGGGTGGCCCGGTGTGAGAGGGGCTCTGCTGGACTTTCTGCAGGAGTTGCCAGACTGCCACCTGCTAAAGAAGAGGATGGGTCACCCATACCTTCCGCTGGAATTTCTCCGCGGGCAGAGGTGAGGGAGGAACAAAGCAGTGGGGGCCAAGACAGGACGGATATCTCAGGCAGGGAAATGGAAAGTTTTCAGAAGAGCGCCTGGTGCCAGGATCATCCTGGCTGGCCTGCAGGCACCAAGTCAGCCTGCGTGCTTTCGCTGGTGTGGATCCACGGCCCTTCCTCTATGCTTTCAAGTCCTTGTACATATTCAGGTGTTTTACCTGGGAAGGGAGGGAACAGTTCAGCAGCAGCTGGCTGGGGGCTCAGCTCACGTTTACTCACAGACGCCTATGTACGGTCCCCCAGCTTTGCAATGAGGACGCTCCTTGCGGGGGGGGGGGGGCTGCTGGCTGCATGGGAGATAATTCCCTACCTCTGACCAACTTCAGAATTGTTTACCACTGGAGCAAGTGCCCTGATAGGGTTTTCCTCTGTATAACTAGTGGGTTCTGTTTATTTTTTCTGTTTTGTTTCAAGGTAGATTTTATTCCTCATTTATGTATTTATAGATATAAGCATGGAAATAATTCATTCATACAAATACATCTGTGTGAAGGGAAGAACGCTTTTCTGTTTTATTTTTAAATTTTATTTGTTTTTAAAAATTTTGAAATTTAATATTATTTATATTTTTAGACAGCAGGTTATTATTAGTTATCTATTTTATACATATACATGTATACAGGTCAATCCCAATCTCCCAACTCATCCCACCACCACCACCCCATGGCTTCCCCCCCTTGGTTTCCATACGTTTGTTCTCTAACCCTGTGTCTCTAATTCTGCCCTGCAAACCGGTTCATCTGTACCAGTTTTCTAGGTTCCACATATATGCATTAATACACAATATTTGTTTTTCTCTTTCTGACTTACTTCTCTCGGTATGACAGTCTCTAGATCCATCCACGTCTCTACAAATGACCCCGTTTCATTCCTTTTTATGGCTGAGTAATATTCCATTTTATATATGTACCACATCTTTATCCATTCGTCTGTCTGTGGGCATTTAGGTTGCTTCCATTACCTGGCTATTGTAAATAGTGCTGCAATGAACATTGTGGTGAATGTGTCTTTTGGATTTATGGTTTTCTCTGGGTATATGCCCAGAAGTGGGATTGCTGGATCATATGGTAATTGTATTTTTAGTTTTTCTAATGAACCTCCATACTGTTCTCCATAGTGACTGTATCAATTGACATGCCCACCAATAGTGGAAGAGGGATCCATGTGTCCACACCCTCCGCAGCATTTGTAGTTTGTAGATTTTCTGATGATGCCCATTCTAACAGGTGTGAGGTGATACCTCATTGAAGTTTTGACTTGCATTTCTCTAATAATTAGTGATGTTGAGCAGCTTTTCATGTGCATCCTGGCCATCTCTGGGTCTCCTTTGAAGAAATGTCTATTTAGATATTCTACCTATTTTTGAAGTGGGTTGTATTTTTTTTAATATTAAGCTGCATGAGCTGTTTATATATATTGGAGATTAAACCTTTGTCCATTGATTCGTTTTCACATATTTCCTCCCATTCTGAGGGTTGCCTTTTTCCATTCCCGTTTTTTAACAAAAGAAAGAAAGAAAGAAAGAAAAAGAGGCAGAACACAAATGTCCGTAAAATATGCCTCTTGAAACTGTCGTTTTGAAATATGGAGGTGTTTTGAATTTTTTGGTCGGTATACGACCCCAGGATTTGTTTTCAGGGCAGGTCTCATTTACAGGCCTGCAATTATTTTGAATATCAACTGACCATTAGCGCTGGGATTAAAGCTGCTGTTGTGTGAAACGGCCACAAGGTGGCAGCAGTTCTCCTTTACCAAATCTGGTGACTAGGGCAACAGAGCCTCAATGGAAGTCGTGTTCTAGGTTGTAATTTAGAATGGAATGTGCCAGGAAAAAGACCCTTATGTTTGTCTCACTATTTCTTATTGGGTTTTTTTTCATTTAATTTTTATTTTTTATCACAGCAAGTTTGATTACAATGTTTGGCTTGTTGTAGGTGTGCAAGATGTGGTTCTTTTACGCATATACATATGTCTGTTCTTCCTGGGATCCTTTTCCATGTACGTTATGACAGAATGTTGACTAATCTTCTCTTGGTATTCCGTAGGTGTTTGGTGTCTATATATTTCACCTGTGTTTGTATATGTCTCTTAACCCCAATATCCTAATGTATCCAATCCTCACACCTTTCCATTGGTGAACGGTAAGTTTGTTTAATGAATCTGCGATTGCCCTTCTCTGTGGAAATATCTTCACTAGTATCAATTTTTAGGTAACACCTATAAGTGATATCATACGATATGTGTCTTTCTCTTTCTGACTTACTACAAGTCACATGATTACCTCTAGACTCATCTACGGTGCTGCAGATGGCATTGTGTCCTTTTTTTCCTTGGCTAATATTCTGTCTGTACATGTACCAGTTCTTCTTTGACCACTCATCTGTTGATGGACTTTTTGGTTGCTCCCATGTCCTGGCTATTGTAATGCTGCGGCAATGCACATTTGCCTGCCTGTGTCTTTCCAATTCTGTCTTCTTAGGTTATAGGCCCAGGAGTTCGCCTGCTGGATCATATGGTAGCAAAATGTTTACCTTGTACAGGCACCGCCATCCTGTTCTCATTAGTGGCTCTTACCAGGTTACGTCCCACTTAAAGTTGAGGTGATGCTCTTCTCCACAACACCTTCAGCGTTTATTGTTTGGAGTATTTTTGCTGAAGTTTATTCTGACTAGTGTGAGCTGATACCACTTTGTGCTTGGATTTGCATGCGTCTCATAATACCTTGAAATTGAGCTTTCTGGCATGTCCTTTTTTTCTTCAAACTGTGAGTACAGCTTACCTCTTCAAATTGTTTTCGGGAAGTAGGTGTGACATTTAGAAATATTTTGGCCATTACCTCCCTCAAGACATTATGAGGGCAGGTTTCATTCACAGCCCTCCAGTACTGGTGCATATGAAGTGACCCTTAGCACAGGTTTTAAAGCTGCTGTTGCAGGTAACGGCCAGAGGGTGGCAGCATTTCTGCTTTTCCCAATCTGTTAACTAGGGAAACAGACCATCCTGGCAGTGGTGTTCCTCGGTTCTATATTAGAGTGGAATGTGCCCCCAAAAGCTGATGTCTCCTTACTTATGTTTGTTTTAGAAATCGAATTTCTATATATTTTTTTATTGGAGTCATATTCCATTGTGTTCATGGACCACTTCTTCTTTGAGCATTCCTCTGTTGATGGACATTTTCGTAGCTTCCAAGTGTTGGCTATGGTAAATATTGCTGGAGTGCAGGATTGCCAGCATGTGTCTATTCTTTTTTGTGGTACATGGGCCTCTCACTGCCGTGGGCCCTCCCATTGCAGAGCACAGGCTCCGGACGCACAGGCCCAGCAGCCATAGCTCACGGGAACAGCCGCTCCGCGGCATGTGGGATCTTCCCGAATCGGGGCATGAACCCATGTCCCCTGCACTGGCAGGCGGACTCTCATCCACTGCGCCACCAGTGAATCCCAGCCTGTCTTTTTGATTCTCATCCCCTCAGGCGAAAGGCCCAGCAGTGGGTATACTTGATTGAATGGTAGCTCAGTATTTATCTTTACAAGGCACGTCATTTTTGTTTTCATGACTGGCTCTTACCATGTCCCACGTTGAAGCAAGGGTAGGCATTTCTCCAAAACCCCTTCAGCATTTATTGTTTGCAGAATTTTTCCTGATGGGCATTCTGACTGCTGTGAGCTGATAGGTTTTTGTCATTTGGATTTACATATCTTTAATTATTCCTAATGTTTAGCATTTTCCCATGCCTTTTTAAATTTCTGGCAGAGAAAAACAGAAAAAAAAACGGAGAGTACAGTTAAACTCTTGAAATTGTCTTCTTGGATGGTTGCCCTCTTTTGAATGTTCTGGTCAATTTTCGACCCCATGTTTGTTTTTGAGGGCAGGTGTTATTCACAGGCCTGCAATGAGTGTGACTATTTAGTGACCATTAGCAGTGGGTTTAAAGCTGCTGTTGTGGGAAATGGCCACAAGGCGGCAGCGTTTCTCCACTCCCAAGTCTGGTTCCTAGGGCAGCAGAGCCTTTCTGGGACCAATGGAATACAGAAGAAGGCATCATTGAAGTCTAATACAGAATACCATGTCCTGGTGGATGGTAGAATGACCAGTAGGGTCTAGGAATTAGGAACTACTGGATGTATATCCTCGGTGGCTTCACTGACTGTCCTAACATCCTTTACCAGGTCCCCAGCAGCCCACGGGGCTCTCGTGGTCAGGCCCCTCCCAGGATATGGGGCTCACCTGGGCAGGGCCCCAGCAGCCAACGGGGTTCTCATGTTCAGGCCACTCCCAGGGTATGGAGCTCAGCTGTGAAACTACCCAGCAGCCCATGAGGCTCTCGTGCTTAGGCACCTCCCATGATACAGAGCTCCCGTGGGCAGGTACCATGGCAGGGCTGGGCACACAGGAACCGTGCACATAGCCCTCATTGCAGAGCACCCCAGAACGCCTGTCACGCAGAGCTGACACAGAGCACCTCAGAGCAGGACTTGAACTAACCAACAGCAGCTCCGACAGGTCTCTGACCCTGGGCATCACTCTGTGCAGCCTCCCTCTGCCTGGTCTTCCAGAGACTTCCACTGCAGCCGGGGCACCAGGCCTTTGTCTCCAACCATCCCCCCTCCTCTCCCTGACTCCTGGGTTCCTCTCATTAGGATTAGGTCTTCTTGAAATTGTCTCCCACTCATGGGCCAGATAAAATGATGAGAAAACAAGCCGGAGATGCAGCCCCTTGTCTATCCTGACTCTCAGGAGCCCACACCTGTTCCTTGGAACTGGCCGTTTCAGCGAGGTCCATTTTCTGCAATGTGAGCCACTGAGGGGTGAGGATTGGCTGACCGGAGCAGCCTGTCCCTACCGGCCAGCCCTCCCCAGGTGTGCCTGGATTGAGGTCAATAGAAACACCACTCCAGGGAGCAACAGCGCCTGCAGCTGTGCCTGACGCCATATTCTCTGCCCCGTCAGCAGTCTCGGGGCTGTGCTGGTGGGAGGGAGTGAGGGGGCACGGTTTTGTGGGTGGCCCGGTGTGAGAGGGGCTCTGCTGGACTTTCTGCAGGAGTTGCCAGACTGCCACCTGCTAAAGAAGAGGATGGGTCACCCATACCTTCCGCTGGAATTTCTCCGTGGGCAGAGGTGAGGGAGGAACAAAGCAGTGGGGGCCAAGACAGGACGGATATCTCAGGCAGGGAAATGGAAAGTTTTCAGAAGAGCGCCTGGGGCCAGGATCATCCTGGCTGGCCTGCAGGCACCAAGTCAGCCTGCGTGCTTTCGCTGGTGTGGATCCACGGCCCTTCCTCTATGCTTTCAAGTCCTTGTACATATTCAGGTGTTTTACCTGGGAAGGGAGGGAACAGTTCAGCAGCAGCTGGCTGGGGGCTCAGCTCACGTTTACTCACAGACGCCTATGTACGGTCCCCCAGCTTTGCAATGAGGACGCTCCTTGCGGGGGTGGGGGGGGGCTGCTGGCTGCATGGGAGATAATTCCCTACCTCTGACCAACTTCAGAATTGTTTACCACTGGAGCAAGTGCCCTGATAGGGTTTTCCTCTGTATAACTAGTGGGTTCTGTTTATTTTTTCTGTTTTGTTTCAAGGTAGATTTTATTCCTCATTTATGTATTTATAGATATAAGCATGGAAATAATTCATTCATACAAATACATCTGTGTGAAGGGAAGAACGCTTTTCTGTTTTATTTTTAAATTTTATTTGTTTTTAAAAATTTTGAAATTTAATATTATTTATTTTTTTAGACAGCAGGTTATTATTAGTTATCTATTTTATACATATACATGTATACAGGTCAATCCCAATCTCCCAACTCATCCCACCACCACCACCCCATGGCTTCCCCCCCTTGGTTTCCATACGTTTGTTCTCTAACCCTGTGTCTCTAATTCTGCCCTGCAAACCGGTTCATCTGTACCAGTTTTCTAGGTTCCACATATATGCATTAATACACAATATTTGTTTTTCTCTTTCTGACTTACTTCTCTCGGTATGACAGTCTCTAGATCCATCCACGTCTCTACAAATGACCCCGTTTCATTCCTTTTTATGGCTGAGTAATATTCCATTTTATATATGTACCACATCTTTATCCATTCGTCTGTCTGTGGGCATTTAGGTTGCTTCCATTACCTGGCTATTGTAAATAGTGCTGCAATGAACATTGTGGTGAATGTGTCTTTTGGATTTATGGTTTTCTCTGGGTATATGCCCAGAAGTGGGATTGCTGGATCATATGGTAATTGTATTTTTAGTTTTTCTAATGAACCTCCATACTGTTCTCCATAGTGACTGTATCAATTGACATGCCCACCAATAGTGGAAGAGGGATCCATGTGTCCACACCCTCCGCAGCATTTGTAGTTTGTAGATTTTCTGATGATGCCCATTCTAACAGGTGTGAGGTGATACGTCATTGAAGTTTTGACTTGCATTTCTCTAATAATTAGTGATGTTGAGCAGCTTTTCATGTGCATCCTGGCCATCTCTGGGTCTCCTTTGAAGAAATGTCTATTTAGATATTCTACCTATTTTTGAAGTGGGTTGTATTTTTTTAATATTAAGCTGCATGAGCTGTTTATATATATTGGAGATTAAACCTTTGTCCATTGATTCGTTTTCACATATTTCCTCCCATTCTGAGGGTTGCCTTTTTCCATTCCCGTTTTTTAACAAAAGAAAGAAAGAAAGAAAGAAAAAGAGGCAGAACACAAATGTCCGTAAAATATGCCTCTTGAAACTGTCGTTTTGAAATATGGAGGTGTTTTGAATTTTTTGGTCGGTATACGACCCCAGGATTTGTTTTCAGGGCAGGTCTCATTTACAGGCCTGCAATTATTTTGAATATCAACTGACCATTAGCGCTGGGATTAAAGCTGCTGTTGTGTGAAACGGCCACAAGGTGGCAGCAGTTCTCCTTTACCAAATCTGGTGACTAGGGCAACAGAGCCTCAATGGAAGTCGTGTTCTAGGTTGTAATTTAGAATGGAATGTGCCAGGAAAAAGACCCTTATGTTTGTCTCACTATTTCTTATTGGGTTTTTTTTCATTTAATTTTTATTTTTTATCACAGCAAGTTTGATTACAATGTTTGGCTTGTTGTAGGTGTGCAAGATGTGGTTCTTTTACGCATATACATATGTCTGTTCTTCCTGGGATCCTTTTCCATGTACGTTATGACAGAATGTTGACTAATCTTCTCTTGGTATTCCGTAGGTGTTTGGTGTCTATATATTTCACCTGTGTTTGTATATGTCTCTTAACCCCAATATCCTAATGTATCCAATCCTCACACCTTTCCATTGGTGAACGGTAAGTTTGTTTAATGAATCTGCGATTGCCCTTCTCTGTGGAAATATCTTCACTAGTATCAATTTTTAGGTAACACCTATAAGTGATATCATACGATATGTGTCTTTCTCTTTCTGACTTACTACAAGTCACATGATTACCTCTAGACTCATCTACGGTGCTGCAGATGGCATTGTGTCCTTTTTTTCCTTGGCTAATATTCTGTCTGTACATGTACCAGTTCTTCTTTGACCACTCATCTGTTGATGGACTTTTTGGTTGCTCCCATGTCCTGGCTATTGTAATGCTGCGGCAATGCACATTTGCCTGCCTGTGTCTTTCCAATTCTGTCTTCTTAGGTTATAGGCCCAGGAGTTCGCCTGCTGGATCATATGGTAGCAAAATGTTTACCTTGTACAGGCACCGCCATCCTGTTCTCATTAGTGGCTCTTACCAGGTTACGTCCCACTTAAAGTTGAGGTGATGCTCTTCTCCACAACACCTTCAGCGTTTATTGTTTGGAGTATTTTTGCTGAAGTTTATTCTGACTAGTGTGAGCTGATACCACTTTGTGCTTGGATTTGCATGCGTCTCATAATACCTTGAAATTGAGCTTTCTGGCATGTCCTTTTTTTCTTCAAACTGTGAGTACAGCTTACCTCTTCAAATTGTTTTCGGGAAGTAGGTGTGACATTTAGAAATATTTTGGCCATTACCTCCCTCAAGACATTATGAGGGCAGGTTTCATTCACAGCCCTCCAGTACTGGTGCATATGAAGTGACCCTTAGCACAGGTTTTAAAGCTGCTGTTGCAGGTAACGGCCAGAGGGTGGCAGCATTTCTGCTTTTCCCAATCTGTTAACTAGGGAAACAGACCATCCTGGCAGTGGTGTTCCTCGGTTCTATATTAGAGTGGAATGTGCCCCCAAAAGCTGATGTCTCCTTACTTATGTTTGTTTTAGAAATCGAATTTCTATATATTTTTTTATTGGAGTCATATTCCATTGTGTTCATGGACCACTTCTTCTTTGAGCATTCCTCTGTTGATGGACATTTTCGTAGCTTCCAAGTGTTGGCTATGGTAAATATTGCTGGAGTGCAGGATTGCCAGCATGTGTCTATTCTTTTTTGTGGTACATGGGCCTCTCACTGCCGTGGGCCCTCCCATTGCAGAGCACAGGCTCCGGACGCACAGGCCCAGCAGCCATAGCTCACGGGAACAGCCGCTCCGCGGCATGTGGGATCTTCCCGAATCGGGGCATGAACCCATGTCCCCTGCACTGGCAGGCGGACTCTCATCCACTGCGCCACCAGTGAATCCCAGCCTGTCTTTTTGATTCTCATCCCCTCAGGCGAAAGGCCCAGCAGTGGGTATACTTGATTGAATGGTAGCTCAGTATTTATCTTTACAAGGCACGTCATTTTTGTTTTCATGACTGGCTCTTACCATGTCCCACGTTGAAGCAAGGGTAGGCATTTCTCCAAAACCCCTTCAGCATTTATTGTTTGCAGAATTTTTCCTGATGGGCATTCTGACTGCTGTGAGCTGATAGGTTTTTGTCATTTGGATTTACATATCTTTAATTATTCCTAATGTTTAGCATTTTCCCATGCCTTTTTAAATTTCTGGCAGAGAAAAACAGAAAAAAAAACGGAGAGTACAGTTAAACTCTTGAAATTGTCTTCTTGGATGGTTGCCCTCTTTTGAATGTTCTGGTCAATTTTCGACCCCATGTTTGTTTTTGAGGGCAGGTGTTATTCACAGGCCTGCAATGAGTGTGACTATTTAGTGACCATTAGCAGTGGGTTTAAAGCTGCTGTTGTGGGAAATGGCCACAAGGCGGCAGCGTTTCTCCACTCCCAAGTCTGGTTCCTAGGGCAGCAGAGCCTTTCTGGGACCAATGGAATACAGAAGAAGGCATCATTGAAGTCTAATACAGAATACCATGTCCTGGTGGATGGTAGAATGACCAGTAGGGTCTAGGAATTAGGAACTACTGGATGTATATCCTCGGTGGCTTCACTGACTGTCCTAACATCCTTTACCAGGTCCCCAGCAGCCCACGGGGCTCTCGTGGTCAGGCCCCTCCCAGGATATGGGGCTCACCTGGGCAGGGCCCCAGCAGCCAACGGGGTTCTCATGTTCAGGCCACTCCCAGGGTATGGAGCTCAGCTGTGAAACTACCCAGCAGCCCATGAGGCTCTCGTGCTTAGGCACCTCCCATGATACAGAGCTCCCGTGGGCAGGTACCATGGCAGGGCTGGGCACACAGGAACCGTGCACATAGCCCTCATTGCAGAGCACCCCAGAACGCCTGTCACGCAGAGCTGACACAGAGCACCTCAGAGCAGGACTTGAACTAACCAACAGCAGCTCCGACAGGTCTCTGACCCTGGGCATCACTCTGTGCAGCCTCCCTCTGCCTGGTCTTCCAGAGACTTCCACTGCAGCCGGGGCACCAGGCCTTTGTCTCCAACCATCCCCCCTCCTCTCCCTGACTCCTGGGTTCCTCTCATTAGGATTAGGTCTTCTTGAAATTGTCTCCCACTCATGGGCCAGATAAAATGATGAGAAAACAAGCCGGAGATGCAGCCCCTTGTCTATCCTGACTCTCAGGAGCCCACACCTGTTCCTTGGAACTGGCCGTTTCAGCGAGGTCCATTTTCTGCAATGTGAGCCACTGAGGGGTGAGGATTGGCTGACCGGAGCAGCCTGTCCCTACCGGCCAGCCCTCCCCAGGTGTGCCTGGGTTGAGGTCAATAGAAACACCGCTCCAGGGAGCAACAGCGCCTGCAGCTGTGCCTGACGCCATATTCTCTGCCCCGTCAGCAGTCTCGGGGCTGTGCTGGTGGGAGGGAGTGAGGGGGCACGGTTTTGTGGGTGGCCCGGTGTGAGAGGGGCTCTGCTGGACTTTCTGCAGGAGTTGCCAGACTGCCACCTGCTAAAGAAGAGGATGGGTCACCCATACCTTCCGCTGGAATTTCTCCGCGGGCAGAGGTGAGGGAGGAACAAAGCACTGGGGGCCAAGACAGGACGGATATCTCAGGCAGGGAAATGGAAAGTTTTCAGAAGAGCGCCTGGGGCCAGGATCATCCTGGCTGGCCTGCAGGCACCAAGTCAGCCTGCGTGCTTTCGCTGGTGTGGATCCACGGCCCTTCCTCTATGCTTTCAAGTCCTTGTACATATTCAGGTGTTTTACCTGGGAAGGGAGGGAACAGTTCAGCAGCAGCTGGCTGGGGGCTCAGCTCACGTTTACTCACAGACGCCTATGTACGGTCCCCCAGCTTTGCAATGAGGACGCTCCTTGCGGGGGTGGGGGGGGGGGCTGCTGGCTGCATGGGAGATAATTCCCTACCTCTGACCAACTTCAGAATTGTTTACCACTGGAGCAAGTGCCCTGATAGGGTTTTCCTCTGTATAACTAGTGGGTTCTGTTTATTTTTTCTGTTTTGTTTCAAGGTAGATTTTATTCCTCATTTATGTATTTATAGATATAAGCATGGAAATAATTCATTCATACAAATACATCTGTGTGAAGGGAAGAACGTTTTTCTGTTTTATTTTTAAATTTTATTTGTTTTAAAAAATTTTGAAATTTAGTATTATTTATTTTTTTAGACAGCAGGTTATTATTAGTTATCTATTTTATACATATACATGTATACAGGTCAATCCCAATCTCCCAACTCATCCCACCACCACCACCCCATGGCTTCCCCCCCTTGGTTTCCATACGTTTGTTCTCTAACCCTGTGTCTCTAATTCTGCCCTGCAAACCGGTTCATCTGTACCAGTTTTCTAGGTTCCACATATATGCATTAATACACAATATTTGTTTTTCTCTTTCTGACTTACTTCTCTCGGTATGACAGTCTCTAGATCCATCCACGTCTCTACAAATGACCCCGTTTCATTCCTTTTTATGGCTGAGTAATATTCCATTTTATATATGTACCACATCTTTATCCATTCGTCTGTCTGTGGGCATTTAGGTTGCTTCCATTACCTGGCTATTGTAAATAGTGCTGCAATGAACATTGTGGTGAATGTGTCTTTTGGATTTATGGTTTTCTCTGGGTATATGCCCAGAAGTGGGATTGCTGGATCATATGGTAATTGTATTTTTAGTTTTTCTAATGAACCTCCATACTGTTCTCCATAGTGACTGTATCAATTGACATGCCCACCAATAGTGGAAGAGGGATCCATGTGTCCACACCCTCCGCAGCATTTGTAGTTTGTCGATTTTCTGATGATGCCCATTCTAACAGGTGTGAGGTGATACCTCATTGAAGTTTTGACTTGCATTTCTCTAATAATTAGTGATGTTGAGCAGCTTTTCATGTGCATCCTGGCCATCTCTGGGTCTCCTTTGAAGAAATGTCTATTTAGATATTCTACCCATTTTTGAAGTGGGTTGTATTTTTTTTAATATTAAGCTGCATGAGCTGTTTATATATATTGGAGATTAAACCTTTGTCCATTGATTCGTTTTCACATATTTCCTCCCATTCTGAGGGTTGCCTTTTTCCATTCCCGTTTTTTAACAAAAGAAAGAAAGAAAGAAAAAGAAGCAGAACACAAATGTCCGTAAAATATGCCTCTTGAAACTGTCGTTTTGAAATATGGAGGTGTTTTGAATTTTTTGGTCGCTATACGACCCCAGGATTTGTTTTCAGGGCAGGTCTCATTTACAGGCCTGCAATTATTTTGAATATCAACTGACCATTAGCGCTGGGATTAAAGCTGCTGTTGTGTGAAACGGCCACAAGGTGGCAGCAGTTCTCCTTTACCAAATCTGGTGACTAGGGCAACAGAGCCTCAATGGAAGTCGTGTTCTAGGTTGTAATTTAGAATGGAATGTGCCAGGAAAAAGACCCTTAAGTTTGTCTCACTATTTCTTGTTCGGTTTTTTTTCATTTAATTTTTATTTTTTATCACAGCAAGTTTGATTACAATGTTTGGCTTGTTGTAGGTGTGCAAGATGTGGTTCTTTTACGCATATACATATGTCTGTTCTTCCTGGGATCCTTTTCCATGTACGTTATGACAGAATGTTGACTAATCTTCTCTTGGTATTCCGTAGGTGTTTGGTGTCTATATATTTCACCTGTGTTTGTATATGTCTCTTAACCCCAATATCCTAATGTATCCAATCCTCACACCTTTCCATTGGTGAACCGTAAGTTTGTTTAATGAATCTGCGATTGCCCTTCTCTGTGGAAATATCTTCACTAGTATCAAGTTTTAGGTAACACCTATAAGTGATATCATACGATATGTGTCTTTCTCTTTCTGACTTACTACAAGTCACGTGATTACCTCTAGACTCATCTACGGTGCTGCAGATGGCATTGTGTCCTTTTTTTCCTTGGCTAATATTCTGTCTGTACATGTACCAGTTCTTCTTTGACCACTCATCTGTTGATGGACTTTTTGGTTGCTCCCATGTCATGGCTATTGTAATGCTGCGGCAATGCACATTTGCCTGCCTGTGTCTTTCCAATTCTGTCTTCTTAGGTTATAGGCCCAGGAGTTCGCCTGCTGGATCATATGGTAGCAAAATGTTTACCTTGTACAGGCACCGCCATTCTGTTCTCATTAGTGGCTCTTACCAGGTTACGTCCCACTTAAAGTTGAGGTGATGCTCTTCTCCACAACACCTTCAGCGTTTATTGTTTGGAGTAGTTTTGCTGAAGTTTATTCTGACTAGTGTGAGCTGATACCACTTTGTGCTTGGATTTGCATGTGTCTCATAATACCTTGAAATTGAGCTTTCTGGCATGTCCTTTTTTTCTTCAAACTGTGAGTACAGCTTACCTCTTCAAATTGTTTTCGGGAAGTAGGTGTGA
The DNA here is from genome assembly GCF_964341445.2 of Mesoplodon mirus. Classification (NCBI taxonomy): domain Eukaryota; kingdom Metazoa; phylum Chordata; class Mammalia; order Artiodactyla; family Ziphiidae; genus Mesoplodon; species Mesoplodon mirus. Next base: position 94,137,317 of record NC_138979.1, read on the forward strand.
CATTTAGAAATATTTTGGCCATTACCTCCCTCAAGACATTATGAGGGCAGGTTTCATTCACAGCCCTCCAGTACTGGTGCATATGAAGTGACCCTTAGCACAGGTTTTAAAGCTGCTGTTGCAGGTAACGGCCAGAGGGTGGCAGCATTTCTGCTTTTCCCAATCTGTTAACTAGGGAAACAGACCATCCTGGCAGTGGTGTTCCTCGGTTCTATATTAGAGTGGAATGTGCCCCCAAAAGCTGATGTCTCCTTACTTATGTTTGTTTTAGAAATCGAATTTCTATATATTTTTTTATTGGAGTCATATTCCATTGTGTTCATGGACCACTTCTTCTTTGAGCATTCCTCTGTTGATGGACATTTTCGTAGCTTCCAAGTGTTGGCTATGGTAAATATTGCTGGAGTGCAGGATTGCCAGCATGTGTCTTTTCTTTTTTGTGGTACATGGGCCTCTCACTGCCGTGGGCCCTCCCATTGCAGAGCACAGGCTCCGGACGCACAGGCCCAGCAGCCATAGCTCACGGGAACAGCCGCTCCGCGGCATGTGGGATCTTCCCGAATCGGGGCATGAACCCATGTCCCCTGCACTGGCAGGCGGACTCTCATCCACTGCGCCACCAGTGAATCCCAGCCTGTCTTTTTGATTCTCATCCCCTCAGGCGAAAGGCCCAGCAGTGGGTATACTTGATTGAATGGTAGCTCAGTATTTATCTTTACAAGGCACGTCATTTTTGTTTTCATGACTGGCTCTTACCATGTCCCACGTTGAAGCAAGGGTAGGCATTTCTCCAAAACCCCTTCAGCATTTATTGTTTGCAGAATTTTTCCTGATGGGCATTCTGACTGCTGTGAGCTGATAGGTTTTTGTCATTTGGATTTACATATCTTTAATTATTCCTAATGTTTAGCATTTTCCCATGCCTTTTTAAATTTCTGGCAGAGAAAAACAGAAAAAAAAACGGAGAGTACAGTTAAACTCTTGAAATTGTCTTCTTGGATGGTTGCCCTCTTTTGAATGTTCTGGTCAATTTTCGACCCCATGTTTGTTTTTGAGGGCAGGTGTTATTCACAGGCCTGCAATGAGTGTGACTATTTAGTGACCATTAGCAGTGGGTTTAAAGCTGCTGTTGTGGGAAATGGCCACAAGGCGGCAGCGTTTCTCCACTCCCAAGTCTGGTTCCTAGGGCAGCAGAGCCTTTCTGGGACCAATGGAATACAGAAGAAGGCATCATTGAAGTCTAATACAGAATACCATGTCCTGGTGGATGGTAGAATGACCAGTAGGGTCTAGGAATTAGGAACTACTGGATGTATATCCTCGGTGGCTTCACTGACTGTCCTAACATCCTTTACCAGGTCCCCAGCAGCCCACGGGGCTCTCGTGGTCAGGCCCCTCCCAGGATATGGGGCTCACCTGGGCAGGGCCCCAGCAGCCAACGGGGTTCTCATGTTCAGGCCACTCCCAGGTTATGGAGCTCAGCTGTGAAACTACCCAGCAGCCCATGAGGCTCTCGTGCTTAGGCACCTCCCATGATACAGAGCTCCCGTGGGCAGGTACCATGGCAGGGCTGGGCACACAGGAACCGTGCACATAGCCCTCATTGCAGAGCACCCCAGAACGCCTGTCACGCAGAGCTGACACAGAGCACCTCAGAGCAGGACTTGAACTAACCAACAGCAGCTCCGACAGGTCTCTGACCCTGGGCATCACTCTGTGCAGCCTCCCTCTGCCTGGTCTTCCAGAGACTTCCACTGCAGCCGGGGCACCAGGCCTTTGTCTCCAACCATCCCCCCTCCTCTCCCTGACTCCTGGGTTCCTCTCATTAGGATTAGGTCTTCTTGAAATTGTCTCCCACTCATGGGCCAGATAAAATGATGAGAAAACAAGCCGGAGATGCAGCCCCTTGTCTATCCTGACTCTCAGGAGCCCACACCTGTTCCTTGGAACTGGCCGTTTCAGCGAGGTCCATTTTCTGCAATGTGAGCCACTGAGGGGTGAGGATTGGCTGACCGGAGCAGCCTGTCCCTACCGGCCAGCCCTCCCCAGGTGTGCCTGGGTTGAGGTCAATAGAAACACCGCTCCAGGGAGCAACAGCGCCTGCAGCTGTGCCTGACGCCATATTCTCTGCCCCGTCAGCAGTCTCGGGGCTGTGCTGGTGGGAGGGAGTGAGGGGGCACGGTTTTGTGGGTGGCCCGGTGTGAGAGGGGCTCTGCTGGACTTTCTGCAGGAGTTGCCAGACTGCCACCTGCTAAAGAAGAGGATGGGTCACCCATACCTTCCGCTGGAATTTCTCCGCGGGCAGAGGTGAGGGAGGAACAAAGCACTGGGGGCCAAGACAGGACGGATATCTCAGGCAGGGAAATGGAAAGTTTTCAGAAGAGCGCCTGGGGCCAGGATCATCCTGGCTGGCCTGCAGGCACCAAGTCAGCCTGCGTGCTTTCGCTGGTGTGGATCCACGGCCCTTCCTCTATGCTTTCAAGTCCTTGTACATATTCAGGTGTTTTACCTGGGAAGGGAGGGAACAGTTCAGCAGCAGCTGGCTGGGGGCTCAGCTCACGTTTACTCACAGACGCCTATGTACGGTCCCCCAGCTTTGCAATGAGGACGCTCCTTGCGGGGGTGGGGGGGGGGGCTGCTGGCTGCATGGGAGATAATTCCCTACCTCTGACCAACTTCAGAATTGTTTACCACTGGAGCAAGTGCCCTGATAGGGTTTTCCTCTGTATAACTAGTGGGTTCTGTTTATTTTTTCTGTTTTGTTTCAAGGTAGATTTTATTCCTCATTTATGTATTTATAGATATAAGCATGGAAATAATTCATTCATACAAATACATCTGTGTGAAGGGAAGAACGCTTTTCTGTTTTATTTTTAAATTTTATTTGTTTTTAAAAATTTTGAAATTTAGTATTATTTATTTTTTTAGACAGCAGGTTATTATTAGTTATCTATTTTATACATATACATGTATACAGGTCAATCCCAATCTCCCAACTCATCCCACCACCACCACCCCATGGCTTCCCCCCCTTGGTTTCCATACGTTTGTTCTCTAACCCTGTGTCTCTAATTCTGCCCTGCAAACCGGTTCATCTGTACCAGTTTTCTAGGTTCCACATATATGCATTAATACACAATATTTGTTTTTCTCTTTCTGACTTACTTCTCTCGGTATGACAGTCTCTAGATCCATCCACGTCTCTACAAATGACCCCGTTTCATTCCTTTTTATGGCTGAGTAATATTCCATTTTATATATGTACCACATCTTTATCCATTCGTCTGTCTGTGGGCATTTAGGTTGCTTCCATTACCTGGCTATTGTAAATAGTGCTGCAATGAACATTGTGGTGAATGTGTCTTTTGGATTTATGGTTTTCTCTGGGTATATGCCCAGAAGTGGGATTGCTGGATCATATGGTAATTGTATTTTTAGTTTTTCTAATGAACCTCCATACTGTTCTCCATAGTGACTGTATCAATTGACATGCCCACCAATAGTGGAAGAGGGATCCATGTGTCCACACCCTCCGCAGCATTTGTAGTTTGTAGATTTTCTGATGATGCCCATTCTAACAGGTGTGAGGTGATACGTCATTGAAGTTTTGACTTGCATTTCTCTAATAATTAGTGATGTTGAGCAGCTTTTCATGTGCATCCTGGCCATCTCTGGGTCTCCTTTGAAGAAATGTCTATTTAGATATTCTACCTATTTTTGAAGTGGGTTGTATTTTTTTTAATATTAAGCTGCATGAGCTGTTTATATATATTGGAGATTAAACCTTTGTCCATTGATTCGTTTTCACATATTTCCTCCCATTCTGAGGGTTGCCTTTTTCCATTCCCGTTTTTTAACAAAAGAAAGAAAGAAAGAAAGAAAAAGAGGCAGAACACAAATGTCCGTAAAATATGCCTCTTGAAACTGTCGTTTTGAAATATGGAGGTGTTTTGAATTTTTTGGTCGGTATACGACCCCAGGATTTGTTTTCAGGGCAGGTCTCATTTACAGGCCTGCAATTATTTTGAATATCAACTGACCATTAGCGCTGGGATTAAAGCTGCTGTTGTGTGAAACGGCCACAAGGTGGCAGCAGTTCTCCTTTACCAAATCTGGTGACTAGGGCAACAGAGCCTCAATGGAAGTCGTGTTCTAGGTTGTAATTTAGAATGGAATGTGCCAGGAAAAAGACCCTTATGTTTGTCTCACTATTTCTTATTGGGTTTTTTTTCATTTAATTTTTATTTTTTATCACAGCAAGTTTGATTACAATGTTTGGCTTGTTGTAGGTGTGCAAGATGTGGTTCTTTTACGCATATACATATGTCTGTTCTTCCTGGGATCCTTTTCCATGTACGTTATGACAGAATGTTGACTAATCTTCTCTTGGTATTCCGTAGGTGTTTGGTGTCTATATATTTCACCTGTGTTTGTATATGTCTCTTAACCCCAATATCCTAATGTATCCAATCCTCACACCTTTCCATTGGTGAACCGTAAGTTTGTTTAATGAATCTGCGATTGCCCTTCTCTGTGGAAATATCTTCACTAGTATCAATTTTTAGGTAACACCTATAAGTGATATCATACGATATGTGTCTTTCTCTTTCTGACTTACTACAAGTCACATGATTACCTCTAGACTCATCTACGGTGCTGCAAATGGCATTGTGTCCTTTTTTTCCTTGGCTAATATTCTGTCTGTACATGTACCAGTTCTTCTTTGACCACTCATCTGTTGATGGACTTTTTGGTTGCTCCCATGTCATGGCTATTGTAATGCTGCGGCAATGCACATTTGCCTGCCTGTGTCTTTCCAATTCTGTCTTCTTAGGTTATAGGCCCAGGAGTTCGCCTGCTGGATCATATGGTAGCAAAATGTTTACCTTGTACAGGCACCGCCATCCTGTTCTCATTAGTGGCTCTTACCAGGTTACGTCCCACTTAAAGTTGAGGTGATGCTCTTCTCCACAACACCTTCAGCGTTTATTGTTTGGAGTATTTTTGCTGAAGTTTATTCTGACTAGTGTGAGCTGATACCACTTTGTGCTTGGATTTGCATGCGTCTCATAATACCTTGAAATTGAGCTTTCTGGCATGTCCTTTTTTTCTTCAAACTGTGAGTACAGCTTACCTCTTCAAATTGTTTTCGGGAAGTAGGTGTGACATTTAGAAATATTTTGGCCATTACCTCCCTCAAGACATTATGAGGGCAGGTTTCATTCACAGCCCTCCAGTACTGGTGCATATGAAGTGACCCTTAGCACAGGTTTTAAAGCTGCTGTTGCAGGTAACGGCCAGAGGGTGGCAGCATTTCTGCTTTTCCCAATCTGTTAACTAGGGAAACAGACCATCCTTGCAGTGGTGTTCCTCGGTTCTATATTAGAGTGGAATGTGCCCCCAAAAGCTGATGTCTCCTTACTTATGTTTGTTTTAGAAATCGAATTTCTATATATTTTTTTATTGGAGTCATATTCCATTGTGTTCATGGACCACTTCTTCTTTGAGCATTCCTCTGTTGATGGACATTTTCGTAGCTTCCAAGTGTTGGCTATGGTAAATATTGCTGGAGTGCAGGATTGCCAGCATGTGTCTTTTCTTTTTTGTGGTACATGGGCCTCTCACTGCCGTGGGCCCTCCCATTGCAGAGCACAGGCTCCGGACGCACAGGCCCAGCAGCCATAGCTCACGGGAACAGCCGCTCCGCGGCATGTGGGATCTTCCCGAATCGGGGCATGAACCCATGTCCCCTGCACTGGCAGGCGGACTCTCATCCACTGCGCCACCAGTGAATCCCAGCCTGTCTTTTTGATTCTCATCCCCTCAGGCGAAAGGCCCAGCAGTGGGTATACTTGATTGAATGGTAGCTCAGTATTTATCTTTACAAGGCACGTCATTTTTGTTTTCATGACTGGCTCTTACCATGTCCCACGTTGAAGCAAGGGTAGGCATTTCTCCAAAACCCCTTCAGCATTTATTGTTTGCAGAATTTTTCCTGATGGGCATTCTGACTGCTGTGAGCTGATAGGTTTTTGTCATTTGGATTTACATATCTTTAATTATTCCTAATGTTTAGCATTTTCCCATGCCTTTTTAAATTTCTGGCAGAGAAAAACAGAAAAAAAAACGGAGAGTACAGTTAAACTCTTGAAATTGTCTTCTTGGATGGTTGCCCTCTTTTGAATGTTCTGGTCAATTTTCGACCCCATGTTTGTTTTTGAGGGCAGGTGTTATTCACAGGCCTGCAATGAGTGTGACTATTTAGTGACCATTAGCAGTGGGTTTAAAGCTGCTGTTGTGGGAAATGGCCACAAGGCGGCAGCGTTTCTCCACTCCCAAGTCTGGTTCCTAGGGCAGCAGAGCCTTTCTGGGACCAATGGAATACAGAAGAAGGCATCATTGAAGTCTAATACAGAATACCATGTCCTGGTGGATGGTAGAATGACCAGTAGGGTCTAGGAATTAGGAACTACTGGATGTATATCCTCGGTGGCTTCACTGACTGTCCTAACATCCTTTACCAGGTCCCCAGCAGCCCACGGGGCTCTCGTGGTCAGGCCCCTCCCAGGATATGGGGCTCACCTGGGCAGGGCCCCAGCAGCCAACGGGGTTCTCATGTTCAGGCCACTCCCAGGGTATGGAGCTCAGCTGTGAAACTACCCAGCAGCCCATGAGGCTCTCGTGCTTAGGCACCTCCCATGATACAGAGCTCCCGTGGGCAGGTACCATGGCAGGGCTGGGCACACAGGAACCGTGCACATAGCCCTCATTGCAGAGCACCCCAGAACGCCTGTCACGCAGAGCTGACACAGAGCACCTCAGAGCAGGACTTGAACTAACCAACAGCAGCTCCGACAGGTCTCTGACCCTGGGCATCACTCTGTGCAGCCTCCCTCTGCCTGGTCTTCCAGAGACTTCCACTGCAGCCGGGGCACCAGGCCTTTGTCTCCAACCATCCCCCCTCCTCTCCCTGACTCCTGGGTTCCTCTCATTAGGATTAGGTCTTCTTGAAATTGTCTCCCACTCATGGGCCAGATAAAATGATGAGAAAACAAGCCGGAGATGCAGCCCCTTGTCTATCCTGACTCTCAGGAGCCCACACCTGTTCCTTGGAACTGGCCGTTTCAGCGAGGTCCATTTTCTGCAATGTGAGCCACTGAGGGGTGAGGATTGGCTGACCGGAGCAGCCTGTCCCTACCGGCCAGCCCTCCCCAGGTGTGCCTGGGTTGAGGTCAATAGAAACACCGCTCCAGGGAGCAACAGCGCCTGCAGCTGTGCCTGACGCCATATTCTCTGCCCCGTCAGCAGTCTCGGGGCTGTGCTGGTGGGAGGGAGTGAGGGGGCACGGTTTTGTGGGTGGCCCGGTGTGAGAGGGGCTCTGCTGGACTTTCTGCAGGAGTTGCCAGACTGCCACCTGCTAAAGAAGAGGATGGGTCACCCATACCTACCGCTGGAATTTCTCCGCGGGCAGAGGTGAGGGAGGAACAAAGCAGTGGGGGCCAAGACAGGACGGATATCTCAGGCAGGGAAATGGAAAGTTTTCAGAAGAGCGCCTGGGGCCAGGATCATCCTGGCTGGCCTGCAGGCACCAAGTCAGCCTGCGTGCTTTCGCTGGTGTGGATCCACGGCCCTTCCTCTATGCTTTCAAGTCCTTGTACATATTCAGGTGTTTTACCTGGGAAGGGAGGGAACAGTTCAGCAGCAGCTGGCTGGGGGCTCAGCTCACGTTTACTCACAGACGCCTATGTACGGTCCCCCAGCTTTGCAATGAGGACGCTCCTTGCGGGGGTGGGGGGGGGGGGCTGCTGGCTGCATGGGAGATAATTCCCTACCTCTGACCAACTTCAGAATTGTTTACCACTGGAGCAAGTGCCCTGATAGGGTTTTCCTCTGTATAACTAGTGGGTTCTGTTTATTTTTTCTGTTTTGTTTCAAGGTAGATTTTATTCCTCATTTATGTATTTATAGATATAAGCATGGAAATAATTCATTCATACAAATACATCTGTGTGAAGGGAAGAACGCTTTTCTGTTTTATTTTTAAATTTTATTTGTTTTTAAAAATTTTGAAATTTAGTATTATTTATTTTTTTAGACAGCAGGTTATTATTAGTTATCTATTTTATACATATACATGTATACAGGTCAATCCCAATCTCCCAACTCATCCCACCACCACCACCCCATGGCTTCCCCCCCTTGGTTTCCGTACGTTTGTTCTCTAACCCTGTGTCTCTAATTCTGCCCTGCAAACCGGTTCATCTGTACCAGTTTTCTAGGTTCCACATATATGCATTAATACACAATATTTGTTTTTCTCTTTCTGACTTACTTCTCTCGGTATGACAGTCTCTAGATCCATCCACGTCTCTACAAATGACCCCGTTTCATTCCTTTTTATGGCTGAGTAATATTCCATTTTATATATGTACCACATCTTTATCCATTCGTCTGTCTGTGGGCATTTAGGTTGCTTCCATTACCTGGCTATTGTAAATAGTGCTGCAATGAACATTGTGGTGAATGTGTCTTTTGGATTTATGGTTTTCTCTGGGTATATGCCCAGAAGTGGGATTGCTGGATCATATGGTAATTGTATTTTTAGTTTTTCTAATGAACCTCCATACTGTTCTCCATAGTGACTGTATCAATTGACATGCCCACCAATAGTGGAAGAGGGATCCATGTGTCCACACCCTCCGCAGCATTTGTAGTTTGTAGATTTTCTGATGATGCCCATTCTAACAGGTGTGAGGTGATACGTCATTGAAGTTTTGACTTGCATTTCTCTAATAATTAGTGATGTTGAGCAGCTTTTCATGTGCATCCTGGCCATCTCTGGGTCTCCTTTGAAGAAATGTCTATTTAGATATTCTACCTATTTTTGAAGTGGGTTGTATTTTTTTTAATATTAAGCTGCATGAGCTGTTTATATATATTGGAGATTAAACCTTTGTCCATTGATTCGTTTTCACATATTTCCTCCCATTCTGAGGGTTGCCTTTTTCCATTCCCGTTTTTTAACAAAAGAAAGAAAGAAAGAAAGAAAAAGAGGCAGAACACAAATGTCCGTAAAATATGCCTCTTGAAACTGTCGTTTTGAAATATGGAGGTGTTTTGAATTTTTTGGTCGGTATACGACCCCAGGATTTGTTTTCAGGGCAGGTCTCATTTACAGGCCTGCAATTATTTTGAATATCAACTGACCATTAGCGCTGGGATTAAAGCTGCTGTTGTGTGAAACGGCCACAAGGTGGCAGCAGTTCTCCTTTACCAAATCTGGTGACTAGGGCAACAGAGCCTCAATGGAAGTCGTGTTCTAGGTTGTAATTTAGAATGGAATGTGCCAGGAAAAAGACCCTTATGTTTGTCTCACTATTTCTTGTTCGGTTTTTTTTCATTTAATTTTTATTTTTTATCACAGCAAGTTTGATTACAATGTTTGGCTTGTTGTAGGTGTGCAAGATGTGGTTCTTTTACGCATATACATATGTCTGTTCTTCCTGGGATCCTTTTCCATGTACGTTATGACAGAATGTTGACTAATCTTCTCTTGGTATTCCGTAGGTGTTTGGTGTCTATATATTTCACCTGTGTTTGTATATGTCTCTTAACCCCAATATCCTAATGTATCCAATCCTCACACCTTTCCATTGGTGAACCGTAAGTTTGTTTAATGAATCTGCGATTGCCCTTCTCTGTGGAAATATCTTCACTAGTATCAATTTTTAGGTAACACCTATAAGTGATATCATACGATATGTGTCTTTCTCTTTCTGACTTACTACAAGTCACATGATTACCTCTAGACTCATCTACGGTGCTGCAGATGGCATTGTGTCCTTTTTTTCCTTGGCTAATATTCTGTCTGTACATGTACCAGTTCTTCTTTGACCACTCATCTGTTGATGGACTTTTTGGTTGCTCCCATGTCATGGCTATTGTAATGCTGCGGCAATGCACATTTGCCTGCCTGTGTCTTTCCAATTCTGTCTTCTTAGGTTATAGGCCCAGGAGTTCGCCTGCTGGATCATATGGTAGCAAAATGTTTACCTTGTACAGGCACCGCCATCCTGTTCTCATTAGTGGCTCTTACCAGGTTACGTCCCACTTAAAGTTGAGGTGATGCTCTTCTCCACAACACCTTCAGCGTTTATTGTTTGGAGTATTTTTGCTGAAGTTTATTCTGACTAGTGTGAGCTGATACCACTTTGTGCTTGGATTTGCATGCGTCTCATAATACCTTGAAATTGAGCTTTCTGGCATGTCCTTTTTTTCTTCAAACTGTGAGTACAGCTTACCTCTTCAAATTGTTTTCGGGAAGTAGGTGTGACATTTAGAAATATTTTGGCCATTACCTCCCTCAAGACATTACGAGGGCAGGTTTCATTCACAGCCCTCCAGTACTGGTGCATATGAAGTGACCCTTAGCACAGGTTTTAAAGCTGCTGTTGCAGGTAACGGCCAGAGGGTGGCAGCATTTCTGCTTTTCCCAATCTGTTAACTAGGGAAACAGACCATCCTTGCAGTGGTGTTCCTCGGTTCTATATTAGAGTGGAATGTGCCCCCAAAAGCTGATGTCTCCTTACTTATGTTTGTTTTAGAAATCGAATTTCTATATATTTTTTTATTGGAGTCATATTCCATTGTGTTCATGGACCACTTCTTCTTTGAGCATTCCTCTGTTGATGGACATTTTCGTAGCTTCCAAGTGTTGGCTATGGTAAATATTGCTGGAGTGCAGGATTGCCAGCATGTGTCTTTTCTTTTTTGTGGTACATGGGCCTCTCACTGCCGTGGGCCCTCCCATTGCAGAGCACAGGCTCCGGACGCACAGGCCCAGCAGCCATAGCTCACGGGAACAGCCGCTCCGCGGCATGTGGGATCTTCCCGAATCGGGGCATGAACCCATGTCCCCTGCACTGGCAGGCGGACTCTCATCCACTGCGCCACCAGTGAATCCCAGCCTGTCTTTTTGATTCTCATCCCCTCAGGCGAAAGGCCCAGCAGTGGGTATACTTGATTGAATGGTAGCTCAGTATTTATCTTTACAAGGCACGTCATTTTTGTTTTCATGACTGGCTCTTACCATGTCCCACGTTGAAGCAAGGGTAGGCATTTCTCCAAAACCCCTTCAGCATTTATTGTTTGCAGAATTTTTCCTGATGGGCATTCTGACTGCTGTGAGCTGATAGGTTTTTGTCATTTGGATTTACATATCTTTAATTATTCCTAATGTTTAGCATTTTCCCATGCCTTTTTAAATTTCTGGCAGAGAAAAACAGAAAAAAAAACGGAGAGTACAGTTAAACTCTTGAAATTGTCTTCTTGGATGGTTGCCCTCTTTTGAATGTTCTGGTCAATTTTCGACCCCATGTTTGTTTTTGAGGGCAGGTGTTATTCACAGGCCTGCAATGAGTGTGACTATTTAGTGACCATTAGCAGTGGGTTTAAAGCTGCTGTTGTGGGAAATGGCCACAAGGCGGCAGCGTTTCTCCACTCCCAAGTCTGGTTCCTAGGGCAGCAGAGCCTTTCTGGGACCAATGGAATACAGAAGAAGGCATCATTGAAGTCTAATACAGAATACCATGTCCTGGTGGATGGTAGAATGACCAGTAGGGTCTAGGAATTAGGAACTACTGGATGTATATCCTCGGTGGCTTCACTGACTGTCCTAACATCCTTTACCAGGTCCCCAGCAGCCCACGGGGCTCTCGTGGTCAGGCCCCTCCCAGGATATGGGGCTCACCTGGGCAGGGCCCCAGCAGCCAACGGGGTTCTCATGTTCAGGCCACTCCCAGGGTATGGAGCTCAGCTGTGAAACTACCCAGCAGCCCATGAGGCTCTCGTGCTTAGGCACCTCCCATGATACAGAGCTCCCGTGGGCAGGTACCATGGCAGGGCTGGGCACACAGGAACCGTGCACATAGCCCTCATTGCAGAGCACCCCAGAACGCCTGTCACGCAGAGCTGACACAGAGCACCTCAGAGCAGGACTTGAACTAACCAACAGCAGCTCCGACAGGTCTCTGACCCTGGGCATCACTCTGTGCAGCCTCCCTCTGCCTGGTCTTCCAGAGACTTCCACTGCAGCCGGGGCACCAGGCCTTTTTCTCCAACCATCCCCCCTCCTCTCCCTGACTCCTGGGTTCCTCTCATTAGGATTAGGTCTTCTTGAAATTGTCTCCCACTCATGGGCCAGATAAAATGATGAGAAAACAAGCCGGAGATGCAGCCCCTTGTCTATCCTGACTCTCAGGAGCCCACACCTGTTCCTTGGAACTGGCCGTTTCAGCGAGGTCCATTTTCTGCAATGTGAGCCACTGAGGGGTGAGGATTGGCTGACCGGAGCAGCCTGTCCCTACCGGCCAGCCCTCCCCAGGTGTGCCTGGGTTGAGGTCAATAGAAACACCGCTCCAGGGAGCAACAGCGCCTGCAGCTGTGCCTGACGCCATATTCTCTGCCCCGTCAGCAGTCTCGGGGCTGTGCTGGTGGGAGGGAGTGAGGGGGCACGGTTTTGTGGGTGGCCCGGTGTGAGAGGGGCTCTGCTGGACTTTCTGCAGGAGTTGCCAGACTGCCACCTGCTAAAGAAGAGGATGGGTCACCCATACCTTCCGCTGGAATTTCTCCGCGGGCAGAGGTGAGGGAGGAACAAAGCAGTGGGGGCCAAGACAGGACGGATATCTCAGGCAGGGAAATGGAAAGTTTTCAGAAGAGCGCCTGGGGCCAGGATCATCCTGGCTGGCCTGCAGGCACCAAGTCAGCCTGCGTGCTTTCGCTGGTGTGGATCCACGGCCCTTCCTCTATGCTTTCAAGTCCTTGTACATATTCAGGTGTTTTACCTGGGAAGGGAGGGAACAGTTCAGCAGCAGCTGGCTGGGGGCTCAGCTCACGTTTACTCACAGACGCCTATGTACGGTCCCCCAGCTTTGCAATGAGGACGCTCCTTGCGGGGGTGGGGGGGGCTGCTGGCTGCATGGGAGATAATTCCCTACCTCTGACCAACTTCAGAATTGTTTACCACTGGAGCAAGTGCCCTGATAGGGTTTTCCTCTGTATAACTAGTGGGTTCTGTTTATTTTTTCTGTTTTGTTTCAAGGTAGATTTTATTCCTCATTTATGTATTTATAGATATAAGCATGGAAATAATTCATTCATACAAATACATCTGTGTGAAGGGAAGAACGTTTTTCTGTTTTATTTTTAAATTTTATTTGTTTTTAAAAATTTTGAAATTTAGTATTATTTATTTTTTTAGACAGCAGGTTATTATTAGTTATCTATTTTATACATATACATGTATACAGGTCAATCCCAATCTCCCAACTCATCCCACCACCACCACCCCATGGCTTCCCCCCCTTGGTTTCCATACGTTTGTTCTCTAACCCTGTGTCTCTAATTCTGCCCTGCAAACCGGTTCATCTGTACCAGTTTTCTAGGTTCCACATATATGCATTAATACACAATATTTGTTTTTCTCTTTCTGACTTACTTCTCTCGGTATGACAGTCTCTAGATCCATCCACGTCTCTACAAATGACCCCGTTTCATTCCTTTTTATGGCTGAGTAATATTCCATTTTATATATGTACCACATCTTTATCCATTCGTCTGTCTGTGGGCATTTAGGTTGCTTCCATTACCTGGCTATTGTAAATAGTGCTGCAATGAACATTGTGGTGAATGTGTCTTTTGGATTTATGGTTTTCTCTGGGTATATGCCCAGAAGTGGGATTGCTGGATCATATGGTAATTGTATTTTTAGTTTTTCTAATGAACCTCCATACTGTTCTCCATAGTGACTGTATCAATTGACATGCCCACCAATAGTGGAAGAGGGATCCATGTGTCCACACCCTCCGCAGCATTTGTAGTTTGTAGATTTTCTGATGATGCCCATTCTAACAGGTGTGAGGTGATACGTCATTGAAGTTTTGACTTGCATTTCTCTAATAATTAGTGATGTTGAGCAGCTTTTCATGTGCATCCTGGCCATCTCTGGGTCTCCTTTGAAGAAATGTCTATTTAGATATTCTACCTATTTTTGAAGTGGGTTGTATTTTTTTTAATATTAAGCTGCATGAGCTGTTTATATATATTGGAGATTAAACCTTTGTCCATTGATTCGTTTTCACATATTTCCTCCCATTCTGAGGGTTGCCTTTTTCCATTCCCGTTTTTTAACAAAAGAAAGAAAGAAAGAAAGAAAAAGAGGCAGAACACAAATGTCCGTAAAATATGCCTCTTGAAACTGTCGTTTTGAAATATGGAGGTGTTTTGAATTTTTTGGTCGGTATACGACCCCAGGATTTGTTTTCAGGGCAGGTCTCATTTACAGGCCTGCAATTATTTTGAATATCAACTGACCATTAGCGCTGGGATTAAAGCTGCTGTTGTGTGAAACGGCCACAAGGTGGCAGCAGTTCTCCTTTACCAAATCTGGTGACTAGGGCAACAGAGCCTCAATGGAAGTCGTGTTCTAGGTTGTAATTTAGAATGGAATGTGCCAGGAAAAAGACCCTTATGTTTGTCTCACTATTTCTTGTTCGGTTTTTTTTCATTTAATTTTTATTTTTTATCACAGCAAGTTTGATTACAATGTTTGGCTTGTTGTAGGTGTGCAAGATGTGGTTCTTTTACGCATATACATATGTCTGTTCTTCCTGGGATCCTTTTCCATGTACGTTATGACAGAATGTTGACTAATCTTCTCTTGGTATTCCGTAGGTGTTTGGTGTCTATATATTTCACCTGTGTTTGTATATGTCTCTTAACCCCAATATCCTAATGTATCCAATCCTCACACCTTTCCATTGGTGAACCGTAAGTTTGTTTAATGAATCTGCGATTGCCCTTCTCTGTGGAAATATCTTCACTAGTATCAATTTTTAGGTAACACCTATAAGTGATATCATACGATATGTGTCTTTCTCTTTCTGACTTACTACAAGTCACATGATTACCTCTAGACTCATCTACGGTGCTGCAGATGGCATTGTGTCCTTTTTTTCCTTGGCTAATATTCTGTCTGTACATGTACCAGTTCTTCTTTGACCACTCATCTGTTGATGGACTTTTTGGTTGCTCCCATGTCATGGCTATTGTAATGCTGCGGCAATGCACATTTGCCTGCCTGTGTCTTTCCAATTCTGTCTTCTTAGGTTATAGGCCCAGGAGTTCGCCTGCTGGATCATATGGTAGCAAAATGTTTACCTTGTACAGGCACCGCCATCCTGTTCTCATTAGTGGCTCTTACCAGGTTACGTCCCACTTAAAGTTGAGGTGATGCTCTTCTCCACAACACCTTCAGCGTTTATTGTTTGGAGTATTTTTGCTGAAGTTTATTCTGACTAGTGTGAGCTGATACCACTTTGTGCTTGGATTTGCATGCGTCTCATAATACCTTGAAATTGAGCTTTCTGGCATGTCCTTTTTTTCTTCAAACTGTGAGTACAGCTTACCTCTTCAAATTGTTTTCGGGAAGTAGGTGTGACATTTAGAAATATTTTGGCCATTACCTCCCTCAAGACATTACGAGGGCAGGTTTCATTCACAGCCCTCCAGTACTGGTGCATATGAAGTGACCCTTAGCACAGGTTTTAAAGCTGCTGTTGCAGGTAACGGCCAGAGGGTGGCAGCATTTCTGCTTTTCCCAATCTGTTAACTAGGGAAACAGACCATCCTTGCAGTGGTGTTCCTCGGTTCTATATTAGAGTGGAATGTGCCCCCAAAAGCTGATGTCTCCTTACTTATGTTTGTTTTAGAAATCGAATTTCTATATATTTTTTTATTGGAGTCATATTCCATTGTGTTCATGGACCACTTCTTCTTTGAGCATTCCTCTGTTGATGGACATTTTCGTAGCTTCCAAGTGTTGGCTATGGTAAATATTGCTGGAGTGCAGGATTGCCAGCATGTGTCTTTTCTTTTTTGTGGTACATGGGCCTCTCACTGCCGTGGGCCCTCCCATTGCAGAGCACAGGCTCCGGACGCACAGGCCCAGCAGCCATAGCTCACGGGAACAGCCGCTCCGCGGCATGTGGGATCTTCCCGAATCGGGGCATGAACCCATGTCCCCTGCACTGGCAGGCGGACTCTCATCCACTGCGCCACCAGTGAATCCCAGCCTGTCTTTTTGATTCTCATCCCCTCAGGCGAAAGGCCCAGCAGTGGGTATACTTGATTGAATGGTAGCTCAGTATTTATCTTTACAAGGCACGTCATTTTTGTTTTCATGACTGGCTCTTACCATGTCCCACGTTGAAGCAAGGGTAGGCATTTCTCCAAAACCCCTTCAGCATTTATTGTTTGCAGAATTTTTCCTGATGGGCATTCTGACTGCTGTGAGCTGATAGGTTTTTGTCATTTGGATTTACATATCTTTAATTATTCCTAATGTTTAGCATTTTCCCATGCCTTTTTAAATTTCTGGCAGAGAAAAACAGAAAAAAAAACGGAGAGTACAGTTAAACTCTTGAAATTGTCTTCTTGGATGGTTGCCCTCTTTTGAATGTTCTGGTCAATTTTCGACCCCATGTTTGTTTTTGAGGGCAGGTGTTATTCACAGGCCTGCAATGAGTGTGACTATTTAGTGACCATTAGCAGTGGGTTTAAAGCTGCTGTTGTGGGAAATGGCCACAAGGCGGCAGCGTTTCTCCACTCCCAAGTCTGGTTCCTAGGGCAGCAGAGCCTTTCTGGGACCAATGGAATACAGAAGAAGGCATCATTGAAGTCTAATACAGAATACCATGTCCTGGTGGATGGTAGAATGACCAGTAGGGTCTAGGAATTAGGAACTACTGGATGTATATCCTCGGTGGCTTCACTGACTGTCCTAACATCCTTTACCAGGTCCCCAGCAGCCCACGGGGCTCTCGTGGTCAGGCCCCTCCCAGGATATGGGGCTCACCTGGGCAGGGCCCCAGCAGCCAACGGGGTTCTCATGTTCAGGCCACTCCCAGGGTATGGAGCTCAGCTGTGAAACTACCCAGCAGCCCATGAGGCTCTCGTGCTTAGGCACCTCCCATGATACAGAGCTCCCGTGGGCAGGTACCATGGCAGGGCTGGGCACACAGGAACCGTGCACATAGCCCTCATTGCAGAGCACCCCAGAACGCCTGTCACGCAGAGCTGACACAGAGCACCTCAGAGCAGGACTTGAACTAACCAACAGCAGCTCCGACAGGTCTCTGACCCTGGGCATCACTCTGTGCAGCCTCCCTCTGCCTGGTCTTCCAGAGACTTCCACTGCAGCCGGGGCACCAGGCCTTTGTCTCCAACCATCCCCCCTCCTCTCCCTGACTCCTGGGTTCCTCTCATTAGGATTAGGTCTTCTTGAAATTGTCTCCCACTCATGGGCCAGATAAAATGATGAGAAAACAAGCCGGAGATGCAGCCCCTTGTCTATCCTGACTCTCAGGAGCCCACACCTGTTCCTTGGAACTGGCCGTTTCAGCGAGGTCCATTTTCTGCAATGTGAGCCACTGAGGGGTGAGGATTGGCTGACCGGAGCAGCCTGTCCCTACCGGCCAGCCCTCCCCAGGTGTGCCTGGGTTGAGGTCAATAGAAACACCGCTCCAGGGAGCAACAGCGCCTGCAGCTGTGCCTGACGCCATATTCTCTGCCCCGTCAGCAGTCTCGGGGCTGTGCTGGTGGGAGGGAGTGAGGGGGCACGGTTTTGTGGGTGGCCCGGTGTGAGAGGGGCTCTGCTGGACTTTCTGCAGGAGTTGCCAGACTGCCACCTGCTAAAGAAGAGGATGGGTCACCCATACCTTCCGCTGGAATTTCTCCGCGGGCAGAGGTGAGGGAGGAACAAAGCAGTGGGGGCCAAGACAGGACGGATATCTCAGGCAGGGAAATGGAAAGTTTTCAGAAGAGCGCCTGGGGCCAGGATCATCCTGGCTGGCCTGCAGGCACCAAGTCAGCCTGCGTGCTTTCGCTGGTGTGGATCCACGGCCCTTCCTCTATGCTTTCAAGTCCTTGTACATATTCAGGTGTTTTACCTGGGAAGGGAGGGAACAGTTCAGCAGCAGCTGGCTGGGGGCTCAGCTCACGTTTACTCACAGACGCCTATGTACGGTCCCCCAGCTTTGCAATGAGGACGCTCCTTGCGGGGGTGGGGGGGGGCTGCTGGCTGCATGGGAGATAATTCCCTACCTCTGACCAACTTCAGAATTGTTTACCACTGGAGCAAGTGCCCTGATAGGGTTTTCCTCTGTATAACTAGTGGGTTCTGTTTATTTTTTCTGTTTTGTTTCAAGGTAGATTTTATTCCTCATTTATGTATTTATAGATATAAGCATGGAAATAATTCATTCATACAAATACATCTGTGTGAAGGGAAGAACGTTTTTCTGTTTTATTTTTAAATTTTATTTGTTTTTAAAAATTTTGAAATTTAGTATTATTTATTTTTTTAGACAGCAGGTTATTATTAGTTATCTATTTTATACATATACATGTATACAGGTCAATCCCAATCTCCCAACTCATCCCACCACCACCACCCCATGGCTTCCCCCCCTTGGTTTCCATACGTTTGTTCTCTAACCCTGTGTCTCTAATTCTGCCCTGCAAACCGGTTCATCTGTACCAGTTTTCTAGGTTCCACATATATGCATTAATACACAATATTTGTTTTTCTCTTTCTGACTTACTTCTCTCGGTATGACAGTCTCTAGATCCATCCACGTCTCTACAAATGACCCCGTTTCATTCCTTTTTATGGCTGAGTAATATTCCATTTTATATATGTACCACATCTTTATCCATTCGTCTGTCTGTGGGCATTTAGGTTGCTTCCATTACCTGGCTATTGTAAATAGTGCTGCAATGAACATTGTGGTGAATGTGTCTTTTGGATTTATGGTTTTCTCTGGGTATATGCCCAGAAGTGGGATTGCTGGATCATATGGTAATTGTATTTTTAGTTTTTCTAATGAACCTCCATACTGTTCTCCATAGTGACTGTATCAATTGACATGCCCACCAATAGTGGAAGAGGGATCCATGTGTCCACACCCTCCGCAGCATTTGTAGTTTGTCGATTTTCTGATGATGCCCATTCTAACAGGTGTGAGGTGATACCTCATTGAAGTTTTGACTTGCATTTCTCTAATAATTAGTGATGTTGAGCAGCTTTTCATGTGCATCCTGGCCATCTCTGGGTCTCCTTTGAAGAAATGTTTATTTAGATATTCTACCCATTTTTGAAGTGGGTTGTATTTTTTTTAATATTAAGCTGCATGAGCTGTTTATATATATTGGAGATTAAACCTTTGTCCATTGATTCGTTTTCACATATTTCCTCCCATTCTGAGGGTTGCCTTTTTCCATTCCCGTTTTTTAACAAAAGAAAGAAAGAAAGAAAAAGAAGCAGAACACAAATGTCCGTAAAATATGCCTCTTGAAACTGTCGTTTTGAAATATGGAGGTGTTTTGAATTTTTTGGTCGGTATACGACCCCAGGATTTTTTTCAGGGCAGGTCTCATTTACAGGCCTGCAATTATTTTGAATATCAACTGACCATTAGCGCTGGGATTAAAGCTGCTGTTGTGTGAAACGGCCACAAGGTGGCAGCAGTTCTCCTTTACCAAATCTGGTGACTAGGGCAACAGAGCCTCAATGGAAGTCGTGTTCTAGGTTGTAATTTAGAATGGAATGTGCCAGGAAAAAGACCCTTATGTTTGTCTCACTATTTCTTGTTCGGTTTTTTTTCATTTAATTTTTATTTTTTATCACAGCAAGTTTGATTACAATGTTTGGCTTGTTGTAGGTGTGCAAGATGTGGTTCTTTTACGCATATACATATGTCTGTTCTTCCTGGGATCCTTTTCCATGTACGTTATGACAGAATGTTGACTAATCTTCTCTTGGTATTCCGTAGGTGTTTGGTGTCTATATATTTCACCTGTGTTTGTATATGTCTCTTAACCCCAATATCCTAATGTATCCAATCCTCACACCTTTCCATTGGTGAACCGTAAGTTTGTTTAATGAATCTGCGATTGCCCTTCTCTGTGGAAATATCTTCACTAGTATCAATTTTTAGGTAACACCTATAAGTGATATCATACGATATGTGTCTTTCTCTTTCTGACTTACTACAAGTCACATGATTACCTCTAGACTCATCTACGGTGCTGCAGATGGCATTGTGTCCTTTTTTTCCTTGGCTAATATTCTGTCTGTACATGTACCAGTTCTTCTTTGACCACTCATCTGTTGATGGACTTTTTGGTTGCTCCCATGTCATGGCTATTGTAATGCTGCGGCAATGCACATTTGCCTGCCTGTGTCTTTCCAATTCTGTCTTCTTAGGTTATAGGCCCAGGAGTTCGCCTGCTGGATCATATGGTAGCAAAATGTTTACCTTGTACAGGCACCGCCATCCTGTTCTCATTAGTGGCTCTTACCAGGTTACGTCCCACTTAAAGTTGAGGTGATGCTCTTCTCCACAACACCTTCAGCGTTTATTGTTTGGAGTATTTTTGCTGAAGTTTATTCTGACTAGTGTGAGCTGATACCACTTTGTGCTTGGATTTGCATGCGTCTCATAATACCTTGAAATTGAGCTTTCTGGCATGTCCTTTTTTTCTTCAAACTGTGAGTACAGCTTACCTCTTCAAATTGTTTTCGGGAAGTAGGTGTGACATTTAGAAATATTTTGGCCATTACCTCCCTCAAGACATTACGAGGGCAGGTTTCATTCACAGCCCTCCAGTACTGGTGCATATGAAGTGACCCTTAGCACAGGTTTTAAAGCTGCTGTTGCAGGTAACGGCCAGAGGGTGGCAGCATTTCTGCTTTTCCCAATCTGTTAACTAGGGAAACAGACCATCCTTGCAGTGGTGTTCCTCGGTTCTATATTAGAGTGGAATGTGCCCCCAAAAGCTGATGTCTCCTTACTTATGTTTGTTTTAGAAATCGAATTTCTATATATTTTTTTATTGGAGTCATATTCCATTGTGTTCATGGACCACTTCTTCTTTGAGCATTCCTCTGTTGATGGACATTTTCGTAGCTTCCAAGTGTTGGCTATGGTAAATATTGCTGGAGTGCAGGATTGCCAGCATGTGTCTTTTCTTTTTTGTGGTACATGGGCCTCTCACTGCCGTGGGCCCTCCCATTGCAGAGCACAGGCTCCGGACGCACAGGCCCAGCAGCCATAGCTCACGGGAACAGCCGCTCCGCGGCATGTGGGATCTTCCCGAATCGGGGCATGAACCCATGTCCCCTGCACTGGCAGGCGGACTCTCATCCACTGCGCCACCAGTGAATCCCAGCCTGTCTTTTTGATTCTCATCCCCTCAGGCGAAAGGCCCAGCAGTGGGTATACTTGATTGAATGGTAGCTCAGTATTTATCTTTACAAGGCACGTCATTTTTGTTTTCATGACTGGCTCTTACCATGTCCCACGTTGAAGCAAGGGTAGGCATTTCTCCAAAACCCCTTCAGCATTTATTGTTTGCAGAATTTTTCCTGATGGGCATTCTGACTGCTGTGAGCTGATAGGTTTTTGTCATTTGGATTTACATATCTTTAATTATTCCTAATGTTTAGCATTTTCCCATGCCTTTTTAAATTTCTGGCAGAGAAAAACAGAAAAAAAAACGGAGAGTACAGTTAAACTCTTGAAATTGTCTTCTTGGATGGTTGCCCTCTTTTGAATGTTCTGGTCAATTTTCGACCCCATGTTTGTTTTTGAGGGCAGGTGTTATTCACAGGCCTGCAATGAGTGTGACTATTTAGTGACCATTAGCAGTGGGTTTAAAGCTGCTGTTGTGGGAAATGGCCACAAGGCGGCAGCGTTTCTCCACTCCCAAGTCTGGTTCCTAGGGCAGCAGAGCCTTTCTGGGACCAATGGAATACAGAAGAAGGCATCATTGAAGTCTAATACAGAATACCATGTCCTGGTGGATGGTAGAATGACCAGTAGGGTCTAGGAATTAGGAACTACTGGATGTATATCCTCGGTGGCTTCACTGACTGTCCTAACATCCTTTACCAGGTCCCCAGCAGCCCACGGGGCTCTCGTGGTCAGGCCCCTCCCAGGATATGGGGCTCACCTGGGCAGGGCCCCAGCAGCCAACGGGGTTCTCATGTTCAGGCCACTCCCAGGGTATGGAGCTCAGCTGTGAAACTACCCAGCAGCCCATGAGGCTCTCGTGCTTAGGCA
The DNA here is from genome assembly GCF_964341445.2 of Mesoplodon mirus. NCBI lineage: Eukaryota > Metazoa > Chordata > Mammalia > Artiodactyla > Ziphiidae > Mesoplodon > Mesoplodon mirus. The sequence goes on from NC_138979.1 coordinate 94,159,498, forward strand.
CCTCCCATGATACAGAGCTCCCGTGGGCAGGTACCATGGCAGGGCTGGGCACACAGGAACCGTGCACATAGCCCTCATTGCAGAGCACCCCAGAACGCCTGTCACGCAGAGCTGACACAGAGCACCTCAGAGCAGGACTTGAACTAACCAACAGCAGCTCCGACAGGTCTCTGACCCTGGGCATCACTCTGTGCAGCCTCCCTCTGCCTGGTCTTCCAGAGACTTCCACTGCAGCCGGGGCACCAGGCCTTTGTCTCCAACCATCCCCCCTCCTCTCCCTGACTCCTGGGTTCCTCTCATTAGGATTAGGTCTTCTTGAAATTGTCTCCCACTCATGGGCCAGATAAAATGATGAGAAAACAAGCCGGAGATGCAGCCCCTTGTCTATCCTGACTCTCAGGAGCCCACACCTGTTCCTTGGAACTGGCCGTTTCAGCGAGGTCCATTTTCTGCAATGTGAGCCACTGAGGGGTGAGGATTGGCTGACCGGAGCAGCCTGTCCCTACCGGCCAGCCCTCCCCAGGTGTGCCTGGGTTGAGGTCAATAGAAACACCGCTCCAGGGAGCAACAGCGCCTGCAGCTGTGCCTGACGCCATATTCTCTGCCCCGTCAGCAGTCTCGGGGCTGTGCTGGTGGGAGGGAGTGAGGGGGCACGGTTTTGTGGGTGGCCCGGTGTGAGAGGGGCTCTGCTGGACTTTCTGCAGGAGTTGCCAGACTGCCACCTGCTAAAGAAGAGGATGGGTCACCCATACCTTCCGCTGGAATTTCTCCGCGGGCAGAGGTGAGGGAGGAACAAAGCAGTGGGGGCCAAGACAGGACGGATATCTCAGGCAGGGAAATGGAAAGTTTTCAGAAGAGCGCCTGGGGCCAGGATCATCCTGGCTGGCCTGCAGGCACCAAGTCAGCCTGCGTGCTTTCGCTGGTGTGGATCCACGGCCCTTCCTCTATGCTTTCAAGTCCTTGTACATATTCAGGTGTTTTACCTGGGAAGGGAGGGAACAGTTCAGCAGCAGCTGGCTGGGGGCTCAGCTCACGTTTACTCACAGACGCCTATGTACGGTCCCCCAGCTTTGCAATGAGGACGCTCCTTGCGGGGGTGGGGGGGGGCTGCTGGCTGCATGGGAGATAATTCCCTACCTCTGACCAACTTCAGAATTGTTTACCACTGGAGCAAGTGCCCTGATAGGGTTTTCCTCTGTATAACTAGTGGGTTCTGTTTATTTTTTCTGTTTTGTTTCAAGGTAGATTTTATTCCTCATTTATGTATTTATAGATATAAGCATGGAAATAATTCATTCATACAAATACATCTGTGTGAAGGGAAGAACGTTTTTCTGTTTTATTTTTAAATTTTATTTGTTTTTAAAAATTTTGAAATTTAGTATTATTTATTTTTTTAGACAGCAGGTTATTATTAGTTATCTATTTTATACATATACATGTATACAGGTCAATCCCAATCTCCCAACTCATCCCACCACCACCACCCCATGGCTTCCCCCCCTTGGTTTCCATACGTTTGTTCTCTAACCCTGTGTCTCTAATTCTGCCCTGCAAACCGGTTCATCTGTACCAGTTTTCTAGGTTCCACATATATGCATTAATACACAATATTTGTTTTTCTCTTTCTGACTTACTTCTCTCGGTATGACAGTCTCTAGATCCATCCACGTCTCTACAAATGACCCCGTTTCATTCCTTTTTATGGCTGAGTAATATTCCATTTTATATATGTACCACATCTTTATCCATTCGTCTGTCTGTGGGCATTTAGGTTGCTTCCATTACCTGGCTATTGTAAATAGTGCTGCAATGAACATTGTGGTGAATGTGTCTTTTGGATTTATGGTTTTCTCTGGGTATATGCCCAGAAGTGGGATTGCTGGATCATATGGTAATTGTATTTTTAGTTTTTCTAATGAACCTCCATACTGTTCTCCATAGTGACTGTATCAATTGACATGCCCACCAATAGTGGAAGAGGGATCCATGTGTCCACACCCTCCGCAGCATTTGTAGTTTGTCGATTTTCTGATGATGCCCATTCTAACAGGTGTGAGGTGATACCTCATTGAAGTTTTGACTTGCATTTCTCTAATAATTAGTGATGTTGAGCAGCTTTTCATGTGCATCCTGGCCATCTCTGGGTCTCCTTTGAAGAAATGTTTATTTAGATATTCTACCCATTTTTGAAGTGGGTTGTATTTTTTTTAATATTAAGCTGCATGAGCTGTTTATATATATTGGAGATTAAACCTTTGTCCATTGATTCGTTTTCACATATTTCCTCCCATTCTGAGGGTTGCCTTTTTCCATTCCCGTTTTTTAACAAAAGAAAGAAAGAAAGAAAAAGAAGCAGAACACAAATGTCCGTAAAATATGCCTCTTGAAACTGTCGTTTTGAAATATGGAGGTGTTTTGAATTTTTTGGTCGGTATACGACCCCAGGATTTTTTTCAGGGCAGGTCTCATTTACAGGCCTGCAATTATTTTGAATATCAACTGACCATTAGCGCTGGGATTAAAGCTGCTGTTGTGTGAAACGGCCACAAGGTGGCAGCAGTTCTCCTTTACCAAATCTGGTGACTAGGGCAACAGAGCCTCAATGGAAGTCGTGTTCTAGGTTGTAATTTAGAATGGAATGTGCCAGGAAAAAGACCCTTAAGTTTGTCTCACTATTTCTTGTTCGGTTTTTTTTTCATTTAATTTTTATTTTTTATCACAGCAAGTTTGATTACAATGTTTGGCTTGTTGTAGGTGTGCAAGATGTGGTTCTTTTACGCATATACATATGTCTGTTCTTCCTGGGATCCTTTTCCATGTACGTTATGACAGAATGTTGACTAATCTTCTCTTGGTATTCCGTAGGTGTTTGGTGTCTATATATTTCACCTGTGTTTGTATATGTCTCTTAACCCCAATATCCTAATGTATCCAATCCTCACACCTTTCCATTGGTGAACCGTAAGTTTGTTTAATGAATCTGCGATTGCCCTTCTCTGTGGAAATATCTTCACTAGTATCAAGTTTTAGGTAACACCTATAAGTGATATCATACGATATGTGTCTTTCTCTTTCTGACTTACTACAAGTCACGTGATTACCTCTAGACTCATCTACGGTGCTGCAGATGGCATTGTGTCCTTTTTTTCCTTGGCTAATATTCTGTCTGTACATGTACCAGTTCTTCTTTGACCACTCATCTGTTGATGGACTTTTTGGTTGCTCCCATGTCATGGCTATTGTAATGCTGCGGCAATGCACATTTGCCTGCCTGTGTCTTTCCAATTCTGTCTTCTTAGGTTATAGGCCCAGGAGTTCGCCTGCTGGATCATATGGTAGCAAAATGTTTACCTTGTACAGGCACCGCCATTCTGTTCTCATTAGTGGCTCTTACCAGGTTACGTCCCACTTAAAGTTGAGGTGATGCTCTTCTCCACAACACCTTCAGCGTTTATTGTTTGGAGTATTTTTGCTGAAGTTTATTCTGACTAGTGTGAGCTGATACCACTTTGTGCTTGGATTTGCATGCGTCTCATAATACCTTGAAATTGAGCTTTCTGGCATGTCCTTTTTTTCTTCAAACTGTGAGTACAGCTTACCTCTTCAAATTGTTTTCGGGAAGTAGGTGTGACATTTAGAAATATTTTGGCCATTACCTCCCTCAAGACATTATGAGGGCAGGTTTCATTCACAGCCCTCCAGTACTGGTGCATATGAAGTGACCCTTAGCACAGGTTTTAAAGCTGCTGTTGCAGGTAACGGCCAGAGGGTGGCAGCATTTCTGCTTTTCCCAATCTGTTAACTAGGGAAACAGACCATCCTGGCAGTGGTGTTCCTCGGTTCTATATTAGAGTGGAATGTGCCCCCAAAAGCTGATGTCTCCTTACTTATGTTTGTTTTAGAAATCGAATTTCTATATATTTTTTTATTGGAGTCATATTCCATTGTGTTCATGGACCACTTCTTCTTTGAGCATTCCTCTGTTGATGGACATTTTCGTAGCTTCCAAGTGTTGGCTATGGTAAATATTGCTGGAGTGCAGGATTGCCAGCATGTGTCTTTTCTTTTTTGTGGTACATGGGCCTCTCACTGCCGTGGGCCCTCCCATTGCAGAGCACAGGCTCCGGACGCACAGGCCCAGCAGCCATAGCTCACGGGAACAGCCGCTCCGCGGCATGTGGGATCTTCCCGAATCGGGGCATGAACCCATGTCCCCTGCACTGGCAGGCGGACTCTCATCCACTGCGCCACCAGTGAATCCCAGCCTGTCTTTTTGATTCTCATCCCCTCAGGCGAAAGGCCCAGCAGTGGGTATACTTGATTGAATGGTAGCTCAGTATTTATCTTTACAAGGCACGTCATTTTTGTTTTCATGACTGGCTCTTACCATGTCCCACGTTGAAGCAAGGGTAGGCATTTCTCCAAAACCCCTTCAGCATTTATTGTTTGCAGAATTTTTCCTGATGGGCATTCTGACTGCTGTGAGCTGATAGGTTTTTGTCATTTGGATTTACATATCTTTAATTATTCCTAATGTTTAGCATTTTCCCATGCCTTTTTAAATTTCTGGCAGAGAAAAACAGGAAAAAAAAACGGAGAGTACAGTTAAACTCTTGAAATTGTCTTCTTGGATGGTTGCCCTCTTTTGAATGTTCTGGTCAATTTTCGACCCCATGTTTGTTTTTGAGGGCAGGTGTTATTCACAGGCCTGCAATGAGTGTGACTATTTAGTGACCATTAGCAGTGGGTTTAAAGCTGCTGTTGTGGGAAATGGCCACAAGGCGGCAGCGTTTCTCCACTCCCAAGTCTGGTTCCTAGGGCAGCAGAGCCTTTCTGGGACCAATGGAATACAGAAGAAGGCATCATTGAAGTCTAATACAGAATACCATGTCCTGGTGGATGGTAGAATGACCAGTAGGGTCTAGGAATTAGGAACTACTGGATGTATATCCTCGGTGGCTTCACTGACTGTCCTAACATCCTTTACCAGGTCCCCAGCAGCCCACGGGGCTCTCGTGGTCAGGCCCCTCCCAGGATATGGGGCTCACCTGGGCAGGGCCCCAGCAGCCAACGGGGTTCTCATGTTCAGGCCACTCCCAGGGTATGGAGCTCAGCTGTGAAACTACCCAGCAGCCCATGAGGCTCTCGTGCTTAGGCACCTCCCATGATACAGAGCTCCCGTGGGCAGGTACCATGGCAGGGCTGGGCACACAGGAACCGTGCACATAGCCCTCATTGCAGAGCACCCCAGAACGCCTGTCACGCAGAGCTGACACAGAGCACCTCAGAGCAGGACTTGAACTAACCAACAGCAGCTCCGACAGGTCTCTGACCCTGGGCATCACTCTGTGCAGCCTCCCTCTGCCTGGTCTTCCAGAGACTTCCACTGCAGCCGGGGCACCAGGCCTTTGTCTCCAACCATCCCCCCTCCTCTCCCTGACTCCTGGGTTCCTCTCATTAGGATTAGGTCTTCTTGAAATTGTCTCCCACTCATGGGCCAGATAAAATGATGAGAAAACAAGCCGGAGATGCAGCCCCTTGTCTATCCTGACTCTCAGGAGCCCACACCTGTTCCTTGGAACTGGCCGTTTCAGCGAGGTCCATTTTCTGCAATGTGAGCCACTGAGGGGTGAGGATTGGCTGACCGGAGCAGCCTGTCCCTACCGGCCAGCCCTCCCCAGGTGTGCCTGGGTTGAGGTCAATAGAAACACCGCTCCAGGGAGCAACAGCGCCTGCAGCTGTGCCTGACGCCATATTCTCTGCCCCGTCAGCAGTCTCGGGGCTGTGCTGGTGGGAGGGAGTGAGGGGCCACGGTTTTGTGGGTGGCCCGGTGTGAGAGGGGCTCTGCTGGACTTTCTGCAGGAGTTGCCAGACTGCCACCTGCTAAAGAAGAGGATGGGTCACCCATACCTACCGCTGGAATTTCTCCGCGGGCAGAGGTGAGGAAGGAACAAAGCAGTGGGGGCCAAGACAGGACGGATATCTCAGGCAGGGAAATGGAAAGTTTTCAGAAGAGCGCCTGGGGCCAGGATCATCCTGGCTGGCCTGCAGGCACCAAGTCAGCCTGCGTGCTTTCGCTGGTGTGGATCCACGGCCCTTCCTCTATGCTTTCAAGTCCTTGTACATATTCAGGTGTTTTACCTGGGAAGGGAGGGAACAGTTCAGCAGCAGCTGGCTGGGGGCTCAGCTCACGTTTACTCACAGACGCCTATGTACGGTCCCCCAGCTTTGCAATGAGGACGCTCCTTGCGGGGGTGGGGGGGGGCTGCTGGCTGCATGGGAGATAATTCCCTACCTCTGACCAACTTCAGAATTGTTTACCACTGGAGCAAGTGCCCTGATAGGGTTTTCCTCTGTATAACTAGTGGGTTCTGTTTATTTTTTCTGTTTTGTTTCAAGGTAGATTTTATTCCTCATTTATGTATTTATAGATATAAGCATGGAAATAATTCATTCATACAAATACATCTGTGTGAAGGGAAGAACGTTTTTCTGTTTTATTTTTAAATTTTATTTGTTTTTAAAAATTTTGAAATTTAGTATTATTTATTTTTTTAGACAGCAGGTTATTATTAGTTATCTATTTTATACATATACATGTATACAGGTCAATCCCAATCTCCCAACTCATCCCACCACCACCACCCCATGGCTTCCCCCCCTTGGTTTCCATACGTTTGTTCTCTAACCCTGTGTCTCTAATTCTGCCCTGCAAACCGGTTCATCTGTACCAGTTTTCTAGGTTCCACATATATGCATTAATACACAATATTTGTTTTTCTCTTTCTGACTTACTTCTCTCGGTATGACAGTCTCTAGATCCATCCACGTCTCTACAAATGACCCCGTTTCATTCCTTTTTATGGCTGAGTAATATTCCATTTTATATATGTACCACATCTTTATCCATTCGTCTGTCTGTGGGCATTTAGGTTGCTTCCATTACCTGGCTATTGTAAATAGTGCTGCAATGAACATTGTGGTGAATGTGTCTTTTGGATTTATGGTTTTCTCTGGGTATATGCCCAGAAGTGGGATTGCTGGATCATATGGTAATTGTATTTTTAGTTTTTCTAATGAACCTCCATACTGTTCTCCATAGTGACTGTATCAATTGACATGCCCACCAATAGTGGAAGAGGGATCCATGTGTCCACACCCTCCGCAGCATTTGTAGTTTGTAGATTTTCTGATGATGCCCATTCTAACAGGTGTGAGGTGATACCTCATTGAAGTTTTGACTTGCATTTCTCTAATAATTAGTCATGTTGAGCAGCTTTTCATGTGCATCCTGGCCATCTCTGGGTCTCCTTTGAAGAAATGTTTATTTAGATATTCTACCCATTTTTGAAGTGGGTTGTATTTTTTTTAATATTAAGCTGCATGAGCTGTTTATATATATTGGAGATTAAACCTTTGTCCATTGATTCGTTTTCACATATTTCCTCCCATTCAGAGGGTTGCCTTTTTCCATTCCCGTTTTTTAACAAAAGAAAGAAAGAAAGAAAAAGAAGCAGAACACAAATGTCCGTAAAATATGCCTCTTGAAACTGTCGTTTTGAAATATGGAGGTGTTTTGAATTTTTTGGTCGGTATACGACCCCAGGATTTTTTTCAGGGCAGGTCTCATTTACAGGCCTGCAATTATTTTGAATATCAACTGACCATTAGCGCTGGGATTAAAGCTGCTGTTGTGTGAAACGGCCACAAGGTGGCAGCAGTTCTCCTTTACCAAATCTGGTGACTAGGGCAACAGAGCCTCAATGGAAGTCGTGTTCTAGGTTGTAATTTAGAATGGAATGTGCCAGGAAAAAGACCCTTAAGTTTGTCTCACTATTTCTTGTTGGGTTTTTTTTTCATTTAATTTTTATTTTTTATCACAGCAAGTTTGATTACAATGTTTGGCTTGTTGTAGGTGTGCAAGATGTGGTTCTTTTACGCATATACATATGTCTGTTCTTCCTGGGATCCTTTTCCATGTACGTTATGACAGAATGTTGACTAATCTTCTCTTGGTATTCCGTAGGTGTTTGGTGTCTATATATTTCACCTGTGTTTGTATATGTCTCTTAACCCCAATATCCTAATGTATCCAATCCTCACACCTTTCCATTGGTGAACCGTAAGTTTGTTTAATGAATCTGCGATTGCCCTTCTCTGTGGAAATATCTTCACTAGTATCAAGTTTTAGGTAACACCTATAAGTGATATCATACGATATGTGTCTTTCTCTTTCTGACTTACTACAAGTCACGTGATTACCTCTAGACTCATCTACGGTGCTGCAGATGGCATTGTGTCCTTTTTTTCCTTGGCTAATATTCTGTCTGTACATGTACCAGTTCTTCTTTGACCACTCATCTGTTGATGGACTTTTTGGTTGCTCCCATGTCATGGCTATTGTAATGCTGCGGCAATGCACATTTGCCTGCCTGTGTCTTTCCAATTCTGTCTTCTTAGGTTATAGGCCCAGGAGTTCGCCTGCTGGATCATATGGTAGCAAAATGTTTACCTTGTACAGGCACCGCCATTCTGTTCTCATTAGTGGCTCTTACCAGGTTACGTCCCACTTAAAGTTGAGGTGATGCTCTTCTCCACAACACCTTCAGCGTTTATTGTTTGGAGTATTTTTGCTGAAGTTTATTCTGACTAGTGTGAGCTGATACCACTTTGTGCTTGGATTTGCATGCGTCTCATAATACCTTGAAATTGAGCTTTCTGGCATGTCCTTTTTTTCTTCAAACTGTGAGTACAGCTTACCTCTTCAAATTGTTTTCGGGAAGTAGGTGTGACATTTAGAAATATTTTGGCCATTACCTCCCTCAAGACATTATGAGGGCAGGTTTCATTCACAGCCCTCCAGTACTGGTGCATATGAAGTGACCCTTAGCACAGGTTTTAAAGCTGCTGTTGCAGGTAACGGCCAGAGGGTGGCAGCATTTCTGCTTTTCCCAATCTGTTAACTAGGGAAACAGACCATCCTGGCAGTGGTGTTCCTCGGTTCTATATTAGAGTGGAATGTGCCCCCAAAAGCTGATGTCTCCTTACTTATGTTTGTTTTAGAAATCGAATTTCTATATATTTTTTTATTGGAGTCATATTCCATTGTGTTCATGGACCACTTCTTCTTTGAGCATTCCTCTGTTGATGGACATTTTCGTAGCTTCCAAGTGTTGGCTATGGTAAATATTGCTGGAGTGCAGGATTGCCAGCATGTGTCTTTTCTTTTTTGTGGTACATGGGCCTCTCACTGCCGTGGGCCCTCCCATTGCAGAGCACAGGCTCCGGACGCACAGGCCCAGCAGCCATAGCTCACGGGAACAGCCGCTCCGCGGCATGTGGGATCTTCCCGAATCGGGGCATGAACCCATGTCCCCTGCACTGGCAGGCGGACTCTCATCCACTGCGCCACCAGTGAATCCCAGCCTGTCTTTTTGATTCTCATCCCCTCAGGCGAAAGGCCCAGCAGTGGGTATACTTGATTGAATGGTAGCTCAGTATTTATCTTTACAAGGCACGTCATTTTTGTTTTCATGACTGGCTCTTACCATGTCCCACGTTGAAGCAAGGGTAGGCATTTCTCCAAAACCCCTTCAGCATTTATTGTTTGCAGAATTTTTCCTGATGGGCATTCTGACTGCTGTGAGCTGATAGGTTTTTGTCATTTGGATTTACATATCTTTAATTATTCCTGATGTTTAGCATTTTCCCATGCCTTTTTAAATTTCTGGCAGAGAAAAACAGGAAAAAAAAACGGAGAGTACAGTTAAACTCTTGAAATTGTCTTCTTGGATGGTTGCCCTCTTTTGAATGTTCTGGTCAATTTTCGACCCCATGTTTGTTTTTGAGGGCAGGTGTTATTCACAGGCCTGCAATGAGTGTGACTATTTAGTGACCATTAGCAGTGGGTTTAAAGCTGCTGTTGTGGGAAATGGCCACAAGGCGGCAGCGTTTCTCCACTCCCAAGTCTGGTTCCTAGGGCAGCAGAGCCTTTCTGGGACCAATGGAATACAGAAGAAGGCATCATTGAAGTCTAATACAGAATACCATGTCCTGGTGGATGGTAGAATGACCAGTAGGGTCTAGGAATTAGGAACTACTGGATGTATATCCTCGGTGGCTTCACTGACTGTCCTAACATCCTTTACCAGGTCCCCAGCAGCCCACGGGGCTCTCGTGGTCAGGCCCCTCCCAGGATATGGGGCTCACCTGGGCAGGGCCCCAGCAGCCAACGGGGTTCTCATGTTCAGGCCACTCCCAGGGTATGGAGCTCAGCTGTGAAACTACCCAGCAGCCCATGAGGCTCTCGTGCTTAGGCACCTCCCATGATACAGAGCTCCCGTGGGCAGGTACCATGGCAGGGCTGGGCACACAGGAACCGTGCACATAGCCCTCATTGCAGAGCACCCCAGAACGCCTGTCACGCAGAGCTGACACAGAGCACCTCAGAGCAGGACTTGAACTAACCAACAGCAGCTCCGACAGGTCTCTGACCCTGGGCATCACTCTGTGCAGCCTCCCTCTGCCTGGTCTTCCAGAGACTTCCACTGCAGCCGGGGCACCAGGCCTTTGTCTCCAACCATCCCCCCTCCTCTCCCTGACTCCTGGGTTCCTCTCATTAGGATTAGGTCTTCTTGAAATTGTCTCCCACTCATGGGCCAGATAAAATGATGAGAAAACAAGCCGGAGATGCAGCCCCTTGTCTATCCTGACTCTCAGGAGCCCACACCTGTTCCTTGGAACTGGCCGTTTCAGCGAGGTCCATTTTCTGCAATGTGAGCCACTGAGGGGTGAGGATTGGCTGACCGGAGCAGCCTGTCCCTACCGGCCAGCCCTCCCCAGGTGTGCCTGGGTTGAGGTCAATAGAAACACCGCTCCAGGGAGCAACAGCGCCTGCAGCTGTGCCTGACGCCATATTCTCTGCCCCGTCAGCAGTCTCGGGGCTGTGCTGGTGGGAGGGAGTGAGGGGCCACGGTTTTGTGGGTGGCCCGGTGTGAGAGGGGCTCTGCTGGACTTTCTGCAGGAGTTGCCAGACTGCCACCTGCTAAAGAAGAGGATGGGTCACCCATACCTACCGCTGGAATTTCTCCGCGGGCAGAGGTGAGGGAGGAACAAAGCAGTGGGGGCCAAGACAGGACGGATATCTCAGGCAGGGAAATGGAAAGTTTTCAGAAGAGCGCCTGGGGCCAGGATCATCCTGGCTGGCCTGCAGGCACCAAGTCAGCCTGCGTGCTTTCGCTGGTGTGGATCCACGGCCCTTCCTCTATGCTTTCAAGTCCTTGTACATATTCAGGTGTTTTACCTGGGAAGGGAGGGAACAGTTCAGCAGCAGCTGGCTGGGGGCTCAGCTCACGTTTACTCACAGACGCCTATGTACGGTCCCCCAGCTTTGCAATGAGGACGCTCCTTGCGGGGGTGGGGGGGGGGCTGCTGGCTGCATGGGAGATAATTCCCTACCTCTGACCAACTTCAGAATTGTTTACCACTGGAGCAAGTGCCCTGATAGGGTTTTCCTCTGTATAACTAGTGGGTTCTGTTTATTTTTTCTGTTTTGTTTCAAGGTAGATTTTATTCCTCATTTATGTATTTATAGATATAAGCATGGAAATAATTCATTCATACAAATACATCTGTGTGAAGGGAAGAACGTTTTTCTGTTTTATTTTTAAATTTTATTTGTTTTTAAAAATTTTGAAATTTAGTATTATTTATTTTTTTAGACAGCAGGTTATTATTAGTTATCTATTTTATACATATACATGTATACAGGTCAATCCCAATCTCCCAACTCATCCCACCACCACCACCCCATGGCTTCCCCCCCTTGGTTTCCATACGTTTGTTCTCTAACCCTGTGTCTCTAATTCTGCCCTGCAAACCGGTTCATCTGTACCAGTTTTCTAGGTTCCACATATATGCATTAATACACAATATTTGTTTTTCTCTTTCTGACTTACTTCTCTCGGTATGACAGTCTCTAGATCCATCCACGTCTCTACAAATGACCCCGTTTCATTCCTTTTTATGGCTGAGTAATATTCCATTTTATATATGTACCACATCTTTATCCATTCGTCTGTCTGTGGGCATTTAGGTTGCTTCCATTACCTGGCTATTGTAAATAGTGCTGCAATGAACATTGTGGTGAATGTGTCTTTTGGATTTATGGTTTTCTCTGGGTATATGCCCAGAAGTGGGATTGCTGGATCATATGGTAATTGTATTTTTAGTTTTTCTAATGAACCTCCATACTGTTCTCCATAGTGACTGTATCAATTGACATGCCCACCAATAGTGGAAGAGGGATCCATGTGTCCACACCCTCCGCAGCATTTGTAGTTTGTAGATTTTCTGATGATGCCCATTCTAACAGGTGTGAGGTGATACCTCATTGAAGTTTTGACTTGCATTTCTCTAATAATTAGTCATGTTGAGCAGCTTTTCATGTGCATCCTGGCCATCTCTGGGTCTCCTTTGAAGAAATGTTTATTTAGATATTCTACCCATTTTTGAAGTGGGTTGTATTTTTTTTAATATTAAGCTGCATGAGCTGTTTATATATATTGGAGATTAAACCTTTGTCCATTGATTCGTTTTCACATATTTCCTCCCATTCAGAGGGTTGCCTTTTTCCATTCCCGTTTTTTAACAAAAGAAAGAAAGAAAGAAAAAGAAGCAGAACACAAATGTCCGTAAAATATGCCTCTTGAAACTGTCGTTTTGAAATATGGAGGTGTTTTGAATTTTTTGGTCGGTATACGACCCCAGGATTTTTTTCAGGGCAGGTCTCATTTACAGGCCTGCAATTATTTTGAATATCAACTGACCATTAGCGCTGGGATTAAAGCTGCTGTTGTGTGAAACGGCCACAAGGTGGCAGCAGTTCTCCTTTACCAAATCTGGTGACTAGGGCAACAGAGCCTCAATGGAAGTCGTGTTCTAGGTTGTAATTTAGAATGGAATGTGCCAGGAAAAAGACCCTTAAGTTTGTCTCACTATTTCTTGTTCGGTTTTTTTTTCATTTAATTTTTATTTTTTATCACAGCAAGTTTGATTACAATGTTTGGCTTGTTGTAGGTGTGCAAGATGTGGTTCTTTTACGCATATACATATGTCTGTTCTTCCTGGGATCCTTTTCCATGTACGTTATGACAGAATGTTGACTAATCTTCTCTTGGTATTCCGTAGGTGTTTGGTGTCTATATATTTCACCTGTGTTTGTATATGTCTCTTAACCCCAATATCCTAATGTATCCAATCCTCACACCTTTCCATTGGTGAACCGTAAGTTTGTTTAATGAATCTGCGATTGCCCTTCTCTGTGGAAATATCTTCACTAGTATCAAGTTTTAGGTAACACCTATAAGTGATATCATACGATATGTGTCTTTCTCTTTCTGACTTACTACAAGTCACGTGATTACCTCTAGACTCATCTACGGTGCTGCAGATGGCATTGTGTCCTTTTTTTCCTTGGCTAATATTCTGTCTGTACATGTACCAGTTCTTCTTTGACCACTCATCTGTTGATGGACTTTTTGGTTGCTCCCATGTCATGGCTATTGTAATGCTGCGGCAATGCACATTTGCCTGCCTGTGTCTTTCCAATTCTGTCTTCTTAGGTTATAGGCCCAGGAGTTCGCCTGCTGGATCATATGGTAGCAAAATGTTTACCTTGTACAGGCACCGCCATTCTGTTCTCATTAGTGGCTCTTACCAGGTTACGTCCCACTTAAAGTTGAGGTGATGCTCTTCTCCACAACACCTTCAGCGTTTATTGTTTGGAGTATTTTTGCTGAAGTTTATTCTGACTAGTGTGAGCTGATACCACTTTGTGCTTGGATTTGCATGCGTCTCATAATACCTTGAAATTGAGCTTTCTGGCATGTCCTTTTTTTCTTCAAACTGTGAGTACAGCTTACCTCTTCAAATTGTTTTCGGGAAGTAGGTGTGACATTTAGAAATATTTTGGCCATTACCTCCCTCAAGACATTATGAGGGCAGGTTTCATTCACAGCCCTCCAGTACTGGTGCATATGAAGTGACCCTTAGCACAGGTTTTAAAGCTGCTGTTGCAGGTAACGGCCAGAGGGTGGCAGCATTTCTGCTTTTCCCAATCTGTTAACTAGGGAAACAGACCATCCTGGCAGTGGTGTTCCTCGGTTCTATATTAGAGTGGAATGTGCCCCCAAAAGCTGATGTCTCCTTACTTATGTTTGTTTTAGAAATCGAATTTCTATATATTTTTTTATTGGAGTCATATTCCATTGTGTTCATGGACCACTTCTTCTTTGAGCATTCCTCTGTTGATGGACATTTTCGTAGCTTCCAAGTGTTGGCTATGGTAAATATTGCTGGAGTGCAGGATTGCCAGCATGTGTCTTTTCTTTTTTGTGGTACATGGGCCTCTCACTGCCGTGGGCCCTCCCATTGCAGAGCACAGGCTCCGGACGCACAGGCCCAGCAGCCATAGCTCACGGGAACAGCCGCTCCGCGGCATGTGGGATCTTCCCGAATCGGGGCATGAACCCATGTCCCCTGCACTGGCAGGCGGACTCTCATCCACTGCGCCACCAGTGAATCCCAGCCTGTCTTTTTGATTCTCATCCCCTCAGGCGAAAGGCCCAGCAGTGGGTATACTTGATTGAATGGTAGCTCAGTATTTATCTTTACAAGGCACGTCATTTTTGTTTTCATGACTGGCTCTTACCATGTCCCACGTTGAAGCAAGGGTAGGCATTTCTCCAAAACCCCTTCAGCATTTATTGTTTGCAGAATTTTTCCTGATGGGCATTCTGACTGCTGTGAGCTGATAGGTTTTTGTCATTTGGATTTACATATCTTTAATTATTCCTGATGTTTAGCATTTTCCCATGCCTTTTTAAATTTCTGGCAGAGAAAAACAGGAAAAAAAAACGGAGAGTACAGTTAAACTCTTGAAATTGTCTTCTTGGATGGTTGCCCTCTTTTGAATGTTCTGGTCAATTTTCGACCCCATGTTTGTTTTTGAGGGCAGGTGTTATTCACAGGCCTGCAATGAGTGTGACTATTTAGTGACCATTAGCAGTGGGTTTAAAGCTGCTGTTGTGGGAAATGGCCACAAGGCGGCAGCGTTTCTCCACTCCCAAGTCTGGTTCCTAGGGCAGCAGAGCCTTTCTGGGACCAATGGAATACAGAAGAAGGCATCATTGAAGTCTAATACAGAATACCATGTCCTGGTGGATGGTAGAATGACCAGTAGGGTCTAGGAATTAGGAACTACTGGATGTATATCCTCGGTGGCTTCACTGACTGTCCTAACATCCTTTACCAGGTCCCCAGCAGCCCACGGGGCTCTCGTGGTCAGGCCCCTCCCAGGATATGGGGCTCACCTGGGCAGGGCCCCAGCAGCCAACGGGGTTCTCATGTTCAGGCCACTCCCAGGGTATGGAGCTCAGCTGTGAAACTACCCAGCAGCCCATGAGGCTCTCGTGCTTAGGCACCTCCCATGATACAGAGCTCCCGTGGGCAGGTACCATGGCAGGGCTGGGCACACAGGAACCGTGCACATAGCCCTCATTGCAGAGCACCCCAGAACGCCTGTCACGCAGAGCTGACACAGAGCACCTCAGAGCAGGACTTGAACTAACCAACAGCAGCTCCGACAGGTCTCTGACCCTGGGCATCACTCTGTGCAGCCTCCCTCTGCCTGGTCTTCCAGAGACTTCCACTGCAGCCGGGGCACCAGGCCTTTGTCTCCAACCATCCCCCCTCCTCTCCCTGACTCCTGGGTTCCTCTCATTAGGATTAGGTCTTCTTGAAATTGTCTCCCACTCATGGGCCAGATAAAATGATGAGAAAACAAGCCGGAGATGCAGCCCCTTGTCTATCCTGACTCTCAGGAGCCCACACCTGTTCCTTGGAACTGGCCGTTTCAGCGAGGTCCATTTTCTGCAATGTGAGCCACTGAGGGGTGAGGATTGGCTGACCGGAGCAGCCTGTCCCTACCGGCCAGCCCTCCCCAGGTGTGCCTGGGTTGAGGTCAATAGAAACACCGCTCCAGGGAGCAACAGCGCCTGCAGCTGTGCCTGACGCCATATTCTCTGCCCCGTCAGCAGTCTCGGGGCTGTGCTGGTGGGAGGGAGTGAGGGGCCACGGTTTTGTGGGTGGCCCGGTGTGAGAGGGGCTCTGCTGGACTTTCTGCAGGAGTTGCCAGACTGCCACCTGCTAAAGAAGAGGATGGGTCACCCATACCTACCGCTGGAATTTCTCCGCGGGCAGAGGTGAGGGAGGAACAAAGCAGTGGGGGCCAAGACAGGACGGATATCTCAGGCAGGGAAATGGAAAGTTTTCAGAAGAGCGCCTGGGGCCAGGATCATCCTGGCTGGCCTGCAGGCACCAAGTCAGCCTGCGTGCTTTCGCTGGTGTGGATCCACGGCCCTTCCTCTATGCTTTCAAGTCCTTGTACATATTCAGGTGTTTTACCTGGGAAGGGAGGGAACAGTTCAGCAGCAGCTGGCTGGGGGCTCAGCTCACGTTTACTCACAGACGCCTATGTACGGTCCCCCAGCTTTGCAATGAGGACGCTCCTTGCGGGGGTGGGGGGGGGGCTGCTGGCTGCATGGGAGATAATTCCCTACCTCTGACCAACTTCAGAATTGTTTACCACTGGAGCAAGTGCCCTGATAGGGTTTTCCTCTGTATAACTAGTGGGTTCTGTTTATTTTTTCTGTTTTGTTTCAAGGTAGATTTTATTCCTCATTTATGTATTTATAGATATAAGCATGGAAATAATTCATTCATACAAATACATCTGTGTGAAGGGAAGAACGTTTTTCTGTTTTATTTTTAAATTTTATTTGTTTTTAAAAATTTTGAAATTTAGTATTATTTATTTTTTTAGACAGCAGGTTATTATTAGTTATCTATTTTATACATATACATGTATACAGGTCAATCCCAATCTCCCAACTCATCCCACCACCACCACCCCATGGCTTCCCCCCCTTGGTTTCCATACGTTTGTTCTCTAACCCTGTGTCTCTAATTCTGCCCTGCAAACCGGTTCATCTGTACCAGTTTTCTAGGTTCCACATATATGCATTAATACACAATATTTGTTTTTCTCTTTCTGACTTACTTCTCTCGGTATGACAGTCTCTAGATCCATCCACGTCTCTACAAATGACCCCGTTTCATTCCTTTTTATGGCTGAGTAATATTCCATTTTATATATGTACCACATCTTTATCCATTCGTCTGTCTGTGGGCATTTAGGTTGCTTCCATTACCTGGCTATTGTAAATAGTGCTGCAATGAACATTGTGGTGAATGTGTCTTTTGGATTTATGGTTTTCTCTGGGTATATGCCCAGAAGTGGGATTGCTGGATCATATGGTAATTGTATTTTTAGTTTTTCTAATGAACCTCCATACTGTTCTCCATAGTGACTGTATCAATTGACATGCCCACCAATAGTGGAAGAGGGATCCATGTGTCCACACCCTCCGCAGCATTTGTAGTTTGTAGATTTTCTGATGATGCCCATTCTAACAGGTGTGAGGTGATACCTCATTGAAGTTTTGACTTGCATTTCTCTAATAATTAGTGATGTTGAGCAGCTTTTCATGTGCATCCTGGCCATCTCTGGGTCTCCTTTGAAGAAATGTTTATTTAGATATTCTACCCATTTTTGAAGTGGGTTGTATTTTTTTTAATATTAAGCTGCATGAGCTGTTTATATATATTGGAGATTAAACCTTTGTCCATTGATTCGTTTTCACATATTTCCTCCCATTCAGAGGGTTGCCTTTTTCCATTCCCGTTTTTTAACAAAAGAAAGAAAGAAAGAAAAAGAAGCAGAACACAAATGTCCGTAAAATATGCCTCTTGAAACTGTCGTTTTGAAATATGGAGGTGTTTTGAATTTTTTGGTCGGTATACGACCCCAGGATTTTTTTCAGGGCAGGTCTCATTTACAGGCCTGCAATTATTTTGAATATCAACTGACCATTAGCGCTGGGATTAAAGCTGCTGTTGTGTGAAACGGCCACAAGGTGGCAGCAGTTCTCCTTTACCAAATCTGGTGACTAGGGCAACAGAGCCTCAATGGAAGTCGTGTTCTAGGTTGTAATTTAGAATGGAATGTGCCAGGAAAAAGACCCTTAAGTTTGTCTCACTATTTCTTGTTCGGTTTTTTTTTCATTTAATTTTTATTTTTTATCACAGCAAGTTTGATTACAATGTTTGGCTTGTTGTAGGTGTGCAAGATGTGGTTCTTTTACGCATATACATATGTCTGTTCTTCCTGGGATCCTTTTCCATGTACGTTATGACAGAATGTTGACTAATCTTCTCTTGGTATTCCGTAGGTGTTTGGTGTCTATATATTTCACCTGTGTTTGTATATGTCTCTTAACCCCAATATCCTAATGTATCCAATCCTCACACCTTTCCATTGGTGAACCGTAAGTTTGTTTAATGAATCTGCGATTGCCCTTCTCTGTGGAAATATCTTCACTAGTATCAAGTTTTAGGTAACACCTATAAGTGATATCATACGATATGTGTCTTTCTCTTTCTGACTTACTACAAGTCACGTGATTACCTCTAGACTCATCTACGGTGCTGCAGATGGCATTGTGTCCTTTTTTTCCTTGGCTAATATTCTGTCTGTACATGTACCAGTTCTTCTTTGACCACTCATCTGTTGATGGACTTTTTGGTTGCTCCCATGTCATGGCTATTGTAATGCTGTGGCAATGCACATTTGCCTGCCTGTGTCTTTCCAATTCTGTCTTCTTAGGTTATAGGCCCAGGAGTTCGCCTGCTGGATCATATGGTAGCAAAATGTTTACCTTGTACAGGCACCGCCATTCTGTTCTCATTAGTGGCTCTTACCAGGTTACGTCCCACTTAAAGTTGAGGTGATGCTCTTCTCCACAACACCTTCAGCGTTTATTGTTTGGAGTATTTTTGCTGAAGTTTATTCTGACTAGTGTGAGCTGATACCACTTTGTGCTTGGATTTGCATGCGTCTCATAATACCTTGAAATTGAGCTTTCTGGCATGTCCTTTTTTTCTTCAAACTGTGAGTACAGCTTACCTCTTCAAATTGTTTTCGGGAAGTAGGTGTGACATTTAGAAATATTTTGGCCATTACCTCCCTCAAGACATTATGAGGGCAGGTTTCATTCACAGCCCTCCAGTACTGGTGCATATGAAGTGACCCTTAGCACAGGTTTTAAAGCTGCTGTTGCAGGTAACGGCCAGAGGGTGGCAGCATTTCTGCTTTTCCCAATCTGTTAACTAGGGAAACAGACCATCCTGGCAGTGGTGTTCCTCGGTTCTATATTAGAGTGGAATGTGCCCCCAAAAGCTGATGTCTCCTTACTTATGTTTGTTTTAGAAATCGAATTTCTATATATTTTTTTATTGGAGTCATATTCCATTGTGTTCATGGACCACTTCTTCTTTGAGCATTCCTCTGTTGATGGACATTTTCGTAGCTTCCAAGTGTTGGCTATGGTAAATATTGCTGGAGTGCAGGATTGCCAGCATGTGTCTTTTCTTTTTTGTGGTACATGGGCCTCTCACTGCCGTGGGCCCTCCCATTGCAGAGCACAGGCTCCGGACGCACAGGCCCAGCAGCCATAGCTCACGGGAACAGCCGCTCCGCGGCATGTGGGATCTTCCCGAATCGGGGCATGAACCCATGTCCCCTGCACTGGCAGGCGGACTCTCATCCACTGCGCCACCAGTGAATCCCAGCCTGTCTTTTTGATTCTCATCCCCTCAGGCGAAAGGCCCAGCAGTGGGTATACTTGATTGAATGGTAGCTCAGTATTTATCTTTACAAGGCACGTCATTTTTGTTTTCATGACTGGCTCTTACCATGTCCCACGTTGAAGCAAGGGTAGGCATTTCTCCAAAACCCCTTCAGCATTTATTGTTTGCAGAATTTTTCCTGATGGGCATTCTGACTGCTGTGAGCTGATAGGTTTTTGTCATTTGGATTTACATATCTTTAATTATTCCTGATGTTTAGCATTTTCCCATGCCTTTTTAAATTTCTGGCAGAGAAAAACAGGAAAAAAAAACGGAGAGTACAGTTAAACTCTTGAAATTGTCTTCTTGGATGGTTGCCCTCTTTTGAATGTTCTGGTCAATTTTCGACCCCATGTTTGTTTTTGAGGGCAGGTGTTATTCACAGGCCTGCAATGAGTGTGACTATTTAGTGACCATTAGCAGTGGGTTTAAAGCTGCTGTTGTGGGAAATGGCCACAAGGCGGCAGCGTTTCTCCACTCCCAAGTCTGGTTCCTAGGGCAGCAGAGCCTTTCTGGGACCAATGGAATACAGAAGAAGGCATCATTGAAGTCTAATACAGAATACCATGTCCTGGTGGATGGTAGAATGACCAGTAGGGTCTAGGAATTAGGAACTACTGGATGTATATCCTCGGTGGCTTCACTGACTGTCCTAACATCCTTTACCAGGTCCCCAGCAGCCCACGGGGCTCTCGTGGTCAGGCCCCTCCCAGGATATGGGGCTCACCTGGGCAGGGCCCCAGCAGCCAACGGGGTTCTCATGTTCAGGCCACTCCCAGGGTATGGAGCTCAGCTGTGAAACTACCCAGCAGCCCATGAGGCTCTCGTGCTTAGGCACCTCCCATGATACAGAGCTCCCGTGGGCAGGTACCATGGCAGGGCTGGGCACACAGGAACCGTGCACATAGCCCTCATTGCAGAGCACCCCAGAACGCCTGTCACGCAGAGCTGACACAGAGCACCTCAGAGCAGGACTTGAACTAACCAACAGCAGCTCCGACAGGTCTCTGACCCTGGGCATCACTCTGTGCAGCCTCCCTCTGCCTGGTCTTCCAGAGACTTCCACTGCAGCCGGGGCACCAGGCCTTTGTCTCCAACCATCCCCCCTCCTCTCCCTGACTCCTGGGTTCCTCTCATTAGGATTAGGTCTTCTTGAAATTGTCTCCCACTCATGGGCCAGATAAAATGATGAGAAAACAAGCCGGAGATGCAGCCCCTTGTCTATCCTGACTCTCAGGAGCCCACACCTGTTCCTTGGAACTGGCCGTTTCAGCGAGGTCCATTTTCTGCAATGTGAGCCACTGAGGGGTGAGGATTGGCTGACCGGAGCAGCCTGTCCCTACCGGCCAGCCCTCCCCAGGTGTGCCTGGGTTGAGGTCAATAGAAACACCGCTCCAGGGAGCAACAGCGCCTGCAGCTGTGCCTGACGCCATATTCTCTGCCCCGTCAGCAGTCTCGGGGCTGTGCTGGTGGGAGGGAGTGAGGGGCCACGGTTTTGTGGGTGGCCCGGTGTGAGAGGGGCTCTGCTGGACTTTCTGCAGGAGTTGCCAGACTGCCACCTGCTAAAGAAGAGGATGGGTCACCCATACCTACCGCTGGAATTTCTCCGCGGGCAGAGGTGAGGAAGGAACAAAGCAGTGGGGGCCAAGACAGGACGGATATCTCAGGCAGGGAAATGGAAAGTTTTCAGAAGAGCGCCTGGGGCCAGGATCATCCTGGCTGGCCTGCAGGCACCAAGTCAGCCTGCGTGCTTTCGCTGGTGTGGATCCACGGCCCTTCCTCTATGCTTTCAAGTCCTTGTACATATTCAGGTGTTTTACCTGGGAAGGGAGGGAACAGTTCAGCAGCAGCTGGCTGGGGGCTCAGCTCACGTTTACTCACAGACGCCTATGTACGGTCCCCCAGCTTTGCAATGAGGACGCTCCTTGCGGGGGTGGGGGGGGGCTGCTGGCTGCATGGGAGATAATTCCCTACCTCTGACCAACTTCAGAATTGTTTACCACTGGAGCAAGTGCCCTGATAGGGTTTTCCTCTGTATAACTAGTGGGTTCTGTTTATTTTTTCTGTTTTGTTTCAAGGTAGATTTTATTCCTCATTTATGTATTTATAGATATAAGCATGGAAATAATTCATTCATACAAATACATCTGTGTGAAGGGAAGAACGTTTTTCTGTTTTATTTTTAAATTTTATTTGTTTTTAAAAATTTTGAAATTTAGTATTATTTATTTTTTTAGACAGCAGGTTATTATTAGTTATCTATTTTATACATATACATGTATACAGGTCAATCCCAATCTCCCAACTCATCCCACCACCACCACCCCATGGCTTCCCCCCCTTGGTTTCCATACGTTTGTTCTCTAACCCTGTGTCTCTAATTCTGCCCTGCAAACCGGTTCATCTGTACCAGTTTTCTAGGTTCCACATATATGCATTAATACACAATATTTGTTTTTCTCTTTCTGACTTACTTCTCTCGGTATGACAGTCTCTAGATCCATCCACGTCTCTACAAATGACCCCGTTTCATTCCTTTTTATGGCTGAGTAATATTCCATTTTATATATGTACCACATCTTTATCCATTCGTCTGTCTGTGGGCATTTAGGTTGCTTCCATTACCTGGCTATTGTAAATAGTGCTGCAATGAACATTGTGGTGAATGTGTCTTTTGGATTTATGGTTTTCTCTGGGTATATGCCCAGAAGTGGGATTGCTGGATCATATGGTAATTGTATTTTTAGTTTTTCTAATGAACCTCCATACTGTTCTCCATAGTGACTGTATCAATTGACATGCCCACCAATAGTGGAAGAGGGATCCATGTGTCCACACCCTCCGCAGCATTTGTAGTTTGTAGATTTTCTGATGATGCCCATTCTAACAGGTGTGAGGTGATACCTCATTGAAGTTTTGACTTGCATTTCTCTAATAATTAGTGATGTTGAGCAGCTTTTCATGTGCATCCTGGCCATCTCTGGGTCTCCTTTGAAGAAATGTTTATTTAGATATTCTACCCATTTTTGAAGTGGGTTGTATTTTTTTTAATATTAAGCTGCATGAGCTGTTTATATATATTGGAGATTAAACCTTTGTCCATTGATTCGTTTTCACATATTTCCTCCCATTCTGAGGGTTGCCTTTTTCCATTCCCGTTTTTTAACAAAAGAAAGAAAGAAAGAAAAAGAAGCAGAACACAAATGTCCGTAAAATATGCCTCTTGAAACTGTCGTTTTGAAATATGGAGGTGTTTTGAATTTTTTGGTCGGTATACGACCCCAGGATTTTTTTCAGGGCAGGTCTCATTTACAGGCCTGCAATTATTTTGAATATCAACTGACCATTAGCGCTGGGATTAAAGCTGCTGTTGTGTGAAACGGCCACAAGGTGGCAGCAGTTCTCCTTTACCAAATCTGGTGACTAGGGCAACAGAGCCTCAATGGAAGTCGTGTTCTAGGTTGTAATTTAGAATGGAATGTGCCAGGAAAAAGACCCTTAAGTTTGTCTCACTATTTCTTGTTCGGTTTTTTTTTCATTTAATTTTTATTTTTTATCACAGCAAGTTTGATTACAATGTTTGGCTTGTTGTAGGTGTGCAAGATGTGGTTCTTTTACGCATATACATATGTCTGTTCTTCCTGGGATCCTTTTCCATGTACGTTATGACAGAATGTTGACTAATCTTCTCTTGGTATTCCGTAGGTGTTTGGTGTCTATATATTTCACCTGTGTTTGTATATGTCTCTTAACCCCAATATCCTAATGTATCCAATCCTCACACCTTTCCATTGGTGAACCGTAAGTTTGTTTAATGAATCTGCGATTGCCCTTCTCTGTGGAAATATCTTCACTAGTATCAAGTTTTAGGTAACACCTATAAGTGATATCATACGATATGTGTCTTTCTCTTTCTGACTTACTACAAGTCACGTGATTACCTCTAGACTCATCTACGGTGCTGCAGATGGCATTGTGTCCTTTTTTTCCTTGGCTAATATTCTGTCTGTACATGTACCAGTTCTTCTTTGACCACTCATCTGTTGATGGACTTTTTGGTTGCTCCCATGTCATGGCTATTGTAATGCTGCGGCAATGCACATTTGCCTGCCTGTGTCTTTCCAATTCTGTCTTCTTAGGTTATAGGCCCAGGAGTTCGCCTGCTGGATCATATGGTAGCAAAATGTTTACCTTGTACAGGCACCGCCATTCTGTTCTCATTAGTGGCTCTTACCAGGTTACGTCCCACTTAAAGTTGAGGTGATGCTCTTCTCCACAACACCTTCAGCGTTTATTGTTTGGAGTATTTTTGCTGAAGTTTATTCTGACTAGTGTGAGCTGATACCACTTTGTGCTTGGATTTGCATGCGTCTCATAATACCTTGAAATTGAGCTTTCTGGCATGTCCTTTTTTTCTTCAAACTGTGAGTACAGCTTACCTCTTCAAATTGTTTTCGGGAAGTAGGTGTGACATTTAGAAATATTTTGGCCATTACCTCCCTCAAGACATTATGAGGGCAGGTTTCATTCACAGCCCTCCAGTACTGGTGCATATGAAGTGACCCTTAGCACAGGTTTTAAAGCTGCTGTTGCAGGTAACGGCCAGAGGGTGGCAGCATTTCTGCTTTTCCCAATCTGTTAACTAGGGAAACAGACCATCCTGGCAGTGGTGTTCCTCGGTTCTATATTAGAGTGGAATGTGCCCCCAAAAGCTGATGTCTCCTTACTTATGTTTGTTTTAGAAATCGAATTTCTATATATTTTTTTATTGGAGTCATATTCCATTGTGTTCATGGACCACTTCTTCTTTGAGCATTCCTCTGTTGATGGACATTTTCGTAGCTTCCAAGTGTTGGCTATGGTAAATATTGCTGGAGTGCAGGATTGCCAGCATGTGTCTTTTCTTTTTTGTGGTACATGGGCCTCTCACTGCCGTGGGCCCTCCCATTGCAGAGCACAGGCTCCGGACGCACAGGCCCAGCAGCCATAGCTCACGGGAACAGCCGCTCCACGGCATGTGGGATCTTCCCGAATCGGGGCATGAACCCATGTCCCCTGCACTGGCAGGCGGACTCTCATCCACTGCGCTACCAGTGAATCCCAGCCTGTCTTTTTGATTCTCATCCCCTCAGGCGAAAGGCCCAGCAGTGGGTATACTTGATTGAATGGTAGCTCAGTATTTATCTTTACAAGGCACGTCATTTTTGTTTTCATGACTGGCTCTTACCATGTCCCACGTTGAAGCAAGGGTAGGCATTTCTCCAAAACCCCTTCAGCATTTATTGTTTGCAGAATTTTTCCTGATGGGCATTCTGACTGCTGTGAGCTGATAGGTTTTTGTCATTTGGATTTACATATCTTTAATTATTCCTGATGTTTAGCATTTTCCCATGCCTTTTTAAATTTCTGGCAGAGAAAAACAGGAAAAAAAAACGGAGAGTACAGTTAAACTCTTGAAATTGTCTTCTTGGATGGTTGCCCTCTTTTGAATGTTCTGGTCAATTTTCGACCCCATGTTTGTTTTTGAGGGCAGGTGTTATTCACAGGCCTGCAATGAGTGTGACTATTTAGTGACCATTAGCAGTGGGTTTAAAGCTGCTGTTGTGGGAAATGGCCACAAGGCGGCAGCGTTTCTCCACTCCCAAGTCTGGTTCCTAGGGCAGCAGAGCCTTTCTGGGACCAATGGAATACAGAAGAAGGCATCATTGAAGTCTAATACAGAATACCATGTCCTGGTGGATGGTAGAATGACCAGTAGGGTCTAGGAATTAGGAACTACTGGATGTATATCCTCGGTGGCTTCACTGACTGTCCTAACATCCTTTACCAGGTCCCCAGCAGCCCACGGGGCTCTCGTGGTCAGGCCCCTCCCAGGATATGGGGCTCACCTGGGCAGGGCCCCAGCAGCCAACGGGGTTCTCATGTTCAGGCCACTCCCAGGGTATGGAGCTCAGCTGTGAAACTACCCAGCAGCCCATGAGGCTCTCGTGCTTAGGCACCTCCCATGATACAGAGCTCCCGTGGGCAGGTACCATGGCAGGGCTGGGCACACAGGAACCGTGCACATAGCCCTCATTGCAGAGCACCCCAGAACGCCTGTCACGCAGAGCTGACACAGAGCACCTCAGAGCAGGACTTGAACTAACCAACAGCAGCTCCGACAGGTCTCTGACCCTGGGCATCACTCTGTGCAGCCTCCCTCTGCCTGGTCTTCCAGAGACTTCCACTGCAGCCGGGGCACCAGGCCTTTGTCTCCAACCATCCCCCCTCCTCTCCCTGACTCCTGGGTTCCTCTCATTAGGATTAGGTCTTCTTGAAATTGTCTCCCACTCATGGGCCAGATAAAATGATGAGAAAACAAGCCGGAGATGCAGCCCCTTGTCTATCCTGACTCTCAGGAGCCCACACCTGTTCCTTGGAACTGGCCGTTTCAGCGAGGTCCATTTTCTGCAATGTGAGCCACTGAGGGGTGAGGATTGGCTGACCGGAGCAGCCTGTCCCTACCGGCCAGCCCTCCCCAGGTGTGCCTGGGTTGAGGTCAATAGAAACACCGCTCCAGGGAGCAACAGCGCCTGCAGCTGTGCCTGACGCCATATTCTCTGCCCCGTCAGCAGTCTCGGGGCTGTGCTGGTGGGAGGGAGTGAGGGGCCACGGTTTTGTGGGTGGCCCGGTGTGAGAGGGGCTCTGCTGGACTTTCTGCAGGAGTTGCCAGACTGCCACCTGCTAAAGAAGAGGATGGGTCACCCATACCTACCGCTGGAATTTCTCCGCGGGCAGAGGTGAGGGAGGAACAAAGCAGTGGGGGCCAAGACAGGACGGATATCTCAGGCAGGGAAATGGAAAGTTTTCAGAAGAGCGCCTGGGGCCAGGATCATCCTGGCTGGCCTGCAGGCACCAAGTCAGCCTGCGTGCTTTCGCTGGTGTGGATCCACGGCCCTTCCTCTATGCTTTCAAGTCCTTGTACATATTCAGGTGTTTTACCTGGGAAGGGAGGGAACAGTTCAGCAGCAGCTGGCTGGGGGCTCAGCTCACGTTTACTCACAGACGCCTATGTACGGTCCCCCAGCTTTGCAATGAGGACGCTCCTTGCGGGGGTGGGGGGGGGGCTGCTGGCTGCATGGGAGATAATTCCCTACCTCTGACCAACTTCAGAATTGTTTACCACTGGAGCAAGTGCCCTGATAGGGTTTTCCTCTGTATAACTAGTGGGTTCTGTTTATTTTTTCTGTTTTGTTTCAAGGTAGATTTTATTCCTCATTTATGTATTTATAGATATAAGCATGGAAATAATTCATTCATACAAATACATCTGTGTGAAGGGAAGAACGTTTTTCTGTTTTATTTTTAAATTTTATTTGTTTTTAAAAATTTTGAAATTTAGTATTATTTATTTTTTTAGACAGCAGGTTATTATTAGTTATCTATTTTATACATATACATGTATACAGGTCAATCCCAATCTCCCAACTCATCCCACCACCACCACCCCATGGCTTCCCCCCCTTGGTTTCCATACGTTTGTTCTCTAACCCTGTGTCTCTAATTCTGCCCTGCAAACCGGTTCATCTGTACCAGTTTTCTAGGTTCCACATATATGCATTAATACACAATATTTGTTTTTCTCTTTCTGACTTACTTCTCTCGGTATGACAGTCTCTAGATCCATCCACGTCTCTACAAATGACCCCGTTTCATTCCTTTTTATGGCTGAGTAATATTCCATTTTATATATGTACCACATCTTTATCCATTCGTCTGTCTGTGGGCATTTAGGTTGCTTCCATTACCTGGCTATTGTAAATAGTGCTGCAATGAACATTGTGGTGAATGTGTCTTTTGGATTTATGGTTTTCTCTGGGTATATGCCCAGAAGTGGGATTGCTGGATCATATGGTAATTGTATTTTTAGTTTTTCTAATGAACCTCCATACTGTTCTCCATAGTGACTGTATCAATTGACATGCCCACCAATAGTGGAAGAGGGATCCATGTGTCCACACCCTCCGCAGCATTTGTAGTTTGTCGATTTTCTGATGATGCCCATTCTAACAGGTGTGAGGTGATACCTCATTGAAGTTTTGACTTGCATTTCTCTAATAATTAGTGATGTTGAGCAGCTTTTCATGTGCATCCTGGCCATCTCTGGGTCTCCTTTGAAGAAATGTCTATTTAGATATTCTACCCATTTTTGAAGTGGGTTGTATTTTTTTTAATATTAAGCTGCATGAGCTGTTTATATATATTGGAGATTAAACCTTTGTCCATTGATTCGTTTTCACATATTTCCTCCCATTCTGAGGGTTGCCTTTTTCCATTCCCGTTTTTTAACAAAAGAAAGAAAGAAAGAAAGAAAAAGAGGCAGAACACAAATGTCCGTAAAATATGCCTCTTGAAACTGTCGTTTTGAAATATGGAGGTGTTTTGAATTTTTTGGTCGGTATACGACCCCAGGATTTGTTTTCAGGGCAGGTCTCATTTACAGGCCTGCAATTATTTTGAATATCAACTGACCATTAGCGCTGGGATTAAAGCTGCTGTTGTGTGAAACGGCCACAAGGTGGCAGCAGTTCTCCTTTACCAAATCTGGTGACTAGGGCAACAGAGCCTCAATGGAAGTCGTGTTCTAGGTTGTAATTTAGAATGGAATGTGCCAGGAAAAAGACCCTTAAGTTTGTCTCACTATTTCTTATTGGGTTTTTTTTCATTTAATTTTTATTTTTTATCACAGCAAGTTTGATTACAATGTTTGGCTTGTTGTAGGTGTGCAAGATGTGGTTCTTTTACGCATATACATATGTCTGTTCTTCCTGGGATCCTTTTCCATGTACGTTATGACAGAATGTTGACTAATCTTCTCTTGGTATTCCGTAGGTGTTTGGTGTCTATATATTTCACCTGTGTTTGTATATGTCTCTTAACCCCAATATCCTAATGTATCCAATCCTCACACCTTTCCATTGGTGAACCGTAAGTTTGTTTAATGAATCTGCGATTGCCCTTCTCTGTGGAAATATCTTCACTAGTATCAAGTTTTAGGTAACACCTATAAGTGATATCATACGATATGTGTCTTTCTCTTTCTGACTTACTACAAGTCACGTGATTACCTCTAGACTCATCTACGGTGCTGCAGATGGCATTGTGTCCTTTTTTTCCTTGGCTAATATTCTGTCTGTACATGTACCAGTTCTTCTTTGACCACTCATCTGTTGATGGACTTTTTGGTTGCTCCCATGTCATGGCTATTGTAATGCTGCGGCAATGCACATTTGCCTGCCTGTGTCTTTCCAATTCTGTCTTCTTAGGTTATAGGCCCAGGAGTTCGCCTGCTGGATCATATGGTAGCAAAATGTTTACCTTGTACAGGCACCGCCATTCTGTTCTCATTAGTGGCTCTTACCAGGTTACGTCCCACTTAAAGTTGAGGTGATGCTCTTCTCCACAACACCTTCAGCGTTTATTGTTTGGAGTATTTTTGCTGAAGTTTATTCTGACTAGTGTGAGCTGATACCACTTTGTGCTTGGATTTGCATGCGTCTCATAATACCTTGAAATTGAGCTTTCTGGCATGTCCTTTTTTTCTTCAAACTGTGAGTACAGCTTACCTCTTCAAATTGTTTTCGGGAAGTAGGTGTGACATTTAGAAATATTTTGGCCATTACCTCCCTCAAGACATTATGAGGGCAGGTTTCATTCACAGCCCTCCAGTACTGGTGCATATGAAGTGACCCTTAGCACAGGTTTTAAAGCTGCTGTTGCAGGTAACGGCCAGAGGGTGGCAGCATTTCTGCTTTTCCCAATCTGTTAACTAGGGAAACAGACCATCCTGGCAGTGGTGTTCCTCGGTTCTATATTAGAGTGGAATGTGCCCCCAAAAGCTGATGTCTCCTTACTTATGTTTGTTTTAGAAATCGAATTTCTATATATTTTTTTATTGGAGTCATATTCCATTGTGTTCATGGACCACTTCTTCTTTGAGCATTCCTCTGTTGATGGACATTTTCGTAGCTTCCAAGTGTTGGCTATGGTAAATATTGCTGGAGTGCAGGATTGCCAGCATGTGTCTTTTCTTTTTTGTGGTACATGGGCCTCTCACTGCCGTGGGCCCTCCCATTGCAGAGCACAGGCTCCGGACGCACAGGCCCAGCAGCCATAGCTCACGGGAACAGCCGCTCCGCGGCATGTGGGATCTTCCCGAATCGGGGCATGAACCCATGTCCCCTGCACTGGCAGGCGGACTCTCATCCACTGCGCTACCAGTGAATCCCAGCCTGTCTTTTTGATTCTCATCCCCTCAGGCGAAAGGCCCAGCAGTGGGTATACTTGATTGAATGGTAGCTCAGTATTTATCTTTACAAGGCACGTCATTTTTGTTTTCATGACTGGCTCTTACCATGTCCCACGTTGAAGCAAGGGTAGGCATTTCTCCAAAACCCCTTCAGCATTTATTGTTTGCAGAATTTTTCCTGATGGGCATTCTGACTGCTGTGAGCTGATAGGTTTTTGTCATTTGGATTTACATATCTTTAATTATTCCTGATGTTTAGCATTTTCCCATGCCTTTTTAAATTTCTGGCAGAGAAAAACAGGAAAAAAAAACGGAGAGTACAGTTAAACTCTTGAAATTGTCTTCTTGGATGGTTGCCCTCTTTTGAATGTTCTGGTCAATTTTCGACCCCATGTTTGTTTTTGAGGGCAGGTGTTATTCACAGGCCTGCAATGAGTGTGACTATTTAGTGACCATTAGCAGTGGGTTTAAAGCTGCTGTTGTGGGAAATGGCCACAAGGCGGCAGCGTTTCTCCACTCCCAAGTCTGGTTCCTAGGGCAGCAGAGCCTTTCTGGGACCAATGGAATACAGAAGAAGGCATCATTGAAGTCTAATACAGAATACCATGTCCTGGTGGATGGTAGAATGACCAGTAGGGTCTAGGAATTAGGAACTACTGGATGTATATCCTCGGTGGCTTCACTGACTGTCCTAACATCCTTTACCAGGTCCCCAGCAGCCCACGGGGCTCTCGTGGTCAGGCCCCTCCCAGGATATGGGGCTCACCTGGGCAGGGCCCCAGCAGCCAACGGGGTTCTCATGTTCAGGCCACTCCCAGGGTATGGAGCTCAGCTGTGAAACTACCCAGCAGCCCATGAGGCTCTCGTGCTTAGGCACCTCCCATGATACAGAGCTCCCGTGGGCAGGTACCATGGCAGGGCTGGGCACACAGGAACCGTGCACATAGCCCTCATTGCAGAGCACCCCAGAACGCCTGTCACGCAGAGCTGACACAGAGCACCTCAGAGCAGGACTTGAACTAACCAACAGCAGCTCCGACAGGTCTCTGACCCTGGGCATCACTCTGTGCAGCCTCCCTCTGCCTGGTCTTCCAGAGACTTCCACTGCAGCCGGGGCACCAGGCCTTTGTCTCCAACCATCCCCCCTCCTCTCCCTGACTCCTGGGTTCCTCTCATTAGGATTAGGTCTTCTTGAAATTGTCTCCCACTCATGGGCCAGATAAAATGATGAGAAAACAAGCCGGAGATGCAGCCCCTTGTCTATCCTGACTCTCAGGAGCCCACACCTGTTCCTTGGAACTGGCCGTTTCAGCGAGGTCCATTTTCTGCAATGTGAGCCACTGAGGGGTGAGGATTGGCTGACCGGAGCAGCCTGTCCCTACCGGCCAGCCCTCCCCAGGTGTGCCTGGGTTGAGGTCAATAGAAACACCGCTCCAGGGAGCAACAGCGCCTGCAGCTGTGCCTGACGCCATATTCTCTGCCCCGTCAGCAGTCTCGGGGCTGTGCTGGTGGGAGGGAGTGAGGGGCCACGGTTTTGTGGGTGGCCCGGTGTGAGAGGGGCTCTGCTGGACTTTCTGCAGGAGTTGCCAGACTGCCACCTGCTAAAGAAGAGGATGGGTCACCCATACCTACCGCTGGAATTTCTCCGCGGGCAGAGGTGAGGGAGGAACAAAGCAGTGGGGGCCAAGACAGGACGGATATCTCAGGCAGGGAAATGGAAAGTTTTCAGAAGAGCGCCTGGGGCCAGGATCATCCTGGCTGGCCTGCAGGCACCAAGTCAGCCTGCGTGCTTTCGCTGGTGTGGATCCACGGCCCTTCCTCTATGCTTTCAAGTCCTTGTACATATTCAGGTGTTTTACCTGGGAAGGGAGGGAACAGTTCAGCAGCAGCTGGCTGGGGGCTCAGCTCACGTTTACTCACAGACGCCTATGTACGGTCCCCCAGCTTTGCAATGAGGACGCTCCTTGCGGGGGTGGGGGGGGGGCTGCTGGCTGCATGGGAGATAATTCCCTACCTCTGACCAACTTCAGAATTGTTTACCACTGGAGCAAGTGCCCTGATAGGGTTTTCCTCTGTATAACTAGTGGGTTCTGTTTATTTTTTCTGTTTTGTTTCAAGGTAGATTTTATTCCTCATTTATGTATTTATAGATATAAGCATGGAAATAATTCATTCATACAAATACATCTGTGTGAAGGGAAGAACGTTTTTCTGTTTTATTTTTAAATTTTATTTGTTTTTAAAAATTTTGAAATTTAGTATTATTTATTTTTTTAGACAGCAGGTTATTATTAGTTATCTATTTTATACATATACATGTATACAGGTCAATCCCAATCTCCCAACTCATCCCACCACCACCACCCCATGGCTTCCCCCCCTTGGTTTCCATACGTTTGTTCTCTAACCCTGTGTCTCTAATTCTGCCCTGCAAACCGGTTCATCTGTACCAGTTTTCTAGGTTCCACATATATGCATTAATACACAATATTTGTTTTTCTCTTTCTGACTTACTTCTCTCGGTATGACAGTCTCTAGATCCATCCACGTCTCTACAAATGACCCCGTTTCATTCCTTTTTATGGCTGAGTAATATTCCATTTTATATATGTACCACATCTTTATCCATTCGTCTGTCTGTGGGCATTTAGGTTGCTTCCATTACCTGGCTATTGTAAATAGTGCTGCAATGAACATTGTGGTGAATGTGTCTTTTGGATTTATGGTTTTCTCTGGGTATATGCCCAGAAGTGGGATTGCTGGATCATATGGTAATTGTATTTTTAGTTTTTCTAATGAACCTCCATACTGTTCTCCATAGTGACTGTATCAATTGACATGCCCACCAATAGTGGAAGAGGGATCCATGTGTCCACACCCTCCGCAGCATTTGTAGTTTGTAGATTTTCTGATGATGCCCATTCTAACAGGTGTGAGGTGATACCTCATTGAAGTTTTGACTTGCATTTCTCTAATAATTAGTGATGTTGAGCAGCTTTTCATGTGCATCCTGGCCATCTCTGGGTCTCCTTTGAAGAAATGTTTATTTAGATATTCTACCCATTTTTGAAGTGGGTTGTATTTTTTTTAATATTAAGCTGCATGAGCTGTTTATATATATTGGAGATTAAACCTTTGTCCATTGATTCGTTTTCACATATTTCCTCCCATTCTGAGGGTTGCCTTTTTCCATTCCCGTTTTTTAACAAAAGAAAGAAAGAAAGAAAAAGAAGCAGAACACAAATGTCCGTAAAATATGCCTCTTGAAACTGTCGTTTTGAAATATGGAGGTGTTTTGAATTTTTTGGTCGGTATACGACCCCAGGATTTTTTTCAGGGCAGGTCTCATTTACAGGCCTGCAATTATTTTGAATATCAACTGACCATTAGCGCTGGGATTAAAGCTGCTGTTGTGTGAAACGGCCACAAGGTGGCAGCAGTTCTCCTTTACCAAATCTGGTGACTAGGGCAACAGAGCCTCAATGGAAGTCGTGTTCTAGGTTGTAATTTAGAATGGAATGTGCCAGGAAAAAGACCCTTAAGTTTGTCTCACTATTTCTTGTTCGGTTTTTTTTTCATTTAATTTTTATTTTTTATCACAGCAAGTTTGATTACAATGTTTGGCTTGTTGTAGGTGTGCAAGATGTGGTTCTTTTACGCATATACATATGTCTGTTCTTCCTGGGATCCTTTTCCATGTACGTTATGACAGAATGTTGACTAATCTTCTCTTGGTATTCCGTAGGTGTTTGGTGTCTATATATTTCACCTGTGTTTGTATATGTCTCTTAACCCCAATATCCTAATGTATCCAATCCTCACACCTTTCCATTGGTGAACCGTAAGTTTGTTTAATGAATCTGCGATTGCCCTTCTCTGTGGAAATATCTTCACTAGTATCAAGTTTTAGGTAACACCTATAAGTGATATCATACGATATGTGTCTTTCTCTTTCTGACTTACTACAAGTCACGTGATTACCTCTAGACTCATCTACGGTGCTGCAGATGGCATTGTGTCCTTTTTTTCCTTGGCTAATATTCTGTCTGTACATGTACCAGTTCTTCTTTGACCACTCATCTGTTGATGGACTTTTTGGTTGCTCCCATGTCATGGCTATTGTAATGCTGCGGCAATGCACATTTGCCTGCCTGTGTCTTTCCAATTCTGTCTTCTTAGGTTATAGGCCCAGGAGTTCGCCTGCTGGATCATATGGTAGCAAAATGTTTACCTTGTACAGGCACCGCCATTCTGTTCTCATTAGTGGCTCTTACCAGGTTACGTCCCACTTAAAGTTGAGGTGATGCTCTTCTCCACAACACCTTCAGCGTTTATTGTTTGGAGTATTTTTGCTGAAGTTTATTCTGACTAGTGTGAGCTGATACCACTTTGTGCTTGGATTTGCATGCGTCTCATAATACCTTGAAATTGAGCTTTCTGGCATGTCCTTTTTTTCTTCAAACTGTGAGTACAGCTTACCTCTTCAAATTGTTTTCGGGAAGTAGGTGTGACATTTAGAAATATTTTGGCCATTACCTCCCTCAAGACATTATGAGGGCAGGTTTCATTCACAGCCCTCCAGTACTGGTGCATATGAAGTGACCCTTAGCACAGGTTTTAAAGCTGCTGTTGCAGGTAACGGCCAGAGGGTGGCAGCATTTCTGCTTTTCCCAATCTGTTAACTAGGGAAACAGACCATCCTGGCAGTGGTGTTCCTCGGTTCTATATTAGAGTGGAATGTGCCCCCAAAAGCTGATGTCTCCTTACTTATGTTTGTTTTAGAAATCGAATTTCTATATATTTTTTTATTGGAGTCATATTCCATTGTGTTCATGGACCACTTCTTCTTTGAGCATTCCTCTGTTGATGGACATTTTCGTAGCTTCCAAGTGTTGGCTATGGTAAATATTGCTGGAGTGCAGGATTGCCAGCATGTGTCTTTTCTTTTTTGTGGTACATGGGCCTCTCACTGCCGTGGGCCCTCCCATTGCAGAGCACAGGCTCCGGACGCACAGGCCCAGCAGCCATAGCTCACGGGAACAGCCGCTCCGCGGCATGTGGGATCTTCCCGAATCGGGGCATGAACCCATGTCCCCTGCACTGGCAGGCGGACTCTCATCCACTGCGCCACCAGTGAATCCCAGCCTGTCTTTTTGATTCTCATCCCCTCAGGCGAAAGGCCCAGCAGTGGGTATACTTGATTGAATGGTAGCTCAGTATTTATCTTTACAAGGCACGTCATTTTTGTTTTCATGACTGGCTCTTACCATGTCCCACGTTGAAGCAAGGGTAGGCATTTCTCCAAAACCCCTTCAGCATTTATTGTTTGCAGAATTTTTCCTGATGGGCATTCTGACTGCTGTGAGCTGATAGGTTTTTGTCATTTGGATTTACATATCTTTAATTATTCCTAATGTTTAGCATTTTCCCATGCCTTTTTAAATTTCTGGCAGAGAAAAACAGGAAAAAAAAACGGAGAGTACAGTTAAACTCTTGAAATTGTCTTCTTGGATGGTTGCCCTCTTTTGAATGTTCTGGTCAATTTTCGACCCCATGTTTGTTTTTGAGGGCAGGTGTTATTCACAGGCCTGCAATGAGTGTGACTATTTAGTGACCATTAGCAGTGGGTTTAAAGCTGCTGTTGTGGGAAATGGCCACAAGGCGGCAGCGTTTCTCCACTCCCAAGTCTGGTTCCTAGGGCAGCAGAGCCTTTCTGGGACCAATGGAATACAGAAGAAGGCATCATTGAAGTCTAATACAGAATACCATGTCCTGGTGGATGGTAGAATGACCAGTAGGGTCTAGGAATTAGGAACTACTGGATGTATATGCTCGGTGGCTTCACTGACTGTCCTAACATCCTTTACCAGGTCCCCAGCAGCCCACGGGGCTCTCGTGGTCAGGCCCCTCCCAGGATATGGGGCTCACCTGGGCAGGGCCCCAGCAGCCAACGGGGTTCTCATGTTCAGGCCACTCCCAGGGTATGGAGCTCAGCTGTGAAACTACCCAGCAGCCCATGAGGCTCTCGTGCTTAGGCACCTCCCATGATACAGAGCTCCCGTGGGCAGGTACCATGGCAGGGCTGGGCACACAGGAACCGTGCACATAGCCCTCATTGCAGAGCACCCCAGAACGCCTGTCACGCAGAGCTGACACAGAGCACCTCAGAGCAGGACTTGAACTAACCAACAGCAGCTCCGACAGGTCTCTGACCCTGGGCATCACTCTGTGCAGCCTCCCTCTGCCTGGTCTTCCAGAGACTTCCACTGCAGCCGGGGCACCAGGCCTTTGTCTCCAACCATCCCCCCTCCTCTCCCTGACTCCTGGGTTCCTCTCATTAGGATTAGGTCTTCTTGAAATTGTCTCCCACTCATGGGCCAGATAAAATGATGAGAAAACAAGCCGGAGATGCAGCCCCTTGTCTATCCTGACTCTCAGGAGCCCACACCTGTTCCTTGGAACTGGCCGTTTCAGCGAGGTCCATTTTCTGCAATGTGAGCCACTGAGGGGTGAGGATTGGCTGACCGGAGCAGCCTGTCCCTACCGGCCAGCCCTCCCCAGGTGTGCCTGGGTTGAGGTCAATAGAAACACCGCTCCAGGGAGCAACAGCGCCTGCAGCTGTGCCTGACGCCATATTCTCTGCCCCGTCAGCAGTCTCGGGGCTGTGCTGGTGGGAGGGAGTGAGGGGCCACGGTTTTGTGGGTGGCCCGGTGTGAGAGGGGCTCTGCTGGACTTTCTGCAGGAGTTGCCAGACTGCCACCTGCTAAAGAAGAGGATGGGTCACCCATACCTACCGCTGGAATTTCTCCGCGGGCAGAGGTGAGGGAGGAACAAAGCAGTGGGGGCCAAGACAGGACGGATATCTCAGGCAGGGAAATGGAAAGTTTTCAGAAGAGCGCCTGGGGCCAGGATCATCCTGGCTGGCCTGCAGGCACCAAGTCAGCCTGCGTGCTTTCGCTGGTGTGGATCCACGGCCCTTCCTCTATGCTTTCAAGTCCTTGTACATATTCAGGTGTTTTACCTGGGAAGGGAGGGAACAGTTCAGCAGCAGCTGGCTGGGGGCTCAGCTCACGTTTACTCACAGACGCCTATGTACGGTCCCCCAGCTTTGCAATGAGGACGCTCCTTGCGGGGGTGGGGGGGGGGCTGCTGGCTGCATGGGAGATAATTCCCTACCTCTGACCAACTTCAGAATTGTTTACCACTGGAGCAAGTGCCCTGATAGGGTTTTCCTCTGTATAACTAGTGGGTTCTGTTTATTTTTTCTGTTTTGTTTCAAGGTAGATTTTATTCCTCATTTATGTATTTATAGATATAAGCATGGAAATAATTCATTCATACAAATACATCTGTGTGAAGGGAAGAACGTTTTTCTGTTTTATTTTTAAATTTTATTTGTTTTTAAAAATTTTGAAATTTAGTATTATTTATTTTTTTAGACAGCAGGTTATTATTAGTTATCTATTTTATACATATACATGTATACAGGTCAATCCCAATCTCCCAACTCATCCCACCACCACCACCCCATGGCTTCCCCCCCTTGGTTTCCATACGTTTGTTCTCTAACCCTGTGTCTCTAATTCTGCCCTGCAAACCGGTTCATCTGTACCAGTTTTCTAGGTTCCACATATATGCATTAATACACAATATTTGTTTTTCTCTTTCTGACTTACTTCTCTCGGTATGACAGTCTCTAGATCCATCCACGTCTCTACAAATGACCCCGTTTCATTCCTTTTTATGGCTGAGTAATATTCCATTTTATATATGTACCACATCTTTATCCATTCGTCTGTCTGTGGGCATTTAGGTTGCTTCCATTACCTGGCTATTGTAAATAGTGCTGCAATGAACATTGTGGTGAATGTGTCTTTTGGATTTATGGTTTTCTCTGGGTATATGCCCAGAAGTGGGATTGCTGGATCATATGGTAATTGTATTTTTAGTTTTTCTAATGAACCTCCATACTGTTCTCCATAGTGACTGTATCAATTGACATGCCCACCAATAGTGGAAGAGGGATCCATGTGTCCACACCCTCCGCAGCATTTGTAGTTTGTAGATTTTCTGATGATGCCCATTCTAACAGGTGTGAGGTGATACCTCATTGAAGTTTTGACTTGCATTTCTCTAATAATTAGTGATGTTGAGCAGCTTTTCATGTGCATCCTGGCCATCTCTGGGTCTCCTTTGAAGAAATGTTTATTTAGATATTCTACCCATTTTTGAAGTGGGTTGTATTTTTTTTAATATTAAGCTGCATGAGCTGTTTATATATATTGGAGATTAAACCTTTGTCCATTGATTCGTTTTCACATATTTCCTCCCATTCTGAGGGTTGCCTTTTTCCATTCCCGTTTTTTAACAAAAGAAAGAAAGAAAGAAAAAGAAGCAGAACACAAATGTCCGTAAAATATGCCTCTTGAAACTGTCGTTTTGAAATATGGAGGTGTTTTGAATTTTTTGGTCGGTATACGACCCCAGGATTTTTTTCAGGGCAGGTCTCATTTACAGGCCTGCAATTATTTTGAATATCAACTGACCATTAGCGCTGGGATTAAAGCTGCTGTTGTGTGAAACGGCCACAAGGTGGCAGCAGTTCTCCTTTACCAAATCTGGTGACTAGGGCAACAGAGCCTCAATGGAAGTCGTGTTCTAGGTTGTAATTTAGAATGGAATGTGCCAGGAAAAAGACCCTTAAGTTTGTCTCACTATTTCTTGTTCGGTTTTTTTTTCATTTAATTTTTATTTTTTATCACAGCAAGTTTGATTACAATGTTTGGCTTGTTGTAGGTGTGCAAGATGTGGTTCTTTTACGCATATACATATGTCTGTTCTTCCTGGGATCCTTTTCCATGTACGTTATGACAGAATGTTGACTAATCTTCTCTTGGTATTCCGTAGGTGTTTGGTGTCTATATATTTCACCTGTGTTTGTATATGTCTCTTAACCCCAATATCCTAATGTATCCAATCCTCACACCTTTCCATTGGTGAACCGTAAGTTTGTTTAATGAATCTGCGATTGCCCTTCTCTGTGGAAATATCTTCACTAGTATCAAGTTTTAGGTAACACCTATAAGTGATATCATACGATATGTGTCTTTCTCTTTCTGACTTACTACAAGTCACGTGATTACCTCTAGACTCATCTACGGTGCTGCAGATGGCATTGTGTCCTTTTTTTCCTTGGCTAATATTCTGTCTGTACATGTACCAGTTCTTCTTTGACCACTCATCTGTTGATGGACTTTTTGGTTGCTCCCATGTCATGGCTATTGTAATGCTGCGGCAATGCACATTTGCCTGCCTGTGTCTTTCCAATTCTGTCTTCTTAGGTTATAGGCCCAGGAGTTCGCCTGCTGGATCATATGGTAGCAAAATGTTTACCTTGTACAGGCACCGCCATTCTGTTCTCATTAGTGGCTCTTACCAGGTTACGTCCCACTTAAAGTTGAGGTGATGCTCTTCTCCACAACACCTTCAGCGTTTATTGTTTGGAGTATTTTTGCTGAAGTTTATTCTGACTAGTGTGAGCTGATACCACTTTGTGCTTGGATTTGCATGCGTCTCATAATACCTTGAAATTGAGCTTTCTGGCATGTCCTTTTTTTCTTCAAACTGTGAGTACAGCTTACCTCTTCAAATTGTTTTCGGGAAGTAGGTGTGACATTTAGAAATATTTTGGCCATTACCTCCCTCAAGACATTATGAGGGCAGGTTTCATTCACAGCCCTCCAGTACTGGTGCATATGAAGTGACCCTTAGCACAGGTTTTAAAGCTGCTGTTGCAGGTAACGGCCAGAGGGTGGCAGCATTTCTGCTTTTCCCAATCTGTTAACTAGGGAAACAGACCATCCTGGCAGTGGTGTTCCTCGGTTCTATATTAGAGTGGAATGTGCCCCCAAAAGCTGATGTCTCCTTACTTATGTTTGTTTTAGAAATCGAATTTCTATATATTTTTTTATTGGAGTCATATTCCATTGTGTTCATGGACCACTTCTTCTTTGAGCATTCCTCTGTTGATGGACATTTTCGTAGCTTCCAAGTGTTGGCTATGGTAAATATTGCTGGAGTGCAGGATTGCCAGCATGTGTCTTTTCTTTTTTGTGGTACATGGGCCTCTCACTGCCGTGGGCCCTCCCATTGCAGAGCACAGGCTCCGGACGCACAGGCCCAGCAGCCATAGCTCACGGGAACAGCCGCTCCGCGGCATGTGGGATCTTCCCGAATCGGGGCATGAACCCATGTCCCCTGCACTGGCAGGCGGACTCTCATCCACTGCGCCACCAGTGAATCCCAGCCTGTCTTTTTGATTCTCATCCCCTCAGGCGAAAGGCCCAGCAGTGGGTATACTTGATTGAATGGTAGCTCAGTATTTATCTTTACAAGGCACGTCATTTTTGTTTTCATGACTGGCTCTTACCATGTCCCACGTTGAAGCAAGGGTAGGCATTTCTCCAAAACCCCTTCAGCATTTATTGTTTGCAGAATTTTTCCTGATGGGCATTCTGACTGCTGTGAGCTGATAGGTTTTTGTCATTTGGATTTACATATCTTTAATTATTCCTAATGTTTAGCATTTTCCCATGCCTTTTTAAATTTCTGGCAGAGAAAAACAGGAAAAAAAAACGGAGAGTACAGTTAAACTCTTGAAATTGTCTTCTTGGATGGTTGCCCTCTTTTGAATGTTCTGGTCAATTTTCGACCCCATGTTTGTTTTTGAGGGCAGGTGTTATTCACAGGCCTGCAATGAGTGTGACTATTTAGTGACCATTAGCAGTGGGTTTAAAGCTGCTGTTGTGGGAAATGGCCACAAGGCGGCAGCGTTTCTCCACTCCCAAGTCTGGTTCCTAGGGCAGCAGAGCCTTTCTGGGACCAATGGAATACAGAAGAAGGCATCATTGAAGTCTAATACAGAATACCATGTCCTGGTGGATGGTAGAATGACCAGTAGGGTCTAGGAATTAGGAACTACTGGATGTATATGCTCGGTGGCTTCACTGACTGTCCTAACATCCTTTACCAGGTCCCCAGCAGCCCACGGGGCTCTCGTGGTCAGGCCCCTCCCAGGATATGGGGCTCACCTGGGCAGGGCCCCAGCAGCCAACGGGGTTCTCATGTTCAGGCCACTCCCAGGGTATGGAGCTCAGCTGTGAAACTACCCAGCAGCCCATGAGGCTCTCGTGCTTAGGCACCTCCCATGATACAGAGCTCCCGTGGGCAGGTACCATGGCAGGGCTGGGCACACAGGAACCGTGCACATAGCCCTCATTGCAGAGCACCCCAGAACGCCTGTCACGCAGAGCTGACACAGAGCACCTCAGAGCAGGACTTGAACTAACCAACAGCAGCTCCGACAGGTCTCTGACCCTGGGCATCACTCTGTGCAGCCTCCCTCTGCCTGGTCTTCCAGAGACTTCCACTGCAGCCGGGGCACCAGGCCTTTGTCTCCAACCATCCCCCCTCCTCTCCCTGACTCCTGGGTTCCTCTCATTAGGATTAGGTCTTCTTGAAATTGTCTCCCACTCATGGGCCAGATAAAATGATGAGAAAACAAGCCGGAGATGCAGCCCCTTGTCTATCCTGACTCTCAGGAGCCCACACCTGTTCCTTGGAACTGGCCGTTTCAGCGAGGTCCATTTTCTGCAATGTGAGCCACTGAGGGGTGAGGATTGGCTGACCGGAGCAGCCTGTCCCTACCGGCCAGCCCTCCCCAGGTGTGCCTGGGTTGAGGTCAATAGAAACACCGCTCCAGGGAGCAACAGCGCCTGCAGCTGTGCCTGACGCCATATTCTCTGCCCCGTCAGCAGTCTCGGGGCTGTGCTGGTGGGAGGGAGTGAGGGGGCACGGTTTTGTGGGTGGCCCGGTGTGAGAGGGGCTCTGCTGGACTTTCTGCAGGAGTTGCCAGACTGCCACCTGCTAAAGAAGAGGATGGGTCACCCATACCTTCCGCTGGAATTTCTCCGCGGGCAGAGGTGAGGGAGGAACAAAGCAGTGGGGGCCAAGACAGGACGGATATCTCAGGCAGGGAAATGGAAAGTTTTCAGAAGAGCGCCTGGGGCCAGGATCATCCTGGCTGGCCTGCAGGCACCAAGTCAGCCTGCGTGCTTTCGCTGGTGTGGATCCACGGCCCTTCCTCTATGCTTTCAAGTCCTTGTACATATTCAGGTGTTTTACCTGGGAAGGGAGGGAACAGTTCAGCAGCAGCTGGCTGGGGGCTCAGTTCACGTTTACTCACAGACGCCTATGTACGGTCCCCCAGCTTTGCAATGAGGACGCTCCTTGCGGGGGTGGGGGGGGTGCTGCTGGCTGCATGGGAGATAATTCCCTACCTCTGACCAACTTCAGAATTGTTTACCACTGGAGCAAGTGCCCTGATAGGGTTTTCCTCTGTATAACTAGTGGGTTCTGTTTATTTTTTCTGTTTTGTTTCAAGGTAGATTTTATTCCTCATTTATGTATTTATAGATATAAGCATGGAAATAATTCATTCATACAAATACATCTGTGTGAAGGGAAGAACGTTTTTCTGTTTTATTTTTAAATTTTATTTGTTTTTAAATATTTTGAAATTTAGTATTATTTATTTTTTTAGACAGCAGGTTATTATTAGTTATCTATTTTATACATATACATGTATACAGGTCAATCCCAATCTCCCAACTCATCCCACCACCACCACCCCATGGCTTCCCCCCCTTGGTTTCCATACGTTTGTTCTCTAACCCTGTGTCTCTAATTCTGCCCTGCAAACCGGTTCATCTGTACCAGTTTTCTAGGTTCCACATATATGCATTAATACACAATATTTGTTTTTCTCTTTCTGACTTACTTCTCTCGGTATGACAGTCTCTAGATCCATCCACGTCTCTACAAATGACCCCGTTTCATTCCTTTTTATGGCTGAGTAATATTCCATTTTATATATGTACCACATCTTTATCCATTCGTCTGTCTGTGGGCATTTAGGTTGCTTCCATTACCTGGCTATTGTAAATAGTGCTGCAATGAACATTGTGGTGAATGTGTCTTTTGGATTTATGGTTTTCTCTGGGTATATGCCCAGAAGTGGGATTGCTGGATCATATGGTAATTGTATTTTTAGTTTTTCTAATGAACCTCCATACTGTTCTCCATAGTGACTGTATCAATTGACATGCCCACCAATAGTGGAAGAGGGATCCATGTGTCCACACCCTCCGCAGCATTTGTAGTTTGTAGATTTTCTGATGATGCCCATTCTAACAGGTGTGAGGTGATACCTCATTGAAGTTTTGACTTGCATTTCTCTAATAATTAGTGATGTTGAGCAGCTTTTCATGTGCATCCTGGCCATCTCTGGGTCTCCTTTGAAGAAATGTTTATTTAGATATTCTACCCATTTTTGAAGTGGGTTGTATTTTTTTTAATATTAAGCTGCATGAGCTGTTTATATATATTGGAGATTAAACCTTTGTCCATTGATTCGTTTTCACATATTTCCTCCCATTCTGAGGGTTGCCTTTTTCCATTCCCGTTTTTTAACAAAAGAAAGAAAGAAAGAAAAAGAAGCAGAACACAAATGTCCGTAAAATATGCCTCTTGAAACTGTCGTTTTGAAATATGGAGGTGTTTTGAATTTTTTGGTCGGTATACGACCCCAGGATTTTTTTCAGGGCAGGTCTCATTTACAGGCCTGCAATTATTTTGAATATCAACTGACCATTAGCGCTGGGATTAAAGCTGCTGTTGTGTGAAACGGCCACAAGGTGGCAGCAGTTCTCCTTTACCAAATCTGGTGACTAGGGCAACAGAGCCTCAATGGAAGTCGTGTTCTAGGTTGTAATTTAGAATGGAATGTGCCAGGAAAAAGACCCTTAAGTTTGTCTCACTATTTCTTGTTCGGTTTTTTTTTCATTTAATTTTTATTTTTTATCACAGCAAGTTTGATTACAATGTTTGGCTTGTTGTAGGTGTGCAAGATGTGGTTCTTTTACGCATATACATATGTCTGTTCTTCCTGGGATCCTTTTCCATGTACGTTATGACAGAATGTTGACTAATCTTCTCTTGGTATTCCGTAGGTGTTTGGTGTCTATATATTTCACCTGTGTTTGTATATGTCTCTTAACCCCAATATCCTAATGTATCCAATCCTCACACCTTTCCATTGGTGAACCGTAAGTTTGTTTAATGAATCTGCGATTGCCCTTCTCTGTGGAAATATCTTCACTAGTATCAAGTTTTAGGTAACACCTATAAGTGATATCATACGATATGTGTCTTTCTCTTTCTGACTTACTACAAGTCACGTGATTACCTCTAGACTCATCTACGGTGCTGCAGATGGCATTGTGTCCTTTTTTTCCTTGGCTAATATTCTGTCTGTACATGTACCAGTTCTTCTTTGACCACTCATCTGTTGATGGACTTTTTGGTTGCTCCCATGTCATGGCTATTGTAATGCTGCGGCAATGCACATTTGCCTGCCTGTGTCTTTCCAAT
This sequence comes from Mesoplodon mirus, assembly GCF_964341445.2. NCBI lineage: Eukaryota > Metazoa > Chordata > Mammalia > Artiodactyla > Ziphiidae > Mesoplodon > Mesoplodon mirus. The sequence goes on from NC_138979.1 coordinate 94,204,085, forward strand.
TCTGTCTTCTTAGGTTATAGGCCCAGGAGTTCGCCTGCTGGATCATATGGTAGCAAAATGTTTACCTTGTACAGGCACCGCCATCCTGTTCTCATTAGTGGCTCTTACCAGGTTACGTCCCACTTAAAGTTGAGGTGATGCTCTTCTCCACAACACCTTCAGCGTTTATTGTTTGGAGTATTTTTGCTGAAGTTTATTCTGACTAGTGTGAGCTGATACCACTTTGTGCTTGGATTTGCATGCGTCTCATAATACCTTGAAATTGAGCTTTCTGGCATGTCCTTTTTTTCTTCAAACTGTGAGTACAGCTTACCTCTTCAAATTGTTTTCGGGAAGTAGGTGTGACATTTAGAAATATTTTGGCCATTACCTCCCTCAAGACATTATGAGGGCAGGTTTCATTCACAGCCCTCCAGTACTGGTGCATATGAAGTGACCCTTAGCACAGGTTTTAAAGCTGCTGTTGCAGGTAACGGCCAGAGGGTGGCAGCATTTCTGCTTTTCCCAATCTGTTAACTAGGGAAACAGACCATCCTGGCAGTGGTGTTCCTCGGTTCTATATTAGAGTGGAATGTGCCCCCAAAAGCTGATGTCTCCTTACTTATGTTTGTTTTAGAAATCGAATTTCTATATATTTTTTTATTGGAGTCATATTCCATTGTGTTCATGGACCACTTCTTCTTTGAGCATTCCTCTGTTGATGGACATTTTCGTAGCTTCCAAGTGTTGGCTATGGTAAATATTGCTGGAGTGCAGGATTGCCAGCATGTGTCTTTTCTTTTTTGTGGTACATGGGCCTCTCACTGCCGTGGGCCCTCCCATTGCAGAGCACAGGCTCCGGACGCACAGGCCCAGCAGCCATAGCTCACGGGAACAGCCGCTCCGCGGCATGTGGGATCTTCCCGAATCGGGGCATGAACCCATGTCCCCTGCACTGGCAGGCGGACTCTCATCCACTGCGCCACCAGTGAATCCCAGCCTGTCTTTTTGATTCTCATCCCCTCAGGCGAAAGGCCCAGCAGTGGGTATACTTGATTGAATGGTAGCTCAGTATTTATCTTTACAAGGCACGTCATTTTTGTTTTCATGACTGGCTCTTACCATGTCCCACGTTGAAGCAAGGGTAGGCATTTCTCCAAAACCCCTTCAGCATTTATTGTTTGCAGAATTTTTCCTGATGGGCATTCTGACTGCTGTGAGCTGATAGGTTTTTGTCATTTGGATTTACATATCTTTAATTATTCCTAATGTTTAGCATTTTCCCATGCCTTTTTAAATTTCTGGCAGAGAAAAACAGGAAAAAAAAACGGAGAATACAGTTAAACTCTTGAAATTGTCTTCTTGGATGGTTGCCCTCTTTTGAATGTTCTGGTCAATTTTCGACCCCATGTTTGTTTTTGAGGGCAGGTGTTATTCACAGGCCTGCAATGAGTGTGACTATTTAGTGACCATTAGCAGTGGGTTTAAAGCTGCTGTTGTGGGAAATGGCCACAAGGCGGCAGCGTTTCTCCACTCCCAAGTCTGGTTCCTAGGGCAGCAGAGCCTTTCTGGGACCAATGGAATACAGAAGAAGGCATCATTGAAGTCTAATACAGAATACCATGTCCTGGTGGATGGTAGAATGACCAGTAGGGTCTAGGAATTAGGAACTACTGGATGTATATCCTCGGTGGCTTCACTGACTGTCCTAACATCCTTTACCAGGTCCCCAGCAGCCCACGGGGCTCTCGTGGTCAGGCCCCTCCCAGGATATGGGGCTCACCTGGGCAGGGCCCCAGCAGCCAACGGGGTTCTCATGTTCAGGCCACTCCCAGGGTATGGAGCTCAGCTGTGAAACTACCCAGCAGCCCATGAGGCTCTCGTGCTTAGGCACCTCCCATGATACAGAGCTCCCGTGGGCAGGTACCATGGCAGGGCTGGGCACACAGGAACCGTGCACATAGCCCTCATTGCAGAGCACCCCAGAACGCCTGTCACGCAGAGCTGACACAGAGCACCTCAGAGCAGGACTTGAACTAACCAACAGCAGCTCCGACAGGTCTCTGACCCTGGGCATCACTCTGTGCAGCCTCCCTCTGCCTGGTCTTCCAGAGACTTCCACTGCAGCCGGGGCACCAGGCCTTTGTCTCCAACCATCCCCCCTCCTCTCCCTGACTCCTGGGTTCCTCTCATTAGGATTAGGTCTTCTTGAAATTGTCTCCCACTCATGGGCCAGATAAAATGATGAGAAAACAAGCCGGAGATGCAGCCCCTTGTCTATCCTGACTCTCAGGAGCCCACACCTGTTCCTTGGAACTGGCCGTTTCAGCGAGGTCCATTTTCTGCAATGTGAGCCACTGAGGGGTGAGGATTGGCTGACCGGAGCAGCCTGTCCCTACCGGCCAGCCCTCCCCAGGTGTGCCTGGGTTGAGGTCAATAGAAACACCGCTCCAGGGAGCAACAGCGCCTGCAGCTGTGCCTGACGCCATATTCTCTGCCCCGTCAGCAGTCTCGGGGCTGTGCTGGTGGGAGGGAGTGAGGGGGCACGGTTTTGTGGGTGGCCCGGTGTGAGAGGGGCTCTGCTGGACTTTCTGCAGGAGTTGCCAGACTGCCACCTGCTAAAGAAGAGGATGGGTCACCCATACCTTCCGCTGGAATTTCTCCGCGGGCAGAGGTGAGGGAGGAACAAAGCAGTGGGGGCCAAGACAGGACGGATATCTCAGGCAGGGAAATGGAAAGTTTTCAGAAGAGCGCCTGGGGCCAGGATCATCCTGGCTGGCCTGCAGGCACCAAGTCAGCCTGCGTGCTTTCGCTGGTGTGGATCCACGGCCCTTCCTCTATGCTTTCAAGTCCTTGTACATATTCAGGTGTTTTACCTGGGAAGGGAGGGAACAGTTCAGCAGCAGCTGGCTGGGGGCTCAGTTCACGTTTACTCACAGACGCCTATGTACGGTCCCCCAGCTTTGCAATGAGGATGCTCCTTGCGGGGGGGGGGGGGGCTGCTGGCTGCATGGGAGATAATTCCCTACCTCTGACCAACTTCAGAATTGTTTACCACTGGAGCAAGTGCCCTGATAGGGTTTTCCTCTGTATAACTAGTGGGTTCTGTTTATTTTTTCTGTTTTGTTTCAAGGTAGATTTTATTCCTCATTTATGTATTTATAGATATAAGCATGGAAATAATTCATTCATACAAATACATCTGTGTGAAGGGAAGAACGTTTTTCTGTTTTATTTTTAAATTTTATTTGTTTTTAAAAATTTTGAAATTTAGTATTATTTATTTTTTTAGACAGCAGGTTATTATTAGTTATCTATTTTATACATATACATGTATACAGGTCAATCCCAATCTCCCAACTCATCCCACCACCACCACCCCATGGCTTCCACCCCTTGGTTTCCATACGTTTGTTCTCTAACCCTGTGTCTCTAATTCTGCCCTGCAAACCGGTTCATCTGTACCAGTTTTCTAGGTTCCACATATATGCATTAATACACAATATTTGTTTTTCTCTTTCTGACTTACTTCTCTCGGTATGACAGTCTCTAGATCCATCCACGTCTCTACAAATGACCCCGTTTCATTCCTTTTTATGGCTGAGTAATATTCCATTTTATATATGTACCACATCTTTATCCATTCGTCTGTCTGTGGGCATTTAGGTTGCTTCCATTACCTGGCTATTGTAAATAGTGCTGCAATGAACATTGTGGTGAATGTGTCTTTTGGATTTATGGTTTTCTCTGGGTATATGCCCAGAAGTGGGATTGCTGGATCATATGGTAATTGTATTTTTAGTTTTTCTAATGAACCTCCATACTGTTCTCCATAGTGACTGTATCAATTGACATGCCCACCAATAGTGGAAGAGGGATCCATGTGTCCACACCCTCCGCAGCATTTGTAGTTTGTAGATTTTCTGATGATGCCCATTCTAACAGGTGTGAGGTGATACCTCATTGAAGTTTTGACTTGCATTTCTCTAATAATTAGTGATGTTGAGCAGCTTTTCATGTGCATCCTGGCCATCTCTGGGTCTCCTTTGAAGAAATGTTTATTTAGATATTCTACCCATTTTTGAAGTGGGTTGTATTTTTTTTAATATTAAGCTGCATGAGCTGTTTATATATATTGGAGATTAAACCTTTGTCCATTGATTCGTTTTCACATATTTCCTCCCATTCTGAGGGTTGCCTTTTTCCATTCCCGTTTTTTAACAAAAGAAAGAAAGAAAGAAAAAGAAGCAGAACACAAATGTCCGTAAAATATGCCTCTTGAAACTGTCGTTTTGAAATATGGAGGTGTTTTGAATTTTTTGGTCGGTATACGACCCCAGGATTTGTTTTCAGGGCAGGTCTCATTTACAGGCCTGCAATTATTTTGAATATCAACTGACCATTAGCGCTGGGATTAAAGCTGCTGTTGTGTGAAACGGCCACAAGGTGGCAGCAGTTCTCCTTTACCAAATCTGGTGACTAGGGCAACAGAGCCTCAATGGAAGTCGTGTTCTAGGTTGTAATTTAGAATGGAATGTGCCAGGAAAAAGACCCTTAAGTTTGTCTCACTATTTCTTGTTGGGGTTTTTTTTCATTTAATTTTTATTTTTTATCACAGCAAGTTTGATTACAATGTTTGGCTTGTTGTAGGTGTGCAAGATGTGGTTCTTTTACGCATATACATATGTCTGTTCTTCCTGGGATCCTTTTCCATGTACGTTATGACAGAATGTTGACTAATCTTCTCTTGGTATTCCGTAGGTGTTTGGTGTCTATATATTTCACCTGTGTTTGTATATGTCTCTTAACCCCAATATCCTAATGTATCCAATCCTCACACCTTTCCATTGGTGAACCGTAAGTTTGTTTAATGAATCTGCGATTGCCCTTCTCTGTGGAAATATCTTCACTAGTATCAAGTTTTAGGTAACACCTATAAGTGATATCATACGATATGTGTCTTTCTCTTTCTGACTTACTACAAGTCACGTGATTACCTCTAGACTCATCTACGGTGCTGCAGATGGCATTGTGTCCTTTTTTTCCTTGGCTAATATTCTGTCTGTACATGTACCAGTTCTTCTTTGACCACTCATCTGTTGATGGACTTTTTGGTTGCTCCCATGTCATGGCTATTGTAATGCTGCGGCAATGCACATTTGCCTGCCTGTGTCTTTCCAATTCTGTCTTCTTAGGTTATAGGCCCAGGAGTTCGCCTGCTGGATCATATGGTAGCAAAATGTTTACCTTGTACAGGCACCGCCATTCTGTTCTCATTAGTGGCTCTTACCAGGTTACGTCCCACTTAAAGTTGAGGTGATGCTCTTCTCCACAACACCTTCAGCGTTTATTGTTTGGAGTATTTTTGCTGAAGTTTATTCTGACTAGTGTGAGCTGATACCACTTTGTGCTTGGATTTGCATGCGTCTCATAATACCTTGAAATTGAGCTTTCTGGCATGTCCTTTTTTTCTTCAAACTGTGAGTACAGCTTACCTCTTCAAATTGTTTTCGGGAAGTAGGTGTGACATTTAGAAATATTTTGGCCATTACCTCCCTCAAGACATTATGAGGGCAGGTTTCATTCACAGCCCTCCAGTACTGGTGCATATGAAGTGACCCTTAGCACAGGTTTTAAAGCTGCTGTTGCAGGTAACGGCCAGAGGGTGGCAGCATTTCTGCTTTTCCCAATCTGTTAACTAGGGAAACAGACCATCCTGGCAGTGGTGTTCCTCGGTTCTATATTAGAGTGGAATGTGCCCCCAAAAGCTGATGTCTCCTTACTTATGTTTGTTTTAGAAATCGAATTTCTATATATTTTTTTATTGGAGTCATATTCCATTGTGTTCATGGACCACTTCTTCTTTGAGCATTCCTCTGTTGATGGACATTTTCGTAGCTTCCAAGTGTTGGCTATGGTAAATATTGCTGGAGTGCAGGATTGCCAGCATGTGTCTTTTCTTTTTTGTGGTACATGGGCCTCTCACTGCCGTGGGCCCTCCCATTGCAGAGCACAGGCTCCGGACGCACAGGCCCAGCAGCCATAGCTCACGGGAACAGCCGCTCCGCGGCATGTGGGATCTTCCCGAATCGGGGCATGAACCCATGTCCCCTGCACTGGCAGGCGGACTCTCATCCACTGCGCCACCAGTGAATCCCAGCCTGTCTTTTTGATTCTCATCCCCTCAGGCGAAAGGCCCAGCAGTGGGTATACTTGATTGAATGGTAGCTCAGTATTTATCTTTACAAGGCACGTCATTTTTGTTTTCATGACTGGCTCTTACCATGTCCCACGTTGAAGCAAGGGTAGGCATTTCTCCAAAACCCCTTCAGCATTTATTGTTTGCAGAATTTTTCCTGATGGGCATTCTGACTGCTGTGAGCTGATAGGTTTTTGTCATTTGGATTTACATATCTTTAATTATTCCTAATGTTTAGCATTTTCCCATGCCTTTTTAAATTTCTGGCAGAGAAAAACAGAAAAAAAAACGGAGAGTACAGTTAAACTCTTGAAATTGTCTTCTTGGATGGTTGCCCTCTTTTGAATGTTCTGGTCAATTTTCGACCCCATGTTTGTTTTTGAGGGCAGGTGTTATTCACAGGCCTGCAATGAGTGTGACTATTTAGTGACCATTAGCAGTGGGTTTAAAGCTGCTGTTGTGGGAAATGGCCACAAGGCGGCAGCGTTTCTCCACTCCCAAGTCTGGTTCCTAGGGCAGCAGAGCCTTTCTGGGACCAATGGAATACAGAAGAAGGCATCATTGAAGTCTAATACAGAATACCATGTCCTGGTGGATGGTAGAATGACCAGTAGGGTCTAGGAATTAGGAACTACTGGATGTATATCCTCGGTGGCTTCACTGACTGTCCTAACATCCTTTACCAGGTCCCCAGCAGCCCACGGGGCTCTCGTGGTCAGGCCCCTCCCAGGATATGGGGCTCACCTGGGCAGGGCCCCAGCAGCCAACGGGGTTCTCATGTTCAGGCCACTCCCAGGGTATGGAGCTCAGCTGTGAAACTACCCAGCAGCCCATGAGGCTCTCGTGCTTAGGCACCTCCCATGATACAGAGCTCCCGTGGGCAGGTACCATGGCAGGGCTGGGCACACAGGAACCGTGCACATAGCCCTCATTGCAGAGCACCCCAGAACGCCTGTCACACAGAGCTGACACAGAGCACCTCAGAGAAGGACTTGAACTAACCAACAGCAGCTCCGACAGGTCTCTGACCCTGGGCATCACTCTGTGCAGCCTCCCTCTGCCTGGTCTTCCAGAGACTTCCACTGCAGCCGGGGCACCAGGCCTTTGTCTCCAACCATCCCCCCTCCTCTCCCTGACTCCTGGGTTCCTCTCATTAGGATTAGGTCTTCTTGAAATTGTCTCCCACTCATGGGCCAGATAAAATGATGAGAAAACAAGCCGGAGATGCAGCCCCTTGTCTATCCTGACTCTCAGGAGCCCACACCTGTTCCTTGGAACTGGCCGTTTCAGCGAGGTCCATTTTCTGCAATGTGAGCCACTGAGGGGTGAGGATTGGCTGACCGGAGCAGCCTGTCCCTACCGGCCAGCCCTCCCCAGGTGTGCCTGGGTTGAGGTCAATAGAAACACCGCTCCAGGGAGCAACAGCGCCTGCAGCTGTGCCTGACGCCATATTCTCTGCCCCGTCAGCAGTCTCGGGGCTGTGCTGGTGGGAGGGAGTGAGGGGGCACGGTTTTGTGGGTGGCCAGGTGTGAGAGGGGCTCTGCTGGACTTTCTGCAGGAGTTGCCAGACTGCCACCTGCTAAAGAAGAGGATGGGTCACCCATACCTTCCGCTGGAATTTCTCCGCGGGCAGAGGTGAGGGAGGAACAAAGCAGTGGGGGCCAAGACAGGACGGATATCTCAGGCAGGGAAATGGAAAGTTTTCAGAAGAGCGCCTGGGGCCAGGATCATCCTGGCTGGCCTGCAGGCACCAAGTCAGCCTGCGTGCTTTCGCTGGTGTGGATCCACGGCCCTTCCTCTATGCTTTCAAGTCCTTGTACATATTCAGGTGTTTTACCTGGGAAGGGAGGGAACAGTTCAGCAGCAGCTGGCTGGGGGCTCAGTTCACGTTTACTCACAGACGCCTATGTACGGTCCCCCAGCTTTGCAATGAGGACGCTCCTTGCGGGGGTGGGGGGGGGCTGCTGGCTGCATGGGAGATAATTCCCTACCTCTGACCAACTTCAGAATTGTTTACCACTGGAGCAAGTGCCCTGATAGGGTTTTCCTCTGTATAACTAGTGGGTTCTGTTTATTTTTTCTGTTTTGTTTCAAGGTAGATTTTATTCCTCATTTATGTATTTATAGATATAAGCATGGAAATAATTCATTCATACAAATACATCTGTGTGAAGGGAAGAACATTTTTCTGTTTTATTTTTAAATTTTATTTGTTTTTAAAAATTTTGAAATTTAGTATTATTTATTTTTTTAGACAGCAGGTTATTATTAGTTATCTATTTTATACATATACATGTATACAGGTCAATCCCAATCTCCCAACTCATCCCACCACCACCACCCCATGGCTTCCCCCCCTTGGTTTCCATACGTTTGTTCTCTAACCCTGTGTCTCTAATTCTGCCCTGCAAACCGGTTCATCTGTACCAGTTTTCTAGGTTCCACATATATGCATTAATACACAATATTTGTTTTTCTCTTTCTGACTTACTTCTCTCGGTATGACAGTCTCTAGATCCATCCACGTCTCTACAAATGACCCCGTTTCATTCCTTTATATGGCTGAGTAATATTCCATTTTATATATGTACCACATCTTTATCCATTCGTCTGTCTGTGGGCATTTAGGTTGCTTCCATTACCTGGCTATTGTAAATAGTGCTGCAATGAACATTGTGGTGAATGTGTCTTTTGGATTTATGGTTTTCTCTGGGTATATGCCCAGAAGTGGGATTGCTGGATCATATGGTAATTGTATTTTTAGTTTTTCTAATGAACCTCCATACTGTTCTCCATAGTGACTGTATCAATTGACATGCCCACCAATAGTGGAAGAGGGATCCATGTGTCCACACCCTCCGCAGCATTTGTAGTTTGTAGATTTTCTGATGATGCCCATTCTAACAGGTGTGAGGTGATACCTCATTGAAGTTTTGACTTGCATTTCTCTAATAATTAGTGATGTTGAGCAGCTTTTCATGTGCATCCTGGCCATCTCTGGGTCTCCTTTGAAGAAATGTTTATTTAGATATTCTACCCATTTTTGAAGTGGGTTGTATTTTTTTTAATATTAAGCTGCATGAGCTGTTTATATATATTGGAGATTAAACCTTTGTCCATTGATTCGTTTTCACATATTTCCTCCCATTCTGAGGGTTGCCTTTTTCCATTCCCGTTTTTTAACAAAAGAAAGAAAGAAAGAAAAAGAAGCAGAACACAAATGTCCGTAAAATATGCCTCTTGAAACTGTCGTTTTGAAATATGGAGGTGTTTTGAATTTTTTGGTCGGTATACGACCCCAGGATTTTTTTCAGGGCAGGTCTCATTTACAGGCCTGCAATTATTTTGAATATCAACTGACCATTAGCGCTGGGATTAAAGCTGCTGTTGTGTGAAACGGCCACAAGGTGGCAGCAGTTCTCCTTTACCAAATCTGGTGACTAGGGCAACAGAGCCTCAATGGAAGTCGTGTTCTAGGTTGTAATTTAGAATGGAATGTGCCAGGAAAAAGACCCTTAAGTTTGTCTCACTATTTCTTGTTCGGTTTTTTTTTCATTTAATTTTTATTTTTTATCACAGCCAGTTTGATTACAATGTTTGGCTTGTTGTAGGTGTGCAAGATGTGGTTCTTTTACGCATATACATATGTCTGTTCTTCCTGGGATCCTTTTCCATGTACGTTATGACAGAATGTTGACTAATCTTCTCTTGGTATTCCGTAGGTGTTTGGTGTCTATATATTTCACCTGTGTTTGTATATGTCTCTTAACCCCAATATCCTAATGTATCCAATCCTCACACCTTTCCATTGGTGAACCGTAAGTTTGTTTAATGAATCTGCGATTGCCCTTCTCTGTGGAAATATCTTCACTAGTATCAAGTTTTAGGTAACACCTATAAGTGATATCATACGATATGTGTCTTTCTCTTTCTGACTTACTACAAGTCACGTGATTACCTCTAGACTCATCTACGGTGCTGCAGATGGCATTGTGTCCTTTTTTTCCTTGGCTAATATTCTGTCTGTACATGTACCAGTTCTTCTTTGACCACTCATCTGTTGATGGACTTTTTGGTTGCTCCCATGTCATGGCTATTGTAATGCTGCGGCAATGCACATTTGCCTGCCTGTGTCTTTCCAATTCTGTCTTCTTAGGTTATAGGCCCAGGAGTTCGCCTGCTGGATCATATGGTAGCAAAATGTTTACCTTGTACAGGCACCGCCATTCTGTTCTCATTAGTGGCTCTTACCAGGTTACGTCCCACTTAAAGTTGAGGTGATGCTCTTCTCCACAACACCTTCAGCGTTTATTGTTTGGAGTATTTTTGCTGAAGTTTATTCTGACTAGTGTGAGCTGATACCACTTTGTGCTTGGATTTGCATGCGTCTCATAATACCTTGAAATTGAGCTTTCTGGCATGTCCTTTTTTTCTTCAAACTGTGAGTACAGCTTACCTCTTCAAATTGTTTTCGGGAAGTAGGTGTGACATTTAGAAATATTTTGGCCATTACCTCCCTCAAGACATTATGAGGGCAGGTTTCATTCACAGCCCTCCAGTACTGGTGCATATGAAGTGACCCTTAGCACAGGTTTTAAAGCTGCTGTTGCAGGTAACGGCCAGAGGGTGGCAGCATTTCTGCTTTTCCCAATCTGTTAACTAGGGAAACAGACCATCCTGGCAGTGGTGTTCCTCGGTTCTATATTAGAGTGGAATGTGCCCCCAAAAGCTGATGTCTCCTTACTTATGTTTGTTTTAGAAATCGAATTTCTATATATTTTTTTATTGGAGTCATATTCCATTGTGTTCATGGACCACTTCTTCTTTGAGCATTCCTCTGTTGATGGACATTTTCGTAGCTTCCAAGTGTTGGCTATGGTAAATATTGCTGGAGTGCAGGATTGCCAGCATGTGTCTTTTCTTTTTTGTGGTACATGGGCCTCTCACTGCCGTGGGCCCTCCCATTGCAGAGCACAGGCTCCGGACGCACAGGCCCAGCAGCCATAGCTCACGGGAACAGCCGCTCCGCGGCATGTGGGATCTTCCCGAATCGGGGCATGAACCCATGTCCCCTGCACTGGCAGGCGGACTCTCATCCACTGCGCCACCAGTGAATCCCAGCCTGTCTTTTTGATTCTCATCCCCTCAGGCGAAAGGCCCAGCAGTGGGTATACTTGATTGAATGGTAGCTCAGTATTTATCTTTATAAGGCACGTCATTTTTGTTTTCATGACTGGCTCTTACCATGTCCCACGTTGAAGCAAGGGTAGGCATTTCTCCAAAACCCCTTCAGCATTTATTGTTTGCAGAATTTTTCCTGATGGGCATTCTGACTGCTGTGAGCTGATAGGTTTTTGTCATTTGGATTTACATATCTTTAATTATTCCTAATGTTTAGCATTTTCCCATGCCTTTTTAAATTTCTGGCAGAGAAAAACAGGAAAAAAAAACGGAGAGTACAGTTAAACTCTTGAAATTGTCTTCTTGGATGGTTGCCCTCTTTTGAATGTTCTGGTCAATTTTCGACCCCATGTTTGTTTTTGAGGGCAGGTGTTATTCACAGGCCTGCAATGAGTGTGACTATTTAGTGACCATTAGCAGTGGGTTTAAAGCTGCTGTTGTGGGAAATGGCCACAAGGCGGCAGCGTTTCTCCACTCCCAAGTCTGGTTCCTAGGGCAGCAGAGCCTTTCTGGGACCAATGGAATACAGAAGAAGGCATCATTGAAGTCTAATACAGAATACCATGTCCTGGTGGATGGTAGAATGACCAGTAGGGTCTAGGAATTAGGAACTACTGGATGTATATGCTCGGTGGCTTCACTGACTGTCCTAACATCCTTTACCAGGTCCCCAGCAGCCCACGGGGCTCTCGTGGTCAGGCCCCTCCCAGGATATGGGGCTCACCTGGGCAGGGCCCCAGCAGCCAACGGGGTTCTCATGTTCAGGCCACTCCCAGGGTATGGAGCTCAGCTGTGAAACTACCCAGCAGCCCATGAGGCTCTCGTGCTTAGGCACCTCCCATGATACAGAGCTCCCGTGGGCAGGTACCATGGCAGGGCTGGGCACACAGGAACCGTGCACATAGCCCTCATTGCAGAGCACCCCAGAACGCCTGTCACGCAGAGCTGACACAGAGCACCTCAGAGCAGGACTTGAACTAACCAACAGCAGCTCCGACAGGTCTCTGACCCTGGGCATCACTCTGTGCAGCCTCCCTCTGCCTGGTCTTCCAGAGACTTCCACTGCAGCCGGGGCACCAGGCCTTTGTCTCCAACCATCCCCCCTCCTCTCCCTGACTCCTGGGTTCCTCTCATTAGGATTAGGTCTTCTTGAAATTGTCTCCCACTCATGGGCCAGATAAAATGATGAGAAAACAAGCCGGAGATGCAGCCCCTTGTCTATCCTGACTCTCAGGAGCCCACACCTGTTCCTTGGAACTGGCCGTTTCAGCGAGGTCCATTTTCTGCAATGTGAGCCACTGAGGGGTGAGGATTGGCTGACCGGAGCAGCCTGTCCCTACCGGCCAGCCCTCCCCAGGTGTGCCTGGGTTGAGGTCAATAGAAACACCACTCCAGGGAGCAACAGCGCCTGCAGCTGTGCCTGACGCCATATTCTCTGCCCCGTCAGCAGTCTCGGGGCTGTGCTGGTGGGAGGGAGTGAGGGGGCACGGTTTTGTGGGTGGCCCGGTGTGAGAGGGGCTCTGCTGGACTTTCTGCAGGAGTTGCCAGACTGCCACCTGCTAAAGAAGAGGATGGGTCACCCATACCTTCCGCTGGAATTTCTCCGCGGGCAGAGGTGAGGGAGGAACAAAGCAGTGGGGGCCAAGACAGGACGGATATCTCAGGCAGGGAAATGGAAAGTTTTCAGAAGAGCGCCTGGGGCCAGGATCATCCTGGCTGGCCTGCAGGCACCAAGTCAGCCTGCGTGCTTTCGCTGGTGTGGATCCACGGCCCTTCCTCTATGCTTTCAAGTCCTTGTACATATTCAGGTGTTTTACCTGGGAAGGGAGGGAACAGTTCAGCAGCAGCTGGCTGGGGGCTCAGCTCACGTTTACTCACAGACGCCTATGTACGGTCCCCCAGCTTTGCAATGAGGACGCTCCTTGCGGGGGTGGGGGGGCTGCTGGCTGCATGGGAGATAATTGCCTACCTCTGACCAACTTCAGAATTGTTTACCACTGGAGCAAGTGCCCTGATAGGGTTTTCCTCTGTATAACTAGTGGGTTCTGTTTATTTTTTCTGTTTTGTTTCAAGGTAGATTTTATTCCTCATTTATGTATTTATAGATATAAGCATGGAAATAATTCATTCATACAAATACATCTGTGTGAAGGGAAGAATGTTTTTCTGTTTTATTTTTAAATTTTATTTGTTTTTAAAAATTTTGAAATTTAATATTATTTATTTTTTTAGACAGCAGGTTATTATTAGCTATCTATTTTATACATATACATGTATACAGGTCAATCCCAATCTCCCAACTCATCCCACCACCACCACCCCATGGCTTCCCCCCCTTGGTTTCCATACGTTTGTTCTCTAACCCTGTGTCTCTAATTCTGCCCTGCAAACCGGTTCATCTGTACCAGTTTTCTAGGTTCCACATATATGCATTAATACACAATATTTGTTTTTCTCTTTCTGACTTACTTCTCTCGGTATGACAGTCTCTAGATCCATCCACGTCTCTACAAATGACCCCGTTTCATTCCTTTTTATGGCTGAGTAATATTCCATTTTATATATGTACCACATCTTTATCCATTCGTCTGTCTGTGGGCATTTAGGTTGCTTCCATTACCTGGCTATTGTAAATAGTGCTGCAATGAACATTGTGGTGAATGTGTCTTTTGGATTTATGGTTTTCTCTGGGTATATGCCCAGAAGTGGGATTGCTGGATCATATGGTAATTGTATTTTTAGTTTTTCTAATGAACCTCCATACTGTTCTCCATAGTGACTGTATCAATTGACATGCCCACCAATAGTGGAAGAGGGATCCATGTGTCCACACCCTCCGCAGCATTTGTAGTTTGTAGATTTTCTGATGATGCCCATTCTAACAGGTGTGAGGTGATACCTCATTGAAGTTTTGACTTGCATTTCTCTAATAATTAGTGATGTTGAGCAGCTTTTCATGTGCATCCTGGCCATCTCTGGGTCTCCTTTGAAGAAATGTTTATTTAGATATTCTACCCATTTTTGAAGTGGGTTGTATTTTTTTTAATATTAAGCTGCATGAGCTGTTTATATATATTGGAGATTAAACCTTTGTCCATTGATTCGTTTTCACATATTTCCTCCCATTCTGAGGGTTGCCTTTTTCCATTCCCGTTTTTTAACAAAAGAAAGAAAGAAAGAAAGAAAAAGAGGCAGAACACAAATGTCCGTAAAATATGCCTCTTGAAACTGTCGTTTTGAAATATGGAGGTGTTTTGAATTTTTTGGTCGGTATACGACCCCAGGATTTTTTTCAGGGCAGGTCTCATTTACAGGCCTGCAATTATTTTGAATATCAACTGACCATTAGCGCTGGGATTAAAGCTGCTGTTGTGTGAAACGGCCACAAGGTGGCAGCAGTTCTCCTTTACCAAATCTGGTGACTAGGGCAACAGAGCCTCAATGGAAGTCGTGTTCTAGGTTGTAATTTAGAATGGAATGTGCCAGGAAAAAGACCCTTAAGTTTGTCTCACTATTTCTTGTTCGGTTTTTTTTTCATTTAATTTTTATTTTTTATCACAGCCAGTTTGATTACAATGTTTGGCTTGTTGTAGGTGTGCAAGATGTGGTTCTTTTACGCATATACATATGTCTGTTCTTCCTGGGATCCTTTTCCATGTACGTTATGACAGAATGTTGACTAATCTTCTCTTGGTATTCCGTAGGTGTTTGGTGTCTATATATTTCACCTGTGTTTGTATATGTCTCTTAACCCCAATATCCTAATGTATCCAATCCTCACACCTTTCCATTGGTGAACCGTAAGTTTGTTTAATGAATCTGCGATTGCCCTTCTCTGTGGAAATATCTTCACTAGTATCAAGTTTTAGGTAACACCTATAAGTGATATCATACGATATGTGTCTTTCTCTTTCTGACTTACTACAAGTCACGTGATTACCTCTAGACTCATCTACGGTGCTGCAGATGGCATTGTGTCCTTTTTTTCCTTGGCTAATATTCTGTCTGTACATGTACCAGTTCTTCTTTGACCACTCATCTGTTGATGGACTTTTTGGTTGCTCCCATGTCATGGCTATTGTAATGCTGCGGCAATGCACATTTGCCTGCCTGTGTCTTTCCAATTCTGTCTTCTTAGGTTATAGGCCCAGGAGTTCGCCTGCTGGATCATATGGTAGCAAAATGTTTACCTTGTACAGGCACCGCCATTCTGTTCTCATTAGTGGCTCTTACCAGGTTACGTCCCACTTAAAGTTGAGGTGATGCTCTTCTCCACAACACCTTCAGCGTTTATTGTTTGGAGTATTTTTGCTGAAGTTTATTCTGACTAGTGTGAGCTGATACCACTTTGTGCTTGGATTTGCATGCGTCTCATAATACCTTGAAATTGAGCTTTCTGGCATGTCCTTTTTTTCTTCAAACTGTGAGTACAGCTTACCTCTTCAAATTGTTTTCGGGAAGTAGGTGTGACATTTAGAAATATTTTGGCCATTACCTCCCTCAAGACATTATGAGGGCAGGTTTCATTCACAGCCCTCCAGTACTGGTGCATATGAAGTGACCCTTAGCACAGGTTTTAAAGCTGCTGTTGCAGGTAACGGCCAGAGGGTGGCAGCATTTCTGCTTTTCCCAATCTGTTAACTAGGGAAACAGACCATCCTGGCAGTGGTGTTCCTCGGTTCTATATTAGAGTGGAATGTGCCCCCAAAAGCTGATGTCTCCTTACTTATGTTTGTTTTAGAAATCGAATTTCTATATATTTTTTTATTGGAGTCATATTCCATTGTGTTCATGGACCACTTCTTCTTTGAGCATTCCTCTGTTGATGGACATTTTCGTAGCTTCCAAGTGTTGGCTATGGTAAATATTGCTGGAGTGCAGGATTGCCAGCATGTGTCTTTTCTTTTTTGTGGTACATGGGCCTCTCACTGCCGTGGGCCCTCCCATTGCAGAGCACAGGCTCCGGACGCACAGGCCCAGCAGCCATAGCTCACGGGAACAGCCGCTCCGCGGCATGTGGGATCTTCCCGAATCGGGGCATGAACCCATGTCCCCTGCACTGGCAGGCGGACTCTCATCCACTGCGCCACCAGTGAATCCCAGCCTGTCTTTTTGATTCTCATCCCCTCAGGCGAAAGGCCCAGCAGTGGGTATACTTGATTGAATGGTAGCTCAGTATTTATCTTTACAAGGCACGTCATTTTTGTTTTCATGACTGGCTCTTACCATGTCCCACGTTGAAGCAAGGGTAGGCATTTCTCCAAAACCCCTTCAGCATTTATTGTTTGCAGAATTTTTCCTGATGGGCATTCTGACTGCTGTGAGCTGATAGGTTTTTGTCATTTGGATTTACATATCTTTAATTATTCCTAATGTTTAGCATTTTCCCATGCCTTTTTAAATTTCTGGCAGAGAAAAACAGGAAAAAAAAACGGAGAGTACAGTTAAACTCTTGAAATTGTCTTCTTGGATGGTTGCCCTCTTTTGAATGTTCTGGTCAATTTTCGACCCCATGTTTGTTTTTGAGGGCAGGTGTTATTCACAGGCCTGCAATGAGTGTGACTATTTAGTGACCATTAGCAGTGGGTTTAAAGCTGCTGTTGTGGGAAATGGCCACAAGGCGGCAGCGTTTCTCCACTCCCAAGTCTGGTTCCTAGGGCAGCAGAGCCTTTCTGGGACCAATGGAATACAGAAGAAGGCATCATTGAAGTCTAATACAGAATACCATGTCCTGGTGGATGGTAGAATGACCAGTAGGGTCTAGGAATTAGGAACTACTGGATGTATATCCTCGGTGGCTTCACTGACTGTCCTAACATCCTTTACCAGGTCCCCAGCAGCCCACGGGGCTCTCGTGGTCAGGCCCCTCCCAGGATATGGGGCTCACCTGGGCAGGGCCCCAGCAGCCAACGGGGTTCTCATGTTCAGGCCACTCCCAGGGTATGGAGCTCAGCTGTGAAACTACCCAGCAGCCCATGAGGCTCTCGTGCTTAGGCACCTCCCATGATACAGAGCTCCCGTGGGCAGGTACCATGGCAGGGCTGGGCACACAGGAACCGTGCACATAGCCCTCATTGCAGAGCACCCCAGAACGCCTGTCACGCAGAGCTGACACAGAGCACCTCAGAGCAGGACTTGAACTAACCAACAGCAGCTCCGACAGGTCTCTGACCCTGGGCATCACTCTGTGCAGCCTCCCTCTGCCTGGTCTTCCAGAGACTTCCACTGCAGCCGGGGCACCAGGCCTTTGTCTCCAACCATCCCCCCTCCTCTCCCTGACTCCTGGGTTCCTCTCATTAGGATTAGGTCTTCTTGAAATTGTCTCCCACTCATGGGCCAGATAAAATGATGAGAAAACAAGCCGGAGATGCAGCCCCTTGTCTATCCTGACTCTCAGGAGCCCACACCTGTTCCTTGGAACTGGCCGTTTCAGCGAGGTCCATTTTCTGCAATGTGAGCCACTGAGGGGTGAGGATTGGCTGACCGGAGCAGCCTGTCCCTACCGGCCAGCCCTCCCCAGGTGTGCCTGGGTTGAGGTCAATAGAAACACCACTCCAGGGAGCAACAGCGCCTGCAGCTGTGCCTGACGCCATATTCTCTGCCCCGTCAGCAGTCTCGGGGCTGTGCTGGTGGGAGGGAGTGAGGGGGCACGGTTTTGTGGGTGGCCCGGTGTGAGAGGGGCTCTGCTGGACTTTCTGCAGGAGTTGCCAGACTGCCACCTGCTAAAGAAGAGGATGGGTCACCCATACCTTCCGCTGGAATTTCTCCGCGGGCAGAGGTGAGGGAGGAACAAAGCAGTGGGGGCCAAGACAGGACGGATATCTCAGGCAGGGAAATGGAAAGTTTTCAGAAGAGCGCCTGGGGCCAGGATCATCCTGGCTGGCCTGCAGGCACCAAGTCAGCCTGCGTGCTTTCGCTGGTGTGGATCCACGGCCCTTCCTCTATGCTTTCAAGTCCTTGTACATATTCAGGTGTTTTACCTGGGAAGGGAGGGAACAGTTCAGCAGCAGCTGGCTGGGGGCTCAGCTCACGTTTACTCACAGACGCCTATGTACGGTCCCCCAGCTTTGCAATGAGGACGCTCCTTGCGGGGGTGGGGGGGGCTGCTGGCTGCATGGGAGATAATTCCCTACCTCTGACCAACTTCAGAATTGTTTACCACTGGAGCAAGTGCCCTGATAGGGTTTTCCTCTGTATAACTAGTGGGTTCTGTTTATTTTTTCTGTTTTGTTTCAAGGTAGATTTTATTCCTCATTTATGTATTTATAGATATAAGCATGGAAATAATTCATTCATACAAATACATCTGTGTGAAGGGAAGAATGTTTTTCTGTTTTATTTTTAAATTTTATTTGTTTTTAAAAATTTTGAAATTTAATATTATTTATTTTTTTAGACAGCAGGTTATTATTAGTTATCTATTTTATACATATACATGTATACAGGTCAATCCCAATCTCCCAACTCATCCCACCACCACCACCCCATGGCTTCCCCCCCTTGGTTTCCATACGTTTGTTCTCTAACCCTGTGTCTCTAATTCTGCCCTGCAAACCGGTTCATCTGTACCAGTTTTCTAGGTTCCACATATATGCATTAATACACAATATTTGTTTTTCTCTTTCTGACTTACTTCTCTCGGTATGACAGTCTCTAGATCCATCCACGTCTCTACAAATGACCCCGTTTCATTCCTTTTTATGGCTGAGTAATATTCCATTTTATATATGTACCACATCTTTATCCATTCGTCTGTCTGTGGGCATTTAGGTTGCTTCCATTACCTGGCTATTGTAAATAGTGCTGCAATGAACATTGTGGTGAATGTGTCTTTTGGATTTATGGTTTTCTCTGGGTATATGCCCAGAAGTGGGATTGCTGGATCATATGGTAATTGTATTTTTAGTTTTTCTAATGAACCTCCATACTGTTCTCCATAGTGACTGTATCAATTGACATGCCCACCAATAGTGGAAGAGGGATCCATGTGTCCACACCCTCCACAGCATTTGTAGTTTGTAGATTTTCTGATGATGCCCATTCTAACAGGTGTGAGGTGATACCTCATTGAAGTTTTGACTTGCATTTCTCTAATAATTAGTGATGTTGAGCAGCTTTTCATGTGCATCCTGGCCATCTCTGGGTCTCCTTTGAAGAAATGTTTATTTAGATATTCTACCCATTTTTGAAGTGGGTTGTATTTTTTTTAATATTAAGCTGCATGAGCTGTTTATATATATTGGAGATTAAACCTTTGTCCATTGATTCGTTTTCACATATTTCCTCCCATTCTGAGGGTTGCCTTTTTCCATTCCCGTTTTTTAACAAAAGAAAGAAAGAAAGAAAGAAAAAGAGGCAGAACACAAATGTCCGTAAAATATGCCTCTTGAAACTGTCGTTTTGAAATATGGAGGTGTTTTGAATTTTTTGGTCGGTATACGACCCCAGGATTTTTTTCAGGGCAGGTCTCATTTACAGGCCTGCAATTATTTTGAATATCAACTGACCATTAGCGCTGGGATTAAAGCTGCTGTTGTGTGAAACGGCCACAAGGTGGCAGCAGTTCTCCTTTACCAAATCTGGTGACTAGGGCAACAGAGCCTCAATGGAAGTCGTGTTCTAGGTTGTAATTTAGAATGGAATGTGCCAGGAAAAAGACCCTTAAGTTTGTCTCACTATTTCTTGTTCGGTTTTTTTTTCATTTAATTTTTATTTTTTATCACAGCAAGTTTGATTACAATGTTTGGCTTGTTGTAGGTGTGCAAGATGTGGTTCTTTTACGCATATACATATGTCTGTTCTTCCTGGGATCCTTTTCCATGTACGTTATGACAGAATGTTGACTAATCTTCTCTTGGTATTCCGTAGGTGTTTGGTGTCTATATATTTCACCTGTGTTTGTATATGTCTCTTAACCCCAATATCCTAATGTATCCAATCCTCACACCTTTCCATTGGTGAACCGTAAGTTTGTTTAATGAATCTGCGATTGCCCTTCTCTGTGGAAATATCTTCACTAGTATCAAGTTTTAGGTAACACCTATAAGTGATATCATACGATATGTGTCTTTCTCTTTCTGACTTACTACAAGTCACGTGATTACCTCTAGACTCATCTACGGTGCTGCAGATGGCATTGTGTCCTTTTTTTCCTTGGCTAATATTCTGTCTGTACATGTACCAGTTCTTCTTTGACCACTCATCTGTTGATGGACTTTTTGGTTGCTCCCATGTCATGGCTATTGTAATGCTGCGGCAATGCACATTTGCCTGCCTGTGTCTTTCCAATTCTGTCTTCTTAGGTTATAGGCCCAGGAGTTCGCCTGCTGGATCATATGGTAGCAAAATGTTTACCTTGTACAGGCACCGCCATTCTGTTCTCATTAGTGGCTCTTACCAGGTTACGTCCCACTTAAAGTTGAGGTGATGCTCTTCTCCACAACACCTTCAGCGTTTATTGTTTGGAGTATTTTTGCTGAAGTTTATTCTGACTAGTGTGAGCTGATACCACTTTGTGCTTGGATTTGCATGCGTCTCATAATACCTTGAAATTGAGCTTTCTGGCATGTCCTTTTTTTCTTCAAACTGTGAGTACAGCTTACCTCTTCAAATTGTTTTCGGGAAGTAGGTGTGACATTTAGAAATATTTTGGCCATTACCTCCCTCAAGACATTATGAGGGCAGGTTTCATTCACAGCCCTCCAGTACTGGTGCATATGAAGTGACCCTTAGCACAGGTTTTAAAGCTGCTGTTGCAGGTAACGGCCAGAGGGTGGCAGCATTTCTGCTTTTCCCAATCTGTTAACTAGGGAAACAGACCATCCTGGCAGTGGTGTTCCTCGGTTCTATATTAGAGTGGAATGTGCCCCCAAAAGCTGATGTCTCCTTACTTATGTTTGTTTTAGAAATCGAATTTCTATATATTTTTTTATTGGAGTCATATTCCATTGTGTTCATGGACCACTTCTTCTTTGAGCATTCCTCTGTTGATGGACATTTTCGTAGCTTCCAAGTGTTGGCTATGGTAAATATTGCTGGAGTGCAGGATTGCCAGCATGTGTCTTTTCTTTTTTGTGGTACATGGGCCTCTCACTGCCGTGGGCCCTCCCATTGCAGAGCATAGGCTCCGGACGCACAGGCCCAGCAGCCATAGCTCACGGGAACAGCCGCTCCGCGGCATGTGGGATCTTCCCGAATCGGGGCATGAACCCATGTCCCCTGCACTGGCAGGCGGACTCTCATCCACTGCGCCACCAGTGAATCCCAGCCTGTCTTTTTGATTCTCATCCCCTCAGGCGAAAGGCCCAGCAGTGGGTATACTTGATTGAATGGTAGCTCAGTATTTATCTTTACAAGGCACGTCATTTTTGTTTTCATGACTGGCTCTTACCATGTCCCACGTTGAAGCAAGGGTAGGCATTTCTCCAAAACCCCTTCAGCATTTATTGTTTGCAGAATTTTTCCTGATGGGCATTCTGACTGCTGTGAGCTGATAGGTTTTTGTCATTTGGATTTACATATCTTTAATTATTCCTAATGTTTAGCATTTTCCCATGCCTTTTTAAATTTCTGGCAGAGAAAAACAGGAAAAAAAAACGGAGAGTACAGTTAAACTCTTGAAATTGTCTTCTTGGATGGTTGCCCTCTTTTGAATGTTCTGGTCAATTTTCGACCCCATGTTTGTTTTTGAGGGCAGGTGTTATTCACAGGCCTGCAATGAGTGTGACTATTTAGTGACCATTAGCAGTGGGTTTAAAGCTGCTGTTGTGGGAAATGGCCACAAGGCGGCAGCGTTTCTCCACTCCCAAGTCTGGTTCCTAGGGCAGCAGAGCCTTTCTGGGACCAATGGAATACAGAAGAAGGCATCATTGAAGTCTAATACAGAATACCATGTCCTGGTGGATGGTAGAATGACCAGTAGGGTCTAGGAATTAGGAACTACTGGATGTATATCCTCGGTGGCTTCACTGACTGTCCTAACATCCTTTACCAGGTCCCCAGCAGCCCACGGGGCTCTCGTGGTCAGGCCCCTCCCAGGATATGGGGCTCACCTGGGCAGGGCCCCAGCAGCCAACGGGGTTCTCATGTTCAGGCCACTCCCAGGGTATGGAGCTCAGCTGTGAAACTACCCAGCAGCCCATGAGGCTCTCGTGCTTAGGCACCTCCCATGATACAGAGCTCCCGTGGGCAGGTACCATGGCAGGGCTGGGCACACAGGAACCGTGCACATAGCCCTCATTGCAGAGCACCCCAGAACGCCTGTCACGCAGAGCTGACACAGAGCACCTCAGAGCAGGACTTGAACTAACCAACAGCAGCTCCGACAGGTCTCTGACCCTGGGCATCACTCTGTGCAGCCTCCCTCTGCCTGGTCTTCCAGAGACTTCCACTGCAGCCGGGGCACCAGGCCTTTGTCTCCAACCATCCCCCCTCCTCTCCCTGACTCCTGGGTTCCTCTCATTAGGATTAGGTCTTCTTGAAATTGTCTCCCACTCATGGGCCAGATAAAATGATGAGAAAACAAGCCGGAGATGCAGCCCCTTGTCTATCCTGACTCTCAGGAGCCCACACCTGTTCCTTGGAACTGGCCGTTTCAGCGAGGTCCATTTTCTGCAATGTGAGCCACTGAGGGGTGAGGATTGGCTGACCGGAGCAGCCTGTCCCTACCGGCCAGCCCTCCCCAGGTGTGCCTGGGTTGAGGTCAATAGAAACACCACTCCAGGGAGCAACAGCGCCTGCAGCTGTGCCTGACGCCATATTCTCTGCCCCGTCAGCAGTCTCGGGGCTGTGCTGGTGGGAGGGAGTGAGGGGGCACGGTTTTGTGGGTGGCCCGGTGTGAGAGGGGCTCTGCTGGACTTTCTGCAGGAGTTGCCAGACTGCCACCTGCTAAAGAAGAGGATGGGTCACCCATACCTTCCGCTGGAATTTCTCCGCGGGCAGAGGTGAGGGAGGAACAAAGCAGTGGGGGCCAAGACAGGACGGATATCTCAGGCAGGGAAATGGAAAGTTTTCAGAAGAGCGCCTGGGGCCAGGATCATCCTGGCTGGCCTGCAGGCACCAAGTCAGCCTGCGTGCTTTCGCTGGTGTGGATCCACGGCCCTTCCTCTATGCTTTCAAGTCCTTGTACATATTCAGGTGTTTTACCTGGGAAGGGAGGGAACAGTTCAGCAGCAGCTGGCTGGGGGCTCAGCTCACGTTTACTCACAGACGCCTATGTACGGTCCCCCAGCTTTGCAATGAGGACACTCCTTGCGGGGGTGGGGGGGGGGCTGCTGGCTGCATGGGAGATAATTCCCTACCTCTGACCAACTTCAGAATTGTTTACCACTGGAGCAAGTGCCCTGATAGGGTTTTCCTCTGTATAACTAGTGGGTTCTGTTTATTTTTTCTGTTTTGTTTCAAGGTAGATTTTATTCCTCATTTATGTATTTATAGATATAAGCATGGAAATAATTCATTCATACAAATACATCTGTGTGAAGGGAAGAACGTTTTTCTGTTTTATTTTTAAATTTTATTTGTTTTTAAAAATTTTGAAATTTAGTATTATTTATTTTTTTAGACAGCAGGTTATTATTAGTTATCTATTTTATACATATACATGTATACAGGTCAATCCCAATCTCCCAACTCATCCCACCACCACCACCCCATGGCTTCCCCCCCTTGGTTTCCATACGTTTGTTCTCTAACCCTGTGTCTCTAATTCTGCCCTGCAAACCGGTTCATCTGTACCAGTTTTCTAGGTTCCACATATATGCATTAATACACAATATTTGTTTTTCTCTTTCTGACTTACTTCTCTCGGTATGACAGTCTCTAGATCCATCCACGTCTCTACAAATGACCCCGTTTCATTCCTTTATATGGCTGAGTAATATTCCATTTTATATATGTACCACATCTTTATCCATTCGTCTGTCTGTGGGCATTTAGGTTGCTTCCATTACCTGGCTATTGTAAATAGTGCTGCAATGAACATTGTGGTGAATGTGTCTTTTGGATTTATGGTTTTCTCTGGGTATATGCCCAGAAGTGGGATTGCTGGATCATATGGTAATTGTATTTTTAGTTTTTCTAATGAACCTCCATACTGTTCTCCATAGTGACTGTATCAATTGACATGCCCACCAATAGTGGAAGAGGGATCCATGTGTCCACACCCTCCGCAGCATTTGTAGTTTGTCGATTTTCTGATGATGCCCATTCTAACAGGTGTGAGGTGATACCTCATTGAAGTTTTGACTTGCATTTCTCTAATAATTAGTGATGTTGAGCAGCTTTTCATGTGCATCCTGGCCATCTCTGGGTCTCCTTTGAAGAAATGTTTATTTAGATATTCTACCCATTTTTGAAGTGGGTTGTATTTTTTTTAATATTAAGCTGCATGAGCTGTTTATATATATTGGAGATTAAACCTTTGTCCATTGATTCGTTTTCACATATTTCCTCCCATTCTGAGGGTTGCCTTTTTCCATTCCCGTTTTTTAACAAAAGAAAGAAAGAAAGAAAAAGAAGCAGAACACAAATGTCCGTAAAATATGCCTCTTGAAACTGTCGTTTTGAAATATGGAGGTGTTTTGAATTTTTTGGTCGGTATACGACCCCAGGATTTTTTTCAGGGCAGGTCTCATTTACAGGCCTGCAATTATTTTGAATATCAACTGACCATTAGCGCTGGGATTAAAGCTGCTGTTGTGTGAAACGGCCACAAGGTGGCAGCAGTTCTCCTTTACCAAATCTGGTGACTAGGGCAACAGAGCCTCAATGGAAGTCGTGTTCTAGGTTGTAATTTAGAATGGAATGTGCCAGGAAAAAGACCCTTAAGTTTGTCTCACTATTTCTTGTTCGGTTTTTTTTTCATTTAATTTTTATTTTTTATCACAGCCAGTTTGATTACAATGTTTGGCTTGTTGTAGGTGTGCAAGATGTGGTTCTTTTACGCATATACATATGTCTGTTCTTCCTGGGATCCTTTTCCATGTACGTTATGACAGAATGTTGACTAATCTTCTCTTGGTATTCCGTAGGTGTTTGGTGTCTATATATTTCACCTGTGTTTGTATATGTCTCTTAACCCCAATATCCTAATGTATCCAATCCTCACACCTTTCCATTGGTGAACCGTAAGTTTGTTTAATGAATCTGCGATTGCCCTTCTCTGTGGAAATATCTTCACTAGTATCAAGTTTTAGGTAACACCTATAAGTGATATCATACGATATGTGTCTTTCTCTTTCTGACTTACTACAAGTCACGTGATTACCTCTAGACTCATCTACGGTGCTGCAGATGGCATTGTGTCCTTTTTTTCCTTGGCTAATATTCTGTCTGTACATGTACCAGTTCTTCTTTGACCACTCATCTGTTGATGGACTTTTTGGTTGCTCCCATGTCATGGCTATTGTAATGCTGCGGCAATGCACATTTGCCTGCCTGTGTCTTTCCAATTCTGTCTTCTTAGGTTATAGGCCCAGGAGTTCGCCTGCTGGATCATATGGTAGCAAAATGTTTACCTTGTACAGGCACCGCCATTCTGTTCTCATTAGTGGCTCTTACCAGGTTACGTCCCACTTAAAGTTGAGGTGATGCTCTTCTCCACAACACCTTCAGCGTTTATTGTTTGGAGTATTTTTGCTGAAGTTTATTCTGACTAGTGTGAGCTGATACCACTTTGTGCTTGGATTTGCATGCGTCTCATAATACCTTGAAATTGAGCTTTCTGGCATGTCCTTTTTTTCTTCAAACTGTGAGTACAGCTTACCTCTTCAAATTGTTTTCGGGAAGTAGGTGTGACATTTAGAAATATTTTGGCCATTACCTCCCTCAAGACATTATGAGGGCAGGTTTCATTCACAGCCCTCCAGTACTGGTGCATATGAAGTGACCCTTAGCACAGGTTTTAAAGCTGCTGTTGCAGGTAACGGCCAGAGGGTGGCAGCATTTCTGCTTTTCCCAATCTGTTAACTAGGGAAACAGACCATCCTGGCAGTGGTGTTCCTCGGTTCTATATTAGAGTGGAATGTGCCCCCAAAAGCTGATGTCTCCTTACTTATGTTTGTTTTAGAAATCGAATTTCTATATATTTTTTTATTGGAGTCATATTCCATTGTGTTCATGGACCACTTCTTCTTTGAGCATTCCTCTGTTGATGGACATTTTCGTAGCTTCCAAGTGTTGGCTATGGTAAATATTGCTGGAGTGCAGGATTGCCAGCATGTGTCTTTTCTTTTTTGTGGTACATGGGCCTCTCACTGCCGTGGGCCCTCCCATTGCAGAGCACAGGCTCCGGACGCACAGGCCCAGCAGCCATAGCTCACGGGAACAGCCGCTCCGCGGCATGTGGGATCTTCCCGAATCGGGGCATGAACCCATGTCCCCTGCACTGGCAGGCGGACTCTCATCCACTGCGCCACCAGTGAATCCCAGCCTGTCTTTTTGATTCTCATCCCCTCAGGCGAAAGGCCCAGCAGTGGGTATACTTGATTGAATGGTAGCTCAGTATTTATCTTTATAAGGCACGTCATTTTTGTTTTCATGACTGGCTCTTACCATGTCCCACGTTGAAGCAAGGGTAGGCATTTCTCCAAAACCCCTTCAGCATTTATTGTTTGCAGAATTTTTCCTGATGGGCATTCTGACTGCTGTGAGCTGATAGGTTTTTGTCATTTGGATTTACATATCTTTAATTATTCCTAATGTTTAGCATTTTCCCATGCCTTTTTAAATTTCTGGCAGAGAAAAACAGGAAAAAAAAACGGAGAGTACAGTTAAACTCTTGAAATTGTCTTCTTGGATGGTTGCCCTCTTTTGAATGTTCTGGTCAATTTTCGACCCCATGTTTGTTTTTGAGGGCAGGTGTTATTCACAGGCCTGCAATGAGTGTGACTATTTAGTGACCATTAGCAGTGGGTTTAAAGCTGCTGTTGTGGGAAATGGCCACAAGGCGGCAGCGTTTCTCCACTCCCAAGTCTGGTTCCTAGGGCAGCAGAGCCTTTCTGGGACCAATGGAATACAGAAGAAGGCATCATTGAAGTCTAATACAGAATACCATGTCCTGGTGGATGGTAGAATGACCAGTAGGGTCTAGGAATTAGGAACTACTGGATGTATATGCTCGGTGGCTTCACTGACTGTCCTAACATCCTTTACCAGGTCCCCAGCAGCCCACGGGGCTCTCGTGGTCAGGCCCCTCCCAGGATATGGGGCTCACCTGGGCAGGGCCCCAGCAGCCAACGGGGTTCTCATGTTCAGGCCACTCCCAGGGTATGGAGCTCAGCTGTGAAACTACCCAGCAGCCCATGAGGCTCTCGTGCTTAGGCACCTCCCATGATACAGAGCTCCCGTGGGCAGGTACCATGGCAGGGCTGGGCACACAGGAACCGTGCACATAGCCCTCATTGCAGAGCACCCCAGAACGCCTGTCACGCAGAGCTGACACAGAGCACCTCAGAGCAGGACTTGAACTAACCAACAGCAGCTCCGACAGGTCTCTGACCCTGGGCATCACTCTGTGCAGCCTCCCTCTGCCTGGTCTTCCAGAGACTTCCACTGCAGCCGGGGCACCAGGCCTTTGTCTCCAACCATCCCCCCTCCTCTCCCTGACTCCTGGGTTCCTCTCATTAGGATTAGGTCTTCTTGAAATTGTCTCCCACTCATGGGCCAGATAAAATGATGAGAAAACAAGCCGGAGATGCAGCCCCTTGTCTATCCTGACTCTCAGGAGCCCACACCTGTTCCTTGGAACTGGCCGTTTCAGCGAGGTCCATTTTCTGCAATGTGAGCCACTGAGGGGTGAGGATTGGCTGACCGGAGCAGCCTGTCCCTACCGGCCAGCCCTCCCCAGGTGTGCCTGGGTTGAGGTCAATAGAAACACCACTCCAGGGAGCAACAGCGCCTGCAGCTGTGCCTGACGCCATATTCTCTGCCCCGTCAGCAGTCTCGGGGCTGTGCTGGTGGGAGGGAGTGAGGGGGCACGGTTTTGTGGGTGGCCCGGTGTGAGAGGGGCTCTGCTGGACTTTCTGCAGGAGTTGCCAGACTGCCACCTGCTAAAGAAGAGGATGGGTCACCCATACCTTCCGCTGGAATTTCTCCGCGGGCAGAGGTGAGGGAGGAACAAAGCAGTGGGGGCCAAGACAGGACGGATATCTCAGGCAGGGAAATGGAAAGTTTTCAGAAGAGCGCCTGGGGCCAGGATCATCCTGGCTGGCCTGCAGGCACCAAGTCAGCCTGCGTGCTTTCGCTGGTGTGGATCCACGGCCCTTCCTCTATGCTTTCAAGTCCTTGTACATATTCAGGTGTTTTACCTGGGAAGGGAGGGAACAGTTCAGCAGCAGCTGGCTGGGGGCTCAGCTCACGTTTACTCACAGACGCCTATGTACGGTCCCCCAGCTTTGCAATGAGGACGCTCCTTGCGGGGGTGGGGGGGCTGCTGGCTGCATGGGAGATAATTGCCTACCTCTGACCAACTTCAGAATTGTTTACCACTGGAGCAAGTGCCCTGATAGGGTTTTCCTCTGTATAACTAGTGGGTTCTGTTTATTTTTTCTGTTTTGTTTCAAGGTAGATTTTATTCCTCATTTATGTATTTATAGATATAAGCATGGAAATAATTCATTCATACAAATACATCTGTGTGAAGGGAAGAATGTTTTTCTGTTTTATTTTTAAATTTTATTTGTTTTTAAAAATTTTGAAATTTAATATTATTTATTTTTTTAGACAGCAGGTTATTATTAGCTATCTATTTTATACATATACATGTATACAGGTCAATCCCAATCTCCCAACTCATCCCACCACCACCACCCCATGGCTTCCCCCCCTTGGTTTCCATACGTTTGTTCTCTAACCCTGTGTCTCTAATTCTGCCCTGCAAACCGGTTCATCTGTACCAGTTTTCTAGGTTCCACATATATGCATTAATACACAATATTTGTTTTTCTCTTTCTGACTTACTTCTCTCGGTATGACAGTCTCTAGATCCATCCACGTCTCTACAAATGACCCCGTTTCATTCCTTTTTATGGCTGAGTAATATTCCATTTTATATATGTACCACATCTTTATCCATTCGTCTGTCTGTGGGCATTTAGGTTGCTTCCATTACCTGGCTATTGTAAATAGTGCTGCAATGAACATTGTGGTGAATGTGTCTTTTGGATTTATGGTTTTCTCTGGGTATATGCCCAGAAGTGGGATTGCTGGATCATATGGTAATTGTATTTTTAGTTTTTCTAATGAACCTCCATACTGTTCTCCATAGTGACTGTATCAATTGACATGCCCACCAATAGTGGAAGAGGGATCCATGTGTCCACACCCTCCGCAGCATTTGTAGTTTGTAGATTTTCTGATGATGCCCATTCTAACAGGTGTGAGGTGATACCTCATTGAAGTTTTGACTTGCATTTCTCTAATAATTAGTGATGTTGAGCAGCTTTTCATGTGCATCCTGGCCATCTCTGGGTCTCCTTTGAAGAAATGTTTATTTAGATATTCTACCCATTTTTGAAGTGGGTTGTATTTTTTTTAATATTAAGCTGCATGAGCTGTTTATATATATTGGAGATTAAACCTTTGTCCATTGATTCGTTTTCACATATTTCCTCCCATTCTGAGGGTTGCCTTTTTCCATTCCCGTTTTTTAACAAAAGAAAGAAAGAAAGAAAGAAAAAGAGGCAGAACACAAATGTCCGTAAAATATGCCTCTTGAAACTGTCGTTTTGAAATATGGAGGTGTTTTGAATTTTTTGGTCGGTATACGACCCCAGGATTTTTTTCAGGGCAGGTCTCATTTACAGGCCTGCAATTATTTTGAATATCAACTGACCATTAGCGCTGGGATTAAAGCTGCTGTTGTGTGAAACGGCCACAAGGTGGCAGCAGTTCTCCTTTACCAAATCTGGTGACTAGGGCAACAGAGCCTCAATGGAAGTCGTGTTCTAGGTTGTAATTTAGAATGGAATGTGCCAGGAAAAAGACCCTTAAGTTTGTCTCACTATTTCTTGTTCGGTTTTTTTTTCATTTAATTTTTATTTTTTATCACAGCCAGTTTGATTACAATGTTTGGCTTGTTGTAGGTGTGCAAGATGTGGTTCTTTTACGCATATACATATGTCTGTTCTTCCTGGGATCCTTTTCCATGTACGTTATGACAGAATGTTGACTAATCTTCTCTTGGTATTCCGTAGGTGTTTGGTGTCTATATATTTCACCTGTGTTTGTATATGTCTCTTAACCCCAATATCCTAATGTATCCAATCCTCACACCTTTCCATTGGTGAACCGTAAGTTTGTTTAATGAATCTGCGATTGCCCTTCTCTGTGGAAATATCTTCACTAGTATCAAGTTTTAGGTAACACCTATAAGTGATATCATACGATATGTGTCTTTCTCTTTCTGACTTACTACAAGTCACGTGATTACCTCTAGACTCATCTACGGTGCTGCAGATGGCATTGTGTCCTTTTTTTCCTTGGCTAATATTCTGTCTGTACATGTACCAGTTCTTCTTTGACCACTCATCTGTTGATGGACTTTTTGGTTGCTCCCATGTCATGGCTATTGTAATGCTGCGGCAATGCACATTTGCCTGCCTGTGTCTTTCCAATTCTGTCTTCTTAGGTTATAGGCCCAGGAGTTCGCCTGCTGGATCATATGGTAGCAAAATGTTTACCTTGTACAGGCACCGCCATTCTGTTCTCATTAGTGGCTCTTACCAGGTTACGTCCCACTTAAAGTTGAGGTGATGCTCTTCTCCACAACACCTTCAGCGTTTATTGTTTGGAGTATTTTTGCTGAAGTTTATTCTGACTAGTGTGAGCTGATACCACTTTGTGCTTGGATTTGCATGCGTCTCATAATACCTTGAAATTGAGCTTTCTGGCATGTCCTTTTTTTCTTCAAACTGTGAGTACAGCTTACCTCTTCAAATTGTTTTCGGGAAGTAGGTGTGACATTTAGAAATATTTTGGCCATTACCTCCCTCAAGACATTATGAGGGCAGGTTTCATTCACAGCCCTCCAGTACTGGTGCATATGAAGTGACCCTTAGCACAGGTTTTAAAGCTGCTGTTGCAGGTAACGGCCAGAGGGTGGCAGCATTTCTGCTTTTCCCAATCTGTTAACTAGGGAAACAGACCATCCTGGCAGTGGTGTTCCTCGGTTCTATATTAGAGTGGAATGTGCCCCCAAAAGCTGATGTCTCCTTACTTATGTTTGTTTTAGAAATCGAATTTCTATATATTTTTTTATTGGAGTCATATTCCATTGTGTTCATGGACCACTTCTTCTTTGAGCATTCCTCTGTTGATGGACATTTTCGTAGCTTCCAAGTGTTGGCTATGGTAAATATTGCTGGAGTGCAGGATTGCCAGCATGTGTCTTTTCTTTTTTGTGGTACATGGGCCTCTCACTGCCGTGGGCCCTCCCATTGCAGAGCACAGGCTCCGGACGCACAGGCCCAGCAGCCATAGCTCACGGGAACAGCCGCTCCGCGGCATGTGGGATCTTCCCGAATCGGGGCATGAACCCATGTCCCCTGCACTGGCAGGCGGACTCTCATCCACTGCGCCACCAGTGAATCCCAGCCTGTCTTTTTGATTCTCATCCCCTCAGGCGAAAGGCCCAGCAGTGGGTATACTTGATTGAATGGTAGCTCAGTATTTATCTTTACAAGGCACGTCATTTTTGTTTTCATGACTGGCTCTTACCATGTCCCACGTTGAAGCAAGGGTAGGCATTTCTCCAAAACCCCTTCAGCATTTATTGTTTGCAGAATTTTTCCTGATGGGCATTCTGACTGCTGTGAGCTGATAGGTTTTTGTCATTTTGATTTGCATATCTTTAATTATTCCTAATGTTTAGCATTTTCCCATGCCTTTTTAAATTTCTGGCAGAGAAAAACAGAAAAAAAAAACGGAGAGTACAGTTAAACTCTTGAAATTGTCTTCTTGGATGGTTGCCCTCTTTTGAATGTTCTGGTCAATTTTCGACCCCATGTTTGTTTTTGAGGGCAGGTGTTATTCACAGGCCTGCAATGAGTGTGACTATTTAGTGACCATTAGCAGTGGGTTTAAAGCTGCTGTTGTGGGAAATGGCCACAAGGCGGCAGCGTTTCTCCACTCCCAAGTCTGGTTCCTAGGGCAGCAGAGCCTTTCTGGGACCAATGGAATACAGAAGAAGGCATCATTGAAGTCTAATACAGAATACCATGTCCTGGTGGATGGTAGAATGACCAGTAGGGTCTAGGAATTAGGAACTACTGGATGTATATGCTCGGTGGCTTCACTGACTGTCCTAACATCCTTTACCAGGTCCCCAGCAGCCCAGGGGGCTCTCGTGGTCAGGCCCCTCCCAGGATATGGGGCTCACCTGGGCAGGGCCCCAGCAGCCAACGGGGTTCTCATGTTCAGGCCACTCCCAGGGTATGGAGCTCAGCTGTGAAACTACCCAGCAGCCCATGAGGCTCTCGTGCTTAGGCACCTCCCATGATACAGAGCTCCCGTGGGCAGGTACCATGGCAGGGCTGGGCACACAGGAACCGTGCACATAGCCCTCATTGCAGAGCACCCCAGAACGCCTGTCACGCAGAGCTGACACAGAGCACCTCAGAGCAGGACTTGAACTAACCAACAGCAGCTCCGACAGGTCTCTGACCCTGGGCATCACTCTGTGCAGCCTCCCTCTGCCTGGTCTTCCAGAGACTTCCACTGCAGCCGGGGCACCAGGCCTTTGTCTCCAACCATCCCCCCTCCTCTCCCTGACTCCTGGGTTCCTCTCATTAGGATTAGGTCTTCTTGAAATTGTCTCCCACTCATGGGCCAGATAAAATGATGAGAAAACAAGCCGGAGATGCAGCCCCTTGTCTATCCTGACTCTCAGGAGCCCACACCTGTTCCTTGGAACTGGCCGTTTCAGCGAGGTCCATTTTCTGCAATGTGAGCCACTGAGGGGTGAGGATTGGCTGACCGGAGCAGCCTGTCCCTACCGGCCAGCCCTCCCCAGGTGTGCCTGGGTTGAGGTCAATAGAAACACCACTCCAGGGAGCAACAGCGCCTGCAGGTGTGCCTGACGCCATATTCTCTGCCCCGTCAGCAGTCTCGGGGCTGTGCTGGTGGGAGGGAGTGAGGGGGCACGGTTTTGTGGGTGGCCCGGTGTGAGAGGGGCTCTGCTGGACTTTCTGCAGGAGTTGCCAGACTGCCACCTGCTAAAGAAGAGGATGGGTCACCCATACCTTCCGCTGGAATTTCTCCGCGGGCAGAGGTGAGGGAGGAACAAAGCAGTGGGGGCCAAGACAGGACGGATATCTCAGGCAGGGAAATGGAAAGTTTTCAGAAGAGCGCCTGGGGCCAGGATCATCCTGGCTGGCCTGCAGGCACCAAGTCAGCCTGCGTGCTTTCGCTGGTGTGGATCCACGGCCCTTCCTCTATGCTTTCAAGTCCTTGTACATATTCAGGTGTTTTACCTGGGAAGGGAGGGAACAGTTCAGCAGCAGCTGGCTGGGGGCTCAGCTCACGTTTACTCACAGACGCCTATGTACGGTCCCCCAGCTTTGCAATGAGGACGCTCCTTGCGGGGGTGGGGGGGGCTGCTGGCTGCATGGGAGATAATTCCCTACCTCTGACCAACTTCAGAATTGTTTACCACTGGAGCAAGTGCCCTGATAGGGTTTTCCTCTGTATAACTAGTGGGTTCTGTTTATTTTTTCTGTTTTGTTTCAAGGTAGATTTTATTCCTCATTTATGTATTTATAGATATAAGCATGGAAATAATTCATTCATACAAATACATCTGTGTGAAGGGAAGAATGTTTTTCTGTTTTATTTTT
Organism: Mesoplodon mirus; assembly: GCF_964341445.2. Classification (NCBI taxonomy): domain Eukaryota; kingdom Metazoa; phylum Chordata; class Mammalia; order Artiodactyla; family Ziphiidae; genus Mesoplodon; species Mesoplodon mirus. The sequence goes on from NC_138979.1 coordinate 94,238,276, forward strand.
AAATTTTATTTGTTTTTAAAAATTTTGAAATTTAATATTATTTATTTTTTTAGACAGCAGGTTATTATTAGTTATCTATTTTATACATATACATGTATACAGGTCAATCCCAATCTCCCAACTCATCCCACCACCACCACCCCATGGCTTCCCCCCATTGGTTTCCATACGTTTGTTCTCTAACCCTGTGTCTCTAATTCTGCCCTGCAAACCGGTTCATCTGTACCAGTTTTCTAGGTTCCACATATATGCATTAATACACAATATTTGTTTTTCTCTTTCTGACTTACTTCTCTCGGTATGACAGTCTCTAGATCCATCCACGTCTCTACAAATGACCCCGTTTCATTCCTTTTTATGGCTGAGTAATATTCCATTTTATATATGTACCACATCTTTATCCATTCGTCTGTCTGTGGGCATTTAGGTTGCTTCCATTACCTGGCTATTGTAAATAGTGCTGCAATGAACATTGTGGTGAATGTGTCTTTTGGATTTATGGTTTTCTCTGGGTATATGCCCAGAAGTGGGATTGCTGGATCATATGGTAATTGTATTTTTAGTTTTTCTAATGAACCTCCATACTGTTCTCCATAGTGACTGTATCAATTGACATGCCCACCAATAGTGGAAGAGGGATCCATGTGTCCACACCCTCCGCAGCATTTGTAGTTTGTAGATTTTCTGATGATGCCCATTCTAACAGGTGTGAGGTGATACCTCATTGAAGTTTTGACTTGCATTTCTCTAATAATTAGTGATGTTGAGCAGCTTTTCATGTGCATCCTGGCCATCTCTGGGTCTCCTTTGAAGAAATGTTTATTTAGATATTCTACCCATTTTTGAAGTGGGTTGTATTTTTTTTAATATTAAGCTGCATGAGCTGTTTATATATATTGGAGATTAAACCTTTGTCCATTGATTCGTTTTCACATATTTCCTCCCATTCTGAGGGTTGCCTTTTTCCATTCCCGTTTTTTAACAAAAGAAAGAAAGAAAGAAAGAAAAAGAGGCAGAACACAAATGTCCGTAAAATATGCCTCTTGAAGCTGTCGTTTTGAAATATGGAGGTGTTTTGAATTTTTTGGTCGGTATACGACCCCAGGATTTTTTTCAGGGCAGGTCTCATTTACAGGCCTGCAATTATTTTGAATATCAACTGACCATTAGCGCTGGGATTAAAGCTGCTGTTGTGTGAAACGGCCACAAGGTGGCAGCAGTTCTCCTTTACCAAATCTGGTGACTAGGGCAACAGAGCCTCAATGGAAGTCGTGTTCTAGGTTGTAATTTAGAATGGAATGTGCCAGGAAAAAGACCCTTAAGTTTGTCTCACTATTTCTTGTTCGGTTTTTTTTTCATTTAATTTTTATTTTTTATCACAGCCAGTTTGATTACAATGTTTGGCTTGTTGTAGGTGTGCAAGATGTGGTTCTTTTATGCATATACATATGTCTGTTCTTCCTGGGATCCTTTTCCATGTACGTTATGACAGAATGTTGACTAATCTTCTCTTGGTATTCCGTAGGTGTTTGGTGTCTATATATTTCACCTGTGTTTGTATATGTCTCTTAACCCCAATATCCTAATGTATCCAATCCTCACACCTTTCCATTGGTGAACCGTAAGTTTGTTTAATGAATCTGCGATTGCCCTTCTCTGTGGAAATATCTTCACTAGTATCAAGTTTTAGGTAACACCTATAAGTGATATCATACGATATGTGTCTTTCTCTTTCTGACTTACTACAAGTCACGTGATTACCTCTAGACTCATCTACGGTGCTGCAGATGGCATTGTGTCCTTTTTTTCCTTGGCTAATATTCTGTCTGTACATGTACCAGTTCTTCTTTGACCACTCATCTGTTGATGGACTTTTTGGTTGCTCCCATGTCATGGCTATTGTAATGCTGCGGCAATGCACATTTGCCTGCCTGTGTCTTTCCAATTCTGTCTTCTTAGGTTATAGGCCCAGGAGTTCGCCTGCTGGATCATATGGTAGCAAAATGTTTACCTTGTACAGGCACCGCCATTCTGTTCTCATTAGTGGCTCTTACCAGGTTACGTCCCACTTAAAGTTGAGGTGATGCTCTTCTCCACAACACCTTCAGCGTTTATTGTTTGGAGTATTTTTGCTGAAGTTTATTCTGACTAGTGTGAGCTGATACCACTTTGTGCTTGGATTTGCATGCGTCTCATAATACCTTGAAATTGAGCTTTCTGGCATGTCCTTTTTTTCTTCAAACTGTGAGTACAGCTTACCTCTTCAAATTGTTTTCGGGAAGTAGGTGTGACATTTAGAAATATTTTGGCCATTACCTCCCTCAAGACATTATGAGGGCAGGTTTCATTCACAGCCCTCCAGTACTGGTGCATATGAAGTGACCCTTAGCACAGGTTTTAAAGCTGCTGTTGCAGGTAACGGCCAGAGGGTGGCAGCATTTCTGCTTTTCCCAATCTGTTAACTAGGGAAACAGACCATCCTGGCAGTGGTGTTCCTCGGTTCTATATTAGAGTGGAATGTGCCCCCAAAAGCTGATGTCTCCTTACTTATGTTTGTTTTAGAAATCGAATTTCTATATATTTTTTTATTGGAGTCATATTCCATTGTGTTCATGGACCACTTCTTCTTTGAGCATTCCTCTGTTGATGGACATTTTCGTAGCTTCCAAGTGTTGGCTATGGTAAATATTGCTGGAGTGCAGGATTGCCAGCATGTGTCTTTTCTTTTTTGTGGTACATGGGCCTCTCACTGCCGTGGGCCCTCCCATTGCAGAGCACAGGCTCCGGACGCACAGGCCCAGCAGCCATAGCTCACGGGAACAGCCGCTCCGCGGCATGTGGGATCTTCCCGAATCGGGGCATGAACCCATGTCCCCTGCACTGGCAGGCGGACTCTCATCCACTGCGCCACCAGTGAATCCCAGCCTGTCTTTTTGATTCTCATCCCCTCAGGCGAAAGGCCCAGCAGTGGGTATACTTGATTGAATGGTAGCTCAGTATTTATCTTTACAAGGCACGTCATTTTTGTTTTCATGACTGGCTCTTACCATGTCCCACGTTGAAGCAAGGGTAGGCATTTCTCCAAAACCCCTTCAGCATTTATTGTTTGCAGAATTTTTCCTGATGGGCATTCTGACTGCTGTGAGCTGATAGGTTTTTGTCATTTGGATTTACATATCTTTAATTATTCCTAATGTTTAGCATTTTCCCATGCCTTTTTAAATTTCTGGCAGAGAAAAACAGGAAAAAAAAACGGAGAGTACAGTTAAACTCTTGAAATTGTCTTCTTGGATGGTTGCCCTCTTTTGAATGTTCTGGTCAATTTTCGACCCCATGTTTGTTTTTGAGGGCAGGTGTTATTCACAGGCCTGCAATGAGTGTGACTATTTAGTGACCATTAGCAGTGGGTTTAAAGCTGCTGTTGTGGGAAATGGCCACAAGGCGGCAGCGTTTCTCCACTCCCAAGTCTGGTTCCTAGGGCAGCAGAGCCTTTCTGGGACCAATGGAATACAGAAGAAGGCATCATTGAAGTCTAATACAGAATACCATGTCCTGGTGGATGGTAGAATGACCAGTAGGGTCTAGGAATTAGGAACTACTGGATGTATATGCTCGGTGGCTTCACTGACTGTCCTAACATCCTTTACCAGGTCCCCAGCAGCCCAGGGGGCTCTCGTGGTCAGGCCCCTCCCAGGATATGGGGCTCACCTGGGCAGGGCCCCAGCAGCCAACGGGGTTCTCATGTTCAGGCCACTCCCAGGGTATGGAGCTCAGCTGTGAAACTACCCAGCAGCCCATGAGGCTCTCGTGCTTAGGCACCTCCCATGATACAGAGCTCCCGTGGGCAGGTACCATGGCAGGGCTGGGCACACAGGAACCGTGCACATAGCCCTCATTGCAGAGCACCCCAGAACGCCTGTCACGCAGAGCTGACACAGAGCACCTCAGAGCAGGACTTGAACTAACCAACAGCAGCTCCGACAGGTCTCTGACCCTGGGCATCACTCTGTGCAGCCTCCCTCTGCCTGGTCTTCCAGAGACTTCCACTGCAGCCGGGGCACCAGGCCTTTGTCTCCAACCATCCCCCCTCCTCTCCCTGACTCCTGGGTTCCTCTCATTAGGATTAGGTCTTCTTGAAATTGTCTCCCACTCATGGGCCAGATAAAATGATGAGAAAACAAGCCGGAGATGCAGCCCCTTGTCTATCCTGACTCTCAGGAGCCCACACCTGTTCCTTGGAACTGGCCGTTTCAGCGAGGTCCATTTTCTGCAATGTGAGCCACTGAGGGGTGAGGATTGGCTGACCGGAGCAGCCTGTCCCTACCGGCCAGCCCTCCCCAGGTGTGCCTGGGTTGAGGTCAATAGAAACACCACTCCAGGGAGCAACAGCGCCTGCAGCTGTGCCTGACGCCATATTCTCTGCCCCGTCAGCAGTCTCGGGGCTGTGCTGGTGGGAGGGAGTGAGGGGGCACGGTTTTGTGGGTGGCCCGGTGTGAGAGGGGCTCTGCTGGACTTTCTGCAGGAGTTGCCAGACTGCCACCTGCTAAAGAAGAGGATGGGTCACCCATACCTTCCGCTGGAATTTCTCCGCGGGCAGAGGTGAGGGAGGAACAAAGCAGTGGGGGCCAAGACAGGACGGATATCTCAGGCAGGGAAATGGAAAGTTTTCAGAAGAGCGCCTGGGGCCAGGATCATCCTGGCTGGCCTGCAGGCACCAAGTCAGCCTGCGTGCTTTCGCTGGTGTGGATCCACGGCCCTTCCTCTATGCTTTCAAGTCCTTGTACATATTCAGGTGTTTTACCTGGGAAGGGAGGGAACAGTTCAGCAGCAGCTGGCTGGGGGCTCAGCTCACGTTTACTCACAGACGCCTATGTACGGTCCCCCAGCTTTGCAATGAGGACGCTCCTTGCGGGGGTGGGGGGGCTGCTGGCTGCATGGGAGATAATTGCCTACCTCTGACCAACTTCAGAATTGTTTACCACTGGAGCAAGTGCCCTGATAGGGTTTTCCTCTGTATAACTAGTGGGTTCTGTTTATTTTTTCTGTTTTGTTTCAAGGTAGATTTTATTCCTCATTTATGTATTTATAGATATAAGCATGGAAATAATTCATTCATACAAATACATCTGTGTGAAGGGAAGAATGTTTTTCTGTTTTATTTTTAAATTTCATTTGTTTTTAAAAATTTTGAAATTTAATATTATTTATTTTTTTAGACAGCAGGTTATTATTAGTTATCTATTTTATACATATACATGTATACAGGTCAATCCCAATCTCCCAACTCATCCCACCACCACCACCCCATGGCTTCCCCCCCTTGGTTTCCATACGTTTGTTCTCTAACCCTGTGTCTCTAATTCTGCCCTGCAAACCGGTTCATCTGTACCAGTTTTCTAGGTTCCACATATATGCATTAATACACAATATTTGTTTTTCTCTTTCTGACTTACTTCTCTCGGTATGACAGTCTCTAGATCCATCCACGTCTCTACAAATGACCCCGTTTCATTCCTTTTTATGGCTGAGTAATATTCCATTTTATATATGTACCACATCTTTATCCATTCGTCTGTCTGTGGGCATTTAGGTTGCTTCCATTACCTGGCTATTGTAAATAGTGCTGCAATGAACATTGTGGTGAATGTGTCTTTTGGATTTATGGTTTTCTCTGGGTATATGCCCAGAAGTGGGATTGCTGGATCATATGGTAATTGTATTTTTAGTTTTTCTAATGAACCTCCATACTGTTCTCCATAGTGACTGTATCAATTGACATGCCCACCAATAGTGGAAGAGGGATCCATGTGTCCACACCCTCCGCAGCATTTGTAGTTTGTAGATTTTCTGATGATGCCCATTCTAACAGGTGTGAGGTGATACCTCATTGAAGTTTTGACTTGCATTTCTCTAATAATTAGTGATGTTGAGCAGCTTTTCATGTGCATCCTGGCCATCTCTGGGTCTCCTTTGAAGAAATGTTTATTTAGATATTCTACCCATTTTTGAAGTGGGTTGTATTTTTTTTAATATTAAGCTGCATGAGCTGTTTATATATATTGGAGATTAAACCTTTGTCCATTGATTCGTTTTCACATATTTCCTCCCATTCTGAGGGTTGCCTTTTTCCATTCCCGTTTTTTAACAAAAGAAAGAAAGAAAGAAAGAAAAAGAGGCAGAACACAAATGTCCGTAAAATATGCCTCTTGAAACTGTCGTTTTGAAATATGGAGGTGTTTTGAATTTTTTGGTCGGTATACGACCCCAGGATTTTTTTCAGGGCAGGTCTCATTTACAGGCCTGCAATTATTTTGAATATCAACTGACCATTAGCGCTGGGATTAAAGCTGCTGTTGTGTGAAACGGCCACAAGGTGGCAGCAGTTCTCCTTTACCAAATCTGGTGACTAGGGCAACAGAGCCTCAATGGAAGTCGTGTTCTAGGTTGTAATTTAGAATGGAATGTGCCAGGAAAAAGACCCTTAAGTTTGTCTCACTATTTCTTGTTCGGTTTTTTTTTCATTTAATTTTTATTTTTTATCACAGCCAGTTTGATTACAATGTTTGGCTTGTTGTAGGTGTGCAAGATGTGGTTCTTTTACGCATATACATATGTCTGTTCTTCCTGGGATCCTTTTCCATGTACGTTATGACAGAATGTTGACTAATCTTCTCTTGGTATTCCGTAGGTGTTTGGTGTCTATATATTTCACCTGTGTTTGTATATGTCTCTTAACCCCAATATCCTAATGTATCCAATCCTCACACCTTTCCATTGGTGAACCGTAAGTTTGTTTAATGAATCTGCGATTGCCCTTCTCTGTGGAAATATCTTCACTAGTATCAAGTTTTAGGTAACACCTATAAGTGATATCATACGATATGTGTCTTTCTCTTTCTGACTTACTACAAGTCACGTGATTACCTCTAGACTCATCTACGGTGCTGCAGATGGCATTGTGTCCTTTTTTTCCTTGGCTAATATTCTGTCTGTACATGTACCAGTTCTTCTTTGACCACTCATCTGTTGATGGACTTTTTGGTTGCTCCCATGTCATGGCTATTGTAATGCTGCGGCAATGCACATTTGCCTGCCTGTGTCTTTCCAATTCTGTCTTCTTAGGTTATAGGCCCAGGAGTTCGCCTGCTGGATCATATGGTAGCAAAATGTTTACCTTGTACAGGCACCGCCATTCTGTTCTCATTAGTGGCTCTTACCAGGTTACGTCCCACTTAAAGTTGAGGTGATGCTCTTCTCCACAACACCTTCAGCGTTTATTGTTTGGAGTATTTTTGCTGAAGTTTATTCTGACTAGTGTGAGCTGATACCACTTTGTGCTTGGATTTGCATGCGTCTCATAATACCTTGAAATTGAGCTTTCTGGCATGTCCTTTTTTTCTTCAAACTGTGAGTACAGCTTACCTCTTCAAATTGTTTTCGGGAAGTAGGTGTGACATTTAGAAATATTTTGGCCATTACCTCCCTCAAGACATTATGAGGGCAGGTTTCATTCACAGCCCTCCAGTACTGGTGCATATGAAGTGACCCTTAGCACAGGTTTTAAAGCTGCTGTTGCAGGTAACGGCCAGAGGGTGGCAGCATTTCTGCTTTTCCCAATCTGTTAACTAGGGAAACAGACCATCCTGGCAGTGGTGTTCCTCGGTTCTATATTAGAGTGGAATGTGCCCCCAAAAGCTGATGTCTCCTTACTTATGTTTGTTTTAGAAATCGAATTTCTATATATTTTTTTATTGGAGTCATATTCCATTGTGTTCATGGACCACTTCTTCTTTGAGCATTCCTCTGTTGATGGACATTTTCGTAGCTTCCAAGTGTTGGCTATGGTAAATATTGCTGGAGTGCAGGATTGCCAGCATGTGTCTTTTCTTTTTTGTGGTACATGGGCCTCTCACTGCCGTGGGCCCTCCCATTGCAGAGCACAGGCTCCGGACGCACAGGCCCAGCAGCCATAGCTCACGGGAACAGCCGCTCCGCGGCATGTGGGATCTTCCCGAATCGGGGCATGAACCCATGTCCCCTGCACTGGCAGGCGGACTCTCATCCACTGCGCCACCAGTGAATCCCAGCCTGTCTTTTTGATTCTCATCCCCTCAGGCGAAAGGCCCAGCAGTGGGTATACTTGATTGAATGGTAGCTCAGTATTTATCTTTACAAGGCACGTCATTTTTGTTTTCATGACTGGCTCTTACCATGTCCCACGTTGAAGCAAGGGTAGGCATTTCTCCAAAACCCCTTCAGCATTTATTGTTTGCAGAATTTTTCCTGATGGGCATTCTGACTGCTGTGAGCTGATAGGTTTTTGTCATTTGGATTTACATATCTTTAATTATTCCTAATGTTTAGCATTTTCCCATGCCTTTTTAAATTTCTGGCAGAGAAAAACAGGAAAAAAAAACGGAGAGTACAGTTAAACTCTTGAAATTGTCTTCTTGGATGGTTGCCCTCTTTTGAATGTTCTGGTCAATTTTCGACCCCATGTTTGTTTTTGAGGGCAGGTGTTATTCACAGGCCTGCAATGAGTGTGACTATTTAGTGACCATTAGCAGTGGGTTTAAAGCTGCTGTTGTGGGAAATGGCCACAAGGCGGCAGCGTTTCTCCACTCCCAAGTCTGGTTCCTAGGGCAGCAGAGCCTTTCTGGGACCAATGGAATACAGAAGAAGGCATCATTGAAGTCTAATACAGAATACCATGTCCTGGTGGATGGTAGAATGACCAGTAGGGTCTAGGAATTAGGAACTACTGGATGTATATGCTCGGTGGCTTCACTGACTGTCCTAACATCCTTTACCAGGTCCCCAGCAGCCCAGGGGGCTCTCGTGGTCAGGCCCCTCCCAGGATATGGGGCTCACCTGGGCAGGGCCCCAGCAGCCAACGGGGTTCTCATGTTCAGGCCACTCCCAGGGTATGGAGCTCAGCTGTGAAACTACCCAGCAGCCCATGAGGCTCTCGTGCTTAGGCACCTCCCATGATACAGAGCTCCCATGGGCAGGTACCATGGCAGGGCTGGGCACACAGGAACCGTGCACATAGCCCTCATTGCAGAGCACCCCAGAACGCCTGTCACGCAGAGCTGACACAGAGCACCTCAGAGCAGGACTTGAACTAACCAACAGCAGCTCCGACAGGTCTCTGACCCTGGGCATCACTCTGTGCAGCCTCCCTCTGCCTGGTCTTCCAGAGACTTCCACTGCAGCCGGGGCACCAGGCCTTTGTCTCCAACCATCCCCCCTCCTCTCCCTGACTCCTGGGTTCCTCTCATTAGGATTAGGTCTTCTTGAAATTGTCTCCCACTCATGGGCCAGATAAAATGATGAGAAAACAAGCCGGAGATGCAGCCCCTTGTCTATCCTGACTCTCAGGAGCCCACACCTGTTCCTTGGAACTGGCCGTTTCAGCGAGGTCCATTTTCTGCAATGTGAGCCACTGAGGGGTGAGGATTGGCTGACCGGAGCAGCCTGTCCCTACCGGCCAGCCCTCCCCAGGTGTGCCTGGGTTGAGGTCAATAGAAACACCACTCCAGGGAGCAACAGCGCCTGCAGCTGTGCCTGACGCCATATTCTCTGCCCCGTCAGCAGTCTCGGGGCTGTGCTGGTGGGAGGGAGTGAGGGGGCACGGTTTTGTGGGTGGCCCGGTGTGAGAGGGGCTCTGCTGGACTTTCTGCAGGAGTTGCCAGACTGCCACCTGCTAAAGAAGAGGATGGGTCACCCATACCTTCCGCTGGAATTTCTCCGCGGGCAGAGGTGAGGGAGGAACAAAGCAGTGGGGGCCAAGACAGGACGGATATCTCAGGCAGGGAAATGGAAAGTTTTCAGAAGAGCGCCTGGGGCCAGGATCATCCTGGCTGGCCTGCAGGCACCAAGTCAGCCTGCGTGCTTTCGCTGGTGTGGATCCACGGCCCTTCCTCTATGCTTTCAAGTCCTTGTACATATTCAGGTGTTTTACCTGGGAAGGGAGGGAACAGTTCAGCAGCAGCTGGCTGGGGGCTCAGCTCACGTTTACTCACAGACGCCTATGTACGGTCCCCCAGCTTTGCAATGAGGACGCTCCTTGCGGGGGTGGGGGGGCTGCTGGCTGCATGGGAGATAATTGCCTACCTCTGACCAACTTCAGAATTGTTTACCACTGGAGCAAGTGCCCTGATAGGGTTTTCCTCTGTATAACTAGTGGGTTCTGTTTATTTTTTCTGTTTTGTTTCAAGGTAGATTTTATTCCTCATTTATGTATTTATAGATATAAGCATGGAAATAATTCATTCATACAAATACATCTGTGTGAAGGGAAGAACGTTTTTCTGTTTTATTTTTAAATTTTATTTGTTTTTAAAAATTTTGAAATTTAATATTATTTATTTTTTTAGACAGCAGGTTATTATTAGTTATCTATTTTATACATATACATGTATACAGGTCAATCCCAATCTCCCAACTCATCCCACCACCACCACCCCATGGCTTCCCCCCCTTGGTTTCCATACGTTTGTTCTCTAACCCTGTGTCTCTAATTCTGCCCTGCAAACCGGTTCATCTGTACCAGTTTTCTAGGTTCCACATATATGCATTAATACACAATATTTGTTTTTCTCTTTCTGACTTACTTCTCTCGGTATGACAGTCTCTAGATCCATCCACGTCTCTACAAATGACCCCGTTTCATTCCTTTTTATGGCTGAGTAATATTCCATTTTATATATGTACCACATCTTTATCCATTCGTCTGTCTGTGGGCATTTAGGTTGCTTCCATTACCTGGCTATTGTAAATAGTGCTGCAATGAACATTGTGGTGAATGTGTCTTTTGGATTTATGGTTTTCTCTGGGTATATGCCCAGAAGTGGGATTGCTGGATCATATGGTAATTGTATTTTTAGTTTTTCTAATGAACCTCCATACTGTTCTCCATAGTGACTGTATCAATTGACATGCCCACCAATAGTGGAAGAGGGATCCATGTGTCCACACCCTCCGCAGCATTTGTAGTTTGTAGATTTTCTGATGATGCCCATTCTAACAGGTGTGAGGTGATACCTCATTGAAGTTTTGACTTGCATTTCTCTAATAATTAGTGATGTTGAGCAGCTTTTCATGTGCATCCTGGCCATCTCTGGGTCTCCTTTGAAGAAATGTTTATTTAGATATTCTACCCATTTTTGAAGTGGGTTGTATTTTTTTTAATATTAAGCTGCATGAGCTGTTTATATATATTGGAGATTAAACCTTTGTCCATTGATTCGTTTTCACATATTTCCTCCCATTCTGAGGGTTGCCTTTTTCCATTCCCGTTTTTTAACAAAAGAAAGAAAGAAAGAAAGAAAAAGAGGCAGAACACAAATGTCCGTAAAATATGCCTCTTGAAACTGTCGTTTTGAAATATGGAGGTGTTTTGAATTTTTTGGTCGGTATACGACCCCAGGATTTTTTTCAGGGCAGGTCTCATTTACAGGCCTGCAATTATTTTGAATATCAACTGACCATTAGCGCTGGGATTAAAGCTGCTGTTGTGTGAAACGGCCACAAGGTGGCAGCAGTTCTCCTTTACCAAATCTGGTGACTAGGGCAACAGAGCCTCAATGGAAGTCGTGTTCTAGGTTGTAATTTAGAATGGAATGTGCCAGGAAAAAGACCCTTAAGTTTGTCTCACTATTTCTTGTTCGGTTTTTTTTTCATTTAATTTTTATTTTTTATCACAGCAAGTTTGATTACAATGTTTGGCTTGTTGTAGGTGTGCAAGATGTGGTTCTTTTACGCATATACATATGTCTGTTCTTCCTGGGATCCTTTTCCATGTACGTTATGACAGAATGTTGACTAATCTTCTCTTGGTATTCCGTAGGTGTTTGGTGTCTATATATTTCACCTGTGTTTGTATATGTCTCTTAACCCCAATATCCTAATGTATCCAATCCTCACACCTTTCCATTGGTGAACCGTAAGTTTGTTTAATGAATCTGCGATTGCCCTTCTCTGTGGAAATATCTTCACTAGTATCAAGTTTTAGGTAACACCTATAAGTGATATCATACGATATGTGTCTTTCTCTTTCTGACTTACTACAAGTCACGTGATTACCTCTAGACTCATCTACGGTGCTGCAGATGGCATTGTGTCCTTTTTTTCCTTGGCTAATATTCTGTCTGTACATGTACCAGTTCTTCTTTGACCACTCATCTGTTGATGGACTTTTTGGTTGCTCCCATGTCATGGCTATTGTAATGCTGCGGCAATGCACATTTGCCTGCCTGTGTCTTTCCAATTCTGTCTTCTTAGGTTATAGGCCCAGGAGTTCGCCTGCTGGATCATATGGTAGCAAAATGTTTACCTTGTACAGGCACCGCCATTCTGTTCTCATTAGTGGCTCTTACCAGGTTACGTCCCACTTAAAGTTGAGGTGATGCTCTTCTCCACAACACCTTCAGCGTTTATTGTTTGGAGTATTTTTGCTGAAGTTTATTCTGACTAGTGTGAGCTGATACCACTTTGTGCTTGGATTTGCATGCGTCTCATAATACCTTGAAATTGAGCTTTCTGGCATGTCCTTTTTTTCTTCAAACTGTGAGTACAGCTTACCTCTTCAAATTGTTTTCGGGAAGTAGGTGTGACATTTAGAAATATTTTGGCCATTACCTCCCTCAAGACATTATGAGGGCAGGTTTCATTCACAGCCCTCCAGTACTGGTGCATATGAAGTGACCCTTAGCACAGGTTTTAAAGCTGCTGTTGCAGGTAACGGCCAGAGGGTGGCAGCATTTCTGCTTTTCCCAATCTGTTAACTAGGGAAACAGACCATCCTGGCAGTGGTGTTCCTCGGTTCTATATTAGAGTGGAATGTGCCCCCAAAAGCTGATGTCTCCTTACTTATGTTTGTTTTAGAAATCGAATTTCTATATATTTTTTTATTGGAGTCATATTCCATTGTGTTCATGGACCACTTCTTCTTTGAGCATTCCTCTGTTGATGGACATTTTCGTAGCTTCCAAGTGTTGGCTATGGTAAATATTGCTGGAGTGCAGGATTGCCAGCATGTGTCTTTTCTTTTTTGTGGTACATGGGCCTCTCACTGCCGTGGGCCCTCCCATTGCAGAGCACAGGCTCCGGACGCACAGGCCCAGCAGCCATAGCTCACGGGAACAGCCGCTCCGCGGCATGTGGGATCTTCCCGAATCGGGGCATGAACCCATGTCCCCTGCACTGGCAGGCGGACTCTCATCCACTGCGCCACCAGTGAATCCCAGCCTGTCTTTTTGATTCTCATCCCCTCAGGCGAAAGGCCCAGCAGTGGGTATACTTGATTGAATGGTAGCTCAGTATTTATCTTTACAAGGCACGTCATTTTTGTTTTCATGACTGGCTCTTACCATGTCCCACGTTGAAGCAAGGGTAGGCATTTCTCCAAAACCCCTTCAGCATTTATTGTTTGCAGAATTTTTCCTGATGGGCATTCTGACTGCTGTGAGCTGATAGGTTTTTGTCATTTGGATTTACATATCTTTAATTATTCCTAATGTTTAGCATTTTCCCATGCCTTTTTAAATTTCTGGCAGAGAAAAACAGGAAAAAAAAACGGAGAGTACAGTTAAACTCTTGAAATTGTCTTCTTGGATGGTTGCCCTCTTTTGAATGTTCTGGTCAATTTTCGACCCCATGTTTGTTTTTGAGGGCAGGTGTTATTCACAGGCCTGCAATGAGTGTGACTATTTAGTGACCATTAGCAGTGGGTTTAAAGCTGCTGTTGTGGGAAATGGCCACAAGGCGGCAGCGTTTCTCCACTCCCAAGTCTGGTTCCTAGGGCAGCAGAGCCTTTCTGGGACCAATGGAATACAGAAGAAGGCATCATTGAAGTCTAATACAGAATACCATGTCCTGGTGGATGGTAGAATGACCAGTAGGGTCTAGGAATTAGGAACTACTGGATGTATATGCTCGGTGGCTTCACTGACTGTCCTAACATCCTTTACCAGGTCCCCAGCAGCCCAGGGGGCTCTCGTGGTCAGGCCCCTCCCAGGATATGGGGCTCACCTGGGCAGGGCCCCAGCAGCCAACGGGGTTCTCATGTTCAGGCCACTCCCAGGGTATGGAGCTCAGCTGTGAAACTACCCAGCAGCCCATGAGGCTCTCGTGCTTAGGCACCTCCCATGATACAGAGCTCCCATGGGCAGGTACCATGGCAGGGCTGGGCACACAGGAACCGTGCACATAGCCCTCATTGCAGAGCACCCCAGAACGCCTGTCACGCAGAGCTGACACAGAGCACCTCAGAGCAGGACTTGAACTAACCAACAGCAGCTCCGACAGGTCTCTGACCCTGGGCATCACTCTGTGCAGCCTCCCTCTGCCTGGTCTTCCAGAGACTTCCACTGCAGCCGGGGCACCAGGCCTTTGTCTCCAACCATCCCCCCTCCTCTCCCTGACTCCTGGGTTCCTCTCATTAGGATTAGGTCTTCTTGAAATTGTCTCCCACTCATGGGCCAGATAAAATGATGAGAAAACAAGCCGGAGATGCAGCCCCTTGTCTATCCTGACTCTCAGGAGCCCACACCTGTTCCTTGGAACTGGCCGTTTCAGCGAGGTCCATTTTCTGCAATGTGAGCCACTGAGGGGTGAGGATTGGCTGACCGGAGCAGCCTGTCCCTACCGGCCAGCCCTCCCCAGGTGTGCCTGGGTTGAGGTCAATAGAAACACCACTCCAGGGAGCAACAGCGCCTGCAGCTGTGCCTGACGCCATATTCTCTGCCCCGTCAGCAGTCTCGGGGCTGTGCTGGTGGGAGGGAGTGAGGGGGCACGGTTTTGTGGGTGGCCCGGTGTGAGAGGGGCTCTGCTGGACTTTCTGCAGGAGTTGCCAGACTGCCACCTGCTAAAGAAGAGGATGGGTCACCCATACCTTCCGCTGGAATTTCTCCGCGGGCAGAGGTGAGGGAGGAACAAAGCAGTGGGGGCCAAGACAGGACGGATATCTCAGGCAGGGAAATGGAAAGTTTTCAGAAGAGCGCCTGGGGCCAGGATCATCCTGGCTGGCCTGCAGGCACCAAGTCAGCCTGCGTGCTTTCGCTGGTGTGGATCCACGGCCCTTCCTCTATGCTTTCAAGTCCTTGTACATATTCAGGTGTTTTACCTGGGAAGGGAGGGAACAGTTCAGCAGCAGCTGGCTGGGGGCTCAGCTCACGTTTACTCACAGACGCCTATGTACGGTCCCCCAGCTTTGCAATGAGGACGCTCCTTGCGGGGGTGGGGGGGCTGCTGGCTGCATGGGAGATAATTGCCTACCTCTGACCAACTTCAGAATTGTTTACCACTGGAGCAAGTGCCCTGATAGGGTTTTCCTCTGTATAACTAGTGGGTTCTGTTTATTTTTTCTGTTTTGTTTCAAGGTAGATTTTATTCCTCATTTATGTATTTATAGATATAAGCATGGAAATAATTCATTCATACAAATACATCTGTGTGAAGGGAAGAACGTTTTTCTGTTTTATTTTTAAATTTTATTTGTTTTTAAAAATTTTGAAATTTAATATTATTTATTTTTTTAGACAGCAGGTTATTATTAGTTATCTATTTTATACATATACATGTATACAGGTCAATCCCAATCTCCCAACTCATCCCACCACCACCACCCCATGGCTTCCCCCCCTTGGTTTCCATACGTTTGTTCTCTAACCCTGTGTCTCTAATTCTGCCCTGCAAACCGGTTCATCTGTACCAGTTTTCTAGGTTCCACATATATGCATTAATACACAATATTTGTTTTTCTCTTTCTGACTTACTTCTCTCGGTATGACAGTCTCTAGATCCATCCACGTCTCTACAAATGACCCCGTTTCATTCCTTTTTATGGCTGAGTAATATTCCATTTTATATATGTACCACATCTTTATCCATTCGTCTGTCTGTGGGCATTTAGGTTGCTTCCATTACCTGGCTATTGTAAATAGTGCTGCAATGAACATTGTGGTGAATGTGTCTTTTGGATTTATGGTTTTCTCTGGGTATATGCCCAGAAGTGGGATTGCTGGATCATATGGTAATTGTATTTTTAGTTTTTCTAATGAACCTCCATACTGTTCTCCATAGTGACTGTATCAATTGACATGCCCACCAATAGTGGAAGAGGGATCCATGTGTCCACACCCTCCGCAGCATTTGTAGTTTGTAGATTTTCTGATGATGCCCATTCTAACAGGTGTGAGGTGATACCTCATTGAAGTTTTGACTTGCATTTCTCTAATAATTAGTGATGTTGAGCAGCTTTTCATGTGCATCCTGGCCATCTCTGGGTCTCCTTTGAAGAAATGTTTATTTAGATATTCTACCCATTTTTGAAGTGGGTTGTATTTTTTTTAATATTAAGCTGCATGAGCTGTTTATATATATTGGAGATTAAACCTTTGTCCATTGATTCGTTTTCACATATTTCCTCCCATTCTGAGGGTTGCCTTTTTCCATTCCCGTTTTTTAACAAAAGAAAGAAAGAAAGAAAAAGAAGCAGAACACAAATGTCCGTAAAATATGCCTCTTGAAACTGTCGTTTTGAAATATGGAGGTGTTTTGAATTTTTTGGTCGGTATACGACCCCAGGATTTTTTTCAGGGCAGGTCTCATTTACAGGCCTGCAATTATTTTGAATATCAACTGACCATTAGCGCTGGGATTAAAGCTGCTGTTGTGTGAAACGGCCACAAGGTGGCAGCAGTTCTCCTTTACCAAATCTGGTGACTAGGGCAACAGAGCCTCAATGGAAGTCGTGTTCTAGGTTGTAATTTAGAATGGAATGTGCCAGGAAAAAGACCCTTAAGTTTGTCTCACTATTTCTTGTTCGGTTTTTTTTCATTTAATTTTTATTTTTTATCACAGCAAGTTTGATTACAATGTTTGGCTTGTTGTAGGTGTGCAAGATGTGGTTCTTTTACGCATATACATATGTCTGTTCTTCCTGGGATCCTTTTCCATGTACGTTATGACAGAATGTTGACTAATCTTCTCTTGGTATTCCGTAGGTGTTTGGTGTCTATATATTTCACCTGTGTTTGTATATGTCTCTTAACCCCAATATCCTAATGTATCCAATCCTCACACCTTTCCATTGGTGAACCGTAAGTTTGTTTAATGAATCTGCGATTGCCCTTCTCTGTGGAAATATCTTCACTAGTATCAAGTTTTAGGTAACACCTATAAGTGATATCATACGATATGTGTCTTTCTCTTTCTGACTTACTACAAGTCACGTGATTACCTCTAGACTCATCTACGGTGCTGCAGATGGCATTGTGTCCTTTTTTTCCTTGGCTAATATTCTGTCTGTACATGTACCAGTTCTTCTTTGACCACTCATCTGTTGATGGACTTTTTGGTTGCTCCCATGTCATGGCTATTGTAATGCTGCGGCAATGCACATTTGCCTGCCTGTGTCTTTCCAATTCTGTCTTCTTAGGTTATAGGCCCAGGAGTTCGCCTGCTGGATCATATGGTAGCAAAATGTTTACCTTGTACAGGCACCGCCATTCTGTTCTCATTAGTGGCTCTTACCAGGTTACGTCCCACTTAAAGTTGAGGTGATGCTCTTCTCCACAACACCTTCAGCGTTTATTGTTTGGAGTATTTTTGCTGAAGTTTATTCTGACTAGTGTGAGCTGATACCACTTTGTGCTTGGATTTGCATGCGTCTCATAATACCTTGAAATTGAGCTTTCTGGCATGTCCTTTTTTTCTTCAAACTGTGAGTACAGCTTACCTCTTCAAATTGTTTTCGGGAAGTAGGTGTGACATTTAGAAATATTTTGGCCATTACCTCCCTCAAGACATTATGAGGGCAGGTTTCATTCACAGCCCTCCAGTACTGGTGCATATGAAGTGACCCTTAGCACAGGTTTTAAAGCTGCTGTTGCAGGTAACGGCCAGAGGGTGGCAGCATTTCTGCTTTTCCCAATCTGTTAACTAGGGAAACAGACCATCCTGGCAGTGGTGTTCCTCGGTTCTATATTAGAGTGGAATGTGCCCCCAAAAGCTGATGTCTCCTTACTTATGTTTGTTTTAGAAATCGAATTTCTATATATTTTTTTATTGGAGTCATATTCCATTGTGTTCATGGACCACTTCTTCTTTGAGCATTCCTCTGTTGATGGACATTTTCGTAGCTTCCAAGTGTTGGCTATGGTAAATATTGCTGGAGTGCAGGATTGCCAGCATGTGTCTTTTCTTTTTTGTGGTACATGGGCCTCTCACTGCCGTGGGCCCTCCCATTGCAGAGCACGGGCTCCGGAAGCACAGGCCCAGCAGCCATAGCTCACGGGAACAGCCGCTCCGCGGCATGTGGGATCTTCCCGAATCGGGGCATGAACCCATGTCCCCTGCACTGGCAGGCGGACTCTCATCCACTGCGCCACCAGTGAATCCCAGCCTGTCTTTTTGATTCTCATCCCCTCAGGCGAAAGGCCCAGCAGTGGGTGTACTTGATTGAATGGTAGCTCAGTATTTATCTTTACAAGGCACGTCATTTTTGTTTTCATGACTGGCTCTTACCATGTCCCACGTTGAAGCAAGGGTAGGCATTTCTCCAAAACCCCTTCAGCATTTATTGTTTGCAGAATTTTTCCTGATGGGCATTCTGACTGCTGTGAGCTGATAGGTTTTTGTCATTTGGATTTACATATCTTTAATTATTCCTAATGTTTAGCATTTTCCCATGCCTTTTTAAATTTCTGGCAGAGGAAAACAGAAAAAAAAACGGAGAGTACAGTTAAACTCTTGAAATTGTCTTCTTGGATGGTTGCCCTCTTTTGAATGTTCTGGTCAATTTTCGACCCCATGTTTGTTTTTGAGGGCAGGTGTTATTCACAGGCCTGCAATGAGTGTGACTATTTAGTGACCATTAGCAGTGGGTTTAAAGCTGCTGTTGTGGGAAATGGCCACAAGGCGGCAGCGTTTCTCCACTCCCAAGTCTGGTTCCTAGGGCAGCAGAGCCTTTCTGGGACCAATGGAATACAGAAGAAGGCATCATTGAAGTCTAATACAGAATACCATGTCCTGGTGGATGGTAGAATGACCAGTAGGGTCTAGGAATTAGGAACTACTGGATGTATATCCTCGGTGGCTTCACTGACTGTCCTAACATCCTTTACCAGGTCCCCAGCAGCCCACGGGGCTCTCGTGGTCAGGCCCCTCCCAGGATATGGGGCTCACCTGGGCAGGGCCCCAGCAGCCAACGGGGTTCTCATGTTCAGGCCACTCCCAGGGTATGGAGCTCAGCTGTGAAACTACCCAGCAGCCCATGAGGCTCTCGTGCTTAGGCACCTCCCATGATACAGAGCTCCCGTGGGCAGGTACCATGGCAGGGCTGGGCACACAGGAACCGTGCACATAGCCCTCATTGCAGAGCACCCCAGAACGCCTGTCACGCAGAGCTGACACAGAGCACCTCAGAGCAGGACTTGAACTAACCAACAGCAGCTCCGACAGGTCTCTGACCCTGGGCATCACTCTGTGCAGCCTCCCTCTGCCTGGTCTTCCAGAGACTTCCACTGCAGCCGGGGCACCAGGCCTTTGTCTCCAACCATCCCCCCTCCTCTCCCTGACTCCTGGGTTCCTCTCATTAGGATTAGGTCTTCTTGAAATTGTCTCCCACTCATGGGCCAGATAAAATGATGAGAAAACAAGCCGGAGATGCAGCCCCTTGTCTATCCTGACTCTCAGGAGCCCACACCTGTTCCTTGGAACTGGCCGTTTCAGCGAGGTCCATTTTCTGCAATGTGAGCCACTGAGGGGTGAGGATTGGCTGACCGGAGCAGCCTGTCCCTACCGGCCAGCCCTCCCCAGGTGTGCCTGGGTTGAGGTCAATAGAAACACCGCTCCAGGGAGCAACAGCGCCTGCAGCTGTGCCTGACGCCATATTCTCTGCCCCGTCAGCAGTCTCGGGGCTGTGCTGGTGGGAGGGAGTGAGGGGGCACGGTTTTGTGGGTGGCCCGGTGTGAGAGGGGCTCTGCTGGACTTTCTGCAGGAGTTGCCAGACTGCCACCTGCTAAAGAAGAGGATGGGTCACCCATACCTTCCGCTGGAATTTCTCCGCGGGCAGAGGTGAGGGAGGAACAAAGCAGTGGGGGCCAAGACAGGACGGATATCTCAGGCAGGGAAATGGAAAGTTTTCAGAAGAGCGCCTGGGGCCAGGATCATCCTGGCTGGCCTGCAGGCACCAAGTCAGCCTGCGTGCTTTCGCTGGTGTGGATCCACGGCCCTTCCTCTATGCTTTCAAGTCCTTGTACATATTCAGGTGTTTTACCTGGGAAGGGAGGGAACAGTTCAGCAGCAGCTGGCTGGGGGCTCAGCTCACGTTTACTCACAGACGCCTATGTACGGTCCCCCAGCTTTGCAATGAGGACGCTCCTTGCGGGGGTGGGGGGGGCTGCTGGCTGCATGGGAGATAATTCCCTACCTCTGACCAACTTCAGAATTGTTTACCACTGGAGCAAGTGCCCTGATAGGGTTTTCCTCTGTATAACTAGTGGGTTCTGTTTATTTTTTCTGTTTTGTTTCAAGGTAGATTTTATTCCTCATTTATGTATTTATAGATATAAGCATGGAAATAATTCATTCATACAAATACATCTGTGTGAAGGGAAGAACGTTTTTCTGTTTTATTTTTAAATTTTATTTGTTTTTAAAAATTTTGAAATTTAGTATTATTTATTTTTTTAGACAGCAGGTTATTATTAGTTATCTATTTTATACATATACATGTATACAGGTCAATCCCAATCTCCCAACTCATCCCACCACCACCACCCCATGGCTTCCCCCCCTTGGTTTCCATACGTTTGTTCTCTAACCCTGTGTCTCTAATTCTGCCCTGCAAACCGGTTCATCTGTACCAGTTTTCTAGGTTCCACATATATGCATTAATACACAATATTTGTTTTTCTCTTTCTGACTTACTTCTCTCGGTATGACAGTCTCTAGATCCATCCACGTCTCTACAAATGACCCCGTTTCATTCCTTTTTATGGCTGAGTAATATTCCATTTTATATATGTACCACATCTTTATCCATTCGTCTGTCTGTGGGCATTTAGGTTGCTTCCATTACCTGGCTATTGTAAATAGTGCTGCAATGAACATTGTGGTGAATGTGTCTTTTGGATTTATGGTTTTCTCTGGGTATATGCCCAGAAGTGGGATTGCTGGATCATATGGTAATTGTATTTTTAGTTTTTCTAATGAACCTCCATACTGTTCTCCATAGTGACTGTATCAATTGACATGCCCACCAATAGTGGAAGAGGGATCCATGTGTCCACACCCTCCGCAGCATTTGTAGTTTGTCGATTTTCTGATGATGCCCATTCTAACAGGTGTGAGGTGATACCTCATTGAAGTTTTGACTTGCATTTCTCTAATAATTAGTGATGTTGAGCAGCTTTTCATGTGCATCCTGGCCATCTCTGGGTCTCCTTTGAAGAAATGTCTATTTAGATATTCTACCCATTTTTGAAGTGGGTTGTATTTTTTTTAATATTAAGCTGCATGAGCTGTTTATATATATTGGAGATTAAACCTTTGTCCATTGATTCGTTTTCACATATTTCCTCCCATTCTGAGGGTTGCCTTTTTCCATTCCCGTTTTTTAACAAAAGAAAGAAAGAAAGAAAGAAAAAGAGGCAGAACACAAATGTCCGTAAAATATGCCTCTTGAAACTGTCGTTTTGAAATATGGAGGTGTTTTGAATTTTTTGGTCGGTATACGACCCCAGGATTTGTTTTCAGGGCAGGTCTCATTTACAGGCCTGCAATTATTTTGAATATCAACTGACCATTAGCGCTGGGATTAAAGCTGCTGTTGTGTGAAACGGCCACAAGGTGGCAGCAGTTCTCCTTTACCAAATCTGGTGACTAGGGCAACAGAGCCTCAATGGAAGTCGTGTTCTAGGTTGTAATTTAGAATGGAATGTGCCAGGAAAAAGACCCTTAAGTTTGTCTCACTATTTCTTATTGGGTTTTTTTTCATTTAATTTTTATTTTTTATCACAGCAAGTTTGATTACAATGTTTGGCTTGTTGTAGGTGTGCAAGATGTGGTTCTTTTACGCATATACATATGTCTGTTCTTCCTGGGATCCTTTTCCATGTACGTTATGACAGAATGTTGACTAATCTTCTCTTGGTATTCCGTAGGTGTTTGGTGTCTATATATTTCACCTGTGTTTGTATATGTCTCTTAACCCCAATATCCTAATGTATCCAATCCTCACACATTTCCATTGGTGAACCGTAAGTTTGTTTAATGAATCTGCGATTGCCCTTCTCTGTGGAAATATCTTCACTAGTATCAAGTTTTAGGTAACACCTATAAGTGATATCATACGATATGTGTCTTTCTCTTTCTGACTTACTACAAGTCACGTGATTACCTCTAGACTCATCTACGGTGCTGCAGATGGCATTGTGTCCTTTTTTTCCTTGGCTAATATTCTGTCTGTACATGTACCAGTTCTTCTTTGACCACTCATCTGTTGATGGACTTTTTGGTTGCTCCCATGTCATGGCTATTGTAATGCTGCGGCAATGCACATTTGCCTGCCTGTGTCTTTCCAATTCTGTCTTCTTAGGTTATAGGCCCAGGAGTTCGCCTGCTGGATCATATGGTAGCAAAATGTTTACCTTGTACAGGCACCGCCATTCTGTTCTCATTAGTGGCTCTTACCAGGTTACGTCCCACTTAAAGTTGAGGTGATGCTCTTCTCCACAACACCTTCAGCGTTTATTGTTTGGAGTATTTTTGCTGAAGTTTATTCTGACTAGTGTGAGCTGATACCACTTTGTGCTTGGATTTGCATGCGTCTCATAATACCTTGAAATTGAGCTTTCTGGCATGTCCTTTTTTTCTTCAAACTGTGAGTACAGCTTACCTCTTCAAACTGTTTTCGGGAAGTAGGTGTGACATTTAGAAATATTTTGGCCATTACCTCCCTCAAGACATTATGAGGGCAGGTTTCATTCACAGCCCTCCAGTACTGGTGCATATGAAGTGACCCTTAGCACAGGTTTTAAAGCTGCTGTTGCAGGTAACGGCCAGAGGGTGGCAGCATTTCTGCTTTTCCCAATCTGTTAACTAGGGAAACAGACCATCCTGGCAGTGGTGTTCCTCGGTTCTATATTAGAGTGGAATGTGCCCCCAAAAGCTGATGTCTCCTTACTTATGTTTGTTTTAGAAATCGAATTTCTATATATTTTTTTATTGGAGTCATATTCCATTGTGTTCATGGACCACTTCTTCTTTGAGCATTCCTCTGTTGATGGACATTTTCGTAGCTTCCAAGTGTTGGCTATGGTAAATATTGCTGGAGTGCAGGATTGCCAGCATGTGTCTTTTCTTTTTTGTGGTACATGGGCCTCTCACTGCCGTGGGCCCTCCCATTGCAGAGCACGGGCTCCGGAAGCACAGGCCCAGCAGCCATAGCTCACGGGAACAGCCGCTCCGCGGCATGTGGGATCTTCCCGAATCGGGGCATGAACCCATGTCCCCTGCACTGGCAGGCGGACTCTCATCCACTGCGCCACCAGTGAATCCCAGCCTGTCTTTTTGATTCTCATCCCCTCAGGCGAAAGGCCCAGCAGTGGGTGTACTTGATTGAATGGTAGCTCAGTATTTATCTTTACAAGGCACGTCATTTTTGTTTTCATGACTGGCTCTTACCATGTCCCACGTTGAAGCAAGGGTAGGCATTTCTCCAAAACCCCTTCAGCATTTATTGTTTGCAGAATTTTTCCTGATGGGCATTCTGACTGCTGTGAGCTGATAGGTTTTTGTCATTTGGATTTACATATCTTTAATTATTCCTAATGTTTAGCATTTTCCCATGCCTTTTTAAATTTCTGGCAGAGAAAAACAGAAAAAAAAACGGAGAGTACAGTTAAACTCTTGAAATTGTCTTCTTGGATGGTTGCCCTCTTTTGAATGTTCTGGTCAATTTTCGACCCCATGTTTGTTTTTGAGGGCAGGTGTTATTCACAGGCCTGCAATGAGTGTGACTATTTAGTGACCATTAGCAGTGGGTTTAAAGCTGCTGTTGTGGGAAATGGCCACAAGGCGGCAGCGTTTCTCCACTCCCAAGTCTGGTTCCTAGGGCAGCAGAGCCTTTCTGGGACCAATGGAATACAGAAGAAGGCATCATTGAAGTCTAATACAGAATACCATGTCCTGGTGGATGGTAGAATGACCAGTAGGGTCTAGGAATTAGGAACTACTGGATGTATATCCTCGGTGGCTTCACTGACTGTCCTAACATCCTTTACCAGGTCCCCAGCAGCCCACGGGGCTCTCGTGGTCAGGCCCCTCCCAGGATATGGGGCTCACCTGGGCAGGGCCCCAGCAGCCAACGGGGTTCTCATGTTCAGGCCACTCCCAGGGTATGGAGCTCAGCTGTGAAACTACCCAGCAGCCCATGAGGCTCTCGTGCTTAGGCACCTCCCATGATACAGAGCTCCCGTGGGCAGGTACCATGGCAGGGCTGGGCACACAGGAACCGTGCACATAGCCCTCATTGCAGAGCACCCCAGAACGCCTGTCACGCAGAGCTGACACAGAGCACCTCAGAGCAGGACTTGAACTAACCAACAGCAGCTCCGACAGGTCTCTGACCCTGGGCATCACTCTGTGCAGCCTCCCTCTGCCTGGTCTTCCAGAGACTTCCACTGCAGCCGGGGCACCAGGCCTTTGTCTCCAACCATCCCCCCTCCTCTCCCTGACTCCTGGGTTCCTCTCATTAGGATTAGGTCTTCTTGAAATTGTCTCCCACTCATGGGCCAGATAAAATGATGAGAAAACAAGCCGGAGATGCAGCCCCTTGTCTATCCTGACTCTCAGGAGCCCACACCTGTTCCTTGGAACTGGCCGTTTCAGCGAGGTCCATTTTCTGCAATGTGAGCCACTGAGGGGTGAGGATTGGCTGACCGGAGCAGCCTGTCCCTACCGGCCAGCCCTCCCCAGGTGTGCCTGGGTTGAGGTCAATAGAAACACCGCTCCAGGGAGCAACAGCGCCTGCAGCTGTGCCTGACGCCATATTCTCTGCCCCGTCAGCAGTCTCGGGGCTGTGCTGGTGGGAGGGAGTGAGGGGGCACGGTTTTGTGGGTGGCCCGGTGTGAGAGGGGCTCTGCTGGACTTTCTGCAGGAGTTGCCAGACTGCCACCTGCTAAAGAAGAGGATGGGTCACCCATACCTTCCGCTGGAATTTCTCCGCGGGCAGAGGTGAGGGAGGAACAAAGCAGTGGGGGCCAAGACAGGACGGATATCTCAGGCAGGGAAATGGAAAGTTTTCAGAAGAGCGCCTGGGGCCAGGATCATCCTGGCTGGCCTGCAGGCACCAAGTCAGCCTGCGTGCTTTCGCTGGTGTGGATCCACGGCCCTTCCTCTATGCTTTCAAGTCCTTGTACATATTCAGGTGTTTTACCTGGGAAGGGAGGGAACAGTTCAGCAGCAGCTGGCTGGGGGCTCAGCTCACGTTTACTCACAGACGCCTATGTACGGTCCCCCAGCTTTGCAATGAGGACGCTCCTTGCGGGGGTGGGGGGGGCTGCTGGCTGCATGGGAGATAATTCCCTACCTCTGACCAACTTCAGAATTGTTTACCACTGGAGCAAGTGCCCTGATAGGGTTTTCCTCTGTATAACTAGTGGGTTCTGTTTATTTTTTCTGTTTTGTTTCAAGGTAGATTTTATTCCTCATTTATGTATTTATAGATATAAGCATGGAAATAATTCATTCATACAAATACATCTGTGTGAAGGGAAGAACGTTTTTCTGTTTTATTTTTAAATTTTATTTGTTTTTAAAAATTTTGAAATTTAGTATTATTTATTTTTTTAGACAGCAGGTTATTATTAGTTATCTATTTTATACATATACATGTATACAGGTCAATCCCAATCTCCCAACTCATCCCACCACCACCACCCCATGGCTTCCCCCCCTTGGTTTCCATACGTTTGTTCTCTAACCCTGTGTCTCTAATTCTGCCCTGCAAACCGGTTCATCTGTACCAGTTTTCTAGGTTCCACATATATGCATTAATACACAATATTTGTTTTTCTCTTTCTGACTTACTTCTCTCGGTATGACAGTCTCTAGATCCATCCACGTCTCTACAAATGACCCCGTTTCATTCCTTTTTATGGCTGAGTAATATTCCATTTTATATATGTACCACATCTTTATCCATTCGTCTGTCTGTGGGCATTTAGGTTGCTTCCATTACCTGGCTATTGTAAATAGTGCTGCAATGAACATTGTGGTGAATGTGTCTTTTGGATTTATGGTTTTCTCTGGGTATATGCCCAGAAGTGGGATTGCTGGATCATATGGTAATTGTATTTTTAGTTTTTCTAATGAACCTCCATACTGTTCTCCATAGTGACTGTATCAATTGACATGCCCACCAATAGTGGAAGAGGGATCCATGTGTCCACACCCTCCGCAGCATTTGTAGTTTGTCGATTTTCTGATGATGCCCATTCTAACAGGTGTGAGGTGATACCTCATTGAAGTTTTGACTTGCATTTCTCTAATAATTAGTGATGTTGAGCAGCTTTTCATGTGCATCCTGGCCATCTCTGGGTCTCCTTTGAAGAAATGTCTATTTAGATATTCTACCCATTTTTGAAGTGGGTTGTATTTTTTTTAATATTAAGCTGCATGAGCTGTTTATATATATTGGAGATTAAACCTTTGTCCATTGATTCGTTTTCACATATTTCCTCCCATTCTGAGGGTTGCCTTTTTCCATTCCCGTTTTTTAACAAAAGAAAGAAAGAAAGAAAGAAAAAGAGGCAGAACACAAATGTCCGTAAAATATGCCTCTTGAAACTGTCGTTTTGAAATATGGAGGTGTTTTGAATTTTTTGGTCGGTATACGACCCCAGGATTTGTTTTCAGGGCAGGTCTCATTTACAGGCCTGCAATTATTTTGAATATCAACTGACCATTAGCGCTGGGATTAAAGCTGCTGTTGTGTGAAACGGCCACAAGGTGGCAGCAGTTCTCCTTTACCAAATCTGGTGACTAGGGCAACAGAGCCTCAATGGAAGTCGTGTTCTAGGTTGTAATTTAGAATGGAATGTGCCAGGAAAAAGACCCTTAAGTTTGTCTCACTATTTCTTATTGGGTTTTTTTTCATTTAATTTTTATTTTTTATCACAGCAAGTTTGATTACAATGTTTGGCTTGTTGTAGGTGTGCAAGATGTGGTTCTTTTACGCATATACATATGTCTGTTCTTCCTGGGATCCTTTTCCATGTACGTTATGACAGAATGTTGACTAATCTTCTCTTGGTATTCCGTAGGTGTTTGGTGTCTATATATTTCACCTGTGTTTGTATATGTCTCTTAACCCCAATATCCTAATGTATCCAATCCTCACACCTTTCCATTGGTGAACCGTAAGTTTGTTTAATGAATCTGCGATTGCCC
The DNA here is from genome assembly GCF_964341445.2 of Mesoplodon mirus. Taxonomy (NCBI): domain Eukaryota; kingdom Metazoa; phylum Chordata; class Mammalia; order Artiodactyla; family Ziphiidae; genus Mesoplodon; species Mesoplodon mirus. The sequence goes on from NC_138979.1 coordinate 94,265,738, forward strand.
TTCTCTGTGGAAATATCTTCACTAGTATCAAGTTTTAGGTAACACCTATAAGTGATATCATACGATATGTGTCTTTCTCTTTCTGACTTACTACAAGTCACGTGATTACCTCTAGACTCATCTACGGTGCTGCAGATGGCATTGTGTCCTTTTTTTCCTTGGCTAATATTCTGTCTGTACATGTACCAGTTCTTCTTTGACCACTCATCTGTTGATGGACTTTTTGGTTGCTCCCATGTCATGGCTATTGTAATGCTGCGGCAATGCACATTTGCCTGCCTGTGTCTTTCCAATTCTGTCTTCTTAGGTTATAGGCCCAGGAGTTCGCCTGCTGGATCATATGGTAGCAAAATGTTTACCTTGTACAGGCACCGCCATTCTGTTCTCATTAGTGGCTCTTACCAGGTTACGTCCCACTTAAAGTTGAGGTGATGCTCTTCTCCACAACACCTTCAGCGTTTATTGTTTGGAGTATTTTTGCTGAAGTTTATTCTGACTAGTGTGAGCTGATACCACTTTGTGCTTGGATTTGCATGCGTCTCATAATACCTTGAAATTGAGCTTTCTGGCATGTCCTTTTTTTCTTCAAACTGTGAGTACAGCTTACCTCTTCAAATTGTTTTCGGGAAGTAGGTGTGACATTTAGAAATATTTTGGCCATTACCTCCCTCAAGACATTATGAGGGCAGGTTTCATTCACAGCCCTCCAGTACTGGTGCATATGAAGTGACCCTTAGCACAGGTTTTAAAGCTGCTGTTGCAGGTAACGGCCAGAGGGTGGCAGCATTTCTGCTTTTCCCAATCTGTTAACTAGGGAAACAGACCATCCTGGCAGTGGTGTTCCTCGGTTCTATATTAGAGTGGAATGTGCCCCCAAAAGCTGATGTCTCCTTACTTATGTTTGTGTTAGAAATTGAATTTGTATATATTTTTTTATTGGAGTCATATTCCATTGTGTTCATGGACCACTTCTTCTTTGAGCATTCCTCTGTTGATGGACATTTTCGTAGCTTCCAAGTGTTGGCTATGGTAAATATTGCTGGAGTGCAGGATTGCCAGCATGTGTCTTTTCTTTTTTGTGGTACATGGGCCTCTCACTGCCGTGGGCCCTCCCATTGCAGAGCACAGGCTCCGGACGCACAGGCCCAGCAGCCATAGCTCACGGGAACAGCCGCTCCGCGGCAAGTGGGATCTTCCCGAATCGGCGCGTGAACCCATGTCCCCTGCACTGGCAGGCGGACTCTCATCCACTGCGCCACCAGTGAATCCCAGCCTGTCTTTTTGATTCTCATCCCCTCAGGCGAAAGGCCCAGCAGTGGGTATACTTGATTGAATGGTAGCTCAGTATTTATCTTTACAAGGCACGTCATTTTTGTTTTCATGACTGGCTCTTACCATGTCCCACGTTGAAGCAAGGGTAGGCATTTCTCCAAAACCCCTTCAGCATTTATTGTTTGCAGAATTTTTCCTGATGGGCATTCTGACTGCTGTGAGCTGATAGGTTTTTGTCATTTGGATTTACATATCTTTAATTATTCCTAATGTTTAGCATTTTCCCATGCCTTTTTAAATTTCTGGCAGAGAAAAACAGAAAAAAAAACGGAGAGTACAGTTAAACTCTTGAAATTGTCTTCTTGGATGGTTGCCCTCTTTTGAATGTTCTGGTCAATTTTCGACCCCATGTTTGTTTTTGAGGGCAGGTGTTATTCACAGGCCTGCAATGAGTGTGACTATTTAGTGACCATTAGCAGTGGGTTTAAAGCTGCTGTTGTGGGAAATGGCCACAAGGCGGCAGCGTTTCTCCACTCCCAAGTCTGGTTCCTAGGGCAGCAGAGCCTTTCTGGGACCAATGGAATACAGAAGAAGGCATCATTGAAGTCTAATACAGAATACCATGTCCTGGTGGATGGTAGAATGACCAGTAGGGTCTAGGAATTAGGAACTACTGGATGTATATCCTCGGTGGCTTCACTGACTGTCCTAACATCCTTTACCAGGTCCCCAGCAGCCCACGGGGCTCTCGTGGTCAGGCCCCTCCCAGGATATGGGGCTCACCTGGGCAGGGCCCCAGCAGCCAACGGGGTTCTCATGTTCAGGCCACTCCCAGGGTATGGAGCTCAGCTGTGAAACTACCCAGCAGCCCATGAGGCTCTCGTGCTTAGGCACCTCCCATGATACAGAGCTCCCGTGGGCAGGTACCATGGCAGGGCTGGGCACACAGGAACCGTGCACATAGCCCTCATTGCAGAGCACCCCAGAACGCCTGTCACGCAGAGCTGACACAGAGCACCTCAGAGCAGGACTTGAACTAACCAACAGCAGCTCCGACAGGTCTCTGACCCTGGGCATCACTCTGTGCAGCCTCCCTCTGCCTGGTCTTCCAGAGACTTCCACTGCAGCCGGGGCACCAGGCCTTTGTCTCCAACCATCCCCCCTCCTCTCCCTGACTCCTGGGTTCCTCTCATTAGGATTAGGTCTTCTTGAAATTGTCTCCCACTCATGGGCCAGATAAAATGATGAGAAAACAAGCCGGAGATGCAGCCCCTTGTCTATCCTGACTCTCAGGAGCCCACACCTGTTCCTTGGAACTGGCCGTTTCAGCGAGGTCCATTTTCTGCAATGTGAGCCACTGAGGGGTGAGGATTGGCTGACCGGAGCAGCCTGTCCCTACCGGCCAGCCCTCCCCAGGTGTGCCTGGGTTGAGGTCAATAGAAACACCGCTCCAGGGAGCAACAGCGCCTGCAGCTGTGCCTGACGCCATATTCTCTGCCCCGTCAGCAGTCTCGGGGCTGTGCTGGTGGGAGGGAGTGAGGGGGCACGGTTTTGTGGGTGGCCCGGTGTGAGAGGGGCTCTGCTGGACTTTCTGCAGGAGTTGCCAGACTGCCACCTGCTAAAGAAGAGGATGGGTCACCCATACCTTCCGCTGGAATTTCTCCGCGGGCAGAGGTGAGGGAGGAACAAAGCAGTGGGGGCCAAGACAGGACGGATATCTCAGGCAGGGAAATGGAAAGTTTTCAGAAGAGCGCCTGGGGCCAGGATCATCCTGGCTGGCCTGCAGGCACCAAGTCAGCCTGCGTGCTTTCGCTGGTGTGGATCCACGGCCCTTCCTCTATGCTTTCAAGTCCTTGTACATATTCAGGTGTTTTACCTGGGAAGGGAGGGAACAGTTCAGCAGCAGCTGGCTGGGGGCTCAGCTCACGTTTACTCACAGACGCCTATGTACGGTCCCCCAGCTTTGCAATGAGGACGCTCCTTGCGGGGGTGGGGGGGGCTGCTGGCTGCATGGGAGATAATTCCCTACCTCTGACCAACTTCAGAATTGTTTACCACTGGAGCAAGTGCCCTGATAGGGTTTTCCTCTGTATAACTAGTGGGTTCTGTTTATTTTTTCTGTTTTGTTTCAAGGTAGATTTTATTCCTCATTTATGTATTTATAGATATAGGCATGGAAATAATTCATTCATACAAATACATCTGTGTGAAGGGAAGAACGTTTTTCTGTTTTATTTTTAAATTTTATTTGTTTTTAAAAATTTTGAAATTTAGTATTATTTATTTTTTTAGACAGCAGGTTATTATTAGTTATCTATTTTATACATATACATGTATACAGGTCAATCCCAATCTCCCAACTCATCCCACCACCACCACCCCATGGCTTCCCCCCCTTGGTTTCCATACGTTTGTTCTCTAACCCTGTGTCTCTAATTCTGCCCTGCAAACCGGTTCATCTGTACCAGTTTTCTAGGTTCCACATATATGCATTAATACACAATATTTGTTTTTCTCTTTCTGACTTACTTCTCTCGGTATGACAGTCTCTAGATCCATCCACGTCTCTACAAATGACCCCGTTTCATTCCTTTTTATGGCTGAGTAATATTCCATTTTATATATGTACCACATCTTTATCCATTCGTCTGTCTGTGGGCATTTAGGTTGCTTCCATTACCTGGCTATTGTAAATAGTGCTGCAATGAACATTGTGGTGAATGTGTCTTTTGGATTTATGGTTTTCTCTGGGTATATGCCCAGAAGTGGGATTGCTGGATCATATGGTAATTGTATTTTTAGTTTTTCTAATGAACCTCCATACTGTTCTCCATAGTGACTGTATCAATTGACATGCCCACCAATAGTGGAAGAGGGATCCATGTGTCCACACCCTCCGCAGCATTTGTAGTTTGTCGATTTTCTGATGATGCCCATTCTAACAGGTGTGAGGTGATACCTCATTGAAGTTTTGACTTGCATTTCTCTAATAATTAGTGATGTTGAGCAGCTTTTCATGTGCATCCTGGCCATCTCTGGGTCTCCTTTGAAGAAATGTCTATTTAGATATTCTACCCATTTTTGAAGTGGGTTGTATTTTTTTTAATATTAAGCTGCATGAGCTGTTTATATATATTGGAGATTAAACCTTTGTCCATTGATTCGTTTTCACATATTTCCTCCCATTCTGAGGGTTGCCTTTTTCCATTCCCGTTTTTTAACAAAAGAAAGAAAGAAAGAAAGAAAAAGAGGCAGAACACAAATGTCCGTAAAATATGCCTCTTGAAACTGTCGTTTTGAAATATGGAGGTGTTTTGAATTTTTTGGTCGGTATACGACCCCAGGATTTGTTTTCAGGGCAGGTCTCATTTACAGGCCTGCAATTATTTTGAATATCAACTGACCATTAGCGCTGGGATTAAAGCTGCTGTTGTGTGAAACGGCCACAAGGTGGCAGCAGTTCTCCTTTACCAAATCTGGTGACTAGGGCAACAGAGCCTCAATGGAAGTCGTGTTCTAGGTTGTAATTTAGAATGGAATGTGCCAGGAAAAAGACCCTTAAGTTTGTCTCACTATTTCTTATTGGGTTTTTTTTCATTTAATTTTTATTTTTTATCACAGCAAGTTTGATTACAATGTTTGGCTTGTTGTAGGTGTGCAAGATGTGGTTCTTTTACGCATATACATATGTCTGTTCTTCCTGGGATCCTTTTCCATGTACGTTATGACAGAATGTTGACTAATCTTCTCTTGGTATTCCGTAGGTGTTTGGTGTCTATATATTTCACCTGTGTTTGTATATGTCTCTTAACCCCAATATCCTAATGTATCCAATCCTCACACATTTCCATTGGTGAACCGTAAGTTTGTTTAATGAATCTGCGATTGCCCTTCTCTGTGGAAATATCTTCACTAGTATCAAGTTTTAGGTAACACCTATAAGTGATATCATACGATATGTGTCTTTCTCTTTCTGACTTACTACAAGTCACGTGATTACCTCTAGACTCATCTACGGTGCTGCAGATGGCATTGTGTCCTTTTTTTCCTTGGCTAATATTCTGTCTGTACATGTACCAGTTCTTCTTTGACCACTCATCTGTTGATGGACTTTTTGGTTGCTCCCATGTCATGGCTATTGTAATGCTGCGGCAATGCACATTTGCCTGCCTGTGTCTTTCCAATTCTGTCTTCTTAGGTTATAGGCCCAGGAGTTCGCCTGCTGGATCATATGGTAGCAAAATGTTTACCTTGTACAGGCACCGCCATTCTGTTCTCATTAGTGGCTCTTACCAGGTTACGTCCCACTTAAAGTTGAGGTGATGCTCTTCTCCACAACACCTTCAGCGTTTATTGTTTGGAGTATTTTTGCTGAAGTTTATTCTGACTAGTGTGAGCTGATACCACTTTGTGCTTGGATTTGCATGCGTCTCATAATACCTTGAAATTGAGCTTTCTGGCATGTCCTTTTTTTCTTCAAACTGTGAGTACAGCTTACCTCTTCAAATTGTTTTCGGGAAGTAGGTGTGACATTTAGAAATATTTTGGCCATTACCTCCCTCAAGACATTATGAGGGCAGGTTTCATTCACAGCCCTCCAGTACTGGTGCATATGAAGTGACCCTTAGCACAGGTTTTAAAGCTGCTGTTGCAGGTAACGGCCAGAGGGTGGCAGCATTTCTGCTTTTCCCAATCTGTTAACTAGGGAAACAGACCATCCTGGCAGTGGTGTTCCTCGGTTCTATATTAGAGTGGAATGTGCCCCCAAAAGCTGATGTCTCCTTACTTATGTTTGTGTTAGAAATTGAATTTGTATATATTTTTTTATTGGAGTCATATTCCATTGTGTTCATGGACCACTTCTTCTTTGAGCATTCCTCTGTTGATGGACATTTTCGTAGCTTCCAAGTGTTGGCTATGGTAAATATTGCTGGAGTGCAGGATTGCCAGCATGTGTCTTTTCTTTTTTGTGGTACATGGGCCTCTCACTGCCGTGGGCCCTCCCATTGCAGAGCACAGGCTCCGGACGCACAGGCCCAGCAGCCATAGCTCACGGGAACAGCCGCTCCGCGGCAAGTGGGATCTTCCCGAATCGGCGCGTGAACCCATGTCCCCTGTAATGGCAGGCGGACTCTCATCCACTGCGCCACCAGTGAATCCCAGCCTGTCTTTTTGATTCTCATCCCCTCAGGCGAAAGGCCCAGCAGTGGGTATACTTGATTGAATGGTAGCTCAGTATTTATCTTTACAAGGCACGTCATTTTTGTTTTCATGACTGGCTCTTACCATGTCCCACGTTGAAGCAAGGGTAGGCATTTCTCCAAAACCCCTTCAGCATTTATTGTTTGCAGAATTTTTCCTGATGGGCATTCTGACTGCTGTGAGCTGATAGGTTTTTGTCATTTGGATTTACATATCTTTAATTATTCCTAATGTTTAGCATTTTCCCATGCCCTTTTAAATTTCTGGCAGAGAAAAACAGAAAAAGAAATGGAGAGTACAGTTAAACTCTTGAAATTGTCTTCTTGGATGGTTGCCCTCTTTTGAATGTTCTGGTCAATTTTCGACCCCATGTTTGTTTTTGAGGGCAGGTGTTATTCACAGGCCTGCAATGAGTGTGACTATTTAGTGACCATTAGCAGTGGGTTTAAAGCTGCTGTTGTGGGAAATGGCCACAAGGCGGCAGCGTTTCTCCACTCCCAAGTCTGGTTCCTAGGGCAGCAGAGCCTTTCTGGGACCAATGGAATACAGAAGAAGGCATCATTGAAGTCTAATACAGAATACCATGTCCTGGTGGATGGTAGAATGACCAGTAGGGTCTAGGAATTAGGAACTACTGGATGTATATCCTCGGTGGCTTCACTGACTGTCCTAACATCCTTTACCAGGTCCCCAGCAGCCCACGGGGCTCTCGTGGTCAGGCCCTCCCAGGATATGGGGCTCACCTGGGCAGGGCCCCAGCAGCCAACGGGGTTCTCATGTTCAGGCCACTCCCAGGGTATGGAGCTCAGCTGTGAAACTACCCAGCAGCCCATGAGGCTCTCGTGCTTAGGCACCTCCCATGATACAGAGCTCCCGTGGGCAGGTACCATGGCAGGGCTGGGCACACAGGAACCGTGCACATAGCCCTCATTGCAGAGCACCCCAGAACACCTGTCACGCAGAGCTGACACAGAGCACCTCAGAGCAGGACTTGAACTAACCAACAGCAGCTCCGACAGGTCTCTGACCCTGGGCATCACTCTGTGCAGCCTCCCTCTGCCTGGTCTTCCAGAGACTTCCACTGCAGCCGGGGCACCAGGCCTTTGTCTCCAACCATCCCCCCTCCTCTCCCTGACTCCTGGGTTCCTCTCATTAGGATTAGGTCTTCTTGAAATTGTCTCCCACTCATGGGCCAGATAAAATGATGAGAAAACAAGCCGGAGATGCAGCCCCTTGTCTATCCTGACTCTCAGGAGCCCACACCTGTTCCTTGGAACTGGCCGTTTCAGCGAGGTCCATTTTCTGCAATGTGAGCCACTGAGGGGTGAGGATTGGCTGACCGGAGCAGCCTGTCCCTACCGGCCAGCCCTCCCCAGGTGTGCCTGGGTTGAGGTCAATAGAAACACCACTCCAGGGAGCAACAGCGCCTGCAGCTTTGCCTGACGCCATATTCTCTGCCCCGTCAGCAGTCTCGGGGCTGTGCTGGTGGGAGGGAGTGAGGGGGCACGGTTTTGTGGGTGGCCCGGTGTGAGAGGGGCTCTGCTGGACTTTCTGCAGGAGTTGCCAGACTGCCACCTGCTAAAGAAGAGGATGGGTCACCCATACCTTCCGCTGGAATTTCTCCGCGGGCAGAGGTGAGGGAGGAACAAAGCAGTGGGGGCCAAGACAGGACGGATATCTCAGGCAGGGAAATGGAAAGTTTTCAGAAGAGCGCCTGGGGCCAGGATCATCCTGGCTGGCCTGCAGGCACCAAGTCAGCCTGCGTGCTTTCGCTGGTGTGGATCCACGGCCCTTCCTCTATGCTTTCAAGTCCTTGTACATATTCAGGTGTTTTACCTGGGAAGGGAGGGAACAGTTCAGCAGCAGCTGGCTGGGGGCTCAGCTCACGTTTACTCACAGACGCCTATGTACGGTCCCCAGCTTTGCAATGAGGACGCTCCTTGCGGGGGTGGGGGGGGGCTGCTGGCTGCATGGGAGATAATTCCCTACCTCTGACCAACTTCAGAATTGTTTACCACTGGAGCAAGTGCCCTGATAGGGTTTTCCTCTGTATAACTAGTGGGTTCTGTTTATTTTTTCTGTTTTGTTTCAAGGTAGATTTTATTCCTCATTTATGTATTTATAGATATAAGCATGGAAATAATTCATTCATACAAATACATCTGTGTGAAGGGAAGAACGTTTTTCTGTTTTATTTTTAAATTTTATTTGTTTTTAAATATTTTGAAATTTAGTATTATTTATTTTTTTAGACAGCAGGTTATTATTAGTTATCTATTTTATACATATACATGTATACAGGTCAATCCCAATCTCCCAACTCATCCCACCACCACCACCCCATGGCTTCCCCCCCTTGGTTTCCATACGTTTGTTCTCTAACCCTGTGTCTCTAATTCTGCCCTGCAAACCGGTTCATCTGTACCAGTTTTCTAGGTTCCACATATATGCATTAATACACAATATTTGTTTTTCTCTTTCTGACTTACTTCTCTCGGTATGACAGTCTCTAGATCCATCCACGTCTCTACAAATGACCCCGTTTCATTCCTTTTTATGGCTGAGTAATATTCCATTTTATATATGTACCACATCTTTATCCATTCGTCTGTCTGTGGGCATTTAGGTTGCTTCCATTACCTGGCTATTGTAAATAGTGCTGCAATGAACATTGTGGTGAATGTGTCTTTTGGATTTATGGTTTTCTCTGGGTATATGCCCAGAAGTGGGATTGCTGGATCATATGGTAATTGTATTTTTAGTTTTTCTAATGAACCTCCATACTGTTCTCCATAGTGACTGTATCAATTGACATGCCCACCAATAGTGGAAGAGGGATCCATGTGTCCACACCCTCCGCAGCATTTGTAGTTTGTCGATTTTCTGATGATGCCCATTCTAACAGGTGTGAGGTGATACCTCATTGAAGTTTTGACTTGCATTTCTCTAATAATTAGTGATGTTGAGCAGCTTTTCATGTGCATCCTGGCCATCTCTGGGTCTCCTTTGAAGAAATGTCTATTTAGATATTCTACCCATTTTTGAAGTGGGTTGTATTTTTTTTAATATTAAGCTGCATGAGCTGTTTATATATATTGGAGATTAAACCTTTGTCCATTGATTCGTTTCCACATATTTCCTCCCATTCTGAGGGTTGCCTTTTTCCATTCCCGTTTTTTAACAAAAGAAAGAAAGAAAGAAAAAGAAGCAGAACACAAATGTCCGTAAAATATGCCTCTTGAAACTGTCGTTTTGAAATATGGAGGTGTTTTGAATTTTTTGGTCGGTATACGACCCCAGGATTTGTTTTCAGGGCAGGTCTCATTTACAGGCCTGCAATTATTTTGAATATCAACTGACCATTAGCGCTGGGATTAAAGCTGCTGTTGTGTGAAACGGCCACAAGGTGGCAGCAGTTCTCCTTTACCAAATCTGGTGACTAGGGCAACAGAGCCTCAATGGAAGTCGTGTTCTAGGTTGTAATTTAGAATGGAATGTGCCAGGAAAAAGACCCTTAAGTTTGTCTCACTATTTCTTGTTCGGTTTTTTTTTCATTTAATTTTTATTTTTTATCACAGCAAGTTTGATTACAATGTTTGGCTTGTTGTAGGTGTGCAAGATGTGGTTCTTTTACGCATATACATATGTCTGTTCTTCCTGGGATCCTTTTCCATGTACGTTATGACAGAATGTTGACTAATCTTCTCTTGGTATTCCGTAGGTGTTTGGTGTCTATATATTTCACCTGTGTTTGTATATGTCTCTTAACCCCAATATCCTAATGTATCCAATCCTCACACCTTTCCATTGGTGAACCGTAAGTTTGTTTAATGAATCTGCGATTGCCCTTCTCTGTGGAAATATCTTCACTAGTATCAAGTTTTAGGTAACACCTATAAGTGATATCATACGATATGTGTCTTTCTCTTTCTGACTTACTACAAGTCACGTGATTACCTCTAGACTCATCTACGGTGCTGCAGATGGCATTGTGTCCTTTTTTTCCTTGGCTAATATTCTGTCTGTACATGTACCAGTTCTTCTTTGACCACTCATCTGTTGATGGACTTTTTGGTTGCTCCCATGTCATGGCTATTGTAATGCTGCGGCAATGCACATTTGCCTGCCTGTGTCTTTCCAATTCTGTCTTCTTAGGTTATAGGCCCAGGAGTTCGCCTGCTGGATCATATGGTAGCAAAATGTTTACCTTGTACAGGCACCGCCATTCTGTTCTCATTAGTGGCTCTTACCAGGTTACGTCCCACTTAAAGTTGAGGTGATGCTCTTCTCCACAACACCTTCAGCGTTTATTGTTTGGAGTATTTTTGCTGAAGTTTATTCTGACTAGTGTGAGCTGATACCACTTTGTGCTTGGATTTGCATGCGTCTCATAATACCTTGAAATTGAGCTTTCTGGCATGTCCTTTTTTTCTTCAAACTGTGAGTACAGCTTACCTCTTCAAATTGTTTTCGGGAAGTAGGTGTGACATTTAGAAATATTTTGGCCATTACCTCCCTCAAGACATTATGAGGGCAGGTTTCATTCACAGCCCTCCAGTACTGGTGCATATGAAGTGACCCTTAGCACAGGTTTTAAAGCTGCTGTTGCAGGTAACGGCCAGAGGGTGGCAGCATTTCTGCTTTTCCCAATCTGTTAACTAGGGAAACAGACCATCCTGGCAGTGGTGTTCCTCGGTTCTATATTAGAGTGGAATGTGCCCCCAAAAGCTGATGTCTCCTTACTTATGTTTGTGTTAGAAATTGAATTTGTATATATTTTTTTATTGGAGTCATATTCCATTGTGTTCATGGACCACTTCTTCTTTGAGCATTCCTCTGTTGATGGACATTTTCGTAGCTTCCAAGTGTTGGCTATGGTAAATATTGCTGGAGTGCAGGATTGCCAGCATGTGTCTTTTCTTTTTTGTGGTACATGGGCCTCTCACTGCCGTGGGCCCTCCCATTGCAGAGCACAGGCTCCGGACGCACAGGCCCAGCAGCCATAGCTCACGGGAACAGCCGCTCCGCGGCAAGTGGGATCTTCCCGAATCGGCGCGTGAACCCATGTCCCCTGTAATGGCAGGCGGACTCTCATCCACTGCGCCACCAGTGAATCCCAGCCTGTCTTTTTGATTCTCATCCCCTCAGGCGAAAGGCCCAGCAGTGGGTATACTTGATTGAATGGTAGCTCAGTATTTATCTTTACAAGGCACGTCATTTTTGTTTTCATGACTGGCTCTTACCATGTCCCACGTTGAAGCAAGGGTAGGCATTTCTCCAAAACCCCTTCAGCATTTATTGTTTGCAGAATTTTTCCTGATGGGCATTCTGACTGCTGTGAGCTGATAGGTTTTTGTCATTTGGATTTACATATCTTTAATTATTCCTAATGTTTAGCATTTTCCCATGCCCTTTTAAATTTCTGGCAGAGAAAAACAGAAAAAGAAATGGAGAGTACAGTTAAACTCTTGAAATTGTCTTCTTGGATGGTTGCCCTCTTTTGAATGTTCTGGTCAATTTTCGACCCCATGTTTGTTTTTGAGGGCAGGTGTTATTCACAGGCCTGCAATGAGTGTGACTATTTAGTGACCATTAGCAGTGGGTTTAAAGCTGCTGTTGTGGGAAATGGCCACAAGGCGGCAGCGTTTCTCCACTCCCAAGTCTGGTTCCTAGGGCAGCAGAGCCTTTCTGGGACCAATGGAATACAGAAGAAGGCATCATTGAAGTCTAATACAGAATACCATGTCCTGGTGGATGGTAGAATGACCAGTAGGGTCTAGGAATTAGGAACTACTGGATGTATATCCTCGGTGGCTTCACTGACTGTCCTAACATCCTTTACCAGGTCCCCAGCAGCCCACGGGGCTCTCGTGGTCAGGCCCTCCCAGGATATGGGGCTCACCTGGGCAGGGCCCCAGCAGCCAACGGGGTTCTCATGTTCAGGCCACTCCGAGGGTATGGAGCTCAGCTGTGAAACTACCCAGCAGCCCATGAGGCTCTCGTGCTTAGGCACCTCCCATGATACAGAGCTCCCGTGGGCAGGTACCATGGCAGGGCTGGGCACACAGGAACCGTGCACATAGCCCTCATTGCAGAGCACCCCAGAACACCTGTCACGCAGAGCTGACACAGAGCACCTCAGAGCAGGACTTGAACTAACCAACAGCAGCTCCGACAGGTCTCTGACCCTGGGCATCACTCTGTGCAGCCTCCCTCTGCCTGGTCTTCCAGAGACTTCCACTGCAGCCGGGGCACCAGGCCTTTGTCTCCAACCATCCCCCCTCCTCTCCCTGACTCCTGGGTTCCTCTCATTAGGATTAGGTCTTCTTGAAATTGTCTCCCACTCATGGGCCAGATAAAATGATGAGAAAACAAGCCGGAGATGCAGCCCCTTGTCTATCCTGACTCTCAGGAGCCCACACCTGTTCCTTGGAACTGGCCGTTTCAGCGAGGTCCATTTTCTGCAATGTGAGCCACTGAGGGGTGAGGATTGGCTGACCGGAGCAGCCTGTCCCTACCGGCCAGCCCTCCCCAGGTGTGCCTGGGTTGAGGTCAATAGAAACACCGCTCCAGGGAGCAACAGCGCCTGCAGCTGTGCCTGACGCCATATTCTCTGCCCCGTCAGCAGTCTCGGGGCTGTGCTGGTGGGAGGGAGTGAGGGGGCACGGTTTTGTGGGTGGCCCGGTGTGAGAGGGGCTCTGCTGGACTTTCTGCAGGAGTTGCCAGACTGCCACCTGCTAAAGAAGAGGATGGGTCACCCATACCTTCCGCTGGAATTTCTCCGCGGGCAGAGGTGAGGGAGGAACAAAGCAGTGGGGGCCAAGACAGGACGGATATCTCAGGCAGGGAAATGGAAAGTTTTCAGAAGAGCGCCTGGGGCCAGGATCATCCTGGCTGGCCTGCAGGCACCAAGTCAGCCTGCGTGCTTTCGCTGGTGTGGATCCACGGCCCTTCCTCTATGCTTTCAAGTCCTTGTACATATTCAGGTGTTTTACCTGGGAAGGGAGGGAACAGTTCAGCAGCAGCTGGCTGGGGGCTCAGCTCACGTTTACTCACAGACGCCTATGTACGGTCCCCAGCTTTGCAATGAGGACGCTCCTTGCGGGGGTGGGGGGGGGCTGCTGGCTGCATGGGAGATAATTCCCTACCTCTGACCAACTTCAGAATTGTTTACCACTGGAGCAAGTGCCCTGATAGGGTTTTCCTCTGTATAACTAGTGGGTTCTGTTTATTTTTTCTGTTTTGTTTCAAGGTAGATTTTATTCCTCATTTATGTATTTATAGATATAAGCATGGAAATAATTCATTCATACAAATACATCTGTGTGAAGGGAAGAACGTTTTTCTGTTTTATTTTTAAATTTTATTTGTTTTTAAAAATTTTGAAATTTAGTATTATTTATTTTTTTAGACAGCAGGTTATTATTAGTTATCTATTTTATACATATACATGTATACAGGTCAATCCCAATCTCCCAACTCATCCCACCACCACCACCCCATGGCTTCCCCCCCTTGGTTTCCATACGTTTGTTCTCTAACCCTGTGTCTCTAATTCTGCCCTGCAAACCGGTTCATCTGTACCAGTTTTCTAGGTTCCACATATATGCATTAATACACAATATTTGTTTTTCTCTTTCTGACTTACTTCTCTCGGTATGACAGTCTCTAGATCCATCCACGTCTCTACAAATGACCCCGTTTCATTCCTTTTTATGGCTGAGTAATATTCCATTTTATATATGTACCACATCTTTATCCATTCGTCTGTCTGTGGGCATTTAGGTTGCTTCCATTACCTGGCTATTGTAAATAGTGCTGCAATGAACATTGTGGTGAATGTGTCTTTTGGATTTATGGTTTTCTCTGGGTATATGCCCAGAAGTGGGATTGCTGGATCATATGGTAATTGTATTTTTAGTTTTTCTAATGAACCTCCATACTGTTCTCCATAGTGACTGTATCAATTGACATGCCCACCAATAGTGGAAGAGGGATCCATGTGTCCACACCCTCCGCAGCATTTGTAGTTTGTCGATTTTCTGATGATGCCCATTCTAACAGGTGTGAGGTGATACCTCATTGAAGTTTTGACTTGCATTTCTCTAATAATTAGTGATGTTGAGCAGCTTTTCATGTGCATCCTGGCCATCTCTGGGTCTCCTTTGAAGAAATGTCTATTTAGATATTCTACCCATTTTTGAAGTGGGTTGTATTTTTTTTAATATTAAGCTGCATGAGCTGTTTATATATATTGGAGATTAAACCTTTGTCCATTGATTCGTTTTCACATATTTCCTCCCATTCTGAGGGTTGCCTTTTTCCATTCCCGTTTTTTAACAAAAGAAAGAAAGAAAGAAAGAAAAAGAGGCAGAACACAAATGTCCGTAAAATATGCCTCTTGAAACTGTCGTTTTGAAATATGGAGGTGTTTTGAATTTTTTGGTCGGTATACGACCCCAGGATTTGTTTTCAGGGCAGGTCTCATTTACAGGCCTGCAATTATTTTGAATATCAACTGACCATTAGCGCTGGGATTAAAGCTGCTGTTGTGTGAAACGGCCACAAGGTGGCAGCAGTTCTCCTTTACCAAATCTGGTGACTAGGGCAACAGAGCCTCAATGGAAGTCGTGTTCTAGGTTGTAATTTAGAATGGAATGTGCCAGGAAAAAGACCCTTAAGTTTGTCTCACTATTTCTTATTGGGTTTTTTTTCATTTAATTTTTATTTTTTATCACAGCAAGTTTGATTACAATGTTTGGCTTGTTGTAGGTGTGCAAGATGTGGTTCTTTTACGCATATACATATGTCTGTTCTTCCTGGGATCCTTTTCCATGTACGTTATGACAGAATGTTGACTAATCTTCTCTTGGTATTCCGTAGGTGTTTGGTGTCTATATATTTCACCTGTGTTTGTATATGTCTCTTAACCCCAATATCCTAATGTATCCAATCCTCACACCTTTCCATTGGTGAACCGTAAGTTTGTTTAATGAATCTGCGATTGCCCTTCTCTGTGGAAATATCTTCACTAGTATCAAGTTTTAGGTAACACCTATAAGTGATATCATACGATATGTGTCTTTCTCTTTCTGACTTACTACAAGTCACGTGATTACCTCTAGACTCATCTACGGTGCTGCAGATGGCATTGTGTCCTTTTTTTCCTTGGCTAATATTCTGTCTGTACATGTACCAGTTCTTCTTTGACCACTCATCTGTTGATGGACTTTTTGGTTGCTCCCATGTCATGGCTATTGTAATGCTGCGGCAATGCACATTTGCCTGCCTGTGTCTTTCCAATTCTGTCTTCTTAGGTTATAGGCCCAGGAGTTCGCCTGCTGGATCATATGGTAGCAAAATGTTTACCTTGTACAGGCACCGCCATTCTGTTCTCATTAGTGGCTCTTACCAGGTTACGTCCCACTTAAAGTTGAGGTGATGCTCTTCTCCACAACACCTTCAGCGTTTATTGTTTGGAGTATTTTTGCTGAAGTTTATTCTGACTAGTGTGAGCTGATACCACTTTGTGCTTGGATTTGCATGCGTCTCATAATACCTTGAAATTGAGCTTTCTGGCATGTCCTTTTTTTCTTCAAACTGTGAGTACAGCTTACCTCTTCAAACTGTTTTCGGGAAGTAGGTGTGACATTTAGAAATATTTTGGCCATTACCTCCCTCAAGACATTATGAGGGCAGGTTTCATTCACAGCCCTCCAGTACTGGTGCATATGAAGTGACCCTTAGCACAGGTTTTAAAGCTGCTGTTGCAGGTAACGGCCAGAGGGTGGCAGCATTTCTGCTTTTCCCAATCTGTTAACTAGGGAAACAGACCATCCTGGCAGTGGTGTTCCTCGGTTCTATATTAGAGTGGAATGTGCCCCCAAAAGCTGATGTCTCCTTACTTATGTTTGTTTTAGAAATCGAATTTCTATATATTTTTTTATTGGAGTCATATTCCATTGTGTTCATGGACCACTTCTTCTTTGAGCATTCCTCTGTTGATGGACATTTTCGTAGCTTCCAAGTGTTGGCTATGGTAAATATTGCTGGAGTGCAGGATTGCCAGCATGTGTCTTTTCTTTTTTGTGGTACATGGGCCTCTCACTGCCGTGGGCCCTCCCATTGCAGAGCACGGGCTCCGGAAGCACAGGCCCAGCAGCCATAGCTCACGGGAACAGCCGCTCCGCGGCAAGTGGGATCTTCCCGAATCGGCGCGTGAACCCATGTCCCCTGCACTGGCAGGCGGACTCTCATCCACTGCGCCACCAGTGAATCCCAGCCTGTCTTTTTGATTCTCATCCCCTCAGGCGAAAGGCCCAGCAGTGGGTGTACTTGATTGAATGGTAGCTCAGTATTTATCTTTACAAGGCACGTCATTTTTGTTTTCATGACTGGCTCTTACCATGTCCCACGTTGAAGCAAGGGTAGGCATTTCTCCAAAACCCCTTCAGCATTTATTGTTTGCAGAATTTTTCCTGATGGGCATTCTGACTGCTGTGAGCTGATAGGTTTTTGTCATTTGGATTTACATATCTTTAATTATTCCTAATGTTTAGCATTTTCCCATGCCTTTTTAAATTTCTGGCAGAGAAAAACAGAAAAAAAAACGGAGAGTACAGTTAAACTCTTGAAATTGTCTTCTTGGATGGTTGCCCTCTTTTGAATGTTCTGGTCAATTTTCGACCCCATGTTTGTTTTTGAGGGCAGGTGTTATTCACAGGCCTGCAATGAGTGTGACTATTTAGTGACCATTAGCAGTGGGTTTAAAGCTGCTGTTGTGGGAAATGGCCACAAGGCGGCAGCGTTTCTCCACTCCCAAGTCTGGTTCCTAGGGCAGCAGAGCCTTTCTGGGACCAATGGAATACAGAAGAAGGCATCATTGAAGTCTAATACAGAATACCATGTCCTGGTGGATGGTAGAATGACCAGTAGGGTCTAGGAATTAGGAACTACTGGATGTATATCCTCGGTGGCTTCACTGACTGTCCTAACATCCTTTACCAGGTCCCCAGCAGCCCACGGGGCTCTCGTGGTCAGGCCCCTCCCAGGATATGGGGCTCACCTGGGCAGGGCCCCAGCAGCCAACGGGGTTCTCATGTTCAGGCCACTCCCAGGGTATGGAGCTCAGCTGTGAAACTACCCAGCAGCCCATGAGGCTCTCGTGCTTAGGCACCTCCCATGATACAGAGCTCCCGTGGGCAGGTACCATGGCAGGGCTGGGCACACAGGAACCGTGCACATAGCCCTCATTGCAGAGCACCCCAGAACGCCTGTCACGCAGAGCTGACACAGAGCACCTCAGAGCAGGACTTGAACTAACCAACAGCAGCTCCGACAGGTCTCTGACCCTGGGCATCACTCTGTGCAGCCTCCCTCTGCCTGGTCTTCCAGAGACTTCCACTGCAGCCGGGGCACCAGGCCTTTGTCTCCAACCATCCCCCCTCCTCTCCCTGGCTCCTGGGTTCCTCTCATTAGGATTAGGTCTTCTTGAAATTGTCTCCCACTCATGGGCCAGATAAAATGATGAGAAAACAAGCCGGAGATGCAGCCCCTTGTCTATCCTGACTCTCAGGAGCCCACACCTGTTCCTTGGAACTGGCCGTTTCAGCGAGGTCCATTTTCTGCAATGTGAGCCACTGAGGGGTGAGGATTGGCTGACCGGAGCAGCCTGTCCCTACCGGCCAGCCCTCCCCAGGTGTGCCTGGGTTGAGGTCAATAGAAACACCGCTCCAGGGAGCAACAGCGCCTGCAGCTGTGCCTGACGCCATATTCTCTGCCCCGTCAGCAGTCTCGGGGCTGTGCTGGTGGGAGGGAGTGAGGGGGCACGGTTTTGTGGGTGGCCCGGTGTGAGAGGGGCTCTGCTGGACTTTCTGCAGGAGTTGCCAGACTGCCACCTGCTAAAGAAGAGGATGGGTCACCCATACCTTCCGCTGGAATTTCTCCGCGGGCAGAGGTGAGGGAGGAACAAAGCAGTGGGGGCCAAGACAGGACGGATATCTCAGGCAGGGAAATGGAAAGTTTTCAGAAGAGCGCCTGGGGCCAGGATCATCCTGGCTGGCCTGCAGGCACCAAGTCAGCCTGCGTGCTTTCGCTGGTGTGGATCCACGGCCCTTCCTCTATGCTTTCAAGTCCTTGTACATATTCAGGTGTTTTACCTGGGAAGGGAGGGAACAGTTCAGCAGCAGCTGGCTGGGGGCTCAGCTCACGTTTACTCACAGACGCCTATGTACGGTCCCCCAGCTTTGCAATGAGGACGCTCCTTGCGGGGGTGGGGGGGGCTGCTGGCTGCATGGGAGATAATTCCCTACCTCTGACCAACTTCAGAATTGTTTACCACTGGAGCAAGTGCCCTGATAGGGTTTTCCTCTGTATAACTAGTGGGTTCTGTTTATTTTTTCTGTTTTGTTTCAAGGTAGATTTTATTCCTCATTTATGTATTTATAGATATAAGCATGGAAATAATTCATTCATACAAATACATCTGTGTGAAGGGAAGAACGTTTTTCTGTTTTATTTTTAAATTTTATTTGTTTTTAAAAATTTTGAAATTTAGTATTATTTATTTTTTTAGACAGCAGGTTATTATTAGTTATCTATTTTATACATATACATGTATACAGGTCAATCCCAATCTCCCAACTCATCCCACCACCACCACCCCATGGCTTCCCCCCCTTGGTTTCCATACGTTTGTTCTCTAACCCTGTGTCTCTAATTCTGCCCTGCAAACCGGTTCATCTGTACCAGTTTTCTAGGTTCCACATATATGCATTAATACACAATATTTGTTTTTCTCTTTCTGACTTACTTCTCTCGGTATGACAGTCTCTAGATCCATCCACGTCTCTACAAATGACCCCGTTTCATTCCTTTTTATGGCTGAGTAATATTCCATTTTATATATGTACCACATCTTTATCCATTCGTCTGTCTGTGGGCATTTAGGTTGCTTCCATTACCTGGCTATTGTAAATAGTGCTGCAATGAACATTGTGGTGAATGTGTCTTTTGGATTTATGGTTTTCTCTGGGTATATGCCCAGAAGTGGGATTGCTGGATCATATGGTAATTGTATTTTTAGTTTTTCTAATGAACCTCCATACTGTTCTCCATAGTGACTGTATCAATTGACATGCCCACCAATAGTGGAAGAGGGATCCATGTGTCCACACCCTCCGCAGCATTTGTAGTTTGTCGATTTTCTGATGATGCCCATTCTAACAGGTGTGAGGTGATACCTCATTGAAGTTTTGACTTGCATTTCTCTAATAATTAGTGATGTTGAGCAGCTTTTCATGTGCATCCTGGCCATCTCTGGGTCTCCTTTGAAGAAATGTCTATTTAGATATTCTACCCATTTTTGAAGTGGGTTGTATTTTTTTTAATATTAAGCTGCATGAGCTGTTTATATATATTGGAGATTAAACCTTTGTCCATTGATTCGTTTTCACATATTTCCTCCCATTCTGAGGGTTGCCTTTTTCCATTCCCGTTTTTTAACAAAAGAAAGAAAGAAAGAAAGAAAAAGAGGCAGAACACAAATGTCCGTAAAATATGCCTCTTGAAACTGTCGTTTTGAAATATGGAGGTGTTTTGAATTTTTTGGTCGGTATACGACCCCAGGATTTGTTTTCAGGGCAGGTCTCATTTACAGGCCTGCAATTATTTTGAATATCAACTGACCATTAGCGCTGGGATTAAAGCTGCTGTTGTGTGAAACGGCCACAAGGTGGCAGCAGTTCTCCTTTACCAAATCTGGTGACTAGGGCAACAGAGCCTCAATGGAAGTCGTGTTCTAGGTTGTAATTTAGAATGGAATGTGCCAGGAAAAAGACCCTTAAGTTTGTCTCACTATTTCTTATTGGGTTTTTTTTCATTTAATTTTTATTTTTTATCACAGCAAGTTTGATTACAATGTTTGGCTTGTTGTAGGTGTGCAAGATGTGGTTCTTTTACGCATATACATATGTCTGTTCTTCCTGGGATCCTTTTCCATGTACGTTATGACAGAATGTTGACTAATCTTCTCTTGGTATTCCGTAGGTGTTTGGTGTCTATATATTTCACCTGTGTTTGTATATGTCTCTTAACCCCAATATCCTAATGTATCCAATCCTCACACATTTCCATTGGTGAACCGTAAGTTTGTTTAATGAATCTGCGATTGCCCTTCTCTGTGGAAATATCTTCACTAGTATCAAGTTTTAGGTAACACCTATAAGTGATATCATACGATATGTGTCTTTCTCTTTCTGACTTACTACAAGTCACGTGATTACCTCTAGACTCATCTACGGTGCTGCAGATGGCATTGTGTCCTTTTTTTCCTTGGCTAATATTCTGTCTGTACATGTACCAGTTCTTCTTTGACCACTCATCTGTTGATGGACTTTTTGGTTGCTCCCATGTCATGGCTATTGTAATGCTGCGGCAATGCACATTTGCCTGCCTGTGTCTTTCCAATTCTGTCTTCTTAGGTTATAGGCCCAGGAGTTCGCCTGCTGGATCATATGGTAGCAAAATGTTTACCTTGTACAGGCACCGCCATTCTGTTCTCATTAGTGGCTCTTACCAGGTTACGTCCCACTTAAAGTTGAGGTGATGCTCTTCTCCACAACACCTTCAGCGTTTATTGTTTGGAGTATTTTTGCTGAAGTTTATTCTGACTAGTGTGAGCTGATACCACTTTGTGCTTGGATTTGCATGCGTCTCATAATACCTTGAAATTGAGCTTTCTGGCATGTCCTTTTTTTCTTCAAACTGTGAGTACAGCTTACCTCTTCAAATTGTTTTCGGGAAGTAGGTGTGACATTTAGAAATATTTTGGCCATTACCTCCCTCAAGACATTATGAGGGCAGGTTTCATTCACAGCCCTCCAGTACTGGTGCATATGAAGTGACCCTTAGCACAGGTTTTAAAGCTGCTGTTGCAGGTAACGGCCAGAGGGTGGCAGCATTTCTGCTTTTCCCAATCTGTTAACTAGGGAAACAGACCACCCTGGCAGTGGTGTTCCTCGGTTATATGTTAGAGTGGAATGTGCCCCCAAAAGCTGATGTCTCCTTACTTATGTTTGTTTTAGAAATTGAATTTCCATATATTTTTTTATTGGAGTCATATTCCATTGTGTTCATGGACCACTTCTTCTTTGAGCATTCCTCTGTTGATGGACATTTTCGTAGCTTCCAAGTGTTGGCTATGGTAAATATTGCTGGAGTGCAGGATTGCCAGCATGTGTCTTTTCTTTTTTGTGGTACATGGGCCTCTCACTGCCGTGGGCCCTCCCATTGCAGAGCACAGGCTCCAGACGCACAGGCCCAGCAGCCATAGCTCACGAGAACAGCCGCTCCGTGGCAAGTGGGATCTTCCCGAATCGGGGCATGAACCCATGTCCCCTGCACTGGCAGGCGGACTCTCATCCACTGCGCCACCAGTGAATCCCAGCCTGTCTTTTTGATTCTCATCCCCTCAGGCGAAAGGCCCAGCAGTGGGTATACTTGATTGAATGGTAGCTCAGTATTTATCTTTACAAGGCACGTCATTTTTGTTTTCATGACTGGCTCTTACCATGTCCCACGTTGAAGCAAGGGTAGGCATTTCTCCAAAACCCCTTCAGCATTTATTGTTTGCAGAATTTTTCCTGATGGGCATTCTGACTGCTGTGAGCTGATAGGTTTTTGTCATTTGGATTTACATATCTTTAATTATTCCTAATGTTTAGCATTTTCCCATGCCTTTTTAAATTTCTGGCAGAGAAAAACAGAAAAAAAAAACGGAGAGTACAGTTAAACTCTTGAAATTGTCTTCTTGGATGGTTGCCCTCTTTTGAATGTTCTGGTCAATTTTCGACCCCATGTTTGTTTTTGAGGGCAGGTGTTATTCACAGGCCTGCAATGAGTGTGACTATTTAGTGACCATTAGCAGTGGGTTTAAAGCTGCTGTTGTGGGAAATGGCCACAAGGCGGCAGCGTTTCTCCACTCCCAAGTCTGGTTCCTAGGGCAGCAGAGCCTTTCTGGGACCAATGGAATACAGAAGAAGGCATCATTGAAGTCTAATACAGAATACCATGTCCTGGTGGATGGTAGAATGACCAGTAGGGTCTAGGAATTAGGAACTACTGGATGTATATCCTCGGTGGCTTCACTGACTGTCCTAACATCCTTTACCAGGTCCCCAGCAGCCCACGGGGCTCTCGTGGTCAGGCCCCTCCCAGGATATGGGGCTCACCTGGGCAGGGCCCCAGCAGCCAACGGGGTTCTCATGTTCAGGCCACTCCCAGGGTATGGAGCTCAGCTGTGAAACTACCCAGCAGCCCATGAGGCTCTCGTGCTTAGGCACCTCCCATGATACAGAGCTCCCGTGGGCAGGTACCATGGCAGGGCTGGGCACACAGGAACCGTGCACATAGCCCTCATTGCAGAGCACCCCAGAACGCCTGTCACGCAGAGCTGACACAGAGCACCTCAGAGCAGGACTTGAACTAACCAACAGCAGCTCCGACAGGTCTCTGACCCTGGGCATCACTCTGTGCAGCCTCCCTCTGCCTGGTCTTCCAGAGACTTCCACTGCAGCCGGGGCACCAGGCCTTTGTCTCCAACCATCCCCCCTCCTCTCCCTGACTCCTGGGTTCCTCTCATTAGGATTAGGTCTTCTTGAAATTGTCTCCCACTCATGGGCCAGATAAAATGATGAGAAAACAAGCCGGAGATGCAGCCCCTTGTCTATCCTGACTCTCAGGAGCCCACACCTGTTCCTTGGAACTGGCCGTTTCAGCGAGGTCCATTTTCTGCAATGTGAGCCACTGAGGGGTGAGGATTGGCTGACCGGAGCAGCCTGTCCCTACCGGCCAGCCCTCCCCAGGTGTGCCTGGGTTGAGGTCAATAGAAACACCGCTCCAGGGAGCAACAGCGCCTGCAGCTGTGCCTGACGCCATATTCTCTGCCCCGTCAGCAGTCTCGGGGCTGTGCTGGTGGGAGGGAGTGAGGGGGCACGGTTTTGTGGGTGGCCCGGTGTGAGAGGGGCTCTGCTGGACTTTCTGCAGGAGTTGCCAGACTGCCACCTGCTAAAGAAGAGGATGGGTCACCCATACCTTCCGCTGGAATTTCTCCGCGGGCAGAGGTGAGGGAGGAACAAAGCAGTGGGGCCCAAGACAGGACGGATATCTCAGGCAGGGAAATGGAAAGTTTTCAGAAGAGCGCCTGGGGCCAGGATCATCCTGGCTGGCCTGCAGGCACCAAGTCAGCCTGCGTGCTTTCGCTGGTGTGGATCCACGGCCCTTCCTCTATGCTTTCAAGTCCTTGTACATATTCAGGTGTTTTACCTGGGAAGGGAGGGAACAGTTCAGCAGCAGCTGGCTGGGGGCTCAGCTCACGTTTACTCACAGACGCCTATGTACGGTCCCCCAGCTTTGCAATGAGGACGCTCCTTGCGGGGGTGGGGGGGGCTGCTGGCTGCATGGGAGATAATTCCCTACCTCTGACCAACTTCAGAATTGTTTACCACTGGAGCAAGTGCCCTGATAGGGTTTTCCTCTGTATAACTAGTGGGTTCTGTTTATTTTTTCTGTTTTGTTTCAAGGTAGATTTTATTCCTCATTTATGTATTTATAGATATAAGCATGGAAATAATTCATTCATACAAATACATCTGTGTGAAGGGAAGAACGTTTTTCTGTTTTATTTTTAAATTTTATTTGTTTTTAAAAATTTTGAAATTTAGTATTATTTATTTTTTTAGACAGCAGGTTATTATTAGTTATCTATTTTATACATATACATGTATACAGGTCAATCCCAATCTCCCAACTCATCCCACCACCACCACCCCATGGCTTCCCCCCCTTGGTTTCCATACGTTTGTTCTCTAACCCTGTGTCTCTAATTCTGCCCTGCAAACCGGTTCATCTGTACCAGTTTTCTAGGTTCCACATATATATGCATTAATACACAATATTTGTTTTTCTCTTTCTGACTTACTTCTCTCGGTATGACAGTCTCTAGATCCATCCACGTCTCTACAAATGACCCCGTTTCATTCCTTTTTATGGCTGAGTAATATTCCATTTTATATATGTACCACATCTTTATCCATTCGTCTGTCTGTGGGCATTTAGGTTGCTTCCATTACCTGGCTATTGTAAATAGTGCTGCAATGAACATTGTGGTGAATGTGTCTTTTGGATTTATGGTTTTCTCTGGGTATATGCCCAGAAGTGGGATTGCTGGATCATATGGTAATTGTATTTTTAGTTTTTCTAATGAACCTCCATACTGTTCTCCATAGTGACTGTATCAATTGACATGCCCACCAATAGTGGAAGAGGGATCCATGTGTCCACACCCTCCGCAGCATTTGTAGTTTGTCGATTTTCTGATGATGCCCATTCTAACAGGTGTGAGGTGATACCTCATTGAAGTTTTGACTTGCATTTCTCTAATAATTAGTGATGTTGAGCAGCTTTTCATGTGCATCCTGGCCATCTCTGGGTCTCCTTTGAAGAAATGTCTATTTAGATATTCTACCCATTTTTGAAGTGGGTTGTATTTTTTTTAATATTAAGCTGCATGAGCTGTTTATATATATTGGAGATTAAACCTTTGTCCATTGATTCGTTTTCACATATTTCCTCCCATTCTGAGGGTTGCCTTTTTCCATTCCCGTTTTTTAACAAAAGAAAGAAAGAAAGAAAAAGAAGCAGAACACAAATGTCCGTAAAATATGCCTCTTGAAACTGTCGTTTTGAAATATGGAGGTGTTTTGAATTTTTTGGTCGGTATACGACCCCAGGATTTGTTTTCAGGGCAGGTCTCATTTACAGGCCTGCAATTATTTTGAATATCAACTGACCATTAGCGCTGGGATTAAAGCTGCTGTTGTGTGAAACGGCCACAAGGTGGCAGCAGTTCTCCTTTACCAAATCTGGTGACTAGGGCAACAGAGCCTCAATGGAAGTCGTGTTCTAGGTTGTAATTTAGAATGGAATGTGCCAGGAAAAAGACCCTTAAGTTTGTCTCACTATTTCTTGTTCGGTTTTTTTTCATTTAATTTTTATTTTTTATCACAGCAAGTTTGATTACAATGTTTGGCTTGTTGTAGGTGTGCAAGATGTGGTTCTTTTACGCATATACATATGTCTGTTCTTCCTGGGATCCTTTTCCATGTACGTTATGACAGAATGTTGACTAATCTTCTCTTGGTATTCCGTAGGTGTTTGGTGTCTATATATTTCACCTGTGTTTGTATATGTCTCTTAACCCCAATATCCTAATGTATCCAATCCTCACACCTTTCCATTGGTGAACCGTAAGTTTGTTTAATGAATCTGCGATTGCCCTTCTCTGTGGAAATATCTTCACTAGTATCAAGTTTTAGGTAACACCTATAAGTGATATCATACGATATGTGTCTTTCTCTTTCTGACTTACTACAAGTCACGTGATTACCTCTAGACTCATCTACGGTGCTGCAAATGGCATTGTGTCCTTTTTTTCCTTGGCTAATATTCTGTCTGTACATGTACCAGTTCTTCTTTGACCACTCATCTGTTGATGGACTTTTTGGTTGCTCCCATGTCATGGCTATTGTAATGCTGCGGCAATGCACATTTGCCTGCCTGTGTCTTTCCAATTCTGTCTTCTTAGGTTATAGGCCCAGGAGTTCGCCTGCTGGATCATATGGTAGCAAAATGTTTACCTTGTACAGGCACCGCCATTCTGTTCTCATTAGTGGCTCTTACCAGGTTACATCCCACTTAAAGTTGAGGTGATGCTCTTCTCCACAACACCTTCAGCGTTTATTGTTTGGAGTATTTTTGCTGAAGTTTATTCTGACTAGTGTGAGCTGATACCACTTTGTGCTTGGATTTGCATGCGTCTCATAATACCTTGAAATTGAGCTTTCTGGCATGTCCTTTTTTTCTTCAAACTGTGAGTACAGCTTACCTCTTCAAATTGTTTTCGGGAAGTAGGTGTGACATTTAGAAATATTTTGGCCATTACCTCCCTCAAGACATTATGAGGGCAGGTTTCATTCACAGCCCTCCAGTACTGGTGCATATGAAGTGACCCTTAGCACAGGTTTTAAAGCTGCTGTTGCAGGTAACGGCCAGAGGGTGGCAGCATTTCTGCTTTTCCCAATCTGTTAACTAGGGAAACAGACCACCCTGGCAGTGGTGTTCCTCGGTTATATGTTAGAGTGGAATGTGCCCCCAAAAGCTGATGTCTCCTTACTTATGTTTGTTTTAGAAATTGAATTTCTATATATTTTTTTATTGGAGTCATATTCCATTGTGTTCATGGACCACTACTTCTTTGAGCATTCCTCTGTTGATGGACATTTTCGTAGCTTCCAAGTGTTGGCTATGGTAAATATTGCTGGAGTGCAGGATTGCCAGCATGTGTCTTTTCTTTTTTGTGGTACATGGGCCTCTCACTGCCGTGGGCCCTCCCATTGCAGAGCACAGGCTCCGGACGCACAGGCCCAGCAGCCATAGCTCACGGGAACAGCCGCTCCGCGGCAAGTGGGATCTTCCCGAATCGGGGCATGAACCCATGTCCCCTGCACTGGCAGGCGGACTCTCATCCACTGCGCCACCAGTGAATCCCAGCCTGTCTTTTTGATTCTCATCCCCTCAGGCGAAAGGCCCAGCAGTGGGTATACTTGATTGAATGGTAGCTCAGTATTTATCTTTACAAGGCACGTCATTTTTGTTTTCATGACTGGCTCTTACCATGTCCCACGTTGAAGCAAGGGTAGGCATTTCTCCAAAACCCCTTCAGCATTTATTGTTTGCAGAATTTTTCCTGATGGGCATTCTGACTGCTGTGAGCTGATAGGTTTTTGTCATTTGGATTTACATATCTTTAATTATTCCTAATGTTTAGCATTTTCCCATGCCTTTTTAAATTTCTGGCAGAGAAAAACAGAAAAAAAAACGGAGAGTACAGTTAAACTCTTGAAATTGTCTTCTTGGATGGTTGCCCTCTTTTGAATGTTCTGGTCAATTTTCGACCCCATGTTTGTTTTTGAGGGCAGGTGTTATTCACAGGCCTGCAATGAGTGTGACTATTTAGTGACCATTAGCAGTGGGTTTAAAGCTGCTGTTGTGGGAAATGGCCACAAGGCGGCAGCGTTTCTCCACTCCCAAGTCTGGTTCCTAGGGCAGCAGAGCCTTTCTGGGACCAATGGAATACAGAAGAAGGCATCATTGAAGTCTAATACAGAATACCATGTCCTGGTGGATGGTAGAATGACCAGTAGGGTCTAGGAATTAGGAACTACTGGATGTATATCCTCGGTGGCTTCACTGACTGTCCTAACATCCTTTACCAGGTCCCCAGCAGCCCACGGGGCTCTCGTGGTCAGGCCCCTCCCAGGATATGGGGCTCACCTGGGCAGGGCCCCAGCAGCCAACGGGGTTCTCATGTTCAGGCCACTCCCAGGGTATGGAGCTCAGCTGTGAAACTACCCAGCAGCCCATGAGGCTCTCGTGCTTAGGCACCTCCCATGATACAGAGCTCCCGTGGGCAGGTACCATGGCAGGGCTGGGCACACAGGAACCGTGCACATAGCCCTCATTGCAGAGCACCCCAGAACGCCTGTCACGCAGAGCTGACACAGAGCACCTCAGAGCAGGACTTGAACTAACCAACAGCAGCTCCGACAGGTCTCTGACCCTGGGCATCACTCTGTGCAGCCTCCCTCTGCCTGGTCTTCCAGAGACTTCCACTGCAGCCGGGGCACCAGGCCTTTGTCTCCAACCATCCCCCCTCCTCTCCCTGACTCCTGGGTTCCTCTCATTAGGATTAGGTCTTCTTGAAATTGTCTCCCACTCATGGGCCAGATAAAATGATGAGAAAACAAGCCGGAGATGCAGCCCCTTGTCTATCCTGACTCTCAGGAGCCCACACCTGTTCCTTGGAACTGGCCGTTTCAGCGAGGTCCATTTTCTGCAATGTGAGCCACTGAGGGGTGAGGATTGGCTGACCGGAGCAGCCTGTCCCTACCGGCCAGCCCTCCCCAGGTGTGCCTGGGTTGAGGTCAATAGAAACACCGCTCCAGGGAGCAACAGCGCCTGCAGCTGTGCCTGACGCCATATTCTCTGCCCCGTCAGCAGTCTCGGGGCTGTGCTGGTGGGAGGGAGTGAGGGGGCACGGTTTTGTGGGTGGCCCGGTGTGAGAGGGGCTCTGCTGGACTTTCTGCAGGAGTTGCCAGACTGCCACCTGCTAAAGAAGAGGATGGGTCACCCATACCTTCCGCTGGAATTTCTCCGCGGGCAGAGGTGAGGGAGGAACAAAGCAGTGGGGGCCAAGACAGGACGGATATCTCAGGCAGGGAAATGGAAAGTTTTCAGAAGAGCGCCTGGGGCCAGGATCATCCTGGCTGGCCTGCAGGCACCAAGTCAGCCTGCGTGCTTTCGCTGGTGTGGATCCACGGCCCTTCCTCTATGCTTTCAAGTCCTTGTACATATTCAGGTGTTTTACCTGGGAAGGGAGGGAACAGTTCAGCAGCAGCTGGCTGGGGGCTCAGCTCACGTTTACTCACAGACGCCTATGTACGGTCCCCCAGCTTTGCAATGAGGACGCTCCTTGCGGGGGTGGGGGGGGCTGCTGGCTGCATGGGAGATAATTCCCTACCTCTGACCAACTTCAGAATTGTTTACCACTGGAGCAAGTGCCCTGATAGGGTTTTCCTCTGTATAACTAGTGGGTTCTGTTTATTTTTTCTGTTTTGTTTCAAGGTAGATTTTATTCCTCATTTATGTATTTATAGATATAAGCATGGAAATAATTCATTCATACAAATACATCTGTGTGAAGGGAAGAACGTTTTTCTGTTTTATTTTTAAATTTTATTTGTTTTTAAAAATTTTGAAATTTAATATTATTTATTTTTTTAGACAGCAGGTTATTATTAGTTATCTATTTTATACATATACATGTATACAGGTCAATCCCAATCTCCCAACTCATCCCACCACCACCACCCCATGGCTTCCCCCCCTTGGTTTCCATACGTTTGTTCTCTAACCCTGTGTCTCTAATTCTGCCCTGCAAACCGGTTCATCTGTACCAGTTTTCTAGGTTCCACATATATGCATTAATACACAATATTTGTTTTTCTCTTTCTGACTTACTTCTCTCGGTATGACAGTCTCTAGATCCATCCACGTCTCTACAAATGACCCCGTTTCATTCCTTTTTATGGCTGAGTAATATTCCATTTTATATATGTACCACATCTTTATCCATTCGTCTGTCTGTGGGCATTTAGGTTGCTTCCATTACCTGGCTATTGTAAATAGTGCTGCAATGAACATTGTGGTGAATGTGTCTTTTGGATTTATGGTTTTCTCTGGGTATATGCCCAGAAGTGGGATTGCTGGATCATATGGTAATTGTATTTTTAGTTTTTCTAATGAACCTCCATACTGTTCTCCATAGTGACTGTATCAATTGACATGCCCACCAATAGTGGAAGAGGGATCCATGTGTCCACACCCTCCGCAGCATTTGTAGTTTGTCGATTTTCTGATGATGCCCATTCTAACAGGTGTGAGGTGATACCTCATTGAAGTTTTGACTTGCATTTCTCTAATAATTAGTGATGTTGAGCAGCTTTTCATGTGCATCCTGGCCATCTCTGGGTCTCCTTTGAAGAAATGTCTATTTAGATATTCTACCCATTTTTGAAGTGGGTTGTATTTTTTTTAATATTAAGCTGCATGAGCTGTTTATATATATTGGAGATTAAACCTTTGTCCATTGATTCGTTTCCACATATTTCCTCCCATTCTGAGGGTTGCCTTTTTCCATTCCCGTTTTTTAACAAAAGAAAGAAAGAAAGAAAAAGAAGCAGAACACAAATGTCCGTAAAATATGCCTCTTGAAACTGTCGTTTTGAAATATGGAGGTGTTTTGAATTTTTTGGTCGGTATACGACCCCAGGATTTGTTTTCAGGGCAGGTCTCATTTACAGGCCTGCAATTATTTTGAATATCAACTGACCATTAGCGCTGGGATTAAAGCTGCTGTTGTGTGAAACGGCCACAAGGTGGCAGCAGTTCTCCTTTACCAAATCTGGTGACTAGGGCAACAGAGCCTCAATGGAAGTCGTGTTCTAGGTTGTAATTTAGAATGGAATGTGCCAGGAAAAAGACCCTTAAGTTTGTCTCACTATTTCTTGTTCGGTTTTTTTTTCATTTAATTTTTATTTTTTATCACAGCAAGTTTGATTACAATGTTTGGCTTGTTGTAGGTGTGCAAGATGTGGTTCTTTTACGCATATACATATGTCTGTTCTTCCTGGGATCCTTTTCCATGTACGTTATGACAGAATGTTGACTAATCTTCTCTTGGTATTCCGTAGGTGTTTGGTGTCTATATATTTCACCTGTGTTTGTATATGTCTCTTAACCCCAATATCCTAATGTATCCAATCCTCACACCTTTCCATTGGTGAACCGTAAGTTTGTTTAATGAATCTGCGATTGCCCTTCTCTGTGGAAATATCTTCACTAGTATCAAGTTTTAGGTAACACCTATAAGTGATATCATACGATATGTGTCTTTCTCTTTCTGACTTACTACAAGTCACGTGATTACCTCTAGACTCATCTACGGTGCTGCAAATGGCATTGTGTCCTTTTTTTCCTTGGCTAATATTCTGTCTGTACATGTACCAGTTCTTCTTTGACCACTCATCTGTTGATGGACTTTTTGGTTGCTCCCATGTCATGGCTATTGTAATGCTGCGGCAATGCACATTTGCCTGCCTGTGTCTTTCCAATTCTGTCTTCTTAGGTTATAGGCCCAGGAGTTCGCCTGCTGGATCATATGGTAGCAAAATGTTTACCTTGTACAGGCACCGCCATTCTGTTCTCATTAGTGGCTCTTACCAGGTTACGTCCCACTTAAAGTTGAGGTGATGCTCTTCTCCACAACACCTTCAGCGTTTATTGTTTGGAGTATTTTTGCTGAAGTTTATTCTGACTAGTGTGAGCTGATACCACTTTGTGCTTGGATTTGCATGCGTCTCATAATACCTTGAAATTGAGCTTTCTGGCATGTCCTTTTTTTCTTCAAACTGTGAGTACAGCTTACCTCTTCAAACTGTTTTCGGGAAGTAGGTGTGACATTTAGAAATATTTTGGCCATTACCTCCCTCAAGACATTATGAGGGCAGGTTTCATTCACAGCCCTCCAGTACTGGTGCATATGAAGTGACCCTTAGCACAGGTTTTAAAGCTGCTGTTGCAGGTAACGGCCAGAGGGTGGCAGCATTTCTGCTTTTCCCAATCTGTTAACTAGGGAAACAGACCATCCTGGCAGTGGTGTTCCTCGGTTCTATATTAGAGTGGAATGTGCCCCCAAAAGCTGATGTCTCCTTACTTATGTTTGTTTTAGAAATCGAATTTCTCTATATTTTTTTATTGGAGTCATATTCCATTGTGTTCATGGACCACTTCTTCTTTGAGCATTCCTCTGTTGATGGACATTTTCGTAGCTTCCAAGTGTTGGCTATGGTAAATATTGCTGGAGTGCAGGATTGCCAGCATGTGTCTTTTCTTTTTTGTGGTACATGGGCCTCTCACTGCCGTGGGCCCTCCCATTGCAGAGCACAGGCTCCGGACGCACAGGCCCAGCAGCCATAGCTCACGGGAACAGCCGCTCCGCGGCAAGTGGGATCTTCCCGAATCGGGGCATGAACCCATGTCCCCTGCACTGGCAGGCGGACTCTCATCCACTGCGCCACCAGTGAATCCCAGCCTGTCTTTTTGATTCTCATCCCCTCAGGCGAAAGGCCCAGCAGTGGGTATACTTGATTGAATGGTAGCTCAGTATTTATCTTTACAAGGCACGTCATTTTTGTTTTCATGACTGGCTCTTACCATGTCCCACGTTGAAGCAAGGGTAGGCATTTCTCCAAAACCCCTTCAGCATTTATTGTTTGCAGAATTTTTCCTGATGGGCATTCTGACTGCTGTGAGCTGATAGGTTTTTGTCATTTTGATTTGCATATCTTTAATTATTCCTAATGTTTAGCATTTTCCCATGCCTTTTTAAATTTCTGGCAGAGAAAAACAGAAAAAAAAAACGGAGAGTACAGTTAAACTCTTGAAATTGTCTTCTTGGATGGTTGCCCTCTTTTGAATGTTCTGGTCAATTTTCGACCCCATGTTTGTTTTTGAGGGCAGGTGTTATTCACAGGCCTGCAATGAGTGTGACTATTTAGTGACCATTAGCAGTGGGTTTAAAGCTGCTGTTGTGGGAAATGGCCACAAGGCGGCAGCGTTTCTCCACTCCCAAGTCTGGTTCCTAGGGCAGCAGAGCCTTTCTGGGACCAATGGAATACAGAAGAAGGCATCATTGAAGTCTAATACAGAATACCATGTCCTGGTGGATGGTAGAATGACCAGTAGGGTCTAGGAATTAGGAACTACTGGATGTATATCCTCGGTGGCTTCACTGACTGTCCTAACATCCTTTACCAGGTCCCCAGCAGCCCACGGGGCTCTCGTGGTCAGGCCCCTCCCAGGATATGGGGCTCACCTGGGCAGGGCCCCAGCAGCCAACGGGGTTCTCATGTTCAGGCCACTCCCAGGGTATGGAGCTCAGCTGTGAAACTACCCAGCAGCCCATGAGGCTCTCGTGCTTAGGCACCTCCCATGATACAGAGCTCCCGTGGGCAGGTACCATGGCAGGGCTGGGCACACAGGAACCGTGCACATAGCCCTCATTGCAGAGCACCCCAGAACGCCTGTCACGCAGAGCTGACACAGAGCACCTCAGAGCAGGACTTGAACTAACCAACAGCAGCTCCGACAGGTCTCTGACCCTGGGCATCACTCTGTGCAGCCTCCCTCTGCCTGGTCTTCCAGAGACTTCCACTGCAGCCGGGGCACCAGGCCTTTGTCTCCAACCATCCCCCCTCCTCTCCCTGACTCCTGGGTTCCTCTCATTAGGATTAGGTCTTCTTGAAATTGTCTCCCACTCATGGGCCAGATAAAATGATGAGAAAACAAGCCGGAGATGCAGCCCCTTGTCTATCCTGACTCTCAGGAGCCCACACCTGTTCCTTGGAACTGGCCGTTTCAGCGAGGTCCATTTTCTGCAATGTGAGCCACTGAGGGGTGAGGATTGGCTGACCGGAGCAGCCTGTCCCTACCGGCCAGCCCTCCCCAGGTGTGCCTGGGTTGAGGTCAATAGAAACACCGCTCCAGGGAGCAACAGCGCCTGCAGCTGTGCCTGACGCCATATTCTCTGCCCCGTCAGCAGTCTCGGGGCTGTGCTGGTGGGAGGGAGTGAGGGGGCACGGTTTTGTGGGTGGCCCGGTGTGAGAGGGGCTCTGCTGGACTTTCTGCAGGAGTTGCCAGACTGCCACCTGCTAAAGAAGAGGATGGGTCACCCATACCTTCCGCTGGAATTTCTCCGCGGGCAGAGGTGAGGGAGGAACAAAGCAGTGGGGGCCAAGACAGGACGGATATCTCAGGCAGGGAAATGGAAAGTTTTCAGAAGAGCGCCTGGGGCCAGGATCATCCTGGCTGGCCTGCAGGCACCAAGTCAGCCTGCGTGCTTTCGCTGGTGTGGATCCACGGCCCTTCCTCTATGCTTTCAAGTCCTTGTACATATTCAGGTGTTTTACCTGGGAAGGGAGGGAACAGTTCAGCAGCAGCTGGCTGCGGGCTCAGCTCACGTTTACTCACAGACGCCTATGTACGGTCCCCCAGCTTTGCAATGAGGACGCTCCTTGCGGGGGTGGGGGGGGGCTGCTGGCTGCATGGGAGATAATTCCCTACCTCTGACCAACTTCAGAATTGTTTACCACTGGAGCAAGTGCCCTGATAGGGTTTTCCTCTGTATAACTAGTGGGTTCTGTTTATTTTTTCTGTTTTGTTTCAAGGTAGATTTTATTCCTCATTTATGTATTTATAGATATAAGCATGGAAATAATTCATTCATACAAATACATCTGTGTGAAGGGAAGAACGTTTTTCTGTTTTATTTTTAAATTTTATTTGTTTTTAAAAATTTTGAAATTTAGTATTATTTATTTTTTTAGACAGCAGGTTATTATTAGTTATCTATTTTATACATATACATGTATACAGGTCAATCCCAATCTCCCAACTCATCCCACCACCACCACCCCATGGCTTCCCCCCCTTGGTTTCCATACGTTTGTTCTCTAACCCTGTGTCTCTAATTCTGCCCTGCAAACCGGTTCATCTGTACCAGTTTTCTAGGTTCCACATATATGCATTAATACACAATATTTGTTTTTCTCTTTCTGACTTACTTCTCTCGGTATGACAGTCTCTAGATCCATCCACGTCTCTACAAATGACCCCGTTTCATTCCTTTTTATGGCTGAGTAATATTCCATTTTATATATGTACCACATCTTTATCCATTCGTCTGTCTGTGGGCATTTAGGTTGCTTCCATTACCTGGCTATTGTAAATAGTGCTGCAATGAACATTGTGGTGAATGTGTCTTTTGGATTTATGGTTTTCTCTGGGTATATGCCCAGAAGTGGGATTGCTGGATCATATGGTAATTGTATTTTTAGTTTTTCTAATGAACCTCCATACTGTTCTCCATAGTGACTGTATCAATTGACATGCCCACCAATAGTGGAAGAGGGATCCATGTGTCCACACCCTCCGCAGCATTTGTAGTTTGTCGATTTTCTGATGATGCCCATTCTAACAGGTGTGAGGTGATACCTCATTGAAGTTTTGACTTGCATTTCTCTAATAATTAGTGATGTTGAGCAGCTTTTCATGTGCATCCTGGCCATCTCTGGGTCTCCTTTGAAGAAATGTCTATTTAGATATTCTACCCATTTTTGAAGTGGGTTGTATTTTTTTTAATATTAAGCTGCATGAGCTGTTTATATATATTGGAGATTAAACCTTTGTCCATTGATTCGTTTTCACATATTTCCTCCCATTCTGAGGGTTGCCTTTTTCCATTCCCGTTTTTTAACAAAAGAAAGAAAGAAAGAAAAAGAAGCAGAACACAAATGTCCGTAAAATATGCCTCTTGAAACTGTCGTTTTGAAATATGGAGGTGTTTTGAATTTTTTGGTCGGTATACGACCCCAGGATTTGTTTTCAGGGCAGGTCTCATTTACAGGCCTGCAATTATTTTGAATATCAACTGACCATTAGCGCTGGGATTAAAGCTGCTGTTGTGTGAAACGGCCACAAGGTGGCAGCAGTTCTCCTTTACCAAATCTGGTGACTAGGGCAACAGAGCCTCAATGGAAGTCGTGTTCTAGGTTGTAATTTAGAATGGAATGTGCCAGGAAAAAGACCCTTAAGTTTGTCTCACTATTTCTTGTTCGGTTTTTTTTCATTTAATTTTTATTTTTTATCACAGCAAGTTTGATTACAATGTTTGGCTTGTTGTAGGTGTGCAAGATGTGGTTCTTTTACGCAT
Organism: Mesoplodon mirus; assembly: GCF_964341445.2. Lineage (NCBI taxonomy): Eukaryota > Metazoa > Chordata > Mammalia > Artiodactyla > Ziphiidae > Mesoplodon > Mesoplodon mirus. Next base: position 94,301,658 of record NC_138979.1, read on the forward strand.
ATACATATGTCTGTTCTTCCTGGGATCCTTTTCCATGTACGTTATGACAGAATGTTGACTAATCTTCTCTTGGTATTCCGTAGGTGTTTGGTGTCTATATATTTCACCTGTGTTTGTATATGTCTCTTAACCCCAATATCCTAATGTATCCAATCCTCACACCTTTCCATTGGTGAACCGTAAGTTTGTTTAATGAATCTGCGATTGCCCTTCTCTGTGGAAATATCTTCACTAGTATCAAGTTTTAGGTAACACCTATAAGTGATATCATACGATATGTGTCTTTCTCTTTCTGACTTACTACAAGTCACGTGATTACCTCTAGACTCATCTACGGTGCTGCAAATGGCATTGTGTCCTTTTTTTCCTTGGCTAATATTCTGTCTGTACATGTACCAGTTCTTCTTTGACCACTCATCTGTTGATGGACTTTTTGGTTGCTCCCATGTCATGGCTATTGTAATGCTGCGGCAATGCACATTTGCCTGCCTGTGTCTTTCCAATTCTGCCTTCTTAGGTTATAGGCCCAGGAGTTCGCCTGCTGGATCATATGGTAGCAAAATGTTTACCTTGTACAGGCACCGCCATTCTGTTCTCATTAGTGGCTCTTACCAGGTTACATCCCACTTAAAGTTGAGGTGATGCTCTTCTCCACAACACCTTCAGCGTTTATTGTTTGGAGTATTTTTGCTGAAGTTTATTCTGACTAGTGTGAGCTGATACCACTTTGTGCTTGGATTTGCATGCGTCTCATAATACCTTGAAATTGAGCTTTCTGGCATGTCCTTTTTTTCTTCAAACTGTGAGTACAGCTTACCTCTTCAAATTGTTTTCGGGAAGTAGGTGTGACATTTAGAAATATTTTGGCCATTACCTCCCTCAAGACATTATGAGGGCAGGTTTCATTCACAGCCCTCCAGTACTGGTGCATATGAAGTGACCCTTAGCACAGGTTTTAAAGCTGCTGTTGCAGGTAACGGCCAGAGGGTGGCAGCATTTCTGCTTTTCCCAATCTGTTAACTAGGGAAACAGACCACCCTGGCAGTGGTGTTCCTCGGTTATATGTTAGAGTGGAATGTGCCCCCAAAAGCTGATGTCTCCTTACTTATGTTTGTTTTAGAAATTGAATTTCCATATATTTTTTTATTGGAGTCATATTCCATTGTGTTCATGGACCACTTCTTCTTTGAGCATTCCTCTGTTGATGGACATTTTCGTAGCTTCCAAGTGTTGGCTATGGTAAATATTGCTGGAGTGCAGGATTGCCAGCATGTGTCTTTTCTTTTTTGTGGTACATGGGCCTCTCACTGCCGTGGGCCCTCCCATTGCAGAGCACAGGCTCCGGACGCACAGGCCCAGCAGCCATAGCTCACGGGAACAGCCGCTCCGCGGCAAGTGGGATCTTCCCGAATCGGGGCATGAACCCATGTCCCCTGCACTGGCAGGCGGACTCTCATCCACTGCGCCACCAGTGAATCCCAGCCTGTCTTTTTGATTCTCATCCCCTCAGGCGAAAGGCCCAGCAGTGGGTATACTTGATTGAATGGTAGCTCAGTATTTATCTTTACAAGGCACGTCATTTTTGTTTTCATGACTGGCTCTTACCATGTCCCACGTTGAAGCAAGGGTAGGCATTTCTCCAAAACCCCTTCAGCATTTATTGTTTGCAGAATTTTTCCTGATGGGCATTCTGACTGCTGTGAGCTGATAGGTTTTTGTCATTTTGATTTGCATATCTTTAATTATTCCTAATGTTTAGCATTTTCCCATGCCTTTTTAAATTTCTGGCAGAGAAAAACAGAAAAAAAAAACGGAGAGTACAGTTAAACTCTTGAAATTGTCTTCTTGGATGGTTGCCCTCTTTTGAATGTTCTGGTCAATTTTCGACCCCATGTTTGTTTTTGAGGGCAGGTGTTATTCACAGGCCTGCAATGAGTGTGACTATTTAGTGACCATTAGCAGTGGGTTTAAAGCTGCTGTTGTGGGAAATGGCCACAAGGCGGCAGCGTTTCTCCACTCCCAAGTCTGGTTCCTAGGGCAGCAGAGCCTTTCTGGGACCAATGGAATACAGAAGAAGGCATCATTGAAGTCTAATACAGAATACCATGTCCTGGTGGATGGTAGAATGACCAGTAGGGTCTAGGAATTAGGAACTACTGGATGTATATCCTCGGTGGCTTCACTGACTGTCCTAACATCCTTTACCAGGTCCCCAGCAGCCCACGGGGCTCTCGTGGTCAGGCCCCTCCCAGGATATGGGGCTCACCTGGGCAGGGCCCCAGCAGCCAACGGGGTTCTCATGTTCAGGCCACTCCCAGGGTATGGAGCTCAGCTGTGAAACTACCCAGCAGCCCATGAGGCTCTCGTGCTTAGGCACCTCCCATGATACAGAGCTCCCGTGGGCAGGTACCATGGCAGGGCTGGGCACACAGGAACCGTGCACATAGCCCTCATTGCAGAGCACCCCAGAACGCCTGTCACGCAGAGCTGACACAGAGCACCTCAGAGCAGGACTTGAACTAACCAACAGCAGCTCCGACAGGTCTCTGACCCTGGGCATCACTCTGTGCAGCCTCCCTCTGCCTGGTCTTCCAGAGACTTCCACTGCAGCCGGGGCACCAGGCCTTTGTCTCCAACCATCCCCCCTCCTCTCCCTGACTCCTGGGTTCCTCTCATTAGGATTAGGTCTTCTTGAAATTGTCTCCCACTCATGGGCCAGATAAAATGATGAGAAAACAAGCCGGAGATGCAGCCCCTTGTCTATCCTGACTCTCAGGAGCCCACACCTGTTCCTTGGAACTGGCCGTTTCAGCGAGGTCCATTTTCTGCAATGTGAGCCACTGAGGGGTGAGGATTGGCTGACCGGAGCAGCCTGTCCCTACCGGCCAGCCCTCCCCAGGTGTGCCTGGGTTGAGGTCAATAGAAACACCGCTCCAGGGAGCAACAGCGCCTGCAGCTGTGCCTGACGCCATATTCTCTGCCCCGTCAGCAGTCTCGGGGCTGTGCTGGTGGGAGGGAGTGAGGGGGCACGGTTTTGTGGGTGGCCCGGTGTGAGAGGGGCTCTGCTGGACTTTCTGCAGGAGTTGCCAGACTGCCACCTGCTAAAGAAGAGGATGGGTCACCCATACCTTCCGCTGGAATTTCTCCGCGGGCAGAGGTGAGGGAGGAACAAAGCAGTGGGGGCCAAGACAGGACGGATATCTCAGGCAGGGAAATGGAAAGTTTTCAGAAGAGCGCCTGGGGCCAGGATCATCCTGGCTGGCCTGCAGGCACCAAGTCAGCCTGCGTGCTTTCGCTGGTGTGGATCCACGGCCCTTCCTCTATGCTTTCAAGTCCTTGTACATATTCAGGTGTTTTACCTGGGAAGGGAGGGAACAGTTCAGCAGCAGCTGGCTGCGGGCTCAGCTCACGTTTACTCACAGACGCCTATGTACGGTCCCCCAGCTTTGCAATGAGGACGCTCCTTGCGGGGGTGGGGGGGGGCTGCTGGCTGCATGGGAGATAATTCCCTACCTCTGACCAACTTCAGAATTGTTTACCACTGGAGCAAGTGCCCTGATAGGGTTTTCCTCTGTATAACTAGTGGGTTCTGTTTATTTTTTCTGTTTTGTTTCAAGGTAGATTTTATTCCTCATTTATGTATTTATAGATATAAGCATGGAAATAATTCATTCATACAAATACATCTGTGTGAAGGGAAGAACGTTTTTCTGTTTTATTTTTAAATTTTATTTGTTTTTAAAAATTTTGAAATTTAGTATTATTTATTTTTTTAGACAGCAGGTTATTATTAGTTATCTATTTTATACATATACATGTATACAGGTCAATCCCAATCTCCCAACTCATCCCACCACCACCACCCCATGGCTTCCCCCCCTTGGTTTCCATACGTTTGTTCTCTAACCCTGTGTCTCTAATTCTGCCCTGCAAACCGGTTCATCTGTACCAGTTTTCTAGGTTCCACATATATGCATTAATACACAATATTTGTTTTTCTCTTTCTGACTTACTTCTCTCGGTATGACAGTCTCTAGATCCATCCACGTCTCTACAAATGACCCCGTTTCATTCCTTTTTATGGCTGAGTAATATTCCATTTTATATATGTACCACATCTTTATCCATTCGTCTGTCTGTGGGCATTTAGGTTGCTTCCATTACCTGGCTATTGTAAATAGTGCTGCAATGAACATTGTGGTGAATGTGTCTTTTGGATTTATGGTTTTCTCTGGGTATATGCCCAGAAGTGGGATTGCTGGATCATATGGTAATTGTATTTTTAGTTTTTCTAATGAACCTCCATACTGTTCTCCATAGTGACTGTATCAATTGACATGCCCACCAATAGTGGAAGAGGGATCCATGTGTCCACACCCTCCGCAGCATTTGTAGTTTGTCGATTTTCTGATGATGCCCATTCTAACAGGTGTGAGGTGATACCTCATTGAAGTTTTGACTTGCATTTCTCTAATAATTAGTGATGTTGAGCAGCTTTTCATGTGCATCCTGGCCATCTCTGGGTCTCCTTTGAAGAAATGTCTATTTAGATATTCTACCCATTTTTGAAGTGGGTTGTATTTTTTTTAATATTAAGCTGCATGAGCTGTTTATATATATTGGAGATTAAACCTTTGTCCATTGATTCGTTTTCACATATTTCCTCCCATTCTGAGGGTTGCCTTTTTCCATTCCCGTTTTTTAACAAAAGAAAGAAAGAAAGAAAAAGAAGCAGAACACAAATGTCCGTAAAATATGCCTCTTGAAACTGTCGTTTTGAAATATGGAGGTGTTTTGAATTTTTTGGTCGGTATACGACCCCAGGATTTGTTTTCAGGGCAGGTCTCATTTACAGGCCTGCAATTATTTTGAATATCAACTGACCATTAGCGCTGGGATTAAAGCTGCTGTTGTGTGAAACGGCCACAAGGTGGCAGCAGTTCTCCTTTACCAAATCTGGTGACTAGGGCAACAGAGCCTCAATGGAAGTCGTGTTCTAGGTTGTAATTTAGAATGGAATGTGCCAGGAAAAAGACCCTTAAGTTTGTCTCACTATTTCTTGTTCGGTTTTTTTTCATTTAATTTTTATTTTTTATCACAGCAAGTTTGATTACAATGTTTGGCTTGTTGTAGGTGTGCAAGATGTGGTTCTTTTACGCATATACATATGTCTGTTCTTCCTGGGATCCTTTTCCATGTACGTTATGACAGAATGTTGACTAATCTTCTCTTGGTATTCCGTAGGTGTTTGGTGTCTATATATTTCACCTGTGTTTGTATATGTCTCTTAACCCCAATATCCTAATGTATCCAATCCTCACACCTTTCCATTGGTGAACCGTAAGTTTGTTTAATGAATCTGCGATTGCCCTTCTCTGTGGAAATATCTTCACTAGTATCAAGTTTTAGGTAACACCTATAAGTGATATCATACGATATGTGTCTTTCTCTTTCTGACTTACTACAAGTCACGTGATTACCTCTAGACTCATCTACGGTGCTGCAAATGGCATTGTGTCCTTTTTTTCCTTGGCTAATATTCTGTCTGTACATGTACCAGTTCTTCTTTGACCACTCATCTGTTGATGGACTTTTTGGTTGCTCCCATGTCATGGCTATTGTAATGCTGCGGCAATGCACATTTGCCTGCCTGTGTCTTTCCAATTCTGCCTTCTTAGGTTATAGGCCCAGGAGTTCGCCTGCTGGATCATATGGTAGCAAAATGTTTACCTTGTACAGGCACCGCCATTCTGTTCTCATTAGTGGCTCTTACCAGGTTACATCCCACTTAAAGTTGAGGTGATGCTCTTCTCCACAACACCTTCAGCGTTTATTGTTTGGAGTATTTTTGCTGAAGTTTATTCTGACTAGTGTGAGCTGATACCACTTTGTGCTTGGATTTGCATGCGTCTCATAATACCTTGAAATTGAGCTTTCTGGCATGTCCTTTTTTTCTTCAAACTGTGAGTACAGCTTACCTCTTCAAATTGTTTTCGGGAAGTAGGTGTGACATTTAGAAATATTTTGGCCATTACCTCCCTCAAGACATTATGAGGGCAGGTTTCATTCACAGCCCTCCAGTACTGGTGCATATGAAGTGACCCTTAGCACAGGTTTTAAAGCTGCTGTTGCAGGTAACGGCCAGAGGGTGGCAGCATTTCTGCTTTTCCCAATCTGTTAACTAGGGAAACAGACCACCCTGGCAGTGGTGTTCCTCGGTTATATGTTAGAGTGGAATGTGCCCCCAAAAGCTGATGTCTCCTTACTTATGTTTGTTTTAGAAATTGAATTTCCATATATTTTTTTATTGGAGTCATATTCCATTGTGTTCATGGACCACTTCTTCTTTGAGCATTCCTCTGTTGATGGACATTTTCGTAGCTTCCAAGTGTTGGCTATGGTAAATATTGCTGGAGTGCAGGATTGCCAGCATGTGTCTTTTCTTTTTTGTGGTACATGGGCCTCTCACTGCCGTGGGCCCTCCCATTGCAGAGCACAGGCTCCAGACGCACAGGCCCAGCAGCCATAGCTCACGAGAACAGCCGCTCCGTGGCAAGTGGGATCTTCCCGAATCGGGGCATGAACCCATGTCCCCTGCACTGGCAGGCGGACTCTCATCCACTGCGCCACCAGTGAATCCCAGCCTGTCTTTTTGATTCTCATCCCCTCAGGCGAAAGGCCCAGCAGTGGGTATACTTGATTGAATGGTAGCTCAGTATTTATCTTTACAAGGCACGTCATTTTTGTTTTCATGACTGGCTCTTACCATGTCCCACGTTGAAGCAAGGGTAGGCATTTCTCCAAAACCCCTTCAGCATTTATTGTTTGCAGAATTTTTCCTGATGGGCATTCTGACTGCTGTGAGCTGATAGGTTTTTGTCATTTGGATTTACATATCTTTAATTATTCCTAATGTTTAGCATTTTCCCATGCCTTTTTAAATTTCTGGCAGAGAAAAACAGAAAAAAAAACGGAGAGTACAGTTAAACTCTTGAAATTGTCTTCTTGGATGGTTGCCCTCTTTTGAATGTTCTGGTCAATTTTCGACCCCATGTTTGTTTTTGAGGGCAGGTGTTATTCACAGGCCTGCAATGAGTGTGACTATTTAGTGACCATTAGCAGTGGGTTTAAAGCTGCTGTTGTGGGAAATGGCCACAAGGCGGCAGCGTTTCTCCACTCCCAAGTCTGGTTCCTAGGGCAGCAGAGCCTTTCTGGGACCAATGGAATACAGAAGAAGGCATCATTGAAGTCTAATACAGAATACCATGTCCTGGTGGATGGTAGAATGACCAGTAGGGTCTAGGAATTAGGAACTACTGGATGTATATCCTCGGTGGCTTCACTGACTGTCCTAACATCCTTTACCAGGTCCCCAGCAGCCCACGGGGCTCTCGTGGTCAGGCCCCTCCCAGGATATGGGGCTCACCTGGGCAGGGCCCCAGCAGCCAACGGGGTTCTCATGTTCAGGCCACTCCCAGGGTATGGAGCTCAGCTGTGAAACTACCCAGCAGCCCATGAGGCTCTCGTGCTTAGGCACCTCCCATGATACAGAGCTCCCGTGGGCAGGTACCATGGCAGGGCTGGGCACACAGGAACCGTGCACATAGCCCTCATTGCAGAGCACCCCAGAACGCCTGTCACGCAGAGCTGACACAGAGCACCTCAGAGCAGGACTTGAACTAACCAACAGCAGCTCCGACAGGTCTCTGACCCTGGGCATCACTCTGTGCAGCCTCCCTCTGCCTGGTCTTCCAGAGACTTCCACTGCAGCCGGGGCACCAGGCCTTTGTCTCCAACCATCCCCCCTCCTCTCCCTGACTCCTGGGTTCCTCTCATTAGGATTAGGTCTTCTTGAAATTGTCTCCCACTCATGGGCCAGATAAAATGATGAGAAAACAAGCCGGAGATGCAGCCCCTTGTCTATCCTGACTCTCAGGAGCCCACACCTGTTCCTTGGAACTGGCCGTTTCAGCGAGGTCCATTTTCTGCAATGTGAGCCACTGAGGGGTGAGGATTGGCTGACCGGAGCAGCCTGTCCCTACCGGCCAGCCCTCCCCAGGTGTGCCTGGGTTGAGGTCAATAGAAACACCGCTCCAGGGAGCAACAGCGCCTGCAGCTGTGCCTGACGCCATATTCTCTGCCCCGTCAGCAGTCTCGGGGCTGTGCTGGTGGGAGGGAGTGAGGGGGCACGGTTTTGTGGGTGGCCCGGTGTGAGAGGGGCTCTGCTGGACTTTCTGCAGGAGTTGCCAGACTGCCACCTGCTAAAGAAGAGGATGGGTCACCCATACCTTCCGCTGGAATTTCTCCGCGGGCAGAGGTGAGGGAGGAACAAAGCAGTGGGGGCCAAGACAGGACGGATATCTCAGGCAGGGAAATGGAAAGTTTTCAGAAGAGCGCCTGGGGCCAGGATCATCCTGGCTGGCCTGCAGGCACCAAGTCAGCCTGCGTGCTTTCGCTGGTGTGGATCCACGGCCCTTCCTCTATGCTTTCAAGTCCTTGTACATATTCAGGTGTTTTACCTGGGAAGGGAGGGAACAGTTCAGCAGCAGCTGGCTGGGGGCTCAGCTCACGTTTACTCACAGACGCCTATGTACGGTCCCCCAGCTTTGCAATGAGGACGCTCCTTGCGGGGGTGGGGGGGGCTGCTGGCTGCATGGGAGATAATTCCCTACCTCTGACCAACTTCAGAATTGTTTACCACTGGAGCAAGTGCCCTGATAGGGTTTTCCTCTGTATAACTAGTGGGTTCTGTTTATTTTTTCTGTTTTGTTTCAAGGTAGATTTTATTCCTCATTTATGTATTTATAGATATAAGCATGGAAATAATTCATTCATACAAATACATCTGTGTGAAGGGAAGAACGCTTTTCTGTTTTATTTTTAAATTTTATTTGTTTTTAAAAATTTTGAAATTTAATATTATTTATTTTTTTAGACAGCAGGTTATTATTAGTTATCTATTTTATACATATACATGTATACAGGTCAATCCCAATCTCCCAACTCATCCCACCACCACCACCCCATGGCTTCCCCCCCTTGGTTTCCATACGTTTGTTCTCTAACCCTGTGTCTCTAATTCTGCCCTGCAAACCGGTTCATCTGTACCAGTTTTCTAGGTTCCACATATATGCATTAATACACAATATTTGTTTTTCTCTTTCTGACTTACTTCTCTCGGTATGACAGTCTCTAGATCCATCCACGTCTCTACAAATGACCCCGTTTCATTCCTTTTTATGGCTGAGTAATATTCCATTTTATATATGTACCACATCTTTATCCATTCGTCTGTCTGTGGGCATTTAGGTTGCTTCCATTACCTGGCTATTGTAAATAGTGCTGCAATGAACATTGTGGTGAATGTGTCTTTTGGATTTATGGTTTTCTCTGGGTATATGCCCAGAAGTGGGATTGCTGGATCATATGGTAATTGTATTTTTAGTTTTTCTAATGAACCTCCATACTGTTCTCCATAGTGACTGTATCAATTGACATGCCCACCAATAGTGGAAGAGGGATCCATGTGTCCACACCCTCCGCAGCATTTGTAGTTTGTCGATTTTCTGATGATGCCCATTCTAACAGGTGTGAGGTGATACCTCATTGAAGTTTTGACTTGCATTTCTCTAATAATTAGTGATGTTGAGCAGCTTTTCATGTGCATCCTGGCCATCTCTGGGTCTCCTTTGAAGAAATGTCTATTTAGATATTCTACCCATTTTTGAAGTGGGTTGTATTTTTTTTAATATTAAGCTGCATGAGCTGTTTATATATATTGGAGATTAAACCTTTGTCCATTGATTCGTTTCCACATATTTCCTCCCATTCTGAGGGTTGCCTTTTTCCATTCCCGTTTTTTAACAAAAGAAAGAAAGAAAGAAAAAGAAGCAGAACACAAATGTCCGTAAAATATGCCTCTTGAAACTGTCGTTTTGAAATATGGAGGTGTTTTGAATTTTTTGGTCGGTATACGACCCCAGGATTTGTTTTCAGGGCAGGTCTCATTTACAGGCCTGCAATTATTTTGAATATCAACTGACCATTAGCGCTGGGATTAAAGCTGCTGTTGTGTGAAACGGCCACAAGGTGGCAGCAGTTCTCCTTTACCAAATCTGGTGACTAGGGCAACAGAGCCTCAATGGAAGTCGTGTTCTAGGTTGTAATTTAGAATGGAATGTGCCAGGAAAAAGACCCTTAAGTTTGTCTCACTATTTCTTGTTCGGTTTTTTTTTCATTTAATTTTTATTTTTTATCACAGCAAGTTTGATTACAATGTTTGGCTTGTTGTAGGTGTGCAAGATGTGGTTCTTTTACGCATATACATATGTCTGTTCTTCCTGGGATCCTTTTCCATGTACGTTATGACAGAATGTTGACTAATCTTCTCTTGGTATTCCGTAGGTGTTTGGTGTCTATATATTTCACCTGTGTTTGTATATGTCTCTTAACCCCAATATCCTAATGTATCCAATCCTCACACCTTTCCATTGGTGAACCGTAAGTTTGTTTAATGAATCTGCGATTGCCCTTCTCTGTGGAAATATCTTCACTAGTATCAAGTTTTAGGTAACACCTATAAGTGATATCATACGATATGTGTCTTTCTCTTTCTGACTTACTACAAGTCACGTGATTACCTCTAGACTCATCTACGGTGCTGCAAATGGCATTGTGTCCTTTTTTTCCTTGGCTAATATTCTGTCTGTACATGTACCAGTTCTTCTTTGACCACTCATCTGTTGATGGACTTTTTGGTTGCTCCCATGTCATGGCTATTGTAATGCTGCGGCAATGCACATTTGCCTGCCTGTGTCTTTCCAATTCTGTCTTCTTAGGTTATAGGCCCAGGAGTTCGCCTGCTGGATCATATGGTAGCAAAATGTTTACCTTGTACAGGCACCGCCATTCTGTTCTCATTAGTGGCTCTTACCAGGTTACGTCCCACTTAAAGTTGAGGTGATGCTCTTCTCCACAACACCTTCAGCGTTTATTGTTTGGAGTATTTTTGCTGAAGTTTATTCTGACTAGTGTGAGCTGATACCACTTTGTGCTTGGATTTGCATGCGTCTCATAATACCTTGAAATTGAGCTTTCTGGCATGTCCTTTTTTTCTTCAAACTGTGAGTACAGCTTACCTCTTCAAACTGTTTTCGGGAAGTAGGTGTGACATTTAGAAATATTTTGGCCATTACCTCCCTCAAGACATTATGAGGGCAGGTTTCATTCACAGCCCTCCAGTACTGGTGCATATGAAGTGACCCTTAGCACAGGTTTTAAAGCTGCTGTTGCAGGTAACGGCCAGAGGGTGGCAGCATTTCTGCTTTTCCCAATCTGTTAACTAGGGAAACAGACCATCCTGGCAGTGGTGTTCCTCGGTTCTATATTAGAGTGGAATGTGCCCCCAAAAGCTGATGTCTCCTTACTTATGTTTGTTTTAGAAATCGAATTTCTCTATATTTTTTTATTGGAGTCATATTCCATTGTGTTCATGGACCACTTCTTCTTTGAGCATTCCTCTGTTGATGGACATTTTCGTAGCTTCCAAGTGTTGGCTATGGTAAATATTGCTGGAGTGCAGGATTGCCAGCATGTGTCTTTTCTTTTTTGTGGTACATGGGCCTCTCACTGCCGTGGGCCCTCCCATTGCAGAGCACAGGCTCCGGACGCACAGGCCCAGCAGCCATAGCTCACGGGAACAGCCGCTCCGCGGCAAGTGGGATCTTCCCGAATCGGGGCATGAACCCATGTCCCCTGCACTGGCAGGCGGACTCTCATCCACTGCGCCACCAGTGAATCCCAGCCTGTCTTTTTGATTCTCATCCCCTCAGGCGAAAGGCCCAGCAGTGGGTATACTTGATTGAATGGTAGCTCAGTATTTATCTTTACAAGGCACGTCATTTTTGTTTTCATGACTGGCTCTTACCATGTCCCACGTTGAAGCAAGGGTAGGCATTTCTCCAAAACCCCTTCAGCATTTATTGTTTGCAGAATTTTTCCTGATGGGCATTCTGACTGCTGTGAGCTGATAGGTTTTTGTCATTTTGATTTGCATATCTTTAATTATTCCTAATGTTTAGCATTTTCCCATGCCTTTTTAAATTTCTGGCAGAGAAAAACAGAAAAAAAAAACGGAGAGTACAGTTAAACTCTTGAAATTGTCTTCTTGGATGGTTGCCCTCTTTTGAATGTTCTGGTCAATTTTCGACCCCATGTTTGTTTTTGAGGGCAGGTGTTATTCACAGGCCTGCAATGAGTGTGACTATTTAGTGACCATTAGCAGTGGGTTTAAAGCTGCTGTTGTGGGAAATGGCCACAAGGCGGCAGCGTTTCTCCACTCCCAAGTCTGGTTCCTAGGGCAGCAGAGCCTTTCTGGGACCAATGGAATACAGAAGAAGGCATCATTGAAGTCTAATACAGAATACCATGTCCTGGTGGATGGTAGAATGACCAGTAGGGTCTAGGAATTAGGAACTACTGGATGTATATCCTCGGTGGCTTCACTGACTGTCCTAACATCCTTTACCAGGTCCCCAGCAGCCCACGGGGCTCTCGTGGTCAGGCCCCTCCCAGGATATGGGGCTCACCTGGGCAGGGCCCCAGCAGCCAACGGGGTTCTCATGTTCAGGCCACTCCCAGGGTATGGAGCTCAGCTGTGAAACTACCCAGCAGCCCATGAGGCTCTCGTGCTTAGGCACCTCCCATGATACAGAGCTCCCGTGGGCAGGTACCATGGCAGGGCTGGGCACACAGGAACCGTGCACATAGCCCTCATTGCAGAGCACCCCAGAACGCCTGTCACGCAGAGCTGACACAGAGCACCTCAGAGCAGGACTTGAACTAACCAACAGCAGCTCCGACAGGTCTCTGACCCTGGGCATCACTCTGTGCAGCCTCCCTCTGCCTGGTCTTCCAGAGACTTCCACTGCAGCCGGGGCACCAGGCCTTTGTCTCCAACCATCCCCCCTCCTCTCCCTGACTCCTGGGTTCCTCTCATTAGGATTAGGTCTTCTTGAAATTGTCTCCCACTCATGGGCCAGATAAAATGATGAGAAAACAAGCCGGAGATGCAGCCCCTTGTCTATCCTGACTCTCAGGAGCCCACACCTGTTCCTTGGAACTGGCCGTTTCAGCGAGGTCCATTTTCTGCAATGTGAGCCACTGAGGGGTGAGGATTGGCTGACCGGAGCAGCCTGTCCCTACCGGCCAGCCCTCCCCAGGTGTGCCTGGGTTGAGGTCAATAGAAACACCGCTCCAGGGAGCAACAGCGCCTGCAGCTGTGCCTGACGCCATATTCTCTGCCCCGTCAGCAGTCTCGGGGCTGTGCTGGTGGGAGGGAGTGAGGGGGCACGGTTTTGTGGGTGGCCCGGTGTGAGAGGGGCTCTGCTGGACTTTCTGCAGGAGTTGCCAGACTGCCACCTGCTAAAGAAGAGGATGGGTCACCCATACCTTCCGCTGGAATTTCTCCGCGGGCAGAGGTGAGGGAGGAACAAAGCAGTGGGGGCCAAGACAGGACGGATATCTCAGGCAGGGAAATGGAAAGTTTTCAGAAGAGCGCCTGGGGCCAGGATCATCCTGGCTGGCCTGCAGGCACCAAGTCAGCCTGCGTGCTTTCGCTGGTGTGGATCCACGGCCCTTCCTCTATGCTTTCAAGTCCTTGTACATATTCAGGTGTTTTACCTGGGAAGGGAGGGAACAGTTCAGCAGCAGCTGGCTGCGGGCTCAGCTCACGTTTACTCACAGACGCCTATGTACGGTCCCCCAGCTTTGCAATGAGGACGCTCCTTGCGGGGGTGGGGGGGGGCTGCTGGCTGCATGGGAGATAATTCCCTACCTCTGACCAACTTCAGAATTGTTTACCACTGGAGCAAGTGCCCTGATAGGGTTTTCCTCTGTATAACTAGTGGGTTCTGTTTATTTTTTCTGTTTTGTTTCAAGGTAGATTTTATTCCTCATTTATGTATTTATAGATATAAGCATGGAAATAATTCATTCATACAAATACATCTGTGTGAAGGGAAGAACGTTTTTCTGTTTTATTTTTAAATTTTATTTGTTTTTAAAAATTTTGAAATTTAGTATTATTTATTTTTTTAGACAGCAGGTTATTATTAGTTATCTATTTTATACATATACATGTATACAGGTCAATCCCAATCTCCCAACTCATCCCACCACCACCACCCCATGGCTTCCCCCCCTTGGTTTCCATACGTTTGTTCTCTAACCCTGTGTCTCTAATTCTGCCCTGCAAACCGGTTCATCTGTACCAGTTTTCTAGGTTCCACATATATGCATTAATACACAATATTTGTTTTTCTCTTTCTGACTTACTTCTCTCGGTATGACAGTCTCTAGATCCATCCACGTCTCTACAAATGACCCCGTTTCATTCCTTTTTATGGCTGAGTAATATTCCATTTTATATATGTACCACATCTTTATCCATTCGTCTGTCTGTGGGCATTTAGGTTGCTTCCATTACCTGGCTATTGTAAATAGTGCTGCAATGAACATTGTGGTGAATGTGTCTTTTGGATTTATGGTTTTCTCTGGGTATATGCCCAGAAGTGGGATTGCTGGATCATATGGTAATTGTATTTTTAGTTTTTCTAATGAACCTCCATACTGTTCTCCATAGTGACTGTATCAATTGACATGCCCACCAATAGTGGAAGAGGGATCCATGTGTCCACACCCTCCGCAGCATTTGTAGTTTGTCGATTTTCTGATGATGCCCATTCTAACAGGTGTGAGGTGATACCTCATTGAAGTTTTGACTTGCATTTCTCTAATAATTAGTGATGTTGAGCAGCTTTTCATGTGCATCCTGGCCATCTCTGGGTCTCCTTTGAAGAAATGTCTATTTAGATATTCTACCCATTTTTGAAGTGGGTTGTATTTTTTTTAATATTAAGCTGCATGAGCTGTTTATATATATTGGAGATTAAACCTTTGTCCATTGATTCGTTTTCACATATTTCCTCCCATTCTGAGGGTTGCCTTTTTCCATTCCCGTTTTTTAACAAAAGAAAGAAAGAAAGAAAAAGAAGCAGAACACAAATGTCCGTAAAATATGCCTCTTGAAACTGTCGTTTTGAAATATGGAGGTGTTTTGAATTTTTTGGTCGGTATACGACCCCAGGATTTGTTTTCAGGGCAGGTCTCATTTACAGGCCTGCAATTATTTTGAATATCAACTGACCATTAGCGCTGGGATTAAAGCTGCTGTTGTGTGAAACGGCCACAAGGTGGCAGCAGTTCTCCTTTACCAAATCTGGTGACTAGGGCAACAGAGCCTCAATGGAAGTCGTGTTCTAGGTTGTAATTTAGAATGGAATGTGCCAGGAAAAAGACCCTTAAGTTTGTCTCACTATTTCTTGTTCGGTTTTTTTTCATTTAATTTTTATTTTTTATCACAGCAAGTTTGATTACAATGTTTGGCTTGTTGTAGGTGTGCAAGATGTGGTTCTTTTACGCATATACATATGTCTGTTCTTCCTGGGATCCTTTTCCATGTACGTTATGACAGAATGTTGACTAATCTTCTCTTGGTATTCCGTAGGTGTTTGGTGTCTATATATTTCACCTGTGTTTGTATATGTCTCTTAACCCCAATATCCTAATGTATCCAATCCTCACACCTTTCCATTGGTGAACCGTAAGTTTGTTTAATGAATCTGCGATTGCCCTTCTCTGTGGAAATATCTTCACTAGTATCAAGTTTTAGGTAACACCTATAAGTGATATCATACGATATGTGTCTTTCTCTTTCTGACTTACTACAAGTCACGTGATTACCTCTAGACTCATCTACGGTGCTGCAAATGGCATTGTGTCCTTTTTTTCCTTGGCTAATATTCTGTCTGTACATGTACCAGTTCTTCTTTGACCACTCATCTGTTGATGGACTTTTTGGTTGCTCCCATGTCATGGCTATTGTAATGCTGCGGCAATGCACATTTGCCTGCCTGTGTCTTTCCAATTCTGCCTTCTTAGGTTATAGGCCCAGGAGTTCGCCTGCTGGATCATATGGTAGCAAAATGTTTACCTTGTACAGGCACCGCCATTCTGTTCTCATTAGTGGCTCTTACCAGGTTACATCCCACTTAAAGTTGAGGTGATGCTCTTCTCCACAACACCTTCAGCGTTTATTGTTTGGAGTATTTTTGCTGAAGTTTATTCTGACTAGTGTGAGCTGATACCACTTTGTGCTTGGATTTGCATGCGTCTCATAATACCTTGAAATTGAGCTTTCTGGCATGTCCTTTTTTTCTTCAAACTGTGAGTACAGCTTACCTCTTCAAATTGTTTTCGGGAAGTAGGTGTGACATTTAGAAATATTTTGGCCATTACCTCCCTCAAGACATTATGAGGGCAGGTTTCATTCACAGCCCTCCAGTACTGGTGCATATGAAGTGACCCTTAGCACAGGTTTTAAAGCTGCTGTTGCAGGTAACGGCCAGAGGGTGGCAGCATTTCTGCTTTTCCCAATCTGTTAACTAGGGAAACAGACCACCCTGGCAGTGGTGTTCCTCGGTTATATGTTAGAGTGGAATGTGCCCCCAAAAGCTGATGTCTCCTTACTTATGTTTGTTTTAGAAATTGAATTTCCATATATTTTTTTATTGGAGTCATATTCCATTGTGTTCATGGACCACTTCTTCTTTGAGCATTCCTCTGTTGATGGACATTTTCGTAGCTTCCAAGTGTTGGCTATGGTAAATATTGCTGGAGTGCAGGATTGCCAGCATGTGTCTTTTCTTTTTTGTGGTACATGGGCCTCTCACTGCCGTGGGCCCTCCCATTGCAGAGCACAGGCTCCAGACGCACAGGCCCAGCAGCCATAGCTCACGAGAACAGCCGCTCCGTGGCAAGTGGGATCTTCCCGAATCGGGGCATGAACCCATGTCCCCTGCACTGGCAGGCGGACTCTCATCCACTGCGCCACCAGTGAATCCCAGCCTGTCTTTTTGATTCTCATCCCCTCAGGCGAAAGGCCCAGCAGTGGGTATACTTGATTGAATGGTAGCTCAGTATTTATCTTTACAAGGCACGTCATTTTTGTTTTCATGACTGGCTCTTACCATGTCCCACGTTGAAGCAAGGGTAGGCATTTCTCCAAAACCCCTTCAGCATTTATTGTTTGCAGAATTTTTCCTGATGGGCATTCTGACTGCTGTGAGCTGATAGGTTTTTGTCATTTGGATTTACATATCTTTAATTATTCCTAATGTTTAGCATTTTCCCATGCCTTTTTAAATTTCTGGCAGAGAAAAACAGAAAAAAAAAACGGAGAGTACAGTTAAACTCTTGAAATTGTCTTCTTGGATGGTTGCCCTCTTTTGAATGTTCTGGTCAATTTTCGACCCCATGTTTGTTTTTGAGGGCAGGTGTTATTCACAGGCCTGCAATGAGTGTGACTATTTAGTGACCATTAGCAGTGGGTTTAAAGCTGCTGTTGTGGGAAATGGCCACAAGGCGGCAGCGTTTCTCCACTCCCAAGTCTGGTTCCTAGGGCAGCAGAGCCTTTCTGGGACCAATGGAATACAGAAGAAGGCATCATTGAAGTCTAATACAGAATACCATGTCCTGGTGGATGGTAGAATGACCAGTAGGGTCTAGGAATTAGGAACTACTGGATGTATATCCTCGGTGGCTTCACTGACTGTCCTAACATCCTTTACCAGGTCCCCAGCAGCCCACGGGGCTCTCGTGGTCAGGCCCCTCCCAGGATATGGGGCTCACCTGGGCAGGGCCCCAGCAGCCAACGGGGTTCTCATGTTCAGGCCACTCCCAGGGTATGGAGCTCAGCTGTGAAACTACCCAGCAGCCCATGAGGCTCTCGTGCTTAGGCACCTCCCATGATACAGAGCTCCCGTGGGCAGGTACCATGGCAGGGCTGGGCACACAGGAACCGTGCACATAGCCCTCATTGCAGAGCACCCCAGAACGCCTGTCACGCAGAGCTGACACAGAGCACCTCAGAGCAGGACTTGAACTAACCAACAGCAGCTCCGACAGGTCTCTGACCCTGGGCATCACTCTGTGCAGCCTCCCTCTGCCTGGTCTTCCAGAGACTTCCACTGCAGCCGGGGCACCAGGCCTTTGTCTCCAACCATCCCCCCTCCTCTCCCTGACTCCTGGGTTCCTCTCATTAGGATTAGGTCTTCTTGAAATTGTCTCCCACTCATGGGCCAGATAAAATGATGAGAAAACAAGCCGGAGATGCAGCCCCTTGTCTATCCTGACTCTCAGGAGCCCACACCTGTTCCTTGGAACTGGCCGTTTCAGCGAGGTCCATTTTCTGCAATGTGAGCCACTGAGGGGTGAGGATTGGCTGACCGGAGCAGCCTGTCCCTACCGGCCAGCCCTCCCCAGGTGTGCCTGGGTTGAGGTCAATAGAAACACC
The DNA here is from genome assembly GCF_964341445.2 of Mesoplodon mirus. Classification (NCBI taxonomy): domain Eukaryota; kingdom Metazoa; phylum Chordata; class Mammalia; order Artiodactyla; family Ziphiidae; genus Mesoplodon; species Mesoplodon mirus. The sequence continues at coordinate 94,320,070 of NC_138979.1, forward strand.
GCTCCAGGGAGCAACAGCGCCTGCAGCTGTGCCTGACGCCATATTCTCTGCCCCGTCAGCAGTCTCGGGGCTGTGCTGGTGGGAGGGAGTGAGGGGGCACGGTTTTGTGGGTGGCCCGGTGTGAGAGGGGCTCTGCTGGACTTTCTGCAGGAGTTGCCAGACTGCCACCTGCTAAAGAAGAGGATGGGTCACCCATACCTTCCGCTGGAATTTCTCCGCGGGCAGAGGTGAGGGAGGAACAAAGCAGTGGGGGCCAAGACAGGACGGATATCTCAGGCAGGGAAATGGAAAGTTTTCAGAAGAGCGCCTGGGGCCAGGATCATCCTGGCTGGCCTGCAGGCACCAAGTCAGCCTGCGTGCTTTCGCTGGTGTGGATCCACGGCCCTTCCTCTATGCTTTCAAGTCCTTGTACATATTCAGGTGTTTTACCTGGGAAGGGAGGGAACAGTTCAGCAGCAGCTGGCTGGGGGCTCAGCTCACGTTTACTCACAGACGCCTATGTACGGTCCCCCAGCTTTGCAATGAGGACGCTCCTTGCGGGGGTGGGGGGGGCTGCTGGCTGCATGGGAGATAATTCCCTACCTCTGACCAACTTCAGAATTGTTTACCACTGGAGCAAGTGCCCTGATAGGGTTTTCCTCTGTATAACTAGTGGGTTCTGTTTATTTTTTCTGTTTTGTTTCAAGGTAGATTTTATTCCTCATTTATGTATTTATAGATATAAGCATGGAAATAATTCATTCATACAAATACATCTGTGTGAAGGGAAGAACGTTTTTCTGTTTTATTTTTAAATTTTATTTGTTTTTAAAAATTTTGAAATTTAGTATTATTTATTTTTTTAGACAGCAGGTTATTATTAGTTATCTATTTTATACATATACATGTATACAGGTCAATCCCAATCTCCCAACTCATCCCACCACCACCACCCCATGGCTTCCCCCCCTTGGTTTCCATACGTTTGTTCTCTAACCCTGTGTCTCTAATTCTGCCCTGCAAACCGGTTCATCTGTACCAGTTTTCTAGGTTCCACATATATGCATTAATACACAATATTTGTTTTTCTCTTTCTGACTTACTTCTCTCAGTATGACAGTCTCTAGATCCATCCACGTCTCTACAAATGACCCCGTTTCATTCCTTTTTATGGCTGAGTAATATTCCATTTTATATATGTACCACATCTTTATCCATTCGTCTGTCTGTGAGCATTTAGGTTGCTTCCATTACCTGGCTATTGTAAATAGTGCTGCAATGAACATTGTGGTGAATGTGTCTTTTGGATTTATGGTTTTCTCTGGGTATATGCCCAGAAGTGGGATTGCTGGATCATATGGTAATTGTATTTTTAGTTTTTCTAATGAACCTCCATACTGTTCTCCATAGTGACTGTATCAATTGACATGCCCACCAATAGTGGAAGAGGGATCCATGTGTCCACACCCTCCGCAGCATTTGTAGTTTGTCGATTTTCTGATGATGCCCATTCTAACAGGTGTGAGGTGATACCTCATTGAAGTTTTGACTTGCATTTCTCTAATAATTAGTGATGTTGAGCAGCTTTTCATGTGCATCCTGGCCATCTCTGGGTCTCCTTTGAAGAAATGTCTATTTAGATATTCTACCCATTTTTGAAGTGGGTTGTATTTTTTTTAATATTAAGCTGCATGAGCTGTTTATATATATTGGAGATTAAACCTTTGTCCATTGATTCGTTTCCACATATTTCCTCCCATTCTGAGGGTTGCCTTTTTCCATTCCCGTTTTTTAACAAAAGAAAGAAAGAAAGAAAAAGAAGCAGAACACAAATGTCCGTAAAATATGCCTCTTGAAACTGTCGTTTTGAAATATGGAGGTGTTTTGAATTTTTTGGTCGGTATACGACCCCAGGATTTGTTTTCAGGGCAGGTCTCATTTACAGGCCTGCAATTATTTTGAATATCAACTGACCATTAGCGCTGGGATTAAAGCTGCTGTTGTGTGAAACGGCCACAAGGTGGCAGCAGTTCTCCTTTACCAAATCTGGTGACTAGGGCAACAGAGCCTCAATGGAAGTCGTGTTCTAGGTTGTAATTTAGAATGGAATGTGCCAGGAAAAAGACCCTTAAGTTTGTCTCACTATTTCTTGTTCGGTTTTTTTTCATTTAATTTTTATTTTTTATCACAGCAAGTTTGATTACAATGTTTGGCTTGTTGTAGGTGTGCAAGATGTGGTTCTTTTACGCATATACATATGTCTGTTCTTCCTGGGATCCTTTTCCATGTACGTTATGACAGAATGTTGACTAATCTTCTCTTGGTATTCCGTAGGTGTTTGGTGTCTATATATTTCACCTGTGTTTGTATATGTCTCTTAACCCCAATATCCTAATGTATCCAATCCTCACACCTTTCCATTGGTGAACCGTAAGTTTGTTTAATGAATCTGCGATTGCCCTTCTCTGTGGAAATATCTTCACTAGTATCAAGTTTTAGGTAACACCTATAAGTGATATCATACGATATGTGTCTTTCTCTTTCTGACTTACTACAAGTCACGTGATTACCTCTAGACTCATCTACGGTGCTGCAAATGGCATTGTGTCCTTTTTTTCCTTGGCTAATATTCTGTCTGTACATGTACCAGTTCTTCTTTGACCACTCATCTGTTGATGGACTTTTTGGTTGCTCCCATGTCATGGCTATTGTAATGCTGCGGCAATGCACATTTGCCTGCCTGTGTCTTTCCAATTCTGTCTTCTTAGGTTATAGGCCCAGGAGTTCGCCTGCTGGATCATATGGTAGCAAAATGTTTACCTTGTACAGGCACCGCCATTCTGTTCTCATTAGTGGCTCTTACCAGGTTACATCCCACTTAAAGTTGAGGTGATGCTCTTCTCCACAACACCTTCAGCGTTTATTGTTTGGAGTATTTTTGCTGAAGTTTATTCTGACTAGTGTGAGCTGATACCACTTTGTGCTTGGATTTGCATGCGTCTCATAATACCTTGAAATTGAGCTTTCTGGCATGTCCTTTTTTTCTTCAAACTGTGAGTACAGCTTACCTCTTCAAATTGTTTTCGGGAAGTAGGTGTGACATTTAGAAATATTTTGGCCATTACCTCCCTCAAGACATTATGAGGGCAGGTTTCATTCACAGCCCTCCAGTACTGGTGCATATGAAGTGACCCTTAGCACAGGTTTTAAAGCTGCTGTTGCAGGTAACGGCCAGAGGGTGGCAGCATTTCTGCTTTTCCCAATCTGTTAACTAGGGAAACAGACCACCCTGGCAGTGGTGTTCCTCGGTTATATGTTAGAGTGGAATGTGCCCCCAAAAGCTGATGTCTCCTTACTTATGTTTGTTTTAGAAATCGAATTTCTCTATATTTTTTTATTGGAGTCATATTCCATTGTGTTCATGGACCACTTCTTCTTTGAGCATTCCTCTGTTGATGGACATTTTCGTAGCTTCCAAGTGTTGGCTATGGTAAATATTGCTGGAGTGCAGGATTGCCAGCATGTGTCTTTTCTTTTTTGTGGTACATGGGCCTCTCACTGCCGTGGGCCCTCCCATTGCAGAGCACAGGCTCCGGACGCACAGGCCCAGCAGCCATAGCTCACGGGAACAGCCGCTCCGCGGCAAGTGGGATCTTCCCGAATCGGGGCATGAACCCATGTCCCCTGCACTGGCAGGCGGACTCTCATCCACTGCGCCACCAGTGAATCCCAGCCTGTCTTTTTGATTCTCATCCCCTCAGGCGAAAGGCCCAGCAGTGGGTATACTTGATTGAATGGTAGCTCAGTATTTATCTTTACAAGGCACGTCATTTTTGTTTTCATGACTGGCTCTTACCATGTCCCACGTTGAAGCAAGGGTAGGCATTTCTCCAAAACCCCTTCAGCATTTATTGTTTGCAGAATTTTTCCTGATGGGCATTCTGACTGCTGTGAGCTGATAGGTTTTTGTCATTTGGATTTACATATCTTTAATTATTCCTAATGTTTAGCATTTTCCCATGCCTTTTTAAATTTCTGGCAGAGAAAAACAGAAAAAAAAACGGAGAGTACAGTTAAACTCTTGAAATTGTCTTCTTGGATGGTTGCCCTCTTTTGAATGTTCTGGTCAATTTTCGACCCCATGTTTGTTTTTGAGGGCAGGTGTTATTCACAGGCCTGCAATGAGTGTGACTATTTAGTGACCATTAGCAGTGGGTTTAAAGCTGCTGTTGTGGGAAATGGCCACAAGGCGGCAGCGTTTCTCCACTCCCAAGTCTGGTTCCTAGGGCAGCAGAGCCTTTCTGGGACCAATGGAATACAGAAGAAGGCATCATTGAAGTCTAATACAGAATACCATGTCCTGGTGGATGGTAGAATGACCAGTAGGGTCTAGGAATTAGGAACTACTGGATGTATATCCTCGGTGGCTTCACTGACTGTCCTAACATCCTTTACCAGGTCCCCAGCAGCCCATGGGGCTCTCGTGGTCAGGCCCCTCCCAGGATATGGGGCTCACCTGGGCAGGGCCCCAGCAGCCAACGGGGTTCTCATGTTCAGGCCACTCCCAGGGTATGGAGCTCAGCTGTGAAACTACCCAGCAGCCCATGAGGCTCTCGTGCTTAGGCACCTCCCATGATACAGAGCTCCCGTGGGCAGGTACCATGGCAGGGCTGGGCACACAGGAACCGTGCACATAGCCCTCATTGCAGAGCACCCCAGAACGCCTGTCACGCAGAGCTGACACAGAGCACCTCAGAGCAGGACTTGAACTAACCAACAGCAGCTCCGACAGGTCTCTGACCCTGGGCATCACTCTGTGCAGCCTCCCTCTGCCTGGTCTTCCAGAGACTTCCACTGCAGCCGGGGCACCAGGCCTTTGTCTCCAACCATCCCCCCTCCTCTCCCTGACTCCTGGGTTCCTCTCATTAGGATTAGGTCTTCTTGAAATTGTCTCCCACTCATGGGCCAGATAAAATGATGAGAAAACAAGCCGGAGATGCAGCCCCTTGTCTATCCTGACTCTCAGGAGCCCACACCTGTTCCTTGGAACTGGCCGTTTCAGCGAGGTCCATTTTCTGCAATGTGAGCCACTGAGGGGTGAGGATTGGCTGACCGGAGCAGCCTGTCCCTACCGGCCAGCCCTCCCCAGGTGTGCCTGGGTTGAGGTCAATAGAAACACCGCTCCAGGGAGCAACAGCGCCTGCAGCTGTGCCTGACGCCATATTCTCTGCCCCGTCAGCAGTCTCGGGGCTGTGCTGGTGGGAGGGAGTGAGGGGGCACGGTTTTGTGGGTGGCCCGGTGTGAGAGGGGCTCTGCTGGACTTTCTGCAGGAGTTGCCAGACTGCCACCTGCTAAAGAAGAGGATGGGTCACCCATACCTTCCGCTGGAATTTCTCCGCGGGCAGAGGTGAGGGAGGAACAAAGCAGTGGGGGCCAAGACAGGACGGATATCTCAGGCAGGGAAATGGAAAGTTTTCAGAAGAGCGCCTGGGGCCAGGATCATCCTGGCTGGCCTGCAGGCACCAAGTCAGCCTGCGTGCTTTCGCTGGTGTGGATCCACGGCCCTTCCTCTATGCTTTCAAGTCCTTGTACATATTCAGGTGTTTTACCTGGGAAGGGAGGGAACAGTTCAGCAGCAGCTGGCTGCGGGCTCAGCTCACGTTTACTCACAGACGCCTATGTACGGTCCCCCAGCTTTGCAATGAGGACGCTCCTTGCGGGGGTGGGGGGGGGCTGCTGGCTGCATGGGAGATAATTCCCTACCTCTGACCAACTTCAGAATTGTTTACCACTGGAGCAAGTGCCCTGATAGGGTTTTCCTCTGTATAACTAGTGGGTTCTGTTTATTTTTTCTGTTTTGTTTCAAGGTAGATTTTATTCCTCATTTATGTATTTATAGATATAAGCATGGAAATAATTCATTCATACAAATACATCTGTGTGAAGGGAAGAACGTTTTTCTGTTTTATTTTTAAATTTTATTTGTTTTTAAAAATTTTGAAATTTAGTATTATTTATTTTTTTAGACAGCAGGTTATTATTAGTTATCTATTTTATACATATACATGTATACAGGTCAATCCCAATCTCCCAACTCATCCCACCACCACCACCCCATGGCTTCCCCCCCTTGGTTTCCATACGTTTGTTCTCTAACCCTGTGTCTCTAATTCTGCCCTGCAAACCGGTTCATCTGTACCAGTTTTCTAGGTTCCACATATATGCATTAATACACAATATTTGTTTTTCTCTTTCTGACTTACTTCTCTCGGTATGACAGTCTCTAGATCCATCCACGTCTCTACAAATGACCCCGTTTCATTCCTTTTTATGGCTGAGTAATATTCCATTTTATATATGTACCACATCTTTATCCATTCGTCTGTCTGTGGGCATTTAGGTTGCTTCCATTACCTGGCTATTGTAAATAGTGCTGCAATGAACATTGTGGTGAATGTGTCTTTTGGATTTATGGTTTTCTCTGGGTATATGCCCAGAAGTGGGATTGCTGGATCATATGGTAATTGTATTTTTAGTTTTTCTAATGAACCTCCATACTGTTCTCCATAGTGACTGTATCAATTGACATGCCCACCAATAGTGGAAGAGGGATCCATGTGTCCACACCCTCCGCAGCATTTGTAGTTTGTCGATTTTCTGATGATGCCCATTCTAACAGGTGTGAGGTGATACCTCATTGAAGTTTTGACTTGCATTTCTCTAATAATTAGTGATGTTGAGCAGCTTTTCATGTGCATCCTGGCCATCTCTGGGTCTCCTTTGAAGAAATGTCTATTTAGATATTCTACCCATTTTTGAAGTGGGTTGTATTTTTTTTAATATTAAGCTGCATGAGCTGTTTATATATATTGGAGATTAAACCTTTGTCCATTGATTCGTTTTCACATATTTCCTCCCATTCTGAGGGTTGCCTTTTTCCATTCCCGTTTTTTAACAAAAGAAAGAAAGAAAGAAAAAGAAGCAGAACACAAATGTCCGTAAAATATGCCTCTTGAAACTGTCGTTTTGAAATATGGAGGTGTTTTGAATTTTTTGGTCGGTATACGACCCCAGGATTTGTTTTCAGGGCAGGTCTCATTTACAGGCCTGCAATTATTTTGAATATCAACTGACCATTAGCGCTGGGATTAAAGCTGCTGTTGTGTGAAACGGCCACAAGGTGGCAGCAGTTCTCCTTTACCAAATCTGGTGACTAGGGCAACAGAGCCTCAATGGAAGTCGTGTTCTAGGTTGTAATTTAGAATGGAATGTGCCAGGAAAAAGACCCATAAGTTTGTCTCACTATTTCTTGTTCGGTTTTTTTTCATTTAATTTTTATTTTTTATCACAGCAAGTTTGATTACAATGTTTGGCTTGTTGTAGGTGTGCAAGATGTGGTTCTTTTACGCATATACATATGTCTGTTCTTCCTGGGATCCTTTTCCATGTACGTTATGACAGAATGTTGACTAATCTTCTCTTGGTATTCCGTAGGTGTTTGGTGTCTATATATTTCACCTGTGTTTGTATATGTCTCTTAACCCCAATATCCTAATGTATCCAATCCTCACACCTTTCCATTGGTGAACCGTAAGTTTGTTTAATGAATCTGCGATTGCCCTTCTCTGTGGAAATATCTTCACTAGTATCAAGTTTTAGGTAACACCTATAAGTGATATCATACGATATGTGTCTTTCTCTTTCTGACTTACTACAAGTCACGTGATTACCTCTAGACTCATCTACGGTGCTGCAAATGGCATTGTGTCCTTTTTTTCCTTGGCTAATATTCTGTCTGTACATGTACCAGTTCTTCTTTGACCACTCATCTGTTGATGGACTTTTTGGTTGCTCCCATGTCATGGCTATTGTAATGCTGCGGCAATGCACATTTGCCTGCCTGTGTCTTTCCAATTCTGTCTTCTTAGGTTATAGGCCCAGGAGTTCGCCTGCTGGATCATATGGTAGCAAAATGTTTACCTTGTACAGGCACCGCCATTCTGTTCTCATTAGTGGCTCTTACCAGGTTACATCCCACTTAAAGTTGAGGTGATGCTCTTCTCCACAACACCTTCAGCGTTTATTGTTTGGAGTATTTTTGCTGAAGTTTATTCTGACTAGTGTGAGCTGATACCACTTTGTGCTTGGATTTGCATGCGTCTCATAATACCTTGAAATTGAGCTTTCTGGCATGTCCTTTTTTTCTTCAAACTGTGAGTACAGCTTACCTCTTCAAATTGTTTTCGGGAAGTAGGTGTGACATTTAGAAATATTTTGGCCATTACCTCCCTCAAGACATTATGAGGGCAGGTTTCATTCACAGCCCTCCAGTACTGGTGCATATGAAGTGACCCTTAGCACAGGTTTTAAAGCTGCTGTTGCAGGTAACGGCCAGAGGGTGGCAGCATTTCTGCTTTTCCCAATCTGTTAACTAGGGAAACAGACCACCCTGGCAGTGGTGTTCCTCGGTTATATGTTAGAGTGGAATGTGCCCCCAAAAGCTGATGTCTCCTTACTTATGTTTGTTTTAGAAATTGAATTTCTATATATTTTTTTATTGGAGTCATATTCCATTGTGTTCATGGACCACTTCTTCTTTGAGCATTCCTCTGTTGATGGACATTTTCGTAGCTTCCAAGTGTTGGCTATGGTAAATATTGCTGGAGTGCAGGATTGCCAGCATGTGTCTTTTCTTTTTTGTGGTACATGGGCCTCTCACTGCCGTGGGCCCTCCCATTGCAGAGCACAGGCTCCGGACGCACAGGCCCAGCAGCCATAGCTCACGGGAACAGCCGCTCCGCGGCAAGTGGGATCTTCCCGAATCGGGGCATGAACCCATGTCCCCTGCACTGGCAGGCGGACTCTCATCCACTGCGCCACCAGTGAATCCCAGCCTGTCTTTTTGATTATCATCCCCTCAGGCGAAAGGCCCAGCAGTGGGTATACTTGATTGAATGGTAGCTCAGTATTTATCTTTACAAGGCACGTCATTTTTGTTTTCATGACTGGCTCTTACCATGTCCCACGTTGAAGCAAGGGTAGGCATTTCTCCAAAACCCCTTCAGCATTTATTGTTTGCAGAATTTTTCCTGATGGGCATTCTGACTGCTGTGAGCTGATAGGTTTTTGTCATTTGGATTTACATATCTTTAATTATTCCTAATGTTTAGCATTTTCCCATGTCTTTTTAAATTTCTGGCAGAGAAAAACAGAAAAAAAAACGGAGAGTACAGTTAAACTCTTGAAATTGTCTTCTTGGATGGTTGCCCTCTTTTGAATGTTCTGGTCAATTTTCGACCCCATGTTTGTTTTTGAGGGCAGGTGTTATTCACAGGCCTGCAATGAGTGTGACTATTTAGTGACCATTAGCAGTGGGTTTAAAGCTGCTGTTGTGGGAAATGGCCACAAGGCGGCAGCGTTTCTCCACTCCCAAGTCTGGTTCCTAGGGCAGCAGAGCCTTTCTGGGACCAATGGAATACAGAAGAAGGCATCATTGAAGTCTAATACAGAATACCATGTCCTGGTGGATGGTAGAATGACCAGTAGGGTCTAGGAATTAGGAACTACTGGATGTATATCCTCGGTGGCTTCACTGACTGTCCTAACATCCTTTACCAGGTCCCCAGCAGCCCACGGGGCTCTCGTGGTCAGGCCCCTCCCAGGATATGGGGCTCACCTGGGCAGGGCCCCAGCAGCCAACGGGGTTCTCATGTTCAGGCCACTCCCAGGGTATGGAGCTCAGCTGTGAAACTACCCAGCAGCCCATGAGGCTCTCGTGCTTAGGCACCTCCCATGATACAGAGCTCCCGTGGGCAGGTACCATGGCAGGGCTGGGCACACAGGAACCGTGCACATAGCCCTCATTGCAGAGCACCCCAGAACGCCTGTCACGCAGAGCTGACACAGAGCACCTCAGAGCAGGACTTGAACTAACCAACAGCAGCTCCGACAGGTCTCTGACCCTGGGCATCACTCTGTGCAGCCTCCCTCTGCCTGGTCTTCCAGAGACTTCCACTGCAGCCGGGGCACCAGGCCTTTGTCTCCAACCATCCCCCCTCCTCTCCCTGACTCCTGGGTTCCTCTCATTAGGATTAGGTCTTCTTGAAATTGTCTCCCACTCATGGGCCAGATAAAATGATGAGAAAACAAGCCGGAGATGCAGCCCCTTGTCTATCCTGACTCTCAGGAGCCCACACCTGTTCCTTGGAACTGGCCGTTTCAGCGAGGTCCATTTTCTGCAATGTGAGCCACTGAGGGGTGAGGATTGGCTGACCGGAGCAGCCTGTCCCTACCGGCCAGCCCTCCCCAGGTGTGCCTGGGTTGAGGTCAATAGAAACACCGCTCCAGGGAGCAACAGCGCCTGCAGCTGTGCCTGACGCCATATTCTCTGCCCCGTCAGCAGTCTCGGGGCTGTGCTGGTGGGAGGGAGTGAGGGGGCACGGTTTTGTGGGTGGCCCGGTGTGAGAGGGGCTCTGCTGGACTTTCTGCAGGAGTTGCCAGACTGCCACCTGCTAAAGAAGAGGATGGGTCACCCATACCTTCCGCTGGAATTTCTCCGCGGGCAGAGGTGAGGGAGGAACAAAGCAGTGGGGGCCAAGACAGGACGGATATCTCAGGCAGGGAAATGGAAAGTTTTCAGAAGAGCGCCTGGGGCCAGGATCATCCTGGCTGGCCTGCAGGCACCAAGTCAGCCTGCGTGCTTTCGCTGGTGTGGATCCACGGCCCTTCCTCTATGCTTTCAAGTCCTTGTACATATTCAGGTGTTTTACCTGGGAAGGGAGGGAACAGTTCAGCAGCAGCTGGCTGGGGGCTCAGCTCACGTTTACTCACAGACGCCTATGTACGGTCCCCCAGCTTTGCAATGAGGACGCTCCTTGCGGGGGTGGGGGTGGGGCTGCTGGCTGCATGGGAGATAATTCCCTACCTCTGACCAACTTCAGAATTGTTTACCACTGGAGCAAGTGCCCTGATAGGGTTTTCCTCTGTATAACTAGTGGGTTCTGTTTATTTTTTCTGTTTTGTTTCAAGGTAGATTTTATTCCTCATTTATGTATTTATAGATATAAGCATGGAAATAATTCATTCATACAAATACATCTGTGTGAAGGGAAGAACGCTTTTCTGTTTTATTTTTAAATTTTATTTGTTTTTAAAAATTTTGAAATTTAATATTATTTATTTTTTTAGACAGCAGGTTATTATTAGTTATCTATTTTATACATATACATGTATACAGGTCAATCCCAATCTCCCAACTCATCCCACCACCACCACCCCATGGCTTCCCCCCCTTGGTTTCCATACGTTTGTTCTCTAACCCTGTGTCTCTAATTCTGCCCTGCAAACCGGTTCATCTGTACCAGTTTTCTAGGTTCCACATATATGCATTAATACACAATATTTGTTTTTCTCTTTCTGACTTACTTCTCTCGGTATGACAGTCTCTAGATCCATCCACGTCTCTACAAATGACCCCGTTTCATTCCTTTTTATGGCTGAGTAATATTCCATTTTATATATGTACCACATCTTTATCCATTCGTCTGTCTGTGGGCATTTAGGTTGCTTCCATTACCTGGCTATTGTAAATAGTGCTGCAATGAACATTGTGGTGAATGTGTCTTTTGGATTTATGGTTTTCTCTGGGTATATGCCCAGAAGTGGGATTGCTGGATCATATGGTAATTGTATTTTTAGTTTTTCTAATGAACCTCCATACTGTTCTCCATAGTGACTGTATCAATTGACATGCCCACCAATAGTGGAAGAGGGATCCATGTGTCCACACCCTCCGCAGCATTTGTAGTTTGTCGATTTTCTGATGATGCCCATTCTAACAGGTGTGAGGTGATACCTCATTGAAGTTTTGACTTGCATTTCTCTAATAATTAGTGATGTTGAGCAGCTTTTCATGTGCATCCTGGCCATCTCTGGGTCTCCTTTGAAGAAATGTCTATTTAGATATTCTACCCATTTTTGAAGTGGGTTGTATTTTTTTTAATATTAAGCTGCATGAGCTGTTTATATATATTGGAGATTAAACCTTTGTCCATTGATTCGTTTCCACATATTTCCTCCCATTCTGAGGGTTGCCTTTTTCCATTCCCGTTTTTTAACAAAAGAAAGAAAGAAAGAAAAAGAAGCAGAACACAAATGTCCGTAAAATATGCCTCTTGAAACTGTCGTTTTGAAATATGGAGGTGTTTTGAATTTTTTGGTCGGTATACGACCCCAGGATTTGTTTTCAGGGCAGGTCTCATTTACAGGCCTGCAATTATTTTGAATATCAACTGACCATTAGCGCTGGGATTAAAGCTGCTGTTGTGTGAAACGGCCACAAGGTGGCAGCAGTTCTCCTTTACCAAATCTGGTGACTAGGGCAACAGAGCCTCAATGGAAGTCGTGTTCTAGGTTGTAATTTAGAATGGAATGTGCCAGGAAAAAGACCCTTAAGTTTGTCTCACTATTTCTTGTTCGGTTTTTTTTTCATTTAATTTTTATTTTTTATCACAGCAAGTTTGATTACAATGTTTGGCTTGTTGTAGGTGTGCAAGATGTGGTTCTTTTACGCATATACATATGTCTGTTCTTCCTGGGATCCTTTTCCATGTACGTTATGACAGAATGTTGACTAATCTTCTCTTGGTATTCCGTAGGTGTTTGGTGTCTATATATTTCACCTGTGTTTGTATATGTCTCTTAACCCCAATATCCTAATGTATCCAATCCTCACACCTTTCCATTGGTGAACCGTAAGTTTGTTTAATGAATCTGCGATTGCCCTTCTCTGTGGAAATATCTTCACTAGTATCAAGTTTTAGGTAACACCTATAAGTGATATCATACGATATGTGTCTTTCTCTTTCTGACTTACTACAAGTCACGTGATTACCTCTAGACTCATCTACGGTGCTGCAAATGGCATTGTGTCCTTTTTTTCCTTGGCTAATATTCTGTCTGTACATGTACCAGTTCTTCTTTGACCACTCATCTGTTGATGGACTTTTTGGTTGCTCCCATGTCATGGCTATTGTAATGCTGCGGCAATGCACATTTGCCTGCCTGTGTCTTTCCAATTCTGTCTTCTTAGGTTATAGGCCCAGGAGTTCGCCTGCTGGATCATATGGTAGCAAAATGTTTACCTTGTACAGGCACCGCCATTCTGTTCTCATTAGTGGCTCTTACCAGGTTACGTCCCACTTAAAGTTGAGGTGATGCTCTTCTCCACAACACCTTCAGCGTTTATTGTTTGGAGTATTTTTGCTGAAGTTTATTCTGACTAGTGTGAGCTGATACCACTTTGTGCTTGGATTTGCATGCGTCTCATAATACCTTGAAATTGAGCTTTCTGGCATGTCCTTTTTTTCTTCAAACTGTGAGTACAGCTTACCTCTTCAAACTGTTTTCGGGAAGTAGGTGTGACATTTAGAAATATTTTGGCCATTACCTCCCTCAAGACATTATGAGGGCAGGTTTCATTCACAGCCCTCCAGTACTGGTGCATATGAAGTGACCCTTAGCACAGGTTTTAAAGCTGCTGTTGCAGGTAACGGCCAGAGGGTGGCAGCATTTCTGCTTTTCCCAATCTGTTAACTAGGGAAACAGACCATCCTGGCAGTGGTGTTCCTCGGTTCTATATTAGAGTGGAATGTGCCCCCAAAAGCTGATGTCTCCTTACTTATGTTTGTTTTAGAAATCGAATTTCTCTATATTTTTTTATTGGAGTCATATTCCATTGTGTTCATGGACCACTTCTTCTTTGAGCATTCCTCTGTTGATGGACATTTTCGTAGCTTCCAAGTGTTGGCTATGGTAAATATTGCTGGAGTGCAGGATTGCCAGCATGTGTCTTTTCTTTTTTGTGGTACATGGGCCTCTCACTGCCGTGGGCCCTCCCATTGCAGAGCACAGGCTCCGGACGCACAGGCCCAGCAGCCATAGCTCACGGGAACAGCCGCTCCGCGGCAAGTGGGATCTTCCCGAATCGGGGCATGAACCCATGTCCCCTGCACTGGCAGGCGGACTCTCATCCACTGCGCCACCAGTGAATCCCAGCCTGTCTTTTTGATTCTCATCCCCTCAGGCGAAAGGCCCAGCAGTGGGTATACTTGATTGAATGGTAGCTCAGTATTTATCTTTACAAGGCACGTCATTTTTGTTTTCATGACTGGCTCTTACCATGTCCCACGTTGAAGCAAGGGTAGGCATTTCTCCAAAACCCCTTCAGCATTTATTGTTTGCAGAATTTTTCCTGATGGGCATTCTGACTGCTGTGAGCTGATAGGTTTTTGTCATTTTGATTTGCATATCTTTAATTATTCCTAATGTTTAGCATTTTCCCATGCCTTTTTAAATTTCTGGCAGAGAAAAACAGAAAAAAAAAACGGAGAGTACAGTTAAACTCTTGAAATTGTCTTCTTGGATGGTTGCCCTCTTTTGAATGTTCTGGTCAATTTTCGACCCCATGTTTGTTTTTGAGGGCAGGTGTTATTCACAGGCCTGCAATGAGTGTGACTATTTAGTGACCATTAGCAGTGGGTTTAAAGCTGCTGTTGTGGGAAATGGCCACAAGGCGGCAGCGTTTCTCCACTCCCAAGTCTGGTTCCTAGGGCAGCAGAGCCTTTCTGGGACCAATGGAATACAGAAGAAGGCATCATTGAAGTCTAATACAGAATACCATGTCCTGGTGGATGGTAGAATGACCAGTAGGGTCTAGGAATTAGGAACTACTGGATGTATATCCTCGGTGGCTTCACTGACTGTCCTAACATCCTTTACCAGGTCCCCAGCAGCCCACGGGGCTCTCGTGGTCAGGCCCCTCCCAGGATATGGGGCTCACCTGGGCAGGGCCCCAGCAGCCAACGGGGTTCTCATGTTCAGGCCACTCCCAGGGTATGGAGCTCAGCTGTGAAACTACCCAGCAGCCCATGAGGCTCTCGTGCTTAGGCACCTCCCATGATACAGAGCTCCCGTGGGCAGGTACCATGGCAGGGCTGGGCACACAGGAACCGTGCACATAGCCCTCATTGCAGAGCACCCCAGAACGCCTGTCACGCAGAGCTGACACAGAGCACCTCAGAGCAGGACTTGAACTAACCAACAGCAGCTCCGACAGGTCTCTGACCCTGGGCATCACTCTGTGCAGCCTCCCTCTGCCTGGTCTTCCAGAGACTTCCACTGCAGCCGGGGCACCAGGCCTTTGTCTCCAACCATCCCCCCTCCTCTCCCTGACTCCTGGGTTCCTCTCATTAGGATTAGGTCTTCTTGAAATTGTCTCCCACTCATGGGCCAGATAAAATGATGAGAAAACAAGCCGGAGATGCAGCCCCTTGTCTATCCTGACTCTCAGGAGCCCACACCTGTTCCTTGGAACTGGCCGTTTCAGCGAGGTCCATTTTCTGCAATGTGAGCCACTGAGGGGTGAGGATTGGCTGACCGGAGCAGCCTGTCCCTACCGGCCAGCCCTCCCCAGGTGTGCCTGGGTTGAGGTCAATAGAAACACCGCTCCAGGGAGCAACAGCGCCTGCAGCTGTGCCTGACGCCATATTCTCTGCCCCGTCAGCAGTCTCGGGGCTGTGCTGGTGGGAGGGAGTGAGGGGGCACGGTTTTGTGGGTGGCCCGGTGTGAGAGGGGCTCTGCTGGACTTTCTGCAGGAGTTGCCAGACTGCCACCTGCTAAAGAAGAGGATGGGTCACCCATACCTTCCGCTGGAATTTCTCCGCGGGCAGAGGTGAGGGAGGAACAAAGCAGTGGGGGCCAAGACAGGACGGATATCTCAGGCAGGGAAATGGAAAGTTTTCAGAAGAGCGCCTGGGGCCAGGATCATCCTGGCTGGCCTGCAGGCACCAAGTCAGCCTGCGTGCTTTCGCTGGTGTGGATCCACGGCCCTTCCTCTATGCTTTCAAGTCCTTGTACATATTCAGGTGTTTTACCTGGGAAGGGGGGAACAGTTCAGCAGCAGCTGGCTGGGGGCTCAGCTCACGTTTACTCACAGACGCCTATGTACGGTCCCCCAGCTTTGCAATGAGGACGCTCCTTGCGGGGGTGGGGTGGGGCTGCTGGCTGCATGGGAGATAATTCCCTACCTCTGACCAACTTCAGAATTGTTTACCACTGGAGCAAGTGCCCTGATAGGGTTTTCCTCTGTATAACTAGTGGGTTCTGTTTATTTTTTCTGTTTTGTTTCAAGGTAGATTTTATTCCTCATTTATGTATTTATAGATATAAGCATGGAAATAATTCATTCATACAAATACATCTGTGTGAAGGGAAGAACGTTTTTCTGTTTTATTTTTAAATTTTATTTGTTTTTAAAAATTTTGAAATTTAGTATTATTTATTTTTTTAGACAGCAGGTTATTATTAGTTATCTATTTTATACATATACATGTATACAGGTCAATCCCAATCTCCCAACTCATCCCACCACCACCACCCCATGGCTTCCCCCCCTTGGTTTCCATACGTTTGTTCTCTAACCCTGTGTCTCTAATTCTGCCCTGCAAACCGGTTCATCTGTACCAGTTTTCTAGGTTCCACATATATGCATTAATACACAATATTTGTTTTTCTCTTTCTGACTTACTTCTCTCGGTATGACAGTCTCTAGATCCATCCACGTCTCTACAAATGACCCCGTTTCATTCCTTTTTATGGCTGAGTAATATTCCATTTTATATATGTACCACATCTTTATCCATTCGTCTGTCTGTGGGCATTTAGGTTGCTTCCATTACCTGGCTATTGTAAATAGTGCTGCAATGAACATTGTGGTGAATGTGTCTTTTGGATTTATGGTTTTCTCTGGGTATATGCCCAGAAGTGGGATTGCTGGATCATATGGTAATTGTATTTTTAGTTTTTCTAATGAACCTCCATACTGTTCTCCATAGTGACTGTATCAATTGACATGCCCACCAATAGTGGAAGAGGGATCCATGTGTCCACACCCTCCGCAGCATTTGTAGTTTGTCGATTTTCTGATGATGCCCATTCTAACAGGTGTGAGGTGATACCTCATTGAAGTTTTGACTTGCATTTCTCTAATAATTAGTGATGTTGAGCAGCTTTTCATGTGCATCCTGGCCATCTCTGGGTCTCCTTTGAAGAAATGTCTATTTAGATATTCTACCCATTTTTGAAGTGGGTTGTATTTTTTTTAATATTAAGCTGCATGAGCTGTTTATATATATTGGAGATTAAACCTTTGTCCATTGATTCGTTTTCACATATTTCCTCCCATTCTGAGGGTTGCCTTTTTCCATTCCCGTTTTTTAACAAAAGAAAGAAAGAAAGAAAGAAAAAGAGGCAGAACACAAATGTCCGTAAAATATGCCTCTTGAAACTGTCGTTTTGAAATATGGAGGTGTTTTGAATTTTTTGGTCGGTATACGACCCCAGGATTTGTTTTCAGGGCAGGTCTCATTTACAGGCCTGCAATTATTTTGAATATCAACTGACCATTAGCGCTGGGATTAAAGCTGCTGTTGTGTGAAACGGCCACAAGGTGGCAGCAGTTCTCCTTTACCAAATCTGGTGACTAGGGCAACAGAGCCTCAATGGAAGTCGTGTTCTAGGTTGTAATTTAGAATGGAATGTGCCAGGAAAAAGACCCTTAAGTTTGTCTCACTATTTCTTGTTCGGTTTTTTTTCATTTAATTTTTATTTTTTATCACAGCAAGTTTGATTACAATGTTTGGCTTGTTGTAGGTGTGCAAGATGTGGTTCTTTTACGCATATACATATGTCTGTTCTTCCTGGGATCCTTTTCCATGTACGTTATGACAGAATGTTGACTAATCTTCTCTTGGTATTCCGTAGGTGTTTGGTGTCTATATATTTCACCTGTGTTTGTATATGTCTCTTAACCCCAATATCCTAATGTATCCAATCCTCACACCTTTCCATTGGTGAACCGTAAGTTTGTTTAATGAATCTGCGATTGCCCTTCTCTGTGGAAATATCTTCACTAGTATCAAGTTTTAGGTAACACCTATAAGTGATATCATACGATATGTGTCTTTCTCTTTCTGACTTACTACAAGTCACGTGATTACCTCTAGACTCATCTACGGTGCTGCAAATGGCATTGTGTCCTTTTTTTCCTTGGCTAATATTCTGTCTGTACATGTACCAGTTCTTCTTTGACCACTCATCTGTTGATGGACTTTTTGGTTGCTCCCATGTCATGGCTATTGTAATGCTGCGGCAATGCACATTTGCCTGCCTGTGTCTTTCCAATTCTGCCTTCTTAGGTTATAGGCCCAGGAGTTCGCCTGCTGGATCATATGGTAGCAAAATGTTTACCTTGTACAGGCACCACCATTCTGTTCTCATTAGTGGCTCTTACCAGGTTACATCCCACTTAAAGTTGAGGTGATGCTCTTCTCCACAACACCTTCAGCGTTTATTGTTTGGAGTATTTTTGCTGAAGTTTATTCTGACTAGTGTGAGCTGATACCACTTTGTGCTTGGATTTGCATGCGTCTCATAATACCTTGAAATTGAGCTTTCTGGCATGTCCTTTTTTTCTTCAAACTGTGAGTACAGCTTACCTCTTCAAATTGTTTTCGGGAAGTAGGTGTGACATTTAGAAATATTTTGGCCATTACCTCCCTCAAGACATTATGAGGGCAGGTTTCATTCACAGCCCTCCAGTACTGGTGCATATGAAGTGACCCTTAGCACAGGTTTTAAAGCTGCTGTTGCAGGTAACGGCCAGAGGGTGGCAGCATTTCTGCTTTTCCCAATCTGTTAACTAGGGAAACAGACCACCCTGGCAGTGGTGTTCCTCGGTTATATGTTAGAGTGGAATGTGCCCCCAAAAGCTGATGTCTCCTTACTTATGTTTGTTTTAGAAATTGAATTTCCATATATTTTTTTATTGGAGTCATATTCCATTGTGTTCATGGACCACTTCTTCTTTGAGCATTCCTCTGTTGATGGACATTTTCGTAGCTTCCAAGTGTTGGCTATGGTAAATATTGCTGGAGTGCAGGATTGCCAGCATGTGTCTTTTCTTTTTTGTGGTACATGGGCCTCTCACTGCCGTGGGCCCTCCCATTGCAGAGCACAGGCTCCAGACGCACAGGCCCAGCAGCCATAGCTCACGAGAACAGCCGCTCCGTGGCAAGTGGGATCTTCCCGAATCGGGGCATGAACCCATGTCCCCTGCACTGGCAGGCGGACTCTCATCCACTGCGCCACCAGTGAATCCCAGCCTGTCTTTTTGATTCTCATCCCCTCAGGCGAAAGGCCCAGCAGTGGGTATACTTGATTGAATGGTAGCTCAGTATTTATCTTTACAAGGCACGTCATTTTTGTTTTCATGACTGGCTCTTACCATGTCCCACGTTGAAGCAAGGGTAGGCATTTCTCCAAAACCCCTTCAGCATTTATTGTTTGCAGAATTTTTCCTGATGGGCATTCTGACTGCTGTGAGCTGATAGGTTTTTGTCATTTGGATTTACATATCTTTAATTATTCCTAATGTTTAGCATTTTCCCATGCCTTTTTAAATTTCTGGCAGAGAAAAACAGAAAAAAAAAACGGAGAGTACAGTTAAACTCTTGAAATTGTCTTCTTGGATGGTTGCCCTCTTTTGAATGTTCTGGTCAATTTTCGACCCCATGTTTGTTTTTGAGGGCAGGTGTTATTCACAGGCCTGCAATGAGTGTGACTATTTAGTGACCATTAGCAGTGGGTTTAAAGCTGCTGTTGTGGGAAATGGCCACAAGGCGGCAGCGTTTCTCCACTCCCAAGTCTGGTTCCTAGGGCAGCAGAGCCTTTCTGGGACCAATGGAATACAGAAGAAGGCATCATTGAAGTCTAATACAGAATACCATGTCCTGGTGGATGGTAGAATGACCAGTAGGGTCTAGGAATTAGGAACTACTGGATGTATATCCTCGGTGGCTTCACTGACTGTCCTAACATCCTTTACCAGGTCCCCAGCAGCCCACGGGGCTCTCGTGGTCAGGCCCCTCCCAGGATATGGGGCTCACCTGGGCAGGGCCCCAGCAGCCAACGGGGTTCTCATGTTCAGGCCACTCCCAGGGTATGGAGCTCAGCTGTGAAACTACCCAGCAGCCCATGAGGCTCTCGTGCTTAGGCACCTCCCATGATACAGAGCTCCCGTGGGCAGGTACCATGGCAGGGCTGGGCACACAGGAACCGTGCACATAGCCCTCATTGCAGAGCACCCCAGAACGCCTGTCACGCAGAGCTGACACAGAGCACCTCAGAGCAGGACTTGAACTAACCAACAGCAGCTCCGACAGGTCTCTGACCCTGGGCATCACTCTGTGCAGCCTCCCTCTGCCTGGTCTTCCAGAGACTTCCACTGCAGCCGGGGCACCAGGCCTTTGTCTCCAACCATCCCCCCTCCTCTCCCTGACTCCTGGGTTCCTCTCATTAGGATTAGGTCTTCTTGAAATTGTCTCCCACTCATGGGCCAGATAAAATGATGAGAAAACAAGCCGGAGATGCAGCCCCTTGTCTATCCTGACTCTCAGGAGCCCACACCTGTTCCTTGGAACTGGCCGTTTCAGCGAGGTCCATTTTCTGCAATGTGAGCCACTGAGGGGTGAGGATTGGCTGACCGGAGCAGCCTGTCCCTACCGGCCAGCCCTCCCCAGGTGTGCCTGGGTTGAGGTCAATAGAAACACCGCTCCAGGGAGCAACAGCGCCTGCAGCTGTGCCTGACGCCATATTCTCTGCCCCGTCAGCAGTCTCGGGGCTGTGCTGGTGGGAGGGAGTGAGGGGGCACGGTTTTGTGGGTGGCCCGGTGTGAGAGGGGCTCTGCTGGACTTTCTGCAGGAGTTGCCAGACTGCCACCTGCTAAAGAAGAGGATGGGTCACCCATACCTTCCGCTGGAATTTCTCCGCGGGCAGAGGTGAGGGAGGAACAAAGCAGTGGGGGCCAAGACAGGACGGATATCTCAGGCAGGGAAATGGAAAGTTTTCAGAAGAGCGCCTGGGGCCAGGATCATCCTGGCTGGCCTGCAGGCACCAAGTCAGCCTGCGTGCTTTCGCTGGTGTGGATCCACGGCCCTTCCTCTATGCTTTCAAGTCCTTGTACATATTCAGGTGTTTTACCTGGGAAGGGAGGGAACAGTTCAGCAGCAGCTGGCTGGGGGCTCAGCTCACGTTTACTCACAGACGCCTATGTACGGTCCCCCAGCTTTGCAATGAGGACGCTCCTTGCGGGGGTGGGGTGGGGCTGCTGGCTGCATGGGAGATAATTCCCTACCTCTGACCAACTTCAGAATTGTTTACCACTGGAGCAAGTGCCCTGATAGGGTTTTCCTCTGTATAACTAGTGGGTTCTGTTTATTTTTTCTGTTTTGTTTCAAGGTAGATTTTATTCCTCATTTATGTATTTATAGATATAAGCATGGAAATAATTCATTCATACAAATACATCTGTGTGAAGGGAAGAACGTTTTTCTGTTTTATTTTTAAATTTTATTTGTTTTTAAAAATTTTGAAATTTAGTATTATTTATTTTTTTAGACAGCAGGTTATTATTAGTTATCTATTTTATACATATACATGTATACAGGTCAATCCCAATCTCCCAACTCATCCCACCACCACCACCCCATGGCTTCCCCCCCTTGGTTTCCATACGTTTGTTCTCTAACCCTGTGTCTCTAATTCTGCCCTGCAAACCGGTTCATCTGTACCAGTTTTCTAGGTTCCACATATATGCATTAATACACAATATTTGTTTTTCTCTTTCTGACTTACTTCTCTCGGTATGACAGTCTCTAGATCCATCCACGTCTCTACAAATGACCCCGTTTCATTCCTTTTTATGGCTGAGTAATATTCCATTTTATATATGTACCACATCTTTATCCATTCGTCTGTCTGTGGGCATTTAGGTTGCTTCCATTACCTGGCTATTGTAAATAGTGCTGCAATGAACATTGTGGTGAATGTGTCTTTTGGATTTATGGTTTTCTCTGGGTATATGCCCAGAAGTGGGATTGCTGGATCATATGGTAATTGTATTTTTAGTTTTTCTAATGAACCTCCATACTGTTCTCCATAGTGACTGTATCAATTGACATGCCCACCAATAGTGGAAGAGGGATCCATGTGCCCACACCCTCCGCAGCATTTGTAGTTTGTCGATTTTCTGATGATGCCCATTCTAACAGGTGTGAGGTGATACCTCATTGAAGTTTTGACTTGCATTTCTCTAATAATTAGTGATGTTGAGCAGCTTTTCATGTGCATCCTGGCCATCTCTGGGTCTCCTTTGAAGAAATGTCTATTTAGATATTCTACCCATTTTTGAAGTGGGTTGTATTTTTTTTAATATTAAGCTGCATGAGCTGTTTATATATATTGGAGATTAAACCTTTGTCCATTGATTCGTTTCCACATATTTCCTCCCATTCTGAGGGTTGCCTTTTTCCATTCCCGTTTTTTAACAAAAGAAAGAAAGAAAGAAAAAGAAGCAGAACACAAATGTCCGTAAAATATGCCTCTTGAAACTGTCGTTTTGAAATATGGAGGTGTTTTGAATTTTTTGGTCAGTATACGACCCCAGGATTTGTTTTCAGGGCAGGTCTCATTTACAGGCCTGCAATTATTTTGAATATCAACTGACCATTAGCGCTGGGATTAAAGCTGCTGTTGTGTGAAACGGCCACAAGGTGGCAGCAGTTCTCCTTTACCAAATCTGGTGACTAGGGCAACAGAGCCTCAATGGAAGTCATGTTCTAGGTTGTAATTTAGAATGGAATGTGCCAGGAAAAAGACCCTTAAGTTTGTCTCACTATTTCTTGTTCGGTTTTTTTTTCATTTAATTTTTATTTTTTATCACAGCCAGTTTGATTACAATGTTTGGCTTGTTGTAGGTGTGCAAGATGTGGTTCTTTTACGCATATACATATGTCTGTTCTTCCTGGGATCCTTTTCCATGTACGTTATGACAGAATGTTGACTAATCTTCTCTTGGTATTCCGTAGGTGTTTGGTGTCTATATATTTCACCTGTGTTTGTATATGTCTCTTAACCCCAATATCCTAATGTATCCAATCCTCACACCTTTCCATTGGTGAACCATAAGTTTGTTTAATGAATCTGCGATTGCCCTTCTCTGTGGAAATATCTTCAGTAGTATCAAGTTTTAGGTAACACCTATAAGTGATATCATACGATATGTGTCTTTCTCTTTCTGACTTACTACAAGTCACGTGATTACCTCTAGACTCATCTACGGTGCTGCAGATGGCATTGTGTCCTTTTTTTCCTTGGCTAATATTCTGTCTGTACATGTACCAGTTCTTCTTTGACCACTCATCTGTTGATGGACTTTTTGGTTGCTCCCATGTCATGGCTATTGTAATGCTGCGGCAATGCACATTTGCCTGCCTGTGTCTTTCCAATTCTGTCTTCTTAGGTTATAGGCCCAGGAGTTCGCCTGCTGGATCATATGGTAGCAAAATGTTTACCTTGTACAGGCACCGCCATTCTGTTCTCATTAGTGGCTCTTACCAGGTTACGTCCCACTTAAAGTTGAGGTGATGCTCTTCTCCACAACACCTTCAGCGTTTATTGTTTGGAGTATTTTTGCTGAAGTTTATTCTGACTAGTGTGAGCTGATACCACTTTGTGCTTGGATTTGCATGCGTCTCATAATACCTTGAAATTGAGCTTTCTGGCATGTCCTTTTTTTCTTCAAACTGTGAGTACAGCTTACCTCTTCAAATTGTTTTCGGGAAGTAGGTGTGACATTTAGAAATATTTTGGCCATTACCTCCCTCAAGACATTATGAGGGCAGGTTTCATTCACAGCCCTCCAGTACTGGTGCATATGAAGTGACCCTTAGCACAGGTTTTAAAGCTGCTGTTGCAGGTAACGGCCAGAGGGTGGCAGCATTTCTGCTTTTCCCAATCTGTTAACTAGGGAAACAGACCATCCTGGCAGTGGTGTTCCTCGGTTCTATATTAGAGTGGAATGTGCCCCCAAAAGCTGATGTCTCCTTACTTATGTTTGTTTTAGAAATCGAATTTCTATATATTTTTTTATTGGAGTCATATTCCATTGTGTTCATGGACCACTTCTTCTTTGAGCATTCCTCTGTTGATGGACATTTTCGTAGCTTCCAAGTGTTGGCTATGGTAAATATTGCTGGAGTGCAGGATTGCCAGCATGTGTCTTTTCTTTTTTGTGGTACATGGGCCTCTCACTGCCGTGGGCCCTCCCATTGCAGAGCACAGGCTCCGGACGCACAGGCCCAGCAGCCATAGCTCACGGGAACAGCCGCTCCGCGGCAAGTGGGATCTTCCCGAATCGGGGCATGAACCCATGTCCCCTGCACTGGCAGGCGGACTCTCATCCACTGCGCCACCAGTGAATCCCAGCCTGTCTTTTTGATTCTCATCCCCTCAGGCGAAAGGCCCAGCAGTGGGTATACTTGATTGAATGGTAGCTCAGTATTTATCTTTACAAGGCACGTCATTTTTGTTTTCATGACTGGCTCTTACCATGTCCCACGTTGAAGCAAGGGTAGGCATTTCTCCAAAACCCCTTCAGCATTTATTGTTTGCAGAATTTTTCCTGATGGGCATTCTGACTGCTGTGAGCTGATAGGTTTTTGTCATTTTGATTTGCATATCTTTAATTATTCCTAATGTTTAGCATTTTCCCATGCCTTTTTAAATTTCTGGCAGAGAAAAACAGAAAAAAAAAACGGAGAGTACAGTTAAACTCTTGAAATTGTCTTCTTGGATGGTTGCCCTCTTTTGAATGTTCTGGTCAATTTTCGACCCCATGTTTGTTTTTGAGGGCAGGTGTTATTCACAGGCCTGCAATGAGTGTGACTATTTAGTGACCATTAGCAGTGGGTTTAAAGCTGCTGTTGTGGGAAATGGCCACAAGGCGGCAGCGTTTCTCCACTCCCAAGTCTGGTTCCTAGGGCAGCAGAGCCTTTCTGGGACCAATGGAATACAGAAGAAGGCATCATTGAAGTCTAATACAGAATACCATGTCCTGGTGGATGGTAGAATGACCAGTAGGGTCTAGGAATTAGGAACTACTGGATGTATATCCTCGGTGGCTTCACTGACTGTCCTAACATCCTTTACCAGGTCCCCAGCAGCCCACGGGGCTCTCGTGGTCAGGCCCCTCCCAGGATATGGGGCTCACCTGGGCAGGGCCCCAGCAGCCAACGGGGTTCTCATGTTCAGGCCACTCCCAGGGTATGGAGCTCAGCTGTGAAACTACCCAGCAGCCCATGAGGCTCTTGTGCTTAGGCACCTCCCATGATACAGAGCTCCCGTGGGCAGGTACCATGGCAGGGCTGGGCACACAGGAACCGTGCACATAGCCCTCATTGCAGAGCACCCCAGAACGCCTGTCACGCAGAGCTGACACAGAGCACCTCAGAGCAGGACTTGAACTAACCAACAGCAGCTCCGACAGGTCTCTGACCCTGGGCATCACTCTGTGCAGCCTCCCTCTGCCTGGTCTTCCAGAGACTTCCACTGCAGCCGGGGCACCAGGCCTTTGTCTCCAACCATCCCCCCTCCTCTCCCTGACTCCTGGGTTCCTCTCATTAGGATTAGGTCTTCTTGAAATTGTCTCCCACTCATGGGCCAGATAAAATGATGAGAAAACAAGCCGGAGATGCAGCCCCTTGTCTATCCTGACTCTCAGGAGCCCACACCTGTTCCTTGGAACTGGCCGTTTCAGCGAGGTCCATTTTCTGCAATGTGAGCCACTGAGGGGTGAGGATTGGCTGACCGGAGCAGCCTGTCCCTACCGGCCAGCCCTCCCCAGGTGTGCCTGGGTTGAGGTCAATAGAAACACCGCTCCAGGGAGCAACAGCGCCTGCAGCTGTGCCTGACGCCATATTCTCTGCCCCGTCAGCAGTCTCGGGGCTGTGCTGGTGGGAGGGAGTGAGGGGGCACGGTTTTGTGGGTGGCCCGGTGTGAGAGGGGCTCTGCTGGACTTTCTGCAGGAGTTGCCAGACTGCCACCTGCTAAAGAAGAGGATGGGTCACCCATACCTTCCGCTGGAATTTCTCCGCGGGCAGAGGTGAGGGAGGAACAAAGCAGTGGGGGCCAAGACAGGACGGATATCTCAGGCAGGGAAATGGAAAGTTTTCAGAAGAGCGCCTGGGGCCAGGATCATCCTGGCTGGCCTGCAGGCACCAAGTCAGCCTGCGTGCTTTCGCTGGTGTGGATCCACGGCCCTTCCTCTATGCTTTCAAGTCCTTGTACATATTCAGGTGTTTTACCTGGGAAGGGAGGGAACAGTTCAGCAGCAGCTGGCTGCGGGCTCAGCTCACGTTTACTCACAGACGCCTATGTACGGTCCCCCAGCTTTGCAATGAGGACGCTCCTTGCGGGGGTGGGGTGGGGCTGCTGGCTGCATGGGAGATAATTCCCTACCTCTGACCAACTTCAGAATTGTTTACCACTGGAGCAAGTGCCCTGATAGGGTTTTCCTCTGTATAACTAGTGGGTTCTGTTTATTTTTTCTGTTTTGTTTCAAGGTAGATTTTATTCCTCATTTATGTATTTATAGATATAAGCATGGAAATAATTCATTCATACAAATACATCTGTGTGAAGGGAAGAACGTTTTTCTGTTTTATTTTTAAATTTTATTTGTTTTTAAAAATTTTGAAATTTAGTATTATTTATTTTTTTAGACAGCAGGTTATTATTAGTTATCTATTTTATACATATACATGTATACAGGTCAATCCCAATCTCCCAACTCATCCCACCACCACCACCCCATGGCTTCCCCCCCTTGGTTTCCATACGTTTGTTCTCTAACCCTGTGTCTCTAATTCTGCCCTGCAAACCGGTTCATCTGTACCAGTTTTCTAGGTTCCACATATATGCATTAATACACAATATTTGTTTTTCTCTTTCTGACTTACTTCTCTCGGTATGACAGTCTCTAGATCCATCCACGTCTCTACAAATGACCCCGTTTCATTCCTTTTTATGGCTGAGTAATATTCCATTTTATATATGTACCACATCTTTATCCATTCGTCTGTCTGTGGGCATTTAGGTTGCTTCCATTACCTGGCTATTGTAAATAGTGCTGCAATGAACATTGTGGTGAATGTGTCTTTTGGATTTATGGTTTTCTCTGGGTATATGCCCAGAAGTGGGATTGCTGGATCATATGGTAATTGTATTTTTAGTTTTTCTAATGAACCTCCATACTGTTCTCCATAGTGACTGTATCAATTGACATGCCCACCAATAGTGGAAGAGGGATCCATGTGTCCACACCCTCCGCAGCATTTGTAGTTTGTCGATTTTCTGATGATGCCCATTCTAACAGGTGTGAGGTGATACCTCATTGAAGTTTTGACTTGCATTTCTCTAATAATTAGTGATGTTGAGCAGCTTTTCATGTGCATCCTGGCCATCTCTGGGTCTCCTTTGAAGAAATGTCTATTTAGATATTCTACCCATTTTTGAAGTGGGTTGTATTTTTTTTAATATTAAGCTGCATGAGCTGTTTATATATATTGGAGATTAAACCTTTGTCCATTGATTCGTTTCCACATATTTCTTCCCATTCTGAGGGTTGCCTTTTTCCATTCCCGTTTTTTAACAAAAGAAAGAAAGAAAGAAAAAGAAGCAGAACACAAATGTCCGTAAAATATGCCTCTTGAAACTGTCGTTTTGAAATATGGAGGTGTTTTGAATTTTTTGGTCAGTATACGACCCCAGGATTTGTTTTCAGGGCAGGTCTCATTTACAGGCCTGCAATTATTTTGAATATCAACTGACCATTAGCGCTGGGATTAAAGCTGCTGTTGTGTGAAACGGCCACAAGGTGGCAGCAGTTCTCCTTTACCAAATCTGGTGACTAGGGCAACAGAGCCTCAATGGAAGTCGTGTTCTAGGTTGTAATTTAGAATGGAATGTGCCAGGAAAAAGACCCTTAAGTTTGTCTCACTATTTCTTGTTCGGTTTTTTTTTCATTTAATTTTTATTTTTTATCACAGCCAGTTTGATTACAATGTTTGGCTTGTTGTAGGTGTGCAAGATGTGGTTCTTTTACGCATATACATATGTCTGTTCTTCCTGGGATCCTTTTCCATGTACGTTATGACAGAATGTTGACTAATCTTCTCTTGGTATTCCGTAGGTGTTTGGTGTCTATATATTTCACCTGTGTTTGTATATGTCTCTTAACCCCAATATCCTAATGTATCCAATCCTCACACCTTTCCATTGGTGAACCATAAGTTTGTTTAATGAATCTGCGATTGCCCTTCTCTGTGGAAATATCTTCAGTAGTATCAAGTTTTAGGTAACACCTATAAGTGATATCATACGATATGTGTCTTTCTCTTTCTGACTTACTACAAGTCACGTGATTACCTCTAGACTCATCTACGGTGCTGCAGATGGCATTGTGTCCTTTTTTTCCTTGGCTAATATTCTGTCTGTACATGTACCAGTTCTTCTTTGACCACTCATCTGTTGATGGACTTTTTGGTTGCTCCCATGTCATGGCTATTGTAATGCTGCGGCAATGCACATTTGCCTGCCTGTGTCTTTCCAATTCTGTCTTCTTAGGTTATAGGCCCAGGAGTTCGCCTGCTGGATCATATGGTAGCAAAATGTTTACCTTGTACAGGCACCGCCATTCTGTTCTCATTAGTGGCTCTTACCAGGTTACGTCCCACTTAAAGTTGAGGTGATGCTCTTCTCCACAACACCTTCAGCGTTTATTGTTTGGAGTATTTTTGCTGAAGTTTATTCTGACTAGTGTGAGCTGATACCACTTTGTGCTTGGATTTGCATGCGTCTCATAATACCTTGAAATTGAGCTTTCTGGCATGTCCTTTTTTTCTTCAAACTGTGAGTACAGCTTACCTCTTCAAATTGTTTTCGGGAAGTAGGTGTGACATTTAGAAATATTTTGGCCATTACCTCCCTCAAGACATTATGAGGGCAGGTTTCATTCACAGCCCTCCAGTACTGGTGCATATGAAGTGACCCTTAGCACAGGTTTTAAAGCTGCTGTTGCAGGTAACGGCCAGAGGGTGGCAGCATTTCTGCTTTTCCCAATCTGTTAACTAGGGAAACAGACCATCCTGGCAGTGGTGTTCCTCGGTTCTATATTAGAGTGGAATGTGCCCCCAAAAGCTGATGTCTCCTTACTTATGTTTGTTTTAGAAATCGAATTTCTCTATATTTTTTTATTGGAGTCATATTCCATTGTGTTCATGGACCACTTCTTCTTTGAGCATTCCTCTGTTGATGGACATTTTCGTAGCTTCCAAGTGTTGGCTATGGTAAATATTGCTGGAGTGCAGGATTGCCAGCATGTGTCTTTTCTTTTTTGTGGCACATGGGCCTCTCACTGCCGTGGGCCCTCCCATTGCAGAGCACAGGCTCCGGACGCACAGGCCCAGCAGCCATAGCTCACGGGAACAGCCGCTCCGCGGCAAGTGGGATCTTCCCGAATCGGGGCATGAACCCATGTCCCCTGCACTGGCAGGCGGACTCTCATCCACTGCGCCACCAGTGAATCCCAGCCTGTCTTTTTGATTCTCATCCCCTCAGGCGAAAGGCCCAGCAGTGGGTATACTTGATTGAATGGTAGCTCAGTATTTATCTTTACAAGGCACGTCATTTTTGTTTTCATGACTGGCTCTTACCATGTCCCACGTTGAAGCAAGGGTAGGCATTTCTCCAAAACCCCTTCAGCATTTATTGTTTGCAGAATTTTTCCTGATGGGCATTCTGACTGCTGTGAGCTGATAGGTTTTTGTCATTTTGATTTGCATATCTTTAATTATTCCTAATGTTTAGCATTTTCCCATGCCTTTTTAAATTTCTGGCAGAGAAAAACAGAAAAAAAAAACGGAGAGTACAGTTAAACTCTTGAAATTGTCTTCTTGGATGGTTGCCCTCTTTTGAATGTTCTGGTCAATTTTCGACCCCATGTTTGTTTTTGAGGGCAGGTGTTATTCACAGGCCTGCAATGAGTGTGACTATTTAGTGACCATTAGCAGTGGGTTTAAAGCTGCTGTTGTGGGAAATGGCCACAAGGCGGCAGCGTTTCTCCACTCCCAAGTCTGGTTCCTAGGGCAGCAGAGCCTTTCTGGGACCAATGGAATACAGAAGAAGGCATCATTGAAGTCTAATACAGAATACCATGTCCTGGTGGATGGTAGAATGACCAGTAGGGTCTAGGAATTAGGAACTACTGGATGTATATCCTCGGTGGCTTCACTGACTGTCCTAACATCCTTTACCAGGTCCCCAGCAGCCCACGGGGCTCTCGTGGTCAGGCCCCTCCCAGGATATGGGGCTCACCTGGGCAGGGCCCCAGCAGCCAACGGGATTCTCATGTTCAGGCCACTCCCAGGGTATGGAGCTCAGCTGTGAAACTACCCAGCAGCCCATGAGGCTCTCGTGCTTAGGCACCTCCCATGATACAGAGCTCCCGTGGGCAGGTACCATGGCAGGGCTGGGCACACAGGAACCGTGCACATAGCCCTCATTGCAGAGCACCCCAGAACGCCTGTCACGCAGAGCTGACACAGAGCACCTCAGAGCAGGACTTGAACTAACCAACAGCAGCTCCGACAGGTCTCTGACCCTGGGCATCACTCTGTGCAGCCTCCCTCTGCCTGGTCTTCCAGAGACTTCCACTGCAGCCGGGGCACCAGGCCTTTGTCTCCAACCATCCCCCCTCCTCTCCCTGACTCCTGGGTTCCTCTCATTAGGATTAGGTCTTCTTGAAATTGTCTCCCACTCATGGGCCAGATAAAATGATGAGAAAACAAGCCGGAGATGCAGCCCCTTGTCTATCCTGACTCTCAGGAGCCCACACCTGTTCCTTGGAACTGGCCGTTTCAGCGAGGTCCATTTTCTGCAATGTGAGCCACTGAGGGGTGAGGATTGGCTGACCGGAGCAGCCTGTCCCTACCGGCCAGCCCTCCCCAGGTGTGCCTGGGTTGAGGTCAATAGAAACACCGCTCCAGGGAGCAACAGCGCCTGCAGCTGTGCCTGACGCCATATTCTCTGCCCCGTCAGCAGTCTCGGGGCTGTGCTGGTGGGAGGGAGTGAGGGGGCACGGTTTTGTGGGTGGCCCGGTGTGAGAGGGGCTCTGCTGGACTTTCTGCAGGAGTTGCCAGACTGCCACCTGCTAAAGAAGAGGATGGGTCACCCATACCTTCCGCTGGAATTTCTCCGCGGGCAGAGGTGAGGGAGGAACAAAGCAGTGGGGGCCAAGACAGGACGGATATCTCAGGCAGGGAAATGGAAAGTTTTCAGAAGAGCGCCTGGGGCCAGGATCATCCTGGCTGGCCTGCAGGCACCAAGTCAGCCTGCGTGCTTTCGCTGGTGTGGATCCACGGCCCTTCCTCTATGCTTTCAAGTCCTTGTACATATTCAGGTGTTTTACCTGGGAAGGGAGGGAACAGTTCAGCAGCAGCTGGCTGGGGGCTCAGCTCACGTTTACTCACAGACGCCTATGTACGGTCCCCCAGCTTTGCAATGAGGACGCTCCTTGCGGGGGTGGGGGTGGGGGGCTGCTGGCTGCATGGGAGATAATTCCCTACCTCTGACCAACTTCAGAATTGTTTACCACTGGAGCAAGTGCCCTGATAGGGTTTTCCTCTGTATAACTAGTGGGTTCTGTTTATTTTTTCTGTTTTGTTTCAAGGTAGATTTTATTCCTCATTTATGTATTTATAGATATAAGCATGGAAATAATTCATTCATACAAATACATCTGTGTGAAGGGAAGAACGTTTTTCTGTTTTATTTTTAAATTTTATTTGTTTTTAAAAATTTTGAAATTTAGTATTATTTATTTTTTTAGACAGCAGGTTATTATTAGTTATCTATTTTATACATATACATGTATACAGGTCAATCCCAATCTCCCAACTCATCCCACCACCACCACCCCATGGCTTCCCCCCCTTGGTTTCCATACGTTTGTTCTCTAACCCTGTGTCTCTAATTCTGCCCTGCAAACCGGTTCATCTGTACCAGTTTTCTAGGTTCCACATATATGCATTAATACACAATATTTGTTTTTCTCTTTCTGACTTACTTCTCTCAGTATGACAGTCTCTAGATCCATCCACGTCTCTACAAATGACCCCGTTTCATTCCTTTTTATGGCTGAGTAATATTCCATTTTATATATGTACCACATCTTTATCCATTCGTCTGTCTGTGAGCATTTAGGTTGCTTCCATTACCTGGCTATTGTAAATAGTGCTGCAATGAACATTGTGGTGAATGTGTCTTTTGGATTTATGGTTTTCTCTGGGTATATGCCCAGAAGTGGGATTGCTGGATCATATGGTAATTGTATTTTTAGTTTTTCTAATGAACCTCCATACTGTTCTCCATAGTGACTGTATCAATTGACATGCCCACCAATAGTGGAAGAGGGATCCATGTGTCCACACCCTCCGCAGCATTTGTAGTTTGTCGATTTTCTGATGATGCCCATTCTAACAGGTGTGAGGTGATACCTCATTGAAGTTTTGACTTGCATTTCTCTAATAATTAGTGATGTTGAGCAGCTTTTCATGTGCATCCTGGCCATCTCTGGGTCTCCTTTGAAGAAATGTCTATTTAGATATTCTACCCATTTTTGAAGTGGGTTGTATTTTTTTTAATATTAAGCTGCATGAGCTGTTTATATATATTGGAGATTAAACCTTTGTCCATTGATTCGTTTTCACATATTTCCTCCCATTCTGAGGGTTGCCTTTTTCCATTCCCGTTTTTTAACAAAAGAAAGAAAGAAAGAAAGAAAAAGAAGCAGAACACAAATGTCCGTAAAATATGCCTCTTGAAACTGTCGTTTTGAAATATGGAGGTGTTTTGAATTTTTTGGTCGGTATACGACCCCAGGATTTGTTTTCAGGGCAGGTCTCATTTACAGGCCTGCAATTATTTTGAATATCAACTGACCATTAGCGCTGGGATTAAAGCTGCTGTTGTGTGAAACGGCCACAAGGTGGCAGCAGTTCTCCTTTACCAAATCTGGTGACTAGGGCAACAGAGCCTCAATGGAAGTCGTGTTCTAGGTTGTAATTTAGAATGGAATGTGCCAGGAAAAAGACCCTTAAGTTTGTCTCACTATTTCTTGTTCGGTTTTTTTTTCATTTAATTTTTATTTTTTATCACAGCCAGTTTGATTACAATGTTTGGCTTGTTGTAGGTGTGCAAGATGTGGTTCTTTTACGCATATACATATGTCTGTTCTTCCTGGGATCCTTTTCCATGTACGTTATGACAGAATGTTGACTAATCTTCTCTTGGTATTCCGTAGGTGTTTGGTGTCTATATATTTCACCTGTGTTTGTATATGTCTCTTAACCCCAATATCCTAATGTATCCAATCCTCACACCTTTCCATTGGTGAACCGTAAGTTTGTTTAATGAATCTGCGATTGCCCTTCTCTGTGGAAATATCTTCAGTAGTATCAAGTTTTAGGTAACACCTATAAGTGATATCATACGATATGTGTCTTTCTCTTTCTGACTTACTACAAGTCACGTGATTACCTCTAGACTCATCTACGGTGCTGCAGATGGCATTGTGTCCTTTTTTTCCTTGGCTAATATTCTGTCTGTACATGTACCAGTTCTTCTTTGACCACTCATCTGTTGATGGACTTTTTGGTTGCTCCCATGTCATGGCTATTGTAATGCTGCGGCAATGCACATTTGCCTGCCTGTGTCTTTCCAATTCTGTCTTCTTAGGTTATAGGCCCAGGAGTTCGCCTGCTGGATCATATGGTAGCAAAATGTTTACCTTGTACAGGCACCGCCATTCTGTTCTCATTAGTGGCTCTTACCAGGTTACGTCCCACTTAAAGTTGAGGTGATGCTCTTCTCCACAACACCTTCAGCGTTTATTGTTTGGAGTATTTTTGCTGAAGTTTATTCTGACTAGTGTGAGCTGATACCACTTTGTGCTTGGATTTGCATGCGTCTCATAATACCTTGAAATTGAGCTTTCTGGCATGTCCTTTTTTTCTTCAAACTGTGAGTACAGCTTACCTCTTCAAATTGTTTTCGGGAAGTAGGTGTGACATTTAGAAATATTTTGGCCATTACCTCCCTCAAGACATTATGAGGGCAGGTTTCATTCACAGCCCTCCAGTACTGGTGCATATGAAGTGACCCTTAGCACAGGTTTTAAAGCTGCTGTTGCAGGTAACGGCCAGAGGGTGGCAGCATTTCTGTTTTTCCCAATCTGTTAACTAGGGAAACAGACCATCCTGGCAGTGGTGTTCCTCGGTTATATATTAGAGTGGAATGTGCCCCCCAAAGCTGATGTCTCCTTACTTATGTTTGTTTTAGAAATTGAATTTCTATATATTTTTTTATTGGAGTCATATTCCATTGTGTTCATGGACCACTTCTTCTTTGAGCATTCCTCTGTTGATGGACATTTTCGTAGCTTCCAAGTGTTGGCTATGGTAAATATTGCTGGAGTGCAGGATTGCCAGCATGTGTCTTTTCTTTTTTGTGGTACATGGGCCTCTCACTGCCATGGGCCCTCCCATTGCAGAGCATAGGCTCCGGACGCACAGGCCCAGCAGCCATAGCTCACGGGAACAGCCGCTCCGTGGCAAGTGGGATCTTCCCGAATCGGGGCATGAACCCATGTCCCCTGCACTGGCAGGCAGACTCTCATCCACTGCGCCACCAGTGAATCCCAGCCTGTCTTTTTGATTCTCATCCCCTCAGGCGAAAGGCCCAGCAGTGGGTATACTTGATTGAATGGTAGCTCAGTATTTATCTTTACAAGGCACGTCATTTTTGTTTTCATGACTGGCTCTTACCATGTCCCACGTTGAAGCAAGGGTAGGCATTTCTCCAAAACCCCTTCAGCATTTATTGTTTGCAGAATTTTTCCTGATGGGCATTCTGACTGCTGTGAGCTGATAGGTTTTTGTCATTTGGATTTACATATCTTTAATTATTCCTAATGTTTAGCATTTTCCCATGCCTTTTTAAATTTCTGGCAGAGAAAAACAGAAAAAAAACGGAGAGTACAGTTAAACTCTTGAAATTGTCTTCTTGGATGGTTGCCCTCTTTTGAATGTTCTGGTCAATTTTCAACCCCATGTTTGTTTTTGAGGGCAGGTGTTATTCACAGGCCTGCAATGAGTGTGACTATTTAGTGACCATTAGCAGTGGGTTTAAAGCTGCTGTTGTGGGAAATGGCCACAAGGCGGCAGCGTTTCTCCACTCCCAAGTCTGGTTCCTAGGGCAGCAGAGCCTTTCTGGGACCAATGGAATACAGAAGAAGGCATCATTGAAGTCTAATACAGAATACCATGTCCTGGTGGATGGTAGAATGACCAGTAGGGTCTAGGAATTAGGAACTACTGGATGTATATGCTCGGTGGCTTCACTGACTGTCCTAACATCCTTTACCAGGTCCCCAGCAGCCCACGGGGCTCTCGTGGTCAGGCCCCTCCCAGGATATGGGGCTCACCTGGGCAGGGCCCCAGCAGCCAACGGGGTTCTCATGTTCAGGCCACTCCCAGGGTATGGAGCTCAGCTGTGAAACTACCCAGCAGCCCATGAGGCTCTCGTGCTTAGGCACCTCCCATGATACAGAGCCCCTGTGGGCAGGTACCATGGCAGGGCTGGGCACACAGGAACCGTGCACATAGCCCTCATTGCAGAGCACCCCAGAACGCCTGTCACGCAGAGCTGACACAGAGCACCTCAGAGCAGGACTTGAACTAACCAACAGCAGCTCCGACAGGTCTCTGACCCTGGGCATCACTCTGTGCAGCCTCCCTCTGCCTGGTCTTCCAGAGACTTCCACTGCAGCCGGGGCACCAGGCCTTTGTCTCCAACCATCCCCCCTCCTCTCCCTGACTCCTGGGTTCCTCTCATTAGGATTAGGTCTTCTTGAAATTGTCTCCCACTCATGGGCCAGATAAAATGATGAGAAAACAAGCCGGAGATGCAGCCCCTTGTCTATCCTGACTCTCAGGAGCCCACACCTGTTCCTTGGAACTGGCCGTTTCAGCGAGGTCCATTTTCTGCAATGTGAGCCACTGAGGGGTGAGGATTGGCTGACCGGAGCAGCCTGTCCCTACCGGCCAGCCCTCCCCAGGTGTGCCTGGGTTGAGGTCAATAGAAACACCGCTCCAGGGAGCAACAGCGCCTGCAGCTGTGCCTGACGCCATATTCTCTGCCCCGTCAGCAGTCTCGGGGCTGTGCTGGTGGGAGGGAGTGAGGGGGCACGGTTTTGTGGGTGGCCCGGTGTGAGAGGGGCTCTGCTGGACTTTCTGCAGGAGTTGCCAGACTGCCACCTGCTAAAGAAGAGGATGGGTCACCCATACCTTCCGCTGGAATTTCTCCGCGGGCAGAGGTGAGGGAGGAACAAAGCAGTGGGGGCCAAGACAGGACGGATATCTCAGGCAGGGAAATGGAAAGTTTTCAGAAGAGCGCCTGGGGCCAGGATCATCCTGGCTGGCCTGCAGGCACCAAGTCAGCCTGCGTGCTTTCGCTGGTGTGGATCCACGGCCCTTCCTCTATGCTTTCAAGTCCTTGTACATATTCAGGTGTTTTACCTGGGAAGGGAGGGAACAGTTCAGCAGCAGCTGGCTGGGGGCTCAGCTCACGTTTACTCACAGACGCCTATGTACGGTCCCCCAGCTTTGCAATGAGGACGCTCCTTGCGGGGGTGGGGGGGGGC
The DNA here is from genome assembly GCF_964341445.2 of Mesoplodon mirus. NCBI lineage: Eukaryota > Metazoa > Chordata > Mammalia > Artiodactyla > Ziphiidae > Mesoplodon > Mesoplodon mirus. The sequence goes on from NC_138979.1 coordinate 94,356,761, forward strand.
TGCTGGCTGCATGGGAGATAATTCCCTACCTCTGACCAACTTCAGAATTGTTTACCACTGGAGCAAGTGCCCTGATAGGGTTTTCCTCTGTATAACTAGTGGGTTCTGTTTATTTTTTCTGTTTTGTTTCAAGGTAGATTTTATTCCTCATTTATGTATTTATAGATATAAGCATGGAAATAATTCATTCATACAAATACATCTGTGTGAAGGGAAGAACGTTTTTCTGTTTTATTTTTAAATTTTATTTGTTTTTAAAAATTTTGAAATTTAGTATTATTTATTTTTTTAGACAGCAGGTTATTATTAGTTATCTATTTTATACATATACATGTATACAGGTCAATCCCAATCTCCCAACTCATCCCACCACCACCACCCCATGGCTTCCCCCCCTTGGTTTCCATACGTTTGTTCTCTAACCCTGTGTCTCTAATTCTGCCCTGCAAACCGGTTCATCTGTACCAGTTTTCTAGGTTCCACATATATGCATTAATACACAATATTTGTTTTTCTCTTTCTGACTTACTTCTCTCGGTATGACAGTCTCTAGATCCATCCACGTCTCTACAAATGACCCCGTTTCATTCCTTTTTATGGCTGAGTAATATTCCATTTTATATATGTACCACATCTTTATCCATTCGTCTGTCTGTGGGCATTTAGGTTGCTTCCATTACCTGGCTATTGTAAATAGTGCTGCAATGAACATTGTGGTGAATGTGTCTTTTGGATTTATGGTTTTCTCTGGGTATATGCCCAGAAGTGGGATTGCTGGATCATATGGTAATTGTATTTTTAGTTTTTCTAATGAACCTCCATACTGTTCTCCATAGTGACTGTATCAATTGACATGCCCACCAATAGTGGAAGAGGGATCCATGTGTCCACACCCTCCGCAGCATTTGTAGTTTGTCGATTTTCTGATGATGCCCATTCTAACAGGTGTGAGGTGATACCTCATTGAAGTTTTGACTTGCATTTCTCTAATAATTAGTGATGTTGAGCAGCTTTTCATGTGCATCCTGGCCATCTCTGGGTCTCCTTTGAAGAAATGTCTATTTAGATATTCTACCCATTTTTGAAGTGGGTTGTATTTTTTTTAATATTAAGCTGCATGAGCTGTTTATATATATTGGAGATTAAACCTTTGTCCATTGATTCGTTTTCACATATTTCCTCCCATTCTGAGGGTTGCCTTTTTCCATTCCCGTTTTTTAACAAAAGAAAGAAAGAAAGAAAGAAAAAGAGGCAGAACACAAATGTCCGTAAAATATGCCTCTTGAAACTGTCGTTTTGAAATATGGAGGTGTTTTGAATTTTTTGGTTGGTATACGACCCCAGGATTTGTTTTCAGGGCAGGTCTCATTTACAGGCCTGCAATTATTTTGAATATCAACTGACCATTAGCGCTGGGATTAAAGCTGCTGTTGTGTGAAACGGCCACAAGGTGGCAGCAGTTCTCCTTTACCAAATCTGGTGACTAGGGCAACAGAGCCTCAATGGAAGTCGTGTTCTAGGTTGTAATTTAGAATGGAATGTGCCAGGAAAAAGACCCTTAAGTTTGTCTCACTATTTCTTGTTCGGTTTTTTTTTCATTTAATTTTTATTTTTTATCACAGCCAGTTTGATTACAATGTTTGGCTTGTTGTAGGTGTGCAAGATGTGGTTCTTTTACGCATATACATATGTCTGTTCTTCCTGGGATCCTTTTCCATGTACGTTATGACAGAATGTTGACTAATCTTCTCTTGGTATTCCGTAGGTGTTTGGTGTCTATATATTTCACCTGTGTTTGTATATGTCTCTTAACCCCAATATCCTAATGTATCCAATCCTCACACCTTTCCATTGGTGAACCGTAAGTTTGTTTAATGAATCTGCGATTGCCCTTCTCTTTGGAAATATCTTCACTAGTATCAAGTTTTAGGTAACACCTATAAGTGATATCATACGATATGTGTCTTTCTCTTTCTGACTTACTACAAGTCACGTGATTACCTCTAGACTCATCTACGGTGCTGCAAATGGCATTGTGTCCTTTTTTTCCTTGGCTAATATTCTGTCTGTACATGTACCAGTTCTTCTTTGACCACTCATCTGTTGATGGACTTTTTGGTTGCTCCCATGTCATGGCTATTGTAATGCTGCGGCAATGCACATTTGCCTGCCTGTGTCTTTCCAATTCTGTCTTCTTAGGTTATAGGCCCAGGAGTTCGCCTGCTGGATCATATGGTAGCAAAATGTTTACCTTGTACAGGCACCGCCATTCTGTTCTCATTAGTGGCTCTTACCAGGTTACGTCCCACTTAAAGTTGAGGTGATGCTCTTCTCCACAACACCTTCAGCGTTTATTGTTTGGAGTATTTTTGCTGAAGTTTATTCTGACTAGTGTGAGCTGATACCACTTTGTGCTTGGATTTGCATGCGTCTCATAATACCTTGAAATTGAGCTTTCTGGCATGTCCTTTTTTTCTTCAAACTGTGAGTACAGCTTACCTCTTCAAATTGTTTTCGGGAAGTAGGTGTGACATCTAGAAATATTTTGGCCATTACCTCCCTCAAGACATTATGAGGGCAGGTTTCATTCACAGCCCTCCAGTACTGGTGCATATGAAGTGACCCTTAGCACAGGTTTTAAAGCTGCTGTTGCAGGTAACGGCCAGAGGGTGGCAGCATTTCTGCTTTTCCCAATCTGTTAACTAGGGAAACAGACCATCCTGGCAGTGGTGTTCCTCGGTTATATATTAGAGTGGAATGTGCCCCCAAAAGCTGATGTCTCCTTACTTATGTTTGTTTTAGAAATCGAATTTCTATATATTTTTTTATTGGAGTCATATTCCATTGTGTTCATGGACCACTTCTTCTTTGAGCATTCCTCTGTTGATGGACATTTTCGTAGCTTCCAAGTGTTGGCTATGGTAAATATTGCTGGAGTGCAGGATTGCCAGCATGTGTCTTTTCTTTTTTGTGGCACATGGGCCTCTCACTGCCGTGGGCCCTCCCATTGCAGAGCACAGGCTCCGGACGCACAGGCCCAGCAGCCATAGCTCACGGGAACAGCCGCTCCGTGGCAAGTGGGATCTTCCCGAATCGGGGCATGAACCCATGTCCCCTGCACTGGCAGGCGGACTCTCATCCACTGCGCCACCAGTGAATCCCAGCCTGTCTTTTTGATTCTCATCCCCTCAGGCGAAAGGCCCAGCAGTGGGTATACTTGATTGAATGGTAGCTCAGTATTTATCTTTACAAGGCACGTCATTTTTGTTTTCATGACTGGCTCTTACCATGTCCCACGTTGAAGCAAGGGTAGGCATTTCTCCAAAACCCCTTCAGCATTTATTGTTTGCAGAATTTTTCCTGATGGGCATTCTGACTGCTGTGAGCTGATAGGTTTTTGTCATTTTGATTTGCATATCTTTAATTATTCCTAATGTTTAGCATTTTCCCATGCCTTTTTAAATTTCTGGCAGAGAAAAACAGAAAAAAAAAACGGAGAGTACAGTTAAACTCTTGAAATTGTCTTCTTGGATGGTTGCCCTCTTTTGAATGTTCTGGTCAATTTTCGACCCCATGTTTGTTTTTGAGGGCAGGTGTTATTCACAGGCCTGCAATGAGTGTGACTATTTAGTGACCATTAGCAGTGGGTTTAAAGCTGCTGTTGTGGGAAATGGCCACAAGGCGGCAGCGTTTCTCCACTCCCAAGTCTGGTTCCTAGGGCAGCAGAGCCTTTCTGGGACCAATGGAATACAGAAGAAGGCATCATTGAAGTCTAATACAGAATACCATGTCCTGGTGGATGGTAGAATGACCAGTAGGGTCTAGGAATTAGGAACTACTGGATGTATATCCTCGGTGGCTTCACTGACTGTCCTAACATCCTTTACCAGGTCCCCAGCAGCCCACGGGGCTCTCGTGGTCAGGCCCCTCCCAGGATATGGGGCTCACCTGGGCAGGGCCCCAGCAGCCAACGGGGTTCTCATGTTCAGGCCACTCCCAGGGTATGGAGCTCAGCTGTGAAACTACCCAGCAGCCCATGAGGCTCTCGTGCTTAGGCACCTCCCATGATACAGAGCTCCCGTGGGCAGGTACCATGGCAGGGCTGGGCACACAGGAACCGTGCACATAGCCCTCATTGCAGAGCACCCCAGAACGCCTGTCACGCAGAGCTGACACAGAGCACCTCAGAGCAGGACTTGAACTAACCAACAGCAGCTCCGACAGGTCTCTGACCCTGGGCATCACTCTGTGCAGCCTCCCTCTGCCTGGTCTTCCAGAGACTTCCACTGCAGCCGGGGCACCAGGCCTTTGTCTCCAACCATCCCCCCTCCTCTCCCTGACTCCTGGGTTCCTCTCATTAGGATTAGGTCTTCTTGAAATTGTCTCCCACTCATGGGCCAGATAAAATGATGAGAAAACAAGCCGGAGATGCAGCCCCTTGTCTATCCTGACTCTCAGGAGCCCACACCTGTTCCTTGGAACTGGCCGTTTCAGCGAGGTCCATTTTCTGCAATGTGAGCCACTGAGGGGTGAGGATTGGCTGACCGGAGCAGCCTGTCCCTACCGGCCAGCCCTCCCCAGGTGTGCCTGGGTTGAGGTCAATAGAAACACCGCTCCAGGGAGCAACAGCGCCTGCAGCTGTGCCTGACGCCATATTCTCTGCCCCGTCAGCAGTCTCGGGGCTGTGCTGGTGGGAGGGAGTGAGGGGGCACGGTTTTGTGGGTGGCCCGGTGTGAGAGGGGCTCTGCTGGACTTTCTGCAGGAGTTGCCAGACTGCCACCTGCTAAAGAAGAGGATGGGTCACCCATACCTTCCGCTGGAATTTCTCCGCGGGCAGAGGTGAGGGAGGAACAAAGCAGTGGGGGCCAAGACAGGACGGATATCTCAGGCAGGGAAATGGAAAGTTTTCAGAAGAGCGCCTGGGGCCAGGATCATCCTGGCTGGCCTGCAGGCACCAAGTCAGCCTGCGTGCTTTCGCTGGTGTGGATCCACGGCCCTTCCTCTATGCTTTCAAGTCCTTGTACATATTCAGGTGTTTTACCTGGGAAGGGAGGGAACAGTTCAGCAGCAGCTGGCTGGGGGCTCAGCTCACGTTTACTCACAGACGCCTATGTACGGTCCCCCAGCTTTGCAATGAGGACGCTCCTTGCGGGGGTGGGGGGGGGGCTGCTGGCTGCATGGGAGATAATTCCCTACCTCTGACCAACTTCAGAATTGTTTACCACTGGAGCAAGTGCCCTGATAGGGTTTTCCTCTGTATAACTAGTGGGTTCTGTTTATTTTTTCTGTTTTGTTTCAAGGTAGATTTTATTCCTCATTTATGTATTTATAGATATAAGCATGGAAATAATTCATTCATACAAATACATCTGTGTGAAGGGAAGAACGTTTTTCTGTTTTATTTTTAAATTTTATTTGTTTTTAAAAATTTTGAAATTTAGTATTATTTATTTTTTTAGACAGCAGGTTATTATTAGTTATCTATTTTATACATATACATGTATACAGGTCAATCCCAATCTCCCAACTCATCCCACCACCACCACCCCATGGCTTCCCCCCCTTGGTTTCCATACGTTTGTTCTCTAACCCTGTGTCTCTAATTCTGCCCTGCAAACCGGTTCATCTGTACCAGTTTTCTAGGTTCCACATATATGCATTAATACACAATATTTGTTTTTCTCTTTCTGACTTACTTCTCTCAGTATGACAGTCTCTAGATCCATCCACGTCTCTACAAATGACCCCGTTTCATTCCTTTTTATGGCTGAGTAATATTCCATTTTATATATGTACCACATCTTTATCCATTCGTCTGTCTGTGAGCATTTAGGTTGCTTCCATTACCTGGCTATTGTAAATAGTGCTGCAATGAACATTGTGGTGAATGTGTCTTTTGGATTTATGGTTTTCTCTGGGTATATGCCCAGAAGTGGGATTGCTGGATCATATGGTAATTGTATTTTTAGTTTTTCTAATGAACCTCCATACTGTTCTCCATAGTGACTGTATCAATTGACATGCCCACCAATAGTGGAAGAGGGATCCATGTGTCCATACCCTCCGCAGCATTTGTAGTTTGTCGATTTTCTGATGATGCCCATTCTAACAGGTGTGAGGTGATACCTCATTGAAGTTTTGACTTGCATTTCTCTAATAATTAGTGATGTTGAGCAGCTTTTCATGTGCATCCTGGCCATCTCTGGGTCTCCTTTGAAGAAATGTCTATTTAGATATTCTACCCATTTTTGAAGTGGGTTGTATTTTTTTTAATATTAAGCTGCATGAGCTGTTTATATATATTGGAGATTAAACCTTTGTCCATTGATTCGTTTTCACATATTTCCTCCCATTCTGAGGGTTGCCTTTTTCCATTCCCGTTTTTTAACAAAAGAAAGAAAGAAAGAAAGAAAAAGAAGCAGAACACAAATGTCCGTAAAATATGCCTCTTGAAACTGTCGTTTTGAAATATGGAGGTGTTTTGAATTTTTTGGTCGGTATACGACCCCAGGATTTGTTTTCAGGGCAGGTCTCATTTACAGGCCTGCAATTATTTTGAATATCAACTGACCATTAGCGCTGGGATTAAAGCTGCTGTTGTGTGAAACGGCCACAAGGTGGCAGCAGTTCTCCTTTACCAAATCTGGTGACTAGGGCAACAGAGCCTCAATGGAAGTCGTGTTCTAGGTTGTAATTTAGAATGGAATGTGCCAGGAAAAAGACCCTTAAGTTTGTCTCACTATTTCTTGTTCGGTTTTTTTTTCATTTAATTTTTATTTTTTATCACAGCCAGTTTGATTACAATGTTTGGCTTGTTGTAGGTGTGCAAGATGTGGTTCTTTTACGCATATACATATGTCTGTTCTTCCTGGGATCCTTTTCCATGTACGTTATGACAGAATGTTGACTAATCTTCTCTTGGTATTCCGTAGGTGTTTGGTGTCTATATATTTCACCTGTGTTTGTATATGTCTCTTAACCCCAATATCCTAATGTATCCAATCCTCACACCTTTCCATTGGTGAACCGTAAGTTTGTTTAATGAATCTGCGATTGCCCTTCTCTGTGGAAATATCTTCAGTAGTATCAAGTTTTAGGTAACACCTATAAGTGATATCATACGATATGTGTCTTTCTCTTTCTGACTTACTACAAGTCACGTGATTACCTCTAGACTCATCTACGGTGCTGCAGATGGCATTGTGTCCTTTTTTTCCTTGGCTAATATTCTGTCTGTACATGTACCAGTTCTTCTTTGACCACTCATCTGTTGATGGACTTTTTGGTTGCTCCCATGTCATGGCTATTGTAATGCTGCGGCAATGCACATTTGCCTGCCTGTGTCTTTCCAATTCTGTCTTCTTAGGTTATAGGCCCAGGAGTTCGCCTGCTGGATCATATGGTAGCAAAATGTTTACCTTGTACAGGCACCGCCATTCTGTTCTCATTAGTGGCTCTTACCAGGTTACGTCCCACTTAAAGTTGAGGTGATGCTCTTCTCCACAACACCTTCAGCGTTTATTGTTTGGAGTATTTTTGCTGAAGTTTATTCTGACTAGTGTGAGCTGATACCACTTTGTGCTTGGATTTGCATGCGTCTCATAATACCTTGAAATTGAGCTTTCTGGCATGTCCTTTTTTTCTTCAAACTGTGAGTACAGCTTACCTCTTCAAATTGTTTTCGGGAAGTAGGTGTGACATTTAGAAATATTTTGGCCATTACCTCCCTCAAGACATTATGAGGGCAGGTTTCATTCACAGCCCTCCAGTACTGGTGCATATGAAGTGACCCTTAGCACAGGTTTTAAAGCTGCTGTTGCAGGTAACGGCCAGAGGGTGGCAGCATTTCTGTTTTTCCCAATCTGTTAACTAGGGAAACAGACCATCCTGGCAGTGGTGTTCCTCGGTTATATATTAGAGTGGAATGTGCCCCCCAAAGCTGATGTCTCCTTACTTATGTTTGTTTTAGAAATTGAATTTGTATATATTTTTTTATTGGAGTCATATTCCATTGTGTTCATGGACCACTTCTTCTTTGAGCATTCCTCTGTTGATGGACATTTTCGTAGCTTCCAAGTGTTGGCTATGGTAAATATTGCTGGAGTGCAGGATTGCCAGCATGTGTCTTTTCTTTTTTGTGGTACATGGGCCTCTCACTGCCGTGGGCCCTCCCATTGCAGAGCACAGGCTCCGGACGCACAGGCCCAGCAGCCATAGCTCACGGGAACAGCCGCTCCGTGGCAAGTGGGATCTTCCCGAATCGGGGCATGAACCCATGTCCCCTGCACTGGCAGGCAGACTCTCATCCACTGCGCCACCAGTGAATCCCAGCCTGTCTTTTTGATTCTCATCCCCTCAGGCGAAAGGCCCAGCAGTGGGTATACTTGATTGAATGGTAGCTCAGTATTTATCTTTACAAGGCACGTCATTTTTGTTTTCATGACTGGCTCTTACCATGTCCCACGTTGAAGCAAGGGTAGGCATTTCTCCAAAACCCCTTCAGCATTTATTGTTTGCAGAATTTTTCCTGATGGGCATTCTGACTGCTGTGAGCTGATAGGTTTTTGTCATTTGGATTTACATATCTTTAATTATTCCTAATGTTTAGCATTTTCCCATGCCTTTTTAAATTTCTGGCAGAGAAAAACAGAAAAAAAAACGGAGAGTACAGTTAAACTCTTGAAATTGTCTTCTTGGATGGTTGCCCTCTTTTGAATGTTCTGGTCAATTTTCAACCCCATGTTTGTTTTTGAGGGCAGGTGTTATTCACAGGCCTGCAATGAGTGTGACTATTTAGTGACCATTAGCAGTGGGTTTAAAGCTGCTGTTGTGGGAAATGGCCACAAGGCGGCAGCGTTTCTCCACTCCCAAGTCTGGTTCCTAGGGCAGCAGAGCCTTTCTGGGACCAATGGAATACAGAAGAAGGCATCATTGAAGTCTAATACAGAATACCATGTCCTGGTGGATGGTAGAATGACCAGTAGGGTCTAGGAATTAGGAACTACTGGATGTATATCCTCGGTGGCTTCACTGACTGTCCTAACATCCTTTACCAGGTCCCCAGCAGCCCACGGGGCTCTCGTGGTCAGGCCCCTCCCAGGATATGGGGCTCACCTGGGCAGGGCCCCAGCAGCCAACGGGGTTCTCATGTTCAGGCCACTCCCAGGGTATGGAGCTCAGCTGTGAAACTACCCAGCAGCCCATGAGGCTCTCGTGCTTAGGCACCTCCCATGATACAGAGCTCCCGTGGGCAGGTACCATGGCAGGGCTGGGCACACAGGAACCGTGCACATAGCCCTCATTGCAGAGCACCCCAGAACGCCTGTCACGCAGAGCTGACACAGAGCACCTCAGAGCAGGACTTGAACTAACCAACAGCAGCTCCGACAGGTCTCTGACCCTGGGCATCACTCTGTGCAGCCTCCCTCTGCCTGGTCTTCCAGAGACTTCCACTGCAGCCGGGGCACCAGGCCTTTGTCTCCAACCATCCCCCCTCCTCTCCCTGACTCCTGGGTTCCTCTCATTAGGATTAGGTCTTCTTGAAATTGTCTCCCACTCATGGGCCAGATAAAATGATGAGAAAACAAGCCGGAGATGCAGCCCCTTGTCTATCCTGACTCTCAGGAGCCCACACCTGTTCCTTGGAACTGGCCGTTTCAGCGAGGTCCATTTTCTGCAATGTGAGCCACTGAGGGGTGAGGATTGGCTGACCGGAGCAGCCTGTCCCTACCGGCCAGCCCTCCCCAGGTGTGCCTGGGTTGAGGTCAATAGAAACACCGCTCCAGGGAGCAACAGCGCCTGCAGCTGTGCCTGACGCCATATTCTCTGCCCCGTCAGCAGTCTCGGGGCTGTGCTGGTGGGAGGGAGTGAGGGGGCACGGTTTTGTGGGTGGCCCAGTGTGAGAGGGGCTCTGCTGGACTTTCTGCAGGAGTTGCCAGACTGCCACCTGCTAAAGAAGAGGATGGGTCACCCATACCTTCCGCTGGAATTTCTCCGCGGGCAGAGGTGAGGGAGGAACAAAGCAGTGGGGGCCAAGACAGGACGGATATCTCAGGCAGGGAAATGGAAAGTTTTCAGAAGAGCGCCTGGGGCCAGGATCATCCTGGCTGGCCTGCAGGCACCAAGTCAGCCTGCGTGCTTTCGCTGGTGTGGATCCACGGCCCTTCCTCTATGCTTTCAAGTCCTTGTACATATTCAGGTGTTTTACCTGGGAAGGGAGGGAACAGTTCAGCAGCAGCTGGCTGGGGGCTCAGCTCACGTTTACTCACAGACGCCTATGTACGGTCCCCCAGCTTTGCAATGAGGACGCTCCTTGCGGGGGTGGGGGGGGCTGCTGGCTGCATGGGAGATAATTCCCTACCTCTGACCAACTTCAGAATTGTTTACCACTGGAGCAAGTGCCCTGATAGGGTTTTCCTCTGTATAACTAGTGGGTTCTGTTTATTTTTTCTGTTTTGTTTCAAGGTAGATTTTATTCCTCATTTATGTATTTATAGATATAAGCATGGAAATAATTCATTCATACAAATACATCTGTGTGAAGGGAAGAACGTTTTTCTGTTTTATTTTTAAATTTTATTTGTTTTTAAAAATTTTGAAATTTAGTATTATTTATTTTTTTAGACAGCAGGTTATTATTAGTTATCTATTTTATACATATACATGTATACAGGTCAATCCCAATCTCCCAACTCATCCCACCACCACCACCCCATGGCTTCCCCCCCTTGGTTTCCATACGTTTGTTCTCTAACCCTGTGTCTCTAATTCTGCCCTGCAAACCGGTTCATCTGTACCAGTTTTCTAGGTTCCACATATATGCATTAATACACAATATTTGTTTTTCTCTTTCTGACTTACTTCTCTCGGTATGACAGTCTCTAGATCCATCCACGTCTCTACAAATGACCCCGTTTCATTCCTTTTTATGGCTGAGTAATATTCCATTTTATATATGTACCACATCTTTATCCATTCGTCTGTCTGTGGGCATTTAGGTTGCTTCCATTACCTGGCTATTGTAAATAGTGCTGCAATGAACATTGTGGTGAATGTGTCTTTTGGATTTATGGTTTTCTCTGGGTATATGCCCAGAAGTGGGATTGCTGGATCATATGGTAATTGTATTTTTAGTTTTTCTAATGAACCTCCATACTGTTCTCCATAGTGACTGTATCAATTGACATGCCCACCAATAGTGGAAGAGGGATCCATGTGTCCACACCCTCCGCAGCATTTGTAGTTTGTCGATTTTCTGATGATGCCCATTCTAACAGGTGTGAGGTGATACCTCATTGAAGTTTTGACTTGCATTTCTCTAATAATTAGTGATGTTGAGCAGCTTTTCATGTGCATCCTGGCCATCTCTGGGTCTCCTTTGAAGAAATGTCTATTTAGATATTCTACCCATTTTTGAAGTGGGTTGTATTTTTTTTAATATTAAGCTGCATGAGCTGTTTATATATATTGGAGATTAAACCTTTGTCCATTGATTCGTTTTCACATATTTCCTCCCATTCTGAGGGTTGCCTTTTTCCATTCCCGTTTTTTAACAAAAGAAAGAAAGAAAGAAAGAAAAAGAGGCAGAACACAAATGTCCGTAAAATATGCCTCTTGAAACTGTCGTTTTGAAATATGGAGGTGTTTTGAATTTTTTGGTTGGTATACGACCCCAGGATTTGTTTTCAGGGCAGGTCTCATTTACAGGCCTGCAATTATTTTGAATATCAACTGACCATTAGCGCTGGGATTAAAGCTGCTGTTGTGTGAAACGGCCACAAGGTGGCAGCAGTTCTCCTTTACCAAATCTGGTGACTAGGGCAACAGAGCCTCAATGGAAGTCGTGTTCTAGGTTGTAATTTAGAATGGAATGTGCCAGGAAAAAGACCCTTAAGTTTGTCTCACTATTTCTTGTTCGGTTTTTTTTTCATTTAATTTTTATTTTTTATCACAGCCAGTTTGATTACAATGTTTGGCTTGTTGTAGGTGTGCAAGATGTGGTTCTTTTACGCATATACATATGTCTGTTCTTCCTGGGATCCTTTTCCATGTACGTTATGACAGAATGTTGACTAATCTTCTCTTGGTATTCCGTAGGTGTTTGGTGTCTATATATTTCACCTGTGTTTGTATATGTCTCTTAACCCCAATATCCTAATGTATCCAATCCTCACACCTTTCCATTGGTGAACCGTAAGTTTGTTTAATGAATCTGCGATTGCCCTTCTCTTTGGAAATATCTTCACTAGTATCAAGTTTTAGGTAACACCTATAAGTGATATCATACGATATGTGTCTTTCTCTTTCTGACTTACTACAAGTCACGTGATTACCTCTAGACTCATCTACGGTGCTGCAAATGGCATTGTGTCCTTTTTTTCCTTGGCTAATATTCTGTCTGTACATGTACCAGTTCTTCTTTGACCACTCATCTGTTGATGGACTTTTTGGTTGCTCCCATGTCATGGCTATTGTAATGCTGCGGCAATGCACATTTGCCTGCCTGTGTCTTTCCAATTCTGTCTTCTTAGGTTATAGGCCCAGGAGTTCGCCTGCTGGATCATATGGTAGCAAAATGTTTACCTTGTACAGGCACCGCCATTCTGTTCTCATTAGTGGCTCTTACCAGGTTACGTCCCACTTAAAGTTGAGGTGATGCTCTTCTCCACAACACCTTCAGCGTTTATTGTTTGGAGTATTTTTGCTGAAGTTTATTCTGACTAGTGTGAGCTGATACCACTTTGTGCTTGGATTTGCATGCGTCTCATAATACCTTGAAATTGAGCTTTCTGGCATGTCCTTTTTTTCTTCAAACTGTGAGTACAGCTTACCTCTTCAAATTGTTTTCGGGAAGTAGGTGTGACATCTAGAAATATTTTGGCCATTACCTCCCTCAAGACATTATGAGGGCAGGTTTCATTCACAGCCCTCCAGTACTGGTGCATATGAAGTGACCCTTAGCACAGGTTTTAAAGCTGCTGTTGCAGGTAACGGCCAGAGGGTGGCAGCATTTCTGCTTTTCCCAATCTGTTAACTAGGGAAACAGACCATCCTGGCAGTGGTGTTCCTCGGTTATATATTAGAGTGGAATGTGCCCCCAAAAGCTGATGTCTCCTTACTTATGTTTGTTTTAGAAATCGAATTTCTATATATTTTTTTATTGGAGTCATATTCCATTGTGTTCATGGACCACTTCTTCTTTGAGCATTCCTCTGTTGATGGACATTTTCGTAGCTTCCAAGTGTTGGCTATGGTAAATATTGCTGGAGTGCAGGATTGCCAGCATGTGTCTTTTCTTTTTTGTGGCACATGGGCCTCTCACTGCCGTGGGCCCTCCCATTGCAGAGCACAGGCTCCGGACGCACAGGCCCAGCAGCCATAGCTCACGGGAACAGCCGCTCCGTGGCAAGTGGGATCTTCCCGAATCGGGGCATGAACCCATGTCCCCTGCACTGGCAGGCGGACTCTCATCCACTGCGCCACCAGTGAATCCCAGCCTGTCTTTTTGATTCTCATCCCCTCAGGCGAAAGGCCCAGCAGTGGGTATACTTGATTGAATGGTAGCTCAGTATTTATCTTTACAAGGCACGTCATTTTTGTTTTCATGACTGGCTCTTACCATGTCCCACGTTGAAGCAAGGGTAGGCATTTCTCCAAAACCCCTTCAGCATTTATTGTTTGCAGAATTTTTCCTGATGGGCATTCTGACTGCTGTGAGCTGATAGGTTTTTGTCATTTGGATTTACATATCTTTAATTATTCCTAATGTTTAGCATTTTCCCATGCCTTTTTAAATTTCTGGCAGAGAAAAACAGGAAAAAAAACGGAGAGTACAGTTAAACTCTTGAAATTGTCTTCTTGGATGGTTGCCCTCTTTTGAATGTTCTGGTCAATTTTCGACCCCATGTTTGTTTTTGAGGGCAGGTGTTATTCACAGGCCTGCAATGAGTGTGACTATTTAGTGACCATTAGCAGTGGGTTTAAAGCTGCTGTTGTGGGAAATGGCCACAAGGCGGCAGCGTTTCTCCACTCCCAAGTCTGGTTCCTAGGGCAGCAGAGCCTTTCTGGGACCAATGGAGTACAGAAGAAGGCATCATTGAAGTCTAATACAGAATACCATGTCCTGGTGGATGGTAGAATGACCAGTAGGGTCTAGGAATTAGGAACTACTGGATGTATATCCTCGGTGGCTTCACTGACTGTCCTAACATCCTTTACCAGGTCCCCAGCAGCCCACGGGGCTCTCGTGGTCAGGCCCCTCCCAGGATATGGGGCTCACCTGGGCAGGGCCCCAGCAGCCAACGGTGTTCTCATGTTCAGGCCACTCCCAGGGTATGGAGCTCAGCTGTGAAACTACCCAGCAGCCCATGAGGCTCTCGTGCTTAGGCACCTCCCATGATACAGAGCTCCCGTGGGCAGGTACCATGGCAGGGCTGGGCACACAGGAACCGTGCACATAGCCCTCATTGCAGAGCACCCCAGAACGCCTGTCACGCAGAGCTGACACAGAGCACCTCAGAGCAGGACTTGAACTAACCAACAGCAGCTCCGACAGGTCTCTGACCCTGGGCATCACTCTGTGCAGCCTCCCTCTGCCTGGTCTTCCAGAGACTTCCACTGCAGCCGGGGCACCAGGCCTTTGTCTCCAACCATCCCCCCTCCTCTCCCTGACTCCTGGGTTCCTCTCATTAGGATTAGGTCTTCTTGAAATTGTCTCCCACTCATGGGCCAGATAAAATGATGAGAAAACAAGCCGGAGATGCAGCCCCTTGTCTATCCTGACTCTCAGGAGCCCACACCTGTTCCTTGGAACTGGCCGTTTCAGCGAGGTCCATTTTCTGCAATGTGAGCCACTGAGGGGTGAGGATTGGCTGACCGGAGCAGCCTGTCCCTACCGGCCAGCCCTCCCCAGGTGTGCCTGGGTTGAGGTCAATAGAAACACCGCTCCAGGGAGCAACAGCGCCTGCAGCTGTGCCTGACGCCATATTCTCTGCCCCGTCAGCAGTCTCGGGGCTGTGCTGGTGGGAGGGAGTGAGGGGGCACGGTTTTGTGGGTGGCCCGGTGTGAGAGGGGCTCTGCTGGACTTTCTGCAGGAGTTGCCAGACTGCCACCTGCTAAAGAAGAGGATGGGTCACCCATACCTTCCGCTGGAATTTCTCCGCGGGCAGAGGTGAGGGAGGAACAAAGCAGTGGGGGCCAAGACAGGACGGATATCTCAGGCAGGGAAATGGAAAGTTTTCAGAAGAGCGCCTGGGGCCAGGATCATCCTGGCTGGCCTGCAGGCACCAAGTCAGCCTGCGTGCTTTCGCTGGTGTGGATCCACGGCCCTTCCTCTATGCTTTCAAGTCCTTGTACATATTCAGGTGTTTTACCTGGGAAGGGAGGGAACAGTTCAGCAGCAGCTGGCTGGGGGCTCAGCTCACGTTTACTCACAGACGCCTATGTACGGTCCCCCAGCTTTGCAATGAGGACGCTCCTTGCGGGGGTGGGGGGGGGCTGCTGGCTGCATGGGAGATAATTCCCTACCTCTGACCAACTTCAGAATTGTTTACCACTGGAGCAAGTGCCCTGATAGGGTTTTCCTCTGTATAACTAGTGGGTTCTGTTTATTTTTTCTGTTTTGTTTCAAGGTAGATTTTATTCCTCATTTATGTATTTATAGATATAAGCATGGAAATAATTCATTCATACAAATACATCTGTGTGAAGGGAAGAACGTTTTTCTGTTTTATTTTTAAATTTTATTTGTTTTTAAAAATTTTGAAATTTAGTATTATTTATTTTTTTAGACAGCAGGTTATTATTAGTTATCTATTTTATACATATACATGTATACAGGTCAATCCCAATCTCCCAACTCATCCCACCACCACCACCCCATGGCTTCCCCCCCTTGGTTTCCATACGTTTGTTCTCTAACCCTGTGTCTCTAATTCTGCCCTGCAAACCGGTTCATCTGTACCAGTTTTCTAGGTTCCACATATATGCATTAATACACAATATTTGTTTTTCTCTTTCTGACTTACTTCTCTCGGTATGACAGTCTCTAGATCCATCCACGTCTCTACAAATGACCCCGTTTCATTCCTTTTTATGGCTGAGTAATATTCCATTTTATATATGTACCACATCTTTATCCATTCGTCTGTCTGTGGGCATTTAGGTTGCTTCCATTACCTGGCTATTGTAAATAGTGCTGCAATGAACATTGTGGTGAATGTGTCTTTTGGATTTATGGTTTTCTCTGGGTATATGCCCAGAAGTGGGATTGCTGGATCATATGGTAATTGTATTTTTAGTTTTTCTAATGAACCTCCATACTGTTCTCCATAGTGACTGTATCAATTGACATGCCCACCAATAGTGGAAGAGGGATCCATGTGTCCACACCCTCCGCAGCATTTGTAGTTTGTCGATTTTCTGATGATGCCCATTCTAACAGGTGTGAGGTGATACCTCATTGAAGTTTTGACTTGCATTTCTCTAATAATTAGTGATGTTGAGCAGCTTTTCATGTGCATCCTGGCCATCTCTGGGTCTCCTTTGAAGAAATGTCTATTTAGATATTCTACCCATTTTTGAAGTGGGTTGTATTTTTTTTAATATTAAGCTGCATGAGCTGTTTATATATATTGGAGATTAAACCTTTGTCCATTGATTCGTTTTCACATATTTCCTCCCATTCTGAGGGTTGCCTTTTTCCATTCCCGTTTTTTAACAAAAGAAAGAAAGAAAGAAAGAAAAAGAGGCAGAACACAAATGTCCGTAAAATATGCCTCTTGAAACTGTCGTTTTGAAATATGGAGGTGTTTTGAATTTTTTGGTTGGTATACGACCCCAGGATTTGTTTTCAGGGCAGGTCTCATTTACAGGCCTGCAATTATTTTGAATATCAACTGACCATTAGCGCTGGGATTAAAGCTGCTGTTGTGTGAAACGGCCACAAGGTGGCAGCAGTTCTCCTTTACCAAATCTGGTGACTAGGGCAACAGAGCCTCAATGGAAGTCGTGTTCTAGGTTGTAATTTAGAATGGAATGTGCCAGGAAAAAGACCCTTAAGTTTGTCTCACTATTTCTTGTTCGGTTTTTTTTTCATTTAATTTTTATTTTTTATCACAGCCAGTTTGATTACAATGTTTGGCTTGTTGTAGGTGTGCAAGATGTGGTTCTTTTACGCATATACATATGTCTGTTCTTCCTGGGATCCTTTTCCATGTACGTTATGACAGAATGTTGACTAATCTTCTCTTGGTATTCCGTAGGTGTTTGGTGTCTATATATTTCACCTGTGTTTGTATATGTCTCTTAACCCCAATATCCTAATGTATCCAATCCTCACACCTTTCCATTGGTGAACCGTAAGTTTGTTTAATGAATCTGCGATTGCCCTTCTCTTTGGAAATATCTTCACTAGTATCAAGTTTTAGGTAACACCTATAAGTGATATCATACGATATGTGTCTTTCTCTTTCTGACTTACTACAAGTCACGTGATTACCTCTAGACTCATCTACGGTGCTGCAAATGGCATTGTGTCCTTTTTTTCCTTGGCTAATATTCTGTCTGTACATGTACCAGTTCTTCTTTGACCACTCATCTGTTGATGGACTTTTTGGTTGCTCCCATGTCATGGCTATTGTAATGCTGCGGCAATGCACATTTGCCTGCCTGTGTCTTTCCAATTCTGTCTTCTTAGGTTATAGGCCCAGGAGTTCGCCTGCTGGATCATATGGTAGCAAAATGTTTACCTTGTACAGGCACCGCCATTCTGTTCTCATTAGTGGCTCTTACCAGGTTACGTCCCACTTAAAGTTGAGGTGATGCTCTTCTCCACAACACCTTCAGCGTTTATTGTTTGGAGTATTTTTGCTGAAGTTTATTCTGACTAGTGTGAGCTGATACCACTTTGTGCTTGGATTTGCATGCGTCTCATAATACCTTGAAATTGAGCTTTCTGGCATGTCCTTTTTTTCTTCAAACTGTGAGTACAGCTTACCTCTTCAAATTGTTTTCGGGAAGTAGGTGTGACATCTAGAAATATTTTGGCCATTACCTCCCTCAAGACATTATGAGGGCAGGTTTCATTCACAGCCCTCCAGTACTGGTGCATATGAAGTGACCCTTAGCACAGGTTTTAAAGCTGCTGTTGCAGGTAACGGCCAGAGGGTGGCAGCATTTCTGCTTTTCCCAATCTGTTAACTAGGGAAACAGACCATCCTGGCAGTGGTGTTCCTCGGTTATATATTAGAGTGGAATGTGCCCCCAAAAGCTGATGTCTCCTTACTTATGTTTGTTTTAGAAATCGAATTTCTATATATTTTTTTATTGGAGTCATATTCCATTGTGTTCATGGACCACTTCTTCTTTGAGCATTCCTCTGTTGATGGACATTTTCGTAGCTTCCAAGTGTTGGCTATGGTAAATATTGCTGGAGTGCAGGATTGCCAGCATGTGTCTTTTCTTTTTTGTGGCACATGGGCCTCTCACTGCCGTGGGCCCTCCCATTGCAGAGCACAGGCTCCGGACGCACAGGCCCAGCAGCCATAGCTCACGGGAACAGCCGCTCCGTGGCAAGTGGGATCTTCCCGAATCGGGGCATGAACCCATGTCCCCTGCACTGGCAGGCGGACTCTCATCCACTGCGCCACCAGTGAATCCCAGCCTGTCTTTTTGATTCTCATCCCCTCAGGCGAAAGGCCCAGCAGTGGGTATACTTGATTGAATGGTAGCTCAGTATTTATCTTTACAAGGCACGTCATTTTTGTTTTCATGACTGGCTCTTACCATGTCCCACGTTGAAGCAAGGGTAGGCATTTCTCCAAAACCCCTTCAGCATTTATTGTTTGCAGAATTTTTCCTGATGGGCATTCTGACTGCTGTGAGCTGATAGGTTTTTGTCATTTTGATTTGCATATCTTTAATTATTCCTAATGTTTAGCATTTTCCCATGCCTTTTTAAATTTCTGGCAGAGAAAAACAGAAAAAAAAAACGGAGAGTACAGTTAAACTCTTGAAATTGTCTTCTTGGATGGTTGCCCTCTTTTGAATGTTCTGGTCAATTTTCGACCCCATGTTTGTTTTTGAGGGCAGGTGTTATTCACAGGCCTGCAATGAGTGTGACTATTTAGTGACCATTAGCAGTGGGTTTAAAGCTGCTGTTGTGGGAAATGGCCACAAGGCGGCAGCGTTTCTCCACTCCCAAGTCTGGTTCCTAGGGCAGCAGAGCCTTTCTGGGACCAATGGAATACAGAAGAAGGCATCATTGAAGTCTAATACAGAATACCATGTCCTGGTGGATGGTAGAATGACCAGTAGGGTCTAGGAATTAGGAACTACTGGATGTATATCCTCGGTGGCTTCACTGACTGTCCTAACATCCTTTACCAGGTCCCCAGCAGCCCACGGGGCTCTCGTGGTCAGGCCCCTCCCAGGATATGGGGCTCACCTGGGCAGGGCCCCAGCAGCCAACGGGGTTCTCATGTTCAGGCCACTCCCAGGGTATGGAGCTCAGCTGTGAAACTACCCAGCAGCCCATGAGGCTCTCGTGCTTAGGCACCTCCCATGATACAGAGCTCCCGTGGGCAGGTACCATGGCAGGGCTGGGCACACAGGAACCGTGCACATAGCCCTCATTGCAGAGCACCCCAGAACGCCTGTCACGCAGAGCTGACACAGAGCACCTCAGAGCAGGACTTGAACTAACCAACAGCAGCTCCGACAGGTCTCTGACCCTGGGCATCACTCTGTGCAGCCTCCCTCTGCCTGGTCTTCCAGAGACTTCCACTGCAGCCGGGGCACCAGGCCTTTGTCTCCAACCATCCCCCCTCCTCTCCCTGACTCCTGGGTTCCTCTCATTAGGATTAGGTCTTCTTGAAATTGTCTCCCACTCATGGGCCAGATAAAATGATGAGAAAACAAGCCGGAGATGCAGCCCCTTGTCTATCCTGACTCTCAGGAGCCCACACCTGTTCCTTGGAACTGGCCGTTTCAGCGAGGTCCATTTTCTGCAATGTGAGCCACTGAGGGGTGAGGATTGGCTGACCGGAGCAGCCTGTCCCTACCGGCCAGCCCTCCCCAGGTGTGCCTGGGTTGAGGTCAATAGAAACACCGCTCCAGGGAGCAACAGCGCCTGCAGCTGTGCCTGACGCCATAT
This sequence comes from Mesoplodon mirus, assembly GCF_964341445.2. Taxonomy (NCBI): domain Eukaryota; kingdom Metazoa; phylum Chordata; class Mammalia; order Artiodactyla; family Ziphiidae; genus Mesoplodon; species Mesoplodon mirus. Next base: position 94,376,913 of record NC_138979.1, read on the forward strand.
TCTCTGCCCCGTCAGCAGTCTCGGGGCTGTGCTGGTGGGAGGGAGTGAGGGGGCACGGTTTTGTGGGTGGCCCGGTGTGAGAGGGGCTCTGCTGGACTTTCTGCAGGAGTTGCCAGACTGCCACCTGCTAAAGAAGAGGATGGGTCACCCATACCTTCCGCTGGAATTTCTCCGCGGGCAGAGGTGAGGGAGGAACAAAGCAGTGGGGGCCAAGACAGGACGGATATCTCAGGCAGGGAAATGGAAAGTTTTCAGAAGAGCGCCTGGGGCCAGGATCATCCTGGCTGGCCTGCAGGCACCAAGTCAGCCTGCGTGCTTTCGCTGGTGTGGATCCACGGCCCTTCCTCTATGCTTTCAAGTCCTTGTACATATTCAGGTGTTTTACCTGGGAAGGGAGGGAACAGTTCAGCAGCAGCTGGCTGGGGGCTCAGCTCACGTTTACTCACAGACGCCTATGTACGGTCCCCCAGCTTTGCAATGAGGACGCTCCTTGCGGGGGTGGGGGGGGGGCTGCTGGCTGCATGGGAGATAATTCCCTACCTCTGACCAACTTCAGAATTGTTTACCACTGGAGCAAGTGCCCTGATAGGGTTTTCCTCTGTATAACTAGTGGGTTCTGTTTATTTTTTCTGTTTTGTTTCAAGGTAGATTTTATTCCTCATTTATGTATTTATAGATATAAGCATGGAAATAATTCATTCATACAAATACATCTGTGTGAAGGGAAGAACGTTTTTCTGTTTTATTTTTAAATTTTATTTGTTTTTAAAAATTTTGAAATTTAGTATTATTTATTTTTTTAGACAGCAGGTTATTATTAGTTATCTATTTTATACATATACATGTATACAGGTCAATCCCAATCTCCCAACTCATCCCACCACCACCACCCCATGGCTTCCCCCCCTTGGTTTCCATACGTTTGTTCTCTAACCCTGTGTCTCTAATTCTGCCCTGCAAACCGGTTCATCTGTACCAGTTTTCTAGGTTCCACATATATGCATTAATACACAATATTTGTTTTTCTCTTTCTGACTTACTTCTCTCAGTATGACAGTCTCTAGATCCATCCACGTCTCTACAAATGACCCCGTTTCATTCCTTTTTATGGCTGAGTAATATTCCATTTTATATATGTACCACATCTTTATCCATTCGTCTGTCTGTGAGCATTTAGGTTGCTTCCATTACCTGGCTATTGTAAATAGTGCTGCAATGAACATTGTGGTGAATGTGTCTTTTGGATTTATGGTTTTCTCTGGGTATATGCCCAGAAGTGGGATTGCTGGATCATATGGTAATTGTATTTTTAGTTTTTCTAATGAACCTCCATACTGTTCTCCATAGTGACTGTATCAATTGACATGCCCACCAATAGTGGAAGAGGGATCCATGTGTCCATACCCTCCGCAGCATTTGTAGTTTGTCGATTTTCTGATGATGCCCATTCTAACAGGTGTGAGGTGATACCTCATTGAAGTTTTGACTTGCATTTCTCTAATAATTAGTGATGTTGAGCAGCTTTTCATGTGCATCCTGGCCATCTCTGGGTCTCCTTTGAAGAAATGTCTATTTAGATATTCTACCCATTTTTGAAGTGGGTTGTATTTTTTTTAATATTAAGCTGCATGAGCTGTTTATATATATTGGAGATTAAACCTTTGTCCATTGATTCGTTTTCACATATTTCCTCCCATTCTGAGGGTTGCCTTTTTCCATTCCCGTTTTTTAACAAAAGAAAGAAAGAAAGAAAGAAAAAGAAGCAGAACACAAATGTCCGTAAAATATGCCTCTTGAAACTGTCGTTTTGAAATATGGAGGTGTTTTGAATTTTTTGGTCGGTATACGACCCCAGGATTTGTTTTCAGGGCAGGTCTCATTTACAGGCCTGCAATTATTTTGAATATCAACTGACCATTAGCGCTGGGATTAAAGCTGCTGTTGTGTGAAACGGCCACAAGGTGGCAGCAGTTCTCCTTTACCAAATCTGGTGACTAGGGCAACAGAGCCTCAATGGAAGTCGTGTTCTAGGTTGTAATTTAGAATGGAATGTGCCAGGAAAAAGACCCTTAAGTTTGTCTCACTATTTCTTGTTCGGTTTTTTTTTCATTTAATTTTTATTTTTTATCACAGCCAGTTTGATTACAATGTTTGGCTTGTTGTAGGTGTGCAAGATGTGGTTCTTTTACGCATATACATATGTCTGTTCTTCCTGGGATCCTTTTCCATGTACGTTATGACAGAATGTTGACTAATCTTCTCTTGGTATTCCGTAGGTGTTTGGTGTCTATATATTTCACCTGTGTTTGTATATGTCTCTTAACCCCAATATCCTAATGTATCCAATCCTCACACCTTTCCATTGGTGAACCGTAAGTTTGTTTAATGAATCTGCGATTGCCCTTCTCTGTGGAAATATCTTCAGTAGTATCAAGTTTTAGGTAACACCTATAAGTGATATCATACGATATGTGTCTTTCTCTTTCTGACTTACTACAAGTCACGTGATTACCTCTAGACTCATCTACGGTGCTGCAGATGGCATTGTGTCCTTTTTTTCCTTGGCTAATATTCTGTCTGTACATGTACCAGTTCTTCTTTGACCACTCATCTGTTGATGGACTTTTTGGTTGCTCCCATGTCATGGCTATTGTAATGCTGCGGCAATGCACATTTGCCTGCCTGTGTCTTTCCAATTCTGTCTTCTTAGGTTATAGGCCCAGGAGTTCGCCTGCTGGATCATATGGTAGCAAAATGTTTACCTTGTACAGGCACCGCCATTCTGTTCTCATTAGTGGCTCTTACCAGGTTACGTCCCACTTAAAGTTGAGGTGATGCTCTTCTCCACAACACCTTCAGCGTTTATTGTTTGGAGTATTTTTGCTGAAGTTTATTCTGACTAGTGTGAGCTGATACCACTTTGTGCTTGGATTTGCATGCGTCTCATAATACCTTGAAATTGAGCTTTCTGGCATGTCCTTTTTTTCTTCAAACTGTGAGTACAGCTTACCTCTTCAAATTGTTTTCGGGAAGTAGGTGTGACATTTAGAAATATTTTGGCCATTACCTCCCTCAAGACATTATGAGGGCAGGTTTCATTCACAGCCCTCCAGTACTGGTGCATATGAAGTGACCCTTAGCACAGGTTTTAAAGCTGCTGTTGCAGGTAACGGCCAGAGGGTGGCAGCATTTCTGTTTTTCCCAATCTGTTAACTAGGGAAACAGACCATCCTGGCAGTGGTGTTCCTCGGTTATATATTAGAGTGGAATGTGCCCCCCAAAGCTGATGTCTCCTTACTTATGTTTGTTTTAGAAATTGAATTTCTATATATTTTTTTATTGGAGTCATATTCCATTGTGTTCATGGACCACTTCTTCTTTGAGCATTCCTCTGTTGATGGACATTTTCGTAGCTTCCAAGTGTTGGCTATGGTAAATATTGCTGGAGTGCAGGATTGCCAGCATGTGTCTTTTCTTTTTTGTGGTACATGGGCCTCTCACTGCCGTGGGCCCTCCCATTGCAGAGCACAGGCTCCGGACGCACAGGCCCAGCAGCCATAGCTCACGGGAACAGCCGCTCCGTGGCAAGTGGGATCTTCCCGAATCGGGGCATGAACCCATGTCCCCTGCACTGGCAGGCAGACTCTCATCCACTGCGCCACCAGTGAATCCCAGCCTGTCTTTTTGATTCTCATCCCCTCAGGCGAAAGGCCCAGCAGTGGGTATACTTGATTGAATGGTAGCTCAGTATTTATCTTTACAAGGCACGTCATTTTTGTTTTCATGACTGGCTCTTACCATGTCCCACGTTGAAGCAAGGGTAGGCATTTCTCCAAAACCCCTTCAGCATTTATTGTTTGCAGAATTTTTCCTGATGGGCATTCTGACTGCTGTGAGCTGATAGGTTTTTGTCATTTGGATTTACATATCTTTAATTATTCCTAATGTTTAGCATTTTCCCATGCCTTTTTAAATTTCTGGCAGAGAAAAACAGAAAAAAAAACGGAGAGTACAGTTAAACTCTTGAAATTGTCTTCTTGGATGGTTGCCCTCTTTTGAATGTTCTGGTCAATTTTCAACCCCATGTTTGTTTTTGAGGGCAGGTGTTATTCACAGGCCTGCAATGAGTGTGACTATTTAGTGACCATTAGCAGTGGGTTTAAAGCTGCTGTTGTGGGAAATGGCCACAAGGCGGCAGCGTTTCTCCACTCCCAAGTCTGGTTCCTAGGGCAGCAGAGCCTTTCTGGGACCAATGGAATACAGAAGAAGGCATCATTGAAGTCTAATACAGAATACCATGTCCTGGTGGATGGTAGAATGACCAGTAGGGTCTAGGAATTAGGAACTACTGGATGTATATGCTCGGTGGCTTCACTGACTGTCCTAACATCCTTTACCAGGTCCCCAGCAGCCCACGGGGCTCTCGTGGTCAGGCCCCTCCCAGGATATGGGGCTCACCTGGGCAGGGCCCCAGCAGCCAACGGGGTTCTCATGTTCAGGCCACTCCCAGGGTATGGAGCTCAGCTGTGAAACTACCCAGCAGCCCATGAGGCTCTCGTGCTTAGGCACCTCCCATGATACAGAGCTCCCGTGGGCAGGTACCATGGCAGGGCTGGGCACACAGGAACCGTGCACATAGCCCTCATTGCAGAGCACCCCAGAACGCCTGTCACGCAGAGCTGACACAGAGCACCTCAGAGCAGGACTTGAACTAACCAACAGCAGCTCCGACAGGTCTCTGACCCTGGGCATCACTCTGTGCAGCCTCCCTCTGCCTGGTCTTCCAGAGACTTCCACTGCAGCCGGGGCACCAGGCCTTTGTCTCCAACCATCCCCCCTCCTCTCCCTGACTCCTGGGTTCCTCTCATTAGGATTAGGTCTTCTTGAAATTGTCTCCCACTCATGGGCCAGATAAAATGATGAGAAAACAAGCCGGAGATGCAGCCCCTTGTCTATCCTGACTCTCAGGAGCCCACACCTGTTCCTTGGAACTGGCCGTTTCAGCGAGGTCCATTTTCTGCAATGTGAGCCACTGAGGGGTGAGGATTGGCTGACCGGAGCAGCCTGTCCCTACCGGCCAGCCCTCCCCAGGTGTGCCTGGGTTGAGGTCAATAGAAACACCGCTCCAGGGAGCAACAGCGCCTGCAGCTGTGCCTGACGCCATATTCTCTGCCCCGTCAGCAGTCTCGGGGCTGTGCTGGTGGGAGGGAGTGAGGGGGCACGGTTTTGTGGGTGGCCCGGTGTGAGAGGGGCTCTGCTGGACTTTCTGCAGGAGTTGCCAGACTGCCACCTGCTAAAGAAGAGGATGGGTCACCCATACCTTCCGCTGGAATTTCTCCGCGGGCAGAGGTGAGGGAGGAACAAAGCAGTGGGGGCCAAGACAGGACGGATATCTCAGGCAGGGAAATGGAAAGTTTTCAGAAGAGCGCCTGGGGCCAGGATCATCCTGGCTGGCCTGCAGGCACCAAGTCAGCCTGCGTGCTTTCGCTGGTGTGGATCCACGGCCCTTCCTCTATGCTTTCAAGTCCTTGTACATATTCAGGTGTTTTACCTGGGAAGGGAGGGAACAGTTCAGCAGCAGCTGGCTGGGGGCTCAGCTCACGTTTACTCACAGACGCCTATGTACGGTCCCCCAGCTTTGCAATGAGGACGCTCCTTGCGGGGGTGGGGGGGGGCTGCTGGCTGCATGGGAGATAATTCCCTACCTCTGACCAACTTCAGAATTGTTTACCACTGGAGCAAGTGCCCTGATAGGGTTTTCCTCTGTATAACTAGTGGGTTCTGTTTATTTTTTCTGTTTTGTTTCAAGGTAGATTTTATTCCTCATTTATGTATTTATAGATATAAGCATGGAAATAATTCATTCATACAAATACATCTGTGTGAAGGGAAGAACGTTTTTCTGTTTTATTTTTAAATTTTATTTGTTTTTAAAAATTTTGAAATTTAGTATTATTTATTTTTTTAGACAGCAGGTTATTATTAGTTATCTATTTTATACATATACATGTATACAGGTCAATCCCAATCTCCCAACTCATCCCACCACCACCACCCCATGGCTTCCCCCCCTTGGTTTCCATACGTTTGTTCTCTAACCCTGTGTCTCTAATTCTGCCCTGCAAACCGGTTCATCTGTACCAGTTTTCTAGGTTCCACATATATGCATTAATACACAATATTTGTTTTTCTCTTTCTGACTTACTTCTCTCGGTATGACAGTCTCTAGATCCATCCACGTCTCTACAAATGACCCCGTTTCATTCCTTTTTATGGCTGAGTAATATTCCATTTTATATATGTACCACATCTTTATCCATTCGTCTGTCTGTGGGCATTTAGGTTGCTTCCATTACCTGGCTATTGTAAATAGTGCTGCAATGAACATTGTGGTGAATGTGTCTTTTGGATTTATGGTTTTCTCTGGGTATATGCCCAGAAGTGGGATTGCTGGATCATATGGTAATTGTATTTTTAGTTTTTCTAATGAACCTCCATACTGTTCTCCATAGTGACTGTATCAATTGACATGCCCACCAATAGTGGAAGAGGGATCCATGTGTCCACACCCTCCGCAGCATTTGTAGTTTGTCGATTTTCTGATGATGCCCATTCTAACAGGTGTGAGGTGATACCTCATTGAAGTTTTGACTTGCATTTCTCTAATAATTAGTGATGTTGAGCAGCTTTTCATGTGCATCCTGGCCATCTCTGGGTCTCCTTTGAAGAAATGTCTATTTAGATATTCTACCCATTTTTGAAGTGGGTTGTATTTTTTTTAATATTAAGCTGCATGAGCTGTTTATATATATTGGAGATTAAACCTTTGTCCATTGATTCGTTTTCACATATTTCCTCCCATTCTGAGGGTTGCCTTTTTCCATTCCCGTTTTTTAACAAAAGAAAGAAAGAAAGAAAGAAAAAGAGGCAGAACACAAATGTCCGTAAAATATGCCTCTTGAAACTGTCGTTTTGAAATATGGAGGTGTTTTGAATTTTTTGGTTGGTATACGACCCCAGGATTTGTTTTCAGGGCAGGTCTCATTTACAGGCCTGCAATTATTTTGAATATCAACTGACCATTAGCGCTGGGATTAAAGCTGCTGTTGTGTGAAACGGCCACAAGGTGGCAGCAGTTCTCCTTTACCAAATCTGGTGACTAGGGCAACAGAGCCTCAATGGAAGTCGTGTTCTAGGTTGTAATTTAGAATGGAATGTGCCAGGAAAAAGACCCTTAAGTTTGTCTCACTATTTCTTGTTCGGTTTTTTTTTCATTTAATTTTTATTTTTTATCACAGCCAGTTTGATTACAATGTTTGGCTTGTTGTAGGTGTGCAAGATGTGGTTCTTTTACGCATATACATATGTCTGTTCTTCCTGGGATCCTTTTCCATGTACGTTATGACAGAATGTTGACTAATCTTCTCTTGGTATTCCGTAGGTGTTTGGTGTCTATATATTTCACCTGTGTTTGTATATGTCTCTTAACCCCAATATCCTAATGTATCCAATCCTCACACCTTTCCATTGGTGAACCGTAAGTTTGTTTAATGAATCTGCGATTGCCCTTCTCTTTGGAAATATCTTCACTAGTATCAAGTTTTAGGTAACACCTATAAGTGATATCATACGATATGTGTCTTTCTCTTTCTGACTTACTACAAGTCACGTGATTACCTCTAGACTCATCTACGGTGCTGCAAATGGCATTGTGTCCTTTTTTTCCTTGGCTAATATTCTGTCTGTACATGTACCAGTTCTTCTTTGACCACTCATCTGTTGATGGACTTTTTGGTTGCTCCCATGTCATGGCTATTGTAATGCTGCGGCAATGCACATTTGCCTGCCTGTGTCTTTCCAATTCTGTCTTCTTAGGTTATAGGCCCAGGAGTTCGCCTGCTGGATCATATGGTAGCAAAATGTTTACCTTGTACAGGCACCGCCATTCTGTTCTCATTAGTGGCTCTTACCAGGTTACGTCCCACTTAAAGTTGAGGTGATGCTCTTCTCCACAACACCTTCAGCGTTTATTGTTTGGAGTATTTTTGCTGAAGTTTATTCTGACTAGTGTGAGCTGATACCACTTTGTGCTTGGATTTGCATGCGTCTCATAATACCTTGAAATTGAGCTTTCTGGCATGTCCTTTTTTTCTTCAAACTGTGAGTACAGCTTACCTCTTCAAATTGTTTTCGGGAAGTAGGTGTGACATCTAGAAATATTTTGGCCATTACCTCCCTCAAGACATTATGAGGGCAGGTTTCATTCACAGCCCTCCAGTACTGGTGCATATGAAGTGACCCTTAGCACAGGTTTTAAAGCTGCTGTTGCAGGTAACGGCCAGAGGGTGGCAGCATTTCTGCTTTTCCCAATCTGTTAACTAGGGAAACAGACCATCCTGGCAGTGGTGTTCCTCGGTTATATATTAGAGTGGAATGTGCCCCCAAAAGCTGATGTCTCCTTACTTATGTTTGTTTTAGAAATCGAATTTCTATATATTTTTTTATTGGAGTCATATTCCATTGTGTTCATGGACCACTTCTTCTTTGAGCATTCCTCTGTTGATGGACATTTTCGTAGCTTCCAAGTGTTGGCTATGGTAAATATTGCTGGAGTGCAGGATTGCCAGCATGTGTCTTTTCTTTTTTGTGGCACATGGGCCTCTCACTGCCGTGGGCCCTCCCATTGCAGAGCACAGGCTCCGGACGCACAGGCCCAGCAGCCATAGCTCACGGGAACAGCCGCTCCGTGGCAAGTGGGATCTTCCCGAATCGGGGCATGAACCCATGTCCCCTGCACTGGCAGGCGGACTCTCATCCACTGCGCCACCAGTGAATCCCAGCCTGTCTTTTTGATTCTCATCCCCTCAGGCGAAAGGCCCAGCAGTGGGTATACTTGATTGAATGGTAGCTCAGTATTTATCTTTACAAGGCACGTCATTTTTGTTTTCATGACTGGCTCTTACCATGTCCCACGTTGAAGCAAGGGTAGGCATTTCTCCAAAACCCCTTCAGCATTTATTGTTTGCAGAATTTTTCCTGATGGGCATTCTGACTGCTGTGAGCTGATAGGTTTTTGTCATTTGGATTTACATATCTTTAATTATTCCTAATGTTTAGCATTTTCCCATGCCTTTTTAAATTTCTGGCAGAGAAAAACAGGAAAAAAAACGGAGAGTACAGTTAAACTCTTGAAATTGTCTTCTTGGATGGTTGCCCTCTTTTGAATGTTCTGGTCAATTTTCGACCCCATGTTTGTTTTTGAGGGCAGGTGTTATTCACAGGCCTGCAATGAGTGTGACTATTTAGTGACCATTAGCAGTGGGTTTAAAGCTGCTGTTGTGGGAAATGGCCACAAGGCGGCAGCGTTTCTCCACTCCCAAGTCTGGTTCCTAGGGCAGCAGAGCCTTTCTGGGACCAATGGAGTACAGAAGAAGGCATCATTGAAGTCTAATACAGAATACCATGTCCTGGTGGATGGTAGAATGACCAGTAGGGTCTAGGAATTAGGAACTACTGGATGTATATCCTCGGTGGCTTCACTGACTGTCCTAACATCCTTTACCAGGTCCCCAGCAGCCCACGGGGCTCTCGTGGTCAGGCCCCTCCCAGGATATGGGGCTCACCTGGGCAGGGCCCCAGCAGCCAACGGTGTTCTCATGTTCAGGCCACTCCCAGGGTATGGAGCTCAGCTGTGAAACTACCCAGCAGCCCATGAGGCTCTCGTGCTTAGGCACCTCCCATGATACAGAGCTCCCGTGGGCAGGTACCATGGCAGGGCTGGGCACACAGGAACCGTGCACATAGCCCTCATTGCAGAGCACCCCAGAACGCCTGTCACGCAGAGCTGACACAGAGCACCTCAGAGCAGGACTTGAACTAACCAACAGCAGCTCCGACAGGTCTCTGACCCTGGGCATCACTCTGTGCAGCCTCCCTCTGCCTGGTCTTCCAGAGACTTCCACTGCAGCCGGGGCACCAGGCCTTTGTCTCCAACCATCCCCCCTCCTCTCCCTGACTCCTGGGTTCCTCTCATTAGGATTAGGTCTTCTTGAAATTGTCTCCCACTCATGGGCCAGATAAAATGATGAGAAAACAAGCCGGAGATGCAGCCCCTTGTCTATCCTGACTCTCAGGAGCCCACACCTGTTCCTTGGAACTGGCCGTTTCAGCGAGGTCCATTTTCTGCAATGTGAGCCACTGAGGGGTGAGGATTGGCTGACCGGAGCAGCCTGTCCCTACCGGCCAGCCCTCCCCAGGTGTGCCTGGGTTGAGGTCAATAGAAACACCGCTCCAGGGAGCAACAGCGCCTGCAGCTGTGCCTGACGCCATATTCTCTGCCCCGTCAGCAGTCTCGGGGCTGTGCTGGTGGGAGGGAGTGAGGGGGCACGGTTTTGTGGGTGGCCCGGTGTGAGAGGGGCTCTGCTGGACTTTCTGCAGGAGTTGCCAGACTGCCACCTGCTAAAGAAGAGGATGGGTCACCCATACCTTCCGCTGGAATTTCTCCGCGGGCAGAGGTGAGGGAGGAACAAAGCAGTGGGGGCCAAGACAGGACGGATATCTCAGGCAGGGAAATGGAAAGTTTTCAGAAGAGCGCCTGGGGCCAGGATCATCCTGGCTGGCCTGCAGGCACCAAGTCAGCCTGCGTGCTTTCGCTGGTGTGGATCCACGGCCCTTCCTCTATGCTTTCAAGTCCTTGTACATATTCAGGTGTTTTACCTGGGAAGGGAGGGAACAGTTCAGCAGCAGCTGGCTGGGGGCTCAGTTCACGTTTACTCACAGACGCCTATGTACGGTCCCCCAGCTTTGCAATGAGGACGCTCCTTGCGGGGGTGGGGGGGGCTGCTGGCTGCATGGGAGATAATTCCCTACCTCTGACCAACTTCAGAATTGTTTACCACTGGAGCAAGTGCCCTGATAGGGTTTTCCTCTGTATAACTAGTGGGTTCTGTTTATTTTTTCTGTTTTGTTTCAAGGTAGATTTTATTCCTCATTTATGTATTTATAGATATAAGCATGGAAATAATTCATTCATACAAATACATCTGTGTGAAGGGAAGAACGTTTTTCTGTTTTATTTTTAAATTTTATTTGTTTTTAAAAATTTTGAAATTTAGTATTATTTATTTTTTTAGACAGCAGGTTATTATTAGTTATCTATTTTATACATATACATGTATACAGGTCAATCCCAATCTCCCAACTCATCCCACCACCACCACCCCATGGCTTCCCCCCCTTGGTTTCCATACGTTTGTTCTCTAACCCTGTGTCTCTAATTCTGCCCTGCAAACCGGTTCATCTGTACCAGTTTTCTAGGTTCCACATATATGCATTAATACACAATATTTGTTTTTCTCTTTCTGACTTACTTCTCTCGGTATGACAGTCTCTAGATCCATCCACGTCTCTACAAATGACCCCGTTTCATTCCTTTTTATGGCTGAGTAATATTCCATTTTATATATGTACCACATCTTTATCCATTCGTCTGTCTGTGGGCATTTAGGTTGCTTCCATTACCTGGCTATTGTAAATAGTGCTGCAATGAACATTGTGGTGAATGTGTCTTTTGGATTTATGGTTTTCTCTGGGTATATGCCCAGAAGTGGGATTGCTGGATCATATGGTAATTGTATTTTTAGTTTTTCTAATGAACCTCCATACTGTTCTCCATAGTGACTGTATCAATTGACATGCCCACCAATAGTGGAAGAGGGATCCATGTGTCCACACCCTCCGCAGCATTTGTAGTTTGTCGATTTTCTGATGATGCCCATTCTAACAGGTGTGAGGTGATACCTCATTGAAGTTTTGACTTGCATTTCTCTAATAATTAGTGATGTTGAGCAGCTTTTCATGTGCATCCTGGCCATCTCTGGGTCTCCTTTGAAGAAATGTCTATTTAGATATTCTACCCATTTTTGAAGTGGGTTGTATTTTTTTTAATATTAAGCTGCATGAGCTGTTTATATATATTGGAGATTAAACCTTTGTCCATTGATTCGTTTCCACATATTTCCTCCCATTCTGAGGGTTGCCTTTTTCCATTCCCGTTTTTTAACAAAAGAAAGAAAGAAAGAAAGAAAAAGAGGCAGAACACAAATGTCCGTAAAATATGCCTCTTGAAACTGTCGTTTTGAAATATGGAGGTGTTTTGAATTTTTTGGTCGGTATACGACCCCAGGATTTGTTTTCAGGGCAGGTCTCATTTACAGGCCTGCAATTATTTTGAATATCAACTGACCATTAGCGCTGGGATTAAAGCTGCTGTTGTGTGAAACGGCCACAAGGTGGCAGCAGTTCTCCTTTACCAAATCTGGTGACTAGGGCAACAGAGCCTCAATGGAAGTCGTGTTCTAGGTTGTAATTTAGAATGGAATGTGCCAGGAAAAAGACCCTTATGTTTGTCTCACTATTTCTTATTGGGTTTTTTTTCATTTAATTTTTATTTTTTATCACAGCAAGTTTGATTACAATGTTTGGCTTGTTGTAGGTGTGCAAGATGTGGTTCTTTTACGCATATACATATGTCTGTTCTTCCTGGGATCCTTTTCCATGTACGTTATGACAGAATGTTGACTAATCTTCTCTTGGTATTCCGTAGGTGTTTGGTGTCTATATATTTCACCTGTGTTTGTATATGTCTCTTAACCCCAATATCCTAATGTATCCAATCCTCACACCTTTCCATTGGTGAACCGTAAGTTTGTTTAATGAATCTGCGATTGCCCTTCTCTGTGGAAATATCTTCACTAGTATCAAGTTTTAGGTAACACCTATAAGTGATATCATACGATATGTGTCTTTCTCTTTCTGACTTACTACAAGTCACGTGATTACCTCTAGACTCATCTACGGTGCTGCAGATGGCATTGTGTCCTTTTTTTCCTTGGCTAATATTCTGTCTGTACATGTACCAGTTCTTCTTTGACCACTCATCTGTTGATGGACTTTTTGGTTGCTCCCATGTCATGGCTATTGTAATGCTGCGGCAATGCACATTTGCCTGCCTGTGTCTTTCCAATTCTGTCTTCTTAGGTTATAGGCCCAGGAGTTCGCCTGCTGGATCATATGGTAGCAAAATGTTTACCTTGTACAGGCACCGCCATTCTGTTCTCATTAGTGGCTCTTACCAGGTTACGTCCCACTTAAAGTTGAGGTGATGCTCTTCTCCACAACACCTTCAGCGTTTATTGTTTGGAGTATTTTTGCTGAAGTTTATTCTGACTAGTGTGAGCTGATACCACTTTGTGCTTGGATTTGCATGCGTCTCATAATACCTTGAAATTGAGCTTTCTGGCATGTCCTTTTTTTCTTCAAACTGTGAGTACAGCTTACCTCTTCAAATTGTTTTCGGGAAGTAGGTGTGACATTTAGAAATATTTTGGCCATTACCTCCCTCAAGACATTATGAGGGCAGGTTTCATTCACAGCCCTCCAGTACTGGTGCATATGAAGTGACCCTTAGCACAGGTTTTAAAGCTGCTGTTGCAGGTAACGGCCAGAGGGTGGCAGCATTTCTGCTTTTCCCAATCTGTTAACTAGGGAAACAGACCATCCTGGCAGTGGTGTTCCTCGGTTCTATATTAGAGTGGAATGTGCCCCCAAAAGCTGATGTCTCCTTACTTATGTTTGTTTTAGAAATCGAATTTCTCTATATTTTTTTATTGGAGTCATATTCCATTGTGTTCATGGACCACTTCTTCTTTGAGCATTCCTCTGTTGATGGACATTTTCGTAGCTTCCAAGTGTTGGCTATGGTAAATATTGCTGGAGTGCAGGATTGCCAGCATGTGTCTTTTCTTTTTTGTGGTACATGGGCCTCTCACTGCCGTGGGCCCTCCCATTGCAGAGCACAGGCTCCGGACGCACAGGCCCAGCAGCCATAGCTCACGGGAACAGCCGCTCCGCGGCAAGTGGGATCTTCCCGAATCGGCGCGTGAACCCATGTCCCCTGTAATGGCAGGCGGACTCTCATCCACTGCGCCACCAGTGAATCCCAGCCTGTCTTTTTGATTCTCATCCCCTCAGGCGAAAGGCCCAGCAGTGGGTATACTTGATTGAATGGTAGCTCAGTATTTATCTTTACAAGGCACGTCATTTTTGTTTTCATGACTGGCTCTTACCATGTCCCACGTTGAAGCAAGGGTAGGCATTTCTCCAAAACCCCTTCAGCATTTATTGTTTGCAGAATTTTTCCTGATGGGCATTCTGACTGCAGTGAGCTGATAGGTTTTTGTCATTTGGATTTACATATCTTTAATTATTCCTAATGTTTAGCATTTTCCCATGCCTTTTTAAATTTCTGGCAGAGAAAAACAGAAAAAAAAAACGGAGAGTACAGTTAAACTCTTGAAATTGTCTTCTTGGATGGTTGCCCTCTTTTGAATGTTCTGGTCAATTTTCGACCCCATGTTTGTTTTTGAGGGCAGGTGTTATTCACAGGCCTGCAATGAGTGTGACTATTTAGTGACCATTAGCAGTGGGTTTAAAGCTGCTGTTGTGGGAAATGGCCACAAGGCGGCAGCGTTTCTCCACTCCCAAGTCTGGTTCCTAGGGCAGCAGAGCCTTTCTGGGACCAATGGAATACAGAAGAAGGCATCATTGAAGTCTAATACAGAATACCATGTCCTGGTGGATGGTAGAATGACCAGTAGGGTCTAGGAATTAGGAACTACTGGATGTATATCCTCGGTGGCTTCACTGACTGTCCTAACATCCTTTACCAGGTCCCCAGCAGCCCACGGGGCTCTCGTGGTCAGGCCCCTCCGAGGATATGGGGCTCACCTGGGCAGGGCCCCAGCAGCCAACGGGGTTCTCATGTTCAGGCCACTCCCAGGGTATGGAGCTCAGCTGTGAAACTACCCAGCAGCCCATGAGGCTCTCGTGCTTAGGCACCTCCCATGATACAGAGCTCCCGTGGGCAGGTACCATGGCAGGGCTGGGCACACAGGAACCGTGCACATAGCCCTCATTGCAGAGCACCCCAGAACGCCTGTCACGCAGAGCTGACACAGAGCACCTCAGAGCAGGACTTGAACTAACCAACAGCAGCTCCGACAGGTCTCTGACCCTGGGCATCACTCTGTGCAGCCTCCCTCTGCCTGGTCTTCCAGAGACTTCCACTGCAGCCGGGGCACCAGGCCTTTGTCTCCAACCATCCCCCCTCCTCTCCCTGACTCCTGGGTTCCTCTCATTAGGATTAGGTCTTCTTGAAATTGTCTCCCACTCATGGGCCAGATAAAATGATGAGAAAACAAGCCGGAGATGCAGCCCCTTGTCTATCCTGACTCTCAGGAGCCCACACCTGTTCCTTGGAACTGGCCGTTTCAGCGAGGTCCATTTTCTGCAATGTGAGCCACTGAGGGGTGAGGATTGGCTGACCGGAGCAGCCTGTCCCTACCGGCCAGCCCTCCCCAGGTGTGCCTGGGTTGAGGTCAATAGAAACACCGCTCCAGGGAGCAACAGCGCCTGCAGCTGTGCCTGACGCCATATTCTCTGCCCCGTCAGCAGTCTCGGGGCTGTGCTGGTGGGAGGGAGTGAGGGGGCACGGTTTTGTGGGTGGCCCGGTGTGAGAGGGGCTCTGCTGGACTTTCTGCAGGAGTTGCCAGACTGCCACCTGCTAAAGAAGAGGATGGGTCACCCATACCTTCCGCTGGAATTTCTCCGCGGGCAGAGGTGAGGGAGGAACAAAGCAGTGGGGGCCAAGACAGGACGGATATCTCAGGCAGGGAAATGGAAAGTTTTCAGAAGAGCGCCTGGGGCCAGGATCATCCTGGCTGGCCTGCAGGCACCAAGTCAGCCTGCGTGCTTTCGCTGGTGTGGATCCACGGCCCTTCCTCTATGCTTTCAAGTCCTTGTACATATTCAGGTGTTTTACCTGGGAAGGGAGGGAACAGTTCAGCAGCAGCTGGCTGGGGGCTCAGTTCACGTTTACTCACAGACGCCTATGTACGGTCCCCCAGCTTTGCAATGAGGACGCTCCTTGCGGGGGTGGGGGGGGCTGCTGGCTGCATGGGAGATAATTCCCTACCTCTGACCAACTTCAGAATTGTTTACCACTGGAGCAAGTGCCCTGATAGGGTTTTCCTCTGTATAACTAGTGGGTTCTGTTTATTTTTTCTGTTTTGTTTCAAGGTAGATTTTATTCCTCATTTATGTATTTATAGATATAAGCATGGAAATAATTCATTCATACAAATACATCTGTGTGAAGGGAAGAACGTTTTTCTGTTTTATTTTTAAATTTTATTTGTTTTTAAAAATTTTGAAATTTAGTATTATTTATTTTTTTAGACAGCAGGTTATTATTAGTTATCTATTTTATACATATACATGTATACAGGTCAATCCCAATCTCCCAACTCATCCCACCACCACCACCCCATGGCTTCCCCCCCTTGGTTTCCATACGTTTGTTCTCTAACCCTGTGTCTCTAATTCTGCCCTGCAAACCGGTTCATCTGTACCAGTTTTCTAGGTTCCACATATATGCATTAATACACAATATTTGTTTTTCTCTTTCTGACTTACTTCTCTCGGTATGACAGTCTCTAGATCCATCCACGTCTCTACAAATGACCCCGTTTCATTCCTTTTTATGGCTGAGTAATATTCCATTTTATATATGTACCACATCTTTATCCATTCGTCTGTCTGTGGGCATTTAGGTTGCTTCCATTACCTGGCTATTGTAAATAGTGCTGCAATGAACATTGTGGTGAATGTGTCTTTTGGATTTATGGTTTTCTCTGGGTATATGCCCAGAAGTGGGATTGCTGGATCATATGGTAATTGTATTTTTAGTTTTTCTAATGAACCTCCATACTGTTCTCCATAGTGACTGTATCAATTGACATGCCCACCAATAGTGGAAGAGGGATCCATGTGTCCACACCCTCCGCAGCATTTGTAGTTTGTCGATTTTCTGATGATGCCCATTCTAACAGGTGTGAGGTGATACCTCATTGAAGTTTTGACTTGCATTTCTCTAATAATTAGTGATGTTGAGCAGCTTTTCATGTGCATCCTGGCCATCTCTGGGTCTCCTTTGAAGAAATGTCTATTTAGATATTCTACCCATTTTTGAAGTGGGTTGTATTTTTTTTAATATTAAGCTGCATGAGCTGTTTATATATATTGGAGATTAAACCTTTGTCCATTGATTCGTTTCCACATATTTCCTCCCATTCTGAGGGTTGCCTTTTTCCATTCCCGTTTTTTAACAAAAGAAAGAAAGAAAGAAAGAAAAAGAGGCAGAACACAAATGTCCGTAAAATATGCCTCTTGAAACTGTCGTTTTGAAATATGGAGGTGTTTTGAATTTTTTGGTCGGTATACGACCCCAGGATTTGTTTTCAGGGCAGGTCTCATTTACAGGCCTGCAATTATTTTGAATATCAACTGACCATTAGCGCTGGGATTAAAGCTGCTGTTGTGTGAAACGGCCACAAGGTGGCAGCAGTTCTCCTTTACCAAATCTGGTGACTAGGGCAACAGAGCCTCAATGGAAGTCGTGTTCTAGGTTGTAATTTAGAATGGAATGTGCCAGGAAAAAGACCCTTAAGTTTGTCTCACTATTTCTTATTGGGTTTTTTTTCATTTAATTTTTATTTTTTATCACAGCAAGTTTGATTACAATGTTTGGCTTGTTGTAGGTGTGCAAGATGTGGTTCTTTTACGCATATACATATGTCTGTTCTTCCTGGGATCCTTTTCCATGTACGTTATGACAGAATGTTGACTAATCTTCTCTTGGTATTCCGTAGGTGTTTGGTGTCTATATATTTCACCTGTGTTTGTATATGTCTCTTAACCCCAATATCCTAATGTATCCAATCCTCACACCTTTCCATTGGTGAACCGTAAGTTTGTTTAATGAATCTGCGATTGCCCTTCTCTGTGGAAATATCTTCACTAGTATCAAGTTTTAGGTAACACCTATAAGTGATATCATACGATATGTGTCTTTCTCTTTCTGACTTACTACAAGTCACGTGATTACCTCTAGACTCATCTACGGTGCTGCAGATGGCATTGTGTCCTATTTTTCCTTGGCTAATATTCTGTCTGTACATGTACCAGTTCTTCTTTGACCACTCATCTGTTGATGGACTTTTTGGTTGCTCCCATGTCATGGCTATTGTAATGCTGCGGCAATGCACATTTGCCTGCCTGTGTCTTTCCAATTCTGTCTTCTTAGGTTATAGGCCCAGGAGTTCGCCTGCTGGATCATATGGTAGCAAAATGTTTACCTTGTACAGGCACCGCCATTCTGTTCTCATTAGTGGCTCTTACCAGGTTACGTCCCACTTAAAGTTGAGGTGATGCTCTTCTCCACAACACCTTCAGCGTTTATTGTTTGGAGTATTTTTGCTGAAGTTTATTCTGACTAGTGTGAGCTGATACCACTTTGTGCTTGGATTTGCATGCGTCTCATAATACCTTGAAATTGAGCTTTCTGGCATGTCCTTTTTTTCTTCAAACTGTGAGTACAGCTTACCTCTTCAAATTGTTTTCGGGAAGTAGGTGTGACATTTAGAAATATTTTGGCCATTACCTCCCTCAAGACATTATGAGGGCAGGTTTCATTCACAGCCCTCCAGTACTGGTGCATATGAAGTGACCCTTAGCACAGGTTTTAAAGCTGCTGTTGCAGGTAACGGCCAGAGGGTGGCAGCATTTCTGCTTTTCCCAATCTGTTAACTAGGGAAACAGACCATCCTGGCAGTGGTGTTCCTCGGTTCTATATTAGAGTGGAATGTGCCCCCAAAAGCTGATGTCTCCTTACTTATGTTTGTGTTAGAAATTGAATTTGTATATATTTTTTTATTGGAGTCATATTCCATTGTGTTCATGGACCACTTCTTCTTTGAGCATTCCTCTGTTGATGGACATTTTCGTAGCTTCCAAGTGTTGGCTATGGTAAATATTGCTGGAGTGCAGGATTGCCAGCATGTGTCTTTTCTTTTTTGTGGTACATGGGCCTCTCACTGCCGTGGGCCCTCCCATTGCAGAGCACAGGCTCCGGACGCACAGGCCCAGCAGCCATAGCTCACGGGAACAGCCGCTCCGCGGCAAGTGGGATCTTCCCGAATCGGCGCGTGAACCCATGTCCCCTGTAATGGCAGGCGGACTCTCATCCACTGCACCACCAGTGAATCCCAGCCTGTCTTTTTGATTCTCATCCCCTCAGGCGAAAGGCCCAGCAGTGGGTATACTTGATTGAATGGTAGCTCAGTATTTATCTTTACAAGGCACGTCATTTTTGTTTTCATGACTGGCTCTTACCATGTCCCACGTTGAAGCAAGGGTAGGCATTTCTCCAAAACCCCTTCAGCATTTATTGTTTGCAGAATTTTTCCTGATGGGCATTCTGACTGCTGTGAGCTGATAGGTTTTTGTCATTTTGATTTACATATCTTTAATTATTCCTAATGTTTAGCATTTTCCCATGCCCTTTTAAATTTCTGGCAGAGAAAAACAGAAAAAGAAATGGAGAGTACAGTTAAACTCTTGAAATTGTCTTCTTGGATGGTTGCCCTCTTTTGAATGTTCTGGTCAATTTTCGACCCCATGTTTGTTTTTGAGGGCAGGTGTTATTCACAGGCCTGCAATGAGTGTGACTATTTAGTGACCATTAGCAGTGGGTTTAAAGCTGCTGTTGTGGGAAATGGCCACAAGGCGGCAGCGTTTCTCCACTCCCAAGTCTGGTTCCTAGGGCAGCAGAGCCTTTCTGGGACCAATGGAATACAGAAGAAGGCATCATTGAAGTCTAATACAGAATACCATGTCCTGGTGGATGGTAGAATGACCAGTAGGGTCTAGGAATTAGGAACTACTGGATGTATATCCTCGGTGGCTTCACTGACTGTCCTAACATCCTTTACCAGGTCCCCAGCAGCCCACGGGGCTCTCGTGGTCAGGCCCTCCCAGGATATGGGGCTCACCTGGGCAGGGCCCCAGCAGCCAACGGGGTTCTCATGTTCAGGCCACTCCCAGGGTATGGAGCTCAGCTGTGAAACTACCCAGCAGCCCATGAGGCTCTCGTGCTTAGGCACCTCCCATGATACAGAGCTCCCGTGGGCAGGTACCATGGCAGGGCTGGGCACACAGGAACCGTGCACATAGCCCACATTGCAGAGCACCCCAGAACACCTGTCATGCAGAGCTGACACAGAGCACCTCAGAGCAGGACTTGAACTAACCAACAGCAGCTCCGACAGGTCTCTGACCCTGGGCATCACTCTGTGCAGCCTCCCTCTGCCTGGTCTTCCAGAGACTTCCACTGCAGCCGGGGCACCAGGCCTTTGTCTCCAACCATCCCCCCTCCTCTCCCTGACTCCTGGGTTCCTCTCATTAGGATTAGGTCTTCTTGAAATTGTCTCCCACTCATGGGCCAGATAAAATGATGAGAAAACAAGCCGGAGATGCAGCCCCTTGTCTATCCTGACTCTCAGGAGCCCACACCTGTTCCTTGGAACTGGCCGTTTCAGCGAGGTCCATTTTCTGCAATGTGAGCCACTGAGGGGTGAGGATTGGCTGACCGGAGCAGCCTGTCCCTACCGGCCAGCCCTCCCCAGGTGTGCCTGGGTTGAGGTCAATAGAAACACCACTCCAGGGAGCAACAGCGCCTGCAGCTTTGCCTGACGCCATATTCTCTGCCCCGTCAGCAGTCTCGGGGCTGTGCTGGTGGGAGGGAGTGAGGGGGCACGGTTTTGTGGGTGGCCCGGTGTGAGAGGGGCTCTGCTGGACTTTCTGCAGGAGTTGCCAGACTGCCACCTGCTAAAGAAGAGGATGGGTCACCCATACCTTCCGCTGGAATTTCTCCGCGGGCAGAGGTGAGGGAGGAACAAAGCAGTGGGGGCCAAGACAGGACGGATATCTCAGGCAGGGAAATGGAAAGTTTTCAGAAGAGCGCCTGGGGCCAGGATCATCCTGGCTGGCCTGCAGGCACCAAGTCAGCCTGCGTGCTTTCGCTGGTGTGGATCCACGGCCCTTCCTCTATGCTTTCAAGTCCTTGTACATATTCAGGTGTTTTACCTGGGAAGGGAGGGAACAGTTCAGCAGCAGCTGGCTGGGGGCTCAGCTCACGTTTACTCACAGACGCCTATGTACGGTCCCCCAGCTTTGCAATGAGGACGCTCCTTGCGGGGGTGGGGGGGGGCTGCTGGCTGCATGGGAGATAATTCCCTACCTCTGACCAACTTCAGAATTGTTTACCACTGGAGCAAGTGCCCTGATAGGGTTTTCCTCTGTATAACTAGTGGGTTCTGTTTATTTTTTCTGTTTTGTTTCAAGGTAGATTTTATTCCTCATTTATGTATTTATAGATATAAGCATGGAAATAATTCATTCATACAAATACATCTGTGTGAAGGGAAGAACGTTTTTCTGTTTTATTTTTAAATTTTATTTGTTTTTAAAAATTTTGAAATTTAGTATTATTTATTTTTTTAGACAGCAGGTTATTATTAGTTATCTATTTTATACATATACATGTATACAGGTCAATCCCAATCTCCCAACTCATCCCACCACCACCACCCCATGGCTTCCCCCCCTTGGTTTCCATACGTTTGTTCTCTAACCCTGTGTCTCTAATTCTGCCCTGCAAACCGGTTCATCTGTACCAGTTTTCTAGGTTCCACATATATGCATTAATACACAATATTTGTTTTTCTCTTTCTGACTTACTTCTCTCGGTATGACAGTCTCTAGATCCATCCACGTCTCTACAAATGACCCCGTTTCATTCCTTTTTATGGCTGAGTAATATTCCATTTTATATATGTACCACATCTTTATCCATTCGTCTGTCTGTGGGCATTTAGGTTGCTTCCATTACCTGGCTATTGTAAATAGTGCTGCAATGAACATTGTGGTGAATGTGTCTTTTGGATTTATGGTTTTCTCTGGGTATATGCCCAGAAGTGGGATTGCTGGATCATATGGTAATTGTATTTTTAGTTTTTCTAATGAACCTCCATACTGTTCTCCATAGTGACTGTATCAATTGACATGCCCACCAATAGTGGAAGAGGGATCCATGTGTCCACACCCTCCGCAGCATTTGTAGTTTGTAGATTTTCTGATGATGCCCATTCTAACAGGTGTGAGGTGATACCTCATTGAAGTTTTGACTTGCATTTCTCTAATAATTAGTGATGTTGAGCAGCTTTTCATGTGCATCCTGGCCATCTCTGGGTCTCCTTTGAAGAAATGTCTATTTAGATATTCTACCCATTTTTGAAGTGGGTTGTATTTTTTTTAATATTAAGCTGCATGAGCTGTTTATATATATTGGAGATTAAACCTTTGTCCATTGATTCGTTTCCACATATTTCCTCCCATTCTGAGGGTTGCCTTTTTCCATTCCCGTTTTTTAACAAAAGAAAGAAAGAAAGAAAAAGAAGCAGAACACAAATGTCCGTAAAATATGCCTCTTGAAACTGTCGTTTTGAAATATGGAGGTGTTTTGAATTTTTTGGTCGGTATACGACCCCAGGATTTGTTTTCAGGGCAGGTCTCATTTACAGGCCTGCAATTATTTTGAATATCAACTGACCATTAGCGCTGGGATTAAAGCTGCTGTTGTGTGAAACGGCCACAAGGTGGCAGCAGTTCTCCTTTACCAAATCTGGTGACTAGGGCAACAGAGCCTCAATGGAAGTCGTGTTCTAGGTTGTAATTTAGAATGGAATGTGCCAGGAAAAAGACCCTTAAGTTTGTCTCACTATTTCTTGTTCGGTTTTTTTTCATTTAATTTTTATTTTTTATCACAGCAAGTTTGATTACAATGTTTGGCTTGTTGTAGGTGTGCAAGATGTGGTTCTTTTACGCATATACATATGTCTGTTCTTCCTGGGATCCTTTTCCATGTACGTTATGACAGAATGTTGACTAATCTTCTCTTGGTATTCCGTAGGTGTTTGGTGTCTATATATTTCACCTGTGTTTGTATATGTCTCTTAACCCCAATATCCTAATGTATCCAATCCTCACACCTTTCCATTGGTGAACCGTAAGTTTGTTTAATGAATCTGCGATTGCCCTTCTCTGTGGAAATATCTTCACTAGTATCAAGTTTTAGGTAACACCTATAAGTGATATCATACGATATGTGTCTTTCTCTTTCTCACTTACTACAAGTCACGTGATTACCTCTAGACTCATCTACTGTGCTGCAGATGGCATTGTGTCCTTTTTTTCCTTGGCTAATATTCTGTCTGTACATGTACCAGTTCTTCTTTGACCACTCATCTGTTGATGGACTTTTTGGTTGCTCCCATGTCATGGCTATTGTAATGCTGCGGCAATGCACATTTGCCTGCCTGTGTCTTTCCAATTCTGTCTTCTTAGGTTATAGGCCCAGGAGTTCGCCTGCTGGATCATATGGTAGCAAAATGTTTACCTTCTACAGGCACCGCCATTCTGTTCTCATTAGTGGCTCTTACCAGGTTACATCCCACTTAAAGTTGAGGTGATGCTCTTCTCCACAACACCTTCAGCGTTTATTGTTTGGAGTATTTTTGCTGAAGTTTATTCTGACTAGTGTGAGCTGATACCACTTTGTGCTTGGATTTGCATGCGTCTCATAATACCTTGAAATTGAGCTTTCTGGCATGTCCTTTTTTTCTTCAAACTGTGAGTACAGCTTACCTCTTCAAATTGTTTTCGGGAAGTAGGTGTGACATTTAGAAATATTTTGGCCATTACCTCCCTCAAGACATTATGAGGGCAGGTTTCATTCACAGCCCTCCAGTACTGGTGCATATGAAGTGACCCTTAGCACAGGTTTTAAAGCTGCTGTTGCAGGTAACGGCCAGAGGGTGGCAGCATTTCTGCTTTTCCCAATCTGTTAACTAGGGAAACAGACCATCCTGGCAGTGGTGTTCCTCGGTTCTATATTAGAGTGGAATGTGCCCCCAAAAGCTGATGTCTCCTTACTTATGTTTGTTTTAGAAATCGAATTTCTATATATTTTTTTATTGGAGTCATATTCCATTGTGTTCATGGACCACTTCTTCTTTGAGCATTCCTCTGTTGATGGACATTTTCGTAGCTTCCAAGTGTTGGCTATGGTAAATATTGCTGGAGTGCAGGATTGCCAGCATGTGTCTTTTCTTTTTTGTGGTACATGGGCCTCTCACTGCCGTGGGCCCTCCCATTGCAGAGCACAGGCTCCGGACGCACAGGCCCAGCAGCCATAGCTCACGGGAACAGCCGCTCCGTGGCAAGTGGGATCTTCCCGAATCGGGGCATGAACCCATGTCCCCTGCACTGGCAGGCGGACTCTCATCCACTGCGCCACCAGTGAATCCCAGCCTGTCTTTTTGATTCTCATCCCCTCAGGCGAAAGGCCCAGCAGTGGGTATACTTGATTGAATGGTAGCTCAGTATTTATCTTTACAAGGCACGTCATTTTTGTTTTCATGACTGGCTCTTACCATGTCCCACGTTGAAGCAAGGGTAGGCATTTCTCCAAAACCCCTTCAGCATTTATTGTTTGCAGAATTTTTCCTGATGGGCATTCTGACTGCTGTGAGCTGATAGGTTTTTGTCATTTTGATTTGCATATCTTTAATTATTCCTAATGTTTAGCATTTTCCCATGCCTTTTTAAATTTCTGGCAGAGAAAAACAGAAAAAAAAAACGGAGAGTACAGTTAAACTCTTGAAATTGTCTTCTTGGATGGTTGCCCTCTTTTGAATGTTCTGGTCAATTTTCGACCCCATGTTTGTTTTTGAGGGCAGGTGTTATTCACAGGCCTGCAATGAGTGTGACTATTTAGTGACCATTAGCAGTGGGTTTAAAGCTGCTGTTGTGGGAAATGGCCACAAGGCGGCAGCGTTTCTCCACTCCCAAGTCTGGTTCCTAGGGCAGCAGAGCCTTTCTGGGACCAATGGAATACAGAAGAAGGCATCATTGAAGTCTAATACAGAATACCATGTCCTGGTGGATGGTAGAATGACCAGTAGGGTCTAGGAATTAGGAACTACTGGATGTATATCCTCGGTGGCTTCACTGACTGTCCTAACATCCTTTACCAGGTCCCCAGCAGCCCACGGGGCTCTCGTGGTCAGGCCCCTCCCAGGATATGGGGCTCACCTGGGCAGGGCCCCAGCAGCCAACGGGGTTCTCATGTTCAGGCCACTCCCAGGGTATGGAGCTCAGCTGTGAAACTACCCAGCAGCCCATGAGGCTCTCGTGCTTAGGCACCTCCCATGATACAGAGCTCCCGTGGGCAGGTACCATGGCAGGGCTGGGCACACAGGAACCGTGCACATAGCCCTCATTGCAGAGCACCCCAGAACGCCTGTCACGCAGAGCTGACACAGAGCACCTCAGAGCAGGACTTGAACTAACCAACAGCAGCTCCGACAGGTCTCTGACCCTGGGCATCACTCTGTGCAGCCTCCCTCTGCCTGGTCTTCCAGAGACTTCCACTGCAGCCGGGGCACCAGGCCTTTGTCTCCAACCATCCCCCCTCCTCTCCCTGACTCCTGGGTTCCTCTCATTAGGATTAGGTCTTCTTGAAATTGTCTCCCACTCATGGGCCAGATAAAATGATGAGAAAACAAGCCGGAGATGCAGCCCCTTGTCTATCCTGACTCTCAGGAGCCCACACCTGTTCCTTGGAACTGGCCGTTTCAGCGAGGTCCATTTTCTGCAATGTGAGCCACTGAGGGGTGAGGATTGGCTGACCGGAGCAGCCTGTCCCTACCGGCCAGCCCTCCCCAGGTGTGCCTGGGTTGAGGTCAATAGAAACACCGCTCCAGGGAGCAACAGCGCCTGCAGCTGTGCCTGACGCCATATTCTCTGCCCCGTCAGCAGTCTCGGGGCTGTGCTGGTGGGAGGGAGTGAGGGGGCACGGTTTTGTGGGTGGCCCGGTGTGAGAGGGGCTCTGCTGGACTTTCTGCAGGAGTTGCCAGACTGCCACCTGCTAAAGAAGAGGATGGGTCACCCATACCTTCCGCTGGAATTTCTCCGCGGGCAGAGGTGAGGGAGGAACAAAGCAGTGGGGGCCAAGACAGGACGGATATCTCAGGCAGGGAAATGGAAAGTTTTCAGAAGAGCGCCTGGGGCCAGGATCATCCTGGCTGGCCTGCAGGCACCAAGTCAGCCTGCGTGCTTTCGCTGGTGTGGATCCACGGCCCTTCCTCTATGCTTTCAAGTCCTTGTACATATTCAGGTGTTTTACCTGGGAAGGGAGGGAACAGTTCAGCAGCAGCTGGCTGGGGGCTCAGCTCACGTTTACTCACAGACGCCTATGTACGGTCCCCCAGCTTTGCAATGAGGACGCTCCTTGCGGGGGTGGGGGGGGCTGCTGGCTGCATGGGAGATAATTCCCTACCTCTGACCAACTTCAGAATTGTTTACCACTGGAGCAAGTGCCCTGATAGGGTTTTCCTCTGTATAACTAGTGGGTTCTGTTTATTTTTTCTGTTTTGTTTCAAGGTAGATTTTATTCCTCATTTATGTATTTATAGATATAAGCATGGAAATAATTCATTCATACAAATACATCTGTGTGAAGGGAAGAACGTTTTTCTGTTTTATTTTTAAATTTTATTTGTTTTTAAAAATTTTGAAATTTAGTATTATTTATTTTTTTAGACAGCAGGTTATTATTAGTTATCTATTTTATACATATACATGTATACAGGTCAATCCCAATCTCCCAACTCATCCCACCACCACCACCCCATGGCTTCCCCCCCTTGGTTTCCATACGTTTGTTCTCTAACCCTGTGTCTCTAATTCTGCCCTGCAAACCGGTTCATCTGTACCAGTTTTCTAGGTTCCACATATATGCATTAATACACAATATTTGTTTTTCTCTTTCCGACTTACTTCTCTCGGTATGACAGTCTCTAGATCCATCCACGTCTCTACAAATGACCCCGTTTCATTCCTTTTTATGGCTGAGTAATATTCCATTTTATATATGTACCACATCTTTATCCATTCGTCTGTCTGTGGGCATTTAGGTTGCTTCCATTACCTGGCTATTGTAAATAGTGCTGCAATGAACATTGTGGTGAATGTGTCTTTTGGATTTATGGTTTTCTCTGGGTATATGCCCAGAAGTGGGATTGCTGGATCATATGGTAATTGTATTTTTAGTTTTTCTAATGAACCTCCATACTGTTCTCCATAGTGACTGTATCAATTGACATGCCCACCAATAGTGGAAGAGGGATCCATGTGTCCACACCCTCCGCAGCATTTGTAGTTTGTCGATTTTCTGATGATGCCCATTCTAACAGGTGTGAGGTGATACCTCATTGAAGTTTTGACTTGCATTTCTCTAATAATTAGTGATGTTGAGCAGCTTTTCATGTGCATCCTGGCCATCTCTGGGTCTCCTTTGAAGAAATGTCTATTTAGATATTCTACCCATTTTTGAAGTGGGTTGTATTTTTTTTAATATTAAGCTGCATGAGCTGTTTATATATATTGGAGATTAAACCTTTGTCCATTGATTCGTTTCCACATATTTCCTCCCATTCTGAGGGTTGCCTTTTTCCATTCCCGTTTTTTAACAAAAGAAAGAAAGAAAGAAAAAGAAGCAGAACACAAATGTCCGTAAAATATGCCTCTTGAAACTGTCGTTTTGAAATATGGAGGTGTTTTGAATTTTTTGGTCGGTATACGACCCCAGGATTTGTTTTCAGGGCAGGTCTCATTTACAGGCCTGCAATTATTTTGAATATCAACTGACCATTAGCGCTGGGATTAAAGCTGCTGTTGTGTGAAACGGCCACAAGGTGGCAGCAGTTCTCCTTTACCAAATCTGGTGACTAGGGCAACAGAGCCTCAATGGAAGTCGTGTTCTAGGTTGTAATTTAGAATGGAATGTGCCAGGAAAAAGACCCTTAAGTTTGTCTCACTATTTCTTGTTCGGTTTTTTTTTCATTTAATTTTTATTTTTTATCACAGCCAGTTTGATTACAATGTTTGGCTTGTTGTAGGTGTGCAAGATGTGGTTCTTTTACGCATATACATATGTCTGTTCTTCCTGGGATCCTTTTCCATGTACGTTATGACAGAATGTTGACTAATCTTCTCTTGGTATTCCGTAGGTGTTTGGTGTCTATATATTTCACCTGTGTTTGTATATGTCTCTTAACCCCAATATCCTAATGTATCCAATCCTCACACCTTTCCATTGGTGAACCGTAAGTTTGTTTAATGAATCTGCGATTGCCCTTCTCTGTGGAAATATCTTCACTAGTATCAAGTTTTAGGTAACACCTATAAGTGATATCATACGATATGTGTCTTTCTCTTTCTGACTTACTACAAGTCACGTGATTACCTCTAGACTCATCTACGGTGCTGCAAATGGCATTCTGTCCTTTTTTTCCTTGGCTAATATTCTGTCTGTACATGTACCAGTTCTTCTTTGACCACTCATCTGTTGATGGACTTTTTGGTTGCTCCCATGTCATGGCTATTGTAATGCTGCGGCAATGCACATTTGCCTGCCTGTGTCTTTCCAATTCTGTCTTCTTAGGTTATAGGCCCAGGAGTTCGCCTGCTGGATCATATGGTAGCAAAATGTTTACCTTGTACAGGCACCGCCATTCTGTTCTCATTAGTGGCTCTTACCAGGTTACGTCCCACTTAAAGTTGAGGTGATGCTCTTCTCCACAACACCTTCAGCGTTTATTGTTTGGAGTATTTTTGCTGAAGTTTATTCTGACTAGTGTGAGCTGATACCACTTTGTGCTTGGATTTGCATGCGTCTCATAATACCTTGAAATTGAGCTTTCTGGCATGTCCTTTTTTTCTTCAAACTGTGAGTACAGCTTACCTCTTCAAACTGTTTTCAGGAAGTAGGTGTGACATTTAGAAATATTTTGGCCATTACCTCCCTCAAGACATTATGAGGGCAGGTTTCATTCACAGCCCTCCAGTACTGGTGCATATGAAGTGACCCTTAGCACAGGTTTTAAAGCTGCTGTTGCAGGTAACGGCCAGAGGGTGGCAGCATTTCTGTTTTTCCCAATCTGTTAACTAGGGAAACAGACCATCCTGGCAGTGGTGTTCCTCGGTTCTATATTAGAGTGGAATGTGCCCCCAAAAGCTGATGTCTCCTTACTTATGTTTGTTTTAGAAATCGAATTTCTCTATATTTTTTTATTGGAGTCATATTCCATTGTGTTCATGGACCACTTCTTCTTTGAGCATTCCTCTGTTGATGGACATTTTCGTAGCTTCCAAGTGTTGGCTATGGTAAATATTGCTGGAGTGCAGGATTGCCAGCATGTGTCTTTTCTTTTTTGTGGTACATGGGCCTCTCACTGCCGTGGGCCCTCCCATTGCAGAGCACAGGCTCCGGACGCACAGGCCCAGCAGCCATAGCTCACGGGAACAGCCGCTCCGCGGCAAGTGGGATCTTCCCGAATCGGGGCATGAACCCATGTCCCCTGCACTGGCAGGCGGACTCTCATCCACTGCGCCACCAGTGAATCCCAGCCTGTCTTTTTGATTCTCATCCCCTCAGGCGAAAGGCCCAGCAGTGGGTATACTTGATTGAATGGTAGCTCAGTATTTATCTTTACAAGGCACGTCATTTTTGTTTTCATGACTGGCTCTTACCATGTCCCACGTTGAAGCAAGGGTAGGCATTTCTCCAAAACCCCTTCAGCATTTATTGTTTGCAGAATTTTTCCTGATGGGCATTCTGACTGCTGTGAGCTGATAGGTTTTTGTCATTTGGATTTACATATCTTTAATTATTCCTAATGTTTAGCATTTTCCCATGCCCTTTTAAATTTCTGGCAGAGAAAAACAGAAAAAAAAACGGAGAGTACAGTTAAACTCTTGAAATTGTCTTCTTGGATGGTTGCCCTCTTTTGAATGTTCTGGTCAATTTTCGACCCCATGTTTGTTTTTGAGGGCAGGTGTTATTCACAGGCCTGCAATGAGTGTGACTATTTAGTGACCATTAGCAGTGGGTTTAAAGCTGCTGTTGTGGGAAATGGCCACAAGGCGGCAGCGTTTCTCCACTCCCAAGTCTGGTTCCTAGGGCAGCAGAGCCTTTCTGGGACCAATGGAATACAGAAGAAGGCATCATTGAAGTCTAATACAGAATACCATGTCCTGGTGGATGGTAGAATGACCAGTAGGGTCTAGGAATTAGGAACTACTGGATGTATATCCTCGGTGGCTTCACTGACTGTCCTAACATCCTTTACCAGGTCCCCAGCAGCCCACGGGGCTCTCGTGGTCAGGCCCCTCCCAGGATATGGGGCTCACCTGGGCAGGGCCCCAGCAGCCAACGGGGTTCTCATGTTCAGGCCACTCCCAGGGTATGGAGCTCAGCTGTGAAACTACCCAGCAGCCCATGAGGCTCTCGTGCTTAGGCACCTCCCATGATACAGAGCTCCCGTGGGCAGGTACCATGGCAGGGCTGGGCACACAGGAACCGTGCACATAGCCCTCATTGCAGAGCACCCCAGAACGCCTGTCACGCAGAGCTGACACAGAGCACCTCAGAGCAGGACTTGAACTAACCAACAGCAGCTCCGACAGGTCTCTGACCCTGGGCATCACTCTGTGCAGCCTCCCTCTGCCTGGTCTTCCAGAGACTTCCACTGCAGCCGGGGCACCAGGCCTTTGTCTCCAACCATCCCCCCTCCTCTCCCTGACTCCTGGGTTCCTCTCATTAGGATTAGGTCTTCTTGAAATTGTCTCCCACTCATGGGCCAGATAAAATGATGAGAAAACAAGCCGGAGATGCAGCCCCTTGTCTATCCTGACTCTCAGGAGCCCACACCTGTTCCTTGGAACTGGCCGTTTCAGCGAGGTCCATTTTCTGCAATGTGAGCCACTGAGGGGTGAGGATTGGCTGACCGGAGCAGCCTGTCCCTACCGGCCAGCCCTCCCCAGGTGTGCCTGGGTTGAGGTCAATAGAAACACCGCTCCAGGGAGCAACAGCGCCTGCAGCTGTGCCTGACGCCATATTCTCTGCCCCGTCAGCAGTCTCGGGGCTGTGCTGGTGGGAGGGAGTGAGGGGGCACGGTTTTGTGGGTGGCCCGGTGTGAGAGGGGCTCTGCTGGACTTTCTGCAGGAGTTGCCAGACTGCCACCTGCTAAAGAAGAGGATGGGTCACCCATACCTTCCGCTGGAATTTCTCCGCGGGCAGAGGTGAGGGAGGAACAAAGCAGTGGGGGCCAAGACAGGACGGATATCTCAGGCAGGGAAATGGAAAGTTTTCAGAAGAGCGCCTGGGGCCAGGATCATCCTGGCTGGCCTGCAGGCACCAAGTCAGCCTGCGTGCTTTCGCTGGTGTGGATCCACGGCCCTTCCTCTATGCTTTCAAGTCCTTGTACATATTCAGGTGTTTTACCTGGGAAGGGAGGGAACAGTTCAGCAGCAGCTGGCTGGGGGCTCAGCTCACGTTTACTCACAGACGCCTATGTACGGTCCCCCAGCTTTGCAATGAGGACGCTCCTTGCGGGGGTGGGGGGGGCTGCTGGCTGCATGGGAGATAATTCCCTACCTCTGACCAACTTCAGAATTGTTTACCACTGGAGCAAGTGCCCTGATAGGGTTTTCCTCTGTATAACTAGTGGGTTCTGTTTATTTTTTCTGTTTTGTTTCAAGGTAGATTTTATTCCTCATTTATGTATTTATAGATATAAGCATGGAAATAATTCATTCATACAAATACATCTGTGTGAAGGGAAGAACGTTTTTCTGTTTTATTTTTAAATTTTATTTGTTTTTAAAAATTTTGAAATTTAGTATTATTTATTTTTTTAGACAGCAGGTTATTATTAGTTATCTATTTTATACATATACATGTATACAGGTCAATCCCAATCTCCCAACTCATCCCACCACCACCACCCCATGGCTTCCCCCCCTTGGTTTCCATACGTTTGTTCTCTAACCCTGTGTCTCTAATTCTGCCCTGCAAACCGGTTCATCTGTACCAGTTTTCTAGGTTCCACATATATGCATTAATACACAATATTTGTTTTTCTCTTTCTGACTTACTTCTCTCGGTATGACAGTCTCTAGATCCATCCACGTCTCTACAAATGACCCCGTTTCATTCCTTTTTATGGCTGAGTAATATTCCATTTTATATATGTACCACATCTTTATCCATTCGTCTGTCTGTGGGCATTTAGGTTGCTTCCATTACCTGGCTATTGTAAATAGTGCTGCAATGAACATTGTGGTGAATGTGTCTTTTGGATTTATGGTTTTCTCTGGGTATATGCCCAGAAGTGGGATTGCTGGATCATATGGTAATTGTATTTTTAGTTTTTCTAATGAACCTCCATACTGTTCTCCATAGTGACTGTATCAATTGACATGCCCACCAATAGTGGAAGAGGGATCCATGTGTCCACACCCTCCGCAGCATTTGTAGTTTGTCGATTTTCTGATGATGCCCATTCTAACAGGTGTGAGGTGATACCTCATTGAAGTTTTGACTTGCATTTCTCTAATAATTAGTGATGTTGAGCAGCTTTTCATGTGCATCCTGGCCATCTCTGGGTCTCCTTTGAAGAAATGTCTATTTAGATATTCTACCCATTTTTGAAGTGGGTTGTATTTTTTTTAATATTAAGCTGCATGAGCTGTTTATATATATTGGAGATTAAACCTTTGTCCATTGATTCGTTTCCACATATTTCCTCCCATTCTGAGGGTTGCCTTTTTCCATTCCCGTTTTTTAACAAAAGAAAGAAAGAAAGAAAAAGAAGCAGAACACAAATGTCCGTAAAATATGCCTCTTGAAACTGTCGTTTTGAAATATGGAGGTGTTTTGAATTTTTTGGTCGGTATACGACCCCAGGATTTGTTTTCAGGGCAGGTCTCATTTACAGGCCTGCAATTATTTTGAATATCAACTGACCATTAGCGCTGGGATTAAAGCTGCTGTTGTGTGAAACGGCCACAAGGTGGCAGCAGTTCTCCTTTACCAAATCTGGTGACTAGGGCAACAGAGCCTCAATGGAAGTCGTGTTCTAGGTTGTAATTTAGAATGGAATGTGCCAGGAAAAAGACCCTTAAGTTTGTCTCACTATTTCTTGTTCGGTTTTTTTTTCATTTAATTTTTATTTTTTATCACAGCCAGTTTGATTACAATGTTTGGCTTGTTGTAGGTGTGCAAGATGTGGTTCTTTTACGCATATACATATGTCTGTTCTTCCTGGGATCCTTTTCCATGTACGTTATGACAGAATGTTGACTAATCTTCTCTTGGTATTCCGTAGGTGTTTGGTGTCTATATATTTCACCTGTGTTTGTATATGTCTCTTAACCCCAATATCCTAATGTATCCAATCCTCACACCTTTCCATTGGTGAACCATAAGTTTGTTTAATGAATCTGCGATTGCCCTTCTCTGTGGAAATATCTTCACTACTATCAAGTTTTAGGTAACACCTATAAGTGATATCATACGATATGTGTCTTTCTCTTTCTGACTTACTACAAGTCACGTGATTACCTCTAGACTCATCTACGGTGCTGCAAATGGCATTCTGTCCTTTTTTTCCTTGGCTAATATTCTGTCTGTACATGTACCAGTTCTTCTTTGACCACTCATCTGTTGATGGACTTTTTGGTTGCTCCCATGTCATGGCTATTGTAATGCTGCGGCAATGCACATTTGCCTGCCTGTGTCTTTCCAATTCTGTCTTCTTAGGTTATAGGCCCAGGAGTTCGCCTGCTGGATCATATGGTAGCAAAATGTTTACCTTGTACAGGCACCGCCATTCTGTTCTCATTAGTGGCTCTTACCAGGTTACGTCCCACTTAAAGTTGAGGTGATGCTCTTCTCCACAACACCTTCAGCGTTTATTGTTTGGAGTATTTTTGCTGAAGTTTATTCTGACTAGTGTGAGCTGATACCACTTTGTGCTTGGATTTGCATGCGTCTCATAATACCTTGAAATTGAGCTTTCTGGCATGTCCTTTTTTTCTTCAAACTGTGAGTACAGCTTACCTCTTCAAACTGTTTTCGGGAAGTAGGTGTGACATTTAGAAATATTTTGGCCATTACCTCCCTCAAGACATTATGAGGGCAGGTTTCATTCACAGCCCTCCAGTACTGGTGCATATGAAGTGACCCTTAGCACAGGTTTTAAAGCTGCTGTTGCAGGTAACGGCCAGAGGGTGGCAGCATTTCTGCTTTTCCCAATCTGTTAACTAGGGAAACAGACCATCCTGGCAGTGGTGTTCCTCGGTTCTATATTAGAGTGGAATGTGCCCCCAAAAGCTGATGTCTCCTTACTTATGTTTGTTTTAGAAATCGAATTTCTATATATTTTTTTATTGGAGTCATATTCCATTGTGTTCATGGACCACTTCTTCTTTGAGCATTCCTCTGTTGATGGACATTTTCGTAGCTTCCAAGTGTTGGCTATGGTAAATATTGCTGGAGTGCAGGATTGCCAGCATGTGTCTTTTCTTTTTTGTGGTACATGGGCCTCTCACTGCCGTGGGCCCTCCCATTGCAGAGCACAGGCTCCGGACGCACAGGCCCAGCAGCCATAGCTCACGGGAACAGCCGCTCCGCGGCAAGTGGGATCTTCCCGAATCGGGGCATGAACCCATGTCCCCTGCACTGGCAGGCGGACTCTCATCAACTGCGCCACCAGTGAATCCCAGCCTGTCTTTTTGATTCTCATCCCCTCAGGCGAAAGGCCCAGCAGTGGGTATACTTGATTGAATGGTAGCTCAGTATTTATCTTTACAAGGCACGTCATTTTTGTTTTCATGACTGGCTCTTACCATGTCCCACGTTGAAGCAAGGGTAGGCATTTCTCCAAAACCCCTTCAGCATTTATTGTTTGCAGAATTTTTCCTGATGGGCATTCTGACTGCTGTGAGCTGATAGGTTTTTGTCATTTTGATTTGCATATCTTTAATTATTCCTAATGTTTAGCATTTTCCCATGCCTTTTTAAATTTCTGGCAGAGAAAAACAGAAAAAAAAAACGGAGAGTACAGTTAAACTCTTGAAATTGTCTTCTTGGATGGTTGCCCTCTTTTGAATGTTCTGGTCAATTTTCGACCCCATGTTTGTTTTTGAGGGCAGGTGTTATTCACAGGCCTGCAATGAGTGTGACTATTTAGTGACCATTAGCAGTGGGTTTAAAGCTGCTGTTGTGGGAAATGGCCACAAGGCGGCAGCGTTTCTCCACTCCCAAGTCTGGTTCCTAGGGCAGCAGAGCCTTTCTGGGACCAATGGAATACAGAAGAAGGCATCATTGAAGTCTAATACAGAATACCATGTCCTGGTGGATGGTAGAATGACCAGTAGGGTCTAGGAATTAGGAACTACTGGATGTATATCCTCGGTGGCTTCACTGACTGTCCTAACATCCTTTACCAGGTCCCCAGCAGCCCACGGGGCTCTCGTGGTCAGGCCCCTCCCAGGATATGGGGCTCACCTGGGCAGGGCCCCAGCAGCCAACGGGGTTCTCATGTTCAGGCCACTCCCAGGGTATGGAGCTCAGCTGTGAAACTACCCAGCAGCCCATGAGGCTCTCGTGCTTAGGCACCTCCCATGATACAGAGCTCCCGTGGGCAGGTACCATGGCAGGGCTGGGCACACAGGAACCGTGCACATAGCCCTCATTGCAGAGCACCCCAGAACGCCTGTCACGCAGAGCTGACACAGAGCACCTCAGAGCAGGACTTGAACTAACCAACAGCAGCTCCGACAGGTCTCTGACCCTGGGCATCACTCTGTGCAGCCTCCCTCTGCCTGGTCTTCCAGAGACTTCCACTGCAGCCGGGGCACCAGGCCTTTGTCTCCAACCATCCCCCCTCCTCTCCCTGACTCCTGGGTTCCTCTCATTAGGATTAGGTCTTCTTGAAATTGTCTCCCACTCATGGGCCAGATAAAATGATGAGAAAACAAGCCGGAGATGCAGCCCCTTGTCTATCCTGACTCTCAGGAGCCCACACCTGTTCCTTGGAACTGGCCGTTTCAGCGAGGTCCATTTTCTGCAATGTGAGCCACTGAGGGGTGAGGATTGGCTGACCGGAGCAGCCTGTCCCTACCGGCCAGCCCTCCCCAGGTGTGCCTGGGTTGAGGTCAATAGAAACACCGCTCCAGGGAGCAACAGCGCCTGCAGCTGTGCCTGACGCCATATTCTCTGCCCCGTCAGCAGTCTCGGGGCTGTGCTGGTGGGAGGGAGTGAGGGGGCACGGTTTTGTGGGTGGCCCGGTGTGAGAGGGGCTCTGCTGGACTTTCTGCAGGAGTTGCCAGACTGCCACCTGCTAAAGAAGAGGATGGGTCACCCATACCTTCCGCTGGAATTTCTCCGCGGGCAGAGGTGAGGGAGGAACAAAGCAGTGGGGGCCAAGACAGGACGGATATCTCAGGCAGGGAAATGGAAAGTTTTCAGAAGAGCGCCTGGGGCCAGGATCATCCTGGCTGGCCTGCAGGCACCAAGTCAGCCTGCGTGCTTTCGCTGGTGTGGATCCACGGCCCTTCCTCTATGCTTTCAAGTCCTTGTACATATTCAGGTGTTTTACCTGGGAAGGGAGGGAACAGTTCAGCAGCAGCTGGCTGGGGGCTCAGCTCACGTTTACTCACAGACGCCTATGTACGGTCCCCCAGCTTTGCAATGAGGACGCTCCTTGCGGGGGTGGGGGGGGCTGCTGGCTGCATGGGAGATAATTCCCTAC
Source organism: Mesoplodon mirus (assembly GCF_964341445.2). Lineage (NCBI taxonomy): Eukaryota > Metazoa > Chordata > Mammalia > Artiodactyla > Ziphiidae > Mesoplodon > Mesoplodon mirus. The sequence continues at coordinate 94,413,590 of NC_138979.1, forward strand.
CTCTGACCAACTTCAGAATTGTTTACCACTGGAGCAAGTGCCCTGATAGGGTTTTCCTCTGTATAACTAGTGGGTTCTGTTTATTTTTTCTGTTTTGTTTCAAGGTAGATTTTATTCCTCATTTATGTATTTATAGATATAAGCATGGAAATAATTCATTCATACAAATACATCTGTGTGAAGGGAAGAACGTTTTTCTGTTTTATTTTTAAATTTTATTTGTTTTTAAAAATTTTGAAATTTAGTATTATTTATTTTTTTAGACAGCAGGTTATTATTAGTTATCTATTTTATACATATACATGTATACAGGTCAATCCCAATCTCCCAACTCATCCCACCACCACCACCCCATGGCTTCCCCCCCTTGGTTTCCATACGTTTGTTCTCTAACCCTGTGTCTCTAATTCTGCCCTGCAAACCGGTTCATCTGTACCAGTTTTCTAGGTTCCACATATATGCATTAATACACAATATTTGTTTTTCTCTTTCTGACTTACTTCTCTCGGTATGACAGTCTCTAGATCCATCCACGTCTCTACAAATGACCCCGTTTCATTCCTTTTTATGGCTGAGTAATATTCCATTTTATATATGTACCACATCTTTATCCATTCGTCTGTCTGTGGGCATTTAGGTTGCTTCCATTACCTGGCTATTGTAAATAGTGCTGCAATGAACATTGTGGTGAATGTGTCTTTTGGATTTATGGTTTTCTCTGGGTATATGCCCAGAAGTGGGATTGCTGGATCATATGGTAATTGTATTTTTAGTTTTTCTAATGAACCTCCATACTGTTCTCCATAGTGACTGTATCAATTGACATGCCCACCAATAGTGGAAGAGGGATCCATGTGTCCACACCCTCCGCAGCATTTGTAGTTTGTCGATTTTCTGATGATGCCCATTCTAACAGGTGTGAGGTGATACCTCATTGAAGTTTTGACTTGCATTTCTCTAATAATTAGTGATGTTGAGCAGCTTTTCATGTGCATCCTGGCCATCTCTGGGTCTCCTTTGAAGAAATGTCTATTTAGATATTCTACCCATTTTTGAAGTGGGTTGTATTTTTTTTAATATTAAGCTGCATGAGCTGTTTATATATATTGGAGATTAAACCTTTGTCCATTGATTCGTTTTCACATATTTCCTCCCATTCTGAGGGTTGCCTTTTTCCATTCCCGTTTTTTAACAAAAGAAAGAAAGAAAGAAAAAGAAGCAGAACACAAATGTCCGTAAAATATGCCTCTTGAAACTGTCGTTTTGAAATATGGAGGTGTTTTGAATTTTTTGGTCGGTATACGACCCCAGGATTTGTTTTCAGGGCAGGTCTCATTTACAGGCCTGCAATTATTTTGAATATCAACTGACCATTAGCGCTGGGATTAAAGCTGCTGTTGTGTGAAACGGCCACAAGGTGGCAGCAGTTCTCCTTTACCAAATCTGGTGACTAGGGCAACAGAGCCTCAATGGAAGTCGTGTTCTAGGTTGTAATTTAGAATGGAATGTGCCAGGAAAAAGACCCTTAAGTTTGTCTCACTATTTCTTGTTCGGTTTTTTTTCATTTAATTTTTATTTTTTATCACAGCAAGTTTGATTACAATGTTTGGCTTGTTGTAGGTGTGCAAGATGTGGTTCTTTTACGCATATACATATGTCTGTTCTTCCTGGGATCCTTTTCCATGTACGTTATGACAGAATGTTGACTAATCTTCTCTTGGTATTCCGTAGGTGTTTGGTGTCTATATATTTCACCTGTGTTTGTATATGTCTCTTAACCCCAATATCCTAATGTATCCAATCCTCACACCTTTCCATTGGTGAACCGTAAGTTTGTTTAATGAATCTGCGATTGCCCTTCTCTGTGGAAATATCTTCACTAGTATCAAGTTTTAGGTAACACCTATAAGTGATATCATACGATATGTGTCTTTCTCTTTCTGACTTACTACAAGTCACGTGATTACCTCTAGACTCATCTACGGTGCTGCAAATGGCATTGTGTCCTTTTTTTCCTTGGCTAATATTCTGTCTGTACATGTACCAGTTCTTCTTTGACCACTCATCTGTTGATGGACTTTTTGGTTGCTCCCATGTCATGGCTATTGTAATGCTGCGGCAATGCACATTTGCCTGCCTGTGTCTTTCCAATTCTGTCTTCTTAGGTTATAGGCCCAGGAGTTCGCCTGCTGGATCATATGGTAGCAAAATGTTTACCTTGTACAGGCACCGCCATTCTGTTCTCATTAGTGGCTCTTACCAGGTTACATCCCACTTAAAGTTGAGGTGATGCTCTTCTCCACAACACCTTCAGCGTTTATTGTTTGGAGTATTTTTGCTGAAGTTTATTCTGACTAGTGTGAGCTGATACCACTTTGTGCTTGGATTTGCATGCGTCTCATAATACCTTGAAATTGAGCTTTCTGGCATGTCCTTTTTTTCTTCAAACTGTGAGTACAGCTTACCTCTTCAAATTGTTTTCGGGAAGTAGGTGTGACATTTAGAAATATTTTGGCCATTACCTCCCTCAAGACATTATGAGGGCAGGTTTCATTCACAGCCCTCCAGTACTGGTGCATATGAAGTGACCCTTAGCACAGGTTTTAAAGCTGCTGTTGCAGGTAACGGCCAGAGGGTGGCAGCATTTCTGCTTTTCCCAATCTGTTAACTAGGGAAACAGACCACCCTGGCAGTGGTGTTCCTCGGTTATATGTTAGAGTGGAATGTGCCCCCAAAAGCTGATGTCTCCTTACTTATGTTTGTTTTAGAAATTGAATTTCCATATATTTTTTTATTGGAGTCATATTCCATTGTGTTCATGGACCACTTCTTCTTTGAGCATTCCTCTGTTGATGGACATTTTCGTAGCTTCCAAGTGTTGGCTATGGTAAATATTGCTGGAGTGCAGGATTGCCAGCATGTGTCTTTTCTTTTTTGTGGTACATGGGCCTCTCACTGCCGTGGGCCCTCCCATTGCAGAGCACAGGCTCCAGACGCACAGGCCCAGCAGCCATAGCTCACGAGAACAGCCGCTCCGTGGCAAGTGGGATCTTCCCGAATCGGGGCATGAACCCATGTCCCCTGCACTGGCAGGCGGACTCTCATCCACTGCGCCACCAGTGAATCCCAGCCTGTCTTTTTGATTCTCATCCCCTCAGGCGAAAGGCCCAGCAGTGGGTATACTTGATTGAATGGTAGCTCAGTATTTATCTTTACAAGGCACGTCATTTTTGTTTTCATGACTGGCTCTTACCATGTCCCACGTTGAAGCAAGGGTAGGCATTTCTCCAAAACCCCTTCAGCATTTATTGTTTGCAGAATTTTTCCTGATGGGCATTCTGACTGCTGTGAGCTGATAGGTTTTTGTCATTTGGATTTACATATCTTTAATTATTCCTAATGTTTAGCATTTTCCCATGCCTTTTTAAATTTCTGGCAGAGAAAAACAGAAAAAAAAAACGGAGAGTACAGTTAAACTCTTGAAATTGTCTTCTTGGATGGTTGCCCTCTTTTGAATGTTCTGGTCAATTTTCGACCCCATGTTTGTTTTTGAGGGCAGGTGTTATTCACAGGCCTGCAATGAGTGTGACTATTTAGTGACCATTAGCAGTGGGTTTAAAGCTGCTGTTGTGGGAAATGGCCACAAGGCGGCAGCGTTTCTCCACTCCCAAGTCTGGTTCCTAGGGCAGCAGAGCCTTTCTGGGACCAATGGAATACAGAAGAAGGCATCATTGAAGTCTAATACAGAATACCATGTCCTGGTGGATGGTAGAATGACCAGTAGGGTCTAGGAATTAGGAACTACTGGATGTATATCCTCGGTGGCTTCACTGACTGTCCTAACATCCTTTACCAGGTCCCCAGCAGCCCACGGGGCTCTCGTGGTCAGGCCCCTCCCAGGATATGGGGCTCACCTGGGCAGGGCCCCAGCAGCCAACGGGGTTCTCATGTTCAGGCCACTCCCAGGGTATGGAGCTCAGCTGTGAAACTACCCAGCAGCCCATGAGGCTCTCGTGCTTAGGCACCTCCCATGATACAGAGCTCCCGTGGGCAGGTACCATGGCAGGGCTGGGCACACAGGAACCGTGCACATAGCCCTCATTGCAGAGCACCCCAGAACGCCTGTCACGCAGAGCTGACACAGAGCACCTCAGAGCAGGACTTGAACTAACCAACAGCAGCTCCGACAGGTCTCTGACCCTGGGCATCACTCTGTGCAGCCTCCCTCTGCCTGGTCTTCCAGAGACTTCCACTGCAGCCGGGGCACCAGGCCTTTGTCTCCAACCATCCCCCCTCCTCTCCCTGACTCCTGGGTTCCTCTCATTAGGATTAGGTCTTCTTGAAATTGTCTCCCACTCATGGGCCAGATAAAATGATGAGAAAACAAGCCGGAGATGCAGCCCCTTGTCTATCCTGACTCTCAGGAGCCCACACCTGTTCCTTGGAACTGGCCGTTTCAGCGAGGTCCATTTTCTGCAATGTGAGCCACTGAGGGGTGAGGATTGGCTGACCGGAGCAGCCTGTCCCTACCGGCCAGCCCTCCCCAGGTGTGCCTGGGTTGAGGTCAATAGAAACACCGCTCCAGGGAGCAACAGCGCCTGCAGCTGTGCCTGACGCCATATTCTCTGCCCCGTCAGCAGTCTCGGGGCTGTGCTGGTGGGAGGGAGTGAGGGGGCACGGTTTTGTGGGTGGCCCGGTGTGAGAGGGGCTCTGCTGGACTTTCTGCAGGAGTTGCCAGACTGCCACCTGCTAAAGAAGAGGATGGGTCACCCATACCTTCCGCTGGAATTTCTCCGCGGGCAGAGGTGAGGGAGGAACAAAGCAGTGGGGGCCAAGACAGGACGGATATCTCAGGCAGGGAAATGGAAAGTTTTCAGAAGAGCGCCTGGGGCCAGGATCATCCTGGCTGGCCTGCAGGCACCAAGTCAGCCTGCGTGCTTTCGCTGGTGTGGATCCACGGCCCTTCCTCTATGCTTTCAAGTCCTTGTACATATTCAGGTGTTTTACCTGGGAAGGGAGGGAACAGTTCAGCAGCAGCTGGCTGGGGGCTCAGCTCACGTTTACTCACAGACGCCTATGTACGGTCCCCCAGCTTTGCAATGAGGACGCTCCTTGCGGGGGTGGGGGTGGGGCTGCTGGCTGCATGGGAGATAATTCCCTACCTCTGACCAACTTCAGAATTGTTTACCACTGGAGCAAGTGCCCTGATAGGGTTTTCCTCTGTATAACTAGTGGGTTCTGTTTATTTTTTCTGTTTTGTTTCAAGGTAGATTTTATTCCTCATTTATGTATTTATAGATATAAGCATGGAAATAATTCATTCATACAAATACATCTGTGTGAAGGGAAGAACGCTTTTCTGTTTTATTTTTAAATTTTATTTGTTTTTAAAAATTTTGAAATTTAGTATTATTTATTTTTTTAGACAGCAGGTTATTATTAGTTATCTATTTTATACATATACATGTATACAGGTCAATCCCAATCTCCCAACTCATCCCACCACCACCACCCCATGGCTTCCCCCCCTTGGTTTCCATACGTTTGTTCTCTAACCCTGTGTCTCTAATTCTGCCCTGCAAACCGGTTCATCTGTACCAGTTTTCTAGGTTCCACATATATGCATTAATACACAATATTTGTTTTTCTCTTTCTGACTTACTTCTCTCGGTATGACAGTCTCTAGATCCATCCACGTCTCTACAAATGACCCCGTTTCATTCCTTTTTATGGCTGAGTAATATTCCATTTTATATATGTACCACATCTTTATCCATTCGTCTGTCTGTGGGCATTTAGGTTGCTTCCATTACCTGGCTATTGTAAATAGTGCTGCAATGAACATTGTGGTGAATGTGTCTTTTGGATTTATGGTTTTCTCTGGGTATATGCCCAGAAGTGGGATTGCTGGATCATATGGTAATTGTATTTTTAGTTTTTCTAATGAACCTCCATACTGTTCTCCATAGTGACTGTATCAATTGACATGCCCACCAATAGTGGAAGAGGGATCCATGTGTCCACACCCTCCGCAGCATTTGTAGTTTGTCGATTTTCTGATGATGCCCATTCTAACAGGTGTGAGGTGATACCTCATTGAAGTTTTGACTTGCATTTCTCTAATAATTAGTGATGTTGAGCAGCTTTTCATGTGCATCCTGGCCATCTCTGGGTCTCCTTTGAAGAAATGTCTATTTAGATATTCTACCCATTTTTGAAGTGGGTTGTATTTTTTTTAATATTAAGCTGCATGAGCTGTTTATATATATTGGAGATTAAACCTTTGTCCATTGATTCGTTTCCACATATTTCCTCCCATTCTGAGGGTTGCCTTTTTCCATTCCCGTTTTTTAACAAAAGAAAGAAAGAAAGAAAAAGAAGCAGAACACAAATGTCCGTAAAATATGCCTCTTGAAACTGTCGTTTTGAAATATGGAGGTGTTTTGAATTTTTTGGTCGGTATACGACCCCAGGATTTGTTTTCAGGGCAGGTCTCATTTACAGGCCTGCAATTATTTTGAATATCAACTGACCATTAGCGCTGGGATTAAAGCTGCTGTTGTGTGAAACGGCCACAAGGTGGCAGCAGTTCTCCTTTACCAAATCTGTTGACTAGGGCAACAGAGCCTCAATGGAAGTCGTGTTCTAGGTTGTAATTTAGAATGGAATGTGCCAGGAAAAAGACCCTTAAGTTTGTCTCACTATTTCTTGTTCGGTTTTTTTTTCATTTAATTTTTATTTTTTATCACAGCCAGTTTGATTACAATGTTTGGCTTGTTGTAGGTGTGCAAGATGTGGTTCTTTTACGCATATACATATGTCTGTTCTTCCTGGGATCCTTTTCCATGTACGTTATGACAGAATGTTGACTAATCTTCTCTTGGTATTCCGTAGGTGTTTGGTGTCTATATATTTCACCTGTGTTTGTATATGTCTCTTAACCCCAATATCCTAATGTATCCAATCCTCACACCTTTCCATTGGTGAACCGTAAGTTTGTTTAATGAATCTGCGATTGCCCTTCTCTGTGGAAATATCTTCACTAGTATCAAGTTTTAGGTAACACCTATAAGTGATATCATACGATATGTGTCTTTCTCTTTCTGACTTACTACAAGTCACGTGATTACCTCTAGACTCATCTACGGTGCTGCAAATGGCATTGTGTCCTTTTTTTCCTTGGCTAATATTCTGTCTGTACATGTACCAGTTCTTCTTTGACCACTCATCTGTTGATGGACTTTTTGGTTGCTCCCATGTCATGGCTATTGTAATGCTGCGGCAATGCACATTTGCCTGCCTGTGTCTTTCCAATTCTGTCTTCTTAGGTTATAGGCCCAGGAGTTCGCCTGCTGGATCATATGGTAGCAAAATGTTTACCTTGTACAGGCACCGCCATTCTGTTCTCATTAGTGGCTCTTACCAGGTTACGTCCCACTTAAAGTTGAGGTGATGCTCTTCTCCACAACACCTTCAGCGTTTATTGTTTGGAGTATTTTTGCTGAAGTTTATTCTGACTAGTGTGAGCTGATACCACTTTGTGCTTGGATTTGCATGCGTCTCATAATACCTTGAAATTGAGCTTTCTGGCATGTCCTTTTTTTCTTCAAACTGTGAGTACAGCTTACCTCTTCAAACTGTTTTCGGGAAGTAGGTGTGACATTTAGAAATATTTTGGCCATTACCTCCCTCAAGACATTATGAGGGCAGGTTTCATTCACAGCCCTCCAGTACTGGTGCATATGAAGTGACCCTTAGCACAGGTTTTAAAGCTGCTGTTGCAGGTAACGGCCAGAGGGTGGCAGCATTTCTGCTTTTCCCAATCTGTTAACTAGGGAAACAGACCATCCTGGCAGTGGTGTTCCTCGGTTCTATATTAGAGTGGAATGTGCCCCCAAAAGCTGATGTCTCCTTACTTATGTTTGTTTTAGAAATCGAATTTCTATATATTTTTTTATTGGAGTCATATTCCATTGTGTTCATGGACCACTTCTTCTTTGAGCATTCCTCTGTTGATGGACATTTTCGTAGCTTCCAAGTGTTGGCTATGGTAAATATTGCTGGAGTGCAGGATTGCCAGCATGTGTCTTTTCTTTTTTGTGGTACATGGGCCTCTCACTGCCGTGGGCCCTCCCATTGCAGAGCACAGGCTCCGGACGCACAGGCCCAGCAGCCATAGCTCACGGGAACAGCCGCTCCGCGGCAAGTGGGATCTTCCCGAATCGGGGCATGAACCCATGTCCCCTGCACTGGCAGGCGGACTCTCATCCACTGCGCCACCAGTGAATCCCAGCCTGTCTTTTTGATTCTCATCCCCTCAGGCGAAAGGCCCAGCAGTGGGTATACTTGATTGAATGGTAGCTCAGTATTTATCTTTACAAGGCACGTCATTTTTGTTTTCATGACTGGCTCTTACCATGTCCCACGTTGAAGCAAGGGTAGGCATTTCTCCAAAACCCCTTCAGCATTTATTGTTTGCAGAATTTTTCCTGATGGGCATTCTGACTGCAGTGAGCTGATAGGTTTTTGTCATTTTGATTTGCATATCTTTAATTATTCCTAATGTTTAGCATTTTCCCATGCCTTTTTAAATTTCTGGCAGAGAAAAACAGAAAAAAAAAACGGAGAGTACAGTTAAACTCTTGAAATTGTCTTCTTGGATGGTTGCCCTCTTTTGAATGTTCTGGTCAATTTTCGACCCCATGTTTGTTTTTGAGGGCAGGTGTTATTCACAGGCCTGCAATGAGTGTGACTATTTAGTGACCATTAGCAGTGGGTTTAAAGCTGCTGTTGTGGGAAATGGCCACAAGGCGGCAGCGTTTCTCCACTCCCAAGTCTGGTTCCTAGGGCAGCAGAGCCTTTCTGGGACCAATGGAATACAGAAGAAGGCATCATTGAAGTCTAATACAGAATACCATGTCCTGGTGGATGGTAGAATGACCAGTAGGGTCTAGGAATTAGGAACTACTGGATGTATATCCTCGGTGGCTTCACTGACTGTCCTAACATCCTTTACCAGGTCCCCAGCAGCCCACGGGGCTCTCGTGGTCAGGCCCCTCCCAGGATATGGGGCTCACCTGGGCAGGGCCCCAGCAGCCAACGGGGTTCTCATGTTCAGGCCACTCCCAGGGTATGGAGCTCAGCTGTGAAACTACCCAGCAGCCCATGAGGCTCTCGTGCTTAGGCACCTCCCATGATACAGAGCTCCCGTGGGCAGGTACCATGGCAGGGCTGGGCACACAGGAACCGTGCACATAGCCCTCATTGCAGAGCACCCCAGAACGCCTGTCACGCAGAGCTGACACAGAGCACCTCAGAGCAGGACTTGAACTAACCAACAGCAGCTCCGACAGGTCTCTGACCCTGGGCATCACTCTGTGCAGCCTCCCTCTGCCTGGTCTTCCAGAGACTTCCACTGCAGCCGGGGCACCAGGCCTTTGTCTCCAACCATCCCCCCTCCTCTCCCTGACTCCTGGGTTCCTCTCATTAGGATTAGGTCTTCTTGAAATTGTCTCCCACTCATGGGCCAGATAAAATGATGAGAAAACAAGCCGGAGATGCAGCCCCTTGTCTATCCTGACTCTCAGGAGCCCACACCTGTTCCTTGGAACTGGCCGTTTCAGCGAGGTCCATTTTCTGCAATGTGAGCCACTGAGGGGTGAGGATTGGCTGACCGGAGCAGCCTGTCCCTACCGGCCAGCCCTCCCCAGGTGTGCCTGGGTTGAGGTCAATAGAAACACCGCTCCAGGGAGCAACAGCGCCTGCAGCTGTGCCTGACGCCATATTCTCTGCCCCGTCAGCAGTCTCGGGGCTGTGCTGGTGGGAGGGAGTGAGGGGGCACGGTTTTGTGGGTGGCCCGGTGTGAGAGGGGCTCTGCTGGACTTTCTGCAGGAGTTGCCAGACTGCCACCTGCTAAAGAAGAGGATGGGTCACCCATACCTTCCGCTGGAATTTCTCCGCGGGCAGAGGTGAGGGAGGAACAAAGCAGTGGGGGCCAAGACAGGACGGATATCTCAGGCAGGGAAATGGAAAGTTTTCAGAAGAGCGCCTGGGGCCAGGATCATCCTGGCTGGCCTGCAGGCACCAAGTCAGCCTGCGTGCTTTCGCTGGTGTGGATCCACGGCCCTTCCTCTATGCTTTCAAGTCCTTGTACATATTCAGGTGTTTTACCTGGGAAGGGAGGGAACAGTTCAGCAGCAGCTGGCTGGGGGCTCAGCTCACGTTTACTCACAGACGCCTATGTACGGTCCCCCAGCTTTGCAATGAGGACGCTCCTTGCGGGGGTGGGGGGGCTGCTGGCTGCATGGGAGATAATTCCCTACCTCTGACCAACTTCAGAATTGTTTACCACTGGAGCAAGTGCCCTGATAGGGTTTTCCTCTGTATAACTAGTGGGTTCTGTTTATTTTTTCTGTTTTGTTTCAAGGTAGATTTTATTCCTCATTTATGTATTTATAGATATAAGCATGGAAATAATTCATTCATACAAATACATCTGTGTGAAGGGAAGAACGTTTTTCTGTTTTATTTTTAAATTTTATTTGTTTTTAAAAATTTTGAAATTTAGTATTATTTATTTTTTTAGACAGCAGGTTATTATTAGTTATCTATTTTATACATATACATGTATACAGGTCAATCCCAATCTCCCAACTCATCCCACCACCACCACCCCATGGCTTCCCCCCCTTGGTTTCCATACGTTTGTTCTCTAACCCTGTGTCTCTAATTCTGCCCTGCAAACCGGTTCATCTGTACCAGTTTTCTAGGTTCCACATATATGCATTAATACACAATATTTGTTTTTCTCTTTCTGACTTACTTCTCTCGGTATGACAGTCTCTAGATCCATCCACGTCTCTACAAATGACCCCGTTTCATTCCTTTTTATGGCTGAGTAATATTCCATTTTATATATGTACCACATCTTTATCCATTCGTCTGTCTGTGGGCATTTAGGTTGCTTCCATTACCTGGCTATTGTAAATAGTGCTGCAGTGAACATTGTGGTGAATGTGTCTTTTGGATTTATGGTTTTCTCTGGGTATATGCCCAGAAGTGGGATTGCTGGATCATATGGTAATTGTATTTTTAGTTTTTCTAATGAACCTCCATACTGTTCTCCATAGTGACTGTATCAATTGACATGCCCACCAATAGTGGAAGAGGGATCCATGTGTCCACACCCTCCGCAGCATTTGTAGTTTGTCGATTTTCTGATGATGCCCATTCTAACAGGTGTGAGGTGATACCTCATTGAAGTTTTGACTTGCATTTCTCTAATAATTAGTGATGTTGAGCAGCTTTTCATGTGCATCCTGGCCATCTCTGGGTCTCCTTTGAAGAAATGTCTATTTAGATATTCTACCCATTTTTGAAGTGGGTTGTATTTTTTTTAATATTAAGCTGCATGAGCTGTTTATATATATTGGAGATTAAACCTTTGTCCATTGATTCGTTTTCACATATTTCCTCCCAATCTGAGGGTTGCCTTTATCCATTCCCGTTTTTTAACAAAAGAAAGAAAGAAAGAAAAAGAAGCAGAACACAAATGTCCGTAAAATATGCCTCTTGAAACTGTCGTTTTGAAATATGGAGGTGTTTTGAATTTTTTGGTCGGTATACGACCCCAGGATTTGTTTTCAGGGCAGGTCTCATTTACAGGCCTGCAATTATTTTGAATATCAACTGACCATTAGCGCTGGGATTAAAGCTGCTGTTGTGTGAAACGGCCACAAGGTGGCAGCAGTTCTCCTTTACCAAATCTGGTGACTAGGGCAACAGAGCCTCAATGGAAGTCGTGTTCTAGGTTGTAATTTAGAATGGAATGTGCCAGGAAAAAGACCCTTAAGTTTGTCTCACTATTTCTTGTTCGGTTTTTTTTCATTTAATTTTTATTTTTTATCACAGCAAGTTTGATTACAATGTTTGGCTTGTTGTAGGTGTGCAAGATGTGGTTCTTTTACGCATATACATATGTCTGTTCTTCCTGGGATCCTTTTCCATGTACGTTATGACAGAATGTTGACTAATCTTCTCTTGGTATTCCGTAGGTGTTTGGTGTCTATATATTTCACCTGTGTTTGTATATGTCTCTTAACCCCAATATCCTAATGTATCCAATCCTCACACCTTTCCATTGGTGAACCGTAAGTTTGTTTAATGAATCTGCGATTGCCCTTCTCTGTGGAAATATCTTCACTAGTATCAAGTTTTAGGTAACACCTATAAGTGATATCATACGATATGTGTCTTTCTCTTTCTGACTTACTACAAGTCACGTGATTACCTCTAGACTCATCTACGGTGCTGCAAATGGCATTGTGTCCTTTTTTTCCTTGGCTAATATTCTGTCTGTACATGTACCAGTTCTTCTTTGACCACTCATCTGTTGATGGACTTTTTGGTTGCTCCCATGTCATGGCTATTGTAATGCTGCGGCAATGCACATTTGCCTGCCTGTGTCTTTCCAATTCTGTCTTCTTAGGTTATAGGCCCAGGAGTTCGCCTGCTGGATCATATGGTAGCAAAATGTTTACCTTGTACAGGCACCGCCATTCTGTTCTCATTAGTGGCTCTTACCAGGTTACATCCCACTTAAAGTTGAGGTGATGCTCTTCTCCACAACACCTTCAGCGTTTATTGTTTGGAGTATTTTTGCTGAAGTTTATTCTGACTAGTGTGAGCTGATACCACTTTGTGCTTGGATTTGCATGCGTCTCATAATACCTTGAAATTGAGCTTTCTGGCATGTCCTTTTTTTCTTCAAACTGTGAGTACAGCTTACCTCTTCAAATTGTTTTCGGGAAGTAGGTGTGACATTTAGAAATATTTTGGCCATTACCTCCCTCAAGACATTATGAGGGCAGGTTTCATTCACAGCCCTCCAGTACTGGTGCATATGAAGTGACCCTTAGCACAGGTTTTAAAGCTGCTGTTGCAGGTAACGGCCAGAGGGTGGCAGCATTTCTGCTTTTCCCAATCTGTTAACTAGGGAAACAGACCACCCTGGCAGTGGTGTTCCTCGGTTATATGTTAGAGTGGAATGTGCCCCCAAAAGCTGATGTCTCCTTACTTATGTTTGTTTTAGAAATTGAATTTCCATATATTTTTTTATTGGAGTCATATTCCATTGTGTTCATGGACCACTTCTTCTTTGAGCATTCCTCTGTTGATGGACATTTTCGTAGCTTCCAAGTGTTGGCTATGGTAAATATTGCTGGAGTGCAGGATTGCCAGCATGTGTCTTTTCTTTTTTGTGGTACATGGGCCTCTCACTGCCGTGGGCCCTCCCATTGCAGAGCACAGGCTCCAGACGCACAGGCCCAGCAGCCATAGCTCACGAGAACAGCCGCTCCGTGGCAAGTGGGATCTTCCCGAATCGGGGCATGAACCCATGTCCCCTGCACTGGCAGGCGGACTCTCATCCACTGCGCCACCAGTGAATCCCAGCCTGTCTTTTTGATTCTCATCCCCTCAGGCGAAAGGCCCAGCAGTGGGTATACTTGATTGAATGGTAGCTCAGTATTTATCTTTACAAGGCACGTCATTTTTGTTTTCATGACTGGCTCTTACCATGTCCCACGTTGAAGCAAGGGTAGGCATTTCTCCAAAACCCCTTCAGCATTTATTGTTTGCAGAATTTTTCCTGATGGGCATTCTGACTGCAGTGAGCTGATAGGTTTTTGTCATTTGGATTTACATATCTTTAATTATTCCTAATGTTTAGCATTTTCCCATGCCTTTTTAAATTTCTGGCAGAGAAAAACAGAAAAAAAAAACGGAGAGTACAGTTAAACTCTTGAAATTGTCTTCTTGGATGGTTGCCCTCTTTTGAATGTTCTGGTCAATTTTCGACCCCATGTTTGTTTTTGAGGGCAGGTGTTATTCACAGGCCTGCAATGAGTGTGACTATTTAGTGACCATTAGCAGTGGGTTTAAAGCTGCTGTTGTGGGAAATGGCCACAAGGCGGCAGCGTTTCTCCACTCCCAAGTCTGGTTCCTAGGGCAGCAGAGCCTTTCTGGGACCAATGGAATACAGAAGAAGGCATCATTGAAGTCTAATACAGAATACCATGTCCTGGTGGATGGTAGAATGACCAGTAGGGTCTAGGAATTAGGAACTACTGGATGTATATCCTCGGTGGCTTCACTGACTGTCCTAACATCCTTTACCAGGTCCCCAGCAGCCCACGGGGCTCTCGTGGTCAGGCCCCTCCCAGGATATGGGGCTCACCTGGGCAGGGCCCCAGCAGCCAACGGTGTTCTCATGTTCAGGCCACTCCCAGGGTATGGAGCTCAGCTGTGAAACTACCCAGCAGCCCATGAGGCTCTCGTGCTTAGGCACCTCCCATGATACAGAGCTCCTGTGGGCAGGTACCATGGCAGGGCTGGGCACACAGGAACCGTGCACATAGCCCTCATTGCAGAGCACCCCAGAACGCCTGTCACGCAGAGCTGACACAGAGCACCTCAGAGCAGGACTTGAACTAACCAACAGCAGCTCCGACAGGTCTCTGACCCTGGGCATCACTCTGTGCAGCCTCCCTCTGCCTGGTCTTCCAGAGACTTCCACTGCAGCCGGGGCACCAGGCCTTTGTCTCCAACCATCCCCCCTCCTCTCCCTGACTCCTGGGTTCCTCTCATTAGGATTAGGTCTTCTTGAAATTGTCTCCCACTCATGGGCCAGATAAAATGATGAGAAAACAAGCCGGAGATGCAGCCCCTTGTCTATCCTGACTCTCAGGAGCCCACACCTGTTCCTTGGAACTGGCCGTTTCAGCGAGGTCCATTTTCTGCAATGTGAGCCACTGAGGGGTGAGGATTGGCTGACCGGAGCAGCCTGTCCCTACCGGCCAGCCCTCCCCAGGTGTGCCTGGGTTGAGGTCAATAGAAACACCGCTCCAGGGAGCAACAGCGCCTGCAGCTGTGCCTGACGCCATATTCTCTGCCCCGTCAGCAGTCTCGGGGCTGTGCTGGTGGGAGGGAGTGAGGGGGCACGGTTTTGTGGGTGGCCCGGTGTGAGAGGGGCTCTGCTGGACTTTCTGCAGGAGTTGCCAGACTGCCACCTGCTAAAGAAGAGGATGGGTCACCCATACCTTCCGCTGGAATTTCTCCGCGGGCAGAGGTGAGGGAGGAACAAAGCAGTGGGGGCCAAGACAGGACGGATATCTCAGGCAGGGAAATGGAAAGTTTTCAGAAGAGCGCCTGGGGCCAGGATCATCCTGGCTGGCCTGCAGGCACCAAGTCAGCCTGCGTGCTTTCGCTGGTGTGGATCCACGGCCCTTCCTCTATGCTTTCAAGTCCTTGTACATATTCAGGTGTTTTACCTGGGAAGGGAGGGAACAGTTCAGCAGCAGCTGGCTGGGGGCTCAGCTCACGTTTACTCACAGACGCCTATGTACGGTCCCCCAGCTTTGCAATGAGGACGCTCCTTGCGGGGGTGGGGGTGGGGCTGCTGGCTGCATGGGAGATAATTCCCTACCTCTGACCAACTTCAGAATTGTTTACCACTGGAGCAAGTGCCCTGATAGGGTTTTCCTCTGTATAACTAGTGGGTTCTGTTTATTTTTTCTGTTTTGTTTCAAGGTAGATTTTATTCCTCATTTATGTATTTATAGATATAAGCATGGAAATAATTCATTCATACAAATACATCTGTGTGAAGGGAAGAACGCTTTTCTGTTTTATTTTTAAATTTTATTTGTTTTTAAAAATTTTGAAATTTAATATTATTTATTTTTTTAGACAGCAGGTTATTATTAGTTATCTATTTTATACATATACATGTATACAGGTCAATCCCAATCTCCCAACTCATCCCACCACCACCACCCCATGGCTTCCCCCCCTTGGTTTCCATACGTTTGTTCTCTAACCCTGTGTCTCTAATTCTGCCCTGCAAACCGGTTCATCTGTACCAGTTTTCTAGGTTCCACATATATGCATTAATACACAATATTTGTTTTTCTCTTTCTGACTTACTTCTCTCGGTATGACAGTCTCTAGATCCATCCACGTCTCTACAAATGACCCCGTTTCATTCCTTTTTATGGCTGAGTAATATTCCATTTTATATATGTACCACATCTTTATCCATTCGTCTGTCTGTGGGCATTTAGGTTGCTTCCATTACCTGGCTATTGTAAATAGTGCTGCAATGAACATTGTGGTGAATGTGTCTTTTGGATTTATGGTTTTCTCTGGGTATATGCCCAGAAGTGGGATTGCTGGATCATATGGTAATTGTATTTTTAGTTTTTCTAATGAACCTCCATACTGTTCTCCATAGTGACTGTATCAATTGACATGCCCACCAATAGTGGAAGAGGGATCCATGTGTCCACACCCTCCGCAGCATTTGTAGTTTGTCGATTTTCTGATGATGCCCATTCTAACAGGTGTGAGGTGATACCTCATTGAAGTTTTGACTTGCATTTCTCTAATAATTAGTGATGTTGAGCAGCTTTTCATGTGCATCCTGGCCATCTCTGGGTCTCCTTTGAAGAAATGTCTATTTAGATATTCTACCCATTTTTGAAGTGGGTTGTATTTTTTTTAATATTAAGCTGCATGAGCTGTTTATATATATTGGAGATTAAACCTTTGTCCATTGATTCGTTTCCACATATTTCCTCCCATTCTGAGGGTTGCCTTTTTCCATTCCCGTTTTTTAACAAAAGAAAGAAAGAAAGAAAAAGAAGCAGAACACAAATGTCCGTAAAATATGCCTCTTGAAACTGTCGTTTTGAAATATGGAGGTGTTTTGAATTTTTTGGTCGGTATACGACCCCAGGATTTGTTTTCAGGGCAGGTCTCATTTACAGGCCTGCAATTATTTTGAATATCAACTGACCATTAGCGCTGGGATTAAAGCTGCTGTTGTGTGAAACGGCCACAAGGTGGCAGCAGTTCTCCTTTACCAAATCTGGTGACTAGGGCAACAGAGCCTCAATGGAAGTCGTGTTCTAGGTTGTAATTTAGAATGGAATGTGCCAGGAAAAAGACCCTTAAGTTTGTCTCACTATTTCTTGTTCGGTTTTTTTTCATTTAATTTTTATTTTTTATCACAGCAAGTTTGATTACAATGTTTGGCTTGTTGTAGGTGTGCAAGATGTGGTTCTTTTACGCATATACATATGTCTGTTCTTCCTGGGATCCTTTTCCATGTACGTTATGACAGAATGTTGACTAATCTTCTCTTGGTATTCCGTAGGTGTTTGGTGTCTATATATTTCACCTGTGTTTGTATATGTCTCTTAACCCCAATATCCTAATGTATCCAATCCTCACACCTTTCCATTGGTGAACCGTAAGTTTGTTTAATGAATCTGCGATTGCCCTTCTCTGTGGAAATATCTTCACTAGTATCAAGTTTTAGGTAACACCTATAAGTGATATCATACGATATGTGTCTTTCTCTTTCTGACTTACTACAAGTCACGTGATTACCTCTAGACTCATCTACGGTGCTGCAAATGGCATTGTGTCCTTTTTTTCCTTGGCTAATATTCTGTCTGTACATGTACCAGTTCTTCTTTGACCACTCATCTGTTGATGGACTTTTTGGTTGCTCCCATGTCATGGCTATTGTAATGCTGCGGCAATGCACATTTGCCTGCCTGTGTCTTTCCAATTCTGTCTTCTTAGGTTATAGGCCCAGGAGTTCGCCTGCTGGATCATATGGTAGCAAAATGTTTACCTTGTACAGGCACCGCCATTCTGTTCTCATTAGTGGCTCTTACCAGGTTACGTCCCACTTAAAGTTGAGGTGATGCTCTTCTCCACAACACCTTCAGCGTTTATTGTTTGGAGTATTTTTGCTGAAGTTTATTCTGACTAGTGTGAGCTGATACCACTTTGTGCTTGGATTTGCATGCGTCTCATAATACCTTGAAATTGAGCTTTCTGGCATGTCCTTTTTTTCTTCAAACTGTGAGTACAGCTTACCTCTTCAAATTGTTTTCGGGAAGTAGGTGTGACATTTAGAAATATTTTGGCCATTACCTCCCTCAAGACATTATGAGGGCAGGTTTCATTCACAGCCCTCCAGTACTGGTGCATATGAAGTGACCCTTAGCACAGGTTTTAAAGCTGCTGTTGCAGGTAACGGCCAGAGGGTGGCAGCATTTCTGCTTTTCCCAATCTGTTAACTAGGGAAACAGACCACCCTGGCAGTGGTGTTCCTCGGTTATATGTTAGAGTGGAATGTGCCCCCAAAAGCTGATGTCTCCTTACTTATGTTTGTTTTAGAAATTGAATTTCCATATATTTTTTTATTGGAGTCATATTCCATTGTGTTCATGGACCACTTCTTCTTTGAGCATTCCTCTGTTGATGGACATTTTCGTAGCTTCCAAGTGTTGGCTATGGTAAATATTGCTGGAGTGCAGGATTGCCAGCATGTGTCTTTTCTTTTTTGTGGTACATGGGCCTCTCACTGCCGTGGGCCCTCCCATTGCAGAGCACAGGCTCCAGACGCACAGGCCCAGCAGCCATAGCTCACGAGAACAGCCGCTCCGTGGCAAGTGGGATCTTCCCGAATCGGGGCATGAACCCATGTCCCCTGCACTGGCAGGCGGACTCTCATCCACTGCGCCACCAGTGAATCCCAGCCTGTCTTTTTGATTCTCATCCCCTCAGGCGAAAGGCCCAGCAGTGGGTATACTTGATTGAATGGTAGCTCAGTATTTATCTTTACAAGGCACGTCATTTTTGTTTTCATGACTGGCTCTTACCATGTCCCACGTTGAAGCAAGGGTAGGCATTTCTCCAAAACCCCTTCAGCATTTATTGTTTGCAGAATTTTTCCTGATGGGCATTCTGACTGCAGTGAGCTGATAGGTTTTTGTCATTTGGATTTACATATCTTTAATTATTCCTAATGTTTAGCATTTTCCCATGCCTTTTTAAATTTCTGGCAGAGAAAAACAGAAAAAAAAAACGGAGAGTACAGTTAAACTCTTGAAATTGTCTTCTTGGATGGTTGCCCTCTTTTGAATGTTCTGGTCAATTTTCGACCCCATGTTTGTTTTTGAGGGCAGGTGTTATTCACAGGCCTGCAATGAGTGTGACTATTTAGTGACCATTAGCAGTGGGTTTAAAGCTGCTGTTGTGGGAAATGGCCACAAGGCGGCAGCGTTTCTCCACTCCCAAGTCTGGTTCCTAGGGCAGCAGAGCCTTTCTGGGACCAATGGAATACAGAAGAAGGCATCATTGAAGTCTAATACAGAATACCATGTCCTGGTGGATGGTAGAATGACCAGTAGGGTCTAGGAATTAGGAACTACTGGATGTATATCCTCGGTGGCTTCACTGACTGTCCTAACATCCTTTACCAGGTCCCCAGCAGCCCACGGGGCTCTCGTGGTCAGGCCCCTCCCAGGATATGGGGCTCACCTGGGCAGGGCCCCAGCAGCCAACGGTGTTCTCATGTTCAGGCCACTCCCAGGGTATGGAGCTCAGCTGTGAAACTACCCAGCAGCCCATGAGGCTCTCGTGCTTAGGCACCTCCCATGATACAGAGCTCCCGTGGGCAGGTACCATGGCAGGGCTGGGCACACAGGAACCGTGCACATAGCCCTCATTGCAGAGCACCCCAGAACGCCTGTCACGCAGAGCTGACACAGAGCACCTCAGAGCAGGACTTGAACTAACCAACAGCAGCTCCGACAGGTCTCTGACCCTGGGCATCACTCTGTGCAGCCTCCCTCTGCCTGGTCTTCCAGAGACTTCCACTGCAGCCGGGGCACCAGGCCTTTGTCTCCAACCATCCCCCCTCCTCTCCCTGACTCCTGGGTTCCTCTCATTAGGATTAGGTCTTCTTGAAATTGTCTCCCACTCATGGGCCAGATAAAATGATGAGAAAACAAGCCGGAGATGCAGCCCCTTGTCTATCCTGACTCTCAGGAGCCCACACCTGTTCCTTGGAACTGGCCGTTTCAGCGAGGTCCATTTTCTGCAATGTGAGCCACTGAGGGGTGAGGATTGGCTGACCGGAGCAGCCTGTCCCTACCGGCCAGCCCTCCCCAGGTGTGCCTGGGTTGAGGTCAATAGAAACACCGCTCCAGGGAGCAACAGCGCCTGCAGCTGTGCCTGACGCCATATTCTCTGCCCCGTCAGCAGTCTCGGGGCTGTGCTGGTGGGAGGGAGTGAGGGGGCACGGTTTTGTGGGTGGCCCGGTGTGAGAGGGGCTCTGCTGGACTTTCTGCAGGAGTTGCCAGACTGCCACCTGCTAAAGAAGAGGATGGGTCACCCATACCTTCCGCTGGAATTTCTCCGCGGGCAGAGGTGAGGGAGGAACAAAGCAGTGGGGGCCAAGACAGGACGGATATCTCAGGCAGGGAAATGGAAAGTTTTCAGAAGAGCGCCTGGGGCCAGGATCATCCTGGCTGGCCTGCAGGCACCAAGTCAGCCTGCGTGCTTTCGCTGGTGTGGATCCACGGCCCTTCCTCTATGCTTTCAAGTCCTTGTACATATTCAGGTGTTTTACCTGGGAAGGGAGGGAACAGTTCAGCAGCAGCTGGCTGGGGGCTCAGCTCACGTTTACTCACAGACGCCTATGTACGGTCCCCCAGCTTTGCAATGAGGACGCTCCTTGCGGGGGTGGGGGTGGGGCTGCTGGCTGCATGGGAGATAATTCCCTACCTCTGACCAACTTCAGAATTGTTTACCACTGGAGCAAGTGCCCTGATAGGGTTTTCCTCTGTATAACTAGTGGGTTCTGTTTATTTTTTCTGTTTTGTTTCAAGGTAGATTTTATTCCTCATTTATGTATTTATAGATATAAGCATGGAAATAATTCATTCATACAAATACATCTGTGTGAAGGGAAGAACGCTTTTCTGTTTTATTTTTAAATTTTATTTGTTTTTAAAAATTTTGAAATTTAATATTATTTATTTTTTTAGACAGCAGGTTATTATTAGTTATCTATTTTATACATATACATGTATACAGGTCAATCCCAATCTCCCAACTCATCCCACCACCACCACCCCATGGCTTCCCCCCCTTGGTTTCCATACGTTTGTTCTCTAACCCTGTGTCTCTAATTCTGCCCTGCAAACCGGTTCATCTGTACCAGTTTTCTAGGTTCCACATATATGCATTAATACACAATATTTGTTTTTCTCTTTCTGACTTACTTCTCTCGGTATGACAGTCTCTAGATCCATCCACGTCTCTACAAATGACCCCGTTTCATTCCTTTTTATGGCTGAGTAATATTCCATTTTATATATGTACCACATCTTTATCCATTCGTCTGTCTGTGGGCATTTAGGTTGCTTCCATTACCTGGCTATTGTAAATAGTGCTGCAATGAACATTGTGGTGAATGTGTCTTTTGGATTTATGGTTTTCTCTGGGTATATGCCCAGAAGTGGGATTGCTGGATCATATGGTAATTGTATTTTTAGTTTTTCTAATGAACCTCCATACTGTTCTCCATAGTGACTGTATCAATTGACATGCCCACCAATAGTGGAAGAGGGATCCATGTGTCCACACCCTCCGCAGCATTTGTAGTTTGTCGATTTTCTGATGATGCCCATTCTAACAGGTGTGAGGTGATACCTCATTGAAGTTTTGACTTGCATTTCTCTAATAATTAGTGATGTTGAGCAGCTTTTCATGTGCATCCTGGCCATCTCTGGGTCTCCTTTGAAGAAATGTCTATTTAGATATTCTACCCATTTTTGAAGTGGGTTGTATTTTTTTTAATATTAAGCTGCATGAGCTGTTTATATATATTGGAGATTAAACCTTTGTCCATTGATTCGTTTCCACATATTTCCTCCCATTCTGAGGGTTGCCTTTTTCCATTCCCGTTTTTTAACAAAAGAAAGAAAGAAAGAAATAAAAAGAAGCAGAACACAAATGTCCGTAAAATATGCCTCTTGAAACTGTCGTTTTGAAATATGGAGGTGTTTTGAATTTTTTGGTCGGTATACGACCCCAGGATTTGTTTTCAGGGCAGGTCTCATTTACAGGCCTGCAATTATTTTGAATATCAACTGACCATTAGCGCTGGGATTAAAGCTGCTGTTGTGTGAAACGGCCACAAGGTGGCAGCAGTTCTCCTTTACCAAATCTGGTGACTAGGGCAACAGAGCCTCAATGGAAGTCGTGTTCTAGGTTGTAATTTAGAATGGAATGTGCCAGGAAAAAGACCCTTAAGTTTGTCTCACTATTTCTTGTTCGGTTTTTTTTCATTTAATTTTTATTTTTTATCACAGCAAGTTTGATTACAATGTTTGGCTTGTTGTAGGTGTGCAAGATGTGGTTCTTTTACGCATATACATATGTCTGTTCTTCCTGGGATCCTTTTCCATGTACGTTATGACAGAATGTTGACTAATCTTCTCTTGGTATTCCGTAGGTGTTTGGTGTCTATATATTTCACCTGTGTTTGTATATGTCTCTTAACCCCAATATCCTAATGTATCCAATCCTCACACCTTTCCATTGGTGAACCGTAAGTTTGTTTAATGAATCTGCGATTGCCCTTCTCTGTGGAAATATCTTCACTAGTATCAAGTTTTAGGTAACACCTATAAGTGATATCATACGATATGTGTCTTTCTCTTTCTGACTTACTACAAGTCACGTGATTACCTCTAGACTCATCTACGGTGCTGCAAATGGCATTGT
This sequence comes from Mesoplodon mirus, assembly GCF_964341445.2. Lineage (NCBI taxonomy): Eukaryota > Metazoa > Chordata > Mammalia > Artiodactyla > Ziphiidae > Mesoplodon > Mesoplodon mirus. Next base: position 94,436,243 of record NC_138979.1, read on the forward strand.
GTCCTTTTTTTCCTTGGCTAATATTCTGTCTGTACATGTACCAGTTCTTCTTTGACCACTCATCTGTTGATGGACTTTTTGGTTGCTCCCATGTCATGGCTATTGTAATGCTGCGGCAATGCACATTTGCCTGCCTGTGTCTTTCCAATTCTGTCTTCTTAGGTTATAGGCCCAGGAGTTCGCCTGCTGGATCATATGGTAGCAAAATGTTTACCTTGTACAGGCACCGCCATTCTGTTCTCATTAGTGGCTCTTACCAGGTTACGTCCCACTTAAAGTTGAGGTGATGCTCTTCTCCACAACACCTTCAGCGTTTATTGTTTGGAGTATTTTTGCTGAAGTTTATTCTGACTAGTGTGAGCTGATACCACTTTGTGCTTGGATTTGCATGCGTCTCATAATACCTTGAAATTGAGCTTTCTGGCATGTCCTTTTTTTCTTCAAACTGTGAGTACAGCTTACCTCTTCAAATTGTTTTCGGGAAGTAGGTGTGACATTTAGAAATATTTTGGCCATTACCTCCCTCAAGACATTATGAGGGCAGGTTTCATTCACAGCCCTCCAGTACTGGTGCATATGAAGTGACCCTTAGCACAGGTTTTAAAGCTGCTGTTGCAGGTAACGGCCAGAGGGTGGCAGCATTTCTGCTTTTCCCAATCTGTTAACTAGGGAAACAGACCACCCTGGCAGTGGTGTTCCTCGGTTATATGTTAGAGTGGAATGTGCCCCCAAAAGCTGATGTCTCCTTACTTATGTTTGTTTTAGAAATTGAATTTCCATATATTTTTTTATTGGAGTCATATTCCATTGTGTTCATGGACCACTTCTTCTTTGAGCATTCCTCTGTTGATGGACATTTTCGTAGCTTCCAAGTGTTGGCTATGGTAAATATTGCTGGAGTGCAGGATTGCCAGCATGTGTCTTTTCTTTTTTGTGGTACATGGGCCTCTCACTGCCGTGGGCCCTCCCATTGCAGAGCACAGGCTCCAGACGCACAGGCCCAGCAGCCATAGCTCACGAGAACAGCCGCTCCGTGGCAAGTGGGATCTTCCCGAATCGGGGCATGAACCCATGTCCCCTGCACTGGCAGGCGGACTCTCATCCACTGCGCCACCAGTGAATCCCAGCCTGTCTTTTTGATTCTCATCCCCTCAGGCGAAAGGCCCAGCAGTGGGTATACTTGATTGAATGGTAGCTCAGTATTTATCTTTACAAGGCACGTCATTTTTGTTTTCATGACTGGCTCTTACCATGTCCCACGTTGAAGCAAGGGTAGGCATTTCTCCAAAACCCCTTCAGCATTTATTGTTTGCAGAATTTTTCCTGATGGGCATTCTGACTGCTGTGAGCTGATAGGTTTTTGTCATTTGGATTTACATATCTTTAATTATTCCTAATGTTTAGCATTTTCCCATGCCTTTTTAAATTTCTGGCAGAGAAAAACAGAAAAAAAAAACGGAGAGTACAGTTAAACTCTTGAAATTGTCTTCTTGGATGGTTGCCCTCTTTTGAATGTTCTGGTCAATTTTCGACCCCATGTTTGTTTTTGAGGGCAGGTGTTATTCACAGGCCTGCAATGAGTGTGACTATTTAGTGACCATTAGCAGTGGGTTTAAAGCTGCTGTTGTGGGAAATGGCCACAAGGCGGCAGCGTTTCTCCACTCCCAAGTCTGGTTCCTAGGGCAGCAGAGCCTTTCTGGGACCAATGGAATACAGAAGAAGGCATCATTGAAGTCTAATACAGAATACCATGTCCTGGTGGATGGTAGAATGACCAGTAGGGTCTAGGAATTAGGAACTACTGGATGTATATCCTCGGTGGCTTCACTGACTGTCCTAACATCCTTTACCAGGTCCCCAGCAGCCCACGGGGCTCTCGTGGTCAGGCCCCTCCCAGGATATGGGGCTCACCTGGGCAGGGCCCCAGCAGCCAACGGGGTTCTCATGTTCAGGCCACTCCCAGGGTATGGAGCTCAGCTGTGAAACTACCCAGCAGCCCATGAGGCTCTCGTGCTTAGGCACCTCCCATGATACAGAGCTCCTGTGGGCAGGTACCATGGCAGGGCTGGGCACACAGGAACCGTGCACATAGCCCTCATTGCAGAGCACCCCAGAACGCCTGTCACGCAGAGCTGACACAGAGCACCTCAGAGCAGGACTTGAACTAACCAACAGCAGCTCCGACAGGTCTCTGACCCTGGGCATCACTCTGTGCAGCCTCCCTCTGCCTGGTCTTCCAGAGACTTCCACTGCAGCCGGGGCACCAGGCCTTTGTCTCCAACCATCCCCCCTCCTCTCCCTGACTCCTGGGTTCCTCTCATTAGGATTAGGTCTTCTTGAAATTGTCTCCCACTCATGGGCCAGATAAAATGATGAGAAAACAAGCCGGAGATGCAGCCCCTTGTCTATCCTGACTCTCAGGAGCCCACACCTGTTCCTTGGAACTGGCCGTTTCAGCGAGGTCCATTTTCTGCAATGTGAGCCACTGAGGGGTGAGGATTGGCTGACCGGAGCAGCCTGTCCCTACCGGCCAGCCCTCCCCAGGTGTGCCTGGGTTGAGGTCAATAGAAACACCGCTCCAGGGAGCAACAGCGCCTGCAGCTGTGCCTGACGCCATATTCTCTGCCCCGTCAGCAGTCTCGGGGCTGTGCTGGTGGGAGGGAGTGAGGGGGCACGGTTTTGTGGGTGGCCCGGTGTGAGAGGGGCTCTGCTGGACTTTCTGCAGGAGTTGCCAGACTGCCACCTGCTAAAGAAGAGGATGGGTCACCCATACCTTCCGCTGGAATTTCTCCGCGGGCAGAGGTGAGGGAGGAACAAAGCAGTGGGGGCCAAGACAGGACGGATATCTCAGGCAGGGAAATGGAAAGTTTTCAGAAGAGCGCCTGGGGCCAGGATCATCCTGGCTGGCCTGCAGGCACCAAGTCAGCCTGCGTGCTTTCGCTGGTGTGGATCCACGGCCCTTCCTCTATGCTTTCAAGTCCTTGTACATATTCAGGTGTTTTACCTGGGAAGGGAGGGAACAGTTCAGCAGCAGCTGGCTGGGGGCTCAGCTCACGTTTACTCACAGACGCCTATGTACGGTCCCCCAGCTTTGCAATGAGGACGCTCCTTGCGGGGGTGGGGGTGGGGCTGCTGGCTGCATGGGAGATAATTCCCTACCTCTGACCAACTTCAGAATTGTTTACCACTGGAGCAAGTGCCCTGATAGGGTTTTCCTCTGTATAACTAGTGGGTTCTGTTTATTTTTTCTGTTTTGTTTCAAGGTAGATTTTATTCCTCATTTATGTATTTATAGATATAAGCATGGAAATAATTCATTCATACAAATACATCTGTGTGAAGGGAAGAACGCTTTTCTGTTTTATTTTTAAATTTTATTTGTTTTTAAAAATTTTGAAATTTAATATTATTTATTTTTTTAGACAGCAGGTTATTATTAGTTATCTATTTTATACATATACATGTATACAGGTCAATCCCAATCTCCCAACTCATCCCACCACCACCACCCCATGGCTTCCCCCCCTTGGTTTCCATACGTTTGTTCTCTAACCCTGTGTCTCTAATTCTGCCCTGCAAACCGGTTCATCTGTACCAGTTTTCTAGGTTCCACATATATGCATTAATACACAATATTTGTTTTTCTCTTTCTGACTTACTTCTCTCGGTATGACAGTCTCTAGATCCATCCACGTCTCTACAAATGACCCCGTTTCATTCCTTTTTATGGCTGAGTAATATTCCATTTTATATATGTACCACATCTTTATCCATTCGTCTGTCTGTGGGCATTTAGGTTGCTTCCATTACCTGGCTATTGTAAATAGTGCTGCAATGAACATTGTGGTGAATGTGTCTTTTGGATTTATGGTTTTCTCTGGGTATATGCCCAGAAGTGGGATTGCTGGATCATATGGTAATTGTATTTTTAGTTTTTCTAATGAACCTCCATACTGTTCTCCATAGTGACTGTATCAATTGACATGCCCACCAATAGTGGAAGAGGGATCCATGTGTCCACACCCTCCGCAGCATTTGTAGTTTGTCGATTTTCTGATGATGCCCATTCTAACAGGTGTGAGGTGATACCTCATTGAAGTTTTGACTTGCATTTCTCTAATAATTAGTGATGTTGAGCAGCTTTTCATGTGCATCCTGGCCATCTCTGGGTCTCCTTTGAAGAAATGTCTATTTAGATATTCTACCCATTTTTGAAGTGGGTTGTATTTTTTTTAATATTAAGCTGCATGAGCTGTTTATATATATTGGAGATTAAACCTTTGTCCATTGATTCGTTTCCACATATTTCCTCCCATTCTGAGGGTTGCCTTTTTCCATTCCCGTTTTTTAACAAAAGAAAGAAAGAAAGAAAAAGAAGCAGAACACAAATGTCCGTAAAATATGCCTCTTGAAACTGTCGTTTTGAAATATGGAGGTGTTTTGAATTTTTTGGTCGGTATACGACCCCAGGATTTGTTTTCAGGGCAGGTCTCATTTACAGGCCTGCAATTATTTTGAATATCAACTGACCATTAGCGCTGGGATTAAAGCTGCTGTTGTGTGAAACGGCCACAAGGTGGCAGCAGTTCTCCTTTACCAAATCTGGTGACTAGGGCAACAGAGCCTCAATGGAAGTCGTGTTCTAGGTTGTAATTTAGAATGGAATGTGCCAGGAAAAAGACCCTTAAGTTTGTCTCACTATTTCTTGTTCGGTTTTTTTTCATTTAATTTTTATTTTTTATCACAGCAAGTTTGATTACAATGTTTGGCTTGTTGTAGGTGTGCAAGATGTGGTTCTTTTACGCATATACATATGTCTGTTCTTCCTGGGATCCTTTTCCATGTACGTTATGACAGAATGTTGACTAATCTTCTCTTGGTATTCCGTAGGTGTTTGGTGTCTATATATTTCACCTGTGTTTGTATATGTCTCTTAACCCCAATATCCTAATGTATCCAATCCTCACACCTTTCCATTGGTGAACCGTAAGTTTGTTTAATGAATCTGCGATTGCCCTTCTCTGTGGAAATATCTTCACTAGTATCAAGTTTTAGGTAACACCTATAAGTGATATCATACGATATGTGTCTTTCTCTTTCTGACTTACTACAAGTCACGTGATTACCTCTAGACTCATCTACGGTGCTGCAAATGGCATTGTGTCCTTTTTTTCCTTGGCTAATATTCTGTCTGTACATGTACCAGTTCTTCTTTGACCACTCATCTGTTGATGGACTTTTTGGTTGCTCCCATGTCATGGCTATTGTAATGCTGCGGCAATGCACATTTGCCTGCCTGTGTCTTTCCAATTCTGTCTTCTTAGGTTATAGGCCCAGGAGTTCGCCTGCTGGATCATATGGTAGCAAAATGTTTACCTTGTACAGGCACCGCCATTCTGTTCTCATTAGTGGCTCTTACCAGGTTACGTCCCACTTAAAGTTGAGGTGATGCTCTTCTCCACAACACCTTCAGCATTTATTGTTTGGAGTATTTTTGCTGAAGTTTATTCTGACTAGTGTGAGCTGATACCACTTTGTGCTTGGATTTGCATGCGTCTCATAATACCTTGAAATTGAGCTTTCTGGCATGTCCTTTTTTTCTTCAAACTGTGAGTACAGCTTACCTCTTCAAACTGTTTTCGGGAAGTAGGTGTGACATTTAGAAATATTTTGGCCATTACCTCCCTCAAGACATTATGAGGGCAGGTTTCATTCACAGCCCTCCAGTACTGGTGCATATGAAGTGACCCTTAGCACAGGTTTTAAAGCTGCTGTTGCAGGTAACGGCCAGAGGGTGGCAGCATTTCTGCTTTTCCCAATCTGTTAACTAGGGAAACAGACCATCCTGGCAGTGGTGTTCCTCGGTTCTATATTAGAGTGGAATGTGCCCCCAAAAGCTGATGTCTCCTTACTTATGTTTGTTTTAGAAATCGAATTTCTATATATTTTTTTATTGGAGTCATATTCCATTGTGTTCATGGACCACTTCTTCTTTGAGCATTCCTCTGTTGATGGACATTTTCGTAGCTTCCAAGTGTTGGCTATGGTAAATATTGCTGGAGTGCAGGATTGCCAGCATGTGTCTTTTCTTTTTTGTGGTACATGGGCCTCTCACTGCCGTGGGCCCTCCCATTGCAGAGCACAGGCTCCGGACGCACAGGCCCAGCAGCCATAGCTCACGGGAACAGCCGCTCCGCGGCAAGTGGGATCTTCCCGAATCGGGGCATGAACCCATGTCCCCTGCACTGGCAGGCGGACTCTCATCCACTGCGCCACCAGTGAATCCCAGCCTGTCTTTTTGATTCTCATCCCCTCAGGCGAAAGGCCCAGCAGTGGGTATACTTGATTGAATGGTAGCTCAGTATTTATCTTTACAAGGCACGTCATTTTTGTTTTCATGACTGGCTCTTACCATGTCCCACGTTGAAGCAAGGGTAGGCATTTCTCCAAAACCCCTTCAGCATTTATTGTTTGCAGAATTTTTCCTGATGGGCATTCTGACTGCTGTGAGCTGATAGGTTTTTGTCATTTTGATTTGCATATCTTTAATTATTCCTAATGTTTAGCATTTTCCCATGCCTTTTTAAATTTCTGGCAGAGAAAAACAGAAAAAAAAAACGGAGAGTACAGTTAAACTCTTGAAATTGTCTTCTTGGATGGTTGCCCTCTTTTGAATGTTCTGGTCAATTTTCGACCCCATGTTTGTTTTTGAGGGCAGGTGTTATTCACAGGCCTGCAATGAGTGTGACTATTTAGTGACCATTAGCAGTGGGTTTAAAGCTGCTGTTGTGGGAAATGGCCACAAGGCGGCAGCGTTTCTCCACTCCCAAGTCTGGTTCCTAGGGCAGCAGAGCCTTTCTGGGACCAATGGAATACAGAAGAAGGCATCATTGAAGTCTAATACAGAATACCATGTCCTGGTGGATGGTAGAATGACCAGTAGGGTCTAGGAATTAGGAACTACTGGATGTATATCCTCGGTGGCTTCACTGACTGTCCTAACATCCTTTACCAGGTCCCCAGCAGCCCACGGGGCTCTCGTGGTCAGGCCCCTCCCAGGATATGGGGCTCACCTGGGCAGGGCCCCAGCAGCCAACGGGGTTCTCATGTTCAGGCCACTCCCAGGGTATGGAGCTCAGCTGTGAAACTACCCAGCAGCCCATGAGGCTCTCGTGCTTAGGCACCTCCCATGATACAGAGCTCCCGTGGGCAGGTACCATGGCAGGGCTGGGCACACAGGAACCGTGCACATAGCCCTCATTGCAGAGCACCCCAGAACGCCTGTCACGCAGAGCTGACACAGAGCACCTCAGAGCAGGACTTGAACTAACCAACAGCAGCTCCGACAGGTCTCTGACCCTGGGCATCACTCTGTGCAGCCTCCCTCTGCCTGGTCTTCCAGAGACTTCCACTGCAGCCGGGGCACCAGGCCTTTGTCTCCAACCATCCCCCCTCCTCTCCCTGACTCCTGGGTTCCTCTCATTAGGATTAGGTCTTCTTGAAATTGTCTCCCACTCATGGGCCAGATAAAATGATGAGAAAACAAGCCGGAGATGCAGCCCCTTGTCTATCCTGACTCTCAGGAGCCCACACCTGTTCCTTGGAACTGGCCGTTTCAGCGAGGTCCATTTTCTGCAATGTGAGCCACTGAGGGGTGAGGATTGGCTGACCGGAGCAGCCTGTCCCTACCGGCCAGCCCTCCCCAGGTGTGCCTGGGTTGAGGTCAATAGAAACACCGCTCCAGGGAGCAACAGCGCCTGCAGCTGTGCCTGACGCCATATTCTCTGCCCCGTCAGCAGTCTCGGGGCTGTGCTGGTGGGAGGGAGTGAGGGGGCACGGTTTTGTGGGTGGCCCGGTGTGAGAGGGGCTCTGCTGGACTTTCTGCAGGAGTTGCCAGACTGCCACCTGCTAAAGAAGAGGATGGGTCACCCATACCTTCCGCTGGAATTTCTCCGCGGGCAGAGGTGAGGGAGGAACAAAGCAGTGGGGGCCAAGACAGGACGGATATCTCAGGCAGGGAAATGGAAAGTTTTCAGAAGAGCGCCTGGGGCCAGGATCATCCTGGCTGGCCTGCAGGCACCAAGTCAGCCTGCGTGCTTTCGCTGGTGTGGATCCACGGCCCTTCCTCTATGCTTTCAAGTCCTTGTACATATTCAGGTGTTTTACCTGGGAAGGGAGGGAACAGTTCAGCAGCAGCTGGCTGGGGGCTCAGCTCACGTTTACTCACAGACGCCTATGTACGGTCCCCCAGCTTTGCAATGAGGACGCTCCTTGCGGGGGTGGGGGTGGGGCTGCTGGCTGCATGGGAGATAATTCCCTACCTCTGACCAACTTCAGAATTGTTTACCACTGGAGCAAGTGCCCTGATAGGGTTTTCCTCTGTATAACTAGTGGGTTCTGTTTATTTTTTCTGTTTTGTTTCAAGGTAGATTTTATTCCTCATTTATGTATTTATAGATATAAGCATGGAAATAATTCATTCATACAAATACATCTGTGTGAAGGGAAGAACGCTTTTCTGTTTTATTTTTAAATTTTATTTGTTTTTAAAAATTTTGAAATTTAGTATTATTTATTTTTTTAGACAGCAGGTTATTATTAGTTATCTATTTTATACATATACATGTATACAGGTCAATCCCAATCTCCCAACTCATCCCACCACCACCACCCCATGGCTTCCCCCCCTTGGTTTCCATACGTTTGTTCTCTAACCCTGTGTCTCTAATTCTGCCCTGCAAACCGGTTCATCTGTACCAGTTTTCTAGGTTCCACATATATGCATTAATACACAATATTTGTTTTTCTCTTTCTGACTTACTTCTCTCGGTATGACAGTCTCTAGATCCATCCACGTCTCTACAAATGACCCCGTTTCATTCCTTTTTATGGCTGAGTAATATTCCATTTTATATATGTACCACATCTTTATCCATTCGTCTGTCTGTGGGCATTTAGGTTGCTTCCATTACCTGGCTATTGTAAATAGTGCTGCAGTGAACATTGTGGTGAATGTGTCTTTTGGATTTATGGTTTTCTCTGGGTATATGCCCAGAAGTGGGATTGCTGGATCATATGGTAATTGTATTTTTAGTTTTTCTAATGAACCTCCATACTGTTCTCCATAGTGACTGTATCAATTGACATGCCCACCAATAGTGGAAGAGGGATCCATGTGTCCACACCCTCCGCAGCATTTGTAGTTTGTCGATTTTCTGATGATGCCCATTCTAACAGGTGTGAGGTGATACCTCATTGAAGTTTTGACTTGCATTTCTCTAATAATTAGTGATGTTGAGCAGCTTTTCATGTGCATCCTGGCCATCTCTGGGTCTCCTTTGAAGAAATGTCTATTTAGATATTCTACCCATTTTTGAAGTGGGTTGTATTTTTTTTAATATTAAGCTGCATGAGCTGTTTATATATATTGGAGATTAAACCTTTGTCCATTGATTCGTTTCCACATATTTCCTCCCATTCTGAGGGTTGCCTTTTTCCATTCCCGTTTTTTAACAAAAGAAAGAAAGAAAGAAAAAGAAGCAGAACACAAATGTCCATAAAATATGCCTCTTGAAACTGTCGTTTTGAAATATGGAGGTGTTTTGAATTTTTTGGTCGGTATACGACCCCAGGATTTGTTTTCAGGGCAGGTCTCATTTACAGGCCTGCAATTATTTTGAATATCAACTGACCATTAGCGCTGGGATTAAAGCTGCTGTTGTGTGAAACGGCCACAAGGTGGCAGCAGTTCTCCTTTACCAAATCTGGTGACTAGGGCAACAGAGCCTCAATGGAAGTCGTGTTCTAGGTTGTAATTTAGAATGGAATGTGCCAGGAAAAAGACCCTTAAGTTTGTCTCACTATTTCTTGTTCGGTTTTTTTTTCATTTAATTTTTATTTTTTATCACAGCAAGTTTGATTACAATGTTTGGCTTGTTGTAGGTGTGCAAGATGTGGTTCTTTTACGCATATACATATGTCTGTTCTTCCTGGGATCCTTTTCCATGTACGTTATGACAGAATGTTGACTAATCTTCTCTTGGTATTCCGTAGGTGTTTGGTGTCTATATATTTCACCTGTGTTTGTATATGTCTCTTAACCCCAATATCCTAATGTATCCAATCCTCACACCTTTCCATTGGTGAACCATAAGTTTGTTTAATGAATCTGCGATTGCCCTTCTCTGTGGAAATATCTTCACTAGTATCAAGTTTTAGGTAACACCTATAAGTGATATCATACGATATGTGTCTTTCTCTTTCTGACTTACTACAAGTCACGTGATTACCTCTAGACTCATCTACGGTGCTGCAAATGGCATTGTGTCCTTTTTTTCCTTGGCTAATATTCTGTCTGTACATGTACCAGTTCTTCTTTGACCACTCATCTGTTGATGGACTTTTTGGTTGCTCCCATGTCATGGCTATTGTAATGCTGCGGCAATGCACATTTGCCTGCCTGTGTCTTTCCAATTCTGTCTTCTTAGGTTATAGGCCCAGGAGTTCGCCTGCTGGATCATATGGTAGCAAAATGTTTACCTTGTACAGGCACCGCCATTCTGTTCTCATTAGTGGCTCTTACCAGGTTACGTCCCACTTAAAGTTGAGGTGATGCTCTTCTCCACAACACCTTCAGCGTTTATTGTTTGGAGTATTTTTGCTGAAGTTTATTCTGACTAGTGTGAGCTGATACCACTTTGTGCTTGGATTTGCATGCGTCTCATAATACCTTGAAATTGAGCTTTCTGGCATGTCCTTTTTTTCTTCAAACTGTGAGTACAGCTTACCTCTTCAAATTGTTTTCGGGAAGTAGGTGTGACATTTAGAAATATTTTGGCCATTACCTCCCTCAAGACATTATGAGGGCAGGTTTCATTCACAGCCCTCCAGTACTGGTGCATATGAAGTGACCCTTAGCACAGGTTTTAAAGCTGCTGTTGCAGGTAACGGCCAGAGGGTGGCAGCATTTCTGCTTTTCCCAATCTGTTAACTAGGGAAACAGACCATCCTGGCAGTGGTGTTCCTCGGTTCTATATTAGAGTGGAATGTGCCCCCAAAAGCTGATGTCTCCTTACTTATGTTTGTTTTAGAAATCGAATTTCTATATATTTTTTTATTGGAGTCATATTCCATTGTGTTCATGGACCACTTCTTCTTTGAGCATTCCTCTGTTGATGGACATTTTCGTAGCTTCCAAGTGTTGGCTATGGTAAATATTGCTGGAGTGCAGGATTGCCAGCATGTGTCTTTTCTTTTTTGTGGTACATGGGCCTCTCACTGCCGTGGGCCCTCCCATTGCAGAGCACAGGCTCCGGACGCACAGGCCCAGCAGCCATAGCTCACGGGAACAGCCGCTCCGTGGCAAGTGGGATCTTCCCGAATCGGGGCATGAACCCATGTCCCCTGCACTGGCAGGCGGACTCTCATCCACTGCGCCACCAGTGAATCCCAGCCTGTCTTTTTGATTCTCATCCCCTCAGGCGAAAGGCCCAGCAGTGGGTATACTTGATTGAATGGTAGCTCAGTATTTATCTTTACAAGGCACGTCATTTTTGTTTTCATGACTGGCTCTTACCATGTCCCACGTTGAAGCAAGGGTAGGCATTTCTCCAAAACCCCTTCAGCATTTATTGTTTGCAGAATTTTTCCTGATGGGCATTCTGACTGCTGTGAGCTGATAGGTTTTTGTCATTTTGATTTGCATATCTTTAATTATTCCTAATGTTTAGCATTTTCCCATGCCTTTTTAAATTTCTGGCAGAGAAAAACAGAAAAAAAAAACGGAGAGTACAGTTAAACTCTTGAAATTGTCTTCTTGGATGGTTGCCCTCTTTTGAATGTTCTGGTCAATTTTCGACCCCATGTTTGTTTTTGAGGGCAGGTGTTATTCACAGGCCTGCAATGAGTGTGACTATTTAGTGACCATTAGCAGTGGGTTTAAAGCTGCTGTTGTGGGAAATGGCCACAAGGCGGCAGCGTTTCTCCACTCCCAAGTCTGGTTCCTAGGGCAGCAGAGCCTTTCTGGGACCAATGGAATACAGAAGAAGGCATCATTGAAGTCTAATACAGAATACCATGTCCTGGTGGATGGTAGAATGACCAGTAGGGTCTAGGAATTAGGAACTACTGGATGTATATCCTCGGTGGCTTCACTGACTGTCCTAACATCCTTTACCAGGTCCCCAGCAGCCCACGGGGCTCTCGTGGTCAGGCCCCTCCCAGGATATGGGGCTCACCTGGGCAGGGCCCCAGCAGCCAACGGGGTTCTCATGTTCAGGCCACTCCCAGGGTATGGAGCTCAGCTGTGAAACTACCCAGCAGCCCATGAGGCTCTCGTGCTTAGGCACCTCCCATGATACAGAGCTCCCGTGGGCAGGTACCATGGCAGGGCTGGGCACACAGGAACCGTGCACATAGCCCTCATTGCAGAGCACCCCAGAACGCCTGTCATGCAGAGCTGACACAGAGCACCTCAGAGCAGGACTTGAACTAACCAACAGCAGCTCCGACAGGTCTCTGACCCTGGGCATCACTCTGTGCAGCCTCCCTCTGCCTGGTCTTCCAGAGACTTCCACTGCAGCCGGGGCACCAGGCCTTTGTCTCCAACCATCCCCCCTCCTCTCCCTGACTCCTGGGTTCCTCTCATTAGGATTAGGTCTTCTTGAAATTGTCTCCCACTCATGGGCCAGATAAAATGATGAGAAAACAAGCCGGAGATGCAGCCCCTTGTCTATCCTGACTCTCAGGAGCCCACACCTGTTCCTTGGAACTGGCCGTTTCAGCGAGGTCCATTTTCTGCAATGTGAGCCACTGAGGGGTGAGGATTGGCTGACCGGAGCAGCCTGTCCCTACCGGCCAGCCCTCCCCAGGTGTGCCTGGGTTGAGGTCAATAGAAACACCGCTCCAGGGAGCAACAGCGCCTGCAGCTGTGCCTGACGCCATATTCTCTGCCCCGTCAGCAGTCTCGGGGCTGTGCTGGTGGGAGGGAGTGAGGGGGCACGGTTTTGTGGGTGGCCCGGTGTGAGAGGGGCTCTGCTGGACTTTCTGCAGGAGTTGCCAGACTGCCACCTGCTAAAGAAGAGGATGGGTCACCCATACCTTCCGCTGGAATTTCTCCGCGGGCAGAGGTGAGGGAGGAACAAAGCAGTGGGGGCCAAGACAGGACGGATATCTCAGGCAGGGAAATGGAAAGTTTTCAGAAGAGCGCCTGGGGCCAGGATCATCCTGGCTGGCCTGCAGGCACCAAGTCAGCCTGCGTGCTTTCGCTGGTGTGGATCCACGGCCCTTCCTCTATGCTTTCAAGTCCTTGTACATATTCAGGTGTTTTACCTGGGAAGGGAGGGAACAGTTCAGCAGCAGCTGGCTGGGGGCTCAGCTCACGTTTACTCACAGACGCCTATGTACGGTCCCCCAGCTTTGCAATGAGGACGCTCCTTGCGGGGGTGGGGGTGGGGCTGCTGGCTGCATGGGAGATAATTCCCTACCTCTGACCAACTTCAGAATTGTTTACCACTGGAGCAAGTGCCCTGATAGGGTTTTCCTCTGTATAACTAGTGGGTTCTGTTTATTTTTTCTGTTTTGTTTCAAGGTAGATTTTATTCCTCATTTATGTATTTATAGATATAAGCATGGAAATAATTCATTCATACAAATACATCTGTGTGAAGGGAAGAACGCTTTTCTGTTTTATTTTTAAATTTTATTTGTTTTTAAAAATTTTGAAATTTAATATTATTTATTTTTTTAGACAGCAGGTTATTATTAGTTATCTATTTTATACATATACATGTATACAGGTCAATCCCAATCTCCCAACTCATCCCACCACCACCACCCCATGGCTTCCCCCCCTTGGTTTCCATACGTTTGTTCTCTAACCCTGTGTCTCTAATTCTGCCCTGCAAACCGGTTCATCTGTACCAGTTTTCTAGGTTCCACATATATGCATTAATACACAATATTTGTTTTTCTCTTTCTGACTTACTTCTCTCGGTATGACAGTCTCTAGATCCATCCACGTCTCTACAAATGACCCCGTTTCATTCCTTTTTATGGCTGAGTAATATTCCATTTTATATATGTACCACATCTTTATCCATTCGTCTGTCTGTGGGCATTTAGGTTGCTTCCATTACCTGGCTATTGTAAATAGTGCTGCAATGAACATTGTGGTGAATGTGTCTTTTGGATTTATGGTTTTCTCTGGGTATATGCCCAGAAGTGGGATTGCTGGATCATATGGTAATTGTATTTTTAGTTTTTCTAATGAACCTCCATACTGTTCTCCATAGTGACTGTATCAATTGACATGCCCACCAATAGTGGAAGAGGGATCCATGTGTCCACACCCTCCGCAGCATTTGTAGTTTGTCGATTTTCTGATGATGCCCATTCTAACAGGTGTGAGGTGATACCTCATTGAAGTTTTGACTTGCATTTCTCTAATAATTAGTGATGTTGAGCAGCTTTTCATGTGCATCCTGGCCATCTCTGGGTCTCCTTTGAAGAAATGTCTATTTAGATATTCTACCCATTTTTGAAGTGGGTTGTATTTTTTTTAATATTAAGCTGCATGAGCTGTTTATATATATTGGAGATTAAACCTTTGTCCATTGATTCGTTTCCACATATTTCCTCCCATTCTGAGGGTTGCCTTTTTCCATTCCCGTTTTTTAACAAAAGAAAGAAAGAAAGAAAAAGAAGCAGAACACAAATGTCCGTAAAATATGCCTCTTGAAACTGTCGTTTTGAAATATGGAGGTGTTTTGAATTTTTTGGTCGGTATACGACCCCAGGATTTGTTTTCAGGGCAGGTCTCATTTACAGGCCTGCAATTATTTTGAATATCAACTGACCATTAGCGCTGGGATTAAAGCTGCTGTTGTGTGAAACGGCCACAAGGTGGCAGCAGTTCTCCTTTACCAAATCTGGTGACTAGGGCAACAGAGCCTCAATGGAAGTCGTGTTCTAGGTTGTAATTTAGAATGGAATGTGCCAGGAAAAAGACCCTTAAGTTTGTCTCACTATTTCTTGTTCGGTTTTTTTTCATTTAATTTTTATTTTTTATCACAGCAAGTTTGATTACAATGTTTGGCTTGTTGTAGGTGTGCAAGATGTGGTTCTTTTACGCATATACATATGTCTGTTCTTCCTGGGATCCTTTTCCATGTACGTTATGACAGAATGTTGACTAATCTTCTCTTGGTATTCCGTAGGTGTTTGGTGTCTATATATTTCACCTGTGTTTGTATATGTCTCTTAACCCCAATATCCTAATGTATCCAATCCTCACACCTTTCCATTGGTGAACCGTAAGTTTGTTTAATGAATCTGCGATTGCCCTTCTCTGTGGAAATATCTTCACTAGTATCAAGTTTTAGGTAACACCTATAAGTGATATCATACGATATGTGTCTTTCTCTTTCTGACTTACTACAAGTCACGTGATTACCTCTAGACTCATCTACGGTGCTGCAAATGGCATTGTGTCCTTTTTTTCCTTGGCTAATATTCTGTCTGTACATGTACCAGTTCTTCTTTGACCACTCATCTGTTGATGGACTTTTTGGTTGCTCCCATGTCATGGCTATTGTAATGCTGCGGCAATGCACATTTGCCTGCCTGTGTCTTTCCAATTCTGTCTTCTTAGGTTATAGGCCCAGGAGTTCGCCTGCTGGATCATATGGTAGCAAAATGTTTACCTTGTACAGGCACCGCCATTCTGTTCTCATTAGTGGCTCTTACCAGGTTACGTCCCACTTAAAGTTGAGGTGATGCTCTTCTCCACAACACCTTCAGCATTTATTGTTTGGAGTATTTTTGCTGAAGTTTATTCTGACTAGTGTGAGCTGATACCACTTTGTGCTTGGATTTGCATGCGTCTCATAATACCTTGAAATTGAGCTTTCTGGCATGTCCTTTTTTTCTTCAAACTGTGAGTACAGCTTACCTCTTCAAACTGTTTTCGGGAAGTAGGTGTGACATTTAGAAATATTTTGGCCATTACCTCCCTCAAGACATTATGAGGGCAGGTTTCATTCACAGCCCTCCAGTACTGGTGCATATGAAGTGACCCTTAGCACAGGTTTTAAAGCTGCTGTTGCAGGTAACGGCCAGAGGGTGGCAGCATTTCTGCTTTTCCCA
The DNA here is from genome assembly GCF_964341445.2 of Mesoplodon mirus. NCBI lineage: Eukaryota > Metazoa > Chordata > Mammalia > Artiodactyla > Ziphiidae > Mesoplodon > Mesoplodon mirus. Next base: position 94,452,386 of record NC_138979.1, read on the forward strand.
ATCTGTTAACTAGGGAAACAGACCATCCTGGCAGTGGTGTTCCTCGGTTCTATATTAGAGTGGAATGTGCCCCCAAAAGCTGATGTCTCCTTACTTATGTTTGTTTTAGAAATCGAATTTCTATATATTTTTTTATTGGAGTCATATTCCATTGTGTTCATGGACCACTTCTTCTTTGAGCATTCCTCTGTTGATGGACATTTTCGTAGCTTCCAAGTGTTGGCTATGGTAAATATTGCTGGAGTGCAGGATTGCCAGCATGTGTCTTTTCTTTTTTGTGGTACATGGGCCTCTCACTGCCGTGGGCCCTCCCATTGCAGAGCACAGGCTCCGGACGCACAGGCCCAGCAGCCATAGCTCACGGGAACAGCCGCTCCGCGGCAAGTGGGATCTTCCCGAATCGGGGCATGAACCCATGTCCCCTGCACTGGCAGGCGGACTCTCATCCACTGCGCCACCAGTGAATCCCAGCCTGTCTTTTTGATTCTCATCCCCTCAGGCGAAAGGCCCAGCAGTGGGTATACTTGATTGAATGGTAGCTCAGTATTTATCTTTACAAGGCACGTCATTTTTGTTTTCATGACTGGCTCTTACCATGTCCCACGTTGAAGCAAGGGTAGGCATTTCTCCAAAACCCCTTCAGCATTTATTGTTTGCAGAATTTTTCCTGATGGGCATTCTGACTGCTGTGAGCTGATAGGTTTTTGTCATTTTGATTTGCATATCTTTAATTATTCCTAATGTTTAGCATTTTCCCATGCCTTTTTAAATTTCTGGCAGAGAAAAACAGAAAAAAAAAACGGAGAGTACAGTTAAACTCTTGAAATTGTCTTCTTGGATGGTTGCCCTCTTTTGAATGTTCTGGTCAATTTTCGACCCCATGTTTGTTTTTGAGGGCAGGTGTTATTCACAGGCCTGCAATGAGTGTGACTATTTAGTGACCATTAGCAGTGGGTTTAAAGCTGCTGTTGTGGGAAATGGCCACAAGGCGGCAGCGTTTCTCCACTCCCAAGTCTGGTTCCTAGGGCAGCAGAGCCTTTCTGGGACCAATGGAATACAGAAGAAGGCATCATTGAAGTCTAATACAGAATACCATGTCCTGGTGGATGGTAGAATGACCAGTAGGGTCTAGGAATTAGGAACTACTGGATGTATATCCTCGGTGGCTTCACTGACTGTCCTAACATCCTTTACCAGGTCCCCAGCAGCCCACGGGGCTCTCGTGGTCAGGCCCCTCCCAGGATATGGGGCTCACCTGGGCAGGGCCCCAGCAGCCAACGGGGTTCTCATGTTCAGGCCACTCCCAGGGTATGGAGCTCAGCTGTGAAACTACCCAGCAGCCCATGAGGCTCTCGTGCTTAGGCACCTCCCATGATACAGAGCTCCCGTGGGCAGGTACCATGGCAGGGCTGGGCACACAGGAACCGTGCACATAGCCCTCATTGCAGAGCACCCCAGAACGCCTGTCACGCAGAGCTGACACAGAGCACCTCAGAGCAGGACTTGAACTAACCAACAGCAGCTCCGACAGGTCTCTGACCCTGGGCATCACTCTGTGCAGCCTCCCTCTGCCTGGTCTTCCAGAGACTTCCACTGCAGCCGGGGCACCAGGCCTTTGTCTCCAACCATCCCCCCTCCTCTCCCTGACTCCTGGGTTCCTCTCATTAGGATTAGGTCTTCTTGAAATTGTCTCCCACTCATGGGCCAGATAAAATGATGAGAAAACAAGCCGGAGATGCAGCCCCTTGTCTATCCTGACTCTCAGGAGCCCACACCTGTTCCTTGGAACTGGCCGTTTCAGCGAGGTCCATTTTCTGCAATGTGAGCCACTGAGGGGTGAGGATTGGCTGACCGGAGCAGCCTGTCCCTACCGGCCAGCCCTCCCCAGGTGTGCCTGGGTTGAGGTCAATAGAAACACCGCTCCAGGGAGCAACAGCGCCTGCAGCTGTGCCTGACGCCATATTCTCTGCCCCGTCAGCAGTCTCGGGGCTGTGCTGGTGGGAGGGAGTGAGGGGGCACGGTTTTGTGGGTGGCCCGGTGTGAGAGGGGCTCTGCTGGACTTTCTGCAGGAGTTGCCAGACTGCCACCTGCTAAAGAAGAGGATGGGTCACCCATACCTTCCGCTGGAATTTCTCCGCGGGCAGAGGTGAGGGAGGAACAAAGCAGTGGGGGCCAAGACAGGACGGATATCTCAGGCAGGGAAATGGAAAGTTTTCAGAAGAGCGCCTGGGGCCAGGATCATCCTGGCTGGCCTGCAGGCACCAAGTCAGCCTGCGTGCTTTCGCTGGTGTGGATCCACGGCCCTTCCTCTATGCTTTCAAGTCCTTGTACATATTCAGGTGTTTTACCTGGGAAGGGAGGGAACAGTTCAGCAGCAGCTGGCTGGGGGCTCAGCTCACGTTTACTCACAGACGCCTATGTACGGTCCCCCAGCTTTGCAATGAGGACGCTCCTTGCGGGGGTGGGGGTGGGGCTGCTGGCTGCATGGGAGATAATTCCCTACCTCTGACCAACTTCAGAATTGTTTACCACTGGAGCAAGTGCCCTGATAGGGTTTTCCTCTGTATAACTAGTGGGTTCTGTTTATTTTTTCTGTTTTGTTTCAAGGTAGATTTTATTCCTCATTTATGTATTTATAGATATAAGCATGGAAATAATTCATTCATACAAATACATCTGTGTGAAGGGAAGAACGCTTTTCTGTTTTATTTTTAAATTTTATTTGTTTTTAAAAATTTTGAAATTTAGTATTATTTATTTTTTTAGACAGCAGGTTATTATTAGTTATCTATTTTATACATATACATGTATACAGGTCAATCCCAATCTCCCAACTCATCCCACCACCACCACCCCATGGCTTCCCCCCCTTGGTTTCCATACGTTTGTTCTCTAACCCTGTGTCTCTAATTCTGCCCTGCAAACCGGTTCATCTGTACCAGTTTTCTAGGTTCCACATATATGCATTAATACACAATATTTGTTTTTCTCTTTCTGACTTACTTCTCTCGGTATGACAGTCTCTAGATCCATCCACGTCTCTACAAATGACCCCGTTTCATTCCTTTTTATGGCTGAGTAATATTCCATTTTATATATGTACCACATCTTTATCCATTCGTCTGTCTGTGGGCATTTAGGTTGCTTCCATTACCTGGCTATTGTAAATAGTGCTGCAGTGAACATTGTGGTGAATGTGTCTTTTGGATTTATGGTTTTCTCTGGGTATATGCCCAGAAGTGGGATTGCTGGATCATATGGTAATTGTATTTTTAGTTTTTCTAATGAACCTCCATACTGTTCTCCATAGTGACTGTATCAATTGACATGCCCACCAATAGTGGAAGAGGGATCCATGTGTCCACACCCTCCGCAGCATTTGTAGTTTGTCGATTTTCTGATGATGCCCATTCTAACAGGTGTGAGGTGATACCTCATTGAAGTTTTGACTTGCATTTCTCTAATAATTAGTGATGTTGAGCAGCTTTTCATGTGCATCCTGGCCATCTCTGGGTCTCCTTTGAAGAAATGTCTATTTAGATATTCTACCCATTTTTGAAGTGGGTTGTATTTTTTTTAATATTAAGCTGCATGAGCTGTTTATATATATTGGAGATTAAACCTTTGTCCATTGATTCGTTTCCACATATTTCCTCCCATTCTGAGGGTTGCCTTTTTCCATTCCCGTTTTTTAACAAAAGAAAGAAAGAAAGAAAAAGAAGCAGAACACAAATGTCCATAAAATATGCCTCTTGAAACTGTCGTTTTGAAATATGGAGGTGTTTTGAATTTTTTGGTCGGTATACGACCCCAGGATTTGTTTTCAGGGCAGGTCTCATTTACAGGCCTGCAATTATTTTGAATATCAACTGACCATTAGCGCTGGGATTAAAGCTGCTGTTGTGTGAAACGGCCACAAGGTGGCAGCAGTTCTCCTTTACCAAATCTGGTGACTAGGGCAACAGAGCCTCAATGGAAGTCGTGTTCTAGGTTGTAATTTAGAATGGAATGTGCCAGGAAAAAGACCCTTAAGTTTGTCTCACTATTTCTTGTTCGGTTTTTTTTTCATTTAATTTTTATTTTTTATCACAGCAAGTTTGATTACAATGTTTGGCTTGTTGTAGGTGTGCAAGATGTGGTTCTTTTACGCATATACATATGTCTGTTCTTCCTGGGATCCTTTTCCATGTACGTTATGACAGAATGTTGACTAATCTTCTCTTGGTATTCCGTAGGTGTTTGGTGTCTATATATTTCACCTGTGTTTGTATATGTCTCTTAACCCCAATATCCTAATGTATCCAATCCTCACACCTTTCCATTGGTGAACCATAAGTTTGTTTAATGAATCTGCGATTGCCCTTCTCTGTGGAAATATCTTCACTAGTATCAAGTTTTAGGTAACACCTATAAGTGATATCATACGATATGTGTCTTTCTCTTTCTGACTTACTACAAGTCACGTGATTACCTCTAGACTCATCTACGGTGCTGCAAATGGCATTGTGTCCTTTTTTTCCTTGGCTAATATTCTGTCTGTACATGTACCAGTTCTTCTTTGACCACTCATCTGTTGATGGACTTTTTGGTTGCTCCCATGTCATGGCTATTGTAATGCTGCGGCAATGCACATTTGCCTGCCTGTGTCTTTCCAATTCTGTCTTCTTAGGTTATAGGCCCAGGAGTTCGCCTGCTGGATCATATGGTAGCAAAATGTTTACCTTGTACAGGCACCGCCATTCTGTTCTCATTAGTGGCTCTTACCAGGTTACGTCCCACTTAAAGTTGAGGTGATGCTCTTCTCCACAACACCTTCAGCGTTTATTGTTTGGAGTATTTTTGCTGAAGTTTATTCTGACTAGTGTGAGCTGATACCACTTTGTGCTTGGATTTGCATGCGTCTCATAATACCTTGAAATTGAGCTTTCTGGCATGTCCTTTTTTTCTTCAAACTGTGAGTACAGCTTACCTCTTCAAATTGTTTTCGGGAAGTAGGTGTGACATTTAGAAATATTTTGGCCATTACCTCCCTCAAGACATTATGAGGGCAGGTTTCATTCACAGCCCTCCAGTACTGGTGCATATGAAGTGACCCTTAGCACAGGTTTTAAAGCTGCTGTTGCAGGTAACGGCCAGAGGGTGGCAGCATTTCTGCTTTTCCCAATCTGTTAACTAGGGAAACAGACCATCCTGGCAGTGGTGTTCCTCGGTTCTATATTAGAGTGGAATGTGCCCCCAAAAGCTGATGTCTCCTTACTTATGTTTGTTTTAGAAATCGAATTTCTATATATTTTTTTATTGGAGTCATATTCCATTGTGTTCATGGACCACTTCTTCTTTGAGCATTCCTCTGTTGATGGACATTTTCGTAGCTTCCAAGTGTTGGCTATGGTAAATATTGCTGGAGTGCAGGATTGCCAGCATGTGTCTTTTCTTTTTTGTGGTACATGGGCCTCTCACTGCCGTGGGCCCTCCCATTGCAGAGCACAGGCTCCGGACGCACAGGCCCAGCAGCCATAGCTCACGGGAACAGCCGCTCCGTGGCAAGTGGGATCTTCCCGAATCGGGGCATGAACCCATGTCCCCTGCACTGGCAGGCGGACTCTCATCCACTGCGCCACCAGTGAATCCCAGCCTGTCTTTTTGATTCTCATCCCCTCAGGCGAAAGGCCCAGCAGTGGGTATACTTGATTGAATGGTAGCTCAGTATTTATCTTTACAAGGCACGTCATTTTTGTTTTCATGACTGGCTCTTACCATGTCCCACGTTGAAGCAAGGGTAGGCATTTCTCCAAAACCCCTTCAGCATTTATTGTTTGCAGAATTTTTCCTGATGGGCATTCTGACTGCTGTGAGCTGATAGGTTTTTGTCATTTTGATTTGCATATCTTTAATTATTCCTAATGTTTAGCATTTTCCCATGCCTTTTTAAATTTCTGGCAGAGAAAAACAGAAAAAAAAAACGGAGAGTACAGTTAAACTCTTGAAATTGTCTTCTTGGATGGTTGCCCTCTTTTGAATGTTCTGGTCAATTTTCGACCCCATGTTTGTTTTTGAGGGCAGGTGTTATTCACAGGCCTGCAATGAGTGTGACTATTTAGTGACCATTAGCAGTGGGTTTAAAGCTGCTGTTGTGGGAAATGGCCACAAGGCGGCAGCGTTTCTCCACTCCCAAGTCTGGTTCCTAGGGCAGCAGAGCCTTTCTGGGACCAATGGAATACAGAAGAAGGCATCATTGAAGTCTAATACAGAATACCATGTCCTGGTGGATGGTAGAATGACCAGTAGGGTCTAGGAATTAGGAACTACTGGATGTATATCCTCGGTGGCTTCACTGACTGTCCTAACATCCTTTACCAGGTCCCCAGCAGCCCACGGGGCTCTCGTGGTCAGGCCCCTCCCAGGATATGGGGCTCACCTGGGCAGGGCCCCAGCAGCCAACGGGGTTCTCATGTTCAGGCCACTCCCAGGGTATGGAGCTCAGCTGTGAAACTACCCAGCAGCCCATGAGGCTCTCGTGCTTAGGCACCTCCCATGATACAGAGCTCCCGTGGGCAGGTACCATGGCAGGGCTGGGCACACAGGAACCGTGCACATAGCCCTCATTGCAGAGCACCCCAGAACGCCTGTCATGCAGAGCTGACACAGAGCACCTCAGAGCAGGACTTGAACTAACCAACAGCAGCTCCGACAGGTCTCTGACCCTGGGCATCACTCTGTGCAGCCTCCCTCTGCCTGGTCTTCCAGAGACTTCCACTGCAGCCGGGGCACCAGGCCTTTGTCTCCAACCATCCCCCCTCCTCTCCCTGACTCCTGGGTTCCTCTCATTAGGATTAGGTCTTCTTGAAATTGTCTCCCACTCATGGGCCAGATAAAATGATGAGAAAACAAGCCGGAGATGCAGCCCCTTGTCTATCCTGACTCTCAGGAGCCCACACCTGTTCCTTGGAACTGGCCGTTTCAGCGAGGTCCATTTTCTGCAATGTGAGCCACTGAGGGGTGAGGATTGGCTGACCGGAGCAGCCTGTCCCTACCGGCCAGCCCTCCCCAGGTGTGCCTGGGTTGAGGTCAATAGAAACACCGCTCCAGGGAGCAACAGAGCCTGCAGCTGTGCCTGACGCCATATTCTCTGCCCCGTCAGCAGTCTCGGGGCTGTGCTGGTGGGAGGGAGTGAGGGGGCACGGTTTTGTGGGTGGCCCGGTGTGAGAGGGGCTCTGCTGGACTTTCTGCAGGAGTTGCCAGACTGCCACCTGCTAAAGAAGAGGATGGGTCACCCATACCTTCCGCTGGAATTTCTCCGCGGGCAGAGGTGAGGGAGGAACAAAGCAGTGGGGGCCAAGACAGGACGGATATCTCAGGCAGGGAAATGGAAAGTTTTCAGAAGAGCGCCTGGGGCCAGGATCATCCTGGCTGGCCTGCAGGCACCAAGTCAGCCTGCGTGCTTTCGCTGGTGTGGATCCACGGCCCTTCCTCTATGCTTTCAAGTCCTTGTACATATTCAGGTGTTTTACCTGGGAAGGGAGGGAACAGTTCAGCAGCAGCTGGCTGCGGGCTCAGCTCACGTTTACTCACAGACGCCTATGTACGGTCCCCCAGCTTTGCAATGAGGACGCTCCTTGCGGGGGTGGGGTGGGGCTGCTGGCTGCATGGGAGATAATTCCCTACCTCTGACCAACTTCAGAATTGTTTACCACTGGAGCAAGTGCCCTGATAGGGTTTTCCTCTGTATAACTAGTGGGTTCTGTTTATTTTTTCTGTTTTGTTTCAAGGTAGATTTTATTCCTCATTTATGTATTTATAGATATAAGCATGGAAATAATTCATTCATACAAATACATCTGTGTGAAGGGAAGAACGTTTTTCTGTTTTATTTTTAAATTTTATTTGTTTTTAAAAATTTTGAAATTTAGTATTATTTATTTTTTTAGACAGCAGGTTATTATTAGTTATCTATTTTATACATATACATGTATACAGGTCAATCCCAATCTCCCAACTCATCCCACCACCACCACCCCATGGCTTCCCCCCCTTGGTTTCCATACGTTTGTTCTCTAACCCTGTGTCTCTAATTCTGCCCTGCAAACCGGTTCATCTGTACCAGTTTTCTAGGTTCCACATATATGCATTAATACACAATATTTGTTTTTCTCTTTCTGACTTACTTCTCTCGGTATGACAGTCTCTAGATCCATCCACGTCTCTACAAATGACCCCGTTTCATTCCTTTTTATGGCTGAGTAATATTCCATTTTATATATGTACCACATCTTTATCCATTCGTCTGTCTGTGGGCATTTAGGTTGCTTCCATTACCTGGCTATTGTAAATAGTGCTGCAATGAACATTGTGGTGAATGTGTCTTTTGGATTTATGGTTTTCTCTGGGTATATGCCCAGAAGTGGGATTGCTGGATCATATGGTAATTGTATTTTTAGTTTTTCTAATGAACCTCCATACTGTTCTCCATAGTGACTGTATCAATTGACATGCCCACCAATAGTGGAAGAGGGATCCATGTGTCCACACCCTCCGCAGCGTTTGTAGTTTGTCGATTTTCTGATGATGCCCATTCTAACAGGTGTGAGGTGATACCTCATTGAAGTTTTGACTTGCATTTCTCTAATAATTAGTGATGTTGAGCAGCTTTTCATGTGCATCCTGGCCATCTCTGGGTCTCCTTTGAAGAAATGTCTATTTAGATATTCTACCCATTTTTGAAGTGGGTTGTATTTTTTTTAATATTAAGCTGCATGAGCTGTTTATATATATTGGAGATTAAACCTTTGTCCATTGATTCGTTTCCACATATTTCCTCCCATTCTGAGGGTTGCCTTTTTCCATTCCCGTTTTTTAACAAAAGAAAGAAAGAAAGAAAAAGAAGCAGAACACAAATGTCCGTAAAATATGCCTCTTGAAACTGTCGTTTTGAAATATGGAGGTGTTTTGAATTTTTTGGTCAGTATACGACCCCAGGATTTGTTTTCAGGGCAGGTCTCATTTACAGGCCTGCAATTATTTTGAATATCAACTGACCATTAGCGCTGGGATTAAAGCTGCTGTTGTGTGAAACGGCCACAAGGTGGCAGCAGTTCTCCTTTACCAAATCTGGTGACTAGGGCAACAGAGCCTCAATGGAAGTCGTGTTCTAGGTTGTAATTTAGAATGGAATGTGCCAGGAAAAAGACCCTTAAGTTTGTCTCACTATTTCTTGTTCGGTTTTTTTTTAATTTAATTTTTATTTTTTATCACAGCCAGTTTGATTACAATGTTTGGCTTGTTGTAGGTGTGCAAGATGTGGTTCTTTTACGCATATACATATGTCTGTTCTTCCTGGGATCCTTTTCCATGTACGTTATGACAGAATGTTGACTAATCTTCTCTTGGTATTCCGTAGGTGTTTGGTGTCTATATATTTCACCTGTGTTTGTATATGTCTCTTAACCCCAATATCCTAATGTATCCAATCCTCACACCTTTCCATTGGTGAACCGTAAGTTTGTTTAATGAATCTGCGATTGCCCTTCTCTGTGGAAATATCTTCACTAGTATCAAGTTTTAGGTAACACCTATAAGTGATATCATACGATATGTGTCTTTCTCTTTCTGACTTACTACAAGTCACGTGATTACCTCTAGACTCATCTACGGTGCTGCAGATGGCATTGTGTCCTTTTTTTCCTTGGCTAATATTCTGTCTGTACATGTACCAGTTCTTCTTTGACCACTCATCTGTTGATGGACTTTTTGGTTGCTCCCATGTCATGGCTATTGTAATGCTGCGGCAATGCACATTTGCCTGCCTGTGTCTTTCCAATTCTGTCTTCTTAGGTTATAGGCCCAGGAGTTCGCCTGCTGGATCATATGGTAGCAAAATGTTTACCTTGTACAGGCACCGCCATTCTGTTCTCATTAGTGGCTCTTACCAGGTTACGTCCCACTTAAAGTTGAGGTGATGCTCTTCTCCACAACACCTTCAGCGTTTATTGTTTGGAGTATTTTTGCTGAAGTTTATTCTGACTAGTGTGAGCTGATACCACTTTGTGCTTGGATTTGCATGCGTCTCATAATACCTTGAAATTGAGCTTTCTGGCATGTCCTTTTTTTCTTCAAACTGTGAGTACAGCTTACCTCTTCAAATTGTTTTCGGGAAGTAGGTGTGACATTTAGAAATATTTTGGCCATTACCTCCCTCAAGACATTATGAGGGCAGGTTTCATTCACAGCCCTCCAGTACTGGTGCATATGAAGTGACCCTTAGCACAGGTTTTAAAGCTGCTGTTGCAGGTAACGGCCAGAGGGTGGCAGCATTTCTGCTTTTCCCAATCTGTTAACTAGGGAAACAGACCATCCTGGCAGTGGTGTTCCTCGGTTCTATATTAGAGTGGAATGTGCCCCCAAAAGCTGATGTCTCCTTACTTATGTTTGTTTTAGAAATCGAATTTCTATATATTTTTTTATTGGAGTCATATTCCATTGTGTTCATGGACCACTTCTTCTTTGAGCATTCCTCTGTTGATGGACATTTTCGTAGCTTCCAAGTGTTGGCTATGGTAAATATTGCTGGAGTGCAGGATTGCCAGCATGTGTCTTTTCTTTTTTGTGGTACATGGGCCTCTCACTGCCGTGGGCCCTCCCATTGCAGAGCACAGGCTCCGGACGCACAGGCCCAGCAGCCATAGCTCACGGGAACAGCCGCTCCGCGGCAAGTGGGATCTTCCCGAATCGGGGCATGAACCCATGTCCCCTGCACTGGCAGGCGGACTCTCATCCACTGCGCCACCAGTGAATCCCAGCCTGTCTTTTTGATTCTCATCCCCTCAGGCGAAAGGCCCAGCAGTGGGTATACTTGATTGAATGGTAGCTCAGTATTTATCTTTACAAGGCACGTCATTTTTGTTTTCATGACTGGCTCTTACCATGTCCCACGTTGAAGCAAGGGTAGGCATTTCTCCAAAACCCCTTCAGCATTTATTGTTTGCAGAATTTTTCCTGATGGGCATTCTGACTGCTGTGAGCTGATAGGTTTTTGTCATTTTGATTTGCATATCTTTAATTATTCCTAATGTTTAGCATTTTCCCATGCCTTTTTAAATTTCTGGCAGAGAAAAACAGAAAAAAAAAACGGAGAGTACAGTTAAACTCTTGAAATTGTCTTCTTGGATGGTTGCCCTCTTTTGAATGTTCTGGTCAATTTTCGACCCCATGTTTGTTTTTGAGGGCAGGTGTTATTCACAGGCCTGCAATGAGTGTGACTATTTAGTGACCATTAGCAGTGGGTTTAAAGCTGCTGTTGTGGGAAATGGCCACAAGGCGGCAGCGTTTCTCCACTCCCAAGTCTGGTTCCTAGGGCAGCAGAGCCTTTCTGGGACCAATGGAATACAGAAGAAGGCATCATTGAAGTCTAATACAGAATACCATGTCCTGGTGGATGGTAGAATGACCAGTAGGGTCTAGGAATTAGGAACTACTGGATGTATATGCTCGGTGGCTTCACTGACTGTCCTAACATCCTTTACCAGGTCCCCAGCAGCCCAGGGGGCTCTCGTGGTCAGGCCCCTCCCAGGATATGGGGCTCACCTGGGCAGGGCCCCAGCAGCCAACGGGGTTCTCATGTTCAGGCCACTCCCAGGGTATGGAGCTCAGCTGTGAAACTACCCAGCAGCCCATGAGGCTCTCGTGCTTAGGCACCTCCCATGATACAGAGCCCCTGTGGGCAGGTACCATGGCAGGGCTGGGCACACAGGAACCGTGCACATAGCCCTCATTGCAGAGCACCCCAGAACGCCTGTCACGCAGAGCTGACACAGAGCACCTCAGAGCAGGACTTGAACTAACCAACAGCAGCTCCGACAGGTCTCTGACCCTGGGCATCACTCTGTGCAGCCTCCCTCTGCCTGGTCTTCCAGAGACTTCCACTGCAGCCGGGGCACCAGGCCTTTGTCTCCAACCATCCCCCCTCCTCTCCCTGACTCCTGGGTTCCTCTCATTAGGATTAGGTCTTCTTGAAATTGTCTCCCACTCATGGGCCAGATAAAATGATGAGAAAACAAGCCGGAGATGCAGCCCCTTGTCTATCCTGACTCTCAGGAGCCCACACCTGTTCCTTGGAACTGGCCGTTTCAGCGAGGTCCATTTTCTGCAATGTGAGCCACTGAGGGGTGAGGATTGGCTGACCGGAGCAGCCTGTCCCTACCGGCCAGCCCTCCCCAGGTGTGCCTGGGTTGAGGTCAATAGAAACACCGCTCCAGGGAGCAACAGCGCCTGCAGCTGTGCCTGACGCCATATTCTCTGCCCCGTCAGCAGTCTCGGGGCTGTGCTGGTGGGAGGGAGTGAGGGGGCACGGTTTTGTGGGTGGCCCGGTGTGAGAGGGGCTCTGCTGGACTTTCTGCAGGAGTTGCCAGACTGCCACCTGCTAAAGAAGAGGATGGGTCACCCATACCTTCCGCTGGAATTTCTCCGCGGGCAGAGGTGAGGGAGGAACAAAGCAGTGGGGGCCAAGACAGGACGGATATCTCAGGCAGGGAAATGGAAAGTTTTCAGAAGAGCGCCTGGGGCCAGGATCATCCTGGCTGGCCTGCAGGCACCAAGTCAGCCTGCGTGCTTTCGCTGGTGTGGATCCACGGCCCTTCCTCTATGCTTTCAAGTCCTTGTACATATTCAGGTGTTTTACCTGGGAAGGGAGGGAACAGTTCAGCAGCAGCTGGCTGGGGGCTCAGCTCACGTTTACTCACAGACGCCTATGTACGGTCCCCCAGCTTTGCAATGAGGACGCTCCTTGCGGGGGTGGGGGGGGCTGCTGGCTGCATGGGAGATAATTCCCTACCTCTGACCAACTTCAGAATTGTTTACCACTGGAGCAAGTGCCCTGATAGGGTTTTCCTCTGTATAACTAGTGGGTTCTGTTTATTTTTTCTGTTTTGTTTCAAGGTAGATTTTATTCCTCATTTATGTATTTATAGATATAAGCATGGAAATAATTCATTCATACAAATACATCTGTGTGAAGGGAAGAACGTTTTTCTGTTTTATTTTTAAATTTTATTTGTTTTTAAAAATTTTGAAATTTAGTATTATTTATTTTTTTAGACAGCAGGTTATTATTAGTTATCTATTTTATACATATACATGTATACAGGTCAATCCCAATCTCCCAACTCATCCCACCACCACCACCCCATGGCTTCCCCCCCTTGGTTTCCATACGTTTGTTCTCTAACCCTGTGTCTCTAATTCTGCCCTGCAAACCGGTTCATCTGTACCAGTTTTCTAGGTTCCACATATATGCATTAATACACAATATTTGTTTTTCTCTTTCTGACTTACTTCTCTCGGTATGACAGTCTCTAGATCCATCCACGTCTCTACAAATGACCCCGTTTCATTCCTTTTTATGGCTGAGTAATATTCCATTTTATATATGTACCACATCTTTATCCATTCGTCTGTCTGTGGGCATTTAGGTTGCTTCCATTACCTGGCTATTGTAAATAGTGCTGCAATGAACATTGTGGTGAATGTGTCTTTTGGATTTATGGTTTTCTCTGGGTATATGCCCAGAAGTGGGATTGCTGGATCATATGGTAATTGTATTTTTAGTTTTTCTAATGAACCTCCATACTGTTCTCCATAGTGACTGTATCAATTGACATGCCCACCAATAGTGGAAGAGGGATCCATGTGTCCACACCCTCCGCAGCGTTTGTAGTTTGTCGATTTTCTGATGATGCCCATTCTAACAGGTGTGAGGTGATACCTCATTGAAGTTTTGACTTGCATTTCTCTAATAATTAGTGATGTTGAGCAGCTTTTCATGTGCATCCTGGCCATCTCTGGGTCTCCTTTGAAGAAATGTCTATTTAGATATTCTACCCATTTTTGAAGTGGGTTGTATTTTTTTTAATATTAAGCTGCATGAGCTGTTTATATATATTGGAGATTAAACCTTTGTCCATTGATTCGTTTCCACATATTTCCTCCCATTCTGAGGGTTGCCTTTTTCCATTCCCGTTTTTTAACAAAAGAAAGAAAGAAAGAAAAAGAAGCAGAACACAAATGTCCGTAAAATATGCCTCTTGAAACTGTCGTTTTGAAATATGGAGGTGTTTTGAATTTTTTGGTCAGTATACGACCCCAGGATTTGTTTTCAGGGCAGGTCTCATTTACAGGCCTGCAATTATTTTGAATATCAACTGACCATTAGCGCTGGGATTAAAGCTGCTGTTGTGTGAAACGGCCACAAGGTGGCAGCAGTTCTCCTTTACCAAATCTGGTGACTAGGGCAACAGAGCCTCAATGGAAGTCGTGTTCTAGGTTGTAATTTAGAATGGAATGTGCCAGGAAAAAGACCCTTAAGTTTGTCTCACTATTTCTTGTTCGGTTTTTTTTTAATTTAATTTTTATTTTTTATCACAGCCAGTTTGATTACAATGTTTGGCTTGTTGTAGGTGTGCAAGATGTGGTTCTTTTACGCATATACATATGTCTGTTCTTCCTGGGATCCTTTTCCATGTACGTTATGACAGAATGTTGACTAATCTTCTCTTGGTATTCCGTAGGTGTTTGGTGTCTATATATTTCACCTGTGTTTGTATATGTCTCTTAACCCCAATATCCTAATGTATCCAATCCTCACACCTTTCCATTGGTGAACCGTAAGTTTGTTTAATGAATCTGCGATTGCCCTTCTCTGTGGAAATATCTTCACTAGTATCAAGTTTTAGGTAACACCTATAAGTGATATCATACGATATGTGTCTTTCTCTTTCTGACTTACTACAAGTCACGTGATTACCTCTAGACTCATCTACGGTGCTGCAGATGGCATTGTGTCCTTTTTTTCCTTGGCTAATATTCTGTCTGTACATGTACCAGTTCTTCTTTGACCACTCATCTGTTGATGGACTTTTTGGTTGCTCCCATGTCATGGCTATTGTAATGCTGCGGCAATGCACATTTGCCTGCCTGTGTCTTTCCAATTCTGTCTTCTTAGGTTATAGGCCCAGGAGTTCGCCTGCTGGATCATATGGTAGCAAAATGTTTACCTTGTACAGGCACCGCCATTCTGTTCTCATTAGTGGCTCTTACCAGGTTACGTCCCACTTAAAGTTGAGGTGATGCTCTTCTCCACAACACCTTCAGCGTTTATTGTTTGGAGTATTTTTGCTGAAGTTTATTCTGACTAGTGTGAGCTGATACCACTTTGTGCTTGGATTTGCATGCGTCTCATAATACCTTGAAATTGAGCTTTCTGGCATGTCCTTTTTTTCTTCAAACTGTGAGTACAGCTTACCTCTTCAAATTGTTTTCGGGAAGTAGGTGTGACATTTAGAAATATTTTGGCCATTACCTCCCTCAAGACATTATGAGGGCAGGTTTCATTCACAGCCCTCCAGTACTGGTGCATATGAAGTGACCCTTAGCACAGGTTTTAAAGCTGCTGTTGCAGGTAACGGCCAGAGGGTGGCAGCATTTCTGCTTTTCCCAATCTGTTAACTAGGGAAACAGACCATCCTGGCAGTGGTGTTCCTCGGTTCTATATTAGAGTGGAATGTGCCCCCAAAAGCTGATGTCTCCTTACTTATGTTTGTTTTAGAAATCGAATTTCTATATATTTTTTTATTGGAGTCATATTCCATTGTGTTCATGGACCACTTCTTCTTTGAGCATTCCTCTGTTGATGGACATTTTCGTAGCTTCCAAGTGTTGGCTATGGTAAATATTGCTGGAGTGCAGGATTGCCAGCATGTGTCTTTTCTTTTTTGTGGTACATGGGCCTCTCACTGCCGTGGGCCCTCCCATTGCAGAGCACAGGCTCCGGACGCACAGGCCCAGCAGCCATAGCTCACGGGAACAGCCGCTCCGCGGCAAGTGGGATCTTCCCGAATCGGGGCATGAACCCATGTCCCCTGCACTGGCAGGCGGACTCTCATCCACTGCGCCACCAGTGAATCCCAGCCTGTCTTTTTGATTCTCATCCCCTCAGGCGAAAGGCCCAGCAGTGGGTATACTTGATTGAATGGTAGCTCAGTATTTATCTTTACAAGGCACGTCATTTTTGTTTTCATGACTGGCTCTTACCATGTCCCACGTTGAAGCAAGGGTAGGCATTTCTCCAAAACCCCTTCAGCATTTATTGTTTGCAGAATTTTTCCTGATGGGCATTCTGACTGCTGTGAGCTGATAGGTTTTTGTCATTTTGATTTGCATATCTTTAATTATTCCTAATGTTTAGCATTTTCCCATGCCTTTTTAAATTTCTGGCAGAGAAAAACAGAAAAAAAAAACGGAGAGTACAGTTAAACTCTTGAAATTGTCTTCTTGGATGGTTGCCCTCTTTTGAATGTTCTGGTCAATTTTCGACCCCATGTTTGTTTTTGAGGGCAGGTGTTATTCACAGGCCTGCAATGAGTGTGACTATTTAGTGACCATTAGCAGTGGGTTTAAAGCTGCTGTTGTGGGAAATGGCCACAAGGCGGCAGCGTTTCTCCACTCCCAAGTCTGGTTCCTAGGGCAGCAGAGCCTTTCTGGGACCAATGGAATACAGAAGAAGGCATCATTGAAGTCTAATACAGAATACCATGTCCTGGTGGATGGTAGAATGACCAGTAGGGTCTAGGAATTAGGAACTACTGGATGTATATGCTCGGTGGCTTCACTGACTGTCCTAACATCCTTTACCAGGTCCCCAGCAGCCCAGGGGGCTCTCGTGGTCAGGCCCCTCCCAGGATATGGGGCTCACCTGGGCAGGGCCCCAGCAGCCAACGGGGTTCTCATGTTCAGGCCACTCCCAGGGTATGGAGCTCAGCTGTGAAACTACCCAGCAGCCCATGAGGCTCTCGTGCTTAGGCACCTCCCATGATACAGAGCCCCTGTGGGCAGGTACCATGGCAGGGCTGGGCACACAGGAACCGTGCACATAGCCCTCATTGCAGAGCACCCCAGAACGCCTGTCACGCAGAGCTGACACAGAGCACCTCAGAGCAGGACTTGAACTAACCAACAGCAGCTCCGACAGGTCTCTGACCCTGGGCATCACTCTGTGCAGCCTCCCTCTGCCTGGTCTTCCAGAGACTTCCACTGCAGCCGGGGCACCAGGCCTTTGTCTCCAACCATCCCCCCTCCTCTCCCTGACTCCTGGGTTCCTCTCATTAGGATTAGGTCTTCTTGAAATTGTCTCCCACTCATGGGCCAGATAAAATGATGAGAAAACAAGCCGGAGATGCAGCCCCTTGTCTATCCTGACTCTCAGGAGCCCACACCTGTTCCTTGGAACTGGCCGTTTCAGCGAGGTCCATTTTCTGCAATGTGAGCCACTGAGGGGTGAGGATTGGCTGACCGGAGCAGCCTGTCCCTACCGGCCAGCCCTCCCCAGGTGTGCCTGGGTTGAGGTCAATAGAAACACCGCTCCAGGGAGCAACAGCGCCTGCAGCTGTGCCTGACGCCATATTCTCTGCCCCGTCAGCAGTCTCGGGGCTGTGCTGGTGGGAGGGAGTGAGGGGGCACGGTTTTGTGGGTGGCCCGGTGTGAGAGGGGCTCTGCTGGACTTTCTGCAGGAGTTGCCAGACTGCCACCTGCTAAAGAAGAGGATGGGTCACCCATACCTTCCGCTGGAATTTCTCCGCGGGCAGAGGTGAGGGAGGAACAAAGCAGTGGGGGCCAAGACAGGACGGATATCTCAGGCAGGGAAATGGAAAGTTTTCAGAAGAGCGCCTGGGGCCAGGATCATCCTGGCTGGCCTGCAGGCACCAAGTCAGCCTGCGTGCTTTCGCTGGTGTGGATCCACGGCCCTTCCTCTATGCTTTCAAGTCCTTGTACATATTCAGGTGTTTTACCTGGGAAGGGAGGGAACAGTTCAGCAGCAGCTGGCTGGGGGCTCAGCTCACGTTTACTCACAGACGCCTATGTACGGTCCCCCAGCTTTGCAATGAGGACGCTCCTTGCGGGGGTGGGGGGGGCTGCTGGCTGCATGGGAGATAATTCCCTACCTCTGACCAACTTCAGAATTGTTTACCACTGGAGCAAGTGCCCTGATAGGGTTTTCCTCTGTATAACTAGTGGGTTCTGTTTATTTTTTCTGTTTTGTTTCAAGGTAGATTTTATTCCTCATTTATGTATTTATAGATATAAGCATGGAAATAATTCATTCATACAAATACATCTGTGTGAAGGGAAGAACGTTTTTCTGTTTTATTTTTAAATTTTATTTGTTTTTAAAAATTTTGAAATTTAGTATTATTTATTTTTTTAGACAGCAGGTTATTATTAGTTATCTATTTTATACATATACATGTATACAGGTCAATCCCAATCTCCCAACTCATCCCACCACCACCACCCCATGGCTTCCCCCCCTTGGTTTCCATACGTTTGTTCTCTAACCCTGTGTCTCTAATTCTGCCCTGCAAACCGGTTCATCTGTACCAGTTTTCTAGGTTCCACATATATGCATTAATACACAATATTTGTTTTTCTCTTTCTGACTTACTTCTCTCGGTATGACAGTCTCTAGATCCATCCACGTCTCTACAAATGACCCCGTTTCATTCCTTTTTATGGCTGAGTAATATTCCATTTTATATATGTACCACATCTTTATCCATTCGTCTGTCTGTGGGCATTTAGGTTGCTTCCATTACCTGGCTATTGTAAATAGTGCTGCAATGAACATTGTGGTGAATGTGTCTTTTGGATTTATGGTTTTCTCTGGGTATATGCCCAGAAGTGGGATTGCTGGATCATATGGTAATTGTATTTTTAGTTTTTCTAATGAACCTCCATACTGTTCTCCATAGTGACTGTATCAATTGACATGCCGACCAATAGTGGAAGAGGGATCCATGTGTCCACACCCTCCGCAGCGTTTGTAGTTTGTCGATTTTCTGATGATGCCCATTCTAACAGGTGTGAGGTGATACCTCATTGAAGTTTTGACTTGCATTTCTCTAATAATTAGTGATGTTGAGCAGCTTTTCATGTGCATCCTGGCCATCTCTGGGTCTCCTTTGAAGAAATGTCTATTTAGATATTCTACCCATTTTTGAAGTGGGTTGTATTTTTTTTAATATTAAGCTGCATGAGCTGTTTATATATATTGGAGATTAAACCTTTGTCCATTGATTCGTTTTCACATATTTCCTCCCATTCTGAGGGTTGCCTTTTTCCATTCCCGTTTTTTAACAAAAGAAAGAAAGAAAGAAAGAAAAAGAGGCAGAACACAAATGTCCGTAAAATATGCCTCTTGAAACTGTCGTTTTGAAATATGGAGGTGTTTTGAATTTTTTGGTTGGTATACGACCCCAGGATTTGTTTTCAGGGCAGGTCTCATTTACAGGCCTGCAATTATTTTGAATATCAACTGACCATTAGCGCTGGGATTAAAGCTGCTGTTGTGTGAAACGGCCACAAGGTGGCAGCAGTTCTCCTTTACCAAATCTGGTGACTAGGGCAACAGAGCCTCAATGGAAGTCGTGTTCTAGGTTGTAATTTAGAATGGAATGTGCCAGGAAAAAGACCCTTAAGTTTGTCTCACTATTTCTTGTTCGGTTTTTTTTTCATTTAATTTTTATTTTTTATCACAGCCAGTTTGATTACAATGTTTGGCTTGTTGTAGGTGTGCAAGATGTGGTTCTTTTACGCATATACATATGTCTGTTCTTCCTGGGATCCTTTTCCATGTACGTTATGACAGAATGTTGACTAATCTTCTCTTGGTATTCCGTAGGTGTTTGGTGTCTATATATTTCACCTGTGTTTGTATATGTCTCTTAACCCCAATATCCTAATGTATCCAATCCTCACACCTTTCCATTGGTGAACCGTAAGTTTGTTTAATGAATCTGCGATTGCCCTTCTCTTTGGAAATATCTTCACTAGTATCAAGTTTTAGGTAACACCTATAAGTGATATCATACGATATGTGTCTTTCTCTTTCTGACTTACTACAAGTCACGTGATTACCTCTAGACTCATCTACGGTGCTGCAAATGGCATTGTGTCCTTTTTTTCCTTGGCTAATATTCTGTCTGTACATGTACCAGTTCTTCTTTGACCACTCATCTGTTGATGGACTTTTTGGTTGTTCCCATGTCATGGCTATTGTAATGCTGCGGCAATGCACATTTGCCTGCCTGTGTCTTTCCAATTCTGTCTTCTTAGGTTATAGGCCCAGGAGTTCGCCTGCTGGATCATATGGTAGCAAAATGTTTACCTTGTACAGGCACCGCCATTCTGTTCTCATTAGTGGCTCTTACCAGGTTACGTCCCACTTAAAGTTGAGGTGATGCTCTTCTCCACAACACCTTCAGCGTTTATTGTTTGGAGTATTTTTGCTGAAGTTTATTCTGACTAGTGTGAGCTGATACCACTTTGTGCTTGGATTTGCATGCGTCTCATAATACCTTGAAATTGAGCTTTCTGGCATGTCCTTTTTTTCTTCAAACTGTGAGTACAGCTTACCTCTTCAAATTGTTTTCGGGAAGTAGCTGTGACATCTAGAAATATTTTGGCCATTACCTCCCTCAAGACATTATGAGGGCAGGTTTCATTCACAGCCCTCCAGTACTGGTGCATATGAAGTGACCCTTAGCACAGGTTTTAAAGCTGCTGTTGCAGGTAACGGCCAGAGGGTGGCAGCATTTCTGCTTTTCCCAATCTGTTAACTAGGGAAACAGACCATCCTGGCAGTGGTGTTCCTCGGTTATATATTAGAGTGGAATGTGCCCCCAAAAGCTGATGTCTCCTTACTTATGTTTGTTTTAGAAATCGAATTTCTCTATATTTTTTTATTGGAGTCATATTCCATTGTGTTCATGGACCACTTCTTCTTTGAGCATTCCTCTGTTGATGGACATTTTCGTAGCTTCCAAGTGTTGGCTATGGTAAATATTGCTGGAGTGCAGGATTGCCAGCATGTGTCTTTTCTTTTTTGTGGCACATGGGCCTCTCACTGCCGTGGGCCCTCCCATTGCAGAGCACAGGCTCCGGACGCACAGGCCCAGCAGCCATAGCTCACGGGAACAGCCGCTCCGTGGCAAGTGGGATCTTCCCGAATCGGGGCATGAACCCATGTCCCCTGCACTGGCAGGCGGACTCTCATCCACTGCGCCACCAGTGAATCCCAGCCTGTCTTTTTGATTCTCATCCCCTCAGGCGAAAGGCCCAGCAGTGGGTATACTTGATTGAATGGTAGCTCAGTATTTATCTTTACAAGGCACGTCATTTTTGTTTTCATGACTGGCTCTTACCATGTCCCACGTTGAAGCAAGGGTAGGCATTTCTCCAAAACCCCTTCAGCATTTATTGTTTGCAGAATTTTTCCTGATGGGCATTCTGACTGCTGTGAGCTGATAGGTTTTTGTCATTTGGATTTACATATCTTTAATTATTCCTAATGTTTAGCATTTTCCCATGCCTTTTTAAATTTCTGGCAGAGAAAAACAGGAAAAAAAACGGAGAGTACAGTTAAACTCTTGAAATTGTCTTCTTGGATGGTTGCCCTCTTTTGAATGTTCTGGTCAATTTTCGACCCCATGTTTGTTTTTGAGGGCAGGTGTTATTCACAGGCCTGCAATGAGTGTGACTATTTAGTGACCATTAGCAGTGGGTTTAAAGCTGCTGTTGTGGGAAATGGCCACAAGGCGGCAGCGTTTCTCCACTCCCAAGTCTGGTTCCTAGGGCAGCAGAGCCTTTCTGGGACCAATGGAGTACAGAAGAAGGCATCATTGAAGTCTAATACAGAATACCATGTCCTGGTGGATGGTAGAATGACCAGTAGGGTCTAGGAATTAGGAACTACTGGATGTATATCCTCGGTGGCTTCACTGACTGTCCTAACATCCTTTACCAGGTCCCCAGCAGCCCACGGGGCTCTCGTGGTCAGGCCCCTCCCAGGATATGGGGCTCACCTGGGCAGGGCCCCAGCAGCCAACGGGGTTCTCATGTTCAGGCCACTCCCAGGGTATGGAGCTCAGCTGTGAAACTACCCAGCAGCCCATGAGGCTCTCGTGCTTAGGCACCTCCCATGATACAGAGCTCCCGTGGGCAGGTACCATGGCAGGGCTGGGCACACAGGAACCGTGCACATAGCCCTCATTGCAGAGCACCCCAGAACGCCTGTCACGCAGAGCTGACACAGAGCACCTCAGAGCAGGACTTGAACTAACCAACAGCAGCTCCGACAGGTCTCTGACCCTGGGCATCACTCTGTGCAGCCTCCCTCTGCCTGGTCTTCCAGAGACTTCCACTGCAGCCGGGGCACCAGGCCTTTGTCTCCAACCATCCCCCCTCCTCTCCCTGACTCCTGGGTTCCTCTCATTAGGATTAGGTCTTCTTGAAATTGTCTCCCACTCATGGGCCAGATAAAATGATGAGAAAACAAGCCGGAGATGCAGCCCCTTGTCTATCCTGACTCTCAGGAGCCCACACCTGTTCCTTGGAACTGGCCGTTTCAGCGAGGTCCATTTTCTGCAATGTGAGCCACTGAGGGGTGAGGATTGGCTGACCGGAGCAGCCTGTCCCTACTGGCCAGCCCTCCCCAGGTGTGCCTGGGTTGAGGTCAATAGAAACACCGCTCCAGGGAGCAACAGCGCCTGCAGCTGTGCCTGACGCCATATTCTCTGCCCCGTCAGCAGTCTCGGGGCTGTGCTGGTGGGAGGGAGTGAGGGGGCACGGTTTTGTAGGTGGCCCGGTGTGAGAGGGGCTCTGCTGGACTTTCTGCAGGAGTTGCCAGACTGCCACCTGCTAAAGAAGAGGATGGGTCACCCATACCTTCCGCTGGAATTTCTCCGCGGGCAGAGGTGAGGGAGGAACAAAGCAGTGGGGGCCAAGACAGGACGGATATCTCAGGCAGGGAAATGGAAAGTTTTCAGAAGAGCGCCTGGGGCCAGGATCATCCTGGCTGGCCTGCAGGCACCAAGTCAGCCTGCGTGCTTTCGCTGGTGTGGATCCACGGCCCTTCCTCTATGCTTTCAAGTCCTTGTACATATTCAGGTGTTTTACCTGGGAAGGGAGGGAACAGTTCAGCAGCAGCTGGCTGGGGGCTCAGCTCACGTTTACTCACAGACGCCTATGTACGGTCCCCCAGCTTTGCAATGAGGACGCTCCTTGCGGGGGGGGGGGGGCTGCTGGCCGCATGGGAGATAATTCCCTACCTCTGACCAACTTCAGAATTGTTTACCACTGGAGCAAGTGCCCTGATAGGGTTTTCCTCTGTATAACTAGTGGGTTCTGTTTATTTTTTCTGTTTTGTTTCAAGGTAGATTTTATTCCTCATTTATGTATTTATAGATATAAGCATGGAAATAATTCATTCATACAAATACATCTGTGTGAAGGGAAGAACGTTTTTCTGTTTTATTTTTAAATTTTATTTTTAAAAATTTTGAAATTTAGTATTATTTATTTTTTTAGACAGCAGGTTATTATTAGTTATCTATTTTATACATATACATGTATACAGGTCAATCCCAATCTCCCAACTCATCCCACCACCACCACCCCATGGCTTCCCCCCCTTGGTTTCCATACGTTTGTTCTCTAACCCTGTGTCTCTAATTCTGCCCTGCAAACCGGTTCATCTGTACCAGTTTTCTAGGTTCCACATATATGCATTAATACACAATATTTGTTTTTCTCTTTCTGACTTACTTCTCTCGGTATGACAGTCTCTAGATCCATCCACGTCTCTACAAATGACCCCGTTTCATTCCTTTTTATGGCTGAGTAATATTCCATTTTATATATGTACCACATCTTTATCCATTCGTCTGTCTGTGGGCATTTAGGTTGCTTCCATTACCTGGCTATTGTAAATAGTGCTGCAATGAACATTGTGGTGAATGTGTCTTTTGGATTTATGGTTTTCTCTGGGTATATGCCCAGAAGTGGGATTGCTGGATCATATGGTAATTGTATTTTTAGTTTTTCTAATGAACCTCCATACTGTTCTCCATAGTGACTGTATCAATTGACATGCCCACCAATAGTGGAAGAGGGATCCATGTGTCCACACCCTCCGCAGCATTTGTAGTTTGTCGATTTTCTGATGATGCCCATTCTAACAGGTGTGAGGTGATACCTCATTGAAGTTTTGACTTGCATTTCTCTAATAATTAGTGATGTTGAGCAGCTTTTCATGTGCATCCTGGCCATCTCTGGGTCTCCTTTGAAGAAATGTCTATTTAGATATTCTACCCATTTTTGAAGTGGGTTGTATTTTTTTAATATTAAGCTGCATGAGCTGTTTATATATATTGGAGATTAAACCTTTGTCCATTGATTCGTTTTCACATATTTCCTCCCATTCTGAGGGTTGCCTTTTTCCATTCCCGTTTTTTAACAAAAGAAAGAAAGAAAGAAATAAAAAGAAGCAGAACACAAATGTCCGTAAAATATGCCTCTTGAAACTGTCGTTTTGAAATATGGAGGTGTTTTGAATTTTTTGGTCGGTATACGACCCCAGGATTTGTTTTCAGGGCAGGTCTCATTTACAGGCCTGCAATTATTTTGAATATCAACTGACCATTAGCGCTGGGATTAAAGCTGCTGTTGTGTGAAACGGCCACAAGGTGGCAGCAGTTCTCCTTTACCAAATCTGGTGACTAGGGCAACAGAGCCTCAATGGAAGTCGTGTTCTAGGTTGTAATTTAGAATGGAATGTGCCAGGAAAAAGACCCTTAAGTTTGTCTCACTATTTCTTGTTCGGTTTTTTTTTCATTTAATTTTTATTTTTTATCACAGCCAGTTTGATTACAATGTTTGGCTTGTTGTAGGTGTGCAAGATGTGGTTCTTTTACGCATATACATATGTCTGTTCTTCCTGGGATCCTTTTCCATGTACGTTATGACAGAATGTTGACTAATCTTCTCTTGGTATTCCGTAGGTGTTTGGTGTCTATATATTTCACCTGTGTTTGTATATGTCTCTTAACCCCAATATCCTAATGTATCCAATCCTCACACCTTTCCATTGGTGAACCGTAAGTTTGTTTAATGAATCTGCGATTGCCCTTCTCTGTGGAAATATCTTCACTAGTATCAAGTTTTAGGTAACACCTATAAGTGATATCATACGATATGTGTCTTTCTCTTTCTGACTTACTACAAGTCACGTGATTACCTCTAGACTCATCTACGGTGCTGCAAATGGCATTGTGTCCTTTTTTTCCTTGGCTAATATTCTGTCTGTACATGTACCAGTTCTTCTTTGACCACTCATCTGTTGATGGACTTTTTGGTTGCTCCCATGTCATGGCTATTGTAATGCTGCGGCAATGCACATTTGCCTACCTGTGTCTTTCCAATTCTGTCTTCTTAGGTTATAGGCCCAGGAGTTCGCCTGCTGGATCATATGGTAGCAAAATGTTTACCTTGTACAGGCACCGCCATTCTGTTCTCATTAGTGGCTCTTACCAGGTTACGTCCCACTTAAAGTTGAGGTGATGCTCTTCTCCACAACACCTTCAGCGTTTATTGTTTGGAGTATTTTTGCTGAAGTTTATTCTGACTAGTGTGAGCTGATACCACTTTGTGCTTGGATTTGCATGCGTCTCATAATACCTTGAAATTGAGCTTTCTGGCATGTCCTTTTTTTCTTCAAACTGTGAGTACAGCTTACCTCTTCAAATTGTTTTCGGGAAGTAGGTGTGACATTTAGAAATATTTTGGCCATTACCTCCCTCAAGACATTATGAGGGCAGGTTTCATTCACAGCCCTCCAGTACTGGTGCATATGAAGTGACCCTTAGCACAGGTTTTAAAGCTGCTGTTGCAGGTAACGGCCAGAGGGTGGCAGCATTTCTGTTTTTCCCAATCTGTTAACTAGGGAAACAGACCATCCTGGCAGTGGTGTTCCTCGGTTATATATTAGAGTGGAATGTGCCCCCCAAAGCTGATGTCTCCTTACTTATGTTTGTTTTAGAAATTGAATTTCTATATATTTTTTTATTGGAGTCATATTCCATTGTGTTCATGGACCACTTCTTCTTTGAGCATTCCTCTGTTGATGGACATTTTCGTAGCTTCCAAGTGTTGGCTATGGTAAATATTGCTGGAGTGCAGGATTGCCAGCATGTGTCTTTTCTTTTTTGTGGTACATGGGCCTCTCACTGCCGTGGGCCCTCCCATTGCAGAGCACAGGCTCCGGACGCACAGGCCCAGCAGCCATAGCTCACGGGAACAGCCGCTCCGTGGCAAGTGGGATCTTCCCGAATCGGGGCATGAACCCATGTCCCCTGCACTGGCAGGCAGACTCTCATCCACTGCGCCACCAGTGAATCCCAGCCTGTCTTTTTGATTCTCATCCCCTCAGGCGAAAGGCCCAGCAGTGGGTATACTTGATTGAATGGTAGCTCAGTATTTATCTTTACAAGGCACGTCATTTTTGTTTTCATGACTGGCTCTTACCATGTCCCACGTTGAAGCAAGGGTAGGCATTTCTCCAAAACCCCTTCAGCATTTATTGTTTGCAGAATTTTTCCTGATGGGCATTCTGACTGCTGTGAGCTGATAGGTTTTTGTCATTTGGATTTACATATCTTTAATTATTCCTCATGTTTAGCATTTTCCCATGCCTTTTTAAATTTCTGGCAGAGAAAAACAGAAAAAAAAACGGAGAGTACAGTTAAACTCTTGAAATTGTCTTCTTGGATGGTTGCCCTCTTTTGAATGTTCTGGTCAATTTTCAACCCCATGTTTGTTTTTGAGGGCAGGTGTTATTCACAGGCCTGCAATGAGTGTGACTATTTAGTGACCATTAGCAGTGGGTTTAAAGCTGCTGTTGTGGGAAATGGCCACAAGGCGGCAGCGTTTCTCCACTCCCAAGTCTGGTTCCTAGGGCAGCAGAGCCTTTCTGGGACCAATGGAATACAGAAGAAGGCATCATTGAAGTCTAATACAGAATACCATGTCCTGGTGGATGGTAGAATGACCAGTAGGGTCTAGGAATTAGGAACTACTGGATGTATATGCTCGGTGGCTTCACTGACTGTCCTAACATCCTTTACCAGGTCCCCAGCAGCCCAGGGGGCTCTCGTGGTCAGGCCCCTCCCAGGATATGGGGCTCACCTGGGCAGGGCCCCAGCAGCCAACGGGGTTCTCATGTTCAGGCCACTCCCAGGGTATGGAGCTCAGCTGTGAAACTACCCAGCAGCCCATGAGGCTCTCGTGCTTAGGCACCTCCCATGATACAGAGCCCCTGTGGGCAGGTACCATGGCAGGGCTGGGCACACAGGAACCGTGCACATAGCCCTCATTGCAGAGCACCCCAGAACGCCTGTCACGCAGAGCTGACACAGAGCACCTCAGAGCAGGACTTGAACTAACCAACAGCAGCTCCGACAGGTCTCTGACCCTGGGCATCACTCTGTGCAGCCTCCCTCTGCCTGGTCTTCCAGAGACTTCCACTGCAGCCGGGGCACCAGGCCTTTGTCTCCAACCATCCCCCCTCCTCTCCCTGACTCCTGGGTTCCTCTCATTAGGATTAGGTCTTCTTGAAATTGTCTCCCACTCATGGGCCAGATAAAATGATGAGAAAACAAGCCGGAGATGCAGCCCCTTGTCTATCCTGACTCTCAGGAGCCCACACCTGTTCCTTGGAACTGGCCGTTTCAGCGAGGTCCATTTTCTGCAATGTGAGCCACTGAGGGGTGAGGATTGGCTGACCGGAGCAGCCTGTCCCTACCGGCCAGCCCTCCCCAGGTGTGCCTGGGTTGAGGTCAATAGAAACACCGCTCCAGGGAGCAACAGCGCCTGCAGCTGTGCCTGACGCCATATTCTCTGCCCCGTCAGCAGTCTCGGGGCTGTGCTGGTGGGAGGGAGTGAGGGGGCACGGTTTTGTGGGTGGCCCGGTGTGAGAGGGGCTCTGCTGGACTTTCTGCAGGAGTTGCCAGACTGCCACCTGCTAAAGAAGAGGATGGGTCACCCATACCTTCCGCTGGAATTTCTCCGCGGGCAGAGGTGAGGGAGGAACAAAGCAGTGGGGGCCAAGACAGGACGGATATCTCAGGCAGGGAAATGGAAAGTTTTCAGAAGAGCGCCTGGGGCCAGGATCATCCTGGCTGGCCTGCAGGCACCAAGTCAGCCTGCGTGCTTTCGCTGGTGTGGATCCACGGCCCTTCCTCTATGCTTTCAAGTCCTTGTACATATTCAGGTGTTTTACCTGGGAAGGGAGGGAACAGTTCAGCAGCAGCTGGCTGGGGGCTCAGCTCACGTTTACTCACAGACGCCTATGTACGGTCCCCCAGCTTTGCAATGAGGACGCTCCTTGCGGGGGTGGGGGGGGGCTGCTGGCTGCATGGGAGATAATTCCCTACCTCTGACCAACTTCAGAATTGTTTACCACTGGAGCAAGTGCCCTGATAGGGTTTTCCTCTGTATAACTAGTGGGTTCTGTTTATTTTTTCTGTTTTGTTTCAAGGTAGATTTTATTCCTCATTTATGTATTTATAGATATAAGCATGGAAATAATTCATTCATACAAATACATCTGTGTGAAGGGAAGAACGTTTTTCTGTTTTATTTTTAAATTTTATTTGTTTTTAAAAATTTTGAAATTTAGTATTATTTATTTTTTTAGACAGCAGGTTATTATTAGTTATCTATTTTATACATATACATGTATACAGGTCAATCCCAATCTCCCAACTCATCCCACCACCACCACCCCATGGCTTCCCCCCCTTGGTTTCCATACGTTTGTTCTCTAACCCTGTGTCTCTAATTCTGCCCTGCAAACCGGTTCATCTGTACCAGTTTTCTAGGTTCCACATATATGCATTAATACACAATATTTGTTTTTCTCTTTCTGACTTACTTCTCTCGGTATGACAGTCTCTAGATCCATCCACGTCTCTACAAATGACCCCGTTTCATTCCTTTTTATGGCTGAGTAATATTCCATTTTATATATGTACCACATCTTTATCCATTCGTCTGTCTGTGGGCATTTAGGTTGCTTCCATTACCTGGCTATTGTAAATAGTGCTGCAATGAACATTGTGGTGAATGTGTCTTTTGGATTTATGGTTTTCTCTGGGTATATGCCCAGAAGTGGGATTGCTGGATCATATGGTAATTGTATTTTTAGTTTTTCTAATGAACCTCCATACTGTTCTCCATAGTGACTGTATCAATTGACATGCCCACCAATAGTGGAAGAGGGATCCATGTGTCCACACCCTCCGCAGCATTTGTAGTTTGTCGATTTTCTGATGATGCCCATTCTAACAGGTGTGAGGTGATACCTCATTGAAGTTTTGACTTGCATTTCTCTAATAATTAGTGATGTTGAGCAGCTTTTCATGTGCATCCTGGCCATCTCTGGGTCTCCTTTGAAGAAATGTCTATTTAGATATTCTACCCATTTTTGAAGTGGGTTGTATTTTTTTTAATATTAAGCTGCATGAGCTGTTTATATATATTGGAGATTAAACCTTTGTCCATTGATTCGTTTCCACATATTTCCTCCCATTCTGAGGGTTGCCTTTTTCCATTCCCGTTTTTTAACAAAAGAAAGAAAGAAAGAAAAAGAAGCAGAACACAAATGTCCGTAAAATATGCCTCTTGAAACTGTCGTTTTGAAATATGGAGGTGTTTTGAATTTTTTGGTCAGTATACGACCCCAGGATTTGTTTTCAGGGCAGGTCTCATTTACAGGCCTGCAATTATTTTGAATATCAACTGACCATTAGCGCTGGGATTAAAGCTGCTGTTGTGTGAAACGGCCACAAGGTGGCAGCAGTTCTCCTTTACCAAATCTGGTGACTAGGGCAACAGAGCCTCAATGGAAGTCGTGTTCTAGGTTGTAATTTAGAATGGAATGTGCCAGGAAAAAGACCCTTAAGTTTGTCTCACTATTTCTTGTTCGGTTTTTTTTTAATTTAATTTTTATTTTTTATCACAGCCAGTTTGATTACAATGTTTGGCTTGTTGTAGGTGTGCAAGATGTGGTTCTTTTACGCATATACATATGTCTGTTCTTCCTGGGATCCTTTTCCATGTACGTTATGACAGAATGTTGACTAATCTTCTCTTGGTATTCCGTAGGTGTTTGGTGTCTATATATTTCACCTGTGTTTGTATATGTCTCTTAACCCCAATATCCTAATGTATCCAATCCTCACACCTTTCCATTGGTGAACCATAAGTTTGTTTAATGAATCTGCGATTGCCCTTCTCTGTGGAAATATCTTCAGTAGTATCAAGTTTTAGGTAACACCTATAAGTGATATCATACGATATGTGTCTTTCTCTTTCTGACTTACTACAAGTCACGTGATTACCTCTAGACTCATCTACGGTGCTGCAGATGGCATTGTGTCCTTTTTTTCCTTGGCTAATATTCTGTCTGTACATGTACCAGTTCTTCTTTGACCACTCATCTGTTGATGGACTTTTTGGTTGCTCCCATGTCATGGCTATTGTAATGCTGCGGCAATGCACATTTGCCTGCCTGTGTCTTTCCAATTCTGTCTTCTTAGGTTATAGGCCCAGGAGTTCGCCTGCTGGATCATATGGTAGCAAAATGTTTACCTTGTACAGGCACCGCCATTCTGTTCTCATTAGTGGCTCTTACCAGGTTACGTCCCACTTAAAGTTGAGGTGATGCTCTTCTCCACAACACCTTCAGCGTTTATTGTTTGGAGTATTTTTGCTGAAGTTTATTCTGACTAGTGTGAGCTGATACCACTTTGTGCTTGGATTTGCATGCGTCTCATAATACCTTGAAATTGAGCTTTCTGGCATGTCCTTTTTTTCTTCAAACTGTGAGTACAGCTTACCTCTTCAAATTGTTTTCGGGAAGTAGGTGTGACATCTAGAAATATTTTGGCCATTACCTCCCTCAAGACATTATGAGGGCAGGTTTCATTCACAGCCCTCCAGTACTGGTGCATATGAAGTGACCCTTAGCACAGGTTTTAAAGCTGCTGTTGCAGGTAACGGCCAGAGGGTGGCAGCATTTCTGCTTTTCCCAATCTGTTAACTAGGGAAACAGACCATCCTGGCAGTGGTGTTCCTCGGTTATATATTAGAGTGGAATGTGCCCCCAAAAGCTGATGTCTCCTTACTTATGTTTGTTTTAGAAATCGAATTTCTATATATTTTTTTATTGGAGTCATATTCCATTGTGTTCATGGACCACTTCTTCTTTGAGCATTCCTCTGTTGATGGACATTTTCGTAGCTTCCAAGTGTTGGCTATGGTAAATATTGCTGGAGTGCAGGATTGCCAGCATGTGTCTTTTCTTTTTTGTGGTACATGGGCCTCTCACTGCCGTGGGCCCTCCCATTGCAGAGCACAGGCTCCGGACG
The DNA here is from genome assembly GCF_964341445.2 of Mesoplodon mirus. NCBI lineage: Eukaryota > Metazoa > Chordata > Mammalia > Artiodactyla > Ziphiidae > Mesoplodon > Mesoplodon mirus. The sequence goes on from NC_138979.1 coordinate 94,483,693, forward strand.
CACAGGCCCAGCAGCCATAGCTCACGGGAACAGCCGCTCCGCGGCAAGTGGGATCTTCCCGAATCGGGGCATGAACCCATGTCCCCTGCACTGGCAGGCGGACTCTCATCCACTGCGCCACCAGTGAATCCCAGCCTGTCTTTTTGATTCTCATCCCCTCAGGCGAAAGGCCCAGCAGTGGGTATACTTGATTGAATGGTAGCTCAGTATTTATCTTTACAAGGCACGTCATTTTTGTTTTCATGACTGGCTCTTACCATGTCCCACGTTGAAGCAAGGGTAGGCATTTCTCCAAAACCCCTTCAGCATTTATTGTTTGCAGAATTTTTCCTGATGGGCATTCTGACTGCTGTGAGCTGATAGGTTTTTGTCATTTTGATTTGCATATCTTTAATTATTCCTAATGTTTAGCATTTTCCCATGCCTTTTTAAATTTCTGGCAGAGAAAAACAGAAAAAAAAAACGGAGAGTACAGTTAAACTCTTGAAATTGTCTTCTTGGATGGTTGCCCTCTTTTGAATGTTCTGGTCAATTTTCGACCCCATGTTTGTTTTTGAGGGCAGGTGTTATTCACAGGCCTGCAATGAGTGTGACTATTTAGTGACCATTAGCAGTGGGTTTAAAGCTGCTGTTGTGGGAAATGGCCACAAGGCGGCAGCGTTTCTCCACTCCCAAGTCTGGTTCCTAGGGCAGCAGAGCCTTTCTGGGACCAATGGAATACAGAAGAAGGCATCATTGAAGTCTAATACAGAATACCATGTCCTGGTGGATGGTAGAATGACCAGTAGGGTCTAGGAATTAGGAACTACTGGATGTATATCCTCGGTGGCTTCACTGACTGTCCTAACATCCTTTACCAGGTCCCCAGCAGCCCACGGGGCTCTCGTGGTCAGGCCCCTCCCAGGATATGGGGCTCACCTGGGCAGGGCCCCAGCAGCCAACGGGGTTCTCATGTTCAGGCCACTCCCAGGGTATGGAGCTCAGCTGTGAAACTACCCAGCAGCCCATGAGGCTCTCGTGCTTAGGCACCTCCCATGATACAGAGCTCCCGTGGGCAGGTACCATGGCAGGGCTGGGCACACAGGAACCGTGCACATAGCCCTCATTGCAGAGCACCCCAGAACGCCTGTCACGCAGAGCTGACACAGAGCACCTCAGAGCAGGACTTGAACTAACCAACAGCAGCTCCGACAGGTCTCTGACCCTGGGCATCACTCTGTGCAGCCTCCCTCTGCCTGGTCTTCCAGAGACTTCCACTGCAGCCGGGGCACCAGGCCTTTGTCTCCAACCATCCCCCCTCCTCTCCCTGACTCCTGGGTTCCTCTCATTAGGATTAGGTCTTCTTGAAATTGTCTCCCACTCATGGGCCAGATAAAATGATGAGAAAACAAGCCGGAGATGCAGCCCCTTGTCTATCCTGACTCTCAGGAGCCCACACCTGTTCCTTGGAACTGGCCGTTTCAGCGAGGTCCATTTTCTGCAATGTGAGCCACTGAGGGGTGAGGATTGGCTGACCGGAGCAGCCTGTCCCTACCGGCCAGCCCTCCCCAGGTGTGCCTGGGTTGAGGTCAATAGAAACACCGCTCCAGGGAGCAACAGCGCCTGCAGCTGTGCCTGACGCCATATTCTCTGCCCCGTCAGCAGTCTCGGGGCTGTGCTGGTGGGAGGGAGTGAGGGGGCACGGTTTTGTGGGTGGCCCGGTGTGAGAGGGGCTCTGCTGGACTTTCTGCAGGAGTTGCCAGACTGCCACCTGCTAAAGAATAGGATGGGTCACCCATACCTTCCGCTGGAATTTCTCCGCGGGCAGAGGTGAGGGAGGAACAAAGCAGTGTGGGCCAAGACAGGACGGATATCTCAGGCAGGGAAATGGAAAGTTTTCAGAAGAGCGCCTGGGGCCAGGATCATCCTGGCTGGCCTGCAGGCACCAAGTCAGCCTGCGTGCTTTCGCTGGTGTGGATCCACGGCCCTTCCTCTATGCTTTCAAGTCCTTGTACATATTCAGGTGTTTTACCTGGGAAGGGAGGGAACAGTTCAGCAGCAGCTGGCTGGGGGCTCAGCTCACGTTTACTCACAGACGCCTATGTACGGTCCCCCAGCTTTGCAATGAGGACGCTCCTTGCGGGGGTGGGGGGGGGCTGCTGGCTGCATGGGAGATAATTCCCTACCTCTGACCAACTTCAGAATTGTTTACCACTGGAGCAAGTGCCCTGATAGGGTTTTCCTCTGTATAACTAGTGGGTTCTGTTTATTTTTTCTGTTTTGTTTCAAGGTAGATTTTATTCCTCATTTATGTATTTATAGATATAAGCATGGAAATAATTCATTCATACAAATACATCTGTGTGAAGGGAAGAACGTTTTTCTGTTTTATTTTTAAATTTTATTTGTTTTTAAAAATTTTGAAATTTAGTATTATTTATTTTTTTAGACAGCAGGTTATTATTAGTTATCTATTTTATACATATACATGTATACAGGTCAATCCCAATCTCCCAACTCATCCCACCACCACCACCCCATGGCTTCCCCCCCTTGGTTTCCATACGTTTGTTCTCTAACCCTGTGTCTCTAATTCTGCCCTGCAAACCGGTTCATCTGTACCAGTTTTCTAGGTTCCACATATATGCATTAATACACAATATTTGTTTTTCTCTTTCTGACTTACTTCTCTCAGTATGACAGTCTCTAGATCCATCCACGTCTCTACAAATGACCCCGTTTCATTCCTTTTTATGGCTGAGTAATATTCCATTTTATATATGTACCACATCTTTATCCATTCGTCTGTCTGTGGGCATTTAGGTTGCTTCCATTACCTGGCTATTGTAAATAGTGCTGCAATGAACATTGTGGTGAATGTGTCTTTTGGATTTATGGTTTTCTCTGGGTATATGCCCAGAAGTGGGATTGCTGGATCATATGGTAATTGTATTTTTAGTTTTTCTAATGAACCTCCATACTGTTCTCCATAGTGACTGTATCAATTGACATGCCCACCAATAGTGGAAGAGGGATCCATGTGTCCATACCCTCCGCAGCATTTGTAGTTTGTCGATTTTCTGATGATGCCCATTCTAACAGGTGTGAGGTGATACCTCATTGAAGTTTTGACTTGCATTTCTCTAATAATTAGTGATGTTGAGCAGCTTTTCATGTGCATCCTGGCCATCTCTGGGTCTCCTTTGAAGAAATGTCTATTTAGATATTCTACCCATTTTTGAAGTGGGTTGTATTTTTTTTAATATTAAGCTGCATGAGCTGTTTATATATATTGGAGATTAAACCTTTGTCCATTGATTCGTTTCCACATATTTCCTCCCATTCTGAGGGTTGCCTTTTTCCATTCCCGTTTTTTAACAAAAGAAAGAAAGAAAGAAATAAAAAGAAGCAGAACACAAATGTCCGTAAAATATGCCTCTTGAAACTGTCGTTTTGAAATATGGAGGTGTTTTGAATTTTTTGGTCGGTATACGACCCCAGGATTTGTTTTCAGGGCAGGTCTCATTTACAGGCCTGCAATTATTTTGAATATCAACTGACCATTAGCGCTGGGATTAAAGCTGCTGTTGTGTGAAACGGCCACAAGGTGGCAGCAGTTCTCCTTTACCAAATCTGGTGACTAGGGCAACAGAGCCTCAATGGAAGTCGTGTTCTAGGTTGTAATTTAGAATGGAATGTGCCAGGAAAAAGACCCTTAAGTTTGTCTCACTATTTCTTGTTCGGTTTTTTTTTCATTTAATTTTTATTTTTTATCACAGCCAGTTTGATTACAATGTTTGGCTTGTTGTAGGTGTGCAAGATGTGGTTCTTTTACGCATATACATATGTCTGTTCTTCCTGGGATCCTTTTCCATGTACGTTATGACAGAATGTTGACTAATCTTCTCTTGGTATTCCGTAGGTGTTTGGTGTCTATATATTTCACCTGTGTTTGTATATGTCTCTTAACCCCAATATCCTAATGTATCCAATCCTCACACCTTTCCATTGGTGAACCGTAAGTTTGTTTAATGAATCTGCGATTGCCCTTCTCTGTGGAAATATCTTCACTAGTATCAAGTTTTAGGTAACACCTATAAGTGATATCATACGATATGTGTCTTTCTCTTTCTGACTTACTACAAGTCACGTGATTACCTCTAGACTCATCTACGGTGCTGCAAATGGCATTGTGTCCTTTTTTTCCTTGGCTAATATTCTGTCTGTACATGTACCAGTTCTTCTTTGACCACTCATCTGTTGATGGACTTTTTGGTTGCTCCCATGTCATGGCTATTGTAATGCTGCGGCAATGCACATTTGCCTGCCTGTGTCTTTCCAATTCTGTCTTCTTAGGTTATAGGCCCAGGAGTTCGCCTGCTGGATCATATGGTAGCAAAATGTTTACCTTGTACAGGCACCGCCATTCTGTTCTCATTAGTGGCTCTTACCAGGTTACGTCCCACTTAAAGTTGAGGTGATGCTCTTCTCCACAACACCTTCAGCGTTTATTGTTTGGAGTATTTTTGCTGAAGTTTATTCTGACTAGTGTGAGCTGATACCACTTTGTGCTTGGATTTGCATGCGTCTCATAATACCTTGAAATTGAGCTTTCTGGCATGTCCTTTTTTTCTTCAAACTGTGAGTACAGCTTACCTCTTCAAATTGTTTTCGGGAAGTAGGTGTGACATTTAGAAATATTTTGGCCATTACCTCCCTCAAGACATTATGAGGGCAGGTTTCATTCACAGCCCTCCAGTACTGGTGCATATGAAGTGACCCTTAGCACAGGTTTTAAAGCTGCTGTTGCAGGTAACGGCCAGAGGGTGGCAGCATTTCTGTTTTTCCCAATCTGTTAACTAGGGAAACAGACCATCCTGGCAGTGGTGTTCCTCGGTTATATATTAGAGTGGAATGTGCCCCCCAAAGCTGATGTCTCCTTACTTATGTTTGTTTTAGAAATTGAATTTCTATATATTTTTTTATTGGAGTCATATTCCATTGTGTTCATGGACCACTTCTTCTTTGAGCATTCCTCTGTTGATGGACATTTTCGTAGCTTCCAAGTGTTGGCTATGGTAAATATTGCTGGAGTGCAGGATTGCCAGCATGTGTCTTTTCTTTTTTGTGGTACATGGGCCTCTCACTGCCGTGGGCCCTCCCATTGCAGAGCACAGGCTCCGGACGCACAGGCCCAGCAGCCATAGCTCACGGGAACAGCCGCTCCGTGGCAAGTGGGATCTTCCCGAATCGCGGCATGAACCCATGTCCCCTGCACTGGCAGGCAGACTCTCATCCACTGCGCCACCAGTGAATCCCAGCCTGTCTTTTTGATTCTCATCCCCTCAGGCGAAAGGCCCAGCAGTGGGTATACTTGATTGAATGGTAGCTCAGTATTTATCTTTACAAGGCACGTCATTTTTGTTTTCATGACTGGCTCTTACCATGTCCCACGTTGAAGCAAGGGTAGGCATTTCTCCAAAACCCCTTCAGCATTTATTGTTTGCAGAATTTTTCCTGATGGGCATTCTGACTGCTGTGAGCTGATAGGTTTTTGTCATTTGGATTTACATATCTTTAATTATTCCTAATGTTTAGCATTTTCCCATGCCTTTTTAAATTTCTGGCAGAGAAAAACAGAAAAAAAAACGGAGAGTACAGTTAAACTCTTGAAATTGTCTTCTTGGATGGTTGCCCTCTTTTGAATGTTCTGGTCAATTTTCAACCCCATGTTTGTTTTTGAGGGCAGGTGTTATTCACAGGCCTGCAATGAGTGTGACTATTTAGTGACCATTAGCAGTGGGTTTAAAGCTGCTGTTGTGGGAAATGGCCACAAGGCGGCAGCGTTTCTCCACTCCCAAGTCTGGTTCCTAGGGCAGCAGAGCCTTTCTGGGACCAATGGAATACAGAAGAAGGCATCATTGAAGTCTAATACAGAATACCATGTCCTGGTGGATGGTAGAATGACCAGTAGGGTCTAGGAATTAGGAACTACTGGATGTATATGCTCGGTGGCTTCACTGACTGTCCTAACATCCTTTACCAGGTCCCCAGCAGCCCAGGGGGCTCTCGTGGTCAGGCCCCTCCCAGGATATGGGGCTCACCTGGGCAGGGCCCCAGCAGCCAACGGGGTTCTCATGTTCAGGCCACTCCCAGGGTATGGAGCTCAGCTGTGAAACTACCCAGCAGCCCATGAGGCTCTCGTGCTTAGGCACCTCCCATGATACAGAGCCCCTGTGGGCAGGTACCATGGCAGGGCTGGGCACACAGGAACCGTGCACATAGCCCTCATTGCAGAGCACCCCAGAACGCCTGTCACGCAGAGCTGACACAGAGCACCTCAGAGCAGGACTTGAACTAACCAACAGCAGCTCCGACAGGTCTCTGACCCTGGGCATCACTCTGTGCAGCCTCCCTCTGCCTGGTCTTCCAGAGACTTCCACTGCAGCCGGGGCACCAGGCCTTTGTCTCCAACCATCCCCCCTCCTCTCCCTGACTCCTGGGTTCCTCTCATTAGGATTAGGTCTTCTTGAAATTGTCTCCCACTCATGGGCCAGATAAAATGATGAGAAAACAAGCCGGAGATGCAGCCCCTTGTCTATCCTGACTCTCAGGAGCCCACACCTGTTCCTTGGAACTGGCCGTTTCAGCGAGGTCCATTTTCTGCAATGTGAGCCACTGAGGGGTGAGGATTGGCTGACCGGAGCAGCCTGTCCCTACCGGCCAGCCCTCCCCAGGTGTGCCTGGGTTGAGGTCAATAGAAACACCGCTCCAGGGAGCAACAGCGCCTGCAGCTGTGCCTGACGCCATATTCTCTGCCCCGTCAGCAGTCTCGGGGCTGTGCTGGTGGGAGGGAGTGAGGGGGCACGGTTTTGTGGGTGGCCCGGTGTGAGAGGGGCTCTGCTGGACTTTCTGCAGGAGTTGCCAGACTGCCACCTGCTAAAGAAGAGGATGGGTCACCCATACCTTCCGCTGGAATTTCTCCGCGGGCAGAGGTGAGGGAGGAACAAAGCAGTGGGGGCCAAGACAGGACGGATATCTCAGGCAGGGAAATGGAAAGTTTTCAGAAGAGCGCCTGGGGCCAGGATCATCCTGGCTGGCCTGCAGGCACCAAGTCAGCCTGCGTGCTTTCGCTGGTGTGGATCCACGGCCCTTCCTCTATGCTTTCAAGTCCTTGTACATATTCAGGTGTTTTACCTGGGAAGGGAGGGAACAGTTCAGCAGCAGCTGGCTGGGGGCTCAGCTCACGTTTACTCACAGACGCCTATGTACGGTCCCCCAGCTTTGCAATGAGGACGCTCCTTGCGGGGGTGGGGGGGGGCTGCTGGCTGCATGGGAGATAATTCCCTACCTCTGACCAACTTCAGAATTGTTTACCACTGGAGCAAGTGCCCTGATAGGGTTTTCCTCTGTATAACTAGTGGGTTCTGTTTATTTTTTCTGTTTTGTTTCAAGGTAGATTTTATTCCTCATTTATGTATTTATAGATATAAGCATGGAAATAATTCATTCATACAAATACATCTGTGTGAAGGGAAGAACGTTTTTCTGTTTTATTTTTAAATTTTATTTGTTTTTAAAAATTTTGAAATTTAGTATTATTTATTTTTTTAGACAGCAGGTTATTATTAGTTATCTATTTTATACATATACATGTATACAGGTCAATCCCAATCTCCCAACTCATCCCACCACCACCACCCCATGGCTTCCCCCCCTTGGTTTCCATACGTTTGTTCTCTAACCCTGTGTCTCTAATTCTGCCCTGCAAACCGGTTCATCTGTACCAGTTTTCTAGGTTCCACATATATGCATTAATACACAATATTTGTTTTTCTCTTTCTGACTTACTTCTCTCGGTATGACAGTCTCTAGATCCATCCACGTCTCTACAAATGACCCCGTTTCATTCCTTTTTATGGCTGAGTAATATTCCATTTTATATATGTACCACATCTTTATCCATTCGTCTGTCTGTGGGCATTTAGGTTGCTTCCATTACCTGGCTATTGTAAATAGTGCTGCAATGAACATTGTGGTGAATGTGTCTTTTGGATTTATGGTTTTCTCTGGGTATATGCCCAGAAGTGGGATTGCTGGATCATATGGTAATTGTATTTTTAGTTTTTCTAATGAACCTCCATACTGTTCTCCATAGTGACTGTATCAATTGACATGCCCACCAATAGTGGAAGAGGGATCCATGTGTCCACACCCTCCGCAGCATTTGTAGTTTGTCGATTTTCTGATGATGCCCATTCTAACAGGTGTGAGGTGATACCTCATTGAAGTTTTGACTTGCATTTCTCTAATAATTAGTGATGTTGAGCAGCTTTTCATGTGCATCCTGGCCATCTCTGGGTCTCCTTTGAAGAAATGTCTATTTAGATATTCTACCCATTTTTGAAGTGGGTTGTATTTTTTTTAATATTAAGCTGCATGAGCTGTTTATATATATTGGAGATTAAACCTTTGTCCATTGATTCGTTTTCACATATTTCCTCCCATTCTGAGGGTTGCCTTTTTCCATTCCCGTTTTTTAACAAAAGAAAGAAAGAAAGAAAGAAAAAGAGGCAGAACACAAATGTCCGTAAAATATGCCTCTTGAAACTGTCGTTTTGAAATATGGAGGTGTTTTGAATTTTTTGGTTGGTATACGACCCCAGGATTTGTTTTCAGGGCAGGTCTCATTTACAGGCCTGCAATTATTTTGAATATCAACTGACCATTAGCGCTGGGATTAAAGCTGCTGTTGTGTGAAACGGCCACAAGGTGGCAGCAGTTCTCCTTTACCAAATCTGGTGACTAGGGCAACAGAGCCTCAATGGAAGTCGTGTTCTAGGTTGTAATTTAGAATGGAATGTGCCAGGAAAAAGACCCTTAAGTTTGTCTCACTATTTCTTGTTCGGTTTTTTTTTCATTTAATTTTTATTTTTTATCACAGCCAGTTTGATTACAATGTTTGGCTTGTTGTAGGTGTGCAAGATGTGGTTCTTTTACGCATATACATATGTCTGTTCTTCCTGGGATCCTTTTCCATGTACGTTATGACAGAATGTTGACTAATCTTCTCTTGGTATTCCGTAGGTGTTTGGTGTCTATATATTTCACCTGTGTTTGTATATGTCTCTTAACCCCAATATCCTAATGTATCCAATCCTCACACCTTTCCATTGGTGAACCGTAAGTTTGTTTAATGAATCTGCGATTGCCCTTCTCTTTGGAAATATCTTCACTAGTATCAAGTTTTAGGTAACACCTATAAGTGATATCATACGATATGTGTCTTTCTCTTTCTGACTTACTACAAGTCACGTGATTACCTCTAGACTCATCTACGGTGCTGCAAATGGCATTGTGTCCTTTTTTTCCTTGGCTAATATTCTGTCTGTACATGTACCAGTTCTTCTTTGACCACTCATCTGTTGATGGACTTTTTGGTTGCTCCCATGTCATGGCTATTGTAATGCTGCGGCAATGCACATTTGCCTGCCTGTGTCTTTCCAATTCTGTCTTTTTAGGTTATAGGCCCAGGAGTTCGCCTGCTGGATCATATGGTAGCAAAATGTTTACCTTGTACAGGCACCGCCATTCTGTTCTCATTAGTGGCTCTTACCAGGTTACGTCCCACTTAAAGTTGAGGTGATGCTCTTCTCCACAACACCTTCAGCGTTTATTGTTTGGAGTATTTTTGCTGAAGTTTATTCTGACTAGTGTGAGCTGATACCACTTTGTGCTTGGATTTGCATGCGTCTCATAATACCTTGAAATTGAGCTTTCTGGCATGTCCTTTTTTTCTTCAAACTGTGAGTACAGCTTACCTCTTCAAATTGTTTTCGGGAAGTAGGTGTGACATCTAGAAATATTTTGGCCATTACCTCCCTCAAGACATTATGAGGGCAGGTTTCATTCACAGCCCTCCAGTACTGGTGCATATGAAGTGACCCTTAGCACAGGTTTTAAAGCTGCTGTTGCAGGTAACGGCCAGAGGGTGGCAGCATTTCTGCTTTTCCCAATCTGTTAACTAGGGAAACAGACCATCCTGGCAGTGGTGTTCCTCGGTTCTATATTAGAGTGGAATGTGCCCCCAAAAGCTGATGTCTCCTTACTTATGTTTGTTTTAGAAATCGAATTTCTCTATATTTTTTTATTGGAGTCATATTCCATTGTGTTCATGGACCACTTCTTCTTTGAGCATTCCTCTGTTGATGGACATTTTCGTAGCTTCCAAGTGTTGGCTATGGTAAATATTGCTGGAGTGCAGGATTGCCAGCATGTGTCTTTTCTTTTTTGTGGCACATGGGCCTCTCACTGCCGTGGGCCCTCCCATTGCAGAGCACAGGCTCCGGACGCACAGGCCCAGCAGCCATAGCTCACGGGAACAGCCGCTCCGTGGCAAGTGGGATCTTCCCGAATCGGGGCATGAACCCATGTCCCCTGCACTGGCAGGCGGACTCTCATCCACTGCGCGACCAGTGAATCCCAGCCTGTCTTTTTGATTCTCATCCCCTCAGGCGAAAGGCCCAGCAGTGGGTATACTTGATTGAATGGTAGCTCAGTATTTATCTTTACAAGGCACGTCATTTTTGTTTTCATGACTGGCTCTTACCATGTCCCACGTTGAAGCAAGGGTAGGCATTTCTCCAAAACCCCTTCAGCATTTATTGTTTGCAGAATTTTTCCTGATGGGCATTCTGACTGCTGTGAGCTGATAGGTTTTTGTCATTTGGATTTACATATCTTTAATTATTCCTAATGTTTAGCATTTTCCCATGCCTTTTTAAATTTCTGGCAGAGAAAAACAGGAAAAAAAACGGAGAGTACAGTTAAACTCTTGAAATTGTCTTCTTGGATGGTTGCCCTCTTTTGAATGTTCTGGTCAATTTTCGACCCCATGTTTGTTTTTGAGGGCAGGTGTTATTCACAGGCCTGCAATGAGTGTGACTATTTAGTGACCATTAGCAGTGGGTTTAAAGCTGCTGTTGTGGGAAATGGCCACAAGGCGGCAGCGTTTCTCCACTCCCAAGTCTGGTTCCTAGGGCAGCAGAGCCTTTCTGGGACCAATGGAGTACAGAAGAAGGCATCATTGAAGTCTAATACAGAATACCATGTCCTGGTGGATGGTAGAATGACCAGTAGGGTCTAGGAATTAGGAACTACTGGATGTATATCCTCGGTGGCTTCACTGACTGTCCTAACATCCTTTACCAGGTCCCCAGCAGCCCACGGGGCTCTCGTGGTCAGGCCCCTCCCAGGATATGGGGCTCACCTGGGCAGGGCCCCAGCAGCCAACGGGGTTCTCATGTTCAGGCCACTCCCAGGGTATGGAGCTCAGCTGTGAAACTACCCAGCAGCCCATGAGGCTCTCGTGCTTAGGCACCTCCCATGATACAGAGCTCCCGTGGGCAGGTACCATGGCAGGGCTGGGCACACAGGAACCGTGCACATAGCCCTCATTGCAGAGCACCCCAGAACGCCTGTCACGCAGAGCTGACACAGAGCACCTCAGAGCAGGACTTGAACTAACCAACAGCAGCTCCGACAGGTCTCTGACCCTGGGCATCACTCTGTGCAGCCTCCCTCTGCCTGGTCTTCCAGAGACTTCCACTGCAGCCGGGGCACCAGGCCTTTGTCTCCAACCATCCCCCCTCCTCTCCCTGACTCCTGGGTTCCTCTCATTAGGATTAGGTCTTCTTGAAATTGTCTCCCACTCATGGGCCAGATAAAATGATGAGAAAACAAGCCGGAGATGCAGCCCCTTGTCTATCCTGACTCTCAGGAGCCCACACCTGTTCCTTGGAACTGGCCGTTTCAGCGAGGTCCATTTTCTGCAATGTGAGCCACTGAGGGGTGAGGATTGGCTGACCGGAGCAGCCTGTCCCTACCGGCCAGCCCTCCCCAGGTGTGCCTGGGTTGAGGTCAATAGAAACACCGCTCCAGGGAGCAACAGCGCCTGCAGCTGTGCCTGACGCCATATTCTCTGCCCCGTCAGCAGTCTCGGGGCTGTGCTGGTGGGAGGGAGTGAGGGGGCACGGTTTTGTGGGTGGCCCGGTGTGAGAGGGGCTCTGCTGGACTTTCTGCAGGAGTTGCCAGACTGCCACCTGCTAAAGAAGAGGATGGGTCACCCATACCTTCCGCTGGAATTTCTCCGCGGGCAGAGGTGAGGGAGGAACAAAGCAGTGGGGGCCAAGACAGGACGGATATCTCAGGCAGGGAAATGGAAAGTTTTCAGAAGAGCGCCTGGGGCCAGGATCATCCTGGCTGGCCTGCAGGCACCAAGTCAGCCTGCGTGCTTTCGCTGGTGTGGATCCACGGCCCTTCCTCTATGCTTTCAAGTCCTTGTACATATTCAGGTGTTTTACCTGGGAAGGGAGGGAACAGTTCAGCAGCAGCTGGCTGGGGGCTCAGCTCACGTTTACTCACAGACGCCTATGTACGGTCCCCCAGCTTTGCAATGAGGACGCTCCTTGCGGGGGTGGGGGGGGGCTGCTGGCTGCATGGGAGATAATTCCCTACCTCTGACCAACTTCAGAATTGTTTACCACTGGAGCAAGTGCCCTGATAGGGTTTTCCTCTGTATAACTAGTGGGTTCTGTTTATTTTTTCTGTTTTGTTTCAAGGTAGATTTTATTCCTCATTTATGTATTTATAGATATAAGCATGGAAATAATTCATTCATACAAATACATCTGTGTGAAGGGAAGAACGTTTTTCTGTTTTATTTTTAAATTTTATTTGTTTTTAAAAATTTTGAAATTTAGTATTATTTATTTTTTTAGACAGCAGGTTATTATTAGTTATCTATTTTATACATATACATGTATACAGGTCAATCCCAATCTCCCAACTCATCCCACCACCACCACCCCATGGCTTCCCCCCCTTGGTTTCCATACGTTTGTTCTCTAACCCTGTGTCTCTAATTCTGCCCTGCAAACCGGTTCATCTGTACCAGTTTTCTAGGTTCCACATATATGCATTAATACACAATATTTGTTTTTCTCTTTCTGACTTACTTCTCTCGGTATGACAGTCTCTAGATCCATCCACGTCTCTACAAATGACCCCGTTTCATTCCTTTTTATGGCTGAGTAATATTCCATTTTATATATGTACCACATCTTTATCCATTCGTCTGTCTGTGGGCATTTAGGTTGCTTCCATTACCTGGCTATTGTAAATAGTGCTGCAATGAACATTGTGGTGAATGTGTCTTTTGGATTTATGGTTTTCTCTGGGTATATGCCCAGAAGTGGGATTGCTGGATCATATGGTAATTGTATTTTTAGTTTTTCTAATGAACCTCCATACTGTTCTCCATAGTGACTGTATCAATTGACATGCCCACCAATAGTGGAAGAGGGATCCATGTGTCCACACCCTCCGCAGCATTTGTAGTTTGTCGATTTTCTGATGATGCCCATTCTAACAGGTGTGAGGTGATACCTCATTGAAGTTTTGACTTGCATTTCTCTAATAATTAGTGATGTTGAGCAGCTTTTCATGTGCATCCTGGCCATCTCTGGGTCTCCTTTGAAGAAATGTCTATTTAGATATTCTACCCATTTTTGAAGTGGGTTGTATTTTTTTAATATTAAGCTGCATGAGCTGTTTATATATATTGGAGATTAAACCTTTGTCCATTGATTCGTTTCCACATATTTCCTCCCATTCTGAGGGTTGCCTTTTTCCATTCCCGTTTTTTAACAAAAGAAAGAAAGAAAGAAAAAGAAGCAGAACACAAATGTCCGTAAAATATGCCTCTTGAAACTGTCGTTTTGAAATATGGAGGTGTTTTGAATTTTTTGGTCGGTATACGACCCCAGGATTTGTTTTCAGGGCAGGTCTCATTTACAGGCCTGCAATTATTTTGAATATCAACTGACCATTAGCGCTGGGATTAAAGCTGCTGTTGTGTGAAACGGCCACAAGGTGGCAGCAGTTCTCCTTTACCAAATCTGGTGACTAGGGCAACAGAGCCTCAATGGAAGTCGTGTTCTAGGTTGTAATTTAGAATGGAATGTGCCAGGAAAAAGACCCTTAAGTTTGTCTCACTATTTCTTGTTCGGTTTTTTTTTCATTTAATTTTTATTTTTTATCACAGCCAGTTTGATTACAATGTTTGGCTTGTTGTAGGTGTGCAAGATGTGGTTCTTTTACGCATATACATATGTCTGTTCTTCCTGGGATCCTTTTCCATGTACGTTATGACAGAATGTTGACTAATCTTCTCTTGGTATTCCGTAGGTGTTTGGTGTCTATATATTTCACCTGTGTTTGTATATGTCTCTTAACCCCAATATCCTAATGTATCCAATCCTCACACCTTTCCATTGGTGAACCGTAAGTTTGTTTAATGAATCTGCGATTGCCCTTCTCTTTGGAAATATCTTCACTAGTATCAAGTTTTAGGTAACACCTATAAGTGATATCATACGATATGTGTCTTTCTCTTTCTGACTTACTACAAGTCACGTGATTACCTCTAGACTCATCTACGGTGCTGCAAATGGCATTGTGTCCTTTTTTTTCCTTGGCTAATATTCTGTCTGTACATGTACCAGTTATTCTTTGACCACTCATCTGTTGATGGACTTTTTGGTTGCTCCCATGTCATGGCTATTGTAATGCTGCGGCAATGCACATTTGCCTGCCTGTGTCTTTCCAATTCTGTCTTCTTAGGTTATAGGCCCAGGAGTTCGCCTGCTGGATCATATGGTAGCAAAATGTTTACCTTGTACAGGCACCGCCATTCTGTTCTCATTAGTGGCTCTTACCAGGTTACGTCCCACTTAAAGTTGAGGTGATGCTCTTCTCCACAACACCTTCAGCGTTTATTGTTTGGAGTATTTTTGCTGAAGTTTATTCTGACTAGTGTGAGCTGATACCACTTTGTGCTTGGATTTGCATGCGTCTCATAATACCTTGAAATTGAGCTTTCTGGCATGTCCTTTTTTTCTTCAAACTGTGAGTACAGCTTACCTCTTCAAATTGTTTTCGGGAAGTAGGTGTGACATTTAGAAATATTTTGGCCATTACCTCCCTCAAGACATTATGAGGGCAGGTTTCATTCACAGCCCTCCAGTACTGGTGCATATGAAGTGACCCTTAGCACAGGTTTTAAAGCTGCTGTTGCAGGTAACGGCCAGAGGGTGGCAGCATTTCTGTTTTTCCCAATCTGTTAACTAGGGAAACAGACCATCCTGGCAGTGGTGTTCCTCGGTTATATATTAGAGTGGAATGTGCCCCCCAAAGCTGATGTCTCCTTACTTATGTTTGTTTTAGAAATTGAATTTCTCTATATTTTTTTATTGGAGTCATATTCCATTGTGTTCATGGACCACTTCTTCTTTGAGCATTCCTCTGTTGATGGACATTTTCGTAGCTTCCAAGTGTTGGCTATGGTAAATATTGCTGGAGTGCAGGATTGCCAGCATGTGTCTTTTCTTTTTTGTGGTACATGGGCCTCTCACTGCCGTGGGCCCTCCCATTGCAGAGCACAGGCTCCGGACGCACAGGCCCAGCAGCCATAGCTCACGGGAACAGCCGCTCCGTGGCAAGTGGGATCTTCCCGAATCGGGGCATGAACCCATGTCCCCTGCACTGGCAGGCAGACTCTCATCCACTGCTCCACCAGTGAATCCCAGCCTGTCTTTTTGATTCTCATCCCCTCAGGCGAAAGGCCCAGCAGTGGGTATACTTGATTGAATGGTAGCTCAGTATTTATCTTTACAAGGCACGTCATTTTTGTTTTCATGACTGGCTCTTACCATGTCCCACGTTGAAGCAAGGGTAGGCATTTCTCCAAAACCCCTTCAGCATTTATTGTTTGCAGAATTTTTCCTGATGGGCATTCTGACTGCTGTGAGCTGATAGGTTTTTGTCATTTGGATTTACATATCTTTAATTATTCCTAATGTTTAGCATTTTCCCATGCCTTTTTAAATTTCTGGCAGAGAAAAACAGAAAAAAAAACGGAGAGTACAGTTAAACTCTTGAAATTGTCTTCTTGGATGGTTGCCCTCTTTTGAATGTTCTGGTCAATTTTCAACCCCATGTTTGTTTTTGAGGGCAGGTGTTATTCACAGGCCTGCAATGAGTGTGACTATTTAGTGACCATTAGCAGTGGGTTTAAAGCTGCTGTTGTGGGAAATGGCCACAAGGCGGCAGCGTTTCTCCACTCCCAAGTCTGGTTCCTAGGGCAGCAGAGCCTTTCTGGGACCAATGGAATACAGAAGAAGGCATCATTGAAGTCTAATACAGAATACCATGTCCTGGTGGATGGTAGAATGACCAGTAGGGTCTAGGAATTAGGAACTACTGGATGTATATGCTCGGTGGCTTCACTGACTGTCCTAACATCTTTTACCAGGTCCCCAGCAGCCCACGGGGCTCTCGTGGTCAGGCCCCTCCCAGGATATGGGGCTCACCTGGGCAGGGCCCCAGCAGCCAACGGGGTTCTCATGTTCAGGCCACTCCCAGGGTATGGAGCTCAGCTGTGAAACTACCCAGCAGCCCATGAGGCTCTCATGCTTAGGCACCTCCCATGATACAGAGCCCCTGTGGGCAGGTACCATGGCAGGGCTGGGCACACAGGAACCGTGCACATAGCCCTCATTGCAGAGCACCCCAGAACGCCTGTCACGCAGAGCTGACACAGAGCACCTCAGAGCAGGACTTGAACTAACCAACAGCAGCTCCGACAGGTCTCTGACCCTGGGCATCACTCTGTGCAGCCTCCCTCTGCCTGGTCTTCCAGAGACTTCCACTGCAGCCGGGGCACCAGGCCTTTGTCTCCAACCATCCCCCCTCCTCTCCCTGACTCCTGGGTTCCTCTCATTAGGATTAGGTCTTCTTGAAATTGTCTCCCACTCATGGGCCAGATAAAATGATGAGAAAACAAGCCGGAGATGCAGCCCCTTGTCTATCCTGACTCTCAGGAGCCCACACCTGTTCCTTGGAACTGGCCGTTTCAGCGAGGTCCATTTTCTGCAATGTGAGCCACTGAGGGGTGAGGATTGGCTGACCGGAGCAGCCTGTCCCTACCGGCCAGCCCTCCCCAGGTGTGCCTGGGTTGAGGTCAATAGAAACACCGCTCCAGGGAGCAACAGCGCCTGCAGCTGTGCCTGACGCCATATTCTCTGCCCCGTCAGCAGTCTCGGGGCTGTGCTGGTGGGAGGGAGTGAGGGGGCACGGTTTTGTGGGTGGCCCGGTGTGAGAGGGGCTCTGCTGGACTTTCTGCAGGAGTTGCCAGACTGCCACCTGCTAAAGAAGAGGATGGGTCACCCATACCTTCCGCTGGAATTTCTCCGCGGGCAGAGGTGAGGGAGGAACAAAGCAGTGGGGGCCAAGACAGGACGGATATCTCAGGCAGGGAAATGGAAAGTTTTCAGAAGAGCGCCTGGGGCCAGGATCATCCTGGCTGGCCTGCAGGCACCAAGTCAGCCTGCGTGCTTTCGCTGGTGTGGATCCACGGCCCTTCCTCTATGCTTTCAAGTCCTTGTACATATTCAGGTGTTTTACCTGGGAAGGGAGGGAACAGTTCAGCAGCAGCTGGCTGGGGGCTCAGCTCACGTTTACTCACAGACGCCTATGTACGGTCCCCCAGCTTTGCAATGAGGACGCTCCTTGCGGGGGTGGGGGGGGGCTGCTGGCTGCATGGGAGATAATTCCCTACCTCTGACCAACTTCAGAATTGTTTACCACTGGAGCAAGTGCCCTGATAGGGTTTTCCTCTG
This sequence comes from Mesoplodon mirus, assembly GCF_964341445.2. NCBI lineage: Eukaryota > Metazoa > Chordata > Mammalia > Artiodactyla > Ziphiidae > Mesoplodon > Mesoplodon mirus. The sequence goes on from NC_138979.1 coordinate 94,501,410, forward strand.
TATAACTAGTGGGTTCTGTTTATTTTTTCTGTTTTGTTTCAAGGTAGATTTTATTCCTCATTTATGTATTTATAGATATAAGCATGGAAATAATTCATTCATACAAATACATCTGTGTGAAGGGAAGAACGTTTTTCTGTTTTATTTTTAAATTTTATTTGTTTTTAAAAATTTTGAAATTTAGTATTATTTATTTTTTTAGACAGCAGGTTATTATTAGTTATCTATTTTATACATATACATGTATAAAGGTCAATCCCAATCTCCCAACTCATCCCACCACCACCACCCCATGGCTTCCCCCCCTTGGTTTCCATACGTTTGTTCTCTAACCCTGTGTCTCTAATTCTGCCCTGCAAACCGGTTCATCTGTACCAGTTTTCTAGGTTCCACATATATGCATTAATACACAATATTTGTTTTTCTCTTTCTGACTTACTTCTCTCGGTATGACAGTCTCTAGATCCATCCACGTCTCTACAAATGACCCCGTTTCATTCCTTTTTATGGCTGAGTAATATTCCATTTTATATATGTACCACATCTTTATCCATTCGTCTGTCTGTGGGCATTTAGGTTGCTTCCATTACCTGGCTATTGTAAATAGTGCTGCAATGAACATTGTGGTGAATGTGTCTTTTGGATTTATGGTTTTCTCTGGGTATATGCCCAGAAGTGGGATTGCTGGATCATATGGTAATTGTATTTTTAGTTTTTCTAATGAACCTCCATACTGTTCTCCATAGTGACTGTATCAATTGACATGCCCACCAATAGTGGAAGAGGGATCCATGTGTCCACACCCTCCGCAGCATTTGTAGTTTGTCGATTTTCTGATGATGCCCATTCTAACAGGTGTGAGGTGATACCTCATTGAAGTTTTGACTTGCATTTCTCTAATAATTAGTGATGTTGAGCAGCTTTTCATGTGCATCCTGGCCATCTCTGGGTCTCCTTTGAAGAAATGTCTATTTAGATATTCTACCCATTTTTGAAGTGGGTTGTATTTTTTTTAATATTAAGCTGCATGAGCTGTTTATATATATTGGAGATTAAACCTTTGTCCATTGATTCGTTTTCACATATTTCCTCCCATTCTGAGGGTTGCCTTTTTCCATTCCCGTTTTTTAACAAAAGAAAGAAAGAAAGAAAGAAAAAGAGGCAGAACACAAATGTCCGTAAAATATGCCTCTTGAAACTGTCGTTTTGAAATATGGAGGTGTTTTGAATTTTTTGGTTGGTATACGACCCCAGGATTTGTTTTCAGGGCAGGTCTCATTTACAGGCCTGCAATTATTTTGAATATCAACTGACCATTAGCGCTGGGATTAAAGCTGCTGTTGTGTGAAACGGCCACAAGGTGGCAGCAGTTCTCCTTTACCAAATCTGGTGACTAGGGCAACAGAGCCTCAATGGAAGTCGTGTTCTAGGTTGTAATTTAGAATGGAATGTGCCAGGAAAAGGACCCTTAAGTTTGTCTCACTATTTCTTGTTCGGTTTTTTTTTCATTTAATTTTTATTTTTTATCACAGCCAGTTTGATTACAATGTTTGGCTTGTTGTAGGTGTGCAAGATGTGGTTCTTTTACGCATATACATATGTCTGTTCTTCCTGGGATCCTTTTCCATGTACGTTATGACAGAATGTTGACTAATCTTCTCTTGGTATTCCGTAGGTGTTTGGTGTCTATATATTTCACCTGTGTTTGTATATGTCTCTTAACCCCAATATCCTAATGTATCCAATCCTCACACCTTTCCATTGGTGAACCGTAAGTTTGTTTAATGAATCTGCGATTGCCCTTCTCTGTGGAAATATCTTCACTAGTATCAAGTTTTAGGTAACACCTATAAGTGATATCATACGATATGTGTCTTTCTCTTTCTGACTTACTACAAGTCACGTGATTACCTCTAGACTCATCTACGGTGCTGCAGATGGCATTGTGTCCTTTTTTTCCTTGGCTAATATTCTGTCTGTACATGTACCAGTTCTTCTTTGACCACTCATCTGTTGATGGACTTTTTGGTTGCTCCCATGTCATGGCTATTGTAATGCTGCGGCAATGCACATTTGCCTGCCTGTGTCTTTCCAATACTGTCTTCTTAGGTTATAGGCCCAGGAGTTCGCCTGCTGGATCATATGGTAGCAAAATGTTTACCTTGTACAGGCACCGCCATTCTGTTCTCATTAGTGGCTCTTACCAGGTTACGTCCCACTTAAAGTTGAGGTGATGCTCTTCTCCACAACACCTTCAGCGTTTATTGTTTGGAGTATTTTTGCTGAAGTTTATTCTGACTAGTGTGAGCTGATACCACTTTGTGCTTGGATTTGCATGCGTCTCATAATACCTTGAAATTGAGCTTTCTGGCATGTCCTTTTTTTCTTCAAACTGTGAGTACAGCTTACCTCTTCAAATTGTTTTCGGGAAGTAGGTGTGACATCTAGAAATATTTTGGCCATTACCTCCCTCAAGACATTATGAGGGCAGGTTTCATTCACAGCCCTCCAGTACTGGTGCATATGAAGTGACCCTTAGCACAGGTTTTAAAGCTGCTGTTGCAGGTAACGGCCAGAGGGTGGCAGCATTTCTGCTTTTCCCAATCTGTTAACTAGGGAAACAGACCATCCTGGCAGTGGTGTTCCTCGGTTCTATATTAGAGTGGAATGTGCCCCCAAAAGCTGATGTCTCCTTACTTATGTTTGTTTTAGAAATCGAATTTCTCTATATTTTTTTATTGGAGTCATATTCCATTGTGTTCATGGACCACTTCTTCTTTGAGCATTCCTCTGTTGATGGACATTTTCGTAGCTTCCAAGTGTTGGCTATGGTAAATATTGCTGGAGTGCAGGATTGCCAGCATGTGTCTTTTCTTTTTTGTGGTACATGGGCCTCTCACTGCCGTGGGCCCTCCCATTGCAGAGCACAGGCTCCGGACGCACAGGCCCAGCAGCCATAGCTCACGGGAACAGCCGCTCCGTGGCAAGTGGGATCTTCCCGAATCGGGGCATGAACCCATGTCCCCTGCACTGGCAGGCGGACTCTCATCCACTGCGCGACCAGTGAATCCCAGCCTGTCTTTTTGATTCTCATCCCCTCAGGCGAAAGGCCCAGCAGTGGGTATACTTGATTGAATGGTAGCTCAGTATTTATCTTTACAAGGCACGTCATTTTTGTTTTCATGACTGGCTCTTACCATGTCCCACGTTGAAGCCAGGGTAGGCATTTCTCCAAAACCCCTTCAGCATTTATTGTTTGCAGAATTTTTCCTGATGGGCATTCTGACTGCTGTGAGCTGATAGGTTTTTGTCATTTGGATTTACATATCTTTAATTATTCCTAATGTTTAGCATTTTCCCATGCCTTTTTAAATTTCTGGCAGAGAAAAACAGGAAAAAAAAAACGGAGAGTACAGTTAAACTCTTGAAATTGTCTTCTTGGATGGTTGCCCTCTTTTGAATGTTCTGGTCAATTTTCGACCCCATGTTTGTTTTTGAGGGCAGGTGTTATTCACAGGCCTGCAATGAGTGTGACTATTTAGTGACCATTAGCAGTGGGTTTAAAGCTGCTGTTGTGGGAAATGGCCACAAGGCGGCAGCGTTTCTCCACTCCCAAGTCTGGTTCCTAGGGCAGCAGATCCTTTCTGGGACCAATGGAATACAGAAGAAGGCATCATTGAAGTCTAATACAGAATACCATGTCCTGGTGGATGGTAGAATGGCCAGTAGGGTCTAGGAATTAGGAACTACTGGATGTATATCCTCGGTGGCTTCACTGACTGTCCTAACATCCTTTACCAGGTCCCCAGCAGCCCACGGGGCTCTCGTGGTCAGGCCCCTCCCAGGATATGGGGCTCACCTGGGCAGGGCCCCAGCAGCCAACGGGGTTCTCATGTTCAGGCCACTCCCAGGGTATGGAGCTCAGCTGTGAAACTACCCAGCAGCCCATGAGGCTCTCGTGCTTAGGCACCTCCCATGATACAGAGCTCCCGTGGGCAGGTACCATGGCAGGGCTGGGCACACAGGAACCGTGCACATAGCCCTCATTGCAGAGCACCCCAGAACGCCTGTCACGCAGAGCTGACACAGAGCACCTCAGAGCAGGACTTGAACTAACCAACAGCAGCTCCGACAGGTCTCTGACCCTGGGCATCACTCTGTGCAGCCTCCCTCTGCCTGGTCTTCCAGAGACTTCCACTGCAGCCGGGGCACCAGGCCTTTGTCTCCAACCATCCCCCCTCCTCTCCCTGACTCCTGGGTTCCTCTCATTAGGATTAGGTCTTCTTGAAATTGTCTCCCACTCATGGGCCAGATAAAATGATGAGAAAACAAGCCGGAGATGCAGCCCCTTGTCTATCCTGACTCTCAGGAGCCCACACCTGTTCCTTGGAACTGGCCGTTTCAGCGAGGTCCATTTTCTGCAATGTGAGCCACTGAGGGGTGAGGATTGGCTGACCGGAGCAGCCTGTCCCTACCGGCCAGCCCTCCCCAGGTGTGCCTGGGTTGAGGTCAATAGAAACACCGCTCCAGGGAGCAACAGCGCCTGCAGCTGTGCCTGACGCCATATTCTCTGCCCCGTCAGCAGTCTCGGGGCTGTGCTGGTGGGAGGGAGTGAGGGGGCACGGTTTTGTGGGTGGCCCGGTGTGAGAGGGGCTCTGCTGGACTTTCTGCAGGAGTTGCCAGACTGCCACCTGCTAAAGAAGAGGATGGGTCACCCATACCTTCCGCTGGAATTTCTCCGCGGGCAGAGGTGAGGGAGGAACAAAGCAGTGGGGGCCAAGACAGGACGGATATCTCAGGCAGGGAAATGGAAAGTTTTCAGAAGAGCGCCTGGGGCCAGGATCATCCTGGCTGGCCTGCAGGCACCAAGTCAGCCTGCGTGCTTTCGCTGGTGTGGATCCACGGCCCTTCCTCTATGCTTTCAAGTCCTTGTACATATTCAGGTGTTTTACCTGGGAAGGGAGGGAACAGTTCAGCAGCAGCTGGCTGGGGGCTCAGCTCACGTTTACTCACAGACGCCTATGTACGGTCCCCCAGCTTTGCAATGAGGACGCTCCTTGCGGGGGTGGGGGGGGCTGCTGGCTGCATGGGAGATAATTCCCTACCTCTGACCAACTTCAGAATTGTTTACCACTGGAGCAAGTGCCCTGATAGGGTTTTCCTCTGTATAACTAGTGGGTTCTGTTTATTTTTTCTGTTTTGTTTCAAGGTAGATTTTATTCCTCATTTATGTATTTATAGATATAAGCATGGAAATAATTCATTCATACAAATACATCTGTGTGAAGGGAAGAACGTTTTTCTGTTTTATTTTTAAATTTTATTTGTTTTTAAAAATTTTGAAATTTAGTATTATTTATTTTTTTAGACAGCAGGTTATTATTAGTTATCTATTTTATACATATACATGTATACAGGTCAATCCCAATCTCCCAACTCATCCCACCACCACCACCCCATGGCTTCCCCCCCTTGGTTTCCATACGTTTGTTCTCTAACCCTGTGTCTCTAATTCTGCCCTGCAAACCGGTTCATCTGTACCAGTTTTCTAGGTTCCACATATATGCATTAATACACAATATTTGTTTTTCTCTTTCTGACTTACTTCTCTCGGTATGACAGTCTCTAGATCCATCCACGTCTCTACAAATGACCCCGTTTCATTCCTTTTTATGGCTGAGTAATATTCCATTTTATATATGTACCACATCTTTATCCATTCGTCTGTCTGTGGGCATTTAGGTTGCTTCCATTACCTGGCTATTGTAAATAGTGCTGCAATGAACATTGTGGTGAATGTGTCTTTTGGATTTATGGTTTTCTCTGGGTATATGCCCAGAAGTGGGATTGCTGGATCATATGGTAATTGTATTTTTAGTTTTTCTAATGAACCTCCATACTGTTCTCCATAGTGACTGTATCAATTGACATGCCCACCAATAGTGGAAGAGGGATCCATGTGTCCACACCCTCCGCAGCATTTGTAGTTTGTAGATTTTCTGATGATGCCCATTCTAACAGGTGTGAGGTGATACCTCATTGAAGTTTTGACTTGCATTTCTCTAATAATTAGTGATGTTGAGCAGCTTTTCATGTGCATCCTGGCCATCTCTGGGTCTCCTTTGAAGAAATGTCTATTTAGATATTCTACCCATTTTTGAAGTGGGTTGTATTTTTTTTAATATTAAGCTGCATGAGCTGTTTATATATATTGGAGATTAAACCTTTGTCCATTGATTCGTTTCCACATATTTCCTCCCATTCTGAGGGTTGCCTTTTTCCATTCCCGTTTTTTAACAAAAGAAAGAAAGAAAGAAAGAAAGAAAAAGAGGCAGAACACAAATGTCCGTAAAATATGCCTCTTGAAACTGTCGTTTTGAAATATGGAGGTGTTTTGAATTTTTTGGTCGGTATACGACCCCAGGATTTGTTTTCAGGGCAGGTCTCATTTACAGGCCTGCAATTATTCTGAATATCAACTGACCATTAGCGCTGGGATTAAAGCTGCTGTTGTGTGAAACGGCCACAAGGTGGCAGCAGTTCTCCTTTACCAAATCTGGTGACTAGGGCAACAGAGCCTCAATGGAAGTCGTGTTCTAGGTTCTAATTTAGAATGGAATGTGCCAGGAAAAAGACCCTTATGTTTGTCTCACTATTTCTTGTTGGGTTTTTTTTCATTTAATTTTTATTTTTTATCACAGCAAGTTTGATTACAATGTTTGGCTTGTTGTAGGTGTGCAAGATGTGGTTCTTTTACGCATATACATATGTCTGTTCTTCCTGGGATCCTTTTCCATGTACGTTATGACAGAATGTTGACTAATCTTCTCTTGGTATTCCGTAGGTGTTTGGTGTCTATATATTTCACCTGTGTTTGTATATGTCTCTTAACCCCAATATCCTAATGTATCCAATCCTCACACCTTTCCATTGGTGAACCGTAAGTTTGTTTAATGAATCTGCAATTGCCCTTCTCTGTGGAAATATCTTCACTAGTATCAAGTTTTAGGTAACACCTATAAGTGATATCATACGATATGTGTCTTTCTCTTTCTGACTTACTACAAGTCACGTGATTACCTCTAGACTCATCTACGGTGCTGCAGATGGCATTGTGTCCTTTTTTTCCTTGGCTAATATTCTGTCTGTACATGTACCAGTTCTTCTTTGACCACTCATCTGTCGATGGACTTTTTGGTTGCTCCCATGTCATGGCTATTGTAATGCTGCGGCAATGCACATTTGCCTGCCTGTGTCTTTCCAATTCTGTCTTCTTAGGTTATAGGCCCAGGAGTTCGCCTGCTGGATCATATGGTAGCAAAATGTTTACCTTGTACAGGCACCGCCATTCTGTTCTCATTAGTGGCTCTTACCAGGTTACGTCCCACTTAAAGTTGAGGTGATGCTCTTCTCCACAACACCTTCAGCGTTTATTGTTTGGAGTATTTTTGCTGAAGTTTATTCTGACTAGTGTGAGCTGATACCACTTTGTGCTTGGATTTGCATGCGTCTCATAATACCTTGAAATTGAGCTTTCTGGCATGTCCTTTTTTTCTTCAAACTGTGAGTACAGCTTACCTCTTCAAATTGTTTTCGGGAAGTAGGTGTGACATTTAGAAATATTTTGGCCATTACCTCCCTCAAGACATTATGAGGGCAGGTTTCATTCACAGCCCTCCAGTACTGGTGCATATGAAGTGACCCTTAGCACAGGTTTTAAAGCTGCTGTTGCAGGTAACGGCCAGAGGGTGGCAGCATTTCTGCTTTTCCCAATCTGTTAACTAGGGAAACAGACCATCCTGGCAGTGGTGTTCCTCGGTTCTATATTAGAGTGGAATGTGCCCCCAAAAGCTGATGTCTCCTTACTTATGTTTGTTTTAGAAATCGAATTTCTCTATATTTTTTTATTGGAGTCATATTCCATTGTGTTCATGGACCACTTCTTCTTTGAGCATTCCTCTGTTGATGGACATTTTCGTAGCTTCCAAGTGTTGGCTATGGTAAATATTGCTGGAGTGCAGGATTGCCAGCATGTGTCTTTTCTTTTTTGTGGTACATGGGCCTCTCACTGCCGTGGGCCCTCCCATTGCAGAGCACAGGCTCCGGACGCACAGGCCCAGCAGCCATAGCTCACGGGAACAGCCGCTCCGCGGCATGTGGGATCTTCCCGAATCGGGGCATGAACCCATGTCCCCTGCACTGGCAGGCGGACTCTCATCCACTGCGCCACCAGTGAATCCCAGCCTGTCTTTTTGATTCTCATCCCCTCAGGCGAAAGGCCCAGCAGTGGGTATACTTGATTGAATGGTAGCTCAGTATTTATCTTTACAAGGCACGTCATTTTTGTTTTCATGACTGGCTCTTACCATGTCCCACGTTGAAGCAAGGGTAGGCATTTCTCCAAAACCCCTTCAGCATTTATTGTTTGCAGAATTTTTCCTGATGGGCATTCTGACTGCTGTGAGCTGATAGGTTTTTGTCATTTGGATTTACATATCTTTAATTATTCCTAATGTTTAGCATTTTCCCATGCCTTTTTAAATTTCTGGCAGAGAAAAACAGGAAAAAAAACGGAGAGTACAGTTAAACTCTTGAAATTGTCTTCTTGGATGGTTGCCCTCTTTTGAATGTTCTGGTCAATTTTCGACCCCATGTTTGTTTTTGAGGGCAGGTGTTATTCACAGGCCTGCAATGAGTGTGACTATTTAGTGACCATTAGCAGTGGGTTTAAAGCTGCTGTTGTGGGAAATGGCCACAAGGCGGCAGCGTTTCTCCACTCCCAAGTCTGGTTCCTAGGGCAGCAGAGCCTTTCTGGGACCAATGGAGTACAGAAGAAGGCATCATTGAAGTCTAATACAGAATACCATGTCCTGGTGGATGGTAGAATGACCAGTAGGGTCTAGGAATTAGGAACTACTGGATGTATATCCTCGGTGGCTTCACTGACTGTCCTAACATCCTTTACCAGGTCCCCAGCAGCCCACGGGGCTCTCGTGGTCAGGCCCCTCCCAGGATATGGGGCTCACCTGGGCAGGGCCCCAGCAGCCAACGGGGTTCTCATGTTCAGGCCACTCCCAGGGTATGGAGCTCAGCTGTGAAACTACCCAGCAGCCCATGAGGCTCTCGTGCTTAGGCACCTCCCATGATACAGAGCTCCCGTGGGCAGGTACCATGGCAGGGCTGGGCACACAGGAACCGTGCACATAGCCCTCATTGCAGAGCACCCCAGAACGCCTGTCACGCAGAGCTGACACAGAGCACCTCAGAGCAGGACTTGAACTAACCAACAGCAGCTCCGACAGGTCTCTGACCCTGGGCATCACTCTGTGCAGCCTCCCTCTGCCTGGTCTTCCAGAGACTTCCACTGCAGCCGGGGCACCAGGCCTTTGTCTCCAACCATCCCCCCTCCTCTCCCTGACTCCTGGGTTCCTCTCATTAGGATTAGGTCTTCTTGAAATTGTCTCCCACTCATGGGCCAGATAAAATGATGAGAAAACAAGCCGGAGATGCAGCCCCTTGTCTATCCTGACTCTCAGGAGCCCACACCTGTTCCTTGGAACTGGCCGTTTCAGCGAGGTCCATTTTCTGCAATGTGAGCCACTGAGGGGTGAGGATTGGCTGACCGGAGCAGCCTGTCCCTACCGGCCAGCCCTCCCCAGGTGTGCCTGGGTTGAGGTCAATAGAAACACCGCTCCAGGGAGCAACAGCGCCTGCAGCTGTGCCTGACGCCATATTCTCTGCCCCGTCAGCAGTCTCGGGGCTGTGCTGGTGGGAGGGAGTGAGGGGGCACGGTTTTGTGGGTGGCCCGGTGTGAGAGGGGCTCTGCTGGACTTTCTGCAGGAGTTGCCAGACTGCCACCTGCTAAAGAAGAGGATGGGTCACCCATACCTTCCGCTGGAATTTCTCCGCGGGCAGAGGTGAGGGAGGAACAAAGCAGTGGGGGCCAAGACAGGACGGATATCTCAGGCAGGGAAATGGAAAGTTTTCAGAAGAGCGCCTGGGGCCAGGATCATCCTGGCTGGCCTGCAGGCACCAAGTCAGCCTGCGTGCTTTCGCTGGTGTGGATCCACGGCCCTTCCTCTATGCTTTCAAGTCCTTGTACATATTCAGGTGTTTTACCTGGGAAGGGAGGGAACAGTTCAGCAGCAGCTGGCTGGGGGCTCAGCTCACGTTTACTCACAGACGCCTATGTACGGTCCCCCAGCTTTGCAATGAGGACGCTCCTTGCGGGGGTGGGGGGGGGGCTGCTGGCTGCATGGGAGATAATTCCCTACCTCTGACCAACTTCAGAATTGTTTACCACTGGAGCAAGTGCCCTGATAGGGTTTTCCTCTGTATAACTAGTGGGTTCTGTTTATTTTTTCTGTTTTGTTTCAAGGTAGATTTTATTCCTCATTTATGTATTTATAGATATAAGCATGGAAATAATTCATTCATACAAATACATCTGTGTGAAGGGAAGAACGCTTTTCTGTTTTATTTTTAAATTTTATTTGTTTTTAAAAATTTTGAAATTTAGTATTATTTATTTTTTTAGACAGCAGGTTATTATTAGTTATCTATTTTATACATATACATGTATACAGGTCAATCCCAATCTCCCAACTCATCCCACCACCACCACCCCATGGCTTCCCCCCCTTGGTTTCCATACGTTTGTTCTCTAACCCTATGTCTCTAATTCTGCCCTGCAAACCGGTTCATCTGTACCAGTTTTCTAGGTTCCACATATATGCATTAATACACAATATTTGTTTTTCTCTTTCTGACTTACTTCTCTCGGTATGACAGTCTCTAGATCCATCCACGTCTCTACAAATGACCCCGTTTCATTCCTTTTTATGGCTGAGTAATATTCCATTTTATATATGTACCACATCTTTATCCATTCGTCTGTCTGTGGGCATTTAGGTTGCTTCCATTACCTGGCTATTGTAAATAGTGCTGCAATGAACATTGTGGTGAATGTGTCTTTTGGATTTATGGTTTTCTCTGGGTATATGCCCAGAAGTGGGATTGCTGGATCATATGGTAATTGTATTTTTAGTTTTTCTAATGAACCTCCATACTGTTCTCCATAGTGACTGTATCAATTGACATGCCCACCAATAGTGGAAGAGGGATCCATGTGTCCACACCCTCCGCAGCATTTGTAGTTTGTCGATTTTCTGATGATGCCCATTCTAACAGGTGTGAGGTGATACGTCATTGAAGTTTTGACTTGCATTTCTCTAATAATTAGTGATGTTGAGCAGCTTTTCATGTGCATCCTGGCCATCTCTGGGTCTCCTTTGAAGAAATGTCTATTTAGATATTCTACCCATTTTTGAAGTGGGTTGTATTTTTTTTAATATTAAGCTGCATGAGCTGTTTATATATATTGGAGATTAAACCTTTGTCCATTGATTCGTTTCCACATATTTCCTCCCATTCTGAGGGTTGCCTTTTTCCATTCCCGTTTTTTAACAAAAGAAAGAAAGAAAGAAAAAGAAGCAGAACACAAATGTCCGTAAAATATGCCTCTTGAAACTGTCGTTTTGAAATATGGAGGTGTTTTGAATTTTTTGGTCGGTATACGACCCCAGGATTTGTTTTCAGGGCAGGTCTCATTTACAGGCCTGCAATTATTCTGAATATCAACTGACCATTAGCGCTGGGATTAAAGCTGCTGTTGTGTGAAACGGCCACAAGGTGGCAGCAGTTCTCCTTTACCAAATCTGGTGACTAGGGCAACAGAGCCTCAATGGAAGTCGTGTTCTAGGTTGTAATTTAGAATGGAATGTGCCAGGAAAAAGACCCTTAAGTTTGTCTCACTATTTCTTGTTCGGTTTTTTTTTCATTTAATTTTTATTTTTTATCACAGCAAGTTTGATTACAATGTTTGGCTTGTTGTAGGTGTGCAAGATGTGGTTCTTTTACGCATATACATATGTCTGTTCTTCCTGGGATCCTTTTCCATGTACGTTATGACAGAATGTTGACTAATCTTCTCTTGGTATTCCGTAGGTGTTTGGTGTCTATATATTTCACCTGTGTTTGTATATGTCTCTTAACCCCAATATCCTAATGTATCCAATCCTCACACCTTTCCATTGGTGAACCGTAAGTTTGTTTAATGAATCTGCGATTGCCCTTCTCTGTGGAAATATCTTCACTAGTATCAAGTTTTAGGTAACACCTATAAGTGATATCATACGATATGTGTCTTTCTCTTTCTGACTTACTACAAGTCACGTGATTACCTCTAGACTCATCTACGGTGCTGCAAATGGCATTGTGTCCTTTTTTTCCTTGGCTAATATTCTGTCTGTACATGTACCAGTTCTTCTTTGACCACTCATCTGTTGATGGACTTTTTGGTTGCTCCCATGTCATGGCTATTGTAATGCTGCGGCAATGCACATTTGCCTGCCTGTGTCTTTCCAATTCTGTCTTCTTAGGTTATAGGCCCAGGAGTTCGCCTGCTGGATCATATGGTAGCAAAATGTTTACCTTGTACAGGCACCGCCATTCTGTTCTCATTAGTGGCTCTTACCAGGTTACGTCCCACTTAAAGTTGAGGTGATGCTCTTCTCCACAACACCTTCAGCGTTTATTGTTTGGAGTATTTTTGCTGAAGTTTATTCTGACTAGTGTGAGCTGATACCACTTTGTGCTTGGATTTGCATGCGTCTCATAATACCTTGAAATTGAGCTTTCTGGCATGTCCTTTTTTTCTTCAAACTGTGAGTACAGCTTACCTCTTCAAATTGTTTTCGGGAAGTAGGTGTGACATTTAGAAATATTTTGGCCATTACCTCCCTCAAGACATTATGAGGGCAGGTTTCATTCACAGCCCTCCAGTACTGGTGCATATGAAGTGACCCTTAGCACAGGTTTTAAAGCTGCTGTTGCAGGTAACGGCCAGAGGGTGGCAGCATTTCTGCTTTTCCCAATCTGTTAACTAGGGAAACAGACCATCCTGGCAGTGGTGTTCCTCGGTTCTATATTAGAGTGGAATGTGCCCCCAAAAGCTGATGTCTCCTTACTTATGTTTGTTTTAGAAATCGAATTTCTCTATATTTTTTTATTGGAGTCATATTCCATTGTGTTCATGGACCACTTCTTCTTTGAGCATTCCTCTGTTGATGGACATTTTCGTAGCTTCCAAGTGTTGGCTATGGTAAATATTGCTGGAGTGCAGGATTGCCAGCATGTGTCTTTTCTTTTTTGTGGTACATGGGCCTCTCACTGCCGTGGGCCCTCCCATTGCAGAGCACAGGCTCCGGACGCACAGGCCCAGCAGCCATAGCTCACGGGAACAGCCGCTCCGCGGCATGTGGGATCTTCCCGAATCGGGGCATGAACCCATGTCCCCTGCACTGGCAGGCGGACTCTCATCCACTGCGCCACCAGTGAATCCCAGCCTGTCTTTTTGATTCTCATCCCCTCAGGCGAAAGGCCCAGCAGTGGGTATACTTGATTGAATGGTAGCTCAGTATTTATCTTTACAAGGCACGTCATTTTTGTTTTCATGACTGGCTCTTACCATGTCCCACGTTGAAGCAAGGGTAGGCATTTCTCCAAAACCCCTTCAGCATTTATTGTTTGCAGAATTTTTCCTGATGGGCATTCTGACTGCTGTGAGCTGATAGGTTTTTGTCATTTGGATTTACATATCTTTAATTATTCCTAATGTTTAGCATTTTCCCATGCCTTTTTAAATTTCTGGCAGAGAAAAACAGGAAAAAAAACGGAGAGTACAGTTAAACTCTTGAAATTGTCTTCTTGGATGGTTGCCCTCTTTTGAATGTTCTGGTCAATTTTCGACCCCATGTTTGTTTTTGAGGGCAGGTGTTATTCACAGGCCTGCAATGAGTGTGACTATTTAGTGACCATTAGCAGTGGGTTTAAAGCTGCTGTTGTGGGAAATGGCCACAAGGCGGCAGCGTTTCTCCACTCCCAAGTCTGGTTCCTAGGGCAGCAGAGCCTTTCTGGGACCAATGGAGTACAGAAGAAGGCATCATTGAAGTCTAATACAGAATACCATGTCCTGGTGGATGGTAGAATGACCAGTAGGGTCTAGGAATTAGGAACTACTGGATGTATATCCTCGGTGGCTTCACTGACTGTCCTAACATCCTTTACCAGGTCCCCAGCAGCCCACGGGGCTCTCGTGGTCAGGCCCCTCCCAGGATATGGGGCTCACCTGGGCAGGGCCCCAGCAGCCAACGGGGTTCTCATGTTCAGGCCACTCCCAGGGTATGGAGCTCAGCTGTGAAACTACCCAGCAGCCCATGAGGCTCTCGTGCTTAGGCACCTCCCATGATACAGAGCTCCCGTGGGCAGGTACCATGGCAGGGCTGGGCACACAGGAACCGTGCACATAGCCCTCATTGCAGAGCACCCCAGAACGCCTGTCACGCAGAGCTGACACAGAGCACCTCAGAGCAGGACTTGAACTAACCAACAGCAGCTCCGACAGGTCTCTGACCCTGGGCATCACTCTGTGCAGCCTCCCTCTGCCTGGTCTTCCAGAGACTTCCACTGCAGCCGGGGCACCAGGCCTTTGTCTCCAACCATCCCCCCTCCTCTCCCTGACTCCTGGGTTCCTCTCATTAGGATTAGGTCTTCTTGAAATTGTCTCCCACTCATGGGCCAGATAAAATGATGAGAAAACAAGCCGGAGATGCAGCCCCTTGTCTATCCTGACTCTCAGGAGCCCACACCTGTTCCTTGGAACTGGCCGTTTCAGCGAGGTCCATTTTCTGCAATGTGAGCCACTGAGGGGTGAGGATTGGCTGACCGGAGCAGCCTGTCCCTACCGGCCAGCCCTCCCCAGGTGTGCCTGGGTTGAGGTCAATAGAAACACCGCTCCAGGGAGCAACAGCGCCTGCAGCTGTGCCTGACGCCATATTCTCTGCCCCGTCAGCAGTCTCGGGGCTGTGCTGGTGGGAGGGAGTGAGGGGGCACGGTTTTGTGGGTGGCCCGGTGTGAGAGGGGCTCTGCTGGACTTTCTGCAGGAGTTGCCAGACTGCCACCTGCTAAAGAAGAGGATGGGTCACCCATACCTTCCGCTGGAATTTCTCCGCGGGCAGAGGTGAGGGAGGAACAAAGCAGTGGGGGCCAAGACAGGACGGATATCTCAGGCAGGGAAATGGAAAGTTTTCAGAAGAGCGCCTGGGGCCAGGATCATCCTGGCTGGCCTGCAGGCACCAAGTCAGCCTGCGTGCTTTCGCTGGTGTGGATCCACGGCCCTTCCTCTATGCTTTCAAGTCCTTGTACATATTCAGGTGTTTTACCTGGGAAGGGAGGGAACAGTTCAGCAGCAGCTGGCTGGGGGCTCAGCTCACGTTTACTCACAGACGCCTATGTACGGTCCCCCAGCTTTGCAATGAGGACGCTCCTTGCGGGGGTGGGGGGGGGGCTGCTGGCTGCATGGGAGATAATTCCCTACCTCTGACCAACTTCAGAATTGTTTACCACTGGAGCAAGTGCCCTGATAGGGTTTTCCTCTGTATAACTAGTGGGTTCTGTTTATTTTTTCTGTTTTGTTTCAAGGTAGATTTTATTCCTCATTTATGTATTTATAGATATAAGCATGGAAATAATTCATTCATACAAATACATCTGTGTGAAGGGAAGAACGCTTTTCTGTTTTATTTTTAAATTTTATTTGTTTTTAAAAATTTTGAAATTTAGTATTATTTATTTTTTTAGACAGCAGGTTATTATTAGTTATCTATTTTATACATATACATGTATACAGGTCAATCCCAATCTCCCAACTCATCCCACCACCACCACCCCATGGCTTCCCCCCCTTGGTTTCCATACGTTTGTTCTCTAACCCTATGTCTCTAATTCTGCCCTGCAAACCGGTTCATCTGTACCAGTTTTCTAGGTTCCACATATATGCATTAATACACAATATTTGTTTTTCTCTTTCTGACTTACTTCTCTCGGTATGACAGTCTCTAGATCCATCCACGTCTCTACAAATGACCCCGTTTCATTCCTTTTTATGGCTGAGTAATATTCCATTTTATATATGTACCACATCTTTATCCATTCGTCTGTCTGTGGGCATTTAGGTTGCTTCCATTACCTGGCTATTGTAAATAGTGCTGCAATGAACATTGTGGTGAATGTGTCTTTTGGATTTATGGTTTTCTCTGGGTATATGCCCAGAAGTGGGATTGCTGGATCATATGGTAATTGTATTTTTAGTTTTTCTAATGAACCTCCATACTGTTCTCCATAGTGACTGTATCAATTGACATGCCCACCAATAGTGGAAGAGGGATCCATGTGTCCACACCCTCCGCAGCATTTGTAGTTTGTCGATTTTCTGATGATGCCCATTCTAACAGGTGTGAGGTGATACGTCATTGAAGTTTTGACTTGCATTTCTCTAATAATTAGTGATGTTGAGCAGCTTTTCATGTGCATCCTGGCCATCTCTGGGTCTCCTTTGAAGAAATGTCTATTTAGATATTCTACCCATTTTTGAAGTGGGTTGTATTTTTTTTAATATTAAGCTGCATGAGCTGTTTATATATATTGGAGATTAAACCTTTGTCCATTGATTCGTTTCCACATATTTCCTCCCATTCTGAGGGTTGCCTTTTTCCATTCCCGTTTTTTAACAAAAGAAAGAAAGAAAGAAAAAGAAGCAGAACACAAATGTCCGTAAAATATGCCTCTTGAAACTGTCGTTTTGAAATATGGAGGTGTTTTGAATTTTTTGGTCGGTATACGACCCCAGGATTTGTTTTCAGGGCAGGTCTCATTTACAGGCCTGCAATTATTCTGAATATCAACTGACCATTAGCGCTGGGATTAAAGCTGCTGTTGTGTGAAACGGCCACAAGGTGGCAGCAGTTCTCCTTTACCAAATCTGGTGACTAGGGCAACAGAGCCTCAATGGAAGTCGTGTTCTAGGTTGTAATTTAGAATGGAATGTGCCAGGAAAAAGACCCTTAAGTTTGTCTCACTATTTCTTGTTCGGTTTTTTTTTCATTTAATTTTTATTTTTTATCACAGCAAGTTTGATTACAATGTTTGGCTTGTTGTAGGTGTGCAAGATGTGGTTCTTTTACGCATATACATATGTCTGTTCTTCCTGGGATCCTTTTCCATGTACGTTATGACAGAATGTTGACTAATCTTCTCTTGGTATTCCGTAGGTGTTTGGTGTCTATATATTTCACCTGTGTTTGTATATGTCTCTTAACCCCAATATCCTAATGTATCCAATCCTCACACCTTTCCATTGGTGAACCGTAAGTTTGTTTAATGAATCTGCGATTGCCCTTCTCTGTGGAAATATCTTCACTAGTATCAAGTTTTAGGTAACACCTATAAGTGATATCATACGATATGTGTCTTTCTCTTTCTGACTTACTACAAGTCACGTGATTACCTCTAGACTCATCTACGGTGCTGCAAATGGCATTGTGTCCTTTTTTTCCTTGGCTAATATTCTGTCTGTACATGTACCAGTTCTTCTTTGACCACTCATCTGTTGATGGACTTTTTGGTTGCTCCCATGTCATGGCTATTGTAATGCTGCGGCAATGCACATTTGCCTGCCTGTGTCTTTCCAATTCTGTCTTCTTAGGTTATAGGCCCAGGAGTTCGCCTGCTGGATCATATGGTAGCAAAATGTTTACCTTGTACAGGCACCGCCATTCTGTTCTCATTAGTGGCTCTTACCAGGTTACGTCCCACTTAAAGTTGAGGTGATGCTCTTCTCCACAACACCTTCAGCGTTTATTGTTTGGAGTATTTTTGCTGAAGTTTATTCTGACTAGTGTGAGCTGATACCACTTTGTGCTTGGATTTGCATGCGTCTCATAATACCTTGAAATTGAGCTTTCTGGCATGTCCTTTTTTTCTTCAAACTGTGAGTACAGCTTACCTCTTCAAATTGTTTTCGGGAAGTAGGTGTGACATTTAGAAATATTTTGGCCATTACCTCCTTCAAGACATTATGAGGGCAGGTTTCATTCACAGCCCTCCAGTACTGGTGCATATGAAGTGACCCTTAGCACAGGTTTTAAAGCTGCTGTTGCAGGTAACGGCCAGAGGGTGGCAGCATTTCTGCTTTTCCCAATCTGTTAACTAGGGAAACAGACCATCCTGGCAGTGGTGTTCCTCGGTTCTATATTAGAGTGGAATGTGCCCCCAAAAGCTGATGTCTCCTTATTTATGTTTGTGTTAGAAATCGAATTTCTCTATATTTTTTTATTGGAGTCATATTCCATTGTGTTCATGGACCACTTCTTCTTTGAGCATTCCTCTGTTGATGGACATTTTCGTAGCTTCCAAGTGTTGGCTATGGTAAATATTGCTGGAGTGCAGGATTGCCAGCATGTGTCTTTTCTTTTTTGTGGTACATGGGCCTCTCACTGCCGTGGGCCCTCCCATTGCAGAGCACAGGCTCCGGACGCACAGGCCCAGCAGCCATAGCTCACGGGAACAGCCGCTCCGTGGCAAGTGGGATCTTTCCGAATCGGGGCATGAACCCATGTCCCCTGCACTGGCAGGCGGACTCTCATCCACTGCGCCACCAGTGAATCCCAGCCTGTCTTTTTGATTCTCATCCCCTCAGGCGAAAGGCCCAGCAGTGGGTATACTTGATTGAATGGTAGCTCAGTATTTATCTTTACAAGGCACGTCATTTTTGTTTTCATGACTGGCTCTTACCATGTCCCACGTTGAAGCAAGGGTAGGCATTTCTCCAAAACCCCTTCAGCATTTATTGTTTGCAGAATTTTTCCTGATGGGCATTCTGACTGCAGTGAGCTGATAGGTTTTTGTCATTTGGATTTACATATCTTTAATTATTCCTAATGTTTAGCATTTTCCCATGCCTTTTTAAATTTCTGGCAGAGAAAAACAGAAAAAAAAAACGGAGAGTACAGTTAAACTCTTGAAATTGTCTTCTTGGATGGTTGCCCTCTTTTGAATGTTCTGGTCAATTTTCGACCCCATGTTTGTTTTTGAGGGCAGGTGTTATTCACAGGCCTGCAATGAGTGTGACTATTTAGTGACCATTAGCAGTGGGTTTAAAGCTGCTGTTGTGGGAAATGGCCACAAGGCGGCAGCGTTTCTCCACTCCCAAGTCTGGTTCCTAGGGCAGCAGAGCCTTTCTGGGACCAATGGAATACAGAAGAAGGCATCATTGAAGTCTAATACAGAATACCATGTCCTGGTGGATGGTAGAATGGCCAGTAGGGTCTAGGAATTAGGAACTACTGGATGTATATCCTCGGTGGCTTCACTGACTGTCCTAACATCCTTTACCAGGTCCCCAGCAGCCCACGGGGCTCTCGTGGTCAGGCCCCTCCCAGGATATGGGGCTCACCTGGGCAGGGCCCCAGCAGCCAACGGGGTTCTCATGTTCAGGCCACTCCCAGGGTATGGAGCTCAGCTGTGAAACTACCCAGCAGCCCATGGGGCTCTCGTGCTTAGGCACCTCCCATGATACAGAGCTCCCGTGGGCAGGTACCATGGCAGGGCTGGGCACACAGGAACCGTGCACATAGCCCTCATTGCAGAGCACCCCAGAACGCCTGTCACGCAGAGCTGACACAGAGCACCTCAGAGCAGGACTTGAACTAACCAACAGCAGCTCCGACAGGTCTCTGACCCTGGGCATCACTCTGTGCAGCCTCCCTCTGCCTGGTCTTCCAGAGACTTCCACTGCAGCCGGGGCACCAGGCCTTTGTCTCCAACCATCCCCCCTCCTCTCCCTGACTCCTGGGTTCCTCTCATTAGGATTAGGTCTTCTTGAAATTGTCTCCCACTCATGGGCCAGATAAAATGATGAGAAAACAAGCCGGAGATGCAGCCCCTTGTCTATCCTGACTCTCAGGAGCCCACACCTGTTCCTTGGAACTGGCCGTTTCAGCGAGGTCCATTTTCTGCAATGTGAGCCACTGAGGGGTGAGGATTGGCTGACCGGAGCAGCCTGTCCCTACCGGCCAGCCCTCCCCAGGTGTGCCTGGGTTGAGGTCAATAGAAACACCGCTCCAGGGAGCAACAGCGCCTGCAGCTGTGCCTGACGCCATATTCTCTGCCCCGTCAGCAGTCTCGGGGCTGTGCTGGTGGGAGGGAGTGAGGGGGCACGGTTTTGTGGGTGGCCCGGTGTGAGAGGGGCTCTGCTGGACTTTCTGCAGGAGTTGCCAGACTGCCACCTGCTAAAGAAGAGGATGGGTCACCCATACCTTCCGCTGGAATTTCTCCGCGGGCAGAGGTGAGGGAGGAACAAAGCAGTGGGGGCCAAGACAGGACGGATATCTCAGGCAGGGAAATGGAAAGTTTTCAGAAGAGCGCCTGGGGCCAGGATCATCCTGGCTGGCCTGCAGGCACCAAGTCAGCCTGCGTGCTTTCGCTGGTGTGGATCCACGGCCCTTCCTCTATGCTTTCAAGTCCTTGTACATATTCAGGTGTTTTACCTGGGAAGGGAGGGAACAGTTCAGCAGCAGCTGGCTGGGGGCTCAGCTCACGTTTACTCACAGACGCCTATGTACGGTCCCCCAGCTTTGCAATGAGGACGCTCCTTGCGGGGGTGGGGGGGGGGCTGCTGGCTGCATGGGAGATAATTCCCTACCTCTGACCAACTTCAGAATTGTTTACCACTGGAGCAAGTGCCCTGATAGGGTTTTCCTCTGTATAACTAGTGGGTTCTGTTTATTTTTTCTGTTTTGTTTCAAGGTAGATTTTATTCCTCATTTATGTATTTATAGATATAAGCATGGAAATAATTCATTCATACAAATACATCTGTGTGAAGGGAAGAACGTTTTTCTGTTTTATTTTTAAATTTTATTTGTTTTTAAAAATTTTGAAATTTAGTATTATTTATTTTTTTAGACAGCAGGTTATTATTAGTTATCTATTTTATACATATACATGTATACAGGTCAATCCCAATCTCCCAACTCATCCCACCACCACCACCCCATGGCTTCCCCCCCTTGGTTTCCATACGTTTGTTCTCTAACCCTGTGTCTCTAATTCTGCCCTGCAAACCGGTTCATCTGTACCAGTTTTCTAGGTTCCACATATATGCATTAATACACAATATTTGTTTTTCTCTTTCTGACTTACTTCTCTCGGTATGACAGTCTCTAGATCCATCCACGTCTCTACAAATGACCCCGTTTCATTCCTTTTTATGGCTGAGTAATATTCCATTTTATATATGTACCACATCTTTATCCATTCGTCTGTCTGTGGGCATTTAGGTTGCTTCCATTACCTGGCTATTGTAAATAGTGCTGCAATGAACATTGTGGTGAATGTGTCTTTTGGATTTATGGTTTTCTCTGGGTATATGCCCAGAAGTGGGATTGCTGGATCATATGGTAATTGTATTTTTAGTTTTTCTAATGAACCTCCATACTGTTCTCCATAGTGACTGTATCAATTGACATGCCCACCAATAGTGGAAGAGGGATCCATGTGTCCACACCCTCCGCAGCATTTGTAGTTTGTAGATTTTCTGATGATGCCCATTCTAACAGGTGTGAGGTGATACCTCATTGAAGTTTTGACTTGCATTTCTCTAATAATTAGTGATGTTGAGCAGCTTTTCATGTGCATCCTGGCCATCTCTGGGTCTCCTTTGAAGAAATGTCTATTTAGATATTCTACCCATTTTTGAAGTGGGTTGTATTTTTTTTAATATTAAGCTGCATGAGCTGTTTATATATATTGGAGATTAAACCTTTGTCCATTGATTCGTTTTCACATATTTCCTCCCATTCTGAGGGTTGCCTTTTTCCATTCCCGTTTTTTAACAAAAGAAAGAAAGAAAGAAAGAAAAAGAGGCAGAACACAAATGTCCGTAAAATATGCCTCTTGAAACTGTCGTTTTGAAATATGGAGGTGTTTTGAATTTTTTGGTCGGTATACGACCCCAGGATTTGTTTTCAGGGCAGGTCTCATTTACAGGCCTGCAATTATTTTGAATATCAACTGACCATTAGCGCTGGGATTAAAGCTGCTGTTGTGTGAAACGGCCACAAGGTGGCAGCAGTTCTCCTTTACCAAATCTGGTGACTAGGGCAACAGAGCCTCAATGGAAGTCGTGTTCTAGGTTGTAATTTAGAATGGAATGTGCCAGGAAAAAGACCCTTATGTTTGTCTCACTATTTCTTGTTCGGTTTTTTTTCATTTAATTTTTATTTTTTATCACAGCAAGTTTGATTACAATGTTTGGCTTGTTGTAGGTGTGCAAGATGTGGTTCTTTTACGCATATACATATGTCTGTTCTTCCTGGGATCCTTTTCCATGTACGTTATGACAGAATGTTGACTAATCTTCTCTTGGTATTCCGTAGGTGTTTGGTGTCTATATATTTCACCTGTGTTTGTATATGTCTCTTAACCCCAATATCCTAATGTATCCAATCCTCACACCTTTCCATTGGTGAACCGTAAGTTTGTTTAATGAATCTGCGATTGCCCTTCTCTGTGGAAATATCTTCACTAGTATCAAGTTTTAGGTAACACCTATAAGTGATATCATACGATATGTGTCTTTCTCTTTCTGACTTACTACAAGTCACGTGATTACCTCTAGACTCATCTACGGTGCTGCAAATGGCATTGTGTCCTTTTTTTCCTTGGCTAATATTCTGTCTGTACATGTACCAGTTCTTCTTTGACCACTCATCTGTTGATGGACTTTTTGGTTGCTCCCATGTCATGGCTATTGTAATGCTGCGGCAATGCACATTTGCCTGCCTGTGTCTTTCCAATTCTGTCTTCTTAGGTTATAGGCCCAGGAGTTCGCCTGCTGGATCATATGGTAGCAAAATGTTTACCTTGTACAGGCACCGCCATTCTGTTCTCATTAGTGGCTCTTACCAGGTTACGTCCCACTTAAAGTTGAGGTGATGCTCTTCTCCACAACACCTTCAGCGTTTATTGTTTGGAGTATTTTTGCTGAAGTTTATTCTGACTAGTGTGAGCTGATACCACTTTGTGCTTGGATTTGCATGCGTCTCATAATACCTTGAAATTGAGCTTTCTGGCATGTCCTTTTTTTCTTCAAACTGTGAGTACAGCTTACCTCTTCAAATTGTTTTCGGGAAGTAGGTGTGACATTTAGAAATATTTTGGCCATTACCTCCCTCAAGACATTATGAGGGCAGGTTTCATTCACAGCCCTCCAGTACTGGTGCATATGAAGTGACCCTTAGCACAGGTTTTAAAGCTGCTGTTGCAGGTAACGGCCAGAGGGTGGCAGCATTTCTGCTTTTCCCAATCTGTTAACTAGGGAAACAGACCATCCTGGCAGTGGTGTTCCTCGGTTCTATATTAGAGTGGAATGTGCCCCCAAAAGCTGATGTCTCCTTACTTATGTTTGTTTTAGAAATCGAATTTCTCTATATTTTTTTATTGGAGTCATATTCCATTGTGTTCATGGACCACTTCTTCTTTGAGCATTCCTCTGTTGATGGACATTTTCGTAGCTTCCAAGTGTTGGCTATGGTAAATATTGCTGGAGTGCAGGATTGCCAGCATGTGTCTTTTCTTTTTTGTGGTACATGGGCCTCTCACTGCCGTGGGCCCTCCCATTGCAGAGCACAGGCTCCGGACGCACAGGCCCAGCAGCCATAGCTCACGGGAACAGCCGCTCCGTGGCAAGTGGGATCTTCCCGAATCGGGGCATGAACCCATGTCCCCTGCACTGGCAGGCGGACTCTCATCCACTGCGCGACCAGTGAATCCCAGCCTGTCTTTTTGATTCTCATCCCCTCAGGCGAAAGGCCCAGCAGTGGGTATACTTGATTGAATGGTAGCTCAGTATTTATCTTTACAAGGCACGTCATTTTTGTTTTCATGACTGGCTCTTACCATGTCCCACGTTGAAGCAAGGGTAGGCATTTCTCCAAAACCCCTTCAGCATTTATTGTTTGCAGAATTTTTCCTGATGGGCATTCTGACTGCTGTGAGCTGATAGGTTTTTGTCATTTGGATTTACATATCTTTAATTATTCCTAATGTTTAACATTTTCCCATGCCTTTTTAAATTTCTGGCAGAGAAAAACAGAAAAAAAAAATGGAGAGTACAGTTAAACTCTTGAAATTGTCTTCTTGGATGGTTGCCCTCTTTTGAATGTTCTGGTCAATTTTCGACCCCATGTTTGTTTTTGAGGGCAGGTGTTATTCACAGGCCTGCAATGAGTGTGACTATTTAGTGACCATTAGCAGTGGGTTTAAAGCTGCTGTTGTGGGAAATGGCCACAAGGCGGCAGCGTTTCTCCACTCCCAAGTCTGGTTCCTAGGGCAGCAGAGCCTTTCTGGGACCAATGGAATACAGAAGAAGGCATCATTGAAGTCTAATACAGAATACCATGTCCTGGTGGATGGTAGAATGACCAGTAGGGTCTAGGAATTAGGAACTACTGGATGTATATCCTCGGTGGCTTCACTGACTGTCCTAACATCCTTTACCAGGTCCCCAGCAGCCCACGGGGCTCTCGTGGTCAGGCCCCTCCCAGGATATGGGGCTCACCTGGGCAGGGCCCCAGCAGCCAACGGGGTTCTCATGTTCAGGCCACTCCCAGGGTATGGAGCTCAGCTGTGAAACTACCCAGCAGCCCATGAGGCTCTCGTGCTTAGGCACCTCCCATGATACAGAGCTCCCGTGGGCAGGTACCATGGCAGGGCTGGGCACACAGGAACCGTGCACATAGCCCTCATTGCAGAGCACCCCAGAACGCCTGTCACGCAGAGCTGACACAGAGCACCTCAGAGCAGGACTTGAACTAACCAACAGCAGCTCCGACAGGTCTCTGACCCTGGGCATCACTCTGTGCAGCCTCCCTCTGCCTGGTCTTCCAGAGACTTCCACTGCAGCCGGGGCACCAGGCCTTTGTCTCCAACCATCCCCCCTCCTCTCCCTGACTCCTGGGTTCCTCTCATTAGGATTAGGTCTTCTTGAAATTGTCTCCCACTCATGGGCCAGATAAAATGATGAGAAAACAAGCCGGAGATGCAGCCCCTTGTCTATCCTGACTCTCAGGAGCCCACACCTGTTCCTTGGAACTGGCCGTTTCAGCGAGGTCCATTTTCTGCAATGTGAGCCACTGAGGGGTGAGGATTGGCTGACCGGAGCAGCCTGTCCCTACCGGCCAGCCCTCCCCAGGTGTGCCTGGGTTGAGGTCAATAGAAACACCGCTCCAGGGAGCAACAGCGCCTGCAGCTGTGCCTGACGCCATATTCTCTGCCCCGTCAGCAGTCTCGGGGCTGTGCTGGTGGGAGGGAGTGAGGGGGCACGGTTTTGTGGGTGGCCCGGTGTGAGAGGGGCTCTGCTGGACTTTCTGCAGGAGTTGCCAGACTGCCACCTGCTAAAGAAGAGGATGGGTCACCCATACCTTCCGCTGGAATTTCTCCGCGGGCAGAGGTGAGGGAGGAACAAAGCAGTGGGGGCCAAGACAGGACGGATATCTCAGGCAGGGAAATGGAAAGTTTTCAGAAGAGCGCCTGGGGCCAGGATCATCCTGGCTGGCCTGCAGGCACCAAGTCAGCCTGCGTGCTTTCGCTGGTGTGGATCCACGGCCCTTCCTCTATGCTTTCAAGTCCTTGTACATATTCAGGTGTTTTACCTGGGAAGGGAGGGAACAGTTCAGCAGCAGCTGGCTGGGGGCTCAGCTCACGTTTACTCACAGACGCCTATGTACGGTCCCCCAGCTTTGCAATGAGGACGCTCCTTGCGGGGGTGGGGGGGGGCTGCTGGCTGCATGGGAGATAATTCCCTACCTCTGACCAACTTCAGAATTGTTTACCACTGGAGCAAGTGCCCTGATAGGGTTTTCCTCTGTATAACTAGTGGGTTCTGTTTATTTTTTCTGTTTTGTTTCAAGGTAGATTTTATTCCTCATTTATGTATTTATAGATATAAGCATGGAAATAATTCATTCATACAAATACATCTGTGTGAAGGGAAGAACGTTTTTCTGTTTTATTTTTAAATTTTATTTGTTTTTAAAAATTTTGAAATTTAGTATTATTTATTTTTTTAGACAGCAGGTTATTATTAGTTATCTATTTTATACATATACATGTATACAGGTCAATCCCAATCTCCCAACTCATCCCACCACCACCACCCCATGGCTTCCCCCCCTTGGTTTCCATACGTTTGTTCTCTAACCCTGTGTCTCTAATTCTGCCCTGCAAACCGGTTCATCTGTACCAGTTTTCTAGGTTCCACATATATGCATTAATACACAATATTTGTTTTTCTCTTTCTGACTTACTTCTCTCGGTATGACAGTCTCTAGATCCATCCACGTCTCTACAAATGACCCCGTTTCATTCCTTTTTATGGCTGAGTAATATTCCATTTTATATATGTACCACATCTTTATCCATTCGTCTGTCTGTGGGCATTTAGGTTGCTTCCATTACCTGGCTATTGTAAATAGTGCTGCAATGAACATTGTGGTGAATGTGTCTTTTGGATTTATGGTTTTCTCTGGGTATATGCCCAGAAGTGGGATTGCTGGATCATATGGTAATTGTATTTTTAGTTTTTCTAATGAACCTCCATACTGTTCTCCATAGTGACTGTATCAATTGACATGCCCACCAATAGTGGAAGAGGGATCCATGTGTCCACACCCTCCGCAGCATTTGTAGTTTGTCGATTTTCTGATGATGCCCATTCTAACAGGTGTGAGGTGATACCTCATTGAAGTTTTGACTTGCATTTCTCTAATAATTAGTGATGTTGAGCAGCTTTTCATGTGCATCCTGGCCATCTCTGGGTCTCCTTTGAAGAAATGTCTATTTAGATATTCTACCCATTTTTGAAGTGGGTTGTATTTTTTTAATATTATGCTGCATGAGCTGTTTATATATATTGGAGATTAAACCTTTGTCCATTGATTCGTTTTCACATATTTCCTCCCATTCTGAGGGTTGCCTTTTTCCATTCCCGTTTTTTAACAAAAGAAAGAAAGAAAGAAAGAAAAAGAGGCAGAACACAAATGTCCGTAAAATATGCCTCTTGAAACTGTCGTTTTGAAATATGGAGGTGTTTTGAATTTTTTGGTCGGTATACGACCCCAGGATTTGTTTTCAGGGCAGGTCTCATTTACAGGCCTGCAATTATTTTGAATATCAACTGACCATTAGCGCTGGGATTAAAGCTGCTGTTGTGTGAAACGGCCACAAGGTGGCAGCAGTTCTCCTTTACCAAATCTGGTGACTAGGGCAACAGAGCCTCAATGGAAGTCGTGTTCTAGGTTGTAATTTAGAATGGAATGTGCCAGGAAAAAGACCCTTAAGTTTGTCTCACTATTTCTTGTTCGGTTTTTTTTTCATTTAATTTTTATTTTTTATCACAGCAAGTTTGATTACAATGTTTGGCTTGTTGTAGGTGTGCAAGATGTGGTTCTTTTACGCATATACATATGTCTGTTCTTCCTGGGATCCTTTTCCATGTACGTTATGACAGAATGTTGACTAATCTTCTCTTGGTATTCCGTAGGTGTTTGGTGTCTATATATTTCACCTGTGTTTGTATATGTCTCTTAACCCCAATATCCTAATGTATCCAATCCTCACACCTTTCCATTGGTGAACCGTAAGTTTGTTTAATGAATCTGCGATTGCCCTTCTCTTTGGAAATATCTTCACTAGTATCAAGTTTTAGGTAACACCTATAAGTGATATCATACGATATGTGTCTTTCTCTTTCTGACTTACTACAAGTCACGTGATTACCTCTAGACTCATCTACGGTGCTGCAAATGGCATTGTGTCCTTTTTTTCCTTGGCTAATATTCTGTCTGTACATGTACCAGTTCTTCTTTGACCACTCATCTGTTGATGGACTTTTTGGTTGCTCCCATGTCATGGCTATTGTAATGCTGCGGCAATGCACATTTGCCTGCCTGTGTCTTTCCAATTCTGCCTTCTTAGGTTATAGGCCCAGGAGTTCGCCTGCTGGATCATATGGTAGCAAAATGTTTACCTTGTACAGGCACCGCCATTCTGTTCTCATTAGTGGCTCTTACCAGGTTACGTCCCACTTAAAGTTGAGGTGATGCTCTTCTCCACAACACCTTCAGCGTTTATTGTTTGGAGTATTTTTGCTGAAGTTTATTCTGACTAGTGTGAGCTGATACCACTTTGTGCTTGGATTTGCATGCGTCTCATAATACCTTGAAATTGAGCTTTCTGGCATGTCCTTTTTTTCTTCAAACTGTGAGTACAGCTTACCTCTTCAAATTGTTTTCGGGAAGTAGGTGTGACATTTAGAAATATTTTGGCCATTACCTCCCTCAAGACATTATGAGGGCAGGTTTCATTCACAGCCCTCCAGTACTGGTGCATATGAAGTGACCCTTAGCACAGGTTTTAAAGCTGCTGTTGCAGGTAACGGCCAGAGGGTGGCAGCATTTCTGCTTTTCCCAATCTGTTAACTAGGGAAACAGACCATCCTGGCAGTGGTGTTCCTCGGTTCTATATTAGAGTGGAATGTGCCCCCAAAAGCTGATGTCTCCTTACTTATGTTTGTATTAGAAATTGAATGTCTATATATTTTTTTATTGGAGTCATATTCCATTGTGTTCATGGACCACTTCTTCTTTGAGCATTCCTCTGTTGATGGACATTTTCGTAGCTTCCAAGTGTTGGCTATGGTAAATATTGCTGGAGTGCAGGATTGCCAGCATGTGTCTTTTCTTTTTTGTGGTACATGGGCCTCTCACTGCCGTGGGCCCTCCCATTGCAGAGCACAGGCTCCGGACGCACAGGCCCAGCAGCCATAGCTCACGGGAACAGCCGCTCCGCGGCATGTGGGATCTTCCCGAATCGGGGCATGAACCCATGTCCCCTGCACTGGCAGGCGGACTCTCATCCACTGCGCCACCAGTGAATCCCAGCCTGTCTTTTTGATTCTCATCCCCTCAGGCGAAAGGCCCAGCAGTGGGTATACTTGATTGAATGGTAGCTCAGTATTTATCTTTACAAGGCACGTCATTTTTGTTTTCATGACTGGCTCTTACCATGTCCCACGTTGAAGCAAGGGTAGGCATTTCTCCAAAACCCCTTCAGCATTTATTGTTTGCAGAATTTTTCCTGATGGGCATTCTGACTGCTGTGAGCTGATAGGTTTTTGTCATTTGGATTTACATATCTTTAATTATTCCTCATGTTTAGCATTTTCCCATGCCTTTTTAAATTTCTGGCAGAGAAAAACAGAAAAAAAAACGGAGAGTACAGTTAAACTCTTGAAATTGTCTTCTTGGATGGTTGCCCTCTTTTGAATGTTCTGGTCAATTTTCGACCCCATGTTTGTTTTTGAGGGCAGGTGTTATTCACAGGCCTGCAATGAGTGTGACTATTTAGTGACCATTAGCAGTGGGTTTAAAGCTGCTGTTGTGGGAAATGGCCACAAGGCGGCAGCGTTTCTCCACTCCCAAGTCTGGTTCCTAGGGCAGCAGAGCCTTTCTGGGACCAATGGAATACAGAAGAAGGCATCATTGAAGTCTAATACAGAATACCATGTCCTGGTGGATGGTAGAATGACCAGTAGGGTCTAGGAATTAGGAACTACTGGATGTATATCCTCGGTGGCTTCACTGACTGTCCTAACATCCTTTACCAGGTCCCCAGCAGCCCACGGGGCTCTCGTGGTCAGGCCCCTCCCAGGATATGGGGCTCACCTGGGCAGGGCCCCAGCAGCCAACGGGGTTCTCATGTTCAGGCCACTCCCAGGGTATGGAGCTCAGCTGTGAAACTACCCAGCAGCCCATGAGGCTCTCGTGCTTAGGCACCTCCCATGATACAGAGCTCCCGTGGGCAGGTACCATGGCAGGGCTGGGCACACAGGAACCGTGCACATAGCCCTCATTGCAGAGCACCCCAGAACGCCTGTCACGCAGAGCTGACACAGAGCACCTCAGAGCAGGACTTGAACTAACCAACAGCAGCTCCGACAGGTCTCTGACCCTGGGCATCACTCTGTGCAGCCTCCCTCTGCCTGGTCTTCCAGAGACTTCCACTGCAGCCGGGGCACCAGGCCTTTGTCTCCAACCATCCCCCCTCCTCTCCCTGACTCCTGGGTTCCTCTCATTAGGATTAGGTCTTCTTGAAATTGTCTCCCACTCATGGGCCAGATAAAATGATGAGAAAACAAGCCGGAGATGCAGCCCCTTGTCTATCCTGACTCTCAGGAGCCCACACCTGTTCCTTGGAACTGGCCGTTTCAGCGAGGTCCATTTTCTGCAATGTGAGCCACTGAGGGGTGAGGATTGGCTGACCGGAGCAGCCTGTCCCTACCGGCCAGCCCTCCCCAGGTGTGCCTGGGTTGAGGTCAATAGAAACACCGCTCCAGGGAGCAACAGCGCCTGCAGCTGTGCCTGACGCCATATTCTCTGCCCCGTCAGCAGTCTCGGGGCTGTGCTGGTGGGAGGGAGTGAGGGGGCACGGTTTTGTGGGTGGCCCGGTGTGAGAGGGGCTCTGCTGGACTTTCTGCAGGAGTTGCCAGACTGCCACCTGCTAAAGAAGAGGATGGGTCACCCATACCTTCCGCTGGAATTTCTCCACGGGCAGAGGTGAGGGAGGAACAAAGCAGTGGGGGCCAAGACAGGACGGATATCTCAGGCAGGGAAATGGAAAGTTTTCAGAAGAGCGCCTGGGGCCAGGATCATCCTGGCTGGCCTGCAGGCACCAAGTCAGCCTGCGTGCTTTCGCTGGTGTGGATCCACGGCCCTTCCTCTATGCTTTCAAGTCCTTGTACATATTCAGGTGTTTTACCTGGGAAGGGAGGGAACAGTTCAGCAGCAGCTGGCTGGGGGCTCAGCTCACGTTTACTCACAGACGCCTATGTACGGTCCCCCAGCTTTGCAATGAGGACGCTCCTTGCGGGGGTGGGGGGGGGCTGCTGGCTGCATGGGAGATAATTCCCTACCTCTGACCAACTTCAGAATTGTTTACCACTGGAGCAAGTGCCCTGATAGGGTTTTCCTCTGTATAACTAGTGGGTTCTGTTTATTTTTTCTGTTTTGTTTCAAGGTAGATTTTATTCCTCATTTATGTATTTATAGATATAAGCATGGAAATAATTCATTCATACAAATACATCTGTGTGAAGGGAAGAACGTTTTTCTGTTTTATTTTTAAATTTTATTTGTTTTTAAAAATTTTGAAATTTAGTATTATTTATTTTTTTAGACAGCAGGTTATTATTAGTTATCTATTTTATACATATACATGTATACAGGTCAATCCCAATCTCCCAACTCATCCCACCACCACCACCCCATGGCTTCCCCCCCTTGGTTTCCATACGTTTGTTCTCTAACCCTGTGTCTCTAATTCTGCCCTGCAAACAGGTTCATCTGTACCAGTTTTCTAGGTTCCACATATATGCATTAATACACAATATTTGTTTTTCTCTTTCTGACTTACTTCTCTCGGTATGACAGTCTCTAGATCCATCCACGTCTCTACAAATGACCCCGTTTCATTCCTTTTTATGGCTGAGTAATATTCCA
Source organism: Mesoplodon mirus (assembly GCF_964341445.2). Classification (NCBI taxonomy): domain Eukaryota; kingdom Metazoa; phylum Chordata; class Mammalia; order Artiodactyla; family Ziphiidae; genus Mesoplodon; species Mesoplodon mirus. The sequence continues at coordinate 94,532,924 of NC_138979.1, forward strand.
TTTTATATATGTACCACATCTTTATCCATTCGTCTGTCTGTGGGCATTTAGGTTGCTTCCATTACCTGGCTATTGTAAATAGTGCTGCAATGAACATTGTGGTGAATGTGTCTTTTGGATTTATGGTTTTCTCTGGGTATATGCCCAGAAGTGGGATTGCTGGATCATATGGTAATTGTATTTTTAGTTTTTCTAATGAACCTCCATACTGTTCTCCATAGTGACTGTATCAATTGACATGCCCACCAATAGTGGAAGAGGGATCCATGTGTCCACACCCTCCGCAGCATTTGTAGTTTGTCGATTTTCCGATGATGCCCATTCTAACAGGTGTGAGGTGATACCTCATTGAAGTTTTGACTTGCATTTCTCTAATAATTAGTGATGTTGAGCAGCTTTTCATGTGCATCCTGGCCATCTCTGGGTCTCCTTTGAAGAAATGTCTATTTAGATATTCTACCCATTTTTGAAGTGGGTTGTATTTTTTTAATATTAAGCTGCATGAGCTGTTTATATATATTGGAGATTAAACCTTTGTCCATTGATTCGTTTCTACATATTTCCTCCCATTCTGAGGGTTGCCTTTTTCCATTCCCGTTTTTTAACAAAAGAAAGAAAGAAAGAAAAAGAAGCAGAACACAAATGTCCGTAAAATATGCCTCTTGAAACTGTCGTTTTGAAATATGGAGGTGTTTTGAATTTTTTGGTCGGTATACGACCCCAGGATTTGTTTTCAGGGCAGGTCTCATTTACAGGCCTGCAATTATTTTGAATATCAACTGACCATTAGCGCTGGGATTAAAGCTGCTGTTGTGTGAAACGGCCACAAGGTGGCAGCAGTTCTCCTTTACCAAATCTGGTGACTAGGGCAACAGAGCCTCAATGGAAGTCGTGTTCTAGGTTGTAATTTAGAATGGAATGTGCCAGGAAAAAGACCCTTAAGTTTGTCTCACTATTTCTTGTTGGGTTTTTTTTCATTTAATTTTTATTTTTTATCACAGCAAGTTTGATTACAATGTTTGGCTTGTTGTAGGTGTGCAAGATGTGGTTCTTTTACGCATATACATATGTCTGTTCTTCCTGGGATCCTTTTCCATGTACGTTATGACAGAATGTTGACTAATCTTCTCTTGGTATTCCGTAGGTGTTTGGTGTCTATATATTTCACCTGTGTTTGTATATGTCTCTTAACCCCAATATCCTAATGTATCCAATCCTCACACCTTTCCATTGGTGAACCGTAAGTTTGTTTAATGAATCTGCGATTGCCCTTCTCTGTGGAAATATCTTCACTAGTATCAAGTTTTAGGTAACACCTATAAGTGATATCATACGATATGTGTCTTTCTCTTTCTGACTTACTACAAGTCACGTGATTACCTCTAGACTCATCTACGGTGCTGCAAATGGCATTGTGTCCTTTTTTTCCTTGGCTAATATTCTGTCTGTACATGTACCAGTTCTTCTTTGACCACTCATCTGTTGATGGACTTTTTGGTTGCTCCCATGTCATGGCTATTGTAATGCTGCGGCAATGCACATTTGCCTGCCTGTGTCTTTCCAATTCTGCCTTCTTAGGTTATAGGCCCAGGAGTTCGCCTGCTGGATCATATGGTAGCAAAATGTTTACCTTGTACAGGCACCGCCATTCTGTTCTCATTAGTGGCTCTTACCAGGTTACGTCCCACTTAAAGTTGAGGTGATGCTCTTCTCCACAACACCTTCAGCGTTTATTGTTTGGAGTATTTTTGCTGAAGTTTATTCTGACTAGTGTGAGCTGATACCACTTTGTGCTTGGATTTGCATGCGTCTCATAATACCTTGAAATTGAGCTTTCTGGCATGTCCTTTTTTTCTTCAAACTGTGAGTACAGCTTACCTCTTCAAATTGTTTTCGGGAAGTAGGTGTGACATTTAGAAATATTTTGGCCATTACCTCCCTCAAGACATTATGAGGGCAGGTTTCATTCACAGCCCTCCAGTACTGGTGCATATGAAGTGACCCTTAGCACAGGTTTTAAAGCTGCTGTTGCAGGTAACGGCCAGAGGGTGGCAGCATTTCTGCTTTTCCCAATCTGTTAACTAGGGAAACAGACCATCCTGGCAGTGGTGTTCCTCGGTTCTATATTAGAGTGGAATGTGCCCCCAAAAGCTGATGTCTCCTTACTTATGTTTGTTTTAGAAATCGAATTTCTCTATATTTTTTTATTGGAGTCATATTCCATTGTGTTCATGGACCACTTCTTCTTTGAGCATTCCTCTGTTGATGGACATTTTCGTAGCTTCCAAGTGTTGGCTATGGTAAATATTGCTGGAGTGCAGGATTGCCAGCATGTGTCTTTTCTTTTTTGTGGTACATGGGCCTCTCACTGCCGTGGGCCCTCCCATTGCAGAGCACAGGCTCCGGACGCACAGGCCCAGCAGCCATAGCTCACAGGAACAGCCGCTCCGTGGCAAGTGGGATCTTCCCGAATCGGGGCATGAACCCATGTCCCCTGCACTGGCAGGCGGACTCTCATCCACTGCGCGACCAGTGAATCCCAGCCTGTCTTTTTGATTCTCATCCCCTCAGGCGAAAGGCCCAGCAGTGGGTATACTTGATTGAATGGTAGCTCAGTATTTATCTTTACAAGGCACGTCATTTTTGTTTTCATGACTGGCTCTTACCATGTCCCACGTTGAAGCAAGGGTAGGCATTTCTCCAAAACCCCTTCAGCATTTATTGTTTGCAGAATTTTTCCTGATGGGCATTCTGACTGCTGTGAGCTGATAGGTTTTTGTCATTTGGATTTACATATCTTTAATTATTCCTAATGTTTAGCATTTTCCCATGCCTTTTTAAATTTCTGGCAGAGAAAAACAGAAAAAAAAATGGAGAGTACAGTTAAACTCTTGAAATTGTCTTCTTGGATGGTTGCCCTCTTTTGAATGTTCTGGTCAATTTTCGACCCCATGTTTGTTTTTGAGGGCAGGTGTTATTCACAGGCCTGCAATGAGTGTGACTATTTAGTGACCATTAGCAGTGGGTTTAAAGCTGCTGTTGTGGGAAATGGCCACAAGGCGACAGCGTTTCTCCACTCCCAAGTCTGGTTCCTAGGGCAGCAGAGCCTTTCTGGGACCAATGGAATACAGAAGAAGGCATCATTGAAGTCTAATACAGAATACCATGTCCTGGTGGATGGTAGAATGACCAGTAGGGTCTAGGAATTAGGAACTACTGGATGTATATCCTCGGTGGCTTCACTGACTGTCCTAACATCCTTTACCAGGTCCCCAGCAGCCCACGGGGCTCTCGTGGTCAGGCCCCTCCCAGGATATGGGGCTCACCTGGGCAGGGCCCCAGCAGCCAACGGGGTTCTCATGTTCAGGCCACTCCCAGGGTATGGAGCTCAGCTGTGAAACTACCCAGCAGCCCATGAGGCTCTCGTGCTTAGGCACCTCCCATGATACAGAGCTCCCGTGGGCAGGTACCATGGCAGGGCTGGGCACACAGGAACCGTGCACATAGCCCTCATTGCAGAGCACCCCAGAACGCCTGTCATGCAGAGCTGACACAGAGCACCTCAGAGCAGGACTTGAACTAACCAACAGCAGCTCCGACAGGTCTCTGACCCTGGGCATCACTCTGTGCAGCCTCCCTCTGCCTGGTCTTCCAGAGACTTCCACTGCAGCCGGGGCACCAGGCCTTTGTCTCCAACCATCCCCCCTCCTCTCCCTGACTCCTGGGTTCCTCTCATTAGGATTAGGTCTTCTTGAAATTGTCTCCCACTCATGGGCCAGATAAAATGATGAGAAAACAAGCCGGAGATGCAGCCCCTTGTCTATCCTGACTCTCAGGAGCCCACACCTGTTCCTTGGAACTGGCCGTTTCAGCGAGGTCCATTTTCTGCAATGTGAGCCACTGAGGGGTGAGGATTGGCTGACCGGAGCAGCCTGTCCCTACCGGCCAGCCCTCCCCAGGTGTGCCTGGGTTGAGGTCAATAGAAACACCGCTCCAGGGAGCAACAGCGCCTGCAGCTGTGCCTGACGCCATATTCTCTGCCCCGTCAGCAGTCTCGGGGCTGTGCTGGTGGGAGGGAGTGAGGGGGCACGGTTTTGTGGGTGGCCCGGTGTGAGAGGGGCTCTGCTGGACTTTCTGCAGGAGTTGCCAGACTGCCACCTGCTAAAGAAGAGGATGGGTCACCCATACCTTCCGCTGGAATTTCTCCGCGGGCAGAGGTGAGGGAGGAACAAAGCAGTGGGGGCCAAGACAGGACGGATATCTCAGGCAGGGAAATGGAAAGTTTTCAGAAGAGCGCCTGGGGCCAGGATCATCCTGGCTGGCCTGCAGGCACCAAGTCAGCCTGCGTGCTTTCGCTGGTGTGGATCCACGGCCCTTCCTCTATGCTTTCAAGTCCTTGTACATATTCAGGTGTTTTACCTGGGAAGGGAGGGAACAGTTCAGCAGCAGCTGGCTGGGGGCTCAGCTCACGTTTACTCACAGACGCCTATGTACGGTCCCCCAGCTTTGCAATGAGGACGCTCCTTGCGGGGGTGGGGGGCGGCTGCTGGCTGCATGGGAGATAATTCCCTACCTCTGACCAACTTCAGAATTGTTTACCACTGGAGCAAGTGCCCTGATAGGGTTTTCCTCTGTATAACTAGTGGGTTCTGTTTATTTTTTCTGTTTTGTTTCAAGGTAGATTTTATTCCTCATTTATGTATTTATAGATATAAGCATGGAAATAATTCATTCATACAAATACATCTGTGTGAAGGGAAGAACGTTTTTCTGTTTTATTTTTAAATTTTATTTGTTTTTAAAAATTTTGAAATTTAGTATTATTTATTTTTTTAGACAGCAGGTTATTATTAGTTATCTATTTTATACATATACATGTATACAGGTCAATCCCAATCTCCCAACTCATCCCACCACCACCACCCCATGGCTTCCCCCCCTTGGTTTCCATACGTTTGTTCTCTAACCCTGTGTCTCTAATTCTGCCCTGCAAACCGGTTCATCTGTACCAGTTTTCTAGGTTCCACATATATGCATTAATACACAATATTTGTTTTTCTCTTTCTGACTTACTTCTCTCGGTATGACAGTCTCTAGATCCATCCACGTCTCTCCAAATGACCCCGTTTCATTCCTTTTTATGGCTGAGTAATATTCCATTTTATATATGTACCACATCTTTATCCATTCGTCTGTCTGTGGGCATTTAGGTTGCTTCCATTACCTGGCTATTGTAAATAGTGCTGCAATGAACATTGTGGTGAATGTGTCTTTTGGATTTATGGTTTTCTCTGGGTATATGCCCAGAAGTGGGATTGCTGGATCATATGGTAATTGTATTTTTAGTTTTTCTAATGAACCTCCATACTGTTCTCCATAGTGACTGTATCAATTGACATGCCCACCAATAGTGGAAGAGGGATCCATGTGTCCACACCCTCCGCAGCATTTGTAGTTTGTCGATTTTCCGATGATGCCCATTCTAACAGGTGTGAGGTGATACCTCATTGAAGTTTTGACTTGCATTTCTCTAATAATTAGTGATGTTGAGCAGCTTTTCATGTGCATCCTGGCCATCTCTGGGTCTCCTTTGAAGAAATGTCTATTTAGATATTCTACCCATTTTTGAAGTGGGTTGTATTTTTTTAATATTAAGCTGCATGAGCTGTTTATATATATTGGAGATTAAACCTTTGTCCATTGATTCGTTTTCACATATTTCCTCCCATTCTGAGGGTTGCCTTTTTCCATTCCCGTTTTTTAACAAAAGAAAGAAAGAAAGAAAGAAAGAAAAAGAAGCAGAACACAAATGTCCGTAAAATATGCCTCTTGAAACTGTCGTTTTGAAATATGGAGGTGTTTTGAATTTTTTGGTCGGTATACGACCCCAGGATTTGTTTTCAGGGCAGGTCTCATTTACAGGCCTGCAATTATTCTGAATATCAACTGACCATTAGCGCTGGGATTAAAGCTGCTGTTGTGTGAAACGGCCACAAGGTGGCAGCAGTTCTCCTTTACCAAATCTGGTGACTAGGGCAACAGAGCCTCAATGGAAGTCGTGTTCTAGGTTGTAATTTAGAATGGAATGTGCCAGGAAAAAGACCCTTAAGTTTGTCTCACTATTTCTTGTTCGGTTTTTTTTTCATTTAATTTTTATTTTTTATCACAGCAAGTTTGATTACAATGTTTGGCTTGTTGTAGGTGTGCAAGATGTGGTTCTTTTACGCATATACATATGTCTGTTCTTCCTGGGATCCTTTTCCATGTACGTTATGACAGAATGTTGACTAATCTTCTCTTGGTATTCCGTAGGTGTTTGGTGTCTATATATTTCACCTGTGTTTGTATATGTCTCTTAACCCCAATATCCTAATGTATCCAATCCTCACACCTTTCCATTGGTGAACCGTAAGTTTGTTTAATGAATCTGCGATTGCCCTTCTCTGTGGAAATATCTTCACTAGTATCAAGTTTTAGGTAACACCTATAAGTGATATCATACGATATGTGTCTTTCTCTTTCTGACTTACTACAAGTCACGTGATTACCTCTAGACTCATCTACGGTGCTGCAAATGGCATTGTGTCCTTTTTTTCCTTGGCTAATATTCTGTCTGTACATGTACCAGTTCTTCTTTGACCACTCATCTGTTGATGGACTTTTTGGTTGCTCCCATGTCATGGCTATTGTAATGCTGCGGCAATGCACATTTGCCTGCCTGTGTCTTTCCAATTCTGCCTTCTTAGGTTATAGGCCCAGGAGTTCGCCTGCTGGATCATATGGTAGCAAAATGTTTACCTTGTACAGGCACCGCCATTCTGTTCTCATTAGTGGCTCTTACCAGGTTACGTCCCACTTAAAGTTGAGGTGATGCTCTTCTCCACAACACCTTCAGCGTTTATTGTTTGGAGTATTTTTGCTGAAGTTTATTCTGACTAGTGTGAGCTGATACCACTTTGTGCTTGGATTTGCATGCGTCTCATAATACCTTGAAATTGAGCTTTCTGGCATGTCCTTTTTTTCTTCAAACTGTGAGTACAGCTTACCTCTTCAAATTGTTTTCGGGAAGTAGGTGTGACATTTAGAAATATTTTGGCCATTACCTCCCTCAAGACATTATGAGGGCAGGTTTCATTCACAGCCCTCCAGTACTGGTGCATATGAAGTGACCCTTAGCACAGGTTTTAAAGCTGCTGTTGCAGGTAACGGCCAGAGGGTGGCAGCATTTCTGCTTTTCCCAATCTGTTAACTAGGGAAACAGACCATCCTGGCAGTGGTGTTCCTCGGTTCTATATTAGAGTGGAATGTGCCCCCAAAAGCTGATGTCTCCTTACGTATGTTTGTATTAGAAATCGAATTTCTATATATTTTTTTACTGGAGTCATATTCCATTGTGTTCATGGACCACTTCTTCTTTGAGCATTCCTCTGTTGATGGACATTTTCGTAGCTTCCAAGTGTTGGCTATGGTAAATATTGCTGGAGTGCAGGATTGCCAGCATGTGTCTTTTCTTTTTTGTGGTACATGGGCCTCTCACTGCCGTGGGCCCTCCCATTGCAGAGCACAGGCTCCGGACGCACAGGCCCAGCAGCCATAGCTCACGGGAACAGCCGCTCCGCGGCATGTGGGATCTTCCCGAATCGGGGCATGAACCCATGTCCCCTGCACTGGCAGGCGGACTCTCATCCACTGCGCGACCAGTGAATCCCAGCCTGTCTTTTTGATTCTCATCCCCTCAGGCGAAAGGCCCAGCAGTGGGTATACTTGATTGAATGGTAGCTCAGTATTTATCTTTACAAGGCACGTCATTTTTGTTTTCATGACTGGCTCTTACCATGTCCCACGTTGAAGCAAGGGTAGGCATTTCTCCAAAACCCCTTCAGCATTTATTGTTTGCAGAATTTTTCCTGATGGGCATTCTGACTGCTGTGAGCTGATAGGTTTTTGTCATTTGGATTTACATATCTTTAATTATTCCTAATGTTTAGCATTTTCCCATGCCTTTTTAAATTTCTGGCAGAGAAAAACAGAAAAAAAAACGGAGAGTACAGTTAAACTCTTGAAATTGTCTTCTTGGATGGTTGCCCTCTTTTGAATGTTCTGGTCAATTTTCGACCCCATGTTTGTTTTTGAGGGCAGGTGTTATTCACAGGCCTGCAATGAGTGTGACTATTTAGTGACCATTAGCAGTGGGTTTAAAGCTGCTGTTGTGGGAAATGGCCACAAGGCGGCAGCGTTTCTCCACTCCCAAGTCTGGTTCCTAGGGCAGCAGAGCCTTTCTGGGACCAATGGAATACAGAAGAAGGCATCATTGAAGTCTAATACAGAATACCATGTCCTGGTGGATGGTAGAATGACCAGTAGGGTCTAGGAATTAGGAACTACTGGATGTATATGCTCGGTGGCTTCACTGACTGTCCTAACATCCTTTACCAGGTCCCCAGCAGCCCAGGGGGCTCTCGTGGTCAGGCCCCTCCCAGGATATGGGGCTCACCTGGGCAGGGCCCCAGCAGCCAACGGGGTTCTCATGTTCAGGCCACTCCCAGGGTATGGAGCTCACCTGTGAAACTACCCAGCAGCCCATGAGGCTCTCGTGCTTAGGCACCTCCCATGATACAGAGCTCCCGTGGGCAGGTACCATGGCAGGGCTGGGCACACAGGAACCGTGCACATAGCCCTCATTGCAGAGCACCCCAGAACGCCTGTCACGCAGAGCTGACACAGAGCACCTCAGAGCAGGACTTGAACTAACCAACAGCAGCTCCGACAGGTCTCTGACCCTGGGCATCACTCTGTGCAGCCTCCCTCTGCCTGGTCTTCCAGAGACTTCCACTGCAGCCGGGGCACCAGGCCTTTGTCTCCAACCATCCCCCCTCCTCTCCCTGACTCCTGGGTTCCTCTCATTAGGATTAGGTCTTCTTGAAATTGTCTCCCACTCATGGGCCAGATAAAATGATGAGAAAACAAGCCGGAGATGCAGCCCCTTGTCTATCCTGACTCTCAGGAGCCCACACCTGTTCCTTGGAACTGGCCGTTTCAGCGAGGTCCATTTTCTGCAATGTGAGCCACTGAGGGGTGAGGATTGGCTGACCGGAGCAGCCTGTCCCTACCGGCCAGCCCTCCCCAGGTGTGCCTGGGTTGAGGTCAATAGAAACACCGCTCCAGGGAGCAACAGCGCCTGCAGCTGTGCCTGACGCCATATTCTCTGCCCCGTCAGCAGTCTCGGGGCTGTGCTGGTGGGAGGGAGTGAGGGGGCACGGTTTTGTGGGTGGCCCGGTGTGAGAGGGGCTCTGCTGGACTTTCTGCAGGAGTTGCCAGACTGCCACCTGCTAAAGAAGAGGATGGGTCACCCATACCTTCCGCTGGAATTTCTCCGCGGGCAGAGGTGAGGGAGGAACAAAGCAGTGGGGGCCAAGACAGGACGGATATCTCAGGCAGGGAAATGGAAAGTTTTCAGAAGAGCGCCTGGGGCCAGGATCATCCTGGCTGGCCTGCAGGCACCAAGTCAGCCTGCGTGCTTTCGCTGGTGTGGATCCACGGCCCTTCCTCTATGCTTTCAAGTCCTTGTACATATTCAGGTGTTTTACCTGGGAAGGGAGGGAACAGTTCAGCAGCAGCTGGCTGGGGGCTCAGCTCACGTTTACTCACAGACGCCTATGTACGGTCCCCCAGCTTTGCAATGAGGACGCTCCTTGCGGGGGTGGGGGGGGGGCTGCTGGCTGCATGGGAGATAATTCCCTACCTCTGACCAACTTCAGAATTGTTTACCACTGGAGCAAGTGCCCTGATAGGGTTTTCCTCTGTATAACTAGTGGGTTCTGTTTATTTTTTCTGTTTTGTTTCAAGGTAGATTTTATTCCTCATTTATGTATTTATAGATATAAGCATGGAAATAATTCATTCATACAAATACATCTGTGTGAAGGGAAGAACGTTTTTCTGTTTTATTTTTAAATTTTATTTGTTTTTAAAAATTTTGAAATTTAGTATTATTTATTTTTTTAGACAGCAGGTTATTATTAGTTATCTATTTTATACATATACATGTATACAGGTCAATCCCAATCTCCCAACTCATCCCACCACCACCACCCCATGGCTTCCCCCCCTTGGTTTCCATACGTTTGTTCTCTAACCCTGTGTCTCTAATTCTGCCCTGCAAACCGGTTCATCTGTACCAGTTTTCTAGGTTCCACATATATGCATTAATACACAATATTTGTTTTTCTCTTTCTGACTTACTTCTCTCGGTATGACAGTCTCTAGATCCATCCACGTCTCTCCAAATGACCCCGTTTCATTCCTTTTTATGGCTGAGTAATATTCCATTTTATATATGTACCACATCTTTATCCATTCGTCTGTCTGTGGGCATTTAGGTTGCTTCCATTACCTGGCTATTGTAAATAGTGCTGCAATGAACATTGTGGTGAATGTGTCTTTTGGATTTATGGTTTTCTCTGGGTATATGCCCAGAAGTGGGATTGCTGGATCATATGGTAATTGTATTTTTAGTTTTTCTAATGAACCTCCATACTGTTCTCCATAGTGACTGTATCAATTGACATGCCCACCAATAGTGGAAGAGGGATCCATGTGTCCACACCCTCCGCAGCATTTGTAGTTTGTCGATTTTCCGATGATGCCCATTCTAACAGGTGTGAGGTGATACCTCATTGAAGTTTTGACTTGCATTTCTCTAATAATTAGTGATGTTGAGCAGCTTTTCATGTGCATCCTGGCCATCTCTGGGTCTCCTTTGAAGAAATGTCTATTTAGATATTCTACCCATTTTTGAAGTGGGTTGTATTTTTTTAATATTAAGCTGCATGAGCTGTTTATATATATTGGAGATTAAACCTTTGTCCATTGATTCGTTTTCACATATTTCCTCCCATTCTGAGGGTTGCCTTTTTCCATTCCCGTTTTTTAACAAAAGAAAGAAAGAAAGAAAGAAAGAAAAAGAAGCAGAACACAAATGTCCGTAAAATATGCCTCTTGAAACTGTCGTTTTGAAATATGGAGGTGTTTTGAATTTTTTGGTCGGTATACGACCCCAGGATTTGTTTTCAGGGCAGGTCTCATTTACAGGCCTGCAATTATTCTGAATATCAACTGACCATTAGCGCTGGGATTAAAGCTGCTGTTGTGTGAAACGGCCACAAGGTGGCAGCAGTTCTCCTTTACCAAATCTGGTGACTAGGGCAACAGAGCCTCAATGGAAGTCGTGTTCTAGGTTGTAATTTAGAATGGAATGTGCCAGGAAAAAGACCCTTAAGTTTGTCTCACTATTTCTTGTTCGGTTTTTTTTTCATTTAATTTTTATTTTTTATCACAGCAAGTTTGATTACAATGTTTGGCTTGTTGTAGGTGTGCAAGATGTGGTTCTTTTACGCATATACATATGTCTGTTCTTCCTGGGATCCTTTTCCATGTACGTTATGACAGAATGTTGACTAATCTTCTCTTGGTATTCCGTAGGTGTTTGGTGTCTATATATTTCACCTGTGTTTGTATATGTCTCTTAACCCCAATATCCTAATGTATCCAATCCTCACACCTTTCCATTGGTGAACCGTAAGTTTGTTTAATGAATCTGCGATTGCCCTTCTCTGTGGAAATATCTTCACTAGTATCAAGTTTTAGGTAACACCTATAAGTGATATCATACGATATGTGTCTTTCTCTTTCTGACTTACTACAAGTCACGTGATTACCTCTAGACTCATCTACGGTGCTGCAAATGGCATTGTGTCCTTTTTTTCCTTGGCTAATATTCTGTCTGTACATGTACCAGTTCTTCTTTGACCACTCATCTGTTGATGGACTTTTTGGTTGCTCCCATGTCATGGCTATTGTAATGCTGCGGCAATGCACATTTGCCTGCCTGTGTCTTTCCAATTCTGCCTTCTTAGGTTATAGGCCCAGGAGTTCGCCTGCTGGATCATATGGTAGCAAAATGTTTACCTTGTACAGGCACCGCCATTCTGTTCTCATTAGTGGCTCTTACCAGGTTACGTCCCACTTAAAGTTGAGGTGATGCTCTTCTCCACAACACCTTCAGCGTTTATTGTTTGGAGTATTTTTGCTGAAGTTTATTCTGACTAGTGTGAGCTGATACCACTTTGTGCTTGGATTTGCATGCGTCTCATAATACCTTGAAATTGAGCTTTCTGGCATGTCCTTTTTTTCTTCAAACTGTGAGTACAGCTTACCTCTTCAAATTGTTTTCGGGAAGTAGGTGTGACATTTAGAAATATTTTGGCCATTACCTCCCTCAAGACATTATGAGGGCAGGTTTCATTCACAGCCCTCCAGTACTGGTGCATATGAAGTGACCCTTAGCACAGGTTTTAAAGCTGCTGTTGCAGGTAACGGCCAGAGGGTGGCAGCATTTCTGCTTTTCCCAATCTGTTAACTAGGGAAACAGACCATCCTGGCAGTGGTGTTCCTCGGTTCTATATTAGAGTGGAATGTGCCCCCAAAAGCTGATGTCTCCTTACGTATGTTTGTATTAGAAATCGAATTTCTATATATTTTTTTACTGGAGTCATATTCCATTGTGTTCATGGACCACTTCTTCTTTGAGCATTCCTCTGTTGATGGACATTTTCGTAGCTTCCAAGTGTTGGCTATGGTAAATATTGCTGGAGTGCAGGATTGCCAGCATGTGTCTTTTCTTTTTTGTGGTACATGGGCCTCTCACTGCCGTGGGCCCTCCCATTGCAGAGCACAGGCTCCGGACGCACAGGCCCAGCAGCCATAGCTCACGGGAACAGCCGCTCCGCGGCATGTGGGATCTTCCCGAATCGGGGCATGAACCCATGTCCCCTGCACTGGCAGGCGGACTCTCATCCACTGCGCGACCAGTGAATCCCAGCCTGTCTTTTTGATTCTCATCCCCTCAGGCGAAAGGCCCAGCAGTGGGTATACTTGATTGAATGGTAGCTCAGTATTTATCTTTACAAGGCACGTCATTTTTGTTTTCATGACTGGCTCTTACCATGTCCCACGTTGAAGCAAGGGTAGGCATTTCTCCAAAACCCCTTCAGCATTTATTGTTTGCAGAATTTTTCCAGATGGGCATTCTGACTGCTGTGAGCTGATAGGTTTTTGTCATTTGGATTTACATATCTTTAATTATTCCTAATGTTTAGCATTTTCCCATGCCTTTTTAAATTTCTGGCAGAGAAAAACAGAAAAAAAAACGGAGAGTACAGTTAAACTCTTGAAATTGTCTTCTTGGATGGTTGCCCTCTTTTGAATGTTCTGGTCAATTTTCGACCCCATGTTTGTTTTTGAGGGCAGGTGTTATTCACAGGCCTGCAATGAGTGTGACTATTTAGTGACCATTAGCAGTGGGTTTAAAGCTGCTGTTGTGGGAAATGGCCACAAGGCGGCAGCGTTTCTCCACTCCCAAGTCTGGTTCCTAGGGCAGCAGAGCCTTTCTGGGACCAATGGAATACAGAAGAAGGCATCATTGAAGTCTAATACAGAATACCATGTCCTGGTGGATGGTAGAATGACCAGTAGGGTCTAGGAATTAGGAACTACTGGATGTATATGCTCGGTGGCTTCACTGACTGTCCTAACATCCTTTACCAGGTCCCCAGCAGCCCAGGGGGCTCTCGTGGTCAGGCCCCTCCCAGGATATGGGGCTCACCTGGGCAGGGCCCCAGCAGCCAACGGGGTTCTCATGTTCAGGCCACTCCCAGGGTATGGAGCTCACCTGTGAAACTACCCAGCAGCCCATGAGGCTCTCGTGCTTAGGCACCTCCCATGATACAGAGCTCCCGTGGGCAGGTACCATGGCAGGGCTGGGCACACAGGAACCGTGCACATAGCCCTCATTGCAGAGCACCCCAGAACGCCTGTCACGCAGAGCTGACACAGAGCACCTCAGAGCAGGACTTGAACTAACCAACAGCAGCTCCGACAGGTCTCTGACCCTGGGCATCACTCTGTGCAGCCTCCCTCTGCCTGGTCTTCCAGAGACTTCCACTGCAGCCGGGGCACCAGGCCTTTGTCTCCAACCATCCCCCCTCCTCTCCCTGACTCCTGGGTTCCTCTCATTAGGATTAGGTCTTCTTGAAATTGTCTCCCACTCATGGGCCAGATAAAATGATGAGAAAACAAGCCGGAGATGCAGCCCCTTGTCTATCCTGACTCTCAGGAGCCCACACCTGTTCCTTGGAACTGGCCGTTTCAGCGAGGTCCATTTTCTGCAATGTGAGCCACTGAGGGGTGAGGATTGGCTGACCGGAGCAGCCTGTCCCTACCGGCCAGCCCTCCCCAGGTGTGCCTGGGTTGAGGTCAATAGAAACACCGCTCCAGGGAGCAACAGCGCCTGCAGCTGTGCCTGACGCCATATTCTCTGCCCCGTCAGCAGTCTCGGGGCTGTGCTGGTGGGAGGGAGTGAGGGGGCACGGTTTTGTGGGTGGCCCGGTGTGAGAGGGGCTCTGCTGGACTTTCTGCAGGAGTTGCCAGACTGCCACCTGCTAAAGAAGAGGATGGGTCACCCATACCTTCCGCTGGAATTTCTCCGCGGGCAGAGGTGAGGGAGGAACAAAGCAGTGGGGGCCAAGACAGGACGGATATCTCAGGCAGGGAAATGGAAAGTTTTCAGAAGAGCGCCTGGGGCCAGGATCATCCTGGCTGGCCTGCAGGCACCAAGTCAGCCTGCGTGCTTTCGCTGGTGTGGATCCACGGCCCTTCCTCTATGCTTTCAAGTCCTTGTACATATTCAGGTGTTTTACCTGGGAAGGGAGGGAACAGTTCAGCAGCAGCTGGCTGGGGGCTCAGCTCACGTTTACTCACAGACGCCTATGTACGGTCCCCCAGCTTTGCAATGAGGACGCTCCTTGCGGGGGTGGGGGGGGGGCTGCTGGCTGCATGGGAGATAATTCCCTACCTCTGACCAACTTCAGAATTGTTTACCACTGGAGCAAGTGCCCTGATAGGGTTTTCCTCTGTATAACTAGTGGGTTCTGTTTATTTTTTCTGTTTTGTTTCAAGGTAGATTTTATTCCTCATTTATGTATTTATAGATATAAGCATGGAAATAATTCATTCATACAAATACATCTGTGTGAAGGGAAGAACGTTTTTCTGTTTTATTTTTAAATTTTATTTGTTTTTAAAAATTTTGAAATTTAGTATTATTTATTTTTTTAGACAGCAGGTTATTATTAGTTATCTATTTTATACATATACATGTATACAGGTCAATCCCAATCTCCCAACTCATCCCACCACCACCACCCCATGGCTTCCCCCCCTTGGTTTCCATACGTTTGTTCTCTAACCCTGTGTCTCTAATTCTGCCCTGCAAACCGGTTCATCTGTACCAGTTTTCTAGGTTCCACATATATGCATTAATACACAATATTTGTTTTTCTCTTTCTGACTTACTTCTCTCGGTATGACAGTCTCTAGATCCATCCACGTCTCTCCAAATGACCCCGTTTCATTCCTTTTTATGGCTGAGTAATATTCCATTTTATATATGTACCACATCTTTATCCATTCGTCTGTCTGTGGGCATTTAGGTTGCTTCCATTACCTGGCTATTGTAAATAGTGCTGCAATGAACATTGTGGTGAATGTGTCTTTTGGATTTATGGTTTTCTCTGGGTATATGCCCAGAAGTGGGATTGCTGGATCATATGGTAATTGTATTTTTAGTTTTTCTAATGAACCTCCATACTGTTCTCCATAGTGACTGTATCAATTGACATGCCCACCAATAGTGGAAGAGGGATCCATGTGTCCACACCCTCCGCAGCATTTGTAGTTTGTCGATTTTCCGATGATGCCCATTCTAACAGGTGTGAGGTGATACCTCATTGAAGTTTTGACTTGCATTTCTCTAATAATTAGTGATGTTGAGCAGCTTTTCATGTGCATCCTGGCCATCTCTGGGTCTCCTTTGAAGAAATGTCTATTTAGATATTCTACCCATTTTTGAAGTGGGTTGTATTTTTTTAATATTAAGCTGCATGAGCTGTTTATATATATTGGAGATTAAACCTTTGTCCATTGATTCGTTTTCACATATTTCCTCCCATTCTGAGGGTTGCCTTTTTCCATTCCCGTTTTTTAACAAAAGAAAGAAAGAAAGAAAGAAAGAAAAAGAAGCAGAACACAAATGTCCGTAAAATATGCCTCTTGAAACTGTCGTTTTGAAATATGGAGGTGTTTTGAATTTTTTGGTCGGTATACGACCCCAGGATTTGTTTTCAGGGCAGGTCTCATTTACAGGCCTGCAATTATTCTGAATATCAACTGACCATTAGCGCTGGGATTAAAGCTGCTGTTGTGTGAAACGGCCACAAGGTGGCAGCAGTTCTCCTTTACCAAATCTGGTGACTAGGGCAACAGAGCCTCAATGGAAGTCGTGTTCTAGGTTGTAATTTAGAATGGAATGTGCCAGGAAAAAGACCCTTAAGTTTGTCTCACTATTTCTTGTTCGGTTTTTTTTTCATTTAATTTTTATTTTTTATCACAGCAAGTTTGATTACAATGTTTGGCTTGTTGTAGGTGTGCAAGATGTGGTTCTTTTACGCATATACATATGTCTGTTCTTCCTGGGATCCTTTTCCATGTACGTTATGACAGAATGTTGACTAATCTTCTCTTGGTATTCCGTAGGTGTTTGGTGTCTATATATTTCACCTGTGTTTGTATATGTCTCTTAACCCCAATATCCTAATGTATCCAATCCTCACACCTTTCCATTGGTGAACCGTAAGTTTGTTTAATGAATCTGCGATTGCCCTTCTCTGTGGAAATATCTTCACTAGTATCAAGTTTTAGGTAACACCTATAAGTGATATCATACGATATGTGTCTTTCTCTTTCTGACTTACTACAAGTCACGTGATTACCTCTAGACTCATCTACGGTGCTGCAAATGGCATTGTGTCCTTTTTTTCCTTGGCTAATATTCTGTCTGTACATGTACCAGTTCTTCTTTGACCACTCATCTGTTGATGGACTTTTTGGTTGCTCCCATGTCATGGCTATTGTAATGCTGCGGCAATGCACATTTGCCTGCCTGTGTCTTTCCAATTCTGCCTTCTTAGGTTATAGGCCCAGGAGTTCGCCTGCTGGATCATATGGTAGCAAAATGTTTACCTTGTACAGGCACCGCCATTCTGTTCTCATTAGTGGCTCTTACCAGGTTACGTCCCACTTAAAGTTGAGGTGATGCTCTTCTCCACAACACCTTCAGCGTTTATTGTTTGGAGTATTTTTGCTGAAGTTTATTCTGACTAGTGTGAGCTGATACCACTTTGTGCTTGGATTTGCATGCGTCTCATAATACCTTGAAATTGAGCTTTCTGGCATGTCCTTTTTTTCTTCAAACTGTGAGTACAGCTTACCTCTTCAAATTGTTTTCGGGAAGTAGGTGTGACATTTAGAAATATTTTGGCCATTACCTCCCTCAAGACATTATGAGGGCAGGTTTCATTCACAGCCCTCCAGTACTGGTGCATATGAAGTGACCCTTAGCACAGGTTTTAAAGCTGCTGTTGCAGGTAACGGCCAGAGGGTGGCAGCATTTCTGCTTTTCCCAATCTGTTAACTAGGGAAACAGACCATCCTGGCAGTGGTGTTCCTCGGTTCTATATTAGAGTGGAATGTGCCCCCAAAAGCTGATGTCTCCTTACGTATGTTTGTATTAGAAATCGAATTTCTATATATTTTTTTACTGGAGTCATATTCCATTGTGTTCATGGACCACTTCTTCTTTGAGCATTCCTCTGTTGATGGACATTTTCGTAGCTTCCAAGTGTTGGCTATGGTAAATATTGCTGGAGTGCAGGATTGCCAGCATGTGTCTTTTCTTTTTTGTGGTACATGGGCCTCTCACTGCCGTGGGCCCTCCCATTGCAGAGCACAGGCTCCGGACGCACAGGCCCAGCAGCCATAGCTCACGGGAACAGCCGCTCCGCGGCATGTGGGATCTTCCCGAATCGGGGCATGAACCCATGTCCCCTGCACTGGCAGGCGGACTCTCATCCACTGCGCGACCAGTGAATCCCAGCCTGTCTTTTTGATTCTCATCCCCTCAGGCGAAAGGCCCAGCAGTGGGTATACTTGATTGAATGGTAGCTCAGTATTTATCTTTACAAGGCACGTCATTTTTGTTTTCATGACTGGCTCTTACCATGTCCCACGTTGAAGCAAGGGTAGGCATTTCTCCAAAACCCCTTCAGCATTTATTGTTTGCAGAATTTTTCCAGATGGGCATTCTGACTGCTGTGAGCTGATAGGTTTTTGTCATTTGGATTTACATATCTTTAATTATTCCTAATGTTTAGCATTTTCCCATGCCTTTTTAAATTTCTGGCAGAGAAAAACAGAAAAAAAAACGGAGAGTACAGTTAAACTCTTGAAATTGTCTTCTTGGATGGTTGCCCTCTTTTGAATGTTCTGGTCAATTTTCGACCCCATGTTTGTTTTTGAGGGCAGGTGTTATTCACAGGCCTGCAATGAGTGTGACTATTTAGTGACCATTAGCAGTGGGTTTAAAGCTGCTGTTGTGGGAAATGGCCACAAGGCGGCAGCGTTTCTCCACTCCCAAGTCTGGTTCCTAGGGCAGCAGAGCCTTTCTGGGACCAATGGAATACAGAAGAAGGCATCATTGAAGTCTAATACAGAATACCATGTCCTGGTGGATGGTAGAATGACCAGTAGGGTCTAGGAATTAGGAACTACTGGATGTATATGCTCGGTGGCTTCACTGACTGTCCTAACATCCTTTACCAGGTCCCCAGCAGCCCAGGGGGCTCTCGTGGTCAGGCCCCTCCCAGGATATGGGGCTCACCTGGGCAGGGCCCCAGCAGCCAACGGGGTTCTCATGTTCAGGCCACTCCCAGGGTATGGAGCTCACCTGTGAAACTACCCAGCAGCCCATGAGGCTCTCGTGCTTAGGCACCTCCCATGATACAGAGCTCCCGTGGGCAGGTACCATGGCAGGGCTGGGCACACAGGAACCGTGCACATAGCCCTCATTGCAGAGCACCCCAGAACGCCTGTCACGCAGAGCTGACACAGAGCACCTCAGAGCAGGACTTGAACTAACCAACAGCAGCTCCGACAGGTCTCTGACCCTGGGCATCACTCTGTGCAGCCTCCCTCTGCCTGGTCTTCCAGAGACTTCCACTGCAGCCGGGGCACCAGGCCTTTGTCTCCAACCATCCCCCCTCCTCTCCCTGACTCCTGGGTTCCTCTCATTAGGATTAGGTCTTCTTGAAATTGTCTCCCACTCATGGGCCAGATAAAATGATGAGAAAACAAGCCGGAGATGCAGCCCCTTGTCTATCCTGACTCTCAGGAGCCCACACCTGTTCCTTGGAACTGGCCGTTTCAGCGAGGTCCATTTTCTGCAATGTGAGCCACTGAGGGGTGAGGATTGGCTGACCGGAGCAGCCTGTCCCTACCGGCCAGCCCTCCCCAGGTGTGCCTGGGTTGAGGTCAATAGAAACACCGCTCCAGGGAGCAACAGCGCCTGCAGCTGTGCCTGACGCCATATTCTCTGCCCCGTCAGCAGTCTCGGGGCTGTGCTGGTGGGAGGGAGTGAGGGGGCACGGTTTTGTGGGTGGCCCGGTGTGAGAGGGGCTCTGCTGGACTTTCTGCAGGAGTTGCCAGACTGCCACCTGCTAAAGAAGAGGATGGGTCACCCATACCTTCCGCTGGAATTTCTCCGCGGGCAGAGGTGAGGGAGGAACAAAGCAGTGGGGGCCAAGACAGGACGGATATCTCAGGCAGGGAAATGGAAAGTTTTCAGAAGAGCGCCTGGGGCCAGGATCATCCTGGCTGGCCTGCAGGCACCAAGTCAGCCTGCGTGCTTTCGCTGGTGTGGATCCACGGCCCTTCCTCTATGCTTTCAAGTCCTTGTACATATTCAGGTGTTTTACCTGGGAAGGGAGGGAACAGTTCAGCAGCAGCTGGCTGGGGGCTCAGCTCACGTTTACTCACAGACGCCTATGTACGGTCCCCCAGCTTTGCAATGAGGACGCTCCTTGCGGGGGTGGGGGGGGGGCTGCTGGCTGCATGGGAGATAATTCCCTACCTCTGACCAACTTCAGAATTGTTTACCACTGGAGCAAGTGCCCTGATAGGGTTTTCCTCTGTATAACTAGTGGGTTCTGTTTATTTTTTCTGTTTTGTTTCAAGGTAGATTTTATTCCTCATTTATGTATTTATAGATATAAGCATGGAAATAATTCATTCATACAAATACATCTGTGTGAAGGGAAGAACGTTTTTCTGTTTTATTTTTAAATTTTACTTGTTTTTAAAAATTTTGAAATTTAGTATTATTTATTTTTTTAGACAGCAGGTTATTATTAGTTATCTATTTTATACATATACATGTATACAGGTCAATCCCAATCTCCCAACTCATCCCACCACCACCACCCCATGGCTTCCCCCCCTTGGTTTCCATACGTTTGTTCTCTAACCCTGTGTCTCTAATTCTGCCCTGCAAACCGGTTCATCTGTACCAGTTTTCTAGGTTCCACATATATGCATTAATACACAATATTTGTTTTTCTCTTTCTGACTTACTTCTCTCGGTATGACAGTCTCTAGATCCATCCACGTCTCTACAAATGACCCCGTTTCATTCCTTTTTATGGCTGAGTAATATTCCATTTTATATATGTACCACAAATTTATCCATTCGTCTGTCTGTGGGCATTTAGGTTGCTTCCATTACCTGGCTATTGTAAATAGTGCTGCAATGAACATTGTGGTGAATGTGTCTTTTGGATTTATGGTTTTCTCTGGGTATATGCCCAGAAGTGGGATTGCTGGATCATATGGTAATTGTATTTTTAGTTTTTCTAATGAACCTCCATACTGTTCTCCATAGTGACTGTATCAATTGACATGCCCACCAATAGTGGAAGAGGGATCCATGTGTCCACACCCTCCGCAGCATTTGTAGTTTGTCGATTTTCTGATGATGCCCATTCTAACAGGTGTGAGGTGATACCTCATTGAAGTTTTGACTTGCATTTCTCTAATAATTAGTGATGTTGAGCAGCTTTTCATGTGCATCCTGGCCATCTCTGGGTCTCCTTTGAAGAAATGTCTATTTAGATATTCTACCCATTTTTGAAGTGGGTTGTATTTTTTTTAATATTAAGCTGCATGAGCTGTTTATATATATTGGAGATTAAACCTTTGTCCATTGATTCGTTTTCACATATTTCCTCCCATTCTGAGGGTTGCCTTTTTCCATTCCCGTTTTTTAACAAAAGAAAGAAAGAAAGAAAGAAAGAAAAAGAAGCAGAACACAAATGTCCGTAAAATATGCCTCTTGAAACTGTCGTTTTGAAATATGGAGGTGTTTTGAATTTTTTGGTCGGTATACGACCCCAGGATTTGTTTTCAGGGCAGGTCTCATTTACAGGCCTGCAATTATTTTGAATATCAACTGACCATTAGCGCTGGGATTAAAGCTGCTGTTCTGTGAAACGGCCACAAGGTGGCAGCAGTTCTCCTTTACCAAATCTGGTGACTAGGGCAACAGAGCCTCAATGGAAGTCGTGTTCTAGGTTGTAATTTAGAATGGAATGTGCCAGGAAAAAGACCCTTAAGTTTGTCTCACTATTTCTTGTTGGTTTTTTTTTCATTTAATTTTTATTTTTTATCACAGCAAGTTTGATTACAATGTTTGGCTTGTTGTAGGTGTGCAAGATGTGGTTCTTTTACGCATATACATATGTCTGTTCTTCCTGGGATCCTTTTCCATGTACGTTATGATAGAATGTTGACTAATCTTCTCTTGGTATTCCGTAGGTGTTTGGTGTCTATATATTTCACCTGTGTTTGTATATGTCTCTTAACCCCAATATCCTAATGTATCCAATCCTCACACCTTTCCATTGGTGAACCGTAAGTTTGTTTAATGAATCTGCGATTGCCCTTCTCTGTGGAAATATCTTCACTAGTATCAAGTTTTAGGTAACACCTATAAGTGATATCATACGATATGTGTCTTTCTCTTTCTGACTTACTACAAGTCACGTGATTACCTCTAGACTCATCTACGGTGCTGCAAATGGCATTGTGTCCTTTTTTTCCTTGGCTAATATTCTGTCTGTACATGTACCAGTTCTTCTTTGACCACTCATCTGTTGATGGACTTTTTGGTTGCTCCCATGTCATGGCTATTGTAATGCTGCGGCAATGCACATTTGCCTGCCTGTGTCTTTCCAATTCTGTCTTCTTAGGTTATAGGCCCAGGAGTTCGCCTGCTGGATCATATGGTAGCAAAATGTTTACCTTGTACAGGCACCGCCATTCTGTTCTCATTAGTGGCTCTTACCAGGTTACGTCCCACTTAAAGTTGAGGTGATGCTCTTCTCCACAACACCTTCAGCGTTTATTGTTTGGAGTATTTTTGCTGAAGTTTATTCTGACTAGTGTGAGCTGATACCACTTTGTGCTTGGATTTGCATGCGTCTCATAATACCTTGAAATTGAGCTTTCTGGCATGTCCTTTTTTTCTTCAAACTGTGAGTACAGCTTACCTCTTCAAATTGTTTTCGGGAAGTAGGTGTGACATTTAGAAATATTTTGGCCATTACCTCCCTCAAGACATTATGAGGGCAGGTTTCATTCACAGCCCTCCAGTACTGGTGCATATGAAGTGACCCTTAGCACAGGTTTTAAAGCTGCTGTTGCAGGTAACGGCCAGAGGGTGGCAGCATTTCTGCTTTTCCCAATCTGTTAACTAGGGAAACAGACCATCCTGGCAGTGGTGTTCCTCGGTTCTATATTAGAGTGGAATGTGCCCCCAAAAGCTGATGTCTCCTTACTTATGTTTGTTTTAGAAATCGAATTTCTCTATATTTTTTTATTGGAGTCATATTCCATTGTGTTCATGGACCACTTCTTCTTTGAGCATTCCTCTGTTGATGGACATTTTCGTAGCTTCCAAGTGTTGGCTATGGTAAATATTGCTGGAGTGCAGGATTGCCAGCATGTGTCTTTTCTTTTTTGTGGTACATGGGCCTCTCACTGCCGTGGGCCCTCCCATTGCAGAGCACAGGCTCCGGACGCACAGGCCCAGCAGCCATAGCTCACGGGAACAGCCGCTCCGCGGCATGTGGGATCTTCCCGAATCGGGGCATGAACCCATGTCCCCTGCACTGGCAGGCGGACTCTCATCCACTGCGCCACCAGTGAATCCCAGCCTGTCTTTTTGATTCTCATCCCCTCAGGCGAAAGGCCCAGCAGTGGGTATACTTGATTGAATGGTAGCTCAGTATTTATCTTTACAAGGCACGTCATTTTTGATTTCATGACTGGCTCTTACCATCTCCCACGTTGAAGCAAGGGTAGGCATTACTCCAAAACCCCTTCAGCATTTATTGTTTGCAGAATTTTTCCTGATGGGCATTCTGACTGCTGTGAGCTGATAGGCTTTTGTAATTTGGATTTGCATATCTTTAATTATTCCTAATATTTAGCATTTTTCCATGCCTTTTTAAATTTCTGGCAGAGATAAACAGAAAAAATCGGAGAGTACAATTAAACTCTTGAAATTTTGTTCTTGGGTGGTTGCCCTCTTTTGAATTTTTTGGTCAATTATCGACCCCATGTTTGTTTTTGAGGGCAGGTGTTATCACAGGCCTGCAATGAGTGTGAATATTTTGTGACCATTAGCAGTGGGTTTAAAGCTGCTGTTGTGGGAAATGGCCACAAGGCGGCAGCGTTTCTCCATTCCCAAGTCTGGTTACTAAGGCAGTAGAGCCTTTCTGGGACCAATGGAATACAGAAGAAGGCATCATTGAAGTCTAATACAGAATACCATGTCCTGGTGGATGGTAGAATGACCAGTAGGGTCTAGGAATTAGGAACTACTGGATGTATATCCTTGGTGGCTTCACTGACTGTCCTAACATCCTTTACCAGGTCCCCAGCAGCCCACGGGACTCTCGTGGTCAGGCCCCTCCCAGCATATGGGGCTCACCTGGGCAGGGCCCCAGCAGCCCATGGGGTTCACATGTTCAGGCCACTCCCAGGGTATGGAGCTCACCTGTGAAACTACCCAGCAGCCCATTAGGTTCTCATGCTCAGGACCCTCCAATGATACAGTGCTCCAACTTGTTTTGAAGAACACAACTTCAAGAAGACCCTGTCCTAATGAGAGGAACCCAGGATTCTGGGAGAGGAGGTGTTATGTTTGGAGACAGATGCCTGGTGCCTCGACTGCAGTGGAAGTCTCTGGAAGATCAGGCAGAGGGAGGCCACAGAGAGTCATGCCCAGGGTCACAGTCCTGTTGGAGCTGCTGTTTGATAGTTCAAGGCCTGCTCTGAGGTGCTCTGTGTCAGCTCTGAGTGACAGGCAATCTGCGGTGCTCTGCAATGAGGGCTATGTGACCAGTTCCTATGTGCCCATCCCTGCCATTGTACCAGCCCAGCGGAGCTCCGTATTATGGTAGGGTCCTGACCACGAGAGTCTCACGGTTTGCTGTGTGATTGCACAGGTGAGCCACATAACCGGGGAGTGGCCTGAACATAAGAGCCCTATGGGCTGCTTAGAACCTGCCCAGGTGAGCCAGGTATCCTGGGAGGTGGGTGACCAAAAAAGCCCTGTGGGTTGCTGGGGACTTCGTATAGGAGGATATCAGGACAGTCAGTGGAGCCACCGAGGATATACATACAGTAGTTCGTAAGTGCTACACCCTGCTGGTCATTCTACAATCAACCAGGACATGGTTTTCCGTATAAGACTTCAATGATGCCTTCTTCTGTATTCCATTGATACGAGAAAGGCTCTGCAGCCCTAGTAACCAATTTGGGAATTGAGAAATAATGCCACCTTGTGGCCATTTACCACAACAGCAGCTTTAATCCCAGTGCTAATGGTCACTAAATATTCACTATCATCACGGGACTGTGAATGACACCTGCCCTCAAAAACAATCTTGGTATCGAAAATTGACCAAAACATTCAAAAGAGGGCAACCATACAAGAAGACAATTTCAAGAGTTTAATTGTACTCTCCGTTTTTTTCTGTTTTTCGGCAACAGAAATTTAAGAAGCCATGGAAAAATGCTGAACATTAGGAATAATTAAAGATATACAAATCAAATTAGAAAAACCTATCAGCTCACACCAGTCAGAATGGCCATCAGCAAAAATTCTGCAAACAATAAATGCTGAAAGGGTTTTGGAGAAATGCCTACCCTTGCTTCAATGTGGGACATGGTAAGAGCCAGTCATGAAAACAAAAATGACGAGCCTTGTAAAGATAAATACTGAGCTACCATTCAATCAAGGATACCCACTGCTGGGCCTATTGCCTGAGGGGATGAGAATCAAAAAGACAGGCTGGCATTCACTGGTGGCGCAGTGGATGAGAGTCCGCCTGCCAGTGCAGGGGACATGGCTTCATGCCCCGGTTTTTGAAGAACGCACATTCTGCGGAGCGACTGATCCCATGAGCTATGGGTGCTTAGCATACGCGTCCGGATCCTGTGCTCTGCAGTGGGAGGGACTATGGCTGTGGACGCCCAGGTACCGCAAAAATAAAGAAACATTCTGTCAATCCTGCACTCCAGCCATATTTACCATAGCCAACACTCGGGAGGTAAGAAAATGTCCATCAACAGAGGAATGCACAAAGAAGTAGTGGTTCATGTATGCAATGGAATATGACTCCAAAAATATATATATATATAAATTCAATACATAAAACAAATATAGGGAGACATCAGCTTTTGGGGGCACATTCCACTCTAATTTATAACTGAAGAACAGCACTGCAAAGATGGTCTGTTTCCCTAGTTACCAGATTCAGAAAAGCATAAATACTGCCTCCCTCTGGCCGTTACCTGCAACAGCAGCTTTAAAACCTGTGCTTAGGGTCACTTCATATGCACCAGTACTGGAGGGCTGTGAATGAAACCTGCCCTCATAATGTCTTGAGGGAGGTAATGGCCAAAATATTTCTAAATGTCACACATACTTCATGAAAAGTATTTGAATAGGTGAGCTTTACTCAACGTTTGAAGAAAGAAAGGACATGCCAGAAAGCTCCATTTCAAGGGATTATGAGACGCATGCAAATCCAAGCACAAAGTGGTATCAGCTCACACTAGTCAGAATAAACATCAGGAAAAATACTACAAACAATAAACGCTGAATGTGTTGTGGAGAAGAGCATAACCTCAACTTTAAGCGGGATGTAACCTGGTAAGAGCCACTAATGAGAACAGAATGGCGGTGCCTGTACAAGGTAAACATTATGCTACCAAATGATCCAGCAGGTGCACTCCTAGGCATATAAACTTAGAAGACAAAATTGGAAAGACAAAGGCAGGTAAATGTGCATTGCCGCAGCATTACAATAGCCATGACATGGGAGCGACCAAAAAGTCCATCAAAAGATGCGTGGTCAAAGAAGAACTGGTACATATACAGACAGAATATTAGCCAAGGAAAAAAGGACACAGTGCCATTTGCAGCACCGTAGATGAGTCTAGAGGTCATCACGTGACTTGTAGTAAGTCAGAAAGAGAAAGACAAATATCGTATGATATCACTTATAGGTGTTACCTAAGAATTGATACTTGTGAAGATATTACCAGAGAGAAGGGCAATCACAGATTTTTTAAACAAACTTAAGGTGTGAGGATTGGATACATTAAGATATTGTGGTTAACAGACATATACAAACACAGGTGAAATATATAATCACCAAACACCTACGGAATACCAAGAGAAGACTAGTCAACATTCTGTCATAACGTACATGGGAAAAGGATCCCAGGAAGAACAGACATATGTATATGCGTAAAAGAACCACATCTTGCACACCTACAACAAGCCAAACATTGTAATCAAACTTGCTGTGATAAAAAATAAAAATTAAATGAAAAAAAGCGAACAAGAAATAGTGAGGCAAACTTAAGGGTGTTTTTCCTGGCACATTCCATTCTAAATTACAACCTAGAACACGACTTCCATTGAGACTCTGTTGCCCTAGTCACCAGATTTGGTAAAGGAGAACTGCTGCCACCTTGTGGCCGTTTCACACAACAGCAGCTTTAATCCCAGCGCTAATGGTCAGTTGATATTCAAAATAATTGCAGGCCTGTAAATGACACCTACCCTGAAAACAAATCCTGGGGTCATATATCGACCAAAAAATTCAAAAGACCTCCATATTTCAAAACGACAGTTTCAAGAGTCATTTTTTACGAACATTTGTGTTCTGCTTTTCTTTCTTTACTTTTTTGTTAAAGAACGGGAATGGAAAAAGGCAACCCTCAGAATGGGAGAAAATATTTGCAAACGAATCAATGGACAAAGGTTTAATCTCCAATATATATAAACAGCTCATGCAGGTTAATATTTAAATAACAAACAACCCAATACAAAAATGGGTAGAAGATCTAAATAGACATTTGTTAAAAGAAGACACAGAGATGGCCAAGATGCACATGAAAAGCTGCTCAACATCACTAATTATTAGAGAAATGCAAATCAAAACTTCAATGAGGTATCACCTCACACCTGTTAGAATGGGCATAGAAAATCTACAAACAACAAATGCTAGGGAGGTTGTGGACAAAAGGAACCCTCTTCCACTATTGTTGGGAATGTAAATTGATACAGTCACTATGGGAACAGTATGGAGCTTCATTAAAAAAACTAAAAATACAATTACCATATGATCCAGCAATCCCACTTCTGGGCATATACCCAGAGAAAACCATAAATCAAAAAGACACATTCACCACAATGTTCATTGCAGCACTATTTACAATAGCCAGGTAATGGAAGCAACCTAAATGCCCAGAGACAGACAAATGGATAAAGATGTTGTACATATATAAAATGAAATATTACTCAGCCATAAAAAGGAATGAAACTGGGTCATTTGTAGAGACAGTCGATGGACTGTCATGCAGAGTGAAGTAAGTCAGAAAGAGAATACAAATATTGTATATTAATGCATATATGATGTAACTAGAAAACTGGTACAGATGAACTGGTTTGCAGGGCAGAAATAGAGACACAGAGGTAGAGAACAAACGTACAGAAACCGAGAGGGGGAAGCCATGGGGTGGTGGTGGTGGGATGAGTTGGGAGATTGGGATTAACCTCTATACATGTATATGTATAAAATAGATAACTAATAATAACCTGCTGTCTAAAAAAATATAATTAAATTTCAAAATTTTTAAAAAGAAATAAAATTTAAAAATAAAACAGAAAATTTTCTTCCCTTCACACAGATGTATTTATATGAATGAATTATTTCCATGCTTATATCTATAAATATATAAAAGAGGATTAAATTCTTCCTTGAACCAAAAAAGAAAAAAAAGTCAGAACCCACAAGTTATACAGAGGAAAACCCTATCAGGGTACTTGCTCCAGTGGTAAACAATTCTGAAGTTGGTCAGGGGAGGGGAATTATCACCCATGCAGCCAGCAGCCCCCCCCCCGCAAGGAGCGTCCTCATTGCAAAGCTGCGGAATCATGCCAAGGTGTCTGTGAGTAAACGTGAGCTGAGCCCCCAGCCAGCTGTTGCTGAACTGTTCCCACCCTTCCCAGGTAAAACACCTGAATATGTACAAGGACTTGAAAGCATAGAGGAAGGGCCGTGGATCCACACCAGCTACAGCACGCAGTCCGACTTGGTGCCTGCAGGCCAGCCAGGATGGTTCTGGCCCCTGTTGCTCTTCTGGAAGCTTTCCAGTTCACTGCCTAAGATATCCATCCTGTCCCACACCCCACTGCTTTTTTACTTCCTCACATCTGCCCTGGGAGAAATTCCAGCGGAAGTTATGGGTGACACATCCTCTTCTTTAGCATGTGGAAGCCTGGCAACTCCTGCAGAAAGTCCAGCAGATCCCCACTCACACTGGTCCACCCACAAAGCCGTCTCCTCTCACTACCTCCCACCAGCACAGCCCTGAGACTGCTGACGGGGCAGTGAATATGGCGTCAGGCACAACTGCAGGGGCTCTTCCTGCCTGGAGCAGTTTTTATATTGACCTCAACACAGGCACACCTAGGGAGGGCTGGCCGGCAGTGTCAGGTAGCCCAGGTCAGCCAGTCCTCACCCCTCAGGGGCTCACATTGCAGAAAATGGACCTCGCTGAACCGGCCAGTTCCAAGGAACAGGTGTGGGCTCCTGAGAGTCAGGATAGACAATGAGCTGCAGCTCCGGTTTGTTTTCTAACCATTTTATCTGGCCCATGAGTGGGAGGCAACTTCAAGAAGACCCTCTCCTAATGAGAGGAACCCAGGAGTCAGGGAGAGGAGGGGTGATGGTTGGAGACAGAGGCCTGTTGCACTGGCTACAGTGGAAGTCTCTGGAAGACCAGGCAGAGGGAGGCTGTATAGAGTGATGCCCAGGGTCAGAGACCTGTCGGAGCTGCTGTTTGTTAGTTCAGGTCCTGCTCTGAGGTGCTCTGTGTCAGCTCTGCGTGACAGGCGTTCTGGGGTGCTCTGCAATGAGGGCTATGTGCACGGTTCCTGTGTGCACAGCCCTGCCGG
Organism: Mesoplodon mirus; assembly: GCF_964341445.2. NCBI lineage: Eukaryota > Metazoa > Chordata > Mammalia > Artiodactyla > Ziphiidae > Mesoplodon > Mesoplodon mirus. The sequence goes on from NC_138979.1 coordinate 94,562,469, forward strand.
TGTACCTGCCCAGCGAAGCCCCGTATCCTGGGAGGGGCCTGACCATGAGAGCCCCATGGGCTGCTGGGTAGTTGCAGAGGTGAGCTGAATAACCTGGGAGTGGCCTGATAATGATAGACCCGTGGGATGCACGGGACATGCCCAAATGAGCCCCATATCCTGGGAGGGGCCTGACAATGAAAACCCAGTTGTCTGCAGGGGACCTGCCCTGGTTAGCTCCATATCCTGGGGCGGGCTTGACCACGAGAGCCCCATTGGCTATGGGGGATGGAGGGGTGCTGCCCAGCTGAGCTCCATATCCTGGGATTACTCTGGCCTCGAGAGCCCTGTGGGGTGCTGGGGACCTTGTAAAGGATGTCAGGACAATCAGTGAAGCCACCGAGGATATACATCCAGTAGTTCCTGATTCCTACTCCCTGCTGGTCATCGTACCATTCACCAGGACATGGTATTCTTTATTAGACTTCAATGATGCCTTCTTCCATATTCCACTGGTCCCAGAAAGGCTCTGCTGCCCTAGTAACCAGACTTGGGAATGGAGAAATGCTGCCGCCTTGTGGACATTTCCCACAACAGCAGCTTTAAACCCACTGCTAATGGTCACTAAATATTCACATGCATTTCAGACCTGTGTATGATACCTGCCTTCAAAAACAATCCTGGGTTCGAAAATTGACCAAAAAATTCAAAAGAGGGCAACCATCCAAGAAGACAACTTCAAGAGTTTAATTGTACTCTCCATTTTTTTTCTGTTTTTCTATATCAGAAATTTAAAAAGACATGGAAAAATGCTGAACATTAGGAATAATTAAACATATGCAAATCCAAATTACAAAAACCTATCAGCTCACAGCAGTCAGAATGGCCATCAGCAAAAATTCTGCAAACAATAAATGCTGAAGGGTTTTGGGAGAAATGCCTACCCTTGCTTCAACGTGGGACATGGTAAGAGCCAGTCATGAAAACAAAAATGACGTGCCTTGTAAAGATAAATACTGAGCTACCATTCAAACAAGCATACCCACTGCTGGGCCTATCTCCTGAGGGGATGAGAATCATAAAGACACAGTCTGTGCTTCACTGGTGGCACAGTGGATGAGAGTCCGCCTGCCAATGCAGGGGACACGGGTTCAGGCCCAGGTTCATGAAGATCCCACATGGCATGGATCGGCTGGTCTTGTGAGGTATGGCTGCTGAGCCTTCGTGTCCGGAGTCTGTGCTCTGCAATGGGAGGGTCCACGGCAGTGAGAGGCCCATGTACTACAAAAAAAAAAAAAGACACATGCTGGCAATCCTGCACTCCAGCAATATTTACCATAGCGAACACTTGGAAGCTATGAAAATGTTCATCAACAGAGGAATGCTCAAAGAAGAAGTGGTCCATGAACACAATGGAATATGACTCCAATAAAAAAATACATATATATTCAATTTATAAAACAATCATAAGTAAGGAGACATCAGCTTTGGGGGAACATTCCTGTCTTATATATAACCAAGGAACATCACTGCCAGGATGGTCTGTTTCCCTAGTTACCAATATAGCAAAAGCAGAAATGCTGCTGCCCGCTGGCCGTTACTTGCAACAGAAGCTTTAAAACCTGAGCTAAAGTTCACTACATAAGCACCAGTACTGGAGGGCTGTGAATGAAACCTGCCCTCAAAATGTCTTGAGGGAGGTAATGGCCAAAATATTTGTAAATGTCACACAGACTTCACGAAAACAATTTGAAGAGGTAAGATGTACTCACCGTTGAAAGAAAAAAAGGACATGCCAGAAAGCTCAATTTCAAGGGATTATGAGACGCATGCACATCCAAACACAAAGTCAGCTCACACTAGTCAGAATAAACATCATCAAAAATACTACAGACAATATATGCTGAAGGTGAATGGAAAAAGGCAACCCTCTGAAAGGGAGAAAATATGTGAAAACAAATCAGTGTACAAAGCTTTAATCTCCAATATATATAAAGAGTTAATGCAGCTTAATATTAAAAAAAACCCACTACAAAAATGGGTAGAAAATATAAATAGACATTTCTTCAAAGGAGACCCAGATGGGACCAAGATCAACATGAAAAGCTGCTCAACATCACTAATTATTAGAGAAATGCAAATCAAAATTTCAATGAGTTATCACCTCACACCTGTTAGAATGGGCATCATCAGAAAATCTACAAACAACAAATGCTGGGGAGGGTGTGGACAAATGGATCCCTCTTCCACTATTGGTGGGAATGTCAATTGATACAGTCACTATGGAGAACAGTATGGAGGTTCATAAAAAAAACTAAAAATACAATTACCATATGATCCAGCAATCCCACTTCTGGGCATATACCCAGAGAAAACCATAACTCAAAGACACATTCACCACAATGTTCATTGCAGCACTATTTACAATAGCCAGGTAATGGAAGCAACCTAAATGCCCACAGACAGACGAATGGATAAATTTGTGGTACATATATAAAATGGAATATTACTCAGCCATAAAAAGGAATGAAACGGGGTCATTTGTAGAGACGTGGATGGATCTAGAGACTGTCATACAGAGTAATGTAATTCAGAAAGAGAAAAACAAATATTGTGTATTAATGCATATATGTGGAACCTAGAAAACTGGTACAGATGAACCGGTTTGCAGGGCAGAATTAGAGACACAGGGTTAGAGAACAAACGTATGGAAACCAAGGGGGGGAAGCCATGGGGTGGTGGTGGTGGGATGAGTTGGGAGATTGGGATTGACCTGTATACATGTATATGTATAAAATAGATAACTAATAATAACCTGCTGTCTAAAAAAATAAATAATATTAAATTTCAAAATTTTTTAAAATAAAATTTAAAAATAAAACAGAAAAATGTTCTTCCCTTCACACAGATGTATTTGTATGAATGAATTATTTCCATGCTTATATCTATAAATACATAAATGAGGAATAAAATCTACCTTGAAACAAAACAGAAAAAATAAACAGAACCCACTAGTTATACAGAGGAAAACCCTATCAGGGCACTTGCTCCAGTGGTAAACAATTTTGAAGTTGGTCAGTGGTAGGGAATTATCTCCCATGCAGCCAGCAGCCCCCCCCACCCCCGCAAGGAGCGTCCTCATTGCAAAGCTGGGGGACCATACATAGGCGTCTGTGAGTAAACGTGAGCTGAGCCCCCAGCCAGCTGCTGCTGAACTGTTCCCTCCCTTCCCAGGTAAAACACTTGAATATGTACAAGGGCTTCAAAGCATAGAGGAAGGGCTGTGGAGCCACACCAGCGACAGCACGCAGGCTGACTTGGTGCCTGCAGGCGAGCCATGATGGTCCTGGCACCAGGCCCTCTTCTGGAAGCTTTCCATTTCCCTGCCTGAGATATCCGTCCTGTCCCAGCCCCCACTGCTTTTTTCCTTCCTCACCTCTGCCCGGGGAGAAATTCCAGCGGAAGGTATGGGTGACCCATCCTCTTCTTTACCAGATGGAAGCCTGGCAACTTCTGCAGAAAGTCCAGCAGAGCCGCACTCACATGGGGACACCCACAAGGCCGTGGCCCCTCACTCCCTCCCACCAGCACAGCCCTGAGACTGCTGACTGGGCAGAGAATATGGTGTCACGCACAGCTGCAGGGGCTCTTGCTGCCTGGAGTGGTGTTTATATTGACCTCAACCCAGGCACACCTGGGCAGGGCTGGCCGACAGGGTCAGGCTGCCGGCTCAGCCAATCCTCAACCCTCAGGGGCTCACATTGCAAAAAATGGACCTCGATGAACCGGTCAGGTCCACGGACCAAGTGTGGGCTCCTGAGAATCTGGGTAGACAAGGGGCTGTGCCTCCGGCTTGCTTTCTATCCATTTTATACAGCCCATGAGTGGGAGACAACTTCAAGAAGACCCTCTCCTAATGAGAGGAACCCAGGAGTCAGGGAGAGGAGTGGTGATGGATGGAGACAGAGGCCTGGTGACCCAGCTGCAGTGGAAAACTCTGGAAGACCAGGCAGAGGGAGGCCACACAGAGTGATGCCCAGGGTCAGAGACCTGTCGGAGCTGCTGTTTGTTAGTTCAAGTCCTGCTCTGAGGTGCTCTGTGTCAGCTCTGCGTGACAGGCGTTCTGGGGTGCTCTGCAATGAGGGCTATGTGCACAGTTCCTGTGTGCCCAGCCCTGCCATGGTACCTGCCCAGGGTAGCTCCGTATCATGGGAGGTGCCTAAGCACGAGAGCCTCATGGGCTGCTAGGTAGTTGCACAGGTGAGCTCCATAACCTGGGAGTGGCCTGACCACTAGAGCCCCATGGGCTGCTGTGGACCTGCGCAGGTGAGCCCCATATCCTGGGAGTGGCCTGACCACGAGAGCCCCATGGGATGCGGGGTAGTTGTGCAGGTGAGCTCCATAACCTGGGAGTGGCCTGACCACTAGAGCCCCGTGGGCTGCTTGGTACCTGTTAAAGGATGTCAGGAGAGTCATTGAAGTCACTGAGGGTATACATCCAGTAGTTCCTAATTCCTAGACCCTGCTGGTCATTGTACCATCCACCAGGACATGGTATTCTGTATTAGACTTCAATGATGCCTTCTTCTGTATTCCATTGGTCCCAGAAAGGCTCTGCTGCCCTAGGAACCAGACTTGGGAGTGGAGAAACGCTGCCGCCTTGTGGCCATTTCCCACAACAGCAGCTTTAAACACAGTGCTAATGGTCACTAAATATTCACACTCATTTCAGGCCTGTAAATGACACCTGCCCTCAAAAACAATCCTGGGGTCGAAAATTGACCCAAAAATTCAAAAGAGGGCAAACTTCCAAGAAGACAATTTCAAGAGGTTAATTGTACTCTCCGTTTTTTTCAGTTTTTCTTTAACAGAAAATTTAAAAGGCGTGGAAAAATGATGAACATTAAGAATAATTAAAGACATGCAAATCCAAATTACAAAACCCTATCAGCTCACACCACACAGAATGTCCATCAGCAAAAATTCTGCAAACAATAAATGCTGAAGGGGTTTTGGAGAAATGCCTATAGTTTGTTCAACGTAGGACATGGTAAGAGCCAGTAATGAAAACAAAAAGGAGGTGCCTTGAAAAGGTAAATACTGAGGTACCATTCAATCAAGCATACCCACTGCTGGGCCTATCTCCTGAGGGGATGAGAATCAAAAAGACACAGGCTGGGCTTCACTGGTGGCACAGTGGTTGAGAGTCTGCCTGCCGATGCAGCGGACACGGGTTCATGCCCCGGATCAGGAAGATCCCACATGCCGCGGTGTGGCTGGTTCCGTGAGTTATGGCTCCTGGGCCTGGGCCTCCGGAACCTGTGAGCTGCAATGGGAGCGGCCACGGCAGTGAGAGGCCCACGTACCACACACACACAAAAAAAAGAGGCTGGCAATCCTGCACTCCAGCAATATTTACCAGAGCCAACACTTGGAAGCTACAAAAATGTCCATCACCAGAGGAATGCACAAAGATGAAGTGGCCCATGTACACAATGGAATATGGTTCCAATAAAAAAATATTAATTCAATTTAGAAAACAAACATAAGTAAGGAGACATCAGCTTTTGTGGTTTTCTCCGGGCACATTTCACTCTAATTTAAAACCAAGGAACACCACTGCCATGAAAGTCTGTTTCCCCAGTTACCAGATTGGGAAAAGCAGAAATGCTGCCGCCCTCTGGCTGTTACCTGCAACAGCAGCTTTAAAACCTGTGCTAAGGGTCACTTCATATGCACCAGTACTGGAGGGCTGTGAATGAAACCTGCCCTCAAAATGTCTTGAGGGATGTAATGGCCAAAATATTTCAAAATGTCACACATACTTCACGAAAACAATTTGAAGGGGTAAGCTGTACTCACAGTTTGAAGAAAAAAAGGACATTCCAGAAAGCTCAATTTCAAGGGATTATGAGACACATGCAAATCCAACCACAAAAAGGTATCAGCTCACAGTAGTCAGAATAAACATCAGCAAAAAACTACAAACAGTAAATGCTGAAGGTGTTGTGGAGAAGTGAATACCCTCAACTTTAAGTGGGACGTAACCTGGTGAGAGCCACTAATGAGAACAGAATGGAGGTGCCTTTACAAGGTAAACATTTTGCTACCATATGATCCAGCAGGCGAACTCCTGGGCCTATAACCTAAGAAGACACAATTGGAAAGATTCAGGCAGGCAAATGTGCATCGCCACAGTATTACAATAGCCATGACATGGAAGCAACCAAAAAAGTCCATGAAAACGTGAGTGGACAAAGAAGAACTGGTACATGTACAGACGGAATATTAGCCAAGGAAAAAAAGGACACAATGCCATTTGCAGCACCGTAGATGAGTCTAGAGGTAATCATGCAACTTGTTGTAAGTCAGAAAGAGAAAGACAAATATTGTATCTTTATGCTTATATGTGGAACCTATGAAAATGGTACAGATGAACCGGATTGCAGAGCAGAAAAGAGACACAGAGGTAGAGAACAAACGTATGGACACCAAGGGGGGAAAGCCATGGTATGGTGGTGGTGGGATGAGTTGGGAGATTGGAATTGACCTCTATACATGTATATGTATAAAACAGATAACTAATAATAACCTGCTGTATAACAAAATAAATAAAATTAAATTTCAAATTTTTTAAAAATAAATAAAATTAAAAAATAAAACAGACAAAATTTCTTCCCTTCACACAGATGTATTTATATGAATGAATTATTTCCATGCTTATATCTATAAATACATAATAGAGGAATAAATCTACCTTGAACCAAAAAAGAAAAAAAACCCAGAACCCACCAGTTATACGGATGAAAACCCTATCAGGGCACTTGCTCCAGTGGTAAACAATTCTGAAGTTGGTCAGAGGTGGGGAATCATCTCCCATGCAGCCATGCAGCCCCCTGCCCGCAAGGAGCATCCTCATTGCAAAGCTGGGGTACCATGCCAAGGCGTCTGTGAGTAAACATGAGTTGGGCCCCAGGCCAGCTGCTGCTGAACTGTTCCCACCCTTCCCAGGTAAAACACCTGAATATGTACAAGGACTTGAAAGCATAGAGGAAGGGCCGTGGAGCCACACCGGCGACAGCACGCAGGCCGACTTGGTGCCTGCAGGCGAGCCAGGATGGTCCTGGCCCTGGGCGCTCTTCTGGAAGCTTTCCATTTCCCTGCCTGAGATACCCCTCCTGTCCCGGCCCCCACTGTTTTTTCCTTCCTCACCTCTGCCTGGGGAGAAATTCCAGCGGAAGGTATGGGTGACACATCCTCTTCTTTAGCAGGTGGCAGTCTGGCAACTCCTGCAGAAAGTCCAGCAGAGCCCCTCTCACACCGGGCCACCCACAAAACCGTGCCCCCTCACTCCCTCCCACCAGCACAGCCCCGAGACTGCTGACGGGGCAGAGAATATGGCGTCAGGCACAGCTGCAGGCGCTGTTGCTCCCTGGAGCGGTGTTTCTATTGACCTCAACCCAGGCACACCTGGGGAGGGCTGGCTGGCAGGGACAGGCTGCCCGGCTCAGCCAATCCTCACCCCTCAGTGGCTCACATTGCAGAAAATAGACCTCGCTGAACAGGCCAGATCTAAGGAACAGGTGTGGGCTCCTGAGAGTCAGGATAGACAAGGGGCTGCATCTCCGGCTTGTTTTCTCATCATTTTATCTGGCCCATGAGTGGGAGACAATTTCAAGAAGACCTAATCCTAATGAGAGGATCCCAGGGGTCAGGGAGAGGAGGGGGGATGGTTGGAGACAAAGGCCTGGTGCCCCAGCTGCAGTGGAAGTCTCTGGAAGACCAGGCAGAGGGAGGCTGCACAGAGTGATGCCCAGGGTCAGAGACCTGTCGGAGCTGCTGTTGGTTAGTTCAAGTCCTGCTCTGAGGTGCTCTGTGTCAGCTCTGCGTGACAGGCGTTCTGGGGTGCTCTGCAATGAGGGCTATGTGCACGGTTCCTGTGTGCCCAGCCCTGCCATGGTACCTGCCCACGGGAGCTCTGTATCATGGGAGGTGCCTAAGCACGAGAGCCTCATGGGCTGCTGGGTAGTTGTGCAGTTGAGCTCCATAACCTGCGAGTGGCCTGACCATGAAAGCTCCGTTGGCTGCTGGGGACCTGCCCAGGTGAGCTCCATATCTTGGGATTGCCCTGACCACAAGAGCCCCGTGGGCTGCTGGGTACCTGGTAAAATATGTCAGGACAGTCAGTGAAGCCACCGAGGATATACATCCAGTAGTTCCTAATTCCTACACCCTGCTGGTCATTGTACCATCCACCAGGACATGGTATTCTGTATTACACTTCAATGATGCCTTCTTCTGTATTCCGTTAGTCCCAGAAAGGCTCTGCTGCCCTAGGAACCAGATTTGGGTGTGGAGAAATGCTGCCGCCTTTGGCCGTTTCCCACAACAGCAGTTTTAATCCCTTTGCTGAAGGTCAATAAATATTCACCAAACTTGACGTTCTGTAAATGCCACCTGCCTCCCAAAAAAATCCTGGGTTCAAAAATCGACCAAAAATTTCAGATGAGGGCACCATTCCAAAAGGACAATTTCAAGAGGCGTATTGCACTCACATTTTTCTTTTATTTTTTTAACAGTAAAGAAAATGTCGTGGAAAAATGATGAATTTTAGGAATTTTCAAATGCAAATACAAATTATAAAAGCCCACCCTCTCACAACAGTCAGAATGGCCAAGAGCAAATATGCTGCAAACATTAAATGCTGAAGATGTTGTGGAGAAATTCGTACCCTGAGTTCTGAGGGGGCCGTGGTTAGAGCCACTAATGAAAAAACAATGGAGGTGCTTTGAAAGGTAAACATTCAGCTACCAGTCAGTGAAACATACCAACTGCTTGTTCTATTATCTGAGAAAATGAGAATCAAAATGTCACAGTCTGGCATTCCTGCACTCCAGCAATATTTACCATAGTCAACAGTTGGTAGCATCGAAAGTGTCCATCAACAGAGGAATGCACAAAGTGGAACATGTACACAATGGAAGATTACTCCAATAAAAAATATAAATTAAATTTACAAAAGAAACATAAGTAAGGAGACATAAGCTTGTGGCGGTTTATCAGGGAACATTCCAGTCTAATTTATAAAAGAGCGATAGCACTGGCAGGAAGGTCTGTTTCCATAGGTATCAGAGTGGGGAAAGTAGAAATGCTTTTGCCCTTTGGGCGTTACCTGCAACACCAGCTTTAAACTCTGTGCTAATGTTCAGTTCATATACACAAGTACTGCAGGGCTGTAAATGAAACCTGCCCTCTAAATGTCTTGATGCAGGTAAAAGCCAAAACATTTCAAAATGTGGCACATAATTCTTAAATTGTTTTCTTGAAGTAAGCTCTACTCACAGTTTGAAAAGTAAACGGACATGTCTGAAACATGAATTTGAAGGGATTATGAGACACATGCAAATCCCACCACACAGTGGTATCAGCTCACACCACTCAGAATAACCATCAGCAAAATAACTACCAATGATCAATGCTGAAGGGGTTGTGGATAAATCGATACCCTCAATTTGAAGTGGGATGTAACCTGGTAAGAGCCACTAATGGGCACAGAATGGAGGTGCCTTTAAAAGGGAAACATTGAGCTACTCTATGATCCAGCAGGCCCACTCCTGGACCTATGATCTAAGAAGACAGAATTGGAAAGACACAGGCAGGCAAATGTACATTGCCGCAGCATTACAATAGCCATGACATGGAAGCAACCAAAAAGTCCATCCACAGATGAGTGGACATAGAAGAACTGGTACATACACAAATGGAATATAAGCCAAGGAAAAAAATGAAACAGAGCCATTTGCAACACCATAGATGACTCTAGAAGTAATCACGCAAGTAGTAGAAAGTGAGAAAACAAAAGACACATATCCTATGATATCACTTATAGCTGTTAACTAAAAATTCATACCAATGAAGATATTTCCACAAAGAAAGGCAATCACAGATTAATTCAACAAACTTATGGTTCACCAAATGGAAAGGTATGAGGACTGGATACATTAGGATATTGGGGTTAACAGAGATATAGAAACACATGTGAAATATATAATCACCAAAGACCTACAGAATACCAAAAGAAGACTATTCAACATTGTGTCATAACCTACATGGCAAAAGGATCCAAAGAAGAATTCACTTATGTATACTTGAAAAAGAACCACATTTTGCACACCTAGAACAAACAAAACATTGTAATGAAATTTGCTGTGATGAAAAATAAAAATTAAAGAAACGAACAGTAAGTGATGTGATATAAACTTAAGGTACTTTTTGCTGGCACATTCCATTCTAAGTGACAACCTACAACACAACTTCCATTGTGGCCCTGTTGCCCTAGTAATCATATTTGGTAAGGAGAAATGCTGCCGCCTTCTGGCCATTTCACACAACAGCAGCTTTAAACCCAGCTCTAATGGTCACTTAATATTCAAAATAATTGTAGGCCTGTGAATGACAGCCGCCGTCCAAAAAAATCCTAGGGTCGTAAATCAACCAGAAAATTGAAAAGACGTCAACATTTGAAGAAGACACTTTCAAGAGGCATATTTTATGCACATTTTGTCTTTTCTTTCTTTTTTTTCTTAAAAAAGAGGGAATGGAAAAATGCTCAAAATCAGGAATTAATAAAGTCATGCATATCCAATGTACAGAAACATTCACCTCACAGCCATCACAATGATCTTCAGGAAAAAGTCTACAAAGAATGAATGCTGGGCTTCCCTGGTGGCACAGCAGTTGACATTCCACCTGCCAATGCAGGGGACATGGGTTCGTGCCCCGGTCCAGGAAGACCCTACATGCCATGGAGCAGCTGGGCCCATGAGCCATGCCGCTGGGCCTGCACATCCAGAGCTTGTGCTTCACAACGGGAGGGGCCACAACGGTGAGAGGCCTGCATACAGCAAAGAAAAAAGAATGAATGCTGAAGGGGTTTTACAGAACTGTGTACCCTCTAGTTGCTGAGGGGATGTAAACTGGTAACAGCCAGTAGTGAGAACATAATGGAGGTGCATTTAAAGGTAAAAATTGAGCTACCATGTGATCTGGTAGGTCCTTTGATGGGCCTATCACCTGAGCAGGCCAGAGTGAAATAGACAATGGCTGGCAATCCTGCACTGAAGGAACATTTACCATAGCCAAGACTTGGAAGAAACCAAAATGACCAGCAACAGAATACTGTACAAAGAAGAAGTGTCCATGTACACAATGGAAGATTAGCCATGGAAAACAATGAAAGAGTCCCAGTTTCACCACCATATAAGGACATAGAGATAATCACCCAACTTGAAGTAAGAAAGAAACTGAAAGAGAGATATCCTATGACATCACTTCCAGGTATTACCTAAAAATTGATACCCATGAACTTATTTCAAAGAGAAGGGAAAGCATGGATTAAGAGAACCAAATTATGTTTCACCAAATATAAAGGTGTAAGGAATGTATGAACTAGGATATGGGGGTTAACAGACATGTAGTAATACATATGAAATATATAATCACAAAATACTTATGGAATAGCAAGAGAGGTCTACTCAACACTCTGCAATAACCTACACTGGATAGGATCCAAAGATGAATACACGGGTACATTCAAATAATGATCCAGATTATGTACACCTAGGAAAAACAATATGTTTATCAAATTTGCCCTGATTATAAATAAAAATTAAATTTAAAAACAAACAAGTAAGGAGATATAAGCTCTTGGGCGTTGGCGCTGGCACATTCCACACTAATTTGCAGCCTACTAACACGATTTCCAGGAAAGCTCTGTTGCCCAAAAACCCACAGTTGGAAATGTAGAAATGCTGCCGCCTTGTGGCAGATTCCCGCAAAAGCGGCTTTAAACCCACAGCTAATGGTCACTTAACATTCACAAGGACTCAGGACTGTAAAGGACACCTGCCCTCAAAAACTGTGCTGAGGTAGGGAATGGCCAAAAAAATTCAAAACAGGCCAATTTTCAAGAAGATTATATGAAGAGGTGAGTTTTACTCACTGTCTTTTTTTTTTTGCCTTATAACAAATTTAATCAGTTATACATATACATATGTTTCCATATCCCCTCCCTTTTGCGTCTCCCTCCAACCCTCCCTATCCCACCCCTCCAGGCGGTCACAAGGCACCGAGCTGATCTCCCTGTGCTATGCGGCTGCTTCCCAATAGCTATCTACCTTACGTTTGGTAGTGTATATATGTCCATGCCGCTCTTTCACTTTGTCACAGCTTACCCTTCCCCCTCCCCATATCCTCAAGTCCATTCTCTAGTAGGTCTCTGTCTTTATTCCTGTCTTACCCCTATGTTCTTCATGACATTTTTTTTCTTAAATTCCATATATATGTGTTAGCATACAGTATTTGTCTTTCTCTTTCTGACTTACTTCACTCTGTATGACAGACTCTAGGTCTATCCACCTCATTACAAATAGCTCAATTTCATTTCTTTTTATGGCTGAGTAATATTCCATTGTATATATGTGCCACATCTTCTTTATCCATTCATCCGATGATGGACACTTAGGTTGTTTCCATCTCCGGGCTATTGTAAATAGGGCTGCTATGAACATTTTGGTACATGTCTCTTTTTGAATTATGGTTTTCTCAGGGTATATGCCCAGTAGTGGGATTGCTGGGTCATATGGTAGTTCTATTTGTAGTTTTTTAAGGAACCTCCATACCGTTCTCCATAGCGGCTGTACCAATTCACATTCCCACCAGCAGTGCAAGAGTGTTCCCTTTTTTCCACACCCTCTCCAGCATTTATTGTTTCTAGATTTTTTGATGATGGCCATTCTGACTGGTGTGAGATGATATCTCATTGTAGTTTTGATTTGCATTTCTCTAATGAGTAAAGATGTTGAGCATCCTTTCATGTGTTTGTTGGCAGTCTGTATATCTTCTGTGGAGAAATGTCTGTTTAGGTCTTCTGCCCATTTTTGGATTGGGTTGTTTGTTTTTTTGTTATTGAGCTGCATGAGCTGCTTATAAATTTTGGAGATTAATCCTTTGTCAGTTGCTTCATTTGCAAGTATTTTCTCCCATTCTGAGGGTTGTCTTTTGGTCTTGTTTATGGTTTCCTTTGCTGTGCAAAAGCTTTTAAGTTTCATTAGGTCCCATGTGTTTATTTTTGTCTTTATTTCCATTTCTCTAGGAGGTGGGTCAAAAAGGATCTTGCTGTGATTTATGTCATAGAGTGTTCTGCCTATGTGTTCCTCTAAGAGTTTGAAAGTGTCTGGCCTTACATTTAGGTCTTTAATCCATTTTGAGCTTATTTTTGTGTATGGTGTTAGGGAGTGATCTAATCTCATACTTTTACATGTCCCTATCCAGTTTTCCCAGCACCACTTATTGAAGAGACTGTCCTTTCTCCACTGTACATTCCTGCCTCCTTTATCAAAGATAAGGTGACCATATGTCCGTGGGTTTAACTCTGGGCTTTCTATCCTGTTCCATTGATCTATCTTTCTGTTTTTGTGCCAGTACCATACTGTCTTGATTACTGTAGCTTTGTAGTATAGTCTGAAGTCAGGGAGCCTGATTCCTCCAGCTCCATTTTTCGTTCTCAAGATTGCTTTGGCTATTCGGGGTCTTTTGTGTTTCCATACAAATTGTGAAATTTTTTGTTCTAGTTCTGTGAAAAATGCCAATGGTAGTTTGATAGGGATTGCATTGAATCTGTAGATTGCTTTGGGTAGTAGAGTCATTTTCACAATGTTGATTCTTCCAATCCAAGAACATGGTACATCTCTCCCTCTATTTGTATCATCTTTAATTTCTTTCATCAGTGTCTTATAATTTTCTGCATACAGGTCTTTTGTCTCCTTAGGTAGGTTTATTCCTAGATATTTTATTCTTTTTGTTGCAATGGTAAATGGGAGTGTTTCCTTGATTTCACGTTCAGATTTTTCATCATTAGTATATAGGAATGCCAGAGATTTCTGTGCATTAATTTTGTATCCTGCAACTTGACCAAATTCATTGATTAGCTCTAGTAGTTTTCTGGTAGCATCTTTAGGATTCTCTATGTATAGTATCATGTCATCTGCAAACAGTGACAGCTTTACTTCTTCTTTTCCGATTTGGATTCCTTTTATTTCCTTTTCTTCTCTGATTGCTGTGGCTAAAACTTCCAAAACTATGTTGAATAAGAGTGGTGAGAGTGGGCAACCTTGTCTTGTTGCTGATCTTAGTGGAAATGGTTTCAGTTTTTCACCATTGAGGACGATGCTGGCTGTGGGTTTGTCATATATGGCCTTTATTATGTTGAGGAAAGTTCCCTCTATGCCTACTTTCTGCAGGGTTTTTATCATAAATGGGTGTTGAATTTTGTCGAAAGCTTTCTCTGCATCTATTGAGATGATCATATGGTTTTTCTCCTTCAATTTGTTAATATGGTGTATCACGTTGATTGATTTGCGTATATTGAAGAATCCTTGCATTCCTGGAATAAATCCCACTTGATCATGGTGTATGATCCTTTTAATGTGCTGTTGGATTCTGTTTGCTAGTATTTTGTTGAGGATTTTTGCATCTATGTTCATCAGTGATATTGGCCTGTAGTTTTCTTTCTTTGTGACATCCTTGTCTGGTTTTGGTATCAAGGTGATGGTGGCCTCGTAGAATGAGTTTGGGAGTGTTCCTCCCTCTGCTATATTTTGGAAGAGTTTCAGAAGGATAGGTGTTAGCTCTTCTCTAAATGTTTGATAGAATTCGCCTGTGAAGCCATCTGGTCCCGGGCTTTTGTTTGTTGGAAGATTTTTTATCACAGTCTCAATTTCAGTGCTTGTGATTGGTCTGTTCATATTTTCTATTTCTTCCTGATTCAGTCTTGGCAGGTTGTGCATTTCTAAGAATTTGTCCATTTCTTCCAGGTTGTCCATTTTATTGGCATAGAGTTGCTTATAGTAATCTCTCATGATCTTTTGTATTTCTGCAGTGTCAGTTGTTACTTCTCCTTTTTCATTTCTAATTCTATTGATTTGAGTCTTCTCCCTTTTTTTCTTGATGAGTCTGGCTAATGGTTTATCAATTTTGTTTATCTTCTCAAAGAACCAGCTTTTAGTTTTATTGATCTTTGCTATCGTTTCCTTCATTTCTTTTTCATTTATTTCTGATCTGATTTTTATGATTTCTTTCCTTCTGCTAACTTTGGGATGTTTTTGTTCTTCTTTCTCTAATTGCTTTAGGTGCAAGGTTAGGTTGTTTATTCGAGAAGTTTCCTGTTTCTTAAGGTGGGATTGTATTGCTATAAACTTCCCTCTTAGAACTGCTTTTGCTGCATCCCATAGGTTTTGGGTCGTCGTGTCTCCATTGTCATTTGTTTCTAGGTATTTTTTAATTTCCTCTTTGATTTCTTCAGTGATCACTTCGTTATTAAGTAGTGTATTGTTTAGCCTCCATGTGTTTGTATTTTTTACATCTCTTTTCCTGTAATTGATATCTAGTCTCATAGCATTGTGGTCGGAAAAGATACTTGATACAATTTCAATTTTCTTAAATTTACCAAGGCTTGATTTGTGACCCAAGATATGATCTATCCTGGAGAATGTTCCATGAGCACTTGAGAAAAATGTGTATTCTGTTGTTTTTGGATGGAATGTCCTATAAATATCAATTAAGTCCATCTTGTTTAATGTATCATTTAAAGCTTGTGTTTCCTTATTTATTTTCATTTTGGATGATCTGTCCATTGGTGAAAGTGGGGTGTTAAAGTCCCCTACTATGAGTATGTTACTGTCGATTTCTCCTTTTATGGCTGTTAGTATTTGCCTTATGTATTGAGGTGCTCCTATGTTGGGTGCATAAATATTTACAATTGTTATATCTTCTTCTTGGATCGATCCCTTGATCATTATGTAGTGTCCTTCTTTGTCTCTTCTAGTAGTCTTTACTTTAAAGTCTATTTTTTCTGATATGAGAATTGCTACTCCAGCTTTCTTTTGGTTTCCATTTGCATGGAATATCTTTTTCCATCCCCTTACTTTCAGTCTGTATGTGTCTCTAGGTCTGAAGTGGGTCTCTTGTAGACAGCATATATATGGGTCTTGTTTTTGTATCCATTCAGCCAATCTGTGTCTTTTGGTGGGAGCATTTAGTCCATTTACATTTAAGGTAATTATTGATATGTATGTTCCTGTTTCCATTTTCTTAATTGTTTTGGGTTCATTATTGTAGGTCTTTTCCTTCTGTTGTGTTTCTTGCCTAGAGAAGTTCCTTTAGCATTTGTTGTAAAGCTGGTTTCGTGGTGCTGAACTCTCTCAGCTTTTGCTTGTCTGTAAAGGTTTTAATTTCTCCATCAAATCTGAATGAGATCCTTGCTGGGTAGAGTAATCTTGCTTGCAGGTTTTTCTCCTTCATCACTTTAATTATGTCCTGCCACTCCCTTCTGGCTTGTAGAGTTTCTGCTGAGAGATCAGCTGTTATCCTGATGGGGATTCCCTTGTGTGTTATTTGTTGTTTTTGCCTTGCTGCTTTTAATATGATTTCTTTGTGTTTAATTTTTGACAGTTTGATTAATATGTGTCTTGGCGTATTTCTCATTGGATTTATTCTGTATGGGACTCTCTGTGCCTCCTGGACTTGATTAACTATTTCCTTTCCCATATTAGGGAAGTTTTCAACTATAATCTCTTCAAATATTTTCTCAGTCCCTTTCTTTTTCTCTTCTTCTTCTGGAACCCCTATAATTCGAATGTTGGTGCGTTTAATGTTGTCCCAGAGGTCTCTGAGACTGTCCTCTGTTCTTTTCATTCTTTTTTCTTTATTTTGCTCTGCAGCAGTTATTTCCACTATTTTATCTTCCACCTCACTTATCCGTTCCTCTGCCTCAGTTATTCTGCTATTGATCCCATCTAGAGTATTTTTTATTTCATGTATTGTGTTTTTAATCGATGCTTGATTCATCTTTAGTTCTTCTAGGTCCTTGTTAACTGTTTCTTGCATTTTGTCTATTCTATTTCCAAGATTTTGGATCTGGGAAATAGAATCTTGGGTCATCTTTACCATCATTATTCTGAATTCTTTTTCAGGTAGACTGCCTATTACCTCTTCATTTGTTAGATCTGGTGGGTTTTTATCTTGCTCCTTCTCCTGCTGTGTGTTTTTCTGTCTTCTCATTTTGCTTATGTTACTGTGTTTGGGCTCTCCTTTTTGCAGGCTGCAGGTTCTTAGTTCCCGTTGTTTTTGGTGTCTGTCCCCAGTGGCTAAGGTTGGTTTAGTGGGTTGTGTAGGCTTCCTGGTGGAGGGGACTAGTGCCTGTGTTCTGGTGGATGAGGCTGGATCTTGTCTTTCTGGTGGGCAGGTCCACGTCTGGTGCTGTGTTTTGGGGTGTCTGCAGACTTTTTATGAGTTTAGGCCACCTCTCTGCTAATGGGTGGCGTTGTGTTCCTGTCTTGCTAGTTGTTTGGCATAGGGTGTCCAGCACTGTAGCTTGCTGGTCATTGAGTGAAGCTGGGTGCTGGTGTTGAGATGGAGATCTCTGGAAGATTTTCGCCGTTTGATATTATGTGGAGCTGGGAGGTCTCTTGTGGACCAGTGTCCTGAAGTTGGCTCTCCCACCTCAGAGGCACAGCACTGACTCCTGGCTCCTCAATTTGGGATGATGTGTTGTCTATTCATGTATTCCACAGATGCAGAGTACATCAAGTTGATTGTGGAGCTTTAATCCGCTGCTTCTGAGGCTGCTGGGAGAGGTTTCCCTTTCTCTTCTTTGTTCTCACAGCTCCTGGGTCTCAGCTTTGGATTTGGCCCCGCCTCTGCGTGTAGGTCGCTGGAGGGCGTCTGTTCTTCGCTCAGGCAGGACAGGGTTAAAGGAGCAGCCTCTTCGGGGACTCTGGCTCACTCAGGCCGGGCGGGAGGGAGGGGCACGGAGTGCGGGGCGAGCCTGCAGCGGCAAAGGTCGGCGTGACGTTGCACCAGCCCGAGGCGCGCCGTGCGTTCTCCCAGGGAAGCCGCCCCTGGATCCCGTGACCCCGGCAGTGGCGGGCTGCACAGGCTCCCGGAAGGGCGGTGTGGGCAGTGACCTGCGCTCGCACACAGGCTTCTTGGCGGCGGCAGCAGCAGCCCCAGCGTCCCACGCCCGTCTCTGGGCTCCGCGCTTTCAGTCGCGACTCGCGCCCGTCTGTGGAGCCCCTTTAAGCAGCGCTCTTAATCCCCTCTCCTCGCGCACCAGGAAACCAAGAGGGAAGAAAAAGTCTCTTGCCTCTTCGGCAGCTCCAGAGTTTTCACGGACTCCCTCCCGGCTAGCTGTGGCACATTAGCCCCCTTCACGCTGAGTTCTCGCCGCCAGCCCCAGTCCTCTCCCTGCGCTCTGACCGAAGCCCGAGCCTCAGCTTCCAGCGCTGCGCGCCCCAGCGGGCGAGCAGACAAGCCTCTCGGGCTGGTGAGTGCCGCTCGGCACTGATCCTCTGTGTGGGGATCTCTCCGCTTTGCCCTACCCAGGTATGTGGGGGGTTTCTTGCCTTTTGGGAGGTCTGGGGTCTTCTGCCAGCATTCAGTAGGTGTTCTGTAGGAGTTGTTCCACGTGTAGCTGTATTTCTGGTGTATCCGTGGGGAGGAAGGTGATCTCCGCGTCTTACTCTTCCGCCATCTTACCCGGAAGTCCTCACTGTCTTTTTTAAAAAAGGAAAATTTAAAAAGCTCAACCTCATTAATTACTAGACTCATGCAAATCTAATCTACAAAAAGGTTTCAACTCACACCAGTCGAGTGACCATCAGCAGAACATCTACAAACAATAAATGCTGAAGTGGTTTTTGAGAACTCTGTACCCTCTGCCTGTTGGTGAAATGTAAAGTGGTAATGGCAAATAATGAGAACAGAAATGAGCGGCATTTAAAAGTACATATTGAGTTACCATTCAATCCATCAGGCACACCACTGGGCCTCTCACCTGCGAAACCAAGATCCGAGAACACACGGGCTGCAAAAGCTGCACTGCAGCCTTATTCACAATAGCCAAGACAGTGAAGCAACCAAAATGTCCACTGACACGTGAATGGATAAAGAAGAGGTGGTCCATGTACACAATGGAATATTAGACATTGAAAACAATTAAACATTGCTCCTTGTGGCACAATAGATGAGCCTGGAGATAATCACAAAACATGAGGTTAGTCGGAAAGCAAAAGACCTATATCCTATGATATAACTTATAGGCGTTATCTAACAGCTGACACGAATGAACATATTTCCACAGAGAAAGATACTCACAGACTTAGAAAAGAAACTGTGCTCATCTAAAAGTAAAGGTTGGGGGAATGGATAAATTCAGATTAGTGTTACTATATGTATACCAATACATATTATATACATATATCAAAAGGACCCACCTTATAAAAAGGGAGGTCTACAGAACACTCTGTAATATTTTACATGGGAGGAGGATCTGTACATGAATAGACATATATAATGTACAAATGAACCAGATTGTGTACACCTAGGATAAACAATATTCTAATCATTACCCCGATTTAAAAAATTTAAAAAGCAAGAAATAATGAGACATAAATTTATGGGGGATTCTCCTGGCATATTCCATTCTAATATACAACCTAGGAACACGACTTCCAGAAAGTCTCTGCTGCCCTAGTACCCAGATTTGAGAATGGAGAAATGCTGCCTCCTTGTGGCCGTTTCCCACAACAGCAGCTTTAATCCCATTGCTAAATGTCACTGAATATTCACCAAACTTTCAGTTCTGTAAATGACTCCGGCCTTCCAAAACAATCCTGGGGTCGAAAATCGACCAAAAATTTCAATGGAGGGCACCCTTCCAAAAGGACAATTTCAAGAGGTATATTGTACTCACATTTTTCTTTTATTTTTGTAACACTAAAGAAAAAGCCATAGAAAAATGGTGAATTTTAGGAATTTTTAAAGACATGCAAACACAAATTATAAAAACCCACCAGCTCACACCAGTCAGAATGGCCAAGAGCAAAATGCTGCAAACAATAAATGCTGAAGGTGTTGTGGAGAAATTCGCACCCTCAGTTCTGAGGGGGCCGTCTTAAGAGACACTAATGAAAACACAATGGAGGTGCTTTGAAAAGGTAAACATTCAGCTACCAGTCAATGAATCATACCAAGTGCTGGTCCTATTATCTGAGAAAATGAGAAACAAAAAGTCACAGTCTGGCAATCCTGCACTCCAGCAATATTTACCATAGTCAACAGTTCGTAGCAATGAAAGTGTCCATTAACAGAGGAATGCACAAAGGAGAAGTGGACCATGTACACAATGGAAGATTACTCCAATAAAAAATATAAATTAAATTTACAAAACAAACATAAGTAAGGAGACATAAGCTTGTGGGTATTTATCAGGGAACATTCCAGTCTAATTTATAAAAGAGGGACGGCACTGGCAAAAGTTCTGTTTCCCTAGGTATCAGAGTGGGGAAGGTAGAAATGCTGTTGCCCTTTCACCATTACCTGGAACAGCTTTAAACTCTGTGCTAATGATCAGTTCATATGCACAAGTACTGCAGGGCTGTAAATGAAACCTGCCCTCTAAATGTCTTGATGCAGGTAAAGGTGAAAATATTTCAAAATGTGGCACATAATTCTTCAAATTATTTTCTTGAAGTAAGCTGTACTCATAGTTTGAAAAGTAAAAGGACTTGCCTGAAAGCTGAATTTCAAGGGATTATGAGACACATGCAAATCCATCCACACAGTTGTATCAGCTCACACCACTCAGAAAAACCATCAGCAAAATAAATACCAATGATCAATGCTGAAGGAGTTGTGGAGAAATCCATACCCTCAATTTGAAGTGGGATATAACCTGGTAAGAGCCACTAATGGGCACTGAATCGAGGTGCCTTTAAAAGGGAAACATTGAGCTACTGTATGATCCAGCAAGCCCACTCCTGGTCCTATAACCTAAGAAGACAGAATTGGAAAACACAGGCAGGCAAATCTGCACTGCAGCCCTATTACAATAGCCAAGACATGGAAGCAATAAAAAGTCCATCAACAGATGAGTGGACATAGAAGAACTGGTACATGTACAGATGGAATATAAGCCAAGGAAAAAAATCAAACAATGCCATTTGCAGCACCACAGGTGACTCTAGAAGTAATCACGCAAGTGGCAGAAAGTGAGAAAGCGAAAGACACATATCCTATGATATCACTTATAGCTGTTACCTAAAAATTGATACAAATGAAGTTATTTTCACAGAGAAAGGCAATCACAGATTCATTAAACAAACTTATGGTTCACCAAATAGTAAGGTGTGAGGATTGGATACATTAGGATATTGGGGTTAACAGAGATATAGAAACACATGTGAAATATATAATCACCAAAGACCTACAAAATACCAAGAGAAGACTACTCAATATTGTGTCATAACCTACATGGCTAAAGGATACAAAGAAGAATAGATATATGTGTACATGTGAAAGAACCGTATTTTTCACACTGCAACAAACAAAACATTGTAATGAAATTTGCTGTGATGAAAAATAAAAATTAAATTGAAAAAATGAACAGTAAGTAACGTGCCATAAACTAAAGGTGCTTTTTGCTGGCACATTCCATTCTTAGTGACAACCTATAACACAACTTCCATTTTGGATCTGTTGCCCTAGTAACCATATTTGGTAAGGAGAAATGATGCCGCCTTCTGGCCATTTCAAACAACAGAATTTTAAACTCAGTGCTAATGGTCACTTAATATTCAAAATAATTGCAGGCCTGTAACTGACAGCTGCCATCCAAAAAAATCCTAGGGTCATAAATCGAAATGATAATTGAAAAGACGTCAACATTTGAAGAAGACAGTTTCAAGAGGCATATTTTATGCACATTTTGGCTTTTCATTCTTTTTATCTTAAAAAAAAGGGAATGGAAAAATGCGCAAAATCAGGAATTAATAAAGCCATGCATATCCAATGTACAGAAACGTTCACCTCACAGCCATCACAATGATATTCAGCAAAAAGTCTACAAAGAATGAATGCTGGTCTTCCCTGTTGGCACAGTTGTTGAGAGTCTGCCTCCCGATGCAGGGGACACGGGTTTGTGCCCCGGTCCGGGAAGATCCCACATGCCATGCAGCGGATGGGCCCGTGAGCCATGGCCACTGCACCTGTGCGTCCAGAGCCTGTGCTCTGCAATGGAAGAGGCCACAACAGTGAGAGGCCCGCATACCGCAAAACAAACGAAAAAAATGAATGCTGAAGGTGTTTTACAGAACTGTGTACCCTCTAGTTGCTGGGGGGATGTAAACTGGTAACAGCCAGTAGTGAGAACATAATGGAAGTGCGTTTAAAGGTAAAAATTGAGCTACCATGTGATCTGGTAGGTCCTTTGATGGGCCTATCACCTGAGCAGACCAGAATGAAAAGACAATGGCTGGCAATCCTGCACTGAAGGAACATTTACCATAGCCAAGACTTGGAAGAAACCAAAATGACCAGCAACAGAAAAATGCACAAAGAAGACGTGTCCATGTACACAATGGAATATTAGCCATGGAAAACAATGAAACACAGCCGGTTGCACCACCATATAAGGACCTAGAGATAATCACCCAACTTGAAGTAAGAAAGAAACTGAAAGAGAGATATCCTATGACATCACTTCTAGGTGTTACCTAAAAATGGTTACCCATGAACTTATTTCAAAGAGAAGGAAAAGCATGGATTAAGAAAACAAAATTATGTTTAACCAAATGGAAAGGTGTAAGGAATGGATGAACTAGGATATGGGGGTTAACAGACATGTAGTAATACATATGAAATATATAATCACAAAATACTTATGGAATAGCAAGAGAGGTCTACTCAACAGTCTGCAATAAACTGCACTGGATAGGATCCAAAGATGAATGCACGGATACATTGAAATGATGAACCAGATTCTATACACCTAGGAGAAACAACATTTTAATCAAATTTGGCCTGATTATTAATAAAAATTAAATGTAAAAAACAACAAGTAAGGAGATATAAGCTCTTAGGGGTTTGTGCTGGCATATTCCACTCTAATTTGCAGCCTACTAACACGATTTCCAGGAAAGCTCTGTTGCCCAAAAACCCACAGTTGGAAATGTAGAAATGCTGCCGCCTTGTGGCAGATTCCCGTAAAAGAGGCTTTAAACCCACAGCTAATGGTCACTTAACATTCACAAGGACTCAGGGCTGTAAAGGACACCTGCCCTCAAAAACTGTGCTGAGGTAGGGAATGGCCAAAAAAAAATCAAAACAGGCAAATTTTTCAAGAAGATAGTATGAAGAGGTGAGTTTTACTCACTGTCTTTTATTAAAAAGGAAAATTTAAAAAGCTCAACCTCATTAATCATTAGACTCATGCAAATCTAATCTACAAAAAGGTTTCAACTCACACCAGTCGAGTGACCATCCGCAGAACGTCTACAAACAATAAATGCTGAAGGGGTTTTAGAGAATTGGGTACCCTCTACCTGCTGGTGAAATGTAAAGTGGTAATGGCAAATAATGAGAACAGAAAGGAGCTGTGTTTAAAAGTAAATATTGAGGTACCATTCAATCCAGCAGGCACACCACTGGGCCTCTCACCTGAGAAGCCAGGAACCAAGAAGACACAGGCTGCAAAAGCTGCACTGCAGCCTTATTCACAATAGCCAAGACAGTGAAGCAACCAAAATGTCCATCAACAGGTGAATGGATAAAGAAGAGGTGGTCCATGTACACAATGGAATATTAGACATTGAAAACAATTAAACATTGCTCCTTGTGGCACAATAGATGAGCCTGGAGATAATCACAAAACATGAGGTTAGTCGGAAAGCAAAAGGCCTATATCCTATGATATAACTTATAGGTGTTATCTAACAGCTGACACAAATGAACATATTTCCACAGAGAAAGATACTCATAGACTTAGAAAAGAAACTGTGCTCATCTAAAAGTAAAGGTGGGGGAAATGTATAAATTAAGATTAGTGTTACTATACGTATGCCAATACATATTATATACATATATCAAAAAGACCGACCGTATACCAAGGGAGGTCTACTGAACACTCTGAATTAATTTACATGGGAAGAGGATCGGTACATGAATAGATATATATTATGTACAAATGAACCAGATTGTGCACACCTAAATGAATAGTATTCTAATCATTACCTTGATTAAAATAATTAAATTCAAACAATGAAGAAGATGTACTGAGATATAAACTTATGGGGCTTTTCCTGGCACATTCCATTCCAATTGACAACGTAGGAACACGACTTCCAGGAAAGCTCTGCTGCCCTAGTGACCAGATTTGGGAATGGAGAAACGCTGCCACCATGTGGCCGTTTCCCCCAACAGCAGCTTTCAACCCAGTGCTAATGGTCAATAAATATTAACAACAATTTCAAGCCTGTAAGTGACAGGCGCCCACAAACATATTCGAAGAGTCGAAAATCGACCAAACAACTCAAAAGAGGGCAAGGTTTTAAGAAGACAATTTCAAGAGTTATATTTTATTTGCACTTTTTTAACAACAACAAAAAGCATGGAAAATGCTCATCATTAGGAATTATTAAAGACATGCAAATCCAATCTATGAAAACACATTAGCTCACGCGTGAGAATGACCATCAGCAAAACTTCTGCAAACAACAAATGCTGAAGGGGCTGTGGAGAAATGCCTACATTCAACTCTAAGTGGGACTTAACTGGTAAGAGCCACTAATGAATGCAAATGGAGGTCCTTCTAAAAGGTACAAATTGACCTACCATGTGATTCAGCAAGCCCACTCCTTGAACTATGACCTTAGAAGACAGAATTAGAAAGACACAGGCAGGCAAAACTGCACTGTAGCACTTTTACAATAGCCAAGACAGGGAAGCTACCAAAAAGTCCATCAACAGATGAATGGAAAAGAAGAACTGGTCCAGGTACAGGTGGAATATTAGCCGAGGAAAAAAATGGAGCAATGCCGTTTACAGCACCATAGATGAGTCTAGAGGTAATCACAACTTGATGTAAGTCAGAAAGTGAAGGACACATATCCTATGATATCACTTATTGGTGTTACCTAAAAATGGATACCAATGAAGATTTTTCCACAGAGAAAGGCAATCAAAGATTCAATCAACAAACGTATGGTTAACCAAATGCAAAGGTGTGAGGATTGGATAAATTAGGATATTGGGGTAAACAGAGATATACCAACACACGTGAAATATACAAGCACCAAAGACCTATGGAATACCACGAGAAGACTACTCAATATTGTGTCATAACCCACATGGGAAATGGATCTGAAGATGAATAGGTACATGTATATGTGTACAAGAACTACATCTTGCACACCTAAAACAAACAAAACATTGTAATCAAACTTGCTGAGATAACAAATAAAACTTAAATTAAGAAAACCAACAAGAAGTAATGAGTCATAAACATATGGGTTTTTTTTCCTGGCACATTCCAGTCTAATTTACAAGTTGGAACATTACACCCAGGAAGGCTCTTTAGCCCTAGTAACCGGATGTGGGAATGGAGAAATGCAACAGCCTTGGGACCGTTTCCTGCAAAAGCAGCTTTAAACACACTGCTAAGGCTCACTTACTATGCACAAGAATTGCAGCACTGTAAATGACGCCTGCCCTCAAAAAAAACCCTGGGTTCGAATATTGATGAAAAAATTCAAAAGAGGGCAACCTTGCAAGAAGACAATGTGAAGAGGTATATTTAACTTACATTTCTTTTTTTTCTTTCTTTTTTTGGTTTAACAATAAAGGTCATGGAAAAAGTTCAACATCAGGAATTAATAAAGACATTCAAATCCAATCTACAAAAACTTTTACCTGACAACAGTCAGAATGATCATAAGCAAAAATATCTAAACAATAAATGCTCAGGGGGTTTTAGAGAACTGTGTACCCTCTAGCTGCTGGTGGGTTGTCCATTGGTAACAGCCAGTAATGAGAACAGAAGGGAAGTGGGTTTAAAGGCAAAAATTGTGCTACCATATGATCTGGTAGGCCCACTACTGGCCCTTTCACCTGAGAAGACCAGAATCAAAAAGACACAGGCTGACAATCCTACACTGCAGCACTATTTACCCTAGCCAAGACTTCGAACAACGACAATGTCCATGAAGAAATGAATCCACGAAGAAGTGCTCTATATACAAAAAGTAATATTACTCTGAAAATAATATAAATTAAATATAAAAAACAACCATTAGTAAGGAGACATAAGCTTTGAGGGTGTATGCACGCATAATCCACTCTAATGTACAACAAAGGAACACTACTTCCAGAGAAGTACTGTTTCCCTAGTAACCAGAGTGTGGAACGTAGAAATGCGGCCGCCTGGTGGCCGTTTGCCACAACAGCAGCATTAAAACATTTGTTAAAGGTCACTTCATCTTCACAAAGACTTCAGGGCTATAAATGACACCTGTCAACAAAATGACTTGAGGGAGGTAATGGTCAAAATAATTCAAAATATGGCATGTACTTCAAGAAGCCATTTGAATAAGTAAGCTATCCTCACTCTTTAAAAAAAAGGACATGGCTATAAACTCTATATAACACATTATTAGACTTATGCAAATCCAACCACAAAAAGTATCAGGTCACAGCGGTCAGAATGACCATCAGCAAAAAAATACAAACAATAAATCCTGAAGGGGTTGTGGAGAAATGCATACCCTCAACTTTAAGTGGCTCGTAAACTGGTAAGTGCCACTAATGAAAACAGAATGGAGCTGCCTTTAAAAGGAAAGCACTGAGATACCATATGATCACACAGGCCCACTCCTTGGCCTATAATCTAAGAAGAGAGAAATATAAAGGCAAAGGCAGTCTTAACTGCACTGCAGCAGTATTACAATGCCAAGACATGGAAAAAAACAAAAAGTCCATCAAGAGACCAATGGACACAGAAGAACTGGTACAGGTACACATGGAATATTAGCCACGGAAAAAAAATGAAACAATGCAGTTTGCAGAACCATAGATGAGTTTGCAGGTAATCACACAACTTGAGGTAAGTCAGAAGATGAAAGACACATATCCTATGATATCAGTTGTAGGGATTATCTTAAAATTGATATGAATGAAGATATTTCAACAGAGTAAGGCAATTACATATTTATTAAAAATACTTATGGTTAACCAATTTGAAAGTTGTGAAGATTGGATATATTAGGATATCAGGGTTAAGAGAGATATACAAAAACATGGGAAATATATACTCACCAAAGACCTATGGAATTCCAAGACAAGACTACTCAACACTGTGTCATAACCTACAGGGCAAATGGATCCCAAGATGAATAGATATATGTATAGCTGTAAAGAAACACATCTTGGGCTTCCCTGGTGGCGCAGTGGTTGAGAGTCCGCCTGCCGATGCAGGGGACACGGGTTCGTGCCCCGATCCCGGAAGATCCCACATGCCGCGGAGCGGCTGGGCCCGCGAGCCATGGCCGCGGAGCCTGTGTGTCCGGAGCCTGTGCTCCGCAACGGGAGAGGCCACAGCAGTGAGAGGCCCGCGTACAGCAAAAAAAAAAAAAAAAAAAAAAAAAGAAACACATCTTGCACACATAAAACAGAAAAAAAACATTAAAATGAAATTTGCTGTGATAAGAAATAAAAGTTAAATTAAAGGAATGAACAAGAAATATTGAGGCATAAAATTGTGGGGGTTCTTCCTGGCTCATTTCATTTGATCTTACAACCTTGGAACACGGATTCCAGGAAGGCTCTGTTTACCTAGTAACCAGGTGGAGAATGGAGAACTACTGCAACATGTTGGCCTTCCTGCAACAAGAGTTTTAAACCCAGTGATAATGGTCAGTTTTACTTCACCTTAATTGCATGTCTGTAAATGACACCTGCCCTGAAAAACAATTCTGGGGTCGAAAAGTGACCAAAAAATTTAAAAGAGGGCAACCTTTCAAGAAGACAATTTCAAGAGGCATATTTAACCTCCATTTTTTCCTTTTCTTTCTTTCTTTTTTTTCTTTAACCAAAAACAGGCATGGAAAATTCCTCAACATCAGAAATTAATAAAGACAAGCAAATCCAATCTATAATAATGGCTCACCTCACAACAGTCAGAATGATCACCAACAAAGTCTGCAAACAATACATGCTGAAGGGGTTTTAGAGAACTGTGGACTCCCTAGCAGCTGGTGGGATGTCAACTGGTAACAGCCAGTAGTGAGAACAGAGAGGAGTGTGTTTAAACGTAAAAATTGAGCTACCATATGATCTGCTAGGTCCACTACTGGCCCTTTCACCTGAGAAGACTGGAATCAAAAAGACACAGGCTGACAATCCTACACTGCAGCACTATTTACCCTAGCCAAGACTTGGAACAAACAAAATATCCATCAATGGATGAGTCCGTAAAGAAGTTGTCCATGTACACAAAGGAATATTACTCTGATAAAAAAATATAAATTAAATATAAAAAACAGACAAAAGTAAGGAGACATAAGCTTTGGGGGTGTATCCGCGCACAATCCACTCTAATTTACAACCAAGGAACACTACTTCCAGGAAGGTACTCTTCCCTTGTAACCAGAGTGGGGAATGTAGAAATGCTGCCGCCCTGTGGCAGTTTGCTGATACAGCAGCTTTAAAACCTGTGCTAAGGTCAACTTCATATTCACAAGGACTGAAGGCCTATAAATGACACCTGCCAACAAAATGTGTTGAGGGAGGTAATGGTCAAAAAAATTCAAAATATGGCACATACTCCAAGAAACCATTTGAATAGATAAGCTGTACTCTTTGAAAAACAAAAAAAGTACATGGCTATAAGCTCAATATAAGGAATTATGAGACATATGCAAATTCAACCACAAAAAGATATCAGCTTACAGCGGACACAATGACCATCAGCAAAAAATACAAACAATGAATGCTGAAGATGTTATGAAGAAATGGATACCCTCAACTTTAAGTGGCTCCTAAACTGGTAAGTGCCACTAATAAAACACAATGGAGTTCTCTTTAAAAGATAAACATTGAGATACCATATGATCCCACAGCCCCACTCATTGTACTGTAACATAGAAAGACAGAGATGGAAACACACAGGCAGGCAAAACTGCACTGCAGCAGTGTTACTATACCCAAGACAAGGAAGCAACCAAAAACTCCATCAAGAGACGAATGGACAAAGAAGAACTGGTATGTGTACAGGTGGAATACTAGCCATGAGGAAAAAAAATGAAACAATGCAGTTTTCAAAACCATACATGACTCTGGAGGTAATCACACAACTTGAAGTAAGTCAGAAAGTGAAAGACACGTATCCTATGATATCAATTACAGGTGTTACCTACAAATTGAAACCAATGAAGATATTTCCACAGGGAAAGGCAGTCACAGATTTATTAAACAAACTGATGGTTAACCAATTGGATAGTTGTGAAGATTGGATACATTAGGATATTGGGGTTAAACACAGATATATAAACACATGTGAAATATGTAACCACCAAAGACCTATGGAATTCCAAGAGAAGACTACTCAAAACTGTGTCATAACCTACATTGCAAATGGATCCAAAGATGAATACATATATGTATAGGTGTAAAAGAAACACATCTTGCACACCTAGAACAAGCAAAACATTATAATCAAATTCGTTGTCATAAAAATTAAAATTATATTAAAAAAACGAACAACGGGCTTCTCTGGTGGCGCAGTGGTTGAGAGTCCACCTGCTGATGCAGGGGACACAGGTTTGTGCCCTGTTCCAGGAGGATCCCACGTGCCGCGGAGCAGCAGGGCCCGTGAGCCATGGCCGCTGGGCCTGCGCTTCCGGAACCTGTGCTCTGCGATGTAGAGGACACAACAGTGAGAGGAATGCATACTGCAAAAGAAAAAAAATGAACAAGAATTAATGAGGCATAAAATTTGGGGGTTCTTCCTGGCTCATTCCATTCTAACTTACAAATTTGGAACACAGCTTCCAGGAAGGCGCAGTTGACCTAGTAACCACATTTGAGGATGGAGAAATACTGTAGCATTTTGGCCTTCCTGCAACAGCAATTTTCAACCCAGTGCTAATGGTCAGTTAAAATTCACCTGAATTGCAGGCTTGTAAATGACACCTGCCCTCAAATAAATTTTGGGGTCGAAAAGTGACCAAAAAATTCACAAGAGGGCAACCTTTCAAGAAGAGAATTGCAAGAGGCATATTTTATACACAGTTTCTCTTTTCTTTCTGTCTTTTTCTTTAAGGTAAAAAAGGTGATGGAAAAATGCTCAACATCAGATATTAATAAAAACATGCAAATCCAATGTATACAAACGTTCAACTCACAACAGTCAGAATGATCATCAGCAAAACAGTCCACAAACTATACATGTTGAAGGGGTTTTAGAGAACTGTGGACCCTCTAGCTCTTGGTGGGATGTAAACTGGTAACAACCAGTAGTGAGAAAAGAATGAAGGTGCGTTTCAAGGTAAAAATTGAGCTTCCATATGATCTGGTAGGCCCACCTCTGGGCCTATCACCTCAGAAGACCAGAATCAAAAGACACAGGCTGAAAATCCTACACTGCAGCACTATTTACCCTAGCCAATACTTGGAACAACCACAATGTCCATCAAGAAATTAATCCACAATGAAGAAGTGGTCCATGTACACAAAGGAATATTACTCCGATAAAACATATAAATTAAATATAAAAAACAACCATAAGTAAGGAGACAGAAGCTTTGACGGTGTATTCAGGCACAATCCACTCTAATTTACAACCAAGGAACACTACTTCCAGGGAGGTACTGTTTCCCTAGTAACCAGAGTGGGGAGTGTAGAAATGCTGCCCCTTCGTGGCCGTTTGCCACAACAGCAGCTTTAAAACATTTGGTAAAGGTCACTTCATCTTCACAAAGACTTCAGGGCTATAAATGACACCTGTCAACAAAATGATTTGAAGGAGGTAATGGTCAAAAAAGTTCAAGCTATGGCACGTACTTCAAGAAGCCATTTGAATAGGTAAGCTATACTCACTGTTTTAAAAAAAAAGGACACAGCTATACATGCAATATAACAAATTATTAGACTGGTGCAAATCCAACCACAAAAAGTATCAGATCACAGACGTCAGAATGACCATCAGGAAAAAAAATACAAACAATAAATCCTGAAGGGGTTGTGGAGAAATGCATACCCTCAACTTTAAGTGGCTCATAAATTGGTAAGTGCCACTAGTGAAAACAGAAAGGAGCTGCTTTTAAAAGGAAAACACTGAGATACCGTATCATCCCACAGGCCCACTCCTTGGCCTATAACCTAAGAAGAGAGAAATATAAAGACACAGGCAGGCTACACTGTATGGCAGCAGTATTACAATAGCCAAGACATGGAAAAATCAAAATGTCCATCAAGAGACAAATGGACACAGAAGAACTGGCACAGGTATACATGGAATATTAGCCATGGAAAAAAAATGGAACAACGCAGTTTGCAGAACCATAGATGAGTCTAGAGGTAATCACACAACTTGAGGTAAGTCAGAAGGTGAAAGACACATATCCTGTGATATCAATTTTAGGTGTTACCTAAAAATTGATATGAATGAAGATATTTCCACAGAGATAGGCAATCATATATTTATTAAAAAACACTTCTGGTTAACCAATTTGTAAGTTGTGTAGATTGGATATATTAGGATATTGGGGTTAAGAGAGATACAAACACGGGTGAAATATATAGTAACCAAAGACCTACGGAATTCCAAGAGAAGTGTTCTCAACACTGTGTCATAAGCTACATGGCAAATGGATCCCAAGATGAATAGATATATGTATAGGTGTAAAACAAACATATCTTGCACACCTAAAACAAAAACAACATTATAATCTAATTGGCTGTGATAAGAAATAAAATTTAAATTAAAGAAATGAACAAGAAGTAATGAGACATAAAATTATGAGGGTTCTTCCTGGCTCATTCCATTCAAACTTACAACCTTGGAACACAGCTTCCAGGAGGCTCTGTTGACCTAGTAACCAGGTTGGAGAATGGAGAAATACTGCAGCATGTTGGCCTTCCTGCAACAAGAGTTTTAAACCCAGTGATAATGGTCAGTTTTACTTCACCTTAATTGCATGTCTGTAAATGACACCTGCCCTGAAAAACTATTCTGGTGTCAAAAGTGACCAAAAAATGAAAAGAAGGCAACCTTTCAAGAAGACAATTTCAAGAGGCATATTTAACTCACATTTTTCCTTTTCGTTCTTTTTTTTCTTTAACCAAATAAAGGGCATGGAAAATTCCTCAACATCAAAAATTAATAAAGACATGCAAATCCAATCTATAATAATGGCTCACCTCACAACAGTCAGAATGATCATCAGCAAAACAGTCCACAAACAATACATGCTGAAGGGGTTATAGAGAACTGTGGCCCCTCTAGCTGCTGGTGGGATGTCAACTGGTAACAGCCAGTAGTGAGAACAGAGAGGAAGTGCATTTAAATGTTAAAATTGAGCTACCGGGTTTCCCTGGTGGCACAGTGGTTGAGAGTCCGCCTGCCGATGCAGGGGACACGGGTTCGTGCCCCGGTCCAGGAAGAAACCCACGTGCTGCAGAGCAGCTGGGGCCGCGAGCCATAGCCAGTGGGACTGTGTGTCTGGAGGCTGTGCTCCACAACACAGGAGAGGCCACAGCAGTGAGAGGCCCGTGTACACCACCCCCCCAAAAAAATTCAGCTACCATACGATCTGGTAGGCCCACTACTTGCCCTATCACCTGAGAAGACCAGAATCATAAAGACACAGGCTGACAATCCTACACTGCAGCACTATTTACCCTAGCCAAGACTTGGAACAACCAAAATGTCCATCAACAGATGAGTCCGGAAAGAAGTTGTCCATGTACACAAAGGTATATTACTGCGAAAAAATATATAAATTAAATATAAAAAACAGACAAAAGTAAGAAGACATAAGCTTTGGGGGTGTATCCGCGCACAATCCACTCTAATTTACAACCAAGGAACACTACTTCCAGGAAGGTACTGTTTCCCTTGTAACCAGAGTGGGGAATGTAGAAATGCTGCCGCCCTGTGGCCGTTTGCCAAAACAGCAGCTTTAAAACCTTTGCTAAGGACATCACGTCTTACTCACAAGGACTGAAGGGCTATAAATGACACCTGGGGAAAAAATGTATTGAGGGAGGTAATGGTGAAAAAAATTCAAAATATGGCATATACTCCAAGAAGCCATTTAATTAGGTAAGCTGTACTCTTAAAAAAATTTTAAAAGTACATGGCTATAAGCTCAATATAAGGAATTATGAGACATAGGCAAATCCAACAACAAAAAGTTATCAGCTCACAGCAGTCACAATGACCCTCAGCAGAAAAACACAAACAATAAATGCTGAAGATGTTGTGAAGAAATGGATAACCTCAACTTAAAATGGCTCCTAAACTGGTAAGTGCCAGTAATAGAAACACAATGGAGCTCCCTTTAAAAGGTAAACATTGAGATACCATATGATCCCGCAGGCTCATTCCTTGGCCTGTAACCTAGGAAGACAGAAATGGAAACACACACTCGGGCAAAACTGCACT
Organism: Mesoplodon mirus; assembly: GCF_964341445.2. NCBI lineage: Eukaryota > Metazoa > Chordata > Mammalia > Artiodactyla > Ziphiidae > Mesoplodon > Mesoplodon mirus. Next base: position 94,596,001 of record NC_138979.1, read on the forward strand.
GCAGCAGTGTTACTATACCCAAGACAAGGAAGCAACCAAAAACTCCATCAAGAGACGAATGGACAAAGAAGAACAGGTACATATACAGATGGAATATTAGCCACAGTAAAAAAATGAAACAATGCAGTTTGCAGAAACATAGATGACTCTGGAGGTAATCACACAACTTGAAGTAAGTCAGAAAGCTAAAGACACGTATCCTATGATATCAAATACAGGTGTTTCCTACAAATTGAAACCAATGAAGATATTTCCACAGAGAAAGGCAGTCACAGATTTATTTAAAAAAAGGATGGTTAGCCAATTAGAAAGTTGTGAAGATTGGATACATTAGGATATTGGGGTTAACACAGATATATAAACAAATGTGAAATATGTAAGCACCAAAGACCTATGGAATTCCAAGAGAAGACTACTCAACACTGTGTCATAATCTACATGGAAAATGGATCCAAAGATGAATACATATATGTATAGGTGTAAAAGAAACACATCTTGCACACCTAGAACAGGCAAAACATTACAATCAAATTTTTTGTCATAAAACATTAAAATTATATTAAAAAATGAACAAGAATTAATGAGGCATAAAATTATGGGGGTTCTTCCTGGCTCATTCCATTCCAACTTACCAGCTTGGAACACAGCTTCCAGGAAGGCTCAGTTGACCTAGTACCCACATTTGAGAATGGAGAAATACTGTAGCATTTTGGCCTTCCTACAACAGCAATTTTTTTTTCCTTTTGCGGTACGCGGGCCTCTCACTGATGTGGCCTCTCCTGTTGCAGAGCACAGCCTCTGGACGCACAGACTCAGCGACCATGGCTCACGGGCCCAGCTGCTCCACAGCATGTGGGACCTTCCCGGGCCAGGGCACAAACCCGTGTCCCCTGCATTGGCAGGTAGACTCCCAACGAGTGCGCCACAAGGGAAGCCCCTGCAAAAGCAATTGTAAACCCAGTGCTAATGGCCCATTAAACTTCACCTCAATTGCAAGCTTGTTAATGGCACCTACCCTCAAAAAATTTTTTGGGGTCGAAAAGTGACCAAAAAATTCAAGAGGGCAATCTTTCAAGAAGAGAATTTCAAGACGCATATTTTACACACAGTTTCTCTTTTCTTTCTATTTGTCTTTTTCTTTAAGCTAAAAAAGGTCATGGAAAGTGCTCAACATCAGAAATTAATAAAGAAATGAAAATCCAATGTATAAAAACGTTCACCTCACAACGGTCAGAATGATCATCAGCAAAACAGTCCACAAGCTATACATGCTGAAGGGGTTTTAGAGAATTGTGGACCCTCTAGCTGCTGGTGTGATGTGAACTTGTAACAGCCAGTAGTGAGAACAAAATGAACGTTCATTTCAAGGTAAAAATAGAGCTTCCATATGATCTAGTAGGCCCACCACTGGGCCTATCACCTGAGAAGACCATAGTCAAAAGACACAGGCTGGTATCCTACACTGCAGTAATATTTACCACAGCCAACACTTGGAAGCAACCAAAATGTCCATCACCCGAGGAATGCACCAAGAAGAAATGGTCCATCTACAGAATGGAATATTAGCCAAGGAAAAGCATGAAACAGTGCTCTGTGCACCAACATAGAAGGACCTAGATATAATCACACAACTTGAAGTAACAAAGAAACTGAAAGAGAGATATCCTATGATATCATTTATAGTTGTTACCTAAAAGATGATACCCATAAAACTTATTTCCAAGAAAAGGCCACTCATGGATTACGAATTCAAGATTACATTTCACCAAATGGAAAGGTGTGAGGAATGGATAAATTAGGATATGGGGGTGACAGACTTATACTAATACGTATGAAACATATAATTACCAAAGACCTATGGAATCCCAAGAGAGGTCTATTCAACACTCTGTAATAATGTACATGGGAAAGGATCCAAAGATGAATAGATAGATACATAGATATAATGAGCCAGATTCTGCACAACTAGAAGATATACACCATTTTAATCAAATTTGCTCAGATAAAAAAATAAAAATTAAATTTAAAAACAAAGAAGAAGTAAGGAGATATAAGCTTTTGGGGCTTTACCTTGGCACATTCCACTCTAATTTATAGCCTACTAACACAATTTACAGGAAGGCTCTGTTGCCCAAGTACCCCGAGTTGTAAATGTAGAGATTTTGCCGCCTTGTGCCCATTTCCCGCAAGAGCGGCTTTAAACCACAGCTAACGGTCACGTAATATTCACAAGGACTCAGGGTTGTAAAGGACACCTGCCCGCAAAAATATGTTCTGAGGTACGGAGTGGCCAAAAAAACTCAAATGAGAGCAAATTTCTCAAGAAGATCGTATGAGAGGTAAGTTTAACACACACTTTTTAAAAAAGGGAAAATGGATAAAAGGTCAACATGAGGAATTACTAGACTCATGCAAATCTAATCTATAAAAAGGTTTCAAAACACACCAGTCTAATGACCATCAGCAAAATGTCTACAAACAATAAATGCTGACGAGGTTTTAGAGAACTGTGTACCCTCTAGCTGCTGGTGAGATGTAAAGTGGTAAGAGCCAATAATGAGAACAGAAAGGAACTGCATTTCAAAGTAAAAACTGAGGTACCATTCAATCCAGCAGGCCCACGGCTGGGCCTTTCACCTGAGAAGACCAGAGTCGAGAAGACACAGGCTGGCAAATGTGCACTGAAGCAATATTCACAAAAGCCAAGCAACCAAAATATCCATCAACAGATGAATGGACAATGAAGAAGTGGTCCACGTACACAATGGAATATTAGCCATGGAAAACAAAGAATCACTGCACTTTGCAGCACCATAGATAATCCTAGAGATCATCAGAGAACATAAGGTTAGTCGGAAAGCTAAACACAAATATCTTATGATATCACTGATAGGTGTTATCTAACAACTGACACAAATCAAATTATTTCCACAGAGAAAGACACTCAAAGACTTAGAAAACAAACTATGGTTATCTAAAAGGAAAGGTGGGAGAAATAGATAAGTTAAGATTAGGATTACCATACATATAAAAATACATATTCAATACATATATCAAAACGACCGACCATATACCAAGGGAGGTTTACTGAACACTCTGTATTAACTTACATGGGAATAGTATCTGTACATGAATACATATATATAATGTACAAATGAACCAGACTCTTTACACGTAGACTGAACAGTGCTCTAATCATTACCCTGATTAAAATAATTAAATTCAAACAATGAAGAAGATGTACTGAGATATGAACTTCTGGGGGTTTTCCTGGCACATTCCATTCTAATTGACAACCTAGGAACAGGACTTCCAGGAAAGTTCTGCTGCCCTAGTAACCAGATTTGGGAATGCAGAAACGCTGCCGCGGTGTGGCCATTTCCCACAACAGCAGCTTTCAACCCAGTGCTAATTATTAACAAAATATTAACAAGAATTGCAAGACTGTAAATGACAGGGGCCTTCAAAAAAAAATCCTGGGGTCGAAAATTGACCAAACAATTCAAAAGAGGGCAAGGTTTTAAGAAGACAATTTCAAGAGGTATATTTTAACCACACTTTTTTTTTAACAACAACAAAAAGGCGTGGAAAAATGCTCATCATTAGGAATTATTAAAGACATGAAAATCCAATCTACACAAATGTATCAGCTCTCACCGATCAGAATGGCCATCAGCAAAACTTCTACAAACAATAAATGCTGAAGGGGCTGTGGAGAAATGTGTACCCTCAGCTCTAAGTGGGACTAAACTGGTAAGAGCCACTAATGAATACAGAATGGAGGTGCTTTTAAAAGGTACACATTGAGCTACCATGTGATTCAGTAGGGCCACTCCTGGGACTATGACCTAAGAAGACAGAATTGCAAAGACACAGGTAGGCAAAACTGCACTGCAGCACTTTTACAATAGCCAAGACACGAAGCTACCAAAAAGTCCATCAACAGATGAATGGAAAAGAACTGGTCCATGTACAGGTGGAATATTAGCTGAGGAAAAAAATGGAACAATGGCGTTTGCAGCACCATACATGAGTCTAGAGGTAATCACAAATTGAAGTAAGTCAGAAAGCGAAGGACACATATCCTATGATATCACTTATTGGTGTTACCTAAAAATGGATACCAATGAAGATTTTTCCACAGAGAAAGGCAATCAAAGATTCAATCAACAAACGTATGGTTAACCAAATGCAAAGGTGTGAGGATTGGATAAATTAGGATATTGGGGTAAACAGAGATATACCAACACATGTGAAATATATAAGCACCAAAGACGTAGGGAATACCAAGAGAAGACTACTCAATGTTGTGTCATAACCCACACGGGAAATGGATCCGAAGATGAATTGATATATGTATATGTGTAAAAGAACCACATCTTGCACACCTAGAAGAAACAAAATGTGGCAATCAAATTTGCTGTGATAACAAATAAAAATTAAATTAACAAAACCAACAAGAAGTAATGAGTCATAAACGTATGGGGGTTTTTCCTCGCACATTCCATTCTAATTTACAAGTTGCAACATTACACCCAGGAAGGCTATTTTGCCCTAGTAACCAGATGTGGGAATGGAGAAATGCAACAGCCTTGTGACCGTTTCCTGCAAAAGCAGCTTTAAACACACTGCTAATGCTCACTTAATATTCACAAGAATTGCAGCCCTGTAAATGATGCCTGAACTAAAAAAAAAAACCTGGGATCAAATATCACTGAAAAAATTCAAAAGAGGGCAAACTTTAAAGAAGACAATGTGAAGAGGTATGTTTAACCTACATTTTTTCTTTCTTTCTTTTCTTGATTTAACAATAAAAGCCATGGAAAAAGCTCAACATCAGAAATTACTAAAGAGATGAAAATCCAATCTACAAAACTTATACCTGACAACAATCAGAATGATCATAAGCCAAAATCTCTAAACAACAAATGCTCAAGGGGTTTTAGAGAACTGTGTACCCTCTAGCTGCTGGTGGGTTGTCCACTGGTAACAGCCAGTAATGAGAACAGAAAGGAAGTGCATTTAAAGGTAAAAATTGTGCTACCATATGATCTGGTAGGCCCACTACTAGCCCTTTCACCTGAGAAGACCAGAATCAAAAAGACACAGGCTGAAAATCCTACACTGCAGCACTATTTACCCTAGCCAAGACTTAGAACAACCACAATGTCCATCAAGAAATTAATCCACGAAGAAGGAGTGTTCCATGTACACAAAGGAATATTACTCCGATAAAAATATAAATTAAATACAAAAAAACAACCATAAGTAAGGAGACAGAAGCTTTGAGGGTGTATCCGGGCACAATCCACTCTAATTTACAACCAAGGAACACTACTTCCAGGGAGGTACTGTTTCCCTAGTACATATAACATATATTAGACATAATAACAAATTATTAGACTTATGCAAATCCAACCACAAATAGCTCAGGTCACAGCGGTCAGAATGACCTACAAGAAAAAATACAAGCAATAAATCCTGAAGGGGTTGTGGAGAAATGCATACTCTAAACTTTAAGTGGCTTGTAAACTGGTAAGTGCCACTAATGAAAACAGAATGGAGCTGCCTTTAAAAGGAAAACACTGAGATACTGTATGATCTCACAGGCCCACTCCTTGGCCTATAAGCTAAGAAGAGAGAAATATAAAGACACAGGCAGGCTAAACTGCACTGCAGCAGTATTACAATTCCAAGACATGGAAAAAACCAAAAAGTCCATCAAGAGACGAAAGGACACAGAAGAACTGGCACAGGTACACATGGAATATTAGCCACGGGAAAAAAATGGAACAATGCAGTTTGCAGAGCCATAGATGAGTCTAGAGGTAATCACACAACTTGAGGTAAGTCAGAAGGTGAAAGACACATATCCTATGATATCAATTTTAGGGGTTATCTAAAAATTGATACAAATGAAGATATTTCCACAGAGAAATGCAATCACATTTATTAAACAAACTTATGGTTAACCAATTTGAAAGTTGTGAAGACTGGATATATTAGGATATCGGGGTTAAGAGAGACATACAAACACATGTAAAATATATAGTCACAAAAGACCTGCGGAATTTCAAGAGAAGAGTGCTCAACACTGTGTCATAACCTACATGGCAAATGGATCCCAAGATGAATAGATATGTGTATAGGTGTAAAACAAACACATCTTGCACACCTAAACCAACAAAAAAACACATTATAATCAAATTTGCTGTGATAAAAAATAAAAATTATATTAAAGAAATGAACAAGAAGTAATGAGGCATAAAATTATGGGGGTTCTTCCCGGCTCACTGCATTCGAACTTACAACCTTTGAACACGGCTTCCAGGAAGGCTCTGTTGACCTAGTAATCAGGGTGCAGAATGGAGAAATACTGCAGCATTTTGGCTTTCCTGCAACAAGAGTTTTAAACCCAGTGATAATGGTCAGTTTAAATTCACCTTCATTGCATGTTTGTAAATGACACCTGCCCTGAAAAAAAATTCTGGGGTCGAAGAGTGACCAAAAAATTTTAAAGAAGGCAACCTTTCAAGAAGACAATTTCAAGAGGCATATTTAACTCACATTTTTCCTTTTCTTTCTTTTTTTCTTTAACCAAAAAAAGGGCATTGAAAATTGCTCAACATCAGAAATTAATAAAGACATGCAAATCCAATCTATAATAATGGTTCACCTCACAACAGTCAGAATGATCATCAGCAAAACAGTCCACAAACAATACATGCTGAAGGGGTTTTAGAGAACTGTGGCCCCTCTAGCTGCTGGTGGGATGTCAACGGGTAACAGCCAGTAGTGAGAACAGAGAGGAAGTGCATTTAAAGGTAAAAATTGAGCTACCATATGATCTGGTAGGCCCACTAGTGGCCTTATCACCTGAGAAGACCAGAATCAAAAAGACACAGACTGATAATCCTACACTGCAGCACTATTTTTCCTAGCCAAGACTTGGAACAACCAAAATGTCCATCAACGGATGAGTCCGTAAAGAAGAAGTTGTCCATGTACACAAAGGAATATTACTCCGATAAAAAAATATAAATTAAATATAAAAAACAGACAAAAGTAAGGAGACATAAGCTTTGGGGGTGTATCCGCGCACAATCCACTCTAATTTACAACCAAGGAACACTACTTCCATGAAGGTACTCTGTCCCTTGTAACCTGAGTGGGGAATGTAGAAATGCTGCCGCCCTGTGACCGGTTGCCGAAACAGCAGCTTTAAAACCTGTGCTAAGGTCTTCACTTCATATTCACAAGGACTGAAGGGCTATAAATGACACCTGCCAACAAAATGTTTTGAGGGAGGTAATGGTGAAAAAAATTCATAATATGGCACATACTCCAAGAAACCATTTGAACAGGTAAGCTGTACTCTTAAAAACACACAAAAAAGTACATGGCTATAAGCTCAATATAAGGAATTACGAGACATAGGCAAATCCAACAACAAAAATTTATCAGCTCACAGCGGTCACAATGACCATCAGCAGAAAAACACAAACAATAAATGCTGAAGATGTTGTGAAGAAATGGATAACCTCAACTTAAAATGGCTCCTAAACTGGTAAGTGCCAGTAATAGAAACACAATGGAGCTCCCTTTAAAAGGTAAACATTGAGATACCATATGATCCCGCAGGCTCATTCCTTGGCCTGTAACCTAGGAAGACAGAAATGGAAACACACACTCGGGCAAAACTGCACTGCAGCAGTGTTACTATACCCAAGACAAGGAAGCAACCAAAAACTCCATCAAGAGACGAATGGACAAAGAAGAACTGGTACATGTACAGATGGAATATTAGCCACGGAAAAAAAATGAAACAATGCAGTTTGCAGAAACATAGATGACTCTGGAGGTAATCACACAACTTGAAGTAAGTCAGAAAGCTAAAGACACGTATCCTATGATATCAAATACAGGTGTTTCCTACAAATTGAAACCAATGAAGATATTTCCACAGGGAAAGGCAGTCACAGATTTATTTTAAAAAAAGGATGGTTAGCCAATTGGAAAGTTGTGAATATTAGATACATTAGGATATTAGGGTTAACACAGATATATAAACAAATGTGAAATATGTAATCACCAAAGACCTATGGAATTCCAAGAGAAGACTACTCAACACTGTGTCATAATCTACATGGAAAATGGATCCAAAGATGAATACATATATGTATAGGTGTAAAAGAAACACATCTTGCACACCTAGAACAGGCAAAACATTACAATCAAATTGTTGTCATAAAAAATTAAAATTATATTAAAAAGAAAACAAGAATTAATGAGGCATAAAATTATGGGGGTTCTTCCTGGCTCATTCCATTCTAACTTACAAGCTTGAAACACAGCTTCCAGGAAGGCTCAGTTGACCTAGTAACCACATTTGAGAATGGAGAAATAATGTAGCATTTTGGCCTTCCTGCAACAGCAATTTTTTTTCCTTTTGCGGTACGTGGGTCTCTCACTGATGTGGCCTCTCCCGTTTCAGAGCACAGACTCCAGACGCACAGGCTCAGCGGCCATGGCTCACGGGCCCAGCCACTCCGTGGCATGTGGGACCTTCCCGGACTGGGGCACGAACCCGTGTCCCCTGCATTGGCAGGTGGACTCCCAACCACTGCGCCACCAGGGAAGCCCCTGCAACAGCAATTGTAAACCCAGTGCTAATGGTCAGTTAAACTTCACCTCAATTTCAGGCTTGTAAATGACACCTACCCTCAAAAAAATTTTTGGGGTCTAAAAGTGACCAAAAAATTCAAAACAGGGCCACTGTTCAAGAAGAGAATTTCAAGAGGCATATTATAAACACAGTTTCTCTTTTCTTTCTGTCTGTCTTTTTCTTTAAGCTGAAAAAGGTCATGGAAAAATACTCCTCATCAGAAATTAATAAAGACATGCAAATCCAATGTATAAAAACATTCACCTCAAAACACTCAAAATGATCATCAGCTAAACAGTCCACAAACAATACATGCTGAAGGGGTTTTAGATAACTCTGGACCCTCTAGCTGCTGGTGGGATGTAAACTTGTAACAGCCAGTAGTGAGAACAGAATCAATGTGGGTTTCAAGGTAAAAATTGAGCTTACATATGATCTGGTAGGCCCTCCTCTGGGCCTATCACCTGAGAAGACCAGAATCAAAAGACACAGGCTAGCAATCCTACACTGCAGTAATATTTACCACAGCCAGCACTTGGAAGCAACCAAAATGTCCATCACCTGAGGAATGCACCAAGCAGAACTGGTCCATCTACACAATGTGATATTAACCATGGAAAAGCATGAAACAGTGCTCTTTGCACCACCATAGAAGGACCTAGATATAATCACACAACTTGAAGTATCAAAGAAACCCAAAGAAAGATATGCTATGATACCACTTATAGGTGTTACCTAAAAAATGATAACCATGGACTTATTTCCAAGAAAAGTCCACTAACGGATTATGAATCCAATATTACGTTTAACCAAATGGAAAGGTGTGAGGAATGGATAAATTAGGATATGGGGGTGACAGACATATACTAATACGTATGAAACATATAATCACCAAAGACATATGGAATACTAAGAGAGGTCTATTCAACAATCTGTACTAACATACATTGGAAAGGATCCAAAGATGAATAGATAGACACATAGATATAATGAGCCAGATTTTGTACAACTAGAAGATACACAACATTTTAATCAAATTTGCTCTGATAAAAAATAAAAATTAAATTTAAAAACAAAGAAGAAGTAAGGAGATATAAGCTGTTGGGGCTTTACCTTGGCACATTCCACTCTAATTTATAGCCTAGTAACACGATTTCCAGGAAGGCTCTGTTGCCCAAGTACCCTGAGTGGTAAATGTAGAAATTTTGCCGCCTTGTGGCCATTTCCCACAAGAGCAGCTTTAAACCACGGCTAATGGTCACTTAATATCCACAAGGACTCAGGGCTGTAAAGGACAGCTGCCCTCAAAAATATTCTCTGAGGTATGGAGTGGCCAAAAAAAACTCAAATGAGAGCAAATTTTTCAAGAAGAACGTATGAGACGTAAGTTTTACACACCCTTTTTAAAAAAGGGAAATGGATAAAAGGTCAAAATGAGGAATTATTAGACTCATGCAAATCTAATCTACAAAAAGGTTTCAACACACACCAGTCGAATGACCATCAGCAAAAAGTTTACAAACAATAAATGCTGAAGAGGTTTTAGAGAACTGTGTACCCTCTAGCTGCTGGTGAGATGTAATGTGGTAAGAGCCAATAACAAGAACAGAAAGGAACTGTGTTTCAAGTATAAACTGAAGTACCATTCAATCCAGCTGTCCCACCGCTGGGCCTTTCACCTGAGAAGACCAGAGTCGAGAAGACACAGGCTGGTAAAGGTGCACTGCAGCAATATTCACAAAAGCCAAGACATGGAAGCAACCAAAATGTCCAACAACAGATGAATGGACAAAGAAGAAGTGGTCCATGTACACAATGGAATATTAGCTATGGAAAACAATGAAACACTGCTCTTTGCAGCACCATAGATGATCTTAGAGATAATCACAGAACATAAGGTTAGTTGGAAAGCAAAAGACAAATATCTTATGATATCACTTATAGGTGTTATCTAACAACTGACACAAATCAAATTATTTCCACAGAGAAAGACACTCACAGACTTAGAAAAGAAACTGGTTATCTAAAAGGAAAGGTGGGAGAAATGGATAAATTAAGATTAGGCTTACCATACGTATACCAACACATATTAAATACATATATCAAAAAGACCTACCATATACCAAGGGAGGTCTATGGAACACTCTGTATTAATTTACATGGGAAGAGGATCTGTATATGCATAGATATATATAATGTACAAATGAACCAGATTGGGCACACCTAAATGAATAGTATTCTAATCATTACCCTGATAAAAATAATTAAATTCAAACAACGAAAAGGATGTACTGAGATATATACTTATGGGGGTTTTCCTGCCACATTCCATTCTAATTGACAACATAGGAACAGGACTTCCAGGAACGCTCTGCTGCCCTAGTAACCAGATTTGGGAATGGAGAAACGCTCCCACAGTGTGGCCATTTCTCACAACAGCAGCCTTCAACCCAGTGCTAATGGTCACTAAATATTAACAATTGGAAGCCTGTAACTGACAGGCGCCCTCAAAAAAAAATCCTGGGGTCGAAAATCGACCAAACAATTCAAAAGAGGGCAGGGTTTTAAGAAGACAATTTCAACAGGTATATTTTACTTGCACTTTTTTTAACAGCAACAAAAAGGTGTGGAAAAATGCTCATCATTAGGAATTATTTTAAAAATGCAAATCCAATCTACAAACACGTATCAGCGCACACCCATGAGAATGACCATCAGCAAAACTTCTGCAAACAATAAATGCTGAAGGGGCTGTGGAGAAATGTGTACCCTCAGCTCTAAGTGGGACTAAACTGGTAAGAGCCACTAATGAATACAGAATGGAGGTGCTTTTAAAAGGTACACATTGAGCTACCATGTGATTCAGCAGGGCCACTCCTGGGACTATGACCTAAGAAGACAGAATTGCAAAGACACAGGTAGGCAAAACTACACTGCAGCACTTTTACAATAGCCAAGACACGAAGCTACCAAAAAGTCCATCAACAGATGAATGGAAAAGAACTGGTCCATGTACAGGTGGAATATTAGCTGAGGAAAAAAATGGAACAATGTTGTTTGCAGCACCATACATGAGTCTAGGTGTAATCACAACTTGAAGTAAGACAGAAAGCGAAGGACACATATCCTATGATATCACTTATTGGTGTTATCTAAAATGGATACCAATGAAGATTTTTCCACAGAGAAAGGCAATCAAAGATTCAATCAACAGACATATGGTTAACCAAATGCAAAGGTGTGAGGATTGGATAAATTAGGATATTGGGGTAAACAGAGATATACCAACACATGTGAAATATATAAGCACCAAAGACGTAGGGAATACCAAGAGAAGACTGCTCAACATTGTGTCATAACCCACATGGGAAATGGATCTGAAGATGTATAGATATATGTATATGTGTAAAAGGACCACATCTTGCACACCTAGAACAAACAAAACATTGTAATCAAATTTGCTGAGATAACAAATAAAAATTAAATTAAGAAAACCAACAAGAAGTAATGATACATAAACATATTGGGGTTTTTCCTGGCACATTTCATTCTAATTTACAATTTGGAACATTAGACCCAGGAAGGCTCTTCTGTCCTAGTAACCAGATGTGGGAATGGATGTACTGAGACATAAGCTTATGGGGTTTTTGTCTGTAGCATAACCCCCATAAGGGCTTTTGGGGGTAGGCTGGGATGAAGTGAGCAAGTAGCATGGACATATATACACTACCAAATGTAAAATAGATAGCTAGTGGGAAGCAGCCGCATAGCACAGAGAGATCAGCTCAGTGCTTTGTGACCACCTAGAAGGGGCGTAATAGAGACACAAGAGGGAGAAGATATGGGGATATATGTGTATGTGCAGTGATTCACTCTGTTATACAGCACAAACTAACATACCATTGTAAAGCAATTATACTCCAATAAAGATGTTTAAAAAATAAATAAAAACTGCTAACATACAAAAGTCCAGGACAAGATTGGTTAACAGGCAAATTATATCAAACATTTAGAGAAGATCCACCAGATGGGAGACAGCAGAACAAGAAGAACTACAATCCTGCAGCCTGTGGAACAAAAACCACATTCACAGAAAGGTAGACAAAATGAAAAGGCAGAGGGCTATGTACCAGATGAAGGAACAAGATAAAACCCCAGAAAAACAACTAAATGAAGTGGAGGTAGGCAACCTTCCAGAAAAAGAATTCAGAATAATGATAGTGAAGATGATCCAGGACCTCAGGAAAAGAATGGAGGCAAAGATCAAGAAGATGGAAGAAATTTTTAACAAACACCTAGAAGAATTAAAGAACAAACAAACAGAGATGAACAATACAGTAACTGAAATGAAAACTGCACTAGAAGGAATCAATAGCAGAATAACTGAGGCAGAAGAACGGATAAGTGACCTGGAAGACACAATGGTAGAATTCACTGCTGTGGAACAGAATAAAGAAAAAAGAATGAAAGGAAATGAAGACAGTCTAAGAAACTTCTGGGACAACATTAAATGCAACAATATTCGTAGTATAGGGGTACCAGAAGGAGAAGGGAGAAAGGACCCGAGAAAATATTTGAAGAGATTATAGTTGGAAACTTCCCTAACATGGGAAAGGAAATAGCCACCCAAGTCCAGGAAGTGCAGTGAGTCCCATACAGGATAAACCCAAGGAGAAACACGCCAGGACACATAGTAATCAAATTGGCGAAAATTGACAACAAAGAAAAATTATTGAAAGCAGCAAGGGAAAAATGACAAATAACATACAAGGGAACTCCCATAAGGTTAACATCTGATTTCTCAGAAGAAACTCTACAAGCCAGAAGGTAGTGGCCAGATACACTTAAAGTGTTGAAAGGGAAGAACCTACAACCAAGATTACTCTCCCTGGCAAGGATCTCATTCAGATTCGATGGAGAAATCAAAAGCTTTCCAGACAAGCATAAGCTAAGAGAATTCAGCACCATCAAACCAGCTCTACAACAAATGCTAAAGGAACTTCTCTAAGTGGGAAACACAAGAAAAGAGAAGGACCTACAAAAACAAACCCAAAACAATTAAGAAAATGGTCATAGGAACATACATATCAATAATTACATTAAATGTGAATGGATTAAATGCTCCAACCAAAAGACACAGGCTTGCTGAATGGATACAAAAATAAGACCCACCTATATGCTGTCTACAAGAGACCCACGTCAGACCTAGGGACACATACCGACTGAAATTGAGGGGATGGAAAATGATATTCCATGCAAATGGAAATCAAAAGAAAGCTGGAGTAGCAATACTCATATCAGATAAAATAGACTTTAAAATGTACCAGAGAAAAGGAAGGACACTACATAATGATCAAGGGATCAATCCAAGATATAACAATTATAAATATATGTACAACCAACATAGGAGCACCTCAATACATAAGGCAACTGGTAACAGTTCTAAAAGAGGAAATCGACAGTAACACAATAAGAGTGGAGGACTTTAACACCTCACTTACACCAATGGACAGATCATCCAAAATGAAAATAAATAAGGAAACAGAAGCTTTAATTGACACAATAGACCAGATAGATTTAATTGATATTTATAGGACTTTCCATCCAGAAACAGCAGATTACACTTTCTCCTCAACTGAGCATGGAACATTCTCCAGGATAGATCGCATCTTGGGTCACAAATCAAGACACAGTAAATTAAAGAAAATTGAAATCATACCAAGCATCTTTTCTAACCACAACGCTATGAGATTAGAAATGAAATACAGGGAAAAAAATGTAAAAAACACAAACACATGGAGGCTAAACAATAAGTTACTAAATAACCAAGAGATGACTGAAGAAATCAAAGAGGAAATCAAAAAATACCTAGAGACAAATGACAAAGAAAACACGATTATCTAACCCTGTCCTGTCTGAGTGAAGAACAGATGCCCTCCGGCGACCTACATGCAGAGGCGGGGCCAAATCCAAAGCTGAGACCCAGGAGCTGCGAGAACAAAGAAGAGAAAGGGAAACCTCTCCCAGCAGCCTCAGAAGCAGCGGATTAAATCTCCACAATCAACTTGATGTACCCTGCATCTGTGGAGAACATAAATAGACAACAAATCATCCCAAATTGAGGAGCCAGGAGTCAGTGCTGTGCCTCTGAGGTGGGAGAGCCAACTTCAGGACACTGGTCCACAAGAGACCTCCCAGCTCCACATAATATCAAATGGCGAAAATCTCCCAGAGATCTCCATCTCAACACCAGCACCCAGCTTCATTCAACGACCAGCAAGCTACAGTGCTGGACACCCTATGCCAAACAACTAGCAAGACAGGAACACAATGCCACCCATTAGCAGAGAGGTGGCCTAAAATCATAAAAAGTCCACAGACACCCCAAAACACACCAGCAGACGTGGACCTGCCCACCAGAAATACAAGATCCAGCCTCATCCACCAGAACACAGGCACTAGTCCCCTCCACCAGGAAGCTTACACAACCCACTAAACCAACCTTAGCCACTGGGGACAGACACCAAAAACAACGGGAACTACGAACCTGCAGCCTGCAAAAAGGAGACCCCAAACACAGTAACATAAGCAAAATGAGAAGACAGAAAAACACACAGCAGGAGAAGGAGCAAGATAAAAACCCACCAGACCTAACAAATGAAGAGGTAATAGGCAGTCTACCTGAAAAAGAATTCAGAATAATGATGGTAAAGATGATCCAAGATTCTATTTCCCAGATCCAAAATCTTGGAAATAGAATAGACAAAATGAAAGAAACATTTAACAAGGACCTAGAAGAACTAAAGATGAATCAAGCATCGATTAAAAACACAATTAATGAAATAAAAAATACTCTAGATGGGATCAATAGCAGAATAACTGAGGCAGAAGAACGGATAAGTGAGGTGGAAGATAAAATAGTGGAAATAACTGCTGCAGAGCAAAATAAAGAAAAAAGAATGAAAAGAACAGAGGACAGTCTCAGAGACCTCTGGGACAACATTAAATGCACCAACATTCGAATTATAGGGGTTGCAGAAGAAGAAGAGAAAAAGAAAGGGACTGAGAAAATATTTGAAGAGATTATAGTTGAAAACTTCCCTAATATGGGAAAGGAAATAGTTAATCAAGTCCAGGAGGCACAGAGAGTCCCATACAGAATAAATCCAAGGAGAAATACGCCAAGACACATATTAATCAAACTGTCAAAAATTAAACACAAAGAAATCATATTAAAAGCAGCAAGGCAAAAACAACAAATAACACACAAGGGAATCCCCATCAGGATAACAGCTGATCTCTCAGCAGAAACTCTATAAGCCAGAAGGGAGTGGCAGGACATAATTAAAGTGATGAAGGAGAAAAACCTGCAACCAAGATTACTCTACCCAGCAAGGATCTCATTCAGATTTGATGGAGAAATTAAAACGTTTACAGACAAGCAAAAGCTGAGAGAGTTCAGCACCACGAAACCAGCTTTACAACAAATGCTAAAGGAACTTCTCTAGGCAAGAAACACAACAGAAGGAAAAGACCTACAATAACGAACCCAAAACAATTAAGAAAATGGGAATAGGAACATACATATCGATAATTACCTTAAATGTAAATGGACTAAATGCTCCCACCAAAAGATGCAGATTGTCTGAATGGATACAAAAACAAGACCCATATATATGCTGTCTACAAGAGATCCACTTCAGACCTAGAGACACAAACAGACTGAAAGTAAGGGGATGGAAAAAGATATTCCATGAAAATGGAAACCAAAAGAAAGCTGGAGGAGCAATTCTCATATCAGAAAAAATAGACTTTAAAATAAAGACTACTAGAAGAGACAAAGAAGGACACTACATAATGATCAAGGGATCAGTCCAAGAAGAAGATATAACAATTGTAAATATTTATGCACCCAACATAGGAGCACCTCAATACATAAGGCAAATACTAACAGCCATAAAAGGAGAAATCGACAGTAACATACTCATAGTAGGGGACTTTAACACCCCACTTTCACCAATGGACAGATCATCCAAAATGCAAATACATAAGGAAACACAAGCTTTAAATGATACATTAAACAAGATGGACTTAATTGATATTTATAGGACATTCCATCCAAAAACAACAGAATACACATTTTTCTCAAGTGCTCATGGAACATTCTCCAGGATAGATCATATCTTGGGTCACAAATCAAGCCTTGGTAAATTTAAGAAAATTGAAATTGTATCAAGTATCTTTTCTGACCACAATGCTATGAGACTAGATATCAATTACAGGAAAAGAGATGTAAAAAATACAAACACATGGAGGCTAAACAATACACTACTTAATAACGAAGTGATCACTGAAGAAATCAAAGAGGAAATTAAAAAATACCTAGAAACAAATGACAATGGAGACACGACGACCCAAAACCTATGGGATGCAGCAAAAGCAGTTCTAAGAGGGAAGTTTATAGCAATACAATCCCACCTTAAGAAACAGGAAACTTCTCGAATAAACAACCTAACCTTGCACCTAAAGCAATTAGAGAAAGAAGAACAAAAACATCCCAAAGTTAGCAGAAGGAAAGAAATCATAAAAATCAGATCAGAAATAAATGAAAAAGAAATGAAGGAAACGATAGTAAAGATCAATAAAACTAAAAACTGGTTCTTTGAGAAGATAAACAAAATTGATAAACCATTAGCCAGACTCATCAAGAAAAAAAGGGAGAAGACTCAAATCAATAGAATTAGAAATGAAAAAGGAGAAGTAACAACTGACACTGCAGAAATACAAAAGATCATGAGAGATTACTACAAGCAACTCTATGCCAATAAAATGGACAACCTGGAAGAAATGGACAAATTCTTAGAAATGCACAACCTGCCAAGACTGAATCAGGAAGAAATAGAAAATATGAACAGACCAATCACAAGCACTGAAATTGAAACTGTGATAAAAAATCTTCCAACAACAAAAGCCCAGGACCAGATGGCTTCACAGGCGAATTCTATCAAGCATTTAGAGAAGAGCTAACACCTATCCTTCTCAAACTCTTCCAAAATATAGCAGAGGGAGGAACACTCCCAAACTCATTCTACGACACCACCATCACCTTGATACCAAAACCAGACAAGGATGTCACAAAGAAAGAAAACTACAGGCCAATATCACTGATGAACACAGATGCAAAAATCCTCAACAAAATACTAGCAAACAAAAACCAACAGCACATTAAAAGGATCATACACCATGATCAAGTGGGGTTTATTCCAGGAATGCAAGGATTCTTCAATATATGCAAATCAATCAACGTGATACACCATATTAACAAATTGAAGGAGAAAAACCATATGATCATCTCAATAGATGCAGAGAAAGCTTTCGACAAAATTCAACACCCATTTATGATAAAAACCCTGCAGAAAGTAGGCATAGAGGGAACTTTCCTCAACATAATAAAGGCCATATATGACAAACCCACAGCCAACATCGTCCTCAATGGTGAAAAACTGAAACTATTACCACTAAGATCAGGAACAAGACAAGGTTGCCCACTCTCACCACTCTTATTCAACATAGTTTTGGAAGTTTTAGCCATAGCAATCAGAGAAGAAAAGGAAATAAAAGGAATCCTCCAAATCGGAAAAGAAGAAGTAAAGCTGTCACTGTTTGCAGATGACATGATACTATACATAGAGAATCCTAAAGATGCTACCAGAAAACTACTAGAGCTAATCAATGAATTTGGTAAAGTTGCAGGTTACAAAATTAATGCACAGAAATCTCTGGCATTCCTATATACTAATGATGAAAAATCTGAAAGTGAAATCAAGGAAACACTCCCATTTACCATTGCAACAAAAAGAATTAAATATCTAGGAATAAACCTACCTAAGGAGACAAAAGACCTGTATGTAGAAAATTATAAGACACTGATGAAAGAAATTAAAGATGATACAAATAGATGGAGAGATGTACCATGTTCTTGGATTAGAAGAATCAACATTGTGAAAATGACTCTACTACCCAAAGCAATCTACAGATTCAATGCAATCCCTATCAAACTACCATTGGCATTTTTCACAGAACTAGAACAAAAAATTTCACAATTTGTATGGAAACACAAAAGACCCCAAATAGCCAAAGCAATCTTGAGAACGAAAAATGGAGCTGGAGGAATCAGGCTCCCTGACTTCAGACTATACTACAAAGCTACAGTAATCAAGACATTATGGTACTGGCACAAAAACAGAAAGATAGATCAAAGGAACAGGATAGAAAGCCCAGAGATAAACCCACGGACATATGGTCACCTTATCTTTGATAAAGGAGGCAGGAATGTACAGTGGAGAAAGGACAGTCTCTTCAATAAGTGGTGCTGGGAAAACTGGACAGGGACATGTAAAAGTATGAGATTAGATCACTCCCTAACACCATACACAAAAATAAGCTCAAAATGGATTAAAGACCTAAATGTAAGGCCAGACACTATCAAACTCTTAGAGGAAAACATAGGCAGAACACTCTATGACATAAATCACAGCAAGATCCTTTTTGACCCACCTCCTAGAGAAATGGAAATAAAGACAAAAATAAACACATGGGACCTAATGAAACTTAAAAGCTTTTGCACAGCAAAGGAAACCATAAACAAGACCAAAAGACAACCCTCGGAATGGGAGAAAATATTTGCAAATGAAGCAACTGACAAAGGATTAATCTCCAAAATTTATAAGCAGCTCATGCAGCTCAATAACAAAAAAACAAACAACCCAATCCAAAAATGGGCAGAAGACCTAAACAAACATTTCTCCACAGAAGATATACAGACTGCCAACAAACACATGAAAGGATGCTCAACATCTTTACTCATTAGAGAAATGCAAATCAAAACTACAATGAGATATCATCTCACACCAGTCAGAATGGCCATCATCAAAAAATCTAGAAACAATGAATGCTGGAGAGGGTGTGGAAAAAAGGGAACACTCTTGCACTGCTGGTGGGAATGTGAATTGGTACAGCCACTATGGAGAACGGTATGGAGGTTCCTTAAAAAACTACAAATATAACTACCATATGACCCAGCAATCCCACTACTGGGCATATACCCTGAGAAAACCATAATTCAAAAAGAGACATGTACCAAAATGTTCATAGCAGCCCTATTTACAATAGCCCAGAGATGGAAACAACCTAAGTGTCCATCATCGGATGAATGGGTAAAGAAGATGTGGCACATATATACAATGGAATATTACTCAGCCATAAAAAGAAACGAAATTGAGCTATTTGTAATGAGGTGGATGGACCTAGAGCCTGTCATACAGAGTGAAGTAAGTCAGAAAGAGAAAGACAAATACTGTATGCTGACACATATATATGGAATTTAAGGAAAAAAATGTCATGAAGAACATAGGGGTAAGACAGGAATAAAGACACAGACCTACTAGAGAATGGACTTGAGGATATGGGGAGGGGGAAGGGTAAGCTGTGACAAAGTGAAAGAGTGGCATGGACATATATACACTACCAAACGTAAGGTAGATAGCTAGTGGGAAGCAGCCGCATAGCACAGGGAGATCAGCTCGGTGCTTTGTGACCGCCTGGAGGGGTGGGATAGGGCGGGTGGGAGGGAGATGCAAAAGGGAGGGGATATGGGAACATATGTATATGTATAACTGATTAAATTTGTTATAAAGTAAAATAAAAAATAAAGATGACCTGTTCAAAAAAAAACATGATGATCAAAACCTATGGCATGCAGCAAAAGCAGTTCTAAGATGGAAGTTTATAGCTATACAAGCCTACCTCAAGAAACAAGAAACATCTCAAATAAAATATCTAACCTTACACCTAAAGGAACTAGAGAAAGAAGAACAAACAAAACCCAAAGTTAGGAGAAGCAAAGAAATCATACAGATCAGAGCAAAAATGAATGAAATAGAAACAAAGGAAACAATAGCAAGGATCAATAAAATGAAAACCTGGCTCTTTGAGAAGATAAACAAAACTGATAAAACATTAGCCAGACTCATGAAGAAAAAGAGCAAACGGACTCAAATCAATAAAATTAGAAATGAAAAAGGAGAAGTTACCACAGACACCACAGATATACAAAGCATCCTAAGAGACTATTACAAGCAACTCTATGCCAATAAACTGGACAACCTGGAAGAAATGGACAAATTCTTAGAAAGGTATAACCTTCCAAGACTGAACCAGCAAGAAATAGAAAATATGAAGAGACCAATCATAACTAATGAAATTGAAACTGTGATTAAAAATCTTCTGACAAAAAAATGTCAAGGACCAGATGGTTTCACAGGTGAATTCTACCAAACATTTAGAGAAGAGCTAACACCCATCCTTCTCAAACTCTTCCAAAAAATTGCAGAGGAAGGAAGACTCCCAAACTCATTCTATGAGGCCACCATCACCCTGATACCAAAAACAAGACAAAGATAGTACAAAAAAAGAAAATTACAGACCAATATCACTGATGAATATAGATGCAAAAATCCTCAACAAAATACTAGCAAACAGAATCCAACAACATATTAAAAGGATCATACACCCTGATCAAGTGGGATTTATGCCAGGGATGCAAGGATTCTTCAATATACGTAAATCAATCAATGTGATAAACCATATTGACAAATTGAAGAATAAAAACCATATGATCATCTCAATAGATGCAGAAAAAGCTTTCCATCAGGTAAATGCAAATTAAAACCATGATGAGATATCACCTCACACTTCTCAGAATGGCTATTTTCAAAAAGACAAGAGATAACAAGTGTTAGTGAGGATGTGGAGCAGGAACCCTCTTGCACTGTTGGGGGGAATGTAAATTTGTGCAGCCACTGTGGAAAACAGTATGAGGGCTCCTCAAAAAATTAAAAATAGAACTACCATATGATCCAGCAATTCTACTTCTGGGTATTTAGCTGAGAAAATGAAAACACTAACTCAAAAAGATATATACACCCCTATATTCATTACAGCCTTATTTACAACAGCCAAGATATGGAAGCCACCTAAGTGTCTACCGTTAGATGAATGGATAAGGAAAATGTGATATACATACAATGGAATATTATTTAGCCATAAAAAGAATGAAATCTTGCCAATTTTGACAGCATGGATGGGCCTCACTGGCATTATGCTATGTGAAATAAGTCAGACAGAAATACAAATACCATATGATCTCTTAAAAGTGGAAAATGTAAATCCCAAATTCATAGATACAGAAAACTGACTGGTGGTTGCCAGAGGAGGGGGTTGTGGTGGTGGTGGGGGGAATAGAAGAAGGTGTTGAAAAGATACAAACTTCCATTTATATAATAAGTGCTGAGGATGTAATGTACAACATGCTGAGTATAGTTAATAATACTGTATTACATATTTGTAAGCTGCTAAGAGAGTAGATCTTAAAACTTCTCATCACAAGGAAAAAAAGTTTTAATTATGTGAGGTGATGGATGTTAACTAAACTTACTGTGATAATCATTTTGCATTATATATACATATACATACATTTATCAAATCATTATGTTGTACACCTAAAACTAATGCTATATGTCAATTATATCTCAATAAAATTGGAGGGAAAAAAACCATCCAAACAACTGATTGCCTATTCCCTCCAAATGTGAAATAAAGACTTAAATGTGCAAAAGATCAATGTCACCAGCAGATCTGTACAATAAGAAATGTAAAAGGAATGTAAAGGCAGTCAGTCTTTTTTTTTTTTTTTTTAGCACCCTACCCCTTAAACACAGGGGTGGTAGGTGAGCTTTTTTTTTTTTTTTTTAGAAGATGTTGGGGGTAGTTTTTTATTTATTTATTTATTTATTTATTTATTTATTTATTTATTTATTTTTGCTGTGTTGCGTCTTCGTTTCTCTGCGAGGGCTTTCTCTAGTTGTGGCAAGCGGAGGCCACTCTTCATCGCGGTGCACGGGCCTCTCACTATCGCGGCCTCTTGTTGCGGAGCACAGGCTCCAGACGTGCAGGCTCAGTAGTCGTGGCCCACGGGCCCGGTTGCTCCGCGGCATGTGGGATCCTCCCAGACCAGGGCTCGAACCCGCATCCCCTGCATTAGCAGGCAGATTCTCAACCACTGCGCCACCAGGGAAGCCCCGGCAGTCAGTCTTTGAAGCCAAAAGAAAATGATACCAGATGGAGGTTTGGATCTACACAAAAGAGTGAAGAGCACCAGTAGCTGTAACTACATAGATAAATTATATAAAGACTTTTACCTCACTATTTATACCTCTTTTAAAAACAACTGAATATATACACTACTATGTATAAAATAGATAACAAGTGAAAACCGACTGTATAGCACAGGGAACTCTGCTCAATGCTATGTGGTGACCTAAATGGGAAGGAAATCCAAGGAAGAGGGGGATATACATATACGTGTGGCTGATTCACTGCTGTACAGCAGAAACTAACACAACATTGTAAAACAGATATACTCCAATAAAAAAAAGACAATTGATTGCTTGAAGCAAAAATAATAAAAATATACTTCTGGTTTTATAATCTATGTACTGGTGAAATACATGACAAAAATATCACAAAGACTAGGAGAGAAGAATGAAAGTATATTGTCAAAAAGTTCTTACACTATGTATAAAATGGTGTATTGCTTGAAGATAGACTGTGATAAACAGTATAAACTAAAGTAAAATAACACAAAATAATGTAACTAATAAGCAAAGAAAGGAAGTAAGGTGAAATTATAAAAACAGTTTTCATTAGTCCACAAGGTAGCAGAAAGAGAGAAAAAAAGAACCAAAGGACAGATGAGACCATAGCAAGATGGTAGATTTAAACCAACCATATCAACAATTACATCATACGTAAATGTTGTAAACCACAGATCAGCAAACATTTTCTTAAAGGCCATATAGTACATATTTTACATTTGCAAGTTATAAAGTCTCTGTTGTCACTACCTAACTCTGCTGTTGTAGCACAAAAGCAGCCATAGTCAATACATAAAGAAATGGATGTGGCTGTGTTCCAATAAAACATTTACAAAAACAGGAAGCATAGCAGGCCATAGTTTACTAGTCCCTTGTTTACCTCAATTCAAAGGCAGAAATAGATTGGGAAAAAAAGCAAGACCTAAATATATGCTGCCTACAAAAAATATTTTAATATGATACCCACCAATTAAAAGTAAAAGGATGGAAAAAGATATACCATGCTAATATGAATCAAAAGAAAGCTGGAGGGCCTATGTTAATATTAGCCAGAGTACATCTAGAGAGCAAAAGGAGGGATAGGGTGCAAAGAGAGTCAGCAAGCAGTAAGATGGCTACACCTTCTGCCAAATGGATAAGGTTGCCAATACGTATTTCATTGCCAGACTCCTAGGAATGAGGCCAACCAAGTAAGATAGAAAAGGACTTGTCGAACCTCCTTCATGTGGGTGTGCCTTTAGCCCTTGCTACTGTACTAGAAGGGTCAAAGGAGCTGGAAAGAATGGAGGAATCCTAAGCTTCTTTCTGAGAGGCAGTAAAGAATAGTTACTAACAGTGTGGGCTCTTGTGTCAGACAGCCTGAGTTTGAATCTTAATTTTACCATTTACAAACCGAGTGAGAGTGAGTGAGTTTCTTAATCTCTTTTAATCTGGAAAATGGGGATACGGTTTGTACCTTATGGACTTCCCATGAGAATTACATGAGTTAATACATGTGAAGCATTTAGTACAGCACCTGGCACACAGTCAGTACTTAATAAATGTGAACTATGATGATGACACTGATGTTGCCAACCACTGTGGTGTTCCTTTGGAGAAAATGAAGCATTGTACCCTGCTTGTGCAACAATCTTTAAGTTGACACAATGACCCCCATCCTCTAGGAGTAAAATGTTCTTAAATATAAGTACCATTTGGAAAATAGATAACTAATAAGGACCTACTATATAGCACAGAGAACTCTACTCAATACTCTGGAATGAAATGCATGGGAAAAGAATCTTAAAAAAGAGTGGATATATGTATATGTAAAAAAATGTACCATTTGGGGTGGCATGACTTAACCCAGGTGAATAAGGAAAAACTCAAGTTTTCCACATTTCCCCTCTACTCTCACACTCCTGCAACACACAATACTTCTGACACCAGATGTGTAGGAGTTTTCACCCACTATGAAATTCTTGGATACTGGTTGGTGTCTTAAAATTCAACTCAATTCTGACATTATCTACCTGGAGATAGCATGAGAGCCCACAGGATAAAGGCTCAGTCCTACAAGGTTGCCCCTGCTTCAGATGCCAATTGCAAGTCCACGTTGTTACCTGTGCTTCTGACTAACCGGCTATAGATCAGAAGTTCCAATGACTTCCTCTTTGGTTTTGATTAATTTGCTACAGCATCTCACAGAATTCAGAGAAACATTTTCCTTACTAGATCACCAGTTTATTATAAAATGATAAAACTCAGGAATAGCCAGTTGGAGGAGAAGCATAGGGCAAGGTATGGAAAAAGGACTTGGAGCTTTCATGCCCTCTCTGAGGGCACCACTCTCCCCAAATCTCCACATGTTCACCAACCCAGAAGTTCTCCAAACCCTGTCTTTTTGGTTTTCTTATGGAGACTTCATTATACAGGCATGATTGATTAAATCATGCCTACATAATTAAATCACTGGTGATTGATTCAACCTCCAGCCCCTCTCCCCTCCCCAGGGGTTGGTGTGGGACTGAAAGTTCCAACCCTCTAATCATAGTTGGCTATAATGGCAACCTGCCCCTATGCTATGTTACTTAGGGGCTTTCCAAAAGTCACTTCATTAACAACAAAAGACACCTTTATGGCTCTCATCATAGGAAATTCTGAGGTCTAGGAGCTCCGTGCCAGAAAGAAGACAAAGACCAATATATATTTCTTATTATAAATCACAAGATCACACCAGGTTTCAGCAACTTGAAACCAGGTGTAGGTGAAATCCGGCCCACACCTTTTTTGTGCAGTCTGCAAGCTAAGAATGCTTTTTATGTTTTTAAATAGTTAAAACCATTTTGTGACACATGAAAATGATAACACTCAAATTTCAGTGTCCATAAGTTGTATTGGAATCAGCCATGCTCACTCATTGGCATATTGTCTGTGAGTGTTTTCAGCCACAACAGCAGAGTTCACGAGTTGCAACAGTTCAGAGACCGCGTGTCCCACAAAGCCTAATATATTTATTATCAGACCTTTTACAGAAAAAAGTTTGCCAACAAGCTTGATTTAATGCATCCTTGAACTTCCCCCTTGTTTCTAAATGATCACAAACACTACACAAACTGCAACTTGGAAACTGCCGACCCAGATATCTCCATCCTAAATGGCAGAGTCCCAATCTTTCTCTGGCCAGGTCCTCACCTGGGTATAGCGTCTTTCTTCTGTTGGGAGTTTAATCTTTGGAGCTTCGCAAAAAGCTTCTTTGGAGCTGATCTTCAAGTCCGGGGTCTGGTCCTCAGCTTTTTCTGCACTTCTACTGCAGGAGACAAGAGCCTCTTTGTGAGCTGCTAAGGAGGCCCTGAGCTTTCCCACATAGCTTTCAGTTGGCAATTAATTGCTCTCAGCTTTTTCTTATCTTTTTCCTTTCAGAGGGTCAATCAAGCTTAGCAATAGCCACCGGATTTCTTTATCCTTTTAGTCCCTATTTCTCCATGATCTCAAACACCTGATATAAAACATTAGCTGATGTATTCCTTTCCACTGCTATACCATTCCAGCTTCCCACCAATGAAAGTTCTAACAATTGAACCACCACATTGTTCCAGTGGCTATTTGTGCTCAATCTATTGTCAGCCATGAGGTCCTTATTGCAAACAGGGTGGTGAAGGATTCAGCTCCAAAGCCCCATCAGTGGCTTCATTCTGGGACCACATATGGTTAGGGTTCCCAGATTTTGTAAATATAAATACAGGACTCTCAGTTAAGTAAGAATTTCAGAAAAACAAAATTTTTAGTGTAAGTATATCCCATGCCTTATCCGGGACATATTTATATACTAAAAAAATTGTTGTTCTTTACCTGAAATTAAAATTTAGCTGGGCATCCTGTATTTCACCTGGTAACTCTACAACAGGTTGGGTTCCGCAAGAAGCAAACTCTGAGATGGAGTTTAGCTAGTAGGATGTCATTAAAGAGTGCCCTTGTTATCAATACCTTTGGAAGGATTGGAGGAGAAGGAAGCAAGAGGGCAGAAGGAAAAGTCAGTCCGTGATGCAGGTCCAGTGACAGATTTGGCTGAGCTCTGGGGATCTCTGGCACTAGAATGGCCCTTTAGAGTAGTTCCAAGTTGGGCTGAGTTGTCCAGGCCCTTATACTCACACTGATCCGTCATTGGATGAGGGAGTGCTTTCTGGGTGGAGGGGATCTCTGCAGACGAGGCAATTCCTGAAGGGACTGACGGCTGAAGGCTATATGCCAACAGCACTCCCAGCACCAGGGGCAGAAAGGCTTTCCTGAAGTGGAATCCATGTAGTGAGTGCATCACAGTGTCTACTACGCTTGGAGACAGGATTAAAACATTGAGCAGAGAGAATAGATCATATTTAAGGGCTTTTCCACTTGAGCATCTATGATTAAGTGAAATAATGTGTTCAGATTGCCTAGAAGAGACCATGGCCCATAGCTGGTAAGCACCAGGCAGTAGTTGTGTTGATATCTCTAAAACTTTGGGCAGGAAGGGTTGTCCAGTGGTGGGGCAGTTTTTAGAGTAACACGTGGCACTGCTTCAGCATGCTTACCTACCAACAGTCAGAAGGTGATGACTGTTGAGAAATTCTTTGGTGGGGAGTGTTCTCTGCCTGACTAGGCTTGATTTGGCATTTTCCTCTAGATAGAGCTTTTCAAAAAGGAATGCCTTTTGAAAAAATCTTCAAAGTTAATTATTTTCTCTTTCCTGTTACAGAGACCAGATCTTCCCTTTGAAAGTGGCAGAGTGAGGTGGAAAACATGATCATAAAGTCAGGAAACAGTGTCTCATGTTTACCTTGGCACTTAAGCTGTGATGTTGGGTGAATCTTCTCTGGCCTCACTTTTCTAGGCTTTTAAATGAGGGGGTTGGAGTGGATATTCTGTGAAGGTTCTATCTAGTGTTGACCATTTGTAATCCTGTGATTGTGTATGTGGCCTCTTGGCAAATGAGTTTGGGACACTGACCATGCCAGATTGCTAGACACAAGACTTCAGCAATTTTGAAATTAATTTTTTAGATTTTAGAAAGTAGTTTAACCACCACTTTTCAAGTATCTCAGTTTTTGAGACTGATCATGGCAAATTACTTGGAGGGAAAGGTAGGAAGACAAGTTAATTTCTTTCTTATTTTAAATCATAGAGTGAACAGCTATAAGATTGAATATGTTAACATCCCATGCAAGGTCTGAATGGTTCAATTAAAGGGGCAAGGCTGTGTTCTTCATGGACTTTTATTTCTTTTTTGTTTTGTATTATTTTAAAGACAAAAGTCATCAGTAGCGCATGCCCGGGCCTCCCAGTAACAGAGACACTTCTAGGGAAGGTTTTAAAGAAGCTCTGTAGATCAAGGCAGCAGGTCCTTGAATTGTTTTTTTCATTATTTGAGGGCAGTTTTATTGTAAATTTGTTGTGTGACTAAGGGACCATTTTTTGGTGACATGAAGTGTTAACTACCTCATCAAACAGACCAATAGATAGAAACTGTTGATGCTGTGCCCCTCACTCATCTCTGCAGCCCTTGAATAAGGCTGTAAGAATAACAGGGTCACTCTGGTTCCCTGTAGGGATGAACTATAAAAGTTGCACTTATAATTTATTAAGAATCCATTTTTAGAGCATTTCTCATTTCACATAGAAAAATCAAGGGAGGTACATAGTACTATTATCCACATTTTACATATGAAACAGGTTCTGAGGGATTGAGAGACTTGCCCAAATTCACACAAATCCAATTTTAAAAATTTCTTCTTTTTTATTTTTAGCCTAAAAAGTCATGTCCTTTGTACTTGCCTCACCTAAGCCAATTAGTTAGCAAATATTCATTGCATTTATGTCAGTAAGTATCTAGTCTTAGTAACTAGTACCTTTTTCACGTTTTCCTATAGAGAAAACATAGTCCATATCAATGATTTTTTTCAGTATTCAAAAGAGCTAGCAAACTGTGAGAGTTTGAACAGAGGAACAACAAATATAATTCTACCACAGTACTGGTTTTTGGTGTTATTTTTTCTTTTAAATGTTACATGTAAATTAATAAGAGGTACAGATAACACTACACTTGTTTCAACACGTGATTGTGTTCAGCAATTATTATTTTTATTGACTAATTAGATTAAAGTTAAATAAATTCTAACCAAAAAAGAGACATTCATCATGATTCATTTGTTGTTCAGAATAGTTCAGAATCTGTGGTTACAGACTGGATATTATGGCTTTTAATGCAGTGTGGTACACCACGTCACAGCAGCTTCATGAACACTGAAAAGCCTGATCACGAACTTCTCCTTCATCTGGTTTGTGATCAGCCAGTCACAGCCAAAGTGTAGTCTGCGCAGCTATAAAATGACACCTGGTTCTTCAAGCATTTTGGTGTCTCATTTGACTTTTTTATCTTGCAAACTTGGAAGGTAAGAGACTGTGAAGGTACCTAAGATCAGAATTCCTCATTTTAAAACTTTTCCCCCAGGACTCTTTCTTTGTCATAACACCTGTGCTTAGTGATACGTTGAGACCATAACCACCACATGGCTCCAATAGGACACATTATCAGTTTGCAAGAAAATGCTTTGAAATAGGGTTCACCCACATTTGAGGTTGGGAGGGGTGGTTTTATTTACTTTCTGGTGGGAAGCTATCTGCTTTAGATTAAAGAAGAATTAGAGAATTATCTGGTTTGATTCTGACATCAGAAGTGCAGACATTTGGAAAGTGCTTTAAAGTAACTTTGGTTATAAGTGACAATGTAAACTGCTAAAATGATATCTTGACTTAAAAACATTAGGTGGTACATTCTATTTTAGCAGTGAGCTCAAACCTTTCTCTCTCTCTCTTTTTTTTTTAAATCAAACACTGCAGGAAAGAATGAGTAAAATCTGAATTCTTTTCACTCTGTAAAGACAAACTTGTCACCCTTATTATGAAATTACTCATTTTTGTTTGTTGGTCAAACTCAGTTGTCCTTATATTACTCTGCCATAGCAAAAAAAGAGAGAGAGAGAGAGAAATCCCAGTATAAACTTCGCTATATGTGAGTATATGTGAGTGAGTGAGTATATGATTCCTTACCAAAAATTTACGGTGCTAAGATAGCTCAAATATAAAGACTAGGGTTTCTAAAACTTTTTTTCTAAAAGAAATATGTGCTAACTCAATAAGTAACCTCTTTTGGTTGCTACTGTATATACAATTAGTATTGTATATATTACTATTACAACTATCACTATGAAATTATACACATATTCAGGTCCCCTATGTCCAGAAGCAGCAATGCATATTTTTAAATAGTTTAAAAGAAGACTAGTATATATTAAACACATTGATCTTGAACATGAAACTCTATTTTACTTTGTTATAAAACATGAATCTGAAGAGAGTATTTTTTAAAAGCTGTGATGACATGACACAACCAATCTAATTAAAAAGTGGGGAAAAAAGTTTCAAATACCCATTATTTTGAGAACACAACAACAATAAATTCCCTAATAGCTGCCTAGGTTTATTCAGGGTGTGGGGAGATTTAAATATTTAAATCTGTACTTCCCCTAAGTTTTAAAATGCTTCTATTAATAAGGTATAAAGCCAGGACTCAGGGCCACTGAGAATCGATTTGGCTCCAGTGAAAAAGTTTCAGAAGCTCTCCCCCCAACACATTCATGTACTCAGTGAGAGCAAGTTGCTGAAAAATCTTTACATAAGCATCTCCCTAGGTCTCTTTCCTGGCTGCAGGACCACAGAAACTTTCCAGATTCCTTTCAGACTCTCAGTGGCGCTGCCTGGACCTCAGTGCTGGGCTGAAGGGAAAATATGCTTATCTAAGGGCATTTAGGAGCAGGTTAAACTGGATTTTCTCCTTGCGTCCCAAGGAACCAGATCACATTCTTTAAAACTGTATTAGGGTAAGAACAGTTCATTAACTACTTTTTGGGAGGGCCACTTAATTTTATGCTGTTCTCACCCTTCTTCTTTACCAAAAACTCAAGCCATATAAATGACCACTTTTTTGTCTGGAACAAAACAAAATATAACAAACAGGCTCAGGTGAATAAGCCCTTTCAAGAATTAGGCTCACTTTATATTCTAGATCAGGGGTTGGCAAACTTTTGCTGTAAAGGGCCAGAGAGTAAATGTTTTAGGTTTTTTGGGCTGTTACTCAACTTTCTTGCAGTGATTCAACTCTGCCAGTGTAGAGGAAAAGTAGTCATATACTATAATACATAACCAAATGCCTGTGACGGTGTGGAATAAAACTTTGTTTACAAAAACAGACGATGGGCTGGCTTTGGCCGGAGGGTCACAGTTTGCTCATCCCTCTTCTAGATAATAATCACGAATGGTGCCTTCTGAAAACTGCAAAGTGCTTCCCAAGGTTCTCGCCAGAGTAATGCCCACTAGCACAGAATTTACTCTGATAGCAGATCCATATCTGTGGCAGAAGAACCCTGCAAGACCTGAGGATTCAATGTTTATGACCCAACCTGTGTATCAGCATGATCAAAAATTGATAGGAACCTGGAAGGGCCTGTTTCTGTTTCATTAGGCAACACAAGCAGGTAGCTATTCCTGGCTTTTGCTAATCTTGGAGTGGTAATCAGGAGCTGAGGATAATGACCACTCTGGTGCTGTGGTGGCAGGTGCAGATGCAGAGAAAGGTAATAAATTAGGGGTAATAAGGTACCTCAGCAGCCTTAAGGGGTCAGTGCAGCTTCCAAGGCACCAAGTCATCACTAAGGAATTTGTTGCTCAAGCAATCAGGCTGATCAACTCAGAGGTAAAATTGCTCAGCATGTAGCTAAAAACCAAAAATCAAAACCAAATATGTAAAAGTTGTGAGAGCAGCAACAGCTAAGAATCACAGAATTCCCTACAACTTGAGGAAATCTTACCAATCATCTTAGCCAGCCCTTTCAAATTACCAGTGGGGAAAACGAAACCTAAAGAGGGAGAGGTAACTTGCCCAGCTAGTTTGTAAAGGAATCACCAAATATCAGCCATTTTTGAGTTCCAATCTGTTATTTTCTCCTACAGAATCTGAATTAAAAGGGGGTCAGCAACCATATAAATACCCATGTCATGTGATTATGACAGCTAAGTACCTGACCACCCTTAAAGACAAGTTTTCTACTGGGATATACATGGTACCAGAGAACAGCTGAAATTTACTGAGGGGAATAGAATACATCCCATCACTGGCTTAATGTAGCTGACAAAAACTGTACAGGATAAAGCATTAAATGGCCATCTTCCCAAGAATATAAATTCTGGTCTCTCATATTGTATGATAACATGGCAAGAACAGATGGGGAAGTTCTTAAATCGAAGTTTGCATTGATCTGTTTCCCTCCTAACAAATCAAAGGCAAATGTTATCCTCATATCTTTGGTGTCCGTGACATAGAGGATCCCTCGGGCAATGAAGGCGTTGCCAGCCTTGGATTTGGGGTACGTGGTGTTGATGTGCTGCACCACAGAGAAGGTCTTCTCGTCCAGCTGTGCGACAAGGATGCTCGAGCCATCCACACTGGAAGCATAGATAATCCAAAGGCCCTTTTCATCTACAGCTAAATTGAAGTACGTCTTGGAATTTGCAAAGAGGTATTTTCGATCAAAATACAAGGCATTTTCAAGCTTCAGAGTTTGGGATGTCTCTTTGCCAAATTCAAATCTGAAATGTATAAAAAAGTAGATATGAGCCACCATTTTTGTGGACAAGGGTGGTTTTTTAGGCTCCTCCATTAAACTGGGGTGGGGCCTGAGATTCTGCGTTTCTAGTAAGTTCCCAGGTTGTGCTCATTCTACTGTTCCGTCTGCAGTGCTGTGAGCAGCAAAGATGTAGAGGATGGTGACTACATCCCAGTGTCCACCTACTAGCCATGTGACCCCGATAAAATTCCTTAACCTCCTGAATCCTCAGGTGTTTGCTGACCTCCTGAAATGCCCTCTCAAAGTTGCAAGGGGCCTTAAAAGATAATCTAGTCCAGTTTCATTTTACTAATGAGAAAAGGAGAAGTGACTGGCCCAGGAACACAAGTAAGTATCAGAGCCAGAGTTTAAACTCAGGCTTTTGACTCCAAGTTTGGGGGTTCTTCCTCTACTCCATGCTGAAGTTTTAAGACAAAAGTTTCACAGGAGGCTCAATGAAGGAAGTCACCAACTGAGAAGCGAAGCAGCAAAGTCATGGCTGTGACGTCATTTTTCTTGTCTGATAAGTGACTGGATCAATGAAGTGACGGCATGAAATCCCATGCCCCTCAGCTCCCAGAGGCCGTCTGATTTGGCAGACTCCACATCTAGATCATATCAAAAGTGGATTATGATTCAACTGCAGGAATGAAAATTCAGGAACTTTAGGCTAAAGGAAAAGAAAAAACACTAGAGGGTGCCATTGAGCAGCAGAAGAACTGAGAAGGGTGTGAAGCTGCGGGTATGCACTGGAACATAGTGAGCTTGAAACCAATCAAGAAACCCTGAAGTAAGCTTGAAAAGAAGCAAGAGTGAGGGCTTGAGAAGGCCCTGCTTGCCCATCTCAACTCTCGGGGTTCTCCTTCCTCTGAATACCCGGGATTCAGGACTGCCATTGGGTTCCTGACTAGTACTGGCACCTACAACTGCATTCCTTGATGAGGCTTGCCTCTCCCAGCAAAAAAAGCATCTAATTCCAGTCTGCCTCTCCTTCTCCTCCCAGTCTGTGGCCTGGCACTAGAGCAGGGCCCCAGCATAGGTCTCCTAACCAGTGCCTCACGCAAACTTAGTGTCATTAGAAGACTCTCTTTCTTAGGGTGGCCAGTCCTCCTTTGGGCTCATTTACCCCAGAGCTCCCCTCCTACCACCCCATGTAACAGTGGTCCCCGGGAGCCACAGGATTGAATAAGAACAAATGTCACAGAAAGGAGTGTGTCTGGGGAGAGAGGGCTTCTGAACGGGAGGAGGGTCAGTTATCTTGTTCTGTTAGCACAAGATGCTGTCCAGATGACGAGGTGGTGCAGAAGCCCAGTAGAGGGGGGTGAGAGGCACAGGAGGGGACGCTTGCATCCACGGCTGACACGTGTGTCTAATGTGGCTGGTTTAACTGCACGATGTACTAGGAGACCTGCCCCGATCCTAGCCTAGCTCTGCAGCACCAACAAGGTTGTTGAAGCTGGATCTCACAGAGGGAGAGAGAGAAGGGACCCAGTCCTCCCTCCCTTGTCTCTTGTTTGGAACGACGAGGACCATGGCTTTCGTAACACTGGAATTGTCATTTCAGAGCGGGGTACAGTGGAGGGCTGCAGAGGCTCTGGTCTGCCTTTGCATTTTTAATGAGGTCATAGGAGTTGGAGTCTCTCCTCTGAGGCCACGAGTAAGTAGGCAGTAGAGTTGGAACTTGAATTCACTGCTCTCTTGATTTGCCCAAGATGACCCGCTTCTGTCTCTAAAGCCCAGAACTCGATTTCTTCAGGAGCCATGCAGACAATTTTCAGCAATTCTTGTGTGAAGCCAGGAAGCTTGGGCTGCTGCCCTGGGCACCGACTACCCGACTACCCGTGTGGCCACCTCCCCTCCCCGTGGGAAAGTGGAGGGAGCAGGGGAGGTGGCCTGGCGAGGGCTCCGTCAGGATGACAGAGCGATCTGAAGGCAGGGACCCTGACTTTGCCTTGCAGTCTCTAGTCCTCAGTGATCTCAGCCGTGACATGAAATTCTTCATACCCAACATTTTTCAGAGCAAAACCGATTTTGGGGTATACCTTCCCTCTAGAGGGAGCTCTGGGTTCCGCTGCTTCCTTTCCCAAAGGATGAGAAAGCTCCTGCTGTTATCACTCCAG
This sequence comes from Mesoplodon mirus, assembly GCF_964341445.2. NCBI lineage: Eukaryota > Metazoa > Chordata > Mammalia > Artiodactyla > Ziphiidae > Mesoplodon > Mesoplodon mirus. The sequence continues at coordinate 94,630,676 of NC_138979.1, forward strand.
GCCTCCTTCTCTCTGGCCCTGACCTTACTCTTGGTGTCCAGACCAGCAATAAATGCAGATATGGGGCTCACTCATCGTGTCCTGTGGTTCATTTGGTCAGCAAACCCTCACTGATCTCTGGCTGTGTGTCACCCCTGGGGACATAAAGATGATGGAACCACAGTCCCTTCCCCTAAGTAGTTGAAGGATGGGCTGTGGGGCAGAGAGGAGGGTGCCAGGGGCCCCAGGGGACTCACCTCACTATGGTGTTGGAGCCTCCTTTGTGGTAGTAGAGAGAGTTGTTGTGAACGGTGTGCCCACAGCCATGGAAATAGTACGGGAGGTGGATGAGCGTGTAACTGCCGTTCAGCAGTGAGGGCTGGTCCTGGAATTCCTTCACCCTGAGGCCTGCAGGAGGGAAGCCAGCGAAAGGCAATCACAGCTTGGCAATGAGCCAGGGGAGGAAGTTAAAAGGACGGAAGGTGAGAGTGAGATGTCCTGTAAGGGTCCTTGTCCACTTTCAAACGTCTCAGGCTCTCAAACTCAAAGGCCAATTCTCTTCTATGGATTCCCGAACCATCTTTTTTTTTAGTTTTTTTTTTTTAACATTTTTACTGGAGTATAATTGCTTTACAGTGGTGTGTTAGTTTCTGCTTTATAACAAAGTGAATCAGTTATACATATACATATGTCCCCATATCTCTTCCCTCTTGCATCTCCCTCCCTCCCACCCTCCCTATCCCACCCCTCTAGGTGGTCACAAAGCACCTAGGTGATCTCCCTGTGCTATGCGGCTGCTTCCCACTGGCCAGCTATTTTACATTTGGTAGTGAATATATGTCAATGCCACTCTCTCACTTCATCCCAGCTTACCCTTCCCCCTCCCCGTGTGTTCAAGTCCATTCTCTATGTCTGCGTCTTTATTCCTGTCCTGCCCCTTGGTTCTTCAGAACCATTTTTTTTTTTTTAGATTCCATATATATGCGTTAGCGTACGGTATTTGTTTTTCTCTTTCTGACTTACTTCATGCTGTATGACAGACTCTAGGTCCATCCACCTCACTACAAATAACTCAGTTTCGTTTCTTTTTCCGAACCATCTTTTCAACATAGTAACCACAGAGTTGGCTTTGATCCTCCCAGGAAAATGGCATCACCCTCTCCCCTACAATTTTATAAAATTTTCTATCAGGCTGACATAGGCCTGTATCGGGAAGAGCACCATGCAGTCACCTTCTGCCTCTTGCACTCCACGGTGGCCATGCTGACTCATGACCTTGCTCTTTCCTTTTGAGCCACAGAATCCTTCTCAGCTGGTCATCCAGGCAGTCACTGCCAGCTGATGTGTGAGCCTTGATGAAATGAAGCAGCGTATCTCAGCTATTGCTCTGACTAGTAGGTATGGCCAGGCCTCTTCTGGCATGGGGCCACCGCTACTACCACTGGCAATTCCTGACCACATTCCTTTGGGGCAGTGTGACTAGGGTCATGTTCAGATGCAGCAGACCTGCAAGATGACACTTCACCCTCTCCCCTGGGCCCTCTGCCTACAGATATCTGAGAAAAGTGGCCAAAAGTACTCTCCTTAAAGAAAGATAGACCACGCAGAAGAATTTGTCTCCACATTACGGTTTTTGGGATTTATAAACCCATCAGTCATAATGCTATTTGTTTCCTTCTGGACACTTTGCTGAAAATTGGAATAAGCTACACTGAGGGTGCCCTGTTCATGTCCCTGTGACCTGAACTGCAAGGCTTGTCACCAGTGTGCTCAACTGAGAAAAGTATTCTGCCTACTCATTTGGGCTTTCTAAAATAAAGAGCAAGTCTGTTACACCAATTAGCAGGGACTTCAGACACAGAAATAGGATAAGCCTGAAAGGAGGCAACGGATGAAAGATACAATTACAACACAGATATGGATCATCCGCCAAGTGAAAGCACCTGAAAAATGTTCAGTCACCCAGATCCGTTCATCACTCTTGTTAGCAGACTCTCTTATCCAAGTCCCAAACGTCTCTTTAACTTTCAAAACTTGTGTTGGATTTCCAATGGACGTGATCATGGATTCTACCAAAAGAAGAGAAAAGAAAGTTACTCACCTACCAATTATGACTTTTAGCCATCTGATTTCTGAATTTTAAAACAGGGTGCTTTGTTTCTGTACCTGCTTGCAGGGAATGGTGTTCACTGACTTTCTCATCAGCTTTTCCAACCAAGGTATCATCATTTGGTACAGCACACGTCTCACCTAAAACAACAGCAACGATAATCAGAGCAAACTAGTTGGCACGGTGAGATATATATAACTTTATAACTGGTTACACAACCTCAAACCAGACTCTAGTTCCGTAAGCATCCTTTACAATAGGCTCACTGAGGTTTTTGCTTGCTTGCTTTTAAGCACCAAGTCATACACTTCCAAATTTTTTCCCCTCCCTGGGGAGTTTCCAACAAGCGTTTCATGACAATATTTGCTAAGATACTACAATCAGGAAAATGTCACCTGAGTCAGCCATCCAAGCACTGAGCAACCTGGGAGAAAGACAGGCTTACTGACATGTTCCTGGTCCCTCTGGGCCAGTGGGAATCTATCACAGTCTGTATTTTTCTGGAGGGATTTTCACTTTCAGGGAAGCTGATGGGGATGAGGGAGCAGTCTCATGATGGGGTGACCCACTTTACCCTGTCTTCCTGAACTGCCAGGGAGTAGAATCACAGAGGAAGAAGGAGCCTAGAGGCAGCCCAGCACAGAGAGATTTGAGCCCCTTCCCACTCCATTTCCCACCTGTTTCTGCTTGAAGGCCTGTAGGACCCAGGTCCTTGAGGGGCACCTGATCCATAGTTGGTTTGAGGCTACAACTGAGCTCAAATTCATCCCTCTTGGCTTGTCATTGTTCCCCTTAGCAAACGGGCTTATTTCAGACCTTTGGTGGAGAGGTGGCTCAGGGTGGCAGAAGCAGGACAGGAGGCAGGGAGGAATATGGTCAGTGTGAAGACAAGAGGGAGTGGACTGCCTGGGGGTAAGGACCCCCTACCTGGGGGCAGGTCAGGGCAAATCAGGCTTTCTGAGAAAGGCCAGGCCCACTTTCCTAGACAAATTCTGAGGATTTCCAATCACCCTGTGTTTGCTTGATAGAAAGGAGCACCTCCACTGTCACTAGGGAAACTCACAAAATAAACTAGAGAGGTTTCTTTATCAGCAAAATAAGGAGGCAGGACCCTCCGCGGTCTCTAATCTTCCTTTAGCTGGATGAGCCTGTGTCTCTCTGAAGCCCTTTGTCACCCAAAGAGAGCAGTCTCGGGATCTGTTAGACTCCCCCCCACCCCACCCCACGCAATGCTGCCATCCTGGGTTTCATCTGGAGTTTCCGCTTAGGGGCTTGGGCTTCGCACAAGAGGGGGACAGAGAGACCCTCCCATTCTTAGTCTGAAGAAAAGGCTCTCATTAAGTCATGTAGCGCCCACCAGCTTCTAAGGCTGTGGGAGTGGGATGGGGGTTAAAGAAAGGGAGTTGGAGCAGGAGAGAGGGTCAAGTTCAGATGCTGGGTGCAACGAGGGCTCATTTCCAGGAGGAAGAGTGAAAGATAATGGCCTCTCTTTTAAAGCAGTTTTCACAACCCTGGAGTCCATCCCCTGCAGACCAGCCTCTTGGTAGACAGGCGAGGTGGAGGAGAGCACCTCTCCAGCACCCCTCTCACTGCTGACAGAGCCTCTGGCAAATCAGAATCCCCAAAGAGCAAGGTCAGGGGAAGGTTCCCACTGAGCTCACAGTCCAAGGGAGGCTGAACAAAGGGTGATGCTAATGGAGGGGGTGGCACTGACCCGGGGCGGGAGCAGCTCTGCGGTGATTTAACAGCTGGGCAGGATGTAATCAGGCTCCATTTACTGGGGGTGGTAACATCTTTGAAAGCTCAGATTCACCCACTCTGACTGTGTGTGCTCCCCAAATGTCTTCCAGAAAGAACAGTGCACCAGACAGAATGAAAGACTGTTTAAGAAAGTGGCAATGAAATCCACAGCAAGTGACAAAGAAACTCCAGTCAGGACCCTCCTCTCTGCCAGGAAGCAAGGCATCAAGTTGTGCTTTCTCACGGCCTAATTTAGGTGAATTAGTCCCTGGTCACCACCGTGGGGAGAAGTTCTAGCTCTACCCTAGAAGGATTTCCCATTAATATGGCCCTTGATTTCTCCTTAGCTTTCAACCCCATGGCCACCCCTGTAACAACTGGCCGAGGAACGAACCGTCCAGGCCTGCCAGAGATCAGGTGTCCCTTGGCCTTGACTGGCTTATTCTCAAAGTGTGGACTTCCGTCTCCAAAAGGAAGATGCTCTAAGCAGGGGCTTTACAGGCAGGCACATCTCGGTTTGAATCCTAGCTCTGTCACTTACTAACTGAGTGACCGTGGACAGGCTATGTAGTTCCTTGGGATTTCAGCTTTGTATCTGTAAACTGGTAAGAATACGACTCCTATATCATAGGACTGTTGTAGAATTAAATGAACTGAGCACTTAGCCCTGTGCCTGGAACATCAACATTAGTGGTGGTGATGGTAGTACTGGGGTATTGTGGGAAGTTAGCCGATCTGAATCTCCCCATCATCTCCAACTCCCCAGCATCAGTCAAGCCCTTCATGCTCCAGGGATGGCGGATCTGGCAGGGAGGAGCAAAGAGTCTGGTGATAAGTGAAGGGAGAGGGATGAGGCCAGGGGGTGGGAGGCCCAATTCTAAACCTGCCACCAGTCCTCACCCCAGGCAGACTGCTCAGGCCTCCCAGGAACATGTTGCAAGGGGGGACACTCGCTTTGGGCAAAATTTCCCTCTGTTTAAAACAAATCTGGTCACAAATCCTGGGTGAAGCCTGAGAGTTTGGGATCATTAACTGAAAAGGTGGTTCCCTGGGGCAGGGGTGGGTGACCTGGGCACTGGCCGTTGAACATGTTTGGCTGACGAGGGCCTTTGGATCTTCTGCTTCCAGGGGGCCCTGGGGGACCCGGAGGGCCCGGGGGCCCAGGTGGGCCGGGTGGGCCTTGGTCACCTTTGGCACCTGGAGAAAGAGAGAGAGAAGCAGGGATGGGGGTTGATTAAAGAGCCATTGGCAGAGATGGGCTTCACACAAGGGAGAAGGGCACCCAGCATCTCCAGGAAGGCTTGCTGAGTCCCCCTTCCCAGACATAGCTGTCCTCCAGCACTTGTTCACACAGAGTCGAGGGAGCACCCATAGCAGGTGCTGAGTTCCAACTATGTGCCAGGAACTGTGCTAGGAATTTTATAAATCTCCTCCCCTTTGTCATTCTCAGCCACTCTGTGAGATAGTATCAGCAGTTCCTCAGTGACCTGAGTCTCACGGAAGTTCAGTGCTTTGCCCCAGGTCACAACTGGAATAGAGCTGGGACTCACCCTTAGGGGTGTCTTGCTCCTAAGCTCATCCTTTTTTCGTTGGCTGATGTTGAGAAAGCTCAACCCTGACTACTTATTAGAATCACCCAAGGAGCTCAAACACAATTCTAATGCCTGGGCCCCATCCCAGATCAATTAGATCAAAATGGTGGGGAAGCTGGTCATCTGTATTTTTAAAAACTTCCTAAGATGTTTTCTTCCTAAGATGTTTTCTTCCTAAGATGTCAGGTATGAGAAACTTGCCTCTATGTGGTGGAAGAAATCAGGGGCTCCTGTCCTGCTTTGTGACCTTGGGCAGGCAGCTTAACCCTCTGAGACTGGTTCTTCATTTCCAGATTGTCTCATACTCCCTGTCCTGACTTGTGAGAATACATTGAAGTCATCAGGGTGAGTGCTCGGACAGTTGGATTCTCTACACATCAGCAGGTGGAATCCCTACACACTTCCAGCTTCAGGTGGCCAGTGTGGGTACAGCCCTTTGCAGGGGCCATTGGTTATGGAACTTTCATAAAGATGCCGCTAGGCTGGGATATTCAATCCTTTTGTTCTACCCTCCTTTCCTGGGCTGACTGGTGATCTAAGATCTCTTTAGCTGCCTCTTCCCAGCCCCACCAAATAAGCACTTTCAGTCGCTTTAGAGTGGGCAAGCAGGGGTCACAGAGGCTAACAGTGGGTCTAAGCCCACTGTGGGAGGGGCAGAGATTTGTAGGCAGGCAAACACAGTCCAACCCTCCTATTCCTTCTCTGCTCTCTGGCCAAGAGGACACACTCAGCTCTGGCCTGTTCTCTAGAACTGGGGTACACTCAGAGATGTTGCTTTCCTGAATGGTTTGTGGTCACTCTCACTTGTCTGGTAGTATAGGGGAGTGTGGTATTCTGGATGTGTAGATTTCCTGTATAACTGAGTATAACATGAACTTATATTTTCAAAGTATATTCACATATATATGATCCTGTCAAAACACTTATTAAATTTTACATATTTTGCATGGCAGCTTCCCTGTTTGTTAAACAAAGCATGCTAAACCTAATTTGATCTTTCCTTGGTGCTTTGGTCTTAGCACGGTACCTGGCAAATAGCAGGTGCTCAATAAATTTTGAATGGCTGGATGGGCAACTGATTCAGGGTCATTGTTCTGAACATCTATCATCCTAGCTTCTTGAGGACAGATATTGTCTTAACTCATTTTCATATTCCTATTTCCAGCTACTAGCAAAATCCCTAATTCATAAATGGTGTTCTCTGATATTAAAAAATGCTTATTGAACACATTAATAGGATAGTTATGTTTTTATGGTATAAATGGTCTCCAAAGTAGTGTGCTTTTAAAATTCTTCTGCCTCTTTCTGTGCCATGACCATCAGCTGTCACCTACTCTTTCCACCATGTAACTGTCTTTCTGAGGCTTGCTGTGCCTCCACCTCCTCCCCCATACACAGCAATTATCTGTTTTTAACCTGCGCTGGAAACCAGAAAAAGAAGATCAGCAACGATGTCTGCCCCAATTCTATGTCAAAAGTCTTAGGATAAGGGCCTGAGGATGGCTCTAGCTCAACTCTGAAGCTGTGCTTTCTGTCTGTTGTCCTCTGAGGTATCTGAAATTGCTCGCTTACTTGCCTTGTTCTGGATTGTGCTGGATTTAATAGCTGTTTGGAAAAAGGAAGCTTCCTTCATCCGAAATCCATCCAGCCATGACACTTAGACCTGCATTATCTCAACTGCTCATGCTTAGATATCAGATTTGGTCTCACCAACATTGGGCTTACATGCATGGTTCTCTCCTTGTTGAAAGCACAGAACTCTAAAACATGCTGCGAAACAGATGGGCCCATAGGCAGCTAAGGAGAGAAGACCCGGAGCAGCCTTGGTACTAGAAGCCAGGCCAATTTCTGGGCCCATTCACCCTGGGAGAGAGCCTGAGCACCAGCCCCTTACCTGAAGGAAGCACATCATTAGACACGTCCCCTTTGTCTCCCTTGTCACCCTTCTGCCCTGCTGGGCCCTCGTTTCCAGTCAAGCCCAGCTCACCAGGGTCTCCCTTTTCCCCTGGAGTTCCTGTGGCTCCAGGTGGCCCTGAGAGAAAAATGATTTATTAGCCTGTTGTGCAGGAAATTCTGGCACAGTAGCTACTTTGTAATATTGTACTTTGTATTTTTAAGGTGAAGTAGCTTCAGAAACCAAATACATAACACTTCATAACCATTTTAGGACAGCAGCATGTTCTCAGTTCATGAAAGAATAGTATTTCCAGGTGGTTCTGTTGAATTCTTTTTTAGAGACATTTGGCTGGGCCAACAGGTTGGAGAGGAGTGAACCCCTAGAAGGACAGTCACAGCAAGAGCAGAAAGAAGGTAAAGCCTAATTGGAAGTCTGCCCTCCCCCACCCCACGCCCTCCTCACCCCAGCAGGAAGGACTGAGAACTCAGAGGGGTTTGTTTGGCACCATAAGGGTGGATGTTGTCCTCTGCATTATCTGGTATATTTCTCACAACATTGGAGTGGTAGGCTGGTCAGTTATCCTTACTCTCATTTTATAGAAGTTGGAACTAAGGCCTCAGGGGTTACAATTGATGCTAAGTGAGAAGCAAAAATCTTGATTCCAACTCCAATGCCCTTTTCTGTGACATTCCAATGCAAAATGCTTTTAATCAAAGTAGCAAAACAGGTAAAGCTGCTTTAGGACAAGCATTACAAGGGATGGTGATAGTGTGAACAAAATATAATGGAAGAAATCTCTGTCTCTGCTCACAGGGAGGCATCACTATAGGAACTACAGTCCTACCATCCACAGCTAGGAATAGTCAAGATCTACGCTGTGACTCACCTGAGCATTGTACTACAGCAGCATAGTATTCTGATGCCTGGGAGAAAGGAAGCAAACAACATGCATAATATGATTGCCTCGGCTCATAGTAGTTTCCACACAGCAGCTCAGGGAGGGGGAACCTAAACAAAGCCCAGCAATTTCACTGAGGTGAGGAGACAAAAAGTAGAGTTTGGGGAGATAAAGGTGGCTAGGATTCATGAGACAGAATATGAGAGAGGGGGTAATCATGTAGAAAGAGCTCTGGAGAACTTCAGAGGTGTTTCCTCAAGTCTTTGTCAGAGTAATAGTCTGTGCAGGGTGAAAGTCTACAAGGTAGGGAAAAGAATGAAAAGAAAGCCACTCACTACACAACTCTCAGAGCTTGCACAGGGAAAGGTTCTCATTCCCACCAGTCAAAGCAGAGAGATCTCAGAGAATGGTGCGCTGTTAGGTCGAGTCCTTGGAAAGTCTTCTCTTAGTAGTGAGGCTAAATTAGCCCAAGAGTCAAGGCTGCTGTGGATCTATCATAACAAAGCTTAAAAACAAGCTTCAAAAGGATTAAACTGAGCAGAAAGTAGTTTAACTGCCCAGCCAAATATCTCTAAACTGTAGTTTAAACTACTGAAAGTAGTTTAATTATTTAGTCAATGTAATGTAGTATATTAATAATTTAAGCAAGAAAAAAATTATATGACCATCTTGGTAGAGGCAGAAAAGACATTTGATAAAATTCAACACCCATTCTTAATAAAAATTCTCATCAAATGAGGAATAGAAGGGGACTTCCCTGGTGGTGCAGTGGTTAAGAATCCGCCTGCCAATGCAGGGGACACAGGTTCGAGCCCTGGTCTGGGAAGATCCCACATGCCACGGAGCAACTAAGCCTGTGCGCCACAACTGCTGAGCCTGCTCTCTAGAGCCTGCAAGCCACAACCACCGAGCCCACGCACCACCACAACTGAGCCCACGTGCTGCAACTACTGAATCCCGTGTGCCTAGAGCCTGTGCTCCGCAACAAGAGAAGACGCTGCAATGAGAAGCCCACACACCACAACGAAGAGTAGCCCCCACTCGCCACAACTAGAGAAAGCCCGCGTGCAGCAATGAAGACCCAAAGCAGCCAAGCAGCCAAAGATAAATGAATAAATAAATAAAAATTTATGAAAAAAAGAGGAATAGAAGGAAACTTCCTCAATCTGAAAAAGGGCATCTATGAAAAAACCTACAGCTAACATCATCCCTAATGATGAAAGGCTAAATGATTTCCCCCTAAGGTCAGGAAAAAGACAATGGTATCTATTCTCATCACTTTTATTTCACACTGTACTGGAGGTTCTAGCCAGTGCAATAAAGCAAAGAAAAAGAAATAAAGGCAAACAGATTAGAAAGGATGAATTAATATTGTCTTTATATGCAGATGACATGATTATTTATGTAGAAAATCTATTAAAAAGTTGCTAGAACTCATGAGCACCTAGGCACACTGAGAGGGAAAGTGATTACTTACTATTGTGCAAAGGTATTGCCAGATATGGATCAGTTAATATGATACCCTATTGCAGGGATCATTTGCTCTTTTTTTTTTTTTTTTTTTTTTTTTTTTTGCGGTATGTGGGCCTCTCACTGTTGTGGCCTCTCCTGTTGCGGAGCACAGGCTCCAGATGCGCAGGCTCAACGGCCATGGCTCACGGGCCTAGCCGCTCTGCAGCATGTGGGATCTTCCCGGACCAGGACACGAACCCGTGTCCCCTGCATCAGCAGGTGGACTCTCAACCACTGCACCACCAGGGAAGCCCCCATTTGCTCATTTTGACAAGAGCCTCCTGGAGATACTGCTCAATAGAGATATTTTTCAAAGTGGCAGAGATTTCAGGCAATAGGGAAGAGCCAGAGGCATGTTTTAGTGCAAAACTTCAGTTTCTCTCAACCTCTTTAACCAAGAGGGCTTAGCATTCACTGTTTTTTCTAATTACCTTGCCAGTCCCAAGCCCCTTCTTATAGGTTCTGGCTGAGTGATTGCCCATTCACCCCTCTCCTGTGCCCCATCAACCTGGCCAATCCCCATTCTCCAATTGTCATTCTGTGCCATTGCAATTGTCCTCCCCCCAGATTTAAGACCAATTCTGAACCCTACCCCCAACTTCCTACCAGCCCCATAGGATTCCTATACAGCTGCCCCAAGAGAATCATAGAATTCCAGATCGGAAGGCACCTTAGGGGTCACTTAGATTAACCTCCCATCCAACCCTGAAAGCCCCTCTCCACCACCCGACTGGCTCCTTTCAAGCCCTTGCAGCAATGGGGAGGTTATTATATCACATCACACCACAGATCGCGCTGTAATACTCTGCACTGCCATCGGAGGCCATTATTCCCTAAAACATACATCTGGAGCTCTTAGCAGCTTTCCTTTAAGCCGAGGGAATGAAAAGGTCTTCCAGATTCAAGGCACCCTACACAGACCATCCCAAGGAAGTCAGCAGTGTATGAAACTTAAAGTGTTGATCACTGTTAAAAAATGTGGTGAACAAAGAAACATTTGCTAGATTTCAGCCAACTACTAAAAAAAAAACAACTCAGTGGAAAACATACAATTCAGCTGTAGATGGGGGTCAGAAGCCCCTGGTTCCCTGCCTCTGCCAGGGGTGATCTTGGGTGTCATCTTGCACTGATGGAGTTGCTGGGGACACAGTGGAAGAGGATGTGAAGAAGAGCAGGGACCTCTGTTAATCAGGGACCTCTGCATGAGCACACGTTCTTTTGTCAGTATTTTAAATAGGCAATTTAGCACATTATCTGAAGGACACAAAAGAGAACGTTGCCATAGTGTCCAGCCAGCACAATGCACCGAGTATAACTGATACCTTCTAAAGGTGTCACATGACCTACATTCAGCAATGCTCAGGGAAATGGTATCTTCTAGTTACTTAAGGGGTTTCTTTTTTCAGGCATTTATTCTAGTCGCAAAGAGCCTCTCAGCATCATCGTTTGATTTCCCCTTCTTTTCTTTAATTCCTTCCTCTTATGCATTTTCCCCCTTTCTCAAAAAGGCAAGGTGTGAAATAGAAAAACGTTCATACTGTAATGCAGCTGTTATAATGCAGCCTGCACAGGGGCAGGTGTTTAAAGCTCAGGATATTAAGGACCTTTGTTTATGGATGTATTCTGACTCTCAGCTGTGTGTGCATGATAATTTTTAAGCTTTCATTAAGAAAGGGTAGGGGATGTTTTGTCTACGTACCGTCTTTGCTGCCTCCGCAAAGTTTTCCCTTGTCTTGGCCACGCACTGGCCATGGTGTGTCAGAAGTATACCGCCACCTCATCAGAGGACTTGAATGTGGCACTTTCTACCTTCCCCTGATTCAGCTGTGCACAGGGACACTGTTAAACATTGTGTGGCCTGGACCCTGGCATTGTTGTCCCGTGATTCCTGGCAGGCTTTGAGTCAGCACATTCTGCCAGGAAAGAAAGGCCAGATTCCTCTTGCTTCGCTCGGGCACTGGATGTGGCTTTCTGCTATTTTCCTTCCCCGGTGGCGCCCACTCAAAACAAGCTGTTTTCCCAGCTTTAGAGTTTGGGGTTGTGTGACCAGCTGGAGTCAACGCCATCATCTGCACTGCAAGGGGTGAGGGAGGACATCTTATTTTTGGCAGGACCATCTATCACCAACTGAGGCAGAGGAAAGGGAGCCGAGGGTGTTGGGCAAAACCCAGACCCAAGACTGGGATGAATCAGGAGGAGGGCGTTTATTTCTGATTTGGTGGAGATTCGATTCTTAGAGAAGACACTGAGGCATTAACTCTTGAGTGAGAAAGTGAGAGGCAGATGGAGAGAAAGAAAATGCTTGGTTTTGAGGCATAGCACGTCAAACTTCGAAAGAGACACTAGTTGCAAAATTGACAACATGTAAGTCCAATTCTCTCTAAATCTAAGTCGGTGTTTTCAAATAAATACAGGCATTTCCGCTCAGATTTCCTTCCTCACCCTTGGAAACACCAACAACAGTAATATCTAACACTAACATAGCACTTGCTATGTGTCAGGCCCTATTCTAAGCACTTTATATATATATTAATTAATTTAATCTTCCTTACAACACTATGAGGCTGATACTATGACTGTTCTCATTTTACAGATAAGGAAACAGAGTGATTAAGTAACTTGCCCAAGTGCACACAGCTAGTAAGTGGAAGATCCGGGACCCAAACCAAGACTTCAAGCTCTGGCTCTGGCCTACTGCACCCTTGTTCTTAGCATCCCTAAGGTCAGACATTGAGGGTTATCTTCGTATTTCAATATCCTGGAAACAGCTTTTGGTCTAAAGCTCTAAACTCTGGTTTCGTCAGGTTAGTCTTCTTCCCAAGAGCCTGCAGTGGCTCCCGGCGGCCTCCTGCAGACATGGAGCTAAAGGCCCTGACCCCATCCCAGGCTCACCTGGGTCCCCTCTTAGATGCAGGGGCAGCCTCCTTAGAGGTTCCTCCGAGCGTGGCCTTTCTGTTCTCCCCACTGCGATGCCCTCCCCATCTCCCCTCTGTTTGTCTCCAAGATGTTGATCACACTTATCTCTCTTGTCCTTTACACTTGTCTCTACTGTACAATCCGTCCTCTACACTGGATTCTATTTGTTCATTATCTGTACAGGAAAGTTCAGATTTTTCTTCTAGCAGTATTCTCTGCTGTGTAGTATAAAGCATCTCCATATCAGAATAACCAGTTATTGAATTCATCCTGTATATACACTACATCTTCTCTTTCAACAGGACTGTAAGCTCTTATGGACAGAAATTATGTTCTATTCTTCTCATTCATGCATTCCTTCATTTTTCACTCATTAATTATTTACTGAGCCTCAGCTGGGGTTGGCTGAGAGCTATGCCAAGTAATAGTCTCTCCTTCATAGGCAAACACTAGAGCAGGCTGTTTAAAAACCAGAAGCCATGCTAGAGTTGTTGGAAGACAACCTCCTTAGCATACAGAGGAGACCAAGGCCCGATGAGGGACTGACCCGCCCAAGGCCTCAGAGCCAGTCGGGGTTCGAGGCAGGTGCTCCCGGGAACTCCTTTCCTGGCTCCCCTCTGCCAGGAGAGCAGGGACCATTCTGTCTGCCTGACGGGTTAGTACTCATTGAACTGTGCGTTCCTGCACACATCCTGTGGGCCTCTCTGAAGGGCTGGCGCTCTCCCACCCTCCCAGGAAAACTCAGGGTCAGGCTCAGCATTATCCTTCGACAATTAACAGCACTAGCTCCCGAGGCCCAGCCTTCCTTCCCTCGGCTCCTGCTCTGCGGCACCTCCAGTAACGTCGCTCTCACAGCTTGGGCCCAACCCCCTCAAGCCTAGACGTTTAGTGCAGTCGTGTTTAAGAGCAGGGGTCCAGGAGTCAGAGAGGCCTGGGCTCAAGTCCCACCTCCTCCACTTATTAGCTTTTGGACATTGGACAAGTTATGTCCATTAGTTCAACCATGACTTGATTGCCCTCTTTCGCTGGCTGTTCCAGGCTCTGGAGGTTGAGTCTAAGCAAGAGTGACATGGCCTGGTTCTCACAGACCTCACGTTCTCCCTAGGGAGTCAGACCATCAGCATATCAACAGGCAACAACTGGGAGAGAATTTCAGGGAGGGATATGTTATTGGAAAAGAGCAGGGAATGTGACTGAGCTGGTGAGGCAGGGGCCAGACACAGAGGTCAGGGATGATCTTGAAGAGGAAGTGACTTATAAGCTGAGATCTGCTCTGTGGGAAGGACGGGCCTCAAGAAGGGCCGGGCCACAGTAGTGCAAAGGCCCTGGGACAAGGGTGGGCCTGACCTGTTTGGAAAACAGAAAGATAAGGTTTCTTCATCTGGGAAAAATATGGCTGGTAAAAATACCCATCTCCTTGGGGTTGCTGTGAAGACTAAATGAGGTGAGTGTAGAGAGGACTTGGTAGCGCGCCTGACAGTAAAGGTCAGCTATTTACTATTGTCCAGAGGATCACTGCTAGAGGGCACGGTCCAGCCTAACCCAGTCCTATCTCTGTGGAACACAGTCTCTTTTTCCTGATTTTGGTAATAGCACTTGTTGTTCCCTCTTTGTGGAATGCACGCCCACTCCTCCCCTCTCCCACCCCTTGCCTGGCAAACCACTAACGATGCTGGAACTCTCAGCCGAAATGACGGCCCTTCCTTCTCCACAGCCATGACCCTGGCCCAGCAGGTCACATCCTGCATGAGACCCTGTGGCTGACAGAGAGACCCAGACCACTAACGTGAAGGCTCTGGAAGGGCCTGGCCCCCGCCTCCCATCTCACCTTGCTGCACACCCCCTCCCCCAGCTGTATGGCCACCCACCTGGGCCACCCTCCGCCTCGCCCTCATCCCTCAGGTCTGACCTCAGACGTTACCTCCTGACTCGCCGTCTCTGCACTGTAGCTTATAACACCCTGTTCTTTCCTTCAAATGTGCACCTCACATTGCGATTACACATGTATTTGTGTCGACTATTTATGTCTGCCTCCCCACCAAAGATGGAAAGTTCCACAATAGGGGCTACATCTATTTTGTTTCCCCACTAGAACTTGGAACCCTCTCAATAAGTATTTGCTGACGAATGTTCCCACCCTCTGCTGCTGTTTTTCCTGCTGCTCAGTCTGTCCTTGGCCTCCTTTGCTGGCTCCTCCCCTTCTACTTGGTCACTAGATGCTGTTACTTCTCAGGGCTTGACCCAGGCTCTCCTCTGCCGGTAGCTCCCTCCCTAAGGGACTGCACCCTAGCCCACAAGCCCATTGCCTTGGGTGACGCCCTAATGTATACCTCTAGCCCTGGGGACTTCTCTAACTGCAGACCTGCATCTTCAAGGCCCCCCGTCCCCGACACTTCCTCCTGGATGTTTCAAGGCATTTCAAACTCAGCACATCCCATGCTGAGCCATGACTGTCTCCCTGGACCTGAGTCGGTCTGGGGCCCCTCACCTCAGGGAAGAGCAGTCAGGCAGGATGAAAATCTCACAGTCAGTCTTGGTGACCCCTTCCCCTTCTTTCTCATATCCACCTTCCCCCAAGTCCTGTTGAGTTCACCCCCAAATATCACTCAGCTCATCGGCCTTTGCACACCCCACCTGCATCCCTTCCGCCCTCATGCTGAGTAGCTTCTGCCCTGTTTCCCTAACAGCAGCGCTTGTGCGCTCGCTCCAGTGTGTCCCCCACCAGCAGTGGTGGGGGTATTACAGAAAGGCAGATCTGATCATGTCACTCACCTACTTGGAACCCCTTCGTGGCTTCTCATGGCTCCCGGAATAAAGTCAATTCCCCTCCGTGGCCCTGCCAGCTCTGGTCCCGCCTCCCACTCCCTGCAATTCTGTTGATTGCTGTGTGGGATGGGAATCCATCCTGGGCTCAGGAAGGGAGCAGGGGAGGGAAAGCAGAACTGTGGGGCTTTGGCAGGGTGACGCGGACAGCACAGCCCTTGCTCTGACGTCGGATGGTCCAGGCTAGAGTCTAGGCTGGCCGAGGGCTGAGCAATGCTTCCAACAACCTACTCATAGAGCTAGGCTTTTCAAAGCCTCCTCCTTTCCCTCCTGTAGGCTCCTTTGTGTGGCTGCCAGGGAGGTGTGCAGGGCAGGTGTCTGAGTACAAACCCCAGTTCTTAAAATGCTCAGGGCTAACTTGATTTGGTCTCGTTACCTCTCTGGTTTCAACTTGACCATGCTCACCTCTCATCCTTTCTCTCCAGCTACGCTGGCTTCCCTGCCACTCCTCAGCGTCTGCAGGCACACTGGACTTACAGGCTCCGCTGGAACCCTCTCCCGGAGACAGTCCGCCACCTGCGCTCTCCTCTCCTCCAGGTGTCTGCTCAAAGGTCCCTTCTCAGGGGGCCTCACCTGGCCTCCCAGCCTACACTCACGCCCCACCCTACACACTTCCTATCCCCTCCCCTTGCTCTATTTTTCTCTTTAGCACTTAGCACCGCGTAACAGACAATATATTCTACTTATTTATCTTGTTCATTGTCCATCTGCCCAGACTAGGATGTCAGCCTCATGAGGGCAGAGATTCTGTCAGCTTTTTCATTTCTGGATCTCCAGCATCTAGAATAATACCTGCCACATAAATATGTCTTACAGAAATAAATAGACTTTTTCTTTTCTGCCCTCACTGGGTTGTGGGCTACATGCTAAGCATATCTCTTCAAAGCTAGAGATCTGTCTCAGACCTTTTTGGAGCTACCCCTTTCTCACCTGACCCACATCCAGTGCTGTATGGTGGTCCCTCCCCCTCACTGTTGGCTCTCATAATACTCATTACTGAATCCTCAGGACTGGATCACATTTCCGGGGTCTTTCTGGGATAAACCAAGTGCCTGAACACTGACGGTCATCATTAATTGATGCTGATATTCATTTATAATTATAGTTATTATCTGACATGTAAGGGTCCATTCTGCTCTGCAGTTCTGGCTGTAACTGCTGGACTTCTGGGGACGGAGTTGACATGGGCTGCGTGGGCCCATTTTCACAGAGGCTGCCCCTGGGAACACAGATATGCAGGCTTTGGCAAGTGGCAGAGCCCCTCAACAATTTTCTCCCTTTCCACTGGCTCTCACTCAAATTGTTTAAGAGCAGAAACGCTGGAAGGGGTTCCTGTGTTGTCTGGAAGAGTTGTTCTAGTGGTTCTTCTAGCCTGGGGCCTGTCCAGGTGAGTTGGGGCAGTGTAACCAAGAGATTGAAAATAGATAAGAGGGTTGGTGGAGCCTCCACCCTCAGCTGTGGCTAAGAACCAGGCCTTCCTCGAAGCGTCCTGAGGAGTCTCTAACCCCTGCCCTCAAGCCTCCACTGTGCCATGTGCCAGCTCTCTCCAGGTGACTCTGCCTCGGCCTTCCCCATGGACTTCCCAGGACTGGTGCTCAGAGCCCCTCAGAACTCACCCTGCCCCAGCCTCTAGCCCCCAGACCCTGCCAGGCCTTACCTGAGCCCCTGCTGGTCACTGCTCCCTGAGACATCTGACACCTTGGTGTTTCCAGGTCTTTGCTTGGGTGGTGGCAATGCCACCACTCACAGCAGGGCAGAGGAGGTCTCTCAGAGATGCCAGCCACATCTTCTTAATAGTCCTGTGACCCCTGGACAGGAGACCCTGACAGCTGTGTGACCACACAACCTGAGTGTCAGCCTGGATGCTGCCTTTCTATTCAAATCATTCTAGTGATTCCTCCAGCCAGGAAAACCTAGGGGTCAATATCAGTCAACTGATTTTCAGTCAAACACAAAAATTTTCTGGGCAGGAGGAGGCAGCGAGAAGGTCAGGCAGGAACGACCCTTGAAAGAACTTGGGGTACCAGCACAGACAGCCTTCACAGCCCGTGTAGTGCCCCTCCCCAGGACTGCTCACTCCTGACCCTTCCATCTGTCTGTCTGCATCAGAGCAAGCAGAGGAGTGGACATCAGCTGTCAGGTATACTGCTTCTCTCGGGCAGACTGGATATAAATCTTATCAGGGCTGGACCAAAGAGAAGGCCCTTGCCGCCCCAGAAGACAGCAGCTTCCAGGCAAGCATTAAACAGCCTTGCATTCAGAGATGCAGCACTTTTCCCCCACTGCACCAGCTTTGGTTCGTCCAAAATGCAATAATGGAGACAAAAAACAAGGAAATGAATTAGAAGAGTGACAAAATACCCATTTTTCCTCTTTTTCCATTTGCTCCTTTTTCACCTTTTGGGCCCTGGAGACCAGGCTGTCCATCTGATCCGTTGTGTCCTGGTAACCCACCAATTCCTGGAGGTCCTGCATCAAAACACAGGAAATGGGAACATTTAAAAAAATTTAAAAAATTCTTCACGGAAGTTAACATGATTTCCTTTAGCCAGTGAAACTGGCCAGGCATTGACACCTCTTCCAGATCTTCTCTGGCTTCTTCCTTTCCTTCTCTACCTTCCCTGCCCCCACCTGAAGCAGTGACAGGTGGGGAATGGTGATAGCAAGTTCTCAAGTGGGAGGGAACAGGAGAGCTGGTGATTGGGGCAAAGAGAAGGAGGGGGACACAGTGATAGTCAAGGCTGCCTTCAGACTCTTCTTCCTTCCCTGCCTCAGTCCCTTCTGAGTGATCCTGGGGAGCCAGCCACCCATATCCTTCCCATGAACTTGGAAAATCCATGGGCTCTTACCTGCTGGGCCAGGTGGTCCTACAACAGAAAAAAAAATTTAGATGATAAACCACAGATGGAAGAAAGTGAAGCCAACACCACAACCCAAAAAACAAAGAGCACCTTCCCCCTCTTAAAATGTACTAATCATCTATGGGCCCTAAGGAACCATCCCATGCCTTTTATTTAGAACTCAGTATATTTGCCCAAAGATTCTTAAAAACAATTCAACAAAGACCCATTTGCCAATCAAAACCACTTTTGCTTAAATTCCAATGGACTAAGAATAATTTCTAAGTGGCTTCAATATAGACTCATAAATCAGTCATCTCTTAAGCAATCAACTTAATTAAATGAGGTTTGGTGACAATGTGGGTGGGCACTAGTGCAGCCCTGGCACAGGTAGGTGTCAGGAAGTGCTGCTTTTGCATGGCTGAGATCCAGCTGTCCCAGGAGCAGCCCCAAACACGCTCATCCAGCCAGCCTGTCTCCTCTAGGCTGCCAAGGGGAATTGAGAGCAGAAGCTGGTTTGCTTGGTCCCTATTTTGTTGCATAAAATAGCCTGAGAAAACTCAAGGGCCCAGATCAGGTAACAGACACCTTTCTTAGTGTGTAATTACCCAAGGATCTAAGGGGTTCATGTGAGTAATTTACACATAATCTAACACAATAATTTTGCTTCCACAAATAGTCTTAGTATCAGTTATTCCATTTAAGCACTCGGACAAGCCAGTGAGATCATAATATGAACAGTTGAGGGTCTTTTGTTTCTCCGGACCACATATAACAATCACCAATATTGGAGTGGGTAGGTCTTTCTAAAGATCCAAGCCTGTGACTCTTCAGAAAACCACCATTTATACTGATGAACCTAGTGGCAGGGCAGGAATAAAGATGCAGATGTAGAGAATGGACTTGAGGACACAGTGGGGGAAGGGTAAGCTGGGACGAAGTTAGAGAGTAGCATTGACATATACATACTACCAAATGTAAAATGGATGGCTAGTAGAAAGCTGCTGCATAGCACAGGGAGATCAGCTCGATGCTTTGTGATGACCTAGAGGGGTGGCATAGGGAGGGTGGGAGGGAAATGCCAAGAGGGAGGGGATATGGGGGTATATGTATACATATAGCTGATTCACTTTGTTGTACAGCAGAAACTAACACACACAACACTGAATAGCAGTTATACTCCAATAAAGATATATATATACACACACATATAGATAGATAGATAGATAGATAGATAGATAGATAGATAGAGATATATAAAAGAAAACCACCATTTACTAAGCACTTCTGTGTGCACCAAAATCTTCCTATAAGTAGAAATCTTGATTCTTGTGTCTGCTGTGTTTACGACCTATCTGAGGAAGGTGAATACTTTGAAACCACAACGAGATGAGGGAGCTACAGAGAAGCAAACCCCTACAGAGGTGCCGGGGAAGTCTGGGCACATGGCAGTCGGAGAAGGCTCTCAGAGAGAGTGAGCCTTGAGCTGTGGCTCTGAAGACACAGTGGCCTGAGATGGCTGCAGGGGTGAGGGCTGGGCATCCCATGCAGGAGACCAGCTGGAGAAAAGGTACAGGGCGGGGAGCTTGCGTGATTCAGGGTGAGAGAAAGGAGGAAGAATGGCTCAGCTGGAGTGTGTAGAGACGAGGCTGAAGTGTATACTTGGCAGAGGGATGTGGGGCAGCAGCACTTGAAGACCAAGTGGAGGGGTGTAGACGGTATGTGCAAGGCAGTGCAGAGCTACAGTAGATTTTTTTTTTTTTTTTTTTGCGGTACGCGGCCCTCTCACTGTTGTGGCCTCTCCCATTGCGGAGCACAGGCTCTGGACGCGCAGGCTCAGCAGCCATGGCTCACGGGCCCAGCCGCTCTGCGGCACGTGGGATCTTCCCGGACCGGGGCACGAACCCGTGTCCCCTGCATCGGAGGCGGACTCTCAACCACTGCGCCACCAGGGAAGCCCAACAGTAGATTCTTAAGCAGGGGCGGATGACACTGAAATCAGCGTGTGTTTGATATCCTCTCTGTAGATGGATATGGAATAGAACTAGGGAATGAGATGAGAGAGAGAAAGAGACAGGGAAGGAAGGGGGTGGGGCAGGGAGAAAATATCCAGAGGATCTTTGTAGTTAAAGTTTGGGACAAGGTTGTGGATAAATGCGGTTGGTGACTGTAGAGTTCTAGAGGGAGCTAGACATTCGAAAGGTATTTCCGCAGAAGAATGGGCAGGACGTGTCCATGTCTGATTGGGTAGGAAACAGCTGAGGAGGCCTCTCAGACGACTGAGCCTGGACACTGATGAGCCTATTTGACAGACATGAAAACTTTGGGAAGAATAAGTGTGTGAAGGTATGCTTTCAATACATACAGTCCTATGTTGGGCAAAAATGATTTGCTGAAAACGGCACGGCATTTTCTACGGTCAGTGTAGCCTGTAGTCAGTGTGGTCAGTTTACCGCCAGATGGCGCACACATGCCCTGGTAAGGAGGTGATATGGCCCTTTGAGAGCTGTCAGAAGAAATCAATCAATCGTCAGTCCCGACTGCAGATGGAGCCAAATTCAGATGTGCAGATTGGTAGAAAACGGTAAACAAGCAAGAATCAACTGTATATAGTAGGTTTCAAGAGTTCTCAGGGAGGGATAAATTGGGAGATAGGGACTGACATATACACACTACTATATATAAAATAGATAACTAATAAGAAACTGCTGTATAGCACAGGGAACTCTATTCAATACTCTGTAATGATCTACATGGGAATAGAATCTAAAAAAGAGTGGATATATGTATATGCATAACTGATTTACTTTGCTGTACAGCAGAAACTAATACAACATTGTAAATCAACTATACTCCAATAAAAATTAATTAAAAAGAAAAAGGACAGTCCAATAACCATTTCCATGCAGTGGAGTATTGGAGAGAGGTCCTGGCTGGAGCTGTATACTTAGGACACATTAGTTATGGCCAAGGGTATCACTATGATGAAGTGTTTAGATCAGCATTTCTTGACACTGACCTGAGATCCTTGATACCCTAAGGCTACAGTTTTTACACATTTGAGGCCACAAAATCAACTAGAATGCTTGTAAAAATGCAGATACCTAGGCCCCATCTGGAGATTCTGATTTGGTTTGGATTTAGAGTAAGGCCCAGGAACTGGCATTTTTACCAAGCACCACAGCTGTATGGGATGCAGGTGTTCCTGGGTCCCCTCGACCTGATGTGAAAAATTTCTGGGAAAAGAGTCAGTCACTCACCTTAAAGGGGCTCCTGTCCCTAGAAATATTGGAAGCTACTAGCCTTCAGGTAAGAGTGAAATGTCTGAGCCAAATTTGGGGATGTAGAGAGGGGGACACACCCCATCTGGAGGGAGACAGGTGATAGAAGAAGCACGAGGAAAGAGAGAGTGATCTGAAGATGGAGGAGGGAAGCCAGCAGGTCTCATGCCTTGAAGCTAGAGAATTTCAGAAGAGAAAGGATGACAAACGGTTCCAAAGAGCTCAGGAGCAGAGTGCTACAGTGATGATGACTGTCCCAATATCCCGGGATGCCAATTGAGCTGCTCACAGCCCCTTACACCCAGAAGAAGCCCCAAATATGAGTCATTATAATAACGTCAAATGTGTGCCTACTAGCTATTTAGCAAACCATCTTTCAGAATTTTTTTTAGCTCCTGACCCTTCTCCTCTTCTGGAATAACAGACCCTCTAGGAACACGTGTGGGCAGCCACATTCATGTTAACACTGTACGCAGGGCTGTTTCCTGGGCCTGCCAGCAGTGCAGCTACACAGGACTCCACGCTAAGAAGGGAGCTCCCTGCTTGGGTTTAAATGCTCTGCAGTTGCCGTTTGGACATTCTTAACCATTTTTTCTTTGAATTTGTGCTTTGTAAGTGAAGTCTGCTGGGACAGTGGACCATGGCCCAGGGGCTTTGAGTCTTGGTTTGTATGTGGCCCTGCCTCCTATCTCCTCCCTGCCTCCCCAGGACAGATTTCCCCTGCCTGCTCCTGTGCCCCTTGATGTGTCCTCCCCACTCCCTGCCCCATCAGTAACTGCTGCCACCTGCCACCCCAGTGGGGGCCCAGGCTCAAGGGCAGGGGAGGCTAGGGTTGGGTGTGTGCCCTGAGTGCTTTTGTCCCAGGGGGCCCCTGTGCCTGTGAGGGTCTGTACTCATGTAGTGAGTAGCCCATGCCTCAAGGAGTACGACATTAAGTAGCAAATAAAAAGCCCCACCATGGCAGGTCAAGAGAGGTTGTGGAAGAAAGGAAAAAGCCTTTTTCCTGCTTCATGAACAAGGGACCCTGCATTTTCATTTTACACTGGGCCCTGCAAATGGCTCTGATTACCCCACCCAACACTCTTAGCTGGAGTTGATTAGAATTGGGTAGATGCGTGATAGGAGCTGAACCACTTAGATTTTTTTCTCCTTGCAATCTAAAGTTGACCCACAATGCCCCTACTTGTGTAAAGTAGAGGTCTGTGGATGGCCATGCACAGTGAAAAATGTCAGTCTGCAGAGAGAAGAAAATGAAGGAGAGAGAAGCAGAGATGAGGGACTGGGTGTCTGCTAGAGAGTCAGAAAGGCTGAGACAGGAGCTGTATGGGTTCCCAGTGGCTTTCCAGTTCCTGGCTCCAGCTCCCTGGGTCAGGCTGCTTCCCCTGCCTCCTGGTCTGTCTGTGAGATACCCTTCTGTCTCATGAGGCAGGCTTTGTTTTCACCAGACTGGGTTTCATTGTCATCTTCCTGGACCCACAGACAGATTGCGTTTCCCTGCCTTCCTTCCATGGTGGGGGTGGGGAAGTGAGATACTTCCAGGCCTGACCTTTTAAAGTACCCAATGGGTGCCATCCTTTGTTCCCCTCTCTTCCCTTGGGAGTCACCTTGGCACCTGGTGCTCAGATGATGGAGCTACAAGACGGCAGCACTTGGATCTCTGAGTCCTCAGAACTGCCTAGGAGAGTCATCCAAATTTCGCTGGACTTTGTGGTATGGGAAATAAGCCTTTGCTGTGTTAAGCCACTGAGATTTTAAGGTTTAATTGTTACCAGAGCATGACCAAACCTAGCTTGACAAATACATCCCTCTATCTTTTTAATAATTTATAACCTCTCACCTGCTTTCCCTCAGATAAGCTCTAATGGGTTCCTGCTACAAGCAAACAGTAGAATCTTAATCGAGACAGGATATATAGGCACCAGAGTTATGGGGAGTGAATAATAAAGAAGTGTAAGTCTCACTTCCTGTCTTCAAGGGCAGGCGCTGGCCAGTGGCTAATGCTACAGGCTTCTGGAAAACCTGACTCCTTGGATGCTCCCACCACAGTCATTCCAAGTCATAGGAGAAGATGCTTATCTCAAATTTCCTTTTAGTGGCCTCCCTTTTCAACCTGGGATGGTGTCAGAACTGATGCTGCCTGACCCAAGTGACCTGCTTAGCACAGCAATGACCACAGAGGAAGTGGCTACACATTTCCCAAAGCCTTGCTGATAGAGGAAAAAAAGAAGCCAAAAAATCCAAATAGGTTTATCACTGCAACAAAAAGAATAAAATACATAGGAATAAACCTACCTAAGGGGACAAAAGACCTATATGCAGAAAACTATAAGACACTGATGAAAGAAATTAAAGATGATACCAACAGATGGAGAGATATACCATGTTCTTGGATTGAAGAATCAACATTGTGAAAATGACTATACTACCCAAAGCAATCTACAGATTCAATGCAATCCCTATCAAACTACCAATGGCATTTTTCACAGAACTAGAACAAAAAATTTCACAGTTTGTATGGAAACACAAAAGACTCTGAATAGCCAAAGCAATCTTGAGAAAGAAAAACGGAGCTGGAGGAATCAGGTTCCCTGACTTCAAACTATAGTACAAAGCTACAGTAATCAAAACAGTATGATACTGGCACAAAAACAGAAATATAGATCAATGGAACAGGATAGAAAGCCCAGAGATAAACCCACGCACATATGGTCACCTTATCTTTGATAAAGGAGGCAAGAATAAACAATGGAGAAAAGACAGCCTCTTCAATAATTGGTGCTGGGTAAACTGGACAGCTACATGTAAAAGAATAAAATTAGAACACTTCCTAACACCATACACAAAAATAAACTCAAAATGGATTAAAGACCTAAATGTAAGGCCAGACACTATCAAACTCTTAGAGGAAAACACAGGCAGAACACTCAATGACATAAATCACAGCAAGGTCCTTTTTGACCCACCTCCTAGAGAAATGGAAATAAAAACAAAAATAAACAAATGAGACCTAATGAAACTTAAAAGCTTTTGCACAGTGAAGGAAAACATAAACAAGATGAAAAGACAAACCTAGAATGGGAGAAAATATTTGCAAATGAAGCAACTGACAAAGGATTAATCTCCACAATATACAAGCAGCTCATGCAACTCAATATCAAGAAAACAAGCAACCCAATCCAAAAATGGGTGGAAGACCTAAATAGACACTTCTCCAAAGAAGATATACAGGTTGCCAACAAACACTTGAAAGGATGCTCAACATCACTAATCATTAAAGAAATGCAAATCAAAACCACAATGAGGTGTCACCTCACACCAGTCAGAATGGCCATCACCAAAAATCTACAAACAATAAATGCTGGAGAGGGTGTGGAGAAAAGGGAACCCTCTTACAGTGTTGATGGGAATGTAAATTGATACAGCCACTATGGAGAACAGTATGGAGGTTCCTTAAAAAACTAAAAATAGAACTACCATATGACCCAGCAATACCCTGAGAAAACCAGAATTCAAAAAGAGTCATGTACCACAATGTTCGTTGCAGCACTATTTACCGTAGTCAGGACATGGAAGCAACCGAAGTGTCCATCAACAGATGAATGGATAAAGAAGATGTGGCACATATATACAATGGAATATTACTCAGCCATAAAAAGAAGTGAAACTGAGTTATTTGTAGTAAGGTGGATGGACCTAGAGTCTGTCATATAGAGTGAAGTAAGTCAGAAAGAAAAACAAATACCGTATGCTAACACATATATATGGAATCTAAAAATAAACGGTTCTGACGAACCTAGTGGCAGGACAGAAATAAAGATGTAGATGTAGATAATGGACTTGAGGACATGGGGAGGGGGAAGGGCAAGCTGGGATGAAGTGAGAGAGTAGCATTGACATATATACAATACCAAGTGTAAAATAGATAGATAGTGGGAAGCAGCTGCAAAGCACAGGGAGATTAGTTCGGTGCTTTGTGACCACCTAGAGGGGTGGGATAGGGAGGGTGGGAGGAAGACACAACAGGGACAGTATATGGAGATATATGTATACGTATAGCTGATTCACTTTGTTATACAGCAGAAACTAACACAATATTGTAAAGCAATTATACTCCAATAATGATGTTAAAAAAAAAAAGAAAGTAAGTAAGGCCTGGGTCTGCTGCCATAGGAAGAGGTAGTGAAAGATGCAACTTCATAAACCTGGTGTTTCCAGGCCTGGAACACCTCCGAGGTCTGTAGGCTTGACTCTTTCTTACTCCTGCTCCCAGCAAGGACTCCCTGGGCCTCAGGATTCATGCCAGCCACAGCTTCAGTGCCAGAGAGGAGCTCTGGCCAGGGTGGGGGTGGTTCCCTCTTTCCCTTGGGAGGCAGGCATGCTTGGCTTTCCTTAAGGGATGGCCTGACAGGGTCCAAGCCCGATTCCACATTTGGAGCCCGAATCCACCAACACTAAAACAACTTGCTAGCTTGCTCAGTGAGGCCAGTTGAGTGAAAACATCATCAGCTACACTAGCTGTTCTGAGAATGGCCTATCCATTTGTTTACCAAAGGTTGAACTGTCTACAGCTTTGAGGCCTCAGTTCCCACCCTCTGTGTGCTGGTCCATCCTCTGCAACCACCCCTGCTGCCAGCTATTCTGCCAGTCCCAGGGCACCTGACGTGGGAAAGTATGTATCTTTCCTCATATGCTCCCATTAAACTGAAGCTTTGGTCCAATCTCATTTATTTGGTGCATTTCAACTTTGGATTATGACCATGGCAACCTTAAAAATGAGTACAGTAGGGATAGCAAATACGTTTTTTTGTTTTTAATTTTATTTTTTTTCGCCGCGTTGGGTCTTAGTTGCAGCACGCAGGAACTTTGTTGAGGTATGCGGGCTCTTTGTTGCGGTACATGGGCTTCTCTCTAGTTGTGGTGTGTGGGTTTTCTCTCTCTAGTTGTGGCATGTGGGTTTTCTCTTCTTTAGCTGTGGCGCACAGGCTCCAGGGCACGTGGGTGGGTTCCAGAGTGCGTTGGCTCTGTAGTTTGCAGCACACGGGCTCTCTAGTTGAGGCACGTGAGCTCAGTAGTTGTGGTGCATGGGCTTAGTTGCCCCGTGGCATGTGGGATCTTAGTTCCCTGACCAGGAATTGAACCCGTGTCCCCTGCGTTGGAAGGCGGATTCTTTACCACTGGACCATGAGGGAAGTTCCAGCAAATAGGTTTTATTTCAAGTGCCAATTCTAATCAATTAGTACAACTTTCTGCAACACCAGAAAAGAATGACCTGAGACCTGAGGCCATGCTTGGCAGCAACTGTGATCCACTATTGATGTCTGCCTGGAAATAGGATAAGAAGTGTTATCACTGGGTTGGAGTCTCGTGGCTGCAAGGAGAATGGGCACTGTGGATTTCAAGCAACTCTGTTGCAACAAGCAGTTCAGCAATATTATGGTTTAGAGATTTTCCAACAAGCCCCTATGTGGAGGCCACTGGAGGTGAAGAATTACCCAAGACCTGCCTTCTTCAAGATACCTGCTCTTCCAGAAGATATGCTTCTGGGGTCCCAAGGGAACCTGGGCTCAGGGGTAAGATGTATCCAGAAAACCACATGTTATTTGACAAACTCTGCACTAGCAAAAACCCCAGACTACTCTAGCTAGTGAACTGCCCTCACTATTCACCTGAGATGTCACCAGCTGCACAAAACTACACGGCATCTGTCTTTGTCCCCAGAGCAACCACAGCTGAGTCCTGGGAAAGGGTGAGGAATGGGGTTTCATGGTCACAGCTGGACTAGCCTCAAGTCACATGCACCTGCTTTTTTAAAGATGAATCTAGTGTGGAGCTAGATCTTGTTCTCAGGCCCCAAGCCCAGGGTCTGCCCTGGCAATCCTTCCTGAAGGCATTTTCTGGGAGCTCTGGACCAAGGCTCTCTTCCCCTCTCCCCGAAGTTCCCCAATTCAGTCCTGGGTCCTGTCACCTCCCCACCCCCAATCCAGGCAGCTTGGCCTATCCCTAGGTACCTCCTTGCCTTTCAACTTGTACTTTTCACACCTAAGTTTTAATTGAAGGGATTTCTGTGTAAAAGGAGGCCCAATTTCAAGCTATCATGAAAAATGAAGGGGCTGGCATTTGAAAAGCATTTTTAGGTGCCAAAGAATAACCTCCTCAACCCATTTCCAGCATAGATGCGATCCCGCCAGTCTCTCCTAAGTGGTCTCAATAGCTCCAGCCCACATTCACTGAACAGCTTGGCTCTCATTCTATCACTATAAAAATCAGAAAGAAAGAGGCTTTTCCTGTGCCTCTCAACAGGGCTTTTGTGCCTGTAATTCCATCCATTTGAGCATTTCTCTAGCGCTCATTACTGTCACACACGGGAACCCTGAAAAGGGACTTCCGGAGATGGAAGAAAGCTGCTTAAGCCACAAGGGTTTCAGAATAAAGGATCAAGCTGTTCTGAAGATATTTAATTTTCTGTGAGGGCTGAAATGTGACTTGAGTAACTCAATTAGCATCTTCTAAGAAGCCACAGGATTATGGCTTTTCTCTCTGAGGCTAAACTAAGCGAACAAGAGTCAGACTTGGACACAGGGTTCCTCAGAGAAGCATCTTTCTTACCAGCCCACCACTCCCATTAATCACTTACATAAATCACAGGTTTAGTCATTCAACAGACTCAACTAGAGCTCCTAACACATGGCAGGTAACGAGAGGTCCTGGGGAGAATATTGCAGAAGAGGTTTCTTACAACTCCACACACACTGTGCACTGTGAAGTGACCAGGACCTCCCCAGAGCCTGGGGCAATAGACTGAGGAGATCCAACACAAGCTTCAGATGGCTTCAAAGTCTTGTGGTTATCTTTAAAGTCCATGAGAGCTATGCATTTACTCCGTAAAAGGATTTTTTCTTTCTTTTTTAAATTGAAGTAGAGTTGACCTACAATATTATATTAGTTTCAGGTACACTACATAGTGATTCAACATTTATATACATTATAAATTGATTACCATAAGTCTAGTAGTTTGCCACAGTACAAAGTTACTGCAATAATATTGACTATATTCCCTATGCTGGACACTACATCCCCATGACTCATTTATTTTATAACTGGAAGTTTGTACCCCTTAATCTCCCTCACTTACTTCACTTACTCCCTAACCCCCCTTTCCTCCCTGTTTATTCTCTATATCTGTGAGTCTGTTTCTGTTTTATGTTTGTTCATTTGTTTTGTTTTCTAGTTTCCACATATAAGTGAAATCATACAATATTTGTCTTTCTCTGTCAGACTTATTTCACTTAGCATATTACCCTCTAGGTCCATCCATTTTGCTGCAAATGGCAAAATTTCATTCTTTTTAATAGCTGAGTAGTATTCCATTGTATATATATACCACATCTTCTTTAACCATTCATCTGTCAATGGGCACTTAGGCTGCTTTCATATTTTGGATATTGTAAATAATGCTGCAATGAACATAGGGGTGCATATATCTTTTCTAATTAGTTTTTTGTTTTCTTCAGATAAATACTCAGATGTGGAATTGCTGGATCATATGGTAGTTCTATTTTTAATCTTTGAGGAACCTCCTGTTTTCCATAGTGGCTGCACCAACTTATAATCCCACCAACAGGGCATGAGAGTCCCATTTTCCCCACCTCCTTGACACTTGTTTTTAGTTGTCTTTTTGATAACAGTCATTCTAACAGGGTGAGGTGATATCTCATCGTGGTTTTGAATTGTATTTCCTTGATGGTTAGTGAAGTTGAGCATCTTTTCATGTGTCCATTGGTCCTCTGTATGTCTTCCTTAGAAAAATGTCTATTCATGTCCTCTACCCATTTTTAATTGAATTGTTTGTTTTTTTGATATTGAGTTGTTTGAGTTTTTTATATATTTTGGATATTAACCCCTTAACAGATATATCAGTTGCAAATATCTTCTCCCATTTATTTGGTTGCCTTTTCATTCTGTTGATGGTTTCCTTTGCTGTGCAAAAGATTTTTATGTAGTCCCATTTGTTTATTTTTGCTTCTGTTGCCCTTGCCTGAGGAGACAGAGCCAAAAAAATATTGCTAAGACTGATGTCAAAGAGTGTACTACCTGTTTTCTTCTTACATTTAAGTCATTAATCCATACTGAGTTTATTTTTGCATATGGTATAAGAAAGTGGTCCTGTTTCATTCTTTTGCATGTGGCTGTCCAGTTTCCCCAACACCATTTTATTGAAGAGACTGTCTTTTCTCTGTTATTGGCTTTTAACATTTCTTGTAAGGCCTCTTTAGTGGTAATGAATTCCTTTACAAGCTTTTGCTTGTCCGGGAAACTCTTTATGTCTCCTTTAATTCTGAATGATAACCTTGTTGGGTAAAGTATTCTTGGTTGTAAAATTTTTCCTTTCAGTACTTTCAGTATACCATGGCACTTCCTTCTGGCTATAAAGTTTCTGCTGAAAAATCAGCTGATAGTCTTATGGGGGTTTCCTTGTACATAACTAGTCTTTTTATTGCTGCTTATAAGATTCTTTAACTTTTGACATTTTAATTATAATGTGTCTTGGTGTGGGCCTCTTTGGGTTCATCTTTTTGGGGATTCCCTGTGCTTCCTGGACTTGGATGTCTGTTTCCTTTGCCAAGTTAGGGAAGTTTTCAGATATTATTTCTTCAAGTAGGTTTTCTGTCCCTTTCTCTCTCTCTCTTCTTCTTCTTATGGGACCCCTGTAATTCAAATGTTAGTATGCTTGACCCAGAGGTCCCTTAAATTATCTCATTGTTTAAAATTCGTTTTTCTTTTCACTGTTTTGGTTAGGTGATTTTCACTATTCTGTCTTCCAGATTGCTGATCTGTTCTGCATCCTCTAATCTGTTATTGATTCATTCTAGTGTATTTTTCATTTCAATTATTGTATCCTTCAGTTCTGATTGGTTCTTTTTTATATTTTCTTTCTCTTTGTTGAAATTCTCACTGAGTCCATCCATTGTTCTCTAGAGTCAGTGGGCATCTTTATGACTATTACTTTGAACTCTTTATCTTATAAATTGCTTATCTCTGTTTAATTTAGTTCCTTTTCTGATGTTTTGTCTTGTTTTTTCATTTGGAAGGTATTCCTTTGTCTCTTTATTTTGCCTAACTCTCTGTGTTTGTTTCTATGTATTAGGGATGCTGGCTACATCTCCTAGTCTTGGAAGAGTGGCCTTATGTGAAAGGTGTCCTGTGGGGCTCAGTGGTGCAATCCCCCCTGGTCACCAGAGCACTGCTATGGGCATGCTGATGCATGGGGCTGGTCTTCAGTGCAACTGACTTCGAGGCCAGTCTGGGACTACTGTGGGTGCTCTGTGGTGCAGGGCTGGCCCCCTGGAGTGGGAGCCACTTTGGAGGGGTGCTGGTGCCAGCCAGGGCTGCCCAGCGGTTGGGGCAGGGCAGAAAGTGTTTTGGAGGGACCAGCTGGAATGGGTCCTCAGGGGAAAGTCAGGGTGGGGCACACAGTGTTAGTCAGGTTGATGGACAGTGACAGAAATGGTGCCCGCCAGTGGTTCCATCCCCAGAACCCTGCCCCTCCAGCGCACGCCTTAAAATTCATCAGTGAGTCTCCTTCTCATGTGACCCAAGCACTTTTCAAGCTGCTGCCTCTGTGCTGGGAGTCAGAGTGAGTGAATGTGTGTGCAAGCCCCTCAGGAGCGTCTCAGTCTCCCACAGCCCTTCCACTTTCCTAAATGTAAACCTTACTGGTTTGCAAAGCCAGGCATTATGGGGGCTTGTCTTCCCAGTACAGATCTCCCAGGCTGGGGAGCCTGATGTGGGGCTTGTAGCCCTTGCTCCTCAGGGGGAATCTCTGTGGCTGTGACATCACTCCTGTGTGTGGGTTGCTGCACTGGGGGTGTGGGTTGGACTAGACTGTGTCTCTGCCACTCCTGCCTGTCTCACTGCATCCTTTGCTTTCTGTTCTTAGTTTAGAAAATCTGTTCTGCTAGTCTTCAGGTGGTTCTCAGAGATAGTTGTTCTATAAGTAATTGTAGTTTTGGTGTGTCCACGGGAGGGAGTGAGCTCAGGGTCTTCCCACTCTGCCCTCTGGATGTGGACCTCTCCATAATACACATTTAATGCAAAACTAATTTCCCTCTGTTTCCTCAGAATGCTACACCCCCTTCTCAGAGGCAGGAAATGAAGTGTCTGAAATCAGGCACCATAGGCCCATCCTTGGGCCTGGTTAGTGCCTGGCTGGGGCAGAGGGTGATGAATTGGGTGACTGGCCTCAGTTCAAGGTACCACACATTTCTAACTACCCAAGACCTAGTTATTTTCCATGGCCATATTACTATGGCCATACTGAAAATATTATTATTTTTCATAATTACATTATAATTGGCTTTTAGCCCAGTAAAAACATATGGTAAAAGCAAACCAACATGTATTTTCATAACCTAAAGGGTTCCTAGGTATTCATTCTGTCCCTGGCCCATTGGCCAGCACAGGTGTTCCCCATATGAGCTTCTGAAGGGCATGAGGCAGGCGTCCCTGCCCTGAGACAAGAGGCTGGTCTCTCTCAGACTCTGGAATAATCACATCAAGACCATTCCCCTGGAACTTCCCTGGCAGTCCAGTGGTTAAGACTGTGCTTCCACTGCAGGGGGTGCAGGTTCAATCTCTGGTCAGGGAACTAAGATCTTGAGCAGCCAAAAGAAAACAAGAACAAAAGACCACTCTCCTCTTCCCCTGCCCCATCCACCAGCCGCCATTCCAGGTCCTAAGGCTTGATGTGCCTTGAGGTTAATTCCCTCCCTCCTTTCTACTTGTCCTTGATTCACTGAGTGGAGGGGGACAGAGTATGACCAACCTCCAGTCCCACCCAGCACATAGTAGTCACCACACAAAGCACTCTTCATAAAAAGTATTTTCTTAACTAATTAGCAGTTTGCATCTAGAGCTTCCCATTCAAGCTGTATGTATGATATAGGGAAATAATGACTTCTGGTAAGCACTCTCTACTATTTAGCAAGGTCTTTTTCCTTTCTTTTCCCGTTTAAAAAACTAATGGAAATAAGGAAAACATCAATGGCCTCAGTTCAGGGTACCACACATTTCTAATTACCCAAGACCTAGTTATTTTCCATGGCTGTATTTCTATGGCAATACCAAAAATATTATTATTTTTCAAAATTATATTACTGTTGATTTTCAGCCCATTGAAAACATCTGGTATACAAGTAAACCAACATATATTTTTATAACCTAAGGAGTTCCTAGGCATTCATTCTGCCCCAGCCCTTTGGCCAGCATATGTGTTTCCCGCGTAAGCTGCTCTTGGTCAGTGCTTGGCCAGCCTACCTGTCAGGCAGATACCCCTGGTGCTGTTGCACAGGTCCACCATCACTCGGATCTGCAGGAAGAGAGAACCATTAATAGCGGTATGGTAGGCAGTGGACCCTGAACTTGCCCTTTATTCAGACAAGCAGAAAGCAATTATAAAAATTTACAAAATAACTTCAGGAGAATATGTAGAAGTCTGAGGAAAAGTTAACCTAAAACTGAAAAGAAACCCTTAAAAGATCTAAAGATTTTTTTTATATCTGCAGCTCATCTATCAACATTGTCAACAGAATCTCCTTGATTTCTACCAAACTCTGAGAAGGCCAAGGATGGGGAAGAAATCACCAAATCTACATCCAGGCTGGCCCCCACAGTGTCTGAAGGGCTCAATCTGTGGGTCTGAATAAAGAGGGCTGGTGAGCTTAGCAGTCAGAAGCAAACACTTAACTATCTGAGTGAGTACGGGTGAGGTACTTAACTCCTTGACACTTTGGTTTCCTCTGAAATTGTAGATTATATGAGTAGCTGTCTTGAGGGTTAGGCAGCTCCATGTCTGGCATGTGGAAACTGCCCTTAGAGGAGTGATTCTCATGCCATGTGGACACTGCCTACTTGCCACTGGATGGCCACCTGGAATACATGGTCACTGCATTGTGGTACCATCCTGACACCTGGTTCCCACACACCACTTTACACTCCTCCTCCCATGCATTTTCCACGCCGCTGCTAATGAGCTTCACAAAACCCAAATCTGATCAGGTCAGCCCTGCTTCAAACACTTTTGTGACTCCTTGCTGCTCTAAAGATACAGCAAAATTCCTCCTTCTCCGGCCTCAGCTCACACCATTCCCCCCTCCCTTTCTGTTCTCTAGTTCCACTCTGCCTCAGTTTTCTGATCTGTAAAATGGGGCTATTTGTAGTACTTACATCTTAGGATTGTTGTGAAGTTTTAGTGAAGTTATATGTGAAGCTCTTAGAACAGTGCCTGCCATGTAGGAAGCACACACAAAAGTGTTTTCTGTTTTGTGGAGGCAGCAGAGAGTGCAGATAGAGGCATGAATCCTGAAGTCAAACTGCTTGTGTTCTAATCATGGCTTTGCCATTCACAAGCAGTGTGACCTTGGGAAAGTTACTTAACCTCTCTGTGCTGCAGTGTCCTTGTCTGTAAATGGAGTTTACAGTACCTACCTTACTTAAAGCATGGTTATGTGGATAAATGAGTGAATACAGGCAATACTCTTACAACAGGGCCCGGCATATGATAAGCAAACTCTATTTATGCTACTGTTTTGATGGTTCCTTGGATATGCCTAGAATGACTTAGTTAATTTATCAATTTACCATCCAAGAATTTCAAATTTATACATAGAGCAATTTTTAGACCCAAATAATGTGGCATTTCAAAACTGTAGGAAGAAACATTATTAGTTGGGAAATGGAGTTGAGACAGCTGGATAGAAATGTGGGGAAAAATTAAAACGATGGATCCCTATTTCACTCCTTACACTAAACAAGTTAAGTGAGCCCCATTAATCAAAAAATTAAAAGTTAAAAACTAGTGAAAATACTGAAGGAAACCTTGGGAAAAATATTTATAATGGTATTAGAGTAGGAAAGACTTTTCTAAGAAAGAAACAACGCTTACGCTATATATAGGAAAAATGTGATAAATTCAACTGTCTAATAATTAAAAATTTCTGCAAGAGGTAAAATACTACAAACAATAACAAAGGAGAAATACAAACTTAGAAAAATAATTGCAAAGGGCTTGTATATAAAGAGCTGTTACAAAGCAATAAGGGAAAAAAACAAAAACAAAGGAAAATGGGCATTGGAACCAGGCAGAAAGTTCAAAGAAAAAAAATAGTGCTTTATCTTCACTTACAGTTGAAGAAAAACATCAAATTATGAAATACTATTTTTACTTCTTAGGTTTGCTAATAAAAAGAATAACAGAGCACTTCTCACAAGGGTGTCAGGAAAGTAGCACTCTCATATTGTGTTGATGGAAATGTAAAGGGATACTGCCTCTCTCGAGGGCATTTTGACAATATCTATGAAAATTTAAATGGATCTACATTTTGGCTCATCAATTACGCTTTGAGATTTATTCTACAGATACACTCATATATGCATGAGAAGATGAAAGTACAAAGATGGTTGTTGCAAAAATGTGGGCAAAAGCAAAAACTAGAAACAACCTAAATAATGATCAGTGAGGTCTGGTTAGAGAAATTGTAGCATATTCACATAAGGAAATACTGTGAAAAAGAGTAAATTTAAATCCATAAAGCTGATATTGAAAGATCTCCAAGATAAGCGAAAAAATACAAGGTACAGAGCAGTATGTATAGTGTCCTTTCATTTATATAAAATAGTAGTACATACCAAAATGCTACTTTATGCTTCTCTCTTGCTGTTTTCCAGATTCTCTCTTTGTCTTTGACTTTCTAGAATATTTCTGGAGAGAAACCTAAGAAGGAGAACTGAAACCTAAAAACTCCTCCTCAAGTAAGGAGCAGTAGAGAGCCAGGGTCAGTGGGAGCTATACTAAGCATGATTGGCCCTTCTGTTTTATTCAAAATTTTTGCTGATTTCTCTCTCAATTAAACTCTTTGTAAAAAGAACATGTTTTGGTTTGAAGGGAAAATTTGTTTTGTCTTCTACCTAGGTTTATTTTGTTTGCTAGGAGATCCAGAGGGAAACTTGTACGGTATTTACTTTTTGTGAAGTGTGTCAGCAGGTGCTTACTGACTGCTTTAGAAATTTATTGTGAAATATATCATACATATCACAAAAATATGAAAGGTGTGCCAACAGTTTAAAGATGAATAATAAAACAAACATGTATACACCACCTTCAGCTAAGCAAGGCTTTAGAGCATCCCAGGTGCCCCTCCCAAAGCACACCCTTCCCTCCCAGCCACAACCACTCTCTGAGCTGAAGTATATTGGGCTGTGAAACTCCCCCTTTTGTACAGATAGCAACAGAGAGGCTTAGCGAGGTGAGGTCATTTATTCAAGGTCACACAGCTTGCTCTTGGAAAAGCCAGGCTCAGCTCCAGGTTTCCTGATTCCAGGTTTACTGCACTTTCTATTATGGCTCTGATGAGTATCTTAACGTAACCATAAGAAATTTCGATTCACTGTGTTTAGTCATGCTCATAAATTAATGCAATCAGCTGCACTATAAAATTTATCATCTTAAAAAATGTATAATTGTCCATTGAGAGGACCATTAGAGGCTTCACAATGCTTCATTTGTTGCCTGGGGGATCACAGCAGAAGGAGTAGTTAGAAACAACAGAAGCATCAATAGGGAAAATTAACCTTTCTCTCTTTTATGCTCATCACTGGTCTGCAGTTGGCACAGCTTCTATAAAAAATGATGAAGAAGGAGTTTTCATTTCCTGATCTTTTGGCTTCATTTATATGCTAAAAGTTAATTTAGATATTTACCAGGAAATTGTGTTAATCTTCACTCGGGAATATTCTTTTAACAAACATGGTCTATATAAGATTGTATCAAGGTAAAACGTGGTATGAAAAGGTATGGCCATAAGAAAATGAAAACTTTTTTTTTCCTGATAATAATGATTAAGAGTTTGGATGAAAATAAGAAAAGTCAAAATTGAAAGTCACAAAATCTAGCTTGTCAAATTAAGGAGTCATATTTGGTATACAAGGCTTCCTAGATCTTGATTTAGGATTTGAGAACGGTGAAGCTGGAAGAGGCCTTAGAGCTCATTGTCCTGGGGGTGTCAGGCAGGACCCATCCAGGACGTGGCCCTGCCCCTTCTCGAGGCCATCTCCCCCTGCTCTCCCCCATTGCTCTGCTCCAATCACACTGGCCATCATCACTGGTCTTTTTGCCATGCCTTATAAGGCATGGGGACTTGTTTTCAGCTTTGACAACATATGGCAGCAATGGGAGAAAAGACAGCCAAAATGGGTCCCATTAGTGGCCTGACCAGACCTTCCAGTTTTCTCTCTGGATACAGAACTGGTCTCGCTGGATTAGTAGAACTCATGGGATCTTAGGAAATTCTTGGGCAAGGAAGGGGACCCTGAAGAAAAGTAATGGACTTCTTGCTAATCTGGCATCAGATGGCTTGAGCTGGCTCCAATTCAAACTAAAAATAGATGGGACTAATTTGACAGCCTCTATGAGAAAGAAAATGCTATGAACTGGGAATCTCACTTGCAGGAAGCTTATACAATGATATCTGGGCAAGAATGCTTATTGCAACATTGTGATGGCAAAGGCCTTCCAAAAATCTAAATGTTCATCAGTAAGGCACTTGTTAAACAGATGAGAAAGAATGAAGTAGATCTATATGTACTAATCTGGAAAGATGGCTTTGACATACTGTTAAGTGATAAAAGCAAGGTGCAGCCCAAGCCATATAACACAATACAGCTTTTTGGTTGGAAAAGAATATTTAGATATGTCTGGATAAGCACAGAGAAAAGTTGGAAGGCTCATGAACCAAACCATTAACAGATTTTTTTTCTCCTGGAGACTGAGACTAGGAGATAAAAGGGGGATGTTCATTTCTTAGTTTGTATTGTTTTAAAAGATATGTTGGGATTATGGGTGAATTTTACTTTGCTATGCTTTAATAATTCAGAGAGAGAGAAGAGAACATGCAAGCATTATATGAACCCAAAAGATGGGTCTAATGATCCAGCTTTCTCTGGGAATCCAAATATTATGCCTTCACAATAACCCCCATCACTTGGAATAACTTGGACAGATCTCTGTTGCTTCTAGACAAATGAATGTAGAATGAACTAGAACAGCTGTCTAGTGAGTTTCAAATTGTTCATTAGTCGTAAGATATTTCTTTTTCCCACATAAATTGCCAATCCTCCAAATAAAAAAACAAATAGAATGAAGCTACTCTGGGTTAACTTATCTGTAAAATGAGAGGGTTGGACTAGATAGATGATTTCAAACTGTGCTCCCAGGAGGAATCAGGGGAGGAAGTGGAGAGGGACACCTGGAGACCTAGAGTCAGGGGAGGAGGGATAAGAAAGCTGAGGTCCAAAGAAAGCAAGTGAAGTAGCTGGCCCAGCCTCCCCTAGCTGGTTCCAGAATAGAGTCCTACTTTCCCCCACCCCCCGCCCCACCCGCATCTACTTTTTCATACCATTTAGCCTTTGCAAAAGGAATTGTCTGAAATTCAACAGGAAATGCAAATTTTTGCTTTAGTTTACTTTGAATGTGAACAAGATGTTAGATTTTTATCAGTTGATTATGCATCAACTTCAAGAAATCTCTTCTGTGCAAAAAAGAAAGGTTTAATCAAAAGTGTTTCTCATCAGAATGAATAGAGCTAAATGCCGTGTGCTGCCACTGCTCATCAGAACACAAAACCTCAGGTAGTTGGCTGGCCTCCCTCTTGAACTCCCTTCCTCTCACCTTTTACTCTCAGGACTGATTCACGAAAAAGTAAGGGAGCAAACCTGCCTGTCATCACCAGTTTACGTATTGCTGAAATAATGTGTCCTGTCATGGCTTCTCTGAAGTTCCCCAAGTACAGGTTCTGGTTTGCTGGGGGGAACAATGTTTAAGTTCCAAGTAACCTTTCAGATCTGACCTATTTTGTAACTTAAATTCCATTTTCTTAGACAACTGAATACCCTTTATGGTGCTCCTTAATTTGCAAATTGCTGTTATTTTGTGTATGCAAATCATCCTTTAGAAAACATTGAGCTATGAATGTGGTGGCCCAGCTGCTGGAGGGTTAGACCACAGGTATTGGCGGAATCTCTCATGGGGTCTGAAGCTGCGGTGAGCAACCCTGGACTCATCCCTCTGAAAGGCAGGAATTCACACTGGGACCAAGACGTGGTGATGACAATCTGCAAACCCTAACAGGAAGGTGCGGTTTGCTATGTACCGGGTGAAATACTGAGGCACGACGTTCTTCCTGCAGCCCCACAGGAAGATCAGCCAAAGGTCTAGGCATTTGTCGCAAGTGAACAAACCCTGGCCATCCCACACTAATGGCCTGGGGCCGAGTGCTCTTGTCAGTTGAAACTGGTATCCTCAGAGCCCAGCTAAATCCTAATGAGTCTTCCCCAAAGACCTCCATTCCCACTAACTGCCCCCTTTACAGCCCAGCAGCATCACCACGTGGCTGCTTGTTGGCACGCTCTGTCATGTTTTTCAGGCTCCTCAACCAGATAGGCTCCTATTGGTAGGGACGTACTCTTCCTGTACAGTGCATTCACTCATCTGGTCCCTTTGCCGACATTAGAATGGCATTGAGCACATAGTAGATATTCAACAAATACTTCATTATTGACTACTCAATCAATTGGGAGGGGAATGTGCTCTTCAACCAAAGATATTATTCCTTTTTTGACCAGCAGTACATGGGAACCGAACATCTAGCATGTGGTTACCTGTTTCTCTTTGTGCCCATTTGCTTAAGATAACCTTTTTGGCAAACACTCCACTAATCCCTAGAAAATAGGAGCTTGCAGATGCTAGGTTTATCCTATAGGGTCCCTGATACATGGCTAACAGAAAGTAACAGAAACACTTCATGCTGTCTTGAGTAGAAATACCTGGTTAGGCCTGAGTTGGCCAGGTAGAGACTGGGGTGCTGAATGAAAAGGAGTCTCAAACATCAATGAAAATGCAATGCCATAGGGAAAACATGGTATTCCCCAGCTCTTCCTGCTTTGCTAAGTAGATCAGAATGGAGGTGAAGACCAGCCTGCCCTCCAAGGAGCAGGGGTCTCAGACTACTTGTCCCTAAGGCATTTATTTTCCTGAGTAGTTTACAAGGGCTGAACTGAATTGCTAGTGATGGTGCGGCCTCCCATTGCCCTCCTTCTCACCCTGCCTCAGTAATTGCCTGGATTCTCTAATAAAATGCTGAACAAATAGTTAACATGTATTTGTTTAGAGTCCACCCACAGTCTTGGCCAGCCCTCTTGCACACAAAGGCTGGGGGGTCACAGAAGTTGAAGCAGCTCAGGCTGGGCCCAGGCCTCCTCAGCAATCCCAGTTGGAAGGGGCAGTTCCAGCAAATGCCCTCACCCAATGTCTCCGGCAAGATTACTTTCAGCCCGGATCAGGGCCTGGGGGAACAGCCCTGTGACATTTATTAACCCTGGGGACACCTAAAAATGCATGACAGAAGTCCCTGAAGGAGCAATTCCTTCCCCAGGTGTGCTTGGAGGCCTTCTTTAGGTCTGACCTGATGGGGGAGATGAGTGACTTGTTTCTTGTTGGCTGAGCAGGATCCCCTACTAGCTCCCCAGCCCCTTGACAAAACAGGACTCATGGCAATACTTACCCCAGGGAGTGGCTGTGAGGAGTAAATGAAGGAGTCCTTATAAAAACAACTTTTGGGTTTTGTACTAGTGTTACATAAACATGATTTCTCATGATTTGAATGTAAATCAGCTGATTCTGCTTTTTAAAAAATCGTCAATTCATACTATTTTAATCAAAGCCTGATTACTAGTTTCGAAATGTAAAAGAGTAGGATTTATAGAAATAACCAGATATAAATTGATAATTGCCCTAACCCACTAAATATAAGCCTCGATTGGTATTATAACTCTCTTCCTAAACCATTCCCTTCTCCCACCAGGAGCCCCTCAAGTGCCAGCAAGCCCCAGTTCTCAGCCTTGTCCCGTCTGCAGTTCAAGCAGCCACCTCTCAGGAATGGCCTGTCCTTTTGCATTTCCTCCTGTCGCCTGCTTAGTTGGGAGCTGCTGACAGCCTGGACTCCTCATGCTAACATGCTGACCCGGCTCCAGAACCAGGAGTGATGGGCTACTCTCAGAGGAGGCTCAGAACGCCTTTCCCACTATCTCCTGTGCTCACACCTTTCTTCCTCCAGGTCGGAGATGGACTCAAACATGGAGACAACATGATGTTTTATCTACTTATACTGCATCTCATCCTAACACAGTTCTCCCCAAGTCATAAGAGAAAGTAGCAGCTAAAAATCAAGTTACTAAGTTCAAATCCAACTTTAAGAAGTTGTTTTGTATTGAATTGCCTATTTTCAAGCCCAGCAATTTTACAATTTATTCTGGCCAGTTGTTTCTTAAAGGGGAAAAGCTCTTTCTATCTCTGTGTATTTTAAACACATGCAAATGTAATGGAATAACTTTCAAGTGAAATTATATGTAACTATGAGAAAATATTGGTAACTATTTGATCTTGAGACTTGAGGTAGGAAAGAACATTTTAAGCATAAAAGCAAAAGAAGAACCCATAAATGAAGGACTTTATAGATTTGACTACATGAAAATGGAAAATTTTAAATACTCCCCACCAAAAAAACCCCCAGCAAACAGAATTAAAAGATAACACCCAGGACTGAACAGTGTGGTGTAAAGAACATGAGTTTTGGGAGTCAGATACAGCTAAGTCTGGCCTGAGTGCCAATTCCTTCACTCACTGGCTCTGTGTCCTTGAGCAGGATGCTCTCTAAGCCTCAGTGACATGTCTGTAAAATGGGAATAATCATAATAATGATAATAATAGCAACTACCTCATAAGGTTGTTACTAGGATAAGGACCTTTTTGACACACATACCTAAAGCTCTTAGCATAGTGCCTGGCAAGTTTTAGGTTCTCACTAAATGTTATAATCATTACTAAGGGAAAAATACTGCAACATGTGTAATACACAAAAAGCAAATAGCTTTTCTATATAAAAGGTATTTGTAGATTAGTAAGAAAAATTTTTTAAACAAATTAAAAAATGAGTTAAAACATGAAAAATCTCCCACAATGATTTCAAATCACCAATAGACATAAAAAAAAATTCATCCTCACTGTAATCAAACACCTGCAGCCCCCTCCATGATGTTAGGGATTCAACCTGTCCCAGGGTTGGGTCCCGCTTATTTATTTATTTATTTATTTATTTAGTGTCCTACAATTCAACTCAATTCTTCCTTTTAAAAAATTGTTTCAGGTGTACAGTATTATAGTTCAACATCTGTATACAGTAGAGTAGACTACCATAAGTCTAGTTACCATCCATCAACATACAGTTGACTACTTTCACCCAACCCTGCAAACTCCTTCCCCTCTGGTAATCACTAATCTCTTCTCTGTATCTATGAGTTTGTTTTATTTTGTTTCTTGGGTTTTTTTGTTTAAGATTTCACACTTGAGTGAAATCATAGGGTATTTGTCTTTCTCCATCTAATTTCACTTAGCATAATACTCTAAAAGTCCATCTATGTTGTCACAAATGGCATGACTTCATTATGTTTTATGGCTGAATAGTATTCCATTCCATCTTCTTTATCCATTCATTCATTGATGGGCACTTAGGTTGTTTCCATATCTTGGCTATTGTAAATAATGCTGCAATGAACAAAGGGGTGCATATATCTTTTCAAATTAGTGTTTTTGTGTTCTTCGGGTAAATACCCAGAAGTGGAATAGCTGGGTCATATGGTAGTTATATTTTTAATTTTTTGAGGAATCTCTATACTAATTTCCATAGTGGCTGCACCAATTTACAGTCCCACCAAGAGTGCATAAGGGTTCCCTTTTCTCCACATCCTCCCCAATATTTGTTATTCCCTGTATTTTCAATAATAGCCATTCTAACAGGTGTGAGGTGATATCTCATTGTGGTTTTGATTTGTATTTCCCTGATAACTAGTGATGTTGAACATTTTTTTTCATGTGCCTGTTAGCCATCTCTATATCTTCTTTGGAAAAATGTCTATTCAGATCCTCTGTCCATTTCTTGAATCAGGTTTTTTTTGTTGCTGATGTAGGAGTTTTTAAATATATTTTGGATAATAACCTCTTATCGGATATATGATTTGCAAATAACTTCTACCATTCAGTAGATTGTTCTTCATTTTGTTGATGGCTTCCTTTGCTGTGCAGAAGCTTTTTAGTTTGATTTGGTCCCATTTGTTTATTTTTGCTTTTGTTTCCCTTGCCTTTGGAGTAAGATCCACAAAGACATAGCTAAGACTGATGTCAATCAGGTTACTGCCTATGTTTTCTTCTAGTAATGGTTATGGTTTCAGGTCTTTCTTTCAAGTCTTTAATTTATTTTGAGTTAATTTTTGTGTATGGTGTAAGATAGTGGTCTAGTTTCTTTCTTCCTTTCTTCCTTTTTTTTTGGCATACGGCTGTCCAGTTTTCACAACAATATTTACTGAAGAGACTTTCTCCATTGTATGTTCTCTACTGCTCCTTTGTCATATATTAATTGTCCATATATGTGTAGGTTAATTTCTTAGTTCTTAATTCTGTTCCACTGATCTATGTGTCTGTTTTTGTGCCAGTATAGTATAGTATAGTATAGTATAGTTTGAAATCAGGGAATGTGATACTTCCCCAGCTTTGTTCTTCTTTATTAAGATTATTTTGGCTATTCAGGGTCTTTTGTAGTTCTGTACAAATTTTAGAATTATTTGTTTAAGTTCTGTGAAATTTGCCATTGATGTTTTGATAGTGATTGCATTGAATCTGCGATTGCTTTGGGTAGTTTGGACACTTTAATAATATTAACTATTGCAATCCATGAGCACAGAATATCTTTCCACTTATTTATGTCTCCTTCAATTTCTTTCATTAATGTCTTGTAGTTTTCAACATATAGGTCTTTTACCTCCTTGGTTAATTTTTTTTATATAAATTTATTTTATTTATATTTATTTTTGGCTGCATTGGGTCTTTGTTGCTGCATGCAGGCTTTCTCTAGTTGTGGCAAGCAGGGGCTACTCTTTGTTGTGGTGTGTGGGCTTCTCATTGCAGTGGCTTCTCTTGTTGAGGAGCACAGGCTCTAAGTGCACAGGCTTCAGTAGTTGTGGCTCATGGGCTCTAGATCGCAGGCTCAGTAGTTGTGGTACATGGGCTTAGTTGTTCCATGGCATGTGGGATCTTCCTGGACCAGGGCTCGAACCCGTGTCCCTGGCATTGGCAGGCAGATTCTAAACCACTGCACCACCAGGGAAGCCCCTCCTTGATTAATTTTATTCCTAGGTATTTTATTCTTTTTGATTTGGGTTTGCATTGCTAATGGGTTTGTTTTCTTAATTTCTCTTTCTGACAGTTTGTTCTTAGTGTATAGATATGTCATAGTTTTTTTTTTTTTTTTTTTTTTGCCACACCAAGCAGCTCTAAGGGATCTTAGTTCCCTGACCAGGGATTGAACCTGGGCCTCCTGCAGTGGAAGCGCAGAATCCTAACCACTGGACTGCCAGGGAATTCCCACCACAGATTTTTATATATTGATTTTGTATCCTACTACTGTTCTGAATTCATTTATTAGTTCCAACAATTTTTTGATAGAGTCTAGGGTTTTCTATGTATATTATCATGTCATCTGAAAATAGTGACAGTTTTTACTTCTTCCTTTCCTATTTGTATAACTTTTATTAATTTGTCTTGCCAAATTGCTGTGGCTAGAACTTCCAATACTATGTTGAGCAACAGTGGTTAGAGTGGGCATCCTTGTCTTGTTTCTGATCTTAGAGGAAAAGTCTTCAGCTTTTTGTTGTTGAGTGTGATGTTAGTTGTGGGTCTGTGATATATGGCCTTTATTATGCTGAGGTATGTTCCTTTTATACCTACTTTGTTGAGAGTTTTTATCATTAATGGATATTGAATTTTGACAAATGCTTTTTCTGCATCTATTGTATTAAAATACATCTAGTCTAAAATGTGAAGTGGATAGCTGGTGGGAGGCAGCTGCATGGTACAGGGAGATCAGCTCGGTGCTTTGTGACCACCTAGAGGGGTGGGAGAGGGAGGGTGGGAGGGAAACACAAGAGGGAGGAGATATGGGGATGTATGTGTGCA
This sequence comes from Mesoplodon mirus, assembly GCF_964341445.2. Lineage (NCBI taxonomy): Eukaryota > Metazoa > Chordata > Mammalia > Artiodactyla > Ziphiidae > Mesoplodon > Mesoplodon mirus. The sequence goes on from NC_138979.1 coordinate 94,675,377, forward strand.
TGTGGCTGATTCACTTTGTTGTACAGCATAAACTAGCACAATATTGTGAAGCAATTATACTCCAATAAAGATGTTAAAAAAATAAAATAAAATACATCTGGTCTAATGTGTCATTTAAGTTTGCTGTTTCCTTATTGATTTTCTGTCTGTATGGTTTATCCATTGATGTAAATGGGGTGTTATAGTTCCCTACTATTATTATATTGCTTTTAATTTCTCCCTTTAAGTCCATTATTATTTGCTTTATATATCTTGGTGCTCCTCTGTTGGGTGCATATACATTTATAAATGTTACATCTTCTTACTGGATTGACCCCTTTTTCATTATCTAATGCCCTTCTTTGTCTTTTATTACAGTCTTTGTTTAAAGTCTATTTTGTCTGATATGAGTATATCTACTCCAGCTTTATTTTCTTTTCCATTTACATAGAATATTTTTTCCATCTTTCACCTTTGGTCTGTGTGTGTACTTACTTCTTCTTTTTCTTTTTTTGGAAAAAATTTACCTCTTATTATTTTTTTGTTGTACTTTTTTTAAAACTTTTTATTTTATACTGGAGTGTAGCCAATTAACAATGTTGTGATAGTTTCAGATGCACAGCAAAGCAACTCAGCCATACATATACACATATCCATTCTCCCCCAGACTCCCCTCCCATCCAGGCTGCCACATAACATTGAGCAGAGTTCCCTGTGCTATACAGTAGGTCCTTGTTGATTATCCTTTTTAAATATTAGTAGTGTGTATGTGTACTTACTTCTGAAGTGAGTCTCTTGTAGGCAGTATATAGATGAGTCTTGTTTGGTTCTTTTCAATCCATTCAGCTACTTTGTCTTTTGATTGGAAAATTGATTCCATCTACATTTAAAGTAATTATTGATAGGTATGTACTTATTGCCATTTTGTTAATTGTTTTCTGGCTGTTTTTGTGGTTCCTGTTTGTTCCTTTCTTCTTCTCTTTCTCTCTATCCTTGTGTTTTGGTGGTTTTCTTTAGTGGTATGTTTCAATTCATTTCTCATTTTCTTTTGGGTATTTACTATAAGATTTTCCCCTGTGGTTACCATGAGGTTCACATATAACATCCTATGTAAATAGCAGTCTGTTCCAAGTTGGTAGCAACTTAAATGTGAACACATTCCAAACCTTTATATTTTTACACCCCTCCACATTTTACACTTGTGATGAGACATTTTAAATCTTTTAATTTTATGTATCCCTTAACTAATTATTTTAATTGTAGTTAATTTTACTACTTTTGTTTTTTTAACATTCCTGGTTGCTTTATAGGTGATTATCCACCAGCTTTATATAATATTTACTTTTTCCAGTGAAATCTTTTACTTTCATACGTTTTCATATAATTAATTAGTGCCATTTTTTCAGCTTAAAGAAGTCCCTTTAATATTTCTTATAGAGCCAGTTTAGTGGTGGTGAATGTCTTTAGCTTTTGCTTAACTAGGAAACTCAATTTTTCCTTCAATTCTGAATGATCGCCTTGCTTGGTAGAGAATTCTTGATTGGAAGCTTTTTCCTTTCAACACTTTGAATATGTTATGTCACTCCCTTCTGGCCCATAAGGTTTCTGCTGAAAAATCTGCTGATAGTCATATGGGGTTTTTCTTGTATGTAACAAGTTGTTTTTCCCTTGTTGATTTTAAGGTTCTCTCTTTATCCTTAACTTTTACCATTTTAACCATAATGTATCTTAGTGTGTGTCTCTTTGGGTTCATCTTATTTGGAACTCTCTAGGCTCCCTGGTCTTGAATGTCTGTTTCCTTCCCCAGATTAGGAAAGTTGTCAGCCACAATTTCTTCAAATAATTATTCTGGCATTTTCTCCCTCTCTTCTCCTTTTGGAACCCCTATAATGCAAATGCTATTCCACTTGATGTTGTCCCAAAGTTCCCTTACGGTATTCTTCATTTTTTTAAATTATTTTTTTCGTTTTGCTGCTCTGTTTGGGTGAGTTCCATTGCTTTGTCTTCCAGTTCACTGATTTCTTCTTCTACCTCATCCAATCTGCTGTTGAACCCCTCTACTGGATTTTTTTCAATTCATTTACAACTTCTGTTTGGTATTTTCTTATATATTCTATCTTTTTGTGAATTTCTCACTGCGTTTGTCCATTCTTCTGAGTTCAGTGAGCATCTTTATGATCATTATTATGAACACTTGATCAGGTATATTGCTTATCTCCATTTCACTTAGTTCCTATTTTGAGGTTTTGCCTTGTTCTTTTAATTGGAACATATTCCTCTGTCTCCTCATTTTGTCTAATTTTCTGTGTTTGTTTCTATGTATTAGGTAAATCAGCTACCTTTCCCAGTCTTGAAGAAGTGGCCTTATGTAGGAGATATCCTGTGAGGCTCAGAAGTGCAATCCCACCTGGCCACCAGTGCCAGTAATCAGGGGTGTCCCCTATGTGGGCTGCATGTGCCCTCCTGTTGTGTCCAGGTTGTAGCTACTCCTGTGGTACATTGGTGGGTGGGGCTGGCCCCATGAATGGTTGTGCAGCCTGGTTGTGGTGGCTGTTGTACGCTGGTGGGTGGGGCTAGCCCTTGAAATGGCTGTGTGGCCTGCCACGTTGGCTTTCATGCACTGGTGGATGAGTTATTGCACAGCTGGCTGTAAGGCCTGGCCAAGGCACAGGGGTAGGCAGGGCTGTTGGTGGGGCATGCCCATTGATGCTAACAGGTTATATAGAGATTTCCAAAATGGTGCCCTCCAGTGTCAGTATTAGCAAGGCAGCCTGAGATCACAAAAATGGCTCTCGTCAGTGTCTCAGTCCCAGGATAGTGTCCCAACTGGTTCCTGCCTCTTTGGCAGACACTTCAAGATTAGTAAGTGGGTCCCCCTCACCTATAGTCCAGGCACTTTCAATCTGGTGTTTTTGCACTGATTTTCAGGTTGAGTGAGTCTGTGCATGAGCTCTTTAAGTGGTGGTTTTCTGTTCCCTGGAGTTCCATAATTTTCCTGGACATATTTCCTGTTGGTTTTCAAAGCCAGGTGTTTTGGGTGCTCATCTCTCCTGTGCATGATCTAAGGGCTGGGGTGCCTCATGTGGAGCTCAAATCCCTTGCTCCTCAGACAAAAACTCTGCCTTTGTGATCCTTCCCGATTGTGGATTTCCATGGCTAGGGTGTGGTTTTTTCCTTGGCATGACCATATTTCTGGTTCTCTTGTTCGCCTTGATGTTGTCCTTTTACCTTTTGTTCTGGAGACTCTGTTCATTCAGTTTTCATGTCCTTTTTAGAGGGAATTATTCCATATGTAGTTGTAGATTTGTTGTGTCTGTGGGTGGAGGTGAGTTCAGGATCTTCCTATGCTGCCATCTTGAACCCTCTCCTGGGCCCTCCTCTTTTAAACATCAAACTACCAAGCCTCTAATATCTTCTCCCACCCGATCTGGCCAGTGATTCTCCAATTTAGGATGTATTAGAATCACCTAGAGTGTAATCTACATACAGATTTCCAGACTCAACCTCCACTGATTCTGACTCAGCAGATCCAGAATGTAGCCCAGACATCAGCATTTTTAAACAGATGCTCCCAGGTCTTTTTGATGAAGATGACCCCCACCCACACTTTGAGAAGTTCTACCCTGTACCACCAAAAACAAGGGCTTGTTCCAGTGTCTTTCAGTTCCTGCAGTCTCTCTCGCTCGCTCGCTCCGTTTTCCTCTCCCAGAAAACTCCCTATGAACTCAGACCTTGAGAACAGAGTCCTGACTAACGAGGTGGGGCTCTTTTTGTTCTTCTCCTGATGATTCTTCAGCAATTAAAAAAAAAATAAAACCAGAAAGGATCACAGGGTAACTTCTCCACAAGTCACCATGCTTTGTTAACTTATTAACATGCAAAACACTTTTAAAATTAGAGTTTTTATATCTTTCTGTATTTTCCAAGTTACTATAATGGAAACATTAAAAATCAGAAAAAAAGTTGCAAAACTCCTAGTCATTCTCACACTTCGTATATCATCCTAGCTGTAGCTCTGATGTCACTTTCCCAAAAGTCTTTCTTCCCCATCTCAGGTTGGAAATGTTCTTATCTCCCCCACAGCATCCCTCACTTCTCCCATCAGGGAACTCTTGTCATTGCCTGGTTACTTGTTTGTTCCCCACTAATTGTAAGCATTTCGGGGAGGGGAAGTATATATCTTGTTTATTTTTATAACCTCAACACATAGCCAATAGCTTTCCACATAGTAAGCTGTGAATGAATGAATTCTTCATTCCTCAGCAGGAAAGAGAACATTCAAGAAGCTAGAGGCAAGACTGAACATGTTAAATAGAAATTTAAAAAATATAAAAAAACACCAAATTCAAACTTATAGAAATGAAAGTTAGAATGTCTGAGGTGAAAAGTACACTGAATGGGACTAAGAGCAGAAGAAAGATTAATGAATTTGAAGACATAACAATAGAAACTAGACAAAATGGAACACATCGAGAAAAAAGACTTAAAAAGCAAACAGGTCATCAGTGAGCTGTGGAAAAACTTAAAGTAGCCCAATATATGTGTAATTAGAGTCCCTGGCTGGCAGGGTGGGCAGAAAAGTATCTGAAGAAATAATGGCAGAAAATTTCCCAATTTTAATGAGAACTATAAACCCACATTTCCAATAAGCTCAGCAAAACACAAGCAAAAGAAACATGAAGAAAATGACACCAAGGCATATAATAATAAAACTGCTTAAAACTTTCAGTAAAGGGTAAATCTTAGGGGCAGCCAGGGGAAGAAAAGACACAACCCACAGAGAGGAACAAAGACAAGAACAGCAGGCTTCTCATTGCAAACAGGCAAGTGAGAAGATAGTGGGGTGACGTCTTTCAAGTACTAAAAGGGAAACATTCTCAATTCTATACTCAAAATAACTTTCAAGAATGAAGGCCAGGACTTCAGACATTTTTTACATCTCCCTCTATCATGCTCCACCTAAAACGAACCACCTGCCGTTCAAGGGCCTTTTTCCCTTTCTGAAGCCCTGACCATCCCCCAAGTTTCAGCTCAAATGCCACCTTCTTCTTGAAACTTTTCTTGATTGCCCATTGGATTTTATTCTTACTTCTCTTAGGGTCTTACTATCCTTTGCTGTGTCATATGTGCTTGAGGATTTTCCCCTCCCACTAGCCGATGAGTTCCCTGAGGGCTCCTTTCTTGTTTTTCCTATCACCACAGTGTGCACCCACACTGCCCAGAACAGGCGCTTAGCATCTGTTATACTGACTTACATATTACCTAATCCCTGAAAGATTTCTTTTAAACTTCTTTCCAAGGTACTTCTGATGACTTAGAAGTACCTATTTATTCATTAACAAATACTTGATAAGTTGGGCCCTATGTTTATAAAGGTAAGTAAGACAATCTCTGGGTACAAAAAGCTTACAATATAGTTAATTAATATAATCAGTTGTTTATACAAGAGTTTTAAGTAAAATAATCTGGGTTTAGTAAGAAGTAGATAGGCTCTTGGTTAGAACCTCCCTGTGTCCAGGTCATGAGTATTATCATGCTCAGCATCTCCACTATTTCCTGGTTATACCTCCAACTGGAATTCCTTCCCTCCCAGACTCTGGTATTCAGCTGCCTCTTCAATATCTTCACTTGAACATCTAACAGGAATCTCAATGTCAACATACCCCAAACTGAACTCCTGATATTCCCCTCAAAATTATTCCATCTGCAATTCTTCTATCTCATTAATGGCAATTCTATCTTTGCACTGCTTGGCCACTAACCCTGAAGTCACTGAACTCCGTTTTTCCCCCCCTCATATTCAAGCTGTCAGCAAATTCCATCAGCTGGACATCAGACATATCTAGACACTGTCCATTTATCATTCTACTGCTACCACCCTGGTCTCAGCCACTGTCTTTTTTCACTGCAGTAGCTAAATAAATGGCCTCCCTGCTACCACTGCCCACCCTCCCCACACAGAGAGTCTAGTTCCATCACAGTGATCCTTTGAAAAGGCAGGTCAGATCATATCACTCCTCTGCCTAAAATCATCCAAAGACTCCCCATAAAGGCCAATGTCTTCACAACAGCCTGCAAGGCCCTACTTGAACTGGTCCTCTTGTCCTTCCTTCCCCCAGTTATCCCCTCCCAGTCTTCTTGCTGTTCCTTGTGCTCTGGGGACACTCTCCTATCTCAGGGTCTTTGCACTTGCTGTTCCCTCTGCCTGAACAGCCCTCCCCTAGATTTCCACATGGCTCACTCCCTCACCTCCGTCAAGTTTTTGCTCAAATATCACCTTCTTAGTGAGGCCTTCCCCACCCAGAAGACTTCCAGTTGCATCTTCCCCTTCCTGCTCCCTAGTCCTCAACGCTGCTTTATTGTTCTTCACAGCACTCATCACTTTCTAATATTGTAGATAATTTACTTATTTACTTTGGTTCTTGTCTGCTCCTCCCCCCTTCCCCCACTGAACATAAACCCCAACAGGACAGGGATTTACATGGTTTATTCATACTGTTTCTTGTGCACCCACAGTTGTGCCTGTGATATAGTAGGTGCTCAGTAACTACATGCCAAAACTAACACACACCTCCAAAACTCTTAGTATGAAAAGGAACTAGGTTCAGAGACTGGCAGATACCTTAGTATATATTTGCCCTTGCTGAATTGTGGATGCATTTTATGAGTGAAGTGGTATTCATCAAATACCTCACTAGAGGTCTAGCGAAGAGTGGAGATATATTTAAAGAGACAAGGTGACCAAAGATGACAAATTAGAGACCAAAACTGTACACAAACAAAGTTTTAGTTGTGTGATACAGACAATAAGTGCAGAAGAGGTTAGGGGTGGAAGAGATGAGTGTTTCGAAGTGAGCTAAGAATCACTTGTCTCCCCCAGGCCTCTAATGGAGTTTTCTGAAGCAGGAGTACTGCTGGAATAATCTCTCACTAACTGTTAATAACAATATTTTGTGCTCACATTGTTCCCTTCAACAAGCATCTTCAGTTAATTTTTGATTTTTATCTAAGCATTCTTATCTTCACCTTATAGTCAGAAAAGTATACATAAACCATAGTTAAGTAACTTGTCCAATGTTGGGGGAATGGACAAAGAATTAATCCATTATCCCAAACTCTGCCCTTTGGCATTCTTTGTACATAGCAAAAACATTTGTGAAGATGTTTTGTCAACCTACTCTCCGCTCAGAGAATAGCTACAAGTGGTTAGCCCAGAAAATATTTAGAGGAGGTCCTTGGGTTGAGATGCTCACCCACAAAATAATTGTTGATGATGTTAGCATCAGAAAACTGGCTGGATGGAACTGTTGGTTTGACAAACATGCTGTTCCTATGGGGTTCAAAAAGATTTGGTCTATGAAAGGATAAATGCATGAGTTCACCTTGAACATGAATAAAATATTTGCAAATTATCCTTAGTATAATTAACGTCCTTAAGTTCAATACCCAGCATATATATATTGAACCCATGAACCATAAAAATGACTATCTGGGAAATAACATTCTTTCTAGAAGTCTGTGTGTTTCCCTTATGGCACCCGAGATGCCAGACCTTGGAGTTATTCTAGAACCTGCCCATTCTCTGGCAAGTTCTATTGATTCAATATCCATTGTTTTAATTACAAGGCTTCAAAAGTCCCTGAAGCACAAAAAGGAAGGATTTGAGAAATACTACATATCAGTAACAACAAGCTAACATATATTGAGTTCTAGGCACCATGCTAAGGACTTCACATGGATTATTGAATTGAATCCTTATGATAACACCTAAGGTAGATACTACTGTCATTGCCTTCTTAAGAATGAGGAAACTGAGATTCAGAGAGGTTGAGTGATCTGTTAAAGGTCACACAGCTAAGAGGGGAGCTAGGAGTAAACACATAGTATGATTCCAGCACTCATTATAAAGGCTTTCGGGTCTGCCTTTTACTTTTTAGACTTGTAAAGACCTCTCTCATGGAGAAGACAGAATTCTTCTTGGAAGAAATGGGTTCTCCTTTCCTTGAATATTCTTTTAGTCTTCAGTTTTCCTTCCCTCTTTTTTCCTCTCATATTCAGTCTCAAAACAAATTTAGCATCCTCACTTCTAAACTAACCCACTTTAGGTTCCTCAATTCTGTCCATGATGCCACCATCTTTGGATGGATCTGGACCAGGTGGTTCCTTTCTCTTTCTTATATCCAATTAGTTCCCAATTCAATGCATTCTTATTTCTTGGTATTTCTAGGATCTGTATCTTCTCCATTTCTGATGCCATCACCTTAGCCAGACAGAACCATTTCCTGCCTGGACTAATGCAATAATTTCCTAACTTTCTCCCTGTCTCTTGTCTCTCCCCTGTGCAGTCCTTCCTGCATTGTACAGCCAGACCAGTCCTATAAAACCACATTCTCCATGATTGCCCCTTGAAAAATTCTCCCAATTGCCCATCAGATTCATTCTCAACTTTTCAAAAGTAGAAATTCAAGGCTCTCTCTCATGTAGCCATCTTAATTCCTCTCCCATAGCCCAAACTCCCCAGTGCAGGAAAGTTCTTGCTTTTCCAAGCCTTGTACCACATTCATTCCTGTCCCTAGACCTTGGCTCAAGTTATTACCTGCACTTGGAATGATTTTCCCTCCTTGCCTGCTCAAATCTCACCAACACTTCATTGCCCATTACAAGTTCTGTCTCCTCCATGAAACCTGCCTTCATCACTTTAGTGAGGATTGATTTTCTCTCTTTGTCACTGCCCTGATGCTTACTGTAAAGGATTTTTCTCTAAAGGTCTTCCTGTTCAGAGGGATTGATTCCAAGGTCCTGAAATGCTGCCTAAAGGGAGAAGGCCTTTTCTACCTTTTTTTTTTTTTTTTTTTTTTTTTGCGGTATGTGGGCCTCTCACTGTTGTGGCCTCTCCCGTTGCGGAGCACAGGCTCTGGACGCGCAGGCTCAGTGGCCATGGCTCACGGGCCCAGCCGCTCCGCGGCATGTGGGATCTTCCCAGACCGGGACACGAACCTGTGTCCCCTGCATCTGCAGGGGACTCTCAACCACTGCGCCACCAGGGAAGCCCCCTTTTCTACCTTTGAGTGAAAGGATTCCAGACACCAATCACATTAAGTTACTGAAAAACTGGGGAATTATTTTGCAGCTGCCAGCTCATCATTTTAGCTTGGGTACAGTTATCCACAATCCATTTCCAAGTCCTTCTCAGTTTTTACATACAGCCAATGCAGGATCTCCAAAGTTCCCAGCACTTTGATAAGCACAAGAAACTTTCTGAGTGGCAAGATGAAGGGGTTATTCTACCTATTGTGTTCAGAACAAATTGCATTTTAAGTGATCTTTAGTTGGCCTTGTTGTTTTAACTCTACCTTTCAGTAAAGAAAATTGTGTCTCAACTTTAGTCAGACTAGAAGTAAATTATATCTACTTAAAATATAGAGCTATTAAAACCCAAAGAGCTACATAAAAAAAAAGCAACTGATGGGCTGAAAAATGCTCCCTTTGTAGAAGAATTACAACCTAAAATCATCATCTTGTTTTACACAACATGACCTTTAGTCTGTAGATAAAATGCATGTAAATGAAGCTTGAATGTCAACTAGATTTGGCCAAGGATTTTTTTCTGGTGCGGGGGGGGGGGGGGGGGGGGGAGGGAGGGAAGGAGAGTTTGAATAATGTAGATTTTTTTTAAATGTCTTTTTTTCCCAGATAAGTATGTTTTATCAGATATAAAGACTATTTTGATAGTTCTCACATAGGTACCTATATCCTAGAGAACATGAGACCCCTAAGAAGTAAATTGTTCTCCTTTCTTAGAAGTTTTTTGCTCTACCTTCCACTCACATTTTGTCAATTTTCCAAATGAAAGCACCCAAAACTTTTTTCAGGACTGCCGCCAACAGGAATCAGCAGGAGTTAACAGCTACGCCAGTCAGAAATGGGGTGAATGTGACTCTCTTCTAGTGGGTGTCAAACCTCGTCATCAGTGGCCATGAAACAGGGGTGAGGCCCCAGGAAAGCCTGAACTGTTGAAGAAGGCTTGTTCCCATATCAAGGCTAATTCTGTTTTGTTTTCAATGACAAGATGATTTAGGTTGGTGTGATGTCACCCTAGGCTTCAAAAGGCCAAATATGATCCCGAAGCAGCAGCTGATAAAAGCACATATGATCAGACAACTTGGCATTCTGAAGAAAGTGGAGATGAAGAGTAAACCCAGAAACAAGATACTGAGGGCTTTGGACAAGGAGGGCTACATGATAAAGTCATAGTGATTCATCTCAGTAACAGCAACAATGAACACTTACTGGAAATCTGACTATACCAGGCACTGTCCTTTACCTACATTATTTCCCTTAAACCTCCTAACAGCCCTATGAGGTGCATACTATTATCTCAGTCTTACAGAGGAGGAAACTGAGGGTTGGGGAAATTAAAAGGCTTGCCCAAGGTTGCCCAGCTACCAAGTTGTGGGCCCGGGATGAGAATCCGTCTGACTCGTGGGTCAGACGACTGCCACAACATACCTCAGGGAAGCATCAGGGAGAGAGAATTGGGCTGCAAACCTGACTGTGAAGAAGGAAGCCCAGGTCTCTCAAGTTAAGGGCAGGAACACAATGGCTGAAGGTGGCAGTAGCACCGCGTGGAGGTGAGCTTGGCCCAGCCAAAGATGGATCCTGAGACACGGGCTCTACAGAGGATGAACAGCCCCTTGGCACTGGAAGACCCGTGATCTGAGCAGTTGTGCTGCAACTCACCCAGAAAGGGCTCTCCGCCCAAGAATCTCTCAGCCTGTCATCTAGTGGGCAGTGGTACAAAATGACAGGCAGGTCTGAGGGATTCTGCTGTCTCCCCAGAGTGGGGTGGCACACTTCCAGGGGGGGACCATGACTTTGAGTTCATTTTATCCTTGGCACAGTGTCAGTGAAGGTTGAAGGAAAGGCAGGGAAATAGCAGAAAAAGATGAGAGTGGTCAATTCACGAGGCCCCAGCAGGTCCATCCTGCTCAGGCTGTAAAGGCTCAGCAGGCTTGTTCCTGCTGCCCTCACCTCTGCTGCTTTGGCTAGAAAGAAGCTAAGAACTTTTGAATAGCCACAGGACCTGAGAGCAGGTCCAAATGGTTTAATGCCTTTAATGTGGTCAACACAACTTCCCTGTCCCTACGGGTCCAGATGCTCAGTCTTGACCCATTTGTTTCTCACGTAAGTCCTTAGAGAATCATGACAACTGTACATCTACACTGAATGCTTTATTTGCATGTGTGCAAAATATGTGTCAATGAAGAAAGTGTCTGAAGGATGTAGCTAAGGGGCCACCTTTCTCCTGTCTTCCTCACATACCATCATGACATACTTCACATACCATCATACTTCACATGAGTGAAGTCTATGGCTGTGTTCACAGTACCAATACCAGACACAGTCTTAGCAGAGATGTAGCTTCAAATTCTTTCTTACCCTTGATACCTGGAAATGGCTTCTAACATGCAAATTAACCCCACAGTGTCAGGTGTGACATCCCAAGTGCCCACGTGCACATGCTGCTATGAGGAAGGCCACGGAAACCCACCTCCCAGTCTCTCCATGTGGGTTATTACTTTGGCTGCCCAGTCTTTTTTTGTTCTGCTCTATCAGGCCTCTGAGCTCTCATCAGGGTCCACTTCATGTGACAGGACCTAATGGGGTATAAGTTTCTCCCCTTCAACTGAAGAGAATAGATGGGGTGTGAAACAAGGCCTAGATATGGGGTTAAATGGGTGGCTAAAAGCTGTCCTAACACTGACTGCTCTTGACTTGGGAAGTCAGCTTATGGGGAGCAAAGGCTTGAGGGCTGGCTCAGCCCCACAGCCTCCCTCTAGAGTGAAACCACAGTCTCAGGGCAGCTCTGTTTCCTTGTGGGAGGTCTTAAACTCCAGGGTTAACCCTATGCTAGAAGAACCCTGATTTTACTAAATTAGCTCTCCAAAGGAACCATCCCTAGCACCCCTCCGTTCCCATGGACCACTGTCTAAATAAGAGGTTGGCAAAGTTTTCTGCAAAGGACAAGACAGAAAATATATGAGTCTTCGTGGGCCGTATGGTCTCTGGTGCAACTACTCAGTTCTATGGTTGTCATGTGTCAAGCAGCCACAGACAATACATTAACAAGTGGGCATGGATGCATTCCAATAAAACTTTATTTATGGTTACTGAAACTTGAATTTCATATAATGTTCATGTGTCATGAAATATTATTACTCTTTTGATTTTTTTTTCCTATCCATTTATAAATTTAAAAATCATTCTTAAGTCATGGGCCGCACAAAAACAAGTAGCAGGCTTGATTTGACCTTAGGCCATAGTTTGTTAACCCCTGGTCTAAATCCTCAGCTTTTACACCCTGGAAGTGACCCAGTTCGAGGGGGAAAGGCAAGGGTTACCTTCCTTTCCTTCAAGGAAATATAGCATCCATACAAGCAGAAGCTGTAACTACAGGTAATGTGATTTTTGTCCCCTGTAAACAAGATAATGCATAGATCCATATAAGTGTACCTCATAGCAGTCATCATGAAAAGTTCTGTTTGCTATAATGCATTACTGCTTAACATAGCTGGAATCTCCTCCTTGAGAATGACCTTCAGAACACATGTTTTTGAAAAGCCATAGTGACAGGAAATCTCCATCCTCCGAAGGTGGAGTTAATGTTTAGAGACAGCCAGAAACAAAACAAAATGAAACAAACCAAACCAAACTGAATGCAAAAAACCATCTCCATTTAATCACCAATAATGATAACAATGGCATAGATACCACTATCCTTTCAGAACCAGGCTGGGAAATCAGTGGTGGGGGTGGAGGTTGTGCTGGAACTAAATAAAGCCATTTTTGTTCAGAACTACTCATTATTATGAGATGAGCCTGCTGCAAACTAAGCTTGGCCCCTAACAATGTGAGTGTTGTTTGGCCAACACACTGCCAGTCAATTCAAAAACATTTTGAGGGAATTTTTGTCAATACTTCAAAGCCAAGAGATTTCACATAAAAAGTCAGATTTTTTACTTTTCTTGACAAAATCAAAAGATCAGGCACACTGGGCTCTCATTCTCATACAGCAGCCACCAGCAAAAGCCTCCCCTATAGACACAGCACATGAACCTTGGGCTGGAGCAGTCCCTACCATGCCCTATGGCCCCCAGCCCAGGGGCAGCTGCCATGTAACCTTGTGCTTATGGCCTTTTCACTCACGATAAGAGTAACACAATCACATGGTTCAAAAGTAAAAATGATGCACAAAGCTATGCAGTGAAAGGCTCATTCCCACCTCATCCCCACCCTCTCTAATTAAATACTTTTGTTAATTTCATTTATTTTTTTCCCCCTTCTTCCTTACACTTTTGTCACTTAAAATATATCCTGGGGGGGGGCTTCCCTGGTGGCACAGTGGTTGAGAGTCCGCCTGCCGATGCAGGAGACACGGGTTTGTGCCCCGGTCCAGGAAGATCCCACATGCCGCAGAGCGGCTAGGCCCGTGAGCCATGGCCGCTGAGCCGGCACGTCCGGAGCCTGTGCTCCGCAACAGGAGAGGCCACAACAGTGAGAGGCCCGCGTACCGAGTGAGAGGCCCGCGTACCGAAAAAAAAAAAAAAAAAAAAAAAAAAAAATATATATATATATATATATATATATGTATGTATATCCTGGGGATTGTTCCCATAGCAGAACATAGAGAATTTACTTATTCTTGTTTTACAGCTACCTCGTATCCCAGTGGATGTATAGGTCAGTTTATTTAACTAGTCCTGTAGTGGACACAGGTTAATAGTCTTTAGTTTTTACAAATATTCTGCAATGAATAACTATGTGCATACGTCATTTCAGAGGTGATAAAGTCTGTTGTGCAGGATAAATTCCCACAAGCAAGATTACTGGGTCAGAGGGTAAATGGGTTTGTAATTCAAAAGTATTGCCAAATTGGCTCCCATATGGGTTGTAGCATTTTGCACTCCAAACAGCAATGCAAGAGCATGTCTGTTTCCCTTCAGTTTCCCCAACAGAATATGTCGACAAACTTTTGCAGTTGTCATTCTGACAGGTAAAAATTATATTTCAGAGCAGTTGTAATTTGCATTTTTGAATCAAGAGTTCTTTTCCTGTGTTTTTAAGAGAAATTTGTATTTCTTTTCCTGAGAACTATCTGTTCCATACTCCTACTGGATTCCTATTTCTGTTGCAGATTTCCCTATTAAATTCTTATCTTTTTAAATCAACTTCTAGAACTGCTATATATATTCAGAAGAGTAGCCCTGTACCTATGATATGAGCTGCAAATATTTCTTTCCAGTTTGTCATTTATCTTTTGCCTCTGTTTATGGTGTATGCGTTTGTTTTTATTGTTTGTGATGCAGTTTTGTTGTTGTGTGTGCTTTTTAAATGTGGTTAAATTTACTTATTTATTTATTGTTTGCTTCAGTCTTTTGAGTTATAGTTTGAAAGAAAGGTATTCCCCATTCCAAAATTAAAAATGAATTTACTCATATTTCTTCTAGCAATTTTAGACTTTCATTTTTTAAATGTAAATCTTTGATCCATTTAAAGCTTGTTAAGGTGCACATTGTGAGAAGTAAAACTTTCTTGGGTGCTCGACCCAAGATTTCAGGGAGGATGATAAAGCTACCAGAATATCCATAAGAGTGAGACCTGAAGAATGGGTGAGAGAGAGCAGCTGATGAGAGGCAGAGGGAGAAGAGGGGTGGCGAGGGAGTGGAGACTAAACAGAAGCAGCAACTCCTGCAGGAGTTCCTGGCAGATGGGTTCCATTACTGGTCAAGTCACTGGTACCCAGGGCCCCTTTTATTACTTTTCTCCAAAGTACCCACTTACTTTTAAAGATTTAATGTGTTTGGCTGTACCAAACTAACTGTAATTAAGTAATAATTAGTTATGTTGCCCTTTTAACAAAGTCATTTACAGCTGCCAATCAGTTTCCGGTCAGACTGTGCTAACCAGAATGACCACACTGAGTTGATGTACTTAGGGCCAAAAGCACAGAACTTAGAAGTGTCAGTTGGCTTAAGAAGGCTCATCTTGGATAAATGAGCCATTCTGGAAGACTTTTTGAAATGCTGAAATTAGTCTGCATACAGCTTACTTCTTTGTTCCTAGATCTCTAAGGACATGGGACTTCTGATTTCACCCTCATTCAAGACCTACTGGTGCTATATAAAAGGGCGAGGGAAAGTGCAGACTTCAACCTTCAGAAGTGGGCACATTGACCTCCATGCTGTACACTAAATAGTTCTCTTAGCAGCTTTTCTGCTCAAGGTTCCCTGAGAAAGTTCTTAAAAATTATTTCCTCATGTGAATAATTCTCTGTTCTGAGAAAAACAGAGAGTAAAAATGCAAAAAATCTGCAAAGGTGAATGGTGAGAGTGTTGCTAAAATAAAGTATGTAAAGGGCTTTTCACCAATTAAGTTGGTTCCTCTGCCCAAAGTAGAGACCCCGAGGGAGAACTGATGAGAGTGAGATGCTTAACATAGCTGACCGTCATCGGGAAGGCATGCTAAGGTCCTTTGTGTTGGTGAGTGGGCACCACCCTTAACAATTAATTCAGAATCTCTGGGAGGTGGGGCCTAGGCATCAGTCATGTTTAAACTCCCCATATGATTTCAATGTGCAACCACTGCTCTGGAACGGTGTTATTCAAAGTGTTGTTCTCAGACCAGCAGCACTAATGTCAGCGGGAGCTTGCTACAAATGCAGAAGCCCCAACTTAGACCTTCTGAATCAGAATCTGTATTTTAACAAGATCCCCCAAATATTCACATGCACATTAAAGTTAGAGAAGCCATGGTCTAGAGGAGCTTTTCTCAAAGTGTGGCAGCTAGACCACCTGTATCAAACTCATCAAGGGGTTGGGAAGGTGGGGGAATGGGGATCAGGGGACTTCTTAAGGAAGCCGATTCTGGAGATTATAATTCTACAAGTCTGAGGGTGGGGCCCTGAAATCTGCATTTTTAATATGTTCCCAGGTGATCCCTAAGCCTACTGTTTGAGAACTACTCCCAAGAGGAATATGATAGTGGTTTTCTCCTGGCCTGCATAGAAAGTCCCTCAGTGACTCCAAAAGGTCAAAGCACACCCACTGCAAGTGGGGGATGAGTTGGCAATAATCTACAAGTGCTTCTCAGCCTGACAAATGTAATGTTTCTGCTGACTTGCAACAGAGCAGGTGGCGATAGTTAAATCAGCTTTCATATTGACACAGAAATGAGTCTCTGCGTCCTCTTGGGTTAATGACTGAACAGGATGCAATTTGGATACATAAGCCTCTACCTTAAAAGCAGGATTAAAAATATAAAATGTTGATGTTCAGATGCATCCTTCTCAGACGATTTCAAAAACCCCTCAAAATGCGCGGTGGAGAGCCAAGAAAGAGTGAATTCCCTTAAGGAGATTTCTTCGTTTTACAGAGTTCTTTTTGAAATTTTTGCTTGGGCCCAGATTTCTAAATGATAACGTGGGTAAAAACTGAATCCAGGAATGGAAAATGTGATCTTTCTCAAAAGATGTGTTTGAAGTGTATAGTACTTCCATGTAGTTTTATTTTATCTTTTTTATATAAAATACTCCTTGACTGAGTGATTGATTTTTGGCTGCGCTGGGTCCCTGCCGCTGCCCGCGTGCCCTCTCCAGCCGCGGCGAGCCAGGGCCACTCTCAGCCGAGGTGCTCGAGCCCCTCATTGCGGTGGCCCCTCCCGCCGCAGAGCATGCACTCCAGGCGCGCGGGCCTCAGCAATTGTGGCTCACGCGGGGGCTCCAGAGCGCAGGCTCAGCAGCCGTGGCGCAGGGACCCAGCCGCTCTGCCGCATGTGGGATCCTCCCGGACCAGGGCTCGAACTCTTCCCCCACCCTCCTCCTCCCCTCCCCCCTCCCCCGTCCCCCCTCCCCCGTCCCCCCTCCCCCCCTCGCATTGGCAGGCGGGCTCCCAACCACTGGGCCACCAGGGAAGTCTTCCATGTAGTTTTAAAAGCACTTCAGCTCATGTAAGATATTTAAAAGCTTCTATAACAGGTTTAAGTGGATTTATCTTCAAATACCTAGGATTCCAAAATATGGCTCACACTTGACTTGAGGTGACAGAACTGAAATCTTTGTCATTTTAAAGTGAAATAAGACCATAGCGGTTGTAACGGATAATGAAATGAAATGGGGAACTGCAATGTGATCTAAATGTAATTGTTAATTACTGAGATAAAATCAGCAAAAGCAAAGAAAGTTAACACTGGAAAAAAGATTTTTGAGGCTTTGATTTAAAGACTTTTTTTAACAGCAGCGTTTCTTAAACCTTCTGGGGGTAGTGCAATGGAGCCCCTTTGAAAATCTAACGAAAAGCTATGGACTCTCCCTAGATACACGCTCCTGCGAGAGCACACGCTGACATTTTCTGAAGTTCCATAGACTGCTTAGAGCCCATATGATGAACCTCAGCTTTGACACTGCGTTTTAAGAAAATTGCTCTATGTTGATTTCCACTATTTGTAACCACTTTAGACACAAGATTAAGTTTCTCTGTAGAAAGGTCCCCGGGGTTGGTAAAATTAGGGCTGATTGTTTTCACTTAAACAGACTATTAGGTCGGCAGTCTTGTGCTGATGACCCGAGGCCAGGTGAAACGCCAGACCACTAGATCATGCCAGGGAAATAATCCCTTTATTGAAGAAGCCTGCGCTCTCTCAGAAATGCTACCTCCGTGCTCTCAGGGGGCCCCTACGAATTGCACAGGCACAGCCCGGGGCTGCTGTGGCTCCTGGCACACCAGAAGGTGAAAACTTATGTCCAAAGTTAGGAAGTAGGCTCTTAAAAAACACTGCCTACTCCCCTCATTTATCTGCAGGCTGAACGACGTCAGAGATGGAAGACTTACCCCTTCACTCCCTCCCCCATTTAACAATGAAGAAAACTGACCCCAGAGGGCTAAGGTGCTTGCCAAGGTGACTTCCCCAGAGGGCTCACACCCAGGACCTCTCCCCACGGCACTCTGCCATGTGGCCAGGGGAGGAGATGGCGTCTAGGGCTCTCTCCCCACACTGTACGCCGCCCACCCCGGCGGGGGCGCGTCAAGGGGAGCTGAGCCCCCGCCTACCGGCACCATGGAGTAGGTCATCATCAACAGCATGTCGTGGCTCTCGGCGCGGATGTGCTGCGCCGGCTCCCCGCCGTGGCTGCGCTTGTTCCGCGCGGCGCTCACAGGGTCTGGCGGTGGCGTGGGCGCCCGGTGAGGTGCGTGACTCAGCTCCGCCAGGAAGGCGCGCAGGGCGCTGTCCTCGCGCTGCTCCCGGCCACGCTGCGCCTCCAGCGCTCGCAGCGCCGCGCTCAGCCCGCGCCACTGGCACAGCGCGAACACCGTGCCCGCAGCATTGAGCGCCGAGAGCAGGGCCACGGCGGCCAGGGCGCCGCGCAGCCCCCAGCCCGCGCCCCCGCGGCCTCGCTCCGCGCCTCCGGCCATACTCTGTGCGCCTCGGGCCGGGTCGGGCAAGGCTCTGCCGCCTTTCAACCCCGCAGCCTTTATACCCTGTGGGCAAGCTGTGGGCTGGTGGCAGCGCCGTGAGTCACGCCGCCCTTTGGCCCGGCTGGCGGGGCGGATTGGGGACAGTAGTGGTGGCGCCCGAGCAGCCCGGAGGGACAGGCAGGCGGAGAGGGGGAGAGGAGCGAGTGGAGACAGTCCGCGGAGGGTGGCAGGGCTCACGCTCCTGGTGCCCGGCCAAGCAAACCAGCAAACCCGTCTCTCCTTCTTTTTCCCCCGCTGCCCTGCGCGTGGGCATTGCCGTGGCCCAGACGGGCAGAACGAGGGTCAGACTGAGGGGGAGAGCAGGAATTCTTATGGCCTGAGAAGTCGCTGGATTCCACCCCCTCCTCCCCCCACACTGCCCTCTCTGGAGAAAAGGATCAGCATGCCCAGATGCCAAGGCATGTGCCCACTGTTCCTGGGAGGTCTGCTGCTGGGCTGGGTCCCAGGCTGCCTATCATTCCTCCCCAGGGTCATAAGGCCTCATGTGGCTACTGAAGACCCCACTCGATCTTTCCTAGGAAGGGAATGGCTAGAGACAGGGAAACGGCTGGCATTGGAGGGTTAAAAAAGCCACCCATCAGGACCAGAAAAGCCCAGCCCTGCATGACAAGCAGGAATCATCTGTGAAGGGAGATTATTCAGGATGTGACAGGCCAAGAACTCTCCCATGAGACCCATATCTGGGAGGTAGCAAGGTGATGAGAAAAAAACCTCCAGAGTGGAAATCAGGAGAACTGGTTCTAACCCTATCCTGCTGCTACCCAGCTGGGGGACTTTGAGCATGTCCCAAGACCACTCTGGACTGATTCTGAGGTGCTTTCTGGCTGAAGGGTTGTGACTCTGGGTCCCTGCTGGACCTTACCTTACTTAGCCTGTCTTACTTGAGGGGGGCAGTTGCCTCATACCTCCTGGCTACCCCTTCACAGCCCCCACCATTTCCTGTTAGCTCATTTGCTTGCTGTGCCTCAAGGCTCACTGTACCCCCCTCCCCCATGCAGAGTCACTTCTCCGTCTCCTCCAAGGACCTCTTCATCCCTATTTTTCTCAGCTTTCTCTAGAATGGCTCTGCCTCCCTGGGGCCCCAGGGCCTGCAGGAGGCCCTGGTGGTGTGGGAAGCCACAACTAGAAGACAAAATTGCGGTTTCCACAGCCCATTATCTCAGAGAAGGAGGTGGCTCCCTGCCACTGAGCCAGCTGGAGCTTCAAGGTTCTGTGTCAAGGTCTGGATTCCTGAGTTTTGATTGGGACATTGACCAACTTGCATATTCTTAAAAGAACATCCAGGATGAGGAATCAGGAAAGCATGAAGGCCCAAGTGGTTCATGAAGGACCTCAACTATGGGGACATGATGTCTGGGAGGGGATGGGGGTGATACAGAAAATGTCCAGTTCCTCCCAACTCCAACATACTATGACCTATTGGAAGAATTGCCATGTGCCCTCATCTCTTTTCATCTAGGCATAGGATGCCAACTGTCAGGCTTAGGACCAATGGGGAGAAGCCATGGAGAGACAGAGTTGGAGGTCGGTCGGCCCCAGTAAGATTTTCATTATGTCACTAAAAACTTACTGAGCGCCTACTGTGTGCTGGACACAGTAATGGGTGTTGGAGGTACAGAAATGAACAAGACAAGCAGCTTTTGCAGTGTAAGCAGTTGGAGTCCCATGGAGCCTCCTGAGCTCTTTATCCTAACATTCATACAGTTTCTGTTGCCTGACTATCTGTCACCAATGCCCACCATTAACAACAGAGTATACAGCTCCTGAGGTTAGGGGTCACATCCTGTTTAACCCTGTCTCCCCCCAACAACCAGCACAGTCCCTGGCTTAAAATGGCCATTCAATAATTACCTGTTAAATGAGCAAATGAACAAACAAATGAAAGGCTGTATGGTGAGGGCGAGGCTATGTTAAATGATGTGTGTGTAGGGGTGGTAGGGCTTAAGAATGAAACCCTGCTTATGCCACAGAACAGGCCCCACCTTCCTTGGAAGGCTGCCTGTCTAATGGTCAGGAGAGTGAAAGTAGCCTGACACACACATCCCCACCCCTTCTGGTTCAGGGCCCACAGGCAGTAGAAGATGTTCAATGGACTTTAGTGTGGTTGGCTGTGGGCTGTCTGAACTTGCTGATATCCATATACTGTGCCTGCGCTGTTGACCAACTTCTTAGTTCTTCCAGATCTTGTTTCTTTAGTTGGGTTATAGTATGCTTAAGGAAGGGACCTCTCTTCACTGTGTCCATCACAGCATGGACTTGGGCGAAGTAGTAATATTTGATTAATTGTCCATGCTTTTTGAGGAACAGGACTTTGAGTGGGTGGTAAACTTGGCCTTTTGTCTGAATACAGTGACTTTGAGGTTGGTTATGTGGGACACTTCAATCTGTGGCTTCCTAAGCCTCCTGAGACTTTTTGAGAGGCTGATATGTCTCTGTAGGCTGCCCTGTCTAGTATTCTCTGGATGAGCTGGTACATTCTACTTATTATTAAAAAATAAAGTTAGCTATTAATCTGGCCTGTTTTGTTGATATAGGGGGTTCAAGATACAGCGAGGACATGGGGAGGTATCTGACTTTCCTTTTCTGGAGACCAAACAAGCCAAGAACATCATGTGCTATCTTTACAATGAGAAGTAGTTTTTCCATTAAAAGGCAGATGCTTCATTTCCAAAGGTTAAATAGAATGGTCCTTAGAAAATGATTCCAGCTGGTTAACTTTAGGGCCCTGGAGAATAAAATCCAATTCAAGAATATACTCCAACTTTAATTCCATGGCATTTTCTCCTGATTGTGAAGTGAATAATTTTCATTTACTTTAAGGCCTGGCACTTAGGTATTTTGGTCCAAAGGTTGGCAGCTATGTTGTGACTTCTGATGGTGCTTTGCTGCCTCCCCAGCCCCACCCTTCCTCTTTGCCACTGGTTAGGGAGAAAGTCTCTCTAATAATTGCCAGCATGTACGTCTATCTTCCATCCAACCACCTCTGGTTTTAACTCCCCATTTCTACATTTTAACCCCAAGAAACTTCAAGCCACCCAACCAAAGTTAGAAATTCTCTCATTTTCCTTGTTTGTTCACTCGTTCATTCATTCAACCATTCATTTATCCAGTTATTTAACAAATCGAGTGCTTACTATCTGCCAGGAACTGTGCCAGGAGCTAGGAATAAGATAGAGAGCAAACCCAGACACCATTCCTGCCTTCCTGAAGGCCTACAGTCTAAGAGGGGAGACAGATTAACCAAGTACTCACAGATGCGAGGGTATAATTCTAAATGAGATGATGAGATGGATGCCCTGAAATAAAGGAGTGTGATTCTGTGAGATTATATCACCGAGGTACCTGTCCTAGACGTGGAGTGTGGTGCCAGGGAAGGCTTCCCAGAGGAACTGATGGTGCTTGAGTTGGAAACTAAAGGTGAGTCGTCATTAACTAGGTGACAGTTTGGGTGGGAGAGTTGCAGGCAGAGGGGAGAGCATGTGTGAGGCCCTATAGCAGGAGGTACCATGGCTTATTTGAGGAACCATTAAGAAGGCCAATGTGGCTGCAGCATGGAGAGCACTGGAAGCAAGGAGGGGAGGGAGTGAAATGAGGCTAGAGACAGAGTTAGGGGCCAGTCTCTGTGGGTGGGACTTTGTAGGCCTGGGGTCTTTATTGTTAGAGGAGTGGGAAGCCAGTAAAGGGTTTTAAGTGTATGTGTGTGTGTGTGTGGGGGGGTTGGTTTGGTGGATGACAGATGACAGCGTTTCGTTTTCAAAGATTACCTTTTCTTGCAGGATGTGCAGTGGCTCCTGTCACTACAGAAACTATGTATGATCTCTGACCCTCACCAGGCTAAATCTCAGCCTTTAAACCCACTTTTCCAAATGAAATAAGAAAACATTGAGTTCTAGAAAGTGCCACTTTCTCTTTCACTGCACATTTAAAGGTATTTAAAAAATAGAACTGCAACTAACGTTTAGATGATTTGGCTAATCTTGATACTAGCTGGAGTTTTTATATAATACCCAGCAGATATTTGCATTTTCTGAGAAGTCAGCCTTTGGTGCTTCAGGCTGAGACCACCAAATCAGGTTATGCCTAGGGTTAGGAATAAGGCTATATGATATTGCTTCCCTTATGAGATTTTGGTCTAAGTTGATCAGGTAACAGATTTCCACCTATCATAGTTATAGTTTCTTAGGCCTTTGAGCAGCCCAATTATTGTTGGACATGGAGCTGTCCAAGGTTGTACAGTAGTGCTATTTCAAATTTCCCCTCTACCCTTTCTGTGCTTTGTTTCCTTTGTTTGCAGTAAACATACCCCCCCATCCCATCCTGCCCTTTTAGCACATGGTAGCCAATTGTCACAGATTGGGTTCCCTGGAGCAGATACTGAGATGGAATTTGGGGTGCAAGATATATATTAGGGATCAGCATCTATGAAGGAAAGAAAGAGGAAGCAGGATTGGGCAGAAGGAGAAGTCCAACTCAGTGCAGTCCTGCCAAGCCTTGGCCAGCCCACTGGGAAGCTCTGGATTGAGTATTGCCCATCAGTCCTGTGTCAGGCCAGAATGACTGGGCTTCCTCCCTCTTCTCTCTGGGTCACGGGGCAGATGTGGGCTGCCCTGGGGAGGGTGGCCTTGGGCCAGGTGGCTCTTGAAGCTGAGGCACACCTTGACCTTACTCCCTGCAGAAAGTCCTTCCTTGAAGGGGGACATGGGCACATCTCCATGTCCACATTTCCACCTGATTAGTGACAGACAGGTCCCCAAATTCCAACATTAGTAGACTCTTAATTGTAACCTTGTCAGACTGTTGAGAGAAGTCTTCTTTTTCATCTGGAGTTATGGCCTTTCAGTAAATAAAAGAAGTGATTGTTTTCAGAGGCTGAAGGAAAAATATGAAGAGGAGCTCCAAGACTGGCTTTGAAATGGCTAAATCCGTGGAAGTAAGATAATACTGCAAAGCCCCACTTAAGAAACCTGAACCGCTGTTTTTGAAAGGACAAAACAAAGCTTTATATGTGTAGAGCAGTTCAGTTTTCAAAGTACTTTCTCATGCCATTTGAACCCCATAATAAGCCTGTGAAGTGAGCAGGGTAAGTCTTACAACCACTTCACAGATGGAAAAGCAAGGCTCAGGTGGGGTAAGTGCTTTGCTCAAGATCATCCTGTTGTAACCTCAACAGCATTTATCCATGCCCTCTTCATTGAAAGTGGGAACCTTCTTGGCCCAAATTTTGGCCAGTCAGGAATGCTCAAGATCATGGGCAGGAAGTAGGGAAAAATAGGGCAGGGAAAGGATTCAATTTGATGAAATGGAAAAGGGCTTAGAGTGGCACTTGGCTCCAAGGCTTAAAAACAAAGGCGGCGTAAGCACTGAATGCTAGAATGTGTGAGCTTCACAAGGGAGAGGAAACCAGTCCCCAGTCTAACATTTTATGGAGGGTTCACAGAGAGCAATGATGTCAGAATATGATTTCCTGGAGACTAGGTAGTGGAACCAACATCTCTGCATCTCAGAGATGAATAGTGAATCTGAAAGAAAGGTGAACTAGGAGTCTGAGAGCCCAGGACCTTTTCTTCCTGGGATCAGAAGCCAGAGTGACAAGCAAGATTATATATACCTCATCTCTCCAGAGGCTAAGTGGGAGGGACCAAAAGGGATTCCTGCCAATATCAAGACTGGAGAAGATGGCACTACATCTACAGAGCCAGGGGACTGAAGCCAGGCATTGGAGGACTGCCCCCAGCCAGGGGGAGTGAAGATCAGACTACAGACCCTGACTGCGATGACTTCTTTTTCTTTTTTTCTTAAGAGATGTGCACAGCTGTGATACTGGGCTTTATCTCTCCTATCCTTCTCTCTCTCTTTCTTTTTTTCATGATCTTACAAAACAATTAGGAATGAATTATTCTTGTGTGTCATTTTACCTTCTTTCTTTTTAAAACATGTTATCGTGGTAAAAACACTTAACATGAGCTCTACCTGCTTTACAAAGTTTTAAGTATATGATACAGTATTGCTGACTATAGGTACAATGTTGTACAGCAGATCTCAAGGATGTATTCATCTTGCTTAACTAAAATATTACATCCTTTGATTAGTAACTCTCTATTTCATCTTCCCCCTCTCACCCCCCGTCTCTGGCAACCACCATTCCACTCTTTGATTCTATGAACTTGACTATTTTAGATACCTCACATAAATGAAATCATGTATTTGTCTTTCATGATGACTTTTTTCATAATGCCTTTTTAGCATAATATCCTTAAGGCTCATCCATGTTGTCTCATATAGCAGAATTTCTTTCTTTTTTAAAGGCTGTATAATGTTCCATTGTATGTATATACCACATTTTCTTTATCCATTCATCTGTTGATGGACATTTAGGGTTGTTTCCACATCTTGGCTATTGTGAATAAAGCTACAATGAACACAGAAGTGCAGAAATCTCCTTGAGATCCTGATTTCAATTATTTTGGGTGAATACTCAAGAGTGGGATTGCTGGATCATGTGATAGTCCTATTTTTAACTTTTTGAGGAAACTTCATACTGTACCATAGCAGCTGTACTATTTTACAATCCTACCAACAGTGTACAAAGGTTTTAGTTTCTCTACATTCTCACCAACACTGTTGACTTTTGGTTTTTTGATGATAGCCAGTGTGAAATGATATCTCATTATGGTTTAGATTTGCATTTTCATGATGATTAGTGATGCTGAGCAGTTTTTCATGTACCTGTTGGCCATGTGTTTGTATTATTTGGAGAAATGTCTATTTAAGTGGTTACCCCATTTCTTTAATCGGGTTATTACTTTTTGTGCTATGGAGTTGTAGGAGTTCCTTATATAGTTTGGAGATTAACCCCTTATCAGACATATGGTTTGCAAATATTTTTTCCCATTCCATATGTTGCCTTTTTACTCTGTTGATTGTTTCTTTTGCTGTGCAGAAGCTTTTTAGTTGGATGTAGTCTCACTTGTCTATTTTGCTTCTGCTGCCTGTGCTTTTTGTGTTAGATCCATGAATCATTACCAAGACCAATGTCATGAAGAATTTCCACTATGTTTTCTTCTAGAAGTTACAGAGTTTCAGGTCTTACACTTAAGTCTTCAATCCATTTTGAGTTGGTTTTTGTGTATAAGGGTCCAATTTCATTCTTTTTTATATTTATATCCAGTTTTCTCAACATCATTTATTGAAGAGACTATAATTTTCCTTTTGTGTATTTCTCAGCACACTTGTCAAAGATCAATTGATTGTATATGCATGAATTTATTTCTGGGTTCTCTATTCTGGTTCATTGTCTATACTTCTGTCTTCATGCCAGTATCATACTGTTTTGACTACTATAGTTTTGTAATATACATTGAAATCAGGAAGTGTGATGTCTCCAGCTTTGTGCTTGTTTCTCAAGATTGATTTGGCTATTCATGGTCTTTTGTGGGTCCATATGAATTTTAGAATTGTTTATCCTATTTCTGTAAAAAACTGCCATTGGGATTTTGATAGGGATTGAATCTGTAGATAACTTTGGGTACTATGGACATTTTAACAATATTAAGTCTTCTAATCCATGATCACAAACTGTCTTTCCATTTGTGTGTATTTTCTTTGATTTCTTTCACCAGTTTTGTAGTTTTCAGTATGTAAGTCTTTTACTTCCTTAGTTAAATTTATTCATAAGTATTTTATTATTTTGTGCTATTGTAAAGGGACTGTTCTCTTAATTTCCTTTTCAGATAGTTTGCTGTTCGTATATAGAAACACAACTGATTTTTGTATCTTGCAACTTTACTGAATTTGTTTATTCTAACAGTTTCTAATGGAGTCTTTAGGGTTTTCTATTTATAAAATTGTGTTTTCTGTAAAGAAGGACAACTTTATTTCTTTCCTTCCAGTTTGGATGCCTTCTGTTTCTTTTCTTACCTATTTGCTCTGGTAGGACTTCCAGTACTATGTTGACTAAAAGTGGTGAATGTAGGCATCCTTACCTTATTTCTGATCTTAGAGGAAAAGCTTTAGTTCTTCACTATTGAGTATGATGATAGCTGTGGGCTTCTCATATATGACCTTTATTATATGGAGGTACTTTTATGCTGTTCTTAGTTTGTTGAGGGGTTATTATCATGAAAGAATGTTGAATCTGTCAAATATTATTCTGCATCTATTACAACAATCATGAGATTTTTTTCCTTTATTCTGTTAATGTGGTGGCTCACATTAATTAATTTCCATCTGTTGAAAGATTTTAGCAACCCAGAGATAAATTCCATTTGGTTATGGTGTATGATTCTTTTAATGTGCTGTTGGGTTCAATTTGCTAGTATTTTGTTGAGGATTTTTACATCTATATTTATCATGGATGTTAACCTGCAGGGTTTTTTGTTGTTGTTGTTGTTTTTTGCGGTGTCTTTATCTGCCTTTGGTATCAGGGTAATGTTGGCCTCATAAAATGAGTGTGGAAATGCTCCCTCCTTTTAAATCTTTTGGAAAACTTTGAGAAGGATTGGCATTAATACTAATGTTTGGTAGATGTTTAAATGTTTAAATGTTTGGTAGAATTCACCAGTGAAGCCATCTGGTCCTAGGCTTTACTTTTTTGGGAGGTTTTTGATTACTCATTCAATTGCTATATGAGTTATAGGTCTATTCATATTTTCTATGTCTTCATGATTCAGTCTTGATTCTTGTCTTCATGATTCAGTCTCATGAAACATACATGAGTGTATGTTTCTAGAAACTTACCAATTTCTTCTAGGTCATCCAATTTGTTGGTGTATGATTATTCATAATAGTCTCTTTTGACCCTTTTATTTCTGTGGCATGGGTGGTAATGTCTCCTCTTTCATTACTGATTTTATTTATTTGAGTCTTCTCTCTTTTGTTCTTAGTCTAGCTTAGGGTTTATCATTTTCATTTATCTTTTCAAAGAACCAGTTCTTAGTTTTGTTGTTTTTTCCTGTTGATTTTCTATACTCTATTTATTTCTGCTTTAATCTTTATTTCCATTCTTTGACTAATTTTGGCCTTAGTTTGTTCTTTGTTTTTCTTGAGGTGTAAAGTTAGGTTTTTATTTGATATCTTCCTTCATTTATAGTGTCGGCATTTATTTCAATAAAATTTCCTCTTAGTATATTTTTGCTACATCCCATATGTTTCAGTGTGTTGTATTTTGTTTTTGTTTGTCTTGAGGTAGTTTTCTAATTTTCTTTTTGATCTCTTCTTTGAGCTAATTGTTGTTTAAGAGTGTGTTGTTTAATTTCCAGACATCTGTGAATTTTCCAGTTTTCCTTCTGGTATTGATTTCTAGTTTAGTTCCACTGTGGTCAGAAAAGATAATAATCTTAAATTTGTTAAGACTTGTTTTGTGACCTAACATGTGATCTACCCTGGAGAAAGTTCAATGCGTACTTGAGAAGAATGTGTGTTCTGCTGTTGGGCAGAATGTTCTCTGTATATCTGTTAGGGTCATTTGTTCTATAGTGTTGTTCAAGTCCCATGTTCTCTTATCAATCTTCTGTCTGAATGTTCCATCCATTATTGAAAGTGAGGTATTGAAATATTCTACCATTTTTCTATTGCTGTCTATTTTCCCCTTCAGTTCTGTTGATGTTTACTTATATGTTGAGGTGCTCTGATGTTGGGTGCGTATATACGTATATATATTGTTATATCTTCCTGGTAGATTGACACTTTTATCTTATATACTTATTTGTCTCTTGTAACAACTTTTGCCTTAAAGTTTATTTTGTCTGGTATAAGCTTAGCCACTTTTACTTTCTTTTGGTTACCATTTGTATGGAATATCTTTTTCAATCTCTTCATTTTCAGCTATGTATGCCCTTAATCTAAACTGAGTTTCTTGTAGACAGCATGTAGTTGGGTCTTGTTTTCTTATCCATCTAGTCACTCTCTGTCTTTTGATTGAGGAGTTTAATCCATTTACATTTAAAGTAATTATTTACAGGGAAGGACTTCCTATGACCATTATGTTAATTGTTTTCTTTTAATCTTGTAATTCTTTTGCCTGTCTTTTTCCTCTCTTGCTGTCTTACTTTGTATTTTGTTGATTTTTATTTTTGTATTGATAGGCCTTGATTCCTTTTTCTTTTGTGTAACTTTAGGTATTTTTGTGTCCATGGTTACTTTGAGGCTTACATAAAACATCTCATAGTTGTAACAATCTATTTTAAGCTGATAACTTAAATTCAATCACGTACAAAGACTCCACCCTTTAATTTCTCCTGACCCTCCTTATGTTACTGTTGTCACAATATACATGTATTCATGTTGTATCTCTTTTAACATATTTTTTAGTTATAGTTATTTTTAGTACTTTTGTTTTTTAACTTATATACTAGAATTAAAAATGATTTACCCACCACCATTACAGGAATACAAAACTCTGCATTTGTGTATATATTTACCTTTACCAAGATTTTCATGCTTTCTTATACTATTTTGTTTTTAATACCCTTTTATTTCAATTTGAAGAACTCCCCTTTAGCATTTATTATTAGGAGGTCTAGTGGTGATGAACTCCCTCAGCTTTTGTTTGTCTGGAAATTCTTTATTTATTTATTTATTTTTTTGCTGCACCATATGGCATGCAGGATCTTAGTTCCCCAACCAGGGATCGAACCCATGCCCCCTGCAGTGGAAGCACGGAGTCTTAACCACTGGATTGCCAGGGAAGTCCCTTATCTTCATTTTTGAAGGACAGTTTTTGCCAGGTGTAGTAATTTTGGTGGCAGTTTTTTCCTTTGAGCACTATGAATATATCATACCATTCCCTTTTGGCCTGCAAGGTTTCTGCTGAGAAATCACTGATTGTTTTATGGTGGCTCACTTGTATGTGACAAGTTGCTTTTCTCTTGTTGCTTTTAAAATTCTTTGTCTTTGACTTTTGACAATTTGATTATAATGTGCCTCAATGTGGGGTTTTGTGGCTTCTTTTTTTTGGTTCACCTTATTTGATGTTTTTTGGGTTTCTTGGATCTGGATGTCTATTTCCTTCCCCATATTAGGGAAGTGTTCAGCCATTATTTCTTTGAATAAACTTTCTAGTCCATTCTCTCTTTGATCCTTCTGGGATCCTCACAATGCATCTATTGGTCTATTTTACAATGTCCCATAAGTCCCTAAAGCTTTCTACACTCTTTTTCATTCTTTTTTTCTTTTTGCTCTTCTGACTTATTTTCAATGACTTGTCTTTGAGTTCACTGATCCTTTTTTCTATTTAATCTAGTGAGTTGCTGAGCTCCTCTAGTAAATTTTTCAGTTCAGTTATTGTGTTCTTCAGCTCCATGATTCCTGTTTGGTCCTTTTTTAAAACATTTTCTATCTCTTAGTTAAAATTATAATTTTGTTCATGCATTGTTCTCTTGAACCCAGTGAGTATCTTTATGACAGTTATTTTTAATTCTCTGTCAGATAGATCATATGATTCCATTTCATTAGGGTAGTTCTCTGGAGATTTATGTTGTTACATTGTTTGGCACACCTTTTCCTCGGCTTTCTGTGTTAGTGTCTGTGCACGAGACAAAGCAGACTGGCCTTGTACAGGAGGAGACTCCCACCAATCAGCCTGGCTAGCAATTCTGAGGGCCTCTCAGTCTTTCACGCTAACCTAGTCCATTTCTTTTGTTCTTTGCAGTCCCCAGGTGTCTAGGGTCATTGGACACTCTGTCCAACTTCTTCCCTCCACAGGGAGAATCCGGGAACTGGGTTTTTTTTAAAAAAAAAAAAACCCTGCTTGCTCTATGCTGAAACATGAAAGGATACTATGGTGACTGCCAGCCCAAATCTCTGTCTCTGTTCTCACTAGCCCCCAGGTGGCTAGATTTTGCCAGGTCACATCAACATTCCAAGACAAGCAAGTCAGAAGCCAGTCCTGTAGGAAACCTCCAGAAAGTTGTGGTATTAGAAGCCTGAAGAAACCTTTCCCTTGCCAAGGAGAATCAGGCAGCTATGGCTTTTGTTTGTTCACTCTGTGCTGAGTAGAGGGGAGAAGCCATGGTATCTACCAGTCCACATGGCTGTCTCTGTTCTCCTCTGTGTGGTTAGACTGTGCTGGACACATCAGAGCTCCAAGACTGGCAAGACGGAAGCCAGTTCTATGGGAAGCCCCCTCAGAAAAGTTGGGGCACTGGACATGTGAAACAACTCTTCCTTTCTAGGAGAAACTGGGAGCTAAGGTTTTTCTTCTTGATCATATAGAGCTGTGCTGGGGGTAGCAATTCTGGCAAAAGGATGTCCCTAATAGCTTCAGTAAGTCTGGCTTACTGTTTGCCTGGGGTGCATGAGACTTTCAGTTGGTTTCTGGATTTCTCACTGACTGAGGGAATTTGTCGATGAATTGCTGCTGAATTGGTGTGTTTGTGGGGGGAAGGAGGGCCCAGGTCTTCCTACTCTGGTATCCTTCTCAGATATTACTCTGAGATGACTTCTTGAATGGAATCATACTGCTTTCTTAAAGCTGGGCATGTAAGCACCTGATCTCTAAATTGCCCCTTCTTCTGTGTTCATAAGAAGGCACCAGTATCTGGCACCAGTAGGTATCCTGGCAAAGGGACCTGGCTAGATGAGAGGGAGAGGAATCATACAGGTGCACTGAGTTTATCTTTGTTCCTGAGAGTAGGAGGTGTGAGAAATCTGGGAAATGAGAGTCTTCCTCCTGTGGCCTTGATAAGGGGACTAATACCCACCATTTGTGGGTCTGCTCCTTCTTAAGGTACCCTAGCAGCTGGAATGGAGCCCAGAGAGCAGACATAAGAAAAGACTACCATAAGAGGGACCAGCAATACTTAGAAGAGGCTTGCATGAAACCAAGCCAATAGAGAACAATGATAACTTTAAAAATAAGACTAGGATGTAAAGATTGCAGTAGAGCACAAAAAGACTTTCTGAAACCAGAAGATAAGATCTGCAGACAAATTAAGTAGATAGAAAAGAGGTAGTACTTAAGTAATACGAAGTAAAATTTCCAAGCTAAATTAAAGGACTGAGTCTGCTGATTGGAAGGTTTCAGTAAGTTGTGGGCAAGACAAATGAGTCATAGCTTGGTAAATTCCTGAAGTCTGAGAATAAAAAGAAAACCTATACTCTTCCAGAAAGAAAGTACAAGTTACTTACAGAGGAAGAAGTATCACGGGGGCATCAACTTTCTTATCTATAACACTTGAGGCAGAGAAGACTGGAGTGAATCATGTAAAGATTACGAGAAAAAAAAAAACTGCATACTGAGAATACTGTAGCAAGGTCTTACTCCCCTGTCAGAGTGATAGAAATATATTTGAGTATATGCAAGGATTCAAAGGACATGTCACCCACATCTTTCATCAGAGAAAAAGATGTTAAGAAACGATCTAACCAAACAATAAATGAATCAGCTTAAAGGCTTCAGGATAGAGGGAGGATGGAAAAGAAAACAAATAATGTTGAGCAAGAATCTGTACAATATATAATTAGTTATATTTGGATGGATAATAAAAGAGCATTTAGGAATGTGTAATAGAAGTGCTCAAAATAGAAGAGACATATTTCAAGGGAAATAGCCTGGAACTAAAAGTACTGAAGGAGAAAGAGGGGAAGTAAAAGTTTTCCACAGGTCTCATGTTGCTGTGTGAGAGTGGGAAGTGAAAGCATTCTAAAGATTTCATCCTGCAGAGAAGGAAGAACAGCAGGAGAATAGAGAATCTGGAGGAAATAGTTGGATACATCTTCATATAATGGGTCTGACTGAGTGACACAAAGGAGGCAGCTGGTAGAATGGAAGAGTACAGCTCCCAAACTAACAAGGAAAATAAAAGAATTGAATAGCAACTTGAGTTAATTAATACAAAGGAAATGGGGGGGGAGGGATGAAATAACTAATGAACATTAAGTGAAATAAAAGAAGTCACTGATGACTTGTTTGCTAAATACAATACATACTTTTCAGCCTAAAGGTCAGTCTTGTTTGACCTCTCTGCAACCTTTGGCACTCTTCATCACTCCCTCCTTCTTGACACTCCTTCCTCCCTTGGCTTCCATGACATTACTTTCTTCTAGTTTTCCTCCTATTTCTCTGACCATTCCTTCTCAGCCTCCTTCAACTGCTCTTCAACCTCTGTTCACCTCAATGGCCAGTATTCTCCTGGGTTTTGCCTTACAGCCTCTCTATAGACTCTCTCTTGGTGACTTCACCTACTTCCAAAGCTTCTGACCACCACCTACCATGGAGGACTCCCAAACTCTGTCTGTAGCCTAGGCTTCTCTTTTGAGCTCTAGACCCACAGGGCCAACTACCAATGGCCTCCACCTGGAGGCCCACAGTGACCTCAAACTCAACACATCCAAACTTTCCCCAAGTCTCCTGCTCCTTTATTCCCTCAAACAAAACAAAAACCCTTATCAAGCTGATGGAAGGAAACAGCATACCATTTTACTTTTTATTACTTTATTAGTGATGGCAAGGTTTTAAAAAATATTTTATCAATCAATTGCATGTGTGTGTGTGTGTGTGTGTGTGTGTGTACACGAATCCTTTCCCCACTTGATATTCCTTATACCCCTTCCTTCCTCCCTGCCCTGTGCCTTAATTTGGGTCCCCATCATGCCTCAACCAGACAACTGCAGCACTTTCCCTAATGCTCTTCCTGTTCCCAGTCTGCTAGTTAATGCACCTATATTTGACTCTTCAGTCCCAGTGATATGTTTATCATACAAATCTGATCATGTCACTCCCTTGCTTAAAATATTTCGGTTGCTTCCTATTGCCTTCAAAGTGAAAAACAAACTTGCTGGCATGGTTCACACAGGGCCCTCCATGATCTGACCCCTGCCTATTCCCTCTGGCCTGTCTCTCACCATTCCACACTGTGCCTTATATTCCTTCTCCCAGCTTCCTGGAGGTACCTGCTCCTTCCCTGCTCCCTGCCACAGCAGCGCTCATCTCTAGCCTGTTTTGTCCTTCTTCCCTTCTCTATCTGCCCAACTTAAATTCATTCTTCAAAATTACGCTAAGTGAAATAAGTCAGACAGAGAAAGACAAATACCATAAGATATCACTTATATGTGGAATCTAAAAAAAATAAAATAAAAGAACAAACATAACAAAACAGAAATAGACTCAGATACAGAGAACAAACTAGTGGTTGCCAGAGGAGAGAGGAGTGGGAGGATGGGCAAAATAGGTAAAGAGGATTAAGAGGTACAAACTTACAGTTACAAAATAAGTCATGGGGATGTTCTGTACAGCATAGGGAACATAGCCAGTAATATTGTAATAACTTGTACGGTGATAGATGGTAACTAGACTCATAGTGGTGATCATTTCATAATGTATAAAAATATTGAATCACTGTGTTTTATACCTGAAGCTAACATAATATTGTATGTCAACTATACTTCAATAAATAAAACACTGCACCTCTGGTGGTCCCTCTGGAGAGCCTTCCTCATCCCTGACCCCACCTCCTTGGGAGGGTTAGCTGCCCCAGCTATGTGCTCCCACTGCAATTGTGTTTACCTATCCTGGTGTACATCCCATCATTTTACAGTTGCCTTTTTACCTATCTTCCTGCCAGGCTGTGAGCTCCTTAAGTGTAGGCCTACATCTTGCTCATCATTATATTCTCAGAACTTAATGCATGCCTGGCATACAGTAGACATTTAATGCATTTTTGAATGAGTGAGCAAATACCTGATAAAATGAAATATCTTTCCTACAGTTTCTTTCTGAGGCCTCCTTTCCTGACCACAGGATTCACTCGCAGAAGGGGAAGTAATCACAGTTGCACACTGCCATCTCCTCTGCCCAATGAGAGAGGGTGCTCCTTTGAGAAACTTTCTCCATCCCAGGTGGTGTTTGAAGGGGGTTCTCTACATCTGCCTACCTTGTAAAACTTCCCTGCCTTTGGCCCTGGCCCTCTTGACCTTCCTGGGGAAGCACTACTAATACCGATGTCTTTCCCCAAAGCTCCTCCCTGTTTCAAAAGAGACTAAGCCTGAATGTCCAAGCAGATACTGAAAAAGGGGCCAAAGCCCCAGGGGCCAGTCAGTTCTAAAGGGTGCCTTGTTGGCCTTCCCTCCCCTTCCTGTTTGCCATTGCCTGGTTCATGCTGAGTTGGGGGTGGGGTGGGGTCCTGTGTGCTGAAGCTGGAGCCTCCTCATACAGTGCTTCAGGGTATCTTAGGGTGGACTATGGCTATGATGGTGAGAGCCCAGGGCTCTGGGATGGGGGACCAGAAGGCAGGAGGCAGGGCAGGGCAAGGACATGGCTCAAACTTGTGTGAGAGTGTATTAGTTAAGGCTCTTCAGAGAAACAGAACCAATAGGATGTGTATAGAACCAATAGGAAAAGTATAGATAATATTTAGATAGTCTGTATACACACACACGCATAAACACACACACACACAGATTTATTATAAGGAGTTGTTCATGTCATTATGGGGGGTGACAATATGTGCAGGGTGTTGGCAAGCTGGAGACCTGGGAGTCTGATGGTGTGGTTCCAGTCTGAATGCCAGCAGGCTCAAGGCCCAGGAAGAGTCCATGTTTCAGTTCAAGGCCTAAGACAGGAAAAAGTCAAATTTTCAATTTGAAGACAGTCAGACAGGAGGACTCTCTCTTACTTGAGGGAGTGTCAGGCTTTTTGCTCTATTCAGGGCTTCAATGGATTGGATGAGGCCTACCCACATTAGGGAGGGCAATCTGCTTTACTCAGCTGATTTCAATGTTAATCTCATCCCAAAATACACTCATAGAAACACCCAGAATGTTTGGCCAGATAGCACCCCGTGGCCCAGTCAAGTTGACACATAAAATTAACCATCACAGAGAGCAATAGGGTGAGCAGAAAACTCCTAACTCTAGCTTTTGGAAGATTCTCCCCCAACAACATACACCCCTGCCCTGTTATTTAGACTTCCCAGAGAGGGTGGTTCCACCTCCTAAGAGGCATTTTTGGAAATTTATGGAGGCATTTGTCACAATGATGGGGGTGGTGGTGCCACTGATACTTAGTGGACATGGGCAGAAATGTCAGATGTTCTACAGTGGTCAGGACAGTCCACACCCAAGGGACTATGTTGCTTGACTTTCAAACATCCCACTGGATGTTCACGTCTGTGAAAATCTTGTTCATAATTATCTGGGTCTAGCCTCCAATTTCATTTTATATATAAACACAAAGGATTTTTTTTTAACAGTTTTAACATACATTGAATTTCTCAGGAGTGCAAGATTGAATGAAGGTAGTAAATTTTGTTCAGAATTTTTACTGAGGGTTGTTCACCATTCTTGAAAATAATATGAATGGCAATGCCAATCACAGTAGGTGAGTGGCCCTTAAAACACATGTGTATCTGTGTGCATTTATATCTATTGAATTCATGGTCATTCTGCATGTAGGTGCACACATCCAGCTACTCACTAGATCTTCCAGTTGTAGTTGTGTACACATTTTTTTCAGGTATTGACATACTTATTATTTTACTTTAAAACTGCTTTTCTTTGTTTCTTGAATATAATGCAGTGAATGTATTAATTTTTCTGAAATTATGGATTTTAGAAGGGAAATTCTTTGTATAGGCAAAGAAACCTCTGGTTTTCATTTGAGCATAACAAAGGGAGAGTTACAAATGATTTGTTATAAAAAGAGCACTGGGTTTAGTGTGACAGAGAGCCACTATTCCAAGTGAGCCAGTGTCCTGAAGAAATGCTCATCTGTCTGTCAGTCCCAAGCCTGGCCCCAGGGGGCCTGTGTACAGTGAGGAGACTGGGTCCCCAATAACTTTTTCTTCCACTTTGTGGTAACTTCAGAAATTAACAGATCCCTAGGCAAGTGGCTGATGTGTCCTGCTCCTTAGTGTCACTGGATATTACTTTGTTTAACCAAGGGGTGGAAGGATCAAGAGGCTTCCTGCTTAGTTCCTCCCAGGAGCTTATAGGCTCTGCCTCCTCCATGAAGGCTGCCTGGATCAGTTCCACCTCAAGAAACCTCTCTCTCGCCTCTCCTGATCTTCCTACGCTTGCTCCATCTTAACTTCTTTCCATGAGTTCATTTCCTGTCATCTCCTCAAGTGGATTGTAAATTTCTTGAGGGGAGAGCTTGATGTGTCCTGTGTCCTAAGGTGCTCATTAAGGATGTTGAATGAATGAATGAGTGAATAAATGAGTGGATATATCATGTGGAGGGAATATTGGATTGCTTTACTAATTTAATCCCAGTGTCTGTGGAAATCAAATAGAAGGGACTGTTCTGTGCTTTCTAAACAGCCAGCTCACCAGCTAGCCCCCTAGTGGTGCCTTGGGCTTTAATCAGCAATTTAATTAGCCCTGGCACCTGATTCTAGAAGAAATGGAGAACAGCAATGAGCTCAAGCAGGAGAGAGCTGCGCTATCACCAGCGTGACATATGGCACCATGTAACACCTGCCAGCTTCCATTTAGGTTACTTTACTTCTAAATGTTAGAAGTGTTCATTCTTTTGAGATGCTACATAATTAAGACCTTTTATTGACTGCCTGAAAACAAGAATCTGAGCTACTTTTGGATGATTAGGAGTGTATACAAAGTAGGAGGTGTAGTGGGTGTAGGGAACACAGTTCTGGATTTGGATTCAAAAGACTGGCTTGATCCCTGACTTTTCCACCAGCTAGCTGTATGGCCATGGACAAGCCAGTTCATACTTCCAGGTTAAAAGTCTATGAGTCAATGAAATGCAGTAAACAACTATTTAAAGGAACTACACAGTGATGCATTGGCAGAGATAGATGTGCCATGGAGCAAAAGATGCTTAAGCTTTAAAGCCCCTCATTACGCCCTGTGCCTTTGAGTTTGAATGCTGTCATATGTACATTGTTCCTTTCTTTAGGTACTTCACATAACTTAGACAATTCTGATAAAAAAAAAATATGAGTGAAAGTCTAGATACCTGGGATTTACTAGTTTTAATATTAAACTTGAGCCACGTTGTACATTTTTTTGTAGTTGAGAATTGTCCCAGCAAGAATTTTCTGCTGTAAGGTCCATGTCATATTCCTATTAGTTTTGCTATAGTCTTATTCCTCATTGTCCAGGAGTTCTGGACATTTGACTTAAATACTGCAGATGCACTTTTCTTCCTTTGTTTTCCTAGAAGAGCTTTGCCTCTGGCCTCTTGGAAGGCATGGCTGGGTTAGGTAAATTATGCATTGAGTTGACAGCCTTCAGTAGAACAGATCCTTATTCCATAGCAACCTGATTTGGACACCTGCCTTAATCAAACTGAGAGAATTTGGGGGGACTCAGGAATTCTCTTAATTGTTGGGTAAGTATGAGAGACAAGCTCCATGGTTTAGCATCATACTGTTAGCCCAAGAAGGCAGAGCAGAGAAAGCAGATGGTGAAGGAGGTGAACATCTTTAGGCTGAAATTTCTTACAAGCACCCACAAGGCATCTCTCCTCAGCTTGCTTTTCAGAACCACTATAAGGGCCTTGCAGCCTGGTTTGCATACCCACCCCGATCAACGTGGGGACTGTTTATCTGGGCTTAGGAATTCTCTTAATTAGTTTTTCTTGTTTACTGGTATTTTATTCCCTTTTGCCTGAAGGAGAGAAAGAAATGTTTTCTTTGTTTATTCTTCCTGGTCATTTTCACCAAAAATGAGGTTACATCTCCACTTCTGACTTCAATTTTTATCGAAGATGAGCCCCAGCATTTTCTTATTGTTTTGCTTATGACCTCTGTTTTCCCAGTATAATCATTTCCTCCTCAGAATTATGACCCACTAGGATCCGTATGGCTGACAGTAAAAACTCCAGATCAGTGGACAGCTGAAATGGGTTTACAGGTAACATTTACTTTGCCTGTCTGAAACCTGCATTATCCATTTATGCTTTTCCTCATTTAAGTTTAATTTCCACATGTTTGTTTGTTAGTTGGATTTAAAATCGCGCTTAGTTTTAAAACAGCTTTGAATTTGCCTTTTATCTTTTTGGCTCAGATTTACCTTTTAGTTTATATTATTTCTGTTTCATCCTCAACTAGCCATGAACTGGATTAGAAGAACCGGGTTATACCCCAGCTCTGATCAGTGTGCCCTTGTCACCCAGCATGCATTACTTAATTTCATCAGACTGGGGCTTAATAAACATGATGGTCCCTCTCTTTACAGTGTTTGAGTGTCCTATGAATTGGCTTTGTTTTATTCATTCTTGTTTCTGTTAGCATTTTTAGAACAATTTTCAAATTTATATGGGAGCACAGTGTCATCATATGAGCCTAATGGTAATTAGGAATGGCTAGAATAAGTGCCAGCATAGTATTTATGATTTATAAATATTGATCTTGGGAAATGCTGAGAAATGTTTACATTTAAATAAGAAGAGTGTCTATCGTGTTGTGGGGTTGGAGGGCTGTCCTCTGAGAGGAGAATGTGGGAATAGCCCAATTCTATGGGCTGCCTGGTTTTAAAATAGCCCCAAGCTTGTCATCGTGCTGCCCAGTCTTCAAGGGGGCTGAGAGATGCTGTGAACAGTGCCAGAAGGGCCACATTTTTGTATAGGTTAAAAAAAAAAAAGCAAGACCTCTATGTCTCCTGGTTTTATGCATGACACAGACCCTCCTCCCTTCTGCCCTGCATGCCAGTCTCCTGCTGTCCTGTTACAGTTGGTGTCAGAAACCTTGCCTGTGGTGAAGTTCAGCCTGTGAGCTTCAGAGACTTGGAGTGTTTTCTTGTGGCGGGGAGGAACCCCTGCAGTGATTAGGAGGTGGAGAAGGGACAAAGCGTGGGGCAGCCCAGAATGGAAAGCACTGGCATCCTTCTCTCCCTCCCGCGTCTTCTCCGCAGGCCTTGTGAATGGCAGAGCTGAGACAGAGCTGACTTAGGGAGTGGGCTGCTTTCAGACACACCGGCAGAGGAGGTGGTGCAGGGTGCGGACATGTAGGTCTGTGCTGAACTTTACGGTTTGCAAGTGCTCTCACATGATCTTGAGGGGGTAGGTCAGAGGCTCCAGAATCATGTTATAGTCATAAAAATTGGATTTCAGAGTGGTTAAATGAATTTCCCAAGAGCACACAGTTTTTAAAGAAAGGGTAGAGCCAAACCCCAATCCAGAAATTTGGCATTGGAAGCCTCCCATGCCACAAAACATCTCCCTCTCTTGGTTCATCTTTGGTGCCTCAAGTTCAACTCTTCAAAATGAATTTCTGTGGGAATGTAATGGATTTTTTTCTCCTATGAGATATCCATATTTCAATTCTTGAGGAAACATTAAGCCTGAGCGTGAGTTAGTCAGATGGCTCCTTCCCACTTGAGTGCAGACACGATAGAAGGAGTTTCTCGTCAGGTGGGAAGGAGAGGGCTGGAGAAGCCAGGCAGGCAACTGCAGGCCACCCAAGGGCCTGGACTCTTGGGGTGGTGGGGCTGTGAGGATGGGTCCAAAGAAGGCAGCCCAGGAGGCCACTGGAAGAGTAAGCTTGGGAGGAGGGTAGAAGGTCAACTGCCTTCTTTTTACTGGGCCAGCTAAGGCCTGTCCAGGGCCCTTGTGGTTCCAGCAGTCATTTGGTATAGCAGAAAACACTGAATTCCTTGGAGCCGTTGAAAGGCTTTCATTCAAGCCTCAATGGCTTTCATTGGAGGCTTGAAAGTTTGGAAGCTCTGTGTAAGAAGCAGTTTAGGAACAGTTCAGCCAGAAGTGGGTTGTGTTTCCTGCAGACCTATAATTCTAGGAACTGCACTGTTTCCTAATGGGATCACTGGCTATGGACTCATGGAACTGAAAAAGACTCCAGAGCCAGAGCGGAAGAGAAACTTAGAGATCCTGCTGTCAGGGACTTGCCCAAGGCCACACGGTAAGTTAGTTTCACCCCAAACTGTTGCAATCAAATGTACTCACAAAGACCTCACAAGGGAGTTTGGGGAGGGAAGGTGGAAAACATGTTGTCAAACATTAGAGTATGACAAGTTCTCCTCAGAAAGTTCTCTATTCTACCAGGAATTTTAAAAGTGACAACTGAAGGGGGCCTATGATATATTTTTAAGCGGTTTGGTGGTGTTTCTGACATTTGAGTATTTCCAGTTTGTTTTTACAGCTTGGGTGGTGAACAGCAGCAGCAGCAACAAACTCTTATATCACACTTCTCTCTAAAAGCCAAAGCAGTTCCCTTCTGTAAATATAGTGTACAAAAAGAGAGAGGCATTTGCATATAGTAGCTCTCTGTATTAATTTTTCCCCTGTGCTTCCAAATCAGGCTAGGGGGTGCACAGTCCAGAGAAAGCCTCCATCTGTTCTCGGCAGGAGATCAGGGGAAGAAAA
Organism: Mesoplodon mirus; assembly: GCF_964341445.2. Taxonomy (NCBI): domain Eukaryota; kingdom Metazoa; phylum Chordata; class Mammalia; order Artiodactyla; family Ziphiidae; genus Mesoplodon; species Mesoplodon mirus. Next base: position 94,716,165 of record NC_138979.1, read on the forward strand.
CTGCCTGGCAAGCAGACTGCCTTCCTCCAAAGAGGCCAGGGCCCTTAAAACTCATAGATGAGCTCCCCCCCACCCCCGCCAGCAAGGAGGCAGGAAAGTGCTCGCACCTGTGCACTCAGTCCACCTCAAGTCCAGGAAGCAGCCCTGGCAGCCAGCGGCGGGAAGGCCGCACGTACAGGGGCATGGGAATGGAGTTGCGTCCCTACCTTCTCACCTCTGGCACAAGGCAGGAGCGTGCTCCCTGGCTTAGCTGCTGCTGTCAGGAATTTCAGTTTTCAGGCTTCTTTTCTAAGCAGCGTTTCTCTCAGTGTAGTTCACAGGATGTTGTTGAATTCCCCTTTCCTTCTTTTCAGGGAGCTCCTCTCCGTGAGGGCCTAGGCCTCCCCTGTCTCAGGATTCCCGCCTGCACACTCTCTCATGGGCCTCCAGGGCCAGAGGATGAGTCCCTAGTGCTGTCCATCTGCTCTGTTTCCGCCTGCTCAATCCGGCAGATATTCACTGATGACAGACTCTGGGTCAGGTCTGGCATGTGTGGCAATGGAACTGTCTGCTGTCTGACCTTGTGGAGGCTACAGGCCAGTGAGGGAGACAGCTATGGGGTCATGAAGGGAGAGGGCTGAGAGGGACCTCAGGAGTGGGGTTGATGATGCAGATTCCATGTCTCCCCAGACTGAGGTATCTTTTGTCTTGTTGGGGCCACAGAGAACTTCAAGAATTGCCAGTGTCCGTAAACAGAGACTCTGGGAATGTCCTTTTGTCTTTCCCACTCACTTGGCACCTGACCGTGTACTGTTTTGTACTGGACTGTTGCTTAGCTGTGTCTCTGAGTTCTTGCCTCAGCCAGATGACGAGCCTCTTCAGGTGGTGCCGCCGAATCCCATCTGCTTTCCCTAGTGCTTCCTCAGCCCAGGGCCCCGGGTGGAGGCAGGTGCTCCCTTCACAGGTGTTTGGCAAACACACTTGTGCTGGGGGGAGTCAGGCAGCTGGGACCTGGGGTAGGGCTCATGGCCAGTGGAGGCCTCAGGGGCTTGGCTGGCTTCCTTTGGCCCCCTTCTCCTCTGAGTGTGGCTCTTGACACAACCTGATTTGCTCCCAGACTTAAGGCCAATGGCTCATGACATAGTGGTGAGCAAGGAACTGGGCCACAGGCTGTGCCATCGCACAGAGGGGAAAGAGCATTTGACAGGGGGATCTAGGTTTGGACCTCAGGCCCTCCAGTGCTTGTTAACTTGGGTCTCCACGTCTGTAAAATGGGATGATGATGTCTAGCTCCTAGCCTTGTGAAGATTAAAAGTAAATGTGTGTGAAAAAATGACGAAAGTTTGATTGTTGCTTCATGGCCTATAAGGGATTTCTCATCCCTGATCTCATTTCAACCTCATAGTAGAGCAGGCATTATTATCATTTCCATTTTACAGATGAAAAACCTGAGGTTCAGAGAGTGTTGACCTACTAGAGATCACACACTATTAAGAGGTAAACTGGGCCTGGAGCCTAGCCTGATTTTGGCCAACCTCTGTTGCTATCTGTCTAAAAGGACAGCTAGTACATGTGCAGTGTGGTAGTGGGTTTTAAAGTCCTCTTGTGCCCACCAGCTGCTTATTTCTCCTAGAGGAATGTATAAATGCAACATATTGCTATATATAAAATACTTAGGGCATGATTTTCATGAAACTGCTGCAGCCAATGAAGCAATGAACCTTTGGTAATCATGTGGATACAACTGCTTAACTGGCTATCACTTATTGGTGACAATGACAGGTTATGAGGATTGTGTAAAAACTGTTTGTAAGAATGTCTACAAGGTTTAATTATTACCCCTGGTGAGATATTTTGACTATGCTACAACATGTGAAAGTGTTTGTAAGAACTGTATGTGCTTCTGCATCTGATAGAATCTGCTTATATCTTCAGGAAACTTTGTTATGAACAAATTCAAAACAGAAATATAGATCAATGGAACAGGATAGAAAGCCCAGAAATAAACCCATGCACCTATGGTCAATTCATCTATAACAAAGGAGGCAAGAGAAAAGACAGTCTCTTCAATAAATGGTGCTGGGAAAACTGGACAGCTACATATAAAAAAATGAAATTACAACATTCTTTAACACGATACACAAAATTAACTCAAAGTGGATTAAAGACCTAAATGTAAGACTGGATACTATAAAACTCTTAGAGGAAAACATAGGCAGAACACTCTTTGACATAAATTATAGCAATATCTTTTCCGATCCACCTCCTAGTGTAATGGAAATAAAAACAAAAATAAACAAATGGGACCTAATTAAACTCAAAAGCTTTTGCACAGCAAAGGAAACCATAAACAAAACAAAAAGACACCCCACAGGATGGGAGAAAATATTTGCAAATGAAGTGACTGACAAGGGATTAATCTCCCAAATTTACAAACAGCTCATGTAGTTCAACATCAAAAAAACCCCCAAATAACCCAATCAAAAAATGGGCAGAAGACCGAAATAAACATTTCTCCAAAGAAGACATACACATGGTCAAGAGGCACATGAAAAGATGCTCAACATTGCTAATTATTAGAGAAATGCAAATCAAAACTACAATGAGATATCACCTCACACCAGTCAGAATGGCCATCATCAAAAATCTACAAAAAATAAATGCTGGAGAGGGTGTGGAGAAAAGTGACCCCCTCCTACACTGTTGGTGGGAATGTAAGTTAGTGTAGCCACTGTGGAAAACACTATGGATGTTTTTTTAAGAAACTAAAAATAGAGCTACCATATGATCCAGCAATCCCACTCCTGGGCATATATCTGGAGAAAATCATGGTTCAAAAGGATACATGCACTCTAATGTTCACTGCAGCGCTGTTTACAATAGCCAAGACATGGAAGCAACCTAAATGTCCATCGACAGATGAATGGATAAAGAAGAAGTGGTACATACATACAATGGAATATTACTCAACCACTAAAAAGAATGAAATAATGCCATTAGCAGCAACATGGATGGACCTGGAAGTTATCAAACTAAGTGAAGTTAAGTCAGACAGAGAAAGACAAATATCATATGATATGACTCATATGTGGAATCTAATTAAAAATGATACAAATGAACTTACTTACAAAACAGAAACAGACTCCCTGAACTTAGAGAATGAACTTATGGTTACAAGGAGGGAATGGTGGGGGGGAGGGACAGATTGGGAGCTTGGGATTGACATGTACACACTGCTATATTTAAAACTGATAACCAACAAGGACCTACTGTATAGCACAGGGACCTCTGCTCAATGCTCTGTAATAACCTAAATGGGAAAAGAATAAATACACGTACATGTATAACTGAATCACTTTGCTATACACCTGAAACTAACACAACGTTGTTAACCAACTATACTGCAATATAAAATAAAATTTTTTTTTAAATAAAAAAGAGAAAACTTTGTTATGAACAAATTTAAATTACTCTTTCATGTCTGATTTCAGATATTTTAAGTGGTGCATCAGAGAATAGGAATGTTGATTATAGTGTTTATAAGGAAATGGATGAATATTCTACTCATAACTATTAAAATCTGCTAGACTTAGGCTAAACCTGATATATCAAGCTATAATAAAATAAGGTGAACATATTCCATCTTTAGCATGATTAGGGGAGAGGGTGTAGGGATGAGAATCCTAGGCTGAGCTTGGAAAGAAACAGCGACTGCTTGGCCAAAGGAAAGGGAGGTTGTGCAAGACAACAATGGGGTGGACAGGTGATGGCCCAGGGCAAAGTCTGGCAAAGTGCCTGGCCCTTTGTACTTGGGCAGTGAATGCAGAGGGACCAAGATCCATCCATTGTCTTCAGCTCTGCAGGCTACTTCTCAGGGTGTTTCCTGTGGAATTTCCAGAAGAGAGCCAGGGTGGTCAGCTTAGAGGAATACGTGGTTCATGTTGGAACACTGGACATACCACATTACTGGAAAGATACACACTGGATGATCTGCACAGTGAAACTCAACTTCCCAAATGCTGGCAATGATAGGAGATTCAGTTCCAGTGACCAGTTGTTTATTGAATGGATGCCAGTGCAAATCAGAACAAATGCATTCTAACCATGACAGTCACAGGAAGGACACAAAGAACGGAGTGTCCCTGATCCCATGAAACAGCTCAGTGGAATCTGTGAACTCTAGAACCTAGAATGGGAGGACTCTTATATCCCTTCCCCATGACCAGCCAAGATTAAGAGCCCTGGGAGGCCTGAGGTCACAGAGGTCTGGGCATCTGTGGGCCCACTCTCTTCCCAGAAGATCCCTCACCCACATGGGGTCATGTGCAGAGCATGGGTGGTATGACTACTAGATGGGAGTCTGGCTCCTGACTGCAGGTGGAGTGAGCACAACTGGAATCTGGCAGGAGATCCTTGGCACTGGTCAACCCATCAAACGAGGTAAGTCCTTGGAGTCTGAGCAGGGACAGGAGACTATTCCATGCTTTGGCAGGGAGTGGGAAGATGTTAGAATGGGGGGCTCAGCAATAAAACGGACAACCTGGAAGAAATGGATAAATTCTTAGAAATGCACAACCTGCCAAGACTGAATCAGGAAGAAATAGAAAATATGAACAGAAAAATCACAAGCACTGAAATTGAAACTGTGATTTAAAATCTTCCAACAAACAAAAGCCCAGGACCAGATGGCTTCACAGGCGAATTCTATCAAACATTTAGAGAAGAGCTAACACCTATCCTTCTCAAACTCTTCCAAGATATAGCAGAGGGAGGAACACTCCCAAACTCATTCTACGACGCCACCATCACCTTGATATCAAAACCAGACAAGGATGTCACAAAGAAAGAAAACTACAGGCCAATATCACTGATGAACACAGATGCAAAAATCCTCAACAAAATACTAGCAAACAGAATCCAACAGCACATTAAAAGGATCATACACCATGATCATGATTCCTGGGGTTTATCCCAGGAATGCAAGGATTCTTCAATATATGCAAATTAATCAACGTGATACACCATATTAACAAATTGAAGGAGAAAAACCATATGATCATCTCAATAGATGCAGAGAAAGCTTTCGACAAAATTCAACACCCATTTTTGATAAAAACCCTGCAGAAAGTAGGCATAGAGGGAACATTCCTCAACATAATAAAGGCCATATATGACAAACCCACAGCCAACATCGTCCTCAATGGGGAAAAACTGAAACCATTTCCACTAAGATCAGGAACAAGACAAGGTTGCCCACTCTCACCACTCTTATTCAACATAGTTTTGGAAGTTTTAGCCACAGCAATCAGAGAAGAAAAGGAAATAAAAGGAATCCAAATCAGAAAAGAAGAAGTAAAGCTGTCACTGTTTGCAGGTGACATGATACTATACATAGAGAATCCTAAAGATGCTACCAGAAAACTACTAGAGCTAATCAATGAATTTGGTAAAGCAGCAGGATACAAAATTAATGCACAGAAATCTCTGGCATTCCTGTACACTAATGATGAAAAATCTGAAAGTGAAATCAAGAAAACACTCCCATTTACCACTGCAACAAAAAGAATAAAATATCTAGGAATAAACCTACCTAAGGAGACAAAAGACCTGTATGCAGAAAATTATAAGACACTGATGAAAGAAATTAAAGATGATACAAATAGATGGAGAGATATACCATATTCTTGGATTGGAAGAATCAACATTGTGAAAATGACTCTACTACCCAAAGCAATCTACAGATTCAATGCAATCCCTATCAAACTACCATTGGCATTTTTCACAGAACTAGAACAAAAAATTTCACAATTTGTATGGAAACACAAAAGACCCCGAATAGCCAAAGCAATCTTGAGAACGAAAAATGGAGCTGGAGGAATCAGGCTCCCTGACTTCAGACTATACTACAAAGCTACAGTAATCAAGACAGTATGGTACTGGCACAAAAACAGAAACATGGATCAATGGAACAGGATAGAAAGCCCAGCAATAAACCCACGCACATATGGTCACCTTATCTTTGATAAAGGAGGCAGGAATGTACAGTGGAGAAAGGACAGCCTCTTCAATAAGTGGTGCTGGGAAAACTGGACAGGGACATGTAAAATTATGAGATTAGATCACTCCCTAACACCATACACAAAAATAAGCTCAAAATGGATTAAAGACCTAAATGTAAGGCCAGAAACTATCAAACTCTTAGAGGAAAACATAGGCAGAATACTCTATGACATAAATCACAGCAAAATCCTTTTTGACCCACCTCCTAGAGAAATGGAAATAAAAACAAAGATAAACACATGGGACCTAATGAAACTTAAAAGCTTTTGCACAGCAAAGGAAACCATAAACAAGACCAAAAGACAACCCTCGGAGTGGGAGAAAATATTTGCAAATGAAGCAACTGACAAAGGATTAATCTCCAAAATTTATAAGCAGCTCATGTAGCTCAATAACAAAAACACAAACAACCCAATCCAAAAATGGGCAGAAGACCTAAATAGACATTTCTCCAAAGAAGATATACAGACTGCCAACAAACACATGAAAGAATGCTCAACATCATTAATCATTAGAGAAGTGCAAATCAAAACTACAATGAGATATCATCTCACACCAGTCAGAATGGCCATCATCAAAAAATCTAGAAACAATAAATGCTGGAGAGGGTGTGGAGAAAAGGGAACACTCTTGCACTGCTGGTGGGAAGATGAATTGGTACAGCCACTATGGAGAACAGTATGGAGGTTCCTTAAAAAACTACAAATAGAACTACCATATGACCCAGCAATCCCACTACTGGGCATATACCCTGAGAAAACCATAATTCAAAAGGACACACGTACCCCAATGTTCATTGCAGCACCATTTACAATAGCCAGGACATGGAAGCAACCTAAGTGTCCATTGACAGATGAATGGATAAAGAAGATGTGGCACATATATACAATGGAATATTACTCAGCCATAAAAAGAAACGAAATTGAGCTATATGCAATGAGGTGGATAGACCTAGAGTCTGTCATACAGAGTGAAGTTAGTCAGAAAGAGAAAGACAAATACCGTATGCTAACACATATATATGGAATTTAAGAAAAAAAATGTCATGAAGAACCTAGGGGTAAAACAGGAATAAAGACACAGACCTACTTGAGAATGGACTTGAGGATATGGGGAGGGGGAAGGGTAAGCTGTGACAAAGTGAGAGAGAGGCATGGACATATATACACTACCAAACGTAAGGTAGATAGCTAGTGGGAAGCAGCCGCATAGCACAGGGAGATCAGATCGGTGCTTTGTGACCGCCTGGAGGGGTGGGATAGGGAGGGTGGGAGGGAGGCAGACGCAAGAGGGAAGGGATATGGGAACAGATGTATATGTATAACTGACTCACTTTGTTATAAAGCAGAAAGTAACACATCATTGTGAAGCAATTATACTCCAATAAAGTGGTTAAAAAAAAACAAAAAGAATGTGGGGCTCAGAACAGGTCTATGGAGTTGAAGAAACATGGCTTTTTACCTCAACTTTGCCATCAACTGAGCAACACTGGGTAGGTGGCTCCATTTCTTTGAGCCTCTGTTTCTTCATCTTCATCTGTAAAATAGGGATGGGCATTATAACTTTCTTGTTAGGCCGTTGAGGGTAGTAAATTAGATAATGTATGTAGAGCACGCAGCACTGTGCCTGACACTTGGAGACTTACCACACAGTAAAGGAGCACCCTGGCCACAGCAGCCTCATGGGGGTGGTGAAGCAAGGGCCCCAGAAAGCATCCTCTGACTTAAAGGTAGGTCTGGATCCTAGACTTCTGGCAATTCCCAAAGCTTCCTCTTGGAAGTTTGGGGGTGATTGGAGGGGTGCACAGTCCAGTTACCTGGCTATGTCAAAGTGTAAAATCTCCATTCTTACACTTTCTGCCCCAGATCCTTTCAAAGGCAGAACAGAACTGTGGGATGACTCTGGACTAAGTGTCAAGAGAATTGAGACTGATTCTGTCACTCCCTGGCTGGGTGACCTTGGACAAGTCCTGTAACCTAGGCATGGATTTCTTCATTTGAAAATTGGGGGAAAGGTCATTTGCTCTATTTGTCTGTCATAGGATCAAATCCAACCTCTTTAGCCTGGCATTCAAACTCCTTTCATTATATTCCCTGATCTCAGCTCCTGTAAATCCTCTTCATACCCACATGGGCCTGCGAAGCTAAACCTTTCTTAGCCTTTCCTTCATACCCAGACAGAACCTTCTTGCCCAAATCTTGTGTGTCTAAACACCTTTGCATTCCCTACAGCATTTAGCACAGGGTCTTGCATAAAATAGATGATTATTTTATCAATTAGGATTAGGTTTGCTTACATGTGACAGGAAAATGAAAATAGTAGCTTAAACTAGAAATTATTTCTCTCTCATAGAAAACAGGTCCAACAGAAGTAGCCCAGGGCTGGGATGGTGTCTCCAGGTAACAGGGACCAACGCTCCTTCTGTCTTCCTGTTCCACCATTCTTAGCACATCATCTCATGGTACACTATGGCTGCCAAGTTCCAGACATCTCATTCTCATACTCATTCAGCCAGTATAAAGGAGAGAAGAAAGAGCACAAAATTTGTCTTCTCTCCCTTTAGGGAGACTTCCTGGATGCTACATGTGACTTCTGCTCATATCACCTTATTGGCTAGAACTTAGTGACGTGGTCATTCTAGCTGTAAGGGAGGCTGAGGAATATACTTTTTAACTGAGCATATTGCTATTTCTAATAAAATTGATAGGGAAGAGGGAGAGAAGAGATACTGACATACCCATATGGTTACCTCTGCCACAGTTATTAAAAGAATAAAAATTATGAAAACACACTACTGGGACTTCCCTGGTGGCGCAGTGGTTAAGAATCTGCCTGCCAATGCAGGGGACATGGGTTCAAGCCCTGGTCTGGGAAGATCCCACATACCGCGGAGCGACTATGCACGTGTGGAGCCTGTGCTCCGCAATGGGAGAGGTCTCGGCAGTGAGAGGCCCGCGCACCACAACTAGAGAAAGCCCTATTTAAAAAAAAAAAAAAAAAAAAGAAAACACACTACCAAGTTTAAAGCCTCATACAATGGATGAGATTATGATTACAAAATACTTACCTTGTTCGAAATGGTACTGGTGTCCTGATCTTTAGGTTAGAAACAGCCGAATTCTTCTTCACCTCTGGTGGGAATGTGGTGACATGTTTTTTTCATAGAATGACAATTCAGAGCTATAAGTGAAGATACATTTTGGCCCTTCTCCCTTACCACATTTTACGAATGAGGAAACTGAACTCCAGAGAGGCTAAGTAATTTGCCCATTGTCCCATGACTAATGAAGGAGCTAGGACTAATACTTGAGTTTCTGGACTCTATCAAGGGTTTTTCTGCTCCTCTGTGATGAGTGGCCCATTCAGATTCTGGAGGCCTTGAATTCTGTGGGTATCCCAATCCTGGCTGGGGACGCTGCTTGTAGGCAGATCTAGGTCACCATGTTGTCAGCTGCATCCCTGCTGGCGTGCAGTTCAAAAAGCCTTCCATCTGGAGAGAGGGAAACATCAAGAAATAGAGGAGCATGGTATTTAAATAATGAGGCTTTTTTGCTCACAGCAAATAATTACCTCCCTTCCTTTGTACCTAGAATGCACAGGGTCCTGAATGAGGTCCTGAAAAGAAGCATAAGAAATGGTTGCTGCCCTTGAAGATGTGGATGTATGGATTCATTTTTCTTTTCATTCATTCATTAAAACATTATTTATTGAGCATCTACTAAATGTAGACACTGGGTGCAGCACTGGGGATACAATAGTAAACTGTGCAGACATGCTTCCTGCTCTGAAATTGCTTATAGTCCAGTGGAGGACAGAAACCAGTAAACAGGCAACTACAATATGGAATTAAAAGTGCCCTGATGGGAGGGGACAAGGTACTCCAGGTATGTCACCTGGACTAGGGTGTTGGGGGTAGGGTCAAGACTTGATGGGTGAGATAACATTGAAGTGGAGACCTGAAGACTGAGGATGTGTAGGCCAAGGGAGTGCTGTGTGAGGGGCACGGAGGGTGGAAAGGAAGAGTACTCCAGATGGAATGTCCAAAGGATTGTGTGTGTGAGGAGCTGAGAGGGCTTTATCATGACCAGAGTGGGACAGGCCTTGGTGACCATGGTGGAAGAGAGGCGTGGGGAATGTTGAGAAATGTGACTGGAAAGGTGGGCAGGACTTTGAAAGGCCTGTTGGAGAGTTTATATTTTATCTTGAGGCTAGTGGGATAAAATGCTTGAGGCATATTTGTATTTTAGAAAGAGTCCTCTAGCCTCAGGGTAGAGAATGGATTGGAGGGGCAGGTTAAGATGTGGGGAGACCACTTAGGAGGCTGTTGCAGTGCTGGTGGCCTGAACCAGAAAAAGGCCCTGAGAGGTAGACAGAAGTTGATGGATTTGAGATATCGCTGAGAGGTACAACCGACAGTCTTTGGTGACTAGTTGGAAGTAAGAAACTAGAAAGACAGAGGAAACTAACATTCATAAAGAAAAATGTTAAAATAACAAAGACAGATGTTAACAAACAAAGCCATGGAACAAGAGCTCTATCCAGAAAGAAAATGGCGGCATGATCCGTGTGTTTTAAGGAAGGGATAATTGCTGTGGGCTGGAAAGATATTAGAGCGCTTCCTGGAAGAGTTGAGATTGGAGCTGGGCCTTGTGTATGGGTAGGATTTTGGTGAATGGAGAGAACATTACAGACTGAACAATGATGCAAGTAGGAGTACTGAGGCAGAACGGTGTGTGATTTTTTTAGCAGATGGTTTGGTTGTCATTTTCTTGGGAAAGCCACAGAGAGCTGGTTCTCCAGGGGGTGCAACTAAAACTTTTGCTGAAAGGAGGGGCCGGGGAGATGAATCTCATTGCTCTTTCAGAGTGGTACAGAGTTCTTTGTGTATCCCAAGGCCATTTGTGTTGGAACCTCAAGGGTCTGTGGACCACTAGACAGCCCAGCATGACCAAAACCCCACAGATCTCAGCTTCCACCAGGAAAAAGACAAAAGGTCCTCCTTCCCCCAAAGGAATGGTTTTATGCTTGTGGGTCTTTTGCAGTGACCCAGGTCCCCATGTTTAGAGCTGCTACACCAGGGTGCTGCTTTATAATTTCTAGACCCCTGCAGAACCCTGCCTGGAAGCCTGCATTGTGAGTGAGGCCTGTGGACCCAGCAGAAAGACTTCTTGAGCCCAAGACTGTGGAAGACACAGCTGTGTAACCAGGTGTGTGGAGCAGCCTCTCCGGCCCTGGGGGTAAGTGTCCTGCCAGGCATCATGCCCTGTCTGACCACCCTGCCCTACACCTCTGGGTACTGGCTCCAGCTATGGCCCCCTGATCCCACGTTCTCTGGCTCAAAACCTGCTGGCGTCTTCTGTCTTGGTCCAGCCTCCAGTCTCTGACACTGCCTCTGATCTAAGGACTGCTGCAATCTTCCCAGGGACCCCTTTCTAGGGGCATTGGCCCCTGACAGTGACCTATAAGGTAAATAATTATAACCTCCAATTGACCAGCAGCACCACTTAAGGAGCCACAGTGCCCTGGAGCCGTGCTGGACTCCTCATGCCTTCAGTTCTAATGCTCATGATCCTTTTGCGAAGCCCATGTTATCCCATCTTACCGAAGAAGAAACTGAGGGAGATTAAATGGCTATCCAAGGCCAACAAGCCAACCTGTCCACTGCCCTGCACATCCTGTATGTGAGCCAGGGAAGCCTAGGAGATAATTTCAGCAGCATTGTGCTAGGCACTTCAAAAAGGTTACATTTTATCCTCACAAGGACTTAACAAGATAAGTACTATTATTCTCTTTTTACAAATGAGAAAACTGAGACTCAGAGAGGTTAAGTATTTATTCCAAGGTCACATAGCCAGGAAGTGGAAGAGGTGGGATCCAGACCTAAGTCTGTCACCAAAGCCTCCTCTCTCCGCCTCTCCAGGTGCCTAAACAGGTGAGGGTCAAACCTCCTTTCCTGAATCAAGACTCCTATGCCCCGGTAGGAAAGCACAGTGATTCAGGGAAATAGTTACAGTGGAGTCATGTGCCCTGTCCTTTCCCAACCCACTCATGTGAGCCTTTTGAAGTTTTTATAGAGGGAAGAACCAGGACCAGAGATGAGGGAGGGCTTTGCATGGCACCATCCTACCACTCTGTTTTCTCAGTCCCTTCTGTTCTCTTCATGCCTCATGGACATGGTTCCTAGGGTTTGGGCCCAGGGCCCCAGCTTACAGGATGCCTACCCTCTGCTCCTCCTACCCCCACCCTCCTGTTCCAAGGCCAAGACTACTCAGCTTTGATTCAGGTTGGATGAGTCATTAAGGGTAAAACAAAGAAGAGAAGGTCTATTCCCTTGCCAGGGAATGAACCCACCCACATTTTGACTTCCTTTTGTTTTGAGATGATGACACTATGCAATGACTCAGAGTTATCACACTCAAAGAGACTACTTTGTATTCTTCTTGAAAATGAAGGCAATGTGTGAATAAATGAGCTGAAAATGGCTCATGCAGGGAGGGAAAGAAGACCTCTGGGCACATCAATGCAGTATGGGGGCTGAATGAATGTGCAGGAATGTGAGGGGACAGAATTCCTTGGTGGAGAGGAGAGCCGAGTGGAAGCAGATGTGAGGGCCATGCAGCAAAGCCCTTCCAAGCTCCTCAATGGCAAAACCTGAAGAAACAACGACCAGTCCCCAAGCCTACTTGACTTAAAGCCAAGCACATTCACAGGCACTGGAGGGACGGAAGAGAAGACTTTTTCAAAACAGCCTTCATACATAGAGTGTGGGGATGGAGAACTTTTCTGTGTCTAATACCAGAAAGCCTCTCCAGCCAAGCAGCCTGGCTGGAGGGCAAATGAGGGAATGCAAAAGGCACAGAGCATCTTGGAGCCGACTCTCAACACTGTGTTCTTCTCTGGAGGAATGAACTGAGAGGATCTAATCTACTACATCCTGTCCTTCTAAAGTGGGGTAACTGGCCCTGCGCCCAGTAGCTGTAGCTCACAGCTTGGCTCTGGCATTGCCCAGGGCCTCTGGTTCTTAGTGGTGGGAAAAGAGGACAGAATTGGATGCCAGAACAGTTGACGCTTTCTCCAGCTTAGTGCTGGATGGTCTGGGGCAAAATTCTCAACCTCTCTGAGACTATTTTCTCTGAGAAAACTGGAGGTGATTGCTCTCATCTACCTGAGAAGATAGCGGTTGGGAGGATGAAATGAGAAAATGCGTGAAATGAGAACTACTCTGTTAACTGTAAGATGCTACACAAGTGGTAGTTATTATTGTGTTTACAGACATAGGGAATTAATGTATTCTGACAGACGACATTACACTAGGAATCCAAGGCAATGAGGGCAGTCCATTCCATTCCTTAGCATCTGAAAAATATGATGACATTTGAAACGAGTTTACTGGGAGTGAAAGTTTTCTATAGAGCTTCCTTTCCTTTGCAATGAATTCCAGGCTTCCCAGGGTGCTTGAAAGTTTCTGTAGGAAGCTGCTGGGGAAAGCCAACCTCCATTTTGGTTGCTTTGAAACTCCATTTTTGGTTCTGTGATTATCTCCATTTCAGTCATTTGCACCATTACAAAAGGTGCAAAACTCTTGGCAGGAAAATGGTCTCTTGTTTCATAGCACTAGGTTTTGATAAATAATGTTATAATTTTTTAATAGAAAAAGTCTACATAGGAACTGATCATCGATACCTTAGAGCTAGAAGGGAAATTAGAAGACCATGTAGCTCAACCTTGAGATTTTTCAGACAAGGAACTGAGGCCTAATTTTCCCTGGGTCTCACACTTGAGTCAGTGAGCCAGGATTAATCTCCTGGTGTCTTGTATTCATGTGCTCCTTCCCTGACACCAGGGTCAAAAACTCAGATGTCTTTAGGGTCCAGGCAGGTAAGAAGGAGAGTATTGGTGGGTAAGATGGTAGGAAGGGGTAGAATGTTCAGTTCAGTTTTCTTTAAGTTTATACTGTTTGCAGAGAATCTGTAATTTATGTCTTTCACCAAATTTGGGACATCTTCAGCTATTATTTTTTCAAATTTTTTTCTCTATCAGTCTTTCTCTCTTCTCTCTTAAGAACTCCAATGACATGGATGTTAGACCATCTGATTTCCTCTCATAGATCCCTGAGGCTCTATTCATTATTTTTCAAACATTTTCTCTCTGTTCTTCAGATTGAATAATTTCTATTGATCTTTCAGCCTACTGATACTTTCTTCTGGCATTTGCATTCTGCTATTAAGCCCATCGAGTGAATTTTTATTTCAGATATTTCTCAGTTCTAAAATTTCCATTTGGCTGTCTTTCCTTCTTGTTTTTTGAATAGTTTTTGTTTCTTTCCTGAGATGTTCTATCTTTCCATTCATTTCAAGAGTTTTTACCTTGACATCATGAAGGATGGTATAATAGCTGTTTTAAAATTTTTTTCTAGTAATTCCAACATTATCATATCTTTTCCTTGATAACTGGTCAGATTTTTCTGCTTCTTATCACATTGGATAATTTTAGACTGCAATCTGCACTTTTTGTATGGTATGTAGTGAGACTCTGGGTCCTCTTAAAATCAGGACAAAGTGACAAGACCAGAAAAAACAAGAACTACCCTCATACTCTTTACGTAACAGGGTTATGTGAATTTTTCTGAGTCCCTCTATCCAGAGTTATAGGTTTTCTCTCAGGGATTTTAGGTACCTGAGCTGCTAGCATGGTGGCAGTGCAGTCTGGGGGCTACCTATGGCCTTAAAGCTGAACTAAAAGATAAAAAATATGAGAAAAAAGAACAGGGTTTTGTCCACACTCTCTAGATTGTAGGGTCCAATCTTCCAGGTCATTTGGCCATAAAAATGGGCTGTTTCTTGGAGTTGTTGCTGTACATGACTGCCATGCAGTTTCATAACTCTGTACAGTAGTCACGGACAGGTCAAATCCAGGAGAAAAATCCCAGGAAACTTGCTGCTACCATATTGGTCATTCATCATATTTTGATTTTTTCCCCAACCCCCCTGCTTTATTTACTGTTCAAAGTCCTCAGTTAGTTGTCTTTGTTGTTGTTCAGAATGTTTAGTTGTAATCAGTGGGAGAGACAGAGTGCAGCATGCCTCCTCCATTTGGTTGGGAGAGACAGAGTGCAGCATGCCTCCTCCATTTGGTTGGAACCAGAAGTCTAGCAACACACTTGGAATCCTTCTCTTCTGGTTGGTGCTCCCCAAAGTGTTACTGGCAGCAGCCCACTGATAGAACCTGTGTTTGGGGATCCTATATACCCTGGTCTGGTGGTACCAGCTCCCAGGAGTCTATGGCTCCAAGTTTTCTGCCTTATTTGGGTAGATACTTGATATAGATGTTCACTCAGCAAAGATGTATTGTATGCCCCTATGTGCTACATCCTGGGGATACAAAAATGGCTAAAATATGGTCCCTGCCCTCAATGAGCTCACAGTCCAGTGGAAATACAGGAATTTGGACTAGAAATTTAGGACCCAAGTTTGAGATCTTTCTCAAGGTCTCTTGTGAGCCCCCAAACCACAACACATTGTCAGAGAGCATTTCCCAGCCCAGTTCTGGGGCTTTGCCTTTCTAGAAAACATCTATATTGCCTCTCTCCTCTGAGGGCAACAAACCACAAAGCACTTCTACCAAACAGTATATAAAGTACTACTTTTAGTTTTGTGAACTCTACAAAATGCCAAGATTACTCTGTGTAGCAATCTTCTTGCCTACTATATATAGTCTTAGAGAACACAACCTGGTTTGGGGTTCCAGAACTCAAAAGGGAAGTGAAGGCACTGGAGAGTGTCCAGAGTGGCACTTGAAAGGGAAGAAGAATGGAATCTGATATTTAAAAAAATAAGAGTGGGAGAAGCTGAGGAGCTGCCAAGGAGATAATCCTTCATAAGGGAGATAAACTATCTCCCTCACTCTACCTCTGTGGCCTTTTCTATTTGAAAGCATTTACCTTCTCTTTCTACATCAAAGTAAGGCCAGAGTGTTGAATCTGGGAAAGGAGATAAAAATGGGAGGAAGAACAGGGGTCAGACATTTAACTAGCACAAGTAGGTGCCATAAGTCAGCAAGGGTGCTCTGTGTATCAACTGTCTTGCCGTTCTCACCACAATCCAGCAAGACTTTGTGATAAGCTTTGTGGTTCCTATGGTACATAAGGAGACTGTGACTGAAAGGGTGACATGATTTTCTCAAGGTCTTAACAGCAAAACATAGACTAGAACCCAGGTCTCCTGAGTATGGGTTCTGTTTTCTCCACTGTGTCAGCATCTAAGACTTTAGGGTCTAACTATGTTCCCTTCTCATACCACTAGAGCCATAGCAGTCTGCTGTGGCCTTTGGGGAAAAGAGACCCTGCCCCTGACAATGGGATCTGGATGCCCACAAGAGAGGAAGAAGTCCACTAGGAAGCCAGGTCCCAGGTTCTCCAGAACTAGATCTCCTTTGATCATAATTCAAGTAAGTGTTAATCTCCCTCTCTAAAAAAATAAAATAATCAGAAACTGACCATGATACAAAGGAAGAAAAGCTAAGTTAAGGGAGGGATCATTTTCCAAGACACTTTCCTCTGACCAGGAGGGTGATCTGGGGATAGAAGACTGTCCCCCATTACTCAGAAGCAGCAGAGGAGCAGGGTTATCCCTCCTAGTTCCCCCCAGGCCTCAATGCTGGCCCTGGCTCAGAGGGGAGCTAAGAGCTTTGAGGTGGAAGGCTTCTCTCCTTCCTAACTGGTCAGTGAGGAGCAGCTTCTCCTGCTCCAGGAGGGTCGGGGCTACCTGCATGTCGCATTACAGACCAGACAGGGCTTCTCCTTGCCCACCTCCCTTCTGGCTCCTTTTCTTTCACCATCTCATGCCCTCTTTATAATTTAATAACAAGGAGAAAAGAAATGAACATTGATTGAGCTGCAACTGTAGCAGGCACTGTGCTAAGCACCTTACATTCATTAGTTTCTAGCAGAGGACCCAGTACACTGTTGGTGCTCAGTAGTTAATTAGCTCTTACCCTTAGTGTCTCCATCCTTCATTTCACTAGAATCCAGGTACGAGGCACTGGGTGACTGCATTCAGTTTCATGACTGCTGAAGAGCAGAGACAAGAACAACATCAAAATGGCAGCAGTGAAAATGAGACTAGCATTAGGTTGAATCACACACATTTCTCGAGGAGGAAACTTAGGCAACCCAGAAACTGACAGCTTAGCAGGGATCCAAGTAAGAAGATACCTGGAAGCCTATGGAAACTTGGGGCCCAAGCAGCATCTCTTAGCATCAATTTGCACCCAAAGAGCGTCTTTAAAAGTTGGCTCACACTTGCCCCAGAGCAAGCAGCCTTTTACACCATTACAATGCTCTGTTCCAGATGTGACTAATTTTTAATCCCTGTAGTTCTCAATTAGTCATGAGCTAATTCTGTAAAAAAGTCAGAGTAAGACCACATATGATTATATTTCTCTGGAAAGAGAAAGGAAGATTGCCTGAGACCACTGGACCACACCAAAATAGAGGGTCCCAGCTAAAACCTTTGAAGGCTTGTGATGTCAACAGATTCCCTAGAGAGGTACCATGTCCTTTTGATTTTTTTGTGTATTATATTTTGAATGCCATCTTCTCCTCTCCTTGCCACTGCCTTGGCTGGGTCCTTATCACTTACACCATAAACTCCCAACAGTCTCCCCGCCACCAATCCAGACAAACACAACCAACCATGGATTTTCATAAAACATTTGCTTTTGATGGATCCAAACGACTTTAGTGGCTTTCCACTGCATACAGGAAAGATCTAGACTCAATAATCAAAACCTTCCGCAGCTGCTTGCTTTTCCAAACATCTCTACTTCCTGCTGTGAATTCCACCTTCAACACAACTGGTTCACTTATTGCTACACAAATATGCCTAGACTCCTCCAACCTTCCCAACTTTTTCCTGCCCCATGCCAGTACCCCACCCCCCTTCTCAGTCCTCATCACTGATGAGAGATTACCCTTCCTTCAAATATGGGCTCAAGGCTAGTCACCTGGTCTCTAGGCAATTTCCCCCTCCTCTGCAATTGCACCTTTTTCTGGACTCCTCGTGCCCCATGTAATCATCCTGTATTGTTATGTCTGTAATTTGTTTCCATGTGGGGATGTGACAGCAGAACTGCGCCATACTTTTCTCACAAAATAGGCACTTAATATTCTATTGCACAATCTACTAGAGCTTTGAAATTACATTTAAAGATAACTTTATCATTTTAAATGTTTTACTGTTTTTAGTGGAGACTTAGGGCCCTTGAGATGGTAGAAGAAAAAGAGATGGAGGGTTTTCTTTTTAAAGCTATTTGTCCTTCCTGTGCATATTATATAACCTCTAATTATTTCCAATATTAAAGAAATAGTCCATCTGAACCCTTTAAAATGATTCAAATATTGAAATAATTCACCAGTTCAAAACAAACTGGTGTGACCCTTGCAAAAATTTTTTTTAAAAGAAGAAGAAAGAAAAAACAAATATTGGCTCTTCTGGGGGAAAAAATAAAATGGCTGTGCTTTTTTTTTTTTTAAATATTCTGAAAGAACTGAAAATGCACCACAAAATGGTGGAGCTTGTTTTTGTGCCTTCGGTAGCAAGTGACAACATGAAAGAAAGCTCTAGGAAACGACTAAATTTCAGGGAAGAAACTTGCCATGTTTCAAGGGACAAAAGTGAAGGATTTACCTTTGATGGAAACCCACTGTTGACACCTCCCCAGAGTGTAAATTTCATCTGTGGATTCTCTCCTCTATACCAGTCTCCTGTTGGGTGGGAGAACTCACAGACCTGTAGCCAGCACCACTCCCCTGAGCATTCCTCTTGAGAAGGAAAGACATGGATTTAATCCCTACCGTGGGGATCCTTAGGAGGAGGGCAAGTCTTCTTTGCTTGATTTTATATTTCAGCACCTCCCACTGAATGACTCCAGCTGGCCAGGATGCTCTCTTGCTTCCGAGCTTCTCAAAGGATTCCAGATCTTACATCCTCTGTCCTCAACATTTACTCCCTCCTTTACTGACTGTACTAGTTTTCTATTGCTATGAAACAAATTACCACAAACTTAGTGGCTTAAAACAATATAAATTCATCTCACGTGGGTCTGGAGTCCAAGTATGGGTTAGCTGGGTCCACTGCTCAGACTGAAATCAAGGTGTTGGCTGGGGCTGCAGTCTCATCTGAGGCTTAGGGCTCTCTTCCAAGCTCACTGCTTGTTGGTAGAAGTCAGTTCCAGCTCCTAGAGGCCACCTGCCATTCCCTGTCATGTGGCCCTCTCCACAACATGGCACATTGCTTCTTCAAGGTCAACAGAAGAGCATCTCTGCTGCTTGAAATCATTCTGACTTCTCTGAAGGCCTGAACTCTTTTAAAGGGTTCACCTGGTTAGTTCAGGCCCACCCAGAGTATCTCCCTTTAAATTAACTCGAAGTCACCTGATTAGGGTCATTGATTTCATTTACAAATCCCTTTTGCTATATAAGGTAACAATCACGAGAGTGAAATTACATCATATTCATTAAGTCCTGCTCATTCTCAAGGGGTGGGGGCTTACACAGCCATGTGTACCAGGGGGCTGGAATCTTGGGGGCCACCTTAGAATTCCGCCTACCGCATCTCCTTCCCTCCTGTCCTAGGTCAATGTGGCTCAGTCTTCCATTTCACATTTTGGCAGAATAGGATCCAGATTACTTGTCATTCCCAAGCCTTTCTCTTGATGTGGCCCGCCCTGGCTTTCCTCTCTGGTTCATCACCTCCCAGCTCCTCTCTCATAGCCACTTCTGCAGTGTGCCTGGTGAATCAATGCAAGTGTCCCCTCCTTTGTGACCGCCTTCCCTTTTTTCTTCCCCATCACCTTCACCCAAGCAGAACTGGGAGCTGTGCTCCCTAACATCCTGGATGGACCTCTGTGACTACAGTCATTTGTCATACTGTGACCTTGGCACAACTGTCTCTCCTCTTGGCCGTGTGTCTCTTCATGGCAGGGATCTGTCATGTCCATTCCATCACCTCAGGGCCAAAGACACGTACCAGGTGCTCAGTAAAGGTTGGATCAATGAATGGAAGGTCCAGCAGCAGGCCAGCAGAGAGTATGTGGGGACACAGAGGGAGTCGTCAGCTGGCCCAGAGCATGGGGGTGTCAAGGCAGCAGTGGAGGCCAGTGAGCAGCACCTGTGTTCACATGTTAAGTTTGTATTGGCTGAATTTGTTTTTGAGACAGTCCTAGCCTTATGACTGTTTTCCTGCTAGCTGAGTTTCCCTGCTAGCCATATGACATAGGTTATGCCCTTACAATTCTATTCTTAGGAATCTTCCAAAATCACATTTTCCTATAATGCATTGAAGAGTTGATACTCATGGGTGATGCCCTACATTGAAAGGAAGAGAAGCAGCCATGGGGGGGGGGGGATAGTAAACTATCTATTTTGAAGTGCAACCCTAAAGCTTACCTTGTAGAGTTTATGCT
Organism: Mesoplodon mirus; assembly: GCF_964341445.2. Classification (NCBI taxonomy): domain Eukaryota; kingdom Metazoa; phylum Chordata; class Mammalia; order Artiodactyla; family Ziphiidae; genus Mesoplodon; species Mesoplodon mirus. The sequence continues at coordinate 94,736,667 of NC_138979.1, forward strand.
CATGCATCTTTTTAAAAGTAAATCTAAAACCTTGAATATTATGCTAAGAATTTTCTCTTGAAGGAAACAGAGGTATTGTCATGTCACAGGGAATTCCATGGCTTATGGAGATTCTCTTGGAAGACTTTCTAAGAGTGATAACTCCATCATGTCCAATCTACTTTCCTTCCTTCAAAACAAAAAAATTAACTATCAAAGTAGTATTTGGAAAATGCATAAAATTTAAAGAAAATAAACATTCCTCATCATCTCACTATCCACTGAAAACCATTTTAACATGATTTGGGATGGAAAAAAACAGGGAGAGAGTTTTACTCCTGCAAAGGACTGCTGTCTCCCTTCAAGATTTTGCAGCAATCGTTAGCTTAGTGATAGTGGGCGGAGAAGCATAAGTCATGTAAAGGTGACTTTATTTGGCAAGATTTACTGCCTGGCTGGCAGCTAAAGGGAGAAGAATGGGGAGAAAGCAAAGGTTTCCACAACATCCCCAAGACAAGGGATACACTTATGCAAACCTAGCACCAGGGAGAGGGCCAAGTGGGAAGTTCAACTCAACATTTATAGAGCCCTCAATATATCTCCCAATCCAGAAAAGCAATGAAGATGTTAATCTTTGAAATCACTAACTAAATAAAATGTCAATATTTATTTTAAACAAAGTTGCTTGTAGAGCACACTGCAGGTTTCTAACAACCTTGTCCTTCTCCATCCTGTACTTCCCCCCACCCCGGCCTTATATTTCTGGACTTTTCTGCTGTAATTGATGAACTTGGAAGGGCTGGAAGCTCTACTCCTATGACTATATTGTCAGCCTGCAACACTTTCCATTTGGAGACGCTGCTGCATCCTGCACCCTGCCCTTTCCCTCACACTTGCTGCTTTGCAAGATCCATTCACACCTGTGACCCTAGGTCCTGCTTCTCCACTCTCAGCCTGGGAACTTCAGGTTCCTAGGGGACATTTCTTCTTACTGACCCACCAGCACATGCAACTGCAACTCCAAGTTGAATTTGTCATGACGTGTCCCTTCAGCTTGGCCCCTCTCTCCCCTCCCACTGCCTCCTGCCCTTTAACCAGCTCCACTTGTCAGTCTCTTAGAAGGGCCCTCTCTTCAGTCATTGGCCATTCCCTGTGCACACACAACCTGCTGTTTTCACCTCCTTGTCTTTGCTCAGACTGTTTCCACCACCAGGGAGGCAGATACTTCAAAACTCCTTCCTTTCAGAAACTTCCTTCCAGAAACTCTGCCTACCAAAATCCATCTGTATCTCCTACTTGGCACCTCCAAGTGCTCAGGTATTTGGGGTGGGCTCTGTGTTTTACATGTCTGTGTTTTTGCTATTCTTGACTTATTGGTAATGACAATACTAAGAATGATTAATATTTATTTAAGGGCTGCTAAGAGCCAGGACATATATCTTTCTAAAAGGCACAGGCATAAAGAGAAGGAAGGCCACTCAGAATACTAAGGGGGAGTCATTGGGAAGTGAAGGTTCACACCCTTACCTCCTTCAACCCTCCTCCCACTTCCCCTCTCCCAGCCCTCCCTTCAGTGCAGAGACTTCTGGGAACAGCAACATTCTAAGCTCTTAACAGCTGAAGCCTTCCCAGAGGATTCTGTCCCACAGTGACAGTTGGCTGAAGACAGGGAAACAGAGAGGTCCTTTAGGAATGGTTGGGAGTGAGAAGGGGAGGGGAGAGGTAAGGACCAGCCTTAGGAAGAGGTAGACTCCAGGCCTGAGTTCCTCCCAGCCTACTGGCATAGCACATTGTGCCATGGCTAGAGCCTCACTCCTCCCTTAGCCGTTTCTGCATGCCTCAGAAAGGGTTCACTGAGCTCAGCCTTCAGGGGACCCAGAGGTGAATCAGACATGGATCCTGCCCTTGAGGAGCTTACTGTCTAGTGGTGGAAAATGCCAAGTACCATAGCAAAGCCCATTCCAAGGGTCACGGGGCTTCAGAAGAGAGAAAGATGCAGGCTGGACACCAAGGAAGGGCTGCCAGAGGAGGTCGCATTTCAGCTGGACCTAGGAGGCTGAGAGGGAACTTTCCACAGGTCGAGAGAGATTGGAGGTGGTGCTAGTTATGGTGATGGACACCTTCAGTCCAAGACTGTGATCTGTAAGGGGAATAGCTGGAGAAAGGTGAGAAAGAGGCCAGGAGACTCTGGGCATATTCTCTAGAAAGAGAACACCAAGGATGACACTTTGCCTGCTTTAACATTTTGCCCAATATTGCCCAGAGGAAAATAGGTTGTTGTTTATAGGGAGTAATGGTTAAAAGTTGAGAACTCAGGGTTGGAATGACAAGTGCTCTCTGAGGGTGGTTAGGCTGACCTTCAGCCCCGTTATCCCATGTGTCTGTGATTTAGAAGGGGAGCCAGTGACATACCTTTGGGCCTAAACAAGATCTCTCCATCAGTGAACGCCCTCAGGTGAGTAATGATGCTTCACAGTAGAATGGGAGGTGGGACCCCAAAGAGTGAAGATGCTCAGGACTGTTCATTTGAATTTGCAAGTGTCAGGTCCATGTTTAGCTCATGTCTGCCAGCAGAAAGAGTATGGGCACAGGTTTTGAAGAGTGTAGGCAGATAGAAGTGAGAAGAGGACTGGAACTGACCCAAGGTGGGGAGAAGATGGCAATGAGTTGCTTGATGCGAACAAAAAAAAGTCAAGAAGGGGCAACAGGATGAAAATAAAATACAGAAGGGGAAATGTATTTAAGAAGTCTATACTTTAAATATTTAATCCAGTTTTCCTTTTCCCCTTTGTTGCCATTTTAGAATTGTAGCTCTACCATTTTTGTGGAGATTACAGAAGGGACCTTGTAAAAATTTTTCTTTGGCAGGGAAATTGTTACCCAAATTTTACTCTTTTAAAAACGTTTATACAACTTTCAAGAACAATTTTTGCTTAATCTTTGGCGGCATCGCACCCTTTGGACTTTTGTTTTTAAGCCCAACCATTATCAGTATTTCTCCAGGATTCTAGTCATTCCCAGTGGGCTGAATTTAGCCAGCAGTAACCCTAGCCTTGGAAAGACAAAGCAACCCAAGGCTACTTTATGGAAAAGAAACTGGCAGATAAATCAGGTCTAGACAATCAAAGATAAAGAGCAGAAGACTCAGGCCTGAGAGAGCAGAATCATGTCTTGGATGGCCAAAGAAAAGGAAGGAAGGCACGGTGGGTTAGCCAGAGTTGGGTCAGCATGCAGCCCTGTGGCCCTGATCCTAAGAACCCTCAGGAGTGGCAAGGGGACATTCATTCTCTGCTTGACCTTTTATACACCTAACTCAGTGGGAGGACCCTTGGCCTTGGAGGTGTAGCCCCTGCACCCAGAATTAGGTGAATCCTGCCTCTGGTCAACTCAGGACCAGAAAGGCTAAATTGACCTAATTTGGAAAGGAAGCTTTGTGCCCCCTCAGGTGCATGCTCAGTGGCTGCCCTTGTAGGGTGGGAACTATAGAATAGTGCAAATAACCTCAGGATATCAGAGAGGAGGATGCAGATGACAAGGGGCAACATGGCCAAGTCCAGTGTGAGAAATTGCCTTTGGGAATTTCTCCACATTGGTATTCTTTGAGCCTCCAAACTCAGTCTTGAGTCTTTCCAGCCTCTGTCTGCCTTGTAGTTTGCCTCCAAAGTCCAGCTTTCCTATGCCCGTTTTAAGCCCAAGCAAAGGACCTCTTCAACCCTTAATGTGGCAGGTCTCTTTGGATCTGATTTCTCTTCTGACAGCCATCCCCACCTGCCCCTGGTCTGACTGCATTATCTTCCTTAGGGAGGTGGTTCCCTTTCTTAGCTTTCTGTTCACTTCTCTTTGCCTCTTTCTCCTTCCTGTTGTTTCTCTGATTGCACTTTGCTGGCCTTCAATCATATTGGTGTCCCATACAGTTTGTCCCCTAGTATTGTTTTCTGTTTCTAGGGGTGGTGATTTTCTTAAAGGGAATGTCCTTCTTATTATAGTTTTTAAACAAATAAAAAAACAGTTGCACTAACAGGGAGCCCTGATCATTTGATACACTAAAAAGGCACAGAAGATGGATATAATTTAGGGGAAAGGCTATTCCTCATAGGAGGGAAAAGCAGCAGGAGCTGGCTCCCAGTGTAGGGCTAGGGCTAGAGGAGGAGCTGGTGGTGGTCCTGCTCAGACTCTGCAGGCCTCTGGCACAGGAGGTTCTAGAGCTGCAGGCCTGGCAGGTATGGTGGGAGTAGTCTCTTTAGGGTCTTATTCCCGAAACTCTCTGCTTTGACTATTGGCAGGGGAGCAAGGGGTCAGTTTCACTCAATGCTGTCACAAGTGACTCAAACCTCTTTGTATTGCACCCTGGAGATGACCCTGAAAAGCACCAAAATGATTTCTAAAGACTCTTAGCTCTAAACAACAAGTTAATAGGTTTTTTGTAGCCCTTCTTGTCAGCTGTGGCTTGGGGTAAAACATAGAGCACTCAGTAACTTATGTAGAAAAATGTTGGAAGAGTTCAAACATTTGCTGGAATGATTCCAAAGAAGCCTAGAGAAGGAGTAAGTTGAGATCATGGAGCTGCCCTTTAAGGACTTCTTAGGGGTCACTTCTCCCTCCAAATCCTCTTCGTGAATTTCTATGAAGAAGAGAGTCTAAAGAGTGTTACTCAAACTGGGCTCAGGACTCCTGGTGGCTCAGGACTCCCAGGTGGGCTGACAAACTGGAGAGGCATGTTTACTTGTGGTGGTGTGGTCTGTCCTACCTCATCGGCTGCCTCTCCACTCTCCCTGTTGCTCAGATTGGCTCTGCATTCTCCTGCCTTCACACAGAGGCAGCTGCATAAATGAGAGTCCTCCCATCTCCATTTCTGTCCAGTGAAATCATACCTCTCCTCTTGGCCCAGCTCAAATGTCACCACCTCTAGAACCTTTCATGAGTGTCCTGTTGGAAGTCAATGTTCCCTCCTCTAGACTCAGAGACCATTTGGTTGGGCTCTCCCTCAAACTCTTAAAAGCTGGAGAGTATGTCAGTGAAGGTCTTGTCTCCCCCACTAGGCCATAAAATAAAAGTGAAAGGAAGATTGCTGAGCCCCAAAGTCAGGGTAAGCCAGAAAGGTGGCACTTGTTTTCTCAGCCATTACATTCCTACAAAGGGGCTTCTTGTTCTCTCTCCCTCTCCATGTGGGAAAGTACCCTGAAAGGGCTCCTCATGGCCTTGTCTTTCCAAAGGCACAGCCAGGTCTGCAGATGTAGGATTTGAGCAACTGCGGCAAGGCAACCCTGACCACATGGCCCATCCTTTCCAGACTCCAGCTGACCTGATCAAAGGCCACTTTGGAAACAGCTCCGTCCTAAGAGCCACTAAGAGCTGTGGAGGCAGGAGTAGGGGAGGAAAGGCAAATATCAAAGTTCTTGTATGATCCTGGGTAGCAACTGGCCAGCCGGGGGATGAGAATGGCTGATAGAGCCTTTCACCTTTGGGGTCAGCAGCATGCCTGGCCGCATTGCAAGGAGGCCAGAACACCTATCAGCTGGGCAGCAGCTCCTGTGAATGAATCGCCTTTGTCTTGTTGGGGGCGGGGACGAGTGTGTGTTTATTTGCTCAACAGAAAGCCATGTAAACCAGGGATCAAAAGGAAGCCCTGGTGATGGCAAGAAGCCCAGGTGACACGAGACAGAAGATGCCACCCACAATGGCAAGGAGTACAGGGGGGCTTAGGAGGACATGTCCTCTGTTTTGGCAGAAGGTTCCTTGCTTCTGAATGGAGCCTTCTGAGGCAGAGGACTGAAGGAGCCAGAAAATGCCTTTGCTGGTTCCCAGAAACCTGCCCGGAGCTGGCAGATGGGGGCCTGGCCTCAGGCACCTCACTTCCTAGCTTCCTGCTAGCCATATGAGCAACCTCATATTTGCAGTCAGCTCAGACCTCATTTTCTAATTTGAAGAAAAGCAGTGATCCATTATCCCAGGGGTGATTCTTTGCTCCAGATCCAGCTCCTTTTTCTCACTTCCCCCAGCCCTGCTGGCTCTTTCTCAGCAACAGCTAAAGCGGGACAATAAGCATTAGCAGTTGAGGCATTTTTGAGTTGGCAAACTACTAATGCTAAGGGTTCCTGAGAAAGTCAAGGATTCAGGGTTTCAGAAGCAAACGTTACACAAGATTGACAGGCATGGAGGGAATGTTCTGGACCACTGTTCAATAAAGGAATTCCTTGAATTCCATCATAGAAATGACAGAGCTGGAAGAGTCTTTAGAAACCATCTATTCCATTTTTGCCCTCCCTAGGCAACTGCTTCCCTTCTACAGATGAGAGAGTGAAGTGGATGGTAGTTAGAGATGAGACACTTAGTGCCAGGAGCTGAGCTGGGGAAAGAAGCCAAGTAAGTCTTCCTGATTCCCACGTGAATGCTCTTTCCACAAAGATAGAATCTGTTTCCGGATTCCTTTATGTTAATTTCCATGATACACATGAAAACACATGCTCATGACACATCTCCAGCTGAACACCTTATCATAACAGGCGCCACGAAGTGGTTATATCGTTACCCAAGGGCATAAATCATAGTGAGATGTCAATATAACTTGTTAAACTTGCCAGTGTAATAGTCAAAACATTAATTTATTATACTTTATTTTTCATGGCATGGGCTCAATAAAATTTCAAATTATTCTACAAACTCTAAAAAAGATAATTAAAGAAGCCAAAAATACAGAGTAACTTAAATGGCATTTGGGCATTAAATCTCAGTTTATAGTCAGTGGACAGATGACCTTATTTTATCAGGTGGGGCATAACCCAAATCAGTAAGGAAGGACCATTTGGTTCTACACTACCCCAAACAGTAGCTGCACCCCAGCTGGAGCTCCTCCCTGGCTCTTAATGAGAGTCTCCTCTGTAGTTGCTGCTGTGCTCTCTGGGGAAGGTTGGTTCTATGACAAGGGGCAGGGAGCTGGATTTGGAAAGTCCTCTCTGCCTCTAACTCATTCTTCCAGGTCCAGCTCAAATGTCTTCTCTGTGAAGCTTTCCTGGGTCCTCCCCCCATTTCTCAGAGTGGCCCAAATCCTCCCCCATTCTAATGGCCCCATGGTGCCCCTGTCCACAATGTCCCTTGCAGTCACAGTATGAGATGCCTTTGCTAGGTCTCTGCCAGCCCTAGAGGTGTTCTTGTTTGTAATTCCTGATCTTTCAGCCTCACAGGCTACTATGAGAATTTTTGTGCCTATCGGTAGAACTGGAATCCCCATGAGGTCTGGTTCACGAGAGACATAATTCCACCCTTGGGGGTAGACATTGAACAGGGAAGTGGGGGAGGGAGCAGGGCAGTGGAGGCATTTGCAGGAAAGCCTTGTTGAAATCGTGGAAGCAGAGGTGGACCACGAACTGACCCCTGGGTCATTGGAAGAAAAGCCCCCCCTGGGAGGAGACTGAGGCTACAGCACCAGCTCTGAGTCATACAATCAGGAAGGCATTAAACATTTGAGGCAAATAGCCATTATTACAGAGGAGAAAATGGCACTCTACTCCATATACCACCCAGTAGGCCTAGCATGCTGGGCCAAGGCTCCCGTTGTAGGCCTTGAGGCTTGCCTGTTGGGAATAGAGGGGGTTGCCATAATTCTGAGCTAGGAATAGGTGGAGATGGCTGACAGCTGGTTGGGGGTTTGGAGACTCGGCGTCTCATCTTGGCTCTGCCGCTAGTTGGTTGTACAGCCTTGGGCAAATCTGTTCCCTTAAAAAGGGCCTCATAGAATAATCCAGATTAGGTGACAAGATGAATTCTAAAGTTCCTTCCAGGTCTAAAGGGCTCTCAGGGATCTCAGGGCTGCATGAGCTTCTTTCCCATCACATACCTGTTCATTGGTGTGTCTGGAGGGAGGTGTACACAGAGTCATCATGTGGTCCTTTTGGAAATAGTTGAGTCGAAAAGACTTGACGTCCCACTCATCTTCAAGGTGAAACAGGAAACAATTCACAATTTGACTGCAGAACAGGCATGAGGTGGTTAATCCTCCCGGAGACCAAATCCAAAATGTCTTTCCTTGGGTGCTCTGAAATACTTTATATAAAATAATTGTACTGTATTTTAGAGCTATAGAAACATTAGTTTGAGAACAATGGTTCCCAAGAATTTATTTTACAAACAGGAGTATGAAAAAAATAAACGATGGTGGTGGTAGAGGGGGATGCACAAGAAACAGCATTTTTTTCTTTTGCTAAGTAAAGTTATTAATGGAAAAACCCAAACTCTGATCTCCTATCATGGTTTCATGTTCAGCAAAGAACTTTTTTTTTTTTTTTTTTTTTTTTTTTTTTTTTGCGGTACGCGGGCCTCTCACTGTTGTGGCCTCTCCTGTTGCGGAGCACAGGCTCCGGACGCGCAGGCTCAGCGGCCATGGCTCCAGGGCCCAGCCGCTCCGCGGCATGTGGGATCTTCCTGGACCGGGGCACGAACCCGTGTCCCCTGCATCGGCAGGCGGACTCTCAACCACTGCACCACCAGAGAAGCCCCAAAGAACATTTTAATACCAAAAAAAGTGAAAAAGGATATAATCTAGCATAAAGGACAGTCCTTTACATTGAATTTAGCCCTATGAAGAAAAGGACCTCATTGTCCATATTTCAGTGAGAAGTTTAGCACGGAAGGACACTGGTCCATGGATTGGCTCTAGAGATCACCAGTTTAGATGTGACAGGGTTCTTTGATGGTCAGTGGATCCACACCACTGCTCATTTGTTCTTTTTAGCGACCAGCCAACGCTACAAGGAAGTGACTGTGACAGTCTCCATCCCATTACCCCGTATACTATCTTGACCTGGGAGAGGGAGATTCATGGAAGCAAGTCAAATCTATAGCCATTCTTTTCTATTTCCTTCCAATTTCAGAGGAAGAATGTACTTTTCCTCTGCTCCTCAGATTCTTTCTCTCAAGGCCACTTCTGCCATAACCACTGCCTAGAGGGTTGCTGTTAAAATAAAACTCCAGCATCCACTCCCCTTTCCCAGCCCCAGTCTGACATAGGCACCGCCCTGCCAGCTTTTAGGTCTTCGTCTCATCATCCCCCCCACCTCCCACCAAGCCCCTCTTACCTTCCTGCTATCTAGCTTCTAGCCTCACCTCTCTGGAATCAACCGAAAAATCAAATCAAGGAGCAACTTCCTGAAATCGGAGGCTTTTCTCTCGTCTTCAAACTCAACCTATCTGTGATCCTTAAAATGCTCCCATACTCCTGGAAGCATGCTTCTGTCTGCCGCCTGCCTTCGTTGGTCTGGCCACGTTTCACTGTGTCCCTTCTCTCTTTTCTCACTCTTCTCTCCACTCCCCAAACCCCATTGCTGCCAGAGCTTTGTGACTGACTGTGCGGCCAGCTTTCCCAAAGCCAGCCAGAATGGGACAAGACAGCCCTGACTCATCTGGCACTTCATTTAATCTTTCCAGGAAATGCGAAGATATGGAGACTGTGTCAGTCATAACCGGTGACATCAGCCTTTCTGAGTTTGGACTTCGTTTATCCGTTTTTATTCCAGTCTCTCACCTAACCTTAGCTTTCTATACCCAACATCAATGCCTTCCTGAGAGCCTCCTAGGCATGAAGTACTCTACTGCATGTTTTTGAGGGCGGGGATGTTAAATACAACATGGTCTCTGCCTTTATGGGTTTCTCCAGCTCATGGGGGAAAATTGGTGTTTCAGTTACCTGGAGGCAAGGCAATTGGCAGGAACTCTGTGAGAAAGGGGCAGTAAATTAGGAAAACGAAGGTCAAGGAAGATCACTGGCGGAAACTGAGAGAAAAGTGGCCAGAGTAAAGCTTGTCTGGACTTCTGTGTAACACTTCGTTAATGTTTTGCTTGTCCTTCTGAGTCACCCTGGCATTAACAACAAAGAATAATGCGTTGATCCTTCTTGGAGTAAAAATAATTTAGTAGCACTTCACAAAAAATTCTATTGTAAATATTGTGTCCTACCTCAAAAAAAATTTTTTTTGAAGGAACGTTGTTAATTCACTGCAAGCCCACTCAGCCACTGAAGAATTTGGGGTATTCAGCTGGAGAGCTTTGTAATGAACAAGTAGCTCAATTATTCTACTTTCGTTACACAACGTAGCTGACATTCTTTGGCATCAAGGAATTAAAGCACATTTTCTCTGGCAAGTGGCAATGATTTGGAGACATACGCTACATTAAGTGGTTCTTGACTAAATGTAGCTCCATTTTAAAATAAGGGTTTCGTAGAGGGGTGGGATAGGGATGATGCGAGGGAGGCGCAAGAGGGAGGGGATATGGGGACATATGTATGCATATGGCTGATTCACTCTGGTGTACAACAGAAACACAGTATTGTGAAGCAATTATACTCCAGTAAAGATCTATAAAAATAAAATAAAATAAATATCACTTTTCTTTTCCTAAAAATATTAATAAAATAAGGTTTTCCACATGACTTAACCTCTTGTAGGCTGCTCTCACCTAGCTCATTCAAGGACAGGGGTGAGGGTTAGCTCAGACTTGTTAATTTTGTGTTTGAAATAATTTGCGCAGATTTCACAGTAGACACTATTTGCACCAGACATTGGACACCTAAGGCTTGTTCCCACAACTCGGCAGATCATCTTGGCCTCTTCCCCTATTTTATCCAGTGCTCCTCTGGAAGCCGACCTGCCTACTCAAGACCACCATGGCCTGTGGAGCACTCAGCCCCAGCAATCCCAGCCTCTCCTCAACCCTGGGCTGAAAGCCAGAGAGCCTGGCCGCTGGGGACTAGGCCCGTGAGTGCTAGAGGGCCCCGTCAGGAAAAAATGGGTTCTCTTGAGGAGACAGCTGCTCTGCAACCACTCTCAACCCACTCAGAAGGACCCCAGCCCTTCTCCCGACGTAAATGTATGAGCAAGCCCCCACTAGCCTACGTTCCTTTGTGCCATTTAGAAAAAGGTGTCCCATCTGGATGGACACAGAACTAGGCAAGGAAGCAGGGGCTGGATTTTGCTCCCACTTGGCCCCTTCACCTGTGGCCCTAAGTGAACTGGCCTTTCCCCTTGTCTTTCAACATTGTTCCTCCTAAGACAGCCCCTTCTGATTCAAAGGCTGAAAAAATGGGTAATGCCAAGGAACAGATTAAATATGCAAAAGTTGGATACAATTGGCCCGTTTTGAAAATGCTCAAAGCTTTCTGTAGATTTTTGAGTCTACAAGCTCCTTTGCCAGTCTGAGCTGTTCCTGCTGCTGCATGGAGTGGAGGGCTGGATGAGGTGATCTCCAAGATTCTAGCATCATATCAGAGATTTGTTACTTTACAGCCAGTGGTAATTGCAAAATTACTCCCACCAGGGAGTTTGAGTTGAAAGGGAGGTGTTGTAAAACTGTTGCTACTAAAGTATGGTCTGTCCAGGGCCAATAAATAATCTGGTTAGGGACGATTTCTCTCTTTGAGCATTGCAGGGATTATGAGATGAATGGTTAAATCTGTGCAATCCTGGTCCGAAGAAGGGTCTTCCTCCCCTACCCCACCTTTTCCAGTTCTCTCCTCTTTTACTGCCAAATTTCTTGAAAGAAGAGTCCACACTTGCTGCTCAACAGCTCCTCTGCCCACCATCTGACTCAATCTGATCGATGGGAGAGCACAAGTGTGTTCCTAATTGCTGAAGCTGCTGGCCTCTTATGTTTTCAACTAGTCAGTATAAAGTGTTCTAAGCTGATGGCTTTTCTTTCCTGTTTTTACACTGCCCTCCTTGGGCTCCAGTTAAATGATCCTTTCCTGGCTTTCCTTCTACTCTGATGGCTTCTTTTCTGCTTCTTCATTAGTTCCTAAACCAAGGATGTCCCTCAGGGTTCTAGCTTGAGCTTTCTTTCCTGATCTCTATTTCTATGTTGGAGATTTGATGTATGCCAGAGTTTCCTTTGTGACTGATGCTCAGATTTGTATCTGCTGCTCCTGATCTATTTCCAGATCTCCATGCCCACAGTTCTAACTGCTGACTGGACTGCTGCCTGTTCTGCCAGCCCTTCAACCCGTTCAAAGCCATCATCTTCCCCCTCCATTTTGCTCCTCTTTCTGGCTTCTCTAGAGAAACACTCTGCACTGCAAAGGGCAAAGACTTTGGGGTCACACCCCTAGGTTGGAATTCTGGCTCTGCACTTTTATGTGTAGCCTTTGAAGCAAGGTCCGTTTTTCTCATGTTCCATGAATGCTACCAATGCTCATTCTGCAATAAGCACTTGCTAGATATTGGTCCCCTTGTTCCTCTCTTCTTAGCATGAACATTTTCCCTCTAAAGTGGGTTTGCCTCATCCCCACGTGGTTCCTGGGAAACTGAATGGGAACCTCAAGTAAACAGAAACCCTGAGGAGTTAGGAGAGCATGGGCTCTTAGGGGCTGGAACCAGTCAGGGAAGACGCCATTCAAAAGATGTTTTTGCAGTTATCTAGTTGTTTTGTGTAATAATGTTGTTCCCCTTCCCCTACACCTCCCCAAGTCCATGTCAGTTCTTCTGAACCATCTCTCACATTGGTCCCCTCCTTTCCACCCTGAGGGGAAGTTATTTGGGTCCATGCAACCAGCCTCCCAGAGCCTTCTGCTCTGCCCATCCAATCCACCCTGCCCACCACCACTGCTTAACGTACAGTTCCGATCATTTGGATTCCCTGCTTAAACACCTGCAGTGACCCCACCATATCTTGACTTTCAAGGTCTTAAATAATCTCCCTCCAACCTAGTTTTCTGCCAAACTTTGACTGGCTCAATCACAAGTCAGGCTGGGATGAAAGTGACACAGAATCTGGCATCTGGTGGGGAGGGTAGCCAGTGTTCTACCCAATGGTATCCAGTCTAGAGCTTGGGGGCAATGCTTTTGGGCCCTGGCGATGCTCAAAGTGAAGTGGGGGCTTTACCTGCATCTAGGTGCTGGGTTCTTGCCTTCACGGCAGGGGGCGTGGCAAGTCTCAGGCAGGGGAGCAAACCTGTGCCCTGGCTGAGCAGGTTAGAAGTCAAGGAAGTGCAAGAGGACCAGCTGGAAATCCAGAGTCTCAGGAAATGGAGGCAAAATTCCAACCTCCATGTGTAGAGCAACATCACAGAGGAGGCAGAGGGAAGAAAGCAGTGCTGTGATCCTGGGCTTAAGGCAGCAAGATTAATTCTGGACTCTGAAGGCAGAACCTTGGCTGTTCATCTTTCTGTTCCCTAGCTTTAGGTGAGAATCTTGCAAGTATTGCTTGCTTATTTGGTTTTACACATCTCACTAGCTTTACCTCCTTCCATAGACGGTGCTGGGTCCTATGAAATCTTTTACACCACCTGACCAGTTGGAATTCTCACAGCCAAGACAGAAGACAGATGGGTGGTGTTTTGTCATAAACCTCCATCTTAGGTATTGAGCAGAATGTTCAGCCAGTGTGTGAAAAACCTTTTTTCAACTTTCCTGGAGATTTAGGAATAATAAAGAACTCTTATCGTTGTCATTTGGCAAAATGCATTCTGTCTGCACTTTAAAGAACTGAAACTCCCTCCAGTTCAGAAACATTAAATGAATAGTCCACCAAGGCTGAGAATTTAGCTGCCCACCACTGGGCAGTCCCCTGGCTGTTCCTTGTAGCTTCTATGTAAGCATCCAGTATTTCATTCTGGATTTGTTCTCCTTATTACTAATAGCTAACATTTACTGAGTGTTTACTATGTGCCAGGCACTGTGCAAGGAGAAACACATTGCCTCATTCCCAGCTAGATCCTGGGAAACTGAGCAGGAATGTGAGATAAAAAGAAACTCTGAGGAGTTGGGGAAGTGTGGGATCATGCAGGCTGGGACCAGCCAGGGGTGACAGCCTTCAAAAGATGGATTTGCAACTCATCTTCAGTTTCAGACCCGCTGTCTGCCTTCCGCTCACTCTGTGGTGGGCCTGAAGTTGGGTGGTGGGGCGGGGGCATGGTGGAGGAATACGGGGGCTGTTCACACTTGACCTCGCCAGCCTCTGCTGGGTCTGGTAGCAGCAGTGTTGTGGAGGACAGCAGGGCACTGGAAGAACTCCTCCAGCCCCCTGAGGGTTAATGATAAATCCCTTCAAAGGGGCCAGGTTTTATTCCTTGATTCACTGGAAAAAGGCTTAAAAAGCAAATAGCTCTAGAGAAGGTGCCGAGGTTGCCTCCCATTTACAAGAAGAGATGAAAGACTCAGGAAAGCTTTCTGGCAAGGGTGTGGAGAGGATGGTGAAGGATCCTGGCTGTCTGAGGGGAGTGGGGAGGAAAGGGGACACAGTGGGCAGCTGAGAGTTCGGTAGGCAAACCTGCCATCCGAGCATGGCCAAAGGCTCCAAAGCACCCACCCAGCTAAAGTTGGAGGGTGGTTTGCAGCCTCACGTGGGAAGGAACCAAGAATGATGACAAGCAGAGCCAAGCTGATGTCCCTGTTGATGAGAGCAGGACTCTTGGAACATGAACCCTGTGGTTAAAGTGAGGTGCAGGGCCCCCTGGGAGAGCTGTTCCATGCCCAGAACTATGCCAGGATAGCCATGGCCCAGTCACCTACTCACCCAGGGGCCTCCTTTCCCCAAATTCACAATTTGAGAAGGAATTCTTTTTTAAAATGTTTTTGGAAATGTGTATAAAGTGTAACAAGGCATTTGAAATGTAAGGATTTGTGTATTTAGTAAAGCACAAAGTAAATTACCTTCACTGAAATGCATAAACCACCACAGAAAGTGGGATTGTCCCCAGACAATCATTGTCAGAGACCTGTACCCCTCCTTCCATGAAGAATGTAACAAACCCCAAACCCTAGTTCTAGAGCAATAAGCCTGGTTTAGAGCAACGCCTCCCTGCTTAGTTCACCTTCCATTTCTCTTGACAGTGCAAGAAGGAAGCTGGAATCCAGTGTGTGTGTGTTAGGGGGTGGGGTCACCACCATACTGCAGATCCCTTGGTTGTGTTGAAGATTGCCAAGAAAGGCTGGGAGATGGCAGGGCCCTCTCACTAACTGTGGCCATATGCTAAGTGGAGGGCCAGCTGGGAGGAGAGGGCAAAGGGCTCAGTAATCCCCTGTCTTGATTTAAACAAATGGTCAGTACCAGGGGTTTAGGAAATGGAGGTGGAGGTGTCCAGAGGGACAAAGCAGAGACCAGACTGAGGGCAGAGAGGCTGCTGTCACCACTGAGAATAGTCTGAGTTTAATTGGGAGTGAACTGTTGGGCCAGGGGTTCAGATCAGGGCTTCTGTTTCCAGGAAGGAAGGGATGGAGGATGAGGGTAGGGGAGCAGGCTAGGGGATAAGTGAACGCTGTCTCTGTCGTGGGCCACAGAAGCATGCACAGGCAAGGTGGTGGAGCTGGAGTGCTTACTGGACAGCTCACTGAGAACAAGGAAACGGGGTCAGATGAACCCGTACGCAGTAGTGAAGCCTCAGGTGCAACAGTCCGGGTTTCAGCAGGAGAATCCCAAGGAGTATGGCATGGTGGAGGATCTGCCTTGAGTAGCAATTGTGGAATGCTAGGGGTCAGCTCCAAGGCAACAAGGCCCAAATTAGACAACTGGGGGTGGGCAGCAAGTTGGCATCACACTTTGGACAGTGGGCAGAGCTGTGGCTCCTTGAATAAGAATTCCTGTCTCAAGATGTGATTGGTCTGGGAATGTGGCAGGATTGAGAGCTCAAGTAGCTCAGCTGTCAGGACCTGAGGAGCACCAGGGAAAGCGGGGGCTGGGGACATGAGGCAAAGGGTAAAGAGTTTCCAATCTTTCAAAATTTGCTGCCGAACTACTGAGGGCTACAGGCATCAGCAGCCCAGGGATTAGAAGATGAGTAAGACATGGCTCTTACTCTTCAGAGGTTCATGAATTTGGGGGACAGACAGGCTGGGGAAAAAATAGAGACTCCAGTATCTTGAGATGATTTGTCAAATTCAAGGTGCTTTTAAACTGTTGTATGAAAACAGCCTTCTACTGCTTATATTTTACTCCAATACTCTTTAGCTTATATATATCAAATCTAGTCATCCATGGACTATTTCACTGAGGCACTGAACGTTTTAACATTCCACCTTCAATTCACGCCCCACCTCCCAGATGCACATGGTCAGAATTTCCTATTAGTTACCAATACAATCAGCTGGTGACCTGGACCTGCTTAGGGTTGGACGTCCAGAAGGTGGTGCTTTTGTTTCCTTTCATAGTTTTAGCCCTGAATCATTGAAGAGGATCAGGAGTCAGTGTAATAATTACTTTGGGGTTTTACTGAAAAATTAGAGTGGGGTACCATTTGAGAGTAGGTGGAGACCGGCAGGGTGAGTTAGGGCAAAGGTGTCTGTGCCCAGCAGAGGAGGAGGCACCTGGGGACCCTGTGTGGGAACAGGCACCTTCTCCAGGTTGTGGTACCAAAGTCTGAGCTGCTGCTGCTCGAGAACCTGAGGCGGCTCACAACAGCCTCAAGGAAGCAACACTGTGAAAAGCCCTAAGTTCAAGTGGGCTGTTTCCTGGTCACCTCAAAACAGACCTTCCCTGATTTGCATCAAAGTTTACATTGCTTTAGCAGTGGCTCTTGGAAACAATCATGCTAACCCCGTTACAGTTGTTAGCCACTTTCTCTCTTGGCTGACAAGGCTGGGTTGTTTTTCCTTTCCTTAAAAGTTATACTTTCTATTATTTTGATTGGGGTTGGTCTAGGGAACTGGGAAGGACAGGATAAGTAAGGAAGGAAGACAGATTAAATTTTCTAGCTCATTCCCAGAGGTCTATTTTTCATTTGGAGTGGGTGTCATCTGGATGAGTTATGTGTAGGAGGAACATGTGGTGGCAAAACCCCACTCTTGTCGACCCTGCCCTCTATTGATGCCACCCCATGGATGGAAATGATGGGCAGGATGGATCGAAAGCTTTTTCTGCTGGAAGCATCCTCAGCAAGACTGCAGCAGTACCTTCTGTCCCCTCTAGAGGCCTCCTAGAGGTATATTCTGAATCTGCCACTGCTTACCTCTCTCAAGATGTCATGGGCTGTACCAAAATGTTCATTGTAGCTCTATTTACAATAGTCAGGACATGGAAGCAACCTAAGTGCCCATCAGCAGATGAATGGATAAAGAAGATGTGGCACATATATACAATGGAATATTACTCTGCTATAAAAAGAAACGAAATTTATATGTAGTGAGGTGGATGGACCTAGAGTCTGTCATACAGAGTGATGTAAGTCAGAAAGAGAAAGACAAATACCGTATGCTAACACATATATATGGAATCTAAAAAAAAAATGTCATGAAGAACCTAGGGTCAAGATGGGAATAAAGACACAGACCTACTAGAGAATGGACCTGAGGATATGGGGAGGGGGAAGGGTAAGCTGGGACAAAGTGAGAGAGTGGCATGGACATATACACATTACCAAACGTAAAATAGCTAGCTAGTGGGAAGCAGCCGCATAGCACAGGGAGATCACCTAGGTGTTCTGTGACCACCTAGAGGGGTGGGATAGGGAGGGTGGGAGGGAGGGAGACGCAAGAGGGAAGAGACTTGGGGACATACGTATATGTATAACTGATTCACTTTGTTATAAAGCAGAAACTAACACACCACTGTAAAGCAATTATACTCCAATAAAGATCTTTAAAAAAAAAAAGTACATTTGAAATAATTTCTCTGTAGAGACAGGTCTAAGTCATATATGTAATCTGGAATTTTTGAATAGCCACATTAAAAATTGAAAAGAAACCCGATTTTTGAATAGCCACATTAAAAACTGAAAAGAAACACGGGGGAAAAAAAGAAAAAGATTTCATGGGCATGAGGTGTCAACATCTTGCTTGTATGTAAGCCAGTATATCTCTTGTTCATGGATCCCTGCCTTTTATTTCCTTCTGGGTAATTTTCATCAGCCTTCCACTGAATACCTGCTCCATGCTTACAAATCAACACATCTCTGCAGGATGAAAACAAGTGGGAAATCCTGAATGGGAAGGAGGTGATGGTATCGGAAGCACAGGCAGCAGGAGAACATTTGTTCTTTTTTTTTTTTAACATCTTTATTGGAGCATAATTGCTTTACAATGGTGTGTTAGTTTCTGCTTTATAACAAAGTGAATCAGTTATACATATACATATACATATGTTCCCACATCTCTTCCCTCTTGCGTCTCCCTCCCTCCCACCCTCCCTATCCCACCCCTCTAGGTGGGCACAAAGCTCCGAGCTGATCTCCCTGTGCTATGTGGCTGCTTCCCACTAGCTATCTATTTTACGTTTGGTAGTGTATATATGAGGAAGACTCACTTAAAGCTATTGAAGGACTGGTACTCTTACAGAGTGGGCTTCGGACATGCCTGGTTATTAGGGCACACTTGGCTTCGAAATGTAATGTGCAAAGTGAAATAAGAAGCACTTTGCACCCTGCTGGCTGAAGACTGTGGTTCAGACAGAAATCAACCTTTCATGGGGGAAACCAACAAAACAGGTGCCTGAAGACAGAGCAGTTAAGTTTAGTGCTTTTTGGCCTTTATCTTAGCCCACCTCATTTTAAGGTGTGTGTCTGGCCGAGGCTTGAGCACTTGTGCATGCTCACGGGGATTGGAGGAAGGGTGCTCACCTGCAGATGAGAGGCGGCTTGGTGGGGGATGTACAGGGAGAGTAGGAAAACAGGGATAGATGGACTCAGAGGTGCATCAGAGAAGAGAAAGAGGAGAATGGAGACTAGTTTTGATTTATGACAATTTTGCTCAGTTTAATTGTACTTTGCTAAAACAACATTGTTGGCTTATAATTGTGTTGCAATTAGCAATTATCCCTCATGTTTTTTTCTCTTGAGGATTAGAAGATTCTAGAGTTAAGTTACTGTGGAATTTGTTCGGTGTGGATATTAACATATGCACCTTGTGAGGACATGTAACTTTGTAAGTTCAAGAGCACCAGACCCTCGGCTTCTGTTTGCTTCCACCTTTCCCCACCATAGCATATTCTTCTCTTGTTTCCCATCTCTTTCCCCATTCTTTTCTCACTCAGTAAACTACTCCACAGATGGGTATAATTAATACCTGAAAGTTGTCTGAGGCAGTGACTAGAGGTAAATTATCAACTGTGAAGAGGGTCAGCTAGGGTCAGACAATCTATGAGAAGCACATCATGGTTCTTTCTCCAAGAAAAGCAATGAAACTGGACTGTGTGATGGTGTTTATTAGGCTGTGCTCTTTTGTTATGTTACTTGTCATACTAATTGCAGTCCAAGAGCTCCCTGCCTTGAATGTCCGGTAACTAACAAGATGAGTTGGACACATGTGTTTGCTCTGGAGTCCAGGGGCGGTTGGTGGGCTCTCTGTTGTGGTCTTCAACATGTCAGAGCAAGGTGTCTCAGAAGTCTTTCTGGAAGGGGGTTGCTGTAGCTCCCCCAATGGCATGCTGGCTGCCAGAGTGTTGGTATGACCAGAGCTTTGGGAACACGGTGTGGGTAGAAGCCGTATTTTCTGTGGCGGGGTGGAGAGGGAGAGGGAGGGGAGAGAAGGGGTGTTCTAGCAGGAGAGAAGGGGCAGAGGGTTGTTACAGGTACATTACCTGGATAGTTGGATCAGGCCCATTACTGGTGTCAGGTACAAGGGCAAATCTTTCATGAGCACCCAAGTGATACACTGTGTCTGACCTTGCTCTCTAGGTAATTACTGGAGAACTGGTGGGTGTGCCTGTGGACAGATGTGTGCCCCACAAAGCTGGGATACAATCTGGATGGGGAGCAAGGTGTTTAGAGGAATTTTTGCCGAGTAAAGCTGTGATGACACACCAAAAGGGGAGGATGACATGTGATGCCTTAAGGCCTTCATGCAAGGAGAAGATGAGACCAGGAGGAGCTGCAATCAGGGCAGACAGCTATAACACAAGTCTTAAGGTCGGCTTGCTGTTGACTCAGGCCTCTGTGTCTCAGGTCTTAGCATGCCAGAAGTCCCTGTGGATTGTGACAAGACTTTTGAGTCCAGAGAGGTAATCAGCACAAGGGCAAGCTTGGTTGCAGTAACTCTGGCCAGAATGAGCAGCCTTCTCTGCGAGAACACACCCTCTGCCCCTTTACCTCACGCCTCCCAAAGTTGCCCTGAAGTTCAAATGGAGGCAGTTGTGCTTTGCTGCCCTCCGCTGCCTAAACCCTATTCTTTAATAGCCGTCACTGGGCTGATGTCTGGAGATGACTTTTCCAGGGCAGGCCCTCCTCTGCTGCCCTCTGGTACTTTGGCTTCTAGCAGTAGCTTTCTGCCCAGCACATGGCATCCAACAAGGTAAAATTGCTTGGAAAAAGCAACCCTGTTTGGTATTGGTTAAGCTTTTACTAGCTGCCTTAGGCTGCATGCAGAGGTCCTTCCAGAGAGGACCTCAAACACTTGAAGCAGCCTCCATTCTTATCTAGCAGGTCACGCTTCCCTTCTAGGTCTTTTGGCCTCTTCTGGGAAAAGTTTCCTGGAGAAATCGGAACAGAGTTGCAGGCCACCACACTGGAACATTTCCAGGATAGGAGTAAGATCCTCCTAGCTAAGAAGGGGGATCTGTGAACCTTTCTAGAAATAATAGTGTCTTGGGTGTTCAGTCAAGAGAGGCAAGTCCTGGGGGAACTACTGGCAACTGGGCAGGAGGCAACAGATCTTTGGGTGCTCAGTTGGGAGTGGCATCAAAGGACACTGCTTTTGCCAATGAAAGGCACCTGCAGTGGCAACCACTTCTGCAGAGGATGCCTTGGGGTTTGATGTCTGCCAGTGTACCATCTCTCGATCTGGAGGCAGGAGCTTACTGTTCTGGGTTCCCAGCTGCTCCCCCATTCCTGAGATTGGGAGATGGAGCTTACATGGGCTGGGCAGCTTCCCGGCAGTCGTAGAATCAGTCTGTGAGGGCTCTGTGGTCCAGGCATCTGTGGAAGAGTGGCCTGCTGCTCTGCAGGACCCCAAATGACACCAGACCACATTCCTTGGTGTGAGCAGTTTCATTCGTGTGAAAATTTTCCTTTCAAAGCTTCAGTGTGGGACACTTGCAGGCAGAGGCCTCATGGACCCAAGTCTATTTCCTTCAGCCACACAGTGCTGACAACTGAGTGGGTCCTTCACAGACCATTACATTTCCCCACCTCTACCCAGGAAAGTGAAAGCCTGGAGCATGCCAAGGATTGGTATCCTGAGTGGTGCCTGAGTTACCTCCCAATAGGCAAGAGGTGGCCAAAAGGCAGGCGGGGGCGCATCATGTCCCAGAAGTAGAAGCTAAGAATCCAAAGCAAATGGCCACAAGGGTGGGGAGAGCCAAAATAGAGCCAAAGGGGTAGAGAGACCAGAATGGATGGATAGGAAGAAAGGCAGGTTTTATTTTTAGATCGAGGTCCAAGATACAAACATCTGCAGAGCCTGCTACTTTGGAAGGAACCAGGCACATGGGGTACAGGGCCAAGGACTAGTTCAAACCCTTCAGGCCCATCCCTTCTGCTTTTTCTCCTTTGACTTAACAAAACCATTTGATTGTGTTCTAAATGCAAAAGCCTGTACAAAGTACTTGGAATTGGGGAAAAAAAGGATAAGGTGGTTTCTGCCTCAAGGAACATACAGTCAAGTTCATGACCTCTTTCCCCCTTAGCCTCTTCTACGTGTCTCTCATTCCTTCAACTAGCATTTCCTAAGTACCAACCTTGTACTTGGAAATTTTAATTCCTCTTGCCTTCTACCCGTAATTCCTCTATCTCAGATCCCTTCCCTTTCTGCTTCCATTTCTTTCTCAAAAAATAGACAATAAAGAAAAATTGGGGGAATTAGAAAGGAGGAAGAGATTTTAAGGGAAAATGTTTGCTTGGTGACATACCTGAGTTTATTCTGTGACACTCAAATGCCTGTGTCCATTTGACTCATAGCTTGGGTTGGGGAAAGTCAGTGTTTCATTTCCTCTTGTAATGAATTTCTGCTGAGCATGAATGAGCCCCATTCCATTTACACAAGCTGTAATTTTTTTTTTAACTGCCATGTATCTCTAAATAAATTCAAACTGGTTGTGGGTCTTTCATCTACTTTGTATATGAGAGATGAGATGATGCTAATCTGACAGTGACCAGAGTGAAGTAGTGAATGAGAGCCAAACCTCTTCATCGCCCCACCAGATGCTTCCACCCCAGCTCCTAGCCCTGGCCTCACCTTCTCCCACACAGTGTGTTCACCACAAGACCCTTTAGTGGTCAAGCCAAAGGCATGAATTCTTCTCTAGTGGCAAGCACTTTGGAGGCTGGTAAAAAAAAAAAAAAAAAAATCTCTTAAATCCTAGGTACTCTTTTTACCTCTTACCTTGATTCTTAACTCCAAGTCTTTGATCCCTTATTTGCTTGCTTGCTTCTCACCTAAGATGGGACCAAAGAGACCTGTGGAGGATGAAGGAGGTAGGGAAAGAGATGGAGGATGGAGCTGTGTTATGGAGTTATACAGTGAAGAGGTGTATATAGCTTTATTTTGCTCCCACACATCACCTATCCTACCTGTTAAGAAGCTTGGAATGCTGCCATTCCTTTGACTCTTAAGGAAATTTACGAGTTTTTCATTTAAAAATATATTCCTAAAATGCAAATGTCCCTGTGAGGGGTAATACTTGGATGACAGTTAATTTGAAGGGAGGGTCTCAATGGGCAAAGTTGCCACAAAGCGGGAGAGAAAGAACCCCAAGGCCAAACCTTACCTACTTAACCAACTGATTGTTTTTATTTCTGTCTCCTGGTTAATGCTATGCTGAGTACGGGGGAGAAGATAAAAGGCAGAGTTGTATGCAAGCCCCCTCCTCCCAGCACATACACACTTGGACCTGAAGCTGTGGTAACTGTTCACACACAAAGATACCTGGCTGAAGGCTAAGATCACTTCAGATTTCCAACTTAACATTTTCCTAAGTGTAGATTTTTCTCTTATTTTTCCTTTGGAAAAGACAAAAGTAGCATCACAATTCCCAGGTCTTCATACTCCAAACTGCACTCAAGTTTGCCTGGGACAGGTATTCGTGTATACGGAAATCTACATTCCCAGTACATCTCAGACCCCCACGAGGAGTCAAAGTTTCAGAGAGCCCTGTGAGGTTGTAACTCCCTCCCAGGGATCAGTGGCGTTACTCCCTGTCCACAGGAGCGTACGCACAGATCTTTTCTCCTCCTCATGGTCCGTTTTCTATTTGTGATTAGTAATTGGCTTCTCTTGGTACGTTACGATCTATTACAAAAGCCAAACATTAAGAGGGCGAGCTGAAATGACAAAATTTGGTTATAATTTATGTTGGCCCCTGACATATATATTTTTTTTAATGATTTGGTCTCTAAGCAACTGATCTCTTAGCAACAGGAAGCACCTTTATAAAAGATGGCACACAAAGAGTGATTGCCAGAAAATCCACCCGGTTCTTAAACAGCCGCGCATCATTAGCAAAACTCACCATCTTCAAGAGTCCAAAACTAGAAGTGACCAGCAGACCCAGGTAACCTTGACATTTGCACATTTTCCTGAAAAAAAGAAAAAACTCATGCAACTATTGAAGAGAACAAAATTCTTTGAAATATATTTATTTTTTGAGGTCTTATTAGTTGGTCTTGGCTAACTTTTAACAGAATGTATTCTATTAAATAACTGCTTCTTATTTTTTTAAAACAACTTGGACTTGAATTTTGTGATCAGAGAACAGTTCACTTAAAATATTTTATTGACATGAGGCTAGAAGGGGGAAGCAATCTATCCTTTTCAGAGTTTATTTCTGTAGGTTTTCATTTGAAGGGGAAAATCCACACTGTGGCAAAATGAGAGTGAAAATGTCACCTCGAGTGGTGTGCACTGCTGGGGGAATATGTGTATTTTTTTCCTAATGTATATTTAAGCTGCTAAAATATTTAAAGAGTAGTAAAATCATTTTACTTCCAAACTTCAGCTTTTTAATCCAGTGTTGATTCCAGTAGCAAGTGATGGTCTTCTACTGCAAATATTCATGGACTGGTTTTTCTTTTCTCTCTTTCATAGCACAAAAGCAAACATTTTTCTATTTGCTTTCATTGTCATAAGAAAAGATTCATTCCAATGCTAAAAACAGGAGAAATTCCAGCTATCTGTACCTTGTTTCCTCTTTTCAGGTACCCAGGAATTGAAGACTTAAATGTCATTCTAGAAAGCTGGAGTTAGAGATGAGGAACAATTGTTTTTCCTCTGAACCCCTTCAATTAAGACTGTGTAATTATAAACCCACTTGGGGTATTCAAAGTGCATAAAAAGATGTTTTGTGAGAGCGAAATAAAAATCTCCCTAACTGAACTGGGAAACAACATTACATAGAGATATCAAAGATCTAAGCAAACAGACTTTAGAAAATTGCAGTTGCAATAAAGACGAGTTGTGATACTTTTGTTTTTTATAAGAATTGTGCGTGCCACTTATCTTTAAGTTGAAGTGTGCTGACATCTTCTTGGAACCAGAAAATGGGATACTTAGTCTAAATACAGAGTTGGCAATGAGTCAGGGCATTCAAAATAAGGATAGTCCCAGAAAAATTTGGGACCTACAATTCCTCTGTTAAGAAAACGCTCCTTATGAGCACAATATGATTACACTTGATTTAAAAAGCTGCTTATGACTTGTATTTCTGTTACTGCTACCAATTTCAGGCAGAAAGAATTCCTTCTTGTGATTGCTTTGCTTGGAAGTTAACAACCTAGGTATTTTTAATTGAATTGCAAAAACTTTCTTTCTTTCCTTCTTTCTTTCTTTCTTTTTTTTAAAAAGCAATGTACTGTGAAAGCACAGAGAAACATAGCTTTGTCCTTTAGAACTAAAGATTTATTGTACTTATATTTGCAGTCTGGTCATTATTGTGGAAACTTGTTTGTGGCTTTAAGGAACTTGGATAAATAACTAAAAGATATAACTTGTGTTGGCTGTGTCTGGATGTGTTTCTACTTTTAAGTATACCACAGTTTCATAAATATGAAGGGGGGGATTAAAATAAGCAAAGATATGGAAACATTTATATTGCGAGTGGCAGCAAAGTTTTTGCAGTGGTTCTTTAAGATTTTTCAAACCTAGCCACTGTGGCCTTTGAGGGTCACATCGTCTACATTTTTTCTATGCGTAAGGAAACAAAGGGGGCTCACAGCAGGCACTGTAGAGCTTGTGACTTTGGCTGTCTTAATGAGCCATCTGACCAAGATGGACAAACAATTACAAGATTTGAGATGTACAATGAGAGACTTAGGATGGACTGGCCACTATAGACTAAGCCAATTTATTCTGCTGTGTTGGAATTAGTTACTTCTGCAACACACACACACATACATACAAATGGTCTCAGTATAAATCATAAACCAGGAAATCAAAGTGAGCCTCTCCATTAGTGAGGGCTTCCCAGGAAAAAGGATAGTTTTAGTTTCATGAATGAAAAGGTTCCATCATAATCCTTACTTGAAGTCTAAAAATCCTAGGCAAAAGTTGATGCTGCTTTTCCTTCTAACCTTCGGCTGGGATTGGGCTGCTAGGGTGCGGAGGAGGTGTGAGGGACAGACAGTCCTGCTTTGTGGGAGGTCCCTACTGCCAGAGCACCCACTTACTTTGAACACCTTAACACCTGAATTGAAATGGTCAGGCAGGAGCCTGATCAATTATAACAGAACTGGCTTTTTAACAGAAAAAAATTCACCCTCTTAAATGAGCCATACTTGAGATAATTTGGTCATTCTCTGGTGACAGGGAAGAAAAAAACCTTTGGAGCAGCCCGTTGGGTTAGGTGCTTTACAATGTGCAGTTCTGTTTAATCCTCACAACAGCTGTGCAAAGCCAACGGCAGCTCCATTTTACACGTGTAAACTGGATTCAGCAGTTTGTCAAGATGTTGCCTAAACAGTGAATGGCAAAGTCGGGGTTTACACCCAGGGCCAGTCTGACTCCCCAGCCCATGTGCTCTCCTTGTGCCACAATAGCACAAGCAACTATTTTAAACTGACCTTCAAATAGTCCCTCCGGTCTTAGTAAAGCAAAAGTTCTTAGTAGGTGGGCTGGCAGTAAAGATATAGGCATCTTTTCACAGAAAAGACTCCTTAACCCCCAGTTCTGTTGGCTGGAGTGACTCAGACCCCGCATGTTCAATGGTTGTCACACAGGCTACGAACTGGAGGGGGCACTTGGCTGAGCTGCGGTAGCAGTGGCCACAGGGTGCGTCGCCATTCCTTGCCATGATGCACATCCCAAGTGAAGTGGGGTAGGACTCTCTGAGGTACCATTTCTGTGAGAACAGAGCCTGAGGCAGGGCTCCCTGCGGGGCATCCCCAGATCACAACAGTTAGGGACTGCACAGGTAGAGAGGAAGCAGGTCAAGTGACATGCCAGCAAGTTAAGGTGGCTGGGAAGAGAACCCAGGTGTAGGTGGAGTAGGGGTGGGTGAGATGATGCTACAGAAAGCAGAGATTTCTCCTGAGGACGTCGCTTCAAAGCTGCAGGACAGCAGTGCCCTGTCTACTCTGGTTCTAAACACTCTGGCTCATGTTGTTACCCCCTCTTCAAATATCCCTGACAAAGGGATTAGTCTTAGAGAGTTAATTTAACAAAACTTCCCTGAAACAGTATTTGGGGAGGAGATCTAAGAGGAGTGGGGGCCAGGGCAGCTGTGACTAACCCTGGAACAAATCACTTTACACACCCCTATCTCTTTTGATCCTTACATCAGTCAGCTCAGAGACCTGAAGAATCTTGCCCAAGGTCAAACTCAAAAGTCTTCTTACTGGAAACCCTGTGGTTCTTTTCCTGCAACTGGGAAATACAATGGTATATATAGGCACATATAGATTCTAAGGTGTGATATGGATCCAAAAAGGTTTAGGGTTGGAGGTGATCTGCCCTGAACTTGGCATGTTCATCAAGTGAATACCAGGGGCAGCTCTTCACCTGCTACACTTGAGTCCGTCCCTGGAGGAAGGACTAACACTCTAACAGGTGTAAGAGGCAACCTCCCATTTCTTTTTCCAATCCTTCTCTGCTGGGGTATACCCATGGGTAATCCCTCCAACCATAAATCAGAGGGCTGGTGGGCAGCTTAGGAAATCTGAGAATGCATGGTAATAGATTCTACTTTTGTACCAAGCATAATAATTATCTTTGTGCAAAGGTATCCAAGTAATTCCTATGCCTCTACTTCCATATGGTTCTTGCCTCCAATCAGACATGCCCACCCTCTTTGAGTTCCTTCCTGGTGTGTGGTGCTAGGACACATATGGTCAGCACACAGATGCCACATACCTACTATGGACAGCACAGGCCATATCCCCCTCTCTATAGAGTGCTCAGAAAGTCTCCTCTCACCTGGCATCCCTGGGCACAAGAAGAGGGCCACTTATTTCATTTCTTAAAAAGCATATCAGTTGAAATCTGGGAGCTGACTTAGAGTTTGCTTAATTTAGACTTCTTATTTTGGAGATGAGGAAACTGAGCTGAAGTGATTTGCCCAAGATCTATGCAGCTGGTCAAAGTGACAGATAGAGCTCAGTTCTCTTGACTCCCAGTACAGTGCTCTTTTCTCTGTATCAAAATTATTAATCCTAAGAAGAAGGTAAGAGTCCAAACTATTACTCCTATTTTACAGGTAGAAAAACTGAGGGCATAATTCAGTTTAGGGATTACTGCCACTCCAAAAGTATAAAAATTATTAAATCTATGAAAGTGACTTAACAGCTCCTCAGGATTAATAATTTTCATTCTCCCTGGTGGATGCAAATATGCAGAGTTCATTGTTACAGTGAACACACGGAAGTGTCCAAAGGCTATTCAATATGTTGATCATATAATTTCTCTCCTGTATGGAAAGTAAGGAAGGAGATGGAAAAACAGTCCCTGCCATTATGAAGCCTAGTGTCCAAACAGATTATGCATTTATGGAATCCCCTAAAAAGATACACCAGCGTATATCCCATGTCAGGACTGTCTCAGCCAGGCCCCATACCAAAACTTGATAACAAAGGGTACTGTAAGCAGTAGTCCTTGTGGATTTTCCTTCTGTTGAACCCACACTTGAATTTGGTACTACCCCAGAAGAGGCTCTAACAGAAATAACCCTGATATGCAATTATGGGAACTTTACAGTTCTGATGACAATTCTAAAAATTTAAACGGAAGGTGTGAACTCACATGGATTGAGCTCTCTGTGCCAAGTTCTGTGCCAGGGCCTTTACAAAGGTTTTCTTATTTAATGCTCATCATCTATGATGCTGATATTCTGAGCACTATTTTCCAGATGAGGAAGCTGAAACTTCTGCATTTAAGGAAACTGCCAAAGGAGGCAACACCATAAAGTGGTGATTATTTATTCAATATATGTTTACTGCACTTAAATGATGTGCCTGGCACCAGACTAGATACTGTTGATATAAAGTTAAATCAGACATGGTCCTTGTCTTGAAGAAGCTCAGGGCCTAATAATATTCATTTACAGTTAATGTGGGAGCTTCTGCTCGTCAGAGCTAGATTAATAGCAAGTAAGATATTTGCTAAGTACATTCTAAAAGATTTACTCTAGAACATTCATTCTGAAGGTTGGAAAGTGTTAGAGAAGAAATCCTAGGATAGGAAAATATAGGGCTAGGATTTACAATGAGAGGGAAAATTGAAGATAGAAAGTTGGCATTCATGACATGTGGAGTAAAATGGGCAGACAGCATGGGGGAAAGAATGATCAGGTCACATAAAACAGCGGTCCCCAACCTTTTTGGCACCAGGGACGGGTTTTGTGGAAGAGAATTTTTCTGCAGACGGGGGCAGGGGCAGCGGCGGTGGGGAGTGGTTCAGGTAGTAATACGAGTGATGGGGAGCGGCAGATGAAGCTTTGCTCGCTAGCCCTCTGCTCATCTCCTGTTGTGCAGCCCGGTTCCTAACAGGCCGCGGACCAGTAGTGGTCCGCAGCCCAGGGGTTGGGGACCCCTGACATAAAAGGGCCAGCAAACCTTGGGTTTCTTCTCAGTGTTCCATATTGAGGAATAATATGAACAATGAACTTGGTGATACAGTACACTGTATAAAACAAAGACAGAAAACAAAGATCAGACAAAGGAGTTTGGATTAAGTGATCAGAAAATGGGGAGCCAATTAAAATCTGCTGATGTAGGCTCCTGGTTTTTGAATATCACTAGACATCTGTGACAAATAGTGCCAGAGGAAAAGAGTTTTGTCCGTATGTCATTGACACTGTCTGGGGCATACTACCAACTAAAAGATCAGTCTTTTGAAATCCTCGAGCTAATCAGGAGTGAACAGATGAGGTCCTGGTCTGGGCAATAGCTGCAGAGGATAAAGCCTAACTGGAGACTGGTTCAGAGCAAACAATGGGCTAGACTTGGTGATTAGATAAAAAGAGGGAAGGAGGAAAGAAAACAAAGAGAATGGTGGTATGCCTAGAAGTAAAAGAAATTTGGAATTAGCTAGCTGGTAAGCTTATTTTTCAATAAGGTTTAGATATTATAAATGTGCTTATTCTAGTGGGGGACATTTCTTGGAAATGTTAAATATGTCCCCCAAAGCACAAATCAAGACATATGGGGTCTAAGAACTTGTGCTCTTCTGAGAGTACAGGAAGGTGGGGGAGGGGGCAACCTGGAAAACATCATTTAGATATTAAACCATTAGAATTTCCAGGATACTTTAATCATGTTATGGGGCCAGTAGGGGTATGCTGGAACACCAAGGAAGCCTGGGGACCATAACTTTAGGCAACTGGCAGACCTGATGAGAGGGGTATTGCTCCTACAGGTATTTGAAGGAGTGTCTCCAAGAATAAGTGTGGAGAGGGACAAAACAGAAGACCTCAGTCTGCAGACTGAGTGACCGTGGGTGATTAATGAGAAGAGGTCACAATAAGGAATCAGCACGGAAGACAGATAAAAGGTGACCAGAGGCTTTAGAAGAGACCCAGAAGCAATCTGTTCCAAGAAGATGTTCTCTGCAAAGGAGCAGAGAAGTAAAAATTTCTTAGACTGGCAAACAATTCATCAGACTGGTGAGAGAGAAGTCACTGGTACCCTCAAAAGGCAGTGTGGGTGGAACAGGAAGCTGGTGAACTAGACAGGGTGGTAGGTACCCTGGCGGTGGAGCACGAGAGGCCAGTCAGGCCTCCTGACCCACAGCCCATATGCTGGACAGATGCAGAATTAGTCAATCCAAAGGCTTGGCTGTCAGCGTAAATCCATTTTTTTTTAACATCTTTATTGGAGTATAATTGCTTTACAATGGTGTGTTAGTTTCTGCTTTATAACAAAGAGAATCAGTTATACATATACATATGTTCCAATATCTCTTCCCTCTTGCGTCTCCCTCCCTCCCACCCTCCCTATCCCACCCCTCTAGGTGGTCACAAACCACTGAGCTGATCTCCCTGTGCTATGCGGCTGCTTCCCACTAGCTATCTATTTTACGTTTGGTAGTGTATATATGTCCATGCCTCTCTCTCACTTTGTCACAGCTTACCCTTCCCCCTCCCCATATCCTCAAGTCCATTCTCTAGTAGGTCTGTGTCTTTATTCCCGTCTTACCCCTAGGTTCTTCATGACTTTTTTTTTCTTAGATTCCATATATATGTGTTAGCATACGGTATTTGTCTTTCTCTTTCTGACTTACTTCACTGTGTATGACAGACTCTAGGTCCATCCACCTCACTACAAATAACTCAATTTCGTTTCTTTTTTTGGCTGAGTAATATTCCATTGTATATATGTGCCACATCTTCTTTATCCATTCATCCAATGATGGACACTTAGGTTGCTTCCATCTCCTGGCTATTGTAAATAGAGCTGCAATGAACATTTTGGTACATGTCTCTTTTTGAATTATGGTTTTCTCAGGGTATATGCCCAGTAATGGGATTGCTGGGTCATACGGTAGTTCTATTGTAGTTCTTTAAGGAACCTCCATACTGTTCTCCATAGTGGCTGTACCAATTCACATTCCCACGAGCAGTGCAAGAGGGCTCCCTTTTCTCCACACCCTCTCCAGTATTTATTGTTTCTAGATTTTTTGATGATGGCCATTCTGACTGGTGTGAGATGATATCTCATTGTAGTTTTGATTTGCATTTCTCTAATGATTAATGATGTTGAGCATTCTTTCATGTGTTTGTTGGCAATCTGTATATCTTCTTTGGAGAAATGTCTCTTTAGGTCTTCTGCCCATTTTTGGATTGGGTTGTTTGTTTTTTTGTTATTGAACTGATTGTAAATTTTGGAGATTAATCCTTTGTCAGTTGCTTCATTTGCAAATATTTTCTCCCATTCTGAGGGTTGTCTTTTGGTCTTGTTTATGGTTTCCTTTGTTGTGCAAAAGTTTTAAAGTTTCATTAGCTCCCATTTGTTTATTTTCGGTTTTATTTCCATTTCTCTAGGAGGTGCGTCAAAAAGGATCTTGCTGTGATTTATGTCATAGAGTGTTCTGCCTATGTTTTCCTCTAAGAGTTTGATAGCTTCTGGCCTTACATTTAGGTCTTTAATCCATTTTGAGCTTATTTTTGTGTATGGTGTTAAAAATCTCATACTTTTACATGTACCTGTCCAGTTTTCCTAGCACCACTTATTCAAGAGGCTGTCCTTTCTCCACTGTACATTCCTGCCTCCTTTATCAAAAATAAGGTGACCATATGTGCATGGGTTTATCTCTGGGCTTTCTATCCTGTTCCATTGATCCATGTTTCTGTTTTTGTGCCAGTACCATACTGTCTTGATTACTGTAGCTTTGTAGTATAGAATAAAATATCTAGGAATAAACCTACCTAAGGAGACAAAAGACCTGTATGCAGAAAATTATAAGACACTGATGAAAGAAATTAAAGATGATACAAATAGATGGAGAGGTATACCATGTTCTTGGATTGGAAGAATCAACATTGTGAAAATGACTCTACTACCCAAAGCAATCTACAGATTCAATGCAATCCCTATCAAACTACCACTGGCATTTTTCACAGAACTAGAACAAAAAAATTTCACAATCTGTATGGAAACACAAAAGACCCCGAATAGCCAAAGCAATCTTGAGAACGAAAAACGGAGCTGGAAGAATCAGGCTCCCTGACTTCAGACTATACTACAAAGCGTAAATCCATTTTAAAATCCAGCTGTCTGCCTCTGCCTGCGTCAGGCTGGGGAGGAAAAAGCATGAACTTTGGAGTCAGACAGACAGATTTTAATCCTTCCTCAGACAGAAATCAACTGTGAGACAATATCAAGGAGATTTAACCTCTATTTCTTCATCTTTAAAATGGAACTGCTTCTACTTATCTCACAAGGTGTTTTTCCTTTTTCTTTCCTTTTTTTTTTCTTTTTAAAGACTAATATGAGAAAAAATGCCTATAAAATATGGGGAAAGGTACTCAGTAAATACCAACTCCCCTAGGACAGTGAGTTGTTTAGATGTGTTACTTGGAGTCTTGGAGTTCTTCAGAAATTTTCAGCAGCTGTTTTTGAAGGTGTCGGGAGTGGGGAAGTTCTGGGGACACAAAGGCTGAAGCCTCAGCTACCCACACCTTACTCTTAGCAGAGCACTGGCGTCCTACGAAAATTTTTGTTTAAAAAGGTGAGGAGAGCAGAGAGAAAACTACTGGGACTAGCAATGAATTTAGCAAGGCTTCAGGATACAAGGTTAATATACAAAATTCAGTTGTATTCTTATACACTAGTAGCAATCAATTGAAAAATAAAAATTTAAAAACAAGTCCACCTAAATGCCCATCAACAGAGGAATGGATAAAGAAGATGTGGTATATATATATATATATATATATATATATATATGATGGAATATTACTCAGCCATATAAAAGAATGATATAATGCCATTTGCGGCAACATGGACGGACCTAGAGATTGTCACAATGAGTGAAGTAAGTCAGACAGAGAAAGACAAATATCATATGATAATTGCTTATATGTGAATCTAAAAAAAGGCTACAAATGAACTTATCTACAAAACAGAAATAGTCACAGATGTAGAAAATAAACCTATGGTTACCGGGGGTAAGAGGGGGGAGGGATAAATTGGAAGATTGGGATTGACACATACACACTACTATATATAAAATAGATTACTAACAAGGACCTACTGTACAGCACAGGAAACTCTACTCAATACTCTGTAATGGCCTATATGTGAAAAGAAGCTAAGAAAAGAGTGGATACATGTATATGTATAACAGATTCAGTTTGCTGTACACCTGAAACTAACACAACATTGTAAATCAACTATACCCCAATAAAAAAAAAGCAAAAAACAATTCCAATACAGTAAGACCAAAAGCAATAAAATACTTCATAATAAATCCAACAAAAGATGTATAAGATCTCTACATTGAAAAGTACAAAATATTGCTGAGAGAAATTGAAGAAGACCTAATAAATGGTGAGATACACCAGATTTGTGATATAAGACTATATTGTTAAGGTGGCAATTCTGCCTAAATTGTTCTGTAGAGTCAATGAACTGTCAGTTAAAATTCCACCAGGCTTTGTTTGTTTTTTGTAGAATTTCACAAAACAAAGATGATTTCAAAATTTATACAGAAATGCAAAAGACCTAAAATAACCAAAGTATGGTCAGTTAGGGGCCTTTGAGAATCAGGCAGCAAGACCAGATTTAGATATGCAAGAGATTTCTAGAGGAAAATGACTGGGGAGGATAAAAGAGGCGGGAGCAGGAGTAGAAAGGAAGTTGTCAGATTCCAATGCAGGTATGACACCCATGAAAGGAGAGGGGGAAGGAAGAATTGTGTGGAAAGGGTGAAAGGGCTTCAGACTACAATGTAGTGCTGAGAGTTTTAGTCAGGAAAGGGGAGTTCCCAAGCAAAGACTGCCTGTTGGAAGAGTCCTGCATTGGATGGAATGGGCTATCACCATACCCCCACCATACTCAGTCATTGGTTGCAAGCTACCAAGAGAAAGATAGCCTTTTTGTGAACTTGGTGGTGAATCCAAAGGGTGGAGCCATCAACTATGCAAACAATAGCAGGTTCTTTGGAAGGAGATCTGAGCAGTACACCTTCATGGCAAAGTAATATTTAGAAAGAACAAAGTTGGAGAACTTACCTTCCAATTTACCAACCTTACCTTTATATTTCAATATTTTCTATAAAGCTACAATAATCAAAACAGTTTGGTATTGGCAAAAAATAAACATGTATATCAAAGGAACAGAATAGAGAGTCCAGAAAGAGTCTCACACATATACTGCCAATTTTAAACAAAGGTACCAAGGCAATTCAATGGGGAAGGAAAACTCTTTTCAACAAATGGTGCTGGATCAACTGGATATGGATGAGGGGGTGGAGGATGGAAGAGGTATCAAACCTTACCTCACACCATACACAGAAATTAACTCAAAATGAATCACAGAGCTAAATGTAAAAGCTAAAACTATTAAACTTCTGGAAGAAAACAAGAGAAAAATCTTTGTGACCTTAAAGTGGCAAAGTTTCCTTAGAACACACACAAAAAAGCATGAACCATAGAAGAAAATTGATAGTTGGGCTTCAATAAAAATTAAAAACTTGATTTTCAAAAGAAACTAGGAAAATAAAGCAGACCACAGACTAAGAGAAAATATTTTGAACACATGTTAAACAAAAAACTTGAATCCAGAATATATTTTTAAAAAACCTCTTAAAATTCAGTAAGACAAACCAGTTTTCAAAACCAGGGGAGGGAGTTCCCTGGGGCCTAGTGGTTAGGATTCCAGGCTTTCACTGCCATGGCCAGGGTTCAATCCCTGGTCAGGGAATTGAGATCCTGCAAGCCGTGTGGCACCACACACACACACACACACACACACACACACACACACACACAAAACCCAAAAAACAAAAAACAAAACAAAACAAAAACACAAACAAAAAACCAGGGGAAATATTTGACCAGATGTTTCACAAAAGAAGATATGTGAATGGCCAGTAAGCTCACTAAAAATAGCTCAAAATTACTAGTGATTAGGGAGATGCGAATTAAGACCGCAGTCAGATACTTCTAGAATGGTTAAAATGAAAAGACTGACAGATAACAAGTGTTGGTGAGAATGTGGAGCAACTGGAACTCTCATATGCTTCTGGTGCTTTGGAAGATTATTTGGCAGTTTCTTAAAAGGTTAAACATATAGCTACCGTACAACACAGCCATTCCAATTCTTGTATGCTAGTATTCATTGTAGCCTTATTTGAAACAGCCAAAAAACTGGGAAACAACCTGAATGTGCATTAACAAGTGAATGGATAAACTGTGGTTTAACTATATAATAGAATGCTACTCAGCAATATTAAGGAAGAAATTGTTGATATGAACAACATGAATGAGTCTCAAAATCAATATGCTGAAGGAAAGAAGCCAGACAAAAGAAAAAAAAGAGTACAGACTCTGATTACACTGAGATAAGACTCTAGAAAATGTAAACTAATCAATAGTGATGGGAAGCAGATGTGTAGTTGTCTGGGGTTGAGGGAGGAAGGGATGTATTACAAGAGGGTGATGAAAATGTTATCTTCATTTTGGTGATGACCTCATCATATATATAGATATACAAATACATGTTAAAACTCATAGAATTGTACACTTTAAATATTTGAGGTTTATTGTGTATATCCATTATGCCTCAATAAAGTGGTTTTAAAAGGATGAGGGAGGTAGGTGAGAGCTGGTGTAACTAATGCAATCCCACCAATACAATAAAAAGATTTGAACAGTGTCCTAGAAGTGCCCAGTTGCTCCAGCTGTGGATTGCCACCAGTACAGGAGCTGGGCTTATTTTGCTCCCAAGAGCTTCCAACCACACTCAGGGGAAAGATGTGGCTCAATTCAGCCCGCCCAGGAATGATAGAGACCCAAGCGTTGTAATGAAAAGTCTGGAATATAGGGCAGCTTTGCTCTACAGAGCAGGAAGTATACCAGGGTAGAAGCAAGGAAAATCCTGCTCTCATAAGATTCCTCTGGATGCAGAGCTCCCTGTTCTCTAATTTCCTCTCCAGTGTGGAATAAGGGTGAAAGTCCCAATTTGTTGTTTTGAAAAAAGTAACCATGACAACAGCCAAGTCCATAGAGAGAGTAGTAAAATGCATTAAGCTCACTTTCAATACCTTGCCTTCCCTTCCAGAATGAATGCTCCTAGTCAGACAATGATCCAGCTTCAACAAAAGAGCAAAAGGGAAGAGCAGACCTAGAAAATCTTTGTGTGCCCAGGCCCGTCATAGATTAGTGGTATCTCTTTGATCTGGCAGTTCATTGCCTCTAGCTTTCTCCACACAGTCCATGTCAGCTTTTAGAAAGCTTATTCTGAAAGGGCAGGAGCAGATATGGGCTCTTTTTAGGAAACACAGCTGTTAAACTCACACGTTTAGAAGTAAAAATAAACTTGGAAAGTTTCATTAAGTGAGTCAGGGTATGATCAAAATTGTGCCCTAATCCGTGACTCCATGGTTGGAGAATGAACTGGCAGATGTGCTTTTCCTTCTGGCCCAGGGGAAGGGCCTCCCACCAGCCCTTGCCGAGGCAGAATGAAGCAGTCTAATCTTCAAGGGCACTGGCTGGGAAGAGAGGAGGCCTGGGTCCTAAACTCTGTCACTAATTAGCTAACATAACTAAATCTCTTGGGTGCCTAACTTAACCTCTTAGGCTGGGCCAATGTTTGCCCTGCTCTGTTAGCGGATATAAATCATTGTGCCAGTAATGTGACCTGTGAGAGCATTATCACATATTCCTCTTTGCTTTTCTCCTAGCCTGGCAGAAAAGCATCGGGTCTGGCATTTTTTGCAAGGCGAAAGATAAGTCTTTCCTCTACTGAGTCTGGGCAGACTTGGGGAGAGAGGAGAGGGTTATTGCAGCTTTCCACCAAGGAAACCAGCTATTTTTCTGTGTTGGGGGAAGGCAGATTTGCTTTGTGTAGATGTATCAAGACTGGTCATATATGCTAGCCTGTAGCCTGACACTCAGCTCACTGGGCATCAGGGATCTGAGGCTCTAGAGCCACAAAGTTCAGGCAGGCATCAATTGGAGGATAATATTCAAAGGGAATGGGGAACCCCTGCCCATTCAAAGGGACAACAGATTGTTGCCACAGGGAATGTGGGTCCAGTGTGGGCAGATCCTCAGAGTTTTCCTCAAGAGAGGCCTGAAATCTGGGCTTTTAAAACATAAGATATTCAAAACTTTAAATAATGGCCATGAAAGCAAATTTAAAGCATAATGTAAGTCAAAATGAGACAGGTTAGTAGGCTGGGTGGGTTAATGACAGAAGGCCTGGTCAGGAGGGGGAAATATAAGAGCAAGGCAGTCATGCCTTGCTTCCTGCAGAGAGCCCAGAGAGGAAGCAAGGTCCTAGGTTGCCTTTATCCAGGCAACTTGTCTCCTGTCTCTCAACTCTCCTCTTCTGTCTCTCCTTCTCCCTCCAGCCTGAGGAAGCTTCAGCTCTCTGTGGGAGGAGAAGGAAAGAAGCCTTGGCTCCTTTCCTTTTCCCAGAACCACCACTGTAGCCTGTCCTGCCTACCCCTACAGGGCCTGGATTTTGAAACTCAAAAGCCAGGAAAGTATTTTTTTTCCCTCTGCATTCTGCTTTCCTGAGGCAAGGGAAAATGCTCAGCTGATCTGATTTAATGAGGAGGTGATAAAGGGAAACCAGGTAACACCAGCTAACCTGCCCACAGCCCAGGGGTTATACTGGATGGAGGAACATCACACACACAACCTGAGGCTCGCATAGGGGCGCAGCATGCTTGGGAAGTTAGGACTAGTTTGGTACTGCTGGGTGGAGTGCAGGGCAAATGGCAGGGGAGGGGACTGGTAAGGCAGATGAAATAGGACTTAACATAAAAAAATTTAATTGGCTTAGATGTCTGAATACTTATGTGTTGTTTTTGTAAGGCTGGTGGCACAATCCTACATTGGTTTTGTGTAATTTATCATCTATGCACTTTAAAGTGACACAAAGGGCTTCAGAAACCATGATCTGGCCACCATGCTCATCATAATTTGGGTGGTCTAGCCATCTACAAAGTGTCCAAAGTTGATACAGTTGAACTCGTTTGAGGGTAGTAAGTATCGCCAGACTTCACTGAGAGGTGCTGCCATAGCTGTTGCCAAGCCTTCTTGCTATTTCAGAAACTGCTACTGCTTTCTGCCTTCCCTCCCTCCCCCACAACTCCAGCTCCCATTCCCTACTTCCCCAGGCTCCACCAAACTCTTCTTTCTTCCCCAGTGATCCTTCCAATTCCATCTCTTCACTGAACTCAGGCTGACCCCTGAGGACCCTGTTTTCCTTTCTACCCTCTCAGGTAGAGGATGTATTTTCAATCATACATACTCCAAATTCAGTGTCGGGAGCTGGGGTTGGTGTCTTCCAGGGTGCTGCCTCTGGACCATTACTCTCTTTTTCTTTCTAAAACACTGTAACCTCCTTGAGGTTCACACCATCCACCCCCTTGCCCTGACTCCCCTAGTCACTGAAGGCTTTAGCCTCTCTCTCCATGTCTTCTTCTCCACGCCATCATCCTAAGGCACTAAATGTCCTTATGGCTGATCGAAGCAACACTCTGGCTGCAGAGTTCCTTGATGATTACACCTTCAGTGACCTTCTCCCTCCAGCTCAGCACACTCCCAGGGGCATAGCTTTGAGCTTGTCATCATCAGAAACTGTACCTCCTCTGGCACCTCATTCTCTCACCACCACCTTCCACCTCATTTGCTTAAGTCCCCTCACTGAAATAATTCTCTAGCCTCATTGAGATCTCCAAGCCAGTGGCCTCACCACTTTCTCTATGTCCGTGACCTCCTCCTATCTTTATTTTCTTCTGTATCTAGCTTAGAGGCCACAGTTCTTCCTACAGTGTCCTAAATCCATTGTGCCCCTCTTCATTGCCCTTGCCTGGCAAAGCCCCACAGACTTATTTATGCCTGTGCCTGAGTACATCAGTATTACTGGAGAATATGGCACAACTGAGTACTTGGGCATGGCTCTAACTTGGTGTTCTCCAACCTTGTTTGGGTCTTCAACACTGCTCAGCAGTTTTACCATGCTTTGCTAGAAGCTCCCGCCACTTTCACAAATTTTATTTCCTCTTCTCAGAGCTTTATGCTTCCAACCCCTTTATTCCCAGATAAGAAGCATGGCAGAGAAAACTGATGGACTGAATTTGCACCTGTCCTCTCCTCCCATGTATGGTACAATGGAGCACATGTCCTTCTTCCAACCAAGGCCAGTCCCTCCACACGTTGTGCCCCGGATCTCATCCCCTCCTACCTAAGCAAGGGTCCTGTTCCATTAGGTGTACTTTCTCCTTCCCCAATCTTCAACCTCTTCTTCACACCTGGATTCTTCCCATTAGCCCTCAAATATATGCTGGAATCCTTCATTACCAATAAAGCCAAGCAAACAAAACTTCCCCTTCTTCCACACATCCCTCAAGCTCTTACCTGCTCTTCTTTTATTAATACAGGATTCTTCTTCTTTCTTCTTTCCATTCTGGCTTCCTACTTCACCAGCTTGCAGAAACTGCTCTTGCTGGGGCCACCAGTAGCTTTCTTGCTTTATCCACTGTGAAGTTCCTGCCTTCATTGGTCTTGATCTCTTGGCAGCATTCAATACAATTAACCACGTCTTCCTTCTTGAAACACTCTCTCCTCTTGGCTTTGGTGACAAAAATACTTTTGTGGTTGTCTTTATACCTTCTGACTGTTCTTTCTGAGGATCTTTTGCCTGTTCCACCTCCTCCCAAGTTCTAAATTCTTGAGTTCTTTGGAAATTCTCATATCATACTCTCCCTTGGCAATTTCAACTTTTTTCCCAAGGCCTTAAATCCATCCCTACCCTGGTTTAATCTTTCCTGAATTCTTACCTTTTCTATCACAGAACTGTAATTAAGTACTTATTAGGGTGATTATCTATTTATCGTTTCCTCTGCTAGAACCATAAGCTCCATGAAGGTGAGCAATGTCTTCTTTATCTACCATTCCTATAATCCACTGGGTCAGCCTAGAAAAAAGTGACTGAGTAGTCACTTATTAAGTGACTTATTAGGGTGATTATCTATTTATCGTTTCCTCTGCTAGAACCATAAGCTCCATGAAGGTGAGCAATGTCTTCTTTATCTACCATTCCTATAATCCACTGGGTCAGCCTAGAAAAAAGTGACTGAGCTTCGATGCAAAGTTCTACTCAGTGGGCCTGTGCTCTGTCTGCCAAAAGAGGAAGCAAACATCTGCCTTCATGGGATTGTCTAATAGTTAGAACTTGTCACCACAGTCTTTTCTCCCAGATTTACATTCAAACTATCTTTTCCTTAGTGCAGAATAGGAAATCTAGATAATTTCTTTTGCCAAAAATAGAGGAATCTTGTATTAATAAAAGTAAAATGAACACTGAGGAGTGAGCGAGTCTTCAAGCTTTAAGCAGAGGAGTGATATGGCGAGTTCTGTATTTTGGAAAGCTAGCTGTCAGGAGTAAGGAGGAAGACTTTGTGGAAGGAGAGAATAGGGGCAGGGACATTCATGTGAATCTGTTCCAGGGGAGAGCTTATGAAAGCCCTAGGTCATGGGTGGTATTGAGAATAGGAAGAAAGAGGGAGAGGTGAGACTTTTCAGAGATAAAATGACAAGTGAATATCAGGGTAGGATGGTAGGAAGTGAGAGATTGCCCCAAATCA
Organism: Mesoplodon mirus; assembly: GCF_964341445.2. NCBI lineage: Eukaryota > Metazoa > Chordata > Mammalia > Artiodactyla > Ziphiidae > Mesoplodon > Mesoplodon mirus. Next base: position 94,777,238 of record NC_138979.1, read on the forward strand.
GAGGATTCTCGTACTGACCCATCATCCCCTGCAGCGGGCCCTCACATACATGCTGTTCTTTTTCCCTGGAAGGACCTGCCCCCACATTTAACTCCTTGGAATCCTGTTCCTCCATCATGATCTTTAAAAAGATCTCCTGGATTACTCCAGGGAGAATGACTCTTTCCCTCCTCTTCATCCCCACAGCACTTGATTGAAATGGTCAGTATTAATGCCAGTTATGTATAACATGAGTGCTTATGTAGTTGACTGTATCCAGGCATTGTGCCATCTCTGATGAAATAGCTACTTCAAACTAAAACAGTTGAAAAAAATCATAAACTGAAAGAAGCATATTTACTGTCTTTATTTGCTTGACTTACAGTTAATTAAAAGCATCTTCTCATCTTTAATTTTTAAACAAAGTTCTGGTGGGGCATGTTAATAATGCTTATAACTCATTTATCTTACAAGATTTATATAAAGGTCTTGGATGAGCCTGGCCTGCTCCTTCCTCTAGTTTTGGAGGAAACAATCTCTTGGTTCCACAATAGCTTGAGGCACCACCTCTGAGCTTCTAAATGACTCATATCCTGAAAACCCATGGTAATCTCATTCCTGCCCCACTGGTTCAATTAACCTGTTTGTAAGCTATTTATGTGTGCATGCTTTAGCCTTTTAAAAGGGGCCAGGCATTTTTAGTCACACTGGATGCAAATAATAACATGGTTTAACTCATATATGATATGGATTCGCTTATACAGACGTCTTCATATTTAATGCCTTTCCTAAAAATTCCCAACATTGACTAGGGATTCAGCAGCCCTTTAGGACTAACGCTTCCATGAATATACTCAAAATATGTTTGAATACATGTCCTATGCTGTCACCAAGAGCACCCTGCCATCTAATTCCAGTGGAACCCTAATGATACCGCAAGACCAGAAAGACTGCCTCCTTGGGAGACAGCTCCCAATCCCCATCTTCCTCCTCTGAGCAGAGTGTAATCCGTTTGCTGCTCCACCTTTGTCATTTGCATACTCATTCCCTGTGGAGTTTATCACATAAAACCTTGCTATTTTTATCTGTATTCATGTCTTCCTCTTTAGCTGTATCAGAAGCTTCTTAAAGGCAGAGAAAACATTCTCTTAGTGTCCTTCCTACCTGCCCCGCCCCCCACCCTCCACCCACGCATACTGGAATCCTAACACCTTGCTTTGCACTTAGTTGGAGTTCAGGGTTCTAGAAAAGTTAATGAATGAATGGATCATAAACATATTTTGGGTCATTTTCCCCATGTGGTGCATCACCTGCCTTTGCCCGCTCTGAAATCCTCAGCCTCTTCTCTGCCCACTCCCCCTGGCATTCTACAGTTTCTCCCCATCTGTCTGATATTTATCTCCACCTCTAAAGGGCTTTCCAAATCTGCTAAAACGCTGGTGCCTGCACCATAACTCCCTCTTTTGACTCATTTTTAAAGCCATTTAGTAAGACTTAATTCCGAGGCTTGGCATTCTTCCATTTGGAGAACTGTCCTACCATTTCTGGTTTCTCCAGCCCTGATAACACTGCCCCCTCAACACTCAACCTATGGCAACCCTGCAAGAAAGCCTTATGAAGTCTCCCTCAGCAAACGAGCTGGTTGTCTTGGAACCAAAAGAAGCTGTGCGCAGTGTCCAATTTACTCCCTAAAATCCCCCTTGAGACTGAGGAGTTGAGCAGAATGTGTCTTTTTCGGCTTCTTTCCTTATACCATCTTTTATTGCACATAGCAAGAACATTTTTTTTTTTTTTTTTTGCTTTAATGATTGCTTGTCAGATGTTCCTGGCATTAGTGACCCTAAATCCTAACTCTGCCTACCATGATTCTGTAGGTGTTTTCACTAACTTCTATCTCCTCTAATGATCACATTGTCCTCTGAATGGTGGGAGGGCAGGCATCATTAGCCCTGTTTTACAGATGCACAATCTGGGGCTGGAAGAGAGATTTTGTGATTTTCCTAAATTGCCATGGTTTGTAAAATGGTGGTGGTGGGCAGAGGCAGGGGTACTTAACCCACAGCTTCCTCAGACTTTCCCACTTTCTCAAGCTTTTGTCAAAGTTGTTGTGAGCAGCATTTGCTGCAGCCAACTTTGGTTCCTTGGACATTTAGTCATCCACTTAAGCTGGCTCCCCTATTTTTTTGGATTTAAACTCTTCGAATTGAATAAACCAGATTTACATTTTAAAGGGAAAACCACCCTTATAATCCCCTTAGATTTTGTAAATCTTTGTAACATTTCAACAGGCCCTAGTTTAGAATTACAAGCAGCCAGACAGATATGTATGGAGCCCCTCCTTGTTAGCCCTTCTGCCAGACACAGGGAGGTTGGCTCAGGGTGGGAGATGGTGGGGTACAGGGTGGGGGAGGAGTGTGGGGAGCAGGAGGGCCTGGAATCCAGTCCAAGCTCCACTGAAGGGACATCTTTTCCAAAGTTTATCCTCCCAGAGGTGGCTTTCTCTCAATCACACGAATGTGCTGCATAGACTAATAGGGGTCCCGTTAGGAGGGGAAGGGGGAGAGAGGCAGGATAGTTTACAATCTAACCTGAGAGTCAAGCCACACACCACAAGTCACATGCACACAGAGGCCTGCACCTAGGTTGCACTGGGATAAAGACATGCTAGAAATGTCACCAAGGATGTATACCAAAAGCTGACTGTGGTAGTGGGCAATAAAGGAAAACAAAGGCAGCAGAGGTGATTGTAGGCTGGGAAGATCTGGAAAGCTTTATAGAGAAGAGACAGTGATTTGGAAAGCATGCAATCCTAGCTAAAAGGAGGAAAACATCGTCCCATCCCTTGGCAGGGCCCTAGAGTCCTACCTAGTGCCTGCTTAAAGAGACTCCAGTCCTCTGGAAGTAGGTAGGATATAAAATGCCAGTACAAAGGAGAGGAGAGAGAAGAAATCAAGGGGTAGAACACTGCCTGGATCTGAGTCTTGTTCTACCACTCAGTAGCTCAGTGAACTTGGGCAAGCTGCTGGTAGATTCTGGACTTGCATATCAGTAGTACCTACCTCCTAGAGCTGGTATACAGATTAAATGAGAATATTACCTACAAAGTGCTTAGAACAGTACCTGGCACACAGTAAGTGCCCAATAAGTGTTAGCTATTATTATGATCACACATGCATGCATGTGTGTGCATTTACTGATATGTACACATAGGCACAAACAAAGTGCCTCTGGTGATCCAAAAGTAGTATTAGGACCCATAGATTGAGAGTAATTCTAAAAGACACCAGGAGAGGTCAGAGAAAGAGGACTTGACCTTCATGTGTTGCTGCTGTTTTTACATGGTTTAGCACTTTGGAATAACACTCAGAGGAAAATACGGCAATGAAAATGGTGCTGCTTGGGACTGATCTTATGCCCTGGGCTCAGGCACTGGGGCACAGGGTCCAACGAGCCAAGGCCAGTTTGGATTCCCCACACCACAGCCTGGAGGCAAAGCTGCTACTGGCTATGAACTCAAGAGCCAACAGTCTTTTGAGCTGCACCCTTCCCAGAGGTTTTTGTGGTCCAGGCCCTGGAGGGCACAGAGACCAGAATCATTGCTAAGGGAAATTTCCAGGGTGGCTCTCATCACTCTTACAGAGTCACCACCTGCTCTACCCTGCCCCAGACTGAAGGGTACACAGAGGCATGCCCCAAAGTATAGTTAAGTTGCGGCCATCACCCCCACTTTCTACACTTGGTGAAATCTATACTCTTGGGCAAGCTACTTAATCTCTTTAAGCCACATTTGTAAAATGGGTATAATAATAAAATCGTTATGGGACTGGTTGTGAGGTTTAGATATAGTAAGGTAACGTTTAGCATTCTATAAAAGGTAGCCATTATAATTATTAAACAACCACTGTTGTTTTGATGCTATAGGCAGAGAGAAGGGGGTGGCCACTGCTGAAAGCACACCTGAAATTCACATATAATTCTGGCAACCATAAAATTTATTGATCAAATGGAAAAACTTCTTGAGAGTAAAGGGAGTGCTATTAGTGATGGCGCTGGGACAATAGGCATAAATTGGGACTGTCTTGGGTAAACTAGTCCACGATTCTCTACCCACTGCCCACCACTCATTTCCAAGGCCACGCTATCTGACTGTACCTCTTTATTCAAAACACAGTTCTTAGTGATTGAAGGAACAAAATAGGAAATATTTTCTCCTTTTTGACATCTCTGTCTTTTGGAAGGTATTTATTTTACTGTTTAGGTTAGCTGTCACTGATTGGGGAATGAATATGTGTTAGCCCTTGTACCCAGTGCTTTAAGGAAATGAGCTCTAAAATCCTCATGACCACTGTGGGAGGGAGGTGCAACCTCTGCTGCACAACTATGGAACCTGGGGCTCAGGGAGGTTAAGTAACTGGCCCAACTAAGGTTACAGGTCCATTCAATGGTATGCTGGGGATTTACCACATAGGCTGAAGCCTATGACCTTTACTGGATCAGAATGTTTAGAGGTTGAGTCCAGAATGATTTTGGGGGGCCCTCACTCCCACCCCTCAACTGCTGGACTTATAAGGTGAGCTGCCAAAGTGTATATCTTCCTCCCATGTGTACGCCAGTTCCCAAACCCTCAGGCCTGAATAATCATTGGCTGCCCTCTGATTTTCACAGAAATGGGAGCTTCATAAATATAGTTATTAAACCTACTCCCAGTTTCTTTGTAAATGGCATCTTGTGTAGTTTTCATAAGACCTAAAGAGTTTATAGCTAAGTTGGCAGCAGATTTTATCCTTATTTTTTTCCATTTCAATATTCCCAGGGTGGGGTGGGAGCAGGGGTGGGGAGCAGCATCTCTAGACCTGATGCTCTTCAGAGAGAAGCTGTACAGAAACACTTCTTTTAGGAATGCCCACTTCCAACTCTGCCCTGGTGATACAGATGCACTGCCTTACCCAGTAAGTAGCTATTGGTGGAAAGCAGTAACCTGTGAATTCCTGGTTCCATGGGAGCAAAGCTAGGTCTCCCATAAAACTGGGAATGATACTCAGAATTCAGCTGAACTATTTGGGCAACTTTATCATTTCTGGGGCCCTAATTTTCAGGAGGATAGTTCCCATGGTGTAAGAAAATGACTGCTTCCTTATAGCACCAGCGTGAGTGTGAAAAGAGCTCTTTGGCAAACTCATTATTCATCCGTCATTACAGAGCCTGTCACCTCCAGGGTGCCTGTCCAGAAGTAATCTCATTACCTACATCCTATCGTAACAAGTGCAAGTTTTCCTCTGTACCCCCGGGGCTGATTTCTCAGGACTACTGATAACAGCTTCCATGTAGATCTTGGCATCACCAGCAGGCAAGTCACAACTTTTGTCTCAACTAAACTTGGGCCCCAGGGACAGTTTTCATCCAGGGGGTGAAGGGTTTCCAAACTTTCAACAGTGGTGTTGATGCCAGTCCTGAGGAGTGGGAACATCAGAATGCCTCCTTCCCCACCCACTTGCAAGCACACAGACTGAAAATTAAGTTTATTCTCAAATGTTCTGTTGAGTAAAGATTCCTTTGCATTACTTTAACTGAGTTTTTATGGAGACAGGGATTCATTTTTGTGTCCCATGTCACGAGTGACTTTAATGAGAAATGGTAGAAGTCAATTCTGGGGAGCCCACCTGTACAAGGGTCTAGTCCCATACTTCACTCCCATGTCAGGTCAAGAAACCATGTGAGATAAAAAGAAACGAAATTGAGTTATTTGTAGTGAGGTGGAGGGACCTAGAGTCTGTCATACAGAGTGAAGTAAGTCAGAAAGAGAAAAACAAATACCATACGCTAACACATATATATGAAACCTAAAAAAAAAAAAAAAAAAAAAAAAAGGTTCTGTAGAACCTAGGGGCAGGACAGGAATAAAGATGCAGATGTAGAGAATGGATTTGAGGACACGGGGAGGGGGAAGGGTAAGCTGGGACGAATTGAGAGAGTCGCATGGACATATATATATATACTACCAAATGTAAAACAGATAGCTAGTGGGAAGCAGCCACATAGCACAGGGAGAGCAGCTCAATGCTTTGTGACCACCTAGAGGGATGGGAGAGGGAGGGTGGGAGGCAGATGCAAGAGGGAGGAGATATGGGGGTATATGTATATGTATAGCTGATTCACTTTGTTATACAGCAGAAACTAACACACCATTGTAAAGCAATTCTACTCCAATAAAGATGTTTTTTAAAAAAAAAAAAAAAGAAGAAACCATGTGAGAAATTACAGCCCAGCTCTTCCAGAGACCTTCTGCACAGATAATGTCTGCTCCCAATTACTGGAATAATGCTGCATAATTTGGAAAGAGGGAGATTTCCCACTTTTGGTAAGAGCCTTGTCTTCTTAACCATCAGGGTCTTTGTACACACTGTTCCCTCTCCCTAGAATAGGTCCCCCCTTTGCCCTTCTTTCTCCTGGTAAACACCTACTATCTTTAAGACTCAGCTTAAAGGGACACTTGACCTCATCTAGGGTGAACTGAAAGAAGTTTTCTGTTACATATTCCCATAGGACCCAACATGCTTCCTTTGATAAACCTCATCTCATTTTTACACTTACTAGTTCTTTGATAAACCTCATCTCATTTTTACACTTACTAGTTCAAGGCCTGCCTTCACTACTGGGTAACGAGATCTAGGTTGACCTGGACCTGTCAGCCATGTTCTTCATGTGCCCATCACCTGGCAGAAGCACAGAAGGCCCTCAGTGAAGGAGTGGAGTATTTCAGAGAATGTGTCTGGTGCACTGGCGGTGGCATATTAGGACCTTGTAGGGACCCCTTACCTGAGGCTGGAGATGCTTTCTATCTCCCTTTCAAGGGTCACTAGATGGTTCATTTCTGCTTTGCTCCTAAACTCCAGGAGAGTTAGAAGGAGCCTCCAGAAAAATCATGCCTGCCATTTGTATTATATCACTTTATGGTTTATATAGATATTTCATATCTCAAGGCAAGGAAGGTTCTATTATCTCCATTTTACTGGCAAGGAAACTGAAGTCTCAGAGTGGTGTAGTAACTTGCCCCAAATGACACAGTATGGGGCAAAACTGTAAAGTGAATTCTTTCCTGCTATGATACAGCTAGCTGCATTGACAATATAGCATCATAAAACCTGTAACAATGCTGTTTATGTCTTACTTCCAAGTTCCAATTGGTCACAGAGCATTCAGAGCCTTTTTCAAACTGTCTACCACTTATTAAGGATTCACCCAGTCCCTGTTTGCAAGTTTACCCTGCCTTATAGAAATTTTGATTATTTTATTGGAATTCTCATGCCTGGCCAAAATCTCCCATGTTCTCTGTTCCACCCATTCTCTGAGAAGCCATTTTTATGCGTTTGCTTTTCTGCTTGCTTTTCTTTCCTCCAGCCAGGCCACTGACCTCCATGTCCAGCCTATGTTTGTTCTTCTGGGTTTCCAAGTATATCTCTTTTCAATATTTATCCCCTGACACTTCCTTTGTTACCATATCCAACTCTGGACCCCTCCTTAGGTGGTGTCTAGAGCACCTATGACATCAGTGATGCTTCTTTAGTGTCACAGGGTGTGGCCTCAGAGCCCCATGACTGATAAGTTAACTATACTGCATCAGACATTTCATGACCAAACAAGTGATTCTCCTGTGAGTCTAACTGCTCATTTCAATGATATCACCAAAACATCACTGGAGCCCCTTCTTTGGAACTGCTTTTGGAAATCTGTGACACCTTATTTTTAATATCCTCAGTAAACTTCTGGTTCAAGATGGTGGGTGAAGCACACACTACAGCCTTCCCTTGTCACCCCAAATCTCTGGAATTGATAGATATTTTTAAAATCCACAACTGAATTATAAAACAAGCAGAGGAGCCCTCCTTCGGCCAGAAATTCCAGCAGTATAAAAACTGATGGGATCAACCGATAAAGGAAAAAAATCAAAATACATACAGGAGAGAAGAGCCTCCCTACAAAGCAGGACAAAACCCAAAGGGGGGTCCTCTCCTGGACAGTGGATAATGAAAGCAGGAGAAAACTGGGGCAACCAGCAGATTGTGAACTGGCCTCAGGAGCTCCTATATATCTTCTTTCCCCTACCAAGCAGCAGCTGAAGTGGGGCTCTGCCCAAAGAAGCTTCGGATAGGGAGGGTTGGAGCGGGAGATGCAGGATATGCCCAAGCCCAGAAACCTAACTGCTAAGGTATTCTGACTAGTAGCACGTTCCACTCCTTCCTCACTCTTCCTGAAAACAGATTAGAGTACAATCCGCAGCAGAACATCTGGCTTCTTTCTGTCTTTCCCCAAAAGTTGGGCAAACAGAAGCAGCCAGCTGACTGATAAGGAATTTCAGCCACAAAAATGAGCACATGATTAAGACTCACCAAACATTTGATGAATGCCAATACCATGGAAGGGAGTTTGTTTCACAAACTGTAAATAAAAGATGAGTTTATACCCAGGGAAAGAGACTTAATGATCAGTCAAAACAGGGGTCTAGAATATGCTGAATTGATAGCATCAGAGACACCAGCAGATATTGCATCCATAAAAAATTAACAGATAATGGACATTAATGCTTTGATTTTTGAGATAAAAATCTGAATGAATGGACTGAAAAGCCAAATAGATAACAGTTGAAGTGATGACTGGGAGATTCAGTCAAGGAATTATCTTAGAATGCGGCACAAAGTGATAAAAGAGATGGGAAATGTAAAAGAGCAGGTAAGAAACATGAAGGATGGATCTGTAAGACCCAATACTTGTCTAACTGGTGATCTAGGAAGCAAAAATAGTGAGAATGGAGGTAAGGCAGTATTCAAAGAAATATTAGCAAAGAATGTCCCAGAATTGAAGAGGACCTCTTAAATTCTCAGCAGTATAAAGAGGTCACATATAGGTATCTCAGCGGGGCCAATTCTTCACCCACTGAAGATGGACTTGATTTGGGAAGCAGTAAAAAGCCATTTGAAGCCAAGTGTGGTGGAAAAGTTGATCAAACTCAGTTCTTATTGACGATGAGATGTAAGTTAAACTAGATGTAAATGTAAAATATTGTTGCAGGGCTCATAAATTAGTTCTGAAGATGCTTGCCTCTACTATTAGCACCCACACAGATAGTTTAGCTAGTAGAATTTCCTGTTTTCTCAAAACTTCCTCTAGTTTCCTGGTATAGGGGTACACATATGCTACTTCCCAGCATAAGAGTATGTAAACAAATTAGAAGCCAGGGAGTCAAGTAAGAGAGCAATGTATCCTCTCATGTATCCTCTCTCATCATCCCCACCCCTACTTGCAGTTCCACCAGTGGATATTAATGCTTCCCAACATGAATCCGTCTTCTTTGGTCTCGTTATCTCCAACCACCTCACTCAGTCCTACCTCCAAGCATTGCCAAAGCCCTCTCTCCTGCTCACCATCAAAATCCTAACCACATTTCAAGGCTCAGAACAAGTCCCACCTTTCACACAAAGGCTTGTTTGGCCACATCTGTATGCCAGTATCTCATCATGCTTGTGACGATATCATGCTTATTAGTTTTTCCTAGCCTGTAGGCTCCCCCAGAGCGGAAAGAGTGCCACACATGTCTTTTGTGACCTCCGCAGAACTGCTCCAGGTGCCTGTTAAAATAAGAATACCCCCAATAGAGAAAACAAGCGGAAGGATTAGCCCCCGGAAACTATTTTGGTGAGATGATTTCCTCTGACTGGGGAGAACAAAGTGGGTGGATAGGAAATGTGGGGAAATAACACAGAAAAGGAAGTGTGGGTGAAGCGGGGCCCTAGAGTTGTGTTCATGCCACCTCAGCATCTCATGTGATCCCCAATTACTCTATGACACCAGGGTCACAGAATCGCTGACCTCTAGGCCACCAAGGGAGCTGAGAGACTACCCCATTCCCCGGATCCTCAGAGTACCCAAGAGAGGTGCAGTGACCTGTCAGCAAGCACACATTTCTTCAGTGACCCTCAAGGACACTACCCCAGTCCAGAGCCTCTGCTCTTACCCGCTATTTCCAGGACTGTCCCTATTAACCTATGCTCTTGTTGGAGACTGAAGACTAATAGCAATAACAACGTTTATTGAAATCTTACTGTGTGCTTCATATAGCTACTCTGATAAGGCCTCAACATGCTTTAACTCATTTCCTCCTCATAGTTACCCCATATCAAGAAACACTTTTATTTTCACAATTTTTCTGATGAAGAAACTGAGGCAGAGACGTAGCAGTAAATGCACACAGTGATAGGGAGTCCAGGAAAGCAAATGGCATGGGCAAGCATGCAGAAGGGCCTTTGAGTTTCCCCTGTCAATTCTCTTCTCATTCTCTCAACCTGCAATGTCTTTCCCTCAACTTGATGTCTTGTAAAATAATACTCCTCCTTCAAGGCCTGTTCATTAGGCCATACCCAACCTTCCCAGGATAATAAATCCGTTTCTCCTCTGCCCTGTCATTGTTTATGCCTCTGTTTGAACACCTGTAATCTGACTTATATTAATAGTAATATAGGTGACTCTGTCTGGTCCAAATTAACTCCTTGAGGGAAAGGGCCTCATTTTGTTCATTGCTATATTCCTAGAGCCTAGAACACTGGCTGGTTCACTGCAGATACTATATTTCGGGAGTGAATACAGTAGTCTGCACATGTACTTGCTCTCCATGAGATGGGCTTCTTCGTGGCAGAAGCCCAGAGATCCCACGAGGCTTGATGCCCACTGAGGCTAAGTGCAGCCATGGATAGTGCCAGTGTGAAGTGGGCCACAGATGGGATTTCAGGGATCAGACATGTCCCCCATTCTCCCCGTAAATATTTCTCACTGGCTGCATAATCTACCACCATATCATCAAGGCTTCATCTGTAGATTTGGGGTCCAGGTGAAAAGTTAAATGCCCAAAGGAAAGTTCATTCACTTGCAACCTGGAAATCACACTCTACTGGTCAGTGAAGGTGGTTTTGATCTGGAAAGAGCCTCTGGGACATTGGGAACCTGAGGTGGAAGGTGGATGAAGGAACCTGACTTAGGAGTTGTTAATTTGAAGTCTGTGAATGGGCTGCAGTGGGTCCAGAACCCAGTATTGTATTCAAAGCATACTGATTACTGAGTGTGTTTCTCCACAGCTTTCATTAGATTCTCAGAATGGGTCTGGGGCTCTAAAGAGAATGCGAAGAGCTAGAGAAGATGGCCGTTTGCACCTCACGTTCCCTGACATCCCAGATCAGCTCAGGGCACCTGGGCCTACAGATGCCACTGGCTGGCCAAAGGCAGCGGTGCAGAAGGAAGGAACCAAGAAAGGTGAAGAGGGCAAAGGCATTGGGGAGGGCTATGAGGGGAAGCTAAGACAAAGGGTAGGAACATTGGCCATCAGATACACAGCTAGAAGAGGTCATGTGGCCCAATACCCTTGTTTTACAGATAAGGAAAGGAGTTCCAGAGAGGTTAAGTAACCCCAGCATTTGGGGTCAGCCGGTGGCTCCCTTGCCAAAGATTGGCCCTGCTCTAGGCCATCTCTGTGGCCTCACAGTTTGTTCATTAAACAACAGATAAGCTCACAAGGAGAGGCCAGTATTGCTGCTGTTATCTGGCTCTTTGGGTGGCAGCTGTGGGCCTTTTCATTGCTGGAATTTGGCATTTGAAATCAGAGATAGTGTAGGGAAAACATTCCTCTGGGTATATGTGAACAAACGCATTATTCTTTGATGACCTCAGGCCTAAAAAGCTTAACTTGCCAACCACTCATTCATTCACTTCACCAACATTTACTGAGCACTTACTAGGTACAGGCACTCATGGTAGCCTTCTTGGGGGCCCCAGAGAGGAGTGAGATGTGAGGCTTTGCCTTGGAGGAACTTGTGCTGTGATAACTATGAAAGGACGTCCCAATGCAGAAGCAGCTGGGGCTTCTGTGCAGGAGGCGGGTTTGTTGCTGCCCTTAGAAGGACTTAATCACATCCAGGTAGGTGAGCCAAAGCAAGGCCACTTGGGACCTCGGTGTGGTAAATCTTGGACATCAAAGCTCAGGTATGGCTCTGAATCTCGCCGTAAGAAAGAGGTTCTGTGGCCTCTCTGACTGGTGGCATCGGGGCTGCCCTAAGTAGCCCCACTTGAGAACCTCCCACTGTTGCCCCCAGAGTCACGGAGTCACATAACTCCATGTGCCAGAGAGACTCTGAAGCCTGAAGAACAACTGGTGCCCAGTTCCAGAGGTTTCACTTTCACCCTCATCTCAGTGTCCTGAGGTAGAGAGAATTCACATCCTCAACCAGGGCTCAGGGAGGCTTTGGCAATGAACAAGGTCGCAGGGCTGTTTAACCACAGGCCCATGACCCAAAATCCTGTTGCTGTGAAACTGTCACTTCTGCCTTTTCTCACCTAAGGTTAAAAGCCAAAACCGTACTGAAAAATCCCACTACTGATACCCTCTGATGCCAGGCAACATGTTAGATCTTGTACAAATGAGTTGAAAAGTGAAGTGGTAGGAAATCTCTTAGAGAAATGACTGCTGCTGTGGGAACGATACCCAGCCTGGGTATCATTTCTGCCTCTCCACGAGACAGGCTCAGCCTGCTAGTGAGAAAAAGTATGGTTTGGATGTCAGGCAGCTCCTGTACAATAGGCTCGCTCTGAAGGCCCCATGGTGGGCCTCCGGTCTCTCAACATCCCCTCCCCTTGTCTCATGGCCTGAAAGGGCCATGATCTAGAAGGCTTTTCCAGTGGTCACTGCTGATTATACCTGAAAACAAACTCTCTTGGGACAGGATATCAGATACAGCCCATTGGGAAGACAACAGATTAGGTATCTGAGGGACAAGAGGGCACCCTCAGAGGGGCAAAGGTGAAAGCTGAAGTAAAAGGGCAGCCAAGGCCTGCTGGTGGTTGGCCAGTAAGCAATTGTGAAGAAAAGCTCATTTCCACAGACATGCATTGAAGTCATGAGACCTCAAAAATAAGTAAGAAAGCCCCAGTCCTGCCTGATGCCCAAGAGCTTTGGGCCTGTGTGCTCATGTGAAATGTAGATTTTGGCAGCCTGTGCATTTACCGGAGAGGGAAACTTGCCTTTCATGCACCATTAATAGTCTTCCCTATGTGTTTGGAAAGCTAGTGGCTGAGGTCTCCCACTGGTGCCCTAAAGGGGAGTCCAGGCCAACCACACAAAGTTTACCCCACCAGATTTCCCTTGTTGGTTTCTACAAGCTCTCCTGCTCCAGAATAAGAAATTCCCAGGGACTCACTTGGAAGTGTGATGGGAAAAATGACTAAACCACCAGTGTCATGACCCCAATGCCAGGGCATGGAAATCAGATAGCAGAATGTGCACACCATAAACCTCTCCCACTTTTAAGTGACCACTGGCATGTGACCTTACTTCCCCAGATCTCATGTGGTTGGTTCAGTTTTCAAGTGAGAGAACTGCACTACTGGAAGATCTTGGAGATTTTTTCCACAATGTAGGAGTTCATGGGCAGTTCAGCCTGTCACCTCAGAGACCTGTGGTCCTCACATGATGTCCTGGCTTCCAGAACCTTCCTCGGAACTTTCCCTTCCTCGGAACTTTCCCTACATTCATGCCTGAATGTAGCACCTTGCTCAGACAGGGTCCTTAATAAATGTTTGTTTAATGAAAATCTCCATGACTCTGAGTTATAGAGTGACTTGGCAGTCGAAAGCAAGAGTATCCCAGGACCCATGTCAAAGGGAAAGGAGGAGGGGTATTTACGCCAGGGAAGAGAAGGCTCAAGGAAAGCAAGGAAGAAGCAGACCTCTCCTGGGAGGCTTGCGGGGCAGAACCAGCAGAGCTGGGGTGACATGGGGGAGACATGAGAACTCCCAGATACGATACCTGTGGTTCAGTGAGGAGTCAGAGTGTGGGTAAAGAGAGCCAAGAAATAAGGCTGACTAAGGATAAATCTGGAAGCCTTGCAGTAACTGGAAGCAAAAAAGGGTTTTTAACAGGGGATTGATGTAATGAAAACTGAGTTGGAAAACAATCTGGCAGCAGTGTGCAGGATGAACTGAAAGGGAAGGTCTGAGAGGAAGAACATCAGAGAGGTTACAATGGGGAATAAAATCTGGACAGTACAAACTCAGGCAACAGGTTTGTAGCGAGCATATGCAAAGGCCTGGACACTGATCTAGGAGCGGGAAACGGTTGTGAGGGAGGTCGACCCAGATCCCCAGCCTTGGGAAACTCATCTTCCAGGAGAGGAAAGAGGAGGAAGGAGATGACTTTTAAGAATTAATGCCTCATTTTATTAGGTAAGGGATTTGAGGAAACATACACATCCAACTCAGAAGGATGAATATAAATGATTTAATCTATTCTCTTTAACATCCCTTTAGATGAAACAATGAATTGTGTAGGGCTGATCCTATAAAGTCACTCATAGTCAGCTTAAGGCCTGGCACCAGAGCATAACTAGGCAAAGGCAGCTGCAGAAAGGACTCCCACACCAGGTCCAAGCGTGCAGCTCCTTGAAGTTTGTGGCACTTGATTCAGATAATTAGTAATGGCTGTGAATGGGCTGGAGTCTGGATTGGGCCCACGGAGAGGTGTTTTGTTTGGCATCATACCTGAAACTTTGAGAGGAGTCCTGGGCTCTATAACGTCTACCCATCTCCACAGCTGTGTCACCCGTGTAGCACTTAAAGTCATTAAACCTTGGGAATGCCAAGAGTGGAATGAGGGTCCACCACGAATCCCCAATTTGGGGGGAGTTTTCCCAACAGGGGCTTTTGAAAACAATTGGGTATTAGAGATTTCGAGGTAAGTTTTGGAAAAAGTCTAGAAGGCAGATATGGATTTGTCTTCAACTGACCACTGAGAATAGTCTTTGATCATTAATGGAGCAGAGGGTAGGGTTAAGGTCCACTACAAAAATTAAGATATGGGCCCGAAGGCAAAGGAAAATCTTGTGTCAGAGATAAGACATTTTTAGGGAATATCCCTAGAACTTTGTGATGACATTTTTTAAAAATTTATTTATTTTATTTATATTTGGCTGCGTTTAGGTCTTCGTTGCTGTGTGTGGGCTCTTCTCTAGTTGTGAGTGGGGGCTACTCTTTGTTGCGGTGCACGGGCTTCTCATTGCGGTGGCTTCTCTTGTTGTGGAGCACAGGCTCTAGGCGCACGGGGTTTAGTAGTTGTGGCACACGGGCTTTAGGAGTTGTGGCACACGGGCTCAGTAGTTGTGGCGCACAGGCTTTGTTGCTCTGTGGCATGTGGGATCTTCCCGGACCAGGGCTCGAACCCGTGTTCCCTACATTGGCAGGCGGATTCTTAACCACTGCACCACCAGGGAAGTCCTGTGATGACATATTTAGGCTGGGACAGCGGGTGAATATTCTAGGGGGTCGGAAAGTAAGGGGAAGGAGTAAGCAAAACAACAACAACAACAACAAAAAAAACCCCCAATATTTTGAAGTTGAATGACTGGGAAAATGATGCATGAGAAGGCTGGGGTGGGAGGAGGAGGTTAGGAGGAAGTCAATGGTTTTGGTTTTAACCATAAGTGTGTAGTGATGGTGAGGCATCTAAGTGCTTATCTTCATAGGCACTTGAGGCTTCAGATATGGAGTTAAAGAAAGAGGACTGGGCCAAGAAGGGAATTGGGGGTGGGGCACCCACACAGCAGCAAGAGCTGAAGACAGGAAAAGAAATGAGTCCTCAAAAGGAGTATGAAGCAGAGGGCTAAGCCCTTAGGCTGGGAAATGCTCAGGGTTCAGGGACTGCAGGGGAGCTAGGAACAGGTACAGAGGAATAAGAAGGAGCAATGGGAGAAAAGGAAAAGCCTATCACATCAGCCATGGGCAAACCGATACAAGAAGGAGGAATGGCCAAATGGGTCCAAAGCCACAGACTGAGATCAGAAGAACAAAGATGGAGCTGGAAAAAGTATGGATTAAGAGGTGGGAAGGTTGTATGTAACCTCTGAGGGATTGGTATCACGAGTGTAGTTAAAGCAGAAGCCAGAAGTTAAGAGGCAATGGATATAAAGGAAATGGTAACAGTAGGCATGGGTTATTTATTTGGAAGAAAAAGAAGTCAACCTGCAAAGAGGAGAGGAGAAAGCCAGAGATACAGAAGGAAAATGAGGAGAGGCCTGTATCATGGCAGCCAGGAAAGGAACCAGGCATGTAGTGAGGGGAAGCAGAAAGTGGTTTGGGTTAAAAGAATGGGCTTTCAGCTCCCACAGATTGGTGCTCACCTCCCACTTTACCACTTGCTTTGAGATGCTGAGGCTCAGTTTCCTCATCTGTAAAATGGAGGTATAATGTATTGAACTCATTCCAGAAGATCGTTGTGATGACTGAGCCCTAATGCATGTAGAGCACTTGGTGAAACGTTCCAGGTGAGAGTGAAACTGATGCTACAGGCATCAGGTCTTGGCCACACTCTTCAAGGGACTGTTGACACCACATCCAGGTTGTTTGTTCCCCTTGTAAAACAGCAGTAACGGTTGTCATAATATTTTTTAAAAAAGAAAAAATTACTTTTTGGAGATTCGTACCTTTTGGACATTCTCCAGCTTCTACCTTCCTCTCTGTCTCTATTATTGTAGCATCCCAGCCATGCCTCCTTGTTCATTACAGATGCTGGCACTTATCCATGATCAGCCTCTTCTGGTCTCCTGATAGCTCTTGGGCCAACCCTCCCCAGCTTTCTTTATAAACTCACCTTTTCTTACAAGATTTATCCTCCTCTATTCTGTAATCAAATTTTGGTGTCCCTTAAGACATCCTTCTCAGTCTATACAGTCTCCATAGCTCATATGTCAGCTCAGACACCTCCCCTGAGTTATAGACCATATATCACCACTTGGATGTTCCAACAATTCCTTCAACTCAAAATTTCCAAAATCTAAAAGAATTCTCCACACCTCAAAACTGCTCCAGGCTCAGAGAACGGCACACCACCCCTCTAGGTACACAGTCTGGAAACTCAGGAAACATACTTAACACTTTCCTCTCTCCTTATATCATTAGATTTAAATCATGAGAGTCATGCCAACTTAGTGAACCTGTCTATTTGTCTCTATTTCGACCTCCTAAGACCATGATGACTCCCTCTCTTACCTGAAAAACTATGGAAGCCTCCCAGCTGCTCTCCTTCACCCACTCCAATACCCCTCCCTCCATCATATTCTTCCCACTGCAGCCAAAGTGATTCAGATTTTTAAAATGCAGATATGACTTTGCTGATCCCCTGCTTAAAGCCCTTCACTGGCTTCTCATTTCTCTTAAGACAAATTCTAACATTTCTAATGCACCTGCAAAGCTCTGCAGAGGTGTCCCCTGTCACCACTGCAAGCCCCAATACACCCCATACTGCCCCTGCTCTCTGGGGCCCAGGTCACCAGCTTTCTTCCTGTTCCTTGCTGACCCTTCTTTCTGCTTTGCATCATGCTCACCCTCCCCCTGCTCCCATCCGTCCCAGGCTACCAGTTCCATTCCACAGCCCCTCCCTGGGACAGGACATTCTGCAGCCACAGGCCTCCCTGCCCCCAACTGGATGTTCTCACTCACTTGGGGAACCATTCAGTAAAGATCTGTAACTCCTCCTCCAAGACCCTGTCTGTTAGCCCCTGGGGGCTGATCACATCTGTCTTGTTCCTTGCGAGAGCCCCAGGAGGCAACCCCCTGTCTGTGGGGACCCAAATCAGAAACTGTGGCAGGGAGAACCAAGGTGGCTGGGTCACGTTCCTCTGGGAGTGGGGGGCAAGAAAGAGAGACGGAACAGGTGTACTGGAGAGAATGAGAAGGAGGGCAGGCTTGGCGCCCGGCCCTCAGACCCTGCTGGACAGGTCGCCTCCATGCTGCAAGGCAGGATTTGGTAGGGTCTGGCCAAGCCGGGCAGCACTTCTGCAAGGTGAGGGCCTGCCTTCCCACCCTGGCAGAGGGTCAGGGCTGTATCAGGGCATCTGGGAGCCCCTTTTGGTACTGCAAGGCCCAGAGTACATCCTGACCCCAAAGCACTAGGATACCCGGGTTCTGCTGTGCCCCCAGCGGACTTTGCCCTGGTTCAGACTGGGGACTCTGGCCTGGCATTTCCTTATCCTGAGGCTGTGGGGCATTAAGGTGTCAGCATATCTGTGGTCCACGTAGCATGGGAGCACAGGCCTGGTTCATCTGGAGGCCAAAGCCCCTGCTTAGGGCCAGGCACCTAGCGTGGGATGCCCCAGTGAATGAGACCACTTTGCAAACAAATGCCTGGAAAGCCAGGTATTTGAGATGGCTTTTGAAGGCCTGTGGCACTTTAGGGCCACACGTGTGTAGATGTGTGTTTGAGGGTGAGGGGAGGGTATTCCTGGCACAGGGGACATATAAGTAACCTCTCTGAAGTCCTAGGACCTTCCTCCATTCTTGTACCACACCTCAAAGGCCTATGTTCAACCTGTCTGTGTGGCCCATTGGAATGTTCTACTGGACAGGAAAACCAATGTGCAAGGAGGAGAGGCTCTTTAAGGATCTTTCCAGCTGTGCATTCAGAGATCTGAAAAGCTAACTCCTTTAAAGGGAGTCATTCTGAATAGCCTAGAAATGAACATAAATGACTGAAAGATCCCTGAATGTTGAGACCAAATGAATCCCATAACAGGCACCAAATGGCATGATTCAGAGCATGGGCTCTGGAGACAGACTCCGTGGATTCCAATCCCATCTCCACGACAAACAAGCTCGGTGCCCAAGGGCAAAATACGTACCCACACTCCAGTTTCCTCATTTGTAAAATGGGTACCATCATACTTAGCTCACAGGGTTGTTGTGAGGATGAATGACTTAATATTTGTAAAGTGCTGGGAACAATGTCTGACACGCAGCAAATGCTATGTAAGCGTTAAAAAAAAATTTCTCATTCTTTTGGGTCTTTAAATAGTGCTCTTTTAGGCATCTTTATGACATACTTTTGAGCAACATGAGGAACCAGGCTTCTTTGCCCAATCAAACTTTTAGAAATACAGGCAGTGCTAACTTTGCACAGTAGTGCAGGACAGTAAAAATGACCATGCAAACTGAAACTATGCAAGGTAATCTTAAAAATCAAGAAAAAAGGGCCTCCCTGGTGGCGCAGTGGTTGAGAGTCCGCCTGCCGATGCAGGGGATACGGGTTCGTGCCCCGGTCTGGGAGGATCCCATATGCCGCGGAGCGGCTGGGCCCGTGAGCCATGGCCGCTGGGCCTGCGCGTCCAGAGCCTGTGCTCCGCAACGGGGGAGGCCACAACAGTGAGAGGCCCGCATACCACAAAAAAAAAAAAAAAAAAAAAAAAAAAAAAATCAAGAAAAAAAATACAACTGTACTGTGACCTTTAAAAATTTTGTTGAAACATGAAAAACTCTCTTAGTATAGGTTTTAAGTGTATATGGAAGTGAAAAAAAATAGTAAAACCAATATTTTAATACACTGTAATTTAAAACATTAGAAACATTACAATTCTTAGTGTTTTTTTTTCTTTGTAAAAAACACTCAGCAAGAGTATTTGAACAGTTCTTGCTGCCTTCTTTTTGTAGAACTTAGAACACTGAGGGAACATCTTTTCTATGCCTTGGTGAACTGTCATACTCCTTTATAAGGTTGCATCAGCTTCCAACATTTTATACTTTGTGCTTTCAACATTGTAACATCTCTCTGAGAGTTTGTTAAATGTGAAGTTTTTGCCCGCATCACTTCCTCTAGGACATCTTCCTCCTTTTTGTCACAACCACTTTCTTCACTTAACACTTTTAACACTGGTTTCAGGTTTCATCAATATAAACAGAAACAGTGAGGGTCCTGACTGGCAGAAAGTCACAAGGAGCTTACTCAGAATGACAGAAAATTCCACTCTGGAAATTAAAAACCTAAAAACTCAACCTGTTCAAAGAAGCTGTTCATTAACAAAGGAACCAGATGATAGCAGACATATTGCTGATGTTTCAGTCTCAACTTATATATATTTTAAAAAAGAAAAAAACTGTCCAACATATGTGTAGGCAGTTTTAGTGCCTTGCACTTAACTGTTAATGATTATTTAAATGGTAGAATAATAGGATTAATCAATAGAATGAATCAAGCAACTGAATGAATTCAACTATGTCATGAAATTTCTGTACTTGCCAGAAATGGATCTTTGATTGTGTATCTAAGATCTCATATAAATCAGAAGAGAAATGTAATTATATATTCTTCAGGAACCTGATGAAAGTTATGGCTTCTTTCCCCCATAAAAGTGCAGCTGAGCAGATACAACATTTTACGCAGCATTTCAGGGAGTTCACAGAGCCCCCGAAATCCACTTAGAAGTCCTGGTTAAGAATCTAGAGCTCTATTACTAGGTAAAACCCAGCCAAAGTCTGTTTCAGAGACATTACAAGTCTTGGGAACTTAGAGCACTTTCCAAGAGAAGGTAATTCTTGGAGTGGTCACCTGGCACCAGGAACTGAATGGAATGGCTGCTCTTTCCTTGTTACACAAGGCTATTCGATCTAAGTCTCTTCAACAAACCACCATCCCTGAAACTCTCTTCTGAGAGTATAGGTATTGGAAAACCTTACTGAAAATAAAGACTCAACATTCCGTTGTGGAAAAACACAGCAAAGGGGAGTGGCCAAGACTGATGGAGTAGGAAGACCCTGAGCTCACCTCCTTCCATGGGCACTCCAAAATTGTAAGGATTTACAGAGCAACTATCCATGAAAGTGATCTGAAGGCTAGTAGAAAAGATCTCTACAGCTAAAGATATAAAGAAGGAACTATAACAGGACAGGTAAGAGGGGCATATATGGAGTATAGTCAAGACCCATACCACCAGGTAGGTGACCCACCAACAGGATGATAATTACAATTGCAGAGGTGCCCCCCAATAACCAGTGGTCTGGGGCTCACACTGGACTCCCCAGCCTGGGGTGGGGGTGGGGGTCCTATGCTGGGAAGACAAGCCTCCAGAACATTTGGCTTTGAAGGCAAGTAGGGCTTGCTTTCAGGAGACCCAGAGGGCTGTGGGAAATAGAGACTCCACTCTTAAATAGTGCACACAAAGCCTCACATGCTCTAGGACCAAGGGCAGAAGCAGTAATTTGAAAGGAGCTTGGGTCAGACCCAATGGCTGATCTTGGAGAGCCTCCTAGAAAGGCAGGAGGCAACTGAACCTCAACCTGGGGATGAAGACACCAGCAGCAGCCATTTTGGGGAGCACATCCCACCACAAGGACGCTGGTGCTGGTAAGCACCATTTTGGAATCCTCCCTCTAGCTTATGAGCACCAGGACCTAGCCCATCCCCACTAGCGCATTGGCACTAGCCCTGGAACCTCCCAGGCTAGGAAGTTAGCTGGGTCGGGACACAGCCCCACCTACCAGCAGGCCAGCAGCCCTAGGAAACCCTGAGCCTCTAGCAACCCTGGGATCTGGCCCTACCCACAAATGGGCTGGCACTAGCTCTGGACCCAGCTTCACTCATTAGGGAGGCACCAGCCCTGGGATCCCTTGGGCCCCAGCCCTGCCCATCTACAGGCCAACATCAACTCTGGGACCCCTGCGGCCCTGCAGCTAGAGACCCCAGAACCCATCTCTGCCCACCAGTGAACTGGCAGTAACTCAGGACCTGGCTTCACCCACCAGTGGGTGGACACCAGCATTAGGGCCCTCTGGGCCACAGCCCTGGGACCACCAAGGCCCTGAAGCCAGCTGTGTCAGGATCCAGTGTACTCACCAAGGGGCCAACACCAGCTATGGGACCCCTGGGCCTACAGCCAGAGAACCCAGGACCTGGCTCTGCCCATCAGTGGGATGGCAGTAGGTCCAGGACCTGGCCTCACTAGTGGGTGGGTACCAGCCCTGGGAAACCTTGTGCCTGAGCCCCACCCACCAGCTGGCAAAACAACAACTCCAGGATCACAGCAGCCCCACAGCCAGCCATGTCAAGACCCAGCCTACCCACCAGCAGGCAGGCACCACCTCAGGATGCCCCGGGCCCTGGCCCTGGCCAACAGGAGACCTACAGCAGCTCCAGGTCACCTTGAGCCCCTCAGCCAGCCATGTCAGGATTTGGCTATAAAATATATGTCAAAAACAATAAATGTTGAGGGGAGGGAGAAAATGCAGAGTTGTTAAAAGGCATTCAAGCCTTTAAAAAATCAGCAACTTAAAATGACCGTATATACATATATATATATATATATATATATATATATATATATTACCATATACAAACCTTTTTGTAACCACAAACTAAAAATCTATAACAGATACACACAGAAAAAAGAGGAAGGAATCCACACATAACACTAAAAATAGCCATTAAATCATAAGGGAATAGAGCAAAGAAGAAAGGAACCAAAAAAAACCAAAACCAAAACAAAACAAAAACACCTCAAAAAACAAGCCAAAGAGAATTAACAAAATAGCAATAAGTACATACCAATGAACAATTATTTTTTTATCTTTTTTTTGGCTGTGCTGCGCAGTATGTGGGATCTTAGTTCTCCAACCAGGGATCGAACCCTTGCCCCCAGCAGTGGAAGCATGGAGTCTTAACCACTGGACCGCCAGGGAAGTGCCCCCCCCCTTTTTTTTAAATAATTAGTTTAAATGTAAGTGGACTAACTGCTCCAATCAAAAGACACAGAATGGCTGAGTGGATATGAAAACAAGACCCATATATATGCTGCCTACAAGAAACTCATTTCAGATCTAAAGAAACACACAGACTGAAAGGGAGGGGATGGAAAAAGATATTTCATGCAAATGGGAAAGAAAAAGAAAGCGAGTGCTTATATCAGACAAAATAGACTTTAAAATAAAGACTGTTACAAGAGACAAAGAAGGACATTACATAATGATCAAGGAATCAATCCAACAATAAGTCATAACAATTATAGATGTATATGTACCCAACATGGGAGCACCTAAATACATAAAGTGAAATATTAACAGACATAAAGGGAGAAATTGACAGCAATACAATAATAGTAGTGGACTTTAACACCCCACTTACATCAATGGACAGATCATCTAGACAGAAAATCAATAAGGAAACACTGGCCTTAAATGACACATTACACCAGAATAACTTAACAGATATATAGAACAGTCCATCAAAAAGCAGCAGAACAGGGCCTCCCTGGTGGCGCAGTGGTTGGGAGTCCGCCTGCCGATGCAGGGGATACGGGTTCGTGCCCCGGTCTGGGGGGATCCCATGTGCCGCGGGGCGGCTGGGCCCGTGAGCCATGGCCGCTGGGCCTGCGCGTCCGGAGCCTGTGCTCCGCAACGGGAGAGGCCACAGCGGTGAGAGGCCCGCGTACCGCAAAAAAAAAAAAAAAAAAAAAAAAAAAAAAAAAAAAGCAGCAGAACACACATTCTTTTCTAGTTCATGTGAATCATTCTCCAGGATAGATCACATCCTAGGCTACAAAACAAAGTCTCAGTAAATTTAAGAAGATTGAAATCAAATCATGTATCTTTTCCCACCACAAAGCTATGAGAATAGAAATCAACTACAAAGAAAAAACTACAAAAAACACAATATAGGGCTTCCCTGGTGGCACACTGGTTGAGAGTCCACCTGCCGATGCAGGGGACATGGGTTCATGCCCCAGTCTGGGAGGATCCCACATGCCACGGAGTGGCTGGGCCCGTGAGCCATGGCCGCTGAGCCTGTGCGTCTGGAGCCTGTGCTCCGCAACGGGAGAGGTCACAACAGTGAGAGGCCCGCGTACCGCAAAACAAAACAAAACAAAACACAATATAGAGGCTAAACAATATCTTACTAAACAACCAATGGCTCACTGAAGAAATCAAAGAGGAAATTTTAAAAATACCTGGAAACAAAATGAAAACAGAAAGAAATCATGAAAGAAATAGAGACTAAAAAATAAAATAGAAAATATCAATAAAACTAAGAGCTGGTTCTTTGAAAAGATAAACAAAATTGGAAAACCTTTAGCCAGACTCATCAAGAACAAAGAGGGCCCAAATCAATAAATCATAAAAATAAGTTACAATCAACACCACAGAAATACATAGGAACATAAGAGATTACTACCAACAATTATATGTCAGTAAGACAGACAACCTAGAAGAAATGAACAAATTCCTAGAAATGTACAATCTCCCAAGAGTGAATCAGGAAGAAATACAAAATATGAGCAGACCAATTACCATTAATGAAATTGAACCAGAAAAAAAAAAAACTCCCAACAAACAAAAGTCCAGGACCAGATGGCTTCATAGGTGAATTCTATCAAAGAGTTAGAAGATAGTTAACACTCATTCTTCTCAAATTATTCCAAAACTTTTCAGAGGAAGAAACACTTCCAAACTCATTCTACAAGGCCAGCATCACCCTGATAACAAAACCAGATAAAGATAACACACAAAAAGAATATTACAGGCCAAAATCACTGATGAACATAGATGTAAAAATCCTCAATAAAATATTGGCAAACCAAATTCAACAATACATTAAAAGGATCATACATCATGATCAATTGGGATTTATCCCAGGGATGTAAAGATGGTTCCATATCTGCAGATCAATCCATTTGATTCACCACCTTACCAAACTGAAGAATAAAAATCATAAGATCATCTCCATAGAAGCAAAAAATCTTCTGACAGAATTCAACATCCATTTATAATAAAAACGCTCAACAAAGTGAAAATAGAGGGACCATAACTCAACATCATAGGACACATATGACAAGCCCACAGCTAACAACATACTCAATGTTGAAAAGCTGAAATATTCTTCTCTAAGATCAGGAGCAAGACAAGGATGCCCACTCTTACCACTTTTATTCAATATAGTTTTGGAAGTCCTAGCTACAGCAATCAGAGAAGAAAAAGAAATAAAAGGAATCCACATTAGAATGGGAGAAGTAAGACTGTCACCGTTTGCTGATGACCTGACACTACACATAGAAAATCCTAAAGACACCACCAAAAAACCAAAACCAAAACCAAAACAAAACAAAACAAAAAAACTAGGGCTCATCAATGAATTCAGTGAAGTTGCAGGAGACTTCTGCAAGAAATCTGCAGAAATCTGTTGCACATCTATACACTAAAAAGAAACTAACAGAAAGAGAAAATTTAAAAAGCAATCCCATTCACAATCACATAAAAAAGAATAAAATACCTGGGAATAAATCTGACTAAGGAGGTAAAAGACCTATACTTGGAAAAGTATAAGACACCAATGAAAGGAATTGAAGATGACACAAACAGATGGAAAGCTATATTGTGCTCATGGATTGGAAGAACTAATAATGTTAAAATGATCATACTACCCAAGGCAATCTACAGATTCAATACCAGCTAGAAGGGTGGGATAGGGAGGGTGGGAGGGAGGGAGATGCAAGAGGGAAGAGATATGGGGATGTATGTATATGTATAACTGATTCACTTTGTTATAAAGCAGGAACTAACACACCATTGTAAAGCAATTATACTCCAATAAATTGTTAAAAATAAAATAATAAAAAATAAATTAAAAAACAAAAAAAAACACACCCATAACATTCTTCAAAGAACAAGAACAAGTACTTCTAAAATTTGTATGGAAACAAAAAAGACCCAGAATAGCCAAGACTATCTATCTTAAGAAAGAAGAACAAAACAGGAGGTATCCCACTCCCTGATTTGAAACTATACTACAAAGCTATAGTCATAAAACTAGTATGGTACTGGCACAAAAAACAGACACATAGATCAATGGAACAGAATGGAGAGTGCAGAAATGACTCGCACTCATATGTGCAATTAAGCTACAACAAAGAGCAAAGAATATACAATGGGGGAAAAGACAGCCCCTTCAATAAATGGTATTGAGAAAACCAGACAGCTACATGCAAAAGAATCAAACTGGACTACTTTCTCACACCATATACAAAAATAAATTAAAATGGATTAAAGACTTCAAAGTAAGACCTGAAACCATAAAACTTTTAGAAGAGAACACAGACAATAAACTCTTTGACATCAGTTTTAGCAGTATTTGGGGGGATATGTCTCCTCAGGCAAGGAAAACAAGAGCAAATATAAATAAATGGGACTACGGCAAAAAATCTTTGGTACAGCTAAGGAAACTATCAGCAAAATGACCACCTACTGAATGGGAGAAGATATTTTCAAATGACATATCCAACAAAGGTTAATCTTCAAAATATACAAAGAACACATATAATTCAACATCGAAAACACAAACAACCCAATTTAAAAATGGACAGAGGACCTGAATAGACATTTTTCCAAAGAAAACATACAGATGGCCAACAGGCACATGAAAAGATGCTCAACATCTCTAATCATCCAGGAAATACAAATCAAAATCACAATGAGATATCACCTCACACAAGTCAGAATGGCTATCATCAAAAAGAGAACAAATAAGTATTGGTGGGGATGCGGAGAAAAAGGAACCCTTGTGCACTGTTGGCGGGAATGTAAATTGTTGCAGCCACTATGGACAAAAGTATGAGGATTCCTCAAAAAATTAAAAATAGAAATACCTGTGACCCAGCAATTCCACTTCTGGTTATTTATGGAAGAAAATGAAAACACTAATTCAAAAAGATATATGTACCCGTATGTTTATTGCTGAATTACTTACAATAGCCAAGATATGGAAGCAACCTAAGGGCTCATCAACAGATGAATGGATAAAGAAGATGTGGGGTGTGTGTGTGTGTGTGTGTGTGTGTGTCTAAAATGGAATATTACTCAGCCATAAAGAAGAATGAACTATTACCATTGGTGACAACATAGATGGACCTAGAGGGTATTATGCTAAGTGAAATAAGTTTGACAGAGAAACACAAATACTATATGATTTCACTTATATGCAGAATTTAAAAACCAAAACAAATATAACTAAACAGAAAGAAAGTCATAGGTACAGAGAAAAAACAGGTGATTGCCAGGGGGGAGAGGTCTGGGGGAGGAAAAATATAGGTGAAGGAGATTAAAAGGTACAAACTTTTAGTCACAAAGTAAGTGAATTATGGGTATGAAATGTACAGTGTGGGAATATAGTCAATAATTATGCAATATCTTTCTATGGTGACAAATAACAACTAGATTTACCATGGTGATTATTTTGAAATGTATAAAAATATCAAATCACTATGTTGTGTACCAGGAACCAACATAGTGTTGTAGGTCAATTATACCTCAAAAACAAACAAACTCATAGAAAAGGAAATCAAACTTGTGGCTACCAGAGGCAGGGGGTGGAGGGATGCGGAATTAAATGAAGGTGGTCAAAAGGTATAAACTTCCGGTTATAAGATAAATAAGTACTAGGGATGATAAAGTACAATATGATAAAGATAACTGGGAGGGAGACACAAGAGGGAGGAGATATGAGGATATATGTATATGTATAGCTGATTCACTTTGTTATAAAGCAGAAACTAACACACCATTGTAAAGCAATTATACGCCAATAAAGATGTTTAAAAAAAGATAATTAACACTGCTGCATCTTATATATGATAATTGTTAAGAGAGTAAATCCTAAGTGTTCTCATCACAAGAAAAAAATATTTTTTTCTATTTCTTTAATGTTATATCTGTATGAGATGATGGATGCTCACTAAATCTATTTTGATAATCATTTCAGGATGTATGTAAGTCAAATCATTATGTTGTACACCTTAAACTTATACACTGCTGTATGTCAATTACATCTAAATAAAGCAGAAAAAAATATGCTTTCCAAGGAAAAAAAGAAAGAAGAGAAAACCACATCAGAATCAGCAAATCAAACTGAAAATTGTCCTGCACAGGAGACCAGCTGCTGTGGGGAGCTCGGTTGCTGAGTGGCACCTGAGCCTACTGCTGGTGGCATCAACTATGTCCTCCCTTTTCCTCCTGCTTCCCCACTCTTTTATCTTCCTCTCTTTTTATTCTTCCTCTCCTATTCTTCTTTCCTACTACCTCTGTCATAGGCCCATGTGTACTGCCTCATCAAGTCCATGGTGCAAGAGATTTTAAGCTTCGTCAAAGCCAATAGGAAAAGATTGTCCTGAGTGAATCATGTTGAATTCAATAGACAGCCTGAGAATGCCTCAGTGATGCCCATGAAACACCTTCTTACTGAAGAAGCTTACCCTTTGGGGGAAGTAATTTTGAGCAAGGAAGAATATTGGGGAATGCTTTTTTAAAAAATTTATTTGGCTTGAAGGGAAAAAGACTGCCTAAACAAAATCTGCTGATGAAGTCATGGAATGACTCCATCTCTGAAATGAGCTTCATTTTCATGTATTTTGGTAAGAAATTTGGCTCTCAATTGGGAATTCAGTCACTCTACCCACTCAAGGGCAAGACGATAAGATTCTATCAGACCAAGCGTCTAAACGAACCTGAGAGTCTACCAAGGTCAGAAATGCTGCACTTCAAGCCAAAAGATCTCTCTTGGGCTTGCTTGTTTTGACTTGTAACTACAAATTTGTCTCGTCTAAGTGTCCAATCACATTATAAAACAGAACGCCCATCTCTACAGTACAGCATCCTCTGAAGCAACAGGAGTCGTAAATGTACATTTTGGGGGATTCTCTAATTTTTCTGACCCTCTGATTTCCACAGGACTTTAAGTTGCTTCCCCTGAGTTCAAGCAACGCAAGATGGTTTTGGAAGTGCTGAACCCAAGGCATTATAACATCACCAGCATGGTGACCGAAGTTGCGCCTGTTGCCAGCATTGCAATCCTGCTGCTCACTGGCTTTCTTCTCTTGGTTTGGAATTATGAGGACACATCCTTAATACCAGGTAAGTCAGTCATGTATTTCTGTACCTAAGAAGATTGTTTTCTTGGGCTTTTGATCCATGAGGGTAAAGGAAATTTTGCAAAACGATGAAGAGCAAGCCTGGGAAAATGAGGACTCAGGTGAAAAACTTTTAGCTAATTATCTGCACATGTTTATTAAAAACATTCAATCAATATCTTACATAATCCCTTCCAGTCTCCACTTTGCTTTGGTAGAATAGACTTGGCACTAGTATCCTTTAAAGTAAGTTCAAGATGGAGTAGAGCAAGGTACAATTCCAGGATTGGTTTTTTTTTTCTTTTGATTCAAATTCATTCCAGTTTTGCTCTAAAGGTGAAAATGTCTCTGGAATGCCTTCTGTACTCCTTTCTGTCTCCCTCTAACTTTACCTCATCCATGTCCTCTGCCCTCTCTCCTTTTTGAACTTATTCCTTCTCTTTATCTCATTCTTCACTTTTCTTTTCTTTTTGGGCATGGTGGTGATGTTGGTGCCACCATAAGGGCTGGATGGGACCTGGACAGTGGAAGAAAATTGGGGAGCACTACAGTTCCCTTGAAAACCTAAAAAAAACTTCCACAAGCTCTGTGGATCAATCAAAAGTAGAGTATAATATAATTATCCAGATAATTCCAGTAGAAACCCTATCACTCCACACTACCAGATTAACTCAGAATTCTCAGAAATATCAGACGGTTTTTTAGTTTTCAGGGAAAACTCCTCATAGCAGGCATCTGTCCCCAGTTCCATAGATATACATAAGATATCCGATAAGGCTTTATTTCAAGAGCAGAGTCATTACACGCTTTCAAGCATCGTGGGCCTCTTCACAGAGTGATGTCGAGTGGGAGTGTGGCGCTGCTGCAAAGTGCCCTGGGTCTGGATTCTCTATCGTTTTCCAGAGAACTGTCTGTCTCTCTGCTCAATTCAGCCTGGTATTTTAGTTTACTTTAAGGCCCAATGGAATGGAATGTTTAGTTTGTTTTGTTCTCTACTCCTGATGGGGGTCTGAAGGAAGACTGTTCCACAGTCTTTTAACTTGAACCTCTTCCCCACCACTGCTCCTTCCTCACTGGATTTCTCCTCCCCCAGTGGGAACCCAAGTCAGGGTCCATGAAAGGTGGAGGTGAGGGAGGAGGTATTTTTTAACAACTCCCCCCAGATGTTTATGTTGCAGGTGATGGTAGAACTCCCTTGGACCTTTGGGGAGGGGCAAACACAAGAACTGGCATCCTTGAAGCCCTGGACCAGGAGCCTAGGTGGTAGCTCACTCTGTCTACCACCTCTGGGCTGGGGACATCATGCTGTCATACACTGAGAGTCTATGACACTATCACATAGTCCTGTGGTTCTCAGCCCTGCCTGAGGACGGTCCCCATGTGGGTTTTTGGTTTTTTAACATCTTCCCAGGTGGCTTTCCTGAGCAGTCAGGGTTGAGAGCCACGGAATGGAGCCCAACCCGTTCATTTGACACAAGGGGAAACTGAGCCTCAGAGAAGGGCTCTGCCTTGTCCAGGCAAACCGTTGTGACAAGTATGAGTAACTGTGGAGTTCAAACTCCTCATTTCACGGGGGAGGGGTTAAAGCCACAGAAGGGAGACGGCTTGCCAGCATCTCAACTGGAAGGAAAGTGGCAATAGGGGGAGCAGGGGGACCACCAGGAAGACCTAAATCCCAGGTAGATGATCATTTTGCTCCCAGGGAGCTTCTAGTTCCATGCTTTCCTTGGGAAAATATGAGGTCTGGTCAGAACCTTCTAGTTCTAGAAACCTCTGGCCCAGGCTGACATCCCGCGACTCCTGGTTGGGGAAGGGAAGGTGAGGACACTGGCCTTGTTGGATGGGTCTTGCTGACCAATACTTCTGAACTCCTTTGGCCAGATCCCTCCAATCACTGGCTCTCTGGGTTCTTAACTTTATACATATGGGGAATCTCAGGGTCAGTGAAGCCAAAGAGTTGAGAGGGTACAATGAGCCAAAGCCCTCTAGTAAGTTACAGTTTTCAAAGCAGTTTCACACCCACTTTCTCTTGTGAACCTCTGGGCACTCCGGTGAGTTGAGTGTGTTGATGCCTATTTTACAGATGAAGAAACTGAGACTTAAAGAGGCTAGGTGTCCATAACTAGTAAGTGATGAAACTGGGACTCAAATCTAAGTTTCTTAAACCCACACTTACTGAGAGGCCCTGCATTATCAGGTGATGGGGACAGGGGGGTCGAGGAGTGTGCAAAGGTGACACACATAGGCAGAGGACTTAGTGCCAGCGAGGGCCGTGAGGGTTCGGAGAGGAAAGAATCGTTCCTATTTGGGGGTTCTGTAAGCTTCAACTTGGGGAAACTGCCGCAGTTCACTGATCTCTGCCAGGATTACAGTTACCTGGCACCTGGCAGCTCTCCCTCCCCCAAGGATACAGGGCGATGCCCAACCTTGCACATGGGTCCTCTACCCCAGAGGCCCTCTCTGCCCTGGGCACCACATTCTTTATGGGAGCACTGGAAAAAAAAGGACATGGCAATAGTCTCCTTTTGCCCATTAAAAATACAGAAAATGCACAAATAAACATGTCATCACAGACCAGGACAAGAAGTAGGATGTTAGCAGCATCCTAGAAACTCCTCTTGTGCCTTTCAATCATACCCTCTCTCATCCCCAGAAATAAACAATCTTCTATTTCTTAATGATCGCTCCCCTGCTTTTTAATAGATTTTTCACCTAATTTCATATTCCAAACAACATACTTTAGTTTTGCCTGGTTTTACATGCTTTAGCAATAGAATCCTACATTATTCTTGTTTTGCCTTTTTGCTCTCTTTTTTGCCTGTGGGTTTCATCCAGGTTGTGGCATGCAGCTGCAGTTCATATGGTATGCAGTTATATGAACACCCCATGCTTTAATCTCCCATTCTACTGTTGATGGACATTTAGGGTGTCTCCAGCTTGGGGCTATTGTGAACAGTGCTGCTATGAACATTCGTGTGCACAGGATTCTCTAGGGTGTACACCCAGCATGGAACGTAACAGCTTCTTGATTAGGACAGAGGGTGGGAGGCCCCAGCTGTTGGCTTCATGGAGGCCATCTCTGCACAAAAATGCAGTGAAGTATTTACTGCTCCTCTGAGGTGTGCAAGAGACTCCTGCACTCACACATGCCTAGATGAGCATTCCCAAATCTGAGAAGCAGAGAGCAGTGTAATGTGGACACAACCAGAGTATTTCCCTAATATTCTACCAAAATTTCTCCCCCCCCAGAGCATTCTTCTCTCCAACCGGAAAGTATAAGATATACACGCTAACTGAAAGGATCATATTGTGTGATAATTATTTGATTTTGCGCTTTTTTTTCACATTCCTTTTCCCTGCCCAGGATCTGATGGGGACCTAGTTATACTTACCATACCATCACGGGTCCCTAACTTGGAGCTAGTGTCTATACCTAGTAGGGTTTCAGGGTTTGTTGGATGAATTAAGTTGAAATACAATTGACTGCTGAAGACTCAAACTCTGATTCTCTTATGGTTAAAACACTCCGGTTCTCAGCCTTAGCAGAGTTCATCACAATCTCCCTTTTTCAACAGATACAGCTCTTCACTGTCATATTTTAAATTTGATTGGCGGTTTCCAAATACTAAGACTTTCCACACAGCAACAAACATTTAGATAAAACATGGAAAGTGCACCCTTTCATTTGTATGTCTTTGTGCCTCATGGCCATAGTATATGAAGTAAATGTTTGTTGAAAAAGTCTATTCCCAAATAGACTGGTGTTTGACTTCACATGGATTAAACGTATGAGATATAAGATATTTTTCCATTTTTATCAAAATGTAAATACACCTAAAATATTCTAAATAAGGATGACATTTAAAACTTCATTCTTTACACATGTCTAATAAATTGTAAAAATTCATTCAGGAAACATTTATTGAGGATCTACAATGTTTCAAGCTGTAAATACAAAGTGTTTTGTTATTATGCATATTTGTATTGATAAAAGGTCAGTATGTCTGATTAAAGTTTAAGGAAATATGTATACAATCAAATCAGCTTAATTCTTTTTGAGAATTCAATGAAATTAGTTTAATATAAAGTCAGTCATCTGACTATATAACTGTATAATGTAGTGTTATGAGAACAATCTTAAGATTGAGAACCCTTGATCCAAAGAACTCAAATTCTTATATTGGTTCTATAGACATTAACAAAGACCTTTAAAGACAAAAGAACCTGGTAGTATTTGCTACATTAATCCTGCTAATGCAAAGTTAAGGAGTAAACCCTGTTTGCCAAATTTGGGACTGAACTTCCACTTTAGATGAGTCATGCAAAAAGTTAGATTATCTAAGGAGTTCACTGGTGGCCTAATGGTTAGGATCCCTAGCTTTCACTGCCATGGCCCACGTTCAGTCAGGGAACTGAGATCCTGCAAGCCATGCTGCACAGCCAAAGAAAACAAAACAAAACAAAACAAAAACTTAGATTATCTAAATTATTATAGCACTGTACTGTCTCAGACAGTTGTGTGAGTTTTGGCTCCAGGACTATTTCACTGACAGAATGGAATTAAAGGAGTAAGATACAGAAATGGTATAACTTTACAATGAAACTCCTAAAACCATTCCAACAAGCTTTTGATGAACTTTTCACCACCACCTCCACTAAAATCAAGCTACCAAGTTTGTTCTCTGATACAAGCAACAGCAACTCCCCTGGCTGCTCACCAGATTCACAGTCTTCACAATTCTGTCATCGCCTACGTCAGCAAGGGTGTAAGGGCCATGGCTTTTCACTAAAACCATATCACTGGACTCAGACTCTGGTCTAGACATAGATCAGACACACTGCCTCATTCCTCAGTGCTTAGCTTTATTTTGTCTAATGAGATTTAGCTTAAGGTTCTCTTCTTAAACCAAATTCTTTTTGAAGGAAATAAAAAAGGAATGCATGCTTTTTATTTTTTAAACATTGTTTTTAAAACCCCACAATTGTTTACTTATTTATTTTTGGCTGTGTTGGGTCTTCATTTCTGTGCGAGGGCTTTCTCTAGTTGTGGCAAGCGGGGGCCACTCTTCATCGCGATGTGCGGGCCTCTCACTATCACGGCCTCTCTTGTTGCGGAGCACGGGCTCCAGACACGCAGGCTCAGTAGTCGTGGCTCACGGGCCTAGTTGCTCCGCAGCATGTGGGATCCTCCCAGACCAGGGCTTGAACCCGTGTCCCCTGCATTAGCAGGCAGATTCTCAACCACTGTGCCACCAGGGAAGCCCCAGGAATGCATGCTTTTTGTTTGGACATTGTCTTTGCAGGCCATGTTTCTCACAGTTAAAAAGATGACACCAAAACCACAAATTAATTCAAATCCACCCACTCCGTTGACTGGTGATTTCAAACCCAGTTTTCAGACAAAACTAGCAGCCAGACAGATCTGTCAACTTGTCACTTGTCCCGGTTTTCGTGCCTGTTACCAGAGGGACTGACTGACTTGTATTTGAAACCCATAGACACCGTTTAACACAGCAAGAATAGACTAGACACCTATTCCAGTTTGTTCAGACAGAAGTGATTGAGACCAAATGGAACTGGTGTGGTGTCAACTGGACAACTTTTTACTCATAGAGCTGTGAAGAGCCTCATGTTAACTTGTGTTGTTGTTTTAATCATTTTGTGTATGTGATACACCTATATACATCAGAAGATGTAAAAGGACATGTAGATATAAAGGAATAAGAACAACAGTAATTTAAAGTACTTTGTCTTTTTGGTGTTACGGAAATACTGATTGCAATCTGATAACCTTCCTAGGTCCTGGCTATTTTCTGGGACTTGGGCCCCTCATTTCCCACTGCAGGTTCCTCTGGATGGGGATCGGTAGTGCCTGCAATTACTACAACAAGATGTATGGAGAATTCATGAGAGTCTGGATATGTGGAGAGGAAACCCTCATTATTAGCAAGTAAGTCTGTTAATAATCAGTGACATACTTTAAAAATCAAGGCTGGGATATTTCCTATTAAAAAACAAACTTATTTTGATATTTTGCCATCTTTGTTTCCAAAGTTATGTTTTCATTACTTAAATAAAGATGAGTGATTCCCAGGTAAAAATCTAACATTTGAGACAAGTAGAATAATTGGGTCTTGCTTGAAGCCAGAGGTACATATAAAGAACTCTGGGAAGACTGAAAATTATTCAAAATCTCTCTGAGCAGTGAATGTGGAAACTTAGACTACAGGTGATTTGTTTTTGTGTGTGTGTGTGTGTGGTACGCAGGCCTCTCACTGTTGTGGCCTCTCCCGCTGTGGAGCACAGGCTCCGGACGCGCAGGCTCAGCGGCCATGGCTCACGAGCCCAACCGCTCCGCGGCATGTGGTATCCTCCTGGACCAGGGCACGAACCCGTGTCCCCTGCATCGGCAGGCGGACTCCCAACCACTGTGCCGCCAGGGAAGCCCGGTGATTTGGTTTTGACAAAACACACTTGAGGGAGAGGTATTATCTTTTATGCTTTCCTATTTCCTAATATTTTGGTCTTAGCTGTACAAGTAAGCATCAAAACAAACAAACAAGCAATCATAGCAACAACAAAAAACACCTGAAGAAAAAAATTCTGACTGTATCAATTCGCTGATGTGTTTCTAATGCCAGGCTACTGAGAAACTCTGGGAGGATAGACAGCAGATGAGGAAGCCATTCATACTATGCTCTCCTATTGGTGACTGTGTGCCAGTGTCCTTGCTGAGTGATTTTATATAAATTAGGAACAATATTGCCTATTAAAAGAAATGGTATTCTCCTGTTCCCCATACACTTAATATTTTCCAGATAACTTTAGCAGACTGAATTTACTCCAGGGTTAACAAAATATGCATTGACTAAGGAACTAGCTTTGTGAAATATTCGTTTTCTTAATGATTGATCATGGAAAATGAAGAGCTTAAAAGAGAGTACATATCATAGATGTTCAGCTATCTTTGCTAGATTTTTAGCAAAGCTATCTGCCAAAATGTCTCATTAATGAGTTTTTATATTTATAATCCCTGACAGAGATTTACCCACAAACTAAGACTGACCAGGGTGTTTTACTGATTTATTAGAATTGTTTCTTCAGATACACAGACTATTGCCTAGAAGTAAGTGAAGCATTTCTGGAAACTGCATTGATTTTTTTTTCAGGCCATGATGATATACATCATTTCTGAAAATACCATGGTGAACTCAAAGCCCAATTCTTTGAACCAAATACTTGAAGGAAGGGAGCAGGAGAGAAAAAACATGTTATCCTTCCAAATATTTCTACCTATCCAAGAATGTTATTTTCAACCAAACTAATATCTCGGGTTTTGCCAGTTTTTTTTCTTTTTTTCTTTTTTCATTTCACTCAGTTGGGTGGTGTAAAAGTTTGAAGAGTAGCTAAGGCAGACCGTGTTACACATCTAACCATAAATAGCTTCAGGTGGAAATGTCATTTCATTGGGTTCACAGTGAAACACCCCAGTGCAGTGGTTCTCAGACGGTGGCCCCCAACCAGCAGCATCCACATATCTGGGAACTTGTGAGAAATGCCCATCCTTGGGTCCCACCCTGACCCACTAAATAAGAAAATCTGGGGGCGGGGCCCAGCGATCTGTTTCCACGAGCCCTCCAGGTGATTCTGAGGCACACTCCAGTTTCAGATCCACTGCTCTAATGGCGAGGCCAGAGCTACTCTTGGCTTTTACTTCTCTTGGTCTATGGAGCTCTGCCTAGTCAAATTTAAGTGAATTTGATATGCTCTCATTTTCAAAATCAACACTTTGCTCACTTGTTTAACTGACTAGAGCCTCAAAAATGTCCTGGAACAGATGGCGATTGGGCTTGGAGGACTGGGACACTGCCTTCTGCTCTTTGATCCCCCAGCACAGCAAGTTGCCTTCCAGCCCTCCTCAAGTCAGTGTCTGCCTTCCCTGTCACCCCTTTCCCTCAGATACAGGCAAAGGGACCTGCAGGATATTCATCCAAAAGGATGACGCCTGCAGCTCAGGATCTAGAGCAGTGCTTCTCACCCGGGCTGCACATTAAAGTCACCCAGGGAGCTGTTCAAAACCCCACTGCCCAGGCCACAACCCAACTGTTACAGTCTCTTGATGGGGTGGACCCAGGCACTGGTAGTGTTTAGAGCCCCAGGTGATTCCAATGTGCTGCAGAGTTTAAGGGAGGAGAGAAGGTAAGAAGCTTCTGGGGCAGGGGGCCTTTCCCTGGGGTTGGGGAAGCACCTAAGCAGGTTGGAGGGGTTCTGTCTAATTTTCTTACCCTTAAGTGTAGTTCAGGTGGTGGGAGTGCAAGACTAGACCTGGAGGGAAGAATGAAGCACGTGAGAAAGGACCAGAGAACCAGGACAGAAATTGCTCTTAGACACTAGATACTTAGATCACCAGATAAATTCCCAGGAACCCCAAAGGCAATTCCTGAAACAGGACCCTCGTTACAGCACAGGTGGCATCTGATCACTCTGCTGTCTTAGTTAGGAAAGTGACCTTAGCCACCCTGACAGGGTCAGGTGCTGATTCACCCTGAGGACCTGGACAACAACCCACTCTGCCCTTCCCCCAGCTCTCCCAGTTCTTTCCCTGTTCTGTCCTCATAGGTTTTTCTCTGGTTGGAGTCTCTGTGTTCTCTATAATTGCCTCTGAGCCGCTCAATTTTGTTGTTAAGGGCTGAGCTCCCCGCAGGAATAGGACATGTTTGTCCCCATCTCCTTCCCTTGTCTGCTCTTCAGGTCCTTCCAGAACTACCGGTACCTCTTGAAAAGACCCCATTGGACCTCAGAAAGCTTTTTCTTTGAATAGTTCGCCAGACTTTTTCTCTTTTGAAAAGTTTGACATCTGTAGTCATTACAACTGTGCTGAGATTATGCCCCAACTTTCAAGTCAGCTGAGTTCTGAAGTCGGGGGAGCTGCAGAATTTCAGGGGGCGGGACGTCAGGCACGAGTGCTGCCGGGATTCTGCCTGAGCAACTGGGGGCTCTGGGGGGAGCTCCATCTGATCATCTTAAAGTGCGTAAAGTGTGCAAGATTCCCAGGTGGGGATGCTCTAAATTACTGAGGGTCCACAGACGTTATGCATGACACTTTATGTCGTGTGTATGTATTACTGTTTGTAATAGTATCAAAAAGGAGAATGTGGGTAGCATCCATAAAGGGGAGATAGAACTTAACATGCTAATTGGGGTCAAATTTGCACATCAGTTACCCATTTAAATACTAATTATTGTTATAGTATTTGTATACCTGTTTTAATCATGTATAGATTTACAGGGAATTCATTCATTTATTTTGTAAGCATCCACTATTGAGAATTTATACTAAGCACTGGATGATCCTAATCTATCATAGTCATTATTGGCTCTCCATTCATTCATTAAATAAATATTTATTAAGAACTTATTATGTACAACAGGTTATCATGAACAAATCAGCCCCAAATCCCTGCCCTTGTAGAGGAATATATTGTTACGCTGTTAATACACCGACAATAAAAGGATAAAACATAATATAGCAGTAAGGTGAATGACTGTCTTGGTTTACTTGGGACCAGAGGATTTCCCATGTTGTGGGATTTTTAAGCTAAAACTCAGATAGACCAGGATGGTTGTCCACACTATTAGCAGGTAGATATGGGCTATACAGAAGATAAGGTGGGTGGAGCAACTTTGGGATGGGGAGAAATCAGGATTCTATTTCAGATATTTTGACTTGACTTGCCTAGTACCCCTGAATGGGAAGTTAAGAAGGAAGGTCAGAAACTAGCAAAGGAGGCTGAGAAGGACAGCCACACAGAGAAGGGAAAACCAGGAGAGT
Source organism: Mesoplodon mirus (assembly GCF_964341445.2). NCBI lineage: Eukaryota > Metazoa > Chordata > Mammalia > Artiodactyla > Ziphiidae > Mesoplodon > Mesoplodon mirus. The sequence continues at coordinate 94,815,791 of NC_138979.1, forward strand.
GTGGTGGTCTGAAAGCCAGGCAAGAATGCATGTCAGGGAGGATGGAATAGTCAACTCTCCAGATAGTGCAACATGACTGGACAGAGATGTGAGCATTGCATTTAGCACCAGGGAGGTCATGGGTGACCTTGACAAGGGCAGTTTCAATGGAGTGCTGGGGGCAAAAGTCTGACCACTGTGGAGAATGGGGAGAGAAGAATTGGAGGCAGCAGGTATAGACACTCTTTCCAGGAGTTTGCCATAAAGGAGGCAGAGAAATAGAACAGAGCTGAAAGGGATGTTTGGTCCAAGGAGTTTTTATTTGTTAAGATGCAAGATATTAGGACATGTGTGTTTTGATGGAAATGATGAGTTACAGAGGAAACTGGTGATGCAGCAGACAGGAGGAGTGTGCCAGGTGAGATGACAAGGGGGTCCAGGTAACAAGTGGATGTGGCCTTGAAAAGGGACCTGGAAGTTCATCCACAGTAACAGGAGGGAAGGTTGAATATATGGGCACTGATGCTGGTGGTTGGACTTGCAGAGGTTCCAGTTGCTTCTGTTTTCTCAATAAAATAGGAAATGAAGTCTGTAGTTGAAATAAAGGTGAGAAGTACAACACTGGGGGACAGAGGAGACAGAATATAACAGTCACCCAGGAAAGCAAGGGAGTGACTGGACTTGAGAAATGTAGTAGAATTGCCAGCTGCACTAAGGGCCCACCTGAATTTAACTGAGACCTGCTTGTGTGTGTGTGTGTGTGTGTGTGTGTGTGTGTCCATGTGCATGTATGGTTTTTTCCCCGGGCCCATTCAGCTGCCAGGTGCAAGCACAGAGTAAGCAAACTGAGAGTTGGATTTAGCCAGGGTTGAGGTTTTACCAGGCAATTAGGACAAAGTAAGCAGAGGGTCAAGGGACTTGAGGATGCATGGAAGGGAGAGACTCTAATCATCAACAAGAAAATATTTTTCCAACTTTCTAGTAAGAAAAGTTCAAATGAACAGGAAAGTTAGAAGAGCAGTCCTCCGCCCTTTTTCCCCATGACCTTGACCTTCTGAAAAGACCACATCAGTTGTCTTACAGGATGGCCCACATTCCAAATCTCTCTTACTGTCTCATTATGGTGTCATTGAACATATTCTTCTATTCCTGGTATTGCTTATAAACTGAACACTAGGTCTTTAGGCTCTATTCGATTCAGGTTAATTGTTGTGTAATAATACTTCCCTGTTAGTCCTAGGCAGTTCACACTGCATCACATCAAGAGACCAGGGAAGGTGGTCCCATATTAGTGATACTAAATTTGGTCAGCTTCAGGTGGTTACAGTCAGATCTCTTTGTTACAGAGATTCTTTTTCTTTTGAGGAGACCTCAATATCAAACCTGGGTAAGGATAGAGGGCAAAGGACAGGGAAAACATGGTAGGATTGAGGGAGTATAAGTCACAGGCACAGAACAGGTCTACACAAGGCACGTGTTTATAAAATTTTAGTACCAAATATTCCATTGTCTCCCTTATATTCCTAGTACTCATCAATCTTGAACCTGACCACAGGTGTGTGAGTTCTTTAAACTCAGAATGGGAGGGTGGCTTCTTCTTTACCACCTAAGGACTTATTTCCTGGCTACTTTTCATTTTGAAGAGACAATAGGTTTGCCATCGTTGGAGATGTCTTTTGACCTCAGTCACATTCCAAGAAGAATAATGACCCCAGGGATCAGGCATCTTACACTACCCACTGTCCCTTCTGAGCTTGGGGACTCACTCTGTCTCTCCTCAGAGGTAAGAAGTCCTCACTCACCCAGCCAGTCAGTCAGTCAGTCAGTCAATGTAACATCTCCCTCACCTGGTGTTACAGGCTGGCCCACATTGTGGGAAGGAGGTCTCTACTGTTCTCCTTTATGTCAGGAGTGCTCTGGGCTGGCATCCCTAGTTCATCACCAACCTTCCCTACTTCACTTTCCTGATTTACTCCAGTGAGATAAAGCCTACTTTTCATAAGTGATCTTGTTTTAAATTGCTTGTCCTTAGTCACACTTGGCTTGCTGTGTATATCACTTCTGTCTTGCCTATTTTGTTCTTTGCCAAGTCAGAGCCTCTATCTCAGGATAACTGAGATGTTGGCGCCCCCTAAAGAACACATTGATTTTAAATGGCAGCTCTTTATTAACTAACATTTAACTGAGTTTAAATTTGGGTTCAAGTTTTTAATTGACCAGTAATTCCTCAAAACATATGGACAGACCAATGTGTTTTATGATATACACAAAAGCTCTAACAGTCAGAGCAGAAAAATAGTATTCTGCTTGTCCTCCAAGCACTTAAAATTTGTAGATCCGAGTTTGTGAATAAAGAGTATACAAATTACTTACTTTCTGCTTTAATTATAGAATGAGGTAGTGGAAGGTACAAAAGCTAGAGGCCTGAAATCTATTAATTAATAAGAATTTCAGTCCTTTGTATAGCATGATGTTCCCATACAGGACAAAATTTTGGCTAGTTGGTCAAATTAATTCCCTGGAATACAAATAGAAGCATCTGGATTTTTGTTTTTTGCTTTTATAGTTGCTAGGAAGATAAAAACTTGTCCAAAACTTAGGGTAATTTGAATATTATCTGGAATTATATCAAAAGTATATTTGACTTAGTAGAAAGTATTTTGATTTGAAAATAAGATTTTCTTCCTGAAATATACATGAAGTAAATAATTTATTCATATAATAATTCTGTCTTCATTTCACAGAATTGCCATTATTTCAGGGCCTTTCTTTTAAAGTTTAAATGGGACCTTGGAATCCATCACAAATGTGTGGGTTTAGCTAGTACTTAGCCCACAGCTTTATCTACTCAGCCAGAGCTGAGGTCTTTTAGCCCAGGGTCTCCTATGGCAATATGTCCTCACAGGCATTTACTGAACAACCTCATTAAGGCAAAATCATCCGTTTAGGAGCCAGTTGCAACTTGGATAGAGAGGAGCTAGTGAGAAGATGGCCACCCTAGCCCAGTGCAAGAACAGTTATGTAGCTTATGGTAGCCATTCTCCATCTTTGAGGGTTATGTGTTCAGAAGACACCCAAAGTAGGAGAATTTGCAGTTGAGAAACAGAATTTTAGTACAGAAGTGGCGAGGAAGAACCAAAGTTGTAGTGAACACATGAAAACGTGTACAATATTTACTTCACCAAAAAAGGGAAAAAATAACAACTAAAATGAAGCTAACACCAGAAATATGTTATGCATCTTGAATTTGCACAGTTGAGCACTGTGCAATTCCTTCCATCTTCTATCCCCTGCACACCAGATTCTCCCTCATTTGAAGTTATCAAAAAGATGTTCATAAATACATTTTACTTTCCTGCTATAATGTACATATTTTCTGTTTATTCCTCTCCCCAAATGTTTGGTTCCTTTCTGATGTTATCATCTGTGTCTCTGAACTCCACTCTGGCCTTGGAGACATGGGATAATGGGTAATCCTCATGTGGGAAAGTTCTGGAAGATCTATTTTAACTTCCCTAGCAGACCTGAGCAGGTTAGCTCTCAAGCCCCGAAGTTAAGGGTTCTATCACGTTAGCTCTGCCTATGGCAGCTCCTCACCAGAGCACACAGGATGGGCAACTTTTATATACGTTCTGGCTCCTGCCCTGTAAGCATGGCCAAAACACAGACTAATGCATTGGCTTTCTTCATGTCTCCTGTAGCTGCACTGCAGAAAACCTCTATTCCTTCTCTGCTCTCCACTCTTTTTAATTCCCAAACTCCACTTCCTTTTTCTGATTATCTCCAAGAAAAATGCCTATCAATTTAAAGCTACTTGAGTGGAAATTTTTTGAAGTTGCAGAACTGCCATGCTTACGTGTTACTAAGGGGAATTTGCACTTGGCCGTGTGGTCCATGTATAAACACTGTGACATAAAACCTGTAATCTGAAGAGCCTATCGTCCTTCCCCACAGAGGAGTCTGGATAACATGCTTGGAACAGCTTTGCCAGCATGAGGAGGTGGAGGGTGATACATGAGACCCTGTCTGTGCCTGAGCACAAACCCTGTGGTCTTATTGTCTACTCAGCAGCAGAGTCAGTCGAGGGCCCCATACCTCAGAGGTGGCATTACCAGGGTCATAGGTAAAAAGGCTGGAACTTGGAGGGAGGTGGCTGAGACATGACTCCTCTTTCCTCCCTCCCTCACCATATCTAGGTGCCCGTGTGGGTAAGGATTTTGGGGTGGCTGTCTGCACCTCCTTCTGCCCTGGTCTGTCTGCCGTGTATCCTCACTGAACTGACTTTCCTCATTACCTGTAGATAATCTCGTTTGATTTCTCCAAGGGGTGTTTGGTGTTCAGTCTTCGCCTATAATACAAACTGGCACTTATGAAAACAATGGACATACAAACACCACATGTCCTGCTTATACCTTCCTATGCTCTGATAAACTCCATCCCGTCTCTGTTCATACCCCCTCCATCTCACTCCTCATAAGGAGGATCAACCACATAGCTTATTAACGAGGACATTTTGGACTTCCAGCTTCCTGAGCCGTGCTCATCATGGTCACAGACACCACTTAGCCCTCACCCAGGTAGCCTGCTTCTGTCTAGGCCCTGCATGAACCTTTTCCAACCTCAGCCCCTTTCCACAGGAAATGCAGTCACCTGCAGAATTTCTTAACTTTTCTCTTGGTAGATGAAAATTAGTTCATACCACCCACACCTGATTCTTAACTTCATGAGTTCCCAACAGACATTCTCTTCTTCTAAAGCCCCTCTTTTACTGAGCAGTGAACGAGGAGTCTCTCTCCTCCCCAAATCCTCATAAACATAGGCTCATCTCAGCTCTTTACTCTCAAGCCTTCCCTGTGCTGCTTGCATCCACTATCTAATAAACCCACGCCACCTTTTATCCTGAAGAGAATAACTATCCATTTATGCTTTCAATTATTTTTAAATATTATTCATTAATTTTATTCAAGGCATATTTATCACATATATACATTGGCAGATCTAATAAAAGTAAGCAAAATAAAATATGTGAAATCACGGGCTTTTATAATTATTAGCATTTTTACATTTTATAATAGCTTATAGTATAGGTGTTATTATTTGTGTCAGTATTGAAAATAAAGGGAATAAATGTTTTCCCCAATGTCATATATATGGTAACTATTGAGGCCAGGATGCAGACCCATACCTTTTGGGGGTTTTTTTGAGTTTAGTCTTTTTAAAAATTTTTATTGAAGTAGAGTTGATTTACAATGTTTTGTTAGTTTCAGGTGTACAGCACAGTGATTCAGTTATATACATATATATATAGGCAGACCCATATGTTTTGTTTTGGGTTTTTTTTACTTTAGTCTTTTTAAAATTTTTTATTGAAGTAGAGTTGATTTACAATGTTTTGTTAGCTTCAGGTGTACAGCACAGTGATTCAGTTATATATATATATATATATATATATATATATATATATACATTTTCAGATTCTTTTTCCTTATAGGTTATTACAGAATATTGAGTATAGTTCCCCATGCTATACAGTAAGTCCTTGCTGGCTACCTATCTCATATACAGTAGTGTGTATATGTTAGTCTCAACCCCCTTTCGCCTTTGGTAACTGTATGTTTGTTTTCTATGTCTGTGAGTATCTTTCTGTTTTGTAAATAAGTTCGTTTGTATCTTTTTTTTTTAGATTCCACATATAAGCGATATCATATGTTTTTGTCTGACTTACTTCACTTACTATGATAATCTCTAGCTCCATCCATGTTGCTGCAAATGGCATTATTTCATTCTTTTTAATGGCTGAGTAATATTCCATTGCATATATGTATCACATCTTCTTTAACCATTCATCTGACGATGGACATTTAGGTTGCTTCCATGTCTTGGCTATTGTAAATAGTGCTTCTGTGAAAACTGGGGTGCATGTATCTTTTCAAGTTATAGTTTTCTCTGGACATATGTCCAGGAGTGGGATTGCTGGATCATATGGTAACTCGATTTTTAGGTTTTAAAGGAAACTCCATACTGTTTTCCATAGTGGTTGCACCAATTTACATTCCCACCAACAGTGTAGGAGGGTTCCTTTTCCTCCACACCTTCTCCAGCATTTGTTATTTGCAGACTTTTTCATAATGGCCATTCTGACTGGTGTGAGGTGATACCTCATTGCAGTTTTGATTTGCAGTTCTCTAATAATTAGCAATGTTGAGCATTTTTTCATGTGCCTGTTGGCCGTCTGTATGTCTTCTTTGGAGAAATGTCTATTTAGCTCATCTGCCCATTTTTTGATTGGGTTTTTTAAATTGAATTGTATGAGCTGTTTGTATATTTTGTAAATTAATCCCTTGTCAGTCACATCATTTACAAATATTATCTCCCATTCTGTAGGTTGTCTTTTTGTTTTGTTTATGGTTTCCTTTCCTGTGCAAAATCTTTTAAGTTCAATTAGGTCCCGTTTATTTTTAATTTTTTTAAATTTATTTCCTTTTTTAAATTTTTGGCTGCTTTGGGTCTTTCTTGCTGTGCGCGGGCTTTCTCTAGTTGGGGCGAGCAGGGGCTACTCTTCATTGCTGTGCGCGGGCTTCTCATTGCAGTGGTTTCTCTTGTTGCGGAGCATGGGCTCTAAGCGCGTGGGCTTCCGTATTTGCAGCACGCGAGCTCAGTAGTTGTCGCTTGCAGGCTCTAGGCGCGCAAGCTCAGTAGTTGTGGCACATGGGCTTAGTTGCTCCGTGGCATGTGGTATCTTCCTGGACCAGGGCTCGAACCCGTGTCCCTTGCATTGGCAGGTGGATTCTTAACCAATGTGCCACCAGGGAAGTCCAGTCCCGTTTATTTTTGTTTTTATTTCCATTAATCTAGGAGACATATCTAAAAAGATATTGCTGCAATTTATGTCAAAGAGTGACCTCCCTGTGTTTCCCTCTAGGAGTTTTATAGTATCCATTCATACATTTAGGTATTTAATCCATTTTGAGTTTATTTTTGTATATGGTGTTAGAGAATGTTTTAATTTCATTCTTCTACATATAGCTGTCCAGTTTTCCCAGCACCAGTTGTTGAAGAGACTGTCTTTTCTCCATTGTATACTCTTGCCTCCTTTCTCATAGATTAATTGACCATAGGTGCGTGGGTTTATTTCTGGGCTTTCTATCCTGTTCCATTGATCTATATTATTGTTTTTGTGCCAGTACCATACTATTTTGATTACTGTTAACTCTGTAGTATAAACTGAAGTCAGGGAGCCTGATTCCTCCAGCTCCGTTTTTCTTTCTTAAGATTGCTTTGGCTATTTAGGGTCTTTTGTGTTTCCACACAAAGTTAAATTGTTCTTGTTCTAGTTCTGTGGAAAATGCCATTGATAATTTGCCATTGCAATGAATCTGTAGATTGCCTTGGGTAGTACAGTCATTTTAACAATATTGATTCTTCCAGTCCAAGAACACATTATATCTTTCCATCCATTTGTGTCGTCTTCAATTTCTTTCATCAGTGTCAGTGTCTTAATAGTTTTTTTTTTTTTTTTTTTTTTCTTTTTGCGGTATGCGGGCCTCTCACTGCTGTGGCCTCCCCCGTTGCGGAGCACAGGCTCCGGACGCGCAGGCTCCAGACGCGCAGGCTCAGCGGCCATGGCTCACGGGCCCAGCCACTCCGCGGCATATGGGATCCTCCCAGACCGGGGCACGAACCCGTATCCCCTGCATCGGCAGGCGGACTCTCAACCACTGTGCCACCAGGGAGGCCCCTCTTAATAGTTTTAAGAGTACAGATCTTCTGCCTCCTTAGGTAGGTGTATTCCAAGGTGTTTTATTCTTATTGATGTGATGGTAAATGGTTTTTTTCCTTAATTTCTTTTTCTGATCTTTCCTTGTTTGTGTATTTTTGCAATACCTACAAATCAATCAGTGTGACACACCACATTAACAAACTGAAGAATAAAAATCATATGATGGGCTTCCCTGGTGGTGCAGTGGTTAAGAATCCGCCTGCCAATGCAGGGGACATGGGTTCAAGCCCTGGTCTGGGAAGATCCCACATGCCACAGAGCAACCAAGCCCACATGCCACAACTACTGAGCCTGCGCTCTATAGCCCGAGAGCCACAACTCCTGAAGCCCGCACAACTAGACCCTGTGCTCCATGACAAGGGAAGCCACCTCACTGAGAAGCCCGCGCACAGCAATGAAGACCCAACGCAGCCAAAAATAAATAAAAATAAAATAAAATGAATAAAACATTTAAAAAAATATTTTAAAAATCATATGATCATCTCAGTAGATGCAGAAAAAGTTTTTGATAAAAATTAACATCCATTTATGAAAAAAACTCATCAGAAAGTGGGCATTTATGAAAAAAACTCATCAGAAAGTGGGCATAGAGGGAATCTACCTCAACATAATAAAGGCCATATATGACAAACACAAAGCTAACATCATACTCAATAGTGAAAAGCTGAAAGCATTTCCTCTAAGATCAGGAACAAGACAAGGATGCCCACTCACCACTTTTATTCCACAAAGTTGTGGAAATCCTAGCCACAGCAATCGAAGAAGGAAAAGAAATAAAAGGAATACAAACTGGAAAGAAGTAAAACCGTTACTGTTTGCAGATGACATGATACTATACATAGAAAACCCTATCCTTTCAATTATTCAAATTATCCACTCTTCCTTCAAATGCCATAGCCTTACTTATAAGCAGTCTTAATAAAATACCTTCACACCAAAGTGAGCTCCTCTGCAGAAGAATTCTGTACCACTGTCCTAAGAAGACAATATTCTCTTCATACATGGAGGCCCCATGACGTCTTCAGCTAGGATTTTACAACATGTTATAATAATGCTCATTGCCTTATCATGCCCCAGTTAGAGTAGGATTTGGGGCAGGAAGCAAGTCCTGAAGGAGGACATGGGTGGGGAGGGGCTGCCTGCTCCTTCCTAGTTGCTCTTAAGACCCAGCTCAGGCCTTAAGAGCCGGGCCTGGGGGTGGGAATAGAGGGCAGAACAGTGGAAGAGGAACCAGGAAGTTCAAGGAAGCCTGGGTTCCTGGCAAGGTCCCAGGGTTGCCACAGCAAGGGCTTTCTAATGGCTCAGCGTGTCCTATGTCCTGGGAGAACTCTGTGACCCTGGAGACCCTGATGAATCATGATGGATGCAGAGCCCCAAGACAGCTGCTGTCACCACCACAGAGAGCCTTCCAGGCCCAGCCCAGCCAGCCAAGCCCAGGGCCAGAGGTGCCCAGGAGGTGTCCTTCAGTCCTAGAATGATACTCCCCTGGAGGGGCCAGGCCTGATTAGGGCCTCTGGGGGATGTGTGGTACAAGGCAGGACTGCTGCTTCCAAAACTAAAGAGGTAAGACTTCAGTTATTCCAGCAACTTCCGATTATGAGGCTCACTTCTGCCTGGGGAGCCTTGTCTGGAGTGGGGCTGCTTGGAGGCTGGAGGCTGTCAGGAATATGGTGGTGTGGAGGAGGGTTCAGTTTCTTACAGCCTTGCAGCTCTGACCACAGTAGTGGGTAATATTTTAGAGACTAGGAGTTAAAAAGAAGGGGAAATAATGAATAACTGTGCGTGTGTGTGTGCGTGCGTGTGTGTGTATTGATCTTCAGTGATGCTCAAACAGGGAGCTAGTAGGTAGAAATGTTTCAACTGCCGAAGGAGGTTCTTGTGCTAACACAAGTGCTTATTTAATCTGAACACTAGAATTTGTGCATTTTGTCAAGATCAACATGCATTTGCTATGAGAGCCAACTGGTAGTCAAACTCATTACCGTGAATTCTCTGGACCCTTAAAAATCAACACCAAGGTTTGCTTTCTCTGCAGGTCTTCGAGTATGTTCCACATAATGAAGCACAGTCACTACACATCCCGATTCGGCAGCAAACTTGGGTTGCAGTGCATCGGCATGCATGAGAAAGGCATCATATTTAACAATAATCCAGCACTCTGGAAAGCCGTTCGACCTTTCTTTACAAAAGGTATTCAGGTGCTGGGTATAGTCTGCTCTTCTGTCTATGAATATGCCTGTCTTAAAATCATTTTTAACTTCTGCTCCTTCACAGTTTTGAAATAATAAGAGCTAACTAACATTCATTATACATATACTACATAGATAGTAGGCACTGTTTTAAACACTTGATACTTTAATCCCACAGCAACCCCGCATGGTGAATACTCTTATCACTTACATTTTACAAATGAGAAAACTGAGGGATAAAGAGGTTAAGTACCTTACCCAATTTCCACCATTAGTAAATGGTAGCAAAGAAGACAACCCCAGAGCCCACATATTTAACCACTTCAATTTTGTTCTTTCTGTTTTTACATCCATGAAATGGATGTAAAAAAGAATTAGCACTCTATATACTTGAGGTCACTTCAATTAGTGTGTATGTCAATTAATGTGTCAGCCATATCCTTGATTTAACATAGCCAACATGTTTGCCGAATCATTGGCTGACTTCCCAGATGTTTTAACAGAAAGCAACTTGCAAATAAATTAGAGAATTTTAGAACTAGAAGGGCTGTATATGTCATCTCTTCCAGCCTGAGTTTTATACTTAAGGAAGTACATTTCTAGAGAGCTTATGATTTTCCCCCAGGCAACATAGCCAGATATGGATGAACAGAAACTGGACCCCAAACCTCCTTATCTAGTGATTTCCCTCTTTACTATATGCTGCTGGAATGGAAGCCTTTGGGAAATAATCATGACCAACCTTTGACATTAACATCAGAGAAGATGGTCATGTACTAGAAACCTTATCATTGATGGAATCTGGCGCTAGATGGGTTGTAGGTCTGACCAGGGACCATGGATATTCTTCCCTCCAGCCAGCCTCTGCAGTGAACCTAGATGCCTCCTGTGTGGCTGCCGAGACAGGGAAAAACTATGCCTGTCCCAGTCTAGTGGTGATCCCCCTCCACAGAGCTGCCCATCACCAAGATTCAGCACAACTCTAGCACAGATTCCACTACCTTAGTTTCCTATTGCTGCTTAACAAATTGACACAGACTTAGTGGCTTCAAACCACACATTCATTACCTTACAGTCTGATGGGTCAAAAGTCTGACATGGGTCTCATGGGGTGAAAATCAAGGCACTGATAAGGCTGTGTTCCTTTCTGGAGACTCTAGGGAGAAAGTGTTTCCTTGGCTTTTCCAGCTTCTAGAGGCTGCCCACATTCCTTGGCCTGTGACCCTTTCAGGGATATTACATTCTGTTTATATGTTTGAAATGTGGCTTCAAGCTCCTGAACATAGAGGCAAATCATACAGCAGCCTGGGAGTGATAATCGAAGCCATCCCTTCCATGCAAAGGATTGATTCATGAAGGAATCATTTGTCCCACTTCTGGATGTAACAGTCACCCAGGAAAACAGCATCCCCACATTTCATATCTACAAGTCCTTCCTAAAGTGAGAAAGTATGCTGCCAACCCAAACTTCTTTTTTATACGTGTGGAAATGCTTAGACTCTAGGACTACTCACCAGGTCTCCTTTCTTATTTGCAAAGTGTGACATCAGGGGCTTCTGCAGCACAGTTGATTTGTTTTGTTGGAGGACTCTTAACAGCAGGTCTGAATAATAAAAGACATAAAAAAAACAATTACTCCTAAAGAAAACTTAAACTTAGAACAAGGAGAGAAAGGATTTTAAGAGTTAACACTCATGTTAGACCACCTACCATCATGACTCACTAGTGCTAAGACGGTCAGGAGCAGAGCAAAGTAAGAGAGCAGAGCCAGTTCACTCTACCGGGTTTTATTCATTCATTCCTCTATCTGACAAATACATAATATATCGAGAGCCACCACGTACTACAGACTCGAAGTACAACGCTAACAGGTTGTCACTGCCCTAAAAGAGTTCCCAGTCCTGTGAGGAAGACTGCTCAAACAACAAAGATTTGTTTTGCTGTTATGACATTGACTGAGTACAGTAAATCTGGATGTAGATTGAAGAGCAACTGATATTAAGAGAAGGATATGTTTGGTAATTTAGAAGACTAGCATTTTACACATATGACCTACAATTAAACAGGAAGCACCTTAGATCAAAAAGGTAAGATCCAATTTGAAATGTTCTATAGCAATATTCTGCCACCCACTGAAACATAAAATATTATCCTGACCAAATCCAAACTTTCTTTAGAGGGAAAGGTATATAATAAATATGGAAAATCGCTGATTGGTGATTTATGATCATAAGTACTATATATTTCATTTGCAATCTCACAAATGATATGTCATCATATGAAGAAAAGTTCAGTCTTGAATAGTTTTAAAAATATTTATTTATTCATTCATTCATTCATTTTTAACCATAAATGTGATAACCTGCTATGGAAAAAATTAAGAGAATACAGAAAAAGTATAAAGAAGAATATGAAAATCTCCACCCATAATAAAAATGTGGACAATTAAGCTTCAAACACAAAACGCCAAAATTGCCTGATAGTTTGTGTGCCCTGGAGTTGGAGGCGGCTCACTCTGACGTGTACCCTTCAGCTTTGTCTGGCCCCGGCCTGGTGCGCATGGTGACCGTCTGTGCTGATTCCATCACCAAGCATCTGGACAGGCTGGAGGAGGTCTGCAATGAGTTGGGCTATGTGGATGTGTTGACCCTCATGCGGCGCATCATGCTGGACACCTCTAACAAGCTCTTCCTTGGGATCCCCTTGGACGGTACTGAAATTTTCATTCTTGTGACTTGACATTGGGCCCTTTATTAAACAGGGCATGAGAAGGATAACAGACTCAAGTAAAGATAGGCTCTTTCATAAAGTGCTCTTCTTTAAACCTTTCTAAGTATTCCTACATATTGTTCCCGCCCGGTATGTCTGCATTGTTCACTTATATGATCATAAATATCTGTAGCAGGGGCCATCTTCTATTTCATTTGTATCTATCTTGCCTCATTGTTCTAGGAAACAGGATTCTACCCACAGCTGAAACTTAACAGATGTGATCATTTGATTTGGTCATAAATATATCCTACCACCAAACCTATGTATTTAACCATTACCAACCATTCTTTTGGGCATGATATATACATGTATATATGTATGTATGTGTGTGTGTATATATATATATATACACACACACACACACAAACACATATACACATTCTATCTATCTATCTATCTATCTACACATACATATAAGTGCACATACATACCTCTCCCTCAAAGCCACTAGGTATTAAAACTTTGACTCTATCTATACGGTGATAAGGGTACTGAGGCTGCTGGAAATGATGATAACTAACATTAATTTAGGGTCTACTATGTGCCAAGTAGTATAAAAAGTTGCTTCACATAAACTTTGTCACTTAGCACTTATAACAATCCTGGCAAGATGTCTCACTCGAGAAACTGCTTTCCTTACTATATTACAGAAACAAATATTAAACACATACATGCAACTCTACCGCCAACAAGAGAACAAACATTAATCATGTGGATCCATTAAATTCTGCTGCTGTCAGCTTAATGTAATTTCTCCTGACTTGATTTCTAGCAGTGTTCATTGATTCATACATTCATTCAACTAATATTTATTGATTGCCTATTTCATGCCAGGCTTAGGTTCTGGGGATAGACCAGTGGACAAGACGAAGTCCTTGCCTTCAAAGAGTTTACATCCTAGTGGGTATATGGACAGTAAAAAACTATCTATCTAATAATATATTAGGCTATAATAAGTGCCTTAAAAAAAACAAAGCAGGGCTAGAAAGTGAAGGGGGAGGTCAGTGGGAGGCTGAAGCTCTTGTGGAGAGAAAGGGTGGTCAGGAAGGCCTCTGTGGAGAGGATGTCTGAAAATAGCCCTAAATGAAGTGTGACCATGAGCCACGTGCAGATCTGAGGGAAGAACATCACAGGCATAAGAACAAGGCACGAGTTTCACACTTGCCCAGACCAACTGAGCTATCACACCTGCTCCCTGATTGACCACGTCTGGACAAGCAGACAAGCGACAAGCCCTCCCTTTCTCTGCTCCACTCTCCTCGCCTCATCTCCCCAGCTCTTTAATGATTCCTTACCAGAGTCATAGGAACCCCATCTGATTGACATTAGGATGGGAGCCCCATTCACTCTGAAAGTCACAGCCTCTTGCCTCATCCCCTTTCACACAGGGACTCTGAAAGTCCTGTTTGCCTGTTCCACGCACATCTCTCCTAAGGTATGACAGGTACCTATTTTAGAAGTCCCTGCTCTTTGGTTCCCCACTGGCCTTGATTCTTAGGAGGGATCAAGTAAAGGGAATTGTACAGCTCTCTGTTAACTTATGGATACAGACTGCAGTCTAAGAACCTGCATAACCCATACAGACTTATGTGTATTTCCCTCTGCTCACCGGGTCCTTGTTAAACTCTCATTTGGCCTGAGGGACTCAGTGCACCGAAGAGGAAAGGACATGGCCCTGAGGTCAAACAGAATCGAGCTCCAGCCTAGGGACTTCCTGCCACTCTGGCTGTATGGTGCTGGGCAAGCTTCTTCATTTCTGTGAACTGCAGTTTCTGCATCTTCATGTCTCTTCCCTTCTCTTGTATATAATTTGAAAAAAGCAGGGGTTTTCTTTTTTCTAGTATTCAGTTTAATTCAAGAACATCTGTTAAGATCTGACTGTGCACAAGACTCAGGACAAGGCACTGAAAATTCCAAGATGAATTCTACACTCTGGACTGAAATATAAACAGCAGAGCAGCATGGCGTTTTGCCTTTCCAGGTGCCAGAATTGAGCCCATAACAGCATTAATTACTTATTTCCCATAGTCAGGAAAACAGGAGGGATTTGGAGGCTCAGCCATGGAGAAGGATGTGAGATTCTAGGCTGTGTCTCTAGCACAAACTTGAAAACTGGCAAATCTTTGGTTAACGTGGCCAATTTAGATGCCAAGCAGAATAAATTAGTGTTGATTTGTTTAGTGGCATTCTTCTGGCTGAAACACCCAGTGAAGGTGGAACCTTGCCCTGCTTAGAGTCCCAGATGGTAGGAGAGTCTACAGGGGATTTTCTCTGAGCAATGTACCATTCTTGGGCTCGCATTTTTGCTCATCTGTTCTGATCTTTTTTTTTTTCCAGAAAGGGCTATCGTGGTTAAAATCCAGGGTTATTTTGATGCATGGCAAGCTCTCCTTCTCAAACCAGACATCTTCTTTAAGATTTCTTGGCTCTGCAGAAAGTATGAAAAGTCTGTGTAAGTAACATATTTTGGAATTTTTATTGCTGAGATTGGATTGATCTGTGTTGTGTCTTAGTTATTGCTGGTCTCTTCGGCAAGCTTTCTCCTCTCCAGAACCGCACGGGAGCTGTTAAGTTGCTGGTGAAGCACTTCTTACAGCAATTTGGCAGCATGTGGCCAGACCACAGAGGAAAGGAAGACTTCGGCCCAGGGCAGTTTTCCCCTAGGAGGCTGAGAGCTCCATCTCTGGAACTAGGACACTGCCGTGTATTTTGAGTTGAAGAGAAGGGTTGGCTGAACCTATCCTTATTATTAGTCAAAATTCTCTTTGCATGTCTGGAAAAATCAATCATTTTATTGTTGTGTTGCTTCTGAATGAACTTAATTCAATTTGTCAGAATTGACAGTAGTTGCAAGAGAATTTTTTCATGATGAACTTTTGTAAGACGTGTTGTTTAGTTATGCATCTTATATCTTGGGGCATCCTAAAATTGTCATTAAATGGCTTTGCTTTGGTGTCAGACTAGTCTAGCAGAAGACTAGACAAATGCCCAATGGCCTACTGGATAATCAGTGGGTTTTTAGAGTGTAAGTTTCCAGCCACTATACATGCCACCTCTAACCACCAGTCGAAAGCACAGGGGATCTAAAGGTAGACAGACCTGGTTTGTATCCTATCTCTACCACTTAGTAACCAAATGTCCTTGGGAAGTTCTTTGAAATAAAATATAACATATCCTCCGTGGTGGCAATATAGGTTAATGAGATCCTCTGTGTAGGGCAATCAGCACAAAGCATGACACATAGTAGGCAGTAAACATGTTAGCTTTCCCCATCCCTCTGTTCGTATCTTTCCCAGATGTCCCTATCTTAAATTCTCCCCAAAAGTTCCCAAACTTGTTTGAAGAGCTAACTTCATCCTGTTTGTGTGTTTTGAAATTCAGTAATCTTAGTCTCCAGGAAGTCAGCTTGATGTTGCTTTATATATTCTCAAGTGGATGATGAGTATCAGGTGTATGATTCCGACACTTGGTCCCTTTAAACATTTCTCTTTGTTTCTACCAGAGCTTACTGTGACTTGAATTGATAAGATAAATGGTTCATCTCTTCACTGCTGTCAGAATTTGTGGTCGTCTAAAGAGTCTTATTGGTCCGCAGTTAAACTTGGTCATTAGTTTAGCTTCAGTATGGTCAGCAGGCCCATAGAAACTTATTGCATGAGACTGTATAACAGTTTCTCTTTGGTTTCTTTAAAATTAGCTAGCAACTTTCCTCTCTCTGTAACATTTGCCAATGGTTAGTGAACTAGGTAATATCTCCTATGACCTAGAGCAGTAAAGACCTAGAGAAATTCTTTTGCAATACCCTTGCAATGTGCCAATACTTGTTTTTTGTTAAGGTATGAATGGCATTTAAAATTATACTAGTTTTGGTTGTACAACATAATGACTAAATATTTGTATCAATATATTCTGCAAAATGATCATCACAAAAGTCTAGTTAACATGTTACCATACATAGTTACAAATTTTTTTCTTGTGATGAGAACTTCTAAGTGTCTTAGCAACCTTAAAATATGCAACACAATATTATGAACTAGTCACCATACTGTACATTACATCCCCATGACTTATTATTAAAACCAGAAGTTTGTACCTTTTGATAATCCCCATCACCAATTTTGCTCCCACCCTCAACTTCTTGCCTTGGTAAATAACAATCTGTTCCATTTATTTATGATCTTGCACTTTTTTAAAGATTCCACATGTGAGAAGGATTCCACATACAAGTGAGAAAGACAGTATGCATCTTTCTCTATCATGTCAATACTTTAAAAACTATATTGGATTTATCCTTTCAGTAACAGTTTTTAACCTTTAACTATAGGTTTCAGCCTTGATTTTGCTACCAGTGTCTAGACATCTTGGCTAACTCCGATTCCTTAACATCAAGTGTAACGTATATGTAATTTATGGATATTTGCAAAGAATTAAGTATAAATTCAGTTATTCATGAGAACTAATGGCTTCAACTTAAACAGATTGTTTTATTTAAACAAATGGCAAATGAATCCATTTTTTTAGGTGTCTTAACTGAGTACAAGTAGATTATATTTTTACTTTTATTTCCAGCAAGGATTTGAAAGATGCCATGGAAATTCTGATAGAAGAAAAAAGACAGAGGATTTCAACAGCAGAGAAACTGGAAGACTGTATGGATTTTGCCACTGAGTTGATTTTTGCCGAGGTACAGACCTGCACTAACCATAATTCCCACACAACATATATGTACGACTGTGTATAGGTGTCTTAAAATTTCCTCATTAATTGTTGCATGTTTCTGTTTTTAAATATTTGGTTTAGCATTTCTTTTTTTTTTTATGGCTATGTTGGGTCTTCGTTTCTGTGCGAGGGCTTTCTCTAGTTGTGGCAAGCAGGGGCCACTCTTCATCACGGTGCGTGGGCCTCTCACTATCGTGGCCTCTCTTGTTGTGGAGCACAGGCTCCAAATGCACAGGCTCAGTAACTGTGCCTCACGGGCCCAGTTGCTCCGCGGCATGTGGGATCTTCCCAGACCAGGGCTCGAACCCGTGTCCCCTGCATTGGCAGGCAGATTCTCAACCACTGCACCACCAGGGAAGCCCTTGGTTTAGTATTTCTACAATGCCCAACCCAAACTGCCCACTATTAGACGATCAGATTAGACTGAACTTTAAGATTTAAACTTCTCTGTGTCTGCACAAAATATGAAAACCGGGGAGTGCAAAGACACTAAATACATAGAAAAGTGTCTAAATTGTTCAGCTTTGAGCTGAAGATTACTAATGAAAATGTCCATTGTCAATTCCAGAGACTTGTAATTTCTGTAATTTCATTTTGTTGAGGTCTGTTGATCCTTGAGTGCCATCCTCCCTCCTGTTTTGAACCTTTCACTTTTCCAATGTTCCTTCTCATTTCAATTGTTCAGAAACGTGGTGACCTGACAAGAGAGAATGTGAACCAGTGCATACTGGAAATGCTGATTGCAGCACCGGACACCATGTCTGTCTCTGTGTTCTTCATGCTGTTTCTCATTGCAAAGCACCACCAGGTTGAAGAGGCAATAATGAAGGAAATCCAGACTGTTGTTGGTAAGACTTTATCAAGCAAACAATAGAGATTAGAAAACAATTCCTTCTGAATATCAGCTTCTAGGTCCTAAGAATCTTAGGTCAAAATCTTTATTAGAATCCACCCAGAGAACAATAGAGCAAGTCACTGTGTCATATTTTCATTATGCCGAACAGGATTCTGTGTTTTTCTGATATAAAAAAATACACGCTCATTGGAAAAAATTCAAATAATAGATGTATAAGGCAGAAAGTAGTATCTCCTGATCCCTTCCACTCTCCTTCCCATTCCCCAGGGGGAATCACTGTTAATATTTTGATGTGTATTTTTCAAGGTCTTTTTTGATGGGCACATAAACACATATATGCAGTTTGTTTTTTTAACATCTTTATTGGAGTATAATTGCTTTACAATGGTGTGTTAGTTTCTGCTTTATAACAAAGAGAATCAGTTATACATATACATATGTTCCCATATCTCTTCCCTCTGCATCTCCCTCCCTCCCACCCTCCCTATTCCACCCCTCTAAGTGGTCACAAACCACTGAGCTGATCTCCCTGTGCTATGTGGCTGCTTCCCACTAGCTATCTATTTTATGTTTGGTAGTGTATATATGTCCATGCCACTCTCTCACTTTGTCACAGCTTACCCCTCCCCCTCCCCATATCCTCAAGTCCATTCTCTAGTAGGTCTGTGTCTTTATTCCCGTCTTACCCCTAGGTTCTTCATGACCTTTTTTTTTTCTCTTTGATTCCATATATATGTGTTAGCATACGGTATTTGTTTTTCTCTGACTTACTTCACTCTGTATGACAGACTCTAGGTACATCTACCTCACTACAAATAACTCAATTTCGTTTCTCTTTATGGCTGAGTAATATTCTATTGTATATATGTGCCACATCTTCTTTATCCATTCATCTGTTGATGGACACTTAGGTTGCTTCCGTGTACTGGCTACTGTAAATAGAGCTGCAATGAACATTTTGGTACATGACTCTTCAGTGGGAATGGAAATTGATACAGCCACTATGGAGAACAGTATGGAGGTTCCTTAAAAAACTAAAAATAGAATTACCATACGACCTAGCAATCCCACTACTGGGCAAATACCCTGAGAAAACCATAATTCAAAAAGAGTTATATGCGGTTTTATTTGTCTGTGTTTAAAAAAACATGGGATCATCCACAAGGATTTACTACCTTATCAGTGACAAAAGGCTTTTGAGGGTCCACCCAGGGAAATGGCTATCATTTTTTGCAGTGTTTCTGGGTTTCAAGCAGCCCGTTCTTCCAGGTGGTGGCAGAGGGAGGAGGAAAGGGTGATGATAGCAGAGGCAGGGGAGCGATCAGTTTCCCTCCCCCACCCTCCCCTCCTCCTCTGCAGGAGAGCCTCCAGGTCCCTGCTCAGCTCTTCCCCACTCTTTCCCCTCCCTGCTCTGCCTCCGCTTCAGCATCACTCTGCCACTGCTTCGGATATCCCCACCCTTCCCTGGAGACACTGCCACGTTGAGAAGAAGTCAGAATTGCTTTCCGGAGAAAACAGAATCCCTTATTTGGAATGTGCTTCACATAAGTAATCTCTTTAGGACACATTGCAGACACATGCGAAGGGGTATCAGTAATGATACAGATTTTTCTTTCTTGACTTTACAGGTCTCTGTGAAACAACCTATTTTGTTGTTTAAAGGCACTATGCATTTTTTAAACTTTTTATCTTATTAATCTTTAAAACCATTTGAGTGCTGCTTGAAATAGATGACAAGGGGAAATTTCATACAAGGATTAAACATGTGAAAGGGTTCTGCAGACGCATTGCCGTAGGAGGGCCACTGCCTGGGAAGGTAGATAGCAAGGAGCCAGAATAACATCTGGGTTTCAAATTCTGGAATGTTTTCTCAAGCACCCTTTTCAGGTTATGGGTCCTGTGCCAGGTGCAGGGGCACCGCGGTGAACAAGCCAGTGCCATCCCTGCAGTCCTGGGGCTCTCAGTCTCGTGAGAAAAACAGAATTCAAGAAACAAGCTCAGTGGAGTGAGAGAGAGAGTCACAGACTGATGGGGGTACAGGCAACACAGGGGAAATTGCTCTTGAGATAATAAACCTTTGACACAATTTCCCTGAGAGGTGAAAAGTGCTTGTGCCCCATGATGTTCCCTTGATGCTTCAACAGACCTCTGCACAGATGGAAAGCCCAAACAACCACTAGCACATGTGTACATGTTCCCTCTAGACCTGCATGCCTGGTAATTACTTCCAAGGGTACACCTTTGGTTACCTACTCCATCATCTACCCTCTACCTCCCCCCACCCGAGATAAGCACAGCCCATTAAACTCTTAAGTGTACACAGAGCAGTATGTGAGGGGCTGGGTGGTTAGAGTTCTCTAAGTAAGACCACTCCTGAATAACATAGTTGCACAGGAGACAGAGCTGCCTCAGGACCCTGGGTTGATTTTGATTCTGCAGAAGTGGTACCCCATTTGAGGATGCTTTGAAGTTTTGCCAATTCTGAGAGTAATCTGAACCTCTCTGACGAGTGTGAGTCCAAGCTGAGACATCGAGGGATCCGTCAATCCCCAGTTCACCCAGGGCTGATCTGAGGCACCCCTTTTGTTGTGGTGGGGAGAGGGGGTTCTTGCCACACTACCACACCAGGTTGTTCTTGATGAGATGAGGAGGAGAGACTATCAGTGATATTTTCTGACAAATGACTGCACAGGATACCAGAAGAGAAAATTTCTTTGAACCTGATTAAACTTACCATCTCACTTTGACTAGAGAAGGAATGAATGTCTTCTAGAATTTAGAGTAGGGGACAAAACTCAAGAACCACAGAGGTGGCAGATAAATAAATGTTTGAAGCAGAAATAAATGTTTGAAGCAGTTTGTGTAGGTCTACATGATACTGCAGAGCCATGTGGGAATGTGGGTCCCATTTTACCTTTTTTATTTTTCTAGAAATTTAGACTTTTATATGAAAAGCCCAGGTGTTAAGATAATTGACTTCAAATCTGAATTTTCATAAGACACCCTGTGGACCAAACATAACATATTTTATGCAGGTTGCTGGTTTATATTAGAATTATAGATATAATTTTTTTTTCAGCCAAGAGCAAACTGTTCTATGGAAAGTGCAGGATTTTTAATACAAGTTGTATATTGAAACTAACATGAGCTTTGTCGTTTTTATCTTCTTCTACAGGTGAAAGAGACATAAGGATTGATGATATGCAAAAACTAAAAGTGGTAGAAAACTTTATTTATGAGAGCATGCGGTACCAGCCTGTCGTGGACCTGGTCATGCGCAAAGCCTTAGAGGATGATGTCATCGATGGCTACCCAGTGAAAAAGGGGACTAACATTATCCTGAATATTGGAAGAATGCATAGACTCGAGTTTTTCCCCAAGCCCAATGAATTTACTCTTGAAAACTTTGCCAGGAATGTAAGAGCCCTTCCTTAAAACTGACTGTGCCACTCTTGAAAATGTCAACTGTTAAATCCTGTTTCTGTGTTTGCACCGTGTATATTTCATTCTATTTACTCATTCTCTTCACACCTCACCAGGAAAACACATTTCCCCTAGCTTGGAACACGACCACCATGTCTGTCCTCAAGTCAAGGAGGCTGGCTCTCCAGCTCTCAGAAATGTTATCATGGAGGCCACACAATAGGTCAAAAGATGAATAATTCAGGCACTTAATTTGCTTAAAATGAGGCAAATTTTCTTTAACTAACCCATTTAAACTTAACTTTTCCATTTAAACTTATCACCTTGTCATCATGTGGATTCAGCCGTAGCATCATCTAAGTCAAGGAAATCCACTTCTGCTTCAGATGGAAATCAAATGAGAAGAAAAGATTTGGATTTTGCAGTGGGCCTTTGGTTTCCCAAATGGCTCCACAAGCACTAGGCCTCATTCTATATAAGACTTTGTAATTAGAAGAGCCTCAGCTTGTTCTTTTTCTGTAATTGAGGTGTACTGGAGATTCTGCCTCCATTATGTCAATTCTAGGCAAAGATTTTTTTAACCTGAATTATCCAGATAGTTCCCTCTGTGCCCCCTTTTACCATTTGCATATGGAAATATGATCTTAGTTAAACTAGTTGTCTAATTCATTCCATTTCTATATAAGCAAGCCACACCATGTTGGCAATTGGTCAAAAATAACTTACTGAGCGTGTATTAAGTGTCAAGCACTATGTGAGTCCAAATGGGGACAAGACAGGCAGAGGTGTCCCATTAAATATTTGTATATCTAAAAATATTTAGATCCTTGGCACTAATAGACAGGGAATCCACAAGTTTGCCTACATTAGTCCTTGTCATCATGTTATATAGCCTGGCACAAAAACAATCTTTGCCTCAATGACTGGCAGAACAGCAGTAAAGCCATGGCCTTCCCACAGAGCTAGTTGAGTATTTACATGAAAAGCAAAACAGGGGATTGTTTGAAGTTGTGTCTGTATCACAAAGGGTGAATCAAACTGGAGGGAGAAAGAGGCTTATCTGAGTTACAGTCATTCCTCTCCGTGAAGGAGCAGTATGGTCAAGTCGCCAAAACCGAGCATTCTGACTCACAGTGTTTTCAGGGTGAATCAAACAGATATGCATGACTCTAGCCTTTACTTCTCTGGCTAACTGTCTGATCATTTTCCTAGGTTCCTTACAGGTACTTTCAGCCATTTGGCTTTGGGCCCCGGGCCTGTGCGGGAAAATACATTGCCATGGTGATGATGAAGGTCACCCTGGTCACACTTCTGAGACGCTTCCATGTGCAGACATTGCAAGGTCGATGTGTTGAAAAGATGCAGAAGAAACATGACTTATCCTTGCACCCGGATGAGACCAGCGACCTGCTGGGAATGATTTTCATCCCAAGAAATTCAGACAAGTGCCTCGACCACTAAAAAAGTTTGGTCAGTCCCTGCCCTGGAGCACTTCTCAACAGTATTCCACATGGAAACCACCCACCTTTGCCACATAGTCCTCCTCCCATGAACAACCATGGCCTCTGGCCTTTTATACACTTACCTCCTGTGGGTTGTCAGCGAGCCAGGAGACACCGGTCATCTGAGCGCATCCAAACCAGAAAGCAGACTGCAGGAGAAAATACGGAGGCCAAGATTTGTGCAGGAAACTGCAGCCCTAAAGGCCCAGTTCCACAAAACATGCTTTGGAAAAGACAAGCCATCAGCAAGACTCATGCCTGACTCCTCACTGTCCTGCCCTGAGATGGGAGCTCTGTAATGACTGGGGCAGAAGCACTCAATTCGATTACAAAGGCCAGGCCAACATCTGGGTACCTAGGTTCAAAAGGCGCTTTCACTTGGTTTTCAGTGGGTTGGGGACTACAATATCCATACCCTTGGAGAAATGCTTACAAATTTAGCATTTGACTTTTCCTATGAATTACATTCAATTAACTCTTGTTTATCCACATGTGATTTGTCTGTGGCAAAAGTTAAATTGAAGACTACCCTTTCCCAGTCTCTCAATTTATTCCTCAGCCACTCACCTCTGATACAATAGGTGTAGATTCAGGTAATACAAAGTAACTTATTAATAGCCTGAGTAAAATATATAATTAGTACCATTTATCTGCTGTAGGAAAAAAAATTCACACAATGCATTTCAAATTAAAATAACATTCCTTTTTTCATGTTTGCATTGTTACTTAGGTCCAGGAGTACAGTAACCAAGAAATAACTTCAGGTAATGGCATCTATTAATTCTTACCACAGCTTCAGTGATTTGGGGGAGGGGAAGTCTCTGAATCTATACCTAATTCTATAACCCAGTGAGTTCAAACTTCTAAGGAGTGCTCCTCATATACCATTATCCTTCTCCCTCAACATTTCTCCCCCTCTCTTTCTTTCCATGACCCCAAAAGCCAAAAGCAACAGATCAGTAGAGAACATGGCTAGGGTAGAACTCCTGCAATCACATTTTATCCTACCTCAGATTTAACAGTTACCTTAGAGATCTAACATTTATCTAGTTTATTGGATCACTATATAGCCTTGGAAAAATGCACACCTTGGAATTTTCTCTCCAGGGCGAATCAAGTAGATGAGTGAAATTTCCAAATACTACTTTCCTTGTGTTATATTGATATCGCTATAAGAGTGTATCTGCTGAATGCCACTTAAAAACTAAAAAACTAAACTCATTTACAAACATGTAAATGTTTTTCATTGAGTCAACCTCAATATTCTTCTTATCCTGCTGCTTTGCAATAGGGCAATAGCTGAGTTTAAAATGAGAGTGTAAACTCCTGAGAGTGGGAGGTTTTTTCTTTCTTTTGGAATCCACGCCCATCCCCCATTCGTTCTCCCCATATTTACTTTCAAGATCAACACTGAATTGACACTCTGGCTCAGAGATTCTAACTGACCCAGAAACTAAGTAAAGGGGAAGCAGGTATCCTAAGAATTCAAGGATGGGTATTAGTAAAGAAGCAAATATTTGAAATTGGAATTATCTGGATCATCTATATGATGTAAACATATGTGGAAATATATCTGTGTATCTGGATATGTCTGTAGTCAGGTCTAGATGAGTATCCAAACAATTCAGATCCCTGAAAGAAAAGCAAGGATTTTAGACTTAGTGTGTCTTCATTAATTCACTTGTTGATTATTAAAAAACAGTTTGCTTTGTCCTTGGCTGGAGCTGCACAGTAGAGAAAAACAGACTTTGGACCAGTGTACATCATCCATCTAATTCCCTTGAACAACTACTGTATTTAATGTGCATATATGTAGCCAAGGCCATAGTCTGTCTATACAGTCAAAGTGAAATGGAAGGTGGATATAGTTGTATATAGATAAATGCAGATACAAAAATATGCTAGGGGGTCTTCCCTGGTGGCGCAGTGGTTGAGAGTCCGCCTGCCGATGCAGGGGACACGGGTTCGTGCCCCAGTCCGGGAAGATCCCACATGCTGCGGAGCAGCTGGGCCCGTGAGCCATGGCCGCTGAGCCTGCGCGTCCAGAGCCTGTGCTCCACAACGGGAGAGGCCACAACAGTGAGAGGCCCGCGTACTGCAAAAAAAAAAAAAATATATATATATATATATATATATGCGCTAGGGGAAAACAGGGGTGGGGGGGTAAGGAGAGAGGGAAAGTACTAGTTTGCATGATCTAAGCAAACTCTCCCAGAAACAAATTATCTGGGCAATTGTTCAACTTGTCACTCTGTTTGTCCTGTATTGACAAACCTCATATGTTTGTACAGGCTTAAGGATTTTGGAATATCATTGACTTTTCAGTGGGCTGATGAACATATATTTGAAAATTCTGTTTTCTCTTCAGAATTTTGCCTCATTGTTAAATACGTAATTGTCACTCTGAATGTGCTGTGTATTCTGTATTCACCAGCTCTCAAAGAACTAGGATGTATAAATTATTAGTGAAATGAATGCATATGAGGGCTCTATCATTTTCAAATTGTGAGAACAATTGCAGTCTCCTGTCTTTGGATGTTCTATAAACTCCCTTCTGCCTTCATTGACATCTTACTCCTCACTCCCACAAGTGGAAAATCATCTCATTCAGAAAGATCCCACATAATGGGAAATGCCAGTTGGAAGTTGTCACTTTTTATTTCTAAGCAGCACCCCTTACCATTCATGGTGCTAATATTCCATAGAAGTGTGTGGCATTGACCCATTGGAAAGAATGTTAGCTGGGCCCTCTTCAATCTCCTGTATCAGTTGGTCTCTGGGACTGAATCTCTCACCTGTATTTGCAAAAAGACTTGCTAAATTAAACTTTGTCAAAGTAAGGAGTTGAATGTAATTTGCAGTACTTTCAGTTGGACTTCGCTCAAAAAGCAAAGTCAAGAGCTGAACCCTCCATGGCTCAACTCAAACAAGGTATCACTCATTCCCTTACTGCAGCTTTTAGCAGGTTTTGGCCTACATTTAGGGAGTCGCTGCCATACCCTGTTTCCACCAGGTCAAGAGACAAAAGGACTACATTTACATAAGACAACTTGGTCATCAAGCCCCGCCCATTAGGTATACCTGCCTCTTTCTCTTCCACCAAGAAAGCATTTCAAAGTACAAGTCAAAATTATTATAAGAATATAAGAATTACTGCAAAAATAACCTTAAATCTACTCTAATTATAAACCAAAGCGAATGTTTCACAAACCTTAGTATTTTAATTTATTAATAAAACATTTCTTGTAACAAAGTTCTTAAGTTATGAGACATGGAAGTTCAGCCTGTGGCCCAGGTGATTTTTAAAGTTCCTTTCAGCTCAATGACTCTGTAAATAAGGAGGTGGTGAAGACCTGAATCTGGGCTCAGCCTTTTCTTAAATGCATGCTTTGGTCAAACTGTTTAATCTTCTCATACCTTAGTTTTCTCATCAATCCAGTGAGGATAATAAATTCTTCATAAGTTTGATGTGGCGATTACACGGGATAATTTATGTGAAGCTGTCAGCACAGTGTCTGGTATAGGGCAACCTTTCAGTAAGCCTTAGGCCGGATAATGATGATGCTCAGTAATTAGGCTGATCATGA
Source organism: Mesoplodon mirus (assembly GCF_964341445.2). Classification (NCBI taxonomy): domain Eukaryota; kingdom Metazoa; phylum Chordata; class Mammalia; order Artiodactyla; family Ziphiidae; genus Mesoplodon; species Mesoplodon mirus. The sequence continues at coordinate 94,842,598 of NC_138979.1, forward strand.
CACCCGGAAACCTCTTTTCGTGCAGTGGAAGATGCGCCAGATGCTTCAACATTACAAACCCATTTTAAGCTTCATGACAGCTCTCACGTTAGTATGATTGCCCCAGGAAGCCCCACATTATTGATGACAAGACAGAGGCCCAGGGATTTGGGGAGACTTGCCCTCAAGGACCCAGCCAGTAAAGGAGCTGGATTCTAGTCCATTTCTCATCCCAAAGTTTTGGCCCCTCCATCATGCCACCCCTTTGCAACAGGACTCACTGCTGGAAGGCTGAGGAGTGTAGTCCCAGGTTCCTGGCTCTCCCCCATGTGGCGTTGGGTAAACCCCTTTCAAGTCTTGCTCATTCCCTGCCTCATTACCCAAGGAATCTAAGTCAGGAAGTACTTTAGTTTCTTCATCCAGAAAATCTGGATGATTTTACCTGTCTTACCCACTTCCATGAGTGCTTGGAGGCTCTTTCTCAAGAGAGGTAGTGCATGGGAAAGTGCTGTAAAACTTCACTTAGTGTAAGGTGGTAGTATTAACTTGTGGATTCCATCAGCTGCCTCAACTGGAAATTATCAGATTCCATTAAGCTATTACCTAACCACTAGGAACACTTCTAGTTTTGCACAATTTCAATTCATTTCAGATGTGGTACTGCATGAAAAAATTAGACAGTGGAGAAAAAAGTAGTAATTTACTATAAACACACAGGGGGCAAACCAGACCTTATGGTGGCCATAAAATTCTTTCCATTTAGGCCAAACTGACAAGTTCTAAGAAGCCCATTATGATGGAGACAGCTGTTAGGCAATCTCTTCTTTTGGCAAGGATGTCAGCTATGAAAGAAATAGTCAGTCCCTCATCTAGTTATTTCCAAATGGCCAGGTGTTTGGCATGGAGGAGACCCAGCCAGACACAGGCACGGAGGCTTCCTCTTCTAGCCTAGTGCAGCCTGGATGGATGAGGAGGTGAGAACACTTCACTCTTCTGCCTCCTTCCCATTCCAGTTTATGGTGACATGTGTTCATTCTTTCAGACCAAGAAAAACAATAGTAACTGTACTTACTTTCTTATCATATTAAGTCCTTTACATAATCATTTCATTTAATTCTCCCAACAATACTGTGAGGCAGGTACACCCCCATTTTACAGATAAATTCTGACCTTCCATCCACTTATATTCCTTTGCTACCTGCTTCATAGAGTTTCTCAAACCTACCCACACAAACCCCAACACACAGGCTCAGTGTCTCAAGTTCTCTTATCAAAACCTGCCCCCACCAATTTTTTCTTGATCTGCTAAACTTATCTACCCATGTTATAAAGCACAGCTAATATTCAAAATGTTTTCCTCCCTTCCAACATAGGTTTTTGTTTTTCCAAGGCATTGCCTGAAAGAATTATAAGCACCAGCAAGCAGGGCTTGTGGATGGAGAGGAGGGAGGAAAGGAGGTGTTGCCTTCCACATACCCCTAAAATAATAGCACCTACTTCACCCACACATGAAGCTGGTGCTACCTATACAGTGGTGTCTAGAGGAGTGAGGCACCTATGATCAGGCCAACTGTAAGCAGAGCTTGTGGGAGAAAAGGAGCATGTCTCACCCAAAGGCCTTGAAGTTCAATGTTCTAAAATACAGTGTCACCCAAACCAAAGTCATCCATGAGCTAGACTGTGCTCACTAGTACCTCCCTTCCCAGTGGAAATTAACACTTTCCCTAGACACCAACACTTTCCCTTAGGCAAGCTTACCATCTTCCCCAAACAGAGCTTGCTGCTTTTACTACTCATAGTGCTCTAGAAACAACCAAAAACAGGCAAATAGAAATCAACTGTCACTTTGGAGAAATCCCTGCCCATGATGACGCAGGTGTGGGTGATATTTCTTTGTGTGTTGTCTTTGAGGCAAGTGTGAAGGGGAAAGAATTGTTATAAATGGTTAATGTGCCACAACTAATAGCTTTCCATCTCCAAGGGCTTACCATGGACCATGACATTTACAGTCTCTAACATTAATCCCTTTCACATCCATCATTTCATTTGTACCCCTATGCACCCAGTCACCCGAACACTAAGTAAGGAAGGCAGAGAAGTCGCCATTTTTCTGATGAGGAAACTGAACTACTGGAGGTTGCATGGTTTGTCCAATGTCACACCATAAGTGCCACATCTAGGATTGCCCCCCAGGGATTCCAGCTCCAAATCCAGCAGCTGTTTGATATCACCTGGCCAAACTTCCCTTCATAGCTGTGCATATTCTGAAAATTATTTGGGTGTCTTCTCAGCAATATGAACCTCAGTAGATCTATCTGTAAATATGGGTTAACCAAGGTAATCCAAGATGATCTCATCTCAAGATCCTTAAATACATATGAAAAAACTCTTTTTCCAAATAAGGTAAGATTCACAGGTTCCAGAGATTTGGATGTGAATGTATTTTGGGTGTCATTTTTCAACCCACTACGCCCCACTCCCCAGCACATGACTGGCACTTCTCAGTTTCTAGAGAAATGTTTCCTAAACTTGAACATCTGAGTCACCTGGGGATTTTGTTACTAAGTACGTGTGTGGGATCCTGACTCAGTAGATGTGAGTGGAGCTGAGATTCTGCATCTCCAACAGGCTCCCAGGTCATGCTGATGCAGACCTAGGTGGTCCAAGGTGAGCAAAGAGTATAGTAGTGAGGTTCATGGAGAAGCAGTAGCAGCACCTGGGAGCCTGTTAGGATGGAGACTCTCAGGCCCAACCCAGACCTGCCGAGCCTGAATCTTCATTGCAATGTGATCCCCAAGCAGTTTGGTTGCAAGTTAAAATTCCAGAAGCACTGATCAGGTAAGGGTTTTATATTCCTACTTCACATCCAAGACCTCACTCACCATACTCTGCACCTGTGCTTATAGATTCTTCATTCCTGTTTGGTCAGGTCTTCAGTTCCCTGCATGGCTGTAACTCCCCTCGGACCCTGAGGGGAAGGCCTTGGAAGAAAATGCACCCCGTCCTCCCCTGTACTCGTTCTGTTGCACAAACAGTCCACTGAAGCCCCAAGCCAAGCAGCCACTTGCCCCAAGGCTGTGAATACCACGCTGTATGATTCCAAAGAGCCACAGCACTTGTGACGCTCACAGAAGCTACCAAAGGGCATCTTGTCCTTCTCAGAGAAAGTGCTACAAAACTCTCCTGGGAATCCTGGACTTTCTTCCTGATATAGGGATCAATTCCATGTGCTTTCTCCACCCTTCTGATGCTCACAGCAAACTCTTACAAGGAGTCAGACAATGCGATATGTCCCTTCGTGCCTCCCAATATCTTAAGAAGAAGGATCCCACGACAAAACTCTTCTCTCAGGCATCTTCCATCATCACTTCTATGGTTTCTTTGCTCAGAGAGTTTTCCCTGAAAAAGAGCCTGCTCCCTCCAGTGGACGTGCACAGTCAGGCAAAGGCTGAACCTAGTTGAACCTAGACTAAAATCCTAGCTCTGCTATTTACCAGCTATGTGTCAGGGGGCAAGTGGCTTAACTTCCCAGAGCCTAGTTTGACCCATTTGTAAAAGTGAGTATAACATTTGCCCCCCAGGATCCTTTGATTAGACAGAGACTCAAGTACTGGATAGAACCACACATGGAAGGGGCAGCGAAGGGTCTCAGAGAGTGTCCATGATCTTTCTTTGCTCTTCCTTTGGTCCTCTCTTCCCACGGCCCTTAGGAAAATGGATGGCCCGGTGCATCTTTCCTTCTTCTTCCTCCACTTCTCTCTTCTTGGCTCAGTGGTCTTTCAGATAGTTCATTTTGAAGAAAAGACGGTCCTAATCTTGTCCTAAGAGGTCTATCTACACTCATTTCCACATCAAAATTAAACTATGTCAACTAAAAACAAAACCGCTGAAACCAATTTTATAGATGTCCAGAACTGAATTAAGTTTTTCCTAATGCTTAAGTAACTACCGTCTTGCAACAAAAATAATTTATTCTTGCCCTATTACTCATTTCTTTCTTTGATAAACTTATACTGAGCACACGCTAGGTAGCCAGTTCCTGTTCTAAGTGCCTATTTCCTTTTACCTATATGTTGAACAGAAAATAAGTTAACAGATAATAAGTAAGACCATTTCAGATAGTGGTAAGAGCTGAGAAAGAAATAAACCAGGTGATGAGATATAATGGGTTTCGGGGCTCTATTTTAGTGTTAGATGGTTGGGTAAATCATCTGAGATATTTAAGTTAAGATCAGATTGACAGAGTAACCAGTCAAGATCAGGAGAAGAAAATTCTAGATAGAGGGAACAGCAAGTAAGAAGGCCTTGGGTGGGATCAAGCTTGGAGTAGTTGAGGGCTCACAGGTGGTATGACTGCATTCTCATGATCAGAGAGGAGCATGAAACAGGTGAAACAGCATGAAAATGATGAGGAATGAAGATGTTATGGACAGGATTGTGTCCCTCCAAAACTCATGTGTGGAAGCCCTAAACACCAATGTGACTATATGTGACAACAGGATATTTACCAAAGTAATTAAGGTTAAGTGAGGTCATAACTGTCATTATAAGAAGAGATACCAGAGAGCTCGTTCCACCACGTGAGGACACAGTGAGAAGGCAGCCGTCTGCAAGCCACGAAGGGGTTCCTCACCAAGAACTGAATTGACCAGACACTGATCTGGGACTTTGAGCCTCCATAACCATAAGAAAATTAATTTCTGATTTTCAAGCTACCCAGGCTGTAGTATTTGGCTATGGCACATTGAACCAAGACAGCAGACCATGCTGGGCCACGAGGGCCACAGTAAGAAGCTGGGTTTTCAGCAGGGGATATGTTGAGTCCAGCTCATTTCAGCTCATAAAAGTGAATTGTTCTGGTTTCAGGAATTTAGTGAGCTATTAACCATCAAGTTGGTATCTTTATATTGGCCATAATGGGAGTATTTACACCATGGAAACTGGCAAATGCTACAAATCAAGGCTCTTATCTTTCCTCCCAAAACCCCCTTCCAAGAAAACCAGTTATCAAACACTAATGAAGTTATGTGCAATTTAGGTGCAACAGGAAGTCAATAGAGGGTTTAGGCAGGAAGATAAGTTGATCTAATTTACTTTTTGAAATAATCACTCTGGCTGCTGTGTGGAGAATGGTTTCTGGGGGGGATGAGAGTGGAAGCCAGGGACCCAGCAATTTCACTCCTGGGTATATATCCAAAAATCCCCCAAAACACTAAGTCAAAAAGATACATGCACCACCCCCCCTCCAATGTTCATAGAAGCATTATTTACAGTTGCCAGGATACAGAAGCAACCTAAGTGTCCATCAACAGATGAATGGATAAAGAAGATGTGGTACGTGTACATACAACAGAATACTACTCAGCCATAAATAAAGGATGAAATTTTGCCACTTGCAGCAACACGGATGGACTTAGAGGGCATTATGCTAAGTGAAATAAGCCAGACAGAGAAAGACAAATATTGTATATCACTTATATGTGAGATCTAAAAAATACAACAAACTAGTGAATACAACAGAAAGAAACATACAGATATAGAGAACAAACTAGAGGTTACCAGTGGGGAGGGGTGGGGGCAGTGGGAGGTACAAACTATTGGGTATAAGATAGGCTCAAGGATGTACTGTACAACACGGAGAATATAGCCAATATTTTGTAATAACTGCAAATAGAAATTAACCTCTAAAAATTATATAAAAAGTTTAAAACATTTAAAAAAGAATGAAGAAAAAGAGTGGAAACCAGGGGACCCAATGAGAAGGACTCGAATCCAGATTTTCTGACCCTAAGTCCAGTGCTCATTTTATTGTCACAACTGAGGTCTGTACTTAGTATTCTCTTCCAGAGCCTATAGAAACTCTGCTCCTTTTGCCTTTTGTTAATTCCCTAAACCTTCAATCAGCAAAAAGCTCTCCTCTTCACCAAAAAATTACCATTGGGCATTATCAAGATGGCAGAGTACGAGGATGTAGAGCTCACCTCCCTCCACAAACATATCAAAACCACATCTACATGTAGAACAATTCTCATGGAAGACTAACTGGAACCTGGCAGAAGCACTCCTATCAACCAAAGCTGTAAGAAAGATCTCCACGTGACCGAGTAGGATGGAATAAAAAGGCTTTGGATTGGGACTTGTGCTCCTGGGAGGGATCTGTAAGGAATGGAAGGTCCACACAGGTGGACTGGCACCCAGGGGAGTGAGCAGGTTGAGCCACAATCTGGGCATCTGAGTTCTGGGATCCCACATGGAGGAGACAAGCCCCCTTGCCTGCTGGGACATCCACTGAGACAGATAAAAAGGCTGGAGAAGCCTAGACACTACTCATGAAGAGTGTGCACATTCTGGCTTGCTAACAATCAGGGTAGAGAGAGCCTTGCACTGGTGGCTGAAGCCTCACTGTACTTCTCAATCTGAAGAGGCAAAAACCCTGGCCCCTACTCACTCCACAACACAACCTGATGTGAGATTTGAGCAAAGATTAGGTTCAGCTATGCAGAGACAGCCTGGAGGGCCTGGGGTGTGATCCAGGTGGAGCTGCAAAGCCACTGTCAGCACATGTATGGGGCAGTGGGTGGGTATGCAGTGGACAGCATCAGTGCACATGGAGTAGCACTACAACAATGTGCAGCAGCTAAGTGCTAAATCTCCAGCAGACAGGCACTGGGAAGGAGTATGCAGTGGTTATTTTCCAGGCAGAGTGCCTGTCCACTCCACAACATGGCTCTTAGTGTTAGATCTGGAGCAGACAGGTCATGGGAGAAGTCTTCCACAGAGGCAACCCAGATCTCAAGTGGCAGCACAGCCATCTCAATTCCTGCAGCCACAATGGCCTGACCCCCCACCCCAGCTTACTCCACACCACAGCCTTGTACTAGATCTGGGATGAACATAACAGAAAGGGGCGTGACCTTGGGCAGCTTCTGAGTGGAACCACAGAAGCCTACACAGGTGGCACATAAGTCCTCTGTGACCACGTGGGCCTCACTTGCTTCAGCAATCATCTCCTTTGGGGCAGGGCAAATGGTGCACTCAAGGGCAATGGAGCCTGATCAAACCCAACCCTCAGGGCTTCTACTCCAACAACTATTGAGCAGACCCTGCCCCTGACATGGTGGTGACAACCATGGAGCAAAGAGGAATACCCACCTCACATCCATATAGCCTCTCGATACTACAATATCAACCACATACTCTATCAAGGGGCTAACAGCCAGCACACTCTGAGGAAAGACATGGCTGGCATCTGAACCAAAAACAGCCCTCACACCAAAAATATCAGATACACGCAGTCTACACAGGTATCCTCCCATATAAAAACACCACTTCAAGACCACAATAGATAACTGTTTCTCCTAAATTCACAGAGACAGAGAAAGTTAAGTAAAATGAAAAGACAGAGGAACTACTAATTAAAAGAAAAAGAGAAATCACCTGGAAGAACAAATAATCAGATCTCACCATTCTACTAAACCCTGGGTTCAAAAAAGAGGTAATTAAATTGCTAAAGTAATTAAGAAAGATTATCAATAGAAAAGCAGATCACTGTAACAAGGAACTAAAAACTATAAAGATGAACCAATCAAAATTAGGCAATTCAATTGCCAAGATTAAAAATCAATCTAGGAGCAATGAATAGCAGACTAAATGACACAGAAGAACAAACAAGTGATCTGAAAGATAGGATGATGAAAATCACACAAATGTAACATCAGACAGAAAGACAGATGAAAGAAAATGAGTGTCAACTAAAAAAAAAAGCACAACCTAAAAGTTGAGACTTGTGTTTTATTTGGCAGACAAAACTGAGGACTTAGGCCCAGGACGCAGCCTCTCAGATAGCTCTAAGGGACTGCTCCAAAGAAGTAAGGGATGAGCCAGGATATATAGGAGTTCTTGAAATAAAGACCAGGTAGTTGGAACTTCAAAAGATTAGTATTAATTTTTAAAAAACCAGATACCTTAAGTTAATAAACTCAGGAATTTTCCATGTATGGGAAGATGCAAGAGTCTGGGCTCATTGAAACTATTTCTTTGATATGCTCCTTAGCTATCTAGGACAAGTATCCTGTTCTTTCCAATCCTGAGTCTCCTCAGGGTGCACTGATGGAGGTCGCTGCAGTGGCTGAGGGCTTGTCAGCGGGCATCCCTTTTGTCTCCATCCTGAGTTCCCTCAGGGCTCACCGTCAGGGGTGGGGGTGTGGGGGGGCTTGATAGCTGCAACATCCTTTGTTTACTGATATGGCAGAAAACATTTTTTCATTCACAGAAGCAACATAAGAGATGTAAGAGATAATACAAAGCATGCTGACCTACACATAATAGGGGTTCCAAAAGGAGAAGACAGAGAAAAGGGGATCAAAAATGTATTTGAAGAAATTATGGGTGAAAACTTCACAAACCTAAAGGAGGAAACATATCCAGGTACAGGAAAAACAGAGGGTCCCAAACAAGATGGACTCAAACAGATCCACACTAAGACATATCACAATTAAAATGGCAAAAGTTAACGAGAGGATTCTAAAGGCAGCAAGAGAAAAACAAAGTCAGGTACAAGGGAACCTCCATAAGGCTATCAGCTGATTTCTTTCCAGAAACTTTGCAGGCCAGAAGGGAGTGGCATGATATATTCAAAACTCCTGAAAGGGAAATACTTGAAACTAGAACACACTACCCAGTAAGATTAACATCTAGAATAGAAAAAGAGAAAAATAATTTCTCAGACAAGTAAACACTGAAAGAATTCAGCAATATTAAACCTATGCTAAAAGAAACATTTAAAGGTCTTCTCTAAATAGAAAAGAAGCAAGTAACTATGGAAAAGGGAAAATCACAATAGGAAAGGTAAATATATAAAAAGATTGAAGATCACTTAAATAAGCCAATACATATACTAAAGAACAATACAAAAATTGTAAAAGCGATTATACCTACAATTAGTAGTAAAAGGATAAGCATAAAGGTGTAAAATAGGACATAATATCACAAAATATGGGAGGGGAAGTATAAAAATGTACCTCTTTTAGAATGGGTTTGAACTTGAATGACTACCAACTTAAAGCAAACAGATACAGCTATGGGTCAACATACTTGAACTCCATGGTAACCACAAATAAAAAACAAAAAAGACTCACAAAAATAAAAAAGAAGGGAACTCAAGCATACTACAAAAGAAAATCTTCAAACCACAAAAGGAAAAACAAAAAGAAATGAACAAGGAAGAACTACAAAATCAAATGGAAAACAAGATTTAAAATGGCTGAAAGTACATACCTATCAATAATTACTTTAAAGATCAAGGACTAAATGTTCTGATCAAAAGACTTAAAGTGTCAGACTGGATTAAAAAAACAAACAAACAAAGAACCTATAATATGCTGCCTACAAGAGACTGACTTGAGGGAGAAAGACACACACAGACTGAAAGTGAAGGGGTAGAAAAAGATATTTCAATCAAAGAGAAATGACAAGAAAGCAGGGGGAAGCAATACTCTTATCTGACAAAATAGACTTTAAAACAAAGACCATAAAGAAAGACAAAGCAGGGCATTATAGGATGACAAAGGGATCAATATAAGTAGAGAATATTACACTCATTAATATATATGCACCCAGTATAGGAGCACCTAAATATGTAAAACAAATACTAACAGAGACAAAGGAGAAACTGACAGGAATACAATAATAGTAGGAGACACTAACACCCATCGACATCAAGGGACAGATCATCCAGAGAGAATATTAATAAGGCAACAGAGGTCCTAAATGACATTACAGACCAGTTGGACTGAATTGTTATCTAGGACACTACATCCAAAAAAATACATATTCTTTTCAAGTGCACATGGAACATTCCCTAGGATAGACAACATACTAGATCATAAAACAAGCGTAAACAAATTTAAAGGATAAAAATTATTTCAAGCATCTTTTCTGACCACAACAGTCTGAAACTAGAAATAAATCACAAAAAGGAAAATGGGAAAAGAACAAACACAAGGAAACTAAACATGACAGTGAAAAACCAGTGGGTCAATGGTGAAATCAAAGAAGAACTCAGAAAATACCTCAAGACAAATGAAAATGAAAACCCAAACTTACAAAATCTATGG